>NC_067401.1:240199572-244999572 GCF_016432865.1 Antechinus flavipes
TAACTCATTTAACTTCTCCTCTAAGAATTTGGGTGCTATACCACTTGGTTTATATATATTTAACATTGCTATTACTTCATTGTCTATGGTACCATTTAGCATGATATAATATGTTCCAGCTTTTTACCTGTACTCTGTGTATACTTTTCTGTTTAAAACATGTTTTTTTTTTTTGGTAAACAATATATTATAGGATTCTGGTTTTTAATACCTTGGGCTATCCACTTCTGTTATGTGAAAAATTTTATTCCATTCACATTCACAGTTATGATTAATGTGTACTTCCTTCAAATCTATTTTTCCCATTTATACTTTTTTCTCTCATTTTACCTTATCCCTCCTCATCAGTGTTTTGCTTTTGCCCTGCACCTACCTCAGTCTGTTCTCTCTTCTATTAAACTTCTCACTTTTTCTTTCCCCTTTCTCCTACAACTTATGCTGTGCCTTTTGCCCTCCCTTTTTTACAAACTGCTTTTTTGTTTTCTTTCTCTTTCTCCCTCCCACTTCCATGTAAGGTAAAATAAATTTCTATACCCAATTAAATATGTATGTTATTCTCTCTTTGAGCCAAATTCTATGAGAGAAAGAATCAAACAATGCTTATATGCCCTTCCTTTTTCCCCTCTAATGTAATAGGTCTTCATATAATATAATTTACCCTATTTTCCCACTTCCTTTCCTCTTCTCCCAATACAATCTTTTTTTTAAATCTCTTAATATTTTGTTTTACATCATCACGTCAAAGTCAACTTATACTCACACCCTCTGTTTATGTATACTCCTTCTGACTGCCATAATAGGGATATATAGTTCTCAAGAGTTACGAGTATCATCTTCCTATGTAGGAATATAAGCATTTTAATATTATTGAATAGGTTTTTTTTTCTTTCCTGTTTACTTTTTTATGCTTCTCTCTTGGGTCTTGTATTTGAAGATTGAATTTTTCTGGTCTACTCTTTTTTTCATTAGGAAAGTTTGTTTGATCTAGTTTCATTGATCATCCAATATTTTCTATGAAAGATTATGATCAATTTTTCTGGGTAGTGGGATTCTTGGCAATACTTTGCTTCTGGAATATCATATTACAATCCCTCTGATCACTTCATGTAGGAGCTACTGTCTAAATGACTATGACTCCTTGATATTTGAATTGTTCCTTTCTAGCTGCCTACAGTATTTTCTCTTTGATCTGATAATTCTGAAATTTGGCTACCATATTCCTTGGAGTTTTCATTTTGGAGATTTCTTCCAGGAGGTGGTTAGTGGATTTCTTGGATGACTATTTTTCCAACTGCTTCTAGGATATGAGGGCAGGTGTGTTTGAAATTTCTTGAAAGATACTGTACAGATTCCAATGTGTGTATGTGTGTGTGTGTATGTGTGTGTGTGTGTGTGTGTGTGTGTGTGTGTGTGTGTGTGATCACAACTTTCAGGTAGTCCAATAATTCTTAAATTCTTTCTCCTGTATATATTTTCAGGTCAGTTATTTTTCCAATGAGATATTTGACATTTTCTTCTATATTTTTGCTTTTTTAAAAATTTTATTTGACTGATTCTTGATGTCTCATAAAGTTATTAGCCTCCAATTGCACAATTCTAATGTTTAAGAAATTATGTTCTTCAGGTAAGTTTTGTACCATCTTTTCCAGTTAACCAGATAACGAGTTCCAGTTAATTGTTTTCTTCAATGAATGTTTTGGGTGTTTTTTTTTTCTGACTTTGACAATTCTACTTTCAAGGAATTGTTTTCTTCAGTCAGTTTTGTTGCTTCCTTTTGCAAACTTTTCACTCTTTTTTTTTCTTTGCATAAGCCATCCCCCCATTTTCTTCCACCTCTCTTGTTTGACTTTTAAATCTTTTTCTGAGCTCTTTCAAGAGGACTTTTTGTGCTTGAGATCAATTGATTTTACCCTTTGAGGCTTCTCATGTAAGCATTTTGCCATTGATGTTCTCTTCTAAGTTTGTGTTTTGATGTTTTCTATAACCAAAGTACCTTTCTGTGCTCATGTCTCTTTTCTGTTTATTACTTTTTTTTTTTAGCCTATTACATGGCTTTTAAAGTTGAGCTCTACTCCTCCAGAATAAAGAGCACTGTCCTAAGCTTCTTGTGCTTCAGGCCAGGGCTTGGTCACTAGTTTTATGCTGAGGTCTGAGATTTTGTGGTTTGTCCAATGCACTGGGGTCATCCAGGCTAGTCTTACCTGTGCTCAGGTTCTGACATTGACAATTTACCTTTCTGCTGGGCCAATGGAATTTACTAATTTGATAGCAATTTGAGGGAGAATGAGTTGAAATGGAGAGAAATTTGTGGCAAGGAATCCAGTTAAAAGGCTTTAAAAAGTTAAAACCAGTTAATGGTAATCAGAGAAGAGGTGACAAGAACCTGAACGCTTATAAAAAACTTTAAGATTTAACTATCTTTCTGGGGGAGATCCTGGCTAGCTCAGTCGGTAGAGCATGAGACTCTTAATCTCAGGATCATGGGTTTGAGCCCCACGTTGGGCGCCAAAATGTGGTGATTTTCTTCTTTTTAATATAATAGTTCTTTCTGCAAGAAGGTTTCTGGAGGAAGGTTTTCTTGAGGCAGACTTAGTATCAGTTGAAAGTAATAATCACCCAAATTGCAGCCAGGTGATAAAAGTTCAGATCTTTTATTGTCTCCAATATAGCCCGGTTAGCTTAGAGGCCTATCTCTCTGCTTAGTTCCAAGAGCTCCTGCCGCTTTGTCCTTTGCCTCTGCTCCCTTCAGTCTCCAGCCAGCACAAAGATGAATCTGTCTCTCTTGCCTTCCGAAGTAATTCTCTCCTGGCTCTAGCTCAACTTCGACTCATAGCTTCTTCCTCTGAAAACTCTGCTGACTGGCCCCATTGAAGCTCTATTTATTTGAGAGAGAGGAATTATGGGATGCGAGAGAGAGAGGGATTATGGGTTTCTCCCATAGTGCTCTCTGGCCCTAAGAGCTTCAAGGGAGGTGTGAATTCACAAAGTTACAAAGTTTATTTTGTGAATCTCCCATACTTGTGAACTCCAATGAGTAAAGGTGTAAACACAAGCATTGTATTATTTAGTTCTACTTAGTACCTTGTTTCAGGTTCTGGCCCAAAACATCTTCTTGTAAGATCAGATCAATAATCTATCAACTCTAATGAGTTAGCAGTTTGTAAAGATTCCAACAATTTTCCTTATCAAAACAAGATGAATTAGGGAGCACACACATTGTCATTCTTTTTTAAAGATGAGGAAATTGAAGTTCAAAATATTTAGGTGACTTGATTATGCTCACATATCTAATAAGTGGTAAAGTTTTGATATAGCACTCAGATCCTTTGCTCATTCAGTATATTTTCTAATATATCTATTTTTTCCAGCAAGCTAATTTCTAATAAGAAATTTAACATATTCATTCATTCAACAAATGGAGAAGGAAATAAACATTTATTAAAACCTTATTATATGGTAGGCATTTATCCTCACAGAAATCCTGGGAGGTAGATGCTATTACTAGCCCAATTTCTGTTAAAGAAACCAATGCAAAGAAGTAACTTACTCAGGACACCTAACAACAAGCAATAGTAACCATTGCATAGATGCCCTCTATTAGGGTCGGGGATGAGTAAAACAAGAATCCATATATATATATATATATATTCACTCCTTCCATCTTCTGGCTCACATTAAGACCTGTATCTATCCTGGAGATATAACCTCTCAGATCACATTTTCTAGCACTTTCACTCATTTTCTCCAACTTAGGGAAGGGGACCTTGATAAGTGAGACTTCCTGCCTCCCCTATTCCCAAGTTTTCCCTGTACAAGCATCATTTGGAAAGTTCTCTATTTTTAAGAGTCATTCAATCCATATCTGCTATTCAATCAAAATTCTGAAAACTCTTGTCTATCAACTTTCAGAAGTCTTTTTTTCCTCAGAGTTCAGTACTTGTCATAGTCTTTCTCTTCTCCCAAATTTTAGACTCATACTAGGTGACATACATATTGATACTTTCCTAAACACCCCAAGCTGTTTCTCAACTTCCTTATTTCCCATGACCTATTCCTCTACTCTGTCTCAGCTCCTCAGCTCCTCAAAGAGAAGAGTCAACGAGAGTTATGCTTCTCTTTCTAAGTTGACTTATGCTTCTTTGTCTCAGCTCCTCAGAGTCAGATTCCTTCATTCCTATTCACATGCTGCTAAAAGATATTGGAAGAAATCACAAAATTGTGCTGACTGGATCAGAACAAATTTAAGCTGTAGTATCTCAAATGAACCCTCATTGATTTTAAATATTTCCTTAATTGACTACTCACGACATGTTTTTTTTCCTCATATTTTTTCATCATTTCTCAAATCTCTGATAGTCCCAAACAAACCCTCTAATCTGAGAATTTTTGGCTCATATTTCTTTGAACAAAATGAAGTGATTTAGTAGGAGCTTTTTATTTTCCCATCCGACTTTTTCATATCACTTACATGTCTTCTGCCACCATTTTCTCCTTCATCCCTACTTCACATGAAGGAGATGGCTTTGCTTCTTGTTGAGGAAACCCTTTCTTATATGTACAAGTGATTCCATTCCATCCCATCTTTGCCAGATCCTTCCTTTCATCAACCCTTCTTTCTCACTCACTCTACTCTTTACTTTTTTCCTCTCTTCTAAAAAATGTATTTATTTATTTAAAGCTTAAATACAAATAAAAAAAAAACATTGCCATGAACACAGCAGAATATAAGAAATGATTAAAAATATAAAGTAATAAATTTCCATGTCAAGAAAGCCCATACAATGAATACCACATATTATGTTCAGAACTGTCCATCTTTGTTTCCTTGTAGGTTTTTTCTTCTTTGCTCTACATTTTTATTATTTTATTATTATTAATTTTTATTATTATTATTATTATTTCCCTCTTCCACCAAAAAGTCTATAATTAAACATGGAGATACATGCATATATTCATGTATATACATAGACATACATATATATATATATATATATATATATATATATATATATAATCATACACATCTATACACAAATAGATTCACATACATCTATGTAAGACATGATGCTTGTATGCCCTGTTTCTCTGAAGATGGATAGCATCATTCCTCATAAGTCCAAGTTTCTACATATATTTTTTAAATCCACCAACTCATCATTTCCTATTCAGCAGCAATATAACAACCTTATGCTAACTAGTTACTTAATCTAAAACAGTATTGATTAACATGTCTCAATATAGTGGTACTTTCCCTATTTTCTTCTTTTGATCAAATCTATTGTAACTTTAATTTTATCTGAGATTATAGCTGCAAGACCTGCTTTTGTTTAACTTAATAAATTTTACTCTTATCTTTATTATATTTATGTGTATTTATTTCCTACCATTCTTTACTTCTCTGCTTTACTTCTACCAGCAACCCTACCCTCCTATTACTTAATTTTTCCCTCTCCAAAGTTAATATATATATATATATATATATATATATATATATATGTATGTATATATACTCTTCTATAGTGCATCCTTATCTGATTCCCTCACCCTCTTATTTCTTGATAAATTTAGATCTTTTATTTGCTTCTAAATTTGTATTTTTTTTCCTCTTTAACCCAAGTCTAATGTGATCATGGTTCCCTCTAAATGTCTCCAATATTTTTTCCCCTTCTCTATTCCTTTACCCCCTTTCTGAATTTAGAACATTTTTATATTTCCCACTTTAACTCATTTCCAATGAAAGTAGGGCTCCAGAACTTTTAGGCTTTCTCTTCCATCTAATTCCTCTGTGTCAGTTCTTCCTCTTGCAACTCATTTGTATAAGATAAATACTCTTTTTTTCATTTTTCTACATGGTTTTGCTTTTTCAGAATCACATCATACTCAGATCTCCCTACTCTTTCACACTACTCAATTATTTATAACAGTCTCAAATATATGGTTTACATTTTCATATATAAAATAGACAGAGTTTGTCCTTATTGAAGCCCTTGAAATTAGTCTTTGATGTTTATCTTATGCTTCTCTTGAATATTATATGTCAAATTTTCTATTAAGTTCAAGTCTTTTTGCGACATAATCCTGAAAGTCTATCATTCATTGAATGTTCTTTTTTTTTTTTCATTCAAGATTCCTTCCTTTCCTAAGTCTCCTTCAGTGTCAACCAGAAACATGCTTATGTCCTCCCAATCTTCAAAAAAAAAAATCCTCCCTTGATTTATTTATCTATGTTAGTTATCATTTTATATTTCTATTCCCTTTTTTGAGGAGGTTCTAAATTCCTTAATGAAGTCATCTATAATTTATTACTAAATTTCTTCTTTTACTCTCTTCTTTGTAGTATGACTTTTGGTCTCATCACCCTATGGAAATCATTCTTCCCAAAGTTACCAATGACATTTTGAGGGTAACTTAGTGGTTCAGTGATTAGAGCATATGCCCTGGAATTAGGAATACTTGAGTTTAAATCTGGCCTCACATACTTACTAGCTATGTGATTCTGGGAAAGTCCCTTGACCTCTGTTGTTTCACTTTCTTCATCTATAAAATGAGGAAGATCATAGTACCTACTTCTCAGGGCTGTTATGTGGATCAAAGGAGATAATAATTATAAAGTGTTTATCACAATGCCTGGTATATAGTAAGAACTATATAAATGTTAACAACAACAATAACAACTTCTATTGCTATTATTAGTACTACCAGTAGTACTACTACTACCAGTACTGTTACTGCTGCTGCTGCTGCTGCTGCTACTGCTGTTACTATTGCTGTTGCTGCTGCTACTACTATTTTAATTGCCTAGCTTAATGGACTCAACAATCCTTATTCTTCTTGACCTTTAGGTAGTTTTTGACACTGTCAGTCACTTTCTTTTCCTTGATAAATTCTAGTTTTCAGTGATACAATGCTATCCTATTTGTACTATCTACTTGAGCATTCCTCAAACTCCTTTGCTGGATCTCCATCCAGGTCATACTTACTGTGCACATCTCCAAAGTCTCTGTTCTGAGCTTTTTCTTCTTCCTCTATATTTTTTTCTTGGTGATTTTATCAGTTCCTATGGATTTTATTATTATAACTATACTAATAATTCTTAAATATACTCATATCCTTGACTTGTAGCCTCACTTCTCCTATTACCCATGAGACATCCCCACTTGAATGTCTCATAGGCATCTTAAAATCAACATGTCTCAAACTGAACTCATTATCTTCTCTTCCAAACCCTCATCTTTTTGCGACTTACCCATAATTGTTGAATCAAAATTCTCTCATTCATCCACAATCTATATGTTATTTTCCCTCTATATATGTATTATCCTTTCCTCTGATGCTGCTGCCATCTTGATGCAGACCCTCTTTAACTTACCTATGGACTACTGCAGTAGGTTGGTTTCCCTTCACATTTTTCCTCACTTCAATACATCCTCCATATAACTGTCAAGTTGAACTTCCTAAAAATATAAGTCTGATGATTTCACATGCATCCCTTATTTGATAAACTCTAGTGGCTCCCTATCACCTCTGAGATCAAATATAAATCTTGTGTTTACCTTGTAAAATCTTTCATAATCTGGATACATTTACCTCTCAGTTTTCATATATCTTATTTACATATCTACCATCCATGGGTATTTACCGTCTTATTATTTTTGCATAAGATATTCTATCTCTTTCTAGAATTTAAAGGGGGGCGGCACCTAGGACAGTCATCTTATCAATCCCTGTTCAATTTTACTCCTGGGTGATATCATGCCCTCTCTTGCCTCACACCCTTCTTCCCCTTAACTTCTCTAGATTTTCATTTTGTTTTTATTTTTTGTCTTTTGCCATTAGAATATGAACTTCTTGAGTGCAGGGTTGTCTTGCCTTTCTTTATATCCCCAGGTCTTAGTATAGTGCCTGCACATAGTAGACTCATAGCAAATATTTATTTTAACTGACTTCTGACTCACTGTATATTTACCTTCTTTCCTCTATGCCTGGAATTCTTTCCTTCCTTATTTCTACCTCTAGGATTATTGGTTTCCTTTATATTCCAACAAAAAATGTACTTTCCACAAGAAACCTTCCTTGATTTTTTAAAGACTGATCACCTCCTTCTATTGACTATCTCCAATACTTCCTGTATGGCTAGACAGACAGACAGACAGATAGATAGATAGATGATAGACAGATATTATACATAGTTATTTTCATGAGGTCTCCTGCATTAGGCTGTGACATCCTTGGAAGCAGGGACTATCTTTCAACTTTCCTTGTATCTCCCTAGTTTCTAGCATATAATAGGTTTTTAATAAATATTTGTCAACTGACTGACACTTGGCATACAATAAGATCAATATTTCTGCCTTCACAGAGGTTTTAGACTTAGTAGAGAAAGATACAAAACATGTAACAGTGTATCCTACTTAATATTACCTAAATGCAGGTAATATTCCAACAAAGCAATTAAAAAAAAAAAACATAGAATTTTATAGTTGGAAGGGCTTCCCTGAAGTATTGAAATGAAATCTCACTGTATCACAAGATCCCACTATAGTCTATCAATTTAGAATACAAAGAAGGATATCTGTTTCTTAAAAATCAAAGTTGAGGTATTAATGGCATAAAAAGTGCTGACTCTGGAATCTTAAACAGTAGATTCAGCTTCCAGCTCATCTACTTAATTCCCACATGGCTTCTGTCAAGTCACTTCTTGCACTCAGTTTAGCTCATTTGTTAAAAAATAAAATGACTAGTGACTTCCAAGGCCTCTTTCCATTTCTAAATTGATGATCCTATGAACAAAGCCTAAGGCAGTTCAATCTTTTATCAAGTACCTATTAGATATCAGGTACTGCCCTAGGTGCTAGGGATACAAATAAAAATTAGTTTCTTCCCTCAAGGAGCTTATATTCTATCGATGATCATATAAGAGAAGAAATGTAGATTTCTGAAGGCCAAATGTTGTTTCTCATATCTTTCCTGTGATTGCTCAATATTTGGCACCTTTTCATATAATTATTTAAGTGTTTTAATCCCCATGTGAACAATATTGAACTTATCTGTATTTCTTTCTTTTTTTGATCTTTCTGGAACCTCAAGGTCTTATAGACACTTCTATATCTAAATTTTAAAGACAAAAAATGCCACGTGAACTCTAAAACTAACAACATTCCATAGGTTATTATTGATCAACTTCCTTTTGACCCTATTTTCATCAACACTTTGACTTATTTTAACTTTTTTAAACTTCTCTATACAACAAATAGGATACTACTCAAAACAATAAAACATGATTTTAAAAATACTTTGGCAGGGGGCAGGGCATAGATCTGAAGAAATAACAGTGTAAGACTACGAGGGATAAGAAATGTTTTTTTCCCAAAAGTTTAAAGTAAAAATTAAAATTATCCAGTTTTTATTCTGTCCAGATGGCATATTCTTACTTAAAATCTAAATTTTGATATTCATGGAATTATTTATTGAGAAATTGCTTAATTTATCTCCAGAAAGATCAAACAAAAAACATTTATTCAATGCTTACTATGGACCAGACATTTTCTAAATAACAATTTTAATTCTCACTTTTGCCTTCACTTTGTACTTATGTCACTTTATCTTTAAAGCTTAACAGTTAATGTCATTGTGATTCTTCCATAGGTGAAGTTGTGGTATGACAAAGTTGGGCATCAACTTATTGTAAATGTTCTTCAGGCAAGAGAGCTACCCCCTCGAGTGGATGGACGACCGAGGAATCCCTATGTGAAAATGTACTTTCTTCCAGATAGAAGGTAGTAATCCAAAATTTTGCCACTAAGGGTACACAAACATCTCTTTTTTTGAAAACTTTTAAAACATAATTTATATCATAACAAACTTGTCAACAAATTAGATGACCTACCTATAGTTCTTGTAAATAATGAGTTTCTATAATATTTTCTAAATATTTAATTTTAATGTACCCAGATAGCTTAATCAAAATTTTAATTTCTCAGACATTTATACTGTCAAAATACCATATAAGTATAATCAAAAAGTTGTATTGCATGGGTCTTGAATTAGAATGTTATAGTCTCTAAGATAGTACTTTAGCTCTCAGGATTAGGGTAATTTACATGAACAATATTGAAAACGATACTATCTTGAATAAACACAGTAGGTTATGCTATGTCCTTATTTTTCTTTATACTTTATAAGCATGTTTATCTACCTTCTGACAGAGAAGTAATAGATTCAGGATGCAGATTGAGACTTTTTTTGAAGAGATTTGGGTAGAATATAATCTCTAAGGAAATATATTTTGATTAATTATGTCTATTTGTTATAAGGATTTTTAAAAAAATTTTCTTTTCCCCCATCCTCACGGTTGGTCTGAGGGATGGGTGAAGCAGAAAATACATTTCTTTTCATTAGAAAGTAAGAGTTTAATTAGAAAAATTTATAAGAATGTTTATTTTTCAGTGATAAAAGTAAAAGGAGGACCAAAACAGTAAAGAAAGTCCTAGAACCAAAATGGAACCAAACATTTCTCTATTCACATGTGCACCGTAGAGATTTTAGAGAACGAATGTTAGAAATTACTGTGTGGGATCAACCAAGAGTACAAGAAGAAGAAAGTGAATTTCTTGGAGAGGTGATGTATGCTGTGAAGATTTGAGTACTTTATCTTTTAAATGTTAAATAAAATATCTCTGAATGTAAATTGTGTTAATTTGATAGACAATGTTAGGATTGCCTACTGATTTAACTTGACAATATTTCTCTAGATTCTCATAGAGCTGGAGACAGCCCTGCTAGATGATGAACCACATTGGTATAAACTGCAGACACATGATGAATCTTCGCTACCTCTGCCTCAGCCATCACCTTTCATGCCACGGAGACACATTCATGGAGAAAGCTCTAGCAAAAAACTACAAAGTAAGCTTGAGATTTTTTTATGTAACCATTTAGTAGAAATATTGGCTAAAGGCTATCAACAGTGAAATGATTCTGTAGTAACTCAGTTATAACTAAGAATTTATTTTTCTCTCTGGAGTTTTATAAAAGATAGTGATATTAGAAAGAATTGTCAATATACAATTAAAATTAGAATGCAATTGTAGCAAGATTTCTACAAAGTATTTTTTGGGGGGGTGGCTGGTTTTGTTTTGTTTTGTTTTGTTTACTATCTATCTACGTATTATTTATGTCTTTATGGATACTTAGTGGGAACTTCATTTAATCATGCCAAATAAATTTTATATAATGTTATAAAAACATTCCAGATATACCTTTGGTAGTTAAATAGTATCTGGAATGTTTTTTTCCTTAATTTAAAATTGCATAATATTATCTTATGCATTATACTGGTTATATGATGGCCTCTTAATTGTTTGGGGTTTTTATAATCATATATTCATTTTAAATAATTTTAGTGTTCTATGCCTTCTTACAGATCTCAATATGCTAGTTTAAAAGTACATACAGTACTAATAAAGTTTTAGTTGTTTCAATTATATGTTTTTAAGTAAAATTAGCTGAGAAACTATGTAAATATTTGAAAATTTAGTGAGTAAAGTAGATTTATAAAAGACATTAAGGAAACAATTTTTCTTTAAGTAGATAAATATTGCTCATTTTTTTACATATAGGTATGAATAAATGCTTTATTATCAATTTTAATAATAATAGTTCATATTTATTTAATCCTTATATATGTACATATATATTATCTCCATATAAGCCTGGTAATAACCTTATGAAATAAATCCTATTACTATCCCCATTTTATAGAGTAGAAGATTGAGCTTGAGGGAGTTTAAATAACTTCTTTAGGTCATATAATTAATATATGTCAGAGGCAAGATTTAAAATAAATTGTTTCTGACTCCAACATTCTACCTATCATACTATAATATATATCATAAGTTTTAACATCTCCATAGTCACAGGGAAGTCTATAGTTCATGACTAAACATAAAAACTTGGAAGTTCTTCTTGAAACTATGGATCTTAGCTGTTTTTAGAGAGAGCATAATTTCCCTTTTTCATAATTATTTTCTGAAAACAGTATTGCCTAGTAAATAAAAAAAAATCATAAGATCACAAATATGGAACAGGAGAAGACTTCAGAGATTATATAATATAATTCCACATTTTGCAGATGTTAAGTGACTTTCCCAGGTTAAGTGACAGAGCTGAGAATTGAATTGAGGTAATCTGATTCCAAAACTTTCAGACTTTCCATTGTATCCACATTGCTACTCTTAGAATTAAGAACTGAATAAAAATATGCCTCAAACAGATACTAGATATATGACCATATGAAAGTATACTTCTCAAACAACTCTTTTTTTTTATTTTAAATTTTTTATTTAATAATTACTTTATATTGACACTCGTTTCTGTTCCGATTTTTTTTCCCCCCTCCCTCCCTCCACCCCCTCCCCTAGATGGCAAGCAGTCCTTTATATGTTGGATATGTTGCAGTATATCCTAGATACAATATATGTCAAACAACTCTTTAAAGTTCTTAACTTATTGTTACTTTGTATCAGTGGGAGGAATTTCCAGACTGAGAATTCCTCACACTATTGAAATTACATTTCTAGACCAGAAAACAAACAAACCAAAAAACCAAAAAACCCACCAGCATCCTGAAGGTAATATGACACAGAAAGATCTTTACATTTCTTAGTCCCTGTGTAAAATTTCCTAGGGACCCATTAGAGCCTAATTATCATTAGAGCCAAATTACCAGCATTTTATTTTTGTTGTTGTTGTTTAGAAAGCAACAGTATTATGGAGTTAGTCAGTCACTCAGTCAACAAGCATTTATAAAGCTTGTACTATATGCCAGCATTGTGTTAAACAATGGGGGTAGAAACAGGTAAAAAACAAAACAAACAAAAAACCAATCCCTGCTCTGAGAGATCATATTCCTTAATGTGGAAGACATTATGAAAATGGCTAGAAGTACACATAATATATGCAGAGCATATGAAGGCAACATGAAAGAGAAAAACATTAGCAATTGGGAGGAAAGGGTTTCTGCAGAAGGTAATCTTTGAATTGAATCTTGAAGAAAAGATACCTTCAATACTGCTATTATCTCTTTTCTGTTGTGACATATTAATTTTTTTAAAGGCAAAATTCAAAGAGTTATATTGTTAAAAATCACTCCTTTCTTTACCTCCCTACTATATGGGAACTTCTTCAATAGGTATGATGAGTACTAGAATATAAGGGATCACATGCTATTTCTCAGGGTGTCATGTATGGTAAGCAATAAGAAGACTTGGATGTGGCTCAGTGCCAAATTACAAATCACTCAAATATTTATATTGTATTATTCTAAATACTTCAATAGCACTGTCGGGTTATAAAGAAATCTTATCATTTCCTTTATATTTCACAAGTCAACCAGATACATAGGTATGTATTTGCCTTACTGTTGTACAGGATCTCAGCGAATCATTGATAGTGACATCTCAGATTATGAGGTTGATGATGGTATTGGAGTAGTTCCTCCAGGTGCGTAGGTGCAGAGCATGTCCCTGCTTCTTTGTGCTTTGGCTTATTCTCCTAGTAACCCAGGTTCCTCCCCAATGCTGATTTGGAAATATAGTATTTTAGCAAAATCAGTATTAATTATTCCATGGTGACTTTCCTTCTAAAGTACCTAGGCAGTTGAAAATGGACGGACATTTAGTAATTAACATTGTCATTTATTCACCTCCATCAGTTTATTGCCTAGAAATAAGATAAGTGAGGACAGTTAAATTATTTCACAATGCTCTAAGCATAAGTGAAAAGATTAATTTTTTTCAAAGAATACAACTAATTTTACTGTAAAAATTCCACTCTCATTTGTTTTGCACAGGTCCTTTTTTATGATTTTTCCTTCCCAGGTTTCAGAAAGTAATACGGCCTTCCATGGAATATACTGAAAAATTTGCATGATAGTAGATTAAATTGCATGTGGCATGGCTATTGCTTTTATGCCTATGTAACTCATTCATTATCATTCTGAGTGTGTAAATATTTTTTAAACTGTATCAGTTTTTTTAATCAGCACATTTTTAAACATTAGAATCAATTAGTAATGGTTTGTGACATTATCAAAGACACAATTCATAATTTTTTTTTTAGATTTGATTCTTTGGTCATAAAAGAGGTAAAATTAAAGTCTAAAACTTAAAGGTAAAAAATTTAGAAGTTTGCTAATAATTAGAGATAAATATTTATTTTTTATTATAATAATGAGAGTACTTACACCACACCTAAGAATGGTTTTCTTTTAAGGACCATGGTTTCTGGTCAGTCTTAAAGTTTTTCTTATGCAGTCAAATGAAACTCTACCTTAGAGAGAAGTTCACCTTCTTGTAGTTGAAAAACTTGAAGAGGGAAGTGGTTAATATAAACTGAGACTGAAGTTGGGGCCAGGTTGTGAAGACTTTAAAATATTTTAAAATATTTATTATTATTATATATTATTATTTAAATATTATAAAAATCTTATAAAGCTCAACATAAGAATGTGCATATTCATATATGTGTATATATCTGACACATACGCGCACACACACATGAAACAATAGAAAACTACTGGAGTTTAATGAGAAGGGGAAAGACATAATCATATCTGTAATGAAGGAAGATCACTTTACTTGAAATGTATAGGATGGAATACAGTGGTAAGAGATTTCAGTTCAGGGATATCAATTGGGAAACTATTGTAATTATTTGGGCAAGAGAAGATAAGGGCCTTTATTAAAATGGTAGTTGGAGATGAGAGATGTTATAGAAGTATTAAGAGATAAAAATTTGATAACTGATTACATATGTAAGGTGAAAGAGAATAAGAAGTTGGGGAAAATGCTGAGCTTACAAAACTGGTAATTTAAAAGAGTGATAGTAACTTTGATTAAAATAGGTAATTTTGACAGAGGGATGAGTTGAGAGAGGGTAATAAATTCAATTTTTGACATGTTGAATTTAAAAGATCCCTAGGACCAATTTGAAACATCCAATAGACAATTGTTCTTTTAAGATCGAAATTACAGAGAGACTGTCACTAGATATATAGATATGAGAGCTATCTGCATAATGATAAGAGTTAGAGTCAGGAGAATTGATGAGGTTATCAAAAAAGACTGTACAGAAGAAAAGGATAAGAGTGCCTCTCACGTAGTGAACACTTAGTGTGTAAGAGTAGAGTAGAGATTAACCCAAAAAGGAAAAGAGAGCAATGGTACTTATATTCTGTGAAATGTTAATACCTGCCTATGAGCCCAAAGGCACACAGTAGTAATTTGTAGGAATAAGATTTGAATTCATTTTTCCTATTCAACCACACTGTCTAGATGCTCACAGGGAGATTTTATTTTATCTCTAGTTTCAGACTTTATGTTCATTTATTTAAAGAAACAATTGACTTGTGCTGATTCTCAGAACTTGAAAGATCTTCTCTTCTGGTGTTGAAAGCCTTTTCCAAACATTGTACCCTGAATTGAAACTCATCTCTCTTTAATACTTCCTGAAAGTCTTGAAGCTCCAATTTTTGGGCTGTCTTCTTTCTTTTATTTTTATTCATTCCCCTCTACTAATTTTAATTTGCTTGAAGCAAATGTCTTATTTGTAATTGCTACCTTTACTGCTAGGTAATGAAGTTTTTTTTTTTTTTTTTTGCCTTGAACTATTCTAGACTGACATCTTGCTCCCACCTCACATTCTCAGAGTTGATGTAGTTGTTGTTCAGTCATATCTGACTCTTTGTGGCCCCATTTGGGGTCTTCTTGGTATAGATAATAAAGTTTTT
The DNA here is from genome assembly GCF_016432865.1 of Antechinus flavipes. Taxonomy (NCBI): domain Eukaryota; kingdom Metazoa; phylum Chordata; class Mammalia; order Dasyuromorphia; family Dasyuridae; genus Antechinus; species Antechinus flavipes. The sequence goes on from NC_067401.1 coordinate 240,215,360, forward strand.
TTTTTTTGCCATTTCCTTCTCTAGTTCATTTTACAGATAAGGAAACTGAGGCAAACAGTTAAGTGACTTGCCTGGGGTTATATATCTTCATATCTGAAACCAGATTTTAATTCAGTAAGATGAAGCTTTCTAACTACAGCCTTGGTATTCTATCTAATGTGCCACATAGTTGCCCTGAAGGCTTAAGACTTTCACATTTCTCTCAGCACTGTGTTTTCTTCCAATGTGCCCTTCAGCTGTGATCTGATTCATAGTCCCATTCATAGTCCCACTGGTCTTCCTTAACTCCTGCTTACAAGTGACAGACAAACAGCTTAGGGTCAGTGAATCCAAATATCTGGCCAAATCTCTCCTCCTCCCCTTTTATTTTACTTCTCAGGGCTCCTGACTCCAAGCTTATTCCCTGCCTGAAACTAGATTAGCCTACTTTTTTGCCCTCAGATTTTCATTAAGAAGAAAAATAAGCTTGAGCTAGTAAATGTGAATTAAAATTTTTCATCTCCTAAAATTTTTCATCATTTGGTTGATCATCTATATATAGTATTTTCAATGTTTAGTTATAATTATTAAGAATATGAAAAACAAATCTGGTATTCTATTTATCTGGAGTTCAGTTTTCTGGTGAACTCAAATGTCCAAAAACAGGTTTGCAAACACAGAAGAATTTAAAAAGAAAAAAAGATTATATAAAATTCACACTTTGTTGAAGAATCTTAACAATATCCCCTTGATCTTCGATTTTTAGTCTGTTGAATCTTATCATTTTATGTTATCTCCTAAAGTTATACTACTTTAATGTCTGATTGTCTGGTTTCCTAGCCAGGACAATAGAGTGAAAGCAGAAAATTCAGAAGTGATATCTGAAGGAGATTTATATAGGTCCTGAGGAAGGCATGGTGCTACAGTAGAAAGAATGCTACTTCTGGAATTCTAAGACCAGAGTTCAAATCTCAGCTGTGATATTTGTTACCTGTGGAACATTGCTCAAATTACTTCCCTGGGCTTAATTTCCTCATTTGTAACATGAGGGGATACGTGTCCCCTGGGCATTTATCTAGCTCTATATGAGTATAAAAGGGTACAGAAAGGATTGTAACTTGAAGAAAAATGAGAAAACCAAAAAGTTGCAAAAATATAATTTTCTCATATAATTTAGCATAATATGATCTAAGAGATATACTTTTACTTACTTCAATATTCTGTTAGGTCATCAGTGTATTATAATGTTCATCATGTATGATGGTTATAATGCTGACTCAGAATAGATTACATTTTGTTTAGTCAACTGTTTCAAATGAGAACATGTGATATATTTGCATCAACACCTAAAATTTCGATTTTTAAAGTAATAAGCTTCTACATCCTAAATCTTCTTCTAAGGGATGCCTTGCTACCTGAATAATGCAGACAAATGATATATTCATTATAGATTTAGAATTATCTCTCATTTATTTTACAGATATAAAGAATTATAAAAATATGAAAAACCTACCCACTAAGATCTTTTTTTCTGTATTCCGAGATGATTATCTTTAGACAAGCCATAAACTTTATTGATGTATGTCCTTTTGGCATCAGACAAGATATTTCAGAAAATCTTCATAATAGCAACACATAATAACAAAACAGAATACACATGTATACATATATGAATGCTTGTATGTATATATGTATATATATAGATATAGATATATTTAGACTTGCTTCTCTATGATATTGAAAATTCTACCTTGCTAATTTATTCATAAGATGGTAAGAAAATGTACAATGTCTGTGATGTGGCTGTTCTTTGATTGAACATTGCCCTCTTAATAGTATAGTTTTAATATTACTTTAGTATTTCTTTAATGAAACAGTACTACAGAATCCTTACCTTGATGATCTGGGGAGGTTTGAAATATTTTCAGTAGAGTCACTGACTTGGAAGATACCATCTGGGTTCCTTTGCTCCAACATTTGGAAATTTACTCTGAGGTTCTCACCATATAATTTCATAGCTTTAGGATGTTTCTGTAGCCAATCAGACTATACCAGCCAGAGCTTGGTAATTCCTATAGAAGGCATGAGAGTCCCAGAGTTTTCTAAAATTAGTATTGAGGGTTCTTATAGCCATATACTGAGCTATCTGCATGTAAGTTATGAGTAACATTAATTTTTAGTATAATTCATTATAATAAAACATTTTAAAAGTCAAAAGAAGAACCTTATGAGTATTCATTGACATACCTGAAGTAATACTTCCAATCTAATTTCCTAGCCTTTCAGTAAGCATTTTACATTCCATTTCTTTCAAATCCTTCTCTCTGTGAGATGATTCTATTTTGTTTCATGTTGTGCAAAATCAAGAAAACACAGGGATTTAAAAACAAGTTTTTTTTTTTTTTGATGACAAGTGAATTGGCAGGATATCAAGTCAAAAAGGGGTTTGTTTTTCTTTCCCAATAAGGGGCAGCCATTGCACTTTCCTAAATATATCATAGAATTCAACATTGATAGTTTTATCTTTTTCCCCACATACAAAACTATCAAAATAATGGTTCTTAACTGTAGTTTTTATAGCAGGATTTGTGTTACTCAGAGTAAAAACATTAACTTTCACTCCTGCCATATATAGTTATCAAATATATTGTAAATACTATTTCACAGAGTGACAAAATGGGATCTCTAATAAAAGTAGAAAATGCTATCTCCTGGACTTATTTTTAGATAACTATGCTGTTAGATTTCTGGAAGTATGATAGAGATAGGTAATATCAATTGTTATGGAATAATGGTATTCTGTATCTGTAAATACTTGGTAAGAGTCTAGCACTGAATTTGAACGATCAGGTAAATAAAATAACATACCTGAGCTTCCCAAATTATATTGAAGTTCAACATATTAGATATATTTCAAAGAAATACATTTAAATATGTAGAAGTACATTTATGTCATGAAATTTTATATTCTCCCTATAACAGAATAAAACCTTTAGAAATCCTTTAATCTACATTAAACTGCTGTAACTAATCATTATATTGTCTTCTTATGTTGATCAAGTAAAAAAGTTAAAACTTTATTTTATTAAGCATAAGGAAAAAGTACATTTATCTTTTACTTCTTCTACTATTGTATGATGGCACAAATCATTATGCAATAGTTCTGTTGTCTTCCATTAGACTTTATAACTAGTTTGTAAAGTGGATTAAAGATTTCCCTGCCCAAGTCCTTTGGGAATTGACTAGTCATCTACACAGATGTGCTGTTTTCAGTAGAAATATACAAATTGAGCTTTAAATTAAAAAAAATGTTTGAAGCAAAATCAGAGTTCACCATCAAGTTAGGTTTCTATAATTATCTACATTCTTTTCTCACTTGGACATCTTTTTATCATGCTAATTAGGGAGTCCAATTTTAAAGATCCAACAAAGATTCATTTACTATCTTATATAGGAATGTTCTGTTTGCATGATTAAAATTAGATTAAAATCAAAGAGGATAATCTCCTAAGGATTAATTAGTATAACTACTACTTTTCCATGGTCTCTAACAATTAAAAATATTCCACAGATAAAATGAGATGGGAGTAACACAACTATCCCCCACCTGTATATCATGTCTGAAGTTTTAACTGTCATATTTATGTTCTGTTCCTCCATTGTACCCCTTACCTTAGCTCTAATATGTTTTAATGCATGTATATGTTACACTATGTGTACGTATACTTATTAACATTGTAAGATTATGCTAATAATGGATTCCAATTGCATGGCTCCTAAGACTCTTTAGCAGTAGGTTAGTGGCTGTTCTAGATCTTGCAATAATTTCTTCAAGAGATTGTCTTCCAAGTTCTGTTTGCCTCCAGAGAATCTCATTGATTAAGTTCTGTTGTATTTTTGCCAGTAGGTTATAGGTCAAATACTAGAGAAAGCAAATCTACAACTTTAACTGTGCCAGAACAGCAAAGAACAGCTCATCACCGCTCGCGATCTGTATCTCCTCACCGTGGTGACGATCAGGGCAGGCCCCGTTCCCGGTTACCAAATGTGCCATTACAGAGGTAAGATTTGTCAAGGGTCTAATGTTTCTGAGAACAGAATTGTCAGTGCAATTAATGACTTGTACACATAAGAAAATATTATTTCAACATGTAAAATAATAAACAATAACAGTTTGTTAAATCAGGGAAAGTACTCAAGAGTTACCTTCTAAGTAGTTTTGTAAATGATGGCAATATTCATTTATGCTCTTGCCTCTGAAATGCTCATCAGGGAACTCAAGTTCCCTTAAAAGGGAAAGAAGGTTATGGTCAAAGTACAATATGTGTTTCATTCTGTTTTCTGGTCACTCTTCCTTCTCTGAGGGGGTAATGATGAAGAACAATAATGAGTCTGGGTAGAAGGCAAATTTTGAATTATTAAAATATCTAGGAGGTTCCATTCAAAGTTAATACTTTAAAACATTTAAAAATAGTAAGGTACTTTATTATATATATTTACATATATATGTATATATTATATATATGTATATATTATATATATGTATATATTATATATATGTACACACATATAGCACATATATGTGGAATACCATTTCATTTCTTCTAATTCTGAAATGCCATTATTTTGCCTCTCTGTAGACAAGAAAAATTGCAAACTACTATTCACATATGAGTTTAAACCTTGAATTATGTTTTTTTTTGTTTAGATTCCAATGAAAACACTTTCTAGAAGGGTTGAAGAATTAATCAATCATCAACCTTTCACTATAACATAAAAAAAAAAAAATTTACTCACCATTATCAAGGAGTTTGTATTCTATTTTGGGAAACAATGAAACATATTAATCTTCTACTTTCTGACCCTTTCATTCTCTATTCTATGTTATAGTTGAGACCAAAGGGCCACAAATATAGTAGTGAAATGGAACTCAGAATAAAGTATCCTAATATTTTTATTTCACAAATAAAGTAAGGTCCAGAAAGTTAAAGACCGCACAGGAAATGAGTAGTAAAAGCAGAATTCAAACCAAGGCCAAGATTTTAACATCAATTCCTTTCCCACTGTACTTTGCAGCTTCCCTATGATGTATCTACTTTAGGAAAAGATCATCTCAGATCAAGGACTACTTCATTTTGCTGGGCACATAGCATGCAATAAATATGTGTCAAGCTAACAATATTGTTAGTATGGTACACCAATGAGCATATCAGCCCACATGTCTGAAAAAATTCATCCTTTTGCACTTAGTTTGCTCTGTTTAGAAAATCTAAACATTCAAAAATAAAGAAATGAAACAATGGAAGAAAAATCAAACTGTATCAAATACGAATATTTTATAAATTTCTTAGGAGTTTAGATGAAATTCATCAAGTGAGAAGGTCACGTTCTCCAACCAGACACCATGATGCCTCCCGAAGTCCAGTTGATCTTCGATCCAGAGATGTGGATAGTCAGTATTTATCAGAACAAGAAAGGTACTTGATTTATCTTTTATGGTATGGTTTATATATACTAAAATGTCTTTAAATTCTTTAAATATTTGGGAGTAAAAATGTTGTCTAGCTTACAATTCTAGGAAATAAAATAAACATTTTTTACAAATGGAATCATTTAATATTTTCACTATTCAGTATTCTAGAATATGAACTTCTAGCAATTATAAGAAATATCCTACTAATTATACTATTGGCAATATGAGGGGGGGATTTTACTCATTCCTTACAAATTTCTAATTTCTGGTACTTAAAAAATCCTAAATATATGTTTTCATTTTTACATGAATTATAGTTCAGGAAGTAACTTTAGTCTGCAATATCCAGCATTTTGTTCTTTTGGATCACATGTTTAAAATGAAAGTGATTCTTAAGTCAAAATATTGCTGTCACTTATTTCAGAAATTAAATTTTCATAATTGCTTTACATTGAGATTTTGAATTATGTTGATCTTGAAATGAAATTTTTTTTCCAAAAAAGCACTTTGGAAGTGAGAAATTAGATTCTCTCTTACTCACAAGGATAATTTACAGTCAATCCTATGGAGGCAAATTATTACCACTTACACAGCAATACACACACACACACACACACACACACACACACACACACACATTCCTATTTATTGTAGTTTCCCCTAATATAATGACTTATTTCCCATTCAAAATGAAATCAATTGCTATGAAATAACAATATTGTTCAGAAACCAATTTTAGTTGTATTATTCAGGTAGTTAAATATAATTCTTACAATAAAGAAGGATAGGCTTTTTGTTTGTTTTTGGAAGACAAAAGAGATTTTGGACCTTTGTAGTGGTGTGAAAGGGAAACCTGTGAAAGAGAAAGTTCCTCATTCTTTATATGATTTCTCACCTTCATGTCAAATTCTTGAGAGAAACAAGTACATGTCTTTGAAGTCACATATGTTCTGAACCAAAATGATGAGCCATCTTGCTTTGGGAAACTGTGGAATGCAATTTGTGACTTTTGTTCATCCTGTCTGAATCAAGGGCACTTATGATTCTTACCATTTCCCTCTCTATGATAGCTGAGCAAATCTAAAGCTAACATTTGATCGTGTATCACACTACTCTGTTCAAACATCCATGGAAAATGTACACCATTGAGGTAGTGCTAAACCTTTTTTGGATGGAGGGGAATTAAATGTATTCATCAATGTTTAGAGGGTATAAGCATAAAGAATATACATTTGATAAATGGTTTAGCTTTATGATCCTTCCTAGTTGCAATTTTTCTAGTAAATAGAATTGGGGTTTGTGGTTCTGGGGTGGATTAATTACATTTTTTTCACTATCTTTCATTTCTATTCTTCCCCTCTCCTATGTTCTTTTAGGTGAGAGATTGCTAGTATAAGAAGAATCTGAATTTATTTAACATTGGTCAATCCTTACATCTTTACTGTCAGTAGTATTTCCTTAATTTTATAGTAGAAAGCAGACAATAAAAAAAGAACAATCCTAAATCCAACATGGATATGAGGAATGAGAAGTAACCAAGTACTCTTATAAATGATATCTACCCAGGCATAATTAACTCAGTTATAGGTATTATGCTAAATTATCAGGCAAGTGAAGAATAAAGTGGCATATTTTTCAGTTTATTCAACATAATAAATTTTTACTTGATAGTAGAAGATATTCTTATTCAAAGGAATATATTTTTTGCTAATTTTTAAGAAATGTAATAATGCTTTGAGTTTGCAGTGCTGCTGTTTTAGAAAGAAAGAAAGAAAGAAAGAAAGAAAGAAAGAAAGAAAGAAAGAAAGAAAGAAAGAAAGAAACAAAGAAAGAAACAAAGAAACAAAGAAAGAAAGAAAAAAAGAAAGAAAGAAAGAAAGAAAGGAAGGAAGGAAGGAAGGAAGGAAGGAAGGAAGGAAGAAAGAAAGAAAGAAAGGAAGGAAGAAAGGAAGGAAGGAAGAAAGAAAAAAAGCAAGCTGGTATATTCTGAATTTTTAGGAAACTGGAGTTTTAATATTTCTTTTTTATTGAAAAGGCCAAATTTATAAGTGCTGTAAAAAGTAATAATTCATCTTGTTAAAATTCTAGTAAATGTTCATGGTTTTTTCCGTTTTGGAAACAATATTTTAAAAGATATGAAATTAAGTGACAAATTGAAAGGATTTAAAATGTTGAATTTATAGTTCATGGTTTAAATTTTTAAATATTGTCATTATTATTATTATTATTATTTTGGTTTAACATTCACAATCAAATATACCAGTGCAGACTATCTGGTTTCTTCCCCTCCTTTTTTATGTTTCCATCGTCATATCATTGGCATACCCCCATGTCATTTAATGCCACATTATCTGTGTCTGTTTCACTCATCCCTCATCCTGTCTGTGCAGTGAGCTTCTTATGCTGCCCAGAGCAAAACGAGGACGAAGTGCAGAGTGCCTACATACGACCAGGTAAATATAGGGATTTGGTAACCATGGCTCTTTGTGATTAGATTCTTTATATCTTATCTACCTCTTTAACACCTTAATTCATATTATTGCAGATAGATAAATAATTTTCCAAACTCTGATTCATCTTAATGTTCCAAATATATTCTCAATCACTTATTAGGCAGAGTGTTTTGGTTTCCTTGTAATAAAAAGCCAGAGACTGCTAAATCCCTTTACAACTGTTATTATAATTGCAGTAAAACATACTAAATAATCTTGTGAGATATATTGCCTTTCTAGTCACTGGAGAAATGGTATCCAATGCATGGCAATATGATTATGTCTTTATGATCATCTTTTATGCTGCTTGGCTTTTGAATTTAATTTAAGAATATGTTCCTATTTTTGTTTTGTTTGTTTTCAATGAACCTGTCCTTTCCATTATTTTTCTCTTCTCTTGAGTTTATAGACAAGCGATTTCTTTGGGCTTCAGTTTCTTCATCTGAAAATTGCAGGATCAAGTGAGAGCTTCCCTAACATCTCTACCAGCTTTGAAATTCCATAGTTACACATTTCAGTGTTCACTTATATGCTTATTTAAAGATGAGAAAACTGAGATCCATAGAAGGAAAATAATATTTAACCCTAAATTAAAGTTTAGGATCTAATATTTAATTCTTGTTCTGATAGCCATAATATAAATGACACTGATCTCCCTCACAAATTTCCATTAAATACATTTCTCCAAAAGTTTATTAAGAGAATATAGAGATGAAAAAATTGAATGTGTATAGAACTAGGCATTACTGGTCTTATTTACAAGAAGGTATTTCAAAATTCACTGTGGACAGATTAATTATACAAATGTCTCACTTTAAATTTTAAACTTTTTTTCTTTTAACCTCATTCTAAAAAAAAAAAAAGTTAGCTAAAGTTATTCAATCACTAGGGAGATATAAAAAGGAACTTAAGATTTAATGTATAGGGGACAAACCCCAAAATTGTTTAATTAAAAAATTCCATATTCTTATGTGAGTCCTCTTTTCCATAACTGATATTTTAATTAATGTATTTACTATTTTAATAGTAAAGACATATAAAAAACAGAAAATTTTCTTACATTAACATTAACTTACCTATTAATAATGTGGTATTATTAGACTAAATATATTAATTAAATCTTTCTGCATTTCTTAATTTGAAAGCAAGTAAATTCAAAGTACAAGGTGTTTTGAGTTACATTATATTGCATCATATTGTTTTTAAAATCATTGCCTTGAAAATTCTTTAAAATTCTCTGATATTAGATATCAGTAATAAGTTAATTTTATATTTCCTAAATTTTAGTTTGTATGTGCATGTTCACACACACACTATACACACACATACACACACACACACACACATATATTCATTCATATACACATACACATGATGCCCATATACCATATTTAAAATATGATTAATTTTGTACTTTGGAGAATCATACTTTCATCTCCTCCCTCTCAGGGCTGCTAGAAGATACTGTAGTGAAGCCTATGTGACTAAAAATTGAACACAACAAGAAAAAATAAAGAAGAAACCACAACCAGTATCTACTTTTCCCTTTATTTACCATCTGTTTTTCAAACACAATAAAATACCTCAACAATACATACATTCTCATGTTAGTCCCAAACATTCAAAAATCCCATTTCTTCTTCAGATTTAAATTGCTGGAACTGTGAGGAAGCAATGACATATATTTGTGTCCCTGTATTCACACATTCCTATGCTCATGCACACTGTTCATAAAAGTATGTATTCAAGATCTTTTCCATGTATACTAGAAATACATGCTTTATATAAATATATGATATGATATACATAACTAATATGTAAAATGTAATCAATATTCAAACATATATGTATACATGTACATACATACAAAAGATAGGTGCCTATTTTTTATTTAACTTGGCTTTCACATGTAAATTTCCCTCTTCTCTTTAATCTTATCCCCTTGCCCATTTCTTTCATCATCCTTTGAATGGTACTTTTGACTTTTATTAACACCACCTTGGCAAGAAGAAATAATTAAACACATAAAAAATCTGAATACTTCAATTACCCCTCCATCAATGAACATTTACTTTTATAAGTGTATTACTACTATTAAAATAATATTTAAAAGAGTATTTTATATTAAGAATATAAAATAATTTATATATTAACCCGATTGACAAATCTATATTAATTTGAAGGAGTAAATTATTCATTTAAACCTTTACAATAAACTAATCTTAAGGTCTTAGCATAATGATTACTGACTTTGAACATTTAAATGCTTTTAGGTTATCTCCTGAGAAACTTGCAGGATGGGTTGGAAAGGGAAAGAAAAAGAATACTGTAAAAAAAAAAATCTTCGTGAATAACATAACAATTCTATAAAATATGAATATTATTTCTTAAAACTCTAGTAAAAATTGCTTCACATGTATTTTTCTGTTTCCTACTTGTTTATGTGTTATGCCATTACAGACATTCTGTTAGGCACTATAAAACTTTACCATTCAAGATGCCTTTAACAGAGAATGGCACTCATTGGAATATTCACAGGTAAGAGACATAACAGCGGTTCCACTCTTTCACACAAGTCCTCTTAACAAGGAAGTTTAAATTCTAATAAGACTAAAATACAGTGCATTAAAATTCTCTATTAAAATTTTATCCATAAAATAAACATATAAAAGTTTAAACCAGAATTACATAAAGATATGCAGCTAGCACTGACTAGAATCATCCTGTGACTAAAATCTACCTGAATATCCAAATCCTAGTTACCTCTTTTCTTTTCTGTAATTTATTTGATGTGTTTGTGTCATGTTTTTGTTCCTGAATATAAGACTGATTTTTTTCTTTTAAATCATTTTAATTTATGAAGCTTAGCTCTGCCTGCATGTGCTAAGATCCAATCAATGGTTAGACAGGATTTTTCTCTTCTTGATGATTGTTTAATACACAAGAATTGAGATTTCCTGAAATGTTGGATAAGTAAGAGGAAGTGGAAGTGTCTTCTTCTTTGTAAAGTCCAACAAGATTTGGTATATTCCAACAAGTCTAATAGTTCTAGTTCAGTTGTAAAGTGATTTCTCCTCTGATGTCCTTCATTTTGTTTTGGTGTGGCATTGTTTATTAGTAATGAAGTTGTAGACATTTTGTCTTAGTGCTTCCTGTTGCGAATTTTCCATGAGGAAGTATTGTTTATTCTCATTTTCAGTCTGAAAAACTTTTTTTTTAAAACAATTATGCAAAACAGTCAAGCATAATCTTTGTTTAGTTTTATTTTCTAAACAAATTTTTGCCTGTCATCCAGTCAGCTCTTTTACATCTTTATTAATTGAATCATGATGATTCTACATCTTATATGAAGAGAACATTATTTTATGATTTACTATCTAACATGGTATTCTTTTCTTTGTTTTCTTTTTTCTTTCTCTTCTACCATTGGATGCAATGCACTGGCACTAGTGAACTACAGCCCTCCCTTGACAGGGCTAGGAGTGCTAGTACCAACTGCTTGAGACCAGATACTAGTTTGCATTCACCAGAACGAGAAAGGTATAAAATAAAGATTTTTTTCTTTTCTTGTCATCTGTACTGGTGATTTTAAAATCAAATGATTTTGTTCAAAGTGAAGCTTTTACATGTCTGTTTACTCATGTCTGCTTTGATACCTGTCAACACTTCTTCATCCCATATAAGTAGAGATATATGTAGTGGTGCCAATGCATATATTTCTCTATAGATGTCACTGCAAAAATGATGTGATGCAATTTGTAAATGCTTCTGCCTGCTGCTTCCCTTTTTCATTTCAATCCAATGGTTTCATTTACAATGACACTCAGGTAGCCTTCATTATGCTGATACCATGGCTGGGCCAAATAAGTTATCTGAAGAGAATTATAATATGAAAAATAAAAATCTAGAACCCTAAACCCTTAATTTAAAAGATTTTTTTAATATTTATATGTTCATATTTAGCTAACCCGTCAACTTCAATTTGAGCTTTTACTATGTGGCAGTAGGCTATAAAGCTAAATGTAGATTTTTCTGGAAAATATTATATGAATAAATTTTTCAATTTTTTTTTTTTTGCTAAAAAGTATTACTTGACCAATTAGTAAATTAAATTTTTCTAAACCCATTTAATAATGTTTATGAGGTTGTTTACATCAGGCATAAGTTACTACTTTTTCATATTAAAAGTAAATCCCAATGTTTTATCAAACTTGATAGTGAGTTTTACCAATTTATGCATAAAAATTCATCAAGCAATCATTAATTGGGGAGTCATCTTTAAAGCAGTGGGAAGTGAGCCCATGATAGTGAATCAGCTTGCCAAGAGAAAGATAGAAGAGGATAGAGAAAATGAAGATGGTATAAAGGGAATTGTAATGTTCAGTTAATTCAGTCATGACTATTAGTGAGCCCATTTGGGGTTTTCTCAGCATAGATACTAAAGTGCTCTGCCATTTCCTTTTCCTTATAGATGAGGAAACGGAGGCAAACAGGGTTAAGTGACTTGTCCAGGATCACACAAATAGGAAGATGAATCTTCCTGACTTTTGATCTGGCCCATTATGCACTTTACCACCTCAATGCCCTAGTATAAAGGGAGAATTAGTGACAAAATACTAAAGAATGGTCACCATACATCGTAAGAGAAAGGAGCCAAAAAGCCAAAAAATAAGAAATGAGACAAAGAAAAAAAGAAAAATCAGGGTAGTGTGGTATTTCTTTAAAAAAGGTTGAAGATTGGCAGAACCTGTAAAAAAGAGTCAAATGTCATTTTATATAGGGCAAAAAATATGAATTTGGCTCATCCCCTCACCCCTAATTATGCAATTATAATAGCTACAGGTGTTTTCAGGTAGTAGTACTGTTGGTTGTACCTTTTGAAAAGAAAGGAATTTGGGAACCAGATAATAGATTGTAGATCTGTAAGGGATCTTAAGAAGACCTCATCTAATTCTGTTATTTTGTGGAATAATCAATCGATCTATTGAAAAGAATGTATTAAGTTCCTAGTATAATGTAGGCACTTTGCTAGACAACAACTAGGCAGATACAAAGAATGAAATAATCCCTGCTCACAAGGTGCTTATATTCCAGTAAGAGAACTAACAAGCAGATAAATATGTACTGATTAAATATATACAGAATATTGTAATGACTGGGCTAGCTTTCTGGAGGTTCTTAGGATAGGCCTTGGTCTCAGTAGGACAGTCACTACAAGGATAGTCAGGAAGAGAGTCTGAAGTCTTTATTCTCTCCTTCACAGTCTGTCACAGTCTGACTCCTTCACAATCAGTTCATTCTGACTGACTGTGTCCCAAGTTCTCTCAGCCCTTAAATACCCTATTACAATTACATTACTACAGTATACTGAGTATGTGTAAACTAGAGAACCATTACATCACTATACTAAGTAGACAGTATATGTAAACTAGAGAACCATTATCTCATTAATTACCTTGAGTTAATACCTTGTTGTAGGTATCCTTGTTTCAAACATACTTTTCCAGAGTTCTGGCCCTCTACAGAATATATACAAAATAGTTAAATAAAATGAATTTCAAATGGAGAGAGTTAATCACAGTAGAAGGAATCAGGAAAACTTTTATGTGAAATGTTGTTTTTAATTACATCTTAAAAGAAGAGATGGCTTCTATGAGGTGAAGAGGAAGAATACAGTCTAGTTATGGCAGATGGCTTCTGCAAAGGTGCAGAGATGAGATATCAAAGCCATATATGTATGTGAGAGAGAAACAATTTATTTGTTTGTTGAGTATAGGAGAGAGGAACCAGAGCATATAGGGAAGGGAATAAAGTAGATTGAAGCTACAAAAAATAGATTGAAGCCAGATCGTGTAAGACTTTAAGAACTCAACAGGGGAGTGTACGTTTTATCCTAAAGCAACACTAATTCAATCTATTCAATAAATAGGGGGATGAAATGATCAAGTACATGAGATAAAGAAGACCAGATAAGGAAGATTACTTTGGTAGAAATATATGGAATGGACTTGAATGGTATGGTGAGACTTGAGAGAGGGAGATCAATTATGAAACTATTGTAATAATATAGACAAGAGGTACCAAAGATTTGAATTAAGTTGTTAATTATGTAAATATTTGGGAAGAGGTCGTGCCTGAGAAATAATATGAAGAAATAAATGGCAATATTTGTCAACTGATTGGATATTTGGAATGCTAGAAAGTGAGAAACAGAAGGAAATGTTAAGGTTTAGAACCCAGGTAACCTGGGGAAATGGTGGTGTCTTTGGAAATTGAAATTTTTTTAAAGGATTGAGGGTTGGAGAAAAGATTGAGAGTTCAGTTTTGGACATGTTGAGTTTGAGATATTGACCTCACTTATTCCCCTCTTATATATGAGATATTGAATTTGAGGAAATCAAGTTTGAAATGTCTAATGGCAATTGATGATGTGGGATTGAAGCTCAGGGGAAAGAGGAGAATGAGATATATTGTTTTGCTATTCATTTGTAAATAAATCATTAAACTTATGAGAGCTCTTGCAGTTACCAAAAGAGAAAATATAGAGACAAAAGAGAACAGGATCTAGGACAGAATTTTGAAGTATATTCAGTCAATATGATGCTGATGATAGTTTAACTAAGGAGATGAAGAATGACTAAATGATTGAGCTAAGAAGAAAAACAGGGAGGGGGAGTGCCATAAAAACCTAGAGAGGCTAGAGTATTTAGGAAGTATGTAAAAAGATGTCACAAGCAGCAAATGGATTGCAAAGGACGATGACTAAGGGGGAAGAAACTACTAGATTTGATAGTTGTGATCTTTGCTAACTTTGGAGAAAACAGTTTGAGCTGAATGGAGAGGAAGGAAGTAGTGCATCCATGTGCACACTGCAAAGGATTAAGGCATGAGAGAAGTGGAGTAAATGAATATAGAAATATTTTTGTAGACATTTGGATAGGAAAGACATGAGAAATATCAAACAGTATCTTGAAAGGATGTTGTAATCTAGTGTAAGTTATTTATTAATAAATAAAGGGGTTAGTGGTATGAGAATTATTGTGGTCACAATATGCTTGAGAAGACAGGAGAAAATAGAATCACATACAT
The DNA here is from genome assembly GCF_016432865.1 of Antechinus flavipes. NCBI lineage: Eukaryota > Metazoa > Chordata > Mammalia > Dasyuromorphia > Dasyuridae > Antechinus > Antechinus flavipes. Next base: position 240,230,393 of record NC_067401.1, read on the forward strand.
TTGTAGGAGGATAGTAGTTGCTACAGGATGAAGGAAAATAAGGATAATTTTAAGGGTTTTTGAAATAAAAAGAAAGAGAAATTACTTTGAAAGGCCTCATTTTTCATAAGAAAATAGGAATTCAGTTCCTCTGGTCAGTGAGAGAGTAAGAAGTAGTTGGACGAAGCTCAAAGAAATAGAAGAGATGGTTTGGAATTGGATTGGTGGGGAGTAGGATAGAGAATTAATTAATGAGGAATAAAAAGATTTTGCTATAATTAGGGCACAGTTGAAATTAGATAATATGAATTTATACTATCAAAATTATAATAACCCAATCAGAAAGATTCTATCATTTTCTCTGATTTCATTCAGCAGCAAATGAATAGGAATGCAGTGGGGAGATGAGAGGAGTAGTTCAGAGATGAGCAGCAATAGATCAAAGTGGTGAGAGATTGTAAAGCAGAAGAAAGAATAGAATTTAATTGTTTAATTAGTACATGCAAAGAGAAGAAAATTAAGTCAGAGTTTCAGCAATGTCCGGAGAAAATTTGCAGGGATGAAAAGAATGGAAGTCTCTGTGACAGTAAAGAATGGATTTAAAAGTGGTGCTATATAAGGAGAAAAAATAATTGGAAGAAGTTTTAATTAATGAAGTTGAACAGATGTGAGTAACTTTTAAATCCAGGGTGTGAACATCCCTGTATAGGGTTGAAGTTGATTGGAGCAGGAGGACATGGTATTTGAAGAAACCAAGAAACTAGGTTAGGATACTTGAGATATCAACAATGTGGATAATGACATTCTTTAGTAGAAGGGTTGGATTTGTGGGGGAGAGAAAGACAATGAGCCAGGTGCTAGATTCCTTAAGAAAGGAAAAAGAATGAACTGAGGTCCACACTAGTGAAGTGACTTGTCCAGATAAGTGCTGATAAGGAGAATTTATATTCCAAACTGGTTTCTCTGGGCAATGAGATAGGGAGTCAAGGATAAATTAGAATGATTATTAAACCACAAGAGCCTAGCTGAAGTTAAGCTCCATAAATATGTAGTAAATTAAACAATTTAACTTTGTAATTTTCTCATTTTGTGTTCAGCATCCTAAGAGTGTTGAAGTTGAGAAATACAGGGAATTTAACCAACTTTACAGGTTAGCAGGCAAGAAACCTTTGAAGATCACAGATTGTGGCAGCTTGAATTCCGGGCTAGTGTCCACTAAAATATAGTTTTGAAGAATGAAAGAGTAAAGGAAAGGGAGGAAGGGAGGAAGTGTTGTAATTCAAAAAGATGATAAGGTGTGGCCTCATCAATATATAATCAAAGGGTTATAGAAAAATAACTTTATAGATTTGTGTCAAAAGAATATTAAAGTCCTGGTCTATGAAAAATAACAAGGCTGTGAACTAGACATTGAAGTCAGAAAAAGATAGGGTGATGATCTAGAAACTAGATGAAATATTCAAGAACCATAGGATTGTATAAACAGAATGAATTGAGAACGGAGAAGATGATAAGGTTAGGTGTAGAGGAATAGTCTGGAAATAAAAGAAGGATAGAATGCTAGCATTACTTTCTGGTCCTATGCACCATAGGAGTGTAACAAGTGGTCTCAGGAGAATGGGTTTCAATAGATACAGTATCCTCAGGAAAGATCTGGGTTTCACTTGAAGTGAGTCAAAAGGAATGCTGGTTAAAAAATTACCAATAATGTAGAGAGATTGTTATGAATAAAACTTAAATCTGAAAGGATCTCACAGGTTAAGGGAAGGACAAATCAGACTAGAATTAGTCTTAGAAGCTGTTTACAAGAAGATTCAGGAGTCAAGTATCATGGGTATTCAACTTGTAGATAGCAAAAAAAAAATTGGAATTGATGACTCAATGCAATGGGATATAGATTATTGTGGTCTACTTCAAAGGACAATAAAGGATTTGCAGCAGTTTGAAATCAAAATTTAAGTATACCTATATGAAATTTCATTTGTTTTGGTTTTTTTATACCTACTAATATCAAAATTAAGGTCCCAAGTTTCTAGTCAAGGAGAACTGAAATAGATGAGTGACCTGATAGCTGCTTGAAATATTGCGGTTTAGTCATTTTTCAATCATGTCTGATTCTTCATAACCCCTTTGGGGATTTTCTTGGCAAAAATACTGGAACAGTTTATCATTTCCTTCTCCTTGTTTGTTTTACAAATGAAGAAACTGAGGCAAACAGGTTTAAGCGACTTTCCCAGGGTCATTTGAGTAGTAAGTGTCTAAGACTGAATTTTGATTCAGGTTTTCCTGACTTCCGGTCCAGTAGTCTATCTACCTCCCTGCCCCTGAATGAAATATCAATATTCAAGTCATATAAGATAAAACAGCAATTTTTTTAATGTGGACAAACCAAAATAATTTAGTTACTAAGTATGTATTGTACGTGAAAAGAGCACTGACTCAAAGTCAGAGGGTGCAGTTTCAAATTCTAGATAACACTTATTACCTCTATGACTTTTGCTAAGTCCAGTTTCATTCGACCTTGATTTTTTCATCTTTAAAATGAAGAAATTAAACCAAACGATCCTTCTAGCTTGAGACTTACCATCCTAAATAGATACTGAGTTAGCATTTACATGGCATGCTTGCTGTTGGAATATAGTTAAGAACTCCAAACCCATTAGAACAGTTGTATTTAGAAATAAACTTCAGGAAGTTTAGGGGTATTTTTCTTTTCCTTTTTTGAATCCTTGAATGAAACATTCACTTAAGAGTTAGCTTTTCAGAGTTCTTTCACATCTATTTTCTCATTTTAATTCTATATAGATCATATGAAGTAACAGGGCAAGCTACATTATCTTCATTCAATAGATGAAAAAAGTTATAAAAAGCACAATAAGGTCACATGGCTAGTGTGAAAGGCAGGAAGAGATGTCTTGACACTAACCCCTGTATTATTTCCCTAGAATAATCATGCTGATTTTTTTAGGTCCAAATATCCATAGAACTCCAGTCATTACATTCAATAAGCAGCTTAGGCAATTTCTCTTATAATGAACCTCAAAAGTAAATCAATGAAGTAATCATTATAAATAATGTTTAAAAAAAATTCTATTTTCCCTCAAATAGAGCATTTGTTATTTAACCCAATACTCTTTATTGGGTTATTTAAAATCACATGATCTCATAGCTTTAGAATTAGACAACTCCTTGATTGAATGCTATCTAGACCAGTAGTGTCAAACTCAAATTGAAACAGGATTTACCAATTCCTACATAAGGATCCTTGTGGGGTTCTTAGTTTTAAAATGTATAGTTACTTACATTTTATTGTATTTTTAATTTATTGTGTTCAATATTTCCCAATTACATTTTAATCTGGTTCAACCCATAGTCAAGAGTGTTTTGACACTTCTTCCCTAGACCAATACTCTCAGCTTAAAGGAAAGGAAACAAGACAAAGAAAAGTTAACTGAATTATATAATGTAAAGTAGTCAGGAAGACATCACATATGGAATTTAAACCCTAGTATCCTATATTACATTCTGGATACTTTCCATAAATCATGTGACCTCTTTTAGGCCATGTTATATGTATATTAAAGAAACAGTGAATTAGAATGGCAGTTCTAATTGCAAAGCAGAGGAATCATATTTAGTCTGTTTTTTTCAGAATAGCAGTAATTAACATAATTTAGGTCTAGTTTCTTCTTTCAATATATATTATTGCTATTGAAATGTTTTTTTTTTAATATATAATTGATACCAAAGACACTGGGACCTATTTACTATCTGAAAAAGTTTTGTTCAATACTTTGACTTTAAAAATATTTGTATCTTCACTGAATATTTTTTAGAAGTCCGATAACACTTTCTTTTTACATTTTATCATGATAGTTGGGTGGATGACTACCCCTATTACTAGGACTGGCTGGTTCACTGCCATATCTCCCTGAGTAGAACTATAACCAAGCAATTGCACTTGCAGTCTGTCAAGGGTCTAGGGTTACTTGTTGTTAGGGGAAATTAAGTGGTCAATACTTTACTATCTGATCTACCACCAGTGTATTTCTAGTTACACAAATAGCCACTCATAATAATTTAGATCTTAAACATAATTTGTTAATTTAGCCATAAGATGAATACAGGGTCTCACATTATGAATAAATTAAAAATATTAAAATTCACATGTTCACCTGGGCCACAGAGCACATATCTTAATTATTTTGGAAGGAGAGTAGTAGACATATGCTTTTACAGCCTGTCAAGGAAATGAACAAGAGAGGGAAATCCATATGCACAGCTCTGAAGTTATAAATAGCAGTATATCCTATTTCATCAGCTTTCCTTAAAGATGATGTATAAAGTTTCTTTGCAGATACTTTCTTTGTTAAACTGAGCTGATATCAACACTACTTGACTGACACTCCAAATGTAGATCATACCTCTCAGTCAAACTAGATGGTCAAATGACTAGCTTCTTTTATTCTCTGCCTCCAATCTTCTGTTCCTCTGATCAACTAGATAAGCTCCTCAGAAACAAGTGTAGAACATATAATTTCCCACCTTCAACTTAGTGGATTTTAAAAATCTGTCCTTTCATCTCCCTTGTGTGTGTCTCACTCATTGTCTCCCTGTCTGTCTCTTTGTCTCTCTGTCTCTGGATCAGTCTCTCTGTTTCAGTTTCTGTTTCTCTCTTTCTCCCTCTCTGTCTCTCCCCCCCCTTTTTTTCTCCCCCACCATCTACATTTAAAACTCAGCAATTTTTTCCCCATAACTGTCAAACTAACTCATAATTGCTTTCAGAGTTACAGTTAATCTCAGAATACTAAGCAGACTTAATTCAACAATATTTTTGGTGATATAATACTCATGTATGTATATTTTTTTGTTCAATCATTTCATGACAATTCTTCATGACCATATTTGGGACTTTCTTCACAAAATGAGTAGAGTGATTTCCCATTTCCTTCTCCAGCTCACTTTACAGATTAGGAAACTGAGGCATACAGAGTTAAGTGACTTGCCTAGCATCACATAGCTAGGAAGTATCTAAGATCAGATTTAAACTCACAAAAATAAGTTTTTGTGACTCCAGGCTTGGCACCATATACACTTTACCACTTAGCTGCCACACACACACACACACACACACACACACACACACACACAGTAACATCTTAAATGATGTGTGTGTGTGTGTGTGTGTGTGTGTGTGGTGTTGTTATTGTTGGGTCTAGTGCTACAATTTCATCAATATAAAGTACTTATGGAAACTCCTTTCCTTGAGGCAGATAAAAAACATATATAAAGTATGGTCTTAATAGAGTCTTAGGAGGAGGGTTGCCTAAGGTACTAAAGGATTAAGTGACTACCAGAGCCATTTGGTCAGAGATAACATATGAACACAGATCTCCCTGCATTGATGATTTAAAGAGCTAAACTCAGGAATAACTGGGTTGAGTTCTCATCTCTGACGCACACTAGCTTGGTGACCTTAGGAAAGATAATTAATTTCACAATGCTTCTGCATTCTAATATTTTCAGAACAGCTTTTGATTTTCACTTAGTAGACGGAGTTTCTTCACTTGAATTTTTGCCAATCTGACAAAATCACAGGAATAGACCAACATATCTCATTTGTATTGATCCAAGCTTATGATATTATAAATATAAAGAAATACCTAATGAGGAAATTTCCTCTACAAATCTTATGGGAAATTATTCTGCCATTTGAAAATGAAACTTTTAAGATGATGATCTGAAAATATGTATAACCATATAAATATACAATAATCTATGTAGCTAGTGAAATAACATAAAAGCAATATATTGATCTGGATCTATTATTTATTTAGTGTAGAAATATTCTGGTGAATAAATGTCCTCTATTAATGCAGACCAATAACCTTTCTACAACTTATAGGTAGATAATAAAACAATAAAATGTATGAATATATGTGTATATTTTATATATACACATATCTCCATTTTGGAAGGCTACCTGGTACAGGTGATAGAGTACTGGTATTGGAGTCAGGAAAAAGTGTATTCAAATCCAGTTTCAGATACTTAATTAGCTGTGTAGCATTGGGCAAGTCACTTAACTCTGTTTGCCTCAGTTTCCTCATCTATAAAATAAGCTGGAGAAAGAAATCGCAAAGTAGTCCAGTATCTTTGCTAAAGGATAAGCATGGGTTCTGGAAGATGCATAGTAAATATATATATATATATATATATATATACACACACACACACACACACAATGATCAAATTATATTAATAACTACTGACATTTATATAGTGGTTTTCAGTTTCATTTTAAATAATTTATCTCATCTGAATTTGTAACAATAGTATGAGGCATATAGAAAGGGCATTATTTTCCCCATTTTATAGATAAGTAAATTGAGTTTCAATGACTTGCCAAAATTCACAAAGCTAGAAATAGTTGGATGAAAACTCAAAGACAGATCTTCTGACTCCAAATCTAGTAGGCTTTCTATCATATAATAATTGTGGATTTGTAATACCAGCTGGTATGATTTTGATTTGCTCTTCAGTGAGACCAGTTTAATCTTTATGTAATCTGAAAACAACAAACCTAGATTTGACAGAAATGTCTTGTGGAAAAATACAGTGGGCTGTTTTTATGATGTTAATGTTGTGGAGCAAGAACTTCACATTTAATTCCATCAATTTAATTCCATGTATTTGTTGCTAACCATCAACCAGCCAATATATCTTAAATGTCTCTCCTGTGACTAGCACTATAACTTCAAAGACCTACTATAGTTGTAAATGTCATTAATTATGCGAAACAAGGTAAAATTGAAGCACCACATTATGTGAACAATTGGGTGGCACAATGGAGAGAGCACCAGACTTGGAACCAGAAAGTCTTGTCTTTTTGACTTTCAATCTGACCTCAAACACCCATTTGCTGTGTGATCTTGGACAAGTCACTTAACCCTGTTTGCCTCAGTTTCCTTATCTGTAATATGAGCTGGAGAAAGAAATGGAAACCACTCTAAGAAAACTCGAAATGGGTTCATAAAGAGTCAGAAAAGACTACCAAAACAACTCAACAAAATTGTTTGGAAGGGACTAAAAGGTAAATAGTTATGTTTTAAAGTACATTCAAATTAGTATAATTATGAGCCAAAATAACTCTAGAAAATGTTCATAAAATTTTGTAAACAAGTTTCTAAAACATAGACCAATATATTGTTGTTCAGTTATTATAATTGTATCTGATTTTCTGTTACTATATTTTGGGTTTTCTTGGTAAAGATACTGAAATTGCTTGCCAATTTACTTTTCTAGCCCATTGTTCAGATGAGCAAAGTAAGACAAATTGAATTAAATGACTTGTCCAGGATAATACAGCTAAAAAGTATCTGACACCAGGCTGGAATTCAGGTTTTCCTGATTCTAGGTTCAATTGTCTATCCACTATGCCACCTACGTGCCCATAAATCAATATACATTTTACCATTTTCATTATCCTGTATTCCCTTCTATTAAATATTCTAAACTGAGCAAAGTCAGAGTTTTCACTGTTGATCTGGAATAACATAAAGATAATGAAATCAATTAAGGTCTCTTCTTAGGCTCATTTGAACCTTTTATAATAGAATCTGTTTTTTAACATTTCAATTAATGAAATAACTCATAATGGCATATGAAGTCCTAAAACAATTAGTTTGACCTCCACATTTTTCCTTGGGTCTGCTAGCAATTAAATCTGGAAAGAACCTTAGAGATCATCTGGTTTAACTTTATTATTTTGTAAAGGAGGAAAATAAGTCCCTAGTTACTTCTCCTGGGGTCACATGGAATGAAGATATGAACTTGCTTCAAATAGTTTCAAAATATATTAAAACGTCTGGAAGACAAATTGATATAGCTAGGTGGATTAGTTGAGCACTAGACTAAGCTAACTGGAATCAGGAATCAGGAAAACTTGAATTCAAATCTGGCCTCAGATGACTATGTAACCCTGGGCAAGTCATCTGATCTTTGTAAATGCAAAATAGCTGTCAATAAGCTTTGATACAGGGTAGTCTCATATACCATCTCTGCCTATCCTAAATCACTTACCTATTGTTGATATTTTACAGAATTTTCCTGTTCTACCTTCCAGCATTTAGTCTGGTCAGAAATACTACCTGTCATTAGAAACTTATATACAAACATAAATATCTATTAATACATAAAAAAATGGATTGAAAATTTGAACAAAAACATTTGCTAATAGTTTGTCATCATTCTTCATACTTTAAGGATGTTATTGCTTTTCTTTATTCACTTATGAAAATGAATTTGAAAGAGACCAAAACAGATGATAGTAGTGTTGCTGACTTCTTTTTTGCACAAAGTTAATGTTACTTTCATGTGGCATTAACTCTTTGGATTCTAACTCATATAAACTCATATAAAGGATGTAAAAAGGCATAGTGAACAAAGTTCTTGACATAGAATTTAGAAACCTGGGTTAAAAGCCATCCTTAGACATTTACTCTGTAACCCTAAAGAAATCCCTCTACCTCTCTGGGTTTCACTTTCTTCATCTGTAAAACAAATAAGATTGGACTTGAGAGCCTATCTCTTAAGAGAGATGGGATAATTATTTAAGATCCATCAGCAATGTCATCACGGAGCTACATCTGTAATATGATTCTAGGGATACTGAAGCTTCTAATTTCTTAAGACTTCACTGAATATTCAACTCCATTCTAGCATCTAATTGTTAGTGTTTAGTTTGGGGTCTTATACAAGAATTCCAGGGGTAATTCTATTCTTTAAATGCCGCATCTGTTTTACATTTACATCTCAGTTATAAATAAAGCTGAATATTGTCCTTACTCTTTGGACTCTTGATTTCACCTAAACCATAGATCAGTAACATATTAGTCCCCAGGATCAACAGTGGAGGTAAAAATTATTCTGGTTGTCATTGGGTGACACTTGCAGAGGGAAGGAGAGAAAAAAAATATTGGGATGAAAGAAGGAAGAGAAGGAAAAACAAAAAGGAAAGGAGACATGGATAGGAGTGAATAACATATTATTAAGAGATTGTAGACATCTGAATCAGGCATGGAGGAGTATTTTTCACATATATTTTTGTGATCAAACAGAAAAAATTATTTATTAATATATATTTTCTTTGACTGATCTGTATAATATTGAATTTGGTACCTGACTTGAACTGTTATTTTTTTCTCATACTTTAACTTCACATCTTTTGGAACTAAACAGATTATGTAGTAAAAAATTTATATATTTAATTTCACTGTTAGTATTTCCTAAAAATGTCATATTATTTTTTAAACAAAAATAATAATCTCTTTTGCACATATAATTGGAATTGGCCTTCTCTTCTTAATTTTCTTTCTTGCCACTAGATGGCAAAAACTAGCACCATTTCCAGAGATCTAATGCTAGAACCAAGGCTAGAAATATATCACTAAGGGTAAGTATGAAGGGACAGGAAAAGAAGAGAAAGAAGAGGAGAGAAACAGAGACAGAGAGCAAAAGCAGAGGTGGGGGAGAGAGACAGAGAGAGTTGGAAGGAGAGGAGAAAGGAGAGGGATGGAAAGTGGGAAGGAGAGAGAGGGTGGGGAGGAGAGAGAGAGAGAGAGAGAGAGAGAGAGAGAGAGAGAGAGAGAAGGGAGGGAGGAGTTGTTAGAAGTAAGGAGGATAAAGATGAATGAGAAAAAAAGTAAAGGAAGAGTCAAAGGAAAAGAAAAATATAGAGTAAGAAAGGAATTGATTGAAATCACATCATACTAGTTTTAGTATTGTTTTTTTTTATATATATAAGCTAAATAGGAAAGAACTAAAATTTAAAAAAATTTTAAAGGCAAATATTAATTTTTAAATATGATAGTTTTAGTCTTGCTAAGTAAAATATGGATATTTGATAAAAAAGCACTTTCTTCTCATTATTTAATATCCATTTTAATATTGAAATAGATGACATATTTTATGTAAAAAAATTAACTAAGAATTTAGCATTCTTTTAAGGTATCCAATATATAAGAAAAAATGAAGCTGCCTAATTGCTTGCATATCAGCATATCGAAGGACTTTGAGCACTCAACAACATTTATTATGTTTTATTTAATCATTATATTAGAAAAATTACCTCTTAATAGCATGCATTCCAAAATGTTTCCTAAATGTTCAACTTCTCCTCCTAGTTCTCCATGGTGTATAATTATGATGTTTTCCTTTTTTCCTTTCTTTCTTTGAACAATCCCTGGGCTGGAATTTGGCCTCAAGAAGCAAATTTATTCATAATATCCAAGTTAAAATGATCTTGTTGTAATAAAAATAATATTGATAAGATTTCTATATAAGCTAAAATTGTTTTTAGACTATATTTCAGCTTCGGCAACGTTGGAAATACCTTTTAATGAGAGTAACATCACAAAGTGCAACAGATTTGTAAAATTCTGGCAATTGTGTCTTTTTATGTATGGAAGCCAGCAGAGAAGGCAAACCTTTATTAAACTTGACTTTCTTTATATAGGGTTTGGCAAACATTAAGTTACCGTGTAAATGCAATATATTTTAGGTTTTAAAAGGCCTTAAGTTTACAATGCATAATTACTGAAGTATTTAAATAATGTTAGCATGAATTAAATTTAATAACACATCCTGTTCTCTCGTCTCTTCCATTAACTTTCTCTTACAATGCAGTAAGCGTTCATTAAATGCCTACTAAGTACCAAGCATTAGAGTAAGCATTGTAGATAGAATGATTAAAATGAATTTTTGCTTTTAAGAAGCTTACATTCTCCTAGCATCCTCTGGGAATGAGGGAACTAAGGACCAGAGAGTTTATTTGACTTCTACAAAGTCACATGAATAACCAGAGTGGCAGAGTCAGATGAGCAAAATGCCCAAACTCTCCATTTTCCTTCACCAATATATTCCCCAAATTAATAAATAAACAAAATTTTTCCTTCATTATGTTCAAAGAGATATATAAGTATTTGAAGCAAGTAGTTTATAAATAGGCCGTTAATGACACAGGTCCTTAAGTGACTATCAGGGTTGCCTCCTTAGAAGTAGCTGTTGTATGTAGGAAAGAGAGTCATTCATAGTGTCTTATATTTCTAAGTAGCTCATAGCCCTTTTATACCATCATATTCCTAAATGAATTTTTTTTCCCCCATTGCCGTGAAAATCAGATTCGATAGCTATAATTGACCTTAGTGAGTATCTAGCTCAGCCTCTCATTTTAGCTGATAAGGATGCCCAGGGAAGTTAAATGACTTTCCTGAAACCATACAGATGGCAAGTGGTCCAATAAGGATCTGAACCAAGGGCATCTGACACCAGAGCCAATGTTTTGCCTATATTCTTCCTTACACTAAAATTCAAGGAGGGCATTCCCAATTCCCAAAGTTTGCCCTGATCCATTTTGGATATGTATTTGTGTAACATGCGTGTATATTTAGATACATGTATACACACATATATCTTTGATTATTCATAGTTTATAATGTGGATGATGGCATTTTAGCCTTAAAAGGAACCTAAAAGATAAAAATTATAGATCTTCATTTTTCAAGTAAAAAAACAAGAACAGTCATAGAGTTAGTTACTACAAATCAGGTCTGAAATCAGACATCCTGTTTCTCAGTCTAGGTATCTTTCCCCTAACACTTCAGTTTCCCCGATCCATTCAGTTTCACAGAGTATGTATATTAAAATTTCAATCTAAAATTTAGAAAAATGAAAATGTTCTGCAGAAAAGAAATGCAAAGAACTTCTACAATATGTTGGGGTTCCATACTACTTGTGCCTAAATCCATCTTTGATAGTTGCTTCTTCAAAGTATATAGGATTCTAGTATATTTCAGATGAGAGGTCTCATTCTGACTTCTCATGAGAGTTGAAGTGAATTTATAAAACTATTTCTTTTCTTTGAATTTTTCTGATAGGATTTTAAAGTTTAATTTAATTTAATTTTAATTTATCTTAAAACTAATATAAGCAAAAAGAAAGCAATCAAGAATAAAACTTCTTAAAATTTGAATCAAGCTTTTTCCCAAGTGAAACTTTTGGAGTGCTTACAGTTTTAAATATTGAAATAAGTTGTAGATTTTAGTTATCCTGTTGTGTAATATAATTATTAATTTATTCAAAAATGGTGTATTCATCTTAGAATATATATTTTAAAAATGCATAATTACGAAGTTAGAAAAAAGCATTTTGCCTTTTGGTGCTACTTTTTTCAGTCCCTATATGCCACATATCTTTTACTTTAAGGAAATACTAAATGTCCTGTTTTTTTTTTTTCCTGTCCTATTCATTGGACAAACAGGGGTAGATGTTCCCCTTCCCTAGATAGGCGAAGACCTACTAGTCCCAGGATTCAAATCCAGCATGCATCTCCTGAGGATGACAGGTACTAGTCAATTCCTCCTAATGGAAAAGTCACCTACAAAATTTGTATGCCACCAGATTGAATATATTGGAAATGAATTCATTACATGCTTACTGCCAAGAGCTCAGAGAAAATCCTTGTGATTCTATCCCTGACTGCTTCCCATTAATATACAGCACCTCAGAATACTCACAGATGTAACCCAGGTGAGCATTCAGGGACACTATCCAGATGCCAAATGAACCATGTTTTCTTTAATCTTGTTGCAAAATATTTTAATATTGATTTCAATCCTAAAACAATCTTAAAAATCATCTATGTGTGTCCTCAGGTGCTCTATAATGCCTTAAGTTCTGCTGCAGAGTCTGTTTCTTTTATTCTCAGGCAGCGAATCAGTCTCAATTGTCTCATTTCTCAGAGTTATTGCTGACAAGCTCTGGTATGTGAAAGAGAGAGGGGAGTGACATATTTCATATTTTCATTTTCAAGGCAAACATTATACAGGATCAATTTTTTCTGGCAAGTTTGGTTTGACTAAATAATGCCAATGCTTCCATTCATGCTGATTCCCACGGGTCATATCTTCCATTGCTTCTAATCTCAGTTGTTTTATTCTTCTTCCAATCCATTTTTTTAAACTTATTATGCTATTTTAAATATGCATTCAGTTAAATATTTCTGATAGTTTGTCATATAACATTAGACTTTTTTCCTTTCATTATTGGAGAAAATTTATTCAGTTCTTAAACTGTAATTCATAAGTCAGATTTTATTGAAGACTTTAAATATTATTTAAAGGCACATTGGATTGTGTATTTCCTGCCAAGAATTATGGTTCATTATTTTGTATTTTATTTGTTTGATTTTTAGTGGTTTTAGTTATCAATAAACTTTCCTTTGAGATAGTTAAGATACATGTAAAAGGAGAGAAAGAAAACAATACACTCTTTTTTTTAGTTTCTAAAATGGAAAAAGGACACCAAAGATTTTTTTTAACTCAATTATACACACATGCTTATTTTAAATGCAATTAATCCAGGTAATAAATATTCCAAATAAAGTTTGTCATTGTTTGCAAAGCACTGGACATGTTTTATCTGATTTGATTGGCTTAATCTATATTTAGCCACTAGACCCAGATGGCTCTGGAGGAGAAAGTAAGGCAGGTTATCTTATATACCTCTTCTTTACTTAAAAGCAATTCACTTGCATGCTATGGCATCACCTCCCTGATATCATGACCTTCTTCGAGAATGAAGGACAAACAACAATTGCAGATTATAACTTTCTTTATAGATGGTTTACTGGCTATAGCCAGATCAAAAAAAAAATTAGCCCAGAGAGAGCTAAATGATTCAAGATTGTAAAGGCTCTTCAAAGAGGGGAAGTAACATCAGTATTGATTTTAAAAAAAGCATCTTAGACTTATATTACTATCATTTTTAACTCTGAGGAAAGTACTTCAGAAGGATAAGTGACTTTTCCAAGATCAGGCAGTTATAATTTGAATTTGATGACCTGTAAGATTCTAATAATGTATTTCTCTGAATTTGGTTAACATATTCTGCAAGTAAATGAGCAAATTAAAAAAAATAAAATTGGCACCAACTATTCTAATTTTATCAAAAAGTTTAGATAACATAAATTAAATGCCACAACAGAAAGTTCAAGAAAGCCTGGAAAGTATCTTATAAAAGAAATATTTAACTTGTCAAATAGAGAGAGATGGTTAGCAAAGAATGCTGCCTTTACAATATAAACTCATTCCCAATATCTAACAAAGAAAGATGATAATCATAAACTAAAGCTCAGAGAATCAGTGGATTATAAAGATATTCAATTAAGCAAAGATTTCAAAAATTGGAAGGTGGAAATAAATTGGAAAGATATGCAAAAACCAATATATCAAACTCTGCTCAAAGATGGTTGAAGAACCCTATTTGAATCCTCACATCACAGTTCTGCCTTTGCTAACAGAAGTAGAAATGTCTTTCAAGAGAACAAAAATAAGAAAAGCAGCAGTCAGATTAGATCAAATGGATCAAGAAGATACTTGCTGGACTAAGAGATCAATAAGAGCATCAGGATTTGTGATGTGTTCCATCACAACTCAATACCAGTGGTATTGAGAAAAGTCAGATTATTTTAATAAAAGAGAACATAAATATGCTATTACATATGCATACTCTCATATAAACAAAAATCTATATAGATTATCTGTACAAAAATCAAGGGCATTCTAATGGAAGGAATTATTAGAAAACAACCACAAAGTAATATATTGCAATGGACCATAACTCTACTACTTTGCAACTGACTGGAAAATGTTAGGAATAATAAAAATTTATTGTGGTAATCACTTGATTATTTAAAAAAAACTTCAGTAAAAGATATAGTGTATTTTGACATAATGTATCTCTGTGTAAAGGAGTATTAATCCAAATATTAAAAACATTCCAGACTCCTTTAAAGAAATAACTGAACTCATCCTGTTCAATACTTTCTGTTATAAAGTATCAAGTGAGGAACAAAAAAGGGAAATGTGTCCTATGCTTTACTTATTCTTGCCAAAGTGAAGCATCAAGTCCAGGTTGAAGAAGAATTTCCTGTGAAAAGTGAAGACTTCTAGGTGTTCTTTCACAGATGATGTTGTATAGATTGTTAAACTTTAGTATATTATAAAACTTTTGGGGAAAGGGCTATAAAACTCAAAGACCTTTGGCATGTCCATCCACACAGGAGAAATGAATGGAAAGAAAGTATCCATTGCTGAGATTTCATTGTGCCCCACCAGCATGTATATGTGGAATAAACAGTGTCAATGGACAGTAAATACAGATAGAAAAAAAAGAGAACGAGTTCCATTATCTTCAGGAAATTGCAAAAGCTCATTTAATGAGCTTCCCATGAAACAAAGGTCTATCTTTTCAATACTTATTTTCTTGTATTGCTATGTGGTAGTTAAGATAAAATACTACCACCTTCAAAGAATTACAATTCCAGTATGTTATCAACAAGGAAAACAAAAGGACTGGGGGGTGGGGGGAAGGAGGAACATATTCTCAGTGAACAGTATGATGGGAAGAGAATATGGGCTAGTTATGTGGATTAAGGGATGATAGGTGAACAATCAGAATACTCTGTAAATACCAAGAGAAAGCCAAGAAGGTATCAAGCCCACTGGATGAACCTCAGAATTGAATACATGGGAGGACATAGACAAAAATTGCATAGCATATGATTGGTATCATCAGTGAAAAGTCCCCAACTGATGAGCTCCCAAATACCTTTAGTAGTGAATATTCTGCAAAGAACTGATATGTACTGAACATCTTTTTTTCAAATACACTTTTATTTGATAGCAACTAAATGCTGCTATGGATAAGATCAATGAATTTGAAGTAAAAAAGATCTATGTTCAAATCTTTCATCAGACACTATGTGAACCTGAGCTAATCATTATCTCAGTTTCTTCATTTATTAGAATAATATTTCAGGGTTCTTTTTGATCATAAAATGAGATAATAATTACACAGAGCAGAACAAACCACACATACACACACACACATCTATGTTTGTTAACTATTAATTTGTTAGTTGATTGAATCTGATAAATTTTGTCTTCACAGCACTGACATGTTAAGTCCCTTAACCACAGAGCAAGCATGTATGAGAGACTAGGCTTAACTAGATTTTTTTTGGCTTTGAGGCCTGCTCTATATCCACTATAAAATAAGTGACTCTCATATTTTGGTTATTTAGGATATATTTTCTTTATTCACACGGATTAAAGTATATCTTAAGCAATTGATGCAGGATATATACAAAAGATAAAATCATAACATTCAAAATGTTTTGCTATCAAAATTCACACTGTGCTTAAACAACTTGAAACACTTTATTTTGTGCTTTTTAAATTTTTCTGTATTTTAGCCCATTATTTGAAAAAATACTATCATAAAAGCTCTCTTTTTTAACCACTTTAAATCATATAAAGGTAGTTTTTTTTTTTTTTTTAAGTAAGTTTGGAGATTTGTTAGACACTGAAACAAAAAAAAGATAAGCATTTCTGACCTTGAGCTGAATATTTGGCAGCTATACTATTGAGGGAAGGAAAAAGGGGAGGAAAAGAATATGAATTTGCAAGATGAAGGAATGCCTTTTAACTTTACTATTTCAGTGTCAGTGTCTATTTGGCATGGATGCTATTTTAATATGCTATAATTTATCCATTTGAGAACTTGATGTTCTTAAAACAAAGATTCACTGTGAAAATAGCTTTCTTTAAATTCCTTAAAGCTGCTTTAGTGTATGTATGCTTCAGTTGTGTTTTTACTTCTGAACAAAATGTGGGCTTAGTTGCAATAATTAAAATGGATCTTTTAAAAATATGAATAGAAATATGGTAATTATCATTAGCATCATGTAATTTTTAAAAAATCAATAATTGATTATTTTTTCTCTATTTTGTGATTGTTTCTAAGCTAGAATGAGCATAGTTAAGTATAACAAGTATTTTCAAGTTAAAATATAGATTAGGAATATTAAGTGTTATTTTTGAATTGTATCCATTTTAGGGCTTTCTATGTTGTCTTGCACCTATCAAAAGCTTGATAAATGTTGGATGACCTAGTTATTAATATTTTAAAATTTTCAAACTGTAAAGTGTAAACTATTCAGGACAAAACTTTTTTCTTTGCAAATTTCTTTTAAATCTTTCCTTGTTTATTTTTTTGTTTTTATTTTTGATGGAATCATTAACTCCAATATTCTGGTTACAGCTGTCTGGGATATTCATCTACACCAGGACGGCTTAAACTTTTTTCTACTAGCTATCCATTTTCATTTGGGAAATTTTTTATACAACCCCAGGCTTATAAGTATATAATTAAGTATACAAATCAAACATTAATTGACAATAAATCATAATTTTTTGACCTGTGCATTGTTATAAAACCCCATGTGAGACCGTCACCAATACTTTAAGAAGCTTTGATCTATACAATGGTATCATAAAATGATTTCATTGGCAAAATGTTTTGGTGGGTAAATCCAGTTATATGCTGAAAATTCCTAGGTTTTATGAAAGTTGAAGAGACTGGTGGAAGGAGATGAGGATGAAAAATAAAATCAAAGCAATCTGCTTCATTTTCTATTGCTTATTCAAAATTAATTAGTGAGTTTACATTGCAAAAGTTCTGCTTATCAGGTTTCATTCTGCAATTTGTTTTATATATCCTTTGGTTATGTCTACTCTCCCTTTAGGTTTAATCACAGGAGCCTAAGACCAAGAAGGCCAGGGAATAAGTTGATTTGATATGGCTAAATTCACTCTTATTGATGAAAACAAAGTAAGATCTTTAGACTTCATCAAATCACCTAAATGAACATTTCTTCCCTGAGGAGGCTTTTTTAATAGATACACTCAATTTTGTGAAGACAATTTATTATGAATCACAGTTATGATTCAATGTAATCACTTACTATCTGCAACATTTAACCATTTCTCATGCTTTTCATCATCCTTTGCAGATGTCACTTTTTCAAAAAATATCCTTTACCTACACAAAAGAAAATCATTTTTGCAAAAGCATCAGAAATTTTATTTGGTATTTGATGGCTGAATGTATATGCACATGGTTTTCTGACTTTTGATTGCATGTGGCCATCTTCATTGCATGTGACCATCTCTCTGTTTCTATCCATTATGTCCAAATCCAATTCCATGTTCCCCAAATAAAGAAGGACCCGGATGATGGAGTTTTGCATTCCTAAACAAGACAGTATAAGCCATCAAAGTGATAAACCAGCAACTACACAGAGGTATTCTTATTTATCGAATTTCAGTTTCAGTTTTTTAAGAATTGTTATTTTTTTAGGAATAGAAATGCCTATAATAGTAGCATATTTTCTTTATCATAATATTTGAATATTTTCAGCTTTTGCTTCATTGAATGGATCATATATGATGATTCCTTAATGGACCTGAGCAATTTACAAATTATCATTAGTTTTAAAAATATTTTCATATAATAGATTGCTAATTATTAATAAATTTAAAAGTCACATTTGGCAAACAAGATTAAATTAAGCTTGTTTCACATTTAAAGCAAGTTAATTATAGATATTAGTAAGAGAAAATGAAACTTAAAGGAAAACCAAATAACATTTACGATTGTGTATGTAGATTTGGGCTTTATTAGGGAAGTCATATATTTGATGGTCACTAAGACTCTTTACTTTTAATTTTTCTTTCATTTTAAAGTCTTTAGAGTCTTCAAAATCATTTTACCTATATTATCTCTTTTAATCTTCATAACAACTCTCTGAAGTAGAAAGGAGAGTTATTTTTTCCAGAAAGGTAACATTCCTAAAGTTATGCAAGTTTATAGTAAAAGATATAGAACTAGAACCCTAGTGTTCTGATGCCCAAACCATTGCTTTTGTGTTATTTTGGAAATGTGTCTATGACCAAATATAATATTCTCTGCCTGTTGGCAAGAACCAAAGAGACATTTTATATAAGTAAGAATGAAATTTTCCCTTAAAGGAACTTATGATCTCATTAATGTAGACACTCTCCCCAACAGTATAGATTGCATTCCATCTATGATTTCTCATCTTGTAACTCTCACCATTGTCTTCTAAATCCTCCACAAAAGGGTTCCCATCATGCTCAAAGCAATCTTTTTTACCATTATATAATGTCCACCCAACTATCTATCATAATTTGTACAATAGGAATTCTTTAGCCATTGCTTTTTCCTATATTTACAGATACATGCACATATATATAGGCATACATATAAAGGTATATGGATATATATGCATATATGTGTATATACATTCATATATATATACACATATATATATATATATATGTATGTATGTATGTATGTGTGTGTGTGTGTATGTGTGTATGTGTAAGTGATGTAGCTAAGTGACTTAGTGGATAGAACCTGAAGTCAGGAAGACCCAAGTTCAAGTCTAGCCTCTGATGTTTACTATCTTTATGACTCTGCCCAAACAACTTAACCCTCTTTGGCTCAGTTTCCTTTTCTGTAAAATGAGTTGGGGATGGAAATGGCAAACCTCTCTAGTGTCATTGCCAAGAAAACTCCAAATGGGTTCATTTTCCCTTAATGGCCACCCATTACTGGTGTTACTGAAGTTACTGAATAATAGCAATGTGTATGTAGGCACATCAAACTTTTTTTTGAATTATAACAGTTCTCATTTTGGAGGCTCCTAATATTAATTCCAGCATAATAATTTGCAAATAGGTATCTGTATAACTTCATCACTCATAGGAAGGTCTTTTCCATTTTCAATATTATCATGAAACTTTGTCAAAAGAGAGTCACTAGGCAATGAATAAGAAAAGAACATAGTATCTGAGAAAAGCTCAACAAGCAACTTAATTTGTCAACTTGTCTTAAAATGGGACAAGCAAAGATCATTTAGAAAAGATCTGTAATGATGTATATAGCACAATTTTTTCTCATGTCTAATGTTTGGAGAACAACATTTGAAATCTAACATTGGAGTATTCACATGACAATGTAGAAATGGCACTAGAGCAAGCAAAAATAGGAAGAACTGCTGCATTAGACTGAGTATACATATAGAGAAGATCATTTCAGACACTAATATAATTTTGAAGATTTTGATGGAAATCATTATCTAGGTACCTGAAAGAATAGTGGATTCTAAGAACATAGGAAAAATCATTAACTCTATTTTTATCTCCTCTAAAAAGTAAAATTAGAAAATGTCAATAATTACATACTTTTATGTCAGTAGTGCACTATAATGTCTGCAAAGTGATATTCAAAAAGATTGAGGAAAATTTATTCAAAATTAAGGTCATATTTGTTAAAGATGCAAGGAATTGGTGCAGTAGCTAGAGTACAAGTTCCAAAGACAAGAAGATTCATCTTCTTGAGCCTAAGGTTTACTCACTGTGTGACCCTAGGGATGTCCCTTAATTCTGCTCATCTGTTTCTTCATCTGTAAAATAAGATGAAGGATAAAATGGCAAATCTCTCCGGTGTCTTTGCCAAGAAAACTGCAAATGGGATCATGACTGAAATAACTGAACAACTAGATATCTGAAACAACTGAACAACAGCAAAGAGAACAGGAACAGAATTTGAACCCAGATCTCAGAGCCAGAGTCCATAATAATTCTGCCATAGTATACTGTCTTTCTTTTTAAAAAGATCTTTAAGAATGAATACAGTATAGCAAATAATAGCTCCATTTAGGAGAAATCATATGAGACAAATTAAAAATGCTGAGGGTTACCATACTTCTCTTTCAATATTATTTCTTGTCCAATATAATGCTTGTCCATTAGATAAGCAAAAGCTCATGTAGATTAACAGTATAGTATATCTAGAGAGAACACTGAACTAGGAGTCTGGTGACCTAGATTATAGACCTTTCTCTATTACAAAAAGCTGTATGACTTTTGGCCAATAATCTAGCCTCTCTGTGCCTTTGTGAAATGAGAAGACTGGGCAATAAATTACAAAGTACCTAGAAGGAGATTAAATGTCCTCCTAAAGTCCATAATGTTATGAACTTTCTGATTATATGAGTAAAAATATGTATCCATGGTTTATTAAAAAAGGGCAGCTAGATGGCTTCAGTGAATAGAAAGCCAGTCCTAGAGTCATTGACCTTATAGCCATGAGTATATTCATCTGTTTTTCAATCATTTTTTCAGTCATATCCAACTCTTTATGACTTCATTAGATGAAGTATTGCAGTGGTTTGCCATTTCCTTCTCCTACTGACAGAGAAGGAAATTGTAAATGATATCTTTTACAACACATTTTTTTCAAATGTCACATATGAAGAGAGACTTATAGTGGCAATTTATGAAATTGTCCACTTTAAAGGAAATGTTAATTATGTAGTCAAAATTAACTCCTCAAATGCTTTGCAAGTGAAATCTCTTGGAGATAGTTACTACTTATAATAAGAATGCCTTTGCTAAATTTTACTCATTTTTTAAAAACCAAAATCTGTGCCTTTATTGATGTAGAAAGTTTCAGTAAGGAAATTCTTTCTATCTTAGTAAATCAGCAACAGTTCTATTGCTTCAGGTCTTAGAAAATCATCTGGCTATGCTAAGAAGTAAAGGGATTTGCCCAGTGTCACTTATTCATAATGTGTTGAAGATAGAACTTGAGCCTTCTCTTCCAGATACCAAGGGCTGGTTCACTAGCCACTATCACTATCCCTCTCAGGGTTTCTCATAACACATTCAAAATATTGCTTTTAATCAGAGAATGGTTTTAGTAAATGGGTCACAAGAAGCTTTCAGAGACTAGGGGTAGGGAAGTTGGGTCCAATATACTTTACAGATAAACTACATTATTGACATTTTCTCCTTCACTTTTTAAAATATAGACAAAACAAAGTACTGTATTTTACTGTATGCTGATCTAATAGATATATGTTCAAACTGAAAGTTTAACAGTCAGTTTTCATGACCCGGGTCTAGCTGGCTCCAGCATACCACTCTGTATAATAATGATGAAGTTTATATAGCACAGATATTTAATTTATAAACTATATCCAATGGGAATTATTTTCATGTGACGTCTCATTCTAACAAAAACCCATTGCATGTTTTAATTAATGTTTAAAAGGATGCCAATTAAAATTCTTATTTTGCCAAAGTGTGTCTGCTTAGCAAAACATTTATAAAACTAGAAAGAGCTTTATTTCTTGTGCATTGTTAGACCTACATCTATCAAGCTGAAGCTCAAAGTAGGAAATGTCTTTAGATTCCACATAATTCCACAATATTAATTCATGATTTATCATTATTATTCATAGTAGATATTACATGGACATAATATGTTTAGACTAATCCTTTGTATTGAATCCATCTCAAATATCTGGTCATTACAATGACAGATACTATTAAAACCATAGATTGCAAACTGATAAGACTTTTCTTCTTTAAGGGATTTGCTATTTTCTTTCATTATTCTGAGAATTGTTTAAATTTAGTTAGGCACTTATCAAAGTAAATGGACAAAGTAAATTTTAAACACTCACCAAAATTAAGTTGTGCTACAACACAATGCAGAGAATTATCAAAATTAGGTTAAGGAGTCATCATTTGGAGTCTCTCTATGAGCTGCATGGAGAACATGGAAAGAATTTTAAGGACAGCATATGATTTGTTAAGATCTCTATGTCATTCAGTGCCATTTCTGAACAATAGGTATTTCCCAAGATGTTAGATTTAAGAATCTTTATATAGGAATAAAATATCCGGAATCATTTCACTAAATAATTAACTGGAAGGAAACTAAAAAAAATAATCAGTATGAGATTCTCTTAATTCAGCAGTGAAAATGGTTGATTTGTTGCTGTGAAGGGTTGTTGAGGGACATTCCCAGGCAACCAGGAGTCTTCATCTCTGCAAATTCTGACCACTTGGTAAACACTTCTCTGGAGCTTTCAGAAAAACAAGATGGCATAGTGAACAGGGTACTGGGCTTAGAATCAAGAAAGACCTGAGTTCATATTCTAAATTATTTAACTTGTCCAAGTCTTAATTTCCACATCTGTAATATGTGAATAGAAATATCACCTGTGAGTAAAAATCATCTCTTAGTAAAAATCTCAACTTTATAACAGGGTTGTTATAAAGGATCAAATGAAATCATTGAAGGACTTCATAAGTTTTAATTATTTTGATATTATTTTTAAGACAATTCTATTATGCAGCCTATCATAAGGCAAAATGGGTTGTCCCTTTATCCAATTGTCCCAATAATAATGCACTGCCAGCAAAACATTAGCTTGATACTGCCAAAGCAGCTAATCTCAGAAACTGACAATTTAAAACAAGTAGTCACCAACTTCAGGGACCAAATCTGCTTTATTCTGGTACCTTAGTTTTACATAGCTTCACACTCTTGCAGAACAAGAAACAGATGAGGACAGTGACAGAATTCCCTCTGGTGTGGATGAAGAATTGGGACAGACAGATTGTGGTACAATGAGGAATAGCAGTAAAGCATAATTTGTAGGGCAGGATATTCCAGAGCTGCGGCTGGGGAAACAAATGCTGAATAGGGTGTTAGAAAAGAAGGCAGCAGGCTAAACACTAACATTCATAATATTTAACAAACAAGAAAAAAAAAACCCTAATCTTCATGAATTGGGTTTTTTCCATGAATTGTTAATACTTCAGCTTTATTAACTACATTTTATTTGCAAATGTACACATATATAATAGTTCAGTTGGAGCAAAAGATAAGTAATCTTGTATGGGTAGGATATATTTACATTTGCAATCTAATCTTAGGGTTTTTATAAAAAAATGAATTTGGAAGTCTATGTTATTATATAAATTTTTGAGAAACAAAATCCCTGAGTTGTGGAGGACTCTATACTAATTTAAGGATTTTATGATATTTGAATTTAAATCTTAAAAAAACTATGGAAAATTTTGATTGAATAAGCAAGATAGGAAATATGCAGGACAAAGAGGGAAGCAACAGCATTTACTAGATTTGAGAATGCACTTTATTTCACTCCAATGGAATGTGTTTAAGCATAGTTCTTTCTTAGTTATGGATCTTTTGGAGAAATCTACTGGCTTTCAACATAGATTTGGTTCTGTTCTCACTATTAAATGATATATTAACTCTCACATCACTATCACCATCATCTTTCCTAGCATTTCTTTTTCCACTTCATTTTCTGCTTGTCATTGGGGGAAAAATGACCATTCAGGGATCTACCTTTCACTATTTTCACATGGAATTAAGAGGTTGAAATGAGCCCCCTTCCTGCTTCTCATACCAGGTTTTCCCATTTGACAGCCCTTCTTATCCATATTTCCAGTTTCTAAATGGGTTTTTAATTGGAAAACATTGATTCCATAAAACTATTTGCTGAGGAATTATATAGCACTTTTCCATCTGTCAGTTTCTTTTTGTCATTTTGTTATATGATTATGACTTTATTTAGCTTATTTTCTGTACTTTTAAACATCTAATTTCACAGGCAATCTCGAAAGTCGGAAAGATCTAGCAACCAAAAACAGACTAGGAAAAGCAATGCATCTGATGCAGAAAGGTAGGCTTAGTTATATGCTATTGTTAATGACCCATCTTTGATTAAAAAATATATATATACATACATATATATATATAGCTATACATACATTCATTTGTATAGTATTTTGCAGCATATATTCAAGTGTGTTTCTTATGCACTGCCTCTTGTTTGAAGTGTTCAAATGTGAAACTAATTTTGTGAAATTAAAGAGACTTATGGGATAATCACTATCATTATATAGGTTTGTGTGAGGATAAAAGTATGACAATTTGAAGGTAGTCCCTCATTCACAAGGTTCCAACTTCTATACCTTACTTTGACTATTGGTGATTTTACTACTCATTAAGATAGGTTACATCTACCTACTTTTTATCTGCACATATAGCTTCATGGATCCTGAAGCATTTGAATTCATTGTCAGGTTTTTAGCTCAACTCATAAATTCAATAAAGAATAGGTCCTGGACTTGTGGTTTCACTGGTAGAAGGAACTCTTGGGTGAAGAAACTTTATATACCAGTGCACATCAACAGTTTCTCTACAATTTATAATCTCATAAAATTGTCAAGAATACCAAGATATTAGGTAAGTTTTCCATGGACATACAATAACTAGTGTCAGAAGCAGGATTTAAACTCAGGACTTTGGGGCAAGGTCAACTTGTTATCCACTATACCATATGACTGTTTAACTACCAATGCATAATATTGAAGATTTCCAAGTATCAATATGCCAGCAATTTAAATATTGTCTACTTGGCAAGTATCACTATATTCTCTAGGTTCCATGAAGAATATCATATATTTAATATGTATGTTGTTCCTTAACACCATGAATTTAGAGGACAAGAACTGATTTGGAATCTCTAGTGCCTTATTCTCTCTGATAGAATATTATACTAGGATAATAGGAGCTTCCTAAATTCTTGCTGATTATCTAGTTGATAGATGGAATAACCATGGAGATCATATAATCCAACTTTTACATTCTTAATAAGGAAAATGAAGCCAAGAGAATTGACTTGTCTAAGTCATTAGACTCAAAAGTTAGTCCTCTTTTCACTCTACCATGTTTCAAATGTGACATGACAACTATGTTAGAATTTTTAAATTAAAATGTAAAATTATGTAAGAATATTAAAATACTTCATTCTCTTATGCAATCTCTATATTTAGTATCTCAAAATATCCTGTAACAATGCAATAATTTTGGTAAGAATAAAAGAAAAAAAATTTATCCCCTGATCATTAAATAGTAAAAGAATAAATAAAAAGTGACACACTAACTATTCTATTTTTTAAAGATAATCTACATCATAAAATGATATTTAATTGAATTGTGGCACTGTTTCCACAGCAGAACTTCCGGTAGCCTTCACTTCAATATAACATGATTGTAGTTTCCTTCCTCTTCTGTTTTTTTAATTATCAGATTTTTATTTTCATCATCTTTTTCAATTGAATCATATCAAGCTGATGATGTATCTGATCCAACAGAATATGTATAGTCTGACAAAGTAAAACATAGTGGCCAAATTATTAATTTTAACTAAAATTATATCTTCTGTGAAGGTTTGATTCTTTAGACAAAGTCATCATATTTTTAATTTAGTTTCTGTGCCTATGGGTCTTGATATTTTATTGATTTTCATCCTGGGGAAAAAATGAGTTTGATATTTGGGGACATTCAATTGAAAGGTCTTTTTCACAGCAATTGATATAATATAAAAACATTATCTCAATTTAAAAAAAATATAATCTTGGAGTAGACCCATACAATTTATAGTATTTTAAAGAAGTACACAAAATAATCAGCTTGTTGCCTTGCCAAATACTCAGTTTGATTTTTCAGTAATAATCAACTGATTTATATAAAGTAACAAAAATGAATAAATTGTTTTCTTTACATTTATTATATATTTTATATCAACTTACTATTTTTTTCACACTGTACTCCATTTTAAATCCACAGAATAAATGAAGTTTCATTGCTACTTGTAGAATCTAGATAAGCAAACTAAACCAAATTCTTCAAATTTCAAAAGTAACTGATTGCTTCATATTTCTAGAAGTTATTGGTTCTAGGGGTCAATGGGGCTTATTTCTAAATCATCATCTTATTTCTAAAATTAAATCATAAAATCTACCATTCTGGAATTTTCTTTATTTTTTTTTCAATTTCCAAATTTCCATTTTCTTCTTCCTCTTAACCAAGAACATTACATAGTTTTACACAATTTTGTGTGTGTGCATATTTGTAATCATGTGATTTTGTCCAGATCTGTCATTTTATTATTTGTACAGGACTCTCATTGAGGAACCTCCTTTGCCAATGGATATTAATTGCTCATCTCTAGTCTTAGTGAAGTGACTGAGAAACCAAGAGGTTACATGACTTACTTGGCGTAGAATAAGCATTATGGGTTAATTTTGAGACTACCCATTTCTTTTTCACTCTAAGGCCAGCTTTGTATCTACTGTACTGTATTGATTTTCAATGCGATTTTAAAAAAAGGTATTTTCCCCTAATTTTTATGAAAATGATATTTAATTAGAGAATTCAAGACTTTCTTATAAAATTCTTTGTTGATTCATTACATGAATATACAATCCCTCCTCAGATATATAGTACATAAGAAAACTGATAAAATTAGCTACAGATGAGAAGGGATAATACTTATTGACAGAATAACATTTTAAAATGGAACCAAAATAACTTTGAAAGTGGCCTAGAATTTACCAAAAGTATTTGTTTTTGTTTTTTACTGGACTTTTGATATCCACCCACTTTAAGACAGTGGCATAAATTCTATTCTTCCACTTATTGATTTTAAGAGCCATACAATCTCTCACATTTCAGCATAGTTTAGCCATAGGCCAAAAACTCTCTCCTCAGAATTGTTTTAATTCATTTGATGAAAAAGTCCTCGCTTTCTCATTTCAATTCAGTACAGTCTTTTCTTTTTTTTTTTTTTTTGAGTAAAGGTGGGGTGGGGTGTTTGAATCTTTATGAACCCATTAGGGGTTTTCTCGAAAAACATACTGGAGTGGTTTGCCATTTCCTTCTCCAAGTCATCTTACAAATGAGAAAAATGAGGCAAAAAACGATTAATTGGCTTGCTCACATATTAAGTCTCTGAGATCTAATTTGAGCTCAGGAAGATGAAGATGATTTTTCTTGACTCCAAACAGGACTTGTGTTCCCCAGCTGTCCCTTCACTCTGCATAATACTTTTGTTAATCAGTTCTGAATGGACTGCATCTCCTCTTTCTTCTTCAAGTAAAAATCATTTAACAGAGCAATATTCCCTACTATTCTTCCCACATAATACTTAGTCAACATTGTACATATGCAGTATCTACTGTTCCCATGAGAGTTTCTTTTCCATCTCAGATTAGGCAGATCTTGGTTTAAACAGATGCTTACCTTCTCTAAAAATTCTTCATGAAAATCTAAAGGTACATTTTTCCATGTATCTCAAATTTTTGTTCATGTTCCCTCCTTCTTCTCTGGAGATTTATTTATAATGAGCAGAGTAGTTTTACTATCAGTTAAATTTGGTTCTAAACCAATCTCATTCTGAAGAGGAATTTGTGAAGGACACATTCAAAGTAGATAATAGAAACAATTTTCAAACAGTTAGTTACATATCAGTTTCCTTGATAAAAAGTTATTTGCTTTTGGGGGGGGTGGTCCTTGTCTATGTTTTGCAATAATTAAAATGAAATATTAAGAAAAGGAAGAGGTTACCCAAATGCTTAAAATGAGCAAATCAACCCAAATCAAAAAAGTAGAGAAGTTTAAAAGTTTTCACATAGATGAATAATGGAATTGGGCCTGTGAGTGTTTGCTTTATTTACGAGCTAGATACATTAGAGAATGCTACTCTCAAAAATCAAAATAAAAGAAGCACGCGCACACACACACACACACACACACACACACACACTCTCTACATATCTATACTTGTATGTATGTGTGTATTTTTAGATACCTCACTGCACAAAATTCTATTGCAAGAAAATATTCATTTCTTCTTGGAAGTTTACAGGAAAAAAAAATTGATTTGGAACTTATATTTCTATTTGTTTCCCTGATTATCAATTGCATTTTCAAAAAATTATATGTAATTTAGGTAGAATTTGAAATTATGCAACAGAGTCTTAGATGGAAGGGTAACTAATACAATGAATTGTTTCAGTTGGTGAGTTTTTTTTAAATAAAATGTCTTGGCAATTAGAATAATATCAGATCTGTATTTATGTAACTACAGGTCAATATTTTAAAGTGATTATTCAACTCATGAGCTTTGACTAAAATGATAATTGAACCTCATGGAATGAAGCTACTTTGACTTAGAGAGTTCATGAACACTTCAAGTTACAGATGAATTTCTGAAATGGTTTTGTGGAAGAAGTTCCAGTGCTAGGAGTTCTCTATACCAATAAAATCACAAGCCCAAATCCTCATCAATTTACCCTTAGAGAACTATCATTATTATTGCCACCTAATTTAAGTGAAATATTTATTTACCGTTAATTATTCCTACTTTGAAAATGTTATTTTTGCCCTTATAGATCTGGGTTACACTTTTGGCAGAGAGATTCAGGAAATAATAGCCAGATGTATAAAATTTCACTAAAGAAAAGGTTCAATATTTCATCTTGCCCTTTATTAGTTAATTCTTGATGTTGCCTTCTCTGCAGACAGATTTGACTATACTATATAGCGATTTTGGAGATTTCAAAATTCTGTTTATTTAAATGAATAGTTACAATTAAGAATTTTGATTGAAAGTGTGATTCCCTCCCTTACGCCCACTCCCCACCACTGTAATTGAAATACTAGCAAGTCCCCCCGCCACTATCCCCCACACATACACATACATACTTCCAGTCTAAGATTTCTGTACTATAACTAAGATCTGTCAAAGTCCAAATTACAAAGTACTGTGTATGGATTAATATTTGTGAACTGTCTAAGGTATACTGTTTCAATTCTCCAAGCATGACACTGGCTTTTTGTGAAATTAGATAAATCTTATATCAGTTACAATTGAAGAAAATATATCATTTTCAATGAAGAATTAAAGAAAATTTGTCCTTGTGAGAGCAAACTGAATGCTTTATTCTCTGAAGAACACAATCCATTTCAATAAGGTGCAGAATCTATTTAAACAGTATACTCACTCACACATTTCCAGTTACTAAATGAATTTTTTAAATAACTTCTGAACAAATATACTATGCATCAAAAAATTGGGGAGAAGAGGTCTGATTACATTGTTTTAGCCAATGAACAGAATCAAATAAAAGTAATTGAAAAGAATAGCTATTTGAAAGGTGAGTGGAAACCATACAATTTTTTAGGGATGTCAGTTAGATCAAAGACCACAGTCTACACTCAAATGTCTTAGAAATAGTAGTAAGTTCTATGTTCCTTTTATTCATCCAAACTCTTGCTTTAGAAAGCATATTTATGGCCAAATTTCTGGCTTTTCCTGTTCAGATGAGAAAACATACATGTTACAATATTGATGTGTTTTTAATCAAATTCTTACTTATGAAGAAGTTCAAATTTTGATTTGTAAACACTGTTTCATTTCTACCAAAGTATTTTTATTGATTATCCCACATTATGCCAAGCACTATTATAATTAATACCATGAAAAAGCCATCTGGTGTTGTCTTTGAATGCCTATCAATATTAAATGGTGAGTAAAAGTATAAAGTATTATGAAAAATAAAGTAGCTTGTCATACTGAACAGAGGACAAGAGAACAATTAGAATGTTCTAAGTACATGTCCTATTTCTGACGTAAACTAGCTTTTTGATACTAGATAAGTTGCTTAATCTTTGAATTCTCCAGTCAACTGTCTAGGACTTGAAATGCCAATGTGCTGAAATGCCTGGTAGAGGGAATTCATTCATCAAAAGTATGCATTCCTATTAACATCATAAGTCTAAGCCCATTTCTGTCTCTATTTTGAAAATCATATTTGTCTATATGAATTAGGAATTAGGAATGAATAAGGATTAAGGAAAGAAATCCTTAAGTGGATTTTTCTATGTTAACCTAAAGTTCCTTTAGATAAAGAGAAAATACATTGTATGAATTAAAGAAAGTTAATTTTTGTCTTTAAAACTTCTATGGCATGATGATTCTCAATGCTGGGTGGTTTGTTTGTATTTATTTTCACACCTGTATCTAGCAGTCAAATGACTAAGTTTTGCTTGATTCTGAGCATCACTGAACAATTATATTAATTTACTGAAGTTTTCCTTGGGCAAATGGGTGGTGGGAAAAGATAATGTGAACGTGTTGACTGAAAGATTTTTTCTGACCCTAATGTTTTAGGGTTCTCCCACAACATCTTTCTAGAAGGGGACACCCTACCCCAAGAACAACTGATCAGCCAGTCATTAGGGGAAAACATCCCTCTCGCTCAAGGTCGAGTGAGCATTCTAGTGTCAGAACACTGTGTTCTATACATCACCTTGCGCCAGGAGGGTCGGCACCAGCTTCTCCGCTTCTGACAAGGTTGCTATTCCATGTACAGCCCCACATTCATGTGCTGCCTTCCAGGTGTCAGTGTGGTGTTGTACTTCCCTGAACATTTGATGCTTTCACTCATTATGGCACTTATACTTGGAATCCTTTTTTTCATGACACACTTCTCACACCTCCTCTGAGACTCACATATATTTTCTCTGTATTGATGGAAATCCTCTATTTAGTACCCCAAAACTACCATCAAGAATTAAATCTGGCTGTGTTGCGTCCTTCCATCTGTTTGTGGCATATTCATATGAAATGATTTTTAAAATGGGAAAAACTATTTATAGTGAATTACTTAAAATAAAACATTGCATTCCAGTTAAAGTCTTCAGGAAATAATTGCATTGCAATTAGATAAAAGTTATTTTAGTGATTCTTAGATTAAAATGTATGACTATTGATATGTAAATACAGCAACCACAACTTCTGTGATGTAATTTATTTCTCCTGTGTGTCAGGATATGGCATAGTAACATATATAGGAAGCTGGCCTCAAAA
Source organism: Antechinus flavipes (assembly GCF_016432865.1). NCBI lineage: Eukaryota > Metazoa > Chordata > Mammalia > Dasyuromorphia > Dasyuridae > Antechinus > Antechinus flavipes. Next base: position 240,261,906 of record NC_067401.1, read on the forward strand.
TTAGGAAGATCTAGTTTCATGTCATTTCTGATAGATTCTGACTGTGTGACAATAGTCACATCAAAATTAGGAAGATCTAGTTTCATGTCATTTCTGATAGATTCTGACTGTGTGACAATAGTCACATCTCATTGTCCCAGGCAACTTCCTGAGACTTTAAAGTGTATAGAGGTACTGACTTAAAGTGGTAGAGAAAATTCTTCATCAAGCATTCTCTATACCAATGAGATTATGGGTCTCATCCTGTTTATCTAATTTTTATCTTTGTTTCAAGTACTGTGATTTCTATCCAAAATTAAAATTCAATTTCAATTAAAAAGTTTTAATATCCACAATAGTAAATTTGAGGAAGCGTACAAGAATGATGACTATATCATTGCTATTTAGCTAGAGTTGTTTGAAGATAGTGTGCATAATTCTGGAAATAAAATTTCTTCCTCATTTTTGTAGAAATATAGTGTGATTGGCAAAAATCTACTTAATTCCTGTTTTGTATATTCAAATTCTGAAATCTCCGATTATATGTGTTTGGTTCAGCACTAGCAAGAATAGATCCTCCATAGAATAACATCCTTGTAATCATAATATTTCAATTAGAAGCTGCTCATTACAAAAGTCCTGTCAATCAGTCAATCAACTAGCATTTTTGAAATACTTATCATATGCCAGACATTGTATTGATCACTGGAAATTCAGAGAGAGGCAAGACTGCCATTGTTCTCAAGGAGGGGAATCTAATTCTATTAAGTAGAACTGTGGGGCATATATATTCACAGTCCATTTCCATGCACTCTTGATATTGCTCTTTTTTTTTTCATCCATCTAAAATGTGCTTTTTTCCCCCCCTTCAGTGAGGATCAGACAGGCATTTTAATGTTTGGCTTAGACAAAAAAGTAAAATAAATCAAATTGTACAATTGACTTGCATTAAAGTTGTGTTGCTTCCTTCCTCCCCTACCCCTTCCCTTATTTTCATTGCAGAATACACCAGCAAGGAAGTCCAGGACAGTCTCCGCCGGCAGACACAAGCTTCAGTAATCGTAGGGGAAGACAACTCCCACAGGTTCCAATAAGAAGCGGCAGTATAGAACAAGGTATCACCTAATGAATGAGCTATCATAGTCAATAATTTTTCAGTTTCAGAGCATTCCCTTTTTTCTCAGAATCTATCAATCACTTATTTTTTAAACATAAAATAATTACTTTTACACTGGACAGAATTGTGTGCATGGTAAGGATATGATTTATTTTGATTCTTGGATTGTCAGTCCAAAGTATCAATTAAGTGGTTAAAAAAAACTGTCTTTGGGGAATGACAAAGGTTACAATGGTAAAATGACAAAGCAAAAGCATAAATACCATTGAATTATGTAGTGCCTTTTAGGCATCAAGGAATTCTTCCACTAAAAGTTTGTGGCTTACTTTGCCGACCCAACTGTAAGTTTTTTTTGTTTTTGTTTTAGTGCTAAATGACTATTTCCTTCATGAGGATTATGATTTGCAAGTATTTGCTAGCATCAAACAGTGGATGTGACTGGATTTTGAATTCAATTTTAAAAATTCATATTACCATAGTATTTTCTAGTATATATGTTATATTTTATAATGTATATAGTTTGGTTTTTTAGAAGTCAAAAAAAAAATGAAGTCACATCCAGATCATACAGATCAAATGCCTTGTATGATGAAAATGAGGTTGCTGATTCTTGAAAAAAATACATAGAACTAATTATGGTTTTAAATGGATGATGTTTGTTGTTGGTATATAGTGATGAAAGATCATTGAAATCTAGATGCTTTTTCCTAAATAGATTGGGTGTAGGTGTTTGATAATCAATTTACAAAAACTATGACTAGGTATCTTTATTTAATTATAAAAACAATATCTCTGACTAACTCAAAATAAATTTGACAGAAAACATGTACAGTCAATGTTGAAATGCTGAATATTTTTCCGCTTACCATTATCTACCATAGCTGAATTTCATTTTGTCTTTTATTCCATGTTTAAGATTTCTTCTTTTCATTTAAATGCTAACTACAGGGTGGTACTAGAACTGATTATGTAATATACTGAAATGTGGCTGGACTTTTGCATTAGAAAGTTGGAAACTATCAGTTTACTTTGTTCACTTTCTGGTCTGACTAATGGCATTTCTTGGTATGTCATTTTTCATTATATATATTTTAATTTTTTTGGTATTTTTCTTCTGAGTTTTATGTATTTTATTTTATGTTGGATTATAATGACTGATACCTAAGAGTAAAAATGCTTTATTTAAAACATCTTGACACAAATATGGGTTGAACTAGATGACTTTTCAAATTTCTTCCAGCTTAGAGAATTTGTTCCTAAACAAAAATCAAAGGTTTAATAAAAAACATATATTGATTTTTCAAATGGATATCATAATGCATATGAAGAAGTATAATAGGTAAAGAGGAATGCTGGTTCTAGAAAACCCTAGACTTTTATGTGTTAATGTATCATACTTTCAGACCATATATAACAAACAGATGGGGACAATAGGGCCTTCTTTGGAAATGATTAATTTTGTGGAATTGGACTTTACTTTCTGAAATAATAATTTTTATTTTTAATTATCTCTTCATAGTTTTATCTAAAGTCTATTGCTCATTATGTTTTATAAGAAATTATGTCAAAAGGTTGTTGAATATTAATGACCATTTAGAGAAATTCATTCTTTAAAAAAGTAAAACTAATTATTCTTTTATATTTATATTAAAAACAATTGAAGACTTGATTTGTTATATCTTTTGATGTTTTCCTGTTGCTAATTTAAGAATGATATTAGATTTAGTGCTTAGCTACCATCATGAGTTTTCAGCTTCATATTATCAAATATTTAGGTACTAAATGACATTCTTGTTAGAAATTCTTTGCATTTCCTCCACTTGTAAATCAAGCATTTTAAAAATCTGATACCAAATAATTGCACTATATATTGATCATATATGATGAGACAATTGCTATTTTATTGCCATAAAACTAAGAATTGTTATTGCAGATTCAAGGGGTATATATTTCAAATTTTCATTGGGAAATAATAACATTTTTTATAAAAACTGAATATTTTCTGTTCATGATATTAATATTCACAGATGTCTTGCAGAGAAATTCATCAATTTCTCAGGTTTGCGCTGAGTGGAAGATCAAGAATGACTGAATAAATTGGTTGGGGTTTTTCTTCTAATTTTTAATTTTACAGGCTTATCTTGTTATATTTAAAACTTTTGTTCTTGTCTAATGTTGCTAGGTATTTCTTCAGTGATTTATGTCTTCAACAGTAATAGAGATTTGCCTGTTCTTAAATGACAACTGCTGTAAATATATTGTGATAACAAAGGTTTCTTCAAAAAAAAAAAAAAAACCTCTAAGTCTAAATTTGTTCTCATTGTTGATATGTTAAAGATAAATGTTGGTAGACAATTTCAAAGTGCTCAAGACAGTGAAATCCCAAGAATTCCCATGATAAAACAAAATTTACTTGGCATGTCTTTTTTATGAATATATCCCTGAATGAATATTAAAAATCTTTAGTTTCCATTTCTTGATAATACATACATACATATATACATATATAGTAAATGTCCAAGTAATCAATTCTGACTCAATTATGAGAATTTATTAAAATTTCAGTTCATTAAGATGATATTTAATTTGGGATGGTATCCATTATTCTTTCCTGTGAATGCACTTTAATACATTTGCTTTATTTTCTGACAGTTTTTATATAATCATATATACATACCCACATACATATATAAATGTTTAGCTTCTCAAAGAGAATAATACTGATTATGTTTACATGATAAAAGTTAGTATGATAGTGGATAGAGAGCTGGCTTTGACTTTGGTTCAAATCCTGCTTCTGATATATTCTATCTGTGTGACCCTGGACAAATCACTTAAATTCTCAGTACTCTAAGACAACTCAAAAAAAAAAAAAAAGGTGCTGGTCTGTTTATAGAAATTTTTGTTTTGTTTTGTTCTGTTTTTCCCCGTATATACATTTTACATTAGTGAAATCATGAATCCATATGAGTTCATTACACTTATTGAATTTCAGTGCTAGCAATTTTTTTCATTTCCTTCCTCCCTCTTTCCTTCCCTTCTCTCCTTTCTTCCTTTGTTTCTTGAAAACAATTTTATATGACAACTGCACTTAGTTTAACTTTTCTTAGACTCACTTTTTATAAGCCTCTTGGAACAAATATGGTAATGTTCCTAATTTTGATTCCTTACAAAAGCAGAGTATTCTCATTCTTAAATGATTTCCCTTTAAATTTATATATTATGTTGTTCCCAAATTTTTTGATGGAGAATTCAGAATATTTATCTATATGGCTATTTTTCTTGAGTGAGTTAATCCACTCAAGAAAGTTTTTCTCATACTTCAGGACAAATTTTTGTTATTAGTAAGAAAAAGCTAAAGGCTACAATTAATACAATTCTTTGAAAGAATACAATTAATTCTTCTTTTCCAAAAAATTTGTTTTGGAGCCTTTTAAAATAATTTGCTGAAATAGGAAACTATATTAGTTTATGGGCTTTAATACCTAACAATGTGATTCAACTGCCATTTATAAATGGTTGATTTATATAGAACATTACAGATTGTTATATTCAACCTGGTTTCAAATTAAACTATCTTTTCCACAAAGTTCAGAGTTTACGTGGGAATTGCTCTATTCCAGGGATTTCAAACATACTGGTCACATGTATACCACAACACTCCTGTGAGAAGCCTGTCTCAAATTAAAATGCAATATTTAACAAACACTTAACAAAATAAATAAAAATACAGTAAAACATAGTTAACAATAAGATTTGGTTTTCTAAGTTAATATTTAGCCCACAAGAATCCTTATATATGGTTTAGTGGTCCCAGTTTTTAATTGGGTTTTACAACATTGGTCTATAACATAATGAAAGTTTATAGTTAGTAAAAAGTAGATTTGAAAAAAAAAAGAACAGTTATTATTCATTTTGTTTCTAGAGATGGTATTAAATAAAACATAGCTGCATTAATATAATGTTATCCTATACAGAAGTAGAGAGAGGGAAGATGCCCAAGAATGTAGTCACTCCCTGGATTTATACTGACATTATTCTAAGGCAAAGGAATGAATAGGATACCACATGGTTCATTTCTTATAATAACATCTTGAAAGACTTTACTGGGCCAGAGAATATAATGATTTTTTCCATGCATAATCATATTCTTTTGGTGTAAAGATGGAGGAAAATGAGTGTTTAATCTAATTTGGACGCCCACATCATCTTCACTTCAGTTCAAAGGTTTTGTCCAGTAGAGCTGTACTAGTAGATCTCTTGTCTTTGAGTCACAGCTTTATAAAGATCAAGTTTTTGATAGATACACTGATGAATTAAATACCAGCTTATGAAACCTGGTTGTTACTACAATCAGTAAAACCTAAATAAAACACAGAATTTCACCATTTCCTACTCTATACAGAATATCTTTCCTTTCTAAATAATATTAAAGAATACTCTTCATAATGTAGAGATATTGTTGGTGATGAAGTAAGGAAAATACAATTTATTTGGCAAATTATTGATGACCACTAGTACAGATTTTAGATGGGCTGAGAGTGATTCAGTCTCTTAACTAGAAAAAAGTAATTCCTATTAACATGAAATGTAAATAATCAATATTATAATGTCACAAATAATCACTATGTTATAAAAATTAACAAATATTTTCCCATGAAAAATCTAATATCACATTTCAAATAGATCTAGAAATCTTAGAAAATTATGAGGTTCCCTCCCAAAAAAATAAAAGAGAGATTTCATGATTTTTTTTGTTTTAGATTAAATACATTTTCACTTCTTCATTTTTATGATTTCATTTGACATCTTCTGAAGACTTTGCTAAAGTCTGTTTGAATACAATAGGTTCCATCATCCCTTCTTTGATTATTTTAAATACCATATTTGATCCTGCCTCAACTTTGACATCTCATGGTTTGTCATTACAACTTATCATACCACTTTTATACATTATATATATATTTTATTGTTCATGTCATTGTCTTATTACACATTTCCTTGTCTAACTATAAATTTGCTGATTTCTTTCTTTTGTTTCCATCATTATGTGCATTTAATTCATTGAAGAACAAGACAAATATAGCTCTTCCTCAAAAGGTAAATATTAATGTAACTTCTCTATCCCTTTAACACTGTTACCTTTCAATTATAAAATGTAATAGGTATTTTGTAACCTTGCTTTTTTGAATTATAAAAAGTTGAAATTTTCATGAACATAATAATTTAAAATGAAAATTATTTACCCAATTCATTATTGTTTCTTTTGAATTTGAAATATATTTGGAAGGCTTAATTTCTTTAAAAAGGATTGAATAGAATATTCAGTGTTAATTATTAGTGTATATGAGTAGATAGATGAACTCTTGAAGAAAGTACTATTACTTTAGGGAATTAAAATCAATTTTTTTCATAAATATGCATTTTTCATTAATATGAATTATTAAATTCAGATAAATTAGAGAGCATTTCAGTGTAATAAAAACTCCTTATCAAAATAATAAAAGAGTCAACATTAATTCCGTTTACTCTTCCACTATTGATCAAGAATTTATTTGAGTCTCACCTTTTTCTTCAAGAACCACACAATCAGGTACAGAAAGAGAGCAGAAAGTTATCTTAATTAATAATCCAGATATGCTCCTAAGAATGTGTGTCTATACCTAACTATAACCTGTCTACAATGATTGCCTCTAAATGGTTGCAATAACTATGTTCAACAATAAATTATTGAACATCTGTTCATATTTGATCTCTTCTTTATTCTTGTCTGAAGTAACATCCTATTTCCAGATTATTCATTTCGTGCTCTATGTGGTTCTTATATATTGCCTGTGTTTTTCCTCATATAAAGAGAAAAACCAAATGTTTTGGTATGGATTTTCAAAATGTGAAAATTGCAACCTACCACTTTCTAATGTCCATTGCACAGAAAAGACAATTGCAAATTTATTACCATATAGCTAAAATGAGAAATATATTCATGAGTGATAATTTGTCAGTGCTATTGTAACAATACCATTTTTCCCTTACTAACAAAGTCCTCCAGAAATACCAATATTATGAATGCATCGCTGTCCTTATTTGAATGCTTTAAATTCTGTTACACCATACTTCTTATCAGCATTGTTTTAAATGTATCACTAGATGATGTGTTCTTTTTATTCCCATGGTTTTGCACTGCTTTCTGTGCATTCTGCCTTACCCATTAAAGTACATGGAAGGAACACACGTCCTTTGGGTTCAGAAGGAGTAAAGTGAGGCCCAATGCAACTGAAAGGTATAGAGACCTTTAATTATAGTTAATATAAAAACTTTATTGGAGAAATGCTAGACTTTAATACATCACTTCAGAATCCCACAAAGCATTTTTTAAAGCAATGCTCTGTGTTTAGAGTAACAAAATCAAGCTGCCTTTTAAATAAATCTATAACATATTAACCAAAATTTATGATTGGAAAATGAAAAAGAAAAAAAAGATAAGCAAGGCAGTATGGTATTGAGTCAAAAGACCAGGAATATTTAAAAACCTTGTAAAGTCTTGGGCAAATTAATTTACCTCTATGTCTCTCAGTTTTCATACCTCTAAAATGAAGGGATTATACTAAATCTTTAAGCTTCCTTTGAACCATAAGCCCTATGATCCCTATGAGTTAGTTTTGAGGTCCAAATTGACTTGGAGTAGGAAAAGATATTGTTTAGCCTGAAATTCCTACAAAATATACAACCTCTTTACCAGAACACATGCTGGATCTTCAGACTTAGATTGAGCATAGAGAACTCTTCCTGCTGGTTTCAGACTGATAAATTAAGTTTATGGTCAAGATTATGGACTAATGGTACTCTGTAGTCAGTATGTGCTATATGCTAAAGTTTGTCTCCAGAGTCATCATTTTAGTTTTCAAATTTTTCAGCATTTCTTAGGGAGACAGTAGAGTCATGAAGCTATTGCTTAAAATATCCATCTCAATCTTACTATGATAAAGAATACCATACTTATGCCATGGAGGAAGGCCATAAAAGCCACCATCATAATGGTCACTGCCATGCAGTTTACAGTATTATCACTGCAAATTATAATGGTACCCTTGCTCCAGAACATTTTATTCCATTTGGTGAAATATATCCAAACTATATGAATGGGGTGTGTCATCTTCTAGAGATGTGTAAGTGGAAAGAGGAACTAACAATGTTCATATCTCTGTTTCCCTTTTAACAGCCTATTGTATAGCAACATCATGGCTGTGAAACACCAAAATGTTCCAATAGGTAGGAGTTCTTAAAAGTCTTCAGTTTAAAAATAATATATTTTTTTCTCCTTTGCAATCCTTGTATTACATTTCCTGAAAAATTGGATAAAGCCTACAAATGTAATTTTGAGAATGCTTCAAAATTCTGGTAAGAAGTAAAAAATAGAATCAGAAACTGGTTTACAGATGATTTTCCTAGTAACTTAAGGGTAAAGGTGAATAAAAAGCACTATCAAAAGAAACATTTGTTTTTTTTTTTTTTATCACATCAATAGAAGTTTATTAAAAATACCAATTTCATTTATGGGATGTTGCACTAGACTAATATGTATTACAATATATACTGTGTTATAATGACATATATATATAAAGATAATTAAACTTTATAAAGTTAAAAAAGATCACTTGAGAAAGAAAGAATAATCAATCAACAAGTATTTATTTTACACCTACTATATGTCAGGTACTGAGCACTAAAGATACAAAACCAAAAATGTACCCATCTCTCTCCTCAAGGGGATGTATTATAGACATATAAAAGCATATAACAAAAATGGAAAATAACTTGTTGACAGGGAACATGAGTAGATGAGATCAAGAAAGGTTTTATTTAGAAAACTGTGTTTTATCCAATTTGTGAAGGAAAGGGGGAATTATAGGCCTCAGAGGGAAGGAGGAAGCATATCCAGCCAGGTTCAAAAGCCATTGTGAGTATACAGAAGATAATGGAAGAAAGTTCAATTGAACCATAAAATGTAGGAAGAAGAATCATGTATAACAAAACTGGAAATGTATATTGGCCAAGATTATGAAGAATATTAAATGATAAATGGAATATTTGATATTTTGTCTAGAGGCACTAGAATTTATTAAGTAGAGTACACAGTCAAACCTGAACTCTGGAAAATTTAATTGGTAGTTGTGGAGAAGAGACTTGAGTCAGCTTAGGTGAAACATGATGAGGGCCTGAATTAGGGTAGTAGCCATATAAATACAGAGAAGGGGATAAATATGAAATATAGTTTTGAGTTGAGATATGACAAGATTTGTCAACTGATATTTAAGTGAGTAGCACCCTAAGATAACACTAAAGCTATGAATCTGAATAACTGGGAGGATGTTACTACCTTCAAAAGAAACAAAGATGTTAAGACAGGGTTATTTTTATGTTTCAACTTTAAGAAAGAATAAAGTGTAAGGATTATAATCACAAACCAAACTGATATTGTAAAAAGATCCTAGACTTTCTCAATGTAAAAATGCAACTTATTCAATAAGGAACATTTTAGCAAATTAGCTGATCTTCCTTGCTTTAAGAGCTAGCAACCTCAGAATATATGCAAATAAGCCTATGATCTCTTAATGAGATTAAATTCATGTATGTGAACAAAGTGAAAAGTGTTTCCCCAAATAGTCCCTTTAGACCATCTCATTGTTAGCTGGATAACTATATAATCACACTGCAATTATGCCTAGTTAATGAATTCATGCTAGTGTATGTGCAGTGACCTTAATTGCATTAAAAAGGGGACACTACATCAAATTGACAGATTATATGACCTGGCTTTCTCTGAAAAGTCTGTTACTGGGAATATGCTTTGAAAATAATGGTTAACATTTAAGGATTTAACAACTGGAAGAATTTCAAGTTGATTCCTAGCTAAATAGTTGTCTAGTGAAAGGAAAAAAGACAGGATAAAAGCAATAGGCTTTTTTTCTTTCTGTTGAGGGCATATCACAATATAATAGAAGTTGCTTAAATTTCTTGACCTTGGGATTACTCATTTATTGTATGAGATTTGTGAGAGGATACTGGTATGGAAATGTTTAGGGATGGCTGTTTGAATATAGTCTCAATCTCCCTTGTTATGATAACAAATATATTGATCAACCAAGCTTTCCCTGCAGCTTTTCACGACTTAGAAGGGAAATAAGTTCGCTGAAAACTATTTGGTATCATACGATCCCTTTTTCCTTCTTTTCAGATTTTTCTAATTAAATAGCATTATTTGAGGGATTTCGTTTGTTTTAGATCTGCAACTCGTGTTCATTAATACAGCTAAGTAGCACATTGGACTTGGAGTTAGAAAGACAGGAGTTCAAATACTGCCTCAGACATTTACTAGAGATGTATCTCTGGAAAAGTTACTTAACCCGTGTCTGCTTTAGTTTCTTCATCTGTAAAATGAGAATAATAATAGCATTTACCTTATAGAATTGTGAGGATAAAATTAGATGTTTGTAATTCATCTGCAAACCTTAAAATGCCATCAAACTGCTATTACTGATAACATAGAAAACTTCAGGTAAAGAGACTAGTTAGCACTTAAGATCAGTTTCCTTGCAATTTTTAATCTTAGGAAGTTTACTAGAGAGAGGAAAGGAAAAAATCAGAACAGAAGTGAGTGCAAGGGATAATGTTATAAAAAATTACCCTGGCATGGGTTCTGTCAATAAAAAGTTTAAAAAAAAAAAAGGAAGTTTACTGGAGCACTGAGTTATTAAATAACTTGCCCTACATGACACAAATAGTTGTATCAGAGGTGAGAGTTGAATAAGTGGGTCTTCATGTCTCTAAGACCATTTCCCTATTGAGCAGTGTTTGTGTGTGTGTGTGTGCGCATGCGTGCGCATGCATCCTAAAAAAAAAAAAACAAACAAACAAAAAAAAAACTGCATGATATCACATACACTTGGAGACAGGAAAAGTTTTCTCTGATAAGTGAAACTCTAAGTTACCAATGAGTTATTGTTCATCATCTGCATTGAAAAAATGAGTGTGCACCCTGAAAATCCTTTGGTACACTCAAAGTTATATGCTTCCCAAACATTGTCAAGCAAATCTTTAAAACTTTTAGAGATTTTGCATATTCAAAGATGAGTAGTTTCTGAGTTTGTTGACTAAACATTTGTTTCTCTTCAGCATGGGTGATATAGCCCTTAATAAGAGCTGACATTTTTTGCTTTCTCTGTGAACATCAATATTGCCTACACGGCCCCCCTTTCTGTAGAAAGTGTAAAAGGACTGAAGAAGGACTTATTCTGAAATTAACAAATAATTTAGGAATATAAGCATGGAGAGATGTTCTAATCAATATTTAATATGAAAATTTAACTCTTGGCTGGCTCTCTTGAACCAGTATGAACTGGTTCCTGCACAATCCTGAGTAGAGGGGTTCTGAAGTTGTTTTTTTCTAGGTGGTACTCCTAAAAACCATTTATCTAATAATATACTCACAAATAAAAAGTCCTAATTACCTAAACAAAATGGAAAAAAAAAAAAAACTAGGGCCTTAGAAGAATAAATCATTGTAAAGCAAAGCAATTAAGATTAAAATCAAATGATTAGTTCTATTTCTCTTCCTTCGAAAGGGAGTCAGTTATAATAGTCACAATCACCTCCTCTCTGATGTTCTCCATCTACTCTGTATTGTTAATGGTCTAGATATGAATGGAGCATAGAAGTATTATAAAAATATGGCACAGTACCATCCCAGAAGACTGTCTTTTATACAGTTCACTTGTCCATGAATACTCCAGTTATTTTTAAACATCCCAAATATAGTATCTGCTCAGGGGCTAATATTTTCATTGGCATTCATTTGTTTTTAATGTGTTTTCAGCTCTTGAGAAGTTCATGTCCTCGTTTAGGAATTTCAGGGACTGATTTAAATAACTTAGCAAAATAAGTTTAATAAAGTCATTAATTTAAGACAAAGAGCAGATATGTAATTTGGGATTCAAGGACTAGTATGTCAGTGTATGGGACTAAGAAGGATATCTTACAAACTGAAAATATTCCATTAAAAATTTTACTAAATTAAATTTTCATCTTTTAGAGTCCAAAAAATGAAGTATTTTTAATAAATATATATCCACAATCCATTTTAAAAGTTTTCTTGGTAAATTGTTTATTACTTTGAGCCAGTTTCTGGTTCAACATAAATATTAATCTCCTAATGAAAAAAAAAAAACTTGTAATTACTTTATGCTCTTTCAAATTGAAATATCTTTTACAAGGAAAAAAATTTGGCATTTCTATAAGTTCAAATAATTTTTAAGTCCTGTCTCTGTATCTATGTGTTTGTGTGTATTTTTATATACATGTGTACATGTTAGAGGAACTAAGGATATTGTAAAGATAATTGTATTGGTGGGAATTTGTTGATATGACTTTGGATTATCCAGACAAAATTAAAAGGAGTATGAGAAATTCCTTGTTTTATGGAAAAAGTAGCCTGGAGACTATGACATTATTGGAAATGTATGTGATGAATTCCTTTTACTTAATGATTCCTTACATCTGATCATTTATGATGGAAGGATAGAGTTTGTCTAGTAAAACAACAATAAAAAGGGAAATTATCAACTATGATTTTCCATGTGTTCTACAAATGGGAAAATCCAAATTAGCAAATTTAATCATCTGTGAATTTGAAAATTGTGCATTTCAATTGAGGAGGGGGAGGAAACAATTGCAAATTTCTGTTAATGGACATGACAATAGGATATTTTAAATTTTAAAAATTCAGATTATATAAAAAAATTTATTGCCATCTGCTCCTTTTAGGAGAGAACATCCTAGAACTTAATATTTTCAATCTATTACTTTTGCCCCTACTTTGGAATTGGCAACCTAGTATTTCAGTTCTAAACTCATTTAGTTGACTAAGCCTTCTCAATTTTGACTCCTAATTAATCTCAGCATATTTCTTTTTTTTTAAATCATTTGTTTTGTTTAATTGCTTCTGGCAATGCACACTGGACTGATAATAAAATTGCTGTAATGAATAAAGTGGAGAAAGAAAAAGCAAACCACTCCAGTATCTTTGCCAAGAAAATCCTAAATGGAGTCACAAAGAATCAGATACAACTAAAATTACCCAATGACCAAAAGAGCAACTTAACAAATAGAGTTGGGTTCCAAAACCATACCCACATTGAACTCCCATCTCTAACAAATTATGTCTATGCAATTATGTCTATGCAAGTCTATGCAAGACTTAACATCTAAGTGTACCAGGAAATAAATTGTAGAAAAGTACCCCCATTAGTAGAGGAAAAGCCTTTGTCAGGGAGTTTTCTAGATTAATCAAATTACCATTCTGGATTCCCTTCCTCCCAAATAATGCAACAAATAAACAGAATAATCTATGCAACCCTTACTATATGCTAGATTGCATTTTAGATACAAATCCACTGGTTTCAGAATTAGGTTAACTGAGTTCTAGTCCTCCTGACTAATTTTCTTCCCTTGTAAAGATTCAATTTAGTTGGCCATTAGATTACAGTAAAACAGATTTAGAGCTGAAATGGATCTTAGAGACCCTTTTACCAAAAATAAAACTGAATCAAAGAAGGATAAGTGATCTGTACAATATTGCACAGCTAGTGTCTTAGGCAGAATTCAAATTCAGATCTTCCAGATTCTATGTCCAGTTCCTCTGTCCCTTCTAGATGTAAAATTCCATAAGAATTTTCATTAAATATTAATAGCCTTCATTTTCATTTCTCACTCTATTTAACAAATTTTAAGTATCAGATTTGCTGTCATTCACTTCTGCTATTAGATTTTTCTCAGATGCCAATTTAAGCCAAGTCTATACAAATAGTACAATGCTTGACTGAATGAACTTCATTGAATTCATTTTCCAATAAGGAGAATTAGTGTCACTGTTTACATTACAAAAATAAAATCTTCAATGACAATTACACACAATTTAATTTTGTAGTTGTGGTGTGATTATTTTAGGGAAATATTTGTTAATTTATATTATTTTTAAAAATTTAAAGATTTTATATAACATTTTCATGCAGTTCCTAATCTTTGTATCAATGATCTTTTCCCTATATTTTAATATGGAAAGATTATTAGATATAAACAATATTACTTTTTTCTTTCAGAAGTTGTTATTCCTATTTCTATTAAATTGAAGATAGAGAAAAATGAGAATGTTAAATATTATAAATTTAAATATCAGAAAAAAATAAAATTTTGCCTAAAATATGCTTATTAATATCTATGCAGCTTCAATAATTGCCTTAACTTCTCTGGACCTCAATTTCCTCACTTGTAAAATGATAGAGTTGCCTCTGGCCATTTCTTCAAGCTCAGTATTGCTATGGCACAAATTTGAAAACATTTTCCCCTAATACTATTAAGATAAAGATAAAACATTTTAAAGACTGAAAGAACTAAGGACATTTGACTCATGTACTAGCAAGTAATGAGTGAATATGAAAGTCAGTGTTTTCATGGAAAAATAACAGAATTCTGATCACACAGAAAAAGTTCTTTAAAGGAGAAGGTTTCATGAATAGGATAATCTGACTAGCTACAGTTATAATGGTATATTAGGCACATGATATGATATTAAAAGAGGATTTTTACTTTAATATAAATTTACAAGGCAGATAGTTGATTCATTGGATAGTTTTAGACTAGCAATCAGAAAGAGTGCCTCAGACATTTGCTAAATGTGTAACCCTAAGCAGCTCACTTAATTTCCCTCAGAACCAGTTTCTTTATCTATTAAGATGGGGGATAATAGCCTATATTTAATTATTATCATCATCATTATTAATAACGAGCATTTATATAATATCTGTTTGCCAGGCATTGTGCTAAGAACTTTACAAATATGGTTTTATTTTATCTTCACAACAATAAAGAGAGAGTGATGACATTATTATTCTCATTCACAGTTGTTAAAACTAAATTAAAAACTGAATATCTTGTTCAAGGTCACAAGATTAGAAGGAAACTAGGTTATAGCTCAACTCTTCTTCAGTTTTGCATTCTTTCCCCTAAATCACCTAGCTATCTAATAGGATTTAATGGGATAACATATGTGTAAGAATGAAAACCTTGAAGCTCTGCTGCTACTATTTTAGGAAATTTATTTCCTTTCTATTTTATGACATGGTAGATAGAATGCCAGATGATATCAGGAAGATCTGAGTTCAAATCTATGCTCAGAAATTTGTTAGCTCTATGATCCTGAGCAAGTCAGTTAACTTCTGATCACCTCAACTTCTTCATCATTAAAATGGGAATAATAATAATAGCACCTACCTCCCAGAGTGGTTATAAGAATCATATGAGATAATAATTGTAAAGAGTTTAGCACAGTGCCTGGAACATACTAAGTAATGTATAAAGGTTAACTATTATTATTATTATTATTATTAATTAAGGAATAATTTTCAAAGGCCTACTTCACTCTTTTATTCCTTTACCTATCCAGAAAAGATTTATTCCATTTTGCTGTTTTTTTAAACTTAAATTTCTCTGTTTTCATCAGGTATAAGTATTTCTTTAACTAATACATACTTCTATGTCATCATGCCTTGGTAGACTATTTTCATGAGTCAATGTGATAAAAATAATGTATCACTTTCTGAGCAAGTTTTTTGAAATGTTTATTTTCTTACTTTAATTAGACTGGTACTTGAGGCAAAATGGACACCTGGTGTGCTATTGACCTCAAGCACAAAGCTGATTCATTTGATGTCATAGACTTTCAAAAACATGACTAGTTATTAAAAAGGATTTTGAGAAGAAATGATAGTTACATTAGTTTACGTCACTCAGTACTATTTTTGCGGTCCTGCTTTTTCTTCAAACAAGTGGTACAAAAAGTGTGGTTTTTTTTTTCATTATTTTCAATATTGAACTTTCATTCAGTGTTGAAACCTCTACAGTGAAATATTTTACAGAACATTTGCAAAAAGATTTACATATTCAAGTAAGCATAAATATAGATGGTATTTAGTGTATCGTGGATTCATATTAGTGAAGGTAGATTTCCATAAAGAAAACTGATAAAACTATATCAGATTGATAGATATACCAGACAGACGTGAAAGTGAGACACAGAGACAGATAAAATGAGAGAGAGAATAAGAGACAGAGATAGAGAGAGCTCAGATCTCTATTTTCTTTGCTGTGATATAGGACCTCCTATCATTTTGCATATTAAAAATCTTCCTCTATTAAATAGTTTCAAAGAATCACCTGTAGGAATAGAGATTCTAAGTTATTTGCTTATGGTCACTCAACTACTGTGTCAGAGAAAGAATTTGAACTGTTTTTTCTTGATTCCAAGCAGATCTATTTAGCTGTTATTATAAAATTATATATAAGTATGTCTATAGGAAATTACATGCTATGAATAGCATACAGTTTAAAATGAATGCCCTTACTTTTTTACACATTATGATAAAAAATAAACTTAGATTTTAGTATATAAAATCATATTTGAGTATCAAAAATTATTTTAAAAATAAAATTATTTAAATTATTCAAATGTAAATATATATAAAAATGCACATATAGAAAAATACGAAGATTTTAAAAGTTATGTGTCTAATACTGAGTAATGTAATTATAAAGTTATTGTGATTTTCAATTCACCATAATCTTTGAAAATGTATTTGTAAACTATTAGTTATTTGGGAGATTGATATGATTAAGTGAAGTGTATGTAAAGAGTCAGTAAAAAACAACATATTGTCAATGGGAAAGTATTAAGGAGAAGGAATCTAAAAATTGGTATTAGAAAAATGTATGAGCAGGAAAAATGGGGAACCTATCATATAGTGAGAGTAAAGGATAACTAATGTCCAGTCCATATATTCCATTGGGATCCAGGCATAATATGAAGAGAATGGAAGAAAAACTCTCAAGACATTGGTTATATTTCCTATGGTGAATGTAGAAGATATGAATAAATCATACAATTTTGGTAGATATTGAAGGAACTCTATCATCTTTGGTAGAAGGAAGAATTGAGAGCAGCGCTCTATTAGAATATTATAGTACTGAAGTAGTTATGTTAAAGGTGATAAATAGTTTGTGAAATGTAATAAGTATTATAATTTGAGAAAGTTTATTTTAATTTTTTTTATTTTCTTTTAATTTTTAAATTTTTAAAAAGCACATGTGTATACATATATACATATATGAAATATATGTATATATTAGTCAAATTTTAATCTTCTAAATATTAAGAACAAACACTAGAGAATATTTGCTATACTAAAATAATTTTATTTCTATTTCTATTTATTGAAGTTCTAGCCCTTTTTATTTCAATAATTCAGTATCAAATAACTAATTAATATTTCACTTTTTCTTGAAAAATAAGACCTTTTTCAAAATGTGTGACAATATACTTTCCTTTTCACATACAAATTTAGACTTAATACTGTAATTTTTTCTTCATTCTATATGAAAAGCAGTGTCACGAACACAAAATAAGTTATTATTACTGCATTTGATAATATTTCAATAGATTAATCAACAGAATTAAGGAAATAAAATCAGATAAACCTATACATACATACCTATATATGTGTGTGTATATATATATATATATATATATATATATATATATATATGATTTTATCTGGTTTATTTGATTTTCTATATATACATACACACACACACACACACACACACACACACACACACTAAATCCATAATTTATACCAACATACTTTTGAAAAGTAAGCAACACAACCCAATAACAAAAAACTTGTAATATTTTAAATCTAATGAAATATTATGGTAAATTATTGGACATATT
The DNA here is from genome assembly GCF_016432865.1 of Antechinus flavipes. Lineage (NCBI taxonomy): Eukaryota > Metazoa > Chordata > Mammalia > Dasyuromorphia > Dasyuridae > Antechinus > Antechinus flavipes. Next base: position 240,279,842 of record NC_067401.1, read on the forward strand.
AAATTAGTATGTAGCTAGGAAAATAACTTAGTTAATTATACCAGTTAAAATTCTGATACTGTATGTCTTTGCAGAATTGCTCCCATAGTGCTTCTATTACCAGTCAATAGTGTCAAGTTAAATCAAAGTATAACAATTTCTGACATAATCAAAGCATAGCCTTTAATGATCAAGTAGGAAGAAACTTTTCAACTGAAACTAATACTGTCAAGAAACTTCTCATTTTTATATATTCACAAAAGCTCTTAGATAGGATTAGGAAGCTATAGAAAATTGAAAGATTAATTGAGATATACAAAATTACCAAAAAAAAAAAAAAAAAAAAAAGGAGTGAAGTAAGGGAAAATTACTAAAGATCAGCAGGTGAAAGAGTGAGTCTATTAGATTGGTTTGAGAAAAAGATAAAATATTTCCAAAAGTGAGGACAGTCAATTATAGTAAGAATGTTGTTTTAAAGAAACTAAAATTTCTAATGGGAAAAATCATTTTTTCTGATTCTTCAGAATAGGCATATAGAATTTGAGAAGACTTTTTCAAAAATGTCAAACTTATACTACAACCACAATATAGTAGATCAAATACCTAATAAGCCTAGAATTCTGATTTCAGAAAAATCAAGACTAGATTCATATATTGATCCAAAAATTTCCAAACCCTATTCTTTTTGTAAGAACATATAAGTACTTATAATGTTGTATCAGTACAGCAACTTGTCTTGATTTATGAATCTTAATTCTGATGTCGAAATACATCATTTTTGTAAGCAATTTTTCTCTTCATTGCTACCTAATTTTCTATTTGTTCAGTGATGATAACAATTTAAAATGACTGTGAATATGGAAAGTAGTGGGATTATTGACAGTTTAATCTTCTTTCATTTGAAAGACATTGATATCTCAAAAATTAAACAAAATAATAATTAATAATAATTAAGGTTTATTAAGTCCTTTGCATGTTATCTTATTTGATTGTCATAATAACCCTGTGTAGTAGATAAGATGAAGTAAACATAATCTTCCAAAAACTTCACAATTAAAAGCAATTTCAGATTGTGTAATTGAATTATTTCATCCAAACTGTCTGAGGGTCTAACTGACTTGAGGCCTGTAGCCTACAGTTACAGAAGGGTTTGTCTGTGGAAGGGGTTAAGCCCACAAAATCACATCCAAGTAAACTTCCATACATGTAACTAGGAGCTATGATTTAACCAGTTCTAAAAATTCCATAATAAAATAAGTACCAAGTTCAAAATGTACTGTTTCCCATTTAGGAAAAAAAGTTTGTGGGCAATCTGTGCATTTTTTATTTGTGCATACATTCTATGATGTTCACCTTTTCTCTCTCTGCCCTCACTCATCACTGGGATCTTCAGAGTAACTTATAAAGTCACACTTCATATCCTTCATTGTCAATGCTCATAAAATTCCAGGAAATTTAATTTGTTCTAAATGTTTTATATATTATGTTAACTATATTAAATATATTATAACATATTATAAAATTTATTCATCTTTCACCACATCTTGTCATCATTTGACTTAAGTTTGGATCATCACTTTAACCACTTATCAGTATTGATAAGAATTCAGTATTGTGAGATGGATAGAGAATTCCTCTAACTTACCAAACTGGGATACTGGGCTAAAAATCTAGAATTGATTAAGATTCCTATTTAATACCTACAAAATTTATGTTCTTTTTGAAAACTAATTCTTAATAAAGCTGAGACACCAAATTCTTAAGCTGTACATTAATAATTCTTGAGTTTCAAAATCCACTTCCATAAAAGGGTGATGTGTATAAGAAAGACCTTTGGGTTGTTGCTATTTGCATGGGTTGGAAATCCTTGAAATGATATAAAGGGGAAAAAAAGACACTATAAAGAGAGTTCTGATATTCTCCATCATCTTACACTGATGGTGCTAATATTAAATCCTTTATCCACATGGTAAAGGTGGTAAAGGAAAGTCTGCACATGTAGCATCATAAGCAAAGGCACTTAACCTTTGCTGATATGACCAGAAGAGATACTGAGGTATAATCTAGAACCAGCTTCAAAGTCAGGAGAGAACTGAGTTCAAATCCCCAACTCTGACATATGTGACCCTGAGCAAGTCACTTGACTTCTCAATGTTTTGGAAAGCTCTATAAGACTTTAAATTGCAGAGAAGCTGATTATTTGCATTGGTAACAAAGTTCCCTTGCCTGAGAATGTTGTATAACAGTAGAACCATAATTCTGAAACTTAAATGAATCAGAAAATCTGAGATTTAGAATACAAAAGGATCTTATGTTATATATACACGAGTCACTTTATAAATAAGGAAACAGATCCAGGAAGGTTAAATATTAGTATATAAGTTCTTCCTATTATACTACAAGATCTTTCAATGTAGAGGCTATCTTTTGTATTTCCACTTCTAATACTCAATATAGTACTTGTCACATGGTACATGTTTAATGAATGCTTTTTCTTCATTCAAGTAACTCATTCAAAGTCATGCAGGTAGTAAGAGTTAGATAGAGGACTCAAAAAAGTCAAATTAAGAAAAGACTGGATAGCCACATGTTAGGTATGTTATAGTAGAAATTCCATTAATGATTGGATTGGAGAAGATGGCCTGCGTTAAGGTCTTTTCTAGTTCTCAGATTTTTCAACTCTGAAATTTGGTCATCTTTCAATTACATAGACTATAATGAACTTAATCTGATAGAGCTTAATCTGGGGTCATAATAGTTAGCATTTATAGAATTCTTAGAGGATTAAAACACAATTTATATACATTATCTCACTTAAGACTCATAACCTCCTAGTGGGGGAGTTACTACAGTCATTATCTCTCTTTTATGCAAGGGGAAGCTGAGTATCAGAGAGGTCAAATGGCTTGCCCATGGTCACACAGATGATAAATGTTAAAGGTGGGTTTTGAACCTAGAACTTCCTATTTCTAAAGTCAGACTTTTTTTTTTCCCAGAGTATTAGCTGTTATGTGATTAACTCAGCAGTCATTTGAGCCAAATATGATTTTTAAAATGTGATTTTAAAAAGCTTCTTTGGTATTCTGAAGTGTCTGGATGTCAAAAAAGGCTTCTTATCTAGTTAGTTAAATCAAGAAGTACTTTTAAAATTTTTACTGTATGCTAGGTACTATTGAGGATTCAAAAGAGATATAAAAGACAGTTACTGACAGAAATAAAGCAGTCCTCAAAATTGACATAAATTGAATTATAAAAATATACATAGACTGAACAAATGAGTTCTGTGTGAGTTTTTAGAAGAGTGGAATGAATATAAAACCATGATTTTTCAAGACTACATTTTCCTTCGTTAAAAAAAATTATGGAAGGGGGAACATATCCCCATAATCATTATACTTATTGATGATTATAATGATTTTTTAAAAAGTAGCTGTTGTCTTCAATGGAGCAATCTTTCTCCAAACTTCAATGATTATTGCTAAATTAGAAGGGAAAGAAAAGGTTAAAAAGGAATGCATTTAATCATGTTGTAATTTAAAGAAAGAAAGGCAAATCATTTAAACCACATATTTTAATTAAATTTTTCACATATCTGATTTGAAAATTACAATCAAGTCTATAAGAAAAAATGATATTTTTTTCATTAATGATTCTATCATCAACAATTGCACAAGCTGGTACATATTTATGCACATATATGCACACATATAAACATTACTAGAAAATGGCCAAGTCATAATTCACTACTGTGAGGAATTAATTATTTAATAAAAATATCTCTTAGAACAGTAAATGTTCTTTTCTTGATATAGTTCCAGGAGATAAATGAAATGGTTTAGTGTATATGTTCATGCATGTATGCATGTGCATATTTGTATAATGTGTTATCCAAATTTGCTCTTTTTTCTATAGATGTCCTGATAGCAGAGTAATACAATAACAAATTTAAAATTAACCTGTTTTCACATAATTGTTTTTAATGAGCATTTAGAGTATATCCATTCAAACAAAACTTAGGGTATTTCTCTTAAGTTACTAACATGTGTGTCCAGTCCTGTGTGATTCAGATCTCATTCATTTCTAGACTGACATCCAATAGTACTGTAAGCTCTGCATATTGTTCAGCTTCTTGTCATGTGAAATATTTCTATAGTTCATTTAATTGGAAGATTATTAACATAGAAGTATTAATCCATTCAATTCTTAAAAGTGTTCCTCATTTTTTAATGGACTTCCATTGTGTGTTTTTACAGCAAGCTTAGTAGTGGAGGAGCGAACAAGACAGATGAAAATGAAAGTACATCGCTATAAGCAGACAACAGGGTCTGGTTCTAGCCAAGAACTTGATCGCGAGCAATATTCCAAGGTAAAATAGCAGTAATACAACCATAATTTTCCCACTTAGACATGCAATATTCATAGTGGGTAAAGGGATATATATCTGGTTGCCAGTTTTTTAAGTAATTATAATTGTATAAGTTATCTTTTTTATGCCACACTTGCTACAAACCTTTGACAGTTATTGCTTCCTTATATTTCCATAAAACAGAAATGCTTTTGTGCAAAGCAAGGCTAGACATTAATAACTGAAATCCAAAATTGTGTGGTATTTGAAAAAGAAACAACTACTTTAAGACTACTTTAAACAAATTTGTGTAATAAGTCACAATTGTGAAAAAAGTTTACTAGCTTTTTATATAAAAATAATAAACAACCAAATCATAAGGTATAAACAGAAATTTTGAAAAATAGTTTATATACATGTACATGTGTATATGTATATATAATGATGTTTATTAATCAATGACAAAATATTACTCTTTATAGATTATATTTATATTGATTTTTACATATATAGGTAATATACCTGTTACCAAAATAGTAATACTATTTTGAACTTTAAAGAAGTCACACAGTTTCTAAATTACAATAATTTAGCTCTAGCAAATAGCATTTGTATTTTAATAGTGGTTTAAAGAAAGCCCCCAAAAGCTTAATTATTAGTAATTGCTAATTGTTTTTTATTAAAAATATGTTTATTCTAGAATTATTTTCTAATTAATTTCAATGATCCATAGAAAATGCAGTCATGGTTATAGAGATATTTGGGGGGCATTTCATTATCCAAAGACCAGAGAAACAGAAAACCATGAGAAATACAAGATTCATATGATCATCTCCCTTCATTATTTCTTTTATATACTATAAACCAGAACTGAAATATGGCTTTATTTAATATACATTTTCAGTCATGTACTCATTTATTTAATCTGCTACAGAGAAAACAAGAGTATTTGGGAATTGTATTTGATTGAATGCCCCTTGGGAGGTCAAGCTATTTGTCCTATTAAATAGACTAAACAATTACCTAAAATTACATCCACACCACTTTCAACTAGAGCATGTTCCACAAGGGATGCCATCATAGGTAAGTGGCAGTTTTCCTGTGAAGTGGTGCCCAGCTAAGAATCTGAACAACCTTTTAGAAAAGATTTCATTTCAGACAAAGGCAGGCCGTTCAATAAGCAACATGCTTTAAACTACTAACCTTCTACATCTTCTTCCTAATTCCTCCTCCAATGACTCCTTCAAGTCACTGTCTCCTTTCTCCTTTTAACTTCTTTTTTCAAATGACACCTTAATTTCTCCAGTCTTACTCCTAATACATCCATGTAGAAAGCAGAAGGAAAGGGTAAGTTGAGCTCTCTCATTTTTTAGGATCAGATTCAAACCTCAAAGATGATATAATCAAAGGAATGTAGGAGAAAGTAACTTTAAGGAAGAATCTTGCTCTTTTTATGCTATTGCTTCATACTAATATTACCAATGAGAAAAGAGATAAAGGAACTAAGAAGGGATGAAGCAAAGAGATATGGTTTAGACAATGCTTTCCAATTTTTCCTTAGTTGTCTTTTCCATCTAGTAAATAATTACATGCATAGTGAATGATATTTTGAAACCCTAGAATATTATACCTATTGCTTTTCAAATGTAAATAAAAAGCCATTATCAAATAAATAACTTTTTTTGGGGGGGGATATTTGAACTATCTGGACTATCTCCATTAGAACAAAATATGACTGAATTTCAAAATCCAGTGATATCAAAATGCCATATAGAATTGTAAGATCAGTTAGGTCCATATTGAATAGACAAGAAATCCAAGGTAAAGAGATGAGATCATTGAGCAACTATCACTTAGATAGTTGGTCAAAGAGATGGGAATAGATATATATTTTGAATAATGGAGCAGTTCTCTTTTCACTCTCCAGCATTAATGTATTATTGTAGCTATAAGAGTACTGGGCCTAGAGTGAGCAAAACTGATTTTAGATCCAGCCTCAGATATTTACTAATAGTCTGACTCTGAATAAGTCAACTTCTACCAGTTTGTTTCCTCAGGTAAATGGGGCAAATAATAGCACCTACTTCCCAAGGTTGTTGGGAGGCTGAAATGAAATAGCACATATGCATAGCACATAAATACTTAACAAATGTCTCTCTTTTTTTCTATACCCATAAATGTACTCTAAATCAAATATTCTGATATGCCTTAAAATTAGCATTATCTTATTTCAGGAATATGATTAAGAACTTCCTAAATGATTGAAAATATTTTTTCAAATCATAATGCCCCTAATTATATTTATAGCACTCTTGAAAAGAATCTTATGATTTCAAATATGATAGTATTTGAATGGAAACAGTTATGTGATCCAGATTTGCCATTTGAATTTCCCTAGCCTTACTTTTCTCCTTCAACTACGTGTGGAGCATATCATGTTCCCTTGCAGCTCTAACAATATGTGAATTCATGACTTGTTATTTTAAAATAATAAAAAAATGAAAATTTAAAAACCAACTTTTAAAAATTTTAATGTTATTAATTAATTCAGCTTCTGCTTAGTTTCCTTACTATAAGAGAATATGAAGAATGGAAGGGATTCAAGAGGCACTTAGTCCATTTCTTGTCCCTTCTGCAATATTTCTTAGGGCTTTTTAGACAGCTTCCACTTAAAGTTATTTGTAGTAGTGAAGAGTTTACTCTTTCCTGAGGCAGCTCTTTTTTTGATAAATTCATTAGAAAGTTCTTCTTATATTGTTTTGAAATCAATCTTCTTATAACTTCTACCCATTTAATTCTAGTTTTATATCCTGGCAAAAAAGAAATTGGTCTTCTTAAGTAAATCTTGTCTATATAAGAACCATTCAAGCATTTGAGAATATCTATTATGGTTCTGCCAAAGACTTCTCTGTTTGGGCTGAAAATCATCAGGTTTTTATTTAATTCTGAATGTGCCCTGCTACATGATATTTCAACATTCTAGACCTATTTTAGCTTGTCAGTGTGCTCTTTAAATGTGACCTAAGAAAATTAGCATGACCCTCTAACAGAATGTAAGTTCTATGCAGGCAGAAACTGTTAAATGTTTGGCTTTGTATCTCTGATTCACCATATAGGACCTAGCACATAGCTTAGTGCTTAAAACATACTTGTTGAATCAAATTTGTTCCAATCAAAGTAGAGTGAATGAAGACTATCATTTCCTTGTTTTGGATATTCTGTCTAATATTAATGGCTCAGAGATCACATCACTTTCTTTTTTCCATGTTATAGTACAATTTATAGTAAATATACATTTGTAGGCTCTCTTTTTACAAAGTTATACCTTTTCCTCACTGTATTTTTTATGAATTTTTCAAAACTGATTATATAATTCATGTTTATACACACACACACACACACACACATATTCATGTTAAATTCCATATTATTGGCTTCAGACTTCATTGTCCAAGCCTCATCAAGATTTTTTTTTAATTCAAATACTGCCATTCAACATTAGTTGTCACTCTTAGGTTTTTATAATTTATGAGTAAATTATTATTCCTATTTTTAATAGTTAGCCACATTGAATAGAACCTGATTAAGGACAGAGAACTAAAATAATTTACTAGAAATCCTATCCAGGTTTATAGGAATTAGATTAATCAAAACTTTTTGAGATAGTCAATTTAAAGTTTGGCTGAGTGATCGTGTAGTCTACATTATCCATCTTGTCTATGAAAATATCAAATAGGAATATCATTTTCTTGCCATTTTTCAATTCTATCATTATTCACTTTTATACTTCAATGGATTAATCCCCAACAGGGAACACTCTTCTCTGGTATCAAATATGTGCTATTCATATTGTCTTCCCCCATGTGATTTTCATGCATGGCCTTCCATAATTTTACCATAGAGGATCTAGCCAACATGAGTTGATTATTTTTCATTATTTTTAAAAATTAATATGAGTAAATTCATTTTAAGAAACAGCTCATGTATACCCACATAATAATTTCATATGTTCATTATTCCTCTCTCATGCTATATGACCAGCTCATATATATTTCTGCTCATTCATATTTTTAAAAGGTTAATTTACCCCCTTGTTGAATGTTAGAATGCCAGTCTACTTATGTCCAATATGCATTCTTTTTATTTTCCTGCAATTTAACTGCATCTTTTTTTTAATCTTCTGATTTCATTTATAGTAAGAATAGATAGAAATGAAAGTAGTGGTAGTCTTCTGGTAGAATATCAGATCACTTGTCAAACAAAAAGTACACTTTTAGTGAAAAGTGAAATTCCTATTTATTAATAGTGCAATGACTTTTGTCATTCTTATCACTCTCTCCCACTCTATAATTATTCATTATAGAAGAATAAGGGAGCTACCTCTGTCTTGGTCCAATTTTATATTTTTCTTTGTTTCATGTATTGCCAAAACCAAAGAATTTTTCTCTTTGTAGCCAACATGTTATTGAGGAGCTTCTCCATGTTTAGTTTAAGCTGACACAGTCTGTCACTGGAACCATATTAAAGGCACTATTAGATTATCAAAGCCTGTTTTGCTTGCATTCTACTAACAAAACCTTTAAGAACTAATAATCAACCTAGCAGCATAATGAGGCATTGGACTAGGACTTTTGTAGAAAACCCTTCTCATAACTCTTTCAAAAAGATGAGATCAGTCCAGCATGATTTACTCCTGAGGAGCCCATTCTGACCTTAGTGTTTTTGTTAGATAATGAAAATAAAGTTATATAAAAATTCTTATACATAATGGTGATTGTTATATCTGGATATTTAGGGAACATGATTATTTTGGTAATTTTATAGTTTTACTAGTGATATAAAAAGTTTTGGTTTAACTTTCATAATTATATTTCATTACACATGTTATATCACAAAACAGAAGTTTCAATTCAAAATATCCATTATCCTTACTTTTAAGATCCATTGTATTATGTAGATGATCACCAAGGGTCCATCTATCCTAAGTATTTTTAACCACATAAATTCAATAACAAGTTTGGTTTCTCCCACATTTCTAAGAGATATTTTATTTTGGTTTTAGTGATCATCTAAAACTTGAGGAAATGTTTTATTATATCAATTATTAGCATTTGATTTATTTAAAATAAGTCTAATCACTTCTCAGTAAGACGGTTAAGTAAAGTGAATGTCAGCTTTCAAGTCAAGAAAATACTAGTTCAAGACTTGCCTCTGAAACATACTTGGCTATGTGAGCCTGAAGGCAAGTCACAGAGAGAGTCATCTCTCTCTGTCTTCTAAGCAACTCTCTATGACTCTAAATTGCAGAGAAGAAGCTAATTTATCTTGGTAAATTCAGGTCCTTTTCCTAGGATGTCTCAAATCAGAGAAATTAGAGATTCAATGCTTATCCTATCTAATATGAAAGATATAGAATTGTGAAGCCACCAATTCCAATTCCCCTCCTTTAACGGGTAAGAAGAAAAAATACATTGAGAAACAAAGAGATAAAGTGATTTGTCTAAAATTTAATCATTAACAAGTGTCTGAGGCAGGCTTCAAATTCAAGTTTTCCTGGATCTAAGGTCCATGTTTATTTAGTCACCTGTCTATCTCTATTAGTAGAACCACACATAAGAAGCAACAGAATAATAAATGTTATATATATATGTGTGTGTGTGTGTGTGTGTGTGTGTGTGTGTGTGTGTGTGTATATGTGTATATATATACATATATATATATATATATATATTGAATTTATCCATCATCTCTTCCTTTAGCATCTTAAATACCCTAATTAATATTTCTGATGCAGCAATGGTGCCGTTTTCTAAGAGAGAACCAGAACTTAAATGAATTTTCATTCACAAAATAATAATAAGCTAAAGGATATATCTTTTAATGGCAATTGAATGCAGCATATTTTTTTCCTGAGGGTTATTTAACAAAGTAATGGAGATTTACTGCTCTTTTAAATAGTATTAAGTTGATCTTTTATTGTTAAGATATGAGAGATAAGAAAAAATAGTTGTGAATTTCTCTTAAATACTTGTGCAACTGTTTTATCTTTAAAGTTTGAATATCTTCTAGTCTTTACAACTCTTGTTCTCATTCTTTTTATTTATCCAGGTAGCAGTAACTGGGATCAATTAACCATAATGCCTAAAGGCTATGGTGAAACTAAATACTGTTCTTTGCAATTTTTACTTCAGATAGCTCATTTTAAAGATTATATATTTTTCCTTTATCTAGAAAAAAATAGTAAAGCTAATTTTCACTATGCTTATGTGTGTGTGTGTGTGTGTGTGTGTCTGTGTCTGTGTCTGTGTCTCTCTTTGTGTGAGTGTACCATACACAGATTATTCACAATTATTTTTGATGTGAAATCTCATATTATCATGAGAAAAATTCTAGATAGAAAAATCAGGTTTAATCTCCTTTCTGCCTCTTAGAAATTGTGTGATCTTGGGAAAATTACATTATCTAGAGGATCTAATTTCCTTCACCTACAAAAAGAGAAGGTTGGATTGGGATTGGTTGATGTGGTTAAGTCTTTCTCATTATGAAAACTTATGCAGTTAGATAAATTAGAATTTAAACATATCTGATATGCTGTGAAATCTTGGGCCTGTGAAATAAGCAATATATAGTTATCTTAAAAGAAAATTATGTGGTTTTAAATTTTATGGAATTCTCTATGATTAGAGAAAAGGTAAATATGAGAGAAATGTGCACTGGTGATTGATGAAAATTCATGTATTTCATGTAATGAACATACATAACAAGTTAATAAAACTGAAATGGAACCAATCATAAGACATTTTACATTAGAATTTCTTTGTTCCTTTTTCCTTCAAATTTTCAATGAAGAAAAGATATGTATCTAATAAAAGATTGAAGTATTGCTGTTCAATTTTCTTTTTGTTGTTGTTTTGTTTTGTTTTGTTTTAACCAGACCTTTGAGTTCATCAGCATAGAGTAGAAAAACTCCTTCTACAGATATATATTAGCAATTCTGTGACTACGAAAACAGTCCAGTAGTACTAATATGTTAAGTGACTTCCCCATGATCAGTTAGCTGGTATATGTATGAGGCAGGATTTAAACTGGCCTCCTAACTCTATAACCAGTCTTCTAGGCATGATAAGGTTTATTAATATGCCAAAGTTATATCATTACAATAAAAAAGAGTCAGATGTTACTTAATATTCATTTTTCAAAATATCATAAGCTTATCTGAGAATAGTGGGGTCTTGGGGACTTCTTATAGTATTATATTTTTTATTCAAAGACTTTTTTTCATTCACTGCCACATTTCTCATTGTATTGCTTTTTAAATCTCAAAAGTCATATAGATTAGTACTAGAGTTATCAAAATTGGGAAGGTTTTTTTTGACTGAGACATTGCCAGAAGTCAGTGTCAGAGCATCTACTATACATAGATGTTCTAGGGTTCAAGTTGCCTGAAAGAACTGCAAGAAATATATCAGAGAAAGAATGTATTTATTGGTAAGTAAGCACATTGCCTCATAACTGGTTAGGACTAAAATCTGAACTTTTGAAAATACATCCAAATCACAACAGACCAAAAAGAAAATGACTTTTTTATTTTTAGAATTATTTGACCTCTTAATTTTTAGGAGAGAAAATGTTATTTTATATTGTATTTACTTGTTTTGTGTGTGTGTATTTTCTAAGGTGTTAAGGAGACACATATAAAATACAGAATTTAAAAGATAATAGCTAATTTGAAAATACAAAAGAAAATTATTATAGGGGAGTTTCCCTTTCCAGGGATGTGGCTTTCCTTAAGTTCAAGTAAATTCCTTCTGTGCTTATAAAGATGTATATTTATAGCTTCCTTCTAGCATGAGAGCCTACACAATAGGTATCATCCTGATTCTCCAATAGCAAAGGATAAATTTTGGTTGTGTTGTGTGCAATAATCTCTAAAAACAACTAGGATGAGGGAGGGAATAGGTATAGCAATGAACTTGGGGTCAGGAAACCTGAGTTCAAATATGACCTCAGATATTTACTACCTTGTGTCATTGGATAAATCATTTAACATTTAAGCTTCAGTTTCCCCATCTGTAAAATGGGCACATTGCCCAGGAGTATTGTGAGGACAAAATAAGATTATATATATACATATATACACATACACACATGCATATATGTGTGTATACATATGCATCAAAATACTATATAAGTAGTAGTTGTTCATATTATTAATATTATTGAGAACCCTATTACAGAGGGAGTATAGTAGTAAATGATATGGTTTCAAAACATAAAACTGATAGTCTACACCCACAATGCCTGTTCTTTACATTGGGAATCATAAAATTTTCCAACTTCTGATATAACACATATTTTTATAAACAATTCATCCTTCAGGCATGTTAGATGACATTTGGACTGCTATCTCTTTTACATTTAACTCCTGGATACATATTCTTTCTTTCTGTGCATATAGCTAAAAAGCAACCTAAACAATTATGCTAAATGGAAAAAAATAGACTTTAAATGTTCAACAGATATCTGACATAAAAGTGCACTTTTTACTTGAATTATTTTATTATGCATATTTAACCACAGGCTCAAAGATCTATGGTTATAATTGTTTTACAGTAGCAAAAGTTATTTACAAGATTTTTCAAGATTTCTAAAGCATTAAGTTAATTAATATGCCATTGAAATGGAATTAATCATTCTGGTAACCACATGGATGATAAATTTTAAAATCACACTTTTGGACTATCCTGTATATGTCTTTCAAACACTATCAATTTTACATCCTTTTGATATTTTTTAACCAACCTTTGATATAAGATCAAAAAGCTTTCACATTCTATCTAGGTCAGGTGACAGATTTTTGTCTAAATGAATTTGGAGAGACTTCTCACCAGTTAGTGGGCCACCAAGAGTTAAGACTTTTCCTTTTATTTTTGGACACAGTAACTTCCATTCCAGTCGATCATAATGTGGACATACCACAATCTGCATCTTTGGAGTAACTACTCAAAAGAGTGAATTTGAAGTAAAAATACATGAATTTTCATTGTGGCTCTGCCTTCATAATTTCATAAAATATCTTCATAACTATGTCAGTGTAATTGGTTTGTAATCATAGACACCTAGTCTTGATGATTTATAAGCTCCTGGAAACTTGAAACCAAAAATAGTCATCATATAGCAATTGAAACATTGGAGAATTAAGAGTCAAGGCCAAAGAATCAGGGTAACTATAGACAGTGAGAAAAAGTAACATGAGGGTAAGTTTAGAAAACGCCTTAGGACTGAGTATTAAAAAACATCTGAAAGGATTTTAAAATATTGTCAACATTGTCAGCTATAGATGAGGAAAACCATTTTACAGTTGTTAAAATATAAAGGTTTTTTTTTTTTTTTTTTTTTGGCGGGGGAAGGGGTGTTAGGGTGAGTTGACCAGGGGTAAAGGATCGATAATTTCTTCAGTAAGGAAAACTTGCTCTACTAATGCATATCAGAGTCAGGTAAATAATTTATGGGCTTAAAAAGTTGTCTGACATTATTGAAAAATAGGTAATATCTATAGTCATTCAACTAATAGTTATCAAAGACAGAATATGAGCTCAATTCTTCTGATTATAAGACTGGACCGCTCTATTCCTTACATGCACCACCTTTCAGCATGTTTATGAATTTTTAAATTCTGATATTGTGAATTTTCTCCCTAAGCAGCATATTTCTGAATGCCTACATTTTAATTTAGTCTTCATAAGTCCTTATTTTATATTTACTTGTAAATAGTTCTGAGATTCTTATGAAACAGCCTTTTATAATAGTATTATCATTTGGAGATTACTGTTCTCTAGAGCTTGTTGACCTAGCTCTAGATTTTTTCAAGAAATTTGTCTTTCTAGAAGTACCTATGCATATGTTGAGGTTTGGCTATCTCATCACCTTGCTTGTTTGTATTTACCCTGAGATGGGATAAAAGTGCTCACACTTTCTTGTTTTTAATCTTTAGTATAACATACATAAAGATCAATACAGAAGCTGTGATAACGTCTCTGCCAAATCATCAGATAGTGATGTCAGTGATGTGTCAGCCATTTCCCGAACCAGCAGTGCCTCACGCCTCAGCAGCACAAGCTTTATGTCAGAGCAATCTGAGCGTCCCAGGGGTAGAATCAGGTGAGTTGGCAATCTATGCTCTTTGTATGTCCTGGATCTTCCTTTTTTTTTTTTTTTTTTTAGTCAAAAAGAAAAAAGAAAAATAGATCTAGCAAGCTTTTAAATAGCTGTTTAGGAAATAGTTTGAATAAGTTTTCCTCACTGTCTTTACAGAAAGTTAGTATTTTGTTGCTCAATGATGTCACCTGGAACTCTGAGCTCTTAGAAAGGGAGCATGGCTAGACAGCAAAATAATGTCATTTCAATTAAAGTAATGATATTGATATCAGATGGCCATTGACTGGCTGTAGTAATACGAGTTGAATCGTACTCTATTTGATAGCAACTGATCAATTTGATAGAATTTGCCCATCTTAAATCACCTCAAAGAGGGCAGAATGTTGTAATAGAGAAAAGGTACAGTTTTGGAGTTAAGAGGATCTAAATTCATGCTCTTATTACTATTATTGTCACCAAAACCCCATAGTCAAAAAGCAGGAGAGATGAATGAGAAATTTAGGCCATAATAACACACCAGTGATATTTCTGTGATGTACTAAATGTTACAAATCATTAGAGAAACAGTCCTATGTATCAAGCAACTTTATTTTATGGATTTATCAGTGGATGGCATATTGAAAAACTACCCCCTCACTTTATCATTATTGCTCAATTTCCCTTTGTTTGAAATAGGGAGGAAAAAGGGCTTTTCAAGCTTAAGCACTAAGGCAAAACATTTATCAGATTAATCTTGTATGATAATAAGTCCAGTCATTCATTATCTGTAATTATCTAATATGTACTTAATGTGTTCAATTCACTGTGCTAGACTCTAGACATAATAACAAAAAGATATTCTCTCTGAAGATAATGTATAATAGCAATTTTTATAAGCCAACAAAATACTAAACATTCAAACTAGTTCAATCCAAATTAGTCCAGCAAGATTTTATTAATCATTTTCTGTGAATTAGACTCTATGATATAACCTCTGAAAATAATAAGAAAATTATCATCCTCAAGGAGATCATTAGGAATAAGAATTTAAATATTTCTAGCATTATAAGTCATATAATCTTATGTGTTTCTTCATAACAATCCTCTGGAACATAGGGTAAATATTGTTCATTTTAGAAGTGTGATTGATAAGATGGAAAACTGATCCATTGGCAAAGATTTGCCAAAAGGTAACCCAATGAATTTGAAACAAATTTAAAATTTTACTTAGATAACAAAGAATTTAATGTATGTAATGGAGGCTCTTATGATTTTATCTTCTCTTTCCTATAGAGAAGTTTTTCTCCATTCAGTTATAAAATGTTTCTAATTTAAGAATAAATTTGAAATCATAAGTATTAAAGCTAGATTTTTACTTATGCTTATACTTGTTGGATATTTAATTTAAAGATTTTGAGTCCCAAACTTTCTCCCTCCCTCGTTTACCTTGAAATAAAGCTATAATTTCAGTATTGATGTTGATAGATCAAAAGGTTTGTGCAGTTTGATTTCAAGAGTTAGTTAAGAGTTTGCCTTGACAGACTTTTCTATATGTTACTGAAATTCAATGGATTTATATAACAAAATGGGGTTGACTTAATGAGCTTATGTTTATTAAAACCAAAGTAGAGTAAACTTGATGTTTCTGACTCTTACTTACTGGTTTGGGCCTGATAATCCCTGATCTGGATCATCCCACAATATTGCAAACACATTCCAAACATTGGCCTCTTACAAGGAAAAGCAAAGGAATTGGAATCAGAGAGCATAAACTTGCCTTTTATATCTGTTTGACATTGGACAAATTATTGGATCTCTCTGAGTATCTGTTTTCATATCTATAAAATAAGAAGTCTGGACTATGTGATCTCTAACATGATTCTATGTTTCATTATTTCTATGTAGCTGAAAATAAAAACTGATATGGATCATTCAAGATTTCCTTCAATGTGAATTCAAATATTATGGAGTTTTTTGTCTGTTTTAGAAACATTAGGACTTGGGTTTAGGACTTTAGGACATTTGGATCTTTTTTTTTTAATTTTTACTACTATATAAATCACAATAGTTTTTCATTAAAGTTCCATTTGCTGGCTCTAATGTTAATAAGGGAGTCAGATTATTTGTCAGTTAACTAGCCACCCAACTCATATTTTACTAAGGACATTAAAGTTTAGGGAACTTATTTAAAATATTGGCTGTATTCCATTGATAAAATAAAAAATTCTATAAAATTAAAGATCTGACCAATCATCTTTCCTAAATACATTTTAATATATGATTAATTGTTCACTGTGTATGTTCATTTGTCTTCAAGATACATAAAGTGAGGATTTGGAATAAGATATTCTTATACTTTTTCCTCATCTATTAAATAGAATATGAAATATTCTAGAAAAGTATAAAAATAAATAAATGAACTTTTTGTGTATACTTATTATGATTACTGACATTTAAAGCCATTTAATTTTATACATATATATGTATATGTATATATAGTATTCATTTGAGTTGTCTGCATTTCATTTTTCACACCTGAATATTAAAACTTGGGAAAGGACAAAGTCATTAGAAATCTACAAAAAATGTAAAAAGAAAGTAAGGTAAAAGACTATAGTAAATAACAGGATCAGAAAGATGTTTCAGGGCACAATAAAAGGAAATTTAATTTTGAATACCTGAAGACATTTTTTTGTTGATAATTTGAGATAAAAGCTTAATCTTTTGTGTCTCCACTCCTTTCAGTTGCTTAATTTTTGTAGTGTAGAGTCTTATAGTCCATTTTTAACTAATATTTCCTGGAATGTAATCTGTGAGTGCTCTTTGCAATGAGAAAGTACTACTTTTACTTTTGTCTCATGTAATGATCATCTTCTAATGTATTATTATGAATATATTTTATCTGAACTAATTTCTCATGAGCTTATCAACTTATTACAAAATAAATATTATGTAAATATAAGCACCAGAAAAAGAAGACAACATGCGCATGAATAGATAGATACAAAACACTTACAAATTTGATACACAGTAACTCTGAGAAGGGAAAAGGGGTGGGGTTCCAGCACTGGCTGTATGGAAAAAACAGGGAAATTTTTCTGCGTGTCGATTATGTCATTTGAACAGAATCTTGAGGGAATACAGGGATTTCACAAAATAGTAAGAATAGTATGAGTGGACTATAAAGTATTTGGAAGGGAATAACATTTACTAATACTTGAAAGGTGAGAGGGAACCAGATTGTGAAGAACTTTTAATGACAAACAGGAGTTTCTTTTAATCCTACAAGTAACAGGAGGCACACATATTATATACATATAAACACATGCATGTACATATATTTATATATGCATGCACATATAAACATATGTGTTTGCATGTATAGATATATAAATATATTCTATGTACACACATATGTTTGTATGCATGTGGGTATGTGTGTGTGTATTTATATACTGTATATATAAAATTTGTTTATAACATGTTTAGCTTGAGATATCTCCAAGACATCTAATTTGAATCCAATTTGAATCTCCAACACATCCAACAAAAAGTTGTTAATGTGAGATTAAAGTTTAGGAATAAGTCTAGGACTGGATACAAAAATTTGAGAATCAAATGCATAAAAATGTACATGGGACTTGACTTAATAAGACTTGAATAAGATTTGACACACACAAAAAAAAAAAGAATAAAAAGAAAAGAAGAGATGAGAAGAAAGGAGAGGACCTTGGAGACATGATTTGGGGGCAGGATATGGATGATGAAAACACCCTCTTTTTATTTTTTATATAATAATAATCATTTCTAATTCATTATAATTTGTTCAGTCATCTGGCAAATTGAAGATCATCCCTTTAGTTTCCAGGTCTTGGAATAAGAATCTGTTACATTCTTGCCTAGGGTCCTCCAGTAGTTTGCTAGATGATTGTAGACAAATCATTTTCTATATCTAGACTTTAGTTTCATAAAGTTAATACACTGAACTAGAATGGTTTCTTAAGTTCTTCTTAGTACAAACAAAATAGACACAGAAGAGTAGAGAAGGTCACATAAGGGTAGAATCACATCCAACTTAGGTTATAACTAAAGGTTTTGTTGAGGATTTAACAGTTCAATTGAACCAATGAAGGATAAATATATTTCAACAGGTGAAAATATGGGAAAGGCTAAATGTTTTAACAAGGATATGTTTGGGAATTTTGAAATGTGTCTACTTTTCCACTATAATCACAAAGATCATTTAAAACCAAAGCAAAAAAAAAAAACCTACTCAACTTTGGTGCTGTAATTTTGATAAAATAATAAAACTATGAATTCTGTTAGCTACTTTTAAAGGTCAGAATGTACCAGGATTAGACAGATAATTTATATAATTAATTGCTTGAGGTCTTTTTGTGTAGGGGGAATTGGGAGAACTGTAGTAAATGTCATTGTATTTTATGTAACCATAACTCTCTCAATGCCAAGAAGAATGATAGTTTAGTTTCTGGTCCCTTTTCCGTGATAGTGTGCCAGTCAGTAATGCTTATTTAGCATTTTTTTCCAGTAGAGTTTAG
Source organism: Antechinus flavipes (assembly GCF_016432865.1). Lineage (NCBI taxonomy): Eukaryota > Metazoa > Chordata > Mammalia > Dasyuromorphia > Dasyuridae > Antechinus > Antechinus flavipes. The sequence goes on from NC_067401.1 coordinate 240,298,862, forward strand.
ATACTAAAACAGACGTCAGTGTGTCTTAGCTCAACCACTTCAAGGTATGATTTTGGTTTAAGATCAAAAGCAACAGCCTACTTGTTTATACCTTGACATGATGAATGATCTGTGATTACTAAGAAGAATGTACTTCTTTTCCAAGTTGACAACATCAGGAGCCTGTACTGTTGACACAATGCAGCTCACAGTGCTTGCTATTTTAAAACATAATAATAATAAAATTCATATTTAAGAACATGATGCATGCACATGTACACACACACATACACACTCACTTCTCCATATCTTCAGTTGATTCTTTGATAAGTTGTAATTTTCCATTACAGAATATTTTGAACTATTTAAAGTCTGCCTTTTTTTCCATTTATTCTCTACCAAGCATGCTTATATGGACTTATTTTTAAAAACTTAAGCTTTTAAGTTACAGGAAAACATCTGAAACTTATTTCAAATTAAGCATAATTAAACAACTTTATTGTTAATGCTTTAATCAAGCACCAATGAAATAAGTATTTACTGAACATGTATTTTCTGGTCAGCTCTATAAATAAAAAAAGCATAGATGTAACCCCAATGATCATATACTGGGGTATATGATCCCCAAGTATATTCCCCAAGAAGAGAAAGATTGTCTCATCTAGATAGATTACATAAGGGTAGAATCACATCCAACTGAGGTTATAATATAAATGCCCAGAAAGCAATTTCTTGGTGGAAAAATATATCCTTAGTTTTTTATTATATTTTTCATGACTGAAGAGACAAATGAAAATGTTTACATCTGAAAGTGGGGATGTTTTCTTCTACTTTCATTTATTCCTGACATGCATATGTATTTACATTATTTATAATAAATATGTATATATGTTTTATATACATGTATGTGTGGTAATCATAAATCTTTCATAAATATTAAGATACACTAACAATTTAAGTTTGATTAGGGAAATGACTATACACTTCTAATTGGATTTCAAAAAAATAATTAAATTCTGTGTCATTCAATTTAAAAATAAAGAACATTTTCCTCTTTTTCCCATTTGTTATCTCTAAATAATGCAATTAGTTGCTATTAGAATGCTAGTAAATTCTGAAAATGATTGTCTTTAAATTATGAGGATTTTAACTATGAGCATAAAATATTATCTACATAAAGATTTGGAATTATAAGGAACCTTAATAATCAAATAGCTGAACTTCCTAATTTTACATATAAGAAAACTAAAGCCCAGGAGTTGACATGACTTCCCTAAAGTCATACAAATCATGACAGATCCAGACTTTAAAATCAAGTTATAACTCCAAATCTATTTCCAATATGCCTCCTTGACTGATGATCTATCTTGTTTTATAGACATACCACAAATAAATTTGGCATGGTTTATTAACCAAACACACATTCAAAAAAACCTAGTATTTTTGTCACTATATGTTGTTGTTATTCAATCATTTATGACTCTTTGTGACTATAAGGACCATACTATGTTAATACTATCCATGGGATTTTCTTGACAAAAATCCTGGAATTATTTAACATTTACTTCACTAGTGGATTAAGTCAAGCAGGTTGACTCACCCAGGGTCACATGGCTAGTAAGAGTCTGGAGTCATATTTGAACTCAGATCTTCCTGTGTTCTGTCTACTGAGCTATCTAATTACTGTGTGTGTGTGTGTGTGTATGTGTGTGTGTGTGTGTGTGTGTGTGTTGGATTGATATTTGTCTATCAATAAGTGAATGTGCTTCAGGATCTAAAAACTATTCCACAAGAGAAATTCAAAAATATTTTGAGCAATGGTAATGTTGTTGGCATAAGTATATTGCCTTTTATGGAGACAACTTTTCACGGACAAAACTTATTTGGATTTTAGTTCTGGTATGTTTGTTACAAAATCATTCAAATTCTTTTATAGCATTTATTGAAGAAATACCAATCAGAATTAGATTGGCTGTTAAAAAAATACATAGATTATCAAAAAAAGCAATTTAACTGAAATTTTCCATGATTTTGAAACAGAATACATTACAAATATACAATATCACTTGATTTTCCAAGAAATTATCTAAGTTAAATAATCTATATCAAACTAAAAATCACATTGAATATGAGGAAGTTAGAAATTAGATGCTAAAGGAAATGAAGAAAAGGGTTGATGAAATAGAGAGGCAGGAAGTTTATTCCAGATGGCAAGATTCAGAGAGCATAAGGCTGTGAACCAGCAGCATCTTAATTTTATGAAAAATAATTTTGGTTTTTTTAAGATAGTTTAATAAGTCCATATTCATTCAGAACCACATTGATTTGTAATCTTTTGATCTGGATCTGTTTGTCATTTGCCCCAAATTCTGGTTTTCCTCCCAGTGAGCCTCTGTAACTTCTAATCTTAGAATCTACATTTTGCACTCATTTTGAAACAACAATTATTCATACATGTTTAATGCATCTGCTAGTTCTTTCAAAAATGACCCTAGTTGGCTTCCATCTCATAAACATGCAACTGATTCAGCTCGATAAGCTGAAAAAATTCCCAACTAAACTCACAATGATAAGGACCATTATGATGTTTTTGAATTAAAGAGTTGTCGGGCTTTTTTTCATTTTCAGAACTATAAAATGTCTTTCCCCCTACATTTATGTAATCCCATAGGAGAGACTTACATAGTCAAAGGGTAGAAAAATGACAAAAGATATCAATATTTTTTAACATGAAGGTGGGATTTGAGGTGAAAAAAATGAAACCTATAGAAATTTGGGGGTATTTTAGAAATATTTAGATAAAAGAAAAAAGGAGGGAATAAATTCCACTGTTCCATATAGCATTCACCTATATTGTGTACAGAATTATATCTTTGTAAATGGTGATTAATATTCATTGCATTAGATTTTACCAAGCTTTTTTCAACATTAAATATGTTGTCATATTTAGTCCTCAGCATAGTTCTGTGAAATAAGTTGATCAGTGGTATTTTCTCCAATTCATATATGTGGAAATTGATATTTATGAAAAAAAGTGATTTGACTCAAGTGACCCAGTGATAGGTTCTAAAGATAACCATGAGTCCAATTATTTCTCCAAAATCAGTGCTCTTTTGTTGAATAATTTAGGCTTGTTCCCCAACTATCCCTTGAGCAAAACATATTTAATACCATATCTAAGTCTTTTCTTCTTTCAGTTCAATTAAATGGATATTTAAAGTGACCAAAATGCATCAGGACTCAAAACTATGATTCTTGATTCCAATTCCACTTAGCTTTTTGTCTATGACATATGGGCTTGGAATGGCTAGGGTTCTGCCTTCCTCCCTGTCCTAGTATACAACATGATATACATGAAAGAATATTGGAATTGGAATCAGAGAAAATAGATGAAGAGATTGGGAAACACCACTATATTTGAAGCCTTTCCAGCATTTTAGAAACTGTCAAAATTTGTCTTTTATTGGCAAAAAACTTTGAGAACCTCTAGATCAACTCAATTAATGAATCCATATTTATTAAACTCCTACTAAAAAGCATGCCTGATACTATACATTGGAGGTATAAAAACAAGCATGAAACAAACTATATCTTAATAAGACCTGGATTTCCTGGTCATTTCCAAGCAATGCTAAATACTCTGATCATCATCTTTTGTCTACCTCTGGAACTTTGACGCTACTCCTAGGACTGAACTTTGAAATGTTATCTCTTGTTTTATCTTTCCTAAAAATAGGCTGCTATAGCATTCCCTTGTTATTTTCATACTATCTCCCTAAGCAAATATCCCTTCTTCCTTTCCATCTCCAGCTCTCCTATGTATGGTATCTTTTGTATTAGAAGTTTAGAGTTTTTTTCTTAATATAAGATCAGAAAAGTTTTTTATTCATTCATTCATTCATTCATTCATGTACATATAACATTTTGTATACACATACATATGCATGTGCACAAAGTAAATGTTAGGGGAGGAAGTGTTAATTCTTAAAGCATACAGTTCTGATCAAAGTTATAAATTATCACACAATCATCAACTAAAATACTTCTTTCATTTGCTTATGCTAATCTACTAAAATTAAATATATTCATAAATTTCTGGATTATTTTGATGAACTAATTTTTAGATATTACATATATCAACAAAACTTCAGGTCATAGTAAGATTAATAAATATTTCAAGAAAGAAAACATTTAAATAACTATTACTGATATACATTTTAATGATATCAAGTATATACAAAAACATAGTGCTAGTTTGGAAAAAATTTACATATATTATTACTTATGATCTTTATAACATTATGTGAGGTAGGTTTTATTATCACAGTTTTAAAGTTGAGGAAAATGAGGCTCCAAAAATTTAAGCAATTTGTTAAGGGACACTTAAGAAATGTGGAATTTAAATGCAGGTTACCCCTGACTCCATGCTTTATCAATAATACTTCCCTGCTAATTTTTAACTCTAATGATTTTAATTAATAATCATTTAATAATTATATTGTTACATGTAATAATTATTATTATCTAATAATAACTCATTGTTTTTCATTTGACTTCTTCCATGAGATATTTGTAAAAGTTATTCATACATATGTAAAGAATTCATGGTAAAAATCATAAGTATGCAAATTTTAAAAAATATTCCTGACTTATCAAAGGTATGGTTATTATATAATTATTATCTGTGATTTAACTTCTTCAGTAATTCAAAGTTTTACTTATGAGATTACTACACATGTGATGGAAAATAAACACATGTTTATAGATAGCTTGACTTGATTGCAAATCTATATTCTGACACTTATTGCTTACTGAAAGTCTCTGGGCCATAGTTTTCCCATCTGTAACATTAAAAGGTTATACTAAATGATGTTTTAGTCTCCCAGTATCTATGACCATATAGGTATAATATACCTGTAGGGATCAATTAATAAAAGTATTATAAAATAACATATATGAAAATTAATTTTATTTTAAACTTTCTACTAATTTTGTTACATTTTCAATTAATCCAGGATGTCATTTCACCAAACTTTAATAAAATATATAATATTTCTACCACTTTAAGATTCAAACTTTATGTAGATAAATGCTCACATAGTCATATGTTGCTTGTCAATAGTTTCTTAGTCTCGATAGTCAAGGCATGACAGGTGATAACTAATAATAGTACTTTATTAATTAATAGATCACTTTACATGGAAAACTTAGTACTCCAAGCTGCCAAGAAATGGATACCCTTAAGAATCAATGTTATTCTCTTTTATCCCTTAAACTTCTTTCCCTCCCATTCCAGTGAACTAAAGGAGAATAAAAAGGTATTGAAAGTTCCTTGTGACCAAACTATAAGATTTTATCTTTGTTCCAAGAAGAAAAAGGAAATAAGTCTTTTGTGGTGATTTTCTTCTTTTAAAATAATATAAAGGTTCTCTGTGGGAGAAGGTTGGTTTCTCAGGGAGGTTTTCTGGAGACAGCCTTAGTTTCAGTTTAAGAGTAATAATCACCCAAAATGCAGTCAGCTGATAAAATGCAAATGTTTATTTTCTCCTTTCAAAATAGCCCGGTTAGTTGAGGCCTATCTCTCTGCTTGGTTCCAAGAGCTCTTGCAGATTGTCCTTTGCTTCTGCCTCTGCTTTCTTCAGCCTCCAGCCATCCAAGTGGAAAATGTAATGAATCTCTCTTTCCTTGGAGAGAGGGCTTGTGGGCTTCCTCCCAGAGTGCTCCTCTCGGACCCCAGTCAATGTTCCAAAGTAACTCTCTCTAACCTGAAGTAACTAACTCACCCGAAGCTAAGAGCCTCTGTATACATGATCTCCCAAAGGTTAACTACTCCTTCTGGAGGCACACCTAAGGGAGGTGTGAATTCACAAAGTTACAAAGTTTACTTTGTGAATCTCCCATACTTGTGAACTCCAATGAGTACTTAAATATTTCTTGCTTATATGAGCTCTCTAAAGGTGTGAACACAAACATTGTATCAATTAGTTCTACTTAGTACCTTCTTTCAGGTTCTGGCCCAAAACATCTCCTTGTAAGATCAGATCAATAATACTGAACCATGCTAAATTAGATAATTATTGTCTCTATCAACTCTAATGACAACAGTTTGTAAAGATTCCAACAGTCTTTTGTTTCTTTAAGCCATGTCTCTTGGCTACCTTCATTGTATTCCTAGTGGCCAAGATTCATTAGAATCATGTTTTGCAAGGTGCTATCTTTTTTTTTAAGCACTTGTTTTTATTTATTTATTTTTTAAATAACTTTTTATTGACAGAACCCATGCCAGGGTAATTTTTTACAGCATAATCCCTTGCACTCACTTCTGTTCTGATTTTTCCCCTCCCTCCCTCCACTCCCTCCCCCAGATGGCAAGCAGTCCTTTACATGTTAAATAAGTTAACCAACCAGTTTTCTTGTTGCACAGGGAGAATTGGATTCAGAAGGTAGAAATAACCTGGGAAGAAAAACAAAAATGCAAGCAGTTTATATTCATTTCCCAGTGTTCTTTCTTTGGGTATAGCTGCTTCTGTCCATCCTTGATCAACTGAAATTGAATTAGCTTTCTTTATCGAAGAGATCCTCTTCCATCAGAATACATCCTCAAACAGTATCATTGTTGAGGTAAATAATGATCTCCTGGTTCTGCTCATTTCACTTAGCATCAGTTCATGTAAGTCTCGCCAGTCTTCTCTGTATTCATCCTGCTGGTCATTCCTTGCAGAACAATAATATTCCACAACGTTCATATACCACAATTTACTCAACCATTCTCCAATTGATGGACATCCATTCATTTTCCAGCTTCTAGCCACAACAAACAGGACTGCCACAAACATTTCGGCACATACAGATCCCTTTCCCTTCTTTAGTATCTCTTTGGGGTATAGGCCCAGTAGAAACACTGCTGGATCAAAGGGTATTCACAGTTTGATAACTTTTTGAGCATAGATCCAAATTGCTCTCCAGAATGGTTGTATGTGTTCACAATTCCCAGGTGCTATCTTTTAACTGTCTCCTCTATATTCTGACTTTAGATAAATTAATAGTGGTACTGAAGCCCAGCTCTTGTGAAATAGCCCACATAGCTATATAAATCAGACTGATTATTGCAAATAGTTAATCTCATAAAGTGGTGACATTATTCAATTAGTATGTTTCCATTTGATTGGAATCAGTTGTCAAAATTTAAGTAATTTTAACTTCAAATAGTACAAATGTGAATATGTATGACCACTTCACAGGATTCATTATTTGTACATGTTCATGCCCAATGAATACATTCTAAACATGGCATGGACCCATGAAAGACATGCAGTTGAGTGATAAAATAACAAATAGATTACAGTCCAGAACAGTAAGTAAAAAAGAGTATTATGAAGTAAAACTAGAAAGGTAAAATAAGATTGGATTGTAGAGGGCTTTAAATACTAAATAAGTACTTATATTTCATTCCAAAGCCTTTAGTAAATTATTGAAAATCTTTTAGAAGAAATCCTTGGAGTATTTGGAAATAGTCTCATCACATATTAAAAAAATTTTTTTTCAGTCTTCATTTAGAAGCTTTTATGTATGAACCCTGTGTTCTATATTCTTTTTTAGATACAAACACAAGATACATGTAGAAATGAAGAGAGGCTTTAAGCATTTTGTTTCAAACAATAAAAATAACAGAAACATGTATTTTGCCAGGGGATAAAAGAGGTGTGTATGGGTGTGTAGGTTGGAGTGTGTAAATGGTATATCTTTTTTGGTGGATGTGTATGTATAAAGAGAGACTGTTCCCTTCTTACAGGTAACTTGGTAATGATTCAGATTAGCACCTTTTTTATAACATATTTTTAAGAGAGCTGCCCAAGTTGAAAGAAAGTAATTGACTTGCCCAAAGTCATATAGACAATAAATATGTGTCTAAGATCAAACTTGAACCCATTTCTTCCTGACTTCAAGGACAGCATTCTATTTATTATGCATCAGGCCTTGTTAATCATAAAATATTCCACTGAAATATTTGTCATTGCTTTTAAAAACATCAATAATTTCAAAGGACATATGAAAGAAAACTTTATCTGCATCCAGAAACAGTTATGTATAATATGTATAGAAGTAAGTATGTATATACTTATTTATGTCTAATGGTAGTCACCCCAAGGAATTGGGAGGATATACATGACAATCTTATTATAATTTTAAAAAGAATAGTAAGTTGTATATAATAGGTTTGCATTTTATATACAACGATTTTTATTATACTATGTTATGAAAATGCTTGTTTTATTCCATAAATTTAAAAAAAAGATAAAAATAAAATTTAAAAAATAGACAAAAATGAAGAGTTCTATCAAAATCTGCTCATAATTTTGAGAAAGATGTGGATTCTATTGTCATAGCAGTGAATTAAATATATAAAAAAGTAAGTATTTCTTTAGCATGTACTATGTTCCGGGAACTGGGGAATCAAATGTGAAAGAGACAATTCCTGTTCTCAAGAAGCTTATGTTCTAATAGGAGAAAAATTGGGGCAGCAACCAGAAAATGGAGATCTGGAAAGTCAACAAAACAGTTAATAGTGCTCATTTGATTTTTGCTCATAGAGCTTAAACAGAATGGGAAAGAGACCATGCCCAGCATAGGAGGACAAATGGTAAAAGGACTGGAATAGATGGTTATATGAGTTAGGAAACCTAGCCTGGGGCGAGCTAGATATAGTAAGTGAAATACATTTATATTCACTACCAAAATAGATCAAGGATAACCTAAGTAGAGTTTTAAAATAAGCTATTATGAGTGGCTAGAGAAAAATTATCCTTATTCTCAATCCAGTGAAGATAAAGCTAAAACAACCAAAAAATCTATATATACTATAGAAATAGTATAGAACAACTCTAGTTCATAATATTTTCATAGTTTACAATCGGCTTAAAAATGGAACACATACTATACAACCTAATGTAATAAAGGACAGTGAATTTAGAGTTGGAGGATCTGCTTTATATTAAGTCAGCTTAACTGGGTTCATACTTCATACTTATATAATTTTAAACACCTGCCTTTATCACATTTGACTTCATTTTATTTTTCTATAAAATGAGCATGGTAGATTAAGATCTCTCTAAGATCCCTTCTACCTCTGAACCTTATGATAATATAGTCTTATATTGACAAAATTACTAACCACTATTATTAACTTAAAACTAATAATAAATAAAATTTAAATAATCAAAAATTTTATTTAATTAAATTATTAAATTAATAGTTAATGATATAATAAAAAAATAAAGTGATATCTTGGCCAATCACTTTCCAATCCCACAAAAGAGAAATAAATATTCAACCTGCCTGATACACTAAAAATAGGGCATTAAGTATTTGATTTTAAACATCATATAATTTTTTTCTTCCATAATTAAAATGTCTTTGAAAAGATGATCAGCATCTCTCTAATTCTATTTTTGTGATTACAATAACTCCTGATAAAATCTCAAGTTAAGTCATATCATGTATTTTCCTACTATATTATTATTTAAATTTTTTTCAAGTCTAATAAAGATTGTTATATCTGATTCAAACAGATTGTTAATCACTTATAGCAAAAAAAAAAAAAAAACTTTCAGATGAAATATTGCACGACATTTTTTAGTTGTTTCCAGAAAAATATGAGTTGGGTTACTGTCAAGTTTAATACAAATTATTTATTGTTTTTTTGAAAACATGGTGAAATTAATATCTTGTTTCTATTAAGGAAAAACTTTTTTTTTACTCTGTTCTGTAACACTTTAGCATTAAGATTAGATTGGTAAATGCCAAATACAAGTGAATGTCTCTACTTTCACTGCAAAAAGAAAAAAAAAAGACTTTTTAATTCAAATTAACCTTCATGAAGCAAAATGACTTGGATAAGGAAGTAGCAGCAGGATTCTTGGCATCAGTAACTCTAGAACAGTTTTGCTACTTTAACTCATTTCCAGAATATCTTTTTTCCTTCTTTAAATACCCAGAATGACTGCAAAATCCTATGGTTCAGAAATCTTTTAAAATGAGCTTTTATTAATACATACTTTTAAAACACCTAAGTTTTCCAATGTGTCTATCTCCCTGCTTCTTCCAGAGCGCCATCCTTTATGGCAAAGAATGAAAAAAGGGAAAAACATTTCAGAAAGCCCAAATGTTATTCTTTCCATTTACATTATTGTAGCAATTGTGTATCTGTTTCATTAACATTGTACTAGTTCACATAGGTCTTCTCATATGGTTCTGACATTTTTAATGTCACATTAAAAGTTTCATCATTATATCAAATTTATCAAGAAAAGGATACAAGAAACTCTGTAACTGTTAGTTACTGATAAAGAATCTAAAAGCTTACATTTAAATCAGAACATGATCTTAAAAGACCATACAATCCAAGTGACATGAAATTGATTTGAGAAAGCTTTTAGCAACCATTGTGGAGAAGATGGAAAACTAAAGTTGGGAGTATATTATTTATACTTCAGGTAATTAAGTGGCACCCTACAAAACTCATAGGATTTGAAGTCAAGATCAGATTGTGGCAGCTGGGTGATCTTAGACAAGTAACTTTAGTTCTTTATGCCTCAGATGAGATGATAATAGCACTTATTTCATAGTGTTGTTATGAGTACAAAATGAATTCATTCAATACATCCATAATGTATTATGAATGTTTGTTAGAATTGTGTGAGAATTAATGTTACATAACATAATATTGATTTATGTATATGTAAAGATTATATTTCTTTAAAGATCAAAAAGATTTGAATTTTCCTTTTTGTTGAGTCTGGAAGAGATTAATACCTAATTTTTTAAACATTTAGAGATTTGAAATTATGTTATAAATTAGTTGGATTATAGTATGAATCCTAGGATAAAAGGCCCATCATATTTTGAGAACTGTAATGACTTTATAGATCACTTAGTTCAATGCTCTTACTTAACAGATGAAGAAACTGAGTTTCAATAAGGGTTAAATGACTCACCAAAGGTTATTCCACTATTAAGTATTCTGAGGTTGATAGTGTTATTTTCTCTCTTAGTAGGAATATCAGAAAATTTGATATTTTATTCTATTTGTTTTAATTGTTTATTCATATTTATATTTAACTTATTTAATTGAAAGCACATATTTGTGTTCTTCCATAGTTGAACTAGAACTTATAAATAAACATAATCATGTGTGTATAAATACACAACACAAGCAATTCACACACACACACACACACACACACACACACACACACATCATCTTCCTTCTGGAAAGTCTGAATTTCTTTCCCATCCTATTTTCTTTTCCTACTTCCATGGATAATAGGAATCAGGATGTTGAGAATGAAAATGATGATCATGATGAAATGATGATAATTTGTATAGCACTTCTCAAGATTTATAAAGTTCTTTATAACTATTATCACATTTTGTCTTCACAATAGCCCTGACAAGTAAATGCTATTATTATTTTCAATTTACATATGAAGAAACTGAGGGAGATAAATATTAAATGTCACACTCAAATTGTGCAAGGTCAAACAACTAGTAAATATCTGAGTTTAGATTTGAATTCCTGTTTTCCTCACTCCATGTCTAATGCTCTATCCATTGTACCAAATAACTGACCACTCTCACACCCTGGAATTTTTCATTCTTCTTCTTCTATATCTATATCTATATCTATATCTATATCTATATCTATATCTATATCTATATCTATATATAACCTATAATCTCACCACCACCATAACTCATTTTTTCCATTCAAAATTTCTTTTTCCTTTCCCAACTACAATATTTTTGTAAGTGCCGATATTCATTCAATCACATTAGCTAAAATCTTTTATTTTTCCTTATCTTTCATGCCATATATATAGCCATTCAATTTTGTCATTTTTTTCTCTCAGAATTTCTCTTGAATTATACCTTTGTTCTCCATTATATTATCTCATTATCCTAAACTTTTGCAATGGTCTTCCTAATTCCAATATATTCTTTTCTAATTCATTCCACTGTTAAATTAACCTTTCTTCTTTCCATAATATACAGTTGTTGTTGTTTTTTTTTTTTTTACCATTTCTAATTCAAATATCTCTACCTGTATCTGTTTGTAATCTGTGTCTACCCCACATGTAAATCCAATTTAAACTTTTACTCCATTTAATCTAGTAGGTTTTCTGTATCTCATATGTATTACACTCATTTCTACCTCCAATCTTTTTCTCATGCTATTTTCCTAAAGTAGAATACTACACCTTCCCCACTTTAAATGATTTAATTATACCTACCCATAAAGACCTTTGTCTCCTTCCCTCTCTGTAATTTTTTTCCAACCCACACTAATATCTTTCATTTAACTGCTTTTTAATACTATTTTAACTGCTCTTTTATGTAATATTGACATAAAGTTATTAAGAATCTGATTATTTGGCATGTATTTCACATATGCTCAATTTGACTATCCTCAAAGAGTAAGAAAGAATTTTTGAGGTCAGGAATGATGTCAGTACATCATATTGCCTCCAAAGTACTACAATTACTTGATCTCTCATTTTTATGACTTTGCACAAGCTACTTCCCATATACTTCTTCCTCACTTCTAAGCTTTTAGAATCTTTAATTTCCTATCACACTTAGCTCAAGCAATAGTACAAAAGCCTTGTATTACACAAGGCTTTTTCTCATTCTTTCAGTTACAAGTTCCTCAAGTTCAATTACATTGTACTTATTATTGTAGATATATATGCACTCATGGTAGTTTCCTCAGATAGAATATAAGCTCCTAGAGAAAAAATGGTTTCATTTTATCCTTTATGCTACCAATACCTAACATAATCCCTGAAATATAGTAGGGGAAGGAGAAGGATTAGAGCTGTTATTTCAATGATCTAGGGAACTTCTATTATTGAAACTACCTAATACTAGTATCATATCTTCCACTTAACAGTCTTAGAAAATTGAGTTAAACACAGAGACTGTGATTTACCCAAAGACTGTGACTGGCTTACAAAGCCAATACATAACCAATGCCAATTTCTAAATCCATCTTCCTGAATCAAGAGGCCAGCTATTTAAGTGAGTAATAAATAGTTTTCAATGTTTATTTAAAGATATGGAAGGTGTTTATGAACTTTATTTAACCAAAAATCTTTCCCCATCCACTCTCTTCATTAGAGGCAGCTAGGTGGCATGGTGAGTAGATTGCTTAACATGAAGTTATTTTAAAAAATGAGTTTAAATATTTCTGATACTTGGGAGAGTCAATTTACTTTCTTCTCTTTCAGTTTCCTCATCAGTAAAATGTGAATAATAAAAACACCTAACTCATAGGGTTGTTTCATCAAATGAGATGTTTGCAAAGTACTTTATAAACTTCAAAGTGTTATATAAATGCTACTTACTATTATTATTATCACCATTAACTACATATTTAGTTGGTCTCATGTTTTTGTTCTATGATCATATTGATTCCTTCCTATTCCTTTTCACTAACTTTATCCGAGTTCACCTAAATAATCAGATGGTGAATTGGATTAGATTGGTTGGGTTTGGGAAAAAATAAAAAGATTAGGCTCCTTTCATCTAAAAGAAACTATTTTTTTCCCAGAAGGAATATTATATATACATTTTAAATGATGAAAGACATGCCACAAACATATATCTAATAATTCAAATTCCAAAATATTAGGGCAAAATAATACTTTAATACATTAATCAGATAGACTTTTGGAAATTAAAGTAGCACTACTCCACAGGTAATAATTCATTTCGATTCAACAGCTAATTGATTTGAAGGTAAGCTCCTTGAGAAAAACTGATTACTTTTTATAATTCATGTTCCAAGTACTTATAAAGCTTGACGCACAGTAGATATTTAATATAAGCTTTCAGATTAATCACCATTATTTACAATAATGGTAGCTAGCTGGAACAGAAGGTAAAATGGCAGTCATGGAACCAAGAAGACTCTTCTTCAGTTCAAATCTGATTTTAAACTAGCTATGTAACTCTGAGTGAGCCACTTAATCTTGTTTCCCTCAGTTACTTCATCTGTAAAATGAGCAGGAGAAAGAAATAACAAGTCAGTTCAATACTTTGCCAAGAAAACCCCCAATGGAATCATGAAAAGTAGAACAAAAATTTGCAATATATTGTGTTAGGTGTTCCATTGAGATACAAAAGGAAAATAAAAATATAGTCCTCTTCTTAAGGAATTCAATAAAAATATGGGACTTCTCATTCAGGACAAATAGTACAAGTTGGGGATTGTAATTATTATACAAAGTAGTTAACAAAGTTTTAAATGGCAGAGCCACAGATTATTGCAAAGAGAAGTTGGAATATACCTCCCCTTTGAGACTAACATCAGGGAACCCTTGCACATGTCTTGGCATTTCTTTTCTTTTTTCCTTCGCTTAATAGCATTTATTTTTTCCAATTATATGTAAAGATAGTTTTTGACATTTTTAAAAATAAAACTTTGAGTTCAAAATTTTTCTACTTCCCTTCCTTCCCTCCCTTCTTCCCAAGACAACAAGCAATATGATATAGATTATACATGTATACATGTATGTTAAACATTTCTGCATTCCATTATATTGTGGGAAAAAAATTTTTTTAAATAAAATGGAAAAATCACAAGAAGAGAAAAATTACAAACAAAGTGAAAATAGGATGTGTTGAAATTCATTTTGACTCCCTAGTCCTTTCTCTGGATGTGGATAGTATTTTCCATCATGAAACTTAGGGAATTGTCTTGGACCATTGTATTATTAGGAAGAATTAAGTCTATCATAGTTGATCATCACACAGTGTTGCTATTACTGTGTACTATGTTCTTTTGTTTCTGCTCACTTCATTAAAAATGAATTCATGTAAATCTTTCCAGGTTTTTCTGAAATCTGTCCACTCATTATTTTTTTATAAAACAATATTATTTCATTACATTTATATGCTATAACTTGTTCAGTCATTCTCCAAATGATGAGCATCCATTCATTTTCCAATTCTTTGCCACCAAAAAAAGAACTGCTATAAACATTTTTGTACATGTGGATAATTTTTTTCTTTTTTATAATCTCCTTGATAGACAGACCTAGGACTAGTATTGCTGGATCAAATTAAATGCACAGTTTTGTTGCCTTTTGGGCATAGTTTCAAAATGTTCTCCATAATTGTTAGACCAGTTCACAACTCTACCAACAATGTTTTAGGATCCCAACTTTTTCACATCTATTCCAACATTTATCATTTTCCTCTTTCTATCATATTAGTCAATCTCATAGATATAAGGTGGTACCTCAGAGTTGTTTTAGTTTTCATTTGTCTAATTAAAAGTAATTTAGAGCATTTTTTTCACATGATTATAGATAGTTTTAATTTCTTCAACTGAAAACAGCCTGTGCATATCCTTTGACCATTTATCAATTGGGCAATGACTTGGAAACTTATACATTTGATTTAGTTCTCTGTATATTTTAGAAATGAGATTTTTATCAGAAACACTGGATGTAAAAGTTGTTTCCCAACTTTCTGTTTTCCTTCTGAACTTGATGCATTGGATTTATTTATGAAAAAAACTTTTTCATGTAATATAATCAAAATTTCCATTTCAAATTTCATGATGTTCTCTATCTCTTGTTAGCCATAAATTCTTTCCTTCTCCATAAATCTGATAGGTAAATCATTGCTTGGTCTCTTTATTTGCTTCTTGTTACCCTTTATGTCTAAATCATGTGTCCATTTTAATCTTATTTTGGTATAGGGTATAAGAATTGCTTTATGTCTAGCTTCTGCCATACCATTTCCCAGTTTTCCTAAAAGTTTTGTCAAGTAGCCAGTTTTTATCCCAGAAGCTTGAGTCAAACAGTAGATTACTATGGTCTTTGACTACCGTTTCTTGTGTCCTAACCTCTTCCCTTGATCACCATTCTATTTCTTTGCCAGAACCAAAAAATGTTTTGATGATTGCCATTTTATAGTACAGTTGTAGTTTGGTATGGCTAGGTCCCTTTCCTTTATATTTTTCCATTAAGTCACTTAATATTTTTGACCTTTTAGATATGTTTTATATGTAATTATAAAATTATATTACAAATTATGAAAATTTTTGGTAGTTTAGCTTTATGTTAAATACATAGATTAATTTAGGTAAAATTGTAATTTTTATTATATTAGCTTGTCCAACCCATGAGCAGTTAATATCTTTTCCAACTATTTAAATCTGACTTTATTTGTTTGAAAAGTATTTTGTAATTATGTTCATATAGTTCTTGACTTTAATCTTGGCATGAAGACTCCCAAATATTTTATATTATCAACATTTATTTGAAATGTAATTTCTCTTTTTAACTTGTTGCTGGTGGTTGTTAGTAATATATAGAAATACTAATGATTTTTTTAAAAATTTCTATAGCCTGAAACTTTGCTAAAGTTCTAAATAATCTCAAATATTTTGGCATACAGTTGGACAAAATATTGACATACAGTTGGGCAAAATAATCCTAATTTTCATTTTAATTTCCTTCACTTTTTAAAAAATGTAATTTTAATTCTAGTTATTTGGTTTTATTTTTATGTCAAGTTAACTGAGGTTTATGTATTTAATTTTTAATAAAACCGGCTTTTAGTTTTATGTATTAGTTCAGTAGTTTTCTTACTTTTGGTTTTATTAATGTATTCTTTGGTTTTCAGAATTTCCAATTTGGCATTTGATTGGGAATTTTTAATTTGTTCTTTTTCTAACCTTTTAAGGTTCATGCCCAACTGATCTCCTCTTTCATTATTTTATTCATGTTGTCTCATTATTCTCATTCTCTTTGAGGAAGTTATTGGCTTTCTATGATTTATTATTTGATATAATCTTGCTTTAGAATGAGATTATTTAGTTTCCAATTACTTTTTGGTCTATTTTTCCATGATCTTTTATTACATATTATTTTATTGAATTATAATTTGAAAAAGGATAGATTAAAATTTCTGCCTTTCTACATTTAATTATGAGGTTTTTATGCCCTTGTATATAGTCAGTTTTTGTGTAGGTAATATGTACTGCTGAGAAAAAGGTATTTTCTTTTCTATCCTCATTCAGTTTTCTTGACATCTATCAAATATAACTTTCTAAAATTCTTTTCAATTCCTTAACTTCTTTCTTATTTTTGTTGTTAGATTTGTCTAGTTCTGAGAGAGAGAAGTTGAGGTCTCCCACTAGTATAGTTTGACTCTCTGTTTCTTCCTATAATTCACTTAACATTCCCTCTAAGAATTTGGATGCTATATCATTTAGTGCATATATATTTAATATTGATGTTACTTTACTGTCTATGATACCCCTTGGTAAGATGAAGTTTTCTTCATTTACTCTGTTAATTAGATCTATTTTTGTTTTTTCTTTGAGATAAGAATTGCTACTTCTTAAATTCTTTATTTTGTTTTCTTTCCTATTTACCTTTTTATGTTTCTTTGTTATGCTTTAAAAATTAATTTTAGCATAATATATTCTGCTCTCGCCTTTTACCTTTACTCTGTGTGTATCTCTATGCTTCAAATCTGTTTCTTATGAACAACATATTGTAGAATTTTGGTTTTTGAACTACCCTATCTACTTCTGTTTTATGGCATAGTTCATTCCATTCACATTCACAGTTATGATTAATAACTGTATATTTTCTTCCATTCTGTCACTCTCCTATTTATACATCTCTTTCCTTTTACTCTCTCCTACCAATGTTTTGCTTTTGATCACCATCTCCCTTCTATCAGCCCCCTTTTTTCTTTACTTTTCCCCTCCTACTTTCCTATAAGGTAATATAAATTTCTATACCCAACTGAGAAGTATATTCTCTCTTTGAGCCAAATCAGTAAGATTCAAATAATGCTCAACCCCTCCCTTCTTTCCTTCTACTGTAATAAGTCTTTTGTACTTCTTCATGTGATATAATTTATCCCATTCTGCCTCCCCCTTTCTCTTCATTCAATACATTTGTTTGTTCATGCTTTACATTTAATTATGAAGTTTTTATGCCCTGGGACATAGTCAGTTTTTGTGTAGGTGATACATACTGCTGAGCAAAAGGTATTTTCTTTTCTATCTCCATTCAATGTTCTTGAGATCTAGTGTGTATAATTTTCTAAAATTCTATTCAACTCCTTTCCTATTTTGTTGTTAGATTTGTTTAGATCTGAGAGGGATGACATTTAATTAATAACTATATACTCCTTCCATCCTATCACCCTGTCATATACATATCAATGACAAATGTCACCCTATGATGTACATATAAATGTCATATCACAATCACCTTATAACCATATCCTCTGTCTATGTATACTCCTTTTAATGATCCTAATAGTTCTCAATAGTTATTAGTATCATGTTCCCATGTAGGGATGTGAACAGTTTAATCTTATTGAATAAGATTTTTTTGGTCATTAATGTTTTCTTTCCTATTTACCTTTTTATGTTCCTCTTGAGTCTTGTATTTGAAGATTGAATTTTCTGTTCAGTTCTATTCTTTTCATCAGGAAAGCTTGAAAGTTCCCAATTTCATCGAATGTCCATCTTTTCCCAGAAATATTATTTTCTTCTAGGTAATTGATTCTTGATTATAATTCAAACTCCTTTGCATTATGTTATATCATATTTTTCACTCTCTGATCATTCAATGTAGAAGTTACTAGGTAAGTCCTGTGTAATTCTGATTGTGTCTTCTTGATATTTTAATTGTTTCTTTCTGGTTGCTTGCAGTATTTTCTCTTTGACCTGATAATTCTGGAATTTGACTATAATATTCCTTTTCATTTGAGGATCTCTATGCTTCAAATCTATTTTGATTGATGGAACTTTGAATGACGAAATAACTCTTTGATATTAGGATATCAGAGCAGCGTTCCTTGATAATTTCTTTATATTTTGTTTTGTTTTTGCTAAGGCAAAAGGTAAGTGACTTGCCCAGGGTCACACAGTTAGGAAGTATTAAGTGTCTGAGACCAGATTTGAACTTGGTGCTCTATCACTGCGCCACCTAGTTGTCTCTTGATAATTTCTTGAAAGGTGGTGTCCAGGCTTTTCTTTTGATTATGGCTTGTAAGTAGATTGATTTTCTTAAATTATCTCTCCTGTTATCTATTTTCCAGAGTAGTTTTTTCTAATGAAATGTGTTACATTTTTTCCTACTTTTCATTCTTTTGATTTTGTTTGAGTGATTCTTGATATTTCATAGAGTCATTTGCTTCCATTTGCTCAATTCTGATGTACAAGGAAATATCTTCTTCAGTTAGCTTTTATTCCTCCTTTTCCATTTGGCCAATTCTACTTTGCAAGGAGTTATTTTCTTCGGGATATTTTTTCCCATTTGGTCAATTCTACTTTTTGAGCTGACACAACTCTTTCCATACCCCCGGTTTTATAGCACACACAGCTTTTTTGTAAAATCCTGCCTATGCAACAAAAAACTTTTGGAACTTCAGTAATTACTACATGTATAGTACCTACATCATCATATTCATTTGCCATTTTCATGATGGCTTGTCTTTCCTACATTTTATTATTCATTTATGATTATACTATAGGCCCTTCAGATTCTATCTGGTTCTCCTGAGGAATATTTATGGCTATTAGAGAGCTCTTATGAGAAAACCCAATGATAGTTATCACAGAAATCCTGTGAAATGCTACGTTAGTGCACAAATGAGTAAAATATTTCAAGTTGTTTCAAAGTCTCTTTTGATGATGATTAAAAGTAATGCTACTGTGAATGAGGTCTCTTCTCTCCCAAGAGAGATAAGTAATTTTTCTTTTTTTTCTTTCATTTATTTATTAATGTATTTTTTATTTTTATAACTTTTTATTTATAAGATATATGCATGAGTAATTTTTCAGCATTGACCCTTGCAAAACCTTCTGTTCCAACTTTTCCCCTCCTTCCCTCCACTCCCTCCCCTAGATGGCAAGTAGATCAATACATGTTAAATATGTTAAAGTGTATGTTAAATACATTATGTGTATACATATCCATATAGCTATTTTGCTGTTCAAGAAAAATCAGACAGAAATAAGGTAAAAATAATCTGAGAAGGAAATCAAAAATGCAAGCGGACAAAAACAGAGAGAGTGGAAATGCTATGTTGTGGTTCACACTCATTTCCCATAGTCCTTTCACTGAGTGTAGCTGGTTCTCTTCATTATTGAACAAATGGAACTGATTTGGTTCATCTCACTGTTGAAGAGAACCACGTCCATTAGAATTAATCACCACATAGTATTATTGTTGAAGTATATAATGATCTCCTGGTCCTGCTCATTTCACTCAGCATCAGTTCATGTAAATCTCTCAGGACTTTCTGAAATCATCCTGCTGGTTATTTCTTAGAACAATAATATTCCATAACATTCATATACCACAACTTATTTAGCAATTCTCCAATTGATAGGCATCCATTCAATTTCCAGTTCTGGGCCACTAAAAAGAGGGCTGCCACAAACATTCTTGCACACACTAGATCCCTTTCCCTTCTTTAAGATCTCTTTGGGATATAAGCCCAGTAGTAACACTGCTGGATCAAAGGGTATGTACAGGTTGATAACTTTTTGAGCATAGTTCCAAATTGCTCTCCAGAATGGTTGGATGCATTCACAATATCATCAACAATGTATTAATGTCCCAGTTTTCCCACATCCCCTCTAACATTGAGCAATATCTTTTCCTGTCATTGTAACCGGTCTGAGAGGTGTGTAGTGGCATCTCAGAGTTGTCTTAATTTGTATTTTTCTGATTAATAATGATTTGAAGCATCTTTTCATATGGCTAGAAATAGTTTCTATTTCTTCATCCAAAAATGAGACTAGTAATTTTTCACAAGGAAGTTAGTGACCATATATCATTATAGATCTGCACATCAGGACTTTTAGAAAGATTTTCAGAAGGAAAGTGGGGAAAGCTTCAGAATGTATTTGCAAATAGACTTAAATTCATTTTTTTTTACTATTATAGATTCCTTATAAGATGTGCCTAACTTGGAGAGGCAGACAGGATTTCAAAGGAGAGAAATATTTTGTTAAACATTGGAAAGGGACTATATCTATAATGGCCCACTAAAGATGCCTATGAACTCTCAGAAAATGGATAGGTCCTCTCTAATACAGCATTGTCTGGCAACTTTTTCTTTCCCTCTTAATAGTCTCAGTCATGAATTTGTAAGCTATTGTGATTTTTCAGTGGGTCTTTTTAAAAATTATTTTATTTGACAAAAATAGATCAAGAAAAAAAAAAAAGAAAATCAAAGGAGGAGTACAAAACAAAAGAGAACATTGCCATGTGCCCAGCAGAACATCAGGGAGAATTCAAAATATTTAGCAACAAATTATCAGATCAAGAAAGTAAATATTCTAGTAGAAGAAATTGTATTCATGAAATTGTAGTTATGTGTTTTTTCTTTACTTTCTTGTAAATTGTTATTTTTGCTGCAAACCTTATTTACTTTATTCTTTTTCTCCCTTTTCATCCCTACCACCACCCCTAAACAAGCTATGCTTAAGAAAAATATATTTATGTGTACATGTGCAAATTTTTTAAAATAAGAGGTATTAGTATAAACACTTCTAATCATGGAGTAGGAAGTGGTGCCTCAGGCTTCACTTCCGCTCTCCCCTCTGACCAGGAACCCCAAACCAAGAGCTCTATCCTCCTGGAGGTGCCCACAGCCAGGAATGTCTCTTTCCCCACTGCTTTTGCACTCACTGGGTGCTCTTTCCTTTTTACACAGGGCCACATCTCAGCAGCATACTTGGCCCTGCTCTTCCTCATTATTTGAGGTTCACTTGGTCTTCCTGAACTCAAACCCTGACTTGACAAACAGTCCAGGAAGTTTTTAAAAGTCTCTGTGTTTACTGCCAACGCTCCAGCCACAACTAGTTAGCCCAAGGAGTCCATATTTGATGTTTCTAAGGAGCTAGCCAGACGTTGTTTGCACTTCAGACAGATTAATCCTAAACCTAGGGTCTTTTTTTCAGATTTTCTTGGGTTGTACCTAGAGAACTCCTGTTCCATCCCAAGTCTTCTTGATTTTTTCTATGTTTGCTCTGAGGCTCAAATTTCTTCTATTTGTGGGAGAAATCTGGAGGGTTTGAAATTTATGAATATACTCCACCATTTTCCCAGACTCCTCCACCTACCTCAGCCAATTCAATTGTTAAGGAGTTGTTTTCTTTGGTTAATTTTTATGCTTTCTTTTCCAAACTGTTTACTCTTATTTTTTCATAATTCAGCATCTCTCATATCTTTTCCCCAATTATTGTACTTCTCTTACTTGATTTTTAAAATCTTTTTTGAGTCCTTCCAAGAGATATTTTTTAGGCTTTAGAAGAATTCACATTCCCCTTTGAAGCTTTGCATTTAGATATTACTGTCCTCGTCTGATTTTTTTTTTTAATCTTCCCTGTCCCCATAGTAGTTTTCTATGATAATAGTTTGGGATTTTTGGTTGTTGCTGCTGCTGCTTTTTTTTATTTTTTAAAGTTAAGCTCTGGAGCATAAGGGACATTGTGGCAAGTTTATTATGCTGAAAGCCATATATCTGGTCCCTGGTTTTCCATTTGTGGCCTCACCTATAATGTTTGGTCTACTCGCACCTGTGATTTACGAGTCTGGGGACTAGAGGCTTCACATTTGGCCTGCTGTACCACTAGTCTGCTGAGCCAGGATGGAACCTCAGTTGCTGATCTGCACTATGGCTAAGAGCCTCCCACTGGCTAGACCAAACATTGTCTCCTCTGAGTTGCACTCCCATTTCACCCGAGTGAGATTAACCTTCCCTGAAGTCCTTCTAAATTGTTTTAAGCTATAAAATTGCTTCATCCTGTCTTTTTATGAGTTTTGTTGCTCTAGATTGCTTGATTTAATGTTGTTTGTAAGGAAAATGAGAGGGGGTAGAGGGGTGTTCAGGATACTTCTGGCTTCTCTCTAACATCTTGGCTCTGGCTCCCATGCCTTGGCATTTCTGTTGACAAATGCTAACTCTACCATGTCTATTTATATATTCCATTGTTCCAAACTCTTTTATGGAACTTTGTGTCTTCACTATACTTAGATCTTAAACTAGAAAATTTCTAAGACCATTCCAAACTCTAAATTCTATAAATATATGATCTATATGAAGACTACCAAATGTGATCAAACATACCCAATTTATACACAACTAATGGGAACTCTAGATAGCCTCCCCTCAAAAAAAATCTGATTAATTGATTAATGTTCTTATTTTAAAAATACTCTGGAAGTACTTTTTTTTCAAATTCAAGTTGTATCAGACCACTTTAGTAATTGAATATTGTGGAAAATAAGATTTCATATTAAAACACACACATGCACTAGCATACACACACATACTCTAGTCTCTCATGAAAACCAAATTTGTTTTAGTTATGTATTTAAAACATTTCACTTACATTCCTTGTTTATACAATCTCACATAACTATAGATACACATACATATTCACAATAATAACTTTGTCACCTGAATATCTGCCATGATTTTTCCCAATCATTGAGGTATTTTAAATTATCTATATGGAATACTGAATATTTACTGTCCATCTGGATGTTTGACAGTATATTGAAACACCAAAGTAATGCCCATATGAGTTGTCAAGGTTTTTTTTAATATTTTTCATCTAAAGTTACTATAAGTAGTTACTCAAAAAGTTATTTTCCAAAACTCACTTAGCTAATGTCCAACTTTTCAAAAGCACTTTCAGCATACATAAGGCACTATGCTATATGGTAGGAGTGCAAAAATAAAAACAGTTGTTAACCCCAAAGAGCACACCTTCTATTAGGACAAGACATTTAAATGTATAAGTAAATGCATTTTAATTTTATGAGGAAAATAATGCTGACAACTGGGGGAAGGGACTTCCAAGGATTTCACTTCAATCATTTGATATACATAATCATAGCAAACTTTGTTTCCATTTAAAAGAACTTCATCTCATAAAAACTTTCTTTAATAATAGAAAAAAATAATAACTGGACTTATGAAATACAAAAGTCTTACTATATGCCAAGTTAAAAATAGGGATTGAGAGTTTTGAACTTAAATCTACAAGCAAAATGGAATCAATGGATGAAGACTGTTGATTTTGGTTTTGGTATTTTTTTGCCACAAGACAAAAATGTCAATTTACAATAATACTTAACATTTGTTATAGAATTAAAAGGCACTCCGTGGGTAGCATTCATATAAACTCAACCAACAATATATTTTAAGAAGAAATATTGACCAAATGATTGAGTAATACAGATTGGCTTAAAGAAAGCTTTGTAATAATGGTTCAGGAGTAGTTTGTTGACATTAAGAACAGAAATATACCATTAGGAGCCCAATGAAATGGTGGGAATTATACATTTCATTGGTGGTTCCAAAATTTTGGGATCTATCACAATATCCTGGAAAATTTTAAATATACCAGAATAATAGAAAAACAATAACTTGCTCTTGCATGATTTCTATTTGAAACTCAATGAAAGAGATAATGATAATTATTATCATATTTCACATTCACATAATGTATTCCCTGGAAGATGTGACCTACATTCAAGGTAGTCTTTGGGTTCATAGTCCTAATCCTCTATTTCATGAGCCCTTACTGATTTAATTTTGTTTTTGGAAATCACAACTCAAGATTAGTCATTGCCCTCAGAAATTATGAAATGTTAACCTCGAGGAACCTTGACCTAAGCAACAATGTTGATTATGCAAGAAAGCCATAAAAACAGTATAATACATCATTATAGACTGTAAACATTTAGCATCTACTAAATACATAACATGATATAACCTTGTGGATAGAAGTTTACTGTCTTCCATAGACTATCAATCTCTATAAACAAAACTTAATGTGTTATATAGAACTCAACCAATAAAATATAATAGAAATATTATCACATAATGAATTGTTGCCCACAATCATCAAGCAATATCACTGATACATAAAAATAACATTTTAATTGATGTTAGCAAATCAAACATACATGATTTCTGTGCTACATGGAAGAAAAAGCTATCAAAATGTGCAGATCTGGCACATGCAAAAATAAGATCTTGTGGGAAGATGATGAGATCAGTATTACCTCTGTTGTCCTGATTACTACTTAAATTTTATCAAGAATACTATGTAAGCCCACAGTAATTGAACTGACCCTTTGACCTGACATGATATCTGAAATTACCGTCATCAAAGTCATTACTTTGGTTTTCATAGAGCAAATGCAACTCTACTCTGGAGACTAGTCTATAGAACTGTGAGGGAGAATGAGGGGGTGCATTCGACTTAATGATCACAGTTCCATTAGGGAAAAAAAGATGAATGTGTAATTTCGTGAAAGGAATAATTTCCTGAAAGTAAAAAAGAAGGTATAAGTTTAAGGAAAGAAATCCATTTCTTCCTTGAATTATTAAACCTTTAATTCTAGTATAACCAGTGAAGGTTCATTATTATCATTTTTAAGTGTTTTTTTGTAAATTTTTCTTTTTACTTATCTAAAGATTTTGACTGTGAAATTAGTATAGTCATAATGTATTAATTTGCCATTCTTTTGTTATGCTTGCCCATTTTGACAGTTTTTTTTTTTTTTTGGTAACTGGAAATAATTTAGATGTTTTCTAAACATGATGGTGAGAAAAGTGATATACCTTTAAATTGAATATAATAAATATTTGTAGATAAAGTTATTTCATTTAAAATATTTACAGATACAGGGAAGGTAAGCAGAGGAAAAGAATAGGTGTTTTATAACTGCATGTTGACTTAAAATTGTTTATCAAACTGATTAAATTGTTAGAAAATAAAAAATGTAGGGCTAAGACTCTTTTGGTACTTTCACTTAATTTATATGTGCATATATGTTTTTACTTTGTAAATATAGTTCATTTACCCCTAAAATGCAAGGCAGACGGATGGGAACTTCAGGGAGAACCATCACAAAGAGCACAAGTGTGAGTGGAGAGATGTATAAACTGGAACATAATGATGGAAGTCAGTCGGATACAGCTGTTGGCACAGTTGGAACAGGTGGAAAGAAAAGGAGATCCAGTCTTAGTGCCAAAGTGGTGGCCATAGTATCTCGGAGAAGTAGAAGCACATCCCAACTTAGTCAAACAGGTGAGTGAAGTAAATTCAGTTTAAAATTGTATCATTCAATGTACATGGTAGTAAGATATTATCTATGTCCCATGGTTTGTTATGGGACCACCTTGGGTCCCAGGATACTAAAAAGATTCTCCATTTCTGGAAAATTGTTTCTGGATTTGTTGTTTTCTTGTATATTCATAAAGGATCTCTCTTTTTGTTTTAAGTGCATTCACACTCTCTCTGAATCACTAATAATTAAAAAAAAAGACTTGTTTACAAATGTGCAAGGAAATGCAAAGAAATATAGTTCTAAAATGACTCATGAAAAAGCAACAGGATTCTCAGGAAAACCATATATCCTTTGGAGAATGACAAATAAGAATCAGTTTTCTGACAAATAGGAATAAGAACAAAAAGAATGTATGTGTGTGTGAGTATATATATATATATATATACATACACATATATGTGTATATTGGTATATATATACATTTATATGATAAAAATCTCTCTGAAAGTACTTATAATTTACTATTTATACATATATACTACATATAAGCATGTAGATGTATAAATGCTTATGAATTGTTAATCCTCCATAGGAATTTAAAGGTATTGTGACAAAATAATCTTTGAATATGAATTCTCAATTCTGCTTTCTTGTTTCTAGCAAAAAAAAATGTAGTACATATTTTTAATCTGAGCAAAATGGGTCAGTAGATTCAATAAAAGCATGATGCTTCAGGATAGAATTGTTTCAGCTTTATCTCTAAATCTTAAAAGCTTCATGTCTGTGTGTCCTCGAGGTAAAACTAGCTTCTGATAGAATGAAGCAAAGGCAAGAAAAAAGGTAGTGTGCTTATGTACAAAAAAAGTTGCTGCCTCTAAAAAATAAATGGACAGATTGGCTAGCTAAGATGGAGTCAATATTAAATAATGGGAAAGGTAAGTGGAATGTAGGACTGTTTGACATTACTAAACTCTTTTGCTATGCGGATTATACCAGTTTCTGGTTCTTTTCAACAGATGTAAAAACCTTATTTTCATGATTTTACTTATGCCAGATAACTTCTAGAATAAAAATGTTTTTTTTCCTACCCAGCATACACACTAACTCGAGTTTTATATTATAGATCTACTCAAATGATAGGTTCAAATGTAAGTATTTGAAGCAATCAATTGTTAATTCTTTTAATACAGAATTATGTACTTCAGAAATTTAGCAATGTCAGTAGTATGCAGTTATTAATCTAAAAAGGAAGACATCTTTTTCCTTCTTTTCTTTCCTCCTTTTTCTTGTTTTCATCCCTCTCTTCCTTCTTTCATTCCTTCCTTGCTTTCTTTCTTCCTTTCTTCCTTCTTATCTTCTTTCCTTTTTGGACAATTTGTTAAAAAATTAAAATCTTATAATTACAAACTCATAAGATTATAATGAAATCAGTTACTCGTTTCATTATCTCCAACATCAAAATCATCTCTGTAAGAATATATATAGCACACATACATATGTGTATTGTGTGTGTGTGTGTGTGTGTATGTGTACATATTTATGTATATGTGCATTTGAGCTGATCAGTCTATTGACTAGTACTCAGGTTTTGCAATGAAGAAAAGGAAAATTTACATATCAGATTTTTTAAAATGTGGCAATAGTAAGAATTCTAGAATAAATTCTGATTTCCTAATTTACTGCCTATTTGATAGTGAATAAATTATTTGGTATATCTGGACCTTGGTTTCTATCTCTATTAAATAAGGGAACCTATTTCAACAAAAAATCCTATCCTATGAATTCTACTCTTTTGATGTACTCTCTAAGGCACTACACAAAGTGTCTTAGTTGCCCATCATCTGACTTAGTATTTTCTTTTTATTATTATCCAACTGATGTGGCCTCTTTTTTGTATTTTAGAATTAAATGTTACCAAACCTTTATGTAGTTCCTATATTTATGTTTAAAAAGCAAGTAGGTTCATAAAAACCCCAGTTTAATCATTCTTCCCTTCCTTACTTTAATATTAAAAATTATAATTTTAGCATGTTTAAATATTTTTAAATCCTATGATTTTTGTCAGTGTCTTGATTTTGTGATATTTTCTCAGTGTTCATTTGATTTGTTATCCCTTTAAATACTTGGTATTCTCCACTCAGTGTTTTCTTTGAATCTTAATTGTCTAAATTCTAAACCTGTCTAACCAGGTACTTTTTTGTCTTTTTTCAGTGTCTTCTCCTCCTCTTCTTTTCTCTTTAAATGTTCATTCTCCCCAAATTCTCCCCTTTATTTATGGACATGCATTGAAAGACCTAATTCTTTAGTATTAGTTTACTTACAGTTAACACTGCCATAAAGATTACTGCCAAATCTTTACCTCTAGTGCTGAGTCAGTTCCTAAATTATGATGCTGTATTTCAAAATATCTGATGAATATTTTGACTTGGACGTCCTATTACTTCAAAAACAATAAGTCTAAAAATTATCTTATTTCCCCCTTCTGTTGCTTCCATTATTCTATTCTTGCCAATACTATTTAATAATTTGAAAAATCTTAGGGATATTTTAAACTTCTCTCTCTGACAATCCTTATAGGGAATCACTTTACAAGTTTTATTGTTTTGATTCCTAAAGTTCCTTTCCTTTTTCTTCTTTTCTTACTTTTTCATTTTCTCATCTACAATTATACTATAAGTCCTGAATACCCTACCTCTAGAATACTGTAATAGCCTCCACTGTCTCGCCAGTCCTCTTTGTATTCATCCTGCTGGGTCATTCCTTACAGAACAATAATATTCCATAACATTCATATACCACAATTTATTCAACCATTCTCCAATTGGTGGGCATCCATTCATTTTCCAGCTTCTCTCCACTATAAACAGGGCTGCAACAAACATTTTGGCATATACACGTCCCTTTCCCTTTTTTAGTATCTCTTTGGGGTATAAGCCCAGTAGTAGCACTGCTGGATCAAATGGTATGCACAGTTTGATAACTTTTTGAGCATAGTTCCAAATTGCTCTTCAGAATGGCTGGATGTATTCACAATTCCACCAACGATGTATTAGTGTCCCTGTTTTCCTACATCCCCTCCAACATTCTGCATTATCTTTCCCTATCATTCTAGCCAATCTGATAGGTGTGTAGTGGTATCTCTGAGTTGTATTAATTTGCATTTCTCTGATTAATAATGACTTGGAGCATCTTTTCATATGGCTAGAAATAGTTTCAATTTCTTTGTCTGAGAATTGTCTGTTCATATCCTTTTACCATTTATCAATTGGAGAATGGCTTGATTTCTTATAAATTAGAATCAATTCTTTATATATAATTACTCCAATATTTTTTCAAGAAAATCCCAAAGAGATTCACCAAAGTTAGATGTAAATGAAACAACTGAATAACAAGTAATATAGAAGATAGAGAGCTGATTTGAAAGCTAGAAAGATATGGATTCAAGTCTCATTTTTAATACATATGATGTCTGTAATCCTTAATTGAAAGTAGTCCAGGCAAATCTAAGAGTATAATTTTCTTTTTCTTTTCTTTTTTTTTGGTGGGAGCGGGGGGGGGGGGAGCAAGGTAGTTAATCAGTTGGGGTTAAGTGTTATTTGTCTGAGGACACATTCAAACTCAAATACTCCTGAATTCAGGGCTGGTACGCTATCCACTGCCCCACCTAGCTGCCCCAAGAATACGATTTTCAAAGAAGTGTCTAACCTAAACTAGATTTTAACCCATCCTCCTGACTGATCATCCTGAATTCAGATTCAGCCTCAGACATTCACTAGTGATGTGACCTAGGCAAGTCACTTAACTCTGTTTGCTTTAACTTCTTCATCTGTAAAATGAGCAGTAGAAGGAAATGACAAACTATTCTATTATCTTTGTTAAGACAAACCCAAATGGAGTTATGAAATGTTAAAAAATTGCCCTTATGAAAATTTATCTTTTATCATATTTTTGTAGGTACATATACTCCTATTATATTTAATTTCTTGAAGTCACAATTTGGTTACTTTTCATTGTGTCCTAAACACCTAGCAAAATGCCTTGCAAACAGTGAGCACTTGGGAATGCCTGTAATAGACCTCAGGATTGATAAATTATTGAACTTCAAAAAATACAGGCATTTCCAAAAAAAGTTATTCTATGTTCTCCAGGAAAGATGTATATAAAAATTGAACATAATACACATGATTCAGTAAGATAAAGTAAAAACACTTTTTAAATTATAATGATCTTGTAAATAGGATTCTTCCTACTTTTGTTCTTCTCATCTTTTTTGATGATGCTGAAATATAAATGGTCCAAACAATCTGTCAATAAACATTTATTAAATGCCTACTATGTGTCAAATATTGTGCTAAGGGCTATGGTTACAATAAGAAAAAAATAAGATAATTCCCACCCTTAAGGAATTTACAATCTAATGGGAGAAGAGAATACACAAAAAGGATCTGAAAAGCAGAGGAGGACAGGGCAATCATCAGATATAAGGGAAAGGAGAGAGTAGGAGGATGATGTTCAGTAGAAATTAAGGAGATCTGATAATAGAAAATGAAGTTACTTGTCAAGGGACAAGACCCTTTCCAAAGATTTTATGAACTACTGCATGGGTAGCTTCATAATGGAATTAGTATATAAGGGCATCCTTTAATATCCTAGAAAAATGACACTAGCCAGCTGTGAGATCCTGCACAAGTCACTTAATCTCTCTGACCCTCAGTTTCTTCATCTATAAAATGAAAGAACTGGACTCAATGGCCCCTAAAGTTCTTTCTTGACCCAGTATCAGTCAGGAAAACAAAAATGATATATACCTCATGCTGTTACACCATGATTGTAATCTTGGCTATAAGTCTTGATAATTTATAAGCTTCTCATTCCATATCATTTAGTGAAACATCAAATAAGATTGTTCTTTGATTTTGGCATTTGTGGACAATAGTTTAGTCTGTCACCACAATATGATTCTGGAATACTTATTTCTTCAGGATGTGTTGAGTTTTGCATTAAAGGAATCTGTCATCTTTTATTCCCCCAATGATGCCAATTTTCTGATGTATAATTCTAGCTACCAGATCATGCCTTAATAAGTATTCAGTAGGACTTAAATTTTTTTTATTATTATTATTATAACTTTTTATTGACAGAACCCATGCCTGGTAATTTTTTTTTTTACAACATCATCCCTTGCACTCACTTCTGTTCTGAATTTTCCCCTCCCTGCCTTCACCCCCTCCCCCAGACTACAAGCAGTCCTATACATGTTGAATATAGGACTTAAATTTGTAGAGTCTGCTATAATATTTTATCATTCTTACTTGTCATCAATCTTTTCCAAGTGAGAATATGTGAAAGACTTTTTCTATTTCATTTGTTTCTCCCCTAATTTAATCAAGTTTAAATTGCAGTGAATCTTTTAACCATTTCTTTTGTCCACACTCTTCTAAGGTAATCTCTATTGGCAACATTTCATGTTGTTCAGTTATTGAAGTTGTATCTTACCCTCTGTGGCCCCATTTGAGTTTTTCTTGGCAGAGATACTGGAATGATTTGCCACTTCCTTCTCCAGCTCATTTTACAGTTGAGGAAACTGAGGCAAACAGGGTTAAGTGACATTCCCAGGTGATAAGCAATTGAGGCTGACTTTGACCTAAAGAAGATGAAGGTCTCTGACTTCAGACCTCAAACTCTAATCATTACAATACATAACTGCCCAACTCTTCATTGGAGTCTAGATTTAGAGATAGAAAAGATCTATAGTACTAAGTCAAACTTCTTCATTTTACAGTTAAGTAAACTAAGGCCAAGAGTGATGAAGTTATCTGGATGAAAACCAATTAGCATTTGGAAGAGATGTGGGGTTAGAATTTGTGTACATCGAATGTAAATTCAAAGACATTTTAGATGGTATAATTTGGAGAAGAGTGTTACCCTTCATAAGTTGTTGATACAATGAGCTGTGGGTAGATCATGGGACTTATAGTCAGAAAGACTTGAGTTGGAATATTATCTCAGGTACTTATAGCTGTGTGACCTTGAGAAAAAAAAATTTAATCTCTCTATGCCTCAGTTTTCTCATCTGGAAAAATAAGGATAATAATATCATTTACCTCTTAATTTATTGGGAGTTAATATATATATATGTGTGTGTGGTGTGTGTGTGTATGTGTTATATAAAAGTTATTATTATCATTACTATTGCTGTTGCTGCTGCTACTGTTGCTACTACTACTACTACCATTATTACTGCAGCTCCTGCTGCTACTACTACCACTACCACTACTACCATACTACTATCATTACTGTTACCTTATCATGCATTATTAGAGAAGCAGAATTCTTGCTTGAGTGGTCTTTGATATTTTTGTCACATTGGGCTTGAGCTATGCATAATTTCCATTATCTATATACCAGGGAAATGATCCTTTGTAGGATTTTTCAATAATCTTAAAACAGACCATTCTTCCACTCCTTTCTGCTACAAATATTTATCTAGACTTAATATGAAAAATATAATTTGTGGCTTCTAATACATAATTCCTTTCTTTTTTGTTTTATAATAGAGTGCTAAATGCTGTCATCTTTAACATCTGTTTTGTGTCACTTCCTGATAGACGTGAAACATTATTTTAGTGTCAACAAATTAATATTAGACTTTTAGTCATATATTTCTTTTAGGGAGAATATTAATAGAGAAGCAATAATTAAAGATGAATTCTCATCTACATAACTCCTAGTTCATGGAACAAAAATTCTCATCTTAAGTATGTATGACCTTCGTTTGTAAATAGTGTGATGTGGAAAATTTTAAAGGAATATAATATCTATGGTTTTGAAAAAGGTTTCCTCAGTAAATTAAAACTATCCCAACAGTCAGCAATATTCAGAATGATCTGTTTATTTCTTTGGGAGAGGAAAATTGTATTTATCTTTTGAATGACATAGTGATGTGACCTGTTATCATTTCCCAATTAGTTAGATCTTTCTTAAGATCATTCTTAAAATGAAAATGTTTTTGTAATTGGTTGAAGATTGTTCCAAGTCTTGCATAAAATGTCCATGATATTCTTATTCCTTCTAAAACTTATTTATCAATGTGAATGATTGTTAAATTTCACAGCTCATTTTTTAAAAATTACACACATATAAGTTTACACATACATTTGCATACATGTATATGTCCATGTACACATATAAAATATATATTATTAATATATATTATATATTTCACATACAATTTTCTGTTTCTGTTTTATGTATGTGAAATGCTTACAGTTATAATGTTTTAGTCAAATTGATGATAATTTTAAGGCGAGATTAAATTCCAATCTCAATATGAGTCAGTTTTGTTCCAAATCAGTAGAAAAGCTAATGCAAAGAGAACTATAAGTGAATTAAAAAGAGAATTATAGTGTACATGAAGAAGGAACTCATGGTGCTACTGTACTCTATCCCAGACATGTGTGTATATTACTGTATTCAGTTATACGTACCATATTTTAGGATGGACGTCAATCACTTAGGGAACATGTAGAAGAAGGCAACAAATAGCACTAGAGGAATGGAGATCACATGGAGGAAATGGAAAAGTTTAGCCTGAATGAGAAAATTCTAAAGTAAAATGATAATTGTATTAAAGTAGTTAAAAGTCTGCTGCATGGAAGAGAGATCAGGATAATAGTGCTTCAACCCAAAGGCCAGGATGTAGAATAACAGATGGAAATGTTTGTGGTAGGTACTTTTAAAATGTTTACTTTCCTAAAAAAAATTAAAAAAAAAAAAGAGTGGCTTAGAGAATGATGTAAATAAATATCCCTAGTTGAACAAATAATAGGTTGTGCTATATAGTAAATTAATTTCCATAGGAAGTCTTGAAACAAAATTGGAGATGATCATTGTTAGAGATTTCTGGTGCTTTATGGCTTAGAATATGTGGTTTCTCAAACACCTTCATATTTAAAAATCTTAAACTTCATTGAATCTGCAATTCTTTTTCATTATGAAAGAAGAGCGCTTAATTTTTTTTTTTTGCTTTTTGTTTTTATGCCATATTTTTGGTTTATATTAAACTTGTGGGTGGCTAAAAATCCAAAGTAGTTTTTATATAATGGTGTCTCCAAAGCCTTTTTCGCCCTAAATTTGGACAATTTTGCAATAGTTTCAATTTATACCTGTTAAATCTGATAATGATAATAAGTAGACCAATAATAAATTAGGTTGATACTTACAGTACAACTGTGGAGAACAACTAGGCAAATAATTATTGCATTCTTTTATTCCTTCCTCCCTTCTTGGAAAAGAATGAACTGGAACCTCTCAGGCCATAGCTTTACTTCTCACAGGACAGAACAGAAGTGAGACTTTCCCTCTAGTAAGCACTTCTCTCTCTCTCTCTCTCTCTCTCTCTCTCTCTCTCTCTCTCTCTCTCTCTCTCTCTCCCTCCCTCTCTCTCTCTCTCTCTCTCTCTCTCTCTCTCTCTCTCTCTCTTAATAAGAGAATGTACATATAGGTTAAGAAGCTTCAGCAATACTCTCCATACCTGTCTTCCACTGGAGCCAAAGTTGGAAATTTTATGAGCCACATAATATCACAACAGTTGAATCATATTTATTCTAGAAGCTTAAAAAAGCTTCAAATTTAATATTGCTATTAGCAATTTTTATGCAAATGTGAAAATAATTTGGTAGTTATGTAGTACAGGAGATAGAGTGTTAGGAAATGTTAGGAAGAGTTACGTTCAAACTTGACTTCAGCCACTTTCTTCTTGTGTCCCTTAACCCCATTTGCCTTAATTCCTTCATGTATAAATGATCTGGAGAAGGAAATGACAAAACACTCCAGTATCTTTGCTAAGAAAACCCCAAATGGTCATGGAAAGTTGGACATGACTGAAACAATTGAACAACAAACAAACAAAAATAAATTATTAGTTAAAAAATGCATTACATATCATCAGTCTCTAGATGATTTTTAGGTACTACATCAAAAAGGAAAGACTTCCCCATTTGTACTCTCTAAACATAACCAAGGCACATGCAACCAATAAACAACATTCTGTGTTCCCTCCATACTCTGCTAGCTCCACCTCTATCTTTCACAGAGCTACCTATCTTTCCAAAATCTCACCATGTATCTTTCTTGTCATTTAACTTCTGGGAGCTCCTTGTCATCTCTGAATCTAAGAAAAGGGGGAAAATAATAAGTTCTAGTATTAATAAGTAAATAATAGTAAATAAGTATCTAATAAACAAGTATTTTAACTATTTCCTTTGTTAAGTATTCCTGATATCTCATTATATTCAATGAAGATTTTGTTAAATGCATTGATTAAATTAAAATGTACTTATAATAATAACAATGATATGATGATGAAAAAAGAGAAATGAATTTAAATTTGCCTGTTTCATAGTGAACCTGTTTTGATTCCTGGTCATGTTTTTGTTTCATTTAGTAATTCATTATAGAATTTTGCCAGGGATTGAAACCAAATGTGCTATCTAGTATTTATACTCCTTCTGCTTTTTTTTTTTGGGGGGGGGGGAGAGGAAGAGAGGGAGTCAGGATATCTTCCATTATTAGCATTTTTCTATTTCTCCTATTTTTAATTTACACAAAACTATATGTTCTTCAAAGGTAACAAACAGATAATATGTATAAGAATGCATCTTGAAAGTACATTAAAATTCTGAGATTGAATTAATTTTGGCTTGGATACTTTAAGGCATTTAAAGTAATTATGTTCTATAACTTTTATCTATTTAAGGTACCACTCCCCTTATATTATTAATTGTATTCTTTCTAGTTTGAAGATTATTTCCTTGTTTATAGAGACAGGAGTTGAATATTTCCTTTTTATCTCTGTCAGTTTTTCATTATCACATCATCTTTCACAAATAACATTATGTTGTTTCCAAATAAATGTTTATTAGACATATCAGGAGTAAAAAACTTAAGAAATAAATAAGCAAAAGGTAAGCATATAAATTGTTACCCCCAAGAAATTGTTATTGTTGTTATTGTTTGGTCATGTCCTACTCTTCATGACTAATGCTGTCCATGGAGATTTCTTGCAAAGTTGCTAGCATAGTTTGCCATTTCCTTCTTCAGTGTACTAAGACAATCAGGGTTTAAGTGACTTGTTCAGAAGCACAAATCTAGTAAGTGTCTGAAGATGGATTTGAACTTAGTTCATTCTGATCACAATCCCTAGTATTTATCATCCATTGAACTACCTAGTTGCTTCACAGCTGAAGCACCCCTGAAAAAAAATCACATAGACTAAATAGATAAGATGACTTAGAAGTATTTAGGGAAAATAATAGTTCATAATTTTGTCCTAAGTAATTTAGGAAAGTTCACAATTGTCATGTTTCACCTCTGACTTTTCATGACATTATAAAGGAAAATTAGCTTAAATGCCCCATTTCTACCAAACAGTGACTTCCACGTGCAAAGAAACATCAGTCGAATAGATCCACAAATATTATTTCGTTTACAAATAATATCAATTATCTCCAAACCTATGGTACTAAAAATAGTTGAAGATCTCACTTATCCCAGAAAAAATCTTGAAACAATTCTGTCCTTGGACATAATTAGTTCAATGAAATAATAAAACTCCTTTTTTTATGGGCATATTTTATTACTTTTTTTTTCCAAATTTTTTTGTCCTCAGGAATAATAAGGGTAACACAGATAACAAAATAAGTCAAATAAACACTTCTTTGGAAAAGAAACTATTGGTCTTGTGTTATTGACTATTTTTAAGAATTCATAATGTTGCTGTTAATGTCAAGTGTATCCTTAAATATAATTTATTGTTTCCCTCCCAGTCTAATGCTTCTGATGGACATTCTGAAACAAATACTGCTATCTGAAGAATTTTAGCATTTTCATTTATAAGAAGTTAGCATGTAGCAATAGGAAAGGCATGTTAATGGAGCCTCTTTGATCATTTGGGAAAAATTCTTGGCTCAATCAGTTAAAAACAATGAGAGTTTACTGTTCTTCCTAAGGATAAGGGCCTGGAAAAGACTTTCAAAAACTGAAGACTGTGGTGGATCAAAAACTGAATATTTTTTCTCTTGTTTTATTTATTTGGATCAAATTTAACAGCAGGAGGAACATGCCTAAGTAACTGTATATTTAAATGTCCTTTGTTTCCTTAAGTCAAAATTATGGTGAAAGTGATAGTTTCAGAGTCTTCAAAACTATCAAATAAATGTAAGCAAGTATTCCTTTATTTACTGTGGCTGTCTAGCATTGGAGTTCACTACCATGAATAGAACTTCAATTCAGCTCTAGTAACACATCTTCAGAAGAGATTTCCTAATAAGGATTAGGATTTTCAAACAAATGCCAGCCTGCTCTATTTTAATTCTTTTTCTTTTTTCCTCCCCCTCAGCTATAAATTTTGAGCTCAGCTGAAATGTAAATATGTTAAGTTGGTTTGGCAGGAAGAATTATTGATGAACAGGAGTGTTAATTTGAACAGCTATTTTAGTATCTATGGGGGATTTTCTTAATTATGTTCAAATGAGAGACAATCATTCATCTTAATAGGTTGATTTATGTTAGCATAAGATATATTCTCAAATTATTAAATTACTACAAAATGTTTAGATCTTTTTTCCCCTCTGTATTCATAATATGTATAGCAGAAGCAATATCATGACGATCAACATATATCCATATAGATATAGATATATACATGAGGCATATATGTATATTTTAAATGAAAATTTTAAAGTTAATTATTTAATATCAATCTTATTTAATTTAATATACTTTTAAGTCGGCATTTATAGATGAGACAAACAACTGTCACTGAGAGCTAAATTAATTTTTTCAATGAGAGAAGGAAGGAAGAATATATTCTGACTACTTGCTTTAAGTTATACAATGAATTATATAAAAAACACAAATTTCATTTTCCTGTTTTGTTTATAAATGCTTTGTTGTTCCTTTTAATTGAATTATGTGTCTGGCTGTTCTAGGTAAAATTTTGATGACTTTTTTATACTTTTCCTTCTGCAAAAGAATGGCCCAAAAGGCTATCTCGTATATTGAAGAATGGGGGAGGGGAAGAGGAGGGGAAGTAAGAAAAACTAAACACATAAAAAAAAGTTGTATTATATACAATATTTCCTAATCATTATCACCCCAATTCACACATCTCACACACACACACACACACACACACACACACACACACACACACACACACCTTTTAAGAAGAAAGATGCCTTTTTTTTGTTAGTTCATTCAGAATAAGTTTGGTCCATATTATTCAGTTTAAATTGTTTGGTTGATATTGTCCTTTCCATTTACATTATTGTATTCTGTCTCTGTCTCTGTCTCTGTCTCTGTCTCTGTCTCTGTCTCTGTCTCTGTCTCTGTCTCTGTCTCTCTCTCTCTCTCTCTCTCTGTGTTTGTTAATAATGCAATATATGGGCATTATGGTATATGTGTACATGTTTGTATATGTATATTATATAATTTTCCTGGTTCTCCTAATGTCACTTTTCATTAATTCATGAAAATTTTCTAGTGAATTTTTATATTTATTAATTTTAGAAGAGAATATTCCTTTACATTTTCATGAAAACAAAAATTTAGCTAATTTTAAATTGATAAGTATCTCTTTATTTTCTAGCTGTTTTCTGCTACTAAAAATAACAATACTGCTTTTAGTAAATTAGCTTTTTATGGAAATTTTTCTTTTGTTATTAACTTTCTTTGGATATATGACTAATAGAGAATCTTTCAGTTCAAGGGTGTGAACATTGTTATAAATTCCCTTGCCCAATTCTAAATTGCTTTCAAAAATTATCAAATAACAGTTCTGCCAACAGCTCATGGATATGCCTGTCTTTCCACAGCCCCCTCAACATTGATAGTTGCCATCTTTTCTCATCTTTGACAAATTTTTGGGTGTGAGTTGAAACTTTAACAATTTGACTTGCATTGCTCTTACTATCAATGATTCGGATCATTATTTCATTCAGTTATTAATAGTTTGAAATTCTTTTGGGGGTACTGTTCATAATCTACCACTTCTCCCTTGGGGAATAGTAATTTTAAACATTTATTTCCGTTTAGTGTATATAAAACAATACTTCATAACCTTATCAGACATTTGATATTGATTTTCCCTTAGCTAATGACTTCTTTTCTTTTCTTAGTCATATGAAGTTTGATCATTCAAAAATTTTTGAATTTCATGTAATCTGGATAATTTCATCTTCTATAATCATTTCTATCCCTATCTGGTTTTTGAGTTTAATGATTTCCAATTCTTCATTGTATAGTATGTCCATTAATCTCCCTTCTGCTTTTTAGTTTTTAATCATTATTCAATAGTTTTGATAATTGTTACTTTATATTTGAGTTTCATAGCTAAAAGTACTATTCTCATTTCATTGGTACCTTTTTCATCATTTCCATTGATATTCCAGATATTTTAATTCTTCCAGATAAAGTATTGTTATTTTTAGCTAACTATAAAATTTTCCTTGTTAATTTGGTTGATATGGCATTAAATATTTAAATCAATTTTGCAATATTTTTGTTTTTATTGTATTTATTGGTCCAACTATGACTATTGAATAGCTCTCTTATTATTTAAGTTGTTTCTGGTTTTCCAGAAGATCATGTTGTGTTGATACGTGATGCTTTGCAAGATGAATTCAAGTTTTATGTCCATTTTGTTATTATTTTAATGAGGATTTCCCTTTATGACATCCCTCCTAGATTTTATCCAGAAATGCTTATACAGAATTGCTTTGGGTTTTAATAAATAACTGAAATTAAGAATATACTTTGCGCATTTAACTTTAATAGATTAGTGTAAGCTGATTTGAATAAATAGGGGTATAATAATAATTAAAAATAAGCAAGATGAAGAAGTTTATTTTGTCTATGTAGATGCCTCTTTTCTTAGCCTCATACGAGTGTGATATAGCTAAATTTCTAGTTAGAGGAGCTGAGTTGAATGATCTTTTCGACATTTCTTACCTGTGTGATTTTGCACAAATCATTTTATATGTCTGGGCTTTAGCTTCGTCATTTGTAAAATGAGAGGGTTAGATCAGATGTCTTATAAACCCTTTCAAGCTTTTTGTGACTCCATTTGGGGTTTTATTGGCAAAAATGTGCTTGCCATTTCTTTCCTCAGCTCATTTTTTTAAGATAAGGAAACTGAAACAGAGTTAAATGACTTTCTCAGGATCACACAGCTAGTGAGTGTCTGAGAACAAATTTTGACTTGGGAAGGTACTTTTTCCTAATGTCTGGACCAACATTCTATCGGATACACTCTGCCACCTAAGGTGCTTTATGACATATATATTAAGTTAGCATCAGTAGAAATTTTTGGCCATTAATTTAGTTTTTTTTTTTAAATAGGAATTAATCTTAGAAAGGCCACAAATGATAGAACAATATTCTACTTTTAGTAAGAATTATTTAAAAATGGTGATAATCTCTAAAAACTGACCCAAAAAATTAACAGGTAGAATCAGAGATATAAGTCAAACCCAGATTCTCTGATTCCAAATCTAGCTGTTCTAAGGTACTATAAACCATGAGGTAGCTAGATGGAGCAGTAAATAGAGCACCAAGCCTGGAGTCAAGAAGATCTGAGTTCAAATGCTACTTCAGATATTTATTACAATTGTAAAATGGGGATAGGAATAGCAGCTTGTTGTGAGGATTAAATGAGATAATATTCTCAAAGTACTTAGCACAGCACTCATTGCATTGCTCGTAAATTGTCATCACTCCCTCAACCCAATTAAGTGTTTATTATGAATCCATAAGGGTAACTAGCTAGCTAGCACCATGAATAAAGTGCTTTAAACCATGAGGTAGCTAGATAGGACAGGCATTAGAATATTGAGCCTGGAATTAGGAAGACCTTATTTCAGATATAGTTTCAAATACTTACTAGTTATGTGACTTTGGGCAAGTTACTTAACCCTGTTTGTCTCAGTTTCTTCATCTGTAAAATGAACTGGAGAAGGATATGGCAATGTTCTGCAGTAACTTTGCTAAGAAAATGTCAAATTGGGTCACAATAAATGGAAAATGACTAAACAACAACAATAGCAATATGTCAATAACTATTTTAGGTACCAAGAATATAAAACAAAATTGAAACTGGCCCTATTCTCAAGGAATTGATAGTCAATAGGAGAGACAAATATAATTATGAAATGTATCCAAAGTAAATACAAATTAATCTGAAGTGGAGCAGTTTTGGCAATTGAGAAAATCTGGAAGACCTTACTTAGGACATGACATGACTATAGATTATAAGAAGTAGAGGTTGCAAGAGGCAAAGGTGAGTAACAGTAACTTAAGGGATGATGTCAAGGGATGGTGAAAGAAGGAGAGGAGTTATGATTTGAATGAATGAACAAAAAGGACTTTCTCAGGTTCTTTTATTATCTCATGGGGCTACAAGTATAGACTATACACTTGCATTCTTTCATTTACATTACTGCCCATCTCATTTTTTTCAACATTCATTATTTTGAT
Organism: Antechinus flavipes; assembly: GCF_016432865.1. Classification (NCBI taxonomy): domain Eukaryota; kingdom Metazoa; phylum Chordata; class Mammalia; order Dasyuromorphia; family Dasyuridae; genus Antechinus; species Antechinus flavipes. Next base: position 240,340,516 of record NC_067401.1, read on the forward strand.
CATGTCTCAAATTCCATTCACATGGTACTTCAATGACAAGCACATATGCCTTGTGTTTATGTATGTATTATCGGCCCCTTCAGGGCACAGTGTGGTTCAAAGGAAAAAATATCCGTAGCTTTTTATAGCTTCACATCCTACTTTTAAAGAGCACAATCTGTGTAACCTTGAGCACTCAATCCCCATGAGCCTCAATTTCTTCATTTCTAAAATGAGTTTGAATTTAGGATGGCTTTTAAGGTATCCTCTAGCTCCAGATCTATGACAATGATAGAGATAGCATTTGAAGAATAGAAGTAGAAATATATGATAGAGATAAGATAAGAAGAGATTGTTTTTATGTAAAACTTTAAAATTTGGAGACTGATTATATACATGATATCATTTGGTTCTCATAAAAATCTTATGAGGAAGCTATTCTCCAACTGAGAAAAAGAAATGTTAAATGATTTGCCCAGAGGCAAACAGTATACATTGTATATAAATTTATGTCCCCCACAATACTTAACAAGTATTTGTTCCCAAGATATCATAACAATTTAAACAATAATATATTGTTTAAATTAATTTTCTGCTCCTTCCCAAGGCAGGGTTTCAAGCTTTGAAAATAAAGCCTACCATTGACAAACCACGTTACATTTTTTAAAAGTTTAAATAGGAGCAGCTAGCTGGTTCATGGATAGAGCACTGGCATTGGAATCAGAAGGACATAAGTTCAAATTTGGCCTCAGACACTTAACAGTTACTACCTGTGTGACCCTGGGCAAGTCATTTAACTCCAATTGCCTCACAGAAAAAAGAAAAAAAGCTTAAATAATTATTTAGCACAGTGTACTTAAGTATATTATACACATTTTCCCCCTTCATTTGGCGTTTCAAAAGTCATTCCCCAGAAATGTCTGTACTAGAAATCACATGACAGTTAAATTATATATTTTCCAAAAATTTCCCCTTTTTACCACTTGCTTACATATTATTTATTGTGATAATTGACTAGCATATACCTAACAATTCATTATATAAAAGGTATTATCTAAAATAGATTCTTTACCTTTTTAGTGTCCCAGATCCCTTCTTACAAGAATATTTTTTAAAAATTTCAGGAAAAACTAAATATAAGTTAGAAGTTGGTAAAGATACAAATATCAGTTAGAAGTTGGTAATTTTCTACACAGGCATACACACATACAAACACACACACACGTAGACATACACACTCCTAAAACCTATGTGGGAGACTGTGAACTTCTTGGGAGACTGTGAACTATAAATTTAAAAGTCTTGGTCTAAAAAGCTTGCATGTATATTTTCTCTCTTTTCAAATGTCTTTACTTTTCACTTATTAATTTATATGAGAAATCTATGAATTAAGGGTAGGCACTTGCCACTTAAAGATATTTTCATTAAGCTCCTTGATAATAGAATTGTTTTGTTCTTTTTCATTGTATCCCAGTAGTATTGGCAGCGCTTCATAGATAATTAGTGATTAACAGCTGATGAATATTTCTTCCACTTTGAATAAGAAATTAAATAAAAATTTTTAAAACTTCATTATCAGCATAATTTCTTAAATTCTCAGTAGGTGAATGATTACAGTCATATAGAAGAAATGGCAATTAACCTAATTTTGTTACTATTCTAATACAACTGCATATGTCAAAATATAAAATTGCCCAGTTTTGTTTAATTTTCTTTCTTCTGTGTTTGAAGGAAAACTTGTCCTTGTATAAAAGAACACTCTCTGCCAGGGCAACAGCTTATAAATAGGTCAGTGACTTTTATTATTTGGGCAATCAGCTTTTGTTGACATGCTGGTACATTGTGGTTCTTGTCACAAAACCATTTACATTATCAGGATTCTTTTTCTAGGGCTGGAGAATGTTGAGTGTGCAATAGTTATTCATATTTTTAGTGAGCCATGGCAGACTTGATGTTCCATAACCAATGAGACAGAATGGCATTGTTCAAAAAGACTATGCTACAAACCCCTGGGCAGTAGGACTTTAATATCAATGGAATGTCATATTTCATAGTTAGTAGGCCATTAAATTTAATAACTTCTAATATTTAATAAAGCACAGCAGATGCTTTCTTATTCTCCTTAGTGAGGCTTCAGATGTGAGGGGAAAGAATAAAAATGCCATCAATAAAGATTTGTAAGAAATAAATATATGTATACTCACACGTAATATAGTGTTTCATCTTGCCACAATTCCTTGCAAATAGTAGACAATTAAGAATGCTTATTGACTTGACTGTGATGAAATTCTTTGTTATCATCACTCTTTCTTAAACATTTTGAGAATCTGCAATTTTGTCCTTAAGGCTGTTCTTTTCCTTTCCTGGTGTAGATCTCAACCCCTTTATGACTTAGTTGATGAATTTTTATGGTATAAAAGTTCATCACCCTATGATAAATGTATCAATGAACTTTCCTGAACTCTGATGGGATACTCATATAATCAATCAGGAGACATTTATTAAGCACCTACTATGTGTTAGATCTACCATGAAAAACATGTGTCAGGACCTGAGCTGATAGCTTTAAAAATATTGCATTTGATTCTCACATCTTTATGAGGTAAGTATTATTATTATTATGCCCATTTTATGGTCAAGGAAGCTGAGGCTATTTACTATCTGAGTCTTTGCACAAGTTACTCCCCTCTTTGTGGAAATCAGTGTGTTGTTTTTGTCAGTCATTTTCAATTATGTCCAACTCTTTATGATCCCATTTGAATTTTTATTTTTTGGCAAAGTAAATGAAATGGTTTGCCATTTCCTCCTCTAGTTCACATTACAGATGAGGAAATGGAGGCAAAATGTTAGATCACCATGATTTGTTCAGACTTACATAGCAAATAAATGTATATGGTTGGATTTAAATTCAAGTCCTTCTAACTCCAGATATAGTGACCTATTCATTACATTACATACATATACACTACATACATTCATTACATACATTCATTACATTACTATAGCAACATAGTAATCTTGCATATAGATCAAAACATCTAATTTCTACTTTCTTCAACAAAAACATCTGACTGATTGACAAATACAAATGTTATATTAGCTAAGCAGGGTACCAGAAAATCAGGGCTGATTGGAAAACATTATTAACTTAACAATTAACTTACTGCTTTTGTTTCAACAGGGACAAAAGTTAGAAATTCAACTAAACATGGTAACATTCTTAAGCGTATTTAACTTCCTACTATGGTCACAGCAATTCACCATACCATGGACTTTGAACTGGAAGAGAACAGTAGAGTTTATTTAGTCTAATTATTCATTTTACAGATGTGGAAACCGAGACCAATAGAAGGGTTGCAAACAATCCATGTAGATACCAAGTGATCATGTCAAGATTGAAACCTGGGACCTGGGACTCTCAATTAAATTGTAAAAGCAGGTTTCAGAATTTAGCACTCAGGCAGATTTCCCTTCCCTTTCCCTTCATATTTTTATTGACTACAAAATTAGTAATAAGCACATAATTGTGTGTGTGTATTTAATATAAAACAATTCCTCTAATAAGTTTCTTTTCTGATACCAATTCTGGGAGAGGAAAAAATAACTTCCTTAAGGCTAATGAAGCTTTGATAGTTGCCACCTTAAAGTTATATAATAAGATCATAGATGGAAAGTGGTAAAGGACCCTTAAGGGCTCTGTGTCCAATTTGAGTTCAACTCCTTCCTGCCAGTATTGGGGATAAAGAACTGAGAACCAATCCAGCTGCATTTGAGGGATTTATTGCCAGTCTGGTCATAGTGATGCTTTCCCTTATCCTCCCCACCACCCTTGCCCCCAGACTAAGAAGCTCTCTAAGAACTTATACTAATTCAATGGGCATTAAAATTTGCATCAGAGGAAAGAAAATAAAAGTTTAAAAAAATGACAACTTATAATAATAACAATAATTGCTAACATTTGCATAGCATTTTAAGGTTTGCAAAGTGCTTTGTAGATATGATTTATTTTGATCCTCATAACACCTTCTGAGGTAAATATTATTATCCCCATTTTACACATGAGAGTGAAACAATTTAAACAAATAGTTCAATAACACAGCAAAAATAAGGCAGTATTCAAATTCAGGTTTCCTTGACTCAAATCTAACCTTCTACCCACAAAAACATTTTTATGCAATATGAGTTTTAAACATTTGGTTTTTATTATATCATCTTTTTTTCTGCCTATTGCAATTTTGATTTTAAAAAAAAGTTCCCCATTATGGAAGACTGTATAAGCTATTATGATTGCTATTGTTATTGTTATAATTTTCTTCTTTAATTGAATGTTTTTAATTCTCTAAAGATAAATAAAAAATAATAAATTTAAACTAAAATCAAAGTGTTTCAGAGTAATATACAAATATTGGTTAGATAAATTGTACTTTCTTATTGGCTCTTTAATTAGGTAGAAGTACATTTTAAAAGGATTGAAACACAATGTCTGCAATGGCCAAGTCAGTAGCTAAATATCTTATGAGAACTGACTATGATTGGAATAGTTCTTGATTATGTTATTGAAATCATTGCTATTTAACTTAAAGGTTCCTCACTGGGCATTTTTTTAATACATATGTCCTAGTTTTTCTGGCTTGTGCATTGGTATAAGGTAGAAATCTAAGTACTAAGAATAGCCACATTACCATAGGATTTGTTGGCCAACTATTCCTTTTTTTTTCTATTTTTTCCCTTGTTTTTGTTTTTTTAGTTTACATAAAAGAAATTATTTCATTAGAAAATCTCTGGAGTGAACTTAAATACTTCTTGGAAACTGCAAATATGTAGAACATGTACTAGGGGATAAAGAGACATGACCCTGCCCTTAAGCTGTTTAAAGTCTAATTTATTAGGCATATCAGCATATGCCATTTAGTCTGTGTACATTTTTTTTTAACAGTTTTTAGTACAATGTGGAAGTAAAGAATCTAGAGTAAAAGGAAATGAACCAAAGGAGAGTTTATAAGAGATGATTTTGTGAAATTGAATATGTTAGAATAAGAAAATGAATGACATTTTGGACAAAGGATTAATCTTAAAATCAGAAAGACCAATAACCCAGTTCCTCCCTCTGATTCATGTTATTAACATGGTCTTGGGCAACTTTTATGACCTTTTGGTTCCAAAGTCGTATTCTATGATTGTAAGTTATGGGATAGTTGTTGATATGCATTTGGTAAAGGCAGTTGTCATCCTGGAAATTCTCTTCACGATTTAAATAGTCATCTTGGATTAAAATAATGATGACAATAATAATAACAATAATAAAAGTTTGGTTTTCCTTCCTTAATATGACAACTTCAAAGAGAGCTACATAATTTAACATAACTTTAAATAAAATATTCATTTGTTGTTTTATTTTTCATTAACTCCAAAATTAGCTTTAAAAATTAAAGATTAAAACAATATTAAATGAACATGGAGATTTCAAACTTAATTTTTTAAAAAAGAAACATATTAAATGCTATATTGGATCCCTTTCATCTCAAATAGCCCCCACTTCTATATGTGTGTGTATCTCTAGACAAATATCTATACACCTACATACACATGTATTAATATATATAGGTATAAACATATACCTATATATAATATACATATTTATACTTGTACCTTGCTGATATAGTTTAAATAACATCTTAGATTAATTGTGTAGTTTTCCCCCAATACTGAAAGTGATATGCAATTATATATTTGTTATATGGTCTTAACACATTTTCTATCAGCAAATATTATTAGCCTAAGTTTACTATTGAAAAAAAACTAAGGAATATTAATAAAAACAATATCTATTGATTGGAATTAAAGCCAATTTAAATACATTATATCATATATTACATATATGTATTATACACATATATATTATGTCATGTTGTTATTTTTATACATATTTATGTATAAGTGGAATATAAGAAAGCTATATAGTACAGTGGATAGGGTGCTGGACTTGGAATCAGGAAGACATCTTCATGAGTTCAAATCCAGCCTCAGATAATTAGTTGTATGATCCTGAGCAAGACACTTTGCTCTATTCTTTGTAAAATGAGCTCAAGAAATAAATGACAAACTTCTGGATCTTTGTCAAGAAAATCCCAATTGAAGACAATAAGAATAATAACAAAATGATTTTTAAGTCCTATCTCCTTTGAGTTCTATAAACTTCTTTTTTCTCCCTAATATCCTATAGCTGAACTGAGAAAACAGAAATTAGTAATTATTCTCCTTTACACCTTAGCTATTGTTGCTCTTTTGTGTATAAAGTTCAGCATCTTAGAATCTCGGAGATGGAAGGGACTTCAGAGACTCAGTCTAAAGTCTGCTAAAAAATCATTATAAGACAAAGCTTTACAATTTTTATCATTGACTGTTTTTTATATTAGAGCTTATAAGCATATATCCACTGCATATTTTACACTCTCCTTTCCAAAATGTTAGATAATGAAGTCATTGTCTCTTGTTTAGACTATTCCACTAGCATTCTAAATATTTCCCAGTTTTGATCCTTTTAAATTTCTTTTTTCCCACTATTTTTTGTATTTAAAAAAATTTTAATAATATATTTTTATTTTCAAAATACATCCAAAGATAATTTTCAACATTCACCCTTACAAAACCTTAGTTCCAAATTTTTCTCCCTCCCTTTCACCCATCTGCCACCTCTAGACTGCAAGACTGTCATATATATATTATCCAGTAATATTATCTAATACATATATGTAAGTTAAATGTGCAATTCTTCTAAACATTTTTTCTACATTTTTCATGCTGCACAAGAAAAATCAGATCAAAATGTAAAAAATGAGATAGAAAACAAAAAGCAAGGAAACAACAACAAAAAGGTGAAAATACTATGTTATGATCTACATTCAGTCTCCATAGTCCTCTTTTTGGATGCAGATGCAGACTACAAAAAGGACTGCTACAAACGTTTTTGCACATATGGGTCCTTTTCCTTTTTTAAATTATCTCTTTGAGATATAGACACTGTTGTATCAAAGGGTATGCCTTTTGGGCATAGTTCCAAATTGTTATCTAGAATGGTTGTATCAATTCAGAACTCTACCAACAATGAATTAGTATCTCAGTTTTCCCACATCCTCTCCAACATTAATCATTATCTTTTTCTGTCATCTTAATCAATCTAAGCAGTATGTGGTGTTACCTCAGAGTTGTTTTAATTTGAATTTTTCTAATCAATAATAAGAGCATTTTTCATGTAATTAGAAATGGCTTTAATTTCTTTATCTCAAAATTATCTGTTCAATGCCTTTGACTATTTAATAATTTGAGAATGGCTTGTGTTCTCATAAATTTGAGTCAATTCTCTATATATTTTAGAAATGAGGCCTTTAACAGAGCTCTTGGATGAAATTTTTTTCCCAGTTTTTTGCTATCCTTCTAATTTTGGCTGTATTGGTTTTGCTTGTATGCAAATTTTTTGATTTAATATAACCAAAATTATCCATTTTCAATTCATGATGTTCTCCAGTTCTTATATGTTCATAAATTCCTTCCTTCTCCACAGATCTGAGAGATAGACTATTCTTATTATACTAATTTATTTATAGTATCATTCTTTATGTCTAAATCATGAACCCATTTGGACCTTATCTTGGCATAGAGTATTAGGTGTTAGTCAATGCCTAGTTTCTACAGTTTCCAACTCGTTTCCAATTTTCCCAGAAATTTTTGTCAAATAGTGAGTTAGTATCTCAGAAACTTTGTCAAACAATCTTTTTTTTATTTCAATCCATCTTATATGCTAGTCAGATTAATTCGATCATTTGTCAGATAAACTGATCATTCCCATACAATGGGAATACATGTTGCTTCTCTTATCTGTAACATTTATTGGACCTATATTATTTACCAAACCCAATTCAAACTTTTTACTGTAGTTTTTAGGGCTTTCAGAACTTTTGTACCTAAGGTTAATGAGTATTGTTAACTTTTGATAACTGTACTGCCTATTTTGATTTTGTCTTTGTATTTTCAAAACTAGCATGGGATTTTGTACATAATAGATACTTGATAGATCCTGAATAGTGCCCCTGGGGTCTGTATTTACATAAAAATAAATATTAATTCTATTCATTATTGCAGTAAATATTTATTAAGCATTCATGAAATCCTGTGCTGAATTTTGAATATTTATATAAAATTTTGTAAATATTTACTTTCTGGCATTTTATAGATGAAACATTTGAAACTGAAATTTCTTACTGAAATTTCCTGTTTTTAAATGAATTGTTTCAACAGAGAGATATTTTTCTACACCATAGAGAAGAAACTAACTTTGTTCAATAGGAAAATATATGCTTGAAAAATCTTATTAGACCCCTATTTTTATTTATGAACAGAAAGTTTTTCATTATTAGTTTTATAGTCTGGCACCTTGAAATTAATCTTAATGCTTTTCCTCCATTCTTCTTTATAATAGTTTTGAATTTTAGGTCTTGAATCAAAGTAGTAAAATTAATCTTTAGAATTTCTGGTCATCTACTTGTTGTCTATGATAATGTTTTAAGTACCTTATTGATATTTTTAAAAATAATAGCCTAGAATAATTGCATACCTTTATCCCCAATACTTGAAAGTGATATCCAATTGTACATTTACTATAGAAAATATTTACTGTCTTCTATAAGACTTTTTCTGTAAGATATTTAGAGCAAATATTATTATATTAATTTTACTGCTGGGAAAAGCTAAGAGAAGTTAAAAAATCAACAAAGACACTAGCAATGTTAATATTATAACTGAAAGTTATATAGATTTCATGTTTGGAAAGAAATTTATAAATATTGTCTCACTTAATCTTCATAACAACCCTATTTCAAGTTATCAGCAGAGCAACAAGAATAACTAACTAAAATTAGTAATAATAGTAGTTTTTATTTTAGTCAGTAATGAATAGACTGAATAGGATTTAATCAATCTATGCTTTCACGGGAAATATATATACTTACACATTTTGAACACTATAGTAAAAGAATACAATATCTTTTATAATGCTATCTTGCCATCATTTTAAAAAATTACACTCTTTTTATATTTTAACCTAGCATTTCAATTTTGCTAATTTATTCTAAGAAACTGTGTGTATAGGTGTATATATATATAACTATAAGCATATTTATATATATACACATACATATACATATATATGTATATATAAATGCACACACATATATACATTCATATGTATACACACATATATAGTTTATGTATATACATGTGATGAGATGCAAATGATGAGGTTAGTGGGAGTTTGTGATGAGTTACAACAGTTAGGGTGGTCAATTATGCGAAAGAATTTGCAAACCCAAAATCTGTGTGGCAAAAGGAATTTATTGTCACTGAAAAGACTATATTTTCATCAGAGGGCAAAAGTCCTGGCAGGGAAGTTTGCCAAGAAAACAACTTCCTTGGGAAGCATAATCCTGTTTCTGATTTCTGCAAAGGACTGTTTGACTAACCCCTGATTATATGGGTAAATCTTGGCCTAGGGGCTGGGGAGTAGTTTGAGCTATCAGGCTGAGATCCCCAATTAAGTGAAATCACTTAACTGGGAGTTTGAGCTACTGGGAGTGGTTCCAGACTAATCTGGGGAAGGACAGAGAGACAGAGAGAGACAGAGACAGAGACAGAGACATAGAGACAGACAGAGACAGAGAGAGACAGAGAGAGAGAATAAATAAATTATTGAATTGTGTTAAGGATTCCCAGTTAGAGAAACTTCTACTAATGTAGGCCAGCACCTTCTTTTACATATTCTATAATCAGTATACAAAATCTTCTTGGCATTCAAAGTACTTCATAACCTAATCCCTGTCCCTTCCTACCTTGCCAGTTTTCTTATGCCTTACTCCCAGCCACATGCTTTTTCATCCAGTGACAAGCCTCCTGCCTGGTGCATAAACAAAATACTTCATTTCTTAACTCTGGGAATTTTTTTTCCTAGCTGTCTCCCATGTCTGGAATTCTCTAACTCCTCACCTTTATTTACTAGCTACCCTGACTTCCTTTAAGTCCTAAATAAAATCCCATCTTCTACAGAAAACCCTTCCCAACTCTTCTTAATTCTATTAACTTTCCCCTGCTAATTATTATCTATTTATTCTATATGTACAGCTTGTTCACATATATTTATTTGCTTATGATCTCCTCAATTAACTTGGAAGTTGCTATAGGCCAAGGACTATATTTTGCCTCTTTTTGAATCCTCAACATTATCACAATGCCTTATACATATTAGACACTTTGTAAATATTGATTCATTAATTGATTGTTATGTCAGAGACTAGAATCTAAAATACTCTATTAGAGATTGAAAATCTACTAAGATGAAATAACATGAACATCTACTCAAAAATACAACTGTGAGTTTACTGAATTGTGAGTTCCCTCTAGTGATATAGATAACAAATAATCCACTGTTACCTGCCTATGAGGTGTCACTCTTGTTCATGTTTTCCCAATGTGTTGATGGCCTCTCATTTTCTAATTATATTGTGAAAGTACAAATGTAATATTCTGGCTATTTGTTTGTAATCCCTCATTCTTGTCATCCTATCTTTTCTTCCTATTTTACACGTTTTTGATCACTTAGCTTATTCTTTTTAGGAATTCCTCATTGGTTATGGTTTATTTCATTGCTTTTAAATGAACCAGTCTATTTTCTCTATCAGCCACCTCTCCCACTATGCTATTTTTTTTTATAAAAAATATGTGTAATTGAGAGGTTTTTCTGTTTACATTGTTCCGTTGTTTCTGACTTTTTCTGACATCATTTGGGGTTTTCTTAGAAGAGATTGTAGAGTGCTTACCATTTTCTTCTGCCTCTCATTTTATAGATGAGGAAACTGAAGCAAATATAGTTAAGTGAACTTGTTCAGGATCACAAAGCTACTAAATGTCTAAATTCAGATTTGAACACACATAGATGAGTCTTCCTGACTACAAAAATGGTGCTCTATGCACTGCACCACCTACCTTCCTATACACAACATAGCTATATAATAGATACAAGATAATTTTTAGCAGAAAGCACACTCAGCAGAGAGAATCTAGAAAGGGTTCATTCAGAAGGTAGCATTTAAAATAAGCCTTTAATGAAAGGGAAGACTTGTAAGAGGCAAAAGTGAGGAGGAAATACATTCTAGGCATGAAGAATCGCCATTAGTTGAGTATAGAGGTATGAAATGGACTTTTACATCTCAAAAACAGCAAAGACAACTGGGTCAGATCATAGAACATGGAAAGAAGAGTTAAAAAAAAAGTGTTGGAATCCTTACAAAGTGTTAACTCATTAGAGTTGATAGAGACAATAATTATCTAATTTAGCATGGTTCAATATTATTGATCTGATCTTACAAGGAGATGTTATGGGCCAGAAGAAACAAGGTTCTAAGTGGAATTGATAGAAACAATGCTTGTGTTCACACCTTTAGAGAGCTCATATAAGCAAGAAGCTCTTAGGGCCAGAGAGCACTTTGGGAGGAACCGCATAATCTTACTCTGGGATCCCACAATCCCACTCTCGGAGGAGGAGTCAACCTTTTACACCCAGCATAAATAGAGCTTCAGTGAGCCAGTCAAGTCAGTTCAGGAGGAGCCCTCTCTAGGAGGCCCAACCAGATTCATTCATCCCACTGTGGTGGCTGGCCTCCTGCACTTCCCCTACTGAGACCAAGGCTGGTTTGAAAGGCTCTCCAGAAAGCTGCCCAGCCCCAGGCAAGGAGACAAGACTCAGAAGGAGCACTCTGGGAGACTGAGAGCTAGAAGCCCTCTCTCAGAGGCAAGAGAGATTCTTTCCATTTTCCACCTTTGTGCTGGCTGGAGGCTGAAGGATAAACCTTTGGATTTGGAGGCATTTGGAGGGAGCTCTTGGAACCAAGCAGAGAGATAGGCCACCAAGAAAACTAACCGGGCTATTTTGGAGGAAGCAATAAAAGATCTGAACTTTTAATACCTGGTTGCATTTGCATTACTCAGAACCGAAACTAAGGCTGCCTCCAAAAACCTCCCCAAGAAACCTACTCACAGAGAACCATCATTTATATTATAAAAAAAGAAGAGAACACCGCAAAAAAGCATGTTGGGACCAAAAATATTTTTAATCCTAAAAAGAATGGCAAGGCACTGTGTGGTTTATTGACATTTTCAGATTTGTTTTAGGGAAAACCACTTTAACTATATGAGGTAGGGAGATACTCGAAGCACAGGAATGATTTGTTGTATAATTACAGTAGTTCTGGAGTGAGATGATGAAAAACTGAGTGAGGGTGATGGCTTTTTAAAGAAAAAATGATAGACTTAAAAGATGTGTCAGTAGCAATTACAAAATTTATATAATGTAAGAATGAGGTGTTGAGAATGACTATTAAAATAAAAGTTTAGTGGTGCCTTAAGGAAAATAAGGACATTTAAAAGCTACGTGCTTTTGGGGTGAAATGTGAGTTCTCTCAAAGGTGTGTTGAATTTGAGGTGTCCACAGAAAATAATAAGTTTCAATTGCCCAATACAATATTGTAGAAGTAGTACTGGAGGTAAGAAGAGAGATTTTGTGTTTGGGATTCATCAGCATAGAGAAGATAATAAAAAAAAAAATTAGGGTTGATGAGAGAAAATATATAGAGAGAGGAGAGACAGAACTTTGGGATATATCTGCAGGGTAAAAAACAGACAAAATAAGAGTAGAGAACAAGGAGATTTAGGCATGGTTCAGGGTAGAGGAAGAGTCAAGAAAGAAGAATAACATTAAAATCAAATAGGAAAAGATACTCTTTAGGTCAGATGCTTCTAATAGGTAAAAAAGGATGGAAACTGAGAAAAAAAACCCATTACATTCAGCAATTAACAGATGATTGCTAACTTTGGAGAGGGCTGTTACATTTGAGTGATGGGACCAGAAATCAGACTGAAAAGGGTTACTAAATGAGTCAAAAAAAGAGATATAGAGACAACAAATATTGTTGTTGTAGTAAGAAAAAGAGAAATTTGTGTTTCTAGGCACCTGGGAATGATCTAGTATAGAAAAAGACACTGAAGATAAAATAGAGAAGGAAGACTATGAGGGAAGTCTTCCAGGGAAAAAAAAGGAGGGGTGAAGATTGCTGACAAATGTAGAGAGGATGGGGTTGGTGAAAGAGGACACATCTTCATGAGAGAGATAAAAACAGAGATTGGAGGATGGTGCTAAGGAGTGATGAGATATAAAGAGGGGATGAAAAGGTAGCTCATAGTGGTTCAGTGAATAAACTTTATTTTCTTAGTAAACTATTATTGGTTAAGGACCACAGCTGAGATGGTGAATGAAAGAGTAACAAGTAAGACTGGCATATAGAAGAGGAGATTTGGAGCAACCCCTTATAGAAAGTCTTTTAGATAATTTGTTAATTAAGAATAAAAAGGTAGTGTTGTAGTGAGTGTCTAAGTAATATAAATTTGTAGTAGAACCAGACAGCATGATTGGGTGATTTTCTCCAAACTTATTTATCAGTGAGTAGAAGCAATTACTAGAAGTAATTCAGCATTGGGATTTTATAAGATACAAGGATAAAAAAATTGAACAAGAAATGTGTGAATGGAGAACAAAAAGTTGACCTGGATAACCAAAGAATGAAGACTAAGGGAGAAAATTGAAATCAGATTAATCGTCTGAGAAAATAAGGAATACAAAAGAATTAGACATCAAATTAATAATGAAAAAAATAGATTAAGGATGGTTGGCATAGGAAGAGATGGAATGATTGATGTGGTGATGTAATAATAAAGGAGTTTGAGAGTTCTTAGATTAGAGAAACAGAACAATCAGGATGATAGCAAAATCAAGAACACCATTGTGTGTGCCTGAGAAGTGGAGACATATAGCATGGACTTTGAATAGATTGAAAAATTGAGAGTTGAAAGTGATAGAGGGAACATTATCAAGTATGTAGAAATTCCCTGGTTCAAGACAGGAGTGATGTTGAAGAGAAATATTGTCAACTATAAATTGAATCCATTTAGAAGGGAGAAATAAAGTTGTAAAGACTGACATATTATCTACCAAGAAGTGAAATTGATGATAATTTCTAATGGTTTAGAATCAAAGGAGGAGACATAACTGGACAGTAGTGGTGGAGAGAGAAGCTGGAAATTATAATGAAGAGCAAGGAGTGTTCAGGAACATGACAAAAATATGTAATGGACTGATGATAAGCCACTTGAATTTCAAGTCAGTAGACTCCAAGAAGATTCTTCCAAGATTCATAGATTATGTCTGAAAACACCCAATAATATATGAAATCCTAGTACTAAGCCTCATTTAAGTGTTGAATTTCAAGATGGTAGAGTATAAAGTCAGGAAGCTACTCAAGCTCTGCCAGTATCCTTTGAAAGCCACATGAATCCCAAACCTCCAACAGAGTCTGATGGAATGAAACCACTCTCCAACTCAAGACAGACTGGAAAAAACTTCAAGAAAGGTCCCTTTCACTGGGGTGAAAAAGAATTTTTACCTCTGCTCAGATAGATTCTTTTTTTAAAAAGCTTTTTAACTTTCAAAAGATATGCATGGATAATTTTTCAACATTAACCCTTGAAAAACCTTATGTTCCAATTTCCCCCCTTCTAGCTATTCTCTCTCCTAGACAGCAAGATAGCAACATACAATGTATGTTAAACATGATAAAAATACATGTTAAATTCAATATATGCATACATATTTATACAATTATCTTGCTGCACAAGAAAAATCAAGTCAAGAAGGAAAAAAAATAAGAAAGAAAATAAAATGTAAGCAAACAATAACAAAAACAGTGACAGTGCTATGTTGTGATCCACACTCAGTTCTCACAGTACTCTCTAGAGGGGTAGATGTCTCTCTTTATCACAAGATCATTGGAACTGGTCTGAATTGTCTCATTGTTGAGAATGGCCATGTCCATCAGAATTGATCATTGTATGATCTTGCTGTTGCCATGTACAATGATTTCCTGGTTCTGTTCATTTCACTTAGCATCAGTTCATGTAAGTGTCTCCAAACCTCTCTGAAACCACTCTGTTGATTGTTTCTTATAAAACAGTAATATTCTATAACATTCATATATCATAACTTATTCAGCCATTCTCCAACTGATGGGTATCCGCTCAGTTTTCAATTTCTTGCCACTATAAAAAGGGATACCACAAACATTTTTGCACATGTGGGTCCCTTTCCCTCCTTTAAGAGCTCTTTGGGATATAGGCTCAGTAGAAACACTGTTGGAGCAAAGGATATGCATAGTTTGATAGCCCTTTGGGCATAGTTCCAAACTGCTCTCCAGAATGGTTGGATCAGTGCACAACTCTACCAACAATGTATTAGTGTCCCAGCTTTCCCACATCCCCTCCAATAGTCATCATTATCTTTTCCTATCATTTTAGCCAATCTGAGAGACATGTAGTGGTACCTCACAGTTGTCTTAATTTGTATTTTTCTGATCAATAATGATTTAGAGCACTTTTTCATATGACTAGAAATGGTTTTAATTTCTTCACCTGAAAATTGTCTCTTCATATCCTTTGACCATTTATGCTCAGATAGATTCTGGGAAAGCCAGTGAAAAGATCTTAATCACAATAAAGCAATAACTAAGTCCCTCAGTCCTGGCTTAGTAGAGGAGCAAATCAGTGGGACAGCTTTTAGTCCCTAGCTCAAAAGGCAAACTTTGGGAAACCAGGCTTTTTCATGAAAAGAACAGGCAAAGCTATCCACTGCAAACATAAGGGGCCCCTGTGCTCAAAGCCAAGGCTCAGAGTTGCACAGGAAGGCTTGGGAGAAGAGCTTAATGAGAAAGATTAAAAAAAGAGGAAGTAACAAAAGAAAAGGAAAGAAAACGATCAAGAAACAGAAAAGAACCTTAACCTTAGAAAGCTACTATGGTGACAGGGCAAATCAAAACACAAATTCAGATGAGAACAGAATATTCACAGAAGAAATCCTGAAGAGTGGTATAAATTGGTCTCAAGCCCAAAGAGGTTTTTTGGAAGTGCTCATAAAAAACTTCAAAAGGCAAAGAGATGTAGAAGAAAAAATAAAAAAGAAAATTAGAGGTATGCATGAAAAAATGAACAGCTTGGAAAAGGAAAGAAAAAATTGTCTAAAGGAAAACACTTTTTAAACAGTAGAATTAACCAAATGAAAAAAGAGTTACAAAAGATAACTGAAGAAAATCACACATTAAAAACTAGAACAGAGCAAATGTTCTGCTAATGACTGTGAGACAGCAATAATCAGTCAAACAAACTAAAAAGCATGAAAAAATAGAAGAAAATGTGAAATTC
Organism: Antechinus flavipes; assembly: GCF_016432865.1. Classification (NCBI taxonomy): domain Eukaryota; kingdom Metazoa; phylum Chordata; class Mammalia; order Dasyuromorphia; family Dasyuridae; genus Antechinus; species Antechinus flavipes. The sequence goes on from NC_067401.1 coordinate 240,356,842, forward strand.
CTTATTTAAAAAAAAAAAAACAGCTAACTTGGAAAATAGATCCAGAAGAGATAATTTTAAAATTATTAGCCTATCTAAAGGCCATGACCAAAAAAAGAGTCTGGATAGCATTCTACAAGAGATCGTTAAGATAAATTGCCCCAATATTCTAGAAACAGAGGGGAACATATTCATTGAAAGAATCCATGGATCACCTTTGGAAAGAGATTCCACAAGGAAAACCCCAAGGAACATTGTTGGGAAATTCCAAAACTACAGTCTCAAGGGAAAAATACTGCAAGCTGCCATTTTAAAACAATTTAAATTTATCAAGGAGCCAGCAGTCAGGATTACCTAGGATCTGATAGCTTGTTCTATAAAGAATTAGAGGGTCTGGAATACCATATTCAGGAAGGTAAAGAACCTGATATTACAACCAAGAATTGAGTTCCCAGCAAGATTCAGAATTATCTTTCAGGGGAGGCAATGGAACTTCAGTGAAATAAAAGACTTTTAATAATTTCTATTGAAAAAAAAAGAAGTAAACAGAAATTTTAATCTGCAAACACAGGACTCAAGAGAAGTATAGAAAGGTAAATGGTGGTGGTGGGGGGAATATACATATATATAATTTAAAGATTAAACTGTTTACATTCCTAGAAGGAAAAACTCTTATCTATAACTCTTGAGAACTGTATCTGTCACTGGGGCAGAGGGGGGCATCACATGGACTGAGGGGTATGGTTGTGAATGGACTCTGATATGATGACATCAAAGAAAAAAGACATTAAAGGGTGAAAAAAAATGTCTGTACTGGAAAAAGAGGGAAAAGGAGATATAATGGAACAAATCAGTTCACATGAAGAGGTACAAAAGACCTCTTACTATCCAGGGAAAAAACGGAGGGGATGAACATTTTCTGAAGCTTGATCTTATCAGTTTGGTTTTTTAGAGAGAATCATTTAATCAATCAGTGGGCATAGAAATTTATCTAATCCTTTAAAGTAGGAGGAGAAAAAGGAAACAAAAAGGGAGAGACAGGATAGAAGGGAGGGCAGAAACATAGGGGAAAAGGTAAGAGAAGAGAGAAAAGGTTGCTAGAAGATAAGGCAGTAGGTGGAGAGGGTTTAAAAAAACACTACTCAGAGAAGGGGGAGGAGTGATAAAAAATAAGGTATTGGATGGGTGGGTAAAAATATAAATAAGACAAATTCTTCCATAAAATAGAAGTGAGTAACAGAGTAGAATGAAAAACAGAATCCTACAATATGTTGTATACAAGAAACACATTTGACACAGAGAAACACATACAGAGTAAAGGTAAAAGTCTGGAACAGAATTTATTATGCTTCAGCTGATGTTAAAAAAAAAAAAAAGCAGAGATAGCGATTCTGATCTCAAATAAAACAAAAGTAAAAATAGATGTTATTAAAAGAGATAAGGAAGAAAAGTACATCTTGGTATAAGGTACTATAAATAATGAAGTGGTAACCATACTAAATGTGTATGTACCAAGTGGTAGAACAGGCAAATTCTTAGAGAAGATTTTAAGTCAATTACTAGAAGAAATAAAGAGCAAAACTATTCTAATGGGGGACCTCAACCTTCCCCTCTCAGAATCAGACAACTGTAACCTCAAAGTAAACAAGAAAGAAACTAGGGAGGTTAATAGGATCCTAGAAAACCTAGTTATGATAGATCTCTGGAGAAAATTGAATAGAAAAAGAAGATAATACATCTTTTTCTTGGTAGTACATGGCACCTACACAAAAACTGATCATGTATTAGAGCATAAAAACCTCACAATCAAATACAGAAGTGTAGAAATAGTAAATATTTCCTTTTCAGACTATAATGAAATAAAAATTATATTCAATAAAGGGCCAAAGAAAGATACACTAAAAAACATTTGGAATCTAAATAATCTAATTCTAAAGAATGAGTAGATCAAACAACAAATCACAGAAACAATCCACAATTTCATTCTAGAGAATGACAATGATGAGATAAAATATCAAAACCTATGGGATGCAACCAAAGCAGTTTTTAGGGGAAATTTTATTTCTCTAGATAGCTACATGAATAAAATAGAAAAAGAGGAGATCAACGAATTAGGCATGCCACTAAAAAAGCTGGAAAAAGAACAAATTAAAAACTCCTAATACCAAATTAGAAATTCTGAAACTGAGAGATTAAAAAATAGAAACTTAAAAAAATTATTGAGTAATAAATAAAACTAAAAGTTTGTTTTATGAAAAAACCAACAAAATAAATAAGCCTTTGGTTAATTTATCATAAAAAGGAAAGAAATGAACCAAATCACCAGCATCAGAAATGAAAAGGATAAAGTTATACCTATGACAAAGAAATTAAAACTTTTGCCCAATTGTTATGACAGCAAGTCTGACAATCTAACAGAAATGGATGAACATTTACAAAAATATAAATTTCCAGGTTAACAGAAGAAAAAAATAATTTAAATAGTTGTATTTTTGAAAAAAGAAATTGAATGAACTCCCTAAGAAAAAATCTCCAGGGCCAGATGGATTCACAACTGAATTCTACCAAACATTTAAAGAACAATTAATTTCAATACTACACAAACTATTTGGGACAATAGGTAAAGAAGGAGTCCTACAAAATGCCTTCCAAAAACATAAAGGTCCAAAACAGAGAAGAAAACTATAGACCAATCACCCTAATGAATATTGATGTAAAAAATTTAAATAAAATATTAGCAAAGAGATTACAGCAACTTCTCTACAGGATAATATACTATGATCAAGTGGGATTTATACCACAAATGATGGTTCAGTATCAGGGAAACTATTACCATAATTGACCATATCAATTACAAAACCAACAGAAATCATATGATAATCTCAATAGATGGAAAAAAAGCTTTTAATAAAACAGAGCACCCATTCCTCTTAAAAATACTAAAGAGCATAGGGATAAAGGGAGTTTTCCTTAAAATAATAAGCAGTATCTATCTAAAATCTACAGCAAGCTTTATTTGTGAAGGAGAGAAGTTGGATATATTCCCAATAAGATCAGGGGTGAAACAAGTATGGCCATTATCACCACATTATTCAACATTGTACTCAAAATGTTAGCTTTAGCAATAAAAAAAAAGAAAATTAAGAGAATTAGAATAGGCAATGAGGAAATAAAACTATCACTCTTTGCTGCTAATATGAAAATATTAGGGAATCCTAGAAAAATATCCAAAAATCTACTGGAAATAATTCATAGCTTTAGTAAAGGTGCAGGATATAAAATAAAGTCATGCTAATCATCAGCATTTCTATATTTTACTGACAAAGTTCATCAGCAAGAGATAGAAAGAGAAATTCCATTTAAAATTACTGTAGGACAAAACAAAATACTGGAGGTCTACCTGCCAGGACAAACCCAAGAACTTTAAGAATACAATTTATAAAATATTTCTCACAAAAATAAAATTAGACTAAACAATTGGAAATATATCAGTTGTTCGTGGCTGTACCAAGGTAATATAATAAAAATGACAATTTTACCCCCCAAAAAAGTGTTAAACTTCCTGTAAGACACAGGTGTAAAATACATACCCAGAAAATTTTGTACAGTACAATTAGATTAAAATTATAATTAAGATATATTTAGGAAAATAAAAATAAAATAAAACATAGGTGACAAAATTTTAAAACTAAGTCAATATGAAGCTTTTAAGGGATTTTTATTTTTACTTGAGTTTCTATTTGAGTTTATCACCACTGGTCTAGGTTTTTCCAATATGAGAATTAATAGTTGTAACAGCAACAATAAAAGAAGGCTTTTGTTTGCAAGTTCATCAATCCCATTTCATCTCAGAGACAAAAAAAAAGTCAGGTTTTTTTCTGGGAGATGGAGATTTGGAGTAATATTGTTAAGATGGTTATTTTATTTTTGGTTATTAGGAAGGTTGTGTGTGTGTGTGTGTGTGTGTGTGTGTGTGTGTGTGTGTTTAGTATGCTTTTAACAGACTTGCCAGCACTCTTAGGATAGCAAAATATCTTGGTGAACAGAAAGTTGCATGACTAGCTATGGGCTTTGGGCCTGTGTTTATTACAGACTGACTGAATTTAGGCAAACCATTTAACCTTGCTAACCCTTTGTTCCTTCCCCATTTGATTAGGGCTTGTAAGGATTCAGAAGCCAAGTCCTTTGGCAGAGAAGAGCCAAATCTAGACACTTCTCTAAGAAGGAAATCCCTCTTCTAATTAACTTTTCGTCTAATTCTCATAACACAACCTGAGATCTTAGGATATTTATGGTTTGATTTTGTTTTCTTCTACATGTTCAACTTCTCACAGGCACTAAATACCTTCATTGTGTATTTCTGTAACCTTTTTCTTCTAAATCCACTCAAGCTTGAAAAAGATTTTCATCATCTTATCTGCTTACAAGGGAAATAGAAAAATATATCTCTCTTTGATGGACAAAGTTCTTGGAAAAGTAAATTCACTGAATACAGAATTATGAGAATGTTTCAAAGATCCCTTTTGGCTAAATGATATAAATTATTGATAAATATTTAAATGATTAAATACTTCCCATTTGTATCTTTTGCTTAGACATAATATCTGTCATCTTACTTATGAAGGCCATGCTCCCATAATCATATTTCTTGAAAGGTTCAGAATCTAACTATTTTTCTTGATACCTCATAGCCCTACATATCTTTCCATCCTAATTACAGATTATCCCTTCTTCCATATTTTGTAATAATACCAATTTGACCTTCTTTCTTTTCCTTAACATCTCATATTTCCATGCCATTATTTTGACTTTCTTAGATGTCTTGACTCTTTCCTTGTCTCCATTTCACAGCCCTCTTTTACTTAAAGAAGTCACCCCAGCACTACCTTCTCATGAAGCCTTTCCTGATTCCCCTAGATGCTAGTGCCTTCTCTTTCACTCTACCTTGGATTTACTCATATTTATTCTGCATATATTTCTCCCCAATACAATATAAGCTATTTGAGAATAGGAACTTTCATATTTTATATTTCTTATATATCTTATCACAATGCCAGACACATAATTGGTGCTTAATGAATGTTTTTTGATTGATTGTAATATCAGAATTGAATGGTCCTTTGAAGTTTCCATAGAAGTTACCTGTTCTATTATCATATTCATTTGTCAGCTAATGATATATAAAATATTTGAAGTGTTTTAGATATATTTACATATATCTATATCTACATATATATATATATATATATATATATATATATATATATATATATATATATAAAGTATTCTACAAGCATCATATCACTTTATGGTCATAACAATTCTGTGAAGTAGGTTCTATTGTTATTTCTATTGACAAAATTTACACAACTAGTAGAACTCTGAGGTCATATTTGAACTCTGATCTTTCTGACTCCAGGCCTAGCACTGTATTCTCTGCACCATCTAGGTGTCCCCATTTGACAGTTATGTTAATGACTATTATTGAAGAACCCTTCACCAACACCAATTACAAGAGTAAGTTCTTTCTTTTTAATCTACAAAATGAGAAATAATATCTCAAATGCTATGACACTTTTATGGCTGGGTATATATATATGAAATTGTTGTTAATTCTACTTTCACGTCTAAAATTCTATTCCAGTATCATGCTAATAAGGAAGTCAGGGGATCATAGACTTAATAATACAAGAGACTGCAGGAACCTATCTATTTTGCTCTCCTTCATTTTTCATTTTTCCCAGTTGCCCCTTCATCTAAAGTTACACAGCTACTCTTCTGTGGACTTTTACAACTGTTTTCTAAAAGGTTTTAGTGTTTCAAATCTTTTCCCATTTTCATTCTATTTTTCACACATCTAACAAAGTGATTTTTCATTTGAAAAGATTTGGAGATCTGTGAAGGCCCTAAAGTCAAAACAACTTCATAATAATATTAAAATGTTATTTTACCTTTTAAAATACTCCTTACTTTTCCAGCTATATATATGTGAGGCCAGATTTTCTCCATATAATTCAAGTAAAAAACATTTTGCAAGAGACTAAATGAAGTAGCAGATATGAGAATCCAACTAACATATTAAGCCATACATTAAAGAGATACAAACCACATAAAACAATGACATTCTTCTTGCTAAGTTTTTTTGTTTGGAAAAATATTTTTTCTTTAAAATGTTTTTATGTTAACATATAATGGGTTTAAATTTTTGTGGAGCTTTGATGGTTTTTATTTAATTTAAAAAAATTTTTCCAGTTACATATAAAATAATTTTACATGTTTTTTAAAACTTTAAATTCTAGATTTTCTCCTTTCTTCCCCATCTCCCCCTCATTGAGATGGTACATATGAAGTTATGCAAAACATTTCCATAAAAATAATATTGTGAAAGAAAATATAGAATTCCTCCACTCCTTCCCCCCAATAATCCTTATAAAAAATAAGGTTAAAAAAAAAGTATGCTTCAATCTGTGTTCAGATATTATCAATTCTTTCTCTGGGTATGGATAGCATTTTTCATCATAAGTCCTTCAGAATACTCTTACTAAGAACAGCAAAGTCATTCAACAGCTGATAATCCCACAGTACATTTGTTTGTACACAGTACACTTCACTTTGCTTGAGTCCATGGAGAAGTTCCCAGATTTTTCTGAGAGTATCCTGCTCACCATTTCCCATAGAAAAGTAATCTTCCATAATTATTACATGCTACAAATTATTCAATCATTCCCCAATTAATAAGATGATATCATATTTTTTTTGTACATATAGTTCCTTTTCATTGCTGTTGGATGCTTTTTTAGTCTCTTTTGGAATTGATACCTAATAGTAACATAGTTAGGTAAAAAAAAAAGAAAATGTGCATGATTTTTATAGTCCTTTGGGCATAATTCCTATCTTGTGAAAATTTATCAACTGGAGATTGGTTCTTATTTTTTTATAAATTTGACTCAGTTCTCTATACATTTGAGAAATGAAACCTTCATCAGAGAAACTTCCTTCAAGTTTCTTTTCACAATTATTATTGTTATCTGTATTCCCTTCTGCAATATATTACACTCTCTCTCTGTCCTTTCACCCTGTCCCTCCTTAACAGTTTTGATTCTGACTACTCCCTCACCCAATATGCCCTCTCTTCTATCAGCCTCTCCTTTCTTTTTGTGTACCCTTTCCCTGCTACTTTCCTGAAGGGTAAGATAGATTTCTATATCCATATTGGGTGTGTATTTTATTTCCTCTTTGAGCCAATTCTTATGAGAGTAAGGTTCACTCATTCTCGATGAGTTTGTTTTTTAAAAGAATTCATAAAGATTTCTTAAATATGTCAGTTTAAATTTCTAATATGATAAAAATTAATAAATATAAACCATATAAACAAAGATTATTTGAATTTCTCTTTGGTTTTTCAGAGTATAAGTGAATCCAAAAATTCTAAAATCACTGTTCTAGAACAGGGCTTCTTAAACTTTTTCCACTTACAACTTTTTTTTGTCCAGGAGATTTTTACATGATCCTGGTTATATAGGTATATAAAGTAGGTATGCAAATCAAACATTTACCAATAAATAAATCATTACTTCATGACCTTCACATTCAATTACAAGACGCCATATGTGATTGTAACATATGGTTTAAGAAGCTGGACATTAGGGAATAAAGAGCCACTACATTTTATTGAGTGGAAGATGTCATGGTTATACCCTTGCTTTAGAAAAATCACATCAGCAATCATGGGAAGGAGAGTTTGGAAAGGGGAAAGACTTGACATAGCAAAAACCAGTTTGGAAGGTAATAATTTAGATGAGAGATAATAAGGGTCTGAACTAGGATAGTATCTGTATAAGTTGATACAAAAAAGGACTTGGGAAAGATATTGCAGAGGAAAAATGAGGCAAATTTTGGCAAAGTGAGGGGTGAAATCTAAAATGGAGATCGTGGGCCTGACTGACTAAAAAACTGTGGTGCCCTTGATAGATATAGGGCAGTTTTGAAGGGGGAAAGATGGAAGAAAACAAGTCTTCTTTTGAGTACAGTAAGAAAGCACGTGTTGGAATTATGGTGGCAGCCATGAAAATGTGATTAGATATACAAAGAATTGCCCATAGAACTAATGTGTATCTTCCAATATCTAATCCTTTAAAGAGGCAACTGGTTTGACTTATTATTTTTTTTGCAGATGTTTTAAACCAAAGAGATATTTAATTTCTCTTACAAGTTTGTATTTCTGTTAATTGGATGACTCAGAGTTAAAGACAAAAACCGAGTTAAAATACAACATTTGACAGGAGAATTAAAACCATGTATAATTCTCTTCCTGAGGTTTATTTGGTTTTTTTTCCCTTCATTCTTAGAATTTTTAGTAGAGGACTATAAGTAGGAGGAATGCAGAACTGGACCTGAATAGCTTGTAAATCAGTTTGACTGAAACCTAGAGTATATGAAAAGGAATAGTACAGAATAACACAGAAAAGGTACTTTGGAATCAGATTAGAGGAGGAGTTAAATTACCAGTTACAAAGTTGACAATTTTTCCTGTGGATAATCATTGGATCCTCACATCCCACACCTATATCTAGAAGAGACTTCAGAGACAATTTAGCCCAAGTCTTTCATTTTACAGGTTAAGAAATTGAAGCCTGTGGAAGTTAAATGACTTGGTATGTTGGTAGAGTATTTGGTAGAGAATTGGTAGAGTCAAAAATAGTATTTGAACACAGATCCTCTGGTTTCAAAGTTAATTTTCTTTTCATTGTGTCCTATTGCCATTGAGAACCACAATTATGATTTTAAACAATAAAATTTTGGTGCACCTGTAAGCTTTGTAAAACTTGTATGTAGAACTGCACTAAAATTTTAGAAATACCTCATAAAACTGGACAAAAACTGCCATCCTTGTTGAAGGAATTTCAGGAGTCAGAAAAATCAACAAGCAGCTAAGAAGATATTTGTTGAGCTAAGAAATTCCTAGTAGCTCACTGCCTCAGAAAGCAAATTTGATTTAGTACTGTTAGGTTAGAGTGACTTGGGAGTGGACATGGTCAATGCACACTATTCAAACATTCCCCTCCTCCCCTTGGGAAAATAGCTGATATTGTTGACATCCTAGTTCTGTAACTGCTAGGGAGAAAGAATATTTGATTCCTTTTTGTTGGCTGTCTTCTCTGGATTGAATTCTGTCCACTATTAGGACTTTAGTATATAATTTAATTGTTTGCGTAACAAAGAAAAGGGAGAGAGGATGAGGAAGGAAGGAAGGAAGGAAGGAAGGAAGGAAGGAAGGAAGGAAGGAAGGAAGGAAGGAAGGAAGGAAGGAAGGAAGGAAGGAAGGAAAGAGGGAAGGAAGGAAGGAAAGAGGGAAGAAAGGAGAAGGAAGGGAGGAAAGAAGGGGAAAAGGGAGGGAGGAAGGAATGGAGAAGAAAGAAGGGAGGGAGGAAGGAAGGGAGGAAGAGAGGAAGAAGAGAGACAGGGATGGAGGGAATAGGGAGGGAAGGAGAGGGAGAAATGTAGGAAATAAGAAAGGAAAGAAAGGAGTAGGAAAGAAGAAAAAGGAAGGAGAGAACAATAGAAAGTAAGAAGGAATAGAAGAAAGAAAGGGAAAGAGAAGGGAGACAGGAAGGGAGGAAGGAAAGAAAAGAAGGAAGAAGAAAAGAAGAGGGTAGAGCAATAGTTTTCCTTGTTTCATTGCTTTTGTTTATTTGGACAAAAATAAGATTTCTAATGTCACTGTTATAAGGAATTCTCAGTGAGAAAACTTTCTTTACAAATGTACTTTAAGAAGTAAAATAACTTGGCAATGGTCATACAACTAGAATTTGACAGAAGAAAAACTTGAATCCACAATCTCTGAACTCCAAAGCAAGCTCTCTAGTCATTGTATCAAACTGACTTTCACTTCTTTTTATTTTCAGATTTTTAAAAAAATTTTTAATAAATGTTTTATCTCTGTCCCTTTATTTGTAATCACTTTGCAGGGACTTTGTATAATAGAGTCCTCTTGGGAGAAAGGAGTGGATTTAAGCAAAACATTTGCATTGTCTAAAAAGTTATGTCTTATTCTCCATTTATATTCCCCTAGTTCTCTGTAAAGAAAAGACATCCTCTTCCATTAGTCCTCTGAAGTCAAGCTTGCGCACAACACTGATCAGAGTTGACATCTTTCTTTCAAATTCATTTTCCCTTGAATTATTGCTGTTACTGCATTAGCTACTCATTTGGTTTTACTTCCTTGTGTATTAGGTGTTAATTCAAGTCTTCTCAAGTTTCACTATATTCTTCACATTTATAATTTATTAAGGCATAAGAAATTGCACTGTATTCATTTGGGTCAGTTTGTTCAGAGATTCTCCAAAACACTTTCTCTGAAACTTGTCCCTTATCTGTTCTCACACTACACTCTCATCAAATAAATATATACCACTATTTGTCCATTTCCCAATTCAACACAAAAGAAAGGATTGTACATATAATAATTTTTCCTCTTTCTTTTATCTTTTTGGGATATCATTGGATGAAATGCTAGGCACAATTTTTTAACTTAGGAAGCAAAAATCCAAATTGATTTTTAGAAAAATTGTTAGAAGTCATAACTACCCAAAAAGCACATCAATATTCTTGTATTTCCTCAAACATTTGACAATGATTAAAAATATGTTAATAAATAGACTAGATTAGGTACACAACATAAAGAAACAAAAAAATTCAATAGCCTAGTGTTAAATAATTTCTGGCTACTAGGGTAAAGATTCACTATTTGACAAAACTGCTAAGAGAAATAGACAAAAGTTTAGCAGAAATTAGGTTTAATCCAATACAATATTTGGATTTTACATTTTTGCCACATTTGTCAGTGTTATGAATATGAAATGAAAATACAGAGTTGCATTAATTTTATTTACTCTAATTATTCATCAAGTGAAGCAGTTTTTCATCTGGCTATAAAGTTTGTATTTTTTCCCTTGAAAATTGCTTTTTCATATCATTTCTTGGGGAATTCTTAGGAAATAATTCATAAATTTGACTCCATTCCCTATACATCTAAGAAAAGAGAACTTTATCAGAGAAACTTTTAGTGATTTTTCTTTCTGTAATGTTTCTAATCTTAGCTTGTTAGATTTGTCCATATAAAATATTTTGTTGTCAAAACTGTCTATAATCCTCTCTAACTCTTCAGTTAGACATTCTTCTCCCAAAGATCCCAAAGGTGAGTCTTTCTTTGTTCTAATTTATGTATGATTTCACCATTTTATCAGAGTAATATATTTATTTGTCTAAATTATTAGTTTAAACCTAATTTCTGCCAAACTGCTATCCATTTCTCTTAGAAGTTTTGTCAAATAGTGAGTCTTTATTTTCATACCTGGAAATTATTGCATGCTAGACTACTAGAATTTTTTGATTCTGTATGCTACATAGCAAATCTATTACATTTATTAGCCTCCCTATTTTTAAACAGTTTTGATGATTAATACTTCATAGAATAATTTGATATTCATTTCCCTTGGCATCAATTTGTACAAGTCTTTCCAGTTTTTTTTTCTGAAATCTTTCTGTTCACCATTTTTCATTGAATAATAGTATTCCATACATTTATATGCCACAAGTTACTCAGGCAGTTACCAGCTGAAGAGCATTCCCTCAATTTACAATTCTTTGCCACCACAGAAAGAACTGTTATAAATATTTTCACATATATAAGTTCTTTTTCCCATTTTATGATCTCATTGGGTACAGAATTAGTAGTGGTATTGCTGGATCAAAAGGTATACATAGTTTGATTGCTCTTTGAGCATAGTTCCAAATTGCTCTCCAGAATGGTTGGATGAGTTCACAATTCCACAACAGGTTTCATTAGTGTCCCAATTTTCCCACAACCTCTCCAATACTTATCACTTTTATTTTTTTTATCATATTAGCCCATCTGATAGGTGTGAGGTGGTACCTGACTTGTTTTCATGTGCATTTTTCTAACCAAAAGTCTTTTTTTTTTTCATTTTTTCATATGACTACAGATTGTTTTAATTTCTTCATCTGAAAACTATCTGCATACATCATTTGACTGCTCATCAGTTGGAAAATGGCTTATATTCTTATAAATTTGACTCACTCCTTTATATATTTGAGAAATTAGGCCTTTATTAAAAATACTCACTATAAAGATTGCTTCCCACCTTTCTGCTTTCTTCCTAATCTTGGTTGCATTGGGTTTCTTTGTCCAAAAGCTTTTTAATTTAACAAAATCAAAATTATCTTTTTCTCATTTTGTAATACTTTCTCTATCTTGTTTAGTCATGAATTTTTTTCCCCTCTCTATAGATCTGATCCATAGACTATTTTTTTGTTCTTCTATTTTGATTATGGTGTCATCCATTATATCTAAAGCATGTATACATTTTGATCTTATCTTACAACCAATTTTGATTGGTTGCCACCAAAATTAAAAGAAAAACAGAAATCAGGGAAACATTTTTTACAAGAAGTATCTCTATACCTAGTTTGTGTTCTGTTGTTTTACAGTTTTCATAACAGTCTGTCAAATAGTGAGTTCTTATTCCAAAGATTGTTTTTTTTTGGGGGGGGTTATCAAAAACTAGATTACTATGGTCATTGACTACTGCGTCTTTTCCAGTTGGCTGTCTTTTTTTTTTTTCATACTCTTGTTTTCTTGGACTGTTTAAAAAAAAATTCCTTCATTCTCTTTTATTTTATTTTTAAAGCTTTTTTTAAAGTTCTTCCTTGAATTGTTTGGGAGGTAGCTAACTATTTGATATTACTCTTTGGGGCAGGATCTTTCTTCCAATCTTCTCTGTTTGTCCCAGGAAGACCACAGTTCTGCCGCAACTCTTATTTATTTTTACCATTCTACATTTACACAGAGGCAAGATTTTGCCTTGTTTATAGAGGAAATCTTAAGAGCTTACAATTTTCTGACCTACTTCACCATTCTCCCCAGAACTCTCTCTCCACCACTCTATTTCTGAGCCAGGATCAGTTTTGATGCTTTTGATGTTTTGATGATTATTGCTTTATATTTTGAAATCTGCTATTAGTAGTCCAACTTCCTTAGTATTTTTTCATTAATTTACATGATATTTTTGACTATTTGTTCTTCCAGATGAATTTTATTGTTATTTTTTGTCTCTATGAAATAATTTCTTGGTAGTTTGATTAATATGGCACTGAATATATAAATTGGTGTAGGAATTATCATTTTTATTATAATGACTTGACTATCCTTGACTAATTGGTATTTCCCCGCTTCTGACTCTATTTATATAAAGTGTTTTTTGTTTTTTTTTTTTGGGGTGTGTGTGTGTGTGTGTGTGTGTGTGTGTGTGTGTGTGTGTGTGTGTGTTCATATATATTTCCTGGGTTTATCTTGGCAAATAGTCCTCTAAGTATTTTATATTATTTACCACTATTTTAAATGGAATTTCTTGATCTCTTACTATGGGCTTTGTTGGTCATATAAAGAAATGTTGATGATTTTTGTATAGCCTACAACTTTGCTAAAGTTATTAAGTATTTCAAGTAGAAATGATTTTCTAGGTTTCTCTAAGTATATCATCATTTCATTGGCAGACAATAATAGTTTTGTTTCCTCATTATTGATTCTAATTTTTTCAATTTCTTTTTCTTCTCATTGTTTTTGGCTAATATTTCTAGTAGTATACTTAAATAAAATCAGTGATAATGGACATCCTTGCTTCACTCCTGATTTTATTGGGAAACTCTAGCTTGTCAGCATTACTGATAATGCTTATTGATGGTTTTAGAGAGATTTTATGTGTCACTTTAAGGAATCTTCCTTTATTCCTCTGCTCTATATTTTTAATAGGAATGCATACTATATTTTGTCAAAAAAATTTCAGCACCTACTAGTCATAAGATTTCTGTTAGTTCTATTATTGATTTGGTCAATTATCTTGATAATTTTCTTAATGATGAAACAACCTTGCATTCCTACTTTAAAAATCAGCAGAGTACATAATCCTTGTGAAATATTGCTGTGGTTACCTTGCTAATATTTTGTTCAAATTTTACACATCAATATTCATCAGGAAAATTTTCTTTCTTTGTTTTAGCTTTTCCCCTATTTAGGTATCAGCATCATATTTATGTCATAAAAAGAGTTTGGTATGATTAAATGTTTGTGAACCCATCTGACCATGAGATTTTTTTCCCTAAAAATTTCAGTGACCTGTGAGAGGTGACAGTTGAGGTCCTCCACTAGTATAATTTGACTGTTTCTTCAGGTAAATTATTTAACTTCTTTAAGAATTTAGATGCTCTACCACATGATTCATATATGTTTACTATTGCTATTGCTTCATTGTCTATGGTACCTTTTAGCAAAATGCAGTTTCCTGCCTTATCTCATTTGATTAGCTCTATTTTGCCTTTAGTTTGTCTGAGATCAATATTGCTACCCCTACTGTTTTTGTTTTGTTTTGTTTTACAGATTCTGCTTTAGTCCCACAATCTTTATGCTGTGTATATCTGCTTGAAGTGTATTTCTTGTAAACAACATATAGTAGGATTCTGGTTTTTGATGAATATTGTTATCCACTTCTATTTTTATGGGAGAGTTCATCCTGTTCACATTCACAGTTATGATTACTATGTGTGTATTTCTTCAATCCTATTCATCTTCCTGTTTGTCCTCTTTCTCCTTTCACCCTTTCTCTCCCCATCAGTATTTTTCTTCTGCTATCTCCCTGTAATTGTCCTCTCTTCTATCAGTCCCTTTCCCTTTTTACTTAGTCTTTTCCTCTCCTAATTCCTTGTCAAGAAAGAGATTTCTATATTCAACTGCTTGTGGGCATTATTCCTGCTTTGAGCCAATATTGATGAGAGTAAGATTCAAGTGATTCTCATCACCCAACTTCCCTTCTTCCCTTCCATTATAAGAGGTCTTTCACACATCTTCTGTGTGAATAATTTATACCATTTTACATCTTCCTTTTTTCTGCAGCAAGTATACTTATCTTTTATATCCCTTATTTTTATGTTATTCCTTCACATTTATCTTATATCTGTACCCTCTGTGTGTGTGTGTGTGTGTGTGTGTGTGTGTGTGTGTACCCCTTTTTGAGCTGGCTCTTCCATAAGTTCTTTCTAGGCTTTGATGTTTTGTCAATAAATGTTTTGATGTTATTCTCTTTTTCTGAGTTTGTGTCTTGGTCTTCTCTGTCACCATAATTAATTTCTACATGCAGGTTCTTTTTTGTTGTTGTTATCTTCTGTTCATCTTTTTTTTTTTTTTTTTGGCCTTTTCCTTTTCCTTTAAATTTGAGCTCTGGATAGATCACTGAGCTCTGAAGTCAGGAAGATCCAAATTCAAATCCAGCCTCAGACACTTTATACTTACTAGTTGTGTGACCTTGGACAAGTCAAATCCCAATTGCCTTGCAAAAATAAAAAGAAAGCTATTATTTTTAAAAATTGAGCTTTGCTCCCTATAGGGAAGGAGTACTATCTCAGGTTTCTTGTGCCTGTGGCTGTAGGCCCTGGCTATTTATCTGGTGCTGCACTTATCTTGCCCTGAGGTCCACAAAGAATTCTCATCTCTGATGCTACACTGAGGGTGTGAGGTGTGGGGTGGCTGGCATTGCTGGAGACTGGAGAGTCCTGGCAGTTTAGCTAGCACTGAGCTGGGGTTCTAGTGGTGGTGTCTAGCATGTGCTGAGGCCTGGTGGGGTATTCTACACTTTCTACAGCTATATTGATTCAAACACACGGTGGTTTGGACACTGGAGACTGGCTGCCCTTTTTGCTGAGAGATAGGCTGAAGCATTGAGGGTTTGGCTATAAACTGGTAGCTGCCTATTTGCTTAGGCTCCCATGGAGTTGGCGTCTATCTTTTTGCCCAGGTCATACAGTGGTCTGAGAATCTGCTGGTTCCCTTTGCTATGTACATGGCAGGGGTCCAGTATTGGTATTCACCTGCTCTACCACCCTGGCCTCAGGGTCTCTTGCTGATTTGCTGAGGAGATGTTTGCAGCCAGATCACTAGACAACCTTCCTGTCCTGACTGCACCTTCCTTTTACCAGAATGAGTCTGAATCCTCCTGGCAATCTTCCAAATTTCCTTGGCTAAAAAGATTGTTTCACCTGTATCCTTGCTGATTCAGCTGTTCCAAAATCTGTCTTGGGGTACTCTTTTATGATTTCTCAGAGGTTAACATGGGATAGTTACAGCAATTCATAGTTTACTAAGCTATTCTGGCTCTTAATATTTTCTATTTTTTTTACACATATGGATATTGTATTCTGTCAGATTTGAGGAGCATCTACTGATATAATTATAATTTTTGTTATTATTATTTTGGTCAATCATGTTTATGTTTGTTTAATACTAAAACAACCCTCCATCCCTGGTATAAATTCAAACAAATGATTGAGTATAATCTTTTGATATGTTACCATATATTCTTGACTAATATTATATTTAAAAGTTTTACATCCATTTTAATTAGGGATATTAATCTATAATTTTCTTTGTTGTGACTTTGTTGTGTTCAGTGATGAAGACATATTTATCATAGAAGGAATTTTGTAAGATTCTATTTTTTGAAATATTTTATATAATATTTGAAATAAATGTTCTTTGAATGTTTGATAGAATTTGCTTGTAAATGCTTCTGATTCTAGAATTTTTTAAATTCAATTATGACTTCTTTCTTTTTAGATTGAGTTGCTTAAATCTAGATATTTTATATTTTTATAAATATTTATTCACTTCACTAACGTTGTTCAATTCATTGTTTTATAGTATCATAATACTGCCTTTTAATATATAGTATCATGGTTTTTAAACATGGAAAGGACCTTATAAATCATTTATTATAATTCCCTGATTTTACAAATAGGAAATATAAAGCTCTGAAAGCTGGGAAATGACTTTTTTATTAATGCCATATACAAAATAAGTAACAGAATCTAGAATAAAACCCAGTTCTCAGACAATAAATTTAATATTCTATCCAAAATGGTGATTTTGTAGTTGTAAAACTTAAATAATCAATTTATTAAAGGTCAAAATCCTTGTCATGTGGTATGCACCTAACAGTTGTTTGTTCACTTGATGTGAAACTATTAGTAGTTCTATATATTTGCTTCAAAAGGTGCTCCTTTGTATATATATATATATATATTATATATATATATATATATATATATATAAAGCACTCCATGTATTAATGAAACATTTACACTTAAGTCATATTTCTTGGGTGCTTTCATATCATTCATCTTTGATGTACATTCTCTAGTCTATTCACAGTTATTTATGTTGTTTTTTAATGTGTCATTTCTAGACACCAAGGTATTTGTGTGATAGTTAGATTTGCACATCAGTACAGATAATTCAAGATGGAATCTGTTCTAGTTACTAACATCTAGATGGGATTCTTCTTTTGATTCTGATCAGCATTCTTTATTTACTGTTGCCACAGGATATCTTTCACCATCCAGATTTGGTTCAATGATTTTCTTTCCTTAAACCCATACTCAACAGCATGGATTTAGAGTTGGAAGAAACTATAGAGGCAATCAATCAATCAACAATTATTTATTAAGAACCTACTGCATGCCTTACACACTGTGCTAAGAATTGACAAGATGATACAGCACAATGTCATTGCATCTTACCCTGATTTCTGCTCCAGACAATACTCAAGCCTGATACTGACACTAATTTGACATCTGCACTTTTCATCCTCTGGTAGTTGTTTGTATAACCTACCCTACCTTTGGATTACTTTGTTTATGGTTTAATGTATTTCTTTGCCATTGGATGACTGCTTTTGCCCTACCTTCTTTGGTTTGGGAGGACCAAGCAGTTAAAACTCCTTTAAGAGATAATGCTCAAGTAGTTATTGAAAATTCCCAATCTAGAAACATTTCTAGGATTCATTAGAATATTTGCTTATTCCTCCATATCTACAAGTTACTTCATAATCATTTCTTTGTTCAGTTTCTTTAACATCATTTTTCTTTCCTTAAAAAATGATATTTAATATTAATTTCAGAGTATTACTTCCAATGAACCACATCCCTTGTAATAAAGAATTTTTTTTTAAAAATAAAGGAAAAGGGAGAAGGAGATCAGTAAAAGTAAGCTAGGATCCGTAAAAGTAAGCTACATATCAGTAAAAACCAAAAGAATAATCAATATTCAAGAGCTGCAGAGCAGAAGTGTGCTAGAACCAAATCAAACTAGCTCAAGAGAACTGTTCAGTTTTCAGTGTGAGCATTTACATCCTAAAAATCTGCAAATGCTGTAAATCAGAGCTTTTATTATTGTTTCATTAATTGTTTAGATTTTAGAAAGATTTTTAGAAAGAAAATGTACATACCCCTTCACTTTGAGTCAAATGTTAAATATTTACCAGAACTTCCCATTTCTGCAAAGAAGGAAGCAAGATAGTGTCATTTTGTCAATTCTTTTCTTGGACTATCTTTAACTATTGTAACTATATGATATTCAGAAGTTTGTTTTGTTTTGTTCTTTCCGTTAGTGTTGCTTTAGTCACTGTGTATATTGTTTTATTGATTATATATACTTCACTTTGCAATAAGTTAACACCATCCCAATTCTTCATATTCATTGTTTCCTATGTTACAATAACATTCTATTTTATTCATATTTGTTTAGAAATTTTCCTTTTAATAGAAATTTACTTTGTTTAAGTTATATAATGCAATATACAAGTGATCAGGTTTTGTTCCATCTTTGACTTTGTTCAGGTATCTAATTAGCAATCTAGTAAAAGGAATAAATATTTTATTCACTCTTTTAGCATAACACCCAAATCTTGGTTTAATTTGGCTTTAAAAAAAAAAAAGAGCACTAACAGGGCTTCAAAGAGAGTAGAAGAAAGGGTTAAATGTGAAAGGGAAAAAATAAAGAAAGATACATCACTGACCTTCACTTTTCACCATTCCATGTAATATCTTTTAGGAAGAAGAAAAAGAAATGATAAAACTCTACCCTATATCTATCAATAAATATCCAATAAGCACTTGCTCTGGGATTAATTACTGTATTGGGCATTGGAAATGCAAAGACAAAAATGAAGTAATCCCTAACCTTAAGAAGCTTATATGTAAGCTATTAGGACTCTTTAGCTATCATTTTTCTCCTCTTGGATATCCATCTTTCATCCATTTACACTGAACTCCTCAATAGTAGCAAAGAAGAATGGGAATGAGGAGAAAAAGAAGATCCTTCTATTGCTATCAGAAGGATCTTAGCTTTCCTTTGTTCAGAGTGGTAACAATAACTAAAAGGAAGGAAAGGAAATCCAAGCATTGTTTTAGTACAACAGAAAGACCACTGACTCTGAGTCATCATATTAATGACAAGTGATTCAGAATCTGTTCTTGAGTCTGTGTTACTTCACATTTTTTTAATGTCTGAATAAAAACTATGATGACTACTCATCAAATTTGCCATTAAGTGAGAAGGGCTAGCTAACATGCTAGATGATAAGTTTCAGATACAGAACCCCTTTGGTAGGGCACTCAGTTAAATCTCATTTGATGAAATTCAATAACTGTATGATCCCTTGGTCTTCTGAGAAGGGAAAAGGAAAAGAAAAAATACATGAGGAAGAAAGGGAAAGGTAGATACCTTTTCCATTTCAAACTAAGCTTTTATCTTCACCCTTTCCTGTATATAGCAAAAACTTCATTTTATATCTCCAGCCTCCCAGAATCCTTTTAGTTCCTCATTCTTTGTAAAGAATCAATAGGATTTAACCCAGGAAACCCACCCCCTTTGCTGCCCAATTCCTTAGATACTTTATCTTATTTTATCATCAACTGGTTCCCCTAATTCTTTCATGGGAGGGGGTATGCCTTGCCATTAAAATGGACATGAAGAATGTCTATCCTTACTATCAGATATTTATGGGGAATAGGAAGGAGTTGTAGGTCCTTCTCAAATCAGAACTTCAATTGTATTACCCTTCACAAACTCTGGAAAAGCTACATGGAATAATGGCTAAACTGCTAAGCAGGATGCAGGGAAGACCTAAGTTAAAATCTTGCCTATTTCAATTGTTTATCTATGTGGCCCTTGACAAGTAACTTAATCTTTTATGTCTCAGTTTACTCATCTGTGAAATGAGGATGATAATAAAATGGCAAAGATCAGAAGAGATGATATAGACAAAGTTTTAAAACTTTAAAATACTATATGAATGCTATTATTATTATTATTATTAATTATGTAACCTGTTAAATCATATCACAATTTTAGTATTGTGCTTCAGCTACATTACTGATTAAATAGATTTTCATGGAGTGGTCTCAAAGGCAAGGAGAACTTAATCTAAGTACAGAAGTGAGGGGGTAAATGGAAGAGAATAACCATTTAATCATCCCCTCTTCTGCTCCATGCTAAATGCTTCACAAATATTTTATCCTGTTAGGTAGATATTATTCCCATTTCACAGCTAAAAAAAAAAAAAAACTACAGGGTTAAGTGTTTCCCCAGAATTACACAGCTAGTATCTGAAGACAAATATAAACTCATCTTTCTGACTTGAAGTCCAGTATGCCATCCACTGCCTCACCTAAGTATTTATATCATTATCTTGATAGAAGAGTGTATACTGAGTTCTAAATAGCCTGACTCTTGGAAAACAACTGATTGGAAAATGTGAGTAGATACTTAATCAATGCATTTGATCATGATTTTTTGATATTGGTTTCAGAGGGCTATGTGAAAGTATTATAAGGCTCATAACGACCCTTCAAACAAGAGTCCTGTGGATTATTTTGGGCTGAAAATCATAGAAAAATAACCCTATGCATCAAATGTCAACTAACTAATCAGTCAATAACATGCATGTCTTAAGAATCTACTATAAACTTATTATAATAGTTACAATTTATATTCATATAAGCATATCCAAAATAAATCAAGGTAAACTTGTATAGCGAAGTTTTAAAAACTGGGGGTCAGCAAAGATATCCTTTACAAAATAGGTTTGAAAAAGGTGCCAAAAATTCCAAGAGAAAGTATTGAGTCATCATATATGTTTATTGTTCAGAGAAATAACTTTATACATTCTTGCATTAGGATTATAACCTTGGAAGATAGGTAGAGAATTTCTAACACATTTCAAATGATAGCACAGATTCCCTAAAAAGAATCATAAATTTTTAAAATTTGAAAAGATATAACAGGTCATCTAACCTTTCACAAATGAGAAAACTGAGACCTAGAGAGGTTAAGAGGTGCCCAAGATCATACAGAGAATAAATGGCAGAGTGAAGGTTGCAATCCTTTGATACTAAAATCTACAGTGTTTCAAATGCCTTTTAATTAGCTTGTTTACTAATAATAGTAATCATAGTCATTATATTGCCTTGAATACTCACCTACTGTTAAATCACATAGATGACATTACATTTCAAAGCATTTAGCTATGTTTTAAATTTATGGATTATTAGCTAGCAAACCATTCAGTGAAGTTTTACTTTTGTGACCTCAAAATGTAATCAATTATAAAAATAATTTGTCACAGAAACAATTCAATCATTTTTGATAGTTCTGGTGGGGGGGTGGGGTGGGGGTGGTTAGAGATAGAGACAGAGACAGTCAGAGAAAGACTGACAGATAAACAGAGATAGATATACAGACAGAAACATACAGATGGTAGGGATGTGGGGGGAGAGGTGGAGAAACAGATAGATGGGGAGGAAGAAATACAAAGACAGAAAGAGAGAGAGAGGGAGAAAGAGGAAGGAAGGGAAAGAAGGAAGGAAGGAAGGAGAAGGCGAGAGGGAGGAAGAGGGAGGGAGAGAGGGAGAGAAGGGGAGAGAGAGAGAGAGAGAGAGGGAAAAAGGGAGAGAGGGGAAGAGAGAGAGAGAGAGAGAGAGAGAGAGAGAGAGAGAGAGAGAGAGAGAGAGAGACTGCGATTGTAACTACGACTACACAGGAAACTCAGCTATCTTTCTACCCAGAGACAGTCTGAGTTATTTAAAAGAGGTTGAGTCTCCAGCTTCTCACTAAAGAATCTGTTAGGAGTTCGTTTGTATTTTGAGCAGGAGAAGAAGCAAAAGAGGTAAGTCTGTGTAGTATCTTATTCTTAGTGAACTTATATTTATATTGAAGATTGAAGAAAAAAATTTATCCATTGCACTAAAACTTTTCAACTCTAAACTGAAACTAAAGTCTTAAATGTCTGCACTTGTCTGTTGCTCACAATGCATGGTTTTGTTTTTATTCTTTGTTTCTTTTGTAGTTGTTTGAAAGGTAGTGCTATGTTTTGGTTTATAGAGAAGGATGGCAAATAGAGAAAAAGATGAGAGGTAAAAATTCACATGAAGTGTTTATATAAGGAAGCTGGCTATTAAAATCTGATTACTGAGAATGATAGAATAATAAAATTTTAGAATAGGAATGGCTGTCTGATAGATTTTTGTGTTGCTCTTGAAACTCACATGATAGCAAATATAAATATTAAGTATATAAAAGGTTATATTTTTCTTCAAAAATATTTGTATTAGACGCAAATTCCATTGTTCTCTTTACATCATGTCTCTGTATGAACAATTAAATTAAGTTTGATAGCTTTTTAGAGATACTTACTTTTGTCGTTTTCATATTATTAACCACATTTTCTAACCAGACTAAAAGGATCTTTTACAATGTAAGAACTATATGTTGCCTATTGTTGTGTACAAACAGGGGCCAAAGAAATAGAGAATTTTGTTGTCAGTTGCCTATGGGAACTATTGCTGAGCACATTGTTTAAGGTAGTTCTTGCTTTCTTTTGTGAACTAGCCTATTTATAATGAAACCAGACAAGAAAGAAGAAAAATCATGAAGATTCTGCTATAATAAGCCTTATTATGTTTCTGAAAAACCTAACTTTAACTTAAAAGAAAACATCAGTGTTAAGATTCGATTAAAGTCCTTGGTCTTAAGTTAATTTACCTGGAAAAAGTTATTCTTTGAAAAGCTTTCATTTAGTGCCTTAACTGAATTGAGTCAGAAGTTGTAAGTCTGAATCCTGGTTCTACTAATTGGGCCTTCCTAGGAATTTACTTTTCTTCTTTGTGCCTCAGTTTCCTCTCTGAAAACTAAAAGGGTTGAATTAACTGATCTCTGGGGTCCCTTTCTACCTCAAATCTAATGTTGGTGGCTACTATTTCCAGACACTCTGCCTGAGATGGACAAATGTCATTATTAAAATTTATGCCAAGCCTATACGGAGAATCAGCTGGACAAATGTGATGGTATATACATTCCAAAAAAAAAAAAAAAAAGTGTCTTTTTCTAAAGACTAAACATTGTCTGCATGGTAAAATCAACATCTGTCAGCTCCTTCCTTTGAGTCTCCCTGAAAGATCTCAATTTACAATCTAATATAGAACTTTCTTTAGCTGGAGAGGACTAGGTTAAAATACTGAGAGAAAACACTCAACTTCATATGCAATTTCCTTAGCTGATTGAGTAATTCACACATAGAAGGTCTTCCGAGTTGTTAGTTCCATTTAACATTGAATCTAGTTTTTATGTCAAAATGGGAAGAATAAACACAATTCACTAAGACTGAGACTGGAATAAATATATACCTTTTCAATATCTACTTTCTCCTTCCCCCACTACAGTTTCAGTCATGTTGTCTTTGCAAATGATCTATTGGGTTTAAAATCCTCCTCTTACTAGATCTCCTAAGTAAAACATTCATTTCTCTTTTATCCAGGTTCTTTTTTATGGTTGAAATATTTTTCAATGATCAAGGTAATCTTTTTTTTTTTATTTCCCCATACCTTAAAATTTATCTTAAACCAGAGGTTCAAAAGTGATAATAATGGAGAGATTCTGGATTATTTTTCTTTTTTAACTTCTTCAACCAACAAATAGGATACATTTGGAGTTTATTTGAAGATAATGGTGACCCCAGTCCTCTGGATCATAACTTCAGAATTTTAATTCAACAACACATCATTTTTAAAAGTGTTTCAGATACATAGGCCTTAAATTAAGATTGAGTTCCCATCTGTTCTCTGTCTTTTCCATTTCTTGCTTTCTGAAAAACAATTAAGTCACTCCTACCACTGCTACTACAAAAGGTAAAACATAGCTCCATTCACCATCCCTTTGACTACCTAGACCAAAACTCTGTCCCAAACCACGATTGTTCTATGGATTATCTATTCCCTGTTAGAATGAAAGTTTCCTGAGGGCAGGCATTGTCTCTCTTTAGCATTTATAACCCTGACATGCAGCACCATGCTTAGCACATAGGAAGTACTTAAGACTTATTGATTAATTGGTTTTTTCTGTAAAAGTCAATATTGATGGTTAGGTTATTTCCCTCATACAATTTGTGTGACTATAAATCAATTTTAACATACTATTTAAATAGGTTTTAATTCTTTTATGTTTCTTGAAGACATTCTTATTCCATATTTATGTATTCATTAATAACTAAAAGTGCTCTTAGATCACATTGATATGATGCTTTATTTGTAGGGTACTTCACACATTTTCATTTCACCTTAATAATGATCTAGAGAGGTATGTGCTATAATTATAGCAATTTAAAAGATGAGAAAAGTAAAGACAAAGTATGTTAAATGACTTGCCAATGGTTGCAAAACCTCTTGCAAACCCAGATTTTTTTTTTGCCTCCAAATATGGTATTCTATTCACTATACCATGTTACCTCTCCAAACAACATGTCTTGTTGGGACTTAATTCTTCAACCTCAGCCCTTTCACATACTTATGACAGTATACCATGTATATGATTATCAGTGTTTCTGGTCTGAGTACTAGGCTGTAAGTTCAATATGAGTAAGAATTTTCAAACTATTCCATATTAATGAATGCCAAAGGTATTTCTTTCCTTCTATTCCTACCCAGAGTCCCAGGTCTTCCATAGTTGCTCTCCAACTATAGGGATGGCTAATATATGTTGAATGAATGAATCAAGTTTTATTACCTAGATAGTATAATACCATATGCATTTGTCAATAGTCCAAAAAAAAATAGATAGGTAATACAGTAGAATGAGACCTGGATTGAGTGTTAAAAAGACCTTAGTTCAAATTCAGCCTCAGACACATTAGCTATATGACTCTGATTAAATCAATTAACCTCTGTCTCAATCCTCTTAGTCATAAAATAGAATTAATAATAGCACCTGCCTCCCAAAATTGTTTCATAGATCAAATGAGATAATTGTAAAGCACTTAGCACAATGCCTGGAATATACTAAGTGATATATAAATCTTGGTTATTATTATTGTTGTTGTACTAGTACTAGTGGTCGAGATGGTGGTTCTGGTTGTAGTGATGGTAGTAGGCAACAATATATCTCTAGTACACAAACTGACAATTGGATTTCTTATTTATTTATTTTGAACTTAAATACAAAATAGAAAAAAATTGTCATGTGTGCAGCAGAACAAGAGAAGATTCAAAATATAAAGCACTAAATTTCCATTTCAAGAAAGCCCATGTAATAAATATGACACATTCAGTTTAGAACTGTCCATCTTATCTTTGCTAACATAGAGGGTTTTTTGTCCTTTGCTTTGTACTTTTTATCTTTTTTCCCCCTTCTTCCCCTTCTCCCCAAAGAAGGCAAAAGCCAAGTTCAGAGATTACACACACACAAACAAGCTTATATACATAGAAATATACACATATATACATATATACATTCATGTGTATCTATATAAGACTATACTTTGCTTTTGTTTGTCCTCTTTTTCTCTGAAGGCAGATAATATTTTCCTTCATAAATCCTTCTTTCCATATTTTTCTAACTCCTTGAAAATATCATCATTGCTACACAACAGCAATATTTCAACTTTACACTTTCTAGTCATTTTAAGAATTCTAAAACAATATTGAGTAATATGGCTGACATACAGTATAATTTCCTTTTTTTTTCTTTTTTGATTAAACTTATTTTATCTTTAACTTTATCTGAGATTATGATTACTATCCCTGCTTTTTTTACATAACAAGTTATATCCCTGATCTTTATTTTATGTTCCTATCTTCTACCTGCTACCTTCCCTTCCTATTTAAATTAACCTAATTTCCCTCCCATATTTTCTCCCTTCACTCTTTTCCCTTGGCTTCTTGTTTCTCTCAAAATATAGAAGACATTTATAGTCTTTGAAGTATATGTGTGTCTGTGTTAATATATATAATGTGTATATACATGCATGCATGTAAATATGTATCTGTTATTCCTCTTTACCCTATTACCATTTATCTATATACCTTATCCCATTTGTATCAATCTATATAGCCTTCTACACTCACACCTTATCCTATTCCCTCACTTTTATTTCTTGATAAATTTACAAATCTTTTATTCCTTTCCAAATGTATGTTTTTTTCTCTCTTTAATTAAGATCTGATGTGAAAAGGTTTTTTCCCAAAAATCTCTCCTTTATCATTTCCTTCCCCTTAGCTTTATTTCTCTCTAAATTTAGAAGAATTTATACATTACTAGCTATATATGTATGTGTGTATATATGTATATGTATATATATATATTTTCAAAAATATATATATATACATATGTATACACACATACAGAGAGAGAGAGTTCCTTCTTTAATCCATTTCTGATGATAGTAAGGTTCTAGAACTACTAATTCCCTTTCCCCATCAAATTCTTTGTATCAATTCTTACTCTTACAACTCATTTGTATAAGATAAATACTCCTTTTTTACTTTTATTTACATGGTTTTGCTTTTTAGAATAACTTCCCACTCAGGTCTACTTCAATCTCTCTTTTGAACTATCCAATTACCAATGACAATCTTAGACAAATACAGTTTATATTTCCAAATGTAAAAAATAAGCAATTTGTTGTTATTGAGTCCTTTGCAGTTAATCTTGGATGTCTACCTTATATTAAGGTAGATTTTATATGCCAAAGTTTTTATTAAGTTCAGGGATTTTTTTTTTTGGCAACAAAATCTTGAAAGTGTGGCAATTCATTGAATATTCTTTTCCCCTTTTCATTTGGGATTATGTTTAACTTTGCTGAATATGATATTTTCATCCACAACCCCAGTTCTTTTGTTCTTCCATATGTAGTGTTCCAAGACCTATAGTCTTTTAATTGACTATATTTGCTATATTTGAATTGTGGGGTGTGTGCGTGTGTGTCTTGTTATATTTTCTCCTTAAGCTGAGGGTTTCAGAATTTGGTTATGATATTCCTGTAGGTTTGCCTTGCAGCATCTCTTTCAAGTGGTGATCAGTGAATTTTTTTTCTACCTCTACTTTTCCCTCTTGTTATTTCTTGTATTATTGTAACAAGATTTTTTTTTTTTACTTGTATATTTTGGTAGTCCAATTGCTCTTACATTTTCTCTTGGTTCATTTTACAGATCAGTTATTTTTCTTACGCTAGGTTTCATATTGTTTTCTATTTTTTATTCTTTCTATTTTATTTATTATTTCTTAGTTTCTTATAACTTCATTGGCTTCCTTTGCTGAATTTTAGCTTTCATGGAGTCATTTTCTTCAGTAAGTTTCTGTATCTCCTTTTCTAGTTAGTTGATTTTCTTTTTATAATCCTGTTTTTCTTGGATTGTTCTTATTTCTTAATATTTTTCTGGTCCATGCATGTGTATTAAATATGTATTTTTAAATACACATTTCTTTATGAATCACATTAAGAGAAAAAAATCAGAACAAAGAGTAAAAAACCACAGGAGAGAAAAAAACATAAAAAAGAAGTAAATATGACATGCATTGATTTATATTAAGTCTCCATAGTTCTTTTTCTGGATGCAGATGGCAGTTTCCATCCAAAGTTTATTGGGATTGCCTTAGATCACTGACTCACTTAGAGAAACCAAGTTTTTCATATTTGATCATTTCACCATCTTGTTGTTAATGTTCACCATGTATCTATTTCTGCTTGTTTAGCTCATTATTAGTTCATGTAAATATTTCCAGGCTCTTCTAAAATCAGCTTGTTCATCATTTTTTATAGAACAATTATATTCTATTACTTTCATATACTTCAATTTATTCAGCCATTTCACAACTGATAGGCATATACTATCTTCCAATTCTTTGCTACTAAAAAAAGAACTGCTACAAACATTTTTACTCATGAATCATTTTCCCCCTTTTATGATTTCCTTGTTATACAAACCAGTAATGGCACTGCTGGATCAAAAGGTATGCATAGTTTTATAGCCCTTTGGGCATAGTTACAAATTGCTCTCTAGAATGGTTGAATCATTTCACAATTCCATCAACAATGCATTAGTGTCCCTCTTTTCCCACATTCCCTCCAACATTTATCACTATTTTTTCCTGTCATCTCAACCAATCTGAAGATATAAAGTGGTATCTCAGAGTTGTTTTAATTTGAATTCCTCTAATCAATAGTGATCTAGAGCATTTTTGCATATGACTCTAGGTGGCTTTAATTTTATCATCTGAAAATTGTCTGTTCATATCCTTTGACCATTTATCAGTTGGGTCAATTGAATCAAAGCCATTCAACATGTAAATTTGATACAGTTCTTTATATATTTCAATAATGAGAACTTTATCAGAAACAGTGGCTGTAAAAATTTTTCCAATTTCATATTTCCTTTTTACTCTTGTTTGTTGGTTTTGTTTGTGCAAAACTTTTAAATTCAATGTAATAAAAGTTGCCCATTTTGCATTTTATAACATTTTCTAGTCCTTCTTTGGTCATAAATTCTTCCCTTCTCCAAAGATCTGATAGTAAATTACCCCTTGCTCTCATAAGTTGCTTATGGTATAACTCTTTATGCCCAAATCATGTATCCATTGACCTTATTTTGGTAGATTGTTCTTATTTTTAAAATTTTTCCTGAATTACTCTCATTTGATTTTTAAAGTCCTTTTTTTTTTGAGCTCTTCTTTGAATTATTTCTGTGCAGATGGCCATATGACATTACTCTCTGGGGCATGAGAAGCTTTTCTTTTTGCTTCAGTATCATGCTCCAAAGATGAACCCCAATCTTCTCTATCCCCATAGTATCTTTCTATGGTTTGATTCTTTCTCCTTTGCCTGCTAATTTAAAAAAAAATTATAGTTGTTTGTTATTGTAATTATTTCTAGTTCTGAGGTGAGAAATGGTATCTCTAGCCTCAAGTTCTCCTTAAGTTCTCCTCTCTGGCCTGGAACCAAACCAAGAACTTCACTCTCCTAAAAGTTTCTACAACCACCAGCCTCTCTGTCCTATTGCTTCTGCACTCACCAAATGTATGCTGGTTTGCTCAGGGCCACATCTTGATACCACAGCTGGGCCTGTAGTCCTGTATCCACAAAATTTTCAAGGAACAAATTAAACTAGGTTGACTGGCACAAAAGATACATAGAAAAGAAATATCAGTGAGGCAAGAAAGACAATTTAGGAACAGATTATGGAGGGCTTTCTCATTAAGCCAAATACAGGAAAGAGTCACCACAGATAATTCCCAAGCAGGGAAATACCATTATCAGAACAGTGCTTTAGCAATATAAATTAGCCAAACATATTAAGAATGGGTTAAGGAAACTTGAACTTGATCACAGGGATAACCATGAGATTTTAAACCCAGTTAAATAGAACAGCTTGTGAGCATATCTCTAGATCTTCAGGAATTATAGAAATCTTTAAATATAACCCTCTCAATTTACAGAGAAAAAAACCTGTAGAAAGGGTAAGTGATTTGGCTAGAGCCACATACTTAGGAGTGCCTGTGACTTGAACCCAGGTCCTCCTGATATCAACCTAGCTATCTACTATCTAGCTGTCCATAACTTTTTATATGCAAATATATACAGTTTCTTCCTGACTAATAAGACTTCATTAATACAGTTTCTCAACTAGCATAATATTTGCCAGCATGGATGGAAATGACAGTTATATGAAATAATTGAAGGTATAATTCACAGAAATAATTGCTTGATTGGATGTGGTCCATGAAAAAAAATGTGACCCTTGATCAAAGATAACACTAACATTTTTAAAACTGCAAGAGGATTATACCATTAACAAAAATAGAGAAATTAAGAAGAGTTAATGGCAGTACAAAGCATGTTAAATTAATAATTAGAGTATCTAGATTCAAATTTCAATCCTTCCACTTGCTAACTACATATATGACCTGGATTTCTCTGGACCTCAACTTTCTTATCTGCTAAAATGAGTTGCCTTCCTTGCATGAGTATTAGATCCCCATGAAGTTTCTTCCCCCTCTAAATATATGAATACATGAATGCTGCTTTTTGTCTGGTAGGATGGAAAGAAGTGAGGAAATCCATTTTATACATGTTGAATTGCAAGTGATATTACAGGGAAATAGAGATATGGAGAATCATGAAATCATAGATTTAGAGTAGAAAGGACCTTAGAAATAAACTCCTTGTTTGCTCAAGGTCATGTAGCAGCAAAATGAAAGGACAGAATTTGAACCAAGGTCCACTGAAATCTCGTATAATTGTTTTGTTTTGTTTTGTTTTGTTTTGTTTTTGAGGGGGGGCGGTGCGGAATAGGAGGAAAAAGATAAGCTTTTGAAAAGGACAAAGAAATGGTCAGAACAGTAAGATGAAAACTAGCAACTATGTACAAGTACTCAACAAGGAGAAATGGACCTATAGGTAAAGAGATAGGGTGGTATAATGTAGAGGTGTCCAAGTCACTGTTCCAGTTCACAGGTGACCCCCAATACTTACAAGTACAGCCCAGATTAAAATATTAATTGGGAATCAAATAACTACCCTAAATTATGGGTGACTGATAAACAATTTCAGTTGTGCAGAAAAGAGATGAGGTATAGAAACCAAACTTAAGGGGATTCCAAAAAGACTAGTTCATGAAGTAAAGATTAATAACTCATTCAATTTAAAATTAAAAGAAAGAACTAGAATTGAGAAAATGGATGGTGGATTTGAGTAGATTTTTTTTAAGAGAAAAAGATTTTGTTGTATATGTCTTAGAAATTTGAAGTTGTTTAAAGAGAGTGAAAATATTGGACTGATGCTAGAGAGAAAGTAGATGATTTAGAGACCAGGTAGATAGCACAACAGATAGAGAAACATACAGAACAATGGAATGGAAGTCAGGAAGACCTGAATTCAAATCTAGCCTCAGATTTTCTTTTTATCTATATAATTCTGAGCAGGTTCTTCTGCTCTTCTGCTCTTTTGTTTTACTTCTGTCTGGTTCAGTTTCTTCATCTCTATAGTAGCATCTACTTTTGCAAGGTTGTCATGTGATAACATTTGTAAAATATTTTAGAAATCATAAAGTATGATATAAATGTTAACTATTACGCTTAGGATAAAAGGAAATAGATGGATTAAGGGCACAGGAAGAAATGAAAAATAACATCTTTTCCTCAATACAGGAAGCAAAGAAGAGAAGATGCAGTTCCTTTCTTTTCCTTTCTCTTTTTCCTTAATTGTTCCCTTATTTATTTTGTATAAAAACCAGCCTGCCGTATGTATAGTGTGGTACACAAAATTTTGTTATGTGGATACACTATACATATATGTATATACTCATATAAATATGTATATATTACATATATGCACACACATATATAAAGGATAGATAATAGATATCTTTGAAATCTCATAAAATATCTAGCCTCTTGTACTTCAACACATAACTACATTTGCAAACAAAATTCCATTGTTTCTAAGAGACTGGAAATATAAGAGGTGTTGCTAGGATTTGTCTGCAGCATGTTTGACCAGGAGTCAGTGGGTCTGACTCAAGGTTCCTATTGCCTCCTAATTATTTTGGGAATGTTGTGTAAGGCTATAGTCAGGTAGCATCACTCATTTTATAACAGTTCATTGTAGCAAGAGAACATTGAGATCAAAAGAGGTTAATCCAGACTAGTTCAAGTGTGAATAAATAAGGTGTAATGTGTTTCTCCAGATGCCAAGGTGTACTGGCATAAAGGCCTGCTTACATAACTAGAATAGTCTTTAAAAAAAAAAGAACCTCCCACATTAATGAAAATGGCAGTTTTGTTTGGAGAAAGGCCACTACACTGGGAGTTGGCAGACTCATGTAATAGTCATAATTCTGTCATTTTCTTGCTGGCTTGGTTTAAACAAGCCTAGGCTAGCTGCCTCTTTAGGAATACAATATCTCATATAGAATAAGAATATAAATCTTAAAGACCTATAAGGTCTATTCTACCTTTAACATGATGCCCTTTTTTTATTTTATTATGTACATGGTCAAAGAGAAAGTACCCTGACACATTTTGTGTGACTAAATTTCCATCTAGGTATCTTGATCTTAAATTGATCTTAATCCTCAGTGCTTAACCCTTTGGGAGTTGCCAGAATTGTCGTACTTAAGTATGTTTTAGTACTTGCTGATAAGAGAAGCAGGGAAGTTTTAAATTTTGAATGGCTCACCATGGTTAGGTGAACAGAGGATATCTTTAGAGGAAACAGAGGATATTCTTAGAACAATCATGGAAAACATACTGGCCATGTAACCCACCACAAGTCTATTAATTTCTCAGTGATTGAAGCAACATAGGCATTCATTGATATAGAAGTTGCCTCACCTGAGAATTCCCTATGCCAATATCCCTATTACTGCAGTGCCTTTCTCTGTTCCTCTAAATTTGATAAATATATGTGTTGCAATAAAAAATTTCAGATCTATGTATATCTTCTTATTTTGATTATATCTACCATAAGATAAATAGTTGGTTGTTGTTATTTCAGTCATGTCCTACTCTTTATGATCCCATTTGGTTGTTTATTTTTTGTCAAAGATATTGGAGTGATTTGCCATTTCCTTCTCCAGCTCATTTTACAGATGAGATAAGTGACTTACCCAGGATCATACAGCTAGTAAGTGTCCAAAGCTAGATTTGAATCAGGTTTTCTTGACTTCAGGGCTGGGGCTCTATCCACTACACTTCCTAGCTATCCCTCTGGTTAGTAATTAACTATTATCTTCCTTTAAGAATACAACTATTAACTAATATAGTATAGTGTCTTTAGTATTTGTAATCTACTCTCCCAGGCCGACCCCACCCCCCCCTCCGCCATTCATATTTCCATAATACTTAATTCTGGAAGCCAAATAGAATCAATAACTCTCCAAAGAAAAATAGATTACTTTTTTAACTTCTTTTTAAGCTTTCAGTCCAACCATTCTTATATAATTTGATTTGTGCAGCAATATCATTTTTAAGAAAATCCTATAAATTATCTAATCAGTGACTATTATCTAGTCATTTCCTCAAAATATTGGAAATACATTTTATTTTTTCCCATTGGTGTTCTTAATACATGTATCAAGTTCACAACTATGTGATTTTATTATTATCCAGTTCACTTTTTGCTATATTGACAGTGCTGTTATATAACAATTCATTCATTCTTCATAGGTTCTCTCCACTCATAATTTTCCTAATATTTCAACCAGTTCATTTATTTCCATAATATATGAGTAACCTGCATAAAATGAGTTGAATAAATCACTTTGGTAAATGATTATCTTTAAACATATCTTTATCCATTCCTTAATTTCTTTGCTCTTCATTACATGTGGTATGTTCTCATTGCTAGTTCATTTTTCTGAAGAGACAGATAAAGTTTTAAACATAAAATCTGGTCCCCAAAAAGTTTGCTGAGTAATCCAGATCTCAGCTTAACTTCTGTCTCAGTTTCCTCATATGTAAAATGGGGATGATAATAGCATCTACTTCTCAAGATTCTTGTGAGGACAAAATGAATTAGTATTTGTAATGGATTTTGTAAACTTTAAAATCCAAGTAAATTTTTTTTCCTGTTGCCTTGGGGGTAAATATTTATA
This sequence comes from Antechinus flavipes, assembly GCF_016432865.1. NCBI lineage: Eukaryota > Metazoa > Chordata > Mammalia > Dasyuromorphia > Dasyuridae > Antechinus > Antechinus flavipes. The sequence continues at coordinate 240,390,646 of NC_067401.1, forward strand.
AAGACATTGAGTATAGTTGAATTATTCAATACACAATTATTAATTACCTACTATGTGTAAAACACTGTGGAAGGAGCTGGGAAGATAAAGTCAAAAGTGTTCCAGATTTGAAGAAATTTACATTCTAAGGTTTAAAAAAGTCTTTTCAGTATTTCTTTGGTTATTTAAGGACATCTTTGTAATCTCCTCAGTTAATTAGTACTTTGTCTGAAAGGCCTCTTTTAATTTTTACCAGGAAAATGTGTTAAACAGGACAGCTCATCATTACAGCCAATAAAACATTTCCTCAGACCTTTTCTTCCTTCAGCTTCCATTCCATGGTAGGCAGGAGAAAGTTACTATCTTTCTCCAGTGAGATGAGAATCCCATCCCACTTCAGGGATTCTCATGGTATCATCATGCAAGAGATTTAGCATTAGCTACAATTTTGAAGATAAGTAAATTCATATCAGAGGGAGACAAATGAATTCCCAAGAGGTGCTTGACAAAATCAGTCAGAAACAGGAATGGAGACTAAATGTGATATGCTATCCCTTTAACTATTCTTCTCCAATCAAGTACTATGGGGAAAGTGCCACTAAATTTATCTAGAATAAGATAGAATACAAAAGAGTACTTATCTCAAATAGCCTTACCTTGAGTACTATACATTACTTTAAACTCTCCAGTGGCCAGTTCTCAATAGAAAATATATCTGAAAATGTCATGAGGTAGATTTTCAAAGAGTGATAGTCCTTATAATAATGGTGACTCCCATATTTAATCTCCATGATCAAATAAAAAATCATTTGTTTGGCATGTTTTACATTTTCAGTTTTCTTACAACCTCCTGACTACTAAGTACTCTTTTTTCCAATGATACTGGCCTCATTCATCTTTGTCTCCTCATTTCCTTCACATGCCCATTAAAATCCTATTATCATCAGAAAACCTTTTCCAAATCCTTCTTATTTCTAGTGTCTTCCCTCTATTGACTTTTTCCTACTTATCTGGTATACAGTATAATTGCACACATTTGTTTGGAACATTGTCATTAAATTTTGAGATTTTTGAAGGCAAGGACTGTCTTTTGCATTTTTTTTTTATCTCTGGTGCTTAACACAAGATCTACCTCATAGGAGGCACTTAGTTGACTAACTTTATATAGTATTTCAAGTTTTGCAACATTTTATCTAATTTAATTATTAAAAACAATATTCATTAACTATATTGAAGAAAAATTGATACTGAACTTTATGTTGCAGGCATATGGTTACCAGAAAATTATGTTGTAGTATTTTGAGTTTTTTTTTTATCATTTTTAGATTAATCTAAATCATTGTTCTCTTTAGAAAAAGGAATGTTCTGACAGTCCTCTCATGTCCTCAAACATTTCTCTAACACAAGTCACTTTTAAATCATATTTGTACAGTATTCTTGATATGGTCCAGCTTGTCCACTAAAGTAATCTGAAACTTTTCTTTTTGAAAATTTATGTTGTCCCTTCAGGTCATGAGGATTGACAATGACCTTGATTAGGCAAGATGTAGTTGTCCTTCTAAGTCTGGCTACCACCCTTAAACCATCTTCTGAGGTGCTAGCTTTCAGTAGTAACCTTTTCTATACATAATGCATAATGAAAGATGTAGAGAAAAAAGAAAAAAAATGGCAGTGGACATTATTTCCTGAGAGGTTTGATTAAGTATTAAAAGATTTCCTTCCTTCATTTAAGTATGAAATGGATTTTAGGATAGGGAAATATTTCTTTTCCATTGAATTAAAAATGAGAGGAAACAAGTCTTTGTTAACTGCCAAAGTACCAAGCACTATGCTAAGTGCTTTGCAAATATTATCTTATTTGATCCTCACATCAACTCTCAGAGACAAATGTTGTTATCATTTTAGGAATGATAATAGGAAACTGAGAGATTGGCACATGATCTCACAACCAGTGATGATAAATAAAATGGGGATGATAATAGCATCTACTTCTCAAGATTCTTGTGAGGACAAAATGAATTAGTATTTGTAATGGATTTTGTAAACTTTAAAATCCAAGTAAATGTTTTTTTTTTTTCCTGTTGCCTTGGGGGTAAATATTTATAAAGACATTGAGTATAGTTGAATTATTCAATACACAATTATTAATTACCTACTATGTGTATGTGTCTAAGCCTGGATTTGAACTCAGGCATTCCTGACTCCAGGCCCAACTCACTATTCATTGTGTCACCTCTAATATGCTTTCACATTCATAAAATGAGGTACATACAATTTACTTTTTTTCTTTGTTTCATCGGTTGCTGTGGCCATTTTTTTTTCAACTAATTGCTATCCAGGTGTGAGTCAATTCTCTCTAATGCCCATCCACATTGGTCTAAATCTAAGTATTTGATTCAGGGGACTAGGAAAATATTGCCAAAGATGCTTAGTTCTGTTTTTGACAAGTTGAGCAGATGATGATATTAGGAAAGGAGATAGAATGGAAAGAGAAGGAAAGAGAGTCAAGACCAAAGTCCTGGGGAACATATATATTTAAGATGATAAAGAAGAAAACTGAATCAATCCGGTTTGTGAGGAAGAAACAGTTATTATGTGAGGCAAGAAAAAAAGTGGTATGGAAACCAAAAGGGGAAGCATCTAGAAAAAATGAGGTAGTCAACTGTGTCAAAAGCTGCAGCTAAAGAAGATGACAATTGAAGGGCTGGGAGGGAGAAATCATTGCATTTCTAAGAGAAGTCATAGGATCTTGTAGATAACCTTGGAAAGGATAGGTTTAATAAAGTATTGGAAACATTGCTAAACCTCAGACTGTAGGAAAGGAAGGGAATAAGTATAAAGTCCTTACTGTGCTCTAAGCATTTTTATACCATCCCTTTTAATCCTTACAACAATGCTGAAAAGGTTATATGCTATTATTATCCCAATTTTACAGTTGAGAAAATTGATATAAATAGCAGTTAAATACCCTGGGTCATATAGCTAGTAAGTGTCTGATGCTGAATTTGAACTTCATTATTTTGACTTTAAGCTCCCCTCTCTATTCATTGGATGAATAGCTACCCCTGTGGGAGGTTGAGAAATGAGTGGCGTGTTTGTTAATAAAGGGAACCAAAAAATATAGAAAGGTAATCTAAGAAAATCATCAAGTGAAAATGAAAAGGAGAACTTTTTTTTTTATTTGTGATGGTGGTTTTTAATTTTGGTTTTTGTTTGGTTTGGTTTGGTTGTTTTTCAGAAGTTAACAAGTTTGATAGAAAAGTAATAGGAGAAGTGGATGGGGTAGAGAAATAATAAATGAACAAGGTCTTGAAGATGGAGAGATGAGATTAACGATCCAAAGGAAGATAGTCTTAAAGGAAAAAGAATTCCACTTCATCACAGACTAGAAGAAATGGGGAGAGGTATGTTAAGGATGCTGAGAGGTTGTGAGGTTAAAAAGAGGAAGTCTGAGTAACTTCCTCATGATTATACAGAGAACAAAGGCAGAGTTAAGATTCAAAACCAAGTTTTCTAGCTCAAAATTCAATGTACTCTTTAACAGAATACTAAATGCAGTAATGTAAATAGCATGAAGCATTGGAGCAAGCCAATCTTAGCTCTGATGTTTTCTACCTGTGTGACATTGAGCAAGCCACCTAACCTTTTTAAGGCCTCAGTTTCCTCATATGTAAACATGAAGGGATTATATTTTATGGCCTCTAAGGCCCATTTTATCTCCAAATATATGAGCCTATGAACTCAAGAACACTTTTCATACACGATTGCCCATTGGCATTTAGTATATTTTAATTCACAGCTTATGTGTGTATGTGTATGTGTGCATGCATGCATATGTTTATATGTATATTTGTGTGTATGCATGTATGTATATATTCTGTTTCTCAAAACACTAAAGGGATAATTTCTTCCTTCCCAATTCCTTCTTTCATCTACTTAATTCCTTTTTTAATCAAAATAAGTAGCAGTCACTGTCATATTAAAATAACAACCGAGTGGGTCACAAAGTATGTTTTATAAACTTTAAGCTTGTTAAATCCAGCATTGGATTTAATTGGAGTGCGGAAGTCAGTATTTTCATGTATTCTTAAATTAAATCTACTCCTCTTTGCCTCAATCCACTCCACTCCCAGAACTAACTCCCAGTGTTCCTTGGCATTTGCAGACATAGAAAAGCTGGTTTTTATTGTGTTTTATAGTAATTGGTAAAATTCTTCACTTTAATATTGTGTGGGATCTTGTTTGAGTCCCAATTGCTAAATGGATTGAAATGATCAAATTCTCCCTGCTGAGGCGGCTTTTTATTATTTCCATTTAGAAGAGAGAAGACATCAAGGTTATTTTCAAGACAACTACTTATTATGGTAAAGATTGCATGTGAGGCTAAGTGAAGACAACAAAGAGGACAGATGAGAGAGAAAGTTTCATAGAGCAGTGTTAATTCATCTTATTTCATAAATGGATTTTCTTACTCAAGGGTAAAATACAGAAAGAAAATTTTTCTAAAGCATAAATATAAAGGTTCTTCCAGGATGAACTACATTTTCTGAATAGGATTTGTTGGGAACTTCAAGCCCATACTAATAAAATAAAGTAATTTTGTGAGTAGCAGGAATTTAAAAAAAATAAATAATATAACATGCACCACTGGATTTAAAATGGTTTGGAAAATATTTGTGGTATTTTCTTTAAGTTTATCCATCCATCTTCTGTGAAGGTCATTCTCTGTATCTCATAAAAATATATTATGTATCTCAATATTTTAGGCTTCTGGGCAACTTTGTTTCCTTCATTTTAGCTCTCTCCTTTTTGGAAAAAAAAAGGGGGGGTAGGAAACAACAGGGAACAAGTAGTATTGTCATAATATTCATAAAGATGAAACTGTTAAGTGAACAAGAGTAAGGGAGAAGAAAAGAAAACAGAAAAAAAATGATGAAACTGAGGGGTTATTTTCAAAAAAGAAAATACCAGGCTGGCAACATTTTCATAGACTGAGCTTATCAGCCATGTTATGAATGATATTTATAACTTTGGCATGGACCAAAAGGAACATTATTTTGTCATTTCAAAAATGAATAGTGTGGCACTATTATATCTAATAAAAATTCCAGATAGTAATGGTAACTACAACAATGAGAATATTTGGTATCAACTAAATAAAGATTAAAGAGACAATATTTTCTTGTTAAGGGTGGGGTTTTTTGTTTTATTTTATTCTTACCTTTCTGGCAATGTTATTGCTAATGAGAAAAGCAATGGGAAGTGAGCTGATCTCAGAGACAGGAAGACTTGGATGACAATTCTGCCTCTGTCACTTCCTAGTTATCTGACCCTAACTAAGACATTTGAGTGTATCCAAGAAACTCTCTAAAATAAAGAAGGTTTCAATCCATATTTTGAGAAGGAATTTACCTCACTGAGGTAAATGTATACTAATTAAATCATAAACTCACTCTTCTTTTTAAAATTTTAAAAAATATAATTGCCATATTACTGTATAGCTTTGTCTTATCTCTGAAATGGGTAAAACCTTATTGTCCTCTAGTCCAACTTTCTGTCTCTAGGAGTAAAGTATATATAACAACCCAGTCAATTAGTCCTTACATCAATATTAAAGGTACCTGTTGCTTAGTATGCTTAGTGTGCTTTAATATGCTTAAAAGTTTGATTTTCTCCATAATTTAATGTAGTTTTGAAGTTTGAAATAATTTGTAATTATTTTTCCTGATTTTATCCAAGAAGCTTTATCTCCTTCAGGTTTCTACCAGTGGATAACAGAAGATAACAAGTTATTTAATAATAGTACAGAAATTAATGAATAAATGAAATTATTATGTGCTAAGTGCTAGAATATATAGATATATCTATAGCTATAAATAAGTATATGTATGTGTGTACATAGCTTCAGGGCAGATGGGGACAGATGGAAAAGCTCAGTAGTCCTTTTGATGCCAAGATAAAGTAGATAGTAATATATATTTTAGCATCATTTCTATTGACAAAACCATAATCATTTAGCCATTTGAAAGTGAAAGGAGCTTTAGTAATGAAAACTTTCTTTTTTGAATCTGGAATAGGTATGGCCACTTAGAATCCTCAGAAATGTGTAGAAATAATAACAACTAAGAGGGGCATATTCAGTATATAACAGAAAGAAAGCCACTATAGAGGCAAGGGCAAGAAGCTCTGAGTTCCTATCCTATCTGTGAAACTGTGTGATCCTGGGTAAATCATTTTAACATCTTAGTGATGTAGACCTTTCTCTGTATCCTTAAGTTGCAAATTAGTTGGTGATCTGTATTGATTAAAATGGGTTATCTCACTAAGAATTCCCTACAACAGTAAAAACATAGATCTGCCAACAACAGCAACAACTAAACAACAATATAGAGCATTTAATAATTCTTAAATCACATCAAATGTATCATTTTATTTATTTTCACAACCTTGTGAGTGAAGCAATGCAAGTGTGATGATTTCAGTTTTACCAAGATTCAAAAAGTGAATCATCAATGAACACACAAATGGTAAATAAGAAAGCTAGAGCTCTACTGTCCAGGGATTTTTCCACAATACCACATGCTCCCAGGGCATTATGTATAGATATCAAAAGTTAAGCTCTGGATACTTTTTGTTGCATTAAAAAAAAAAGAGTATCTTATTGTAAACAAAATAAAATGATGCTAAACAATTAAGAATTAGATGGAATTTGCAAAAATAAGAAACATATGTATATATTCACAAATACATATGCTTGTATGTATGCATTTGCTTAATATTATTATTTCAGTAATGAAATCTTCCTTTCCTCAATCTATTCAGTAAAGGGATATTTGTTTATTTATTTGTTTTTTCCCCTTCTCATTGTTTCAAACTTTAATCATTTTTCTCCTGACAGAATTCTGACAAGCTTCACAGTGTCAACTATACTCAATAATGCCAAGACTTCTCACTTCATTAAAAAGTCATCCAATAAATCAGAGGGATTCTTTTTTTATAAAACTATAAAAACTATTTTTTTCTTTACACAAGTGTACACTATCTTTATAACCACCATTTCTCCTTCACTGATCCCCTTCAGCCTTGCATTTATTTCACTGTCTCTGAAATTGCAATCTACCCGCATCTGACAAAAGACTTCAGCATTTTGAGCTGTTAATTGTATGAAGAGCCATGCACACATTTTATTACACAAATTATTTTCTCAATAGAAAGCATTGTCTATCACACAAGGTTTTGTTTTAACAAAAATACAATCAACTTTGAATAATTATCTTTCACAGAATAATAGATTCCTAGATTTAGAGTGAAAAGTGATGTAAGAAATAATCTAGTCCAAATGCCTCATTTTATAGATGGGGAAACAAGCACAGAGAAGTTAAGTGACTTGTCATACAGTGTCACAAATGTGGTAAATATCAGTGTTTGGATTTGAAACCAAGCACTCTCAAAAATCATTAGGAATATAGTTTGGGCTCTTAAAAGGACCTTTGAAACTAATTCTGTCACTTTACAGTGCAAGAAACTGAAACCCAGAGTGGTTAAATTATTTGCTCAAGGTAACAAAGGAAGTAGGTGATTGTTACTATACCTTTCTATATCTACATCTTACTTTAATAACCCATTGCAGTGGAGGTGGACCTGAGTTCTCAAAGGTTATGCCAACCAAGGAAAAACTGTGATACATCCTTCAAAACTTAAGACTCAATAGGGTCAGTGATGGACTTTCTGTCACCTAAAGACTATCCTTACTAAGTAAGGCAAGGCTTTCTTTGTCAACCTCAATCAGTTTAGTGTCCTCAATTAGAGTAACTATAGATCCACAATTATCTATGTCAGTGGAAGAAAATCCCACAGAGATGAAATCAGAGCTCCCCCAAGGTATTGAAATGTGTGCAGAGGAAAAGAATACCAGTTTCAGAGTCCAAGGTTCTGGGTTCATCCTACCTCTGTCACTTACTGCTTATGTGGGCAAGTCACTTAGTTTCTTTAGATTTCATTTTCCTCATCTCTAAAATGAAATAATTGGAAGAGATTTGAAGACTCTCTGCTCTGAATTTATGATACCATGATATAATACAAACAAATTTAATGAAAGATGGATTTTACTTAATCTAAAACAAAGTAAATTCTATAAATACTCTCAGCAGACTTTCTTGAGATATAAACAATTCAACACAATCAACCCATTTTTAGTATATATTTTGACATCCATTGTGTATATCTTACAACAACCTCATAAAGTAAGCCAGAAAGTAGCCTCATTTCACAGACTGAAAAACAAAAAAACCAAAAAACCTGAGGCTGAGGGAAGTTGTCGATTGACGAGGGACACCCAGATTTACAAGCTAGATTCAGAAGAATCTAGCTCTAGTCTATTCACTATGTCATATTGCTTCACAAAAGGTAATCCCCTTCCAAATAGATTTTTTAATAGGTAAAAGAGACCATTTTGAGCCTCATTTCTTACTTAGCCTAATCACTGAATGGGCATTGCCTCAAATAGACTGAGCTCTGGGAAAGACCTTAGCTTGAAAAGGCCAAGGTGTCCCATTGCATCCTGAGCCATTTCCAGTCCTACTGAACCATATGGATCTGTAAGAGAGTGTGAAGCTGCTGACTCTACACACTCACTTAAATACAATTCACTTGTAAGTCAAAAAATCACCTTGATGTTATTAGTCCTCTTTGAGAACTAAAAGTAAACAAGAAAAACAACTTAGTATAAAAACATGTATTTTGTATGTAAAGAGGATTCCTGATTCTCTTATAGGTAAGAACATATAAGGTTAATTAAACTGTAAGGACTTTGAATTGACTATTTTGATTAATTGAATTAACACCTGTTTGCCTCAGATTATTAAATTTTCAAATAGAAATAATAATAGCACATACTTCCCAGAATGGTTGATTGTGAGGATCAAATGTCATAGCATTTATAAAGGATTTAGCACAGTTGCTGGCACATAGTAAGTTATTTAGTCCTATAAAAGACCACAAAAGAATAATGTATTGCAACAAAACTTAATTCTGTTTGTGACCAAAGATGAACTAGAGACCATTACTGATCACAAAATAGAAAATTTTGATTATATCAAATTAAAAGGCCTTTGGAAAAAAAAAAAAAAAACTAATGCAAACAAGATTAGAAGGGAAGCAACAAACTGGGAAAACATCTTCACAGTTAAAGATTCTGCTAAAGGCCTCATTTATAAAATATATAGAGAACTGACTCAAATTTATAAGAAATAAAGCCATTCTCCAATTGATAAATGGTCAAAGTATATGAACAGACAATTTTCAGATGATGAAATTGAAACTATTACCACTCATATGAAAGAGTGTTCCAAATCACTATTCATCAGAGAAATGCAAATTAAGACAATTCTGAGATCCCACTACACACCTGTCAGATTGGCTAAGATGACAGGAAAAAATAATGATGAATGTTGGAGGCGATGCGGGAGAACTGGGACACTGATGCATTGTTGGTGGAGTTGTGAACGAATCCAACCATTCTGGAGAGCAATCTGGAATTATGCCCAAAAAGTTATCAAACTGTGCATACCCTTTGATCTAGCAGTGTTACTTCTGGGCTTATATCCCAAAGAAATACTAAAGAAGGGAAAGGGGCCTGTATGTGCCAAAATGTTTGTGGCAGCCCTGTTTGAAGTGGCTAGAAACTAGAAATTGAATGGATGCCCATCAATTGGAGAATGGCTGGGTAAATTGTGGTATATGAATGTTATGGAATACTATTGTTCTGTAAGAAATGACCAGCAGGATGAATAGAGAGGCTTGGAGAGACTTACATGAACTGATGCTAAGTGAAATGAGCAGAGCCAGGAGATCATTATACACTTCAACAATGTACTGTATGAAGATGTATTCTGATGGAAGTGGATTTCTTTGACAAAGAGACCTAACTCAGTTTCAATTGATAAATGATAGACAGAAGCAGCTACATCCAAAGAAAGAACACTGGGAAATGAATGTGAACTATTTGCATTTTTGTTTTTCTTCCCAGGTTATTTTTACCTTCTGAATCCAATTCTCCCTGTGCAACAAGAGAACTGTTCGGTTCTGCAAACATATATTTTATCTAGGATATACTGCAACATATCTAACATGTATAGGACTGCTTGCCATCTAGGGGAGTGGGTGGAGGGAGGGAGGGGAAAAATTGGAACAAAAGCGAGTTCAAGGGATAATGTTGTAAAAAAATTACCCTGGCATGGATTTTGTCAATATAAAGTTATTATAAAATAAAATAAAATATATATTTAAAAAAAACTAATGGAGACAAGATTAGAAGGGAATCAGTAAACAGGGGAAACTTTTTTACATTAAAAAAAAAACTTAGTTCTGTTTTGAACTTTATTCACTTTCATTATCTTTGTATGAGTAACTTAAAAATTGCACCCAGCTTTACTCTTCCGTCTTTGAATAATTAAAAAAAAAATGTTGGGATAGCTAATTGGTATAGTGGGTAGGGCACTAGCTCTGAAGTCAGGAGGACCTGAGTTAAAATCTGACCTCAGACACTTAAGACTTTCTGGCTGTGTCACTCTGGGCAAGTCACTTAACCCCAATTGCCTCAGCAAAAAAAAAAAAAAAAAAAAAAAAATCTGATACATTGTACTTAAGAACTAATAGTTATTGTCATACATATTGCTGTTGAACATCTACTTCACAGGGATGTTGTGAGGATTGAACAAAAGTATTTTTTTAAATTTATCATTGTGTTATATTCTACCTTAGACAGAAGATAAACAGAAAGGGAAAAACATAAAGATAATATATAAATGCATATTTATATGTATATGTTATGATATCTTAGTTAACATATCCTTCTATTTTACTCATGGTACAATCAAGTCCATGCTTCATTTGGAAATAATATATTTGAGCCAGGAGTGTCACTTAATTACTATGAAAAATCATGTTTTGATTAGAATCCAAAAGAGCAGGAGGAGGTCATTTTGTACTTGCATAATTTTAAGGTGATAACCCACAGCTAGTGATCAATACCCCATGGTTGTTCAAAATCATTTGGCTTTATGGAGAAAAGAGACAAATATGGGAAAGAGTTTAAACTTTGAGTGCATCTTTCTTTTAAACAATTTGTTTCTTTTTAAAGGTCATAAGTCATAATCCAACTCTCTTTTACTTTTTTTGGGTCAAACTCAGTCCTGGTTTTCTTGAAATGTAATATTACATGTTGAATGGATTATTAGACATGAAACTAGGAAAATGTCTTCAAATTATATTTCTGGTGCTGATTTCATTTATCTAACCCCTGTTTCCTCATTATTAAAATACTTACAATGCTTTTTTTCATAAAGTTGTTGTGAGGTGAAGTGAAATAACAGATGTGTTTCACAAACTTTTAAAGTTGTCACCATGCTATTTAGTATTATTATAAAATGCTGACCATCTTTCCATATTATGGATCACATGTCAGATCCAGTTTTCCATCAGAATTATTATCATCATCAATGATTATATAGGTTCATTCATTATATAGGTTCATTGAAAACTCATTGAATCTTTTGAGAGAATTATTGGCCAATAGCAATTGTAAGCTATCCTTCTTAGGCCAAGTGGAGTTCAGCGTTTAGTTAGCCAAGAATTTTGTTGAGAAAGATCATTTCCTGAGTGGGTGATACCTTCTTGACTATCTTCTAGCAGTGCATAGAATTACTTCTATATTTTAAAAAACAAATATGCAATAAAAATCTGGTTCAGATGAAATTCATAGTCAATCTCTCTCTCTCTCTCTCTCTCTCTCTCTCTCTCTCTCTCTCTCTCTCTCTCTGTCTTTCTCTCTCTCTCTCTCTCTCCTTTTCTTAGAATCTGGACACAAGAAATTGAAAAGCACTATACAGAGAAGCACAGAAACTGGCATGGCAGCTGAAATGAGGAAGATGGTACGGCAGCCAAGTCGAGAATCTACTGATGGCAGCATTAATAGTTACAGCTCAGAAGGAAAGTAAGTAGCTTGAGAATATTTTTTATTCATTTAAATGCTAACCACTGGAATCATTAAATCAGATAGCCATGAGTAAACATGGGATTTCTTTTAGTCTATAGCATTAACTTTTATATTGCCCCACTTGATGATGAGTACAATCTTTGGGATACATACATTTTTAAAAGACTTAAATGCTGAAGGAATATAAATTACCTTCTACCCCAATTATGTATCTAATACATAGAGGAATTCAAAAACAATGCTTTTACTGAATGTGATTTGGTAAAGGTCAAACATTATTTAATAAATACCATTATTAGATCACGGATCCCAGAGCTGGAACTACAATATATGTCAGGATTCTTTTATCTAGTTCAGTCCCATCATTTTACAAATGAGGAAACTGAAACTTGGAAAATTTGGTTGATTAACCTAAGATCAAATACGTAGTAAGTAAAACAAGCAAAGCAAGGAATTTGGTTTAGTGCTATTTCCAATGCTTGAAGCATGAAAAACAGACAGATAGATAAGCAAAGAGAACAGACTGAGACAAAGGCAGAGACAGGAAACAGACACAGAGAGATAGAGATACACAGAAAGTGACAGAGAGACAATGATAGAAACAGAGACAGCAAGAAAAAGAGAGGGGGGTGTGGGGGGGGAGTATGGGGGGAGGAGGGTATAAAGCCCTCTTTCTCCACTTGTCTTCTTCTCCCTATAATTCCAGAACCTGAGCTGTGGGCAGTTTATTGCCAGAGGCAACTTCACTTTCAATTACTTGAGGCCTCATTCTTTCTCTCTTAGAAATAGAGGATAACATTTCTCCAAATTTCATATTTCTCTCATACTATGTAGTTTTTTGCTTCATTATGAAGGACAAACAAAAGCTTACTCATGTGACCTTTTCCTCTCAGTCTCCACATTTATCCATTCATCCCACAATTCTAAAATTGCTTGTTCTTAAGACATGATGCCTGTTTTAAAATCAGACTTTTTCCTGAGAACCAGAAAATTAACCCAAAGTGATTATTTCTTACTCATTTGGTGGCATGGGGGATAATCATATATGATTACTTATAGTTGCTCATTTATTAGTGCTCATACCATTCATAACAAGTTAATGTCATCTTTGGAGAAAAAAATTATTAATGAATACACTTTAGCTTTCACTTGTAAATGATGTTTATTGAATAAGAGGGTGAATATATAGAATGATGACATAAATTTTATCTTCAGTGTTCTGGGTAAAAATGGGAATTTTCTGAGTTCAAGTATCTTTTATTAAAAAGTATTCCTGAAAATATGTTAATTTTTTTTAAATAGATGTAAATATTTTATATTTGTGATAACTCATATCCAACACTGATTTTTCAAAAATAATTTGTTTCAATGTTGAAAAGTAATATGACATACATTCTAGAGAACTTATCATAGTGCCTTCTGATCAGTTTGATAAACATTTATTAAACATCTGCCATGTGCAAACTGCTAGATACAAAAAGAGGCAAAAGATAATCTCTGCCTTCAAGTAACTAACTCCCAGTTTAAGCCTTCAGTGCTTTGGCATAATTGCCTGATATATAGATGGTATTTAATAAATTTTTGTTGATTGTTTCAATAAGATCTAATCTTGGAGTCTGTAAGATTTAGGTTCAATTAATGTTTTTGATTTATACTGGCTGTGTAATCTGCAAAGATATTGGATCTTTTAATTCCTCAGAGAACTTTCTAAAACTACTAATTACATGTCAGATTCTGACTTGTATTGATAGAGGGAATCCATTTTTAAAAATGCTCCATACTATTTAATTTATATTTTTATGCATAGTTTCTAAAGTAACATAAAAAAGCTTATGTTTGATGTTTAAAAGAGTAGTGTGAATATCCATATATTTATAGATACCTGAACATGGAATATATGAAATACAGTAACTGTATCCATGTGAATAGTGTGTCCCATTTCATAATTTTTCTTAGTACAAATTCAAAATGAGGATAAAATTGCCATGAAAAAACATTTTGGCAATAGCACTATCAGAGTTAGCTTTCAGATATAAAACATATTTACATTTCAAAGTTAGGAATTTTTTCATTCCCAGAAATCACTTCTATTACACTTATATATTATGATAAAAATCACAGACTCTTAGAGTCAAATGGGAATTCAGTCCATCCCATACCTGGCTGAGAATGCCCTCTATAATACCTCCAGGAAGTGGACTTTTAGTCTTCCCTTGGAAACCTCTAGGAGTTCTTACACTATTTTAAAATGTGACTGTTTGATGGTCTAGGAAAACCCATAGAGTCCTTAGAGCAATTTCTTTAAGTACACAAAATAAAATACAAAGATAGTTATAAATTCACAGATTCTGGGTTAAGAACTCCTGTGAAGAAAGAGGGAGTAGCACCAAATCCTAATGTAATATCAATTATCTCTAATAATTTGTCTTTCCTGATATAAAGCCTAAATTTTGCTTTTTGAAAATTCTTAGCATTGTTCCTAATTCTTCCTTCTCAAGCAAAGAGAACACATCTATTTGACATTTCATTTGATGACACCCAAATGCTTAAAAAAAAAAAAAGACTAGGTTTCCCTGTCTTCTTCAGGGGGCCAATTTTATTGTCCTGGTAGCTTTAAGCAAATCCCATTTTTGGCTAGTATAAGTTTATCCCTCTGTGAACAATCTGGTGTCCATGTTTCTAGAGCTATACCATACTGATTCCAGTCTTAATGTGGGCTTCTTTCTTGCTTGCTTTTCTTTCTTTCTTTTTGACAAGGCAATTGGGCTTAAGTGACTTGCTTAGGGTCATACAGATAGAAAGTGTTAAGTGTCTGAAATCAGATTTGATCTCAGGTCTACCTGACTCCAGAGCTGGTGTTCTATCACTGGGCTATTTAGCTGCCCCTTAATGTGGATTTCTTTTTTTTTCCCTAGTAAATTTATTTTTTTAGTACATATTGCTTTATGAATCATGTTGGGAGAGAAAAATCAGAGGAAAAGGAAAAAAAAAATTATGGGAAAGATTTAAAAAAAAAACAGAAAAATAAGTGAACATTGCATCAGTTGATTTACATTCAGTCTCTATAGTTCTTTTTCTGGATGCAGATGGGTTTTTTGTCCAAAATCTACTGGGATTGTTTTGGATCGCTGAACCACTTAGAACAACCAAGTCTTTCATAGTTAATCATTGCATAGTTTTGCTATTATTGTTTACAATCTATTCCTGCTTCTGCTTGTTTTGCTCAGTATCAGTTCATGTAAATCTTTCTAAGGCTTTCTATAATCAGCTTGTTCATCATTTTTTAAAGAACAGTTATATTCCATTATCTTCACATAGTACAACTTGTTCAGCCATCCCCCAAATAATGGGCATTCACTCTTTTTCCAATTCTTTGCCACCACAAAAAGAGCTGCTACAAACATTTTTGCCCATGTGGGTTTTTTTCCCTCTTTTATGAATTTTTTGGGATACAGACCCAGTAAAAACACTGCTGGGTCAAAGGATATGCACGGTTTTATAGCAGTTTGGGCATGGTTCCAGATTGCTCTCCAGAGTGGTTGGATCATTCCACAACTCCACCAACAAAATGCATTAATGTCCCAGTTTTCCCACATCCCTCCAACATTTATTATTATCTTTTCCTGTTATCTTAGTCAAGGATAAGGTGGTATTTCAGACTTTTTTTATTTGCATTCCTCTAATCAATAATGATTTAGAGCATTTTTTTTCTATATAAGTATGAATGGTTTTAATTTCATCATCTGAAAATTATCTGTTCATATTCTTTGATCAATTATCAATTGGGGAATGATTTGTATTCTTATTAATTTGACACAGTTTTTTATTTTAGAAATGAGACTTTTATCAGAAATACTGACTCTAAAGATTTTTCCCAGCTTTGTGCTTCATTTTCAATCTTGTTTCAGTTGGTTTTATTTGTGCAAACCCTTTTTAATTTAATGTAATCAAAGTGCTTTCATAATGTATTCTAGTTCTTCTTTGTTCATAAATTCCTCGCTTCTCCAAAAGTCTGATAGGTAAATTATCACTTGTTCTCCTAATTTGCTTGTGGTATCCTCCTTTATGCCCAAATCATGTATCCATTTTGACCTTATTTTTGGTATGAGGTGGAGATATAGGCCTATGCCTAGTTTCCGACATATTATTTTTCAGTTTTCTCAGCAATTTTTGCCAAATAGTGGGTGTTTTTTTTCCAGAAATAGGAGTTTGGGGGGTTATCAAATACTAGATTGCTATAAACCTTGATTATTGTTTCATGTATATCTGAACTATTCCACTGATCCACTACTCTATTCTTAGCCAGCGCCAAATTGTTTTGATTACTGCTGCTTTATAATATAGTTTTAGGTTTGTTACTGTTAAGCTATCATCATTTGTATTTTTTTTCATTAATTCCCTTGATATTCTTAACCTTTCTTCTTCCAGATAAATTTTGTTATAAATTTTTTAGTTCTATAAAATAATGTTTGGGCAGTTTGATTGGTATAGCACTGAACAAGTAGACTGATTTTGACAGAATTGTCATTTTTATTATATTGCCTCGAGCATAGTCATGAATAATTGATATTTTCCCAATTGTTGAAATCTAATTTTATTTGTTTTGTAATTGTGTTCCTAGATCTTGGGTTTGTCTTGGCAAGTAGTGTCCCAAGTATTTTATTTTGCCTAAGTTAATTTTAAATGGAATTTCTTTTTCTATCTCTTGCTGATGGGCTTTGTCAGTAATAAATAGAAATTTTGATGATTAGTGTGGGTTTATTTTATATCATACAACTTTGCTAAAGCTCAGAATTGCTTTCAGAAGATTTTTAGATGATTTTTTTAAGATTCTCTTAAGTATATCCTTATATCATCTGCAAAGTTAGTTGCTGCTTTGCCTTGATTAAGACCCTCTAATTGGCTTCCCCAAAATCTATCTGAGAAGAGGTTTCACTCTAGTGAGACTGATCTTTCTTGAAGTTTTTTTCAGTCTGTCTTGAGATGGAGCATGATTTCATTCCATCAGACTCTGTTCAGATGCTTGGTTTCATGTGCTTTTGGAGGGAAACTGAGAGAGCTCAAACAGATTCCTGACATTACTCCACCATTTTGGTTCTACCTAAGAAGGATCTTAGTGTGGGTTTCTGATCAGCTTAGCCCACTATATCTGAGAATAATCACAGGCGTATGCCCCTATGCCTGACATAGTCTTTCAAATATTTGAAAGCAGCTATCATGTTAGGAAACTACACAAAAAATTATTCTAAGAAGATGTATAGATATGAGACAGCAATGGAAATATTGTATTTAATTTAATTTATGCTTTAATAATTACATTTAAGAGTTCAGTGTTCCATATAAAATAATTCTGAAATGTGCACATTTTCTAATAAAGATAGTTATTTTACCTTACTTTGTTTTAATTTAAAAAAAAAATTCACCATCTTTGCAGCCTAATATTTCCTGGGGTCCGATTGGGAGCTGATAGTCAATTCAGTGATTTCCTTGATGGACTAGGACCAGCTCAGCTTGTTGGACGACAAACACTAGCAACTCCTGCTATGGGTAAGAGTAATCCCTGATATTAATACTGTTTCATATGTGTATATATAAGTGAAAATAACAAGAAAGGGAAATACCTTCCAGAAGGGTATGAATATAATTTTTGCATATTCTATTAATAGTTGGTATAGTTGAGTCCAAAAATAGTATTTTCTCTTGGAGCTGTCAAAATCCCCATCAAGAAAAATGTTTGATTACTAAAGTCAGGGTTCTCTCTAAACTTGGACTTAAATTTTGTCTTCCATTTTTGTAACAACAACAAAAAGCAACAAAAAAGTCACTAATCCATTCTAAAACTATTATTTAACCTTTAAAACATATGGCAATAAATTCCAATAATGGAAAGGAGGCAAGATTTGGGGAAACCCCAAGCTCCAGATGAATCAAAAGTATGAAATGAAAACCATGACAATGTAATTTTAGGCTACATTTTAAGAGATTTAACTTCCAGGAAGAATAAAATGATAGTCTAGAGAGCACAATGTTCAATTCTGAAAACCACATTTTAGGAAGAATGCTAATAAGCTGGAAAACTTCTAAAAAGGCATTAGAAAAATAAAGGAGTGGGGGGAAAGTAGATGGTACAGTGAATAGAGTACCAGCCCTGAAGTCAGGAGGACCCAAGTTCAAATCTGATCTCAGACACTTAATATTTCCTAGCTGTGTGATCCTGGGCAAGTTACTTAACCCTAATTGCATCAGCAAAAAATAAATAAAAAATAAAAATAAATGACTTCAAATCCATAAGATATTCGCATCTTCTTGTAGAGAAGAGAAAATTTAGGGGGAAAGGGAAACACTTGATAATTGTCTTTAAGTATCTGAATGGCTATTACCTGCAAGAGAGAGTTGTTCAATTTCCAGAGAACAGAACCCAGAGTAATGCAATAGGTAGAAGTCTCAAAGAGGTTAAGGAATAATTTTTAAAGAACTAGTTAAATAAGATGGTTACTGAGGTCTCTTTCAATTTGTAATATCTATTATCCTCCCCCTTGTTGTAAAGTGGCTGATTCTTCATTATGCTGTCTACATTATTAATAGCTTTTGGTACCATTAAATCTTGTAGTTCATTGAGTCTATAAAAAAAAAGAAACATTAAATCAAATAAATAAAATTAAGTTCAAATTAGGATAATAAGTGAAGTAAAAACAACCATAATCCCACTTGGGTCCATCTCACAAAGCAAGTTCCCGCATTAGCAATCATTGTAAGACATACTAAACTATCTTCAAGAAACTTATGCAATCCCTTTTATTTCTCAGTATTAGTCAAAACTTCATTTGGTTTTATGCCTTTTTAACTTTTGATAAGTCTCTCCACAGTTTTCAGAATTACATGTTGCTCATAAACAATATATAATTACTTTTGTATGATCCAAATCAAAGTAGATATCAGCCTAGGATAAATTAAAGAGGGGATGAATTTTAAAATAGAAATATAGAATATACAGAGAAGATAGAAGAGGGTTTTTTTTTAAAGAATAAAAGCCACAATAATCATGTGATTTATCATTATTTCCTTTTTCAGGTGATATACAGATCGGAATGGAAGATAAAAAGGGTCAATTAGAAGTGGAAGTCATCAGAGCAAGAAGCCTCACTCAAAAACCTGGTTCCAAATCTACACCTGGTGAGAGAAAGTCTTAATTAATAGAGATAAGAGAATATACACTGTGCGATTAAACTTAAATTTTGTGTTAAATTAAAAAATTTATTAATATTCTGCCTGGAACAAACAAATAATTTAATAATTATTAAATTTAGTAATGTAATAATTCCTCATTTTGGAACAGTTCTAAAATCCATGTACATTATCAGTGTTGCACCCATATATTAAAAAAGGGTTGTACAAAGCTTTTTTCTATTTATTTTAATCTCATAAATATAAAATTACATTGATATGCTTTTTAAAATAGTGCAATACATGGTAATCTCAAAATACTTGATCATTGAACAATCATTCTTCAAAGGGCATTTGAGCTGATTCAGTCATGTGATAATCTCTTTTCTTATAGCTCCATATGTTAAAGTCTATCTTTTGGAAAATGGAGCCTGCATAGCAAAGAAGAAAACAAGAATTGCCAGAAAAACCCTTGATCCATTGTATCAACAATCCCTGGTTTTTGATGAAAGTCCACAGGGCAAAGTTCTTCAGGTCAGTAATCATTTAATTTAAAGAAACACACACACACACACACACACACACACACACACACACACACACACACATACATTCAGAAACAAAGCGAGGATTAAAAATGATAGACTTCTTCTTTTGTCCCCCACCAAAAACAAAGTAATAGTAGACAGACAGACAGACAGACAGACAATATATGCCTAAATGTCCTAAAGCAATAAAACTGCTTAAATTTCTAACCGAATAAGACTTGGAAATGTTCAGAAATTAAATTGAGTTCATCAAAGATGAAGCAATGATTTAAGAAAAGGAAAAAACAAAGGAACAAAAGCATATACAATGAAGCCAAATCATTATGTAATCAGTATGTAAAGCTTTTCCAGCTTGATAGGAAAAAAAAAAAACCTTAAAAATTTCTAGCACAGCATTTTGAAGAAAAACAATAAGGAAAGGTGGTGGTTGTTGCTTCCGCTGCTTGTTATCTGTGTGATATTAGACAAATAACCTAATGTGCTTCATTTTTCTCATTTGCAAAATGGGTAGGTTGAACTCAATGGCCTCAGAGATTCTTTTGAGCTCTAGATTTATACCTATCCATTGTCAATTTGACATTTCAAACTGGTTGTACATAGGTATCTCAAATTCACTAAGTCCCAAATAGAACTTCTTTTATTTTCTCCAAGCGCATGAGACTTCCTGAAATCCTTTATTTCTGTAGATTGCACCACCACCTTTCCTGTCACCCAACTTCACAGTGTAGGAGTCATCCTAATTCCTTGACTTTCACAGTCAGTTGCCAAAGCTTCTACCTTTGGAACATCTATCAAATTGATCCTCTACTCTCCTCCACCATTATTCTTCAGAATCTTGTAGATTGTTGCCTAAGTATTACAAAGACTCTCTCTGTCTTTTGGCTTTTCACTTCATCATGTTCTCAGATATACATACATAAGGTATATACTATTCATTGAATAAAGGAATAGTTTCATTTATGTTTTTGTATTCTGTTTCCTATCACCTGATACATCTTCATGGTTTAATGAATGTGTATTGGCTAATTGGTTGATTGGAATTTAAAAAGACTTGGTAGGATCAATGGGTGGAAATTTAACAAAGATTGTGCCATTTGTACGCCCATCAGCATGAACATCTTTGAAGCTCTAATTCTTTATCTGGAGGAATATGGAGATATCCATGGGAGATAATATGGGGATAGTCATGAACTTACTTCATAGAGTTTCTGGGAAGAAAGTGGGTTATAAACCATAACATGCTATATGAAGGTGAATTGTTATTACTAAAAGCATTCTAAGAATTAAAACTGTCACCTCATGAGAAAAAGAATAGCCTATTTCTTTAAAATTTCCAATCAAGCAAAGAAATAAATCATCCAGGATCTCATAAAGAGCATTTGTCCATAAGGCAGGAACGTAGACTGGATGATGTGAGATTCACTCCAATATCCTGTCAATCTATGAAAATAAATAATTAACTCAGCAATATCTCAGCATTAATTATACAGTTATTGAAACAATTAGGTGGTACAGTAAATAGAGATCTCTGGAATCAGGAGAGTTTGAGTTCAAATCCAGATAGTTACTAGCTATGTTACTCTTTGAAAATCAGCTGACATCAGACTGCTTCAGTTCTTTCTTCTGGAAAATGAAGACAGTAATAATATCTATCATCTAGGTCAGGGATTCTTAAACTTTCCAGTCATGATCCCTTTCCACCCTAGAAATAGTTAGATGGCCCCATGTAATACAGATATTTTTATCAGTAAATATTTGATTTGTATGTGGGGTCATGACCCACAGTTTATAAAGCTTTGACCTAAGTACAATTGTGAAGATAAAATGAGATATTTGCAAGGTGAAAATAATAAAGTAACATATAAATGATAGTTATTATTGTTGTTATTCAGCTATATGTGGCAGGTAGATGGTGCAGTAGGTAACTAGATGGTGCAGTGTATGGAGCACCAGCCCTAGACTCAAGAGTATGAAATTCACATCCAGCCTCAGATGCTGTGTGATCCTGGGCAAGTCACTTAAACCTTTTTTGTCTCAGTTTTCTTCTCTGTGAAATAATCTGGAGAAGGAAATGACCAATCAATTCCAATTGCCAGGAAAACCCCAAGTAAGGTCAGTCAGGATGATCTGAATTTAAATCATGCTTCAAACACTTAACTAGATATATGATGCTGAGCATGTCATTTAACTTCTTTTGACCTCAGTTTTCTTATCTGTAAAATGGAAATAACAATAAGTATCTGTATCCTAGGATACAGATGCTAGAAGGAACAAATGAGATTACATATGTAAGGAATTATGCAAATCTTAAAAGCTATATAAATGCTGGCTATTATCATTTCAGTAATTCAGATTTGTTCAGATATATCTCACAATTCTGTCAGTTTAAAACAATTAACAGCATGTTCCTTAGAAAAAGTGTCAAGGAAATATATTCTTTTTTTAATTGACCTTGGAAAATCCCTAAACAAAGAGGAAAGTGGACACTTATATATTAGAATTTCTAGAAATTCCTTTGAGCACCATTGTGTACTCACTGATGCTCTTTTCTCAGCCATGCATATTGGTTCTACTTCAACTTATTTTCCCACTTAAAAGCATGAAAAAAGTGGCATTTTGCATTGAATTAATTTTATGACCTGTGCATAATTTTCTCTCTGCAGGTGATCGTCTGGGGGGACTATGGACGAATGGATCATAAGTGTTTCATGGGTGTAGCTCAGATTCTTCTGGAGGAACTTGATCTGTCCAGCATGGTAATAGGATGGTACAAGTTGTTCCCACCCTCATCACTGGTGGACCCAACCCTCGCTCCGTTGACCCGGAGGGCTTCCCAATCATCTCTGGAAAGTTCAACTGGGCCTCCTTGCATTCGATCATAGTGAACTTATAGAGAATGGATCCTAGTTAAATAAAATGCTACCAATCCAGGATAATAACCCGAACTAGATACTATGTGATCAAAAAAATTGTTGGAGACAGACAATCAACTTCTGTTTTACCTGTAATAGTTATCCAAAAATATGTCTGAATTGTTTATTTAAACCTGGCTTCAAATGACAGATCAAGGGCATCTATCAAATTACAATAAAAACAAAAACAAAAACAAAAACAAAAAGTTAATTTGCTAGTGAGAGTCACTGATGCTTCTGTTAGCAAAAAAAAAAAAAAAGAGGGGGGAATTAAAATTCACACACACACACATAATATATATACATAATTGAACAAACTGGAAACCCTCACTCTGTGGAAAATCTTGTGTTATACACGTTCTCACGTTCTTACCCAGACTACAAACAGTGTTATTTCCCCTGGTGTTTGAGCAGTGTTTTCTGTATTTGTTATTTCCTATAGTTTTCGGCTGTGTGTCCCTCTCTTCACCCATGTTGTGACAGTCCTCACCCTGCTAACACAGACCCTTCCCCTTCTTTTTTCCCAGATCACTGATAAAGGGTTGCAGAAGCACTCTCTGCAAGCACTGCCCCGAAAGTGTGCAAAATCTGGGCAAAGTGATACCAATCAAGGGTCTCATGTTCCCTACCCCCTACCCTCCCAACCCCTCCAGTATCAGCTCTTCAAAGTCTTATGTATAGAAACCCAAAGCAAACCAAGAGGCCAGAATGTTTCCCTCCCAATATGATAAGTACCACTGTTCTTTTTTTTTTTTTTTTTTTTTTTTTTTTGCATTCTGGACAAAGCATAAAAATAAAAAAAAGTCTATGTTTTGCATGAAAGACTTTTGAAGAAACTTATCTGCAACTAAGGCTGGGGACTGCAACAGCTTAATCATAGTTTCTGACATTGAAACCACTCCTTGTTAATGCTGTTCTCTTTCTAATGTTCTAGCAAGAATAATCACATTCATGTATAGGAACTATACATTTGATATCCCACAATGTTGACCAGAAATGGAATTAAACATATGACACTTTCAGCTATACCCGGCTTCTCTGCTGTGTCTCCCTTCAGACACACCTGTCGGCCCTGGATAGAGCATGGTATGGGCTGTTCAATATTTCACTGGGAATCCTAGTTGAAATATTCTGCACTTAACTAATGTTTTTATCCAATTTTAGTTTACATTTCTTTAAGATTGATGCAAGCACAAAGCTTGATTTTTTTAACACAAAGTATCTTTTTTGAGGGAAAAAAAAATATCCAATTTCAATTTGCATTTTCTTTATTTGAGTTTTTCTTGGCCTTGACGTTCCCTTGTGATGTGCTACCAACTGCAGACCGTGCAGGTGCATTGATAGTTTTTTCCTTCCTTTTATGGGCCATTCAATTTTGTGATCACACAGGTAGAGCAGCATGACTTGGAACTCTTCAAAGCTGCATGCATGTTTTGTTTAAAAAAAAAAAAGTAAAGAAACAAAAAGGTAATTTAATAATGTATGTTAGCTCCACGTAGGCTGGCTTGTATGTTGCATGTACTTGTACAGTTTGCTCGTTAATAACTATACTGAAATAACCAAGAAATCTAAGCCATCCATTTTTGTTATAGACATTTAGCAGGCTTTAGCTAGACTCAATCAGTCTGGTGCAAAATGTCTATAGATGGACTTTATTTTTTACCCTATGGAAAACGTGATGTAGTTCGGACCAAACCTTCTTATAAATTATTTTGGTGTAGATTCCTACTGTGGGGCTGTAACACATGTAGAAATTGTGTACACACTAGGTTTTAATCCATTAGACATACTGCCTGCACCGAGTGAATTATTAATTATTATTTAACATGCCAGACTTATCTGCCCACCATTCCATCGGGCATAGATTGACTACTGCTCAACCTGCTGAGCAAGAAAAGCTGAAGCATTGGTGCACTATTACTAGAGTCCGTTCTGTCTTAGTGGCCAACAATTGACTAAGTACAATTGGGTAGTATCTTTCTATTTTGACCACTTGTCTTAACACTCCCCTGTGCTTTTAAATGAACTTCCAACTCATGTTATGTAAACATGTTTAATAAAATTTACTTTTCACGTCAGTTGGTAGCCATCTGTGTTCTATGTTTTGCCAGATTGCCATTGCAGGTCCTGTGGTGGAGAGCGGGAGCTGGGTCATGGGAATGAGAAAGACTGGGCTTTGTTCTCTGTTGCTGATGTTTAACTTGACTTGTCACTGCACTAAATATGTCTTAAAGAATGGCCCAATGGGTACATCACCTCACGTACAAGTTTTCACTTTGTCAGCCTGTCTAAGTGAGCACATGAGTACACTTCTGAAAAGTGGCATTATTCAAAACAATAAATCTCAGTAAGAAACAAATGGAAGGTTGTTTTTCTGCTGCTGTTTGAGTGTTCTAATAATAATAATAAAAAAAATGACCCAGTTGTCCAATTGTCAAAACATTTCCAGTTATATGAAAAGTCATAATATTGAATTTTGTGGATATAAGTCATTGAATATTGAAATCTGGGGCTGTCTTCAAAGCATCTGGTTCTTTCCATCCTGTCCTTCTGAAACAATGACAGATTTTATAACACATCTTGCATTGAGAAAACTGGCATATCAAAAGTAGGTGGTGTTTATTTGCCAAAACATTTCCAACAGAATATTAGGGAATAAGCATATATGCAAACACAGGTGATCACAAGATCATCCTCTAGGAATAATATAAGTACAACTACTCATGGTACAATGAAAAGGATACTGTCTTTGAATGAGAGTATTTGGATACAATCTCACCCTATAACCTTAAGCAATCCAAACTTTTTGATCTCAGTCCTTTTATCTACAAGATAAGCACAATGCTTGGCATATAGGAAGCCTTTAAAAATGCTCTGTGATTGAATGACAGAAGAGTGCAATTATAAAGTCTTTGAGGTCCCTTATCATTCCAAATCCATGATCTTTTGAACAATGAAAACTACTAAGATTTAAAAGTCTATTGTTTATAAAATGCTGGGGATATAAACAAGATAAACAGTAGCACTGTTTCATTTTCATTTTGGAAAAATAAAAGCATACATTTTACAAAAATGAAATGTTCTCTGAGCAAAACAAAAATAACAACAATAACAAAAAGCTTTTGCTTCCCCCAGAATGTCAGGTCTAGAGTTCAAAGGAAGGAACTTCAGAGACTGTCTAGCCTTTCCTATACATTTGTATATAGGAACCTGAGATCCAGGGAACTTAAGTAGCTGTTTCTAGGTCACACAGGAATAAATCATCAGAAGTGGAATTTTATTTATTTAACTACTATTTAACTATTTAACTACTATTTCTCCTCTATAATACTTCCTCCATCAGGAGATGTTCATTCTACTTTCTTTGATGTAGCTTTCTTCACTAAAGTAATACTGTCTCCCTATATTTACATAAGAATTCACACAAATCTCTAGCGTTTTTATACCCATCATTAGCATGACTAAAAAGCTTATACTGAGTGCTTATGATGCTTTCTCATACTATAAACAACAAAAACTTACCTGTAGATACAACTAGCTAGCTTATGAATAAACATCTGATGTAAGAAGGACAAAAAGTAAATCAATAGAAAAATACCAAATGCCAGCATTCTACATCATATACCACTAAGGTTTACAAAGTTTTATATATTATATACGCACAAACACACATATATGTACATATGTGTGTATATATATATGTATATATGTATATATATGTGTGTATATATATATATATATATATATATATATATAAATTTGATTTGCTAGTCATAATCATTCTTCAAGGTAGTTACTTTTAATATATATGAGGAAATCCTGATTGAAAAAGGTTAAATAACTTGCCCAGGTTCACAAATAATACCAGAATCACTGGCAAATGTCTAAGGCAAGATTTTAACTCCTGACTCTAAGCCACTTCTAAATCTATCAAGGTACCTAGTTACCAGGACAATTATAGAAAAAACAATCCATTTTATCTTCCATTTGTCTCTCCTACCATTAAATATCTGGGTTCTTTTTTTATTCTTTTTTCTTGTACTATACCTGTGATTTTATCAGGTTTGGCTACTCCCAGGGATAAACTCCATGTTTATAGTTAGTTTTGTCATAAAGAATCTTAGAATTTCCTGAGAATCTAAGTGATTTGCCCATAGTCAAAAAGAGCCCAAAATTTGGGCTCGTCTTAATACCAAAGCCAACGTTCTTTCCACAATAGCATAAAGTCTCTCTCTTTCTGCTTCTCCTGATTATTTCCAACTGCTAACAGTAGGTAATTGGATAATTTGCTGAGAACATAATTACATTTATTTTTAAGAAATTAATTGACTAATTTATCACAATTTTTGAGGGTAGAAACCTTAGCCAAAGTTGACACTGTTTAATTTGCTGCAGTAAAACAAAAGGAATTAAGCTCAAGAAAACCAGAAACAAAGCATTTATAGAAGCTTCTAGAAAGTTTCCTCATCTATAAAATGAAACGGTTGGACTTGATGATCTCTAAAGTCCCTTCCAACTCTAGATCTATGAGAAAATTATGAAAATTATATCCATCATTTGGGAGGCAACAGCTATCTAAATATAAATTCCTTTTCATGATGAATTTCACCCTGGACCCTTGAAGAAAGAGGATCTGCAGTACATTTCACTTGACTTAATAAAATTGCATTAGTACACTGGAGATGGTACTTGATCAACAGAAGTTTACTGGTCCAGAGTTTAAATTCATTGGACAATAACTTCACCTGGTTGGAGCCTGAGTTTCCCTTTCTAAAAATAAAATTTTTAAAGAATCAGATTAGATGATAGGTACTATCTCTTCCTTCACTAAATTTATGATCCTGTAATATTTAAAATGAAGATGCTGAATTAAGTGACCAGTGAAATCCCTTCTACATTAGATCTAATCTCTTAAGGAATCAAGATACAAAAAAAAATGATTTATTCAGATTTACAAACAAAGGTGTGAAGAAATGAACTCTTAAAGCAGGTCTGCAGTAGATAGCTCCACTTCCAATCTTTTTTCTGATTACCAATCAATCAAAAAATCTTTAAATTCCATAGAGAGGCAACCTTGTATAATGGATAGAGAACTGGACTCTGAACCAGAAAGACCTCGTTTTAAGTCTGCCTCTGACATATATTAACTATGAGTCCCTAGTCAAATCATTTTACCCTCCTCTAAGCAAGTCTATAAATTGCAGAGAAAGTCTACAAAGTAGTTTTCTCATTTGGGAGTACCCTATGCCCTATAGTTGTAGTCCTTAGCCCTAGCCTAACATTTTGCAGACACTAAGGATAAACAGACAAAACAGAAAAAGTTCCTACCCTCAAGAAGCCTACATTTTCTTTGGGAAGACAATACCTACATATGTAACTTAGCTTTGAAGCATCTCCAGATCACCTAAGATAGAGGCACTTGTGTGGAAGATAGTGAGGTTCTCTAGGAAGACATCAAAGGAAGGTTTCTGCTGTACTCAGATGGGTACCTCTATCTTAGGTGATCCAAACATGGATCAAAATAAGGTTGTTTGATCAAAGCCAACTGTTTGAAATAATTGCCAGCCCCAACAAATATGTAGAAGGCTATTCTGAACATAATCCCTCTTCCCCAATTTAGAATCATCCTCTGAGGTGTCTAGAGAGTTATAGCATGATCTTTCTACTTGCTTCTCCAGTTTCATATGGAAAAGGTATGCTTGGGATGTTTTCTTCCAGAATCAGGTTCCCTGCATCTCTTGCATGGATATTTCCATTTTAGGTGAACCAGGCATGGATAACCAAGCCCAGTCACTTGTTTGTGAAAGTTTGAGAAAGAAACACAATTGCAGCTTGACAAAGGGGATCATTTGTTTGGAGGTGGGGAATAAAGTATTGTAAAGAGGTATAGATGAGGAAGAAGTACATAGATGGGAGGAAAATCAACCTTTTTTCTTGCTCAATCCTGCTCTGCCTAGAACATGCCCACAATACAAAGGGAGAACTCAGGATAAAAGTAATAAATCTACATATCCACAGAGTATGCGGTCTCATTTGTTCCAGTTCAGGTATTCCTAGGAAATAAACAAATAAATAATAATCAAGCTTTTGCAGCACTTTCTATTTCTGCTTCTGAATTTTCCTTTTTTTTTTTTCCTTTGGTATATTCAATCCTGAGTTCTGTTTCTTTGCTCCCTGTTTAGTGGAAAAAACAATACCTTGTCTCTGCTTGGGACTCAATATCTCCTCTCACTTCTAGACCTAAACCTTATGACACCTCTCTGGATTGTTTTTTGAATTGTGTCCCACTCACAGAAATTTAGACCTCTTTCCTAACACATTGATCTCAGATATCTCTGCCACCCCTTCTGAGATTCCTTTCTATTATGGGTCAAGACTTTGGAACTCAGTTTCTCTGAATCAGAATCCCTTATCTCTCTCCCCTTACATGATTCTTTTGTTCTTTCTTTAATTGCTTCTGAATAACCCTGTTTATAGAGGTCATCCTCAAAGTTAAAAGCTACCATTCAGCAGCCCAAAAATCTCTCAGAAAAAATTCTGGGTTTTTGTCTTCTTAGAACAAACATTAACCCATCTACAGCCCAACCTAAAGGTTGAAGAGAAAGAAAAAAAAGTATTGTAATGCTGGAGAAACTGGGGCAGGATAGAGATTAGAGAACAATTTGATTATTAAATTATTGGAGAGTAAATCAATTGACTGGATTGGACTTTCGTCTCAAAATGTCCAGCAGTGAATATCAGATACAAGACTTTTATAGGATAACAAGAATAATGAAAAAATGGATGGGGATGACATAATGGGGGGAAGCATCTAGAATGACATAATGTGGGTAGGCACCTAGGATAACATAATGGAGGGAGGTACTGGAGAGGTTCCTGATATTCTAATGATGTCTAAAATGGATAGACCTTTATCCCATCAAATATTAAGAAGGAATGATTATAGCCTAAAGATATAAGACCTTTATTTCATCAAATGTTAAGAGGGAATGGTTATAACCTGAGGCAGAGTAACTGAATAGGACAATTAGGGAAACTGGGTCAGAACAGGACAGAACTGTGGCACAACAGTATTAGGGAATTTTAATCAATAAACAAATCCAATTTCTTAGCATCCTGGGGAAACCACTTTGTAAAGCATTTCCTTTAACTTGTCATCCTCTAACAGGAAAAAAGATATCATTTTATAGGGTTTTTATTTCTAAAACAGATTTCTGCTTCTGGTATAGGCTCCTGTGCAATTGTACACAAATAAATTGATAGAAGTAAATATTCATATAAGTAGTGATAGTAGTGAGAAAAGGGGAAGGAAGAAAACAAAGAAGATGAAGAAGAAGAAAAGGAAGATGAAGAAGAAGAGGGAGATGAAGAAGAAGAAAGAGAGAGAGAAGATGATGGGAGTAAGAGAAAAAGGAGAAATGCAAATGGGGCTAGTTATAAAGCAGTCAATTAGACAATAAGCATTTATTAAGTGGCTTCTATTTACCAGACACTGTACTAGCTCTGGAAATTCAAAAAAAGGCAAAAACCAGGCCCTGCCCTCAAAGGGCTCACAACCCAATGAGAGAGAAAACAAAAATACATACAAATAAACTGTTGACAGGATAAATTTGAGATAATATTCAGAGAGGAAAGATCCTAGAATTAAGGGGGAATTTGGAAAGGCTTTCCTCAAAAAGTAGCATTTCAGTTGTGACTTGAAAGAAGCCAAGAATTAGAGACAAGGAGGGAAAATATTCTAAGGCATGCAGGAGAGTCAACTAAAATGCCTAAAATCCAAAGATGAGTATTTTATTCATTAAGTATCAAAGAAACCAATGTCACTGGATTGAGGGATATGTGATGGGGAATAAAGTATAACTAGAATGGTAGGATTGGTCTGGGTTAGGAAAATTTTAAATGTCACAAAAACATTTTGTACGGTGATATGGAAGCAATAGAGATGTGATAAGTTTGGATGGTACATTAGGAAAGTCACTGATAACTAAATAGAAGATGGATTAGAATGGGCAGAAACTTGTAGAAGGCAGATTCACCATATCAACCAATGATAGAGAAAGACATATAGAAAGATAAATTCAAATAATAGATGAAAAAGACAGAGAGACAGGAACAGTAACTTAAGCGCTTTACTATGTACCAGGCATGGAGCTAATTGCAGGGGATACAAACATATTTGAATATGTAAGATTCCATATGAAAGAAAGCAAAGAGAAACAAGGTTCATTTATATTTCTCTACAGAAAAATTCTATCACCAGACCCAGAAAAGTCTATAATTCATGAATTGGGATCTTCTTCCTAAACACTCTTATTCAGCACTAAACATCCCAGCTAAATATTAGGTGGAATATTATGTAGAATTAGATGCAATATTAAGTGGAATATTTGGTGATCCCCAAATTCAGTCTACATACATGCAATGAGAGCACATTGTTTTTCTTACCTTTGCCTTCCAAAAGCTTCATTCATATTCAAGGTTAAATTTAGACACTCCACCATGAAGATTTTTTTTTCCTATCTGTAGATATTCAATTCCTCCTAAAATTTTCATAAGGTTCTTTGTCTAAATCTCCTTTTTTACTATCAATTCTTTTGTTTATATGTGAATACTTACTTCTTTACAGCCCCAGAATTATGATATTTGAGGACAAAGACTTTATTATGCTTCAACCTTTATATCCTTAGTGCTGTACCCACAGAAAATGTTTGATAAATGACTAATGATTAAATTAATAAAATTAGCAGAGCTGATATTTGAACCTATGTTTGCTGGCTCCAAATCCAATGCTCTTTACTCTATCATAGGGACTCTCATCCAGTGATATGTATGTCCCCAAAAGATACTAGAAGCTTGCCGAGAGTACTGAAAATAATTGGTAAGCTGCAAATGTTTAGTATGCCCTTTGAGAAAAACTGTTTTTTCCTCCATCAATTAAACAATTAAATGGACAACCACATTCCACAGACAGAGCAAATACATCAGACTGCTTGAAGCAGCAAGACATGCTGAATGGGACATAGGAGATAGTCTTTGTTAGATTAGTCAAATGACTCTATTACCATAATTACATTCTCCCTTCAAGTCCCATTGGAGATAGTCCAATTCCCTAAATCCAAGAAGCTTGGAAATAGCAGTGTTCCCTATACCAATAGATCTACATCCAACCCAGCTCTTGAAGCTATTATGTAGGGTGAAAATTATTGTAGAAAAGTTCACCATTCCTTATCATCACCAGGAAAAGTAGTTGGACCACTAGCGAATTTACAAACAAAAATCCCCAGTGTTGGAGCATATATACATATACTCAGTTTCCTTCCAATCTACTTTCACATCATCCAGGAAAGCAATTCCTATAGAGTGGTGCTAGTCATACCTACCAATTGCCAACCAGCTGCTATTCATAAAGTAAGCAAGCAAGACATCTTAGGGAGAAGAAGGAGCTTACCAATTATTTTCAGATAAATACAACCAATTACTACCACCTTGACCTCCTCTAAGACCTGATGAAAACAACCCCAGACCTTGAACGCAAAAGCCTTTAGTTGCTGTTTTTTTTAAATGCAAGCTCCTAAATCTTTATTCTGGGAAGCAATCCCTATGGAAATGCAATTCAAATTGCACCTGTAAATACTAGTCACATCTATTGAAGACTCTGAAAAGAAAGTTCTAAACACCAAAGTCCTTGGTATTGTCAAATAATTCAATGTCAGAAACTGATATGATTTTATCAATGGAAATTACATTTAAAAAAAGGCATTATTATCATCTCCCTCTCTACTTTGCCACTGCACCCTGAGGACTATGGGACTTTTCCATCTGATTTACATCCAAAATCTTCCATAATTATATTGCCTTTCCACATTAGATTGTTGAATTCCTTGAGGGCAAATATGTCATTTGCTTTTCTTTATATACTTAGTGCTTATTATTATGCCACGTACATAATATACATGTTATAAATGTTTATTGATTTTCTAACTCATCATTATTTCTATGTGTGACCATCTTCCTTTTGTGATGAGTGAAAGTTGAAATTGTGTAGAATGGAGGGATAAAGTGAAGAACTTACAAGAATGTTTAAATTCTTTTTCTGTATTTTTTATTATTTCTATGTCTCTGTGACCTGCATACAGTGTGTGCAAGCCAATATTTACTTAACACTTTAGATATATTTACTTAACCAGAAATGATGACATTTATCCTTGTTCAATGTTATCAATATTTAGATTATTAAATGCCATCAACTCAGTAATCTGAAGTTTGAAGGTCTGACTGATGATTCCTCTTGGAATCAGGGAAACAAAGCATTCCATTCTAATCTACCTTTGGTACCAACATTTAACATTCAATTAGGGGAGAGGGCACCTATTTCTCAATGCTCCCCAACTTATGATGTAATCCTTTGTAACCAAACCTATAAAAACTATATATCTTTCCTAAATGTTTAGCCCTTCTACTGTGAGCTTTCTCTCTTTCCCTCTTCTCAATGGAATTGCTCATTCTCATGAGAATTTATTAATAACTAACTTTTCTGCTTTCTACTGAGCGATCTCTAAGTAGTCATTTTGGGTAAGGGTCTTCTACATCCCTCACAAAATGACTGAGGAAACAAAGATTTGGCTTCAAAGCATATCATTTTATTAGATAATTAGATATTAGATAAATAATTAGATAATACATGTAGAAGACCTCCTCCAATTAAGCTCAAGGATCTGACAATATAAAGGAAGACTCTAACTTCTTAGAGAATGAATGAGACCCTGATCAGAAATCGAGAAGGAAGAGATCCAAGACAGTTCCAGTTTTATATATTAAAAACAACTAATCAAATTAGGCCAATTAATTAAAAGAAAAAAAAATATGTCTAATTAGATGAAAGATTAGGGACTTTCCAGCTTGGAAGAGGGAAAATAAATAGATGAAATCCCTTGAATTCAGATAAGGAGATATCTCCCTTCCCAAGTATCTGTAAACAATCAAGGAAACACAGAAGCAACTGGCACATAGATGTGTCAGACACCCAGGCAGGGTCCCCTGCGTCCAGAAGACCCTACTTGCAGAATTTATGCCTGCCAGCATTTCATAATTCTGGGAATACATATAGACATACAGAACAGGTCTTATACAGACAGAACAGGTCTTAAAACTTAACCAGATGGTACCCCCAAAAGTACCCAGACTTACTCTCCTTTGGCTGAAATGGGTGTGTCTACTATCAAGCTATTGTGGCTGCTCTCTTTCCCAGAGGCTCTGGAAAAAATATCCAAGGGGCCCCGGCCTCTCTAGGCCAAGAATTCAGATCCACAGCCACCCTGCCCAAGGTAGAGTTTGGAAAGTCTCTTATCGCTAATCCTGCTCATTTTCTAACATCTCACTGGGGCCTCCAAAATGTAATGCCTGAGAACAATTTAATAATTTATTAAATGGAGAGATTTACTGGGACCAAATGGATCCATGTTTGGTCCCAGGACTGAATGAGACTATCATCTCAAAGAATCCAGCCATGATTGTCAGATACAAGATTCTTTTATAGGGTAACAAGAACAATGACATAATGGGGGAGGTACCTGGATGGGGATGACCTAATGGGAGAAGGCACCTAAGATGACATAATGGGAGGTACTGGAGAGGCTCCTGATAGTCTAATGATGTCTAAAATGGATAAAGACCTTTATTTCATCAAACATTAAGAGGGAATAAATATAACCTAAGGTCTAAGATATAATTTATCCTATCAAACATTAAGAGGGAATATTATAACCTGAGGCAGAATAACTAAATAGAACAATTAGGGAAACTGGGTCAGGACATTAAAAGAGAACTGTGGCACAACAATAGAAATTAGACTAGATCCATAATTCAATAGAAACTAAACTAATTCCAGAATTGAGTCCCAAGATAGAGTCAATATGGTTCACAAAATTCCTACAATTAACCATTTGGTGCTCTCAATTTTACATTTCTTTTCTTGATATCTGTGACCCTGCCTTATTCTGATTCCTCCCAGAATGAGTAATATAATTAAATGTCTACCCTGTAATTGCATTGGGCAAACCCAGGGAGCAACTCTGTCTACCCCAGACTGACTGCTGTCTGGTTAACTCTAACTTCTCAGAGAATGAATGAGACCCTGATCAGAAATCGAGAAAAAAGTGATCCAAGACAGTTCCAAAGCTGTCATGTTTAAAAATGCTATCTACTTCCAGAGAGATAATTGATAAACTGAGTGCAGATTTAAACATTTTTAAACTTTATGTTTCTTGCTTTTTTTCTGTGTTTTCTTTTACAACATAAATAATATAGAAATGTTTTGCATGACTTCACATGTATAATATCATATTGCTTTTCTTCTCAAGGAGAAGATGAGGGTTAGGAGAGAGGATTCAACTTCCTCAAATGATCACTTGTATTTGTTTTTTTACCCTTTTTATTTCCTGTATCTTCCAGCAGATTATAAAATCCTAGAGAATAAAGATTTAATTTCATTTTGTATTTGCATTCTCAGTTCCTAGCACAGTGCCTCAAACACTCTAAATTTTGTTCTCAATTTGAAACTCAAATTGTTGTTTTAAAGAGATATTAATAATTTTACAAACAATTGGTAAAATAAATAAATAAAATATATTTTTAAAAAGAAATAAAATGGTATAGATCAGAGAGAGGGGTGGATAGAGGTGGTATTTCAAATTGTGGAAGTGATCATGAAAATAAACAAAATATAGCATGTAGGGACAAGACATTTGGGGAAATATGCATATTTAATAGATAGCAGAAGCTCTACTTTGAGGAGAAGTGCTAAAAATTCTAGAGGTGATTTGTTAAGAGAGAAAAATATCAAAAGCTACATACTAAAGTTCTGGAATGTCAACACTCAAATTTTTAACAACCCTTCCTATTTGAGTTTACAAAATCATAATGCCATGATAACAACTAACACTTGTTTTGCAGATGACTTTATATGTCCCCATTTTACTTTTACAACAACCCATTGAGTCAGGTGAGATTAATAAATTCACTTTATAGATAAGGAAACTGAGGCAGAGAAATATTAAACTGACAAGATTTGAACTTAGGTCTTCCTACAGAGAAAATCATGCTTTAGAATTTAATTTCTAATGGATGACTTTATCATCTTATAACATTTAAAAGATCCTTTTTACATAAAACTGTGTTCAAAAAACATTGAGTTTTCATGCTACTTTCATATTCTTTGACCAATTTAGACTTACAGATGGCTATCAATTGTACAAAGTTCTTTATCTTATTTACCTTATTTACCTTTCCACACTTTCTACATATTAGTACCTCCAATCTAGAATAAATCCTTACTAGTATATTTGCTGCTCCACATACAGAACTGGCCATCTTCTATCTCCAGGATATTGTCCTTTCTGTGTCTGGTGCCTGGAATATTTTCCTTCCCCACTTTCACTTTTTGGAATCCTGTGCTGTCTTCAAAACTCAGTCCAAAAACCAGCAACTACTTGAAACTCTTCTGATCCTCTCTTTTTCCCTATGCAAACTATGTGTTTGCTGTTCATTTTATATATATTTTATATGTAGTTATGTATTCTTTCCCCACATTAGAATGTAAGTACCTCTTGAGGACAAGGAATGATTCATTTTTGTTTTGTATTCCTAGGGTATTGATCAAGCACATATTAATGTGCTAGAGAAATTCCTAGCACATAGTAGGTATTCAAAATATGCTTAATCATTAGTTATTAGTAATTTTATGCTTAATGTTTGATTAACTAAACTGAAATGAATTTAACTGAACTAAGTCATTTTCAGAGGAAGAGAGATGGATTTGGGGACTTACCAGAGAAAGGAAAAGTTTTCTGAAATAAATTGCTACATGTCCAAGGTTTTAGGCTCAGATCAGTTCTTTTTTGAGAAAATACTTTTGGTATATGTAAGCAAATTACTTAGCCTCATTGGTTTCAGGTAGGATCACAGGTGGACTTTATAGGTATCTAATAAATATATAACAAGAGCTTGTTTCTCATAATTCTGATAGAACTTCCTAATAAAACTGAAAAATGAGAATACTTTGTGGTTGTTCAATTATTTCAATCATGTCCAATTCTTGTGATGACATTTGGAGTTTCCTTGGCAAAGATACTAGAGAGATTTGCCATTTTCTTGTCCATTTCATAGATAAGAAAATTGAGGCAAGCAGGGTTAAGTAACTTGCCCAGAGTCTCACAGCTAGTAGTGGATTTGAACTCAGGTCTTAACTGACTCTAGTAAGGCTCCCTATTTATTGCATCATCTAGCTACTCTTTGCAATAAGTTTAATGTACAGAATCCTCTTATTGTTGTCATACTGAATCCTAATATATGAGGGACATAGATATCTACATAAAAAAGGAATCAACCAATTAATCAACATGCATTAACTAAGTGCCTACTATGTGCAAGACATTCTGCTTAGTGCTGGGAATACAAGGACAAAACTAAAAAGCAGTTCCTGCCTGAAGGAATTTACATTGTATTGGAGGGTGATAGGAATAACATCTATACAAATAAGGTCAAAGGAAATGTAATATTAGGAGGGAAAAAGGGAACCATAACATCTGGAGAAACTGTAAAAGCCTGTGTAACAATAGCTGACCTGAGCCTTAAAGAATGCTGAGAGGCAAGGTTGAAGAAGGAATCAGTTTGAGACATGGGGGACTGATAATGTGAAGTTCAAGGAAGAGCAGAAAACAAACAAAAGGGAGGAATATAAAGAAAGATAGTCTGGAGCCAGGTCACATAGAGGACTAAATATTAAACTATGTTGTTTATATTTTGTTCTAAGCAAAAGGTAATTAACAGAAATTTTTGAGTGGGGGTGGGAAAGGGTGCTGTGGGGTGCAACATTTTCAGAGCTATGTTTTAGGAACTGAATTGGAAAGAAGAAAAGCTGGAAGTAGAGACACTACTGAGAAAAATATTATAATAGTACAAGAAAGAAATTATTAGAAACTAAGTGATCAATAGCAATATTTTTAATCTATAAATTACTAACTTAGTAATTAGAAATTACAAATTAAAACAGTTTGGGGATTCTACCTCAAGCCTATCAGAGTGACAAAGGTTCAAAAATATAGGAAAATGACAAATATGGGAGGGGCTAGAAAAAAGGAGTCAAACTGGAGCACTGTTGATGGACCTGTGGATGGGAACAACCTTTTAGAAAATTTAGAATTATTCACAGAAGGGTGAAAAAGTCATTCACTTTGACCTAACTACACAATAGTTAAATCTATAATCCAAAGATATTAAAAGAAGAGTAAAAGATCCTATATTTACCAAAATGTTTATAGCAGCAAATTTTTTATGGTTGCAAAAAAATAAAAATTAAGGGGGATTCCCATCAATTATGGAATAATTGAACAAACTATGATATATGAATGTGATGGAGTACTATTATTCTATAACATGAGGAAATTTGGATGTGAATTTATGTAGAACAAATTAAGCAGAATCAAAATGACAATTTATACAATAATATCAATATTATGTAAAAGAACAATTTTGAGGACTTTTATAAACTGGTAAAGGAGAAAAAAGAGCAGAACCAGGAAAAGAAATTATACAATAACAAACAACTTTGGAAGTTGTAAGAACTATGATCAATATAGCAACAATTCAAAATTTCGGAAGATTAGTGATAAATCAATACTATTCATTGCAGAGAAGTTGGTGGACATTAAGAGAGCTGGATGAGGAATATATGTGTCTGTGTCAGCATTACATATACACATATGTATATATGTATATGTATGAATATATATGTGCGTGTATAGGCATTGTTCAGAGGAATTTGTTGTTGGATTTGTTTGGTTTCTTACTTGAATGAGGGAGGGAAAGAAAATATATTTCTATTCATTTTTTTTAAAAGGTAGGAGAATGTCACATGTTTTCAAATAAGATTATTGTATTATTACTTTTACTTATTTTTAATCTGAAAACGTTCACAGTGTAAAAATAGAGAACAATATGGGAATAGATGAAGATTATATTGCACAGATAGAAGTGACTAGATTGTAATTGACTGGCTCTAGAGAGGTAAAGTAGGATGAAAAGTAAAGAAACTAAAATCACAAACCTTGACTGGAACAATGAAAAGAAAATACAGATATTTGGAAGGTTGAGAATAGATGCAAGTATAATGAGTTAAATTAGGAACATGTTGAATGAGAAATGCTTATATGATATTCAAATATAAAGTACAGTAGATAGTTGATGAAACAAGACTGGAAATCAGACAATATATGAGTCCTAGATATAGTTTTTCAAATCATTAGCATACAAAACATAAAACCATGGTAACTAACCAACGCAATGAAAAGAGAGAAGGCACATAGTGAGATGTGGACAATGGTCCAGCAAAAGAGACTGAAGAGGAGTCAGGGAGGTAAGAGGAGAGAAAATATCATAAAAGTCATGGGAGAAGAGAACATCCAGGAGAAAGAAGTCTAGAATTCCAAAAGTTTCAGAAAGATCAAAAAAAATTTCTGAGGATTGAAAAAAATGTTATTGGTTTTAGAAATTTAGAGATTTTTAAAACTTCCTTAAACTCATTTATTCCCCAAATTTAATGAAAGTAAAAAGGTAACCTGGGGACATACCTATGGAGGGATTTCATAATTCTGATTATGGGTCCAGAATTTCTAACTGTTTATACTTAACTTTTAATTTCATATCTCTATCCTTGAGATAGACACTTTAGGACAGGTTAAAAATGGTTATTCCTCCATTCATTTTGCTTTAATACTCGGCATCCACTTCCCTAAGTATGACAAGATATGCAAAAGAAATTTATTTTGAGGATAAAAATATCAAAAAGACTAAAAAATCTAGTTGTTTTTTTTTAAATAGCTTTGTAATATCTAAGATATTTCTTCATGGCAGTTTGGTGTAAGATTAGATCAACTCTAATTACTTAGCAGTTAGTAAGGATTCCAACATCTCCCCCTTTCTTTTGTTTTAAAACATAGGGGGTTTCTGAGGGAGTACACATAAATCCATCAATATGGGCCAGAACTTTGTAACAGATATACATGGTATACATAAATCCATCAATATGGGAGGCATTATACATAATTTACATGAGCACATAGCAATATAACACAGGCTAGTAGTAATGTAACAAATAACAAGAATCAATCTGAAAATTTACACATGTCCATAAGTCCTAGAAACAGTCCAATAGGATTCTATTGTCCATTAGTTCATGTGCCAGGAATCTAATAATTCTTATGAGCACAATCAGCAACAGAACCACCCGATATTTCTTGGGTCTTCTCCTTTGTTTCAAGGGTCTGCTCCATCTTTCTGCGATGGACAAGGCGAATGCGGCTCGTAGGCACCCATCTGATTCCTTCTCCACCTGTAGAGATGCAAGCAAATCCTCTCCCCCAAGCAGTTAGCCTATCTGGTCCCTTCCATTCACCACTTTCTGGGTCTCTCCACATCACCTGGCAATTATCTAAGGATAGTGGAGCTGCTCGCACTGGACACTGCTCTTCTGGTGGGTTATAAAACCTGTCTGCTGGAGCCAGTGCATCTTTATCAAAGATTAAAAAATTAATGGTATAGAGAACTAAATTTAGAAGTTCTCTAGGGTTACCCGTGGCTCCCCCTTTCTTTTGTTTTTGGAGGAGTGTCTTAATGTCTCTGTTTCTTCTTTCTACTATTGCTTGACCTTGAGGATTGAAGGGTATGCCAGTAGTGTGTAAAATCTTATACTGTGCACAAAAGTGTTCAAAATGTTTGGAGGTATATGCCAGTCCATTATCTGTTTTTATTTCTTGTGGCACACCCATAATTGCGAATGCTTGAATGAGGAATTCAGTGACCACTCGGGCTGTCTCTTTTGCTGCTGGTATGGCAAAAGTGAATCCTGAAAAGGTGTCTACCACAACGTGGATAAAAGACAGACGGCCAAAAGATTTATAATGAGTCACATCCATTTGCCAGATTTCATTGGGTCTCAATCCACGAGGGTTCTTCCCTGGAGGCAGTGTAGGAGCGTGGAAGGGAAGGCAAGCTGTACAGCTTTTCACTATGCTCCTAGCTTCTTCTCTTGTAATCCCAAACTGTAAACGCAAAGCTCGAGCAGCCTGATGGTATTTAGAATGGGATTCCTGGGCCTCTTGAAATAAAGGCGTACTGGCCAACATAGTTAAAAGGCTATCTGCCTTTGAATTTCCATCAAAAATAGGACCTGGAAGTCCACTATGTGAATGGACATGCAGGATATAAATCTTTCCTGGATGCTTTCTCACTTGCTCTTGAAGTTCCTTAAAGAGCTGATATATATTAGAAGCTGCAAATTTTATTTGGGCTGTGGCAATTCTTTGTACCACACCTACTGAATAGGCTGAATCAGATATTATATTTATGTCGCCTGGGTAATAAGTGAGAGCTAGCATGATCGCATATAATTCGTTCTGCTGAGTGGACTGAAAAGGAGTTCTGACTACTCTTTTTACAGTTAGATCATGAGAGTATACAGCACAAATATTTTGTTTGGCCGCGTCTGTAAAAATGGTTGGTCCTTCAAGAGGAACCTTAGAAACCTTCTCCTCAAAAATCCATTGCCAATTATGCAGTAGTCTGGTTATCTTTAATGGAGATCCATGTGCAAAATTTGGAGCCATGGCCAATAAAATCTGCCACTCTGGGATGGTTTCACAGCATACATACTGTATCAATATGCAGCTTTTAGGAATCTATTTTTATGTGAATTTGATACTACTGCTTTACAGAACTTTAAGCATATTAACATCAAGGATTGTAGTGTAGTAAGAATAAAATCCTAACCTCTTCCCCTTTGCAAGTTATGCTAGGTTTTTTTCTTAAAAGTCATTGAAACCATCCTTGAGATTAGTTTGTCTCACGAGCAAAAGGCTCACA
The DNA here is from genome assembly GCF_016432865.1 of Antechinus flavipes. Taxonomy (NCBI): domain Eukaryota; kingdom Metazoa; phylum Chordata; class Mammalia; order Dasyuromorphia; family Dasyuridae; genus Antechinus; species Antechinus flavipes. The sequence goes on from NC_067401.1 coordinate 240,432,159, forward strand.
ATGTTGCTGTGCCTGAGAACAAAATAGGCAGAAAGTACTCTGAAAACTCTGATGCTTGGCTGATGGATCTTGATTGCTAACTCTGAGAAGAGAGTTTCAGTTCGTTAAATGAACTCATATTATTATTGGATATCTCCTATTAATTTTTGGAAATCATTTAAGGTGTTCAACCTCTCTGTTCTTAAAGACAGTTTTTGTAGTGTAAGTGCCTTAGGATATATTTCATATCCTAAATATTGAAAAGGAGCATGCCTTTGAATTTTTTCTGTAGCGATATGAAGTTTGTAGTATCTTAGTGTTTCTATGGTTTTTTGTAGACATGCTTCTAGAATTTGTTCCTCAGGTCCATTTATAATTCCTTAGTGTTTCTATGGTCTTTTGTAGACATGTTTCTAACATTTGTTCCTCAGGTGCACATCCCAATATATCATCCATATAATGTAATAGCATAACTTTTGGAAATGCTTTTCTTATTGGAGCAAGAGCAGCAGCAACATACATTTGACACATAGTGGGGCTGTTCTTCATTCCCTGTGGCAAAACTGTCCATTCGTATCTTTTATAAGGCTCAGCTAAATTGACACTGGGCACCGAAAAGGCAAATCTCTTCATATCCTCCTTATCCAGAGGAATGGAATAGAAACAATCCTTGATGTCTATAACCCAAAGAGGCCATTCTCTAGGAAGCTGAGTAGGAGATGGAAGTCCAGGCTGAAGAGTTCCCATAGTTTCCATCTGTTCGTTCACTTTTCTTAAATCAGTGAGCATCCTCCATTTTCCCGATTTCTTTTTTACAACGAACACTGGTGAATTCCAAGGACTTAGAGAAGGTTGTAAATGCCCTTGTTCAAGCTGCTCCTGTACTATATCTAATAAGGCCTGAATTTTATCGCTACTTAAGGGCCACTGTTCTATCCACACTGGTGTATCAGTTTTCCATTGGATAGGAATAGGTGAAAGTGTTGGCAGGCCTTCAACAGCAGCCCTGCTTAAAAAACCGAAGTACTCATTTTTAACCCCAATTGTTGTAAAACGTCTCTTCCCCACAGATTGATGGGGATTTTTTCAACTATATGGTTTGTCTTTCATTTTCAACAAGGACCAAGAACAACATAAGATGAAGTCTTGAATTGTGAGTGAATTGGATTTAAGTGAGGCAAGCTTTCATACAGTCGACAGCCTCACTGTCTCTTCCATAGATATTGAGATCTCATGATGTCCTGGGATGCAATGGATAACTTTTAGTGTCTGACCAATTCTGTGATCCACGCATCTGCTTCAGACACCTTCACAGCCTTTAGATCTAATAACTATATCAATGTAAAAAAAAAGTTGAATCAATCACTTAAAGATGTACCTTGGAGATAGTCCCTTGCATTCATAACTGTTTGGATCTTGTACTCAGTGGTGGGTCCCATCTTCCCCAAATTATCCTTTAAATTATTTCTTAAGGTATTCTCTCTCACATTGGTCTCATTTTTAAAAAGTGAACATTCTAACTGTCTCAAATTACATCTCCTTTAGTCTGTTGGATTTCCAAAGACCCAGTGCCAGTTTTCTTTTCAAGAAATTATAAGACTGGCTCTGTTAATTTGTGCTTTACGTGAAGAGCAAGGATTTTGAGAAAATAATTGACACAATAAAATGTTTTATAGCATTCATAAATCTTTTATCAGACTTTCCTTCCACATATGGGAGTTTTGAATGTTTGAAACTGAATATCCTTGATATCAATCAATTAGCTAGCATTTATTAAATTCCTACTATGTGCTAGGCACTGTAGTAAGATGTGAAAAAAAGATAAAAAACAGTCTCTTATCTCTTGCTCACAGTTAAAGGAGGTGGAGTAGTTGCCTTCAAAAGTTTCTTCTTAATACTTCTGTGGATGATGGCCCTTTGATCCTTGCTTATAGCCTATACCTATATGTCCATGTCAGAAAAGAAAAAAAAAAAAGAAAACAATATTTTTTTTAAAAAAAATCCAGGTCTGTAATTTCTAATACAGAGAACGCCTAATGTGCAAAAACCCTGTAGCTAAGCAGATTGGCATTTCAGTAAGTATATATGATGATCTCTAGGTATCAGTTTCTTTACAAGTTATTATGTACTGTGTAAGTAGATACAGCATGTTAGGAATGCTATTGATTATTTTCTGATGTATTGAGCAAGAAAGTTTACGTGGAGTCTACTTGTTACAGGATTAATGGACCATGTATAATTGGAAGAAAGACTTTCCATCTGAATACCAACATCCTCTTTGTAAAACTCCCTCAGAGTAGTCCTCTCACTAATTCTTTCTTTATTTCTTCTTTAAAGGCAGCTCAGTAGCACAGTGAACAGAACATATGGTATTAACTCAGGAAGACTTGAGTTCAGATATGACCTCAAACACTTAATAATTATATGACCCTGGACAAATCACTTATTCTCTCCATTGTTATGCGGCTCAAATGAGATATTATTTGTAAAGTACTTAGTACAGTGTCTGATATATTTCTGTCACATCTGAGTTTTCATGGCCCTATTTGAATTTCTTGGCAAAGTCAGTGGAATGGGTAGACATTTCCTTCTCCAACTCATTTGATAGATGAGAAAACTCAGGCAAACAGAGTTAAGTTACTTACCCAGGATCATACAACAAGTAGGTGTATGTAGGCTCCCAATAGACGACAGAACAAGTCACAAGTCATAGTCCTTGACAATTCAGTTCTGGTCTTCTTTCCTAATCTTATATCAAGTGTTCCTTGCATAGGATATGTTCCAGCCAAACTTGATGATGGAATATTTCTTCTTGCTTACATTGCTTTCTCCTATCTCCGAATTTGCACAATTTGAGCTCATGAAGATGAGTCTTCTTAATTACAAGGGCAGTGCTCTATCCATGGTACTGCCTACCTGCCTCTATTAGCATATAGTACCTACTTTTAAAATGCTTATTTTCTTCTTTATTTTCTATATCTATTCAGTTTCCTATTCATGACAATTCTAATTCCATATTTCTTTTCTGTCTCCTTTTTTATTCACATTACTGCTACCAACTCAACATAGCTCCTCATTACTTCTCACCTATAACAGGTTTCTCTTAATTCATTCTCTCCCTCTTCTTTACTCTTTCATCCACACATCCAAAATAATATACCTATTAACTCCATCATTCAAAAACTTTTAAGGTTTTTAAGAGGCTCCCAATAGACGACAGAACAAGTCACAAGTCATAGTCCTTGACAATTCAGTTCTGGTCTTCTTTCCTAATCTTATATCAAGTGTTCCTTGCATAGGATATGTTCCAGCCAAACTTGATGATGGAATATTTCTTCTTGCTTACATTGCTTTCTCCTATATCCAAATTTGCACAATTCATTCTTTATACTTGAAACATACTCCTTCCACCAATTGAAGTCCTCTCCATTCAAAGCTCAACTCTGGAGCCATCTCTTCCATGAAAGCTTTCTTAAGAACACAAGAAGAAAGGAAAACTTTTCAGATTTCTTAGAGTCACTTTTATTGTCCTTCCTTTTGTGTTCATGACATTTGGAGTCTTAAGTCATAATTTAGTTGCATATGTGTTATTTCTCTTATCAAATCACAATAATAATTTAAAAATAATAGCTTTTTTCAAAATATATACAAAGATAGTTTTCAACATTTACACTTGTAAAACTTTGTTCCAATTTTTTCTCTTTCTCCCCCATTCTCCTAAACAGCAAGTAATCCAATAGAGGTTAAATATGAAAAATCATATCAAAAAGGAAAAAATGAGAAATAAGAATAAAAGCAAGCAAACAACAACAAAAAGGTGAAAATACTATGTTGTGATCCACATTCAGTCCCCACAGTTCTCTTTCTGGATGTAGATGGCTCTCTGCATTATAATTCTATTGGACTTGGCCTGCATCACTTCATACAATAATATATTTTTTAAAAAAAACCCACAATCACAACAGCAATAACAGGCATCATAGTATGGAAGATATAATGCTGGACTTGAGACCAGGAAGATTTGGGTTTAAATACTGCTTCAGATATTTACTAGCTGTATGATACTGGGCAAATCTCTTAAACTCTCTGGACATCAGTTTACTCATCTGTGAAATGAGAAAGTTAGACTCTAAGATACTAAACTGTTAATTTTTTATTCTGTGACTCTAAAAACACTGATGACTCACATTTATATAACACCTTACAGATTAAAAACAAGGAGGAGAGGGAATTTATTATTTTCAGGGAAATACAAAGATATTTCATGATACTTAAGCTTCCCAGAATTAAAGGCCTAGTCCTTGAGACAATCTCATTGGTCAATATGATAGGTCATCAGGTCTGGATTGGTGATTTCATTAGATCAGTGAATTAGGTCCCAGACAGAAAGTCTTTGGCAAGTCATTTGACTTCCTTACTTTAATTTCCTACTTCATGAAATGAGGAGCTTGGGCAATCTCAACAATACCTTTATAAATTAGCTTTAGATTTTTGTACCTATGATCCTAACTCAAATGGAAATTGTGATTTTGAACTATCAATTGGTTTTTTGTATGTGTATACATATACATATATATGCACATACACACAGATATAGTTATATACATATACATATATGTTGTGTTTTATACAGATTAGATATATTTATATGTATAGTTATATAACTCCAAATTTTCAAATGGATGTGTGATATATGCCCAGAGGTTTACTTCAATCATGACTACAACTCATCTATGCCTGCCTATGCTAAACAAATCTCATCAATGTTCTTCCAAAAGGTCACCACAAAGGACTATCCAATGTGCTGAAAACTTTTATTATAAATTTAAATATTATGGTGATACTAGTGGAACACTGTGGCCCTCTACCTCTCATTCCTTTTTTTCCCCTTTAATAAAGCTCATCTTTCTTCTCTCAATAGTCTTTGATATTGTAAATAGTTCCCTTCTCCTTGTTAATCTTTACTCTTTAGATTTTCAAGACACAGCTCTCTCCTGGTTCTCTTCTTCCCAATTTCCTTTACTGGATTGTCAACCATGTCTTATTCTTCACCTTAGAGGTCTTCAAATGCTGTTCCATATCCTCCCTTCTTTCTTCTCTTTTCTCCTCTCTCGGTTAAAATTGCCATAGCTTTTATATCACCCTTCTGCTAGTTACTCCTCAAACTGTATATCCAATTTTCATTTCTCCCATGATTTCCAATCTTCTGAAATGCATGCCCTTTGTTCCCACTTCTGTCTTCTGGGGCCATAAAGAGCAGTCCCACACATATCTCAACAGGAACTTTACAAATACTAGAAGACTATTAGTTCCTCCTGGGTTCTTCTCTTCTAGACTAATTATGCCCAGTTCTTTCAACTGAACCTTATAAATCACGAACCTAAGGTCTTGTCTATACTGGTTATCTTCCTCTCATCACTTGCTTTTATAAATTATAATAACCCCTATGTTTCCAAATCATTGTCATGGACTAGAATTCTCATTTAAATGTGTATATTTCAAAGTTTCATAAACTCATCGATTTAGAAACAAACTGTTTGGTTTAACCTTCTACCCTCCCACCCTTCAGATCCTATCTGTAGTCAGATGGTCTTCTATTTTTATAGCAGAAAAAAGTAACCCAAAATGTAGAGAAAACAAATGACTTGAATCACAACCTCAGTAATCTGATGTCACAAGCAAGTGCTAGATTCAGGTTTCAAAGAGATGCTCCTTGACTGTGGGTTTATAATTAATAAATGACAGAGAAAGAATATTAGAATCAGTTCTGTCTTTGAGAACTCCATGTTTCTTAAGACAAAGGATTACCAACTTATCTCTAGTTTTTAGCAATCTTTTCTTGGAAATTAGATGATTATTTTTAGGGAGTAAAAGAAACCTTCCAATCAACAAAGTTACTAATATTTATATTGCACTTTAAAGTTCACAAAGCATTTTACATGTGTTACCTCATTTGGCCTCCACAATAAACCTGTAAGGCAAGAGATATTATTATCCCCATTATACAGATAAAGAAATTAAAGCCCAAAGAGATGGAATGATTTTTATTGTGTCACACAATTAGTAAATGCATGAGACATGTTTTGAATTCACCTTCCAGTTTCAAATTCCTATGTTCTATCCATGTACCACTTAATTATCTCAGTGACCTCTTATGGATTCAGTTATAAGCTTCTCAGATTCAGAAATACAACCCTTTTACTGAGAATATCTTGTTTACTCCCACCCCAGAATTTACTGCCCTCTAACTGATAACATTTCTAGAAGTATGGAAAGGAGAGGAAAAACTTTAATCAGTTATTATGTTTATTAGACCCTCTGAGAGAAAGATGGCTCAGTAAAAGCTCTGGGGAAAATATCCAGATTATCGTCCACAGGAATTAAGGCTCTGTATTGCATTTTGGTATAGCCTTAGGGTGGTCCTTAGAGACCACCCAAAAGATAGCTCCTTCATGCATTCCAAAAATAAGAGAATGTCATGACATTGCTAAGCCACAAGATGTCATTACTGCTTCGCCCAACTCTGGCCCACATTTTATTATGAAACACAAAAAAAATTTTCAGCTTTGCTCCATAAGTACAGAACAATATTCCCTTCTCACCAAATATTATTGTTCAGTCATTAAATCATTCCTGCCCATACTGTACGTGGGGTTTTCTTGGCAAAGATACTAGAGTGGGTTGCTCTTGACTTTTCTAGTGGATTAAGGGAGAAAGAGGCTAAATGATTTGTCCACAATTCATAGCTAGTTCACAGCTAGTTGCTGTCTAAGGTCAAATTTGAACTCAGATCTTCCAGACTTCAGGACCAATATTCTATCCACTGAACTAGCTGTCTCTTTTCAGCAAATATATCCCCTCTCCTCCCACCCAGCAAAAGTCTCTTAAGAAAATTTTCTAAAACTACACTATGTTATAGCTCAAATCATATGGGGGAACGATACTCCTGTGTTATTAAAAAAAAATGCAGCAAATGAACATAAAAACATTCTTATTTTCTTATTCTACAAAAGGTAGAGGGAGAAAGGAAAGGAGGGAGGGAAGGAGGGAAGAAAGGAAGGAAGGAAGGAAAGAAGGAAGGAAGGAAGGAAGGAAAGAAGAAAAGAAGGAAGGAAGGAAGGAAAGAAGGAAGGAAGGAAAAGAGAGAGGAGGGAAGGAAGGAGAGAAGAAAGAGAGATGAAGGAAGGAAGAAAGGAAGAAGAAGGGGAAAGGAAGAAGAGGAGGAAAGGAAAAAAGGAGGAAGGAAGAAGAGGGAAAATTGGTAACAAAAGAAAAAGGAATGGAAGAAAACAGGGAAGAAATAATTAAAAGAACTAAAACATCTCTTATACACAGATGTCCAAAATAATCCACCCTATATTTGAGGGTCAGAACTTCTTCAAAATAATAGCATATATGCTCCCTTGATGTATACATTAGTTCAGAATCAATGAATCAACAAGTTTCTATTAGGCAAATACCAAATGGGCTAAGCATTGTTCTAAATACTAAGGATACAAAAGAAAAACAATCACTTCCCTACAATTGGTTGTATTTTAATAAAGGAGACAGCACATATACAAATAGGTACCAAGAAGATAAATGTGAAGTAGATAGAAGAAAATCTTAAAGGGGAAGTCACAAGCAGCTGGAAGGAATGAGAAAGGCCTCTGAAGATGGATTTTGATGTGAGTCTGAAAAAGGCCAGAAATTCCAGGCATCATAAATTAAAATGCAGTATGGATTTATGGAAAACAGCTATGAAGCTGTGTTATAGAGTTCAGGGAGGGAAATATAATAGAAGAAGATTAGAGAGATAGGAAAGGGCTAGATTATGAACGGATTTAAAAACCAAACAAAAGAGTTCACACAACACTAGAGATAGTGGGAGGCCCTGGAAATTAGAGTTGGGGCTGGGATGATGTAGTTAGATCAAAGCTTTAGGAAAACCATTATGTCAGATAAATGGAAGATGAACTGGAGTGGAGAGAGAGACCTGAGACAGGAAAACAAGGAAAAAAACAAAACAAAACACTATAATAATCCAAGAGAGAAGAAATGAATACCTGAGCTATCGTGGTAGTTGTCTGACTGGAAAGAAAGGAGCCACAAAAAAAGATTATAAGAACTTAGTAAAGACAAGATCTATCAACTTCTCACATATATGGAGTGAATTAGAACTAGGAGAAGAGGATAACCTTTATGTTGTGAACCTAGATGAATGGGAAGGTACTGGTCACCTTAAGAGTAATAGAGAAGCTCAAAAAAGTATGGATTTTGAATGAGAAAGATGACTCTCTTCAATTTTGAGTATATTAAAGACATTCAGATATTTAATCAAACAGGATCACAAGTAAAATGGCAATTAAAATCCTCCCATTTCCCATGAAAACATGGGTTATACTCTTTTCAGATTACCATAATACCATGAATAAGACATATATTTAGAGAATGTGGAGGGAGGTCACAGATGGAGAAACTATAAATGGTTATAGAACTTGCATTATAGTGGGAAAATAGTTGAATTTATAAATGGAGAATCCCAGGTGTTAATCTCTCTACAATTTGCAACATATGTGGCCTTAGGCAAGTCACTTAACTGTCCTTATATAAAATAAGGTCACTTTTAGCTTTAGACCTATGATCTATTATCCTGGATTTAAGCAATCTGTGTGCCCAGGAAATGGGCACCTTTAAAGGCCCTTGTCTTCCCTTACTTAGATTATTTTACAACAGCTTTCTAATTGGTCTAATTGATCTAATTGAGCCAAAGGTCTCAAGTCTCTCCCCATTCCAATCCATCTTTCCATCTTCCCCTCAGTCACCCTTAAAAATTTTTCCTAAAGTACTAGTCAGACCTCTTTCCACCTAAATAATCTCCAGAAACCCCCTCTTATCTCTATGATCAAATCTTCCCACTCTTGACCCTTCCTATTACATTTTATTCCTCCTTCCATAGACTTTAGGATATATCTAATCAAATCAAACATATCATTAGAGCAATCCATGAGTGTCTTGCAATTATATTATTGTAAAGTTATAAGCAGCTTTCTGATAAGGTCAAATTTCTGTTCTCCACTGCTGGGCTTATGCTTTATTGTATAATGCATTTCTGTTGGACACATTTTTTCCATTAGACTTCTGACACCAGAGCCAGAGTCTGGAATATTATGTTCATCTCTAAATGGTGCAATTGAGAAAGAGCATAAGGTTGATTGGTTATTGTCCTTCATTTTTGAAGAGAACCAAAATGACATCACACAATATACAGTGTGTCTGATCAGACCAACATGAGCTTGGAATGTTCTGCCACAGGTCGGATACAAATAGTCCCTGTGAACGTTTGGGATGGCTTCTCTAATTCTGCATTATCTCCCATTTCTTCTGAGCTTATTCATAGAGCTCACCTTTTCTGATGAGGTCACTCTATTCTGTGTGGTCTTGTACCAATTTCCCATGCACACAATTGACTCTAAAGTAGAAAGTATTTAGAGTAAAACACCAAGAGGTAGGAGGCCTTTGAATTTCTGCCATATGAAGTTTTGAAAAGTCTAAGGAAATCGAGACTTCAAATATCAGAAGAGATGTCTTCAAGATATCTTCAAATATCTGAAACTGTCCATGGAAGATGAATTATACTCGTTTCATTTGGCTTTAGAGGACAGAATCTGACATGAAAGATGAAGTTGCAAAGTAGAGATATTAGGTTTGATGTCAAGAAAGAAAAAAATTTTTGACATTAGAGCTGGCCAAAAAGCAGAATAATTCATAATGGGAAACAGAAGTTCCCACATCCTGGAGTTCTTCACACAAATTTGATAACCACTTTTGGGGAATGTTATAGCAGAAATTCCCTTTCCAGAATGGGTTCAGGGAGATTTGAACCACAATTGCTTCCAACTCTAAAAGTCTATCATTCTGTGACCCTTAGAAGACCACGATTCAACAATGCTAACCATGTTTGTTGCTATTCAGTTGTATTCTACAGTCTGTAACCCTATTTGGAGTTTTTCTTGGCAAAGAAAACTGAGCGAAACAGAGTAAATGAGTTATCCAGGGACACAACTTTTATCTGAGGGTCAGATTTGAACTCAGGAAAAGGAGTCTTCCTGATTCTAGGCCCAATATTTCTATATGTTGTATCACTTGCCTTATCAAGTTACTATAGTGTAATTTAATGTCCTGAAAGTATTCTTATGTCTAAATTTCAGCAAAAGAAGAAGTCTAATGAGAAGGGGAACAGATTGCTTGGTCATACTAAGGCTAGGTAATTTAAAAATAAACAAGTATGCAAAAAAACAGCTAATAATTCTCATAAGATCCTGGAGAGTAGGAAACCTGAATACAACCTCATTTCATATCTTAAGGCTGATATTCTCAATACTCCGATCCTCGTATTCCAAGGCTGCCTATCTGCTGGAATTGAAAAATCAATTCCTATTCATTCTCCCTATCCTTTCATCTTTATGTCTCTCAGCTCTACCTCTCCAAAGTCCGTATCTTGTTCTGGTCTCCCATTTCATTGTGCCTTTTGGAAATCCCACTTTTTGTTTACAAGCCTCCATTCCATCTTTGACTTCTTCATCTTACATTAATTCCATCTTCTGGACTTCCCAGAAACAGATTTATATATATTATATTGTCTCCACTCCAATGGGGTTTGTTTCTTTTTTCATGCTCCCCTGACTCACTAATCCCCAGGAGAGGCAGTGCCAAAAATCAAACTCATACCTATTAAACTTGCAGAATCACTTTGATTGAACTATTTTTATGATCTCAAACTCTTAAATTCCCCTTTCTGCTTATGATGTCCTATACTTTCATTTCTGTTTGTCTCACTTATTCCAATTCCATTTTTTTTGTCTTTACTATGTCTTCTCTGCCCTAATTCTCCACTCTTCACATTTTTGATCTTCCTGTTGATCAGTTCAACTATATTTTATCTTTTACCTTTGACTCGCTTGCCTTCTTGTTCTATCATCATTCATATCCAAAATATCTTTAATCCTGCCTAACATCCACTGTCAGGTTTCTCCATTCTTTTTAAATTTTATCCATTTTGACCTTATTTTGGTAAGAGGCATGAGATATATATCTGACATTATTTTCCAGTTTTCCCAGAAATTTTTGTCAATGCTGAGTTCTTATTCCAGAATCTGGAGTTTGGGAGTTTACCAAATACTAGGTTGTTGTAGACCTTGATTATTATGTCATGTGTATCTAATCCATTCCACTGATTCACAACTCTATTTCTTAGCAAGTACCAAATGGTTTTGTTGACTACTGCTTTATAAAATAATTTTAGGTTTGATGCTACTAAGCCAACATCATTTATATGTTTTTTCATGAATTCCTCTGATATTCTTGACTTTTTGTTCTTACAGAAGAATTTTGTTATTATTTTTTCTGGTACTATAAAATAATGTTTTGGCCATTGATTGATGATGGCACTGAACAAGTGCCATATCAATTTAAGCAGAATTGTCATTTTCATTATATTAGCTTGGCCTAGCCATGAACAATTGATATTTTCCAATTGTTTAGATTTGATTTTATTTGTGTGAGACATGTTTTGTAATTGTCTCCATATAATTCTGGGGTTTGTCTTGGCACATAGAGCCCCAAATATTTTTTTTTGTCTACAGTAATTTTAAATGGAATTTCTCTTTCTATCTCTTGCTGATGGGCCTTGTCAGTAATATATAGAAATGCTGATCATTTGTGTGAGTCAGGTTTCTCTACTCTTTCTGATCATTTTTCATGCTCTGTAATCCCTACAAAAAGCCCCTGTAAAATTAACCAGGATCTCAATGATGGACATTAAATTTTCATTTTACCTTATTTGATGCATTATCCTATTGCCCTGACTGTCTGTTTCAGATCTCTCTCTTCAAGTTTTTCAGACCTCCTTTATCACATTCTTTACCACTAAATCACTATGTTTTTCCATTTGACTGAAATCAAAACAATCCATCTATCTCAGACTTTTATTTCCCTTTGTCCTCATCTCACAACCTACTAATCATTTGACTATGCCATCCTCTCAAGCTATCATTCTAAATTATTGAATTGGATGTGCAACTACAAAAGCTAGAAAACGAACAAATTAAAAATTCTCAATTAAATGAAATTCTGAAAATCAAAGGAGAAATTAGTAAAAGTGAAAATAAAAAAAATTATTGAATTAATAAATAAAACTAAAAGTTAGTTTTATGGAGAAAAAACAATAAAACAGCTAAGTCTTTGGTTCATAATAGTTTTAAAAAAAGAAAAGAAGAAAACCAAATTACCAGTGTCAAAAATGAAGAGGATGAACTCATCACCAATGAAGAGGAAATTAAAGCAATAATTAGGATTTGTTTTTCCCAACTGTATGCCAATATATTTGATAATCTAACAGAAATGGATGAATATTTACAAAAATATGAATTGCTCAGATTTACAGAAGAGAAAATAAAATATTTAAATAATCCCATTTTAGAAAAAGAAATTGAATAAGCTATCAATGAACTCCCTAAGAAAAAAGTTCCAGAACCAGGTGAATTTACATATGAATTCTACCAAACACTTAAAGGATAATTAATTTCATTACTATATAAACTATTTTGGAAAATAGGTAAAGAAGGAATCATACCAAATTCTTTTAAAGTACAAATATGGTGCTGATATCTAAAACAGGAAGAACCAAAAAAGAGAAAGGAATTTATAAACCAACTTCCCTAATGAATATTGATAAAAAAATTTTTTTAAATAAAACATCATCTAAAAAGATAATGGCAATTTATCAGGAAATAAACTATGACAAAGTAGAATTTATACCAGGAATACAAGATTGATTCAATATCAGGAAAGTTATCAGCATAATTGACTATATCAGTAACAAAACTAACAGAAATCACATGATTATTCCAATAAATGCATAAAAAGAATGTTATAAAATATAGGGCTCATTCCTAATAAAAACACTAGAGAATATAAAAATAAGTGGAGTTTTCCTTAAAATGAGAAGCAGCATCTATCTAAAGCCATCAACAAATAGTATGTGTAATAGACATAAACTAGAAACATTCCTTATAAGATTAAGGATGAAATAAAGATGCCTGTTGTCTCCACTGTTATTCAATATTGTACTAAAAATGTTAGTTTAACAATAAGAAAAAGAAATATGAATTAGACTAGACAATAAGAAAACAAAACTATCACTCTCTGTGGATGATATGATGGCATACTTAAAGTATCTTAGAAAATCAACTAAAAAAAACTACTTGAAACAATGAACAACTTTAGCAAAGCTATTTAAAAAGTCACATAAACCATCAGCATTTCTATTCATTACCAACAAAGCCCAGCAGTAAGAGATAGAAAATGAAATTCCATTTAAAATAACTGTAGCCAACATAAAATATTTGAAATCTACCTGCTAAGGCAAAGCCAGGAACTATATGAACACAATTGTAAAACACTTTTTACACAAATAAAATCAGATCTAAACTAATGGTAAAATATCAATTGATCATAGGTAATCAATCTAATATAATAAAAATGACAATTATACCTAAATCAATCTATTTATTCAGTACCAAACCAATAAAACTGCCAAAAATTATTTTATAAAGATAGAAAAATAATAAAAATTCATTTGGAATAAGAAAAGGTCAAGAATATCAAGGACATTGAGGAAAAAAATACAAGAAAAAGGTGTTCTAACCCCATACCAGACGTAAAACTGTGTTATAAAATAGCAGTTATCAAAGACATTTGCTACTGGATAAGTAACAGACTGGTAGATTAGTAGAATACGTTAGGTACACAATACATTATAGTCAATAATTCTTAAATCTTTACATTTGCCAAATATAAAGTTATTATTATATTTATTTGCTGTTCTAAATTGAATGTGTTCCATTGTTCTACCTTTCTATTTCCAAGCCAATACTAGATACTTTTGATAATTATTGCCTTATAATATAGTTTAAAATTTGATATTGTTAAATCTTTTCTCTTCAAAATTTGATACTTTTATTGGGATGACTTTAAATACATAAATTAGTTTAAGTTAAATTGCAATTTTATTATATTGAATTTGCTCACCCATGAACAATGAATAATCCTCCATTACTTAAATTATTGTGTTTTGATACTTTTGATCACAACATCTTCCTAGATATTCTTTCATTCCTTGATTTGGGAGCTGTAATCGCCTGACTCTCTTCTTACCTTTCTGACTAATTAACAAAGAATACCAAAATGTGGCAATCTGCTACTCCCTAAATATGGCTTTTTCTCAGAATTCTACTCTTTGTCCTTTTCTAGATGTATTCTCTTTCTTGATCTCATCAGCAGCTCCTATGCAGATCCAAGTGACTTTCAAACATGTATGTATATACACATATGAAATAAACTTAATCTGCCCCAATTTTCACTTCTGCTACCCATTTATACCCTAATCCTTCTAAAACATATGATATCCAAATCAAACATCAGAATCTTTCCCATAAAGCTCATCTCTTCTATAGTTTTCTTTATTTTTGTTGAAAGCACTATCAAACTCTTAGTTACTCTAAGTCAGAATATTCTTTTGATCTTCTCCTGTTTTTACATTCTACAATCAGTTACCAAGTATTAATAATTGGATATTCATAAGATTTTTCATGCTGAAGCTAGATGGCACAGAAGAGAAAACATTGGCTTATAATTAAGTAGCTTCATCTTTGTGAGTTCAAATCTGGACTCACACTAGCTGTGTGATCGTGGACAAGTCACCTACCCCTGTTTGCCTCAGTTTTCTTACATATAAAATGACCTGGAAATGGAAAGACAAACTACTCCAGCATCTTTGTTATGAAAACCTCAAAGGGGACATGAAGAATTGAACATTACTGAAGTAAAGACTACACAAAAAACATCTCTCATATCTACATTTCTCTGCAATCAAATAGGTACCACCCCAATTTAGATTTTAATCAACAATCCCATGAAATATAGTAATAATCTTCTCATCTAACTCATTACTTCTGATTGTTCCTATATCTAATTCATTCTCTCCACCACTAATAATACAATATTCTTAAAGCATAGACCTAGCAGTATTATTTCTCTGCTCAAAAGATTGCTTACAGGATAATATATAAACCTTTTAGTCTAGTGTTTAAAGGGCTTAGTAGTATGACTCCAACCTAATTTCCCAATTAAAGTTCTATATTCTAGCTAAATTGAAGTTTTAATTGTTCCTTGAACTTAACACTTCATCTCCTTTGCAAAATGTACCTTCCATCTGCACTCCCACCTTATCTTTGCCTTTCAGAATTATTACATTTCTTTAAGGTCTTCAAAGTCATTACTCTCTATGAAGCCTTTGTAAGCTCCTCTAGGACAGAGACTGTCTTTTCCCTTCTTTTGTATCCCCAGTGCTTAGTATAGTGCCTGGCACATAGTAAACACTTAATAAGGGTTTATTGATTTGCTAGTGCTTTCTCCCTCTTCAAATCATCTTGCAATAACTTCTCTGTATACATGTGATTGCAGATCTGAAGGTGAAATGGATTTCATTCATTTAACAAATGAGGTGCAAAGAAATTATGTGTCTTGCTCAGAATCACAGGGTAGTAAATATTATAGGCAGAATCTGAACCTAGATTCCCTGGCTAGGTAGTATTCTTTCTATTCTATGTGGTTGCTTCTCAATACATATTGCATCCTTCCAGTAGAATATAAACTTTTCAAAAGCAAAGACCATTTAAGTTTTGCCTTTTTTCCTCCAGTTCTTTGCAGAGAATAGGTGTATAACATTTCTTCTCAAATATCCTCCAATTCACATTTATAGTCATGGTTTGAATCTCCAAGGGATAGTGTATTATGTCTAGCTCCAAGGGCACCTCTGTGAGTGGCTACCCTACTTCAGTATTTCCTGTGATTGTATTTCCTCTCAACAATTAGCCAATATACTCAATTAACTCTTAGAAAAGGCATTTTCTAAAACAGCATAGTAAAAATTCTATGAAACTTAAGTATAGTAAAAATTCAAATTACCAAACATCCCTAATAAAAGTGGGCTCTAACATAGAGTGCAGTGATAATGATGCTCTTCTAGTGGCAGAGCAGAGAGTTGTGGGAATCCCCTTTGGTAGGAGATGCGGGTCCAACGTGAAAAGAATTCACAAACTCAAAAAGTTTGAGTGGCAAAAGGGAAGTTTATTTGCATTGAGAAGTCAACTTTGCTAGGAAGGTAGACTGGAAATAAAGGTCAGCATTGAGAAGAGAATGTCTTCACAGTGGGCAAGAGTCCTGGTAGGCAATTATGCCAAGAGGAGAGGTCCCTTGGCAAAAGCATATTACTACTCCAAATTCTGCAAAGATATGGAGTTTAAAACAGTACTTTATAGAAGTCTGAAGCTAAAGCTCCCAGTTGAAAAGAAAGCCAATGCCCCCAAGCCTAGATATTTACCTTGGACTTTCAAGCCACTCAATATCAGACCAAGATCTCTCAATTGAATGAAAATCACTTTGAAGACTTCTGTTCCAGAATTTGAAATTTCCTGAATGGGGATCTGGCTACCCAAAAGATCAATCAGGAGGTTGAGGAGGGTGTGTGATTTGCCTTAGAAGAGGCCCCGTGTGGAAAATATGCCTTCTCCTAGAGCCTCTGGAGTCTGGGAGACCCCAAATCAAAGGGGACACAAATTCAGAGTGATTATTTTACAGATTAAAGGGGACACAGTTTCATCCCCGTCAATAGTATAAAGCTCATAGGTAAATAATGCAACTCACAACTCTTGATATTGTAAGGGCTACAAGTGCATTCTCTTTTACATGACTCTAGAATCTCTAGACTTCATGACATTTCTAGAGTCATAATTGGTTCAATGTCTCTACCAAGCTGATTGTTCAGTTATTTTCCAAGGGTTTGTCACTCCCTGTAGCAGATACTCTTCTCTGTTACTAGAGGTCCTATATTTTAAGTCACTTCCTCAAGTGACTGTCTTAACTGTCTGTCTGTAGTATGAGTTTCTGCTCCCTCAGCTGTGCCTGGAATATTCTCAAATCTATAAACTTTTGGGATGCTTAACAGGGTGCCTCCCTCTGTCAAGTCACTGCTAGATGCCATGACCAAGATAGGGGGAATTGGGAAGAGAAATTCCCTTTTTATGCCCATCAAGAGTCTTCTCTAAAATGTACTCCTGAACGTACACTCTCAGAATTGACCCCTATCCCATGTCTAATGCCAGAATTTGTTTTGTTTGATTATACATATTTGTAATGGGTTTTGTTTTTCTTCCTTTCCCAGTGGGTGGTGGAGGAGGTAGGTAGGGAGAGATTCAGAACTGAAAATAAAATAAAATTGAATGGAAAAAAATAAGAATTGAATCCTGTATGCAAAGCTTAGCTGTTTGAAGTCTTGTTCATGCAATGAGTTTGCTCCCCAAATATGTCATACATCCCAAAGAGACAATGAGCTTATTTGAGTTAGCTTAACACCTTATTATTCTTATTATATTTCAAACCTTCTGTTCTGGGATGAGGAGCAACATCCTTCTTCATATGTACTTAATCAATGTTAAATTGAATTGAACATAAAGGACACATTGGGGTTTGAATGAAAGGCTGTATATGCACAAGGGATGAGATATTAGACTTGAAATCAGGAAGACTCAGGATCAAGTCCTGCCTTATAAACTTGCTAGCTATGTGATTTTAGTCAAGTCACTTAATCACTCTGGGTCTCAGCTTTCTCATCCGTAAAAGTAAGGAATTTAATTTGATGATCTCTGAGATCTTTCAGCTTTAAAATCCACAATCATGTAATATCTTTGAAGATTTTTTTTTGAGTTTTGTTTGTGACAGATGCTGGAGCAGTAAAATGTTATGCAGATCAGGAAGGCGTTTGTGTTGCTAGCTGTGTAAACTTGGTATGGTCTCCCTTTTCTGAAGCATAGAAAGAAATGGCAATATTGCAGAGTTTAACTTAGTTTCACTGTGAGCAGTCCAGCTCTCTGGCTATGAGCTGGTTGCCTAGGAAACCATTGCAGGCTAAGATCAGACCTGGATGGTTTCTCAATTGATTGGTGGAACTGGAAACAAAGTTTGAAATAAAAGTACACACACACACACACACACACACACACACACACACACATATTCAATGACCACAAAAAAAGCAATTGGATGATTCTGAACTTTAAACTGTCTATATTATCCTTAAGCAACTTAGTTAGGAAAGAAAGTGCTAACCTTCCTGCCAGCAGTCCTTGGGCAGCTTGTTATGTCCTTAGAATAAATGTGTTTCAAGCTGTTATTTCTTAAAACTTATAGGAACATACTTTATGTCCTTAAAGGACTTAGAAGCTGTAAACCCTGTATCTAGTGGTCAGCATAATTCTAAAAGAAGAAATTAAAAGCCCAGAAGATGAGAGATTTTCCCTCCCTCCATGTGCTGGTATATTTGGGAAATATTTTAATTCAGTATTATCCTAAGATGAGACCATTTTGTCACAGTAAGTTATCTTGTGTGGAATCTCTTCCTGTTTTCTTCCCATAAATTCTTGGGAATATATATACACTATATGACATTCCTGTTGTTGTTTTGTTGTTTTCAATTGGGTCCAACTCTCCATGACTTGATGTTGGGCTTCCTTGTCAAAAATAACAGAGTAGTTTGCCATTTCTTTTGCTGGCTCATTTTACCAATGAAGAAAATAAGGCAAAGTTATGTGACTTGCCCAGGATCACAAAAGTAAAAAACATCAAGGTAGATTTGAACTCAAATTTTCCTGATTCCAGGCCCAGTGCTCTATCCATTGTACCACCTAGCTACCCCTGTTTGAAATTCCTGCTATAGTCCAGAATGATTCCTAAGGTCCTGAATTCATGTTATCATATTTTTATTATTTACCCATGTATGGAAACATCAATAAATGTTTTAAAATAGGTTTTTATTTTCAAAATATATGCAGACACCTTTTATTCTTATTATATTTCAAGCCTTCTGTTCTGGGATGAGGAGCAACATTCTTCTTCATATGTACTTAATCAATGTTAAATTGAATTGAACATAAAGGACACTTTGGGGTTTGACAGAGTCAAGGCAACAAGTCTCTGAGTTACCTTGACAGCAGAGGAAGAATACTCAATCTATAGTAGGAAGCTGTTATCTAAAAATTTGTTCTGCAATGTTGATAAACATACAGGGAAAGAAATTACTTTTGAAACCATTGACTCTAAATCCCTCATTTTACAGATGAGACTATTGAGTAGCTGAGAACAGAAATAACATGTCTATTGTCTAATAAATGGCGATTGGGATTTGAATTTATGCCATCTGGATGGAGATCCAGGGCTTTTTTTCATTGTCCACAGACACATCATGGTAGTAGTGGTAAGGCCATACTTAATGAAAAGACAAGTTACTTTTTTTTTGATCATTCTCAGTTGTGTCCAACTCTCTGTGACTCTAGGGTTTTCTTGGCAAAGATACTGGAGTGGTTTGCAATTTCCTTCTTCAGCTCATTTTAAATGAGGAAACTGGGGAAGCCAAGGTTAAATGACTTACCCTTTGTCACATAGCTAGTGTCTGAAACTAGATAGAAGATCTGGATATGGACTTATCTGAATAGCAAATAGGATTCAGATTGGTCCTGTGATTTCAAGGATATAAGAAATACCAAGAGAAGGAAATCACCTTTACCAAAGCATATATCCAGACCCTCTGTAACTCAGAACCTTAAAGATTTGCCTAGAGTGCTGAGAAATTAAATGACTTAGAGTCACATAGACAGTAAATTTCAATAAGATTTGGACACTGGGTGACTCTAAAGCCACCTATCTACCAAATAAAGCAATGACAATACATAAAGATAATATTATAAAATGATTTTTCTAAATGCATATCCCTTAAATTTTTATTGAACATCATTTTTGAGGAGGTTGAAAAAGACCTCATTCCTTAAGAAAATTTCACTAATCCACAACCTAACTGAATGACCTTATTTAAAAAATTTGCATTTCTGTTTCATATTTGAGATGGAATTAATAAAAACACAGTTGAAAGAGATATGAAACATGTGCAAAAGTTTTTGTAGCAGCCCTTTTTGTACTGCTAATGAACTAGAAATTGAGTGAATAGTCAACAGTTGGGGATTGGCTGAATATGGCCTTTTTCAATATTGAGGTGATTCAGGCCAATTCCAAAAGGCTTGGGAAGGAGAAGGGCATCTGCATCCAGAAAGAGGACTGTAGGGACTAAATGTGTTTTGCAACATAATATTTTGTCTTTCATGTTGTTGTTTGCTTGCTTTTTTGTTTTCTTTCTCATTTTTTGTTCCTTTCTGATCTGATTTTTCCTATGCAACATAATTGTGGAAATATGTATACAAGAATTGTACACATTTAACATATATTGGATTATTTGGTGTCTAAGGGAAGAGGGAAGAAAGGGAAGGGAAAAAGTTGGAAACAAAAAGTTTTGCAAGGGTGAATGTTGAAAACTATCTTTGCATATATTTTGAAAATAAAAACCTATTTTAAAAAAAGGAAGAAAGAGTGTGAGAATCAAATGAGGGGACAATTATGAAAGGACTTTAAAGAATAAAAAAGCCTATCATAAATAAAGTGACTTCCTTCTTCTGTTATTATTTATAAGACAATAATACACTCAAAAAAGTTTAGGTGTATACTGTATGCAGAATACTGTACCAGGTGCTAAAAAGATATCAAGTTATGAAATTTAGACAAGATATGCATACAAATTTCTCTCAGTAGAATGTAATTGTTTTTGAAGATACCAGAAAGCAGACTTGACTTTCTGTGATCTCCTCTGACCTTCTCTCAAATCAACAGCAGATTAAGCATCTTAACTGGTTTTGGAGTCAAAGAATCCACAAATATTTGTAGTACAACACATTTCCAGAAGAAGATACCTGGGAAAAGCTATAGAACAGGTCTGTTTCAAATGGACAAGTGGTCACTCTGCCGAGCGCAGACCGCAGCACAGGGAGACAGAGGCAGAAAGCTGGGGCAGGGAATCAGAGCATTGCAGCTTCCACGCAACTGGGAATCTTCTGTGAGCCTCTTAGGCTACTCTTTCCTGGGTGCAAGCAGGTGGTTTGGCAGATTTGATACAAAAGGCAAATTGCAAACCACTGAGCCCCAGAAGAGAGCCAAACCTAGCTGGAATTACCCAGCACTGGAAATCAATCAGAAAGACTGCCCCAGGGCAAATTAAAGCAGCTGTCACTCTTGCAACAATCCAATCTCAAGCCTTAAAAATAATAATAATAATAAACCAAAAATCTAAACATAGACAGCTTTTATGAAGAGAGAAAAGAACAGACCTCAAATCCTGAGGTTCCTAAAGGCAAAGCAATTCCAGATGAAATCTCAAAAGAAGATACGAGCCGGTCCCCATTTCACAAGGCTTTCTTGGAAAATTGCATAAGGGATCTTAAAAGAGAGTTAGATGAAAAATGAGGAAATGAAATGACATCACTGCAAGAAGGAATGGTAAAAACATATAATGCCCTATAAAAAGAGCTGAAAAAGACATTAATTCACTGAAAAACAAAATTTGTGAAATGGAAAAAACTGCGCTAATATTTTAGAATCGGAAATGTAAAAAATAGTTATTGAAAGAATTCATCAATCACCTTTTGAAAGAGACCCCAAAATTAAACCCCCAAGGAATATTGTGGCTAGATTTCAGAACTATGGCATCAAGAAAAAGATATTACAAGCAGCTAGAAAAAAAACAATTTAAATACCAAGGAGCCACAATTAGGATTACCCAGGATCAAAGGGCCTGGAATCCAAATGGCAAGGAACTTGGATTACAGCAAAGAATAAACTATCCAGCTAAAATGAGCATTATCTTTCAGGGAAGAAGATGGACATGCATTGATATAGGTGAATTTCACTTATTTCTAATAAAAAGACCAGAACTAAACAAAAAATTTGATCTCCAAACACAGAACTCAAGAGAAACATAAAAAAGGTAAAAAGGAAAGAACTCTTGAGAACTATATTTCTGTTATGGATATACTTGGAGAATGCAATAATTTGATTTTATTATGATAGTATGAAAAAGAAACTAAAGATGGAAAGGATATCATACTGGAAAAAGAGGAAAAAGAAAATAAAATAAGGTAAATTACATCTCATGAAGAGGAAAAGAAAACCTATTATAATTGAGGGAAAGAAGGGAGGGAGATGAACATTGTATGACTTACTCTCATCAGATCTGGCTCTAAGAGAGAATATCAGATATATTTGGTATTATAAAGAAACATGTCTTACTTCATAGGGAAGTAGAAGGGGAAAAGGGAAAAGAAAGGGAAAGACTAATAGAAGGGAAAACAGAAGTATTAGGGGAAAAATGTAAAAAAAGGAGGAGGAGCTCTAAAAGAGGAGGAGTGTTTGAGGGAGGTGGTCATCAAAAGCAAAATACTGGGGAAGAAGAAAGGGGGGAAAGGAAAAAGAAAAGCATAACTTAGGGTAAATAAGATGGTAGGAAATACAGAATTAGTAATTTTAATTGTGAATGTGAATGGGATGAACTCAAAGGGGAAGCAGAGAGCAGGCTGGATTAAAAACCAGAATCCTACAATATGTTGTTTACAGGAAACACACTTGAAACTTGGTGATACATACAGAGTAGAGATAAAAGGTTGGAACAGAATCTACTATGCTTCAGGTGAAGTCAAAAAAGAAGGGAAAACCATCCTGATCTCAGATCAAGAAAAAGCAAAAATTGATCTAATGAAAAGAGATAAGGAAGGGCATTATATTTTACTAAAGGGTACCATAGATAATGAAGCAATATCAATACTAAACATATATGTACCAAGTAGTATAGTATCCAAATTCCTAGAGGAGAAGTTAAGAGAGATGCAAGAAGAAATAGACAGCAAAACTATACTAATGGGAGATATCAACCTTGCTCTCTCAGAACTAGATAAATCAAACCACAAAATAAATAAGAAAGAAGTTAAGGTGGCAAACAAAATGTTAGAAAAGTTAGATATGATAGATCTTTGGAGAAAATTGAATGAAGACAGAAAGGAGTTTACTTTTTTCTCCACAGTTCTTGGGACTTGTACAAAAAATTTGCCATGTGTTAGGGCAAAAACCCTCAAAATCAAATGCAGAAAGGTAAAAATAGTAAATGCCTTTTTTCAGATCATGATGCAATAAAAATCACATGCAATATAAGGTCAGGAGAAAATAGACCAAAGATTAATTGGAAGTTAAATAATCTAATTCTAAAGAATGAATGGATTTAACAGCAAATCATTGACACAATCAATGATTTCATCCAAGGGAATGAAATATTGGGACAACATAGCAAAATTTGTGGGATATAGCCACAATGTATATAAAGGGAATTTTTATATCTCTGGATGCTTATTTGCATAGAATAGAGAAAGAGAACATCAATGAATTGGGCTTACAATTTAAAAAGCTAGAAGTAGAACAAATTAAAAATCCTCTATTAAATACCAAATTTGAAATACTGAAAATAAAAGGGGAAATTAACAAAATTGAAAATAAGAAAACTATTGAATTAATAAATAAAACTAAGAGCTATTTTTATGAAAAAAAAACAACAAAATAGATAAATCTTTAGTTAATTTGATTAGAAAAAGGAAAAAAGCAAATCAAATTGTTAGTGTCAAAAATGAAAAGGAAAAACTTTCCACTAATGAAGAGGAAATTAAGCAATAATTAGGAGTTATTTTACCCAACTATGTGTTAATAAATTTGGTAATCTAAATGAAATGGAGGAATATCTACAAAAATATAGATTGCCCATGTTAATAGAAGAAGAAATAAATTAATTAAATAGTCTAATTATAGAAAAAGATATAGAACAAGCTATTAATGAACTCCCTAAGAAAAAATCTCCAGGGTCAGATGGATTTACGTGTGAATTCTACCAAATATACAAAGAACAATTAATTCCAATATTATATAGACTATTTGAAAAAATAGGGAATGAAGTCCTACCAAATTCCTTTTATGACATAAACATGGTGCTGCTGATAGATAAATCATGTAGGGTGAAAATGGAGAAAGAAAATTATAGACTAATTTCCCTAATGAATATTGATGCAAAAATCTTAAATAAAATATTAGCAATGATATTACAGAGAATTATCTCCAAGATAATACACTATAACCAAGTAGGATTTATACCAGGAATGCAGGGCTGGTTCAATATTAGGAAAACTATTAGCACAATCAACTATAACAATAACCAAACTAACAAAAATTATATGATCATCTCAATAGATGCAGAAAAGCATGTGATAAAATCCAATACCCATTCCTATTAAAAACACCAGAGAGTTTAGGAATAAATGGACTTTTCCTTAAAATGATTAGTAGCATATATTTAAAAACATCAGCAAGCATCATATGTAATGGGGACAAACTAGAACCATTCCCATTAAAATCAGGAGTGAAACAAGGCTGCCCACTATTACCAGTACTATTTAATATTGTATTAGAAATGTTAGCTTCAGCAATGAGAGAAGAAAAAGAGATTAAAAGAATTAGAGTAGGTAATGAAGAAATCAAATTATCACTTTTTGTACATGATATAATGGTATACTTAGAGAACCCTATAGAATCAACTAAAAAACTATTAGAAGCAATTCACAACTTTAGCAAAGTTTCAGGAAACAAAATAAATCCACATAAATCATCAGCATTTTTATACATCACTAATAAAATCCAGAGAAACTCCATTTAAAGTAACTGTCAATAGGATAAAATATCTAGAAATCTATCTGTCAAGGAAAGTCAGGAACTACATGAGCAAAACTACAAACACTTTCCACACAAATAAAGTCAGATCAGTTGGAAAAATATCAAGTGTTCATGGATAGGCCAAGCAAATATAATAAAAATGACAAATGTACCTAAATTAATCTACTTATTTAGTGCCATACCAAACTCCCCAGAAATTATTTTACAGATCTAGAAAAAGTGGTAACAAAGTTCATCTGAAGAACAAAAGGTCAAGAATTTCAAGAGAATTAATGAAAAAAAAATGCTAAGGAAGATGGCTTACCTATGTCAGACCTAAAACTATATTATAAAGCAGAGGTCATCAAAACCATTTGGTACTAGAAAAGAAATAGAGTAGTTGATCAGTGGAATAGGTTAGGATCACAGGACAAGATAATCAATAACAGTAGCAATTTAGTGTTTGACAAATTCAAAGACCCCAGCTTTTGTGTTAAGAACTCACTATGTGACAAAAACTGCTGGGAAAATTGAAACTGGCATGGAAGAAATTAGGGCTTGACCCATACCAGACACCACATACCAAAATAACATATAAATGGGTTCATGATTTAAACATAAAGAGTGATATTATAAGCAAATTAGAGGAACATAAGATAATTTACTTCTCAGATCTGTGGAGAAGGAAGGAATTTGTGTCCAAAGAAGAACTGAAACTCATAACTGAACACCAGATAGATAATATTGATTATATTAGGCTAAAAAGTTTTTATACAAACAAAGCTAATGCAGACAAGAGCAGAAGAGAAGCAATAAATTGGGAATGGTTTCCCAATTTAAGGATTCTGAAAAAACCCTAAAATATAGAGAGAATTGACCCAAATTTATAAGAACTCAAGCCATTCTCCAGTTGATAAATGGTCAAAGGATATGAACAATTTTCAGATGAAGAAATTAAAACTATCTCTAATCATATGAGAAGAATCATATGCTCTAAATCACTATTGATCAGAGAAATGCAAATTAAGACAACTCTGGGATGCCACTATACAACACTCAGATTGGCTAAGATGACAGGAAAAGATAATAACAAATATTGGAGGGGATATGGGAAAACTGGGACACTGATGCATTGTTGATCTAACCATTCTGGAGAGTAATTTGGAACTATGTTCACAAAGTTATCAAACTGTACAGATCCTTTGACCTAGCAGTGTTTCTATTGGTCCTTGTTATGGGCCAGAACTTGAAACAGGGTGCTGGGTCACTGGAATTGATAGAAACAATGTTTATGTACTTGGTTCACACCTTTGGAAGAGTTCACACATTAGTTCACACATTAGAGTTCACACCTCTCACACCTTTAGAGTTCACACCTTTAAGAGATCATATATAAGGAGCTCCCATAAGCCAACTAGAGACTTTGGGAGATTCACAAGTCGGTATTCAGTGGAGGAGATTCACAAGTCACAGCTCTCACAAACCCACTCTCTCGGAGGAGGAGTCAGATCCATTCAATATTCCACCATTGTGCTGGCTGGAGGCTTTGGATTCAGAGGGAGCTGGAGGCTGAAGCTGGCAGAGGCAAAGGATTAGCAACCAAGGAAAGCTAACTGGGGCATTTTGGAAGAGACAATAAAGGATTGGACTTTAACAGCTGGCTGCATTTGAGGTGATTATTACTCAGAATTGAAAGGAAGGCTGCCTCCAGAAGCCCCCCAAGAAATCTGTTCCCAGAGAATGTTTATATTTTAGAGAAGAGAACATTACAGGTCCTATATCCCAAAGAGATCTTAAAGGAAGGAAATGGACCCACATGTGCAAAAATGCTTGTGGCAGCCCTTTTTGTAGTGGCAAGAAAATGGAAACTGAATGGATGCCCATCAGTTGGAGAATGGCTGAATAAGTTATGGTATATGAATGTTACAGAATATTATTGTTCTATAAGGAACAACCAACAGGATGATTTTAGAAAGGCTTGTAGAGACTTACATGAACTGATGCTAAGTGAAATGAACAAACCAGGAGATCATTGTACACAGCTACAACAAGATTACAAAATGATCAATTCTGATAGATGTGACTTTCTTTAACAATGAGATGATTCAGGCTAATTCTAATGATCTTATGTTGAAGAGAGTTATCTACACCTTGAGATGTGGATCATAACATAAAAATCTCACGCTTTTTGTTGTTGTTCACTTGCATTTTGTTTTCTGACTCATTTACTTTCTTTTTTTTGATCAGATTGTTTTTGTGCAGCAAAAGAATTGTATAAATATGTTTACATATATTGGACTTAACATATATTTTAACATGTTTAACATATATTGGATTGCTTGCTATCTTGGTTAGGGAGTGGGGAGAAGGAGGAGAAAATCTGAAACACAAGGATATGCAAGGGTTAGTATAGTCAAATTATCCATGCATATATTTTGAAAACAAAAAGCTTTATTAAAAAAAAAAAAAAGAATGCAATTGTTTTTGTATGGAGCCAGTTTCCTTTTTGTCTTTATACCCCAGTATCAAACACAAGATCTGTTGTTTAGGTATATCCAAGAAACATGACTCCTCCTTTCAGATGCTAATGGTCTAATAAAAGGATAAGATATCAATAGAATGCATAGGAATATAATGCACAGCCTTATGTTATAAGCACTGGAAAATTATCAGAATCTCAGAAAGAAGTTCATTGCCAAACTGAAGACTTAATGCTCCTAAATTACTTGCAGTTTCTCTTTGCTTTTTTTTCCACTTACCAGGTCCAATTCAATTTTATTCAACAAGCATTTATTGAACACTTAGTATGACCAAAATACTCACTGTTAAGACATTAATGTGAAAACAAAAATATAATAAAGATTTTACATTTTGCCCTCAAGGAGGTAAGATTCTATTGGAAGACACTGAATATATGCAGAAAAAAAGTAAATACAAAAGATAGAGAAATTGACATGAGAGATGAGGGAAATGCTAATAATTGATGTAAAGGAATTAAGAAAGGTACCTTGTAAGATGTGATCTACACTGAGTTTATAAGAGCTTTAGGGATTTCACAAGAAAAAAACAGAGGAAGAGTCTCCCAGACTAGGAAAATCTGCCTAAGCAAAAGCAGGGGGAAAAAAGACTTAGAAGGTACAGGAACTATTTGCTATTAAGTAACCTTGAAAGAAAAGTTAAAATTTTGCTTCAGTAGGAAACTCACACCTGAGACTGCCTTCAAATTTCCTTTGTGTTCATTCTATGACTTCGTACTCTCTCCAAAGAACAGAGCCAATTTCCTACCACAGCTGGCTTATGAGGAGCAAGAGAGTGAGAAACATGTTTACTTTCAATGGGACAGAGGATAAAATTCCAGCTTTGTCATATCCTTGCTTTGACTTTTTTTCCTTTCTTGATGGTTTTTTCCTATTTCTGCCTGCTTCATTATATCCTATACTAATCCAAGCCCTTATAATTATAAGACTTCCTCCGGCCTTGAGCGGTCGTCTAGCGAGTAATTTGATAGCCACAGAAGTAGTTTTTAATGTCTGACTGGTTACTTCCCAACCACCCTTTGCCCTAGGCCATATTTAAAGCCAAACCCACAAACCAAGCTTACACTCAGCAAGTTTCCCTGTTGCCAATTTGGGGTAAGCATTGCCATGGTTCTCCCACCTCATTAGATTAACTGCTCAGGTTCATATTGCCTACTAACAGTTTCCAGCTGACAAATGGCTCTCCAGTCACTAATGTTCTTTGCTCTGCTTAGGAGAGATAGTCTCTTGAATGCCAATGATAGAATCTCATTCCAAGGCCCTGAACTAGCCTTTTCAGTTCAATGGGTCCCAGTCTCATTCACTGACATCCTGGTGACAGGAACTCACAAGTCCAGAACTGGCTATTCCTGAGGTTTTGATATTTGGGGGAGTGAGTTTATTTTCCTCTAACATTTTAAATTTCTGTCTTCACTTTTAAAAATTCCTAGCCCTAAATCCATTTATTTTCCTGAAAATAAACTAGTTCCCTTTCAATATCATACAATCAAAAAGCTTTTATAAAGGGACTACTATGTGTCAGACACCCTAACCCTAAGCAGTGAGAACAGAAAAAAAACAAAAACAACTCCCTGCCAGCAACAGCATACAACCTAATGGGAGAGACAACATGCAAATAACCAGGTACATGCAAGATGAATGCAAAGTAGATGAAAGTTAATATGGGAGGGGCAGGCACTAGAATTAAGGAGCAATAAGAAGGTCTGTTGGGATTTGAAGCTACAGATGGAATGTCTTATTTAATCAATTGCAACTAGGCCAATGTAGCCCAGTATAGAATGGAGCAGGAGGCAGAAAAATATAAAATGTAACAGAAAAGTAGGAAATATTAGCAGAAAGAATGCTGCATTTGGCCCCGGAGGACCCGGGTTCGAATCATCACTCTGCTACTTGCTATTTGTATAGCCTCAGATAGGTCACATACCTCAGTTTCCTCAACTACAGAGCAAGAGGATGAGCTGGGTGATTTCTAAATTCCCTTTATATTCTTTAATATTAGCCACAATTTAAAATGTTACCCACATTAGAATACTCACTATTTGGGGGGCAGATGTGTTTTGGTTTATTTTTACTTTTTAAGTTCCAGAAAAATGGTAATCAGGAGCAGGAGACATGAATGTCTTCAATTTATCTATGTTTAAAATGAACAGGTTTATCCTAATGTAATTTTTTTTGGACTGAAGCTATGTTTTCATTTTATTTCTACGGAGATCTCTTGATGTGGAAACTCCCCCTGCTAAAGCAGATCAAACAACTCTTCTGTAACTTACTGTCTTAATAATTGCTAGACAGGGAAAAGTTAAGGGACTGGTCTGGCATCTTACGATCAATATTGGTCATAATTCTAGGTCTTTCTGATTCTCTACCTAACACTTTGTCTCTCTTGGCTTGATGTAGAATACAGTAAAGAGATAGAAAAATCCCAATTTTGAACATATTTAACATGACATTTTCTTTGGTTAAAATCAGCCATGCAAATAGCATTTTGCCCTAGAATCAGTTTGTCAGTTTTTAATGCTGCTATAGGGTAGAAGTTTAAAAGTGAAAAATGAGGCTAGGGGAAAAGTTCATGACCAAACATAGGATAAAGGGGAATCAGAAAAGGTGATATGAACTACTCTAATTACATAAAATAATAACCTTTTTGTACAAAAAGAAAGCCAATTTAGCTAAAATTAGAAGAGAAGCAAGTACATTGAGGGAGAGGAAGGGGGAGATAGGGAGAAGGGCAATCTTTGCAACAAGTTTCTTGGACAAAGATTTCATTTCTAAGTTAGAGAACTGATTTAAATTCATGAGAATAATAATCATCTCCTAATTAATAAATGGTCAAGGGATATGAACTTTTAATTTTTCAGAGGAAGAAATAAAATCTATTAATAACTACATAGAAAAATGTACTAAATCACCAATAATTAGAGAAGTACAGATTTAAATGATTTGAGATTCTACCTCAAACCCACATCATTAACGGTATTGGTGGGGGGCAGGGAGGGAAGAAAATAATAAATGCTGGAGAAGCTGTGAAAAAAACCAGGTTCATTAATGCACTCATTATTGGCAGAACTGTGAACTGATCTAGACTGAAAAGATCAAAGAAAGGGAGAAAGGGTCCATATGTGAGGGACGAAAATTGTAGCAGGTCTTTTTACAATGGCAAAGGATTGCTACTGAGGGGATACTCATCAAGTGGAAAATAGTTGAACAAGTTATAGCTTAAGTATGATAAAATACTATTGTGCTAAAAGAAATAATAAAGGATATTGTTTCAGGGAAACCCGAGATTTGTATGAACTGATACAAAATGAGGTGAACCACATTAGGAAAACCATAGAAACAATAATAACAATATGGTAAAAGACAAACAATTTTGAAAGACTTTAGAACTCTGATCAATGTGATGTTCAAATTTGGTTCCACTAAATTCAAGTTATGGATTCAGTACAGACTGAGACACTTTTTGGACATGGCCAAATAAGGATTTGTCTAATTAACTATGCATCTTTGTTACAGGGGTTTTTTTTTTTTTTTATCTTTACTGAGAAAAGGGGAGATGGGAAAGAGAGAAAGTACATTTTCTTTAAATGAACAAGTGTTTGCATATTTATACCTCCTTGGTTTTTTTTGTTGTTGTTTTTTTTTTTTTTGGTGGGGGGGAAGAGAGGAGGTATAATGACTAACAGGTGGAATGGGAAAAATGCAGAGAAAGTAGATAAATTTCAGCCTGTCAAGTGTCTCTGCCTCAAGTCTTCCCACAAAATTGAATGTGAGTATTCAGCAGATTTTACTGACTATTAAAGTAAACTAGTCTTTAATTTAATAATCCAGTGAATGGAAAAGAACCCTTCATTGGTTTGCAATAACACTCTACTACTCCAATCCAATTTGCTCCTTCCCTGAAATAATCCTTATATGGATCCAGTCCTGCAAAAACAATGAGTCAAATATTACATATCTCTTTGCCCTGGGGCACTTTTGCTCTTTTTTTTGCTTTGATATGAACAAAAAGATTCAGAGCAGATTTAAGAGAGCTCAAAGGGGGAAAAATACAAAGGGAACAAGACAAAAAAAGACAAATCAGGAGGAAAAAAGCATGGAGAGAGAATCTTTCTTTATACTTTCCCCATCTCTGGTATTCAAAGAGATTAAGATATGTCCAGAATTGTACTCCTCTTCCTCATAAAACTTGTCCCTTGCCCAGAATCCTTTAATTCAATTAATGACAGCTGTCACTTAGGTTCTTAAATTCAATTTGACTTTAACTCTTCCCTCTCCCAAGCACTGTTTATTTCACCTCCAAAATATCTCTTATGTTTGTTCCCTCTTCTCCATTCCTTCTGTTACAATCCTAATTCAGATACTCATTTTTTCTCTTCTAGACTCTCATAATAGCCCCCTAAATTTATGCTTTTTATCCATCTCCCCAAGCTCAAGAAACCATTATAACACATTCCTCTACTCAAAAATCTTTTGCAGTCCCCTACTGCCTCCTGAAAAAAAAATGACCTGGTTTTATAAACTTATTCTCTTATTCTAAATTACCTTTCCAATTTACTTTGTACTTCTCTATTTCATATGTCCTCCACTCCAACCAAACTCAGCTACTGTCCATTTATTATTTTCATCATGCTCTATATCAAATCTGTGTTTTTGCTTTTCCTCCTTAAGTCTCAGGGACAATTAAGATGATCACATTGGATAGACAGCTGAACCTGGAGTCAGGAATATTTGAGTTCAATGTGCTCTCACTAGCTTTATGACCTTGGGTAAGTCATTTAACCTTTGTTTATTTCACTTTCCTCAGCTGTAAAATGGAGATAATAACTACACCTACTTATGGGGTCAGGATAATAAGACTTAGTTCAAAGCAAAGATGTGAAATCCAAATTGGCCATTCTCTTTGCCAAAAGGAAGGTTTATTTAGGAGAAGAGTTTACAGAAAAAATAAGAGATAAAATAGGCACCAGGAATAGTAAAATATAAAATAGAGTTGAACACGCATTTAGTTAGAAAGGAAAGGAATTCGGAAGAATCCATTAAGGGAATATGCTATGAGGTCTAACCATGCCATTGACTGGTAAGTTAGATCCATAGAAGAGTTTAGCCAGAGTAAAGAGAAAGGTTCTATTAAAGAGAAGGCACTATGAGGGAGAGCGAGTAACTCATAGTGGGCTTAGTCCTGAAAGCAATTTAACAAAGTTCTTCATAAACAGATCTTTTATAGGGGAAAAGCTTGCTGTTTCTCAGGTGCAGAGGCATAGAACTCAAGAGGGAGAGTAAGAGAGCTAGATTGAATGCACTTAGCAGACCAGATCCCTGACCTATCTAAAGATGTGTTAATATAGTCTGGAAAAGCTAACTTCCTTTTTGTATGCAATTTTTGGTTGACAGAATTTACATTATGACTGTCTTAACTTATGGTAATAAGATAGTCTGGAAAAGCTGTTACATCAAGGTTGTCTCAAAAGTTGTTGTGAATATCTTTAAAATTTTAACTAGATTGGAGACAGGATGGATGAATTAACAATAGACTCTGATTTCACATTCATTCTCTAAAAACAGGATTTGGGCTTCTTCCTGAGAGAAGATAGTTCACATCATATGTTTTACACACACACACACACACACACACACACACACACACACACACACTCATCATCATCATCATCATTATTATTATTAAACATCTGTTCTTTTTGCTTATATTGAAGGGGCTATTATGACCCAGTCAGATGATTAGGGCTCAGTAAAATGTAATGAATTGAGGAAGAAAATGATGTTTCCCAGTGGAATAGGACTTTGAAGTTGTTTTGATTGAACAAATTCACACAAACCAAAGTGATCAGAATCAGGAAAACAATGTATTAATAACAGCAATATTGTGTGATGTTTAGTGATGATAGACTGACTTAACTCTTCTCGGCAATACATTGATTCAAGATAATTCCAATAGATTCATAATAGAAAATGCTATCCATATTCAAAGAAAGAATTCGGGCATCTTTTAAGGGCTGAGAGAAGTGGAAATGAGACTCTCCATCTTTGACCATCCTGGTGGCTCTCCTGTCTCCTTCACTCCTCCACTAAAGACCAAGGCTGGTTCAGAGATCCTCCACCAGTCCAGACACTACATTTTGGCACCCAAACAGGGACCTCTAGAAGGACAGTACATTTTGGCACCAGAACAGGAACCTCCAGAAGAACATTACAGCATCTGAACATAGGTTGAAGCATGTGGTTTTCACTCTTTATTTTTTCTTTCATGTTTTTTTCCTTTTATTCTGATTCTTCTTTCACATGACTAATATGAAAATATGTTTAATATGATTATACATATATAACCTATATTGTTTGCTGTTTTAGGGAAAAGGGAGAAAAGAGAGGAAAGAAGAAAAATTTGGAACTCAAAACCTTATAATAATCAATGTTGAAAACTACATTTATATGTAATTGGAAAATTAAATTTATTATTATTTATATTATAAAATTTATTATTGAGTGTGAGGAAAGAAGGAAAAAAAATCCATACTAATCATACCTCCTAAACTAACAAAAAGAGTACTAAACTATCTAAAAAAAGACAAAGCATAAAGGATAGGAGATTACCAACTTTCTAAGACTCACAGAGTTCCTGACACTTTCCTGAAGCTCCCTTTGAAGTGAGGTAAGGTATATTACTATTAGGCTTCTTAGCACTCATTTATTTTGGTGATGAGCATCTACATAAAGACTACAAATCAGATGACTTGTGAGAAAGTTGCAAGGCCCGAGAAACCCTAAGGCTACCTGACTTTGGGAGTGCCATAAATAATGCTGGCCAAGAGCAGTAATTTAATAGTGATTCTATTGGTCAATAAGCTAGAGAACTCAATGATGGAAACAACTCCACCTCTACCACTCCACAATTGTACTTCTAAGTTATCATATTAGCATATCAACCTAATCTTGGTTTCTCTTTCCCATAAAATTGTCTCCTTGATTTAGATTCTTTGCTAAACTCCTCTGGAACTTTAGCAGCATTTATGTTAAGCAGCATAATGTGTTCTTGTTTCTAACTATTCCATAATTTCCTTTGGAAATAAGCCCATTATCTAGTAAATCTTTACCTCTTAACTTGGAAACTGTGTGAATTTTTTTTTGTCAAACCCATGACACTGACTAGGTGGATTCTAATCTTGTTAGAGTGTCTTTCTCCTCAACATGTCCATGTAGTGGTCAAATATACCTTCTTATTGCCTTCCCAAGTCTGTAGCTTTATAGCTTTAATACGAGGCAAAAATACTCTGATTGGCATAGAGATTATTTTATTCAATTAAATAATGTCAAAAAAAAAGTCAGCCAAAATGATAATGGAAACTTCAGGATAAATGTCAGGATTATAGGTAGAGGTGGAATAGAAAGAATGCCTATTTTTGGTTTCAGAAGACCTGGATTTAAATCAAAGCTTTGTTATATACAATTTGTGTAAAGGAATGGGGTTGGACTAGATGGCTTCAAAAGTCTTTTAAAAATTTTTACTGCTTATTTTTTTTATTTTATTCTGAACTCAAACATAAAAGACCATTAGAATATAAATAGCAGAACATAAAAAGATTATAATTAAAACTATGAATTTCCATTTCATACCAGGTTTTTGTGGTGGTTGTTGTTTTTTTAATTTTAAAAGATTACAAATTTTTACATTACTTTCAAAACTTTACTGACTATACTTCCTTCTGTTTTCCTCTTATGTGTATTTAAAATAGCCTTTCAATGTATTTGGTTTTTGGCAAAATTATTGCTAATCCTTCTCTCCTTTTATGCTTTCCCCAATTAAAACTTAAAAGAAAAAAAAAGTCCTTGTAACACCTAAACATAATTAATGAGAGGTTAGATGTTGACTTTCAAGCAATCTCAAGGTTTTTTTTTTTCCTTTCTAGTGTGAATCCAAGTCCTTAAGGAAGTGCTGTGATTCTGGAACACCACCTCAGTCAATGATGGAGTAGGACAAGAAGAACTACCTGGGGCAGAAAAAATAATGATATGGTTTATAGGCAACTGTGAGTCCTCTTTATTTTTTGCACATTTTTCTGTGGAGTGGAATAAGATTCTTTTAGTATCTAAAATATATTATGAAATGGGTGTTGACATGGGATCTCTAGGTCCTCATGTTCATCTATAGCAATGTAGACATTAATTATGTTCTATTATTTCCAGGGGAAATTTGGGGAGAAGGGGAAGGAACGGAGTGAACAAGCCACAGAGAGACTTATAAGAAGCCCTCAAGTTTGAACCGAGTATTTGTAAAAATCAGAGCTTTGGGGTCTGGGAAATGGGCTCCACAATTTAAGATACACAAATTGGACCATAAAAAGAATAAACCTTATATAAACTCTAGATTTGCAAATGTGTTTGAAAACTAGGTTGAAAATGATCAAATATCATAAATGAGGATGATTTCATTTGTTTTCAATGCATTTTCTAGATGAATGTTATACAAGTAGGGAAATTTTGCCTTCAACTACTTATGCTACCTAGATAATAAAGCAAACAGTAGAGATCACTTGAAATGGCAAATTTCATTCTTTGTTTTCAAAGAGGATGAATGACATTATGGGATAATGTCCTGACTTCTACATGAATTGGATTTAAGTGAGACAGTTGTACAAAATTGACACATATACTCTCTCTTCCAGAGTCATCAAAGTCCAGTGGCAGGACAAAATCAAAATGATTGATGATTGCTCAGGATGCATTAAATGATATTGGGATCTTTGCTGTCTGACCAACATCTAAACTTTCAACAGGGCCTGCTTCAGCTGCTATTTCATGGTCTGTTGGGACAAATTGCTCTTATCTCCATTCCAGGGAGGGGCAAGAGCCTTCACATACTTAGGGGTAGACATTCCCCAATTCAACAACTGGTTTGAGGTCGATAGGTTACCTATGATTAACCTTTTTTAGTCTACCTAAAAAAGATATTTTTAGCAAGATGATTGTTGCTCTTGTTACAGCTTCTTGGAACCACAGGTGATTAAGATGATAGGGAAACACCAAAGGTGGATAAGCAGCTCTGAAAAGAACTCAGCAAGTCCTCATATTAGAGGTGCTAATCATGGCTAGAAGCAAATAAATCCAAATCTAATTCTGTTTTTTTTTTCTTTTTGAACTAACAATCAGCAAGCATTTGCTGCAAAGTGGTAGGTATTAGGCTATCCTGTGGAGATACAAAAACAAACAAACAAACAAATAAATAAAGAGGCAAAAGCAATCACTATCCTCAATGAGATTTTGTTTTCATGGGGGAGATGGCACTTAAATAATTACATATAAAATTTATGCTGAGTAAAGGGCAAAGCACTAGCAGCTGGAAAAAATGGAAACCATGTTTTCACTTTCAGACTTCACCTTCAGATGCCTAGGTTCAATTAGACTGCCCCATGATGCTCTTGACTCATCCCTGAGGGAGTAATTGAGAAAACAAGAGCCAGGGAAAAGAGGACCAGAGGGGGGTCTTTGCTTCCCCTCACAACACATCCATGCTTGTGCCAGAGTGCTGATGACAGGGAATAGCATGGCACCTTTCTCAGTTCTAGACCACACTGGGATCACTAAATGTACATATAAATTATGCTTCTTCACAGATGAGTTTCTAGGAATATTTTTGGTTCCCTGTTTTCATTAGTTTGTACTTCCCTACTGAGATTTGTATGAGCATTTACTTTCCCATAGGAGATTTGATATAGCTATTCCAACAAGGACGTCAAATATCTGCTTCTGGCTTTTAGCAGCTAAATGTATACTGTTCTTCTAAAATTTACCTTCCTCTCCCCCTCCCCCCAAAGCTCTCTTATCATGATCATGCCTGAGAATCTACAATACTAAAGTTCAATGAATCATCCCAGTCTTTAAATGGAGGTAGCACATGCTTCAGAATCAAACATCAAAAGAGATAAGCAACATAGGACAGGTAGAAAGACATTGAATTTTAACTTAGAGATATGGGTTTAAATTCTATATGTCATGATTAATACTATATGTTATAATACATAATTAATAATGATCACTTGAACAACTCACTTTAATTTTGCTAAGTCTCATTTACTAATATCTAAAATGAGAAGATGGGAACAGATGATGTCTAAGTTCCCTCACAGTTTTAAATATATGATCTCCTCAGTCTTTTAAATTCCTATGGAAAAACACAAATCCACATTCTAGTTCTTTGAAGTTGTTTGATTTCATTATCTACTCAAAGCCATTTCAAAGCTCCTCTCTTTTTTGTCTGAAACCCCTAATGACCAGTCAGAATTTAATCACAAAATCTCATGTAAACCAAAAAGACTTTTATTAAAATAATATTCAAGGAAAATAACAGTTGATTCAAGTATCCTACTCTTTCCAAGCCTCCAGTCCTACAGTAGTAATAGCATGAAAAATAATTTATTTTTTTTTTCAGAAGACTTGCTGGGGGCTTGGCCATTACAAGCTCTGATCCAAATGCAAAGTCTGCAATTTTAAAGGGTTCCACATTGTGAATGACAACTAATTATCTATATATGCTAAACTAATTGCATTCCAAGCAGTGGTTGGATAAGCAACAATATTTGGCTCTGCGACAAATGAAAAAACTTGAAAAATAGAATGTCTTAGTAATTAATGATTAATTTATTAATAAGTCTAGCAAAAAATGAAGAAATTTATGGTCAGTGGTCTCTTTTAGTAACCAAAATCAAAACCTCCCTGAATGTTTAAATACTTTTGCAAAAGTAAGTGCTCCTGACAGGTGAAAATCAACCCTGACTGATGAATGATTAATAAGTTAGGGACAAATTAATAAGGGGATGGACTAATTCTTCATCTCCTGCTAAGAATTTCAACTTAGCATGAAACTCAGATGCCTCCAGCAATCTGGACAAAGTAACCAGTCTCTACCAAGATCATTCTTGTTGGTTTTCTCTTTCAAAAGCTGGATAAGTCATTTAGACACTCTAGAATTTTTTCCTTACCTGTAAAATTGGTATAGGAATACTTATATGATTGCTATGGGAAATTGCTTTAATAACTGCAAAGTGCTACATAACAGGATTTCTTATCATTATTTTTTTTCACTAGAATTTAGTTCATCTTTTTATTCTTTTGTCTCATCACTTGTTTAAATACTTCAGTCCAATAACAGGGTCGGTTTTAGAAGATGTGGAAATGATGGGTCACATATGAGTTTCCATTTCAAGGAAAGCATATCCACTGAAACTACTGAGAGGTGAAGGAGAACTATTTGGATTAGGAACAGTGGACATGTGTCCAAGCACCCACACTGGACAGGATGCTGATTTCTAGTCATGAAGAAGCATATCATCACATTATATTTACTAAGCATCCTTATGTGTCTGCTGTTTAATACATTTTGAAAACATTGTTTCATAAGTGTTCAGTGGGAACACTTATTTTTATATTTAAGTTTTAAGTTTATCTGGGGAATGCTCTAATTGAATGACTATTCCTTTAGTTTTCTGGTCATCTTACAGGCAAGAGAAAAATATTTTAGGATTTAACTGAAGAAAACAATAGAGCTTAAAATTGCATCATTTTAAATTTAAGTCTTCATATATTTCTTTGAGTTTCTGTCTTATCTGGTATTGGGGCTAGATTTATGCTTCTCAGTAAAACTCATTGGAGAGATTAATGATAGCAATAACAGTAAGAGGAAATAGAGGCAATAACAACTCTTCACTTTGGCCAAAAAAGAAGGAAAAATAGAAACAAATTGCAAATTTTATGCACTTGTAGCTGGCTATTAGAAGAAGCTGTGCTTTTATGTAGCAAGGAGAACAAAGAAACTTATAAATCATGCTTAGAAGAGAGAGAACTTTCATAAACAAAAGGAGCCACCAGAATGCATGGAGAAATTTCCTAGTAATATTCTTTCCCTCCTGTCTCCTTCATCTGCCTCTCTTTTATTTCAAACTGAAATATGGATGAAAGGGTCTTGGAGAGATTGCATAATCAACCAGTTACTCATTATAGATTAACAGTTCAACTGGCTAACTTTAGAACAATAGGTTTCTCTTTAAGAGTTTCCTAGAGAAAGGTCTTTAGGGTCACCTGCTGAAGCTTTTACTATTTCTTCCTACTATAGTGGAAATCAATGCATTTGTTCATATAGGAGAAATTGATGGTTAGTTTTGGATAAGCAGAACAATCAGGCAAAAGAACCTAGAGGCTGTTTCCCTTCTTCACAAAGACAATGTGACATAGGAAAAAAAGTCCAAATTTGGAATCAGAAAAATTGCTTTAAAATCCTGAGTCTAATAAACCTGTGTTACTCTGGGCACATTACTTTAAGCCTACAGCCATTATTTACTTTATCTGATAGAATAAGGGTAGGAGTTCTTTCATTTTTTCTCTGTAATCAGAGGCCCTGGCATAGTATCTTGTACATGATGATGCACATTGATGTCTTTATTACTGGGAAATTCCAGGTGAGGAAACACAGTTCATCAGTGCAGATCTACAACTTAGAAGATAGTTGCCTAAGAGAGCTTCAGTGACTTGCTCAGTGTTTCATATCAAGTATGTGCCATTGGTAGCATAGCACCATTAATAAATGCTTATTAATTAATGTAATTAATTTATTGCTCTATCAAATTAAGGGATTTAGAATGGCTCTTGAGCTATTGAGGCACACAGTTTTGCCTATCAGGTAGAGTTTAAAAAAAAAAAAAACTTGAAAACCTTCCAAATACATCGTATGGTCATAGATTTAGAGCTAGAAAAGATGCAAAGTTCAAGTACAACTCTCTCATTTTTTAGATGATATCCAGAAAAATGAAATGACATAACTAAAGCCATAAAACTAAGTAGTGAAACAAGGATTTGTATTCAAGAACTGGAAACAAAGATTTGAACTTGGATCCTAGAGTCCTAAATCCAGCCTTCCTCCCACTGTATCACTACATTTGTGAGTTTAAAATCAGATGTACACAACTGATGTTTTTGTACATGTGTAATTCACCGTGTGAGGGAAAAAAAAACCCAGATATTCTGATTATTCAAAAATTCTAATTGATCATATGTGATTTTTGTAGCTTCAAGATGACTTCCTCTAACCACCTTTCCTTAATTTTCAGGGTCAGATCTATAAAAGAATTTAAAAGGATGGGATCTTCACATATATGTAAATCATACAAGTTTTTTTTTTTTAAGTTATTATGTGTTTACACTTGGCTATGTGCTAAAGGACACAAGCACATACTACCTTTCATGATTTGAATGTACTATCTCCTTATTTCCACTTCTCAGGCTCTGAATGAAGAGCCCATTCCTTCAAAATACCTTTTATGATTCCTCCAGTTGCCAGTATTCTTTCAGTATAATGTATTTATATTGTTCATGTCTCCTATTTAGTGGCAGCACAGTGAGGTGTATAGAAAGCCAACCTAACTAAGAAGGTTGAAAGTCAAGTCTTGCCTCTCACACAAACTGATTGTGTGGCCCTGGATAAATCCCTTAACTTCTCTGCACCTTAGGAAAGTAATTCTCTAAGATACCAAGTTGCAGAGAACATTCTGTTTTGCATCAGTAGACATTCCCCCACCATGAGATCCCAGGACCAGTGAAATCATTGATTCAGTTTTTACCCATATCAGTGTCATGGGTTTATTTCTCTAGAAATATATCATTTCTCTCTATTACAATCTAAAGTCCTTGAGGGCAGATAAGGTTTTACTTTTGTATTTCTACATATTCCCACCTTCAGCCTGACAAGCACCTTACAAAATGCTTGCTGTACAGGAAGTAATTAATCAATATTTGTTGATTTGTCGATTGATTGATTGATTAATGCAGAAAATGTATATGAAACAGCCCCTATCCTAAGGACAGATATGATCTTTGTAGAGTGACAAAACCAATATGAAGTAATACATACAATAAGTGTTATAGACTATATATATGTGTGTATATGTATGTATATATATATGTATATGTATATATACACATATATGTGTACATATGGTATATACGTAGGAATATATTGTGCATATGTTTTTTTTCACATAGTGTGTGAATGTGTATATATGCATATGTGGGTACTAGCTATTCTTGCATGCATATAAACATACATATGGATTCTGCATGCACACTTACATATATATTTTAATCAAATTGTGGAGTATACACTAAATAAAATTGAAACACTTATGATAGTAAGTATGATAGTAGTGGTGATGAATGGGGCAAATAGATTTTCATTCATTTTTTTCTCTCAAGGAAGAGATAATGCTGGAATTTTAACAATGTCATCTATAGGAAAAATATAGATTAGTTCTTGACCTAATATCTTTGAAAGATTTCTATAGTTACTTTTGAAGGGCAAGTACTGGGCCCAAAAGAACTGGGATACTGTATCCAAATCCTATTTTATGTCCTGATATGAGGTCTAAATTGAGTTCAGTTCTGGAAATCTGTCTCTAATGAGAAGGGTTAAGCTTCTTTTTCTAGTACTCATTAATTCATTAAAGACTTTCCCTTATATCTCAAGTTAAAATTTACTTATAGCTTAAATTAAGGCTCATATCTAGGACTTCACCCAAAAAAAATGGAGAAGCAAAAAGGTATATAATATGAATCAGGGATGATATAGGCACTGTATTCTTATATAGCTACAAACAAAAGAAAAGCCAAGGATAAAAATTTCACCATATACATTATTAGGATGACTTAAATGATCATCAGTCCTTTAATTTATCAACTACTGTTACAATCTGTTAAGGACTTGAGATTTAAACTTCATTAAAAAATAAAACTGCTATTCAGGACCGCTATGCAACATCTAAATATCTTCCAATACATGTTTGCTAATAAAACAGTCAAGCTTAGATCATTCTTCTTGTTTAATGTTCATCCTTTCCAGGACTACTGTAGACAATTCTGGTT
This sequence comes from Antechinus flavipes, assembly GCF_016432865.1. Taxonomy (NCBI): domain Eukaryota; kingdom Metazoa; phylum Chordata; class Mammalia; order Dasyuromorphia; family Dasyuridae; genus Antechinus; species Antechinus flavipes. The sequence continues at coordinate 240,474,308 of NC_067401.1, forward strand.
ACTTCTTTCCTGCTGCCTTTAAACTAAGATTCAGTGGACTTTTCAAGCTTTCCATCAAACCTGGATATTTCCATTTCAAAACAGGCACTCAAAATATTATTCTAAGATAATTAAAGAACAAACACAAAAGAGACTTCCTAAACACAAATTCAAATTTACCCAGGCAGGATATGTTTTTTAAATGCCATGTGTTTATAGCTACATGGAAGTCAGTAAAAGAAAATAATATAAATCCCTGCCTCCTACGTCTCCCTATTGGAAAATGTCTTAAAAGAATCCTAATAATTCACAGGTAGGAAGGAAAACACTGGTGAGGTGATCACTCCTTTTCATACAGAACTGACTCATCAGCACATTTTGCTCTTCAGCCAATAAAGATATAATGATCATCTCAAAATATAGACTCTTTACTTGTGAGTCATACATGATCAGAAGTAGATTATAACATTTTTTTGTGGTTAATCAGAACCAGGAGTGTAATTCTGAAATGCATCCTGGGATAGCATCTGTAAACCAATTTAACTTCTCTACATAAGTCTAAAGAAAGAGGATATCTAAATAAATATTTATTTTTATCCTCTCCATTCAAAAGGCTTTAAGCAACTTTGTAACAAACCTTATTAATCCCTGAAGTCTTTTGTTGCTGTTGTTCAATTGTTTCAATCTGTTTCAATCACATTGGGGATTTTCTTGTTTTGTCATTTCCTTCTCTAGCTCATTTTACGTATGATGAAACTGGGTTAAGCAGTGTTAAATGGCTTACCCAAGTATCTAGAAGTATCTGAAAAGGTCTGAAGCTAGAATTGAATTCAGGTTTTCCTTATTCTAATACCAACACTCTATCCATTGCACCCCCTAAATGCTTAGCCTCTTCTATTCTGATTACTAAGGCTATCAATGCTGGCTAATAATTGAAGATTTGTATTAAAGATAATTGGAAATATTTTCTGGTTGGTAAGTTGTCAGAGGATAGGATTTTTATTATATTCATTTTTCACTTCTCTAATGTCCTCTGATTTTCTCATTTCCTTCATTTTCTCACCTTGGGTTTTTAAAGACTTTTTTTCAGATCATTTGTTCTGATTAATTTTATTAAACTGAAAAACTGTCAAGTATGACCTAGTGAAAAACTATATGATGATTATCTCTGGACCAGCCTTGAGTGAGACTCATCAATAGGATATACACGAACTAATGAAATTTTTCAACAACAGAAACTCTCAAACAACATCTACCAAGTTGTCAAGAATCTATCTAGGGCACCATTAATCTTTGAAGCATTTAAATAGTGTGCTATTTTAAATTAATGTTTATATATATTAAAATATAAAATATATTAAAATAATAGAATGTTAAAACTAGACATCACCCTTGAATTCATGAAATCCCCCATTTCCTTCTTTTTATAATAAAGAAATTATGTTTTCTTCTATTTTATTTAGATCATCTACATATTCTTTCTCCATTCCCTTCATTACATCCTACACATCATCAAGTACCAAACTGTTATTTCTAACACAGAGGACTGACTGAGTCATTCTTCTCTCAAGAAACTTCAATGACTCGCTGCTCATGTCTATAATAAAATACAAATTATTTTATATATTTAAAACCCTTCATGATATGTATACAATCTGCTTTCCAGAATGATTTGCCACTATTCCTCCTTGGTGTTTGCATCTGCATAGTTTCACTAAATGAATGCTGATAGTTAAAGAAATAGCTCTTAGAGATTCTTTACATTTTAAGTTGACTTTTTCAGAAATGTAGCTATTGCTGCTGTTTATCTTGAAGATGAAATCTATGAAATTATGATGTCAGTTCAAAAGACAGTATATTCAACTGTAGTTGATCAGCTTAGAAGACTCTGCCACACAAGGAACTGGAAATTGAATGGATGCCCATCAGTTGGGGAATGGCTGCCCATCAGTTGGGAAATGGCTGAATAAGTTATGGTATATGAATATAATGGAATATTATTATTCTATAAGAAATGAGCAGGCTCATTTCAGAACTACCTGGAAAGAGTTACATGAACTGATGCTGAATGAAGCGAGCAGAATCAGGAGAAGCAGTATTATGTTATGGTCAACTATAACAGACCTAGTTCTTCTCAGTAATGTGGTAATCCAAGACAAATCCAATAGTCTTGGAATGGAAAATGCCATCCACATTCAGAGAGAAAATTATGAAAACTGAATGGGATTGAAATATAATATTTTCACCTTTTTTGTGTTGCTTGTTTGCTTTTTCTTTCTCACAGTTTTTTCCCCCTTTGTTCTGATTTTTCTTTCAAAACATGACTAACATGGAAATATATTTAAAATGATTGTACATCTATAACCTGTATCAGATTATTTGTTCTCTTGGAAAGAGAAGGGGCAGGTAAGGAAGGGAGGGACAAAAAGGTTCAGAACACAAAATCTTACAAAAATGAATTTTAAAAATTATCTTTATATGTATTCAGAAAAATAAAATACTATTTATAAAAAAAAAAAAGATGACTACCATAGATTGGACACAAATTGTCCATTTGAGCATTTAGGATGCAGATGCCTCTAGATTTGCATATTTCACATTTTCTTTGTTCTACTACAATTTTGCTTTGCTCATAGAGCACAGAATCTTATTTTATGTAGGTATAGCATGCTGGACAGTCCTGTGGCAACATCTCCCATGGCTCACAATTAATACCAAAGTTCCTCATAGGAACCTTGAGATTGTCCTTATCCTGAATTCCTATGTGAATGCTTGTTTTGTACTAGTTCTCCATAAAACAGTCTTTTAGGTAAATGTATGTTTGGCATTCAGGCTATATGGCCAACCCATCTGAGTTGCACTAGCTGTAATAGAGTTTGAATGCTTAGCATTTCAACTCAAAAGAGGACTTCCATATCTTTATCTTGCCAGGTAATCTTTAGATTCTTCCTAAGACAATTTAAATTGAAGTAAATTGAATTTAAATTGAAAAAATCAAAAATTTTCTGGCATGGTGCTGATAGACTGCCCAGGTTTCACAGGCATACAACAATGAGACCTTCTATTTGGCTTGCAGTCTAATATTTCTTCTCTCCCATATTTTCCCTTTTAGAGCCTCCCAAATGCTGACCTAGTTCTGGCAATGAGTGTATCAACACAAGCGTATGGATTGTGCAGGGAAGTCTAATACCTCTGGTGTGAGGGCTTGCTGAGCCTTTTTCTGGGCTGCTTTTGTACCTTTGCTATGTGTCTGTGACCAACTCTCACCTGTGACTCAAAAAGCTATAGCATGTGCAACAGCCACACCATGTTAAAACCATCTCTACCAATGGACTAAAACAGATTAATGGTAATTTATAGGCTTTAAATCCATTGGTGAGTTAGACAGATGTCTACCCCAAGCATATGAAGATTTCCCCCTGTAGAATGGATGAGTGAGAATAATTGTTTCCAACAGTCCTGAAAGTGCCTGAAGCAGATGCTGTGGATCACTTAAAACTTGGTCAGCCATCAAAAATGCCAAGGTCATCCATTGCATTCTGGGCTATTAACAACAATTTTGACTTTTGTTTTACTACTAGACTTTAATGATTGGAAGAGAGATTATGGCTGATGACTTTGTTCACTTAAATCCAATGCATGTACAAGTCAAGAACATTATTCATTATCCACTATTTTACTATCTTGTTATTTTTGCTATTTAATAATTTTATATTTTACTATGTTTTATTATTTCACTATTTTTCTACCTTGCCATTTTTAGCTATTTTGAAGCCCTATGGCAATCCAGTCAAGTGATGAAATAGAAGTACAGATACATGGGAAAGTGTAATCACAGCCCTGTATACAGAGTCCAGGATATAAGGTCATCTTCTTACTGGACTGAAACAGCAGTGGGATTCAACAGCTCCCTGAATGTGTGAACAACTATAACTAATATGGTACAAATTAATCTTTACACTAAAACACTAACTTTTTTGCGGGGTGGGGAAGGGTAAGCTGACAAGGAGATGTTTCTCCTGATACAAGTATATTTCCCTCATACAAGTTTCCTTCCCTTTCCAAATGTCATCTCCACCCTTATCTCATGGTCATGCTGCAGGCTGTCAGATAGCACTGTATAACCACTCCAAGACATCCCATATCTCATTGCCATGCCAAGCCTCTTTCAAGATTAACCTTTGTTCCCAAACCTCAAGGGCATGAAGCCCAGACCAACCTTTATTTTTTCCTGAAAACAATCAGACTTCCCCTTCTTTACTGCACCAGTTAATACTATCTTTTTCCCCAGATGTTTTTGTACCAGGTGAAAAAATTCTTATTCAGAATTCTTTTCCCTGAGCTTCCTCTGTTAACTGACAGTTAGATAATAAATTAGAGAAAACGTATATGAATTCAGGAATACCAGAGTTCCATTAAAACGTTGGGCACTTAATAGCTATGAGATCCTAAACTAGTGGCTTAAACCTCTGCTTCCTCATCTATAAAACAGTTCTAAGAACACCACTTATCTTCCAAGGATATTGTGAGAATCGAGCTAATATTTTACTTAATACAATTTTGAAAATTTTAAAGTGCTACCTAAATACTAGCTACTAGCATTATTAATAATTTCTAAGATTATTTCCATTTCAAACAAACTGGTTCTCTGATTATTTAAAAAATCTTTCAATCCTTTGTTCATACTGATAGATAAAACATTGGTAATTGAGGGTTTTCCCCCCTTCCAGACATCTGTACCAAAATGGTTTTCTTAAGAGTTCTCAGTATTTTTTTTTGAGACCTTTCATCACCTGCTGTGTTTTAGTCTCTTTTCATATAACTCTACTTCTAACTTCAAATAGTACCACATAAAAAGATGACTTGGTACAAGCAAAGAGAAACCTGGCCTTAGGGACAACTCTGGAAAAGCATTTTTCCCTTCTTTTGATTTCTGACAACCTTTGACCCTAAGCTTTCCCAGTATGCAAATGTACTGCATAATCATTATCAACAATTCCTGTTCAGAGTGAAGAATGTCTAGTTCAGAGGGTGTGCTGGGGCTAGATCATACCCTTAAGTTAACTGGTACATTTTCAAGGTGAGTATTCACATTTCTCAAATATTCAAATGCTCTAAGTCAGGCCTTGATTTATTGTTTTGTTGAATATCTAGACTTAAGAAAGTTATGTAGAGCATTTTAATGGTGCAAAGTAAGTGTAAAAGTGAGATGGAAAGTAAATTTAAAACAAAATATTTTGTTGTTAAGCAATTGTGAGTTTATCAGTAAATATTCTTGTAATTTAGCTTTCTTACTCAGACTCTATTAGTTAATATTAATTAATATTAAATATTAACAATTAAATAAACATGTTACTTTGAACAGGAAGAGTTTTTCATAGATGAACATTAAGTAGATTAGGGACAGCAAACCTTTGTGGTCTGTTTGCCATACTTTCCTACAAGGGATAGTCTTTTGTTTGTCTATTTAAAAGAATGGTAATCACATTAATGTCAAAAAGAAAAGCTAAGACCTAGACACGAGAAATGCAAATAGACTAAATGTGAACATGAAGACTATTGAATTGAAACTCACATAAAGAGACTGCTCTTTCTCCTTTTTGAGGAGAACCAATGACAACCTAAGGTGATATCTTGATTTGTTTGTGAATTCTATTTAAGTGAGACAGAGACACACAAAGTTATCAGTCTCCCTATCTCCTCCAGAGTCATCAAAGTCCAATGGCAAGACAAAAATTAGGATGACTGGCAATGGCCTGGTATACATCGATGTTCTTGGTATCTTTGATGTTGGAACAAGCTCTAAGTAATTTATAGAACATGATTCCATCACCTTCATAGCCTTTGGAACAAATTGTTCTCATCTACCTATTCGAGTAAGAGAAGTTTTCACATGCTTAGGAGTAGATATTTCCCTAACTCACATATGTGTTCATACCCTGTCTTTAGAAATCTTTTATATGAGTATGGCTGCTGCTTATGCTATAACTCCTTGGAGCCACAGGTGATATATAGATTTCATATTAAGAGACAGATCTCATTTCTCTCATAGATAAGCATATTATCTATCTTGAATTTCAAATTAAAATCTCACTTTCTTTTAATCAGTTATAGGAGACTTCCGGCCAAGATGGCGGAGAGGAGGCACACAGCTGTGTAAGCTCCGCGTTTTCTCTCACTATCCATTTCATTACAAGCCTCTGAATTAATGCTTGACTGAAAAAAAACCCACAAATAGTTACCAAGAGAAGCCATCCTTGAGATTCGCCAAGAAAGGTCTGTTTTTGCTTGAGGGTGGGGACGGTTTTAGATCAGGCGCAGAATAAGGGCAATGGCAGTGAGAGCACGGGAGCAGACTGGAGAGGGGGTGGGGTGTGATCGCAGCAGTCTCTGCGGGGAGAGCTTTGCTACAGGATTGGATACTTTGCCCTGGCAGCAAGTCAGCAGCCCAGCAGAGAAGCTAAAAACACCGGGAGGTGAAGAATACAACCCCAAAAAGCTGGAGTCTCTATGGACCTGGCCACCCCTCTCCCACAGTGACTCAGCACACTCTCAGAATCTCAGAGCACAGGTGCAGCACAGTCTGGCTAGTGCCTCACTGATGTCCCACAGTCTGTAGAGGAAGCTTGGTAACAGCACCCAGCCCCTCCCCCAAAGAAAGCAGGCTCCAATTAGAGGGTTTTTTTTTCTTTTTTTTCTTTGCTAGTTTGTCTTTGATTCTTTGACAAAATGAGAAAAAAATTGAAGAGGACTTTAACCCTTGATAGCTTCTATACAGACAGAGAGAAGACTCTAAACCCTGAGGAGACTAAAAACAAACAGTCTCCAGGTGAATCCCCAAAGGAGGAGATCATCTGTTCCTCAGCACAGATGAACCTCATAGAAGTAATTAAAAAGGCTCTCACAAGGGAGCTAGAAGAAAAATGGGAAAAGGAGAGGGAGGCTTGGCAAGGGAGTCTGAAGAAGTCATCCCACTCATTTAAAGAGAGAGTGGAGAAAGAAATAAAATTCTTGAAAAATAGGATTAGTGAACTGGAAACAGAAAATAGCTCTCTAAAAAACAAAAATGGCGAAATGGAAAAAAATTCCATAGAACAAAAGAACTCAATTGGACAATTAGAAAAAGATTTTTTAAAAGTGAGTGAAGAAAATACTTCATTGAAAATCAGAATTGAACAATTGGAATTGAATGACTCGAGGAGACAAGAAGAATCAATCAAGCAAATCCAAAAAAATCAAACAATGGAAAAGAATGTGAAATACCTTCTGGGGAAGACAACAGACCTGGAAAACAGATCCAGGAGAGACAATCTGAGGATCATTGGACTCCCAGAAAAGTATGATGAAAAAAAGAGCCTGGACAATATTTTCCAGGAAATTATCAAAGAGAACTGCCCAGAAGTCATAGAAACAGAGGGTAAAATAGACATTGAAAGAATTCATTGATCATCTACTGAAAGGGATCCTAAAATCAAAACACCAAGGAATATAGTGGCCAAATGCCAGAACCCTCAGATGAAGGAAAAAATACTGCAAGCAGCTAGAAAAACCCAATTCAAGTATCGAGGAGCCACAATAAGGATCACCCAGGATCTAGCAGCATCCACACTAAAGGATCGAAGGGCCTGGAATATGATATTCTGAAAGGCTAAGGAACTTGGTATGCAACCAAAAATAACTTACCCAGCTAGAATGAGCATCTTTTTCCAGGGAAAAAGATGGACATTCAACAAAGTAACCGAATTTCACTTATTTTTGATGAAAAAGCCAGAACTTAACAAAAAGGTTGATCTACAAATATAGAACTCACGAGAAATCTAAAAAGGTAAAGATTAATCTTGGGAACTATATTTCGGCTAAAAAGATATATAAAGAATACATGTATACCTTATTCTAGAGACTAGCTGTGGAAAGAACATTGTACCAGAAAAAGGGTAAAGTGGGGGTACTACATCTCATGAAGAGGCATAGGAAACCTATTATATCTGAGAGAAAGAATGAAGGTGGATGAATATAGTGGGTATCTTACTGCCTTCAGAATTGGCTTTAAGAGAAAAATTTTAGACACATTCAATCTAGGGTGAAACTTCTCCCACCTCATTGAAAAGTGAAGGAATAAGCTAAGTGGAAGGAAATACAGAAACTGGGAGGGAAAGGGGTAAGATAGAGGGAGGAACTCTAAGGCGGGGGGAGGGATACTAAAAAGGGAGGGCTGTGAAAAGCAAGTGGTGCTCACAAGCTTAATACTGGGAAGGGGGGAAAGGGGGAAAGAAGGGAGAAAAGCATAAACCGGGTTAAAAAGATGGCAAGTAATACAGAATTGGTCATTTTAACCATAAATGTGAATGGGGTAAACTCCCCCATAAAGAGGAAGCGGTTAGCAGAATGGATTAAAAGCCAGAATCCTACAATATGTTGTTTACAGGAAACACACCTGAAGTGGGGAGATACATGCAGGTTAAAGGTAAAAGATTGGAGCAAAATCTACTATGCTTCAGGTGAAGTCAAAAAAGCAGGGGTAGCCATCCTGATCTCAGATCAAGCTAAAGCAAAAATTGATCTAATTAAAAGAGATAAGGAAGGGCATTATATCTTGCTAAAGGGTAGTATGGATAATGAAGCACTATCTATATTAAACATATATGCACCAAGTGGTGTAGCATCTAAATTCTTAAAAGAGAAATTAAGAGAGCTGCAAGAAGAAATAGACAGCAAAACTGTAATAGTGGGAGATCTCAACCTTGCACTCTCAGAATTAGATAAATCAAACCACAAAATAAATAAGAAAGAAGTCAAAGAGGTAAATAGAATACTAGAAAAGTTAGATATGATAGATCTCTGGAGAAAATGTAATGGAGACAGAAAGGAGTACACTTTCTTTTCAGCAGTTCATGGAACCTATACAAAAATTGACCATATATTAGGACATAAAAACCTCAAACTCAAATGCAGTAAGGCAGAAATAGTAAATGCATCCTTTTCAGACCACGATGCAATGAAAATTACATTCAACAAAAAGCCAGGGGAAAGTAGACCAAAAATAATTGGAAACTAAATAATCTCATACTAAAGAATGATTGGGTGAAACAGCAAATCATAAACATAATTAATAACTTCACCCAAGAAAATGATAATAATGAGACATCATACTAAAATGTATGGGATGCAGCCAAAGCAATAATTAGGGGAAATTTCATATCTCTAGAGGTCTATTTGTATAAAATAGAGAAAGAGAAGGTCAATGAATTGGGCTTACAACAAAAAATGCTGGAAAAGGAACAAATTAAAAACCCCCAGTCAAACACTAAACTTGAAATTCTAAAAATAAAAGGAGAGATCAATAAAATTGAAAGTAAAAAAACTATTGAATTAATAAAACTAAGAGTTGGTTCTATGAAAAAACCAACAAAATAGACAAAGCCTTAGTAAATTTGATTAAAAAAAGGAAAGAGGAAAATCAAATTGTTAGTCTTAAAAATGAAAAGGGAGAACTTGCCACTAACGAAGAGGAAATTAGAGCAATAATTAGGAGCTACTTTGCCCAACTTTATGCCAATAAATTCGACAACTTAAATGAAATAGAAGAATACCTCCAAAAATATAGCTTGCCCAAACTAACAGAGGAAGAAGTAAATATCCTAAACAGTGCCATCTCAGAAAAAGAAATAGAACAAACTATCAATCAACTCCCTAAGAAAAAATCCCCAGGTCCAGATGGATTTACATGTGAATTCTATCAAACATTTAAAGAACAATTAACTCCAATGCTAAATAAACTATTTGAAAATATAGGGATTGAAGGAGTCCTACCAAACTCCTTTTATGACACAGACATGGTACTGATACCTAAACCAGGTAGGCTGAAAACAGAGAAAGAAAATTATAGACCAATCTCCCTAATGAATATTGATGCTAAAATCTTAAATAAAATATTAGCAAAAAGGTTACAGAAAATCATCCCCAGGATAATACACTATGACCAAGTAGGATTTATACCAGGAATGCAGGGCTGATTCAATATTAGGAAAACTATTAGCATAATTGACTATATCAATAACCAACAAACAAAAACCATATGATCATCTCAATAGATGCAGAAAAAGCATTTGATAAAATTCAACATCCATTCCTAATAAAAACATTTGAGAGCATAGGAATAAATGGACTTTTCCTTAAAATAGTCAGGAGCATATATTTAAAACCATCAGTAAGCATCATATGCAATGGGGAAAAACTGGAACCTTTTCCAGTAAAATCTGGAGTGAAGCAAGGTTGCCCACTATCACCATTATTATTTAATGTCGTTTTAGAAACACTAGCCTCTGCAATAAGAGTTGAGAAAGATATTAAAGGAATTAGAGTAGGCAATGAGGAAACCAAACTATCACTCTTTGCAGATGATATGATGGTATACCTAGAGAACCCCAGAGATTCTACTAAAAAGCTATTGGAAATAATTCATAATTTTAGCAAAGTAGCTGGCTACAAAATAAATCCCCATAAATCCTCAGCATTTTTATACATCACCAACAAAACCCAACAGCAAGAGATACAAAGAGAAATTCCATTCAGAATAACTGTTGATAGCATAAAATATTTGGGAATCTATCTACCAAAGGAAAGTCAGGAATTATATGAGCAGAATTACAAAAAAGTCTCCACACAAATAAAATCAGACTTAAATAATTGGAAAAATATTAAGTGCTCTTGGATCGGCCGAGCGAATATAATAAAGATGACAATACTCCCTAAACTAATCTATTTATTTAGTGCTATACCAATCAGACTTCCAAGAAAATATTTTAATGATCTAGAAAAATAACAACAAAATTCATATGGAACAATAAAAAGTCGAGAATCTCAAGGGAATTAATGAAAAAAAAAATCAAATGAAGGTGGCCTAGCTGTACCTGATCTAAAATTATATTATAAAGCAGCAGTCACCAAAACCATTTGGTATTGGCTAAGAAATAGATTAGTTGATCAGTGGAAAAGGTTAGGTTCACAAGACAGAATAGTCAACTATAGCAATCTAGTGTTTGACAAACCCAAAGATCTTAACTTTTGGGATAAGAATTCATTATTTGATAAAAACTGCTGGGATAACTGGAAATTAGTATGGCAGAAATTAGGCATGGACCCACACTTAACACCATATACCAAGATAAGATCAAAATGGGTCCATGACCTAGACATAAAGAACGAGATTATACATAAATTAGAGGAACATAGGATAGTTTATCTCTCAGACTTGTGGAGGAGAAAGAAATTTGTGATCAAAGATGAACTAGAGACCATTACTGATCACAAAATTAAAAAATTTTGATTACATCAAATTAAAAAGCCTTTGTACAAACAAAACTAATGCAAACAAGATTAGAAGGGAAGCAACAAACTGGGAAAACATCTTCACAGTTAAAGGTTCTGATAAAGGTCTCATTTCCAAAATATATAGAGAACTGACTTAAATTTATAAGAAATGAAGCCATTCTCCAATTTATAAATGTTCAAAAGATATGAACAGACAATTTTCAGATGATGAAATTGAAACTATTACCACTCATATGAAAGAGTGTTCCAAATCATTATTGATCAGAGAAATGCAAATTAAGACAACTCTGAGATACCACTACACACCTGTCAGATTGGCTAAGATGACAGGAAAAAATAATGATGAATGTTGGAGGGGATGCGGGAAAACTGGGACACTGATGCATTGTTGGTGGAGTTGTGAACGAATCCAACCATTCTGGAGAGCAATCTGGAATTATGCCCAAAAAGTTATCAAATTGTGCATACCCTTTGATCCAGCAGTGTTTCTATTGGGCTTATATCCCAAAGAGATATTAAAGAAGGGAAAGGGACCTGTATGTGCCAAAATGTTTGTGGCAGCCCTGTTTGTAGTGGCTAGAAACTGGAAATTGAATGGATGCCCATCAATTGGAGAATGGCTAGGTAAATTGTGGTATATGAATGTTATAGAATATTATTGTTCTGTAAGAAATGACCAGCGGGATGAATACAGAGAGTCATGGTGAGACTTACATGAACTGATGCTAAGTGAAATGAGCAGAAACAGGAGATCATTATACACTTCGACAATGATATTGTATGAGGATGTATTCTGATGGAAGTGGATTTCTTTGACAAAGAGACCTAATTGAGTTTCAATGGATAAATGATGGACAGAAGCAGCTACACCCAAAGAAAGAACACTGGGAAATGAATGCGAACTATCTGCATTTTTGTTTTTCTTCCCAGGTTACTTTTACTTTCTGAATCCAATTCTCCCTGTGCAACAAGAGAACTGTTCAGTTCTGCAAACATATATTGTATCTAGGATATACTGCAACATATCTAACATATATAGGACTGCTTGCCATCTGGGGAGGGGGTGGAGGGAGGGAGGGGAACAATCGGAACAGAAACGAGTGCAGGGGATAATGTTGTAAAAAAAAAATTACCCTGGCATGGATTCTGTCAACATAAAGTTATTATAAAATAAAATTAAATATTAAAATAAAATTTAAAAAAATCAGTTATCAGACTCAAGGATGGTCTTTCCCCCAAACCCCACCCCCTCCTCCAAAAAAAGTGATTGAGCAGTGTGATTGAGGGGAAAATTATTTTCTTTGGAAAGAATTGTATATTTTAGTATACATTTTAATTTAATTGTATTCCTAGAAAAAGACAATGAGAAGCAGCCAACCAGCCTGAGGAGTTGGAACTAGAAAACTTTAGCTTATTAAATATTTAATAAGTGAAATCAATCATTTGGTAAATATTTGTTTAACAAATTGTATCAATTGCTGCTATTCAGTCATTTCAGTCATGTTTGATTTTTTTGGCAAAGATGCTGGAGTCTTTTACCATTTCCTTCTCTAGCTCATTTTTTACAGATGTGAAAATTGAGGCAAACTAAGAACATTTTTTTTTCTTGAGGCAGTTGGGATTAAGTGACTTCCAGGGTCACCCAGCTAGGAAGTGTTAAGTATCTGAAACCAGATTTGAACTGATCCTCCTGACTTCAGGGCTAGCGCTTTATCTAGTGTACCACCTAGCTGCCCCTAAGAGCTAATTTTTTATATTGGGTGTGTAATCCTGGGTACATCACCTAATCTCTTCAAGACTAAAAATGCAGAAACATTCACTGAAAATAAGTATATTAAATTACCATGACTAATTCTATTTTGTCTTAAATTTCCATCTTATGACTAAGTTATTTTGATTGAGTTGTTTTGCTATTAAATTGTTTTTCAATAAGATAAACACATGTATAGCATAGTTTGAAAAACATGTGTGTGTTCATAAACAGTTGACAAATATATGTGAACCCTCATATAGGACAGACCACCAGTGAACAATTATTACAATTATATCAATAGCTTATGTAATAAACTTTTAATAAAATTATGTAGTGTGAAGACAAGTCTTCACATCTCATCTTCATAAACACAAGGGAAGAACAGCAATGGATAAAAAAGCAGAAACATGTCTACAAAAGACCATAGAAACACTAAAATACTACAAATTGTACATAGCTGAAGAGAAAATTCAAAGACATGCTCCTTTTCAATATTTAGGATGTGAAGTATACCCTAAGGTGCTCACAGTACAAAAACTGTCCTTAAGAACAGAAAAGCTAAACACCTTAAATGATTTTCAGAAATTGATAGGAGATATCCAATGGATGCAACCAGTGTTAGGCTTGACTACCTATCAGTTACAACCAGTATATGATATTTTAAGGGGAGACAGTGCTTTAAATTCACCACGCCAGCTTACAAAAGAAGTTCAAGAGGCTTTGAGAAAAGTTGAACTGGCTTTATCCAATGTGGTTGAAAGAGTCACTCAAAAACCCTTGGAAATATCAGTTTTTGCCACACAAAAGGCACCCATGGCAGTCCTTCATCAAGGAGACAATGTAATAGAGTGGGTGAACCTCCCAGCACAACCACAACAAAGCCTTACTCCTTACCCAGTGCTTGTGGCTAGAATTTTATTAAAGGCCATTAAGCGAGCAGTACAATTATCTGGGACAAGACCTGACAAGATATACATCTTTTCCACCAATACACAAATGTGAGACCATCCCAGAGTGGCAAATTTTATTAGCCATGGCTCCAAATTTTACACATGGGTCTCCATTAAAGATAACCAGACTTTTACATAATTGGCGCTAGATTCTTGAAGAAAAAAGTTTTTAAAGTTTCTCTTAAAGGACCAACTATCTTTACAGATGCATCCAAACACAATATTTGTGCTGTATACTCTCATGACTTAACTATAAAGAGAGTAGTCAGAACTCCTTTTCAGTCCACTCAGCAGAACGAATTATATGCGATCATGTTAGCTCTCACTTATTACCCAGGAGACATAAATATAATATCTGATTTGACCTATTCAGTAGGTGTGGTACAAAGAATTGCCACAGCCCAAATAAAATTTGCATCTTCTAATATATATCAGCTCTTTAAGAAACTTCAAGAGCAAGTGAGAAAGCATCCAGGAAAGATTTATATCTTGCATGTCCACTCACATAGTGGACTTCCAGGTCCTGTTTTTGATGGTAATTCAAAGGCAGATAGCCTTTTAACTATGTTAGCCAGTATACCTTTATTTCAGGAGGCCCAGGAATCCCATTCTAAATACCATCAGGCTGCTCAAGCTTTGCGTTTACAATTTGGGATAACAAAAGAGGAAGCTAGGAGCATAGTAAAAGCCTGTACAGCTTGCCTTCCTTTCCATGTTCCATCTTCAGGGAAGAACCCTCGTGGTTTGAGACCCAATGAAATCTGGCAAATGGATGTGACCCATTATAAATATTTCGGTCATCTGTCTTTTATCCATGTTGTGGTAGACACCTTTTCAGGATTCACTTTTGCCATACCAGCAGCAAAAGAGACAACCCGAGTGGTCACTGAATTCCTCACACAAGCATTTGCTGTTATGGGTGTGCCACAAGCAATAAAAAGAGACAATGGTCCTGCATATACCTCCAAACATTTTGCACATTTTTGTGCACAGTATAAGATTTTACACACCACTAGCATACCCTTTAATCCTCAAGGACAGGCAATAGTAGAGAGGAGAAACAGAGACATTAAGACGCTGCTCTAAAAACAAAAGAAAGGGGGAGCCACAGGTAACCCTAGAAAACTACTAAATCTAACCCTTTATACTATTAACTTCTTGATTTTTGACAAAGATGCACTGGCTCTGGCAGACAGGTTTTATAACCCACCAGAAGGGCAGTATCCAGTGCGAGCAGCTCCACTATCTTTAGATAATTGCCAGGTGATGTGGAGAGACCCAGAAAGTGGTGAATGGAAGGAACCAGATAGGCTAACTGCTTGGGGGAGAGGTTTTGCTTGTATCTCTACAGGTGGAGAAGGAATCAGATGGGTGCCAATGAGCTGTATTCACCTTGTCCATCACAGAGAGATGGAGCAGACCCTTGAAACGAAGGAGAAGACCCAAGAAACATCAGGTGGTTCTGTTGCTGATTGTGCTCACCATTGAAAGAGCATGGCAGTTATGCCGTTTGACTCATGGACATAGAAAATTGTTGGACTTCAAAACCCTCAGGAATCATTGGATTCTCTGAGACATAAGATTGTTGTAGGACTTGAAAGCCTTCAGGAATCATTGGATTCTTTGAGACATAAGATTGTTGTAGGACTTGAAATCCCTCAGGAATCATTGGACTCTTTGAGACATAAGACTTGAAAGCCCTCAGGAATCATTGGATTTTCTGAGAAATGATAAGACTCTTACAGGACTTCAAAATCTGCTGGAATCATTGGATTCCCTAACACATAAAAAGACTTTTGCAGGACTTCAAAAACTTGGGGGGATCATTGGATTCTCTGATATGTGAAGCAATGGACAATAGATTGGTTTTGGACTATCTCTTGGCTGCTGAAGAAGGCGTATGTGTGACTGCTGTTTACATACTCTCCTTCTAGGACTTCTGGCAATCTTTTACAACATCATGTTGATTTACATTGTTTGTTATACCATTACTTATGTGTACAATTCATGTTTGTTACACCACATTAAGCCTGCACTGACTGGGGAGGGTCATCACTAATAGCCTCTGCGTTATTGCTATGTGCTTGTGTAATACCTCCCATGCTGATGGGTTTGTGCATAATAAGACCCTTCAGTCCAGAAACTCGCTAGCAACCCCCACTTCCTTTTGGTGCTTTTCATCTCCCTTCCTGAGATGTCAGGGAGGGCATGATTATCTCCTTTTTAGTGCTTTCACCTCCTTTCCTGAGAAGTCAGGGAGGGTGTGATCACCTCCCCTTAGGGGCTCTGACCTTCCTGAGGAGTCAGGGATGGCATGACCACCTGTGTTCTAAAATAAAAGAAAGCAAGAAATGTAATGGGCTGAGGCTCGAGTTGATGGGCTGAGGTCCCAAGCACATGAGCTAAATAGTAATTGGACCATACTCTATTAATATATAAGCTTGGAGAAAGAATGACCCCCACCCACTCTTTGTGCAAATCCTGATGTGTTGTATAGGAAATGACGTTTTTGGTGGGTGGAGGCAAGGGAATGGGAAGGGAAGTGGAAGGAGAGACTGCTGGCTGGCGTCTTGACACAGCTGCTCGCATTGCCATTGTGAAGGCCTTTCATCTCCAATCCCCCTCTGCTAGCTGGCTTCCTGTCGCAGCTGCCCATATTGCTATCGCAATCTTTCTTGCCCATATTGCTATCGCAATCCTTTTTCACCTCTTCACTTCAATAAAGATTGAAGATTTTTCCCTTAAGCTGAATTCCTGACTCCGGCTGATTTTAAATACGCAGTCATCACAATATAGTAAATGGTACATATATTCCATCAATCAAAACTTGAGTGTAACACTTCATGTCCCTAGCCCAAAACAAAAAAGTTAGCCTAAGGTACTAGGCATCAGTCTGCTCCTGGGTAACAACTAGAATAGATACTTCATATTCCCCACACTTGAGATTAAAGCATACTTAGTTTCCTTAAGAACAGTGCAGATTAAAAATGAATTGCCAGACAACATTCTTGGAAGGAATCATTTGGCCTCTACCTGGATGGAGAGGGAACCTTGTCATAAACTCCATTATAGGACACCCTTACCAAGAGTCCTGGGAATCAGGTAGTTGGATTGAGTGGCTAGAGTGATGTTTATATCGATGAACCACTAATTGCTTGTTATATTTTAATAAAATTTTATTGCATCCAAGGATGAACATAAATCTGATTTAGTGTTTCTGTCACACTAGTCAGAAGGTAGCATAGGCATCTGATAAACACCAGTTTGGGGCAAGTTACATTTCTCTTAAGAAGGTTCTATTCTGTATTGACATGAGAATTTCCTCACTAAGAGATGAAGCCACAGATCTGATTTTTAAAAATACTACAGGAAAAATAATATGAAAAAAATAGAAAGATCTGAAATAGATTGGAATACTGGCTCAAATTTGGCACATTGGACTACAGTGATTTTTATTTTTATGCATCCATGTGTTGTAGTGGATTCTTAGTTAAGAAGTTCTGTATTTCAAGAAGACTTAAAATCAAGCCCTTTCTCTGACATATAGAGTAATGTGACTTAAAGCAAGTCATATAACCTCTTATGTTATCCCAGTCAATTCTTAGATTATAAATATATTAGTTGCTAATGTATGCAAGTAGTGAGAATTTGCATAGTGGAATTTTTTTAGATTCATGAAATCACAGATATTCACCCTAACAAAAGACTTTTCTTTTAACATTGAGAAGTCACTTAAAAGTTTTCCTTTATCTTCCTGGAATTGCTCTAACAATAAATTACATTTGAGCAGGAAATTACTGCTTGCCAAGTTCTGTCCCATCACCATTTCCCTGCTGCTTTTGTTGTCCACTCCATGAGCTCATTCATCTGTGGAACTTTTTTATTTTCAGATAGTTTATACTTTGCCTAAGCAACATATTCATGGTATCTGCTGTAAACTAATGTTCTCAGCTTATATAAAATCCAATTAGAAGCACCATTGTAATGTTCCCCTGTGTTTACTACAAATGATTACTCTAAAATGCTATTATCTTATGAAAATTATGCACCATGTTTGATAATTAAAAAAGAAAGAAAAACTGACTATGAGAGAATATTATCTACACATATCTACATTTTATTATCTGCTAAGATGTGAATTTGGCTTAAGCTAGACACATCACCAATCATACTTCTATTTCAGTATCAGTTCAGTGGTATATATGGTGTGTTGAGAACTTGTTTTTTAATAGTTCTCTTTAAATAAAAGGAAATGAATCATTGAAAATATTTTAAAAAATAAGTTTGTTTTTAATATAAAAATTATCTTGGGACATAAGACTTTTTTTACCCTTTCAACACTCTTTTATGATAAATAAAAATATTTAAACAAAACCAAACACCAGAGTGACAGTGTACATTCATAAGCCCCATGTTCAGTATTCAGTCATATCTGACTTTTCATAACCCCATTTGGGATTTTCTTAGCATAGATAAAGGTGTGGTTTACCATTTTTTTTCTCCAGTTCATTTTATAGATGAAGAAACTGAAGCAAATAGGGTTAAGTGACTTGTTCAGAGTTACATAACTAGTGAATATCTGAGACCAAATTTGAACTCAGATCTTGTTGACTCTAGGCCTGGTTTTCTTTCTGCTGTGCCATCTGACTGCCCCATAGTAATGAAGTCCTGAATGGGGTGTGATTGATAGAGAGAAATTGGAGCATTGATGGAACTGTTTCTTGGGGCAGGCAGGGAGACAGCTCTGATAGAGATCAGTTGGTTCTAGGGTTCCGCCCTCTGCAGAGGTCACCTAGTCAGAAATCCAAGTTATACTGATTCAAGCCTTCTGGAGAGCAATTTGGAATTATGCCCAAAGTTCTATCAAACTGTGCATACTCTATATGTATTTCTACTGGGCTTATATCCCAAAAGATCATTAAAAAAAAAAAAAAGGAAAAGGACACACATGTGCAAAAATGTTTGTGGTAGCCCTTTTTTGTAGAGGCAAGAAACTGGAAACCAAGTGGATGTCCATCAATTGGAGAATGGCTGAATAAATTATGGTATATGAATATTATGAAATAATATTGTTCTATAAGAAATAATCAGCAAGATGATTTCAGAGAAGCCTGGAGAGACTTACATGAACTGATGCTAAGTGAAATGAACAGAATCAGATCATTGTATATGGCAATAGCAAGATTATATAGTGATCAATTCTACTGGACATGGTTCTCATTAACAATGAGATGATTCAGGCTAGTTCTAATGATCTTGTGATAAAGAAAGCCATCTACATCCAAAGAGAGGGCAGTGAGAGTGTGATATGGACCACAACATAGTATTTTTACTTTTTTTGTTGTTTTTTGCCAGCATTTTGTTTTCTATCCCATTTTTTCTTTTTGATCTAATTTTTCTTGTACAGTATGATATTTGTGGAAATATGTATAAAAAATTCCACATGTTTAACATATTAAGTCACTTGTCTAGGAGAGGGAGTGGGGGAAGGGAGGGAAAAAATTAGAATACAACGTTTTGTAAGGATATCTGTTGAAAATTATCCACATATATATTTTGACAATAAAAAGCTTTAATTAAAAAAAAAGAAATCCAAGTTATATGAAGCCCCTAAAGTCCACTCTCTGTGGGAGCCTTGGGCAGGCTCACCTTACTATGTCCTGTCAGAAATACCAGTCAGGATCCTGAGGTTAAATTTTTCCTATAAATTTACTTATAGCCCATGCCATGTTTACTGCCTTCCTTTGGGTCAGTCCACCATGACAGCCTATCTTGTGGTATCTTACCCCTAATCTCTCCCCCATGCCAAGTGGTGTCTCCTAATCTCACTATGCTTCTAGACCCCACTTCTCTTTAGAGCAAACTAACTCTTTCAAGGAGCTAAATTCCTTTCAGGATTTAGCCTGCCAGCTAAGGGCATACCCCAATCTCTTGAGATGTTTTTTTTTTCTTCTTATAAATGGCAAGTTCCACTAGGTAATTTGCCTTTTCCACCATTAATTATTATAACCCCTTTCTATGTTCTCCCAATTCTATTTCATATTTACCATTTCTAATGTCTATTATATCTCTTCATACCTTTTCTCCTCCTGAATAAATCTACCTTTTCCCAAAGAGAATGGCCATTGTGAATTCTTCACAATTTGGTACCTACCATCATCTGGTACCAGAAACAACATTTGATTCTACATCAGTTACATCAGTAGTATCCATTCCTCTATCAAATAGTTTTTTTTTTTAAGCAACTAAAAAATGGATCTCTTTATGTAAAGTTATGCAGTTTACTTTGAATAAAAATATAGTATAATTGCTGTTTAGTTCTGTTCAACTCTTCATAATCCCATATGGGTTTTTTGGACAAAACAGAATGGTTTGCTATTTCCTTTTCCAGTAGATTAAGGTAAACAGAGATTAAGTGATTTGCTGAGTCATACAGGTAATGAGTGTTTGAGATCAGATATGAATTCAAGTTTTCCTGATTCCAGGTCCATACATGTATGTGTATATATATATATGTATATATATATATATATATATATATATATATATATATATATATATATACACACACATATATATACACATATACACACATGTGTGTAAATAATATGTGTGCACATGCATAAACATGTACATATAGGCTTATTGGTGCATGCATACATGTGTGCAACATAAATATACAATACATGCCTATGCATATACACATTATATACATATATGTATATTGCACACGTGTGTATGCATGTATACACAGAGTATGTATGTATATGTATATGTGCATATATTTTTATTTGTCTGTGTACGTATTCCAAGAAGAACTATTTTCTAGCTGTTTCATCATCTGCTTGAAATCTACATCTGCATGAAAAAAAGAGAGCTCAGATAGAACACATGGAAGCTGTCTAAGCAAGTAAAGGAAAGTACTCAGAGACTAATGCTGGTGTTCTAGGTAGCAGCACTATGAATAACCACAGAAAGGGAAAACAGTATTTATTCTATACCTCATTAATTTGACACTTTATAAAAACAAACCAAAAATAAAGTTGCTATTACACAGACATATACTCCTTAATGAACAGTCAAACTATATATATCTAAAAACATACAACAGAATACAAAGCAATAAACAATAGCAATGGCGTTACTGCATATACTCCTACCACCAGTATTGATGTAGTACTGAAATACCTTACCAAGCCCTATGCCTACTCAGGTTCCCCATACCCTACAATGGCATCCAATCAGAGATTAATTGGATTAAATTTTCTCTAAATTATCTTTCTAATTCTATCTAAATCACATCCCATGATCTCGGGCCCATCTACACTAGCACCTTTCTTCTAAATTGCATTATTTTCCTGTTGAAATGTCTTGTTTTCCATTCCCTCAAGCCTTACTCTCTTTCTTCTGAAGTTAATCTAATAAACAAATTGATGCAGTATTAGCTGATCAATCCCTCCTCCCAAACCTCAGAATTTAACTCTTCAGGATAGAGGCAGAAATTGGCATTCCCAACAAGGAAAACTCACGTCCTCATAGTATGTTATGAAGCCATTTCTCTCACATTAATTCTGTGAGATGGGGAGCAGCTAGGTGGTACAGTGCAGTGGACAGAGTGCTGCCTGAAGTCAGGAAAACTCATCTTTTGACCTCAAACCTGACCTCAGACACTAAATAGTTGTATGATTCTGAGCAATTCACTTAACTCTGTTCACCTCAGTTTCCTCGTGTGTAAAAAATACCTGGAGAAAGAAATGGCAAACCACATCAGAATCTCTACCAAGAAAACCCCAAATATCACAGTCAGAAATGACTGAACAACAAAAATTTCTGTGAGATGAGTAGTGAAACTATCGTTTTTACTACTTTACAGATGAGAAAATAGAGACGAAGAAAACAAGGAATTTGTCCATCAGCACATGACTAGTAAGTATTAGAATTAGGATTTGACTTCAGATAACTTGACTGAATTCACGATGCTATTTCTCACATAAGATGAAGAGAAAGTATTAATCCATAAACTTTGAGTGATATAGGGTGAGCAAACAAGAATCATATACAGAATTGAAGTATCTGCCCTAAATCATGATAATTGGGTGGGTACTGGATTGGGAACTAGAAAGTGTCAAGTTGTATGAATCAACTAGGTGATTCAGTCCTGTATTCTTTGTCCTGAAGTCAGAGAGAGCCAAGTTCAAATCTGACCTCACTGTGTGACCCTAGGAAAGTCAAACCTCAGTTTCTTAGATGTAAAATAGGTATAGTTATAGCACCTATCTCCTAATATTGATGTAAATATCAAAAAAGAAACTAATTGTAAAGCACTTAGTAGTAAAGCCTAGCACATAGTAATTGCTGTGCAAATCTTAGTTATTGTTATTATTCCCAAGTTGCATCACCATGTGATCTTGGTCATGTTATTTCACAAGTTTCTTCATCTGTAAAATTAAATGATTGGACTAAATTATCTCTAAATTACCTTCCTAGTTCAGACCTCCTATGAGTCAGATGGATAAATGTTTCCCACAGCCCTTTTCCTTCATTCAGTAAGAGCATTCTTCTATTAAATTTTTTCAAGCTTTTTTTTTTCCAGTGTACGATTCTAAGCTATACAAGCCATAGGATCTCCCACAATACACCACTCTTCAGTCTAACTGATTTCTTCATTAAGTTAGCTTATTTTCCCATTCCTTAATTATATCTAATTAAGTTTGTTTCTACCCTGCTGTCTTGTTAGCATCTTTTACCACTTGAAGACTGTCACTATCCACTGTTGGTCTGTTTTGTCCCTAACATTTAGCAGTCTTTCAGAAAAATTTCACTCAATTCAGTTGAATTCAGTAGCATTGTTTTAGTCTCCTGAATCATCAAGTTCTCTTCCTCCTACAGCATCATTATGTGCATGTGTGCAATCAAAGAACCTTATAGTACAAAGGTTCTTAATCTATTAATGTTTCATAGACCCTTTTGGCTATCTGGTGAAGATTACAGAACCCTTCACAAAATACTTTTAAAAAATATTGTTGTATTGTTTTGATCATGTCTAACTCTTCATGATAACATTTAGGATTTTCTTGGCAAAGATATGGGAGTGGTTTGCCATTTCCTTCTCCAGCTCAATTTACAACTGAGAAAATTGAGGCAAGCCAGGTTAAATGACTAGCCCAGGATCACACAGCTGATGTCTGAGGCCAGATTAGGTAGACTCAGGAAATGAGTCTACCTAATTCCTAGTCCAGTGCATTATCCATTAACCACCTAACTTCCCTGCTTGTTTAAATGCAAAGAAGAAAATATATAGAACTGCAAAAAAAAAAAAAAAAAGATATAGAGTAGGAATAATTCTATTAACTTTTTTCTTCACCAATCTATACTCTCCACTAACATGCCAAATCATAAAGCAAAACAAAATACCTCCATGTATAGAGGTTCATAGAAGACAAATTCAGTCACCTCAGTTGTGTCCTACTCTGTCCCACTTGGAGTTTTCTTGGCAAAGATATTGGAGTGATTTGTCATTTTCTTTTCAAGCTCCTTTATCAGATGAGGAAACTGAGGAAATGTCTGGTATCATAAAGCTAGTAGAGATTTGAGGCTGGAATTGAATTCAGGTCTTTCTGACTCCCAGGATCCCAGTTCTCTATGCACTGTATCACCTAATTGCCCAATATAAATATTGTTTTAATTTGAAGTGAGTGGATGAGCTTGCTGGCTTCTTCAAACCTAGTTGGTTATATTATGTTGCTTTTTGTTGAATCTGATGAAATGGGCAAGTTAAAGGTTTTCCAGAGTCACTGTTCTGGTAAGTATCCTAAAAAAAACCCTAATAATAAAGTAATAAAAAGAGAGGACTTCAAATATATAGTTCTCAAGGATCTCAGTATTAATTGATAAAGTACAAAATAAAAAAAAATGTAAAGACTGAAGGAGAAAATAAAACAAAATGAAAGTCATTTCTAAAGAACGCCATATGGCATACTAGATGTGTGGGAACAGGGGAAAAATACAACATGTGTTGGGGGAGACACACAGATTCTGGGAACTCAAAAAGAAAAGCACCCCTAAAGTACGGCATGTCTTATCATCAAATTTCTCTTGCTTTGATTTCCTATCTTTACGATTTCATTTCTCTCAGTGGCAGGAGCGAGGTCACATTACTATATAAAAAACAAATCAAACCTCATTTCAACTCTGTAGTGACAATTTGCAGAACAGTTTAGATGAATTCATTATCAGGAGGCAAGAAGTAAGCATTTCCTAAGTATTATAGCAGCACTTTTGTGGCAGCAAATAACTAAAAAATAAAGTTGATATGCATTGACTTGAAGAATGACAGAACAAACTGTAGCATTAGAATAATATAGAATATTAATTCGGGGGGTGGGGGTGGAACCCATCAGTGAATATAAAGGATTCAGAAAAGCATGAATTGATATAGACTGAAGTAAGCAAAACCAGGACAAAATATAAAAATTAATAAAATCATGGGAATGGAAAAGTTGGAATGATTCAAACATAATACTATAGTGACAATGACAAAGCTTGGTCCTAAAAGAAAAATGAGAAAATGCACTTCACTTGTTTCTTTATTAAGGCTGAGGATTCTGAGTGTAGATTACTACATGTAATGTCAAACTCAGTATGTTGGATAATTTTAATTAACTGATTTTTCTTTGTTTTTTGTTTGTTTGTTTTTGCCTCATTGTTAGGATGATGGGTCTCTAAGTAAGGAAAGTTAAGAAAAGGAAGTATATGTGGAAATTATAGTAATGTAAAAACAAATCATAATAAGGTAATTTTTTAAAAGAAAGAAAAAGCAGATACTCAGCTATAATACTACCCTTGCTTAAAAAAAAAAAAGCAAGTACCTTCTTAAATATTGAGTGATCCATTTCATTGAAAATAGGAATAGCCAAAGGTAACTTTGGAGCAGCTAAATATAGTCAAAACTCCTGAATTTCGAGCCAAAAAAATGTCACTTTGTAGAAGAAAAACAAAATGGGCTGGATAATCCCAATCTATTTTTTTTTTTGAAAATTTGATTGAATTGCCTCCTCTTCTGCTGTAGACTTAACAAGAAAATTTGATTCAACTACTTTCACTCTATTTAAACTGAAACTAAATTTAAACACAAAATCCAACTTGCACAGTATTGTTTAACTGCACACAGCCCCAGCAATGTTGAACCTAATATGCAACTCAGGACTTTCCAGATCTCTTTTCCTTTAGGAATAGACTATATCTCATAGTTCTATTTAAACTCATTGTTTTATATAAGATGCTAATAATTGGCTATGTATTCTTAGAAGACCCAGCAAAGTTTTATAAATTAACAATAGTGCCTTAGGAAGTTCAGACTACCAGAAATCAGTCTTCCTTAGCACACTAGTAAATTTACTTTCCTTTTAATTTGGCAGTTCATTTTATTTGACTCAGTTATATAGACCTGCCTAAGTAAGATTGTGTTTGATCTGTTAAGAAACCCAAGATGAGTAATTCTCCCACAGCCAATATTGTCTCCTTACTTAAGGGTCAGTGAAAATCCAAAGTACAATTCACAAATTGTGTAGAAAGGCCTTATAAAAATGAAATCATACTTACAACTGAAAGTAACTCTTAAGATTCATAGTCATCCACTAATGGTGGAGTTGTGAACTGATCCAACCTTTCTGGAGGGCAATTTGGAACTATGCCCAAAGGGCTATCAAACTGCATATATCCTTTGATCCAGCAGTGTCCTTACTGGACCATATGTGCAAAGATATCATAAACAAGGGAAAAGGAACCACATGTGCAAAAATATGTGCAGCAACCCTTTTTATAGTGGTAAGAAACTGGAAACTGAGTGGATGCCCATCAGTTGAAGAATGGCTGAAAAAGTTATGATATGTGAATGTTATGGAATATTATTGTTCTATAAGAAATGGTCAGCAGATGATTTCAGAGAGGTCTGGAGAGACTTACATGAACTGATATAAGTGAAGTGAGCAGAACCAGGAGATCATTGTACACAGCAACAAGAAGATTATGCAGTGAACAATTCTGATGGACATGGTTCTCATTAACAATGAAATGATTCAGGCCAGTTCCAAAGATCTTGTGATTAAGGGAGCCATTTGTACCTAGAGAGAGGACAGTGAGAACTGAATGTGGACCACAACATAGTATTTTTACCTTTTTATTGTTGTTTTCTTCCTTTTCTTTCTTTCTCATCTTTTTCCTTTTTGATCTGATTTTCCTTGTGTACCATGATAATTGTGATTTAAAAATATGTATAAAGAATTGTACATGTTTAATATGTTAAGGAGATGGGGGAAAGAGAAGGAAAAAAAATTGGACAAAAGGTTTTGAAAGGTGAATGCTGAAAATTATCTATGCATATGTTTTAAAAATACAGCTTTCACAAAAAAAAAAAAAAAAAAGTTGTCTCAATTAGGCCCAAAGTACCTTTACAATTTAATTTCTTGTTTCTCTCAAAAATGTAGTCTATTTGAAAATAAAGAACATATTTCTATAAAAAAAAATTCATAGTCATCTTTGAGGCTATTAGTTATTCAAGTGGTTGTCTTTCTTTCATTTAGTGAACATCTTTCTGAAATATTGTGAACTATATATGATCACAAATGTATAATCTGTTATTATTACATAACTTACCTAGTGAAGAGTATGCCTACCTTAACCCAAATTTGGATTGGGCTATGAGCTAAAAGACTGAGAAAATCCACTGAAGTATATCCTCATTTTTAATTTTTTTTTATTTTAATAGCTTTTTTATTTACAAGTTATATGTATGGGTAATTTTACAGCATTGACAATTGCCAAACCTTTTGTTCCAATTTTTCCCTTCCTTCCCCTCACCCCCTCCCCTAGATAGCAAGATGACCAATACATGTTAAATATATTGAAGTAAAAATTAAACACAAAATAAGTATGCATGTCCAAACTGTTATTTTGTTGTACAAAAATAATTGGACTCTGAAATATTGTACAATTAGTCTGTGAAGGAAATAAAAAATGCAGGCAGGCAAAAATAAAGGGATTGGGAATTCAATTAATGATTCTTAGTCATCTCCCAGAGTTATTTTGCTGGGTGTAGCTGTTTCAATTCATTACTCCTCCATTAGAAAGGATTTGGTTCATCTCATTGCTGAAGATGGCCAGGTACATCAGAATTGATCATCATATAGTATTGTTGTTGAAGTATATAATGATCTCCTGGTCCTGCTCATTTCACTCAGCTTCAGTTCATGTAAGTCTCTCCAGGCCTTTCTGAAATCATCCTGTTGGTCATTTCTTATTGAACAATAATATTCCATAATATTCATATAACGCAATTTATTCAGCCATTCTCCAATTGATGGGCATCTACTCAGTTTCCAGTTTCTGGCCACTACAAAGAGGGCTGCCACAAACATTCTTGCACATACAGGTCCCTTTCCCTTCTTTAAGATCTCTTTGGGATATAAGCCCAGTAGTAATACTGCTGGGTCAAAGGGTATGCACAGTTTGATGACTTTTTGACCATAGTTATACTCATTTTCATGAGAGTTTCTAGCACAATGATTATAGAATACAATGGAGGATCAGGATATATTTTAGGCAATCTTCAATTTAACTTTATATACAGGTCCCTTTATTACTAAACTGAATGCTTTCTTGGGTTTAATTCTAATTGATTCAATACATACAATGAAATATAGGTTGTTGGGTTATAAGATGTGAAAAGGAATAATATTTAGCTAATGCTATCCAGTACTAGTTGGCTTTCTTTATAGACCTCAACCTGACCTTAAACAGGGAAAATGCAGAGGGGCTTAAGAAATGATCATTCCAATGCTATTTATTTCATAAATGAGGAAATGAGACCCAGAGAAATGAACTGACTTGTCCATAGTTTCAAACTAAATAGTGAACAAAGCCAAGACTAGAATTCAGGTCTTTAATTTCCAGTCACTTTCATTACATTATAGTACCCAATCACCCTATTCAACAATTCTAGGCTTACCTACTCACACAAAAAGATGGAGGCCCAAAGTCCTCCATGACTATATTTACCAAGTAACATAAGAATTTAAGTCTTTATACAATTAGCCCAGTAATTTTTAAAATTACTTACTTAATCCCTGCCTCCTCTTTCTTAATCCCAATAGTGTTAAACTACTTTCTTGATGGGGAGATTTATGGGTCAGAAGCACTTAATAAAGGAACTTTCTCAGTTTAGGCTTTTCCTGTTTTTCCTCTTTTGGCAGAATATGACAAGGCAGCAGCAGCTACATATGAGCAAACAAAACACAAAAGACTAAAGAATATAACTGTTGCATTATTAATAAAAGGTAGTCTTCAGCAAAATTATGAGGTAGGTAGTTTCTTTTCCAGGTCTACAGCCTATGACTTTCTGTGGCAAAACTTCTTAATCTTTTTATGTATGTCACAGACCTCTTTTCCAGCCTGAGGAAGCTTATATACCAAGCCTTCTTTTATTTTTATGGATAAAATAAAATACATAATATTAATAAAGAAATTACTTAGATTAAAATAATTGTCAAAATATTTAAAACAAAAACAAATTCATGGACAATCTATGGACCCAGATTAAGAACATTGTCCTGCTTCCAACAAACCTGCTTATCAAAAAGACCTAAGTGGGGAGCAGAGCCAAGACGACAGAGAGTAGATGCGTCCCTATGTGACCTTCTCTGAGCTTCTCTCAAGTAAACAGCAGATTAAACCTCTGAACTGGTTTTGGAATGACAGAACCCACAAATATTTGGAGTAAAACAAATTTTCAGAAGAAGACACTTTGGAAGAACATCAGAAAAGGTCTGTTTTAATTGGGCAGGGGAGAGGCTGCTGAGCCCAGACCACAGTGCAGGGAGTCTGGGTGGTGGGGGGTGGGGAGAGTGTGAAGTTCTTAAGCTATTCTGTCCTGATAGCAAGCCAGTGATTTAGCAGATTTGCTCTTAGACACCCGAGAGCAAATACAAAAGGCAAATTGTCTGAATGTCACTGAGTGTAATGTTCTTTTCTTTTCTAAAAACATGATCATTCTCTGTGGGAGTAGGTTTCTTGGGGGGAAGGGAGGAATGGCTTTTGGAGGCAGCCTTAGGTTCAGTTCAAATCAATAATCACCTCAAATGCAAACAGGCAAAGAGGCCTATCTCCCTCCTTGGTTCTAAGAGCTCTTACAGCTTGTCTGCCAGCTTCAGCCTCCAGGTCTCTCTGAATCTTGATTCTGCCTGATTGCAGTCTCTAGCTTCTCGATCTCCTCAACTGACTTCTCACTCACTTCTAGAATTTCTTATATATAATCTCTTAAAGGTGTGAACCCAGAAGTTGACTCCTCCTCTGAGAGTGAGATTGTGGGAGGTGTAACTTTGTGAATCTCCCGTGAACTCCAATGTGTGAGTCAATGTGTGAACTCTCAAAGATATAAACCCAAGCACATACGCACTGTTTCTATCAATTCCAGCGACTTAACACTTTGTAAGGATTCTAACAATTGAGCCCTGGAAGAATGTGGGACTTGGCCTCACTTACTCAGCCCCACGAGTCAGTCAGCAGAACTGCTTCAGAGCAAATTAAAATGGTGGTCACCCCTTTGCTTTAAGAGCAGATTTCAACCTATAAAAATGAGCAAAAAAGCAAAAAAAAAAAAATTCTGGCCATAGACAGCTTTTATGAGAAAGAGAAGAAAAGATCTCAAACCCTAAAGATCCTAAAGGCAAATCAGCTCCAGATGAAGCCCCAAAGAGTGGTATGAGTTGGTCCTCATTTTATAAGGCTCTTTTGGAAGAATTAAAAAAGGATCTTAAAAGAGTTAAAAGAAAAATGGGGAAAGGAAATGAGATCTTTGCAAGAGGGTATGGAAAAGGAAAATCAGAAATTATCTGAAAAAAATAGACTGACGAATTGGAAAAAGCATATAACTCCTTTCAAAATGGATATGAAAAAGAAACCAACTCACTGGAAAACAGAATTTGTGAAATGGAAAAAAAAATAATGAACAAAACACCTCAATTGGCCAAATGCAAAAGGAGATTAAAAAAAAAAAGCTAACTGAAGAAAATTTAAAAAAATAGAATTGAACAAATGGAAATGAATAACTCCATGAGACTTCAAGAATCAGTCAAACAAAACCAAAAAAAGAAAAAAAAGAAAAAAATAGAAGAAAATATAAAATACCCCATTGGAAAACTGACCTGGAAAATAGTTCTAGAAGAGACAATGCAAGAATTGTTGAACTTCCTGAAAACCATGATGGCAAAAAGCATAGACATCATCTTTCAAGAAATCATCAAGGAAAACTGCCCTTATGTCCTAGAACTAGAGGGCAAAATAGTCATTGATGAATTCACCAATCACCTCCTGAAAGAGACTATAAAATGGAAATTCCAAGGAATATCATAGCTAAATTTCAGGATTATCAAGAAAATGTTGCAAGCAACCAAAAGGAAACAATTCAAATATCGAGGAGCCACAATGAGGCTTACCCAAGACCTAGCAGCTTTCACTTTAAAAAATCTCAGGTCTTGGAATCTTATATTCTGAAAGGAAAGGAAAGTTAAATTGTAGCCAAGAATCAATTATCCAGCAAAATTGAATGTCATCTTTCGGGGGGGAGGGGGGGAGGGGGAAGGGAAAGGACATTCAATGAAACAGGTGAATTTCATCTATTTCTGATGAAAAGACCAGAGCTGAATAGAAAATTTGATCTTCAAATGCAGAACTCAAGAAAAGCATGAAAAGGTAAAAAGTAAATAAAAATAACTTTCTCTTAAAAGTTAAAAAGCTTCTATTGCTATGTGGAAAGACAATATTTTTAAACTCTTGAGATCTGTATGTTTGTTATGAATATACTTAGAGGGTATAGGTATAATTTGATTTTATTGTGATGATTTAAAAGGAAACTAGAGGTGAAAAAAGGGGATTGTATTGGAAGAAGAGGAAAATGGAGTTAAAATTACATTTCATAAGGTGGCAAAAAAAAGAACTATTGCAATTGAAGGAAAGAGGGGAGGGGGGTGACCACTGAGCATATCTTACTCTTACTAAACAAATTTAGCTCAAAGACAGAATAGCAGACATATTTAGCTTCACAGATATACTTGTTTCACCATATAGGGAAGTAAGAGGGGAAGGGGGAAAGAAAAAGGGAAGGCTAATAGAAGGGAGAACAAAAGTAGAAGTGGAAAGTTTAAGAAAGGGGGAAGGGCTACAAAATAGGAGGGCTGTTTGAGGAAGGGGATGATCAATGATAAAAAAACTGGGGAAGAGAGAAAGGGAGAAAGGGGAGAAAATATAACTGGGGGTAAGCAAGGTGTCAAGAAAAACAGAGTTAGTAATTTTATCTGTGAATGCAAATGGGATGCACTTTCCCATAAAATGGAATAGCAGACTGGATTAAAAACTAGAATCTTACTATTTGTTGTTTACAAGAAACTCATTTAAAGCAGAGTGATACATTTAGACTAAAGGTAAAAGGCTGGAGCACAATCTATTGAGGTAAAAAAAAAAAAGCAGGGATAACAATCTTGATCTCAGACCAAGCAAAAGCACAAATACAGCTAATGAAAAGAGATGAGGAAGTAAATCACATCCTACTTGAAGGTATCATAGATAATGAAGCAATATGAATACTAAACATATATGCACCAAGTGGTATAGAATCCAGATTCCTAGAGAAGTTAAGAGAGCTGCAAGAAGAATTAGACAACAAAACTATACAAGTGGGGAATCTCAACCTTGCTCTCTCAGAACTAGATAAATTGAATCACAAAATAAATAAGACAGAATTAAGAAGGTAAATAAAATCCTAGAAAAGTTAAGGATTATAGACCTTTAGAGAAACTTGAATAGAGACAGAAAGGAATTTTTTTTTCTTGGCAGTATATGGAACCTATGTGAAAATTGACTATGTATTAGGGCATTAAAAACTTTAAAATCAAATGCAGAAAGGCAGAAATAGTAAATACATTTTGATGCAAAAAAATTACATGCAATAAAAGGCCAGGAGAAAATAGACCAAAAATTAATTGGAAACTAAATAATTGAATCCTAAAGAATGAGTGAGTAAAATAACAAATCATAGACACAATCAATTTCATTCAAGAGAATTACATACCAAAATTAATGAGATGTGGACAAAAAAGTTCTTAAGGGAATTTTTATATCTCTAGATGTTTATTTGGATAAAATAGAGAAAGAGAAGATCAATGATTGGGCATACAATTTAAAAAGCAAAAAAAAAAAAAAAAAAGAAGAACAAATTAAAAAACTTAATTACCAATTAAATACCAAATTATAATTCTGGCAATAAAAGGGGAGGTAAATAAAATTGAAAATAAAAAACTATTGAATTAATAAATAAAACTAAGAGTTGGCTTTATGAAAAAAACAATAAAATAGATAAAATTTAGTTAATTTGATTAGAAAAAGAAAAGAAGAAAATCAAATTATTACTCTTAAAAATGGAAAGAAAGAAATTTCCACCAATGAAGAGGAAATTAAAACAATAATTAGGAGTAATGTTGCCCAACTATATGTCAATAAATTTGATAATTTAAATGAAATGGAAGAATACCTACAAAAATATAGATTGCCCAGATTAGCAGAAGAGGAAATAGAATTTTTAAAAGAAATAGAACAAGTTATTAATCAACTCCTTAAGAAAAAAGTCTCCAAAGCCAGATGGATTTACATGTAAATTCTACCAAACATTTAAAGAACAATTAATTCCAATACTATGCAAACTATTTGAAAAAATAGGGAAAGAAGAAGTCCTACCAGATTCCTTTTATGACACAGATATGGTGCTAATACCTCAACCAGGTAGTGTGAAGACAGAGAAATAAAATTGTAGATAAATTCCCCTACTAAATATGGATACAAAAATCTTAAATAAAATATTAGCAAAGAGATGATAGAAAGTCATCCCCAGGATAATCCAAGTAGGATTAATACCAGGAATGCAGACCTGGTCCAACATTAGGAAAATTATTAGCATAATTGGCTATATCAAAAACTATATGATTATCTCAATAGATACAGAAAAAAATTGATAAAATCCAATGCTCATTTCTATTAAAAACACTAGAGAGTATAGGAATAAATGGACTTTTCCTTAAAATGATCAGTAGCATCTATTTAAAACCATCAGCAAGCATCATATGTAATAGGGACAAACTAGAACCATTCCCAGTAACACCAGGGATGATCCAAGGTCGTCTGCTATCACCATTATTATTCAATATTGTATTAGAAATGTTAGCTTTGACAATAAGAGAAGAAAAGGAGATTAAAGGAATTAGAGTAGGTAATGAGGAAACCAAATTATCACTCTTTGCAGATGATATGATGGTATATTTGGAGAACCTTAGAAAATCAACTAAAAAAATCCTAGAAACAATTTTCAACTTTAGCAAAGTTGCAGGATACAAAATAAATCTACATAAATCATCAGTATTTTTATATATTACCAACAAAGTACAGCAGCAAGAAATACAAAGAGAAATTCCATTTAAAATATCTGTCAAGCATATAAAATATTTGGGAGTCTGCCTGTGAAGGCAAAGTCAGGAATTATATGAACACAACTACAAAATACTTTCCATACAAAAAAGTCAAATCTAATCAACTGGAAAAATGTCAAGTGATCATGGGTAGGCTGAACAAATATAATAAAAAATGAATAAAAATGACAGTACTACCTAATTAATCTACTTATTCTGTGCCATACCAATAAAGCTTCCAAAAAAATTATTTTACAGATTTAGAAAAAATAATAACAAAGTTCATCTGGAAGAACAAAAGGTCAAGAATTTCAAGGGAATTAATGAAAAAAGATGCAAATGAAGGTGGCCTAGCTGTACCAGACCTAAAACTATATTATAGAGGGAACTAGGTGGCACAGTGTGTAGAGCACCAGCCCTTAAATCAGGAGGACCTGAATTCAAAAACTTCCTAGCTGTGTGACCCTTGGCAAGTCACTTAACCTCAATTGCCTCAGGGGGGAAAAACCTATATAAAGCAGTGGTCATCAAAATCATTTGGTAAGAAATAGAGTAGTCAATCAGTAGAATAGGTTAGGTTCACAGGACAAAATATTCAACAATCATAGTAATCTATTGTTTAACAAACTCAAAAACCCCAGCTTTTAGGATAAAAACTCACTATTTGACAAAACTTCTGGGAAAATTAGAAATTAATATGGCAGAAACTAGGCATTGACCCACACCTAATACCGTATACCAAAAGAAGATAAAAATGTGTTCATGATTTAGACATAAAAAGTGTTATTATAAGCAAAGATAAGAGCATAAGATAGTTTACCTTTCAGATATGTGGAGAAAGAAGAAATTTAGAGTCAAAGAAGTGCAGTTAATTATGGAACACAATATAGATAATTTTCATTATATTAAGTTAAAAGATTTTATACAAATAAAATGAATGTAGACAAGATTAGAAGGAAAGCAATAAATTGGGAAAACATTTTTACATTCAAAAGTTCTGATAAAGGCCTCATTTCTAAGATAGAGCACTGACTGAAATTTATAACAATTGAAGCCATTCTCCAATTGATAAATGATCAAAGGATATGAAAGGACAATTTTCAGATGAAGAAATTAAAGCCATTTCTAGTTATATGAAAAGGTATTCTAAATCACTATTGATCAGAGAAATGCAAATTAAGAAAACTCTGAGGTACTTCTACATACTTTTCAGATTGGCTAAGATAACAGGAAAAGACAATAATGAATATTGAATGGGATGTGGAAAACCTGGGACATTAATACATTGTTGCTGGAGTTGTGAACTGACCCAACCATTCTGGAGAGCAATTTGGAACTATGACCAAAGGATTATCACAATGTTCATACCCTTTGATCCAGCAGTGTTTCTGCTGGGTTTATATCCCAAAGAGATCTTAAAGGAGGGAAAGGGACCCACATTTATAAAAAGGTTTGTGGCTGCCCTTTTAGTAGTGCTGGAAACTGGAAACTGGATGGATGCCCAGTTATGACTGAATAAGTTATGGTTTATAAATGTTATGGAATATTATTATTCCATAAGAAATGATCAGCAGGACAATTTTAGAGAGGTCTGGAGAGACTTACTTGAACTGATACTAAGGGAAATGAGCAGAACCAGGAGATCATTATACATAGCAACAATATGGCTCTCTTTAACAATGAGATGATTCAGGCCAGTTCCAATGAACTTGTGATGAAGAGATTCATCTGTATCCAGAGAGAGGACTGTGGGAATTGAGTATGGAGCACAATATAGCATTTTCAGTGACTTTTTGTTGTTGTTTGCTTCATTTTATTTTCTTTCTCATTTTTTCCTTTTTGATTTGATTTTTCTTGTGAAGAAAGATAATTGTATAAATATATGCATATATTGGATTTAACATATTTTTTTACCATGTTTAACATATTTTGGATTACTTGCCATCTAGGGGAGGGGTGAAGGTGAAAATAAAAAGTTTTAATAAAAAAAATTAAAGAAAAAGACCTCATACCTTCTATTCCCTTCAATATAATTTAAAGAAGAGATGAAAATTATCATTTATACCTTAACATGAATTTAAACCTCCATGTTACCTCTCTCAGTATTCTTCAATATAACTTGGTTTTGCTTTGTGAGAGCTTCTATTTCCTTTGAAAAGAAATTTAGACATCATGTAACCCGTAAGAAATTATTTACTTTTCTTGGCATCCAAGGAAATTCTTCCACAGGGTTGCAGCCTATTGTGTGAAACCCAAAATATGAAGCTAGGAAATGACAACAATCATAACTGTCCCTTCCTACTTCTGTCCTTTTCTTTCTTCCACTTAACTTCCATTAATGTTCAGTACTACTACTAAAGGGTATCTTATCACTTTGACAAATGACAAGTATGCTAACTTCAGACAACACCACCATTCAACAAATGTACCTCTATTCTATCCTTTTTACATTTGCTTCCTTCTTTATCTCTCCACTTGTTATTCCTACATGAAAATGTATTGACTAAAGGCAGCTCTCACACAATTAAAGTCAGTTTCCTGGAAGGGAAGTGGGGAAAAGTGTTATAAGTTGAAATTATGTAAGTCAAATGTGATTGTTCCATTGAAATCTAATAATAGCAATAACTACTTGTACTAAGATAATGAAGAATTGTGTTCATCCCCTTTCCACTAAGTATCATATCTCATCAGGAAACACTGATATAGAAAAAGGTTAAATCCTGGTGAACCAGGTAGTGATGTGCTTATAAATGTTTGACATTGGATTCTAAAAAAAAAAAAAAAAAAAAAAAAAAGCAATGTAGTTTTCAGCTTGATACACATTATTTACATTTTTCATCTCTTTTTTAAGATTGAAAAATAAAAAAATATATATTACATTTTGATTTATATATTTGTTGATCTCCCAGTTGTAAATACTCACACTCAAACCTTAACAAATTGGTTCTGGAGAGGCAAGATTTGAACTGGCTCTAGCACACTTATGCAATAGGGTGAAGATGGATCAAACTTCTGATATTTGGTGGGGCTCATTATGATTCTCCCTCCACTCCCAATTCAGAATCCAGTATAAAATTACTTAAGTTTTAGGTTTTACTTCATGTCTAAAGTATCTCCAAAAGTGGGCAATGGAAACACAATCAATATACAATATAAGTGATATGTAAGACAAGGATTTATTTCTATAGATAAAAGAAATACTTAATGCCAAACACAAACATATATTGACAGAAAAACTTAAGACAGGGTTCAGTAATTAAGATTAAATCTGTGTAGTACTGTCTCCAAAGACAAACACTTAGATCTCAATATAAACCTAAAGCAGTTTTGGAGTCTAGAGATTAGGCATTTTACATGCAATCTCAGCTCTATAATTTCTCAAAGTAGCTCCAAATTCAATTCAATTTCTGTTACAGAAACTATGATATGATGGAGTTGGGTATGAAGGCACTTGGAGAGGAAATTTATATTCCTATCTAAATTTGATCTTGGCCTGTCCTGTTCTTCATTTTCCAAAGAAGTCATCAATGCCATATTTAACTATAAATTATATGTCAAAACCAGTGTGTTTTTAAAAATGCACATAAATTGATTAAGCTGGATAACACAATGACTAATTTTATGAAATTTTATATACTAACTTGTAATAACAGCCTGTTATTAATAAGATTCTAAATTTCTTCAAAAAAGTGCTTTAATTTTCCTATAATCAAAAGCAGAAATTAATAATTTTATAAAAATTCAGATCATCACTAGGAAGATTTCAACAGAAATATTTAAGGGCTTTGAAAAGATTTAAGGATACTTTGTGACTTTTTTAGGAAGGTATGACCCTGTTGCCTGTCTATCTTCTACTTATTATTTCCAATATGGAATTAGAAATAAAATTGTTGGCTATTCTTTTGACTTTTTTTTTATCTTTTGTCTATTTTTTCCCAATTACATGTTGAAACTATTTTAACATTTTTTTAAAAAAAGTTTTGAGATCTAAATTCTACCCTTCTTTTCCTTCTCCCCACTCATGGAGATAATAAACATTTCCATTTTAATTCTTTTGAATCTCAAAGACTTTCTGCTTTGTTGATCTATGACCTCACAAACAGCTTTGCCTTTTGCTTTGAAGTTATATGAGGCATATAAGAATACAAGTGATTCTCCAATTGATAAATGGTTAAAGGATATGAATAATTTTCAGATGAAATTAAAGCCATCTATAGTCATATGAAAAATGCTCTAAATCACTATTGATTAGAGAAATCCAAATTAAAACAGTTCTAAGGTACCCCTCATAGCTATTAGATTGGCTAAGATGACAGGAAAAGATACTAATAAATGTTGGAGGGGATATGGGAAAACTGGGACACTAACGTATTATTAGTGGAGTTGTGAAATGATCCAGCCATTCTGGAGAACAATCTGGAACTATGCCCAAAGGGCTATTAAAATGTGTATACCAGTGCCACTACTAGGACTGTATCCCAAAAAAATCATAAAGAAGGGAAGAGGACTCATATGTACAAAAATGTTTGTAGCAGTTCTTTTTGTGGGAGCAAAGAATTGGAAACTGAGTAGATACACATCAATTGGGGAATGGTTGAATAAGTTGTGGTATAAGAAGACAATGGAATATTATTGTTCCATAAAAAAGGATGAACAAGCTGATTTTAGAAAGATATGGAAAGATTTACATGAACTGATAATGAAACAGGAATACATTGTATACAATAACATTAAGATTGTGTGAATTCTTTTATCTATAGAATTCAATTATAAAAGACTTGGTATTTCCCAATGGTTCAGTGATCTAAAGCAATCCCAATAGACTTTGAACAGAAAATGCCATCTGCATCCAGAAAAAGAACTATAAAGATTGAAAGAACACATGCTATGCTCATTTCTTTTTTTCGGCTTTTTTTCTCTCTCTCATTAGTTTTTTCATTTTGTTCAGATTTTTCTCTCCCAACATGATTCATAAAGAAATGTACATTAAAAATACATTTAAAAAAAAAACAAAACTATAAAACAAAAACAAAAAAAAAGAAGTTGCACATGGCAGATTTGTTTTCAAAATAGAAAAATCAATGCATATTTACACTAAATTTTCTATCCCTTAGTTTCTCCTCTCATTGCTCTGTTAGAGTGTCAAAAATTCTAAATATTTTGGCTTTAGTGGGCACCAAGCTCAAAAGTGCCAATTACAATTCTAAGTCTAATAACTTGTACTTCCCTTCTTTCTTTCTTTTAAGTTCACTAGTTTAAACTCTGCCTCCTTTCTTCCTTTTCTGCCTCTGAACAAAACAGCTCTTCTGATGCTGACAAGAAATCATGACCTGATGAAGAGATAAAGAATTTGGGATTGTGAATAAGTGGGATAAGGTTGGTTCAAAGGAAGATTAGACTAATGTCAAGAGTCTCATAAATTTTTAACTGAGGAACATTATATGAAAATTCATTTGGGTATCTGTTTTAAATTCCTTAGACTTACAAAACAAGTCAAATTTTACTAAGTATCATAAGGGTAAAAATTACTCGAGATTGACTTGGTCTAAGCCCATGGTTGCCTATGATTAGGATTAGGATGTACAAGTATTAAATTACCACTAGAATTGAAGGTACTGTTGCAGGCCTGCACAATGTTATTGGCTTACATAATTCAAGAGATTTTTTCATTCTGCCTCATGAGTAAAAATAATGTTTGATAGTTATTACCAAGAGATTTTGAGTTTTTATTAAGAATTCGGATAAACCAGAAATATAGCAATGAATCACAGAAATATATTTGCTACTTTTTGTTTAAAAATTGACTCATTTTAATGTGGCACTAGGTGTACATTTCAATTCACCTAATGATTCCCTGACAGTTACCATAGATTGAAGGTATCTTTAGGGCATATATCTAATCAAAACTAAAAGTCATGAGTGCAATGAGTATAGTTACTTTTATTAGTCATCCAGAGGGCATAACTAATTCAAAGAAAAGATGGAATTTCATGAAAAATCATTGTAAGAAAATTAGAAATGAACAGTTGACCCATAAATCTGGTATGTATTCTCTCATTAAAATACATATCATCACTGAGAAAATTGCACACAAGATAATAAATATATATGGATAAAAATACACATAAGAAATACTTGTGGCCAAGCCAAATGTATGGAAAGTCAACTAATATCTGTGATAAGCTTCAGAGATTCCAGAGTCTTCCAGTGATATTATCATACTTCTTTTGCTAGACTTCCCCTAGTCAAATCTCATGTACAGTGTAAACTCTATTGGGCATTGCTCTGCTCTCTGCTGCCCTTTCATGTTCAATGCTCAGTGTCTTACCAATGGTTCTATGACCACTATGAGGCACAGACCCACTGGGCATAAAGTTCTAGAGTATCTCTCTCCTTCTGGCTGTTACTATTGAGACATTACTTCTTCATTATAGAAGGAGGAATGGATTCCCTACCTGTCTCATTAGAGTCTTAACAGGATTTGATTCTAATTTTTCTGTCTTTGTTAGGATTCAAGCAAATGGTAACTCTCTGGACCTCCTACTATTTATTGCCACTGTGAACTTGTTGTACTCTATATATGTCACCTTGAGGGCATCACAAAATCTTAAATGTATTTACTAGGAAGGAAGGAAACAAAATTTATTAACTGTCTATATGTGCCAAGGAGTATTTTAAGCAATTTATAAATATTATCTCTTTTGAGCCATAAAACAACCTTGGGAGATAAGTAATATTATTGTCCCTATTCTAGAGTTGAAAGAGGCAGAACAAAGTTAAGTCAGTTGCCTAGGGCTATATTTGAACTCAGGTTTTCCTAACTCTAGACTCAGTACTCTTATCAATTATACCATGTAGCTTCCAGCTCAGTAAAAGTGCTAAGAGAAAACATTTGAAAACATTGTTTCCAATTGTATCACTTTACCATTGACAACAAGTATCAGGAGGATGAGACTAAGCTACACTGTATCTTGCAAGAAACTATGAGCTGACTCCAAAGATAACAAAATTTAAAGTCAAGAAATAGACCAGGTGCAGCTAAGTGACCCAGTGAATAGAGCACCAGCCCTGAAGTCAGGAGGAGCTGAATTCAAATCTCATCACAAACACTTAACACTTCCTAGCTATGTGACCCTGGGCAAGTCACTTAACAAAAAAAAGAAAAAAGAAAGAAAGAAAAGAAAAGAAAAAAAATAGACCAGAAAATCAGCAAACAATAACAACAAAGATTATTTTACCATAAAAAGCTATTACAGTGGCTGAAAAAAAAAATCAAGACATAAATTCAGATGATGATAACAATGTGCAAATAGGTACAAGCAAAGTCTCAAAGAAAAATGCTAATTAGATACAAGGCCATCAAGAAAGAAAGAGAGAGAGGAGAGAGGGGGGGGAAAGAAAGAAGGAAGGAAGGAAGGAAGGAAGGAAGGAAGGAAGGAAGGAAGGAAGGAAGGAAGGAAGGAAGAAAGAAAGAAAGAAAGAGAGAGATGGGAAGATTCATCTTCCTGAGATTAAATCTGACCTCAGATACTTGCTAGCTATGTGATCCTGGGCAAATCATTTAACCACATCTGCCACAGTTTCGTCATCTGAAAAATGGATTGTAGGGGGAAATGACAAACCATTCCATGGTCTTTGCCAAGAAAAATCCAAATGGGGACACCAAGAGTTAGAAATAACTGAAGGAAAAAAAAAACTCTCTAAATGCCAAGTTCTTGCCTAATAACTTTATCTACATACATCTGGAATAATTTAATTATATTAATCTTGATATTTTTATTACAAGTAAAATGAAAATCAATGGCAACATGATTGACTCTGATCGCATTGTTTGAAGGGCAGACCTTCATTTTATTGCCCACAAAGACTTTCCAATATCTTGAGGAAATTGAGAAATCTCTCTTTGCTGATAATAGATAAAGTTCTCATTGATTGTGTTATCTTATTTCAGGAAGCCAGTGACTGTAACTTCAGTTCCTTAATATTGAATTAGGCTTTTGGAATCTAATCTATTTATCTCAAAAATATAACAAGAACAAATGTAAAAATATTTACTCCGACACTTCAGAGGCATATGTCTCCCCACTGCAATCTCAGTCTCTGGAAAAAGAAGTAGGGGGTGATATATTGCATTAGGCTCACAATTTAAGTCATTCCTTCATAGCACTATTATCAAGTTCCATTATCATCCAATTTTGCTCTTTACTTTGAACTGGCTATAAGGCCCAGCCTAGATACTTGAATCCCTAAGGGGAAAATGAATAATCTACCTTTCTATAAAAACAAACAAACAAAAATAAATAAATAAATTTATCTTCCACTTCTGACATACATTGACTGTATGACCCTCAATATATCACTTAACTTTTCCAGGCACCCCTCAAAAGTAAATCTCAAAGCTGGATTAGGAGAGGAGATTACCCCATATCAATAAACTCATAGTCTACATACATTCCGAATTCCCCACTTAATGGAGAGAAAAGAATTATGGCAAAAATAACTCCAGAAGAGGATTTGTCTGGAATTAGGAACTTAGACTGCATCATCAGAAGAAGCCCATGGGTTGATTTCAATAAATAATTACACTGTATATTTTAATAATTAAAAAGATGCTACCTGCATCCAGAAAAAGAACTGATAAGCAAAAATTATGCATGGAATTATTATATATATATATATATATATATATATATATATATATATATATATATATATATATATATATATATATCCTTCTATGTCTATTGGTAGTCATCACTAGAGTGGGGGAAAAGAGGGGAAGAAAGCAAAAGAAGAAAAGGAATGATAATTTTATTATATATTTCAAAGGAATAGCAAGTTATACAAACTAGATTTGTAGTTTCATATGCAATCATCTTTTTGTTATACTATTTTATGGACATCGTTTTATTCTACAAATTAAAAATTAAGTTAAAAAAGAGTAATTATGCATAAGATGATGACTGTATACATGTTCCTCTCTATGGTGCACTAAATATATGGAAATAGGTTTCCGTTTCAGTGAGAGAGATTCAGGTTAGGTATAAGAACATTTTAACTGAAAGAGATTTTTTTTAATTGTCCATTTTTAGGAGAAATAGGCAAAGTTCACACACATTAAAAAAAAAAAACAATAACACATCAGTATTCTGTGGGAGATTTATTTTAAAAGGCAATTTCTAGTAGAT
The DNA here is from genome assembly GCF_016432865.1 of Antechinus flavipes. Taxonomy (NCBI): domain Eukaryota; kingdom Metazoa; phylum Chordata; class Mammalia; order Dasyuromorphia; family Dasyuridae; genus Antechinus; species Antechinus flavipes. The sequence goes on from NC_067401.1 coordinate 240,517,017, forward strand.
ATCCTTGTATCAATCCATGTTCAGCACAGTCACCTACACTTTCTACAACCAATTAATATGGTTTTTCACCAATCTTCAGAACAGTGACCCCAGGGCACTTTGCGATCTTCAGTCAACCAAGAAATATTCAATTAGATTTGATACAAAATTCTTGTTCAAGCAAAAAAGTTTATAGATACATTTTAGAAAAATATTTCAGCAGTAAGATTTGAGATTAAAAAAAAAAAAAAAGGAAGAGGAGATTTTTCTCAGTCCTGGATGAATCAGAAAATTTCAATGAGCTTTCATCCCATCTCTGAGGATTCTAGTTAATAGTCTATTAAACAAAGGGCTTCCGCAATCCCTGCTTAGAAAAGCCAGTTGTGTAAATTCTGCATTGAAGGGCAGAGGAGAGGGTTGTTGGTATTGAATTAGATTATACCTTGAGCTCCTTGTCAGCGTAGGAATTTTCTGATTCATCCTTTAAGATCACTGACTTTGCAGCTTCAAAAACACCTCAACAGACAATCTTGGAATGAAGATAAAGAATTCAACTTTTTCTAAATTTTCATGATGAATTGGATTATGGGTGGTATGTAACATTACATTTAATGCCTAGGGAAGGAGTAGAAAAGAGTCACAAAATATGTCAGATTTTCATGGAGTCCTGGATGGCTGAGCAAAAGTCAGTAATATGAGCTTCTTTTACTGCCCACAATGTCTTCTATTTTCCTAAGTGTTTGACAATGTGTTTGTTCCAACCGCTCATCTGGACACTGATTGAAAGGTCTGAATCCTCAATCTGAAAGGCTAACATCAGCAAGAGAAAATCATTTCAGTTCCACTTAGCTGCTTAATAGAGATAGTCCATCCATCATGAAAAATTGGATGCTCAGCAGTGCCAGTCTGTTGAATGTTCAATTAAATCCATCCCATAGGACATTAAATATCATTTTTAAAATCCAGAACACTATTAAAAACTGGCAAGGTAGGGCCTTTGTTTCCCATTAAAAAAGCAAATAAATGTACAGAACACTCCCCATATTTTATTTTGGGGGAAGTTTAATCTTTCTTGTTGAATTCCTTCAATACCTGTTCCATCTATTAAAGGGACAAATTGGTTGTGAAACTTGGGGCCTGTGGTTCTCTGTGGAAAAAAGTGAGGGGTTTGTTTACAGATTCTGCTTCTGTATTGATGTGTCCCAAGAGAGATGTATTAAGTCCCTTTTTATCTTTGACTCTTGTCTTTTTCCTTTCTTATCAAGTTGTAACAATGCTACTTTTGCAGTAACTGTCTCATTCATTCTCTTCATCTCATTGAGTCACTGAATCAGGGAGTCTCAGTCATTGCCTCATTTATTCAATAATTATTGAGTGCTTCTGTATATATTCATGTCTTCTCTTTATAATGTAAACTCCATGATGGAGACTTGATGACTTTTTTTTTTTTTTTTTTGGCATTCTTAAAGCTTAGCTTAGGAAGGAAAACCACTTTAATTGATTACGATAATTCTTAGTTTGTCTAAAAAAGAGCTTAATAGAACCTTGTAGGTTGATTAATTCTTTTCTATCAAAGGAAGTTCAAACTCCTTGGCAAGAAATTTTAAGAATTTCACAGTCTGATACCACTCTGTCTTCCAGACATATTTCTGTTCTCCACATACTGTAGACTGTTAGCAATTTGATCTACTTTGCTCTCATTCCTGAAAATACAAATGTACTCTCTTATCTCCACATAAATTCCTATACCTGGAATTTTCTTCCTTCTTGCTCTTCACTCATTCTTTCAATTTCTCTGCCTATCCTTTAATGCACAGCTCACATCACAAGGAAATTGAATATAACAGCTTTAGAAGTTCCTTAAAATTCTACATGCTTTCATGTTTTCCTCAATCTGTAATGACATTTTCCTTCCCCATTCTTACATGGGACTTTGCATCTTTTATACACTTATTTTTTTTTATTTACAATTATCTTTCTGTCCCCTCAAAACCCATACCCAAACACACTCTCATTTTTGGGACAGGACCTTATTCATGATGGGGCATTAGGGAATATTGTTCCATTTGAGTTTGCCCAACCTAAGTTGGAAGTCACTCTGACCCTTGAAGTTAAATTTGCTCCATAACTATTTCTGGAACCTTATTAGTACAAACTTAGCACATAACTGCTATATAACTGCTGAGAAATCAGTACAAGCCAGTTGATGCCTGTCAGTTCCTATTTCTTAGGTCTAAGCTATCATATACATCCTCTCTGTTTCTACCTCACAGAAGGTGTGGATTTTCATACAGGCATATTTATAGGCCATTGGTCAACAGAGCTTAAATTAAGGGAAGTCACAGAGAACCAATCTTACAGTCATTTCTTTAAGCTCAAGCATTACATCCCAAGGGTTACTCTGAAAATAACTATATTCATCTCCAATTGATTTATAAGACCATCAAGGCATATCACTTCAGGATATGCAAGATTCCCCAGCTTCTCCAATTTTTAATCTTATCTGTTGCCACTTCCAATATGGACCCTATTTTCTAGGCTACATAGTCTGTACAATGTCCCTCTACGATAATTCATTCACTCTCATCCTTTTACCATTTCTGTGTCTCCTCCCACCAACTAAAATGTCCCGCATGCAGCAATATATCTATCACACCAGAACCTCATGTTCTCATTCCTTTTCCTTAAAATTCCTTAGCCTCTAAGGTTATGTTCTGGTTGCAAGATATACTTGAGTACAGCTATGTTAATATTTGTATTATGACAGGAGACTTTTTTTGAGGCAGTTGGAGTTAAGTGACTTGCCCAGAGTAGCACAGGAAGTGTTAAGTGTCTGAGATTAAATTTGAACTCAGGTCTTCCTGACTTCCTGACTTCAGGGCTAGTGCTCTATCCACTTCCCCACCTAGCTGCCACTGACAGGAGACTTTTTAAGAGGCAATATGGTATAGCAGAGAGAGCACTACACTTGGGATTTGGAAACCTGAGTTCAAATTCTATCTCTGATATTTGTTAGCTGTGCGATCAAGTTACTTAGCTTCCCCAAACTTAGTTTCCTCATCTGTAAAATGAAGAAGTTGGATTGATTCAATGATCCCTGAGTCCCTTCAGGCTCTTAATCTATAACAGTGCCTGAACACATTAATCTAAAATATTTTTAAGTCCTGCAGTTAGATGAACATGACTAAGACCAATGTTTAAAAGTTTTAGATAGTCAGATTTTGGTGCAATTTAAGAAAGGACTTCCATTAAAATTAATTAAACTGGACTCTCTTTTTAGTTAGAGAATTCCCCATTATTAAAAAAAAAAAAACCCTTTCATAGAGGGAATTCATATTATAGGTAAAAGTGGAAGGAAGGAATAAATAAGATCTTTTTCAACCTAAGCCTAAAAGTTTCACCATGTTTCCTTACTATGCTTTTTGGACAATATTTTTTCTATGCAAAAAAAAATCTCTATTGTTTAGGTAAAATAGCTAACACACTTGTTAGAATCCTAGTGTTAACTCAATGGAATTGATAGAAACAATGCTTAGGTAATTGGTTCACACATTAGAGCTCACACCTTTAAGAGAGTTTACACATTAGAGCTCACACATTAGAGTTCACAAGTCTGGGAGATTCACAAGTTACACCTCCCATAATCCCACTCTTGGAGGAGGAGTCAACCTTTGATTTATACCTCTAAAAGAACATAAAAAGGAGCTGAGTCAGTGGAGTCAGTCAGTTCAGAAGATTGCCAGGAGTCAAAGTTGAACTAGAGGCAGAAGCTGGCAAAGGCAAAAGACTAGCAACAAGAGCTCTTGGAACCAAAGAAAGCTAACTGGGCTATTTTGGAAGCGACAATAAAAGATTGGATTTTAACTCCTAGCTGTAATTGAAGTGATTATTACTTGCAACTGAAACTAAGGCTGCCTCCAGAAAACCTCCCCAAGAAACCTGCTCCCAAAGAACCATCATATACAAAAGAAGAACACTATATACACTAAATAAAAGAACCAAAGCCTAAACAGCCTCAACCACCTAATGAGCTAAAAAACAAGAAATAAACATGTAGTTTCTTTCATTATTTAATTTTTTTAGCCTAAGAAGAGAATGGGGAGGAATAGCTAGACATTATTTCTTATGAAAGAGACTTGGCAAATACTTAATACTTTACTTAAGTAAAGTGAAGACATCAAGAGCAAGTAACAATGTGATGCAGCAGAAAAAAAAATCTAATAGAAGTACGGTGTTCAGAATGAGAGAGGCAAAATTTCCATCGTATTCTGGCCTCATCAGAAGCAATTGAAAATATTTTATTCAAGTCTGAATGCCACATGTTAAGAAGTGCTACTATCATTATTTAACTAATAAACTTCTTGTGTATAGTATATATTGTGCTTTACCTTTGTAAGCTTAACATTTTATACAAGTTCTTACATAAAGCAGACACTTTTTTAAGGTTTGATCTATTACTTAGAGGCCATGGACAATTTGGATTGTATCCAAAGGGACATGAGGGTACCTGAAATCACATTATCTAATAGTTAGCATTTATATAGGCCTGCAAAAATGCTATACAAATATTATATTTTTTATCATCACAACAACCCTAGGAAGCATGTGCTTTTATTGTCTTCATTTTAAAGAAGAGAAAAGCGAGGCAGAGTTGTGAGATAACATTTATTAAAAATACTATGGGCACAGTGTCTGGCATGTTAATAAATATATATTCCTCCCAACCTCTTACTCTTTCCTTTTCTTTCTTCTTCCTTTCCTCCCTTCTTCCCTTCCTTCCTCTTTTATTTTCCCCCTCCCTTCCTTCTTTTCTTCCTCCCTTTCTTCCTTCCTTCCTTCCTTCCTTCCTTCTTCCTTCCTTCTTTTCTTCCTTCTTCCTTTCCTTCTTTCCTCCCTTCCTTCTTTTCTTCCTTCCTTAGTGCTGAGGAAACCAAGTTATTCCAACTATTATCTACACTATTCCCATTTGTTTTCCCACTATGTCTTTTCTTCTGGTTGTCACAAAAAAAAAAAAAAAAAAAAAAAAAAAAAAACAACCAACCAAACAAACAAACAAACAAAAAACCATATCTTTAGGTATTGTAATGTAAATAGTACCTTTCTTTCTGCCTTTGACCTTTGTCCAGCAATGGGACCTCTGGAATAAAGGGTATGAGCAGGCTACTGATTTTTCTAGCATAACAAGCCCTTGATATTACATCTATGAATAGTCCAGATGAGAGAGCTATGATGGCATTATTAAGTAACTTATTCATTCTCCATTTTTGTTTCTTTTGATAAAGATTCCCTAATCATTCCTGAAGTCTTTGGTGCCATTCTCACAAAGTCAGACTAGTGGCTCATATGCATCATTGATATGTTATCAACATGACATTTTATGAAAGACTATCTTCTGTTCACTGCAGGATCTTTTTAGAACATTACACACACAAACAGAAAAGGGGCTTTGCCATACAACAGAGCTATGCTGAAAACTTATACATATTTTTTTAAAAAGATATGATATGAAAATATTTCAATTTGAGAATCTTTTCAAGAGCTACATTCAAATTTATCATTATTCACTATAGATTAGAAAATGCGAGTTACTAGCATGAAAGTTTTCTTTCCCAGATGTATTGTTTATTTACTTATGTTTGAATTTCTAAAAATATACTGTCTTTTGGCTCATAGACAAAAAAAAAAAAAAAGAATTGAGCAAAATTAAACAGCTGTTAGCCTAGCATAGAAATGTAATAACAAAAAACATAATTAAAAAAAAAACATTAAACACTTTCTGTTTACCTCCCCTTTGTTATCTGATTTACTAATAAAACCTATGAAACAGTTAGGTGGCAAAGTAAATATTGTGCCAGGTCCAGAGTCAAGAAGACTCATCCTTCTGGATTCTAAATATGGCATCAGACATTTATTACTTCTGTAGTCTTGGGAAAGTCACTTAACCCTGTTTGTCTCAGTTTCCTCATGTCTAACATGAGCTAGAAAAGGAAGTGACAAATCATTTCATTCACTTTGCCAAAAAAAAAAAAAAAACTTGAAATGGAGTCACAAAGAGTGGGACTTGACTGAAAATAACACAACAAATATAATCCAAAGACCCCTGAGCCTTGACATCCACCTTTCCATTATACCTTTAGTATTTTGAAGGCTTTCCATCTGCCTGATAACTGAATTTTATTTATATGTTTCCTTACCCAATTAGAATGTGAGATCTTTCAAAACAGGGATTATCTTACTTTTTCTACTTGTATCCTCAATAATTAATGTAGCACTTGGAATATAGTAAATATCTAATACATGCTTTTCCATCCACTCATTCATTCATTTATTTATTCATGACTATGATGCCAAAGTTATCTTTCCCACCCCTTTTATCTTTATTATTTCCAAAGACTGACAGATGGGAAAGATCCTGTGGAATTGCATTCCTTATTTACTTAACTTTCTTTCTTGGCCCTAATAGCAATTTGTGGTATATAAGTTTAAGGTCTTTACACAAATTTTACTCCACAGCTAGAATATTCTTTCTTCTCATTTTTCCTTGGAAGACCTAGTACATTTCAAGGTTCAGCTCAAGAGCCATAAACTCTCACAGACCTTTCCAGAATTACCTTTTCCCTTCTGTTTTTCTCATCTTCAACCCCCCAACCAAATAATTTTGAATTTATCACCATATAACATAAAAAGTGATGTATTTATATGTGTATATGGACGACTAGGTGGTACAGTGATAGAGAACTGTGCTTGGAATCAAGTAGATTCATCTTCATGGTTTTAAATGTGGCCCCAGACACTAGCTTTGTAATGCTGGGCATATCAGTTGACCTTGTTTGACCCAGTTTTCTAATCTGTAAAATAAGCTAGAAAAGCAAATGGCAAATCACTTCAGTATCTTTGCCAAAAAAACAAAACAAAACAAACAAACAAAAAAAAACAAATAGGGTTATAAAGATTTGGGCATGACTGAACAACAGCAAACAACAAATGCTAGATATAAAATTCTTTGCAAACCTTAAAGTTTATATATTAGTTATTTTTATTATTGTGGAAAAGACATTTCTAAGAATGCCTGTACAATAATAATGACAATTATAATATTAGTTGGCCTTTATAAAACAGATTTGCAAAAACTTTTATTATTTTTATATTATATTATTATTATTTTATTATACTATTATGTTGTTTTTTGTTATCTTTTTTTTTTACAAAGGAGGAAATTGAGGCAGATAAAAGCTAAGTGACTTGCTTATGTTCACACATTAACAAATTAAGCATTATTAACATTAACAGCAAATAGTCATGTCCAATACCAAATACATACAACACCAATAACACCAATAACAAATACATATATAATATATATATATATATATATATATATAATTATATATATATATATATATATAATTATATATACACATATGTGTGTACATAGTTTCTATCTAGTAAAATATACACTTACTAAAGGTAAGTTCTTTTATGTCTTCTCTTTGTATTCAGGATACCTACAAAAAAGTAATAAATTTATTAATACATGCTTATGGAACTGATTTGACATGAAAATAAATACTTGTAATTTAGGTGGTCTAGTAATTAGAATCCTAGACAAGCAGTCCGCAAGAACTAAGTTCAATTCCTTCCTCAGGTATTTACCAACTGTGTGACCTTCTACAAATCATTTATCCTCCACCAGTTTAATTCTCCTCAACTATAAAATAGGGATAATAATAGCACCTATCCATCAGAGTTGCTGTAGAGATCAAATAAAATACTAGATATAAAATTCTTTGCAAACCTTAAAGTTTATATATTAGTTATTTTTATTATTGTGGAAAAGACATTTCTAAAAATGCCTGTACAATAATAATGACAATTATAATATTAGTTGGCCTTTATAAAACAGATTTGCAAAAACTTTTATAAATATAACCACATTTTATGCTTACAATATGAAGGGGTAGATACTATTATTATGTTGTTTTTTGTTGTCTTTTTTTTTTTTTACAAAGGAGGAAATTGAGGCAGATAGAAGTTAAGTGACTTGCTTATGTTCACACATTAACAAATTAAGCATTATTAACATTAACAAAAATATAAATAAAAATAGTTAGCATGTATATAACACTTTAAGGTTTATAAAGTGTTTAATAAACATTTTCTCATCTTACTCTTATAATAACCCATTTTACATATAAGGAAAGTGAAGCAGACAGATTAAATGGTTAATCCAGGATCACACAGCTATTAAGTATCAGACTTGATTTGAATTCATACCTTTCTGACTCTGGATCCAGCACTTTATTAATGACATCACCTACTTCTCTTCTTTATCATTATAAGAGTGTGCACTATTGTTAGGTGTGCAGAAAGTATAAAATATTCCAGAAAACCTCTTTTCTGGAAATTTATGTTGAAAGAGAAACCTTATTTGAAGTTAGGAGCTAACTTTGATAAATTGTGTTATAGAGTTCATGGTGAAGGAGTCTAGGAATATCCCTTTCTGATGCTTGTAGCAAGTAAGTAAGAAACATTAACATATAGTAAGCCCAGGAGAAAAATGAGCTTTGAGTATTGAGTCCAGGATTACTATATAGCATATTCATCAAGGCCTTTCAATAAAGCCAATATTCTCTTCATAGCTTATCCCACTTTCCAAGGACAGCATTTTCCTGTGAAATGTGTCTTGGGAAGACATGAGAACATGAAGTACTTTGGAATAGTGTGGTCTACAGAAAAATATAAGTGGCTTTTACATAGAAAATGGCAGTATAATCAAAACAATTCTCCAAATCTCCTGTTATACTAAATTACCTTTTCCAATTTTTTCATTCTTTTTTTTCAGATACAGACATTTTATGTTATAGAATAAAGTGTTTCCTTTTAGATATCTTTCAGATAGAAAGGAAAATGATTTTGAGATAACTTTAGCCAGGAAAAGCAAAATACAATTGATTTATTTGATTCTGTTTTGTTCAATTCAGTGTATTCACTTTTTTTAAAGTTTTGTTCCAGAAAGCAAAAGTGCTCTTTACCAGAAGGAATCTGTCCCAGAGATTTCAAAAAAGAACACACTTCTTTGGTGAATTACATCAAATGACTCAACCTGTTACATGTAAGTTACTCAGGAAGTCAGGATCTGAGTTTTTCTATCTGTAAAACTGACCTTTTCCTAATTCATTTCAACTCAATTCAATTCAATATTAATTGTGTTTACTCACAGAGTACTATGTCAGGCATTGAGAAAAATATACATTTATATTAGACATAGTCCCTAAGGGAGCTTACCATGCAGTGAAAGTAGTTTATCAACCTTTTTCTCCTGTAACACTTGACTTGGAGCAGCTAGGTGGTATAGTGGACTTATAAAATGCTGGAACCTAGAGTCAGGAAGACTCATCTTTGTGAGTTCAAATCCAGCCTAAGACATTTACTATGTGACCCTAGGCAAGTCACTTAACCCTGTTTATTTTAGTTCCTCATGTTTAAAATAAGCTGGAGAAGGAAATGGCAAGCCAATTCAATATCTTTGCCAGGAAAACTCCAAATGGAGTCACAAAGAGTCAGCATGACTGAAAAATGACAGAATCTCTTAGCTTTCAGTAAACCTCCAATTCGATATGAGAAGTAATACATTCTAGTTTTTCATTCAAACATGAGATAAAATAAATAAATTAATTTCAATAAGAAAATAAAATTGTAAATTATACCCTCTGTGCTTTTAAGAAGCTCCTCATATATTCTAGAGCACTCATATCTTAGTCTGGAAACTCCTAATTTAGAAAATAGAGGATTAAAAAAAAAGATAGAAAAGAAAAACATCATATTTTTGACCTTGATTGTCTAGGAATAGCACTGGGCATTTACACAGATATTTGCCTTGGAATTTCCTAATAAGGATCTTCTGCAAAATGGCATATACCATGTTACAAACAAATGATTAATGTGCCACATTCAAGAAGACTAGTTTGGGACAGCTAGGTGGTGCAGTGGAGCACTACCCCTGAAGTCAGAAGAACCTGAATTCAAATCTGAACTCAGACACTTAACAATTCCTAGCTGTGTGACCCTAGGCAAGTCACTTAACCCCAATTGCCTCAAGGAAAAAAGACTAGTTGGATAGTCCTGTAGCATCTAGGAAGCTGATTCAATCAGAAATCCTTTAGCCATGGGAACCCTGGTTTTAAGACCCAATCAATCCATCCAGTGCTTCTATATACAACTCAATTATAGTCTAGGGCAACTGTACAGGGCAACTTCCTAATAAATATATTGGATAGTATAATGCTAGTTCTTTCATCACTTCTTATATGAAAAACTTAATATAAATTCAAGAATTGAAGATAACTATATTAATGATTGAACTTCTCTGAGTGCATGGGAACTTCTTAATCTGCAAAATCCTAAGAAGGATGGTCCTTTTCTCCCACTATTATTGTGTTTCTTTGGGAATCTCTGTTTGGGGGATGTGAGCACAATAATCATGATTCTTTACCTTCCTGACTGTGCTTCTGACTCTAAAGATATTGTCATCAAGTACCCCCATATAGGTATTCGTAATCCATATGCCATACCTTGATGTACTGTTGTCCCCTAGTAGAATATAAACTCCTCTTAGGATACTTACTAAGTACCATGAACTGAGAGAAACAATATAAAAAGAAATCCATGCCTTCAAGGCCAATGCTCCTGATTTTGCCTTCTAAGACTATGGCTAACAGTTACATGGTAAAACCCTGATTATATATTTCTAGTCTAGACCATTGTCTTATAGAGAGATCTGAGATGCCATCAGAGTGAGCTATCTACCAGCACATCCTATATTCTATCCTTTATACTTTTATGGAGGCTGTATTCACTACCTGTCTGTCTTTGCTCATCAGTTTATATAAAACTGTTTACAAAGACCTCTTAAGGCTCTCCTCACATACAAAACAAAAAAACTAAAATTAACCAAAAAATTTGCATTTATTGGGCATAACTAGCATTGACTTATTTGTTTCCATGTCATTTGCTTCCTGTAAGGATGCAAATCCCTTGACAGTGGGAACTCTGGCTTCATATTCCCAACACCTAGATAACAGATGCCCGATAAATGTTTACTGTTGCTTTTTAAAATTAGCCCTCTGGGTTCAATCCAGTTTTCTGACTCAGACTGCAACCAGGAGATCACACCAGTTTCTTAAAAGCCTCATTTAACCACAGTACAGCCTTCTGTGAATATAAAAGGTGTATCCTCTTTTTGCCTGTTATGGCCACTTCCACATTGTCATTATACTTTACTTATATCAGGTGCTCTAATAAGAACTTGTACTAATAGCTTCATTTTGCTAACTTCATATTATAATTCACTTCTCAATACATCTTTGCGCTGAAACTTTGTTATGCATTTTTCAATTTATTTTTAAATCTATTTTTGTAACTGCCACTTCAACTGTGTGGCAAGGTTCCCCCCCTTCCCCAACCCCCTACTTCTTTCTTTAAAAAAAAAAAAAATCCTAAAGAAAGCTGTTCTGAAATCTGGCTTTTTCAGCAAACTGAACGCCTACACAGAAATGTTGGAATGACAGAAGTTCGAGGTGGGAAAGATGCATTAGGTCACCTTGCCCATGCTTTTAGCTTTTCCTATTAAATGTATCCAGATGATATTTCAACAAAATTTTTGTCAGCTTGATTTTGACCCTGAGGAAATATCAAGGACCCTTCATTAGATCTATGAACAATGGACTCATTAAGCATTGTTCTGAATTTTCACTTTACTTGAAAAAGATGTATGTACATGTAACAGAGCACTGCACTTGAATCAGAAGACATGGCTTCATTTCTAGCTTTGCCACTTATCTGGGGCAAAAGACCTTTTCCTCAAAACCTTCATTTTCTTACCTGTAGAATGGGAAGAATAATATTTGCACTACTTGTCTAGACAGCTATTAGAAGAAGAATACTTTGTAAATGGCAAAATGTTTTACAAGTGAGCTATTATGGTGTCTTGATAGGATCATAGGTGTAGAAATGGATGTATGTCCATATCTGCCATTTTTACAAATGAGAAAACTGAGGTTCAAAAATGTTAGGTGACTTGTCTAAGATGACACAGATCATAAGATAATAGAATCACAAAAACACAGATTTAGAGCTAAAATGGCTTTAGCCCTTCCACTCTAAATCCCTTCCCCCATTTTGCAGATGAAGAAACAGAGAACCAGAGATACTTCCAAAAAGCATTATTTTTGTTCCTCCAGGATGACTGCAATAATGCCCTGTTCTGTCCCAGCTCTGCCATTCTTTCCTGCAAGCTCCACCTAACCATTTATATTTCTTTCACATTCCTCTGTTTCCTTCCTTCTATGTTTGTACCAAACTACTGTTCATCAAGTTCAGGATTCTCTTTTCCCTCCATGTCTTTCCACTGACTGAACTTCATGTCTAGCATATAATTCATCCTCACATCTGCATCTTAGAACCTCAAACTTCCTTCAAGCTTCAGTTCATATGCCACCTCCTATAGAAAGTCTTTCCTCATCGCTATAGTTGTTAGTGACCTCTCCTTCCTCAAATTTTCTTATATTTATTTATCAATGACCTACTCTAGTAAGAAGAAAATTTGAAGAGATCAATGATCTTCCATGTATTAAATACTCACTATGTGCTGAGTGGCTGTTTTCCATATAGACTCAGCACCAAACACAGTACTTTATTTTCTCCCAAATAGTACATGCTTGACATGAATGCACATCATTAACTAGCTATATGTTCTTAGTAATATCATATAACCTCTCTAGACTTGGTTTCTTTAAATATAATGAAAGGCAGTGGAATGCCTTTGGAATGGATGGAAACATCTTTGCCAGTCCTCAAATTTCCTCTGTGATTATAATCTTTGAAGACAGAAAATTCATTTTCTACTTATAAAGGGTAAATCTTTATTATTGTCATGGGCAATTATGGTCTCCCCCAAGAGATCTGTGATTTATGTAAGTCAATTTATATGACATGCTTTCTTTCCCCAATAAGGCCTCGTGATGAGAGTCCATTTGTGGGGGAGCTGAACTGAGTGACACAGATGCTTTCTCTTTCCCTTTTTATACTAGAATAGTTCTTGAGCCCAGGAAGTTTTCCCAATGAAATAATAATATGATTCAAGAAATTTATACTTTATAGACTTGTTGATAATATTTTTCTCTTATCACATACAAATCAGAAATAATATACAAAATGGAAAATCTGGGTTCTGTCAGAGGCACCAAATTCATTTAGGATATTTGTTATTAGTAGGTGGAGCCTTATATACATTAACCATAAACTTGAGGTTCAGAAATAAGCATATATCCAAAAGTAAGAGAGAGAGAGAGGCAGAGAGAGAGCAAGAGAGAGAAAGACAGAGAGACGGAGAGAGACAGACAGAGAGAGAGGGAACGAGAGAAGATCTGATAATGCAAAATAATGGGCAACATGAAACCCTTATTTTCTATTTCTCTCTACAAAATGATCTCATCTTCTTCAATGGGTTCAATTAGATTTCAGCTGTCATTGACTCTTCTCTTCCTTTCATTCTTCATAGCCAATCCATTGCCAAACCATTGCCAAGTTTTTTTTTTTTTTTTCATCCTTCTTCCACATCTGGCCCCTTCTCTCTCTTTGCACAACCACCAAAATAGTTCAGACTCTTATCACCTACACAACTAAATAGTCTTTAATAACTTTTCAGTTATTGCCCACTTGCCTGAGTTCTTTGGAATTTCATTCCTAGACTTATTCAGAATCTTATCACTGTATAAAATCATATCAACCAAGAATTTCACACTTCTTTGTACCTAGGAACCCTTCCCTTCCCCTTTGACCATAAAAGGTAAAAGGTAGGCTGTTATGGACCAGAACTCTAAATTTGAAATGAGGGTGCTTTCAAGGTACTAAGTGGAATTGATGAGACAATGGTTATCTAGTTTAGCATGGTTCATTATGATTGATTTAATCATATAACAAATAATGGTTTCTTAGTGATATAATGATTAGTTTATACTCAGTGTGGAACATATAAGCAAGGACTGAGAGCCACAGAGGACAAGTGCACTAGAAGTTCTCGGAGGCAAGGAGACAGCATTTCACCTTCAGTCAAGCTCCTGGTAGCTGACCTGACCTTCAGCACTTCCCGCACTGAAACCAAGGATGGTCTGAAAAGCCATTTTTCTGGATTTAGACTTTAACACCTGGCTGTTCTTTTAGTGATAACTGAACTGAAACGAAGGCTGCCCCCCAGAGACCCCAAGAAAACCAAAAAAGTTCTTTTAAAAAAAAGAACATTACAGTGGACAATAGAGACCTTCTCCCAAATCTTCCATTTAAGGAGGTCCTCCAAAGCAGCCATCTCATCATTTCCCATCTGGCTGCACTTTTCTGAACTTTATCATAAGTATCATCCATCCTCCAGTTGATCTATCATTTTTCAGTTCATTTTTACATGCTGTCTTCTTTATTAAACTGTGAAATCCTTAAGGGTGGGGGACTCTTTGTCTGTATTTGTAACCCCAGGAAATTAGCACAGTGCCTAGCACTTAGTAGATGCTTAATAATTGTTTTATGGACTTACAGTCTGTCCCTTCTTCAATCCATCTGCCACAAAGCTGCCAAATTACTCTTTCTAAGTCATAGATCCTGTCAGTCTCATGCTCAAAAATCATCAATGGATCCCCATTGCCTTTAAGATGCAACAATAATAAAATTAAGAACTGCAATTACATATACAATAAAAACACGTATATGATACTTTAAAAAAGGTAAAGTCATTTACATATATTAATCCCATTTGATCCTCAAAATAGTCCTGTGAAATTAATGCTATAAATATGAAGCATCTAAGATTTAGAATATGCCTAGAATCTAGGCCTTTCCTACTGCCTTTCCTGAGCTCTTGAACAATCTGTTCCCTCTGCATGAAAAAAAAAATCCTTCCTCCTTTTTACCCTATCATAATCTTCAATAATCCTAATTTGGCTGCCCCCACCCAGTCTTATGCCCACTATCATAATTCTATTCAAAGTTTGCTTCCTGGCAACTGCTCAAGGATGATAGTTACACTTGGAGTTTGTCTTTCCTGGGAATGGGGACCATTTCCTGTTTGTTCTGTACTACATGCACAATATATATTTTGTTATATCTGGAGTCACAATACAATGTAAAGATCATTGGTTCTGAAGTTGGAGGTTATTGTAGTTGTTGAGTTATTCATTACCCCATTTGGGATTTTCTTGGCAAAGATACTGGAATGATTTGCCATTTCCTTCTCCTGCTCATTTTACACATGAGGAAACTGAGGTAAACAGGTTTAATGATTTTCCCAGGGTCACACAGGTAATAAGTATCTAAGGCTGGATTTGAACTCAGGAAGATGAATCTTTCAGACTCTAGACCCTGGTTCTCTAACCACTGAGCAACACCTAGCTGCCAGGAAGTCAGAGGATTTTGTGTCAAAGTCTGCCTCTAACATATAGCCCATGTAACCTTGGCAAAATCATTTAACCTATCTGGGCTTTAGTTTCCTCATTCATAAAATGTCAAAAAAAAATTCCTATAAATATCTGTCTCACTAGGCTGTCATGATGTTCAAATCTGTTAGTACATGTGAAATCCTATGCAAACTCTAGGCAGTGTTTAATGAATTTTGTTCTTATTATGGAGCCCAAGAACTCTATGGGAGCACAAAGGTGCATGGTGACCAATTAAATCAATCACTACAGTTATAAGATGACCCAAAGAGCAGAGCTTCAAGCAGGTGATTCTCCAAGATGGGAAAATTTGGGTGAAATAACACTGCCTAACATGTTCAAAAGAAGATATAGTTCTAGTTTCTGAAGTGCCTCTTCATATGAAGCTTCATGACTCATTTTCCTGAGGGACCAGTGGAAGCATTTGCTGGCATTTCTTCCTCAGCAGCCCCATGCCTTACAAACTGAGCATTTCTAAAGGAACTCTGAAACTTAGGGGACAAAAGTGATCTGTACTGAAAATGCCACTGTGATCTTCAGATCTTGGAGCCTGGATTAGCATTGCAGAGCAGTTCCACCCAAAAGTGTATCAGTGAATTCTGTTTACTCAATGATCTCATCCTGAGATAGCTGGCCAAGAGAAAGAGGGGAAAGAATTCATCTGTTCTAACACCAGCAATATGCCACATACTGTATATATGGAGACTAAAAGAGAGAACATCCAAGGACTCAGGGAAGGCAATTTAAAGGGCCCATTCAAAATGTAGAGCTATCCTGAAATTTGGGATTTGTGATTTCTTCGTTTTGACTTTTGTTTATTTGTTCACAGCTTATGAGAAAGAAAGCAGTGCTAACTTTATCTGGATATGTTCCTCTTACATATGAACTAAAAAGCAGATCTTATTTTCTTAAAGAAAAAAATCAAACAGTATGATAAATATTAATTGTAAGTTCCTTCTGAAGGCTTTTTCTTTTCTCCCTTGTAACATCAACATTAAAAACAAACCTGGCCAAAAAAAATAAAAAATGATACTAATGCACAAAGAACTTGAAGATGATAAAGGAGCAAGCAAAAATACAACTGCTATAAGAAGATTGGTTTGTTGGTTTGATTTTTTTGGGAGAGGGGGGAATTTAAAATAAAGCCACATGAATGGAAATTCATCTCAGAGTCCTGGAGACAATTCCCATATCAGATTCCCACTGACTGAGAGACCCAATACATAAGGACAATAATTACAGTCATAAAAATAGGTGTTTTTTAAAAAATCAAGTTCTTGCTGAATGAGATAAGGTGAGATCTTTCAAGACAGTTGTGAAAATCGAGTAAGGCCTGAAGGACTTTAAGCATTAAGTTAAGGGCATACTTAAAGTGTCTCCTCCCTGCTATTCTCCTAAGGACATACTTAAAGCCTCCTCCCTGTTATCCCCCTAAGGGCATACTTAAGCCCCCTTCTTGTTATCCTCCCTATTTCCACCACATATGGGCAACTATGTACTTATTGGTCAAGTTCAATTTCTTGGGTAGGTCGAGTGTTTAGAATATAAGACCCTCAGCCAATAAGGATGAGGGTCAGTGGTGGGAGGAGGAATTTGCATTAGGGATTAAAAGCCTTGACCCTGCCTCCTATGGTGCTTCCTCCCTTGGATTGTCTGCTCAATGGGTGGGATGCCCAATTCTCGAGAGAATGTATAATAAACTTTGCTTTGCTTCTAGAGAGCTATTCAGTCTTTTTTTATTAATGGTTTCTGACCCACACAGTCTTGGGGGCTCGTCTGGGATTACACTACTTGTGGTGAGTAGGTGAACCCTTGGGGTGCTGGTGGGGTGGCACCTTGTCCTGATTTAGGCAGCCCGCCAGTGTCCAGGGCTTCTCCTTACTCCCCAAGGTAAAGTGGGCCCAAAGTGGAGAAACTCAGAGCAAAGCAAAGGGAGAAACTCCATGGTAAAAGATAGAAATCCTGACCAGTCGGTGGAGGACAGGTATCAGTCAAGCAATTTGTTGTGCAACAACCCAGAGGTAAGCCCCCTGTGAGGCCCTTGAGTCTTAAACTCTGGAGGGGTCTCTGGATAGGAGCCTGTGAGGCCTAGAGTCTTAAACTCTGGGTCTCTGGTCAGGATCAGATAAGCCCCCTGTGAGGCCCTTGAGTCATAAACTCTGGAGGGGTCTCTGAACAGGAGCCTGTGAGGCCTGGAGTCTTAAACTCTGCGTCTCTGACAGGATAGGCTTGGCTAGGCCTTCTAGGGTGACTGGAGTCAATTGGCGACAATTGGCGTGTTTGGGTGTTTTGGAATTTAGATTCCTCCCAAATACAATGGGTGTGGCCCAGTCCCAGTCAGCCCTTGCAGAGAGAAATGATCAGAAAATACCGGTAGATAGTCCCTTGGGAGATAAATTAAGTAATTGGAACAAACTGCCAAAATATATAAGGAAAAAGAAAAAGATGATAAGGAATTGTTGTTTTGTCTAGGGTGACAAAGATATTGGTGAAGGCACTATTGAAGACTGGGGTGCCAAAGCCTGAATTTGTACCTGAAAGAGAAGGAAAGAATTTAATTCCATCAGTCCCTCCAAGGTCTGTCGGGAGCTGGGAGGAGAACTTGGGTCTATTTTGAATTCTTTCCTCTTACTAGAGGAGAGGGGACTAATTAGAGGTGCAGCTATGAAGGAGTGGGACAGGAGAAACCCTCCAGCTGCAGGAGTAGTTTCAGCTGACCAGAAATACCATTAGCAGATCCCAATTGGTTGCACAATCACTCTATACATCGGGAAGTATGTGGAATCGAGAGAGTGAAGATGGTGGCTTCTTTCCTTTCACTCCCATGGGTCCTGACTGCAGCAAGGCCACATGGGATCAAGGGAAAGAAACTGCTGTTTGGTGAAATTCATTATTTTAAATATGATGGTGAAAGTGGTTTTATATTATTGGGAATTTAAAGCCGTGTTTGGGATTTTAAGTTAAAATATAGCTTATTAAAACAATATGCTGGTAGTTTACCTTAGGGGAGGTTGGTTTATAGCTCTCTACTTAGATGGTGTGTGTTTTCTAGAGGTATTGGGTAATTTGTAACTGAGTTATGCCTTAAAATTTGTCATCTTTATTGGGCAATTATAAGTTTTATGAAATTTGGTTCAGTTATTTGAGAATCTTGAAGTTTAAATTTTTTTTCTTTGACTTAAAGACAAGAGACAAGAAAGATTGATTTGCAAAAGCGACCAATAATTTAAATGGAGCACCTAGTATTGGTTTGGGAGTGTTTAACATATGTCAGAGAAGGTTTAAGCAAATAAGCTTTGGAAGGAGAGAGATGGGACAGGAAGAGATGGTGGGAGAGAGGAAAATAGTTCTCCAGAAATGGGGAAGAAAAAGCAAATTCCCTAGGGAATCTGCCATTTGCCATGGGAAAAGGAGATATATCCCATGAGGTTTGGACCTGTCTTGAGCTGGCAGATTGGATCCTGGGGAAATGGCACCCTAAAAAAAAGTTAACTGTAATAAGTTAGGATTAGGAAGCATGGTGGAGTGGGGGAAGGGTGGCCACATGGAGAGGGACCTTGTCAGGTGATCTAATCCTTCTTCCCCATTAAGTATGGTGGCTGCAACACTTTGCTGATTCGGATATCAATTGCTTCTACTGTTTAAAGGAACAGCCTACATTTATATGGTGTTAATAACTGAATGTTTTATTTTTATTTTTCAAGTCTGCTCTAAGAAGTTTGGTGGAACTGTAAATTACCTGAAAGTGATTTATTTCTACTAAGATTCCATCTGTCTAAAGCAAATTATTTAATGCTTATTTACGTGCATGGTAGTCTCCTTGTTTAAGGAAGATGATAAAAAATCTAGAGCAGGATTTTAATTTGATCTGATAATTTGATAAGGTTATTTCCAAAAATTCTTTTTTTTTTTAGAATGAAGAGAGTATTAATGTTAAATCTGAAAGATTTAAAAGTTTCTTTTATGTGGAAACGGGATGCACAACATGTGATTTAGAATTTTTTTTTCTTTGTATTTGAGTATTTTAAAGGCAAATGATCTGTGTAAAGTTAAATTTAGAACTATCTACTTAGATAAGAAAGATAGCTCTATAAGCTGTAAACCCTTTACTGTGATTCTTGAAAACTAGATTCATCTGAAGCCCTTGATTAATGATAATTGCTGTAGAAGATAAAATCCTTTGGGACTGCAGCTAATATTTGCTGGGAGTTTTGAATTCAGGTGTGACTGCATAGGTCATAAGGTGGAATGGTTAAAACTTAAGGACAGTTACCTGAAGTAAAACTGCTTTAAATAGATATTTTAATTTGCGGCCAGAGTTTGGTTGCTACTATTAATCTTTTAACCTTTTTACTTCCTGGGGCTAGAGTTTCTTTATCTAAAGGTTTACATTGCCCAAGTACTTGGGGCCACTCCCACCTTGCCTTTTGAGAAAGCTGGGAATCGAGCTGATTAGGCTAAGGTTTAGGCCTAGACCTTTTACACTGTGTGTTGACGGAGGACAGGGCTATCTCTGGAACCCCAATCCTAGGCCCCTGACTTACTTATCAAAGATCTATATTGTCGTCAGATGCGTTTTTCATGTTTTGCATGATCATGGCGGGGGTATATGGGAAGAGAACATTTGACACCCACACAATTCCCCATTATATACGTGGAAAAAATGAAATGAAGGGGAATTCATTCTAGGTGAAGGAAAGGAGGCTTATAGGATCAGCTGCCCACGTTGCATTGCTGGAGCAAAGGCTCCTAACTAGTGGCTTTCCTTTCTAAAGTATTAGATCCCGTAGCCAAAGGATGGCTGACCTATGTACAAGCAGTAACTGCTACCACTCTCTTGGTAGAAGACAGTAGAAAGCTCATCTTTGGAGGCAGTGTTATAGTAAGTGTCCCACACCAAGTAAGAACTATATTAAATCAGAGGGCTGGGAAATAGCTCACAGATTTCAGAATGTTGATAACCTTAATCTTGCCTCCTGTCCCCTGGAACAGGACCACCCCAGCAGAGGAATATTGTTGTTCAGAGTTAAATCGATTTTCAAATGAAAGTAAGAGGATTCACAACACTCCCCAATGCCTGGGGGAGTAAATTGGTTTATAGATGGATCCTCTAGAGGGATAGATGGGAAAAGGAAAAATGGGTTTGCTATTGTGGATGGAGATAGGACTTCCACTGTTACCAGGGGCAGTCTACCTGCCCATTGGTTGGCTCAAACTTGTGAATTGTATGCCTTAAATCAAACCTTGAAGTTATTGAGGGACATCAGATGGGAAGCTCTTTTGAGGCAAGGGGAAATAGATTAGCAGATGAGGAGGCCAAGGGAGCTGGAGTCCAGGAGATTTCTCATATGATGGCTATGATACATGTACTTCCCCCTAATCTACCCTCTCCCAGTTTTACCCGGAAGGAAAAAGAGAAGGCCTCCACTCTCAGAGCAGTTGGGAACTTGAAAGGACAATGGCTCTTACCTGATGGCAGAGAGGTACTGACTAAAGCAAGTATGAGGCAGATCCTTCAGCAACTGCACCAGGGCAGTCTCTGAGATGTCCAAAACCTGTGTGATGCTGTGCTGACAAGGCATGTTACCCCTGGCCTATATACAATAGCCTGGCAACTGGTGGATGGCTGTCTCGTTTGTTGAAGGACTAACAAGGCTGCTCAACGCCAGATCCCAGAAGGGGAACGACCTCCGGGAATCAGACCATTCCAAAGCATCCAGGTGGACTTCACTGAGCTGCCACCAGTGGGTCGCCTCAAATACTTGCTGGTCATAGTGGACCATCTGACCTCATGGGTGGAGGCATTCCCCTCAGCCCAAGCAACTGCCTCAACAATAAGGTCTTATTAGAACAAATTATTCCTAGATATGGAATAGTGGAGAGGATAGACTCGGATCAGGGAACACATTTTTCTGCCCAGGTGTTGCAGAATGTGATTGGGATTTTAGAAATCACTTGGGATCTTCACACCCCTTGGCATCCTCCCTCTTCTGGGAAAGTAGAAAGGATGAATCAGGAAATAAAACAGGAACTGACTAAATTATTTAGAGACCCAACTACCTTGGACTAAATGTCTTCCTCTTGCTCTGGTCAGAATCAGAACCAAGCAATATAGAGAAATTGGGCTTTCACCTTAGGAATTATTGTATGGTCATCCTCTCTAGGCTTGTCCTATGGAAAACTTAAAATTTTACCTGTCTAGACATCAATGGGGTTGGTACCATGTCACCCCAGGGACACCTGGGAAACATGGGACTCTGTTTCCCACATTTTGGAATACCTCTAACCTAATAGGTCAGTGGCCAGTTGCCAATTGTAGGAGGAAGGATCAGGGTTTATGGAAATGCCAGTATGTCACCTTTGTAGAGGAAGGTCCCCTAGGGAAGAGAGACCAGCAATATTGCCCTTTTACAAAGAATAGTTCAGACATATTTTCGAGGGAACAACCTAATGAGGCATTATTGGATCTGTGGTTTAATTGCTTATACTCACCTACTTCTGAATTGGACAGGGATTTGCTATATTGGACTAATAAGGCCCAAATTTTTCTTTCTTCCTGAATAGGCAAACCAATATTTAGGGATTCAGTTGTATGATGATTTGGGAAGAGAGAAATGGGGTTTAGATACCTCCATTACTCAGACTGGAGATGCAAATGGTTGGGGTGATGCCTGGCCTCCAGAAAGTAAAGAGCATGAGCCAGCCACTTGGGCTCAAGATGGAAGTTGGGGATATAGAACCCCAAAATATATGTTGAACAGGATAATTAAGCTTCAAGCAGTTGTAGAGATTATCACCAATCAGACGGCTGAGGAACTAGATCTTTTGGCTGACCAAGCTACTCAAACAAGAGAGGCTGTTTTACAACAGCCTTGTGCTGGATTATTTGTTAGCTGAGGAAGGGGAAGCTTGTGTGAAACTAAATTTGTATATTTTGTTGTATAAAGATGTTGAAGAGATCTCAGTGTATAAATAAGAGGGGGGACTGAATGAGATAAAGTGAGATCTTTCAAGACAGTTGTATTTGAGTAGGCCTGAAGGACTTTAAGCATTAAGTTAAGGGCATACTTAAAGTGTCTCCTCCCTGCTATTCTCCTAAGGACATACTTAAAGCCTCCTCCCTGTTATCCCCCTAAGGGCATACTTAAGCCACCTTCTTGTTATCCTCCCTATTTCCACCACATATGGGCAACTATGTACTTATTGGTCAAGTTCAATTTCTTGGGTAGATCGGGTGTTTAGAATATAAGATCCTCAGCCAATAAGGATGAGGGTCAGTGGTGGGAGGGGAATTTGAGTTAGCGATTAAAAGTGTAGACCCTGCCCCCTACGGTGCTTCCTCCCTTGGATTGTCTGCTCGATGGATGGGATGCCCGATTCTCAACAGAACGTATAATAAACTTTGCTTTGCTTCTAGAGATCTATCCAGTCTTTTTTAATTAATGGTTTCTGACCCACACATTGCCCTCATATTCTAAACGAACAAATGAATATACATATTTATGTTTCAAGCACTTCATATTTCAAATTAATAAGAAAAGCATGTTCTGACATAAACAGCAACAGACCTGGCTCATAGGCCTTTTCTTTTTCTTTACATTTGATCCTTTGTAATTGTGATGAAAATGGAGGCACATCAGGAGGTAGCTATATCTCTAGGAATTTTCCTTTCTAAAACAAATAGGAAACCATTTCTCAAATATATCCTCTGTATGTTTATTCTTGAGTACTTCTAGATGTTTATTTTTGAATACTTCTGGGGATATTTTTCAAACACTAAAATAGAACTCGAAAGGCACCTTAGAAGCAATCTGATCCAAACTCATCATTTTACAAATGAGGAAACCATATCCAGTTAAGTTAAGTGACTTGCCCAATATCACACAGATAATAAATAGCCACGGTGGGATTTGAACCTCATTTGAAGCCTTGAAAGAAGTTTAGAGTCTAATAAGGGAGACAACATGCAAATATATACAAAGCAAGTTAAAACAGGATGGATCGCAAATACCTAAAAGAGGGAAAATAATAAAATTAAGAGGGATTAAGGAAAGCTTCCTGCAGAAAGTAGAATTTTAATTGAGACTTAAAGGAAACCAGGGAGGTTTATAGTCAGAGTGAGGAGGGAGAGCATTCTAGGCATGGAAGATAGCCAGAAAAAGAGATAGAGTGTCTGTGAAACAGTTAGGAAGCCAGTGTCATTGAATGGAAGATTGTGAAGATGTAAAAAGATTGTAAAGATAGAAGTGGGGTAGGCTTTGAATATGTTTGAATGTCAAACAGAGCACTTTTTATTTGTTTGGGGAAGCAATAGGAAGCAACAGGAAAATTGAGTTATCTCTTTAAAGTTATTTTAACCTCCTTATGTTGTGCCTCAGTTTCCCTAAATTATTTTGCCTCAGTTTCCCTAATTATTATACCTCAGTTTCCCTGAATTGTTCTGCCTCAATCACCCTTGGTGGCAAACCAACCTCCTCTTCCTAACTATTAGGACTGATATAATTTGGGACTGGCTACTCTAAAGTTATAAATTGTAAATATTTAATCTCAAATAAGGGAAAGATCTTCTTGTTCAGACATCCTGGCTCCTAACTCCTTCTAAGTTAAGTTATCAGAATTTATAGTCCACCCCTCACCCCCACCCCCGACCCTCTCAGAACTGGATTGATTGTCTGTTCCTGGAAATCCCACACTCATCAATGTTCAAACTCAACGCCTTGCTTTTGTCTTCCCTGATCTTAGAGCCACATATAATTCGTTGGAATCTCACATTTGATGCTGGATTCTTTGAGACAAAAATCCAATTCAACCCTGGAGGAATGGATTCTACTCTGCCTCCAGACTATCTCTCCCCCTCAAAAATGCAAATATAATATTTCTCTCTGTCTTGAAACTCTCTGATCTCCATCTTGCCTCAGTTTCTCCAACATTACTCTAATTTCATAGATATGAAATCCGAAGTGTTAAGGGATTTGTTAAAGTTGATGCTCATAATGAGCATCAAAAGCAGGATTTGAATCCAAGGTTACAATTCCTGAATTAGCTATCTTTTTTTGCATTCTCTCCCCCTCTTTCTTTCTCCTTTTCTTCTTTCCTCATGTATATATGTATATGTATATATTACAAAATCCTCAATATTCAACATTCTTTAAATACACAACTACTTTCAAAGATTAAGGCACAGAGGGCTTACAATCTGTCCAGTGGAAAGAGCATCAACACCCACAAAAATGACAGATTTCTAAGATATTTAAATGGTAAATCCTGAAAGTATATAGACTATCATGACCAATTGTTATATTTTCCCTCCTAAAGACAGAATAAGAAATAGGGTTAAATTGAAGAATGGGGTGTTTTTTTCTTTATACCTAACAATAAGGATTGTCAAATAATAGAACAGGTTACCAAGGAATGTCTGAAAGGTCTGCTTCTCAGGAGGTCTATAAACATACAATAAAATAGCCATCTGTTTGGAATATTTTATGTTTGTGTGATTGTAACTCATTCCTCACTCAAATTTCCATTTCTATCTCACACCCACCTTCTTCTGGCCACATATGCTTCAGACAGAATTTTATACTAAATTCAAAGATTATGCCAAAACTCTTTTCAAAAAAGCCTATGGGACTTCCCTATCAAATGCAAATTCCTGTGTGGGGGGTTTTGAATCACCTTAAGTGCTCCTCTCTGCTTTACCTAACCTTATTTGTGAGTTCCTGCATTTTAACAACAGATTATTCAGGTTATTCAGAATTTTTTAGTATATTTCTCAAAGAGTTCTTCCTTTTCAGCCTCTAGTCCTTTGAACAAGTTTGTTTGTTTGTTTTTATTTAACATAAAATAGCCATTCTGTTTCTCCTCATTTCTGCTTATTTGGCTTTAGTATTGTAGTGTTCACAATTTTTCATTTCACAAATTTTTACTTTTCCAGGAAGTCTTCTCTGATTAGCACATTTTCTACCATAATTTTTCCATCTCACACAAACTTTCCCAGTTTCCTTTATTTCTGTTAATATTTATTTGTTATGAATGAACATGAACTCATTCAGGGAAAATGCTTTTTTTTTTTTCTCTAAATTTCCAAAGTTCAGTACAGTTTCAGAAACATAGTAATCACTTAATAAATGTTAATTGATTAAATAAATGAAAACATTTATCAGGTGTTTATTGCATAAGAAGTGCTTGGATGTAAGTACAAAGGAAAGTATTTCCTGGTCCTTCAGAGGTTACATTTCAATGGAGGAGACCTCATATAGAAAGAGTAATCATGAAAGATTTTTTTGATCAGAAAGTCACAGTCATGGTAAATAAAAGGATAAGGCAGATAAATGACTGCTTAATTTGCTTTCTTTAGAGGAAAGGACAAGGTGATTGACTTAATTTTTCTGAGCAAGAAGTGAAAAGAGTAGTGTAATGCTGGAGAAACTGAGGTAAGATAGAGATTATAGAGTTTTTAATATTTTATTTGTGCTGGGGGCAAAACAAGATCCATGGGCTGAATAAGTCTCAAAATATCCAATAGCTAATGAAGAATTCCAGGTTTTTTATAGGATTTTAGTGAAAAGGTAAACAAAGGCAGAAAGTGGATTGCACTGGTAAGTGGGAACTTTTCAGGAAAGCATTATAAACTCAATTCTGACAGGTTGGGAGTGAGGACCATAAAGTTTGATAAGAGGGAAAGGATAGGAGCTACTGAGTCTGAGATAGGATCTATGCTTACGTATATCTAAATAACCTATCTACAATTTATGGCTCTATGGAATGCTAATGGTCAGGGCTAGTTATCTCTGTCCTAATTTATATCAGTTCTAATGGTCAGGAAGAAGGTTGCAATCAGGAGGACTGAGGCAGAACAATTCAAGGAACTGAAGTATAATAATTCAAGGAAACTGAGGTAGAACAATTAAAGGAAACTGTGGCATAATATTCCACACTCTCTTTTCTGAATATTCACATCATTGAATCACCTTCCCCCAAATACCTGGGAGGTCTTAGCACCATAATTTTGACTAACCCTATGTGAAGCAAATAAATCAAAATAAAACTAGAAAAGATAAAAGACCTATGGCAAATGCAAATCTCTCCCTGATAACCTCAGACAACAGCAGTACAAAGATTACCTATTGCAAGCATTTCAGTTCTCTGCAGTTCTGGAGCACCATTTCAGCCGGGGAATCCAGTTTGAGATGGACAATTCACTGTGAGTTAGGTGGTCTGCAGTCATTTGTGCACTTAACTCAGCCTCTGCTTATAGAACAACAGCAGCAGTGCTCAAGGCAATTTTGTGCTAGCCCATCCTAGGAGGGGCACTACACAACTTTCAAAGATTCCTAGGGGTAAGGGAGAAGCCTGGAATTGCTCCATCTGTCCCTGTCCAGAAGAATAGACAGGCCAGGGAACACTGTTACAGAAGAATCCAGATTACTGAACAGAGTATTAGAGTATGCACACTTAGACTCAAGTCAGGCAAACCATAAATTCAGAGATCTGATATCAAATTGCAATGTCCTTTGAGAATGTTGAAATACGAATTAAGGAACTGGGGTTAGAGGACTGGAGAAACAGATCAGAGAGACTGTCAGTCACAAAGTGCCTGTACCATGGAGATTTCCAAGGGTGATTTCTGATTGTTCCTAAAAAACAAGTAATCAGAAAATAGTCCCAGAAACTGAATCTGCCAGGGCAATTCCAACAGAATAAGGGGTTTCAAAGTTAAAACAACCAGCAATCACAACCCTGTTAAGATTTAAATAATAAACTGAGCAAGGAGTAAAATCAAAAAAGGATATCTGGAAAGGATTCAGTAATAAGGGACACAAAGGAATGGCATGAACTCTCCAATAAAGAGGAGGCGGATAGCAGACTGGATCAAAAGTCAGAATCCTATAATATGTTGTTTACAGGAAATACATTTAAAACAGGGAGATACATACAGAGTAAAGGTAAAAGACTGGAAAAGAATCTATTATGCTTCAGGTGAAGTCAAAAAAGAGGGGTAGCCATCCTGATGTCAGATCAAGCTAAAGCAAAAATTGATCTAATTAAAAGAACTAAGGAAGGGCACTATATCTTGCTAAAGGGTACTATAGACAATGAAGCAATATCAGTATTAAACATATATGCACCAAGTGGTACAGCATCTAACTTCCTAAAGGAGAAGTTAAGAGAGTTGCGAGAAGAAATAGGCAGCAAAACTATAATAGTGGGAGATCTCAATCTTGTACTCTCAGATTTAGATAAATCAAATCACAAAACAAATAAGAAAGAAATTAAAGAGGTAAATAGAATATTAGAAAAGTTAGGTATGATAGATCTTTGGAGAAAACTGAATAGTGACAGAAAGGAGTTATATTTCTTCTTAGCAGTTCATGGAATCTACACAAAAATTGATCATATATTAGGACATAAAGACCTCAAAATAAATGCAGGAAGGCAGAAATAGTAAATGCTTTCTTTTCAGATCACAATGCAATTAAAAACTCCATTCAACAAAAAGTTGGGTGTAAATAGACCAAAAAGTAATTGGAAACTAAATAATCTCATCTTAAAGAATGATTTGGTGAAACAGCAAATTATAGACACAATTAATAATTTCACTCAAGATAATGACAATGGTGAGACAGCATTCTAAAATTTATGGGATGCCACCAAAGCGGTAATAAGGGGAAAATTTATATTCTTAGAGGTTTAGTTGAATAAAACAGAGAAAGAGAAGATCAATGATCAGGGACACAAAGACAGGTGTGGGGCAGAAGTGCATGAGGCCAAGTGAATAAGAAACTAAGGACTACTTTCAGATATTTTTTGGAAAAATCCACCAGCTTTCCTGGTTTCTATCTCATATCCTCCCCTTTTCTGTTATCACAGGAATCACCCAAGGAAGAGTAAATAAATTTTCAAGTAACAATCCCATATAAGTCCTGAAAGTGAATTAAATTTCCTATACGTAACAGTTAAGTACAGTAGGGGTTTTCATTCAGGAACTTATCTAAATATCCCTCAAATAATTACATGTTCTGAAGGGAACATTGTGATCAAGTAGATAATGCAGATACAAATGTTTATAGCAACAGTTACTCAAACCCAACATTTTCATCCCAAATCCTAAAAACACAGTAATAGAGGAACCAGTCAGAATTTAACAGTTATTCATCAACTATTTCAGTTTCCCCTAAATAAATGAGGCTCAAAGTCCATTAGGAACAGGGGCAATGTCTCATCTTCTAGACTTGCTTCCTGCTGAGAATGGGCAAAGAGCTAATTGATCAAAGATGGACAGAAGCAGCTACACCCAGAGAAAGAACACTGGGAAATGAATATAAACTGCTTGCATTTTTGTTTTTCTTCCCGGGTTATTTATACCTTCTGAATTCAATTCTCCCTGTGCAACAAGAAAACTGTTTGGTTCTGCACACATATATTGTATCTAGGATATACTGCAACCCATTCAACATGTAAAGGACTGCTTGCCATCTGGGGGAAGGGGTGGAGGGAGGGAGGGGAAAAATCAGAACAGAAGTGAATGCAAGGGATAATGCTGTAAAAAATTACCCTGGCATGCGTTCTATCAATAAAAAGTTATTGAAAAAATAAAAAATAAAAAATAAAATCCCACTATAAGATGGAAATGCAAAAAAAAAAAAAAGAATGGGCAAAGAGCTGATTATTTCAGGGAGGGAGGGTGTTGTGGTGTGCTGAAAGCATTCAATGGGCTGATCCAGGTCCCAGAAGCAAGTCAATATAGCTGTAATTTGACCAAAATCTAGAACAAAAATCAAATCTAACAAATAAAGGTTAGAACAGTCTGAGATAGAAAGACTGGTTCAAAAGGACTGCTACAAAACATGGAGAGGCCAGAAGAGACTAGCCAGCAGCTTCCCATGTAAGGAAACATGCTTGTGTCACAGGACAGACAAATGATTGTCAGCTATAGTCTCAATAAATAGCAGTTAGGTCTCACAGACAACTCTCATTATTTAGAAACCATTAAAACCTGAATATCTACAGACATAAATATCCAGTAACAGAGAGATGGCCAGATTAAATATTCATTTGACTAAGTAATTAGGATATAATGATTACATATAACCAGATTGGAAACAGTAAAGTATGACATAATTGAATTGCATTAATGGTTTCTATTGACCATTTGTTTTGATCATAGAAATCAGTCACAGGAGGAAAAAAGCAGGGACATCACTATAACATAATATAAACAGTCAAAACTTATTCTTCAGCACATACAGGACACAGAATAAAATAGCCTTAACTCAGTTTTACTCCAAGTAATTATCTCAGTAACTTTCAGAAGATGGAGCTTTAAGACTCCCAAATAACATTAACTACAGGCCCAAGAAATTTTACCTCCCATAACAAATCCCATTAACCAAAGCTTCAGATGAATCTTAAAGGTAGTTACCAAGACCTTATATTGATAACAGTAAGAGATTTGTCCCAGAAAATCACAGCTTATCTTTTATATATAAGTAGATGGTTCTAAGTTCAACATTACACATTTTGCTTTTAAAATACCCAATACATAGAAGAATTCTAAATTGCATATTTTCCTCTGTCACTTTCTATCTGGCATTTAAAAAGATTATTTTCAAATATTTTCAAAGGGACAAAGGCAAAAATCATTCTCAGAGTCCCTTTAATGGTACAACTTTAAGATGACTCAATACAATAGATTAAAATTTACACAGAATATCCTATTTCCACATAAAAGAATCTGAAAGCTTCTTTAAAAGTGTCAATTAAACTTATGTAAATAACCCAACCAAATTATATATCACATTTATGACAATATTCCTTAAACAAAGAAACCATTATGCATCTAAAGAAACAAACATTCAGTCAATTAACTTACTACAGTAAAAGTAGTCTGTCCCTTTAAATCACAAAAATGCTCTCTGGCAGCAGAGATAGGGAGCTTTTCTCCATTTCCAAAGAAGCAAGCAGAAAGCAATGGGAAGGTGAGTTAAATTTTCACCTTTGAAGCCAAAAGATTCTTTCCTTTTTATCTCTCCCACACTCAACTTCTCTTTATAATTAACTTTTAGGGAATCAAATTCTTCTCAGGATTTAGCCAGCCAGTTTATTTTCTTCTTCCAATAGAAGTTTCTTCTATTTAAAAGACTTTCCCCTTTTCTCCTTTTTTCTACTTAAGTCTTCTCTTTCCCTTTGCTACATACTTTTCCCTTCTTAATACTGTCTCTCTCCAATTTCTTTCATAATATTGCCTCTCCTCCTTCCTGAGATCATTCAAACCTTCAATTGTTGCTACAAATTAATCTTTCTTAAATCACCTTCTTTTTCCTTTACTTTCCTTTTCCTTCAAAACCTTTTAAGATTCACAATATAGTGAATAGTTAAATAACTCTATAAAACTCACAGACATGTTCAGCAAAGCTGACAAAATTTAAAACATAACTTATACTGTTTACAAATTGCCCAATATGTTTCAGAAGGTAACATACTTTATCTAATTAGGGGCATGCCTCTTCAGGCAAGTTATCAGAGCTTTGCTTTAACAAGCTAATGTTAAACTGAATCAAATTAAATACAGCTTTAAAAAAGTTTTCTCTTTCTTCTCAGTAGTAAAGGTTCAATATTTAAATATATTTCTAAAATCTTATACTCAGAATAAACAAATCTAGCATGCACAAGGTGACAGTAAAATTATCTCCCACAATTTCAGAATCATAGTACTGCTTTAAAACCTAAGTTCCCAAATATTCAATAGATCAATAAACTTAAAAGGATATGGCTTTTTCCCACTTAAGTAAATTTCCTAAAATTTCCTAAAATTCTTAATCAAATGTTGCAGACAAATTGAATTACCACTTAGTTATAAATACATACACACACACACACACACATGACACACACGCACACGCACACACACACACACACACACACACACACATTTTAATTGGCTCTTAGAGGCTTTTTGTCCTCCTGCCTGAGTTTTTTTTTTTTAAAGCAGTTAGCATCAACTTTTGTTCTCTCTCTCTTATGTTCCCAAGCAGAACTTGAATCAGATAAGGTTTTATTGCCCTTATCCTTTTCTCTCTACTAGCAGGCTTTTCTGTCAGAGTTTTGAAGGTAGCTAAGCTTTTCTGTTCCTTTTACTTTCAAATTAGTTCAAACAGGTTAAGAAGTTAAAACCACAAGCATTTTTTTTTATGCTAAACACATTTGCAACATGGAAATGACCAATTGCCAAATTTCTTAATTATTGTTCTTAAAACTTAACAAAGCTCTTTAATCAACAAAACAGATGAACTGATCACACAGAACACAAAGCACTAATTACACAGACACAACATTTAACATACAAAAAATTCCCAGAACCCAAACTTGTGCTTGGAGGCACCAAAACCAAATGGTGCTTAAAAAATACCCTGAGATTTATTGTCCAAAGACATATTCAGACCAGACGTATATCTTAATTGACACCCAGAACAGATGTCACTTCAGTGGCATCCCACTGAATACCTCCCAGATTATTGATTCATCAACCTATGATCTGGGGATCTAAAGGTGCTAACAAAACAGAATAGAACTGCTAGCAAAACAGAACAGAACAAAAAGAAAACCATTTACCCTGCAGTGATTTTAAAACAGACTCTCCTATGGTCAGGTGAAAGTGTCCGCAATGAGCCTTGCCATGGCTAAAAACTGCTCTCTCAGTGGAAACTTTGGAATAATCCAGAAGGCCAGTCTCTCCAATGAGGAGCCCACATCTCAATCACCCTAAGGCTTCAGGCAAAGACTTGAAGGTCTCTAATCTCTAATCCTGCTCTCATATCTCATATCTCGCTGGGGCCTCCAAAATATAATGCTGGAGATAGATAGTTTTTAATATTTTATTTGAGAAGGACAGATTGAGCTGGGGGCAAAGCAAAATCCATGTTGCTCCCAAGGCTGAATAAGTCTCAAAGTATCCAGCAGTGCATGAAGAATTCCAGGGATTTTTATGGGACTTTAGTGATAAGGTCAACAAAGGCAGAAGGCAGAGAGCACTGGTGAGCAGGAACTTTTCAGGAAAGGACCATAAATTTGGTTCTGACAGGTTGGGGGTAAGAACCATAAATTCTTATAAGAGGGAGAGGATAGAAGCCACTGAATCTGAGACAGGAGATATGCTTACCTATCTCTAAATAACTTATTTACAATTTATGACTCTGTGGAATGCTAATGGTCAGGGCTAGTTATCTTTGTCCTAATTTATATCAGTTCTAATGCTCAGGAAGGGAGTTTGCAACCAAGGGGACTGAGGCAAAACAATTAAAGGAACTAAAATAAAACAATTCAAGGAAACTGAAGCAGAACAATGAAAGGAAACCATGGCACAACAGTAGGAAGATAGAAAATGGAGGAAAGAAGCAAGATAGAATGATATCTAGTCTATTCAATTTTAGTATCTAAATTATGTCTATTTTTCTTATATCTCAATTAGAATAAAAATTCCATGAGGCAACACCATAATTGACCAGAATTTAGCAAGTTCTAAATCACTTAGTATTATTCCATGGGTGCTATTTGTGCTACTTTGTGTTTGATAACAGAAAAAAGAGGGAATAATCTTTTTAAATGCCAGATAGAAAGTGACAGAGGAAAAGGGATAGACAGGAAGAAAGGGACAGAGATGGAAGAAAAAACAGAGATAGAGAGATAGAATGAAA
The DNA here is from genome assembly GCF_016432865.1 of Antechinus flavipes. Lineage (NCBI taxonomy): Eukaryota > Metazoa > Chordata > Mammalia > Dasyuromorphia > Dasyuridae > Antechinus > Antechinus flavipes. Next base: position 240,550,165 of record NC_067401.1, read on the forward strand.
CCATCCTTTTCAATGTTAACTGTGTAGATGAGAATTCTGACATGCTTCTCTAGATTCAACTATGCTGGATTGTTAAAAACCAAATGTATCTGTCTGTTCTATGTCTCCATCAGATTACTTCCCTAGAAGATTGAGGGGGAAAAAAAATTCAGTTCAAATGCTGTCTTTCCATTCATTGATCTCCAAAACATCTGTTCAAATAGCTGATTAAATAGCGTAGTCTTCAGACCTGTGGGCCCAGATTTGAGATACTGAGTTAAATGTATAGACAGCTACACACACACACACACACACACACACACACACACACACACACACACACTACACACACACACACACACACACACACACACACACACACACGTAGTTCTAATATATATATACTGTTTTTATATTACCTGCACTTTTCAACATGTTTATTACTTTCACTTCTGTGCTCCTCCAGCTGGACAGCAGTTCAACTAATCAATTTCACATCAGTAGTCCCACAAGTGACAACTAGATGATGCAGTAGGTAGACTGCCCAGTTTGAAGTTGGGAATATTCATCTTCCTAAATTTAAATCTGGATTCAGACACTTACTAGCTGTGTGACCATTTAACTCTGTTTGCCTCAATTCCTCAAGTATAAAATGTACTGGAGAAAGAAATGGCAAACCATTCTAGTATCTTTGTCAAGAAAACCTCTAATAGGATCTGAAGAGATATAGTTTAATAACTGTATAACAACAACAAGGTTCCACAATATTGCAGTGAAGTGGAAAAGGTGTAGCTTCCTATCTTTTTTGTTTGCATGGGTGAAACAAGTATAGTCAGTATAATTATATCACATACAATTTCATTTTTGATTATTGCTTCAATTTTCATTATTGCAGACATGAATATCATTTTCCTGGTTCTTCTTGCTTTAGTTTTTATCAATTCATATACAGCAAATGAGATGTACATTTGAAAATAATATTCATATCTGCAGTCTTTACCAAAAAATCTCCAAATTTCATCATAGTCAGATATGACTGAAAGGACCAAACAACAAATTATTATATTATTATATTATTTTTTTGCTGTTATTATTTATTTCCAGGGTTCTCTATGTACTTCATATTAATCATTTCTTATAAGATAGTAACATTCCATTGCATTCGCGTACCACAATATACTTAATCATTCTCCAACCACATTCTTTTTATCTTTTTAAAAATTTTATAGGCATCTAGGTGGTACTATAGATAGAGTACTAGGCTTGAAGTCAAGAAGCTCTGAGTTGAAATTCAGTCTCAAACACAGTGCAGTTCCAGTTGCATTATAGTTTCAGATCAGGGCACTGAAATGTTCTATTGCTTGTGGTGCAGATATTCTGAGAAAAGACAACACAAAGCCTGGGTGATCATTCCCAGCTTAATTAGAGGATTTACTTACAAGAGACCCCCTACAGTAGAATCTTTTGAAGGATAGCAAGCAAGCAGAGAATACTACAGTATAAGTTCATGCAGGGGGCTTTGTCCTTAAGCTATTTATGTGTTTTACTGAAACTGCATTAAAAAAAGAAATGGGTTGAGGAATTCAGGATATATCAAGTATGTAGTTGGGGTAACAGGAGGTATAAATGTACAACCAAGATAGAGTTGGCTACTAGCCAAACATCATTCTAGAACTAAAAAGAACATTTATGAGTTTCTTACTCCTAGCTGTAACTACAATCCATTTAATCTACAATGACCTAGTTAAAACGTCTGCCCCATTGTTCTCATAGGTAAAAATGAAAATAATAGCGTCTATCTTCCAGGGTTGTTATAAAAGTTGTTGTTGCTGTTGCTGTTGCTGCTGCTGTTGCCACTTAGTTTGGTATGGGTTAAGGTTAAATGATTTGCCCAGGATCACACAGCTAGTTAGCATCTGAGGCCAGATTTGAACTCATATAGATGAATCTTCCTGATACCAGGCTTGGCAGTCTATGCACTGTGGTATCTAGCTGCTTATAATGAAGATAAAATAAGATAATCACTTCAAAGTGCTTTGCAAACCTTAATATACTATATAAATTAGCATTTTTATAATTGTTGTTATTGTATTGTTCTTGACTCCTTATGATCTACAACTGAAATCTCTGGATTTGGACATTTTATTCACTTTGTCAGCATAATTACAAATTGTTTATCAGAATGATTGTGCTAATTAACAGCTTTATCCATGATGTATTATATGTGTGTACTTTTGAATGGAGAAAAATTCTTTTTTTAAATAATATTTTTTCCAGTTATATGTAAAACAATTTTAATATTCATTTTTTACAAAATTTTGAGTTCCAAATTTTTCTCTCCCTCCCCTTCTCCTCTCCTCCTAAAACAGTAAACAATTTGATATAGATTACATATGTGTAATATTTCCATATGATTCACAATTGTGAAGGAAGAAACAAACCAAAAGGAGAAAACCATGAAAAAACTAACGTGAAAATAGTACACTTTTGTAATGGGCTGAGGCTTGAGTTGATGCACTGAGGTCCCAAGCATGTGAGGCTAAATAGTAATTGGACCATACTCTATTAATATATATGCTTGGAGAAAGAATGGTCCCCTCCCACTCTTTGTGCAAGTCCTGATGTATTGTATAGGAAATGATGATTTTGGTGGGTGGAGGCAGGGAAGTGGAAAGGGAAGCAGAAAGAGAGACTGCTGGCTGGCATCTTGACACAGCTGCTCACATTGCTATGGTGACCACCCTTCACCTCCGATCCCTTTTCACCTGCAATCCCCCTTCACTTCTGCTGGTTGGCTTCCTGTCGCAGCTGCCCATATTGCTATCACAATCCTTCTTCACCTCTACTGAGAATAAAGATTGAAGATTTTTCCCTTAACCTGAATCCCTGACTCTGGCTGATTTTAAATACATGGCCATCACATTTGGCACCCAAACATGGGAACCAAGGACCCTACGTTCACTGAAGAAGTCTCCAGTGACCAGGAACTTAGGTGAGTATAATAGACAAACAGGGAACTTATTTTCTTAAAGACTAAATTAGTAACCTTTTTTGGCTGAAATGGGACAGATGCTAGCTAAAGATTCTCCATTCCCCACACTAACCCTCCCACCGCCACCCAGGAGTGGAGCTATAGAAAGCATGCTTAAGCTGGTAGAAGATCAAGGGCTACTTATAACTTGGGAACAGACAGCTAGACTTCTGGGTACATTAAAACACCTCTTCTTTGTTCTTAGAGGAAGAGCAAATCTCTCCAGATAATTGGACATTAATTGGGCAACAGCTCTCCACATATTACAACAAAAATCAGATAAGTTATAGAAGAAAGGGAAAAAGGTCTAGGAACAGCCAAATGGGGAAGCCTGAGATAAAGGAGGAAGACAATGAACAGATTAATGAACATATCCCCACAGGGCATGGAGACTTAAGTGAAGCTTAAGGGTGTGGTGAATCTTGAGGCAGCTTCAGCCCCACCTAAGGAGCAGGTAAGTGACTCTATTCCATCAATTCCACCCTCCAGGATGGAGGGAGAAAGGGTAGTGGGGGGGGAGGGGGAGGGGGACAGTGACAGCACCAGCATCTCCCCTCCAGCATCCACCCACTTCCATGACTAGATTGCAAAAGGGACTAATTAAGGCCAAAGCAGAAGGGAGAAATGTATCAGAATTTCAACACCACATTTTTCCTGTAATTCAACAGATTAATTCTTCAAGTCAAGAAAGTAGAAAATACACTCCTTTTGATATAGAAATCTTCAAAGACCTGAAAAAGGCTTGCACTCTTTGTGGGGCTATATCAGCTTATGTTAAGATGTTATTACAGAATTTGGCTTTTGAAATCTTGACCCCTAATGACTGGAAATCTATAGCAAGGATATGCCTAGAACCTGGACAAAACTACTTGTGGCTTTCTGAATATAGTGAGGTTTGTAGGATACAAGCCCAACAAAACAGTCAATATGGAGTTCATGCTGCAATCACCTATGACCTACTAACAGGTGTAGATTCCTATGCAGACATCGCAGTACAAATTAATTATTCCACAGCAGCATATGAGCAAATTGCTGCTAATGCTATCAAAGCGTGGGCTTCTCTCCACAATAAAGACGACAAGTCTTCACAAAAATAACACAAGGGCCAAATGAACCCTTGCTGACTTTGTGGGACATTTGCAGACAGCTATCACAAGAACGAATGGGGAAAATGCAGTAACAGACATTTTGATAAGGCAACTTGCTAAGGAAAATGCTAATGAGGTTCGCAGAAGAATTATACTAGGACTGCACAAGGATGCTCCTTTAAAGGAGTTCATAAGATGCTGTGCCACAGTGGGCACAAATGCCTTTTATAGCCAAGTTATGATGGAGACTTCCCAAAATCCAAACATGGGGAGACAGGGTCCCTTTTGGAAAGGGACTTCCAGAGAGACTTGTCAATGCTTTCAGTGTGGTAAAGTAGGGCATCTGAAAGCTCAATGTTGGTATAGAGACAGAATGAGAAAACAGGATGGGAGAACAAGACTCAATACCCCATGTCCAAAATGCAATAGAGGCTTCCATTGGGCCTCAGAATGTAGACAGATTCAGGGAAATGGGATGAGGGGCCCAGCCTCAGGGTCCAAGGCAAAAAACACTTGGGGCATGATGGCAGCCAATGGTGTACCCAGAGAGTGCCTACAAGTCCAGTACCCAGACATGACCAATCAGCCAAAAAGCCATATGATGGGAGAAAGGGATTACACAATCAACTAGCCAGGAAGCAACCTGATGGGAGAAAGGAATTACAATTGGGGAGAACAGAGCTGTATGCAGCTGGGACAACTGAGAGGTGAAATCTGTTCATTTCCTTTGCCTATGGATCCCTTGCCTCCAGGCACAGTAGGCTTGACCATTTCACCTTCTGAGAGTACGTACAAAATAGTGTCCATCACACACTGATGTGGGAAACTGGGGAATGTGTAGATAATATCCCAGTCACTAATACAGGTAGACAATGTGGAACTTATCACCCAGGAGAAGTAGTAGCATCAGGTTTAATCATACAGAATCCTAATAAGCAACCTGGTGATAGTCACCCAGATTCTGACTCCAGAAAAAAAAATCTAGGAATATATTAGACAGCAGCTGTAACAACTGACCAACCTATGCTCACGATCTATATAAATGGCCTACCATTAGAAGGATTGGTAGATACAGGTGCAGATTGTACAGTCATTAGAGGTGCCAATTGGCCCAATCACTGGCCAAAGATTAAAGCAGATACCTACATGTCTGGCATAAGAGGATCAATAGCAGCTGAAGTTAGTGCTGCCTCTATGAGATGGACTTTTGAAGGCAAAACAGGAGTTACTCCTTTTATAGTTGAAAAAAAATCCCCATCAATCTGTGGGGAAGAGATGTTTTACAGCAATTAGGGTTAAAAATTAGTACTTTGTTTTTTTAAGCAGGGCTGCTGTTGAAGGCCTGCCAACACTTTCACCTGTTTCTATCCAATGGAAAACTGATACACCAGTGTGGGTAAAACAGTGGCCCTTAGGTAGCGATAAAATTCAGGCCTTATTAGATATAGTACGGGAGCAGCTTGAACAAGGGCACTTACAACCTTCTCTAAGCCCTTGGAATTCCCCAGTATTTGTTGTAAGAAAGAAATCTGGAAAATGGAGGATGTTGACTGATTTAAGAAAGGTAAATGAATAGATGGAAACTATGGGAATGCTTCAGCCTGGACTTCCATCTCCTACTCAATTGCCTAGAGAATGGCCTCTTTGGCTCATAGATATTAAGGATTGTTTCTGTTCTATCCCTCTGGATAAGGAGGATATGAAAAGATTTGCCTTTTCAGTGCACAGCGTTAGCTTACACTGAGCCTTATAAAAGATATGAATGGACAGTTTTGCCACAGGGAATGAAAAACAGCCCACTATGTGTCAAATGTATGTTGCTGCTGTTCTTGCTCCAGTAAGAAAAGCCTTTCCAAAAGTTATGCTATTATATTATATGGATGATATATTGGGATGTGTACCTGAGGAACAAATGTTAGAAGCATGTCTACAAAAGACCATAGAAACACTAAGGAATTATAAATTGTACATAGCTGAAGAAAAAATTCAAAGACATGCTCCTTTTCAATATTTAGGATACGAAGTATACTCTAAGGTGCTTACAGTATAAAAACTGTCCTTAAGAACAGAGAAGTTAAACACCTTAAATGATTATCAGAAATTGATAGGAGATATCCAATGGATGCGACCAGTGTTAGACTTGACTACCTATCAGTTACAACCATTATATGACATTTTAAGGGGAGACAGTGCTTTAAATTCACCATGCTAGCTTACAAAAGAAGCTCAAGAGGCTTTGAGAAAAGTTGAACTGGCTTTATCCAATGTGGTTGAAAGAGTCACTCAAAAACCCTTGGAAATATCAGTTTTTGCCACATAAGAGGCACCCACAGCAGTCCTTCATCAAGGATACAGTGTGATAGAGTAGGTGAACCTCCCAGCACAACCACAACAAAGCCTTACCCCTTACCCAGTGCTTGTGGCTAGAATTTTATTAAAGGCCATTAAGTGAGCAGTACAATTATCTGGGACAAGACCTGACAAAATATATACCTTTTCCACAAATTAATGTGTGTTGTGAGACCATCCCACAGTGGCAAATTTTATTAGCCATGGCTCCAAATTTTACACATGGGTCTCCATTAAAGATAACCAGACTTTTACATAATTGGCGCTGGATTCTTGAAGAAAATGTTTCTAAAGTTCCTCTTAAAAGACCAACTATCTTTACAGATGCATCCAAACACAATACTCTCATGACTTAACTATAAAGAGAGTAGTCAGAACTCCTTTTCAATCTGCTCAGCAGAATGAACTGTATGCAATCATTCTAGCTCTTACTTATTATCCAGGAGACATAAATATAATATCTGATTCGGCCTATTCAGTAGGTGTGGTACAAAGAATTGCCACAGCCCAAATAAAATTTGCATCCTCTAATATATATCAGCTCTTTAAGAAACTTCAAGAGCAAGTGAGAAAGCTTCCAGGTAAGATTTATATTTTGCATGTCCACTCACATAGTGGACTTCCAGGTCCCATTTTTGATGGTAATTCAAAGGCAGATAGTCTACTAACTATGATGGTCAATACTTCTTTATTCCAAGAAGCCCAGGCATCTCATTATAAATATCATCAGGCTGCTTGAGCTTTACATTTACGATTTGGAATAACAAGAGAGGAAGCTAGGAGCATATAAAAGCCTGTACAGCTTGCCTGCCTTTCCACGCTCCTACACTGCCTCCAGGGAAGAACCCTTGTGGTTTGAGACCCAATGAAATCTGGCAAATGGATGTGACCCATTATAAATATTTCGGCCATTTGTCTTTTATCCATGTTGTGGTAGACACATTTTCAGGATTCACTTTTGCAATACCAGCAGCAAAAGAGACAGCCCGAGCGAGTGATCACTGAATTCCTCACACAAGCATTTGCTGTTATGGGTGTGCCACAAGCAATAAAAACAGACGAAGGTCCTGCATATACCTCCAAACATTTTGCACACTTTTGTGCATAGTATAAGATTTTACACACCACTGGCATACCCTTTAATACTCAAGGACAGTCAATAGTAGAGAGGAGAAACAGAGACATTAAGACTCTGCTCCAAAAACAAAAGAAAGGGGGAGCCACAAGTAACCCTAGAGAATTTCTAAATCTATTATTAATATAATCTATTATCTAATTATTAACTTCTTGATTTTTGACAAACATGCACTGGCTCAGGCAGACAGGTTTTATAACCCACTGGAAGGGTAGTGTCCAGTACGCATAGCTCCACTATCTTTAGATAATTGCCAGGTGATGTGGAGAGACCCAGAAAGTGGTGAATGGAAGGAACCAGATAGGCTAACTGCTTGGGGGAGAGGGTTTGCTTGTATCTCTACAGGTGGAGAAGGAATCAGATGGGTGCCAAAGAGCCATATTCGCCTTGTCTATCACAGAGAGACGGAGCAGACCCTTGAAAAGAAGGAGAAGACCCAAGAAATATCGGGTGGTTCTGTTGCTGATTGTCCTCATCATTGAAAAAGTGTGGCAGTTATGGCATTTGACTCATGGACATAGAAAATTGTTGGACTTCAAAATCCTCAGGAATCATTGGATTCTCTGAGACATGATAAGATTATTGTAGGACTTGAAAACCCTCAGGAATCATTGGATTCTTTGAGACATAAGACTTGAAAGCCCTCAGGAATCACTGGATTTTCTGAGAAATGATAAGACTCTTACAGGACTTCAAAATCTACTGGAATCATTGGATTCCCTAGCACATAAAAAGACTTTTGCAGGACTTCAAAAACTTGGGGGATCATTAGATTCCCTGATATGTGAAGCAATGGACAATAGATTGGTTTTGGACTATCTCTTGGCTGCTGAAGAAGGCGTATGTGTGACTGCTGTTTACATACTCTCCTTCTAGGACTTCTGGCAATCTTTTGCAACACCATGTTGATTTATATTGTTTGTTATACTGTTACTTGTGTGTACAATTCATATTTGTTATACCACATCAAGCCTGCACTGACTGTGGGGAAGGTCATCACTAATAGCCTCTGAGTTATTGCTATGTGCTTGTGTAATATCTCCCATGCTGATGGGATTGTGCATAATAAGACCTTTCAGCCCAGAAACCCGCTAGCAACCCCCACTTCCCTTTGGAAGTGCACCCTTTGGTGCTTTTCATCTCCCTTCCTGAGAAGTTGGGGGGAGGGGGGAGTCATGATCACCTCCTTTTCAGTGCTTTCACTTCCTTTCCTGAGAAGTCAGGGAGGGTGTGGTCATCTCCTCTTGGGGGCTCTGACCTCCCTGAGGAGTCAGGGATGGCATGACTACCTGTGTTCTAAAACAAAAGAAAGTGGGAGATATAATGGGCTGAGGCTCGAGTTGATGGGCTGAGGTCCCAAGCACGTGAGCTAAATAGTAATTGGACCATACTCTATTAATATATAAGCTTGGAGAAAGAACGGCCCCCACCCAATCTTTGTGCAAGTCCTGATGTGTTGTATAGGAAATGATGATTTTGCTGGGTGGAGGTAGGGGAGTGGAAAGGGAAGCAGAAGGAGAGACTGCTGGCTGGCATCTTGGCACAGCTGCTCACATTGCTATGGTGACTGCCCTTCACCTCTGATCCCCTTTTCACCTGCAATCCCCCTTTACCTCTGCTGGCTGGCTTCCCATCGCAGCTGCCCATATTGCTATCGCAATCCTTCTTCACCTCTACTGAGAATGAAGATTGAAGATTTTTCCCTTAACCTGAATTCCTGACTCCAGCTGATTTTAAATACGGGGCCATCGCATTCTTCGAGCTAGATTCAGAGTCCAGTTCTTTCTCTAGATATGGATAGCACTTTCCAACATGGATCTTTTGGAATTATCTTGGATCATTGTTCCATTGAGAAGAGCTAAGTGAGTCATAGTCAGTCACCTACACAATTGTGATGACCGCGTATTTAAAATCAGCCGGAGTCAGGAATTCAGGGTAAGGGAAAAATCTTCAATCTTTATTGAAGTGAAGAGGTGAAAAAGGATTGTGATAGCAATATGGACAAGAAGGATTGCAATAGCAGTATGGGCAGCTGCAACAGGAAGCCAGCTAGCAGAGAGAGATCTGAGCTAAAGGGCCGTCGCAATGGCAATACGAGCAGCTATGTCAAGACGCCAGCCAGCAGTCTCTCCTTCCTCTTCCCTTTCCACTCCCTTGCCTCCACCCACCAAAAACGTCATTTTCTACACAACACATCAGGACTTGCACAAAGAGTGGGCGGGGGCCATTCTTTCTCTAAGCTTATATATTAATAGAATATGGTCCAATTACTATTTAGCCTCACATGCTTGGGACCTCAGTGCATCAACTCAAGCCTTAGCCCATTATACACAATGTTGCTGTTACTATGTATAATGTTCTCTTGGTTCTGTTCATTTCACTTTGCATCAGTTCATAGTAAGATTTTCAGGGTTTTTTTTTTTTTTGGGGGGGGGGGAATTGGAAATCTACTGAGTAGAGCCTTTTTTAAAGGCCAATAGATTGTCAGAGTTGGAATGACTCTTAGGAGCCATTTAGTCCATCCCCTTCTTTTTATAGATATGAAAAATGAAATCTAGGAGTGTTAAATGGTTACACAATTTAAAAACTACTTAAATTTATAGTTCTAGTGCTATATGGGACCTTCAAGCTCATCTAGAATAAATCTTCTAGTTTTATAGGTAATACAATTAAAGTTCAGTAGCATAAAAGGACTTGTCCAAGATCATGTAACTAATTAATAGTATACTTAGAAATAAAACTCAGGTCTCCTGGTACTCTCTCTTTCCACCATGTTACTTCATATAGTCATGTGATATAGGAAGAATAATTGAGTCCATCATGTTGAGGCTAGGAAGGGATCCCAAAAGTTGGAGTCACAGACCAGTGTCACAAGGTGTCTCAAAAGAATTTTCAGGCTTGAACCCATTCCCAAGTCAAGGGGCTATTTATTGTAATTGTAATGCCAATTGAAGTGGGCTTAAGTCTGGAAGACTTAGCAAGGAGATACATTTATCTAGTTCTTCATGTTATAGATATACTAATTTTATTGGGATAGAACCAAGCAGTGGTCTCAAGAATTTGGTTATCACTGACCAACAGACAGTAATGTTTGTAAGGACTGCTCTAAGGCCAGAAGACTTAAAATAATTGACAGATTGTTAGAACAATAGACTCAGGATCACTTATATATCTTCCCTAAAGTCTAAGGGGAAAATATTATTATATTCCTAGACCAGAGGACTTTTATATCATTCACAGAACAAAAGATAAATTGTGGAAAATGTGAAAAAAAAATTCTTAGATCAGAGAGCTTCAGGATTCCAGCCAGAAGATTTAGAATCACTGACTTATTGTTAGAATAGAAGCCCCCTAAGGTCAAGGCTTAAAATCATTGCTGTCTCCTATAGAACTATATTATATCAATGGGAAATAAGCTACATTCCTGCCCAGTTATCATTTTCCCCAAGTGACTTCACTTTAGTATTGGATTCTAACAAAGTAACAAGCATTTATTAAGAATTTACCATATGCCAAACTTGTGCTAAGTGTTGAAATATAAATATAAGAAAAAAAATGACAGTGCCTTCCTTCAAATAACTTGTGTTTTAATGGAGGAGGGCAATACACAAAAGGGAGTTGAAAAGGTGAGAGGAATGGGAAAGGAGGGAACTATATTCATGGGGAAAAGGAGGAGTTGAAGTACAGAAAATCAGAAATAAATTGGGGAATGGAATGAAGGATGATTAATTGGATCTCTCCTCAAAATGGAGGTGGAATTCCAGATATAATTCACCAATGAGAGAAAGAGGCCAGTATTATAGATGTTCCAGATAGAGAAGGTGATAGGTGACAATGAATGTTCCAGCATGAGAAAACATCAAGGATTGAGCTAAGGTGGCAAAGTTCAAAAGAATTTTTATTCCTGCATATTCCTGCATAGTCTCCTTTTTTTTTTTTTTTGGCTGAGGCAATGGGGGTCACACAGCCAGCAAGTGTTAAATGTCTGAGACTAGATGTAGTCTCCTTTTAAATCTAGGATTACTTAGTTATTGTGTGTATGGTGGGGGGAGGGGATTAGAATAATGAATGTTTAAGGAGGAATTTGACTAAGGAAATATGTGATATATCATATTTGGTGCAGAGAACAGACCCAGAAAAGGTTGGAGGGTTGGGGAGAGTTGTAAGGAGGACATCAAAATGAATTAAATGATTTGCCATTTCCTTCTCCAGCTCATTTCACAAACAAAAAAACTGAGGCAAACAGAATTAAGCACCTTACCAAGAATCACATAGCTAATAAATATCTGAGGTTACATTTCACCTCAGGAAGATGGGTCTTCCTGACTTCAAGCTGAACATTCTATTCACTACACCATCTAGATATTCCCACTGTCTTCTAACTAGACTATTTTAAGATTCAGCTGGTTGTTTTCCCTGATTCAAGCCTCCTCCGAATCCAGTCTATTATCTCTTCAGTTATCAAAGTGATCTAACTTAAACTTAGGTATAGCCAACAACTCCCCCATTAGACAAACTCCCCTATTTCCCTATTCTATCAAGGATCAAATACAAAATTTTCTATTTGGTACTTTAAATCAACTTGAGTAGTCCTGCCTTTCTTGTCATGTACTTTATTTTCCTCCATATACTCTATGAAACAGTCATACTGGCCTACTTGCAGTTCCTCACATGTGACACTCTATCTCTTAACTCCATGAATTTTTGTTTTAATTAAATTTTATTATTTTCAATCAAGGAAAATTTGTTTTCTCTCCTGCCTACCCTTCATTCCCACCATTCAGAAATAAAAACAAAACTTTTGTTGCAAGCATGTATAGTCAAGCAAAACAAATTCCCACATTGGCTATGTCCCAAAAATATGTCTAAGTTTATACTCTGAGTCCATCATCTCTCTTTCCAGGAAAGAGATAAGTAGCATGTTTCATCATGAATTTTGTTAAGTCACTATGTTAATCAGAGTTGATAAAATTTTCAAAGTTGTTTCTTTTTATAATATTGTTGTTAGTGTATAAATTGTTCTTTTGGCTCTGCTCACTGCACTCTATTTCTAGTGCTCCCTATATCTAGATTTCTCTGGAACTCTACCTTTCCTATATTCATATACCAGTTGTTCAATCATCTCCAGTTGTTGGATGCCTTTAAGTTTCCAATTCTGTGTTACTTTTCAATGGCTTTTCAATGGCAATCTTCATTGCTTAGAATGTTTTTTTCTCCTCCCATTGGTTCCACCTTCACACCCATCCCAGCCCATCTCCTAATTTCCTTGATTAATCTTCAAGATTCAGTTCAAATTCTTGCATTGATGTCTTCCCTTAAATACCACTGCTAGTGTTTTCCGTCTGAGATTACTTTCAATTTACACAGTAACTGTCTTATATGTATACAATTGTTTCTTTTTAATCTTTCCCATTACAATGTGAGCTTCTTGAGAGCAGAGACCCGTGTTTTGCCTTTGAAAAATCCCTTGTGCTGATTACAGTGCCTGATGAATAGTATGTAGTTAATAAATGCTTGTTGAATGACTGACATGTACCAATTTAAATAATATATAGCAGAATTTTTCCTTCTGGGTTATTGGTTCTTTGAAAGTCTATGAACTTTCTTTTTTTTTAAAAAAAAAGGATCTTGATAACTATTTTAACACATGTGCTTTTCTTTTCCCATTGGTGAAAAGATAATAGTCTTAGCAGTCAGTTTAGATCATTTAGGCAGCAGCCTTTCCTTAAAGTGGAGTGACTCTTTTTCAATAGTTACCAATGAAAGCATTTATCCAGTAAGTGAGGTGTATAGTGGTACAGACCCCTATTTTGCAGGAAACAGTCTCTTCAAATACTCACATTTGAAAAACACTTTCAATCATAATTGTGGTTTTATCATTCAATGTAGAGTTTTCTGCCTAAATACTGTTCTCTTGGAATAGTATTGAAATACTCTTGAAGAGATTTAAAAAACAAAAAGCTGTTATCTCTGAGAATCCAGAAATATACTTGATGGCTATGAACCATGGAACACAGCTGAAGAAATGAAAAATGGAATATGCATTATTATCAAGAATAATTGAGCCAATCACACTATAACCAGGCAACCAAACTCCCATTGTACCCTTCATCTAGAATGATGGCTCCACTGTATAGATCAGTCAAAAAAGAGGATGGAACCAATGAAACTAAAAATGCCTTATATAAATATGTAACTCTGTTTAAGTGGGTGTTTAGAAAGGCAGAAATAGCTTTCATGGTGATAGGGTAAGCCTTACTCCTTATGGGACAATGAAAGCTGAGTCTGATTTCAGGGAGCCTAAATGAAAAAAAATCTTTTTACCACAGATGGCATTCTTTAAGTGCCTGGTAGATATTAACCAGTAGAGTTGATAGAGGGCTATCATTAAGATCAGCATTGTAAGCAAATGTTGATCAGACAGTTGTTTCTAACTCAAAAGACTTGCTTTGAACAAAAAAGTTTTACCTTATATTAATTATGTTAGTAATTACTTTGAATTTGTATAGTATCAATTTTCAAAGATTAAAGAACTCTTACATTTTTATTTTTAAAACATTATTATATCTAAAATAGGTTCTTAAGTTTGAATAAATAATGTAATTCTTGACAGCAGCACGTTTTTGCCAATTTAACAAACTTTTTTTTCTTTTCTCATTGATGAATTTCTCTTAGAACTTCTATTTTGTAAAGGGTCCAAGGCCAGCCAAATGCTAATCTCCTTACTCTACTGCTGACTTTCTCCCTACTATGTCAGGTTTTTTCTTTTAATATTGTTTTCTCCCATTTAAATGAAATGCCCATTCCAGGGCAGGAGCTGTCTTTCTTTGGGGCAGTATTTGGATCCCCAGCCCTCAATACATTACCTGGCACATAGAAAGTGCTTATTAATGTTTATTGCTTTGTCTTACCTAATCTATGTATTTTGTTTTATGAATTTAAAAACATTATGTTGATAAGGGGTCCCATGATTTTTGTTTGCTAGGGGCTATTCAAAATGTGTTTGTTTTCTTGGTTTTTTTTTTTTTTTTTTTTTTTGTAAAAATCACTGAGGTTTGTGTGGTACCAGTGTTAGAATTTTGACAACACACACATTGGTCTGGCTGAAAATGTTCATGTTCATTTTGCAAATATAAGGGAAAATATGCATGAATAAGTAAAATAATACATGAAAGAATATACTGTAGGCCTGAAATCCCTGCAAGGCTTGAGAAAATATACTGACTTACCAAGTCTGTGCTTGTCTGCATTTCTTTTTGGCAGGCATATAATACTGAACTATTTATAGTGAGGCAGGCAAGGGGTAAATGCATGTTAGTTAAAGGAGCACCTTAGGAAATAACTAAGACAGTTCTTTTAAGGGGGGAAAATACCACCTTAACTAAACTAGAATGGAAAAGTACAAGTTGAACTTGTGAAAAAGAAATATGGCAAATATTTTAAGATATGCTTCATAAAGAATGCTAAAAAATTGACTTAGAACCAGTTTACTGACTCTGGTTGATTCAGGGTTGTTACATGAAAAAGAGATCAGGCATATTTTTGTTTCACCTAAGAGCAGGAGTTCATAATATCTTTTGTATTATAGACTCTTTTGATAGTCCTTTTCAGAATAATGTTTTTAAATATATGAAATAAAACACCGAATTATAAAAAAGCTTAAATGTGTTGAAATAATTGTCAAAATATTAAATAAAATAAATTTGTAATGTAGTAATGCATAGTTTTTTTTTGCTAACCTGTTAAGTAAAAGGAAAATGCATTTAAAATATGAA
The DNA here is from genome assembly GCF_016432865.1 of Antechinus flavipes. Lineage (NCBI taxonomy): Eukaryota > Metazoa > Chordata > Mammalia > Dasyuromorphia > Dasyuridae > Antechinus > Antechinus flavipes. Next base: position 240,565,522 of record NC_067401.1, read on the forward strand.
TAGTTTGAGGGTTTTTTTTGGGGGAAATTTCAATATTTATTTTTTATTATCTTTTTTATTACTTATCTTAAATCATAACATTAAACTATAGGGCATCTTTCACAAGCCAATATGCTCTTAATGTTGTTCAATTGATTTCAAATTGTAACAAGATATAAAAGTATCTGTGATTTTTATTGGTAGCAAAGTTACTGGTACTTGCTAATACAGCTGCTTTGTTGTCTATGTTCATAGTTTGAAGGCAATGCTAAATTTCAGTTAGAGGTTATTGAAAATAAAGATATAATTGTTCTTAGCTACATTCATGGACTTACTGGACTTACTAGGAATCCATACACTCCAAGAATCTCTTCCCTAACAGGAAAAAAATTGAGAGTAATTTTTTTTTGTTAAGTTGGAAAAAGTTGAAGAGAGGAAAATACAGACTTGATTTAAAGAAAAATTTCTCAATAATTAATGCATCTAAAAGTGGAATAGGTTGTCTCAAGATGTAATAGGCTTTTGTCAGTTCAAGAAAGGATTTATGTGTGTGTGTGTATTAGTAAAATAAAATAGACATAAAGATATAGTGGGCTCCCTTCAGGGGTGTGCTGGTCAATAATGGGTTTTCTAAAGAAAACATACCACAAAACACTTTTAATTTTAATATGCATCATTAAGATTTTCTTCATCTCTGTCTGTCTAGATAATCAACAAAACAATATGTCAAACTCTGATTTCTAACATTTGTCAATTCCCAGACGTAACTGCTCACACTGAAAATTTAATAGTGATCTGTTTCCTCAAACTTGAGGCTGACTCTAAACACCCCAGCTGTCAAAGGTTTCATAATCACTTGTGAAGTGTGAGGTAAACTTAATTTTTGCTCCTGTGTTGAACTGGATGACTTGATTCTTTTGAAGGTTAAATAGTCACCTGACAAGAAACAATTCAAACATCAAGGACCCATATTCAGGATTACACAGGATATAGCAAAATCTATATTAAAAGATTGAAGGGCTTTGAATATGATATTCCAGAAGGTAAAAGAATTTGTATTCCAACCAAAACTCAATTAGGTTCTGAACATAACCTTTCAGAGGAAAAGATGGGCATTCAATTCATGAGAACTTTCAAACTTTTCTAAAGAAAATAATGAAACTGGACAATTTGATTTTCAAATACAAAACTTAAGAAAAGCATCAAAAGATAAACAGTTTTTAAAAAGGATCTTATTCAATAAGGTTCAAGTGTTTACATCCCTACATGGGAAGATGATATTTCTCATGCTTGAAAAGTATATCTTATTAGGGCAGTTAGAAGGGGTTACAGATATAAAATAAAAGAAGAGAGTACAGACATAAAATTACTTGATGTAATGATAATAAAATTTAATTAAGAGGTCAAAAAAGATTGTACTGTGAGAAAAAAAAAGAGGGAGGCAGAACTAGGTAAATAATATTATATGAAGAAACCATCAGATTTGGTTCAAAGAAAGAGTAACACACACACTGATTTAGGTAGAGAAATCTTACTCTATAGAGAACTTGGCAGGAGGGAAAGAGGAAAGAAAAGCAAGGGAGGGATAATAGAAAGGAGGGAAGATTGTGGAAGGCAGTAGAAAGAATCAAAACACTAATGATGAAGGATAGAATGAAAGGAGAGAAAAAAGTATAAAAAAGGGAATTAGGATGGAGGGAAATATAGTGAGTACCTATAATTGTGAATGTGAATATGAATGGGTTAAACTCTCCCATAAAAAAATTGAATAGAAGAATGGATTTAAAAACAGAATCCTACAATATGTTGTTTACAAGGAACACATTTGAAGCAAAGGGATAGACATAGAGAAAAGGTAAAAGACTGAAGCAGAATATATTATGCTTTAGCTGATATAAAAAGAAACAAGGGTAGTAATCCTGATGTCAGATAAAGCAAAAGCAAAAATAGATCTAATTAAAAAAGACAAGGAAGGAAATTACATCTTGCTAAATATCAATACTAAAGATATATACCAAGCAATATAGCATCCAAATTCTTAGAGGAAAAGATGAGTTACAGGAAGAATGAGACAGACCTCTCCCCAGAAATAGATAAATCTAACAACAGTATAAACAAGAAAGAAGTTAAGAAGAAGAACAGAATTTCAGAAAAGTTAGATATGATAGACTGCTGGAGAAAATTCAATAGACATAGATAGGAATATACCTTTTCTTTAGAGTACATGGCACCTACACAAAAATTGACTATGTACTGAGGTATAAAACTCACAATCAAATGAAGAAAGGCAAAAAACTTAAAGCCATACTTTTCAGATACTGGTGCCATGAAAATTGTATGTAATAAAGGGTCATGGAAAGACAGACTAAAAATTAATTGGAAACTAAATAATCCAATTCTAAAGAATGAACAAAATAGCAAATCATAGAAACAATCAACAATTTCATCAAAGAGAATGACAATGATGTGACATCATAACAAAATTTATGTAATAAAACTAAAGCAGTACTTAGGGGATATTTTCTATCTCTAAACGCTTACATGAATAAAATAGAGAAAGTACAGATTAATGAATTGGGTTGCAATTTTAAAAGTTAGAAAAAGGACAATTTAAAACCCTCAATTAGATATCAAAGGAGAGATTAATAAAACTAAAAGTGAGATAATTACTAAGCTAAAGTAATAAAACTTAAGATATGGTTTTATTAAAAAATCTATAAAATAGATAAATTTTTGGCTAATCTGATTAGAAAAAAAGAAAGAAAACCAAATCACCAGTTTCAAGAATAAAAATTTATGGTGAATTTGGTGAAATTACCACCAATAAAAAGGAAATCAAAGCAAAATTTAGGAGCTTTTTTGCCCAGCTGGATGGACATCAATGAATTTGATAATCTAAGAGAAGAAATAAAAACTTCAAATCATCCCATTTTAGAAAAAGAAATTGAACAAGTTAATAATGAACTCTCTAAGAAAAAATCTCCATGATCAGATGAATTTACAAGTGAGTTCTACCAAACATTTAAAGAACAATTAATTCTAATATTATACAAACTATTTGGGAAAATAAGTGAAGAAGGAATTCTACCAAATTCCTTTTCTGACATAAATATGGTACTGATTCTCAAACCAGAAACAACCAAAACTGCGAAAGGAAATTATAGACCAATTTTCCTAATAAATATTGATGCAAAAAATTTAAACTAAATATTAGCAAAGAGATTACAGCAATTTATTGTTGGATAATATATTAACTTTATAATAGGAATGTAGGATTGATTAAATATTAGAAAAATTATTAGTATACTTGATCACATGAAGGAAAAAAATAGAAATAATTTGATTATCTCAAAAAAGGATCAAAAAGCTTTTGATAAAATATAGCAACATCCCTATGAAAAACACTAAAAAGTATAGCAATAAATGGAGCTTTCCTTAAAATGATAAGTAGTATCTCTCTGAAATCATTAACAATTATTATCTGTAGTGGGGATAAAGGAAAATTCTTCCCAATATTATCAGGACTAAAACAAAATTGCCCATTATCTCCACCATTATCAATATTGTGCTAAAAATGTTAGCTATAGCAATGAGAAGAAAATAAAATTTAAAGAATTAGAATAGGTAAAGTGGAAACAAAATTATCACTCCTTATAGAGGATATGATGGTTTGAGGGTCGTAAAGAATGACTAAAAAAATTACTTGAAATATTAACATCTTCAGCAAAATTGTGGGATATAAAACCAGCCTCAAGAAATCATTTGCATTTCTATATATTACCAACAAAGCTCAGCAAGAAGATATAGATAAATTCCATTTAAAATGAACTAAACAATATAAAATATTTGGGAATCGTTTTCCAAAACAAACCAAGGAACTATTTGTACAAAACTACAAAACACTTTTCACACAAGTCAGGTCAAATAACTGGAAAGATATCAATTGCTCATGGGTAAGCTGAGCTAATATAACAAAAATGATAGTTTCCCCTAAATTAATTAATTTATTTAGTGCCATGCCAGACAAACTACCAAAAAGTTTTATAGAGCTAGAAAATATAATAAAAAAAATTATCAAGAAGAACAAAAGTCCAAAAATATTAAAGAAATTAATGGAAGGTGTTATAACTATTTCAGATATAAAATAATATAATAAAGCATCAATAAACAAAACTATTTGGTATTATGATGAATCATTAGATTGGGTACACAAGACACAGTAGTACTATTGTACATAGTAGTAAATGATTATAATAATTTATTGTTTGATAAACCCAGACTCAAGTTTCTGGAATAGGAATTCATTATTTGACAAAAACTGCTGGGAAAACTGGAAAATAGTACAAAAAAAAACCAGGCAGAGATCAATATTTTACACTGGCTACATAAAATAGACAAACAGAATGATATCAGAAGCAAATTAGGAGATCAAAGAATAGTTTGTTTGCAAGATCCATGGAAAGGGGAAGAATTTATGATCAAACAAGAGATAGAAAACATTATAAAAATAAACTATAATATGAAAAGTTTGATTAGATTAAATTAAAAAAAGATTTTGTACATATAAAAACCACGCAACTGTGATTTGAAGTAAAGAGGAAAGATGGAGGGTGTTTCTCATAAAAGCCTCATTTCTTAAATATATAGAGAACTAAATTGAATTTATAAGAATACAAGTCACTCCCCATTTGATAAATGGTGAAAGAATATGTACAGAGAGTTTTCAGATGAAGAAATTAAAGCTTTTGATAGTCACATAAAAATGCTCTAAATCACTATGCTTAGATAAATGCAAGTTAAAATAACTCTTAGATACTACCTCACACTTATTGCATTTGCATTTACTTATATGAGAGAAAAGGAAAATGATAACTATCTGAGAAAACTGGGGGAATCTGAGACCCTAATGCATTGTTAGAGGAGTTATGAACTGATCCAAACATTCTGAAGAGCAATTTGGAAGCATTCCCAAAGGACAATTAAACTGTGCATAACCTTTTATCCAGCAGCATCACTACTAGATCTGTGTCCCAAAGAGATCATTAAAAAAGGACAAAGGACCCACTTGTACAAAAATATTTATAATATATTTTTGTGATAGCAAATAATTAGACATTGAAGGGATGTCCATCAAATGAGGAATGGCTGAACAAGTTGTGCTATATGAATGTAATAGGAAACTATTGTACTATAAGAAATGATGAGCACATGGATTACAGAAAAACCTGTTAACTTATGTGCAACTTGGGAAGATGCTGAATGAAGTGAGCAGAATAAGGAAAACATTGTACCTCGGTAACAGCAATGCTGAACTATGATAGGCTGACTTAACTCTTTTTAGCAATACAATTATCTAAGCCAGTTCTGAAAGATTCATGAAAGAAAACACTATCCACATTCAGGGAAAGAACTGTGGAGTCTGCATGCAAATTGAAATATATTATTTTCACTTTTATTTGCTTGTTTTATGTGATTTTTCCATTTTGTTCTGATTCTTTTTTTTTTTTTTTACAACCTGACCAATATGGAAATAAGTTTACATGATTGCACATGTATAATCTATTCCATATTGCCTGCTATCCTTTGAGGGGAGAAAGGAAGCAATGAGGGCAAAAAAAAATTGAAACTCAAAATCTTATATAATAAAGAATGTTGGGAGGCAGAGCCAAGATGGTGGAGAGTAGACAAGTCTTTGTCTGAACTTTTCCAGCCTCCCTTATATCAATACCAGATCAAGTCTCTGAACTGGTTTTAGATTGACAGAACCCACAAATATTTGGAGTATAACAGAATTCCAGCTGAAAGTATGATGAAAAAAACTTCATGAAAGGTTTGTTTGAATTGGGCAGGGGAGAGGAGAGTGAAGGTGGCTCAGGGAAGGCACAGCACAGGGAGATAAAAGACAGCCAAGGATGGAGAGATTCCACATGCTGGGAAAATCTAGTGGGAAACTCTTAGCCAAAAATACAGCAGCATTACCTACTCTATCTTGATGTAGAAGCCCATGGATCATCATACTGGCTGTGATACCTTCCTCTCAACTACAGACAGTAAATAGCCCTGGAAACCCAAAATAATGTGGGAATTGGCCACACCCATCCAGGACAAGAAGAAAGCCACCAAAACTGGTCTCTGGACAGTATGAAGCTGTTGCCTACAGAGAAAGCTTGGGACAATCTCCCCTTTGCTAAAAGCAAACCTCAACTTATAAAAATGAGCAAAAAAGCAAAAAGGAGCTCTAATCATAGATAGCTTTTATGGAGATAAGGAAGTACAGATCTCAAACCCTAGGGACAGTAAAAGCAAAACATCCCCAGATGAAACCTCAAAGGATGATATGAGTTGGTCTCCATCTTATAAGACTGGCTTGGAAGAATTCAAAAAGGATTGTAAAAGACAAAAAAAAAATGGAGAAATGAAATGAGAACTTGGCAGGAGAGTTTGGAAATGGAAATACAGAAACTGTCTGAAGAAAACTCCTAAAAAGATACACTAAAATAGAAAAAGAATATAACTCCTTGAAAAACAGAATTTCTGAAATGGGAAAAAAAATTGAATGAACAAAACAACTCATTTAAAAGTTGAATTGGCCAAATGTAAAAAATTAATTAATTTAGTACCATGAAGCTAAATGAAGAAAATAATTCACTAAAAATCAGAACTAAACAAATGGAACTAAATGACTCAATGAAACAACAAGAATAAGTCAAATAAAACCAAACATATATATATATATATATATATATATATATATATATAATTGAACCAGCTACACCCAGCAAAAGAACTCTGGGAGATGACTATGAACTACTACATAGAATTCCCATTATTATTGGATTATCTGAAAATCATGATGAATAAAAGAGCCTAAGAAACATCTTTCAAGAAATCATCAAGGAAAACTGCCCTGATGTCTAAAAGTAAAGGGTAAAATAGCCAGTGAAAAATTCACTGACCAGTTCCTGAAAGAGATCCAAAAATGAAAACTGCAAGGAATATCATAGTCAAATTTCAGAATTATCAGGTCAAGGAGAAAATATTGGAAGCAGCCAGAAAGAAACAATTAAAATATTGAGGAGATACAATCAAGATTACCCAGGACCTAGCAGCTTCCAATTTTAAAAATTGACTAGCCTGGAATATGATATTCTGGAGGGTAAAGGAGCTCAAATTGGAACCAAGAATTAACTACAGCAAAATTAAGCATCATCTTTGAGGAAAAAAGATCAACTTTCAATGAAACAGGTGAATTTCATTTGTTTTTTTATGAAAGGACCAGAGCCAAACAGAAAATTTGATCTTCAAATACATAATTCAAGAGAAGTATAAAAATATAAAAATAAAAGAAAAAAAAGTTTAGACTTCCAGGGGTGGAGCCAAGATGACAGATATGACACATGTTTCTCTCTGACATTCTTTTTTCTTTTAATTCCATTTTTTTATTATAGTTTTTTTATCTACAAGTTATATGCATGGGCAATTTTACAGCATTGACAATTGCCAAATCTTTTGTTCCAATTTTCCCCCTCCTTTCCCCCACCCTTTCCCCCAGATGGTAGCTTGATCAATATATGTTATATATGTTAAAGTATAAATTAAATACAATATAAGTATACATGTCCAAACAGTTATTTTGCTGTACAAAAGATTTGGACTTTGAAATACAATTAGCCTGTGAAGGAAATCAAAAATGCAGGCAGACAAAAATAGAGGGAATGGGAATTCTGTGTAGTGGTTCATAGTCATCTCCCAGAGTTCTTTTGCTGGGTGTAGCTGGTTCAATTAATTACTGCTCTATTGGAGCTGATTTAGTTCATCTCATTGCTGAAGATGGCCACATCCATCAGAATCGGTCATCATATAGTATTGTTGTTGAAATATATAATGATCTCCTGGTCCTACTCATTTCACTCAACATCAGTTCATGCAAGTCTCTCCAGGCATTTCTGAAATCATCCTGTTGGTCATTCCTTATGGAACAAAAATATTCCATAATATTCATAAACCACAGTTTATTCAGCCATTCTCCAATTGATGGGCATGCACTCAGTTTCCAGTTTCTGGCCACTACAAAGAGGGCTGCCACAAACATTCTTGCACATACAAGTCTTTTTCCCTTCTTTAAAATCTCTTTGGGATATAAGCTCAGTAGTAACATTGCTGGATCAAAGGGTATGTACAGTTTGATAACTTTTTGAGCATAGTTCCAAATAGTGCTCAGAATGGCTGGATGTATTCACAATTCCAACAATGTATCAGTGTCCCTGTTTTCCCACATCCCCTCCAACATTCCACATTATCTTTCCCTATCATTCTAGCCAGTCTGACAGGTGTATAATGGTATCTCAGAGTTATCTTAATTTGCATTTCTCTGATTAATAATGACTTGGAGCATCTTTTCATATGGCTAGAAATAGTTTCAATTTCTTCATCTGAGAATTGTCTGTTCATATCCTTTGATTTATGAATTGGAGAATGGCTTGATTTCTTATAAATTAGAGTCAATTATATATGTTGGAAATGAGGCGTTTATCAGAACCTTTGACTGTAAAACTGTTTTCCCTGTTTATTGCTTCCCTTCTGATCTTGTATGCATTAGTTTTGTTTGTACAAACACTTTTCAATTTGATATAATCAAAATTTTCAATTTTGTGATCAGTAATGATCTCTAGTTCTTCTTTAGTCATAAATTCCTTCCTCATCCACAGGTCTGAGAAGTAAACTATCCTGTGCTCCTCTACTTTATTTATAATCTCATTCTTTATACTTAGGTCATGAACCTTATCTTGGTGTATGGTGTTAAGTGTGGGTCAATGCCTAGTTTCTGCCATACTAGTATCCAATTTTCCCAGCAATTTTTGTCAAACAGTGAGTTCTTATCCCAAAAGCTGGGGTCTTTGGGTTTGTCAAACATTAGATTACTAAAGTTATTGACTGTTTTGTCCTTTGAGCCTGATCTATTCCACTGATCAACTAGTCTATTTCTTAGCTAATACCAAATGATTTAGGCAACTGCTGCTTTATAATATAATTTTAGATCTGATACAGCTAGGCCACCTTCATTTGATTTTTTTTTTTCATTAATTCCCTTGAAATTCTTGAGTTTTTGTTTTTCCATATGAACTTTGTTGTTATTTTTTCTAGGTCATTAAAATAGTTTTTTTGTGAGTCTGATTGGTATAGCGCTAAATAAATAGATTAGTTTAGGAAGTATTGTCATCTTTATTATATTTGCTCACCCTATCCAAGAGCATTTAATATTTTTCCAATTGGTTAGATCAGACTTAATTTGTGTGGAAAGTGTTTTGTAGTTTTGCTCATAAAGTTTCTGATTTTCCCTTGGCAGATAGATTTGTAAATATTTTATACTATCAGTAGTTACTTTAAATGGAATTTCTCTTTGTAATTCCAACTGTTGGATTTTGTTAGTGATATATAAAAATGCTGAGGATATATGTGGGTTTATTTTGTATGCTGCAACTTTGCAAAAGTTGTGGATTATTTCTAATAGCTTTTTAGTAGAATCTCTGCAGTTCTCTAAGTATACCATCTATCATTAGCAAAGAGTGATAATTTGGTTTCCTTATTACCTATACTAATTCCTTTCATCTCTTTCTCAACTCTTATTGCCAAAGCTAGCATTTCTAATATAATATTGAATAGTAATGGTGATAGTGGGCAACCTTGTTTCACTCCTGATCTTATTGGGAATAGTTGCAGTTTATCCCTATTACATATGATGCTTACTGATGGTTTTAAATAGATACTACTAATTATTTTAAGGAAAAGTCCATTTATTCTTATACTCTCAAGTGTTTTTATTAGGAATGGATGTTGGATTTTATCAAGTGCTTTTTCTGCATCTATTGAGATGATCATATGGTTTTTGTTAGTTTGCTTATTGATATAGTCAATTATGTTAATAGTTTTCCTAATATTGAACCAGCCCTGCATTTGTGGTATAAATCCTACTTGATCATGGTGTATTATCCTAGGGATGATTTTCTGGAGTCTTTTTGCTAATATCTTATTTAAGATTTTATCATCAATATTCATTAGGGGGGATTGGTCTATAATTTTCTTTCTCTGTTTTCAACCCACCTGGTTTAGGTGTCAGTGCTATATCTGTGTCATAAAAGGAATTTGATAGGACTCCTTCATTCCCTATTTTTTCAAATAGTTTATATAGCATTGGGGCTAATTGTTCTTTAAATGTTTGGTAGAATTCACATACAAATCCATCTGGTCCTGGGGATTTTTTCTTAGGGAGCTGATTAACAACTTGTTCTATTTTTTTTCTGAAATCAGATTATTTAAGCAAGTTACTTCCTCCTCTGTTAATCTGGGAAGCCTATATTGTTAGAGGTAGTCATCCATTTCATTTAGGTTATTAAATTTATTGGCATGAAGTTGGGCAAAGTAACTCCTTATTATTTCTCTAATTTCCTCTTCATTGGTGGAAAGTTCTCTCTTTTCATTTTTAAGACTAATAATTTGGTTTTCCTCTCTCTTTTCTCTAATCAGATTTACCAAAGGTTTATCTATTTTATTGGTTTTTTCATAAAACCAACTCTTAGTTTTATTTATTAGTTAAATAGATTTTTTTGCTTTCAATATTATTAATTTCTCCTTTTAATTTTAGAATTTCAAGTTTAGTATTTGATTGGGGATTTTTAATTTGGTCTTTTTCTAGCTTTTTATGTTGCAAGCCCAATCCATTGATCTTCTTTTTCTCTGTTTTATTCAAGTAAGCCTCTAAGGATATAAAATTTCCCCTTATTACTGCTTTGGCTGCATTGGTATGATGTCTCATCCTTGTCATTATCTTGAGTGAAATTATTAATTGTGTCTGTAATTTGCTGTTTCACCCAATCATTCTTTAAGATGAGATTATTTAGTTTCCAATGATTTTTTGGTCTATTTACCCCTAACATTTTGTTCAATGTCGTTTTTATTGCATCGTGATCTGAAAAGAAAGCATTTACTATTTCTACCTTCCTGCATTTAATTTTGAGGTCTTTATGTCCTAATATATGGTCAATTTTTGTATAGATTCCATGAACTGCTGAGAAGAAAATATACTCCTTTCTGTCACTATTCAGTTTTCTCCAAAGATCTATCATACCTAATTTTTCTAACATTCTATTTACCTCTTTAATTTCTTTCTTATTTGTTTTGTGGTTTGATTTATATAATTCTGAGAGTGCAAGGTTGAGATGTCCCACCATTATAGTTGTGCTGTCTATTTCTTCTTGCAACTCTTAATTTCTCCTTTAGGAAGTTAGATGCTATACCACTTGGTGCATATATGTTTAGTATTGATAATGCTTCAATGTCTATGCTACCTTTTAGCAAGATATAGTTTCCTTTCTTATCTCTTTTAATTAGATCAATTTTTGCTTTTGCTTGATCTGAGATAAGGATGGCTACCCCGGCTTTTTTGACTTCACCTAAAGCATAATAGATTCTGCTCCAGCCTTTTACCTTTACTTTGTATGTATCTCCCTGCTTTAAATGTGTTTCCTATAAACAACATATTGTAGGGTTCTGACTTTTGATCCAGTCTGCTATCCACTTCCGCTTAATGGGAGAGTTCATCCCATTCACATTTATGGTTAAAATTACTAATTCTGTATTTCCTGCAATCTTATTATCCCTAGATTATGTGGGATATTATCTGGAAACTGTTTGCTATTAGTCTCCTCAGTATTGCAAACCTGCTCTTTTTCTGTATAGAAGCTATTGATCATCCTTTTGATTTTTTTATTCATTTTTTAAAACCTGTAGGGTCGGGACTTCCAGCCAAGTTGGCGGAGAGGAGGCACACAGCTGTGTAAGCTCTGGATTTTTCTCTCACTATCCATTTCATTACCAGCCTCTGAATTGATGCTTGACTGAAAAAAAAACCCCACAAATAGTTACAAAGAGAAGCCATCCTTGAGATTCGCCAAGAAAGGTCTGTTTTTGCATGAGGGCTGGGAAGGTTTTGGATCGGGTGCAGGGTGCGGGCAGGCAGCTGAGAGCACAGCAGGCAGCTCACAACCGAGCAGACTGGAGAGGGGGTGGGGTGTGATCGCAGCTGTCTCTGCAGAGAGAGCTTTGCTACAGGATTGGATACTTTGCCCTGGCAGCAAGTCAGTAGCCCAGCAGAGAAGCTAAAAACACCGGGGTGAAGAATACAACCCCAAACAGCTGGAGTCTCTCGGGACCTGGCCTGGACACTATTTTCCAGGAAATTATCAAAGAGAACTGCCCAGAAGTCATAGGAACAGAGGATAAAATAGACATTGAAAGAATTCATCGATCACCCATTGAAAGGGATCCTAAAATCAAAACACAAAGGAATATAGTGGCCAAATGCCAGAACTCTCAGATGAAGGAAAAAATATTGCAAGCAGCTAGAAAAACCCAATTCAAGCATCAAGGAGCCACAACAAGGATCACCCAGGATCTAGCAGCATCCACATTAAAGGATAGAAGGGCCTGGAATATGATATTCCAAAAGACTAAAGAACTTGGTATGCAACCAAAAATAACTTACCCAACTAGAATGAGCATCTTTTTCCAGGGAAGAAGATGGACATTCAACAAAGTAAGCGAGTTTCACCTTTTTTTGATGAAAAAGCCATAACTTAACAAAAAGTTTGATCTACAAATATAGAACTCAAGAGAAATCTAAAAAGGTAAAGATTAATCTTGGGAACTATATTTCGGCTATAAAGATGTATAAAGAATACATGTATGCCTTGTTCTAGAAAATAGACGTGGAAAGGACATTGTACCAGAAAAAGGGTAAAGTGGGGGTACTACATCTCATGAAGAGGCAAAGGAAACCTATTCTATCTGAGAGAAAGAATGGAGGTGGATGAATATAGTGGGTATCTTACTGCCTTCAGAATTGGCTTTAAGAGAAAAATTTTAGACATATTCAATTTATGGTGAAACTTCTCCTACCTCATTGAAAAGTGAGAAGGGAAAAGTGAAAAGGGAAGGAATAAGCTAAGCGGAAGGGAATACGGAAACAGGGAGGGAAAGGGGTAAGATAGGGGGAGGAAATCTGAGGCAGGGAGGAGAGATACTAAAAGGGAGGGCTGTGAGAAGCAAGTGGTGCTCACAAGCTTAATACTGGGAAGGGGGGGAAGGGGGAAAGAAGGGAGAAAAGCATAAACCGGGTTAAAAAGATGGCAAGTAATACAGAATTGGTCATTTTAACCATAAATGTGAACGGGGTAAACTCCCCCATAAAGAGGAAGTGGTTAGCAGAATGGATTAAAAGCCAGAATCCTACAATATGTTGTTTACAGGAAACACACCTGAAGCGGGGAGATACATGCAGGTTAAAGGTAAAAGATTGGAGCAAAATCTACTATGCTTCAGGTGAAGTCAAAAAAGCAGGGGTAGCCATCCTGATCTCAGATCAAGCTAAAGCAAAAATTGATCTAATTAAAAGAGATAAGGAAGGGCATTATATTTTGCTAAAGGGTAGTATGGATAACGAAGCACTATCTATATTAAACATATATGCACCAAGTGGTGTAGCATCTAAATTCTTAAAAGAGAAATTAAGAGAGCTGCAAGAAGAAATAGACAGCAAAACTGTAATAATGGGAGATCTCAACCTTGCACTCTCAGAATTAGATAAATCAAACCACAAAATAAATAAGAAAGAAGTCAAAGAGGTAAATAGAATACTAGAAAAGTTAGATATGATAGATCTCTGGAGAAAATGTAATGGAGACAGAAAGGAGTACACTTTCTTTTCAGCAGTTCATGGAACCTATACAAAAATTGACCATATATTAGGACATAAAAACCTCAAACTCAAATACAGTAAGGCAGAAATAGTAAATGCATCCTTTTCAGACCACAATGCAATGAAAATTACATTCAACAAAAAGCCAGGGGAAAGTAGACCAAAAAATAATTGGAAACTAAATAATCTCATACTAAAGAATGATTGGGTGAAATGATTGGGTGAAACAGCAAATCATAAACATAATAACTTCACCCAAGAAAATGATAATAATGAGACATCATACTAAAATGTATGGGATGCAGCCAAAGCAATAATTAGGGGAAATTTCATATCTCTAGAGGTCTATTTGTATAAAATAGAGAAAGAGAAGGTCAATGAATTGGGCTTGCAACTAAAAATGCTAGAAAAGGAACAAATTAAAAACCCCCAGTCAAACACTAAACTTGAAATTCTAAAAATAAAAGGAGAGATCAATAAAATTGAAAGTAAAAAAACTATTGAATTAATAAAACTAAGAGTTGGTTCTATGATAAAACCAACAAAATACACAAAGCCTTAGTAAATAAATATTTTAATGATCTAGAAAAATAACAACAAAATTCATATGGAACAATAAAAAGTCGAGAATCTCAAGGGAATTAATGAAACAAAAAATCAAATGAAGGTGGCCTAGCTGTATCTGATCTAAAATTATATTATAAAGCAGCAGTCACCAAAACCATTTGGTATTGGCTAAGAAATAGATTAGTTGATCAGTGGAAAAGGTTAGGTTCACAAGACAGAATAGTCAATTATAGCAATCTAGTGTTTGACAAACCCAAAGATCCTAACTTTTGGGATAAGAATTCATTATTTGATAAAAACTGCTGGGATAACTGGAAATTACTATGGCAGAAATTAGGCATGGATCCACACTTAACACCATATACCAAGATAAGATCGAAATGGGTCCATGACCTAGACATAAAGAACGAGATTATACATAAATTAGAGGAACATAGGATAGTTTATCTCTCAGACTTGTGGAGGAGAAAGAAATTTGTGATCAAAGATGAACTAGAGACCATTACTGATCACAAAATTAAAAAATTTTGATTACATCAAATTAAAAAGCCTTTGTACAAACAAAACTAATGCAAACAAGATTAGAAGGGAAGCAACAAACTGGGAAAACATCTTCACAGTTAAAGGTTCTGATAAAGGCCTCATTTCCAAAATATATAGAGAACTGACTCAAATTTATAAGAAATCAAGCCATTTTTCAATTGATAAATGGTCAAAGGATATGAACAGACAATTTTCAGATGATGAAATTGAAACTATTACCACTCATATAAGAGAATGTTCCAAATCATTAATGGATCAGAAAAATGCAAATTAAGACAACTCTGAGATACCACTACACATCTGTCAGATTGGCTAAGATGACAGGAAAAAATAATGATGAATGTTGGAGGGGATGAGGGAAAACTGGGACACTGATGCATTGTTGGTGGAGTTGTGAATGAATCCAACCATTCTGGAGAGCAATCTGGAATTATGCCCAAAAAATTATCAAATTGTGCATACCCTTTGATCCAGCAGTGTTTCTATTGGGCTTATATCCCAAAGAAATACTAAAGAAGGGAAAGGGACCTATATGTGCCAAAATGTTTGTGGCAGCCCTGTTTGCAATAGCTAGAAACTGGAAATTGAATGGATGCCCATCAATTGGAGAATGGCTAGGTAAATTGTGGTATATGAATGTTATGGAATATTATTGTTCTGTAAGAAATGACCAGCAGGATGAATACAGAGAGTCTTGGAGAGACTTACATGAACTGATGCTAAATGAAATAAGCAGAACCAGGAGATCACTTTACACTTCGACAACGATATTGTATGAGGATGTATTCTGATGGAAGTGGATTTCTTTGACAAAGACTCAGTTTCAATTGATAAATGATGGACAGAAGCAGCTACACCCAAAGAAAGAACACTGGGAAACAAATATGAACTTTTTGCATTTTTGTTTTTCTTCCCGGATTATTTTTACCTTCTGAATCCAATTCTCCCTGTGCAACAAGAGAACTGTTCGGTTCTGCAAACATATATTGTATCTAGGATATACTGAAACATATCTAACATATATAGGACTGTTTGCCATCTAGGGGAGGGATTAGAGGGAGGGAGGGGAAAAATTTGAACAGAAGCGAGTGCAAGGGATGTTGTAAAAAAAAAATTACCCTGGCATGGATTCTGTCAATATAAAGTTATTATAAAATAAAATAATACATATATATATATATATATATATATATATATATATATATATATATATATATATATATATATATATATATATATATATATAAAAGAAAGAGCCATTTGCATCCAGAGATATTACTATGAAGATAACATGCAGACCAAAAAAAAACAAAAAAAACAAAAACCTGTAGGGTCTGCCTTCAGGCAAGGAGGTTACCAGCTTCCTCTGCAAAGTAGGAATAGGTATAAAAGAGCTGCAAAGAGCAGCGAGATACAGGGAGTACTCTGGGGAATCCCCCCCCCCCCCATCACCGGAAGTGATGCAGATCTGGTTAGCACAGGCCAACCTGCAGAAGTGCCCAGTGAAGAACCCTGATGTGCAGATTAGCAACTTCCCTGAGGCTACAGGCTGAATAGTAAAAGTGTCACTACCCCAGGCCAAAGCCCACCATAGGGCTGTGGATATTAGCAGATGACCACCAAATAGCCCCGAATGGACCCGAAGTGTCTCTGCCCCAGGAAGCATAGTTACACTGCAGAAGTTCTATTGCCCCAGGCCAAGCCCCACACTGTGCAGATTAGAGGCTGCCCTGGGCTGTGCCCACCTGTTGTGCAGATTTGTAACTGCCCCGAACTGCAGAGCTGTGTTATGGTCTATGCTGAGTCCCTCACTTCTGGTTTTGGATGCGTATAGTCAGATCTTGTTAGCTTCTGGCATTTTTTAGAGTACCCTCTGCCCTAGCTTTAATTTCTCTGCCAGTTTACTGCTTTGTAATCAAAGCAAAGCAATCAGCCTATGGCAGAGTCATCTTTATAACTTTTCTACCCACAGAAGTCACCCCTGCCCCTCGTCTGCTCCAGACACCAGTCCCTCCCTGTTTGCCCTGGTCTGTTCCTGACCCCTCAGGACAAACCTTTCCTGGCAATCTTCCAGATTATCTTCAACAGTAAGTTGTTGTGCCTCTAAACTTTATGGGTTTTACCAGTCAAGCACTATTTTTGAGGCTGAATTTAATAATTGGTCATGAAGGCATGAGAAAATCTTAGAAAGTTGTGTGTGCCTTCTCTGCCATCTTGGCTCCACCATCTCTCTGATCTTCTTTACAATCCTCACAATAATTATGAAATCCAGGCTTTGAGTTGGCTCTGGACAGGCAGAACCCACAAATATTGGGAGTGCAACAAATTATCAGCAGAAGATAATTTCAAAGATCACCAAAAAAGGTCTGTTTCAATTGGAAATGGGAGGGAGGCAGCCACTATAGATAGGTCAGAGTCACAGGGCAAAGAATTGACAGCAGAAAACAGACCAGAAAAGATCTGTTTCAATCAGAAATGGGAGAGAGGCAGTGAAGCACAAATAGCTGATCACAAACACCAGCACAGACAGAGCAGACTCCTGGGGTAGAGCATTCTCAGTGTGGCAGTATGACTTTCACGGGGCAGAGAGTTTGTGGGAGGAAGCAGACCAGAGAAGGTCTGTTTCAATCAGAAATGGGAGAGAGACAGCAAGGCCCACAGCTGAGCACAAATGCCAGCACAGATAACTCAGATTGCTGCAGCAGTGCAGTATCAGGGTGACTGAGCAGGCTCTGACCACAAACACCAAGGCAGGCAGCACAGAGCCCTGGGAATTGCTGACTCCATGGTGGCAGAGCCAGTACTAGGAGTGAATCAGCACTGATTCAGCACAGCTGTAGTTGCTTGGAAAACTTCTCTCGCCCTAAAGGCAGACCTTAACTTTAAAAAAAAATGAGTAAAAAAAGTAAAGAGAACTCTTACAATTGACAGTTTTTATGGTGAAAGAGAAGAATAGATTTCAAACCCTGAGGAGACTAAAGGCAGTTTGTTTCCAGATGAATCTCCAAAAGGTGAAGTAACCTAGTCCCCATCACACAAGGCTCTCCTCTAAGAACTTAAAAAAGATCTTAAAAGAGAGCTAGAAGAAAAATGGGGAAAGGAAATGAAAGCCTTGAAATAAAGTTGGAAAAGGCAACACAAAATAGATACAGTGAAATGGAAAAAACATATAACTCATTAAAAGATAGATTTAATAAACTAGAAAATGAAAGCAAATTCCAGAAAAATAGAATTTGTGAAACAGAAAAAGAAAATAACTTCTTGGAAATAACTTCTTAAAAAGCAGAATTTGTGAAATGGGAAAAAATTCCGTTGAACAAAATAACACATTCAAAGACTCAATTGTACAAATACAAATATGTTTTAAAAAGTAAACGAAGAAAATCACACACTAAAGTTCAGAATTTAACAAATGGAAATGAATGACTCAATAAGGCAACAAGAATCAGTCAAGCAAAACCAAAAAAAAAAAAAAAAAAAAAAAAAAAAAAGAAAAAAAAAAAAAAAAAAAGAAAAAATAGAAAAAATGTAAAATACCTAATGGGGAAAACAACCAACATGTAAAATAGATCTGGGAGAGATAATCTAAGGATTATTGGACTCCCAGAAATACATGATGAAAAAAGAGCCTAGACACTATTTTTCAAGAAATCATCTTCCCAGATGTCAAAGAAACAGAAGGTAAAATAGACATTGAAAGAATTCATTGATCACCTACAGAAAGAGATTCCAAAATTAAAACTCCAAGAAATATTGTGGCTAAATTCCAGAACTATCAGACCAAGGAAAAAAATATTGCAAGCAACCAAAAAAAAATAATTCAAATACCAAGGAGCCACAATAAGGATCACTCAGGATCTAGCAGCTTCCACATGAAAGGATCAAAGAGCCTGGGATCTGATATTCCAAAAGGCAAAAGAACTTGGTATGCAGCCAAGAATAACTTACCCGGCCAAACTGAGCATTTTCTTCCAGGGAAGAAGATGGACATTCAATGAAATAGGTGAATTCCATTTATTTATGATGAAAAAACCAGAGCTGAAGAAAAATTTTGACCTCCAAATATAGGACTCAAGAGAGACATAAAAAGGTTAAAAGAAATCTTGGGAACTATATTTCTGTTATGAGTATACATAAAGACTACATGTATAATTTGGTTTACTGTTATAAAATAAAAAAGAATCTAGAGGTGGAAAGGAAATTGTACCAGAAAAAGGGAAAAGTGGAGGTACTATATCTCATGAAGAGGAAAAGGAAACCTATTATATCTAAGGGAAAAAAGGGGAGGGGGATGATCATAGCATGACTCATACTCTCATCAGAATTGACTCAAAGAGAAAATATTAGACAGAGTTGGTTTACAGAGAAACTTTTCCCACCTCACTGAAAAGTGGAAGGGGAAAAGTGAAAATGAAAGAGGTAGAGTAAATAGAAGGGAATACAGAAATTGAAAGGGAGAGGTTTAAGAAAAGGGGAGGGAAGGATCCTAAAGAGGGAAGGCTAAGGCAAGTGGTGCTCATAAATTTAATACTGGGGAGGAGGGTAAGGGGAAAAGGAAAAGGAAAAAAGCATAACTTGGGGTTAACAAGATGACAGGAAATTCAAAATATGTTGTTTACAGGAAACATACTTGAAGCAAAGTGATACATACAGAGTAAAGATAAAATGCGGGAGCAGAATCTACTCTGCTTCACTGAAGTCAAGAGAAAATCAGTGGATTAAGCTTTAGGTAGGATGAAAAAGAAAAAGCAAATTATAGATCAATCTCCCTAATGAACATTGAAGCAAAAATGTTAAATAAAATATTAGCAAAAAAATTACAGAAAATCATCCCCAGGATAATACACCATGACCAAGGAGGATTTATACCAGGAATGCAGGGCTGGTTTAATATTAGGAAAACTATTAACATAATTGGTTATATAATCAAATTAACCAAAACCATATGATCATCTCACTAGATGCAGAAAAAGCACTGGATAAAATCCAACACTCATTCCTATTAAAAAGACTAGAGAGTATAGGAATAAATGGACTTTTCCTTAAAATAGTCATTAGCATCTAGTTAAAATCATCTATGAGCATCATATGTGATGGTGATAAACCAGCACCATTCCCAATCAAATCAGGAGTGAAACAATGTTGCCCACTATTCCATTACTATTCAATATTGTGTTAGAAATGCTAGCTTGAGCAATAAGAGATAAAAAACAGATTAAAGCAATTAGAGTAGGTAATGAGGATATCAAATTATCAGTCTTTGCAGATGATATGATGGTATACTTAGAGAACCGCAGAGATTCTACTAAAAAGCTACTAGAAATAATCCACAACTTTTGTGAAGTTGCAGCATACAAAATAAACCCACATAAATCCTCAACATTTTTATACATCACTAACAAAACCTAACAGCAAGAGATACAAAGTGAAATTCCATTTAAAATAACTGTAGATAATATAAAATATTTGGGAATCTCTCTGCCAAGGGAAAGTCAGGAGCTTTATGAGCAAAAGTACAAAACACTTAGCACACAAATTAAGTCAGATCTAAATAATTGGAAAAATATTAAGTGCTCTTGGATAGGTTGAGTGAATATAATATAGATGACAATATTACCTATTTATTTAATGCTATACCAATCAGACTCTCAAGAAACTATTTTAATGACCTAGAAAAATATCAACAAAATTGATCTAGAAGAACAAAAGGTCAAGAATTTCAAGGGAACTAATGAAAAAAAAATCAAATGAAGGTGGTCTAGCTGTACTTGATCTAAAACTATATTATAAAGCAGTGGTCACCAAAACCATTTGGTATTGACTAAGAAATAGACTACTTGATCAGTGGAATAAGTTAGGTTCCCAGGACAAAATAGTCAATAATTTTAGCAATCTAGTTTTTGACAAACCCAAAGACCCCAATTTTGGGGATAAGAATTCACTATTTGACAAAAACTGCTAAGAAAATTGAAAATCAGTATGGCAGAAACTAAGGATTGACTCACACTTAACACCATACATCAAGATAAGATCAAATGGGTTCATGATTTAGCCATAAAGAATGAGATTATAAATAAATTAGAGGGACATAGAATAGTTTATCTCTGAGACCTATAGAGAAGGAAGGAATTTGTGACCAAAAAGAACTAGAGATCATTATTGATCACAAAATAGAAAATTTTGTTTATATCAAATTAAAAAGCTTTTGTACAAACAAAACTAATGCAGACAAGGTTAGAAGGGAAGCAATAAACTGGGAAAACATCTTTACAGTTAAAGGTTCTGATAAAGGCCTCATTAACAAAATATAAAGAGAATTGACTCAAATTTATAAGAAATCAATCCATTCTCCAATTGATAAGTGGTCAAAGAATATGAACAGACAATTTTTAGATGATGAAATTGAAACTATTTCTACCCATATAAAAAGGTGTTCCAAATCATTATTGATCAGAGAAATGCAAATTAAGACAACTCTGAGATACCATTACATACCTCTCAGATTGGCTAAGATGACAGGAAAAGATAATGATGAATGTTGGAGGGAATGTGGGAAAACTGGGACACTGATACATTGTTGGTGGTGTTGTGAATGAATCCACCCATTCTGGAGAGTGATTTGGAACTATACTCAAAAAGCTGTCAAACTGTGCATACCCTTTGATCCAGCAGTGTCACTACTGGACTTATATCCCAAAGAGATATTAAAGAAGGGAAAAGAACCTGTATGTACAAAAATGTTTGTGGCAACTTTTTTTTTATAGTGGCTAGAAACTGGAAATTGAATGGATGCCCATCAAATGGAGAATGGCTGAGTAAATTGTGGTATATGAATGTTATGGAATATTATTGTTCTCTAAGAAATGACCAGTAGGGTGAATACAGAGAGGCTTGGAGAGACTTACATGAACTTATGCTAAGTGAAATGAGCAGAACCAGGAGATCATTATACACTTCAACAACGATACTGTATGAAGATCAATTCTCTTTTTTTTTTAAATTTTTATTTAATAATTACTTTATATTGACACTCGTTTCTGTTCCAATTTTTTTTCCCTTCCTCCCTCCCCTAGATGGCAAGCAGTCCTTTATATGTTGGATATGTTGCAGTATATCCTAGATACAATATATGTTTGCAGAACCGAACAGTTCTCTTGTTGCTTAGGGAGAATTGGATTCAGAAGGTATAAATAACCCGGGAAGAAAAACAAAAATGCAGATAGTTCACATTCGTTTCCCAGTGTTCTTTCTTTGGGTGTAGCTGCTTTTGTCCGTCATTTATCAATTGAAACTCAGGTCTCTTTGTCAAAGAAATCCCCTTCCATCAAAATATGTCCTCATACAATATCATTGTCGAAGTGTATAATGATCTCCTCGTTCTGCTCATCTCACTTAGCATCAGTTCATGTAAGTCTTGCCAATCCTCGCTGTATTCATCCTGCTGGTCATTTCTTACAGAACAATAATATTCCATAACATTCATATACCATAATTTACCCAGCCATTCTCCAATTGATGGGCATCCATTCATTTTCCAGTTTCTAGCCACTACAAACAGGGCTGCTACAAACATTTTGGCACATACAGGTCCCTTTCCCTTCTTTAGTATTTCTTTGAGATATAAGCCCAATAGAAACACTGCTGGATCAAAGGGTATGCACAATTTGATAATTTTTTGGGCATAATTCCAGATTGCTCTCCAGAAAGGTTGGATTCGTTCACAACTCCACCAACAATGCAATAGTGTCCCAGTTTTCCCGCATCCCCTCCAACATTCATCATTATTTTTTCCTGTCATCTTAGCCAATCTGACAGGTGTGTAGTGGTATCTCAGAGTTGTCTTAATTTGCATTTCTCTGATCAATAATGATTTGGAACACTCTTTCATATGAGTGGTAATAGTTTCAATTTCATCCTCTGAAAATTGTCTGTTCATATCCTTTGACCATTTATCAATTGGAGAATGGCTTGATTTCTTATAAATTTGAGTCAGTTCTCTATATATTTTGGAAATGAGGCCTTTATCAGAACCTTTAACTGTGAAAATGTTTTCCCAGTTTGTTGCTTCCCTTCTAATCTTGTTTGCATTAGTTTTATTTGTACAAAGGCTTTTTAATTTGATGTAATCGAAATTTTCTATTTTGTTATCAGTAATGGTCTCTAGTTCATCTTTGGTCACAAATTTCTTTCTCCTCCACAAGTCTGAGAGATAAACTATTCTATGTTCCTCTAATTTATTTATAATCTCGTTCTTTATGCCTAGGTCATAGGCCCATTTTGATCTTATCTTGGTATATGGTGTTAAGTGTGGGTCCATGCCTAATTTCTGCCATACTAATTTCCAATTATCCCAGCAGTTTTTATCAAATAATGAATTCTTTTCCCAGAAGTTAGGGGCTTTGGGTTTGTCAAACACTAAAGTGCTATAATTGACTATTCTGTCTTGTGAACCTAGCCTTTTCCACTGATCAGCTAATCTATTTCTTAGCCAATACCAAATGGTTTTGGTGACTGCTGCTTTATAATATAATTTTAGATCAGGTACAGCTAGGCCACCTTCATTTGATTTTTTTTTTCATTAATTCCCTTGAGATTCTCGACTTTTTATTGTTCCATATGAATTTTGTTGTTATTTTTTCTAGATCAATAAAATATTTTCTTGGAAGTCTGATTGGTATAGCACTAAATAAATAGATTAGTTTAGGGACTATTGTCATCTTTATTATGTTCGCTCGGCCGATCCAAGAGCACTTAATATTTTTCCAATTATTTAAGTCTGACTTTATTTGTGTGGAGACTTTTTTATAGTTTTGCTCGTATAATTCCTGACTTTCCTTTGGTAGATAGATTCCCAAATATTTTGGAAATGAGGCCTTTATCAGAACCTTTAACTGTGAAAATGTTTTCCCAGTTTGTTGCTTCCCTTCTAATCTTGTTTGCATTAGTTCTATTTGTACAAAGGCTTTTTAATTTGATGTAATCGAAATTTTCTATTTTGTGATCAGTAATGGTCTCTAGTTCATCTTTGGTCACAAATTTCTTTCTCCTCCACAAGTCTGAGAGATAAACTATTTTATGTTCCTCTAATTTATTTATAATCTCGTTCTTTATGCCTAGGTCATAGGACCATTTTGATCTTATCTTGGTATATGGTGTTAAGTGTGGGTCCATGCCTAATTTCTGCCATACTAATTTCCAGTTATCCCAGCAGTTTTTATCAAATAATGAATTCTTTTCCCAGAAGTTAGGGGCTTTGGGTTTGTCAAACACTAAAGTGCTATAATTGACTATTCTGTCTTGTGAACCTAGCCTTTTCCACTGATCAGCTAATCTATTTCTTAGCCAATACCAAATGGTTTTGGTGACTGCTGCTTTATAATATAATTTTAGATCAGGTACAGCTAGGCCACCTTCATTTGATTTTTTTTTCATTAATTCCCTTGAGATTCTCGACTTTTTATTGTTCCATATGAATTTTGTTGTTATTTTTTCTAGATCAATAAAATATTTTCTTGGAAGTCTGATTGGTATAGCACTAAATAAATAGATTAGTTTAGGGACTATTGTCATCTTTATTATGTTCGCTCGGCCGATCCAAGAGCACTTAATATTTTTCCAATTATTTAAGTCTGACTTTATTTGTGTGGAGACTTTTTTATAGTTTTGCTCGTATAATTCCTGACTTTCCTTTGGTAGATAGATTCCCAAATATTTTATGGTATCAACAGTTATTCTGAATGGAATTTCTCTTTGTATCTCTTGCTGTTGGGTTTTGTTGGTGATGTATAAAAATGCTGAGGATTTATGGGGATTTATTTTGTAGCCAGCTACTTTGCTAAAATTATTAATTATTTCCAATAGCTTTTTAGTAGAATCTCTGGGGTTCTCTAGGTATACCATCATATCATCTGCAAAGAGTGATAGTTTGGTTTCCTCATTGCCTACTCTAATTCCTTTAATTTCTTTCTCGACTCTTATTGCCGAGGCTAGTGTTTCTAATACGATATTAAATAATAATGGTGATAGTGGGCAACCTTGCTTCACTCCAGATCTTACTGGGAAAAGTTCCAGTTTTTCCCCATTGCATATGATGCTTACTGATGGTTTT
The DNA here is from genome assembly GCF_016432865.1 of Antechinus flavipes. Classification (NCBI taxonomy): domain Eukaryota; kingdom Metazoa; phylum Chordata; class Mammalia; order Dasyuromorphia; family Dasyuridae; genus Antechinus; species Antechinus flavipes. The sequence goes on from NC_067401.1 coordinate 240,590,472, forward strand.
AAATATATGCTCCTGACTATTTTAAGGAAAAGTCCATTTATTCCTATGCTCTCAAGTGTTTTTATTAGGAATGGATGTTGGATTTTATCAAATGCTTTTTCTGCATCTATTGAGATGATCATATGGTTTTTGTTTGTTTGGTTATTGATATAGTCAATTATGCTAATAGTTTTCCTAATATTGAACCAGCCCTGCATTCCTGGTATAAATCCTACTTGGTCATAGTGTATTATCCTGGTGATGATTTTCTGTAATCTTTTTGCTAATATTTTATTTAAGATTTTAGCATCAATATTCATTAGGGAGATTGGTCTATAATTTTCTTTCTCTGTTTTCAGCCTACCTGGTTTAGGTATCAGTACCATGTCTGTGTCATAAAAGGAGTTTGGTAGGACTCCTTCAATCCCTATTTTTTCAAATAGTTTATATAACATTGGAGTTAATTGTTCTTTAAATGTTTGGTAGAATTCACATGTAAATCCATCTGGTCCTGGGGATTTTTTCTTAGGGAGTTGATTGATAGTTTGTTCTATTTCTTTTTCTGAGATGGGACTGTTTAGGATATTTACTTCTTCCTCTGTTAGTTTGGGCAAGCTATATTTTTGGAGGTATTTTTCTATTTCATTTAAGTTGTCGAATTTATTGGCATAAAGTTGGGCAAAGTAACTCCTAATTATTGCTCTAATTTCCTCTTCATTAGTGGCGAGTTCTCCCTTTTCATTTTTAAGACTAACAATTTGATTTTCCTCTTTCCTTTTTTTAATCAGATTTACTAAGGGTTTGTCTATTTTGTTGGTTTTTTCATAGAACCAACTCTTAGTTTTATTAATCAATTCAATAGTTTTTTTTACTTTCAATTTTATTGATCTCACCTTTTATTTTTAGAATTTCAAGTTTAGTGTTTGACTGGGGGTTTTAATTTGTTCCTTTTCTAGCATTTTTAATTGCAAACCCAATTCATTGATCTTCTCTTTCTCTATTTTATACAAATAGGCCTCTAGAGATATGAAATTTCCCCTTATTACCGCTTTGGCTGCATCCCATACATTTTGGTATGATGTCTCATTATTATCGTTTTCTTGGGTGAAGTTATTAATTATGTCTATGATTTGCTGTTTCATCCAATCATTCTTTAGTATGAGATTATTTAGTTTCCAATTATTTTTTGGTCTACTTCCCCCTGGTTTTTTGTTGAATGTAATTTTCATTGCATCGTGGTCTGAAAAGGATGCATTTACTATTTCTGCCTTACTGCATTTGAGTTTGAGGTTTTTATGTCCTAATATATGGTCAATTTTTGTATAGGTTCCATGAACTGCTGAAAAGAAAGTGTATTCCTTTCTGTCTCCATTACATTTTCTCCAGAGATCTATCATATCTAACTTTTCTAGTATTCTATTTACCTCTTTGACTTCTTTCTTATTTATTTTGTGGTTTGATTTATCTAATTCTGAGAGTGCAAGGTTGAGATCTCCCACTATTATAGTTTTACTGTCTATTTCTTCTTGCAGCTCTCTTAGTTTCTCTTTTAAGAATTTAGATGCTACCCCACTTGGTGCATATATGTTTAATATAGATAGTGCTTCATTATCCATGCTACCCTTTAGCAAGATATAGTGTCCTTCCTTATCTCTTTTAATTAGGTCAATTTTTGCTTTAGCTTGATCTGAGATCAGGATGGCTACCCCTGCTTTTTTGACTTCACCTGAAGCATAGTAGATTTTGCTCCAACCTTTTACCTTTAACCTGCATGTATCTCCCCGCTTCAGGTGTGTTTCCTGTAAACAACATATTGTAGGATTCTGGCTTTTAATCCATTCTGCTAACCGCTTCCTCTTTATGGGGGAGTTTACCCCGTTCACATTTATGGTTAGAATGACCAATTCTGTATTACTTGCCATCTTGTTAACCCCGGTTTATGCTTTTCTCCCTTCTTTCCCCTTTCCCCCCCTTCCCAGTATTAAGCTTGTGAGCACCACTTGCTTCTCACAGCCCTCCCTTTTTAGTATCCCTCCACCCGCCTTAGAGTTCCTCCCCCTATCTTACCCCTTTCCCTCCCAGTTCCCGTATTCCCTTCCGCTTAGCTTATTCCTTCCCTTTTCACTTTTCCCTTCTCACTTTTCAATGAGGTGGGAGAAGTTTCACCATAGATTGAATATGTCTTAAGATTTTTCACTTAAAGTCAATTCTGAAGGCAGTAAAATACCCACTATATTCATCCCCTCCATTCTTTCTCTCAGATATAATAGGTTTCCTATGCCTCTTCATGAGATGTACTACCCCCACTTTACCCTTTTTCTGATACAATGTCCTTTCCACATCAATTTCTAGAACAAGGTATACATGTATTCTTTATACATCTATATAGTCAAAATATAGTTCCCAAGATTAATCTTTTCCTTTTTAGATTTCTCTTGAGTTCTATATTTGTAGATCAAACTTTTTGTTAAGTTCTGGTTTTTTCATCAGAAATAGATGAAATTCGCTTACTTCATTGAATGTCCATCTTCTTCCCTGGAAAAAGATGCTCATTCTCGCTGGGTAAGTTATTTTTGGTTGCATACCAAGTTCCTTAGCCTTTCGGAATATCATATTCCAGGCCCTTCGATCTTTTAATGTGGATGCTGCCAGATCCTGGGTGATCCTTATTGTGGCTCCTTGATACTTGAATTGGGTTTTTCTAGCCACTTGCAATATTTTTTCCTTCATCTGAGGGTTCTGGCATTTGGCCACTATATTCCTTGGTGTTTTGATTTTAGGATCCCTTTCAGTGGGTGATCGATGAATCCTTTCAATGTTTATTTTTTCCTCTGTTCCTATGACTTCTGGGCAGTTCTCTTTGATAATTTCCTGGAAAATAGTGTCCAGGCTCTTTTTTTCATCATGTTTTTCTGGAATTCCAATGATTCTCAGATTGTCTCTCCTGGATCTGTTTTCCAGGTCTGTTGTCTTCCCCAGAAGGTATTTCACATTTTTCTCCATTGTTTGATTTTTTTGGATTTGCTTGACTGATTCTTCTTGTCTCCTCGAGTCATTCAATTCCACTTGTTCAAGTCTGATTTTCAGTGAAGTATTCTCTTCACTCACTTTTTTAAAATCTTTTTCTAATTGTCCAATTGAGTTCTTTTGTTCTGTGGAATTTTTTTCCATTTCACCAATTTTGTTTTCCAGTTCACCAATCCTATTTTTCAAGGATTTTACTTCGTTATCCATTCTCTCTTTAACTTTCTCCAGGCTCTTTTGCCAAGCCTCCCTCTCCTTTTCCCAAGCTTCCCTCTCCTTTTGCCAAGCCTCACTCTGCTTTCCCCATTTTTCTTCTAGTTCCCTTGTGAGAGCCTTTTTAATCACTTCTATGAGGTTCATCTGTGCTGAGGAACAGATGATCTCCTCTTTTGGGGATTCACCTGGGGACTGCCTGTTTTTAGTCTCCTCAGGATTTAGAGTCTGCTCTCTATCTGTGTAGAAGCTGTCAAGGGTTAAAGTCCTCTTCAGCTTCTTGCTCATTCTGTCTATTAATCAGAGACAAACTACCAAAGAAAAACTGAAAAAACTGGAGTCTTTCTTTGGGGGAGGGGTTGGGTATGTTATCGAGCTTCCTCTACAGACTGCAGGAGGCAGCAGTGAGGCACTAGCAGGACTGTGTTGCGCGTGCGCTCTGAGATCCCAAAGTGTGCTGAGTCACTGTGGAGATTGGGGGGGCGGCCAGGTCCCGAGAGATTCTAGCTGTTTGGGGTTGTATTCTTCAGCCCCGGTGTTTTTAGCTTCTCTGCTGGGCTGCTGACTTGCTACTGGAGCAAAGTATCCAAACCTGTAGCGAAGTTCTCCCCGCAGAGACGGCTGCGATCACTCCCCACCCCCTCTCCCGTCTGCTCCCGTGCTCTCACTGCCACTGCCCTCAGCCTGCGCCCGATCCAAAACCATCCCAGCCCTCAAGTAAAGACAGACCTTTCTTGGCGGATCTCAAGGATGGCTTCTCTTGGTAACTATATGTGGGTTTTTTTCAGTCAAGCATTGATTCAGAGGCTTGTAATGAAGTGGATAGTGAGAGAAAGCGTGGAGCTTATGCAGCTGTGAGCCTCCTCTCCGCCATCTTAACCGGAAGTCCACAAAGTGACTTTAGGCAAGACACTCAACTTCTCCTGGTTTCAATTTCCTTATCTGTAACTGCTACTAGGTGACTTTGTACGTTCCCTTCATCTTCAAATTTATGATCCTATGAAATTGCATAAGACTTATTGCTATGTTCCCCTCGGCAAATCACTCTTAAGTAACTCTCAGAGCATCAATTTCCCCGTGTGTAAGAGGGGACCAGCACTCTACTTCCGAAGGGTATCAATGGTTTAAATGCGAACTGCCAACCCTGCTGTGCCAGGTTGCAGTGGTCGGAACTGGAGCTGCGCGGAGCCCCACTGGGGGGTAGCTCGCACCAAGGCTGGGGGCAGGGGACGAAGATCAATTCTCATAGAAGAAGCTATCTTCAACAATGAGAGGATCCAAATTGGTTCCAATTGATCAGTGTGAACAGAACCAGCTACAGTCAGTGAAAGAATACTAGAAAATGAATATGGACTACAATATAGCATTTACATTCTTTCTGTTATTGATTGCTTACATTTTGGTTTTTTTTTTTCCCCAGATTATTTTTACCTTCTTTCTAAATCTGGTTTTTCTTGTGTAGCAAGACAATTGTATAAATATGTATTTTAACTTTGACATATTTAACATGTATGGGACTACCTGCCATCTAGGGGAGAGGGTGAAGGGAGGGAGGGGAAAAATTGGGAAAGAAGTTTTTGCAAGGGTCAATGTTGAAAAATACCCATGCTTATGTTTTATCAATAAAAAGCTATAATAATAAAAAAAAAGATTTAAAAGTTTGCATCCCTGTACAGGAATTTAATATGTTTAGCTCTTGAGAACCATGTCTTTGGTAGGGGTATACTTAGAGAGGGTAAGGTGTAATTTGACTTTATTGTGATGATATAAAAGTGAAAGGGGCAACTAGGTGGGGCTGAAATCAGGAGTATCTGAGTTGAAATCTGGCTTCGGACACTTAACAAGTATCTGGGCAAGTCACTTAACCCTAATTGTCTCAGAAAAAAAAAAAGAAACTAAGGATAGAAAAGAAATTGTTCTGAAAAAAAGAGAAAAAGTGAGATACAAATTAAATCACATGAAGAGGCAAAAAAAAAAAAAACTTATTACAATTGAGGGAAAGAAGGTAGGGAGATGAGCACTGTGTGAACTGTGATTAATTATATTTGACTTAAAGAGAGAATATCAAACATATTTGGTGTGATAGAGGAACTTGTCTCAGCCATAGGCAAATAGATAAGGAAAGGAGAAAAGAAAGGTGGGGCTAATAAAAGGGAGAATAGAAGAAGGGAAAAGAGATAAGAAAGAAGAGAGGGGCTGTAAAAGGAAAGAAGGGCAAAACACTGGGGAGGAAGGAAAAGAGGAAAGAAAATAAAAAAAACTATAACATGGGGAAAATAAGATGACAGAAAATACAGAATTAGTAATTTTAACTGTGATGAGTGGGATGAATTCCCCCATTAAATGGAAGCTGATAGAAGACTAGATTAAAAGCCAGAATCCTACCATGTTGTTTATAAGAAAAATATTGAACACAAAGTGATACATACTGAGGAAAGATAAAAGACTAGAGCAGAATTTATTAGGTTTCAGCTGAAGTTAAAAAAAAGGAAAGGTAGCAATTTTGATCTAAGATCAAACAAAAGCTATTGCTTTAAAAGAGATAAGGAAAGAAACTCCATTTTGCTAAAGGGTACCATAGATAATAAAGTAATATAGGATCCAAATTCCTAGAAGAAAAGTTAAAAGAGCTTCAAGGAGCAATAGAAAGCAAAACTATACTAGTGGGTGGTGTCAAACTTGCTCTATCAGAATGAGGTAAATTGAACCACAAAATAATAAGAAAGAAGTTAAGGAGGTAAATAAAATTTTAGAAAGTTAATTATGATAAACCTTTGGACAAAACTGAATGAGGACATGAAGAATATACTTTTTTCTTGTCAGTGCATGGAACCTATATAAAAATTGACCATGTATTAGGGCATAAAAACCTCAAAATAAAATGCATAAAGGCAGAAATAGTAGATGCATTTTTTTCAGATCATAATGCAATAATAAAAGACCAGGGAAAATAGACCAAAAATTAATTGGAAACTAAATAATTTAATCCTAAAGAATGAGTGGATGAAACAACAAATCATAGACACAACTGATAATTTCATCGAAGAGAATGACAATATTGAGACATCAAACTAAAATTAATGGGATGCAAACAAAAAATTTCTCAGGAGAAATTTTGCATCTCTAAATATTTACTTGCATAAAATAGAGAAAGAAAAAATCAATAAACTGGGCATGCAACTAAAAAATCTAGAAAAAAATTAAAATCCCCCAATTGAATACCAAAATTGAAATTCTGAAAATAAAAGGGGAGATTAATAAAACTGAAAGCAAGTAAACTATTGAAATAATAAACAAAATTAAGTGTTGTTTTTATGACAAAAAATAGTTAAACCTTTAGTTAATTTGATGAGAAAAAGGAAAGAAGAAAATCAAATTGCTAGTGTCAAAAATTAAAAGGATGAACTTTCCAACAAGGAAGAGGAAATTAGAGCAATAATTAGGATCTATTTTACCAACTGTATGCCGATAAATCTGATAATCTAAGTGAAATGGATCAATATCTACAAAAATATAGATTGCCCAGATTTACAGAAAAGAAAATAAATTACTTAAATAGTAATTTTATTTTAGAAAAAAATTGAACAAGCTATTAATCTGTTCCCTAAGAAAAAAATCAATCTCCAGGGCCAGATGGATTTACATGATAATTCTACTAAAATTTTAAAGAACAATTAATTCCAAAACTATGCAAACTATTTGGAAAAATGGGGAAAGGAGTCCTACCAAATTCCTTCTTTGACACAGATATGGGACTGTTATCTAAAGAAGGTAGAGTCAAAACAGAGAAAGAACATTATAGACCAATTTCCCTAATGAATATTGATGCAAAAATATTAAATAAGATATTTTCAAAGAGATTACAGCAAGTTATCACCAGAGCAATGCACCATGGCCAAGTAGATTTTATACCAGAAATACAGGACTTGTTCAATATTAGGAAAACTATTAGTATAATTGACTATATCAATAACCAAACTAGGAAAAATCACATGATTATTTCAATAGATATAGAAAAAACATTTGGCAAAATCACCATTGATAAGAGAAATGCAATTTAAGAAAACTCTGAAGTACCACTACATACCTTTTAGATTGGCTAAGATGACAGGAAAAAGTAATAATAAATGTTGGTGAGGATGTGGGAAAACTGGGACACAAATATATTGTTGGTGGAGTTGTGAATTGATCCAATCTTTCTAAAAAGTAATATGGAACTATTCCCAATGGGTTATCAAATTGTGTATATCTTTTGATTCAGCAGTGTCTCAACTGAGCCTGCAGCCCAAAGAGATCATAAAAATGGGAAAAGTATCCACATGTGCAAAAATTTGTATAGCAGCCCTTTTTTGTATGCCAAGGAACTGGAAAGAGGATGCCCATCAGTTGGGGAATGGATGAATAAATTATATATGAATATAATGGGATATTATTGCTCTATAAGACACAATCAGCAGGATGATTTCAGAAAGGCCTGCAGAGACTTACATGAACTGAAGATAAGTGAAGAAAATAGAACTAAGAGAACTTTGTATACAGCAACAACAAGATTATGCAATGATCAATTCTGGTGGACATGGCTCTTTTCAACAATGAGGTGATTCAAGCCAGTTCCAACAGACTTGTGATCAATTGGATCACAAGAGAGAGCCATTTGCAACCAGAGAGAGAACTGTGGGAACTGAGTGTGGATCACACAACATAGTATTGTCACTCTGTTGTTGTTTGCTTACCTTTTGTTTTCTTTCTCTTTTATTTCTTTTTGATCTGATTTTTCTTGAGCAGTATGATAATTGTGGAAATATGTATAGAAGAATTGCACATATTCAACATATATTGGATTACTTACTGTCTAAGGGAGTGGGTATAGGGAAGGGAGAGGAAAAAATTGAAACAAAGTTTTGCAAAGTTGAATATTGAAAACTATACATGTATTTTGAACATAAAAAGCTAAAAAACATAAAAGAAGTTTGTTGAAAATTATTTTTACATGTAAGTGGAAAAATAAAATACTACTTACAAAGTAAATGAAGAGAAAAGGAAGAGGAGGAGAAGGAAGAAGGAAGACTTTCAAAGGATCTTTGAAACAACAATAATAATAAGCCCAAATAAACAAGAATGGAAAGAAGGAAAGCTTATAGGTAGAAAGATGAGTAATACTAGGGTTATGGTAGAAGAACTCTGAAAGCAGAGAGCATCATAAATAAAATTGAGATTGAACAAATGAAGCCAAGGTGAAATTAAAACAAAGCTATATCATCTGTGAAAAGCTGAAAATTTGTTTTGCTTTGCTTTGTTTTTTATGATAAGACAAAGTGTGATCTCTGCTTCTGCCCTCCTTCAATGTCTCATAGTGTTTTAGGAATTACTCAGATTTTTTTTGTCTTGTTCTCTTTTAGGGATGATATGGTATAGAGGATAAAGTACTTAAATTGGGGTCAGAAAAATGAGGGTTTAAATCCTGCCACAACACTTCTTAACTCGTTTCCTTTGAGTTGATTATGTATCCTTAATGTCTATGTCAGTGAAACTCAAGCTCTTCAGATTTTCTCTTGCTGGAATAGGACTTGACTTTGGGTCCATCAAAAGATCTTATATCTTGAATTTAAGGGCAAGTATCTCTGAGCTCAGTCTCATCAGCGTATAGCCCCTTCCAAAATCATGTAGATTTCCTAGGAAGAGAGAGAGCTCACATCTAGAGCTCCATAGAGTTTGGAAAAAGAAAGCATGAGATCTTGCCAGTACACAAAATTTGGGGACAACAATCTCATACTTTTTTGTAATAAATCCTGCATAACCACAGTATTACTTTCTTCCACCTACCTCTTATAAGTCCTGGGAAATTTGCAGAAAAGGCTACAAAAGGGTGAACCACTGACAAATTATAAGGGACAAGATGCATGCTTTTCATGTGCATGTGCTTACATGGATGAAATCGTATATCCATAAATGATCGAACACTTAATCAATTGAGTGATAGATACACTCAAAAATTACAGATCTGTTGGGAAATTACAGATAAAAGATTACACTAGGATTATAAGTCTGGAAGAAAAAAGATTTCAACGATATTCCATGTTAATTTTTTGTTTCATTTTTCTTATAAATATAATCTTTTAATGATTTTATAGGGTATAGAAGAACAACCCCAATTTATCATTATAAAAATTATCTGATAAGAGATCATAAACAAAACTGATGCAGCCCCATGAGTTAAGATACTTATTAAATGTCTAAGGAGAGAGAGACAAAAAGGGGGAAATAATTTCTGCCTTCAAGAAGCTTATTGAAGAAGATATTGAAAGAAGAGAAAGATTAAAATACTCTTTATTTCTATAGTGGTACTGAAACAGAAATAAGGATATATTTCTTAATATCTAGCATGCTTATATAGTCAGTCATGTAATACTTGTGCTGCTTATACCTTAGACATCCAGCCATACACTATAACTTTTTTTCATTATTTTTGGGGAAAAGTAGAAACATATTGTGCTTTTGCTTAAAATCCTACTCTTTTCCACAAAACTTAACAAACCTTCAATCTCCAAAGAGGCATAATGATGAGTGTTGAAAAATAGTAAATTTGTGAATGAGAAAATGAATCATACAACAGGTGCATCATTTCTAACAATGAACTGAACTAGGAAATTCCCAGCATGTCACAGTTATAAATTTAAATGGTGCCAATGAGAAATGACAAGCTGTCTTTTTTTAAATCACAATAGCTTTAGAAATAATATTAAGAATGTCTTTTCAATTTTTTTCTCTTCCTTTCCAATGCCAAGTTATAAAGTGTCTTGAGATAAGTATTAACTAGAGAAATAATAGCACTGGTGAGTAAAGGATAATATTTCACTTAGTAACCACATAAAATTAAGGAAAGAGGATGCACATTTCAAAAACTGTGACTATCATTTTTGCTAATAGTTGCAAAAATGAAAGATGCAATGTTTCTGAAATTAGTTAACTTTAATAATCATGATACATATAAAATAAATTCAACAAGAGCCAAAGAAATTTGTATCACAAACTTACTGGTTCTCTAAGAGGAATTTATTAGGTATGTGGGTTATGGGAGAGTAAGAAATTGAGAACAAGCACAAAGTAAAACAATTCAATATTTATATAGTAGTAGAATTGACCTATGGGGATTATCGCAGATCATGTTCAAATTTGTCATTCCAAATTTCTTAGATTAGTTGACCATGTGGTAGCTTAAGGGCCTATTTCTGACCATGTATATGTCAAGGACAAAGGGCTTATGCTTTGAGTTGATGAAGAGTATCTTTATTGGGAGCAATCACTTCTTCAGAAACTTTCTCTCCCTTTGTATCTGTAAATTATATCAGAATTGTTTCCTAAGAGTAAGTAAAAGACAGACCATTTTCTCTAATTCTCTTCACTGTTATCCATGTGGCCAATTAACACATGAAAGTAGAACTTATATATGTGTATGTATACACATATATATGTGTGTGTGTACATATGTGAATATATATACTTATATGTTAGCTTAAACACCAAAAGAAGATAATATTTCTCTGTCTTTGCCTCTTTGTCTCATGGCTCTGTCTCTGTCTCTCTCCCTCTCCCTGCCTCACCCCCTTTCTCTTTCTCTCTCTCATCATCATCATTATTACTACTTTTTATCTTCCCTCCAAGGACTGCAAGTGCAGTAACAACTTCCTAAATTATTGTGCCTTTAGGTATTATCTCAGTCTGCCATCTTTAGTCATAGAATCATAATTTAAAGAAGAGAATTTACAAGTCATCAACTCAAATATGAGGAAATTCAGACACAAAATGAATAAGTGACTTGTTCAGGGTCACATAGCATATAAGACATTATTTGAACTTGTGTCTTCTTGACTACAATTTCAGTTTTCTCCATTGAGAACCTAGTTTCCTCATGTCAGTACCTTGTTTGAATTCAGAAATTTTATTTAAAGAAGTTATACTTGCCATGGAAAGACATAGCACATTCATAGTACCAATCTCTCATGACAATTTATATTATTATCAGTCAATAATAAGTAAATGCTTAATGAGACTAACTTGGGTGCTTAGAAGTGAATTATTAAATTCACTACTTGCCATTTCAGAAAGATGTGAATGGAACAAAATAAAGTTATAAACAATATTCACATACTCATGGATAAAAATATACTCACTAGATATCAAAAATAAATTGCTTAAAACATTAAAAATAAATATTTAAAAGAACCTTCTGATCTGTATGATGATAGAGGCAGACAGAATAAGAGTTATGTGTGTAAACACTGAACTCAATGTTTTACCCATAATTCATCATTCCAGCCACAAAGAATGTAACCATTCAGTTGATATTCTGTTTTTCCACGTTGATTTTCATTTCAGGGAAGTGTCCAGCCTATTGTTATTTATTTTTATCTATTTAAAACAAACTTTTTTTATACATTGCTGCTTATGAGGTGATAGAGACATGGTTGTATATAAAAAGCAAAAAGCAATTAGATAAATATTTGGCAAAAGAAGATGACTGTGAGTAGGCTTTTTGATATAACTTTTTTAAAGCCAAAAGTCAGCATGAGAACTTTTATCAGAAGTTTTTGAGGCCAGACCACAGAAGGCAGATCAAATCCATCCTGGATTCTTAAAACAAATAATTTGAAGCAAATAAAAATACGAAAAAACATAGTATATAGAGTGCTAGACTTGGCATTTGGTGGTCTGGATTCAAATCCTGGCTTAAATATTTAGTAGTTGCATGATTGAACAATTCATCTAACTTATAGCTAGTCCCAATGATGATAATGTGTGTATGTGTATGCATGTATGTGCATCTGTGTGTATATAAAACAAAAATATCTTTATGAGAAGCAACATAGTATAGTAAAAGGGGCATTGACTTGGTATTGGGACCCCTGATCTTGAGTTTCAACTCTTTCAGTAGCAATTGTATGACAGTTAGCAAATTCCATCATATCCCTGAGCTTAAGTATTCTCTGTAAAACAAAGATCTCTAAAATCACAGAAGATCTATTAGCTTTAATATTATATAATGCATTAAGACATATCATAATCACAATTCCATGATGTTTTATTTATGTTATCTTTCCACTTCCCTTCTGACATCTGTATTTGTCAATGGTACTACTAGATATCAAGGTTTATTGTCACTGAAATTTTAAAAAATTATATTTTGCTTAGAAAAAAGATTTCATGTATGAAGAGATCACAAAAGTTGCCATTTATCTAATAGGCTCAATTCAAGGAAATTGTGTTTTTATTTTGCATATTTTTTCCAAGACATGTATTGGTTTTCTATCAGTATAATGTAAGCTCCTTGAGGGCAGGAATAGTTTTATTTTTCTCCTTGTTTCCCCAGAATTACTTCTGAAAACAGTAAAGGGGAAAAACCATAAGCTTGAGATGGTGTCTCTCTACCTCCCATACCAAAAATAAAGCCCAATGTTAAAAACTGTTCCAAATCAAGAAATAAGATGGAAAAAATGAATGATAAAAAAGAACCTGACAATAAAAAATTACTATGGTGACAAAGAAAACCAAGACACAAACTCAGAAGAAGACAATGAAAACAATTACAAGCAAAGCCTCAAAGAAAAAAAAAGGTGAACCAGTCCAATAAGAATTATAAGAATACCTTAAAAAAACAGAATTGGTCAAATAGAAAGTGACAAAAGTTCATTGATGAAAATAGTTCCTTAAAAATTAGAACTGGGCAATTGGAAGCTAATGAACTTTATGAGATATCAAGAAACAATAATGAAACCATTCTCCAAGTGATAAATGGTCAAAGGATATGAACAGACAATTCTCAGACGAAGAAAGTGAAACTATTTATAGACATATGAAAATATGCTCCAAATCATTATTAATCAGAGAAATGCAAATTAAGACAACTCTGAGATACCACTACACACCTGTCAGATTGGCTAGAGTGACAGGGAAAGATAATGCGGAATGTTGGAGGGGATGTGGGAAACCAGGGACACTGATACATTGTTGGTGGAATTGTGAACACATCCAGCCATTCTGAAGAGCAATTTGGAACTATGCTCAAAAAGTTATCAAACTGTGCATACTCTTTGATTCAGCAGTGCTACTACTGGGCTTATACCCCAAAGAGATACTAAAGAAGGGAAAGGGACCTTCTTGTGCCAAAATGTTTGTGGCAGCCCTGTTTGTAGTGGCTAGAAGCTGGAAAATGAAATAGATGCCCATCAATTGGAGAATGGTTGAGTAAATTGTGGTATATGAACGTTATGGAATATTATTGTTCTGTAAGCAATGACCAGCAGGATGAATACAGAGAGGACTGGCGAGACTTACATGAACTGATGCTAAATGAAATGAGCAGAACCAGGAGATCACTATATACCTCAACAACTATACTGTTTGAGGATATATTCTGATGGAAGTGGATCTCTTCGATAAAGAGAGCTAATTCATTTTCAATTGATCAAGGAGGACAGAAGCAGCTACACCCAAAGAAAGAACACAGGGAAATGAATATAAACTGCTTGCATTTTTGTTTTTCTTCCCAGGTTATTTATGCCTTCTGAATTCAATTCTCCCTGTGCAACAAGAAAACTGTTCGGTTCTGCACACATATATTGTATCTAGGATATACTGTAACCTATTCAACATGTAAAGGACTGCTTGCCATCTGGGGGAGGGGGTGGAGGGAGAGAGGGGAAAAATCGGAATAGAAGTGAGTGCAAGGGATAATGCTGTAAAAAATTACCCTGGCATGGGTTCTGTCAATAAAAAGTTATTTAAAAAAGAAAGAAAGAAACAATAATTAAAAAAAAATTACAATGAGACAACATTCCAAAATATATGATTCAGCCAAAGCAGTAGTTAGGGGATAATTTATATTTCCAAATATGTATGTCACAAAAAAAAAAAAAAAGGAGAATGATGAGATAACTAAATTGGGCATGCATCTAAAAAATAAAATTAAAATAAATAAATAAAAATTCCCAATTAGATACCAAATTGGAAATCCTAAAAATCAAAGAAAGATTAATAAAATCAAAAGTAAAAAAAAAATTTCTTTGAATCAGGGAGTTGGTTTTATGAGGAAAAAAAACAACAATGTAATAGATAAGCCATGACTTAATTTGATTTTAAAGAAAATAAAACACAAATAGCTAGTATCAAAAAAGAAAAAAGTTAAATTCACCAGAAGATGAAATTAAAACAATTATTAGAAATAATTTTGCCCAATTATATGCTAGTAAAACTGAAAATTTCAGTGAAATGGATGAATATTTTAAAAATATAAACTGCCCTAATTGATAAAAGAGGAAATAGAACAGTTAATTAACCCTGCAACTGTCTCAGGTAAATCCAATTCCTATCCAAGTCAAAACATTTTACCCCTCTTCAAAGACAAAGAATAAATGCATAACAATAAGAAAAGGAAGCTGAGAATAAAAATAGGCAATGAAAAAACAAAACTATCACTCTTCGCAGATATGAAGAACTTCGAGAACTCTAGAGAATCAACTAAAAAACTAGTTGAAACAATTAACAACTTCAGCAAAATTTCTTGATACTAAATAAAATCACACCAATCATGAACATTTCTAAATACAACTAATAAAACCTACTTAGAGGATATATAAAATATTCAGAAGTCTTTGTGATAAAAATAAACCCAGTGATTGATTGTTATGAACACAATTACAGAATACTTTTCACACAAATAAAGACAATACTAAATAAATGGAGAAATATTAAGCATATGTGACAGGCTGAGTCAGTATTAAAAAGCATAACAATTCTACCTAACATAGTCCTACATATTCAGTGCCATATCGATCAAACAACCCAATATTTATTTTATAAAATAGAAAAAAACAATAAAATTCATATGGGAGAACAAAAGATCTTGATATTCTTATCAAGAGGATCAGTGGGGAATAAAATGTTACAGAAGATAGCCTTAGCAATTCCACATTTCAATATATGTTACAAAGTGATAATCATCAAAACAATCTGCTATTGACTAAAAAATAGAGTAATGTGTAAGTGAAAAGATTATTTACATAATACATAGTAGTAACTGACCATAAAATCAAAAATCTAAGTTTTTGGGGTAAGACCTTGGCACTTGACAAAAATTTCTGGGAATACTAAAAAGCAGTTTGGCATAAACTAGGCATCAAATCATCTACCACTTTGAATGATCTAAACCTGCTCCCCAAAACAGAAGCTTATCTTCCTAACATCAGTATTATTCCAGTGACACAATACTGTTTAAGAAAATAAAAATAATAATAAAAGCACATTTATTCATATGTAAATAATACTAATTATCTGGAATAGCAGTCTTTTGTTTTGCTTTCTGAGAAAAGAATCATGTTTCTTTTTCATCATGTTTATAAAATAAAAGATATATTGCCATGAAAATAAATGACTCAATGAATTAGATTCAAAAATTTTAATTAATAATATATAAATGATGACCAGTCATCTGTCAGACTAAGTACATTAGAATTAGATGTGTTTTTACAACACTTTATAGAATCCAAGTTCAATAAATAAACTGAGAAATACTTATTAAGGACCTAATATTTGCTCAACACAGTGCTAGATTCTAGAAATGTTGAGATTATGAGGATACAGTCAGACTCTTCCTGCACCAGGCCACCAAAATGATGAGGTTACCCACCAAAATGATGGCATTTGGTGTGACACCCCAAAAGTATATTAGGATTACAGGATGGTGTTATGGGTCATTTCAAAAGAATTTGTAGGCTTAGATATCCTTCAAATCAAGGGGGAAATATTTTATTGTTCTTCTAAGAGCAGCCTAAATACAAAAAGGTTTGTAGTAAGAAAAGGGATTTTTAGCAAATAACAAGAAGAAAGACAAATTTCCTAATAATAACCAGGAGGAAGATACCATTAAGGAGAAGATGCCATGAGATGGAATCACATCTTAGGCTGGCAAGCTAAATTCATAGAAAAGTTTAGCAAGGATCTACAGTATGAGCAGATTTTGTATAGAGGAAATATAATTTCAGGGGATTGACATCATAAATTGGCTTTCTGATTGGATATAGTAAAAGTAAGGTTTCTAGAGACCATCATCTGGGATGAGATTGTAATCAAAAGTCCATCTGAACCAAAGGTCTGTTTAAGAACAAAAGATGATCTTGTCAGTGTTCTTCCCTATTTGCTTCAGGGAATATTATAATCCTATCAGTGCTTCAGGCTTTCTTTGCTAATGCCCACTTGTATACTCAGGACCTCATCAAAAATGTAAAGAAAAGAAATAAATAAAATGATACTACTACTAAGAAAAAACTTAAATATTTAAATGGAATTGTTAAGAAATAGACCTCTCTAAGTAGAATATACATACAGTTAAAGTAAAGTAGTTTTGAGGGAAATCATCTAGTGAAAGAATTGGAAAAGACTTCAGGTACAAAAGGGTCTTTTAGTTGAGTTTTAAAGGAAACTAGAGATCCTAAGAAATTGTTGCTTTTTGTCCTTCCTTCATAAAGACTACCAAGATAACAGGGAGATGGAGCAATGGCATTAAAGTGAATTGGATTTGTAAGAGGGAGGAGAATACAAGGTCACCACTCTTATTTTCTTTTCCTGGACCATCTGAGTCCAGTGGTCAGATATAGATCAGGATGACTGGTGATGGCCCTGGATGCAGGAGGATATCTTGGACCTTTTTAAGCTAATATCTTTAGCAGGTCTCAATTTGATTGAGGGAACTGCCCATTCAATGATTAAGACCAGGTAAGAAAGAAATGAGGCAAACTATGGCTTTCTTTACCTAGTCAATAAATAAATGATGAAATGATTTTTTTTTAAAGGAATAAATCTGGGAAGAGAAGACCCTCAGGGATTCTATTCAAAATGACAAAATTACTATTTATATTCACTTTTAAATAATCAGGGCCAAAACAAAAATAAAATGGGTTAGGCCTGGGACATTTTTGTTGATCAACTAATGAAAGCCAAAATGATTTGGGTTTAAGGTATGGGTCCTTGAGACAGAAATTTAGGCTATGAACCCCAAAATATTTTTTTAACTTTTTTTTTTAATTTTATTTTATTTAATAATAACTTTGTATTGACAGAATCCATGCCAGGATAATTTTTACACGACATTATCCCTTGCAATCACTTATGTTTCGTTTTTTCCCCTCCCTCCCTCCTCCCCCCCCCCCAGGATGGCAAGCAGTCCTATATATGTTAAATATGTTGCAGTATATCCTAGATACAATACATATTTGCAGAACCGAACAGTTCTCTTGTTGCACAGGGAGAATTGGATTCAGAAGGTAAAAATAACTCGGGAAGAAAATCAAAAATGCAAATATAAACCCCAAAATATTAAGGAAGGGGAGGGAGAGGAAGAGAAGGGAAGGGAAGGGAAAGGGAAAGAAGGGAAGGGGAGGGGAGGGGAAGGAAGAAGGAAGGAAGGAAGGAAGGAAAGAAGGAAGGAAGGAAGGAAGAAAGGAAGGAAGGAAGGAAAGAAGGAAAGAAGGAAGGAAGGAAGGAAGGAAAAGACAGAGGTAAGGAGTGAATGAATATATTCAAATCTGGAAAAACAAACTATGAAAAGGCATAGACATTAGAGATGAAATATCATATCTGATAAGTGGCAGAAAGTCTGTTGGGACTATAGCATTTAAAGGTGAGTAAAATCTAAAAATCTTTGAAAGGTAAGCTGGAGACAAGTTGTGAGGGACTTCACAAAGAGAGAAAAGCCTATATTCAGTCCTAAAAGTGATAGGAAATCACTAGAACCTGTTGATCAGAAAAATTACAGTTATATTTTTTCTCTAGCGGTATCAGTTTAGCAAGGATTCTGGACCAAGCTCTCTAGGTCTCCCCTAGAAACAAGACAAAAATAGTATTTTAGGTCAAAAGTAGAGTGAGAAATCTAAAGAAGAATTGGGATGGAACTACATTCCTCCTGGGACAATCACATGAGATCCAAAAAGATACCAAGACTGAGATTTGGCTCCATTTGAAATATAAACATCCCCAAGCTACTCTACTGAAAGAGTAAGCAGTGAGCTCTGGGGCAGACTGGTTTGGAAGCTAACCTCTTCTGCCTTGGTCACAGGAATTTTCACTTGCAGGACAGAGTGCTAAAGAGGAAAAGAGTAGTCAGGCATCTGAGTTGAGTAGGACTGAGGAAACCTTTGCTGCTAAGGGATGACAGACCCAGTTGTGCTGCTGAAATCTGGTCCTGGGTGAATGCAGAGCAATAAAACAATGAGGCTACTGGCTGTAGGCACTTACAGGAGTGTTGAGTTCTTAGTTTTCTTTCCTGGTAAAGGAGATAGCAGAGGCCAGAGGCATCATCACTCACACTCCAGGACTAGAGGTGATTACACTAAGGAGTATCATTTAATTTTTAAAAAGGGAGCAGGCAAAGATGAAAGAACCCAAACATAGAAAGTTACTATGGGAATAAAGAAGAATGGATCTCATCTTCAGAAGAGGATATGAAGTTAAATAAAAAAGTTTTGCATACCTCAAGAGTAACATCAAATGTCATCTGTCCAAAAAAGAATATATGGAGGAACTCAAAAAGA
Source organism: Antechinus flavipes (assembly GCF_016432865.1). Lineage (NCBI taxonomy): Eukaryota > Metazoa > Chordata > Mammalia > Dasyuromorphia > Dasyuridae > Antechinus > Antechinus flavipes. The sequence goes on from NC_067401.1 coordinate 240,609,269, forward strand.
AAGACCTTAAAAGTCAAATGTGAGAGATTAGGGGGATTTTTTAAAATTAACAATCCAAGAAAAATAAAATTATAAAAGAAAATTAACCAACTAGAAAAGGAGATCCAAAATCTTAAGAGGGAAAAATTACTCCTTGAAAGCTAGAAGGTAGAAAAGTTAAAAGAGACTAAGAAATAATAAAACAAAATACAAAGAATGAAAAAACTAGAAGAGAATGTGAGACATAAGAAAAACAATGGATATGGAGAACAGATCAAGAAGAAAAAAACAAGAATAATAGGACTACCTGAAAGCTATGATAAAAGAAAAAAATAATCTTGATACAATAACACAATTGTCCTGAAGTATTAGAATAAGAGGGGAAAGTAGAAATAGAAAAAAATTAACCAATCACCAACTGAAAGAAATCCTATGATGTTGGAATCCTTACAAACTGCTAATTAATTAGAGTTGATCTAATCTTACAAAAAGATGTTTTGGGCAGAACCTGAAACAAGGTACTAAGTAGAACTAATTAGTACAATGTTTGTGTTTGCACCTTTACTCATTGGAGTTCACAAGTATGCCAGCTTCACAAAGTAAACTTTGTAACTTTGTGAGTTCACATCTCCCATAGTGCTCTCTGGCCCAAAGAGAAAAATCTTTAGGAATATCATATTCAAATTCCAAAAACCCCAGGTCAAGGAGAAAATAGAATAAACAACAAGAAAAAAATTCAAATATGGTGGAGCCACAATTAGAGTCACAGAAGACTAGCAGCAGTTGCATTTAAAGATCACTGGTCTTAGAACATAGTAATCAAAGATGCAAATAATTAGGGTTATAGCCAAAAAATATCATACCCAGCAAAGTTAATCATAATCTTTAGCCAAAACAGGTTCAAATGTTCAGGATTTTGTTGCAAAAATACTTGAACATAAAAGAAAATTTTTCATACAATATCCAAAATAAATATAAGAAGAACATCAAAGATTAATTACAAGGCACTTAATAAGGACAGAGATTTTATGTTTTATACATGAAAATGTAAACCATATATTTTTAAATTGTCATTAGTAATTGGGTAATTTGAAAGAAAGATTGAAGTAAAGCTGAGTATGATGTGATTCAAAAAACAAAACAATACAGGAAAAACAGAAATTAGATGGAGGACTAGGACTTGTAGTTCTGGAGCCCTACTCTCATCAGGAATGGATATATCAATTTACCTATCTATCTATATTTGTATGTCTGAGTGTCTGTGTGTTTGGAGAGAGGAAAGGAGGGAGGGGGGAAAAGAGAGAGAGAGAGAGAGAGAGAGAGAGGAGAGAGAGAGAGAGAGAGAGAGAGAGATAAAAGAAGAAGAAGAAGAAGAAGAAGAAAAAGAAGAAGAAGAAGAAGAAAAGGAAGAAAAAGAAGAAGAAAAGGAAGAAAAAGAAGAAAGAGGAGGAGGAGAAGGAAGAGGAAGAGGAGGAGGAGGAGGAATAGGAGGAAGAGGAGGAAGAGGAAGAGGAGAGTTATTAACTTGATATTAATTTGATTTGAGAAAAACAGGGAAGGCTTCATGAAAGATACTGCATTGAATATAGGGAAACTGACATTATCAGTCAAATCAACCAATATTGTTTTAAACTAATTAAGATAATTTGATAGTATAAGGATAATATTTCTGCGGTATAGGAAATGATGAGTTGGTAAATTTAGAAAAATATACTATCTTCAAAGAAACAGGACAAACGAAGTACAGGCTTATATTTAAATATGTAATTATAAATATTTGTGCATGTGTGTATGTGTGTATTAAGTATGTGTGTGTATATGTGTGTGTCTGTACTTAATTGTAATCTTCATAGATGTGCTTATTAGCAGAAGCTATTTTACTCTTGCCTTTGGATCCCCATTATTTAACATAGTTCCTGGCACATAATGGACACTTTTGGTCTCTTTTCGTTCGACACAGTAGGCAGAACAAATCCTTGTTAATTGATAATATCCAACTAGAGCTCAGAGAAAGTAGGACTGAGATCTGAGTGTAATTTTCAAAGAAGTGAGAATTGAATCCTTGAAAGGTTATGAGATTCCAAAAATGTTGAGTGAATGAGAAATAAGGAAAAAAGGGCCAGCACAGAGCATTGGGCAGAGAAGAGAAAGGAGAGGTGGCAATAGATTATGATCCAGCAAAACATAAAATGAATAGTAGATAGACAAATCAGAGGAAGAACCAAGAGTACAGTATCACAGAGAAGAAAATATGTCTGTGAGGAAGAAGTAGTCAACAATTTTAAATGTTTCAGAATAATAAAGAAAAATGAGAACTGTATGTATGTTATATCCAATAAAACAGTGCACTATGAGATTAGTCTCAATCTTTTTTAAACAGAGATATTGGCAAAGCTCATTCCTCTTGGTTAGATTGTCATAATGACTTTCACTTATCTTCTATAGTTAAGAAACTTACCTGATTAAAGAAATGGCAACCAAATCAAAGGCACAATGGAGAGATAAGAAAAAACAAAGATGGACATTACAAGTGGTTTTTTTTCCCCTGAAAATTGTCCAAGAAACCTTTTTAGGAATCTTGCCATCCCTGCCTACATTTTTTAAAAATGGAGATTTATATGAAATGCATGTGTTTCTCAGCCCCCTACACAACTTCCTGCAAATTTCCATGAACTAGAGAAATGAAAGCACAGAAAGGCTCTTTCAGTTTGCTAATTATGGATTCTAAGAATGAGACTCCACTCTTCTTAAGACCATTCCATGGGAGTTGTCTGTAAAACTAACATGGTGCAAAGCACAACTTCTGACAGAAGATCAAAATCCTAATGAATGCATTCTGGGAACTATGATTGAGCAGAATAAAATTCAATTCTGGTTTGTATTCTTTTACTTTCTCAGTAGTGTTTCTCCAAGTTACATCCATAGATGAATAATCTTATTTCTACCAGGTGCATTTATGCTGCCCCCAGTTGCATTCTGTGACTCATTATATGTGTCTACTTAGGCTTCTATACTTTCTTCATTAGATCAAAAATTCCCTGAAAAGAACTATGTCTTCTCTTTCTTTCTTAACTTCCCGTAGTTAATATGTGCTTTGTATTCTGTAGATTTTCATTAAATGATATAGACTAACAGCAGTAATACTTAACATTTTCTATATAAAATAAGATCACCATCTCTTCTAACCAACATTTATTCATTCAAAAATTAAAGATTGAGCAGAGCACCATGTATGCTCTGTTTTTAGGTTCTATGATACTTTACAATTTTAACATTCTATAACTCTAGATTCTGTAAAGGATAACAATTAGAATGACATCATTGGTGTCTTCCTTGAATTTAGAAGGGAATGAGACAAGACTAGTGCCTATCTCATAGTTGTAATAAGAAGAATATTTTATAAATCATAAAGCTTTATGTAGATATGTCACTTATTATTTTGTGAAAATAATTATATAACTATTGAAAGATTGATAGAGAAAACTTGATAAGAAAGGTATAGAGTAATTATGAAAATTCAGAGGAAGATATTAATTTGATTTGAGAAAAACAGGGAAGGCTTCATGAAAGAGACTGCATTGATTTGGGCCTTGAAAGGACAAGGGCCTATGATAGGACATAGTGTGCAGGCTGGATTTTAGAAATGAAGGTAGACGCAGAGACCACTTAGAAGAATTTCATCTCTGGTAAAAAGATAAATAAAGATAAATGGAGATATAAAGATAAAAATCAACAATTTTTAGTGAATTATAAAGGAAAAGAAGGAATTTAGGATTGCAGGGTCATAAATTTAGAAGTTAAAGGGATATTAGAGGCCATTGAATCCAACTCCTTCATTTTACAAATAAGGAAGCTAAGAATGAGGGATATTAAAGCACTTTCCCAGGACTATATAATTAATATGTGTGTGAGGTAGGCCTTCCTTTCTCCAGTCTCAGAATTCTTACTACACTATCTTTCTGACCAAGAATTCATTATGAGTTACTATATAAATTGCTGGGGACATTAAAAGAAAAGAAGAAGATATCTAAATCTTGCCGTTTTTTTCCCTTTGCAACATTTCTCATGTTTGTCTCTTTCTTTCTGCTCACATGGCCACCACTCTTGCTATGAACATCACCTCTCTCCTGGATGATTATGACTACATAATTGTTCTCACTACCTCAACTCTCTTCCCACTCCAATCTGCCTTCTGAATAGTCATCAAAGGGATTTTTCTAAAATTCAGCTCTAAATATGTCTTCCTATTACTTCTAGGATAAAATATGAACTCTGATCTGCCATTTAAAGTTTTTAACAACCTGTTTCCTCCCTCTTTTTCCAGGATTTTTGTCCATCATTCCCATCTATATACACTACAATTCAATCATATTGATCAATTGCTATTTCTCATATAGAGGAATCTCCCATCTCCCATCTCCACCTTTGTACTAACTGTTCCCCTATTCCTAGAATTCTCTACCTCTTTTCCTCTCTTCTTAGAATCTTTGTCTTCCTTCAAGACACTTTCACTATATTGGATTACTTGCTGTCTAGGAAAGGGGCAAGATGGGGAAGGGAGAGAAAAATTTGTAACTCAAAATTATGCAAGAATGAATGTTGAAAACTATCTTAGCAAGTATTTTGAAAAATAAAAAGCTATTATTATTAGAAAAAACACTATTCAAATGCTATAATTTGCAAGAGGCCTTTCTACTTCCCTGTCCCGCTTCTACTAGTGCTTTCCCTTCCTTATTTACTTTATATATCTTCTAGTAACATTATTTATATTTTATCTTCCCTTAAAATGTAAATCCATCCAGGGTAAAAACTGTTTAACTTTTCCTTTGTACCCCTACTGATTAGCATAGAGACTGGCATAGTAAGTTTTAAACAAAGCTTATTGACTGATTGATGAACTGGTTTTGGAGAGAAGATGAGTGAGCTTTGAAACATGTTGAATTTGAACTGAATATCTAAATGGAAATATCTAGTATTCAATAGCAAATACAAGTCCAGGGTTCAGGAGAAGAGATAGTCAAGAATCTTGTGGGTGGTCCCCCACATAGAGGTGATAGATGAAATTACAAGAGTGTATGTGAGATCAACAAAGGAAAGAAGGAGAGAGAGCGAGAAGGGAACTTTTTAAAAAATTTCTTTGTGAGACTAAGAATAGAGACACTCAGTAATCAGAAAAAAAGATCAGTATTGCTGACATCCTTCTGAGGACTGCAATGAAAAACCATACTGAGTTATGAAATAGCTTTCAAATATAAAATGTGATATAAACGACAGTCTTCTCATTGCTCTTAATAATAAAAATATTGGTGTCTAAATGTTTACAATCTGGAAAAATATGTATGAGATGAAAAGTTGGCAGAATCTTTAAAAGGAGACATAAAACAAAAGGCAAATATAAACTGGGTATTGAAATAGCTTCTTTAAAAACATTAGGGAGCAAAGGCAGAAACCTATGTTCTGTATGAAGAAGGAGCTACAACTAACACGCCTTTTTTTGTGTGTGAGTGAATTTTTTTAAAACAAAAAAAGAAAATTTCCTAAGGAGAATACAGTATTTAGACAGAGTTCCAAGATGTGTTTTCATCAATAATATGCTTACCTGACATGGTTTCTTAAATAAACTCCCCCAAAAATTACTAGGAAGTGAGTGTTACTTGGTATCAGAAACTAGAAAAGTTAAATCTCTTTCCCTCTAGAAGACCTTGACAGTTATACTGAACTAAAATGAACAGCTCTTTCATGTTATCTGATCCCTGGATCAGACAGAGAATCAGGCAGAGAAAAAAAAAGAGACAGACAGAGAAGATATGTAGCACAGTTTGTCCTTTGCATCTGTCACATTTCTAAAAGAGAAAGCATAGATGCAAAACCTGAAGATAAACAAGCACTTGAAAGCTCTGACATCCATTAGTATCTAGTCATCACAATCACATTCTATTTATTACCATTCTTGCCCAAATCTTTTCTCTCTCAGAATATCAGACACCATCTTCATGGCCTATAGCACAATATCTCCACCCCAATGTCACTCCAACTCAAAATGTCCTAAACTAAATTCAGTATCCTTATCTCAAGACCCATATCATTATTATTTTTCTCAGTGATAATCAACAACCAGCAAATCTCTCATGTTTCCATTTTCATGACTTTGGGATTATCTTTGATTATCTCCTTATTGTCCTAACCAGTCAATTACTAAGTGTCCTTGATTTAAGCTCCCACACACCTTTCACATTCACCCCTCTCTCACCTCTCTCCTTTCTGTTCCCACTGCCACTAATCCAGATTGGGACCTTAAAATAGTTTCCTTGTCTTCATTCTCTTTCCTTTTCAACTTATCTTTCATACCTTTGGCAAATTTAACTTTCTTCTGCATAGATCTGATCATGCCAATCTTCTGTCCCAAAACTCTAGAGTTGGAGAGAACCTCAGAGGCTATCCACTCTACCTCCCCCATAAGGGACCAGAATTCTTGAGATATAAAGTGACTTGCCCTAAGTCACAAGTCACTAATGTCATAAATATGATCCAAACCACAGTCCTTTCACTCCAATAATAATGTTCTTGTCACTGCACTACTCTGCTACCTTTCCTTAACTTATTCTGTATAGAACATTAGGTTCTGCCATTGTTGAATATTATTAAATAAAAAAATTTCTTTTAATAGCTCATATTTTTTCATTATGTCAGGATTTTTTTCAGTACCTAATCTTTCATATCATGCATATTTTTTTAATTATAAACATTTATATATCAACTTGATAAAAGTTAAAACCCCTCAACCCTAATAATCTGGCATAATTCAATCTTTCTTGCTTAACTTTATTTTGCCTACTACTCTAATATCAAAATCACTACTTAAAACTCATAAATTCTGTGTACTCCACTCCTTTATCTTATCTTTATTTATAGTATTCCTGCAAAGTATCACATCAAAATGGCCTCCCACACTAAATATCTTTTAAAGTGCAACTTAGGTCCCATCTTCTCCAAGAAGTTTTCCCTGATTCCTATTCTTCCAGATGTTAATATATTATTTACGCACTTACACCTCACACAACATTCTGCTTTCCTTCTATCTTGTTTTTATTTTGTAATTTTGCATTAAAATGTTTCAACTTTTCTTGATTATTTCTCCAAAACATATTGGTTGTTAGTTGCAATACCATTTTGTCTTCATTAGATATATTAAAAAACTTCCTGCTGATCTCTATGAAATTTCTCTGGCTATGAACATTTCCCTATGCTTTCTGGTAACTATTCTTTCCTTGAAAGGAATTCATTTGAGCACTTCCCTCAAAAATGACCACTTTTCAGGGATAGAGTTTGAGGTACATGAGACCAAAAAGATCCTTTCCCATACTGAGAGTCTTTGATTCATATTTCACTACTATACAACAAGCTACATGAGGGCAAGGACCTCATTTTATTTAAGCTTGACTTTCTAAAAAGGCCAATATAGTGCTGTCTTCACAGTAATATATATAATTCAATTCAATTAAAGAAAGTATAAATTAAATTAGCTCCTTACTGTGTTATATTGTACTGAACTGGATTTACTTGGGGGGAGGAACCCATAAATCTCTCATTCTTATGTTCTGAGTTGATTCATTCAGTTGCATATGTCAAATATAAATATTCAAAAATCAAAAGTTATAAAAATCAGCTTAAATAAGAAAGATTGTCTCATATATCATTATTTATGATCTAAACAAATTTGATATATTCATTCAAATATTTTGGAAAATATATGTTGGAAGGAATTTTAATTGCTTTTCATTGGGTTATTTGGTCCAAGTAGGTATATATGAAACTATATAAAAGAATATCTTTATGCTGAAAAACAAATTGTTTAATAATCCTAATGGAAAGTTCTATCGTGGTTGTAATTGAAGTTTCTTATAACTTTATTTTGTTCTATTGAACACAGAGTGAGGATTTTTTTTAAGATGGGGAACTATGGACATGTAGGTGTAATGGGCCAGAACTGTGTACTTGAAACAAGGATTCTTACAAGGTGTTAACTCAGTAGAATTGATAATGCAATGGTTATCTAGTTTAGCATGGTAATTAATAGTTCTCTAGTTCAGTACATACACTTAGTACTTAATATAGTTCTGCAAGATTGATACCTATTCTACAAAATTTACATCTACGATGATGTAATTGTATAAGAGTTTAAGACATCAGATTAGGACTTGGAGACAGACTCAGAAAACACAGAGGACTGGAGGCTGAAGTTCAAGATCTCGGAGCCAAGGAGAAGATATTCACTCCATTTCCCAAAACTGTGGTGGCTGGCCTGTCTTCCTGCTTCCCCCACTGAGACCAAGGCCAGTCTGAAGGGCCTCCAGAAAGCTAGCCCAGGTCCCCAGGCAAGGAGAACAAACTGTGGAGGAGATAATAAAGAATTTGGACTTTATCCCTGGCTATTCTAGTGGTAATTACTTTGCTGAAGTAAAAGAAGGCTGCCCCAAAGACCTCCAGAAAACAAACCAGAACATTACATGTAGGTAGCAAGAATAGTGTCACATAATATTTAGCTATCTATGCCACATACATATGAAGACTGAATTAATGAGAAGTAGCAGAGGAAAAATTAGTAAGTAGAGGAGAATTGAAGAGAAGAGAAAAATGAAAAAAAAAAATAGCAGATGCAATTAACTGGAGAAGTCAGGAGGAGGTAGCAGCAAGAGTTTATGTTAATAGATTGGTCTTATCAAGGAGAAAGGCAATATCTTCATCTGAAACTGAAGTGGATTTATTATTTGAATGAATGAAATTGAAATTTGTAGATTGAATGAAAACCTTTGTTTTCACTGATCTAGAATGATAGTTGTATTAAATAATATTGAATTTCTCATTGTTATTTCTTCAGAATCTTCAAATAACCCCTCATTCACAGAAAATTTCATAAAATCCACAATTACAAAATTGTATCTTGTTAGATTATAGATACTAATGATTATATTAAATAATAACTTGTAGATACATTAGTAATGATTTATATTATATTGTTACTTTATATTATGTACAGGGCCATAGAAAGTGGGGGGATTCTCAGTGAGGTATCAGACTCTTCAGCCTAGAGGGTACCTGCTGACAGTGTCTGCTTCGACTCTCATCTCCCCTTTCTAAACTTAAGAAAGTGATAGAGAAAAATTTTAATGATAAAATATTTTAAATTATATAATTCAATTTATATAAGCATAAATTTATAATTTATATAATTAATTATGTGATGATAATTAAAATAAAATAAAAATTTTAATAATACAGATTAAACACAAAAGTTTTATGGTCATTTTCAGAGAACTAGTTGTTAGTATTTTATTGTCCAAACTCTTAATTTTACAGCAGCAGCAACAGAAGAATGATAACAAGGATAAGGAGGAAGAGAGGAAGAAAATTTGAACTAAGATGTAGAATTATTTTCCCCAAAATCATGTATCTAATGTCATGGGGAAGAACTACTAGAACTACTGTATTGTACCAAAAGAGAGATCTGGATATGAAGTATAAAAACCTAGTTTCAAATCCTGACTTGACTTTCCTTTTTTTTCTGAGTAAAATAGTAGTGTTGTACTATATATGAGATCATTAACATTTTTGAATGTCTTAGACCACAATATACAATAGACAAATAGATGTGTCTACATTTCTGGAGCTCAATAAATGTTTTCTTCCTCTTTAGAGTGCAACTATTCCTAGTCTAAAATCTAAGATCCCATCTTGATTCACCAGTCTACTTCTCATCAATTCAGTCTTCATATGTATGTGGCTTAGATAGCTAAATATTATGTGACACTATTCTTGCATTCAGAGATGACAACAATAATAGACTTCTTATTCAGGTCCTTGTTATACCTGAATTATAAAGGCAATTCCTGTTTATGAAACTTGAGGATTACACACAAAATAATACATTTGCTTTAAAAGTGAGACAATAGAATTCACTCCAATAATCATTTCCCATAGTAGAACTAAAATACAGATTAACTTTTTAAAATTCCATATAATTTTTCAAAAACATATTTCATTGTGAAAAGCAAAGAACACCAAGAAAAAAAAGGCAAGTGATTCTTAATATTTTTTTTGCTTTTTTTAAAGCATTTTTTCTTTGCCAGTCACATATCAAGAAAATTTTTAACATTCATTTTTACAAGATTTTGAGTTCCAAATTTTTCTTCCTCCTTCATTCCCTTCCCTCCCCTCTTCTTAAAATGGTAGGTAATTTGATATACATTGTACATGTGCTATTATGTAAAACATTTCCATATTAGTTACAATTGCTAAAGAAGAAACAGATCAAAAAGAAATAAAAGCCGTGGAAAAGAATAAAGTAAATGGGGAAAAAAAAGTATTTATTGTTCTGCATTAAGAGTTCATCAGTTCTTTCCCTGGATGTGGATAGCATTTTCCTTTGTGAGTCATTTGTACTTATCTTGGATCACTGTGTTTCTTGAGAAGAACTGAGTCATTGATCATCACACAATGGTGCTGATATTGTGAACAATATTTTCCTAGCTCTGCTCATTTTACTTTGCATCAGTTCACATAAGTCTTTACTGGTTTTTCTGAAATTTGCTTGTTTATCATTTCTTATTGCATAAGAGTATTCAATTACATTCATATACCACAACTTGTTCAGCCATCCCCCAATTGATGTGCACACTCCTCAAATTCTAATATTTTGCCATCAAGAAAAGGACTGCCATAAATATTTTTGCACACATAGTTCCTTTTCCTTTTTTTATGATTATTTTGGGACACAGACATAGTAGTCTTTTTGCTAGATCAAAGGATATGAACAGTTTGTTTGCCCTTTCAGCATAGTTCCAAATTGTTCTAGAGAATTGTTGGATACATTCACAACTCCACAAACTGAGCATTAGTGCCCCAATTTTCTCATATTCTTTCCAACATGCATCATTTTCTTTTTTGTCTTATTAGCCAATCTGATGAATATAGGATGGTATCTCAGAGCTTTTTGAATTTGCATTTTTCTAATTAGAAGCATTTCTTCATATGCTTGTACATAGTTTTGATTTCTTCATCTGAAAACTGCCTGTTCATATTCTTTGACCATTTATCAGTTGGAAATCATATTCTTTGACCATTTATCAGTTGGGAAATGGCTTATATTCTTACAAATTTGATTTAGTTTTCTATAGATTTGAGAAATTAGACCTTGTTATCAGAAACACTGGTGATAAAGATTGTTTCCCAACTTTCTAATCTTGGTTGTATTGGTTTGTTTGTGGAAAATTTTTTAAATTAAATGTAATTAAACATCTATTTTACATTACATAAGGCTCTCTATCTCTTATTTGGTCAAGAATCAATAACTCACTTAACTACTTCTTTATGAATTTGAATGCTATATCACTTGATGCATATATGTTTAGAATTGCTATTGCTTCACTGTCTATGGTACCTTTTAGCAACATGTAGTTTCCTTCCTCAGATCATTTAATTGGATCTATTTTTGCTTTTGCTTTGTTTGAGATTGGAATTGCTAATTTTTTTAACTTCAGATGAAGCATAATATATTTGGTTCCAACCTTTTATCTTTATTCTGTGTGTCTCTACTTCAAATGTCTTTCTTGTAGCCCACATATTATAGGATTCTAGTTTGTGGTCTGTTCTACTATCAGCTTCTATTATATAGGAGTATGCATCCCATTCACATTCATAGTTATGATACTAATTGTGTATTCCCTCCTATCTTATTTTTCCTCCTGTTTGTCTTCTTTCTTTTCACTCTTTCCCTCCTGATCAGTGTGTTGCCTCTGTTTATTGCCTCATCAGGTCTGCCTTCTCTTCTATCAGTACCCCCTTTTATGTAATTTCCTCCCCTCCCACTTTTCTACCCTATAAGATAGATTTCTGCATTAAACTGATTGTGTATATCATTGTCTTTTTTAGCCAATACTGATAAAAGTAAAGTTCAAGCAATGCTCACCCCCACTATCTCATCTTTTTCTTCACTGTTAGATTTTTTTAATGCCTCTTCATGTGAAATAAATTATACCATACTTCCTGTCCCTTCCTTCTACATCCAGCCTACTCTTTCTCATTCTTTAATTATTTTTATGCCATTGACCAAATTTACTTCATTCCCATACCTTCTTTCTATGTATATTACTTCTAACTGTACTATTAATTATACAATTTTTTAAAAGAATTATAAATATCATCTTACCATGTAGGAATGTAAACACTTCACCTTGATTGAAATCCTCATGTTTTCTTTTTTCTTTTTATCTTTTAGGCTTCTTTTGGGTATTGGTATTAGAAATCAAATTTTTGGTTATTTCTAGTCTTATGAAAACTTGAAATCCTTTTGTTTTATCTAATAACTCTATTTTTTTCTTTTACATATATTATGCTTCATTTAACTGGGTAGATAATTCTTGTACTCTCTGTTTTGCCTTCCAGGATATTTCCCTTTCTTTTATATATGAGTTCATTTCCTAGGGTGGAAGAAACACTGCTTTAAGCTTCTTGTGTCAGGGGCTGCAGACTCTGGCTGTTTACCTGGTACTGCACTGATGTTGTCCTGAGGCCCATGGGGTATCCATTGCATTGAGAGGTTGGTGGCACAGGGTTGCTAGCACTGCTGGAGTTTATCAGAGTCTGAAACCTTACCTCATGTTGAACTAAGGTCCTATGATTTGTAATAAAATATTTCTAGAGGAAACATGATTGCTATATCATTCTTTTGATTTGAAGCTACTAATAGGATCCAAACCCTGAGTCAAACATGTTTAAAGAAAAACACCAGAGGATTTTTTTTCCTTTCTTCATATTTTTAGGCAGCTGTCTTTCTGGCACTAAGTCACCATGAGGTTTCTTATCTTTGACAATGATTGACAAGCCAAAAGACGATTTTGGCAATTTTAAGAAGAATTTTGCCAGGCTATATTACCTCATAAAAATCTATAGATTTCATTTTTAAAGTATAAACATTTAACTCATTGCTCAATAAAAAGTATTTGCTCACTTTTATGAAATAATAGAGTAAGGAGATATAGAGAATAAAGGGATTTTTTACTTCTTTGTTACAATAGGGCCTTCCCTCCTCCTTCTCTTCTTTTTCATCTCTCAGTATAAAAAAATCTGTGGAAAGAACTATACTAAGAAGGGAATTTTTATCACTATCATTTATGTCTTCACAACTAAGGACATGGAATTTTTAAAAACAGATTGTGAAAAGCACAACATATATGAACGAACATTTTGCTTTAAAATAAATTAGTTTTAAAAACAAATTAGAAGCTGTGTTGACAGAAATGAAGCAAAATTAAAATATTTGGTTTCTATTCTCTGCATATAAGAAAATGCTAAATATAGTATCCCAGCTGGCTTTGGACTCTGTAACTGAGCATAAATATTCACTAGAAGGACTCATAATGCCCAATTGTGCCTTTGGAATATTGTGGTAAATTATCTGGTATCTTTGGTGTATCTCACTCAGTGCCCTGAACTTAATCATTATCTATTACTATGGATAATGGTATTATCCATTATTAATTTTTGCCTGGGGATTTAAAGAATAAAATTACTATTGAAGTATAGTAAGAAAAGCCTGAACATTGACTGATGTGTATACATACATACATATAAGCAGCACTTTTTTATCACAATTAATAACTTTTTATTGATAGAACCCATACCAGGGTAATTTTTTACAGCATTATCCCTTGCATTCACTTCTTTTTCAATTTTTCCCCTCCCTCCCTCCACCCCCTCCCCCAGATGGCAAGCAGTCCTTTACATGTTGAATAGGTTACAGTATATCCTAGATACAGTATATGCATGCAGAACCGAACAGTTTTCTTGTTGCACAAGGAGAATTGAATTCAGAAGGTATAAATAACCTGGGAAGAAAAACAAAAATGCAAGCAGTTTATATTCATTTCCCAGTATTCTTTCTTTGGGTGTAGCTGCTTCTGTCCATCTTTGATCTATTGAAACTGAATTAGCTCTCTTTATTGAAGAGATCCACTTCCATCAGAATACATCCTCAAACAGTATCATTGTTGAGGTATATAATGATCTCCTGGTTCTGCTCATTTCACTTAGCATCAGTTCATGTAAGTCTCACCAGTCCTCTCTGTATTCATCCTGCTGGTCATTCCTTACAGAACAATAATATTCCATAACATTTGTATACCACAATTTACTCAACCATTATCCAATTGATGTAAGCAGCACTTTTTTAGAGTTTTTTTTTATTTTCAAAATATATGCATAGAAAGTTTTCAACAATTACCTTTGCAAAACTTCATGTTCCAAATTTTTCCTCCCCTTCCCCCTAGATAGGAAATAATTTAATATATGTTAAGTATGTACAATTCTCCTATACATGTTTCCACAATTATCATGCACAAGAAAAATCAGATCAAAAAGGAAAAAAAATGAGAAAGAAAAAATACAAACAACAAAAAAGTGAAGATACTACATTGTGATTCACACACAGTTCCTATTGTCCTCTCTTTGGATGCAGATGGCTTTTCCCATGACAAGACCATTGGAACTGGCCTGAATCATCTCACTCTTGAAAACAGCCACCAGAATTGATCATTATATAAACTTGTTGTCAAGCAGCACTTTTTAATAATCATATTTGAATCATAGAATCTCAGAGGTGAAAAGAGCTAGAGAGGTCTAACACCATGCTTAAATAAAAATCCTCTTTATAATTTCCCCAGTGAATTGTCTTCCAGCTTCCACTTGAAAACTCTGAGTTATGGGGATCTCAATTATCTTCTGAAATTCTCCAACATGACTCCTATCTAGAGTAAATTTTTTTTTATATTGAGCCTCATCTACCTTTCTTTGATTCAGCCTATTGCTCTGTATTCTAGCCAAACCAAAAAATCATATTACCTCTTACATATGAAAGTATTTGAAGAAAAAATATTGAGGATATTTACCTATTTTTAATCCCACAAAATTACTCCCATTTTCAATAACTTTTCCTTTTCTTCCTTTTTTTTTTTTCTTATTGAGACTCTTTCCATCTCACCTAGGTTAAAATGTATGGCCCCATCCCAATATTAATTGGCTTACAAGCTTGAACCAGTTTCATTTTTCTGACCTTGGTCAGTTCAAGTTTCATAATCTCTTCCAAAACTTATGGAAAAGTGACTCAGTAACTACACCTTTTAATTCTTTTATTTCACTGTAATCTCAGTCTTGTGGGCCTAGGGAATGGAACTCATTGAGAGCCATCAGTCACTCTCTCATAGACTCTCATCACTTTAGCTTGATTATTTTTCTAAAATTTTTATTTATTTTTTTGTTGCATTTTAAATTCCAAACTGTCTCCCTTCCTCCCTTCTAACCCACACCAAAGAAAACCAGCATTTGACACAAATACACATGTCCATACATCAGTTCTTTCTCTGGAGATGGGTAGCATCTCACTTCATATGTTCTTTGTAATTGATTTGAATATTCATCTTGCTCAGAATAGTTTAGTCATTCACAGCTATTTTTTGAACAATACTGTCATTATTGAATACAACACTGTCTTGGTTCTATTCATTTCACTTTTCATTCTTTTATGTAAATCTTTCCATTTTTTTTCCAAAATCAACTTGTTCATCATTTCTTTTATACATAATATGTATATGTATGTATGTATATACATGTATACATTTGTCTGTGTGTATGTATATATAGTATTCTATCACAACTTTGTCACACCTCATTTAACTATTTTTCAATTGATGAGCAATATTTTAATTTCTAGTTCTTTTCCACCACAAAAGAACTGCTGCAAATAGTGTAGAATATGATATTTGTTTACTTTTTCTCTGATCACCTTGGAAAATGGACCTAATAGTGGTTTTTCTGAGTCAAAAAGTATATACAGTTTTATAACTCTTCAGACAAAACTCCAGATTGCCTTCCAAATGATTGTATCAGTTCAAAATTCCAAAACCAGTGTACTCTGCAATGTTTGTCATTTTTCCCTTCTATTATTTTGCCATTCTGATTCCCCATTTTGATTTCTTCAATTTTTTTCTTCTCCTATTGCTATTGTATTCTAGTAAATTTTGAATAACATTGGTGATAACTGGCATTCTTGTTTCACTCTTGTTCTTATTGGGAATGTTTCTAACTAACCTCTGTTACAAATATTTCTTGCTGATGGTTTTAGATAGATGGAATATAATAATAATATAAATATTTATTATTTCTTTGACTTGTTATTTATCCCAAACATTCTTTAAGATGGGGTTATTTTGTGTTTTTGTGATCTCTTATTAAATATAATTTTATTTCATTATGATCTGAAAAGTATATTTAATATGTCTGCTTTTCTGCATTTAACTGTAAAGTTTTTATGCCCTAATATATTGGTCAATTTTTGTAAAGGTGCCATGCACCTTGATTGAGAAAAAGACACATTCCTTTCTATTCCTATTCAATTCTCACTAGATGTCTCATATTTAGTTTATCTAAAATTCTATCCTTCGCTATGATTTATGTCTTTTTTTGGTTACATTTATCTAATTCTGAGAGGGGAACATTGAAGTCCTCCATTATTATAGTTTTGTTATCTATTTCCAAAGCTATCTATCATTTTGTTATAAATATTTGTTATCTATTTGTTATCTATGTCATCTATCTATAGATATCTATCATTTACCTTTTCCTTTAAAAATCTAGATGCTATAGCATTTTAGTTCATATATGTTTAGTATTGATATTACTTCATTATCTTATATTACCTTTTTAATGTAATGTAGTATTCCTGATCATCTCTTTTAATTAAACTATATTAGTTTTAACTTTGCCTGAGATCATCATTTTCACATCTGTATTGTTTTGGGGTTTTTGTTTGTTTGTTTTGCTATATCTGAAACATAATAAATTCTACTCTGGCTCTTTCTTTTTATTTTATTCATGTCTCTCATTTTTAAATGTGTTTCTTAAAAAACAACATATATTGAGTTCTTTTTAAAAAAATCCATTATGCTATTCATTTCATTTTATGGATGAACATATTTCCCTCCATCTTATTTTTCTCACTGTTTACCCTTCTTTCACTCTCTTTTTCCCTATCCCTCCTCAGAAGTCAAATTTACTTCTTGCCTGCTTGCTTCCCTAATCTACACATCCTTTTAAGAGTCCCTCTTTTATCCTATGCCTTTGCCTTCCTATTTCTCTACAGATGAAGATGACTTTTATATGCAACTAGATATATGTTACTCAATCTTTAGCCCATTTCTATTGAGAAATAAGTTGCCATACTACTTGGTCTAAATCTTTTCTCCCCTTTCACTTTAATAGTTCTTCCTTTTATAAGAGATATTTTGTTGCATTTTAAATCTTAATTTTTTAGGATTGCCTCATCATTTTAACTATATATGAATATTCTTTCAAACTATTCTAGTAATGATAATATTTTAAAGACTTACAAATAACATTTTCCATATAAGAACTAAACAGTTTAATTTTATTAAATTTCTTATAATTAGTATTTTTATATTTATCATCTTATGTTTCTCTGATTCCTGTAGGTCAAATTTTCTGTTCAGTTCAGACCTTTTCTTCAAGAATACTTGAAAACCCTTTAATTAATTAAATATCAATTTTTCCCTTGCAGGATTATACTCAACATTTCTAGTTACAATATTCTTGGTTGCAAACCCAGATCTTTTATTCTTCATAATAGTACATTACATGATCTTTGGTCTATTAATGTAGAAGCTGCTAAATCTTGTATTATTCTTATTGTAGCTCTAAAATATTTAAATTACTTTTTAAGTTATTTATAATATTTTCTCCTTGAATTGGGAGCTTTAACACATAGCTATAATGTTCCTGTGAGTTTTCATTTTAAGATCTCTTTTAGGTAGTGATGGATGGCTTTTATTTTCAATTTCTATTTTACCCTCTAGTTCTAAATTCAGGGAAATTTTCCTTTATAATTTCTTGAGATGTAGTGTCTCATCTTTTTTAAAATCATTTTTAGGTAATTCAATAATTATTATATTATCTCTTTTCAATCTGTCCAGATCAGTTGTTTTACTTATGAGATATTTCATGTTCTTTTCCATTTTTTCATTCTTTTGATTTTATTTTATTATTTCTTAATGTTTTATAAAGTCATTATGTTTCCCTTGCCCAGTTCTAATTTTTAAGGAGTTCTTTTCTTCCATAAGTTTTTTTTTATTCTTTTTTCTAGTTAGTCGACTTTATTTTCAAAATTGTTTTAATTTTCTTACATAATTCTTTTTATTACCCTAATATTTCCTCAACCTCCCTTATTTGATTTTAAAAGTCCTTTTAAGCTCTTTCAAGAATTCTTTTGAGTTTATTTTAGATTTTTCTTTGCAGTTTTATAAGTAGTTGTTTTGACTTCATGATCTGCTAAATTTGAATCTTTTTCTTCTCTATCACCATGGTAATTGTTTATGGTCATGTTCTTTCTCTGTTGCCTACTCCTTTTTAATAGCCAATTTCTTGGCTATTGGTTTTATATTAGGGTTGATCTCTGTTCCCAAGGAATAAGTTTTGTTTTCTGAGCTCTGTGTAGGGGTCTCTGACTTTTGGATTCTTTCAGTGTTCTATAATCCTAGACCAAGTGTGGTCATTATTCCTCTGGCTCATACCTTGGTCTAAAAATGACTTTAGATACTCCTCTCCATCCCTGATTTCCAACCAGGATCCCCAGCACCTTTGCTCTCCTGTGATTGCCACAACCAGCAGAGTCCTAAATCTTTCCAACTTAACTCATATACTCCCTTTTCTTTCCCTGTACCCCAAACCTAGAGCTGTGTCAGGTCAGCAGACCTGGGTCTTATATTCAGGGTCAGTGGAGGGTCCTGTAATCTTACTCTAATTAGCTGCTAGATTCCCACACCATATATGGGGCCAAAGTTTGGGAAGGTAAGACTACCTCAGATATACCTGCCCCTACCTCTGGGGCTTGATGGATTTTTTTTTTTTTGCTTTTTTTTCTTTCACATCAGTTTTATCAGTTGTACTGATGTTCTCATAATGAACTTCGTAAGAATATTCTATTTCTCTTGAAATGACTTCCTTTGCAGATCATTAAATCATTGAATATGACTTATCTTTTCTTTAAACATTTTTGAATCTTCTTTCTTCACAACTCTGATATATGCAAGATCACACCCAGCTTTTCTCTCCTCTTTCCTAACTAACTCTGTGATAGATAGTCACTTACTCCCAAGGTTATATGTATCATTTCTTTTTCTCTAATTAGTTCCTCTTTAACAATAAGACTTGTGTGCTGAAAAGTCATTTCCTTCATTGCTTTGTTCAGTGATGGGTGGAAATAACACAGAAACAAGTCCCAAATTTTTGAGCTGCTCTACTTTTTAAATGAAAAAGTTTCTTTAGTTCTCTGGACAGATGAATTCCTCTATGATCACATAATAGCATGCCTTAGTAATAGACTAATGATTTATTTTTTCTAAACTCTTCATTTAATTCTTCCTCTTTATAATCCTTCTTAAATCCAATAGCAATATCTCTTGTGTTTCTCTCTCAGGTGATACTTGTTATTCTCGCTACTAGAAAAGGCCCCATGAAATAGTGTTTAAAATACTAAAATTGGAGCTATGAACACCTGGATTAAACTTCAGACACCGATAATGGACAAATCCCTTAACTTCTCTGAATCCCAGGCCACTCTCTGAGAATATGAATTATAATCTGTGTAGCTATAGGGTTCCTAAGGGTTTGTAGACAATTTCTTGAGTCCTTGGCATAATGACAGTAACAAAGTCTGAGTCTCTGCTTTTGTCATTAATCTTGTCCCTTCTTTCCTTTCCAGTATTTTACTTTCTTACATGCCCTCTATACTATATTTATGCTGGCCTATTTGATGTCCTTTGTATTTGATCTTCTATCTCCCATTTTTGTGCCATTGCATTAGCTGTCCTCCCATTTCACTTCTACCTACTTCCCTGTTTTTCTTAAAACCTCAACTCAGATCTCACTTTTGTGAGGAAGCTTTTCCCATGCCACACAACAACTAGTGCTTTCTGCTCTAAAAACTGGGAAGAAGGCAAATGAATTTTTTGAATTTATTTTTTATTAAAGTTATTAATTTTCAAAGCATATGCATAGATGATTTTCAACATTCACCCTTGAAAAATCTTATATTCCAAATTTTTCCCATCCATTCCCTCTGTCCCCTCACCTAGATTCCAAATAATCCAATATATGTTAAATATGTGCAATTCTTCTACACATATTTCCACAATTATAATGCTGTACAAGAAAAATCAGATCAAAAAGGGAAAAAATGAGAAGGAAAATAAAGTGCAAGCAAACAACAACAAAAAGAATGAAAATAGTATGTTGTAATCTACACTCAATCCCCACAGTCTTTTCTCTAGCTGCAGATGACTCTCTTCATGACAAGACCACGGGAACTGACCTGAATCATTTCATTGTTGAGAAGAACCATGTCCATTAGAATTAATCATCATATAATCTTCTCTTGCCATGTACAATGGTTCTAATCACTTTACTTAGCATCATTTCATACGGATTTCTGCAGGCCTCTCTGAAATCATCCTGTTGGTCATTTCTTATAGAATAATAATATTCCATAACATTCATCAACCATAACTTATTCAGCCATTCTCCAATTGATGGGTATCTACTCTGTTTCCAGTTTTTTGCCACTACAAAAAGGGCTGCCACAAACATTTTTGCATATATGGGTCTCTTTCTCTCTTTTATGATTTCTTTGGGATACAGGCCCAGAAGAGACACTGCTGGATCAAAGGATATTCACATTTTGATAACCTTTGGGCATAGTTCCAAATTGCTCCCCAGAATGGTTAGATCAGCTCACTGGCCCGACAACAATGTATTAGTATCCCAGTTTTCCCATATCCCCTCCAACATTCATCATTATCTTTTCTTGTCATCTTAACCAATCTGAGAATTGTGATGTGGTACCTCAGAGTTGTCTTAAATTGTATTTCTCTGATCAATAGTGATTTAGGGCACCTTTTCATATGACTAGAAAGAGTTTCAATTTCTTCATCTAAAAATTGTCTGTTCATATCTTTGACCATATATCAATTGGAAAATGCCTTGAATTCTTATAAATTTTAGTCAGTTCTCTATGTATTTTAGAAATGAGGCCTTTATCAGAACCTGTGAATATGAAATTTTTTTCCCAGTTTATTGCTTCCCTTCTAATCTTGTCTGCATTGGTTTTGTTTGTAAAACAAACAAACAAGCAAACAAAACAAATTTATTAACTTAATATAATCAAAATTATCCATTTTTCATTTTATAATATATCCCAGTTCCTCTTTTACCACAAATTCCATCTTTCTCCACAGATCTGAGAGACAGATTATCCTTTATTCTTCTAATTTGCTTACAATATCACCCTTTATGTCTAAATTATGAACCCATTTTGACCTTATTTTAGTATAGGGTATTAGGCATATAGGTCAATGCCTTCTGCATTACTGCATTATTGCATTCTGCAATATTAATTTCCAATTTTCCCCAGCAATTTTTGTCAAATAGTAAGTTCTTATCTTAGAAGCTAGGGTCTTTGTATTTATCAAACACTAGATTACTATACTCATTTACTATTGTGTCTTGTGAACCTAATCTATTCTATTGATCAGCTACTCTATTTCTTAGCCAGTTCCAAATGGTTTTGATGACCACAGCTTTATAATATAGTTTTAGGTATGGTACAGCTAGGCCACCTTCATTTGCTTTTTTTTTTCATTATTCTCTTGAAATTCTTGACCTTTTGTTCTTCCAGATGAACTTTGTCATAATTTTTCTGCTCTATAAAATAATTACTTGGGAATTTGATTGATATGGCACTGAATAAGTAGATTAATTTAGGTAGCATTGCCTTTTTTTTATTATATTAGTTCATTCTACCCCTGAGCACTTGATATTTTTCCAATTGATTAGGTCTGACTTTTTTTGTGTATAGAAAGTGTTTTGTAATTTTGTTCATATAGTTCCTGACTTTGCCTTGGCAGATAGACTTCCAAATATTTCATATTATCTACAGTTATTTTAAATGGAATTTCTCTTTATATCACTTGTTGCTGGACTTTTTTTGTAACATATAGAAATGCTGATGACTTATATGGATTTCTTTTGTGTCTTGCAATTTTGCTAAAATTGTGAATTGTTTCTACTTTTTTAGTTGATTCTCTAGGATTCTCTAAGTATACCATTATATCATCTGCCAAAGAATGATAATTTGGTTTCCTCATTATCTACTGTAATTCCTTTAATTTCTTTTTCTTATTTTATTTCCAAAGCTAGCATTTCTAAGACAATGGTGATAGTGGGCAACTTTGTTTCACTCCTGATCTTATTGGGAATGGTTCTAGTTTATCCCCCTTATATATGATGCTTGCTGATGGTTTTAAATAGCTGCTACTGATCAATTTTTTTTACATTTCTTTTTAAAATTTTGAGTTTAAGATTTTCTCTTTTCCTCTCCTCCTTCCCCATTTCTGTAGAAATCATGTTACAAAAGAAAACATAGATTCCCCCCCCCCAAAAAAAAACCTTAAGAAAAATAAAGGTTTTTTAAAAATATACTTCAATCTAAATTGAGATACAATTGGTTCTTTTTTTGTATTCTCCAGTATTTTCAAAAGGTGATTCTTGGTCAAATATAAGGTAAACTGTGGTGAGATTTTTTAATTTTTGAGATTTTCTGATTGTGATTGTTAGATCTTCAAAAGTCTTTGTTCCACTAGCATAAAAGACCAACAAATTTGGCCTTTAAAAACACTAGTAACTTTGGAGAGGAAAACTTTGGAGAGGAAAACTTTGGAGAGGAAAACTTTGGAGATGAAATTAGATGCCTGATTGCAAAGGGTTGAAATTATTTTTTTTAAATGGAAGTGAAGGCAATGAATATGCAGATAGGAGCTTGTTTATAAAAGGGAGAGAAGATATGAGTGGTAGGGTTTTTCAAGGATGTAAGAGATATGAGTATGCACACTTGAAGATGCAAGGAAGAAGCTAATAAAAACTTACAATTAAAGATAATGAGTTATTTCTATTTTCTCACTAAAAGAGATGAAATCCTCTGAGAGTGGTGGATGTTCTATGCTTAAGAAAAGATTAGAAAGGAAAGTTTTATTCTGTCTTTGAGACTTTACAAGTTGTATAACCACAAGCAAATCATGTGTAATTTCTGAATTTCAAGGTTTTCCTTTATAAAGTAGGGATAGCAATAGTTGTATTATCTACCTTGCAGAATTTTGGGGAGGAAAGGGTTTTGTTAACTGAGAAGTGCTACTTAATATGAGCTATGATTAACTAAGTTGCTACTGTAGTGAACTCTCCTTAGATGAGGTTCAAAAGGATTTCATGTTATACTGAAATTCATATCACATTATATTTTAGAGTAGACTTGTATGTATTGTCATCTGGTTATCTGGGCTAGAATCTCTTCTGCTTCCTTATCAACTAATATTATTATTTTTAAGCATCCACATTTATAATACTGCATGTGGGGTGATATGTCACTTTCTTTTTTTCTGAAAACTCATTAATTATCTATGCAAATAAATCCATACTTATAAGCTTCTCAGACCAGTAAGGCCTTTTTGCAAGGGGAAAGTAATGATCCTGGGATCTATCTTTATGTCAGGGCTTAGGCATCATATTTAGCTCTGTTGTTCATCCTTTTCTGGACTTATATCATGAATCCAGTTATTAAACTCTTGATATATTCCTTGTAACAAAACTATTGTTTTCATCTTTTCCCCATAAGACTCCCAAGAATAAGAGTTTTGGCCCTGTATTTTATGACCCTCATCTAATACAATTCTCTGTATAGAATGTTGATACTGCTATTTGGTCATTTCAGTCATACCTGACTCTTTACGACCCCATTTTGGTATTGGTTAAGATAATAAGGTTTGTCATTTTCTTCTCCAGCTCGTTTTATAGATGAGAAACTGAGACAAACAGATCTAAATGACTTGCATAGGGTCTATTAGATCTGCTAGTAACTGTCTGAAGCCAGATTTGAACTCATGAGGATGTCTTCCTGATTCCAAATCTAGTACTCTCTCCACTGGACCACCTAGTTGCACCTCTACAGAGCAGGTATTCAATAAATGCTTAATTTAATTATATAATTATAAATTATATTTATATATAATTATTATAATAAAAATTATATAATTATATAATAATATAAAGACAGGTCTTTAGCACCTGATCTCCTTTTTGTCTTCTGCTTCAAAAGTGTCTGTTGTCAGAATGTATTAGTCGTTGGGGAAGTCTTTGTGTTTCAAGTCCATGACGTTTTTCCTCATCATCACTTAAGCTCTCAGTCTTATGACTAGTTCTTCTACTCTTTTCTTATTCCTTATACCCCTTATCCTTACCAAAGAAGGTTTGAATGCAGTAGGGGATCATAAAATTCAAAATGTCTTTATGGATGAGCCTATAAGACAGAGACCAACTAGTAACTTATGGTAAAACTGTATAGATTGCAAAATGGAGATAATCATACTTGTACCATCTTGTACAAGACAGTTGTGAGGGAATACTTTACAAAATAGTATGCAAATGTAAATGTTAACATTTCCTATTTCTATAATACATCAACTTAAACCCTAAGTCATTGGTGAGCAATTGGTATTGCTCCAATGATTCCCAGAAGCATAACTAAGATCTTTCCCTGAATGTACTCAAATTCACCATTAAAAGCATTCTTAATATAGATCAGATGAATCACTTTTTAAAAAATTATTCAATGGTGGTTCAGAGTATTTAATTTCTGTTTAAAAACCTAGTGTGCATACACGTGTATGTGCTTATTTCCTAAATCTTTGTAAATATACTTTTGCAATGCAACATCTTCTTGATTGAAGTCCAATATGCTACCCATTATGCCTTGCTGACTTTCTAAAGCTCTATAAATTTAGTTCCTCCAGAGACTAGTTACTACTTCTGCAAGATGGCATAATAATACTTACACAATCTACTTAATAAGTGTCATTATGAGAAAAGTGTTTCATAAGCTTTTTAAAAAAATGAATCTTTGATTTTATTTCATGTAAAGTAGCAGTTCTCAGAGAGTGATTTGGTGACCCTGGGTACAAACCTTTCAGATTCCATGAAGCCAAATCTTTTTCATAATACTGATTTTTTTTTCTAACATGATGAGTATTAATAAATACAACTTACAAAAACAAAGACTTTGGAGTTTTCAATTTTTTTTTAATGTAAAGGAGTTCTTTAACCAAAATATTTGAAAACTGCTGGTTTTCAAACTGCTGGTCTACCAAAGTAGATAAGCACCTACTCTAAGACTTATTTTCTCAAAGATTTGCCCAAATTACTCAGAGAATAAACAGTTATATAGGACCAACTATGTGTTTGTTGTTGGTTGTTATTGTTGTTATTGTTTCATTTCAGTTGTGTCCAACTCTTTATGATCCTATTTGGAGTGCTAAGTAGGGTGCAGTGTTTTTACAAATGTTATTTCTTTTGATCATCACAACAATCCTATGAGATAGGTCTTATAATCATCCCCATTTTATAGTCGAAGAAACTGAAACAAATAGAAGTCAAATGATTTGCCCAGGGTCATAAAGGTCATAAAGCCAGTGTGTGTGTCACAAGTTGGACTTGATGTCTTCTTCACTCTGAGACAAGGCTCTCTATTCACTGCCTCCCTTATAACCTTACGGTAACTTATAAATGGGAGTTACCATTGGCCCATATTTTATTTATCTAGTCAGAAACACATTGAAAAGAAAATGTTGATATCTTAATTAATGAAGTAGATTTAATTAATTCTTCTAATAAGTCTATTTTTCTTGGAGCTTAATCAGATACTTTTAATACAGCAAAGGAATTAGTAGGGTGGGTTATACATTGCTATTAAAAATAACAGAAATACACATAGTTATATATATATATATATATATATATATATATATATATATATATATATATCATATATATGCTATATGGCACATGTTAAATATATAATTTATATAAATATATGTAATAAATATAAAAATACATATATACATATATATATAATTATACTATAAATTAACTAACTAAAGGGGGTGATATTATTTAATGGAAAGAACTTCTAAACAAGCTGGGGGAAAGCTCATCCTTAATAAGCAAAGCTATCCAAAACTTGAAGAAGTTATGTCAACTGCTATACAGATATAGCTTACAGTGGTACAGCTAACAAACCACCTCCAGGGTTCCTCAAACTATGGCTCGTGGGCCAGATGTGGCAGCTGAGGACATTTATCCCCCTCACCCAGGGCTATGAAGTTTCTTTATTTAAAGGCCCACAAAACAAAGTTTTTGTTTTTACTATAGTCTGGCCCTCCAACAGTCTGAGGGACAATGAACTAGCTTCCTATTTAAAAAGTTTGAGGACCCCTGAATTTATACCTTCTCCTCCATTGTGCTTTTATCCATTTTTTTCCCATGCATCACCCTTAGAAAAACTTCACAACTTATAAGCTTCTGATTGTTTTGTCATTGTTGTTGATATTTCATGATTAACTTTACAATTCTTAGGCTGTTCAAATGTCCCTTCCTTTCACCATCTCACCTCTTTTTTTGCTAATACATTTCCTGGATTTTAACACATTTTCTTTTTTTTTTTTTTAAAGATGAGCTTTTGCTTTGAGGAATAGTTTGGGACCATAGAAAGAACTGCACAACTTCCCAGTAATACAACCTAGGTCTCTCTTGGGACTTTTTCTGTCTCTCTGTCTCTGTCTCTGGCTCCCTCTCTTTCTCTTCTCTGTCTCTGTCTATCTCTGTGTCTCTGTGTCTCTCTGTATATGTAGATGTGTGTGTGTGAACCTGTCTCTGTCTATGTGTGTGTGTGTGTGTGTGTGTGTATACACACACATACATACATAATATGTATATATATGAAGTTATAAATGTATATACTAATATAATAACTTGATTGGTTTGCCATCCAATAGTATATTCTAGTCTGTGTTCTTCAACCATTGGGTTTTACCTCTGTGGATTAGTAAACTTATTTTTTTTTATTTTTATTTAATGATTACTTTATATTGATAACATTATCCCTTGCACTTGTTTCTTTTCCGATTTTTTTCCCCTCCCTCCCTCCACCCCCTCCCCTAGATGGCAAGCAGTCCTTTATATGTTGGCTATGTTGCAGTATATCCTAGATACAATGTATGTTTGCAGAACCGAACAGTTCTCTTGTTGCATAGGGAGAACTGGATTCAGAAGGTATAAATAATCCGGGAAGAAAAACAAAAATGCAGATAGTTCACATTCGTTTCCCAGTGTTCTTTCTTTGGGTGTAGCTGCTTTTGTCCGTCATTTATCAATTGAAACTCATTTAGGTCTCTTTGTCAAAGAAATCCACTTCCATCAAAATATGCCCTCATACAATATCGTTGTCGAAGTGTATAATGATCTCCTGGTTCTGCTCATTTCACTTAGCATCAGTTCATGTAAGTCTCGCCAGTCCTCTCTGTATTCATCCTGCTGGTCATTTCTTACAGAACAATAATATTCCATAACATTCATATACCACAATTTAGCCAGCCATTCTCCAATTGATGGGCATCCATTCATTTTCCAGTTTCTAGCCACTACAAATAGGGCTGCTACAAACATTTTGGCACATACAGGTCCCTTTCCCTTCTTTAGTATTTCTTTGGGATATAAGCCCAATAGAAACACTGCTGGATCAAAGGGTATGCACAATTTGATAATTTTTTGGGCATAATTCCAGATTGCTCTCCAGAATGGTTGGATTCGTTCACAACTCCACCAACAATGCATTAGTGTCCCAGTTTTCCCGCATCCCCTCCAACATTCATCATTATTTTTTCCTGTCATCTTAGCCAATCTGACAGGTGTGTAGTGGTATCTCAGAGTTGTCTTAATTTGCATTTCTCTGATCAATAATGATTTGGAACACTCTTTCATATGAGTGGTAATAGTTTCAATTTCATCCTCTGAAAATTGTCTGTTCTCTTTGAAGAAACTCTGTAATATGAGAAGACTTAATATAATCAGCACATTATTATATATAAGCTGGAGCACTTTCTGTTTTGGGGAATTTTTTTCTATTTATATTTCATGTAGAAGTTACATATCTTCCATAACAGTCTATATATCAAATACCTATGATGTACATAATATTTTATTTCTCAATATTAGCGATCATAGGATCATAGTATAGAGTTATTTTAAGGTTCATATTATCAAGAAATCTTGAATTATATTTTTTTCTTTAATTTAATTTAATTTTATTATTGATTGATGACAGAGTTCACCAGAGATGTATTCAGTTAGATGATATAGTGGACAAAGCACAAGAGTGAGTATCAGAAAGACAGAATTTCAAATCTAGGTGGAGATATTTACTAGTTATGTGACTCTTGACCTGTAGACATTCTGACTGGCTTAATTTCCTTAGTTGTAAAATGGGAAAAATAGTAGTACCTACTTCCTCAGAATTGTTGTGAGAATCAAATAAAATAATATTTGTAAACCAATTAACCCAGTGTCTGGCATATCATAAATGATTCTTTCCTTCCTTCTTTCTACCTTTATTCTACTTAACTTTATTTCATTGAAAATGGACTCCTGTAGATGAGGGGCCTCCATAGTCAGTATGCTCCTTGTAACAGTTCTTCAATTATTCAAGGACAATACATTTCCCCTCTCTCTCCTCTCCTCTAATCCTTCCTCAAAGTTTCTGTTTTCCAACTTTTAATCATTTTTGTTGTTCTTTGCTAGGATTTCTCTGGTGTCTTTCCATCCTCAACTGTGAAACCTAAACTCATTGTAAGGGCCCTAGCAATAAAATTTGCTGCACCAAGATCATTTGACTGACATATTGAAGGATCCCATAAAACATACTTCATTAGGATTTCCCAAAAAACCAATTTAGAACAAAAGGTCAGAGTCTACTATTAGATTAAAGCAGATTTATTTGAAGAAATGTTTTCTATTTTTAAAAGGCAGTTTCACACACTCTACAAGATTTAATCAAGAGGCAGTACAAGAACAATACTAGTGGGGATTTACATTGAAACCACCTATTCATCATTGATTGCTGTATTCTCCTTCAGTTTCAATCTATGAAGAACTTGACAGGAGGGGCCAGGAAGAGGTAATTTTACCCTTAAATCTCAAAGTATGCTCAGAGTAGATAAGCATTGGGATGTCAGATTAAAATCACTAAAGGAAGTCTAAAATTATTTAAGAATAAACATTTGCTCCCCTCTAATCATAGATAGTAGGAAAAATATTGCAAAAATCTCCTGTTAAAGACCAGTGTATATTCAGAGTCATGCATAATGTGTGACCCATAATAGAAACTTCAGTACATTTTAAATGATTGATTCCTTATGACATATCTAGCAGAGCACTGGGATACTTTCAATCTTGTAATCTATTGGTAGCAGCAGTGGAACTAATAATAAAAGTAATGACAAGCTCTAACCTGAACTTCATCTACATAGAAAAATTCAAATTCAACATGGAAAACTTTAATCCAACTAAGAGAAGAGAAATGAAGAAAAAATGCAGGAAATTCCTCATGGTGTTCCCTTGTAAACCTGACCACAAGTCTATGAATTTAACATTAAAAGTTAAATTTAAAATTTGAAGCAAGTTCTAATTCAATAGACTAGAGATGAATCAGTCAGCACCAAGGACTTCACTTACTTTAAGCTAAGTCATTATCATAGCAAAGGCAGATGAAAAATTTCAATTTAGAACTGAAGGAAAAGATTTCCTATTAATTCAAGGGGAAAGAGTCAGTTTCCTGAGTGCTGCTGGTATGCAAGGAGGCCTACTATATTCCCTAAAGATACAAATGATTTGTAACATGAAATTTTTGCTTTAAAATCTATCTTAAAAATCAAAAGTAGAAATAAATATTTCTATGTACAAGGCATGGCCAACTTTAGCTTGCAGAAGCATATAACCAATCTTAATCTCTCCTTTGAATTAGTTCAAACCAATTCTTAAAGATGAAATTTGCAAAGATACCAAAAAAAGTCCCAAGCATATAAAGGAATATTAAAAGAAGATTTATTTATAATGAATAAAAAATGATAATAATTAATATGAAGTACTTATACATCTCATCCTTATTGAACAAATTCATTATATCCAAAACATGTTTTGACACTTGAAGCATACCAATGTTTCTTTTTACTGTCGAATTGTTTACAAATGTTTATATAATACAGACTTTGATGTCCATATACATATGGATTTTACAAAGATACACATTTCAGTGGGTAATGCATTTCCCAATAAATGCTTTTTTAAAAACAAGGTTACTAAGCTTGTAGATTGGGATGCTACTGTAGATTATAAATGCCTTTTTGATTTTAGCAAGGAATTTGATAAGATATTTTATACAATTCTTATGGGAAAGATGGAAAGAAATGGACTAACCACTAGTAAATGTGATTACATGGTTTGAATAGTAAGACAAAAATAGTAGTTATTAATAATCCATGGTCAACTTGACAGCAGATCTCTAGTGGAATGTGTGGGGGATCTATCTAGAAAAGAAGTTTGATCAAAAACTTTCTGGCCAATTTGGTGACCTGTCCAGGTACCTTAATAAGGTTACAGAACAGACTCTTTTCTGAAGGCTCCAAGAGGACCATGATTCACAGTAGTATGAGCATCATGACATATTATTAAGAGGACACTGAAAATTCCAAAATGTTTAGCTGCCAGAATTCAGTTGCATGAATTCTTGTCAGAGAAGCTATTCCCTCCATAATCTTTGAAACAGAGCTGATTAGAATACATTCATTCATAATTGTCTCTGTATGTGCCTCTCTATTGCTGACTCTATCTCTATTTCTCTACCTCTCTTTGTTTTATTGTCAGTCTATCTCTCTCTTTCTGTCTCTTTCTCTCTCTTTATTTCTGTCTGTCTCTGTCTCTCTATTTTTCTTTCTGTCTCTCTCTCTGTCTCTTTCTCATTGACATCATTGTATAGATTATTTTCCTAGTTCTTCTCACTTTGTTCTGCAACAGTGTATATGTGCATATATACCCAGGATTTCCTAATATTTTCCTTCTCATCATTTCTTACAACACATTGGTATTTTGGTATACTTCATCCATTTGATTACATCTAACTACACTCCTTTGACTTGACTGCACCCTCCTGTAGGTAGATAGGTTCTATACACACCCCCTTTTTAGCTTCCTGTTATATGTTGTCTTCCCCCATTAAACTGTAAATTCCTTCAGGGCAAGAACTGTCTTTCTTTTACTTATCTTTTACTTATATTTACAGAATGGAGCACAATGACTGTCATGTACTAGGTACTTAAAATGTTTATTGAAATAAAGAGAATTGATGTTCATGTGACATAATTTGTTTAGCCATTCTCCCAGATGATGGGCAGCTTCTTAGCTTCCAATTCTTACCACCATAAGGAGAAGTAGAAATACTTTTGTACATACAAGTCCTTTTACTCTTTATTTGATTTCTTTGAGATATGGACTTTATATTGGTATTTCTGAATCAATGGGTGTTCATATATCAATGACTTTTGAAGCATTGTTCCAAAGTGGTCTTTGGAATAACTGAATTATTCTAGATCACAATTCATCAATAATATATTGAAATAACCATTTTCCCAGAGACCTTTCAACATTTGTCATTTTCTTTTTTTAATCAATTTTGTCAATCTGATGAATGTGAAATAGAACTGCTTAATATTGCTGTAATTGTTTATATCTTTCTATGTGTACTTTGACTCCATTGTGGGTTTTCTGTGCCTGTTTATTAGCACTTTGAACTTTTATATATTTTCTAAACATTCATTTGGTACCTTCAATGTTTTGGTAAGAAATGGGGATCTTATTATCTACCTTTGGGGAAATCTAGACAGAAATGGATTTTTTATTACATTTGGAAACTTTTCCTAAGCAACTTTAACTGGAAACAAAGAGTTAAAAAAAAGCAAATGACTCTCCTGAGATTGTTTCCCACAATCAAACCCACATTATATAAGCCCAGAGTCTTGGAAATTCCTGACCCAAACTCAAGAAAAAAAGGGCTTTCCCTCTTCCACACCTTTTACTATCTTGCTTTTCCAAGAAATAGCTCTGGAGTGTTTATTTAACTTCTTTCTTGTTTATGCTCACTTTCAGGTGCCTTAAGTGATCCTCTTGGGAAAAGACATTTGATTCATGGCAACCCTGGAGCCAGGATTACAGGCAGGGTGGTACAGCCAGTCAGTCAAGAACAGAAGTTGTAAGAAACCAAGGTTCCTGGCACCCTAATCCCAGAAGCAACTGAACTGGAAAATGGAACTGTGTGGTATAGGAACCTAGCTAAACTATGAATCTAATCCCCTTATCCTCCCCAGAGCCTGAAATGATGCAAGGTAGGAAAGAATTATGTTTCTGATTGTACCTCCTGAAGTTAAGATTTCTGTGGAAAAACGAATCTGTTGTTATTGTTTAATGGAACTAGGATTCAGGGAAACATACACCCTTACACTTAGGGAAACATCATCCGTGGAAGCTGGAGTCATTTGTAGAAAACAAAGATACCCCTCAATTCTCTAAAGTGTACTGGAGATGGATTAGAGAGGGATGGAGGGAGGAAGTGGTAAAATCCAAGCTAAGGGTAATGACAATTTATAGCATGTGTTACTTTAATAATCATTTATCATATATGAGTAAGACAGTTAACAACAAAGAGTAATGAACATTTATATAGCACTTTTAGGTTTGCAAAGCCCTTTTCTTTTTTCCAGTTCAGTTCAAGGTATACTCTAGGTGAATTAGGATATTTTTCCTTTATATACAGCAAATAAAATTTACCAAAACAAATGCTGCAAAAATAGACTTGGAAACAGCAAATGAAGAGAGTCCTCAAAAATGCAGGTATCCAGTCAAAGTACATTACCTCCACACCCATTTGGCAGAAGATTAAGGCTTCCATGATGGAGCCACAATAATTATTAATAAGAACATGATTCTGGAAACATGCATTGACCACTTTCATAATATTCTCAAGAGACTATCATCGATCACTGCTAAAGTCAATGACTCTTTACCTCAAGTTGAAATCTATGTCTCTGGGGATGAAGCCAAAATGACAGAGAGTAGACAGGTCTTTGTCTGAGCTTGTCCTGCCTTCCCTCAGAAGGTTTAAGCCTTTCAATAGATGTTGAAGTGACAAATATTTGAAGAGTAACAAATATCCAGCAGAAGATATTTTGGAAGAATTTCAGGAAAGGTCTGTCTCAATTTGGCAGGAGGGAAGGCAGCCCAGCACAAGTGCAGCACACATGGATCCAGGATGGAAAGGCCTCCACATATCTACTAGGAGGCTCTTAGCCAAAATACAGCACCATTGGCTACTCTGTCCTGATTCAGAAGCCAGTGGATCAGCAGACTAACTGTGGGATCTCCAGTACAACTATAGAAGACAAATAGCCCAGCATAGTGAGATATGGCCATGCATGGAAAGACAGCCAGCAGTAAAGGCCCCAGAGCAGTGTGAAGCCACTGTTGCCTGTAGAGGAAGTTTGGGACAATGTCCCTTTACCCTAAGAGCAGATCTCAACCTTTAATAATGAGCAAAAAAAAAAAAAAAAAAAAAGGCTCTGATCATAAATAGTTTTATTCTGGAGATAGGGAAGAAAAAAAATTCAAACCCTGAGGATACTAAAGGAAAAATGTCTCCAGGTGAAGCCTCACAGAGTGATATGAGTTGGTCTCCAACTCAAAGGGCTCTCTTAGAAGAAGTCAAAAAAGATATTAAAAGAGTTACAAGAAAAATGGGCAAAGGAAATGAGAGCTTTGCAGAAGAATTTGGAAAAATAAACACAGAAATTATCTGAATAAAACTCCTTTAAAATACATTTGGAGAAATGGAAAAAGAATACAACTCCTTAAAAAAATACATTTGGTGAAATGGAAAAAAGAAAACAATTCCTTGAAAAACAGGATTGGTGACATGGAAAAAGAGAACAACTCTCTAAAAACAGAATTGGTGAAATTGAAAAAAAAAAATCCAATGAACAAAACAACTCATTTAAAAGTTCAATTGGCCAAATGCAAAAAGAGATAAAAAGCTAACTGAAGAAAATAATTCACTAAAAATTAGAATTCATCAAATGGAAGTGAATTACTTAATGAAATATCAAGAATCAGTCAAACAAAACCAAAAAATGAAAAAAAAAAGGAGAATATAAAATACCTCCTCAGAAAAACAACTGACCAGGAAAATAGAATCAGGAGAGACAATCTAAGAATTATTGGACTTTCTGAAAACCATGAAGAAATAAAGAGCTTAGATAACATCTTTCAAGAAATCACCAAGGAAAACTGCCTAGAACCAGAGGGAAAATATCCATTGAAAGAATTCACGAATCACCTCCTGAAAGAGACCTCAAAATGAAAATTCCAAGGAATATCATAGCTAAATTTCAGAATTATCAGATCTAGGAGAAAATACTGCAAGCAGCCAGGAAGAAAAAAATCAAATATCAAGAAGTCACAATCAGGATTACCCAGAACCTGGCAGCTTCCATTTTAAAGAATTGAAGGGCCTGGAATCTGATATTCTAAAAAGCAAAGAAGCTTGGATTGCAGCCAAGATCGACTATCCAGTAAAATTAGTCATTATCTTTCAGGGGAAAATATGAGCACTTAATGAAAGAGGAGCATTTCATTTATTTTTGATGAAAAAGCCAAAGCTGAGCAGAAAATTTGATCTTTAAATACAGAACTCAAGAGAAGCATTAAAAAAAAAAAGGTAAAAAATGAAATGAAAAAAAAAAGTATTTTTTTAAGTTAAAAAGTTTATATCTTTATATGGGAAATTGATATATTTAACTTTCAAGCACTGTATCTTTGTTAGGGGTATATTAAGAGTGTGCAGGTAAAATTTGAATATATTGTGATGATAGAAAAAAGAAACTATAAGTAGAAAGGGGATGTACTGGAAGAAGAGAAAAAGAGAAGTAAAATGGGGTAAATTACATCAGATGGAGAGGCAAAAAAGACCTATTACAATTAAGGGAAAGAAGAGAAGAAGATAAGCATTGTGTGAGCCTTAATCTCATCAGATTTGGCTCAAAGAGAGGATATCTCTTTGGTTTGATAGAGAAACTTGTCTTACCCTATAGGGAAGTAGGAGGGAAAAGAAAAGGGGGAGGCTAATAAAAGGGAGAACAGAACTAGAAGGGGAAAGAGATAAGACAGGGGGAGGGGCTATAAAAGGAAAGGCTGATTGAGGGAGGTGGTGCTCAGAAACAAAACACTGGGGTGGATAGATGGTGGAAAGGAAAGAGAAAAGAATTATTTGGGGAAAATAGGATGATGAGAAATACAGAGTTAGTAATTTTAACTGTGAATGGGAATGGGATAAACTCTCCCAAAAAATGGAAGTGAATAATAGACTAGATTAAAAGTCAGAATCCTACAATATGTTGTTTACAAGAAACACATTTAAAGCAGAGTGATACATACAGAGTAAAGGTAAAAGGCTGAAGCATAACCTAAAGTACAAAGAAGCAGGGGGAGCAATCCTGATCTCAGAACAAGCAAAAGCAAAAATCAAACTAATTAATAAGGAAGGAAACTACATTTTGCTAAAGGGAACCATAGATAATGAAATAACTCCTAGAAGAAAAGTTAAAAGAGCTTCAAGGAGCAATAAACAGCAAAATTATACTAGTGGGGGGTGCCAATCTTGCTCTAGTAGAACTAGATAAATCAAAGCACAAAGTAAATAAGAAAGAAGTTAAGGAGGTAAATAAAATTTTAGAAAAGTTAGGTATGATAGTCTTATGCAGAAAATTGAATGGGAAAATTAAGAAATACACTTTTTTCTTGGAAGTATATGGAATCTACACAAAAATGAATCATGTATTAGGACATAAAAACCTCAAAATCAAATGCAGAAAGGCAGAAATAGTAAATACATCTTTTTCAGATCATGATGCAATAAAAATTACATGTAATAAAGAACCAGGGAAAAATAGACCAAAAATTAATTGGAAACTAAATAATCTACTCCTAAAGAATAAGTGGATGAAATAAAAAATAATAGACATGATCAATAATTTCATCCAAGAGAAAGACAATAATGAGACAACAAAACAAAATTTATGGGATGTAGCCAAAGTAGTTCTTAGGGGAAACTGTATATATCTCTAGGTGCTTACTTGAATAAAAAAACAAAGAGAAGATTAATGAATTGGGCATGCAACTAAAAAATCTAGAAAAAGAAGAAATGAAAGATCCCCAATTAAATACCAAATTTGAGATTCTGAAAATAAAAGAGGAGATTAATAAAATTTAAAGTAAGAAAACTATTGAATTCATAAGTAAAACTTAATTTTGGTTTTATGAAAAAAAACTAACAAAATAGATAAACCTTTAGTTAATTTGATTAGAAAAAGGAGAAAAGAAAATCAAATTAAGTATCAAAAATAAAAGGCTGAACTTTTCACGAATCAAGAAGAAAATAGAGCAATAATTAGGAACTATTTTGGCTAACTGATAATCTAAGTGAAATGGATAAATACTTGCAAAAATATAGATTACCCAGATTAACAGAAGAGGAAATAAATTGCTTAAACAGTCTCATTTTAGAAAAAGAAATTGAACAAGCTACTAATCAACTCCCTAAGAAAATATCTTCAGGGCCAGATGGATTTACAAGTAAATTCTAATAAATATTTAAAACATAGGGAAAGAAGGAATCCTACCAAATTCCTTTTATGATACAGATGCTAATGCCTAATTAGCTAATACCTAAATCAAGTAGGTCCAAAACAAAGAAATAAAATTATAGATCTATTTCCCAAATAAATATTGTGGCAAAAATCTTAAATAACATATTTGCAAAGAGATTACATCAAGTTATCACTAGGATAACACACTGCAACCAAGTAGGATTTATACCAGGAATTCAGGGCTGGTTCAATATTAGGAAAACTATTAGCATAATTGCCTATATCAATAACCACACTAGCAAAAATCATATGATTATCTCAATAAATGCAGAAACATTTGATAAAATCCAACAGCCATTCCTGTTAAAAACACTAGAGAGTATAGGAATAAATGAAGTTTTCCTTAAAATGATCAGTAGTATATATCTAAAACCATCAGCAAACAAAATATGTATGGGATAAACTAGAAGTATTCCCAATAAGATCAGTAGTCAAACAAGATTGGCCAGTATCACTATTACTATTCAATATTATATTAGAAATGTCAATTTTAGCAATAAGAGAAGAAAAAGAGTAGGTAATGAGAAAATTAAAATATTATTCTTTGCAGATGATATGACGGTATACTTAGAGAATCCTAGAGAATTAACTAAAAAGCAAGCAGAAACAATTCACTACTTTAGCCTCATCTCCAAAATATAGAGAGAATTGATTCTAATTTATAAGAAATCAAGCCATTCTCCAATTGAGAAATGGTCAAAGATTATGAACAGACAATTCTCAGATGAAAAAATTGAAACTATTTCTAGCCATATGAAAAGATGCTCCAGGTCATTATTAATCAGAGAAATGCAAATTAAGACAACTCTGAGATACCACTACACACCTGTCAGATTGGTTAGAATGACAGGGAAAGATAATGTGGAATGTTGGAGGGGATGTGGGAAAACTGGGACACTGATACATTGTTGGTGGAATTGTGAATACATCCAGCCATTCTGGAGAGCAATTTGGAACTATGCTCAAAAAGCTATCAAACTATGTATACCCTTTGACCCAGCAGTGTTACTACTGGGCTTATATCCCAAAGAGATTTTAAAGAAGGGAAAGGGGCCTGTATGTGCAAGAATGTTTGTGGCAGCCCTCTTTGTAGTGGCCAGAAATTGGAAACTGAGTGGATACCCATCAATTGAAGAATGGCTGAATAAGTTGTGGTATATGAATGTTATGGAATATTATTGTTCTGTAAAAAATGACCAGCAGAATGATTTCAGAAAGGCCTGGAGAGATTTACATGAACTGATGCTGAGTGAAATGAGCAGAACCACATTATATACGTCAACAACAATACAATATGATGATCAATTCTGATGGACATGGCCCTCTTCAACAATGAAGATGAACCAAATCAGTTCCAATAGAACAGTAATGAACTGAACTAGCTATACCCAGGGAAAGAACTCTGGGAGATGACTATGAACCACTACATAGAATTCCCAATTCCTCTATTTTTGTTTGCCTGCATTTTTGATTTCCTTCACAGGCTAATTGTACACTATTTCAAAGTCTGACTTTTTATACAGCAAATTAACTATTTAGACATATATCCATAATATTGTATTTAACTTATACTTTAACATAATTAATATGTATTGGTCAATCTGGGGGAAGGGGTAGAGGGAAGGAGGGGAAAAGTTGGAACAAAAGGATTTGCAACTGTCAATGCTGAAAAATTACTTATGCGTATATCTTGTAAATAAAAAATTTAATAATAATTTAAAAAAAACAATTCACAACTTTAGCAAAGTGGTAGGATATAAAATAAAACTACATAAATCATTAGTGTTTCTATGTTACCAACAAAGTTCAGCAGCAAGAGATACAAAGAGAAATTCCATTTAAAATAACTGTAAATAATACAAAATATTTGGGAGTCTAACTATATGAACACAATTACAAAACAATTTCCTCACAAATAAAGTCAGATTTAAACAATTAGAATAATATCAAGTGCTCAAGGACTAGTTGAGCTGTTATAATAAAATTTGCAACTCTACCTAAATTAATTCCTCCTAAATTATTACTAATCTATCTAAATTCATCTACTTATTTAGTGTCATACCAATCAAACTGCCAAGAAATTACTTCACAATGGTAGAAAAAATAACAAAGTTCATCTGGAAGAGCAAAAGGTCAACAATTTCCAAGGAATTAATGAATTGCCTAGGACACTAAGAAGTTGTCAGAGCCCAGGGTCACACAGCCTGTATTTATCAGAATCTGGACAGAACTCAGGTCCGTTTTACAAAACTGGTTCTTGAATTGTTA
The DNA here is from genome assembly GCF_016432865.1 of Antechinus flavipes. Classification (NCBI taxonomy): domain Eukaryota; kingdom Metazoa; phylum Chordata; class Mammalia; order Dasyuromorphia; family Dasyuridae; genus Antechinus; species Antechinus flavipes. The sequence goes on from NC_067401.1 coordinate 240,648,319, forward strand.
TATGGATGCTATATACATGTCTATATGTCTATATATAATATTGTTATATGTAAATACTTACAGAGAGAATGACACAATGCTCTCCATTCTGGGAGCAACTATATGCATCTCTCCTCACTCCTCTTTGGAAGTATTTCAGAAAGTTGTCATATGATATTTTTTATTAATTAACCTAGTTATTTTGGAGACAGATCAGAAACAGAAAGAGAAGTGAGGATAATGGTTGATGCCTAGGAAGTAATTATTATTTTTTTGTTGTTGTTGATGAGTGAGTAAGTAAATGAATGAGTGAATGAATAAGTTAATTAGGGTATAGTTCTAAATGTCCACAAAAGCTTTAAGACTCCATGAGACTCTTCCCTCAAGAGTTCTCACAGTGGACATCCTAAAATGGGTCGAAGTAAAAATGAATTGAGAGGGCAAGAAGAGAATATTATCATAGCACTCTGATAATTCCTCTTGGGATGATAGAGTAAGAATTATGGAACCTATGAGTAGAAAAACACATGTTTCAGAAGACCAGAGCCATCATAGCTCATAAATATGTCAATCTTTTTCACCATAACAGCTACTAAAGGACTAGCCCCCAGGCAGGAAGGTGACAAGCTCCATCTGCTGGGAGATTCCTAAACTACAGGGATCAATAAAGTTAAACTGTACAATAGCAATAGTGAGAGGACCACACTGCTGAGAAAAGTTTCAGAGGATACTGACAACAGCAAGAACATCTGCATCATCTCTTAGCAAGCAGCAAAGGGGCCTAAGGAAAAAGTGGAACACCAGCAATGACCAGAGAACAGTGAGATGAAAGAGACTTTGAAAAGGCAAATGTAGTATAACTTCTGCTTTATCTAAATCACAGAGACTACATAGAATTTTGAAGGAGAATAGACCATTGTAAGGAGCCTTTTGTCTTTTGGTAGGCTTGGAAGTGAGTACTTTATGTACTCTCTCTCTCTCTCTCTTCTCTCTCTCTCTCTTCCTCTCTCTCTCTCTCTCTCTCTCTCTCTCTCTCTTCTCTCTCTCTCTCTCTCTCTCTCTCTCTCTCTCTCTCTCTCTCTCTCTCTTTTATCGTTAGTAGGTGCTCTCTCTCAAATACACACACATATATACATCTACATGCTTATATATATTATAAAGAGGGATATGTGTATATATAATATTGGGTAGACTCAAATATGGAAATATATGTGTGAAATGTACATATACATATATATCAAATGCATATGTGTCTATTTGAGAGGAAATGCCCAACTATATAGGTATATAACAATATAACATATATGTATGTATATGTTTATGTATGTGTCTATATAGATAATGAAAAATTATCCTTAGTACATTACTCCTAATAAACGTATTTATGATATCCTGCAAAATAACAAACAATAGCTGCTACAAGACAAAAGGAATTAGAGAAAGGAGATAAGGAATCATGATTATGCTCCAAAAGTCTTTTAAAGCCTTTTAATGTAAAATGAAAGCTACCAATTTTAGAGACACAAAGCAATGGCATAGAAAATGTGATGAAATAGCATGTGAGATTTGGAGTCAAGAAAACCTTAGCTTTAAATTTTGAATAAAACACAAATTAGCTGTGTAACCACAGGCAAGTCTCAAATTCTCTGCTCTTCAGTATTCTCATCTGTAAAATAAGGATGCCTCATTAGTTATTGTGAAGACGGGGCTTTGGAAAGCCTAGTATGTTACTTTAATGTGAATTATTATTAAATGGGGGAAAATCAACCTAAATCTATAGAAAATATCAAATATACTGTGCATTATTCTGTTATATAAAATATAATGGAGCATGTTATTTTAAAATTTTCTTATTGATGTCTGTAATATTCTTCTCTAAAATGTATTGTTCTCTGGGAGCAGGTTTCTTGGGAGGCTTCTGGAGGTGGCCTTAGTTTCAATTCAGTAATCACAAGTGCAGCCAGGGATTAAAGTCCAAATCCTTTATTGTCTCCTTCAAAATCTTATCTCCTTCACTTGAGGCTCGGCTAGTTTTCTGGAGGCCTTCTGGATCTTGGTTTCAGTGTTCTCCACAGGACAGCCTGCTACCACTTCTCTGTCTTAGTTCTGCCTGCCTATCTTCTCTGGCTTCTGAATCTCTTCAACTTCCAAATATTTGTACTTGAGCCTCCAGCCACAACAAAGATAGACGATGGAATGAATCTGTCTCAGCCTCACAAAGCTTCTAGTGCACTTGTGTTTTCTGGTCCTGACAACTCCTCCTTATATGTTCCACACTGCGTATATACCAATCATTATATCACTATGGAAACCATTATTTGTTGTAGGATTAAATCAGTGCTAAGCTAGATTTAACCACGATCTCCTCAATTCCACTTACTTAGCACCTTGTAAGAATCACCTTGTAAGAATTCTAACAGATGTTCTTTTTTATATAACATTTATTCCTGGGTATATACTTCTCTCCTCCCCAAGCCAATTAGCCAGTATAACATTTTTTGAAAAAAAGAAGAAATAAAAAGTATTCATCAGAACTGAGTGTGTCAAATAGCATATGCACTATTCTAACAATCTCCTACCAAAACAATAACTCAAATCTTCTCCAAGACCAGTCTTGGCCATTATATTTATATTTGCATTTGGTTATATATATATATATATATATATATATATATATATATATATATATATACTTACACTTATGCAGTAATCTTTATTTTGTTTCCTGATTCTGCTTATAACACTGCATCATTTCAAATAGATCTTCCAATGCTTGTCTAAATTCTTCATTTCTTATAACATTAGTTTTTCACTAGATTCAAGTACCACAATTTTCCCAATAAATGGACACTGACTTTGTTTGTACTTCTTTGATACAACAAAAAAAGTGCTGCTAGAGAAAATTTTAAAATTTGGAGTACCCTTCTTCTATCTTTTATATTCTTAGAGAATATATCTAATAAAAGAATCCTTTTATCAAAGGATATATATCTTTTACTTATTAATCTTTAGCATAATTTCAAATTATCTTTCAGAATGACTGGACCAATGCTCATTTACACTAACATGGCAATTAACACGCCTGTCTTCCACAGCTAAAATGGAATATTCGAAAAGAAATGAAACATTTAAAATTTTTCATGAATATACACTGAGGGCATTATACACTATAGGTTCTTTTGTAATCTGATTTCATGACAGAAAATCCCACATTATGATGTATCAGTTTGCAGAGAATTAGTATCAAAAATTTAAAGCTGCAAAGAAATCCATTGCCCAAAATCCCATTCCAGCCATTATCTTTACTTCCTACCCATTACAGTCATGGATTCCATCCTTAGCAACACCTCATTCTGACAGGTGAGCTCTTGCCTTAGTTAACCTCATCTAGGCTGAAATTTCACTGCTACTTATTTTCTAGCTGTGCCATGTTGAGCACAAATCTTACCTTTCTCTTCTACCTTCCTTTTATGATATACTGCCTTCCCCCATTAAAATGTCAGATCTTTGATGACAAGAATTGCTTTATTTGATTGTACCCTAAGTCCTTAGCACAGTGCCTTGAAGATAATAAACAATAATTTTTTTTCTATCTATCTGTGTTAGAAATAAAACATGAACTTATGTTCTTTCAAGGTAGTTCAAGAGCTTGCTCACAAATGGATGTATCTACAGTATACACAAATATACATAAACATGGAGAAACAGAAACAGATATAGAGATGGAGAGAGAGAAGAGAGAGTCTCTAGTTGATTCACTCTTTTCTTGGTATTCTTTCTTAAAATATTAATTTCACTAGAAATCTTTTCTCTATAGATATTACAAAGGCAAACTTATACCAAGAGGCTTCACTATAGTAATCTGCAATTTTTTTTAAATGGTCTCTGAAAGATTGCCAAAAATCATGCTAAATAGATTGCTCTTTCTCAGTCTTCTTTCCATTTAACCTTGCTAAAGCTTTCATCACTATTGATCTCTTCCAACTCGTGGATATTCTTTCTTTCTTTGGTTTCCATATTACTATTTTCTCCATTCCCCTATCCCCTGTTTGCCAATCTGCTATATTAGTCGTATACTTCCCCAGATGACTGTCCTCTAAAGATCTGTCCTATTATTCTCTGTTATCTTATCCTTCTATAGTCTTCCCCTTAGTGACCTTGATCACCAAAATGGAAGAAAAGAAAGTATTTGAAATATTTTTTTAAATATGCAAAAGAGAAAAATAAAATTGAGAAGGAAACATAGGCAGAAAAACTTTGAAAGCTATGCTGAATATTTTATATACTTGTTTCAAGGAAGTTATACAAAATGGAAATTCATAATATCATATATAGTCCTTTTCTTTTCTACATTGTGCATTTAAATGGTTTTTTTTTCTTGGTAGTCATTAAACAATAATTTTTTTAATTAAATAAAAAAGAGAGTTTTCAGGGTTGAATTTTGCTCTGCTAAATCAAATGCTTTAAAGCAATCAAGTAATAAAACCATAGGAGGATCTTTTATTCTCTAAACCTTTGAGACAATTATGTGACTGTAATGAAAAATGTAGAAAATCATTTAGGAAAATCCACTTTTTCATAAAGTTTCACTTTATTGCAAAAATATGAAATTTTAATCACATGATTATGATAGAGGAAGCTAGGTGATCAAATGGTTAGAACGTTGAACTTGGAAGTACAAAGCTCGATTTTTATATTTACTACTTGATTTCTTTCTATTTATTCTTATGTAAATGAAGGTCATTGTGATGATAATAATTGTATAAATAATTAGTTGGAATAATAATTGTAAAATCAGCACAGTGCCTGGGACATAAAAAGTGTCATATAAATAAGCAGTTATCATCATTATTGTTGTTACTACAATTACTACTACTTTTGTTATTGTTAGGTCATTTCAGTCAAATCCAACTCTTCAAGACCCCATTTGGGATTTTCTTGGCAAAGATACTGGAGTGGTTTTCATTTTACAGATCATTTTACATCATTTTACAGATGAGGAACTGAGGCAGAGTCAAAGTACTTGCCCATGGTCACACAGCTAGTAAGTGACTGATATCAAACTTGTTTTATTCACAGCACCACTTACCTGCTGCCTATATTGCTGCTAGGGCTGCTACTCTTGCTGCTGCTGCTGCTGTTGCTGCTGGAGTGTTACTAGGGCTGCTACTGCTAGGGCTGCTACTCTTTTTTTATTATTATTATAATAACTTTTTATTGACAGAACCCATGCCAGGGTAATTTTTTACAACATTATCCCTTGCACTCACTTCTGTTCCGATTTTTCCCCTCCCTCCCTCCACCCCCTCTCCTAGATGACAAGCAGTCCTATATATGTTAACTATATTGCAGTATATCCTAGATACAATATATGTGTGCAGAACCGAACAGTTCTCTCATTGCACAGGGAGAATTGGATTCAGAAGATAGAAATAACCCAGGAAGAAAAATAGAAATGCAAACAGTTTACATTCATTTCCCAGTGTTCTTTCTTTGGGTGTAGCTGTTTCTGTCCATCATTGATCAATTGAAACTGAGTTAGGTCTCTTTGTGAAAGAAATCCACTTCCATCAGAATACATCTTCATACAGTATCGTTGTTGAAGTATATAATGATCTCCTGGTTCTGCTCATTTCACTTAGCATCAGTTCATGTAAGTCTCTCCAAGCCTCTCTGTATTCATCCTGCTGGTCATTTCTTACAGAACAATAATATTCCATAACGTCCATATACCACAATTTACCCAATTATTCTCCAATTGATGGGCATCCATTCATTTTCCAGTTTCTAGCCACTACAAACAGGGCTGCCACAAACATTTTGGCACAGACAGGTCCCTTTCCCTTCTTTAGTATTTCTTTGGGATATAAGCCCAGTAGTAGCACTGCTGGATCAAAGGGTATGCACAGTTTGATAACTTTTAGGGCATAATTCCAAATTGCTCTCCAGAATGGTTGGATTCGTTCACAACTCCACCAACAATGCATCAGTGACCCAGTTTTCCCACATCCCCTCCAGCATTCTGCATTACCTTTTCCTGACATTCTAGTCAATCTGACAGGTGTGTAGTGGTATCTCAGAGTTGTCTCAATTTGCATTTCTCTGATCAATAGTGATTTGGAACACTCTTTCATATGAGTGGTAATAGTTTCAATTTCATCATCTACAAATTGTCTGTTCATATCCTTTGACCATTTATCAATTGGAGAATGGCTTGATTTCTTATAAATTTGAGTCAGTTCTCTATATATTTTGGAAATGAGGCCTTTATCAGAACCTTTTACTGGGAAGATGTTTTCCCAGTTTGTTGCTTCTCTTCTAATCTTGTTTGCATTAGTTTTGTTTGTCCAAAGGCTTTTTAATTTGATATAATCAAAATTTTCTATTTTGTGATCAGTAATGGTCTCTAGTTCATCTCTGGTCACAAATTTCTTCCTCCTCCACAAGTCTGAAAGATAAACTATCCTATGTTCCTCTAATTTATTTATAATCTTGTTCTTTATGCCTAAATCATGGACCCATTTTGATCTTATCTTGGTATATGGTATTAAGTGTGGGTCCATGCCTAATTTCTGCCATACTAATTTCCAGTTATCCCAGCAGTTTTTGTCAAATAATGAATTCTTATCCCAAAAGTTAGGATCTTTGGGTTTGTCAAATACTAGATTGCTATAATTGACTATTCTGTCTTATGAACCTAACCTATTCCACTGATCAACTAATCTATTTCTTACCCAATACCAGATGGTTTTAGTAACTGCTGCTTTATAATATAGTTTTAGATCAGGTACAGCTAGGCCACCTTCATTTGATTTTTTTTTCATTAATTCTCTTGAGATTCTTGATCTTTTATTCTTCCATATGAATTTTGTTGTTATTTCTTCTAGATCATTAAAATATTTTCTTGGAAGTCTGATTGGGATAGCACTAAATAAATAGATTAGTTTAGGGAGTATTGTCATCTTTGTTATATTTGCTCAGTAAGGCTGCTACTCTTGTTGCTGCTGCTGCTGCTACTGGGATGCTATTAGGGCTGCTACTGCTAGGGCTGCTGCTGCTGCTACTGGGATGCTATTAGGGTTGCTACTGCTAGGGCTGCTGTTGCTGCTGCTGCTGCTGCTACACCTCCACCACCTCCTTCCTAAAGATGTTGTGTAATGGGCTGAGGCTCCAATTGATGCACTGAGGTCCCAAGCACGTGAGGCTAAATAGTAATTGGACCATACTCTATTAATAAATATGATTGGAGAAAAAAGGGCCCCGCCCACTCTTTGTGCAAGTCCTGATGTGTTGTATAGGAAATGACGATTTTGGTGGGTGGAGGCAGGGGGGCAAAGAAGGAAGCAGAAAGAAAGGCTGCTGGCTGGCGTCTTGTCACAGCTGCACACATTGCTAATCCCCCTTCACCTCCAATTCCCCTTCACCTTCGATCCTTCTTCACCTCTACTAAGAATAAAGATCAACGATTTTCCCTAACCTGAATTCCTGACTCCGGCTGATTTTAAAATATGCCGTCATCACAATGTTGAGCATCAAATAAGAGTCCTTAAAATTCTTTGAAAACCTTAAAATGCTATATACATGCTAATGATGATTATTATTGTTTCTATTATTAGCAAGAATACTCATGATAAATGTGCAGGTCACTTCCATAAAGATTTCATAGAAACAAGATAGTAAAAATGTGAATTGGCAGTTACTGATATTCTCTTTTTTGCCTTTACTTGGGAAGTAATACTATTGGTGAATTTCCAGTTGTTCAATATCTCCCTTCCTTTCAACTCTTTTGAAAATCAATCTCTTAATGAATACAAAATTATGTCATTTCCATCACAGGTTTCATCTGTGTTAACTGGCCTAGTCCAACCACTCTTTCTGTTAATTGTTAAAAATGATTATTTATTGGCATAAACTTTATTTATTCTCAAGTAAGCAGTTTGGTTTTCAGCTACTTAGAAAGTTAAATAGGGAAATAATCAAATGCTACTCCCTAGATTACAAGTTAGAGGACCTGTATTCAAATCCCATCTCTGCAATTCATTATAATTTCCTACTAGTATAAATAATGAATACTGTGAATTGGCAGTATTATTCAAATTGATGATGTATATTTCCATTGGGTTGGAACTATTGTGTTCTAATTGTCTTTATTATGGCTGTTGTTGCTATTCAAATGGTTTTCAATCATGTCTGACTCTTCATGACCTCTTTTGGAGGTCATGAAATATCTTGGCAAAGATACTTGAGTGGTTTGCCATTTCTTTCTGCCACTCATTTACACATGAGGAAACTGAGGCAAACAGGATTAAGTGATTCAGAAGGGTTCACACATCTAGTGAGTGAGACTGGATTTGAACTCAGGTCCTCATGATTCCAGAGTCTGCACCCAGTCCACTGAGCTGAAACTAATTACTATACTTTATAAAATTATCACTTTGAGTACATTCATTACTTCATGACCTTCTTTATAGATACCAATGGAGACCCACTGTAACCTGTATCATCCTGGCCAAATCACCTCATCTCCTGGGCCTCAGTTTTTAATCTGTAACATTACAGGGTCAGCCTATATAGCCATATTTCTCCACTCTTACCCCTGTCAAGCCCATCTTAGCAATACTTAGCATCACACCCAATGTGTGCCTCTGAGGCCTTTCTATTCTAGAGCTATGTATGATTCTGTGACCTCCATGACAATAAATATATTTTTCTGTATATATTTAAATCTCAGAAATGAATCCTAAAAAGTCTAAGTTGTGATCAAGCAGAACAATTTCAAAAAGCAAGTTCTCATTTTAAGGGATATTACAAAATGGGGAAAAGATTATACTAAGCTAATCTTTTTATGGAATATATAAAAAAGAAAAATATTTTTATTATGTGTCATAATAAAATGCAGTGTTATGTCTATAGGGGGAAAATGAATCATGTGTACCATCGTAGCTAAAAGGAAATTCAAATTTCTTTTAAAAAAAACAGATTTGTACAAAAATGCAAATATCTTAAAAGACATCTATTGCCTTGGAAACTGAGCCTAAGATATTAATTTGCAAAAACACTTTTAGCCTGATTTTTCTACTTCCTTACCATGTCCCTTCCCTTAGCATAGCCAAATTAATGTAGGATTTGAAGTCCTAGTGTCAAATCCTGACTCTGCCATTTGCTATTAGTGATCCTTGAAAAGTCCCTTTTATCATCTGGATATTAAATGTTGCATCTTTGATGTAAGAGGATAGGGATAGCCTCACAGATCCCTTCTAGATTTAAATCTATGATTCTGTTACAACTCCTCTCAAATTCATACCATATCTTTACCTTGACAAAGAAGAAAGTTTTCTTATGAAAAGATAGAGGGAGATCACTTTTTATGCTGAATTGGACTAGTGACATAGATTGGAATGGTATAGAATAGTAATAGGAGAGGAAAGAAAATTCTCTAGACCAGGGCCACTGTTAAATAAGTAAAATATATCTTTTATACACTACAGATAATCAATTCATTTATGTTGAAGGAATGAAGGAATGATAAATTAGTAGAAGTAGCTAGATAGTGCAGCTAAGAGATATAGTTCCTACCTTATAGAGTTGTTATAAGAATTAAATGGAATAATAGTTGTAAAAGCCTTTGTACAATGCCTCGTACATTGTAGGAACTTAATAAATGTTTATTCCCTTATCTAGTGAATGTGTTTAGCACATTCCTACCTATAGTACTTTTCAATATCTTCCTTCTCTTCTTAGGAAATTCAATACCCTATGCTCATTTCTAGTTGCCAGGAGATTCCCATGCTAGCCTGCTATCCAAAATGCAAGATTTTTGTTGTTGAGTTTCTTCCCCCTCTTTCATAGTCATTAAAATTTGCCTGCTCTATGTTCCCTTCCCTCAGAACTTTGGTGCCTAACAACAAAATAATGAATCTTACCCCCACTATGTAATGTATTTTTCTTTTAACCAGGGTTTACAATGTAGAAGTTATTAAATGTATAATTGAATTTATTGTAAAAAATAATTGTCTTAAAGGATGTCTATAATGAGTAGATAGGATCTACCAATTGATCTTGAAGTTTCACTTGGTCCCTTTCAAAAGTAACCTTTATAAGAGAGGCAAAAAGAGTTTAGCATCAAGATCAGGAAAGCTTCAATTGTTACTAATAGTCCCAATGGTAGGGGAATCTGTGTTCCACTTTATAGCTCTCTACAGGTAATATAGAAATACAAGGTGTGGTCAAGGATCTCTGGATTAGTGTTTGTAAACTATCTCTTTAGTAAGACTGCATAGCTGAAAGTTGGAAGAAGGGAAAACAAAGCAACAGAGACAGTGGCCAGCCATGAAAGTCTAAAGAAGGTTAATTGCATTAACTGATTTTTTCTTTTGTGTCCACAACTGTGTTCTCATGTTACATTTGTCTCTGAAAGTTTTGTACATTTTGGTCTGTGCTTCAAAGTGCTTGAGGACTTAGAAGTAATGTTCACTCAAGTGTTAGATAACAATGACTCAGCATCACAATGACTGTGTACATTTAAAATTTTTATTTTATTTTTAATTTATGGAATGAAACAAGGATTTCCATGGCATGATGTAATAAAAAAAGATGATTGCACATGAAACTGCCAGTCTATTTTATGCAACTTTTGATTCCTTTTAAATATACAACAAAGTTATATTTCTTTTTTTTTCTGCCCTCCCCCCATCCTACAGATGACTATTATTAGATACAAATACACACACATACCTACACGCATATATGTACACACACACGTAAATGAACATCATACATATATATGGTGTATATGTAAAAAATGTTCTATGCATACTTCTTTTTTCAGTTCTTTCTTTAAATGCAGATAGCATCTCTCTTCATTTGTCCTTTATAGTTAATTTGGATATTTATAAGGGTCAAAATAACTTATTTAAAGTCATTTTAAAAACAATATTTCTGTTGTTATATAGAGTGCTCTTTTGGTTCTGCTTATTTCACTCTTCATTATTCTTTGCAAGTCTTTCCATGTTTTTCTAAGATCACTGACATCATTTCTTATAGCACAATAGTATTTCATGACAATCATCTACTGTAACTTGTTCAACTATTACCCAGTTGATGAACATCCGGCAATTGCCACCTGGTATAAACATTTTAGAACATATGAGTTCTTTCCTTTTCCCCAATCATGTTTGGAAACAGACCAAATACTGGTGTGTCAGAGAATATATGTCGTTTAATAACTCTTTGAACATAATTCTAGATTGGTCTCCAAAATGGTTGGATCAGCCCACAAATACAACAACAATGATTTCATGTCCCAATTTTTTTACATCCCCTTCAGATATTTCACTTTCCCCTTGAATCATTTTAGCTAAGCTTATAGGTGTAAAATGATATTTCAAAATTGTTTTAATTTGCATTTCTCTAATTAATCATTACATTCCTAATATCTTTTCCTGAACTTTTCCCTATTTTCTCAGGAATTCTTGTGCCAAAGATTGTAGGACCAAGAAGTCATGGAACCTTGACATTTCAATTGGTTGTTGTGCCACATTTTTTTCCCCAATAGACTTCCTTTCCTCAAAGATTGGTTAATATCCTTAGTGGTAATATTACATTTTTCTTCAGCTACATCCCTCTTCAAAGATTTCATTTTTGATATTCCCTTTTCCCATTCCACTCCCAGTTCTCTCAAAATTTTGGGGGAAACAAGAACAGATCCTTCTCACAAAGAGGCTGGGCAACTTTGTCTGAACCACAAAACAGAGTAGAAGGATGTTTAGATAGACTGGTACATAAATACATTTGAGAGAAAGAAAGCTAACATTTGTGACAGTCAAGATGGACTATATGGAAAACTGGCCTAAAAGCCAGAAACACTTGGGTACAAGTTACATATCTGAAAATACTGCAATCATTACTTATATCTTTCAATGTTCTAAGCCAATCTCTAAATTGTAGAGAAAATGTTTTGTTCATTTCAGTCATGTATAATTTTTTTATCACTTCATTTGTAGTCTTCTTGACAAAGATACTGGAATAGTTTGCTATTTTTTTTCTCCAGTTCATTTTACAGATGAGGAAACTGAGGCAAATGGGGTTAAATGACTTGCCCAGAATCAAATAGCTAGTAAATGTCTTGAGGCCAGATTCAAACTCAGAAAGAAGAATTTTTTTGATTCCAAATTCAGCCCTCTATTCATAGCACCATGTAGTTGCCTACAGAGAAAGTACTAACTTTCATTGATTGAGGGGATTTCCTCACCTGGGAGTTCTCTATAACAATAAATTCCAGATCCAGTCTAGTCTCAGATCCCTATATTGTAACACAAAGATTTCCCCACCTCCAACATAAACCTTACCTTTTATAAGTAGACTAGATCTAAGACAGAGGAGTAAGGATAAGAGTAAAGGAGTGGGGGTAAGTTGACTTTAGTCATTGCACACTGCTAGCAATTTTTTTTCAGGAGTCATGCTGCCAGCTCTATGCTCTCTTTAAAATAGTACATAAGAAACTATTTTAGGAGTCACATCATCACGGCACAATTACCAGAAGTTAGTTCATGTCTGCCTGAGTGTTAATTTTGGAGACATAGAATGAATTTTGTAAAAATGAGCATCTGACTTTGAGTCAAAACTGGGTTTGAGTGTCAGCTCTGCCATTTCCTCATTCTGTGATCCTAGATATGTCCCTTTACCACTCTTGACCTCTGTTTTCTTACCTATAAAATGATAATAAAGATACTTGTACTTTCTAGTTCATAAACTTCAAATGAAATATGCAAATAAAGGAAACTATTATGAGCTCAAGTGAGAGAACAGTCTAGGGAGCTGAGGTTTCTTTCTATCACATGCCCAACTTGTACCTAAGAAACATGTGTTTTTTGATGCACAAAAAAAAAAAATCAACCTGTCAATCAAACTAGTCTTATCAGAATGGCAAAATGTTATATAAAGAATGCCATGGAGATTGAACTCATAGCATGGGTTAGTAGAAATAGTCCTAGATTTGGGGTCAAGGAGCATGCTTTCAAGTCCTTCTACCATTATTCATTTGTAAGGAGAAGGGTCACAATCTATAAAATGCCCTCCATTTTGAAAATTCTATGAGCTTGTGAAAGTAACATAGTGAAACTAAAAATTGGATTTGAAATCAGGGAAACTTGGGTTCACATATTGGCTCTGCTACTTACCACCTGTGATAATTCAGAGACTCAGTTTCCTCATCATATGAAATGGTGGTAATAACATGATAGTATTTTTATGGCACCTTGGGGTTTGCAAAGCACTTTACAAGTCACTTAAGCACTCTGAATCTCAGTCTTCTCATTTGTAAAAATGATGGACTACTTAACACTTCCTAGTTGTGTGATTCTGGGAGAGTTACCCAATTTCCTCAGCAAAAAAAAAAAAAAAAAAAAAAAAGATGGACTAAATGATCTGTGAGATTCTTCTCAGCTCTAAAAGTAGCATCTTAATTAACAGAAAACTTTAATTTAAATTAAAGCTACAAATATGCAATGCAAGTGACTGTGTTAGTATATGCCAAGGATTGGTATCCAATCTGTATTTTTTTCCTTTTTTCTATACTGTAATTTGAGGTGAATTTGAAACTTGTTGATTATTAAATATTTTATATAACAGAAAAGAGAAAGGGGACATTTATCATATGGAATCTATTGTATAGGAAAGGTCTTTGAATCAGATAAATGAATTCCTTTTAAATAGAAAATTTAATGTGTAAAGAACACTGATTCCAGCTTCTCTTTTGTCTACCTCAGATTAAATAATATTTATAAAGAATTTTGTGAACACTTAAAATGATTATAGAAATATTATTTCTTAAACATGGAATACTCATATGTTTTATCTTGCCCCATCCTCAGATATTTTTAAAAAATGACTTTAAGTATAATGAAAAAGAGAAGGAAACCACCAGCTAATATAGTTGAAAAGGGCTCTACCAAACACAATTGGTTCATTGTCATTCTAAAATCAGAATTAAATCAGTTGCTAATCTATTATTCTTTGCGTGTTTCTTTTTAATTTTTATTTACTTTTTATTTGAATTTACTTAGTATTTTATTTTGCTCCAGTTAAGTGTAAAAATAGTTTTTAACATTCATTTTTAAAACTTTGAGTTCCAAATTTTCTCCATTCCTCACTCCCTTCTCCCATCCCCATTGAGAAAGCAAGCAATTCAATATAGATTACACATATGTAGTCATCTTTACATGTATGGCAGTACTTTCAGAGATGACTATCTTCTTATTAAGAAAAGATTGACATTAAGGAAAGAAGAAACCTGCAGTTGTTATATTAACTTATAAGTGAGAGTTAGATCCTATTTGACCATCTAAGTAGCTTTCCTTCCTCTTCACTTCACCAGATGCAGACATACTTTTGATTGAAACTATTTCCTTCTTTAAAGAGAAATTTAAAAGCATATGAAGTGATGTTTCTCTACTGTTGTTTAAGTGACTGCCTTCAGGGTCTTAGAATGACTTTATCTTCTGTTTTGCCTTATAATTCACTGAGTGTTTCTCACTTTTCCAGTTCTCTTAATTCCCAAGGAGTGTTGTATTCTTTCTTTGGGTTCTCTTTGGATTTTGCTTACCAAAAAGAAATATCACTCTCTCAGTCATTTCTTTTCTACAATGATAAATAGGTTCTATTCAAAAACAGAAAAATGACATCATGCAAAGTGTTGAGGTCTTTTCAACCTCAAATTAAATGCTGTTTACAGAGGCTGAATAGTTGTTATAATTCTCTTGAATTTCTTTCCACTTGAATAAAATGGAATGTTTAATCTTATATAGACTTTCTACAAAACTTTATTACACATTGAGCATGATTATGGAGGACCACACAAGTTTTAGAATCATAAAACTCAAATAAAAAGAAGTTTGATCACTGAAACCCAAAATATTTATGAAGCTTTAATTGAAAATATATAAATTTATAATAGGAAGAATTTTCATCACTTGTTAAATAAGGTTAAGTGACTCATCCAAGTCAAGAAGCCAATAAGTATTAAAGGTGGGGTTGGAATTTAGGTCTTCCTGCCTTTCCATTTTAGCCATTCTATCCACTTTGTCTCTTTTGGAACTTTGTGTGTGTGTGTGTGTGTGTGTGTGTGTGTGTGTGTGTGTGGTGCACACTGATTCTCTGTCCTTTCTCCCCTCCAATCCATTCCTATTTACAGAGAAACTTTTCTCACCTTAAAAAGTGGGAGAGGAAAAGGGAAAAGGAAAAGAGTAATAAGGGAAAGGTATAAGAAAAGGGAAAAGACTCAAAGCGGGTAGGAGGAATTCTAAAGAGGGAGAACTGCAGGCAAGTGGTGCCCATAAGTTTAATACTGGGGAGGGGAATAAGGGAGGAAAGGGGAAAAAAAAAAAACAAAGTCAATAACATTGATTAAATTCCTATTCTGAGCCAGGCATAGTGCTAAGCACTAGGGATGCAAATACAAATAAAAAGACAGCCCCTGCTCTCAAGGAACTTATAATCTAAAAGAGGAAGACAACACACAAAAGAAATATGAAAAGTACAAGAAAGGGAAAGGTACCTGGTCAGGAACCAGTTTGGAGAGTCTGGAAAAGTCCCAAAGTGGTGTATCTGGTAGGGAAAGAGAAAGATAAATTGTTCTGAGCTCCATCTTTAAAAGAGATCCTAGAGTCCATATCTCCGACCTCTAGTCAGATAGTCCAATTATAGGAACAGACAAAGTGTATTGATAAGATGAGATGCAAATTCAATCTTTCAACATAATTAGTTTTCCCACGATGAGTTTTCTGGGGAAGGAGTACATGTTGAAAGGTTCCACCAACAATCAAACCAATAAACAAGTACTTATTAAATTTTTACTATGTGTACAAAAAGACATGAAGAAAAACTATGAGTATCCCTGCCTTAAAGGAGTTTATATTCTAACGGGAGAGACACACATATACAGGCAAGTCCCTTGACTCTCTGCCTCAGTTTCCACATCTGTAAAATGGCCTGGAGAAGGAAATGATAAATTACTCTGGTATTTGCCAAGAAAACCTCAAATGGGGTAGAATTTTAGAAAATAATAATGAAATAAAGAAATATCAAATTTTTATTCATTTTTCAATTTAATTTTTCCAGTTAATAAGCATTCCTTTTATCTCCCTTTCAAATCTTTCCCAAATCAAATAAAAGAAAAAGAAAAAAGAAAAGAAAATGCTCATAACAAATATGCTTAATCAAAAGAAGCAAATTTCTTCATTAGCCATATCAGAAAATGTGTCTCATTCTTTATTTTTAGTCCATCATTAGGTATTTAATGCCCTCCACAATGTAACTTGAATAGTCTTCCCCAGTCTTATTCATTTCTGTTTCCCTTCATGTACTCTATGTTCTAGCACATTATTTGTCTATTAAATGTTGGCAAAATCCAATATGCCATCTCTCACCTCCATGCATTCATACAGGCTGTCCCCCTAGAATGCACTGTCTCATCTCTGCTTTTCTATATCTTACTCTTCAAGTTTTAGCTTCATGAAGTCTTGCCTGATAGTCCTAGCTGAAAGTATGATTTATCTTCCTTAAAATTTCCCTGAGCTCTTTGAATTTCTCCTATCATCTCAAATCCCTTATCTCATCTATTTGTACAGATGTGACATTTTCTCCCTCTAGTATATGTTTCTAAAGGACAGGAACTCTATTATTTTTAATCCTTGAATGTCTGGTGCCTTCTAGATCATAGATTTTTAATGAATATTTTGAGTTTAATTGTTAATTTGTGAGAGTTCTTTCAACTCTGGGAGTCTGAGGTTCTGAATTGAATTAAATTCAATATAGAATAAGTTGTAACAAATTCATTAAGTACCTGAGATAATACCACTTTTCAGTGTCCCAGGAGTCAAGAAATCTCAGCTTTGGATCACAAATATCTCCAGTAATACCTCAATACTTAACCTAATTTTATCTTTGTATTAAAAATTAAGCAGTTTTTTTTTTTCACAATTCCATGGTAATCATCCTTTGTTCTAGGGAAAAGTTAACAAATTTTGATTTTGTTCTCTCATTTCTAATTCTGTCTTTGTCTATGTTTTCCCCTGTCTTTCTCCCTCTTTCTTTCTGAGACAAAGACAGAGGAAGATCCATCATCTGGTTTATCATTACTGGGACAGAAAATAAATAAATAAATAATTGTGTGTAGGTATATACATATACATTTATAGATTATAGATCATATATACATATATGATAGATATATGTATATGTATATCACAAGTATGTATATATATGTAAATATATATAACAAAGAAATAGAGATGAGAGAGAAGCAAATGTGTCTATGTATGTATGTGTGGATACATACATACATACATACATGTATATGTACATATATATGTACCCAGGGTTATATAGCTACAGTGATATACATACATATATACTATCATATACATGTATGTATACATATATATATATCAACAGTGATCTTCAATAAATGTAATTTATGTTTATAATACATTTATAATTTATATTATATTATCTTGCTTTACAGTCTATGGAAAGAAGGTAATTATAAATAAAATTCAAATGTATTAGTTATCAGCCCTGTAGATGAAGTTGTCAGGATAGTATAGTCTCTTAAAGAAAATTCATCTTTTTAAAAACTATCGCAGCATTCTATTTTTGTAGGGATTTGGATGGAACTTTGAAGGGTCATCTTGTTCTCCTTATTTGAAAAGAGGATTAAGCCTAAATTATCCCTAGATGGATAAGTATCATTCTTATTTTAAAGGATGTCTAGAAAAAAAATAGAATCAAAGACTTTTAGGAATTGACAGGGACCTTAAAGGAATTTAATCACACCTCTGACCTGATTTGCCTCCATGACATCTTTGATAGGTGTCATCCATTGGTCCTGTTTTTGTTCTTCATAGCCATAAATTAGAAATATAACCCCTTCCATATATGAAAATCCTCCCAATACTGAAAAGAGAGCTATTTTGTCCTCCTTTGGCCTTCTTTTCTTCAGGCCACACATCTCTAGTTTCATCAATTGTACCTCCTATGACATGGTGTCATGGTCCCTCACTAACCCTACTACTTTCTTCTGAATATTCTCTGATTTGTTCACGATTCTTCAAAAATGGGATACTCAATTTTGAATATAATGCCCACATGAGAGTTCTGACACACAGAGAGCACATAGAAAGTTTGTTTCCCTTTCATGTTCCCTCTCAATGTATTTCTAGCTTTGCAAGCCAAAAATCACATTAACTTTTTTTTAACGGAAACTACCTTGCTCTACTGAGCCATGAAGAGTTTGTAATCAGTTAAATCCTTTTAGCTTTATCATGTGCATTATAATTAATACACATATCCCCTCCCTATCCTTATACTTATGCATTGATCTTTTGGAACTGAAATATAGGATGTTTTTTTTTTTTCTTTTCAGGTGAGGACCAGATATTATTGTGATTATTCCATCATTTCAGTTCTGTCCAATTCTTCACAACTCCATTTGGGGTTTTCTTGGCAAAGATTCTAGGTTGCCTTTTCCTTCTCCAACTCATTTTACAGATGAGGAAGTAAGGAATAAAAAGTTAAGTTACCTGTCAGGATCACAAAGCTAGTAAGTGTTTGAGGAAATTTTGAATTCAGGAAGATGATTCCAACTTCATTGACCCAACTAGCTGTCAAGGACTAGACCAGGAGATTTCATCAGTGTGATAAAATTTCCAATGTGTAGACTCCCTCTATTGGAAGAGTTCAATGTGTTCTCAGTAACTTAGAGATTTAGTAATAGAGGGCCTACAGAAGTTAAGTGGATTGAACAAAGTCAAAAATCTAGCAAATGTTTGTAATAGGAATTGAACTCTTAGCAGTTAGGCAGTGAGATGGCCAGTGGATAAAGTATTGAGTTTGGAATCAGGAAAATCTGAGTTCAAAATAACACCTATTTCCAGGGTTGTCATGAGGATCAAATGAGATATTTGTAAAAAGCTTAGTACATAGTAGGCCCTTCCTGATTGTTATCCATCATACTATATCAGTGATATCAAACTCAAATAAAAGATGAAGTAGGGAAGACCTCAGCCCTAATAAGGATCACTGTGAATTCATATTGACTTATGAAATCACAATCACATATTAGCATTATCTATGTTTTACTCTAGGAATACTTCCTGGAGGGAGGAAGAAGGGTGAAAGTGGCAGAAAGCTAAATAGCACAGTGAATAAAATGCCTGATCTGCAACTCATTTCCTGAGGTTAAATCTGGACTCTGACACTTACTAGTTATGTGACCCTGAAAAAATCACTTAACGCTGTTTGTCTCAGTTTCCTCATCTGTAATATGATTGGAGAAAAAAAAGGCAAACCACTCCAGTATATTGCTAAGAAAACCCCAAAAGGGGTCCCAAAGAATCAGACATGAAAGCAAGCAAATAACAACAAATTGTATTTATACTTATTTTGTTAAACATTTTAATTTGGTTCAAGTGAATTCAAGAGGTCATAGGACCTATGGGTTATATATCTAATATTTTTGTATTATACTATGCTGACTCTCATTTAATGTTTGTCCTTATCCAGTTTTGCTTCTTTAAATTTGATCCATTCTTTCACTCTATAAAGATATTTTGGTTTTGAAACCCCCAAAAATTTATTGAACCTAGAGACTAGGAAGAGAGCAACTGTTTTCTTTCATAGCTAATAGATTAACCAGTAATTGTCATTATTCATCATCATTTTTTTTAAAAAGTACTCATCAAAATAATGAAGAATTAATTTAATACACTTTGTTTTTCTGCCTTGGCTAAAGAAATTTTAATTTCTTTTTTTTTTTTTTGTTTGTTTTTGCTGAGATAATTGGGGTTAAGTGACTTGCCTAGAATCACACAGCTAGGAAGAGTAAAGCGTCTGAGGTCACATTTGAACTCAGGTCCTTCTGATTTCAGGGTTGGTGTTCTAGCTGCCCCTAAAGAAATTTTTATTACTCTTGACCATAAAATGAGAATTGACCTGTGGACATTTAAACAGGCCTCACTATCACATTGTTCAACTAAGTGGGGTGTGGCAATTCTTTTCAATTCTTAGTTTTCAATTGTTTTACAAAACAAACAACAGAGTTGAAGAAAAATAGAGGTTAACAGAACTAACTGGCAAAGGTAAAGACAGATCTCTAATGAAGATATTATTAGCATAGCACACTGATCAAGTTGTAATTAGGACATTCTGGAAACAACTGATGAAAGTTAAGCAGATTTTTTTTTCTATTGTCCAGTTTAGAGACACATTTTTTTTTTTTTCCATAAGAATCATTTCCTTATATTTTCCTTAAGTTTACAATAACAAGTCTATTCACAGGCCTTTGCAATAATGGTAAATAGCCCTCATTAAATACCCATTATATGATAGATACTCTAAAAGTACAACAAAGTAAGGCATATCTAAGCTTCTGATTCCTCAGAAGAAAACTATCAAGACTTTATAGCCCAAACTATTCAAATTCTTCTTTATATCTATTTCAAATCCTTCTAGTCTAGTTTATTTTTTTCCTTCTCATCTCTTCCTTCCGAGTGAAATTCTCTGTCATAACTCTTAATAGAGTTGGAAACTGTTTTAACCTTCCTTTCTCCATTTCAAATAATCACAGTTTCTCATAACTTTATTTTCTGACCTCTCCTGTTTATTTTACTGTCAGCATGATCAGTTTTCCATCTCTCCCACAAGAAAAATGCAATTCAAGTATCACTCATATAATTTTCTTCAGTGTTATGCAAACACTAAACCTTTCAATGTGTGAGGGACCATTTATATGAAAAATTACCTTGTTCAAATTTACTCCCAAACAGAATACTACTTGGACTTACATTAGCATTTATTGAGTCCAAAAATAATGTTAAGAAACTAAAATACAGAGTTCTTTTGGTCTGAGACTTTGAAGGCTACCTCCTTCAGGAAGCCTTTCTTGGTTCCTTCAACTTCTCGTGCCATTTACTCCAAGGTTCCTTTTTAATTTCTCTGGAGATAGTAGAGGAAGAAGAGGAGAAGGCAAAAGAGGAAGAGTAGAAGAATAAGAAGTAGAAGAAGGAGGAGGAGGAAGAAGAGGGGGAGGAAAAGGAGGAGGAGAGAGGGAAGAAGAATTTTCAATAAAAATTTCTTTCTTTTTTTTTTTTTTTTTTTGCTGAGGAAATTGGGGTTAAGTGACTTACCCAGGATCAGACAGCTAGGAACTATTAAGTGTCTGAGGCTGGATTTAAACTCAAGTCCTCCTGACTTCAGGGCCAATTCTCTATCCACTGAGCCATCTAGCTGCCCCCTCAATAAAACTTTCAAAGGAAATCAATATGCTGGTAGAAACTTTTGTGTAAAATTATTATAATAGATAACAATTATATAAACAATTTACATATATTACTGCATTTAAATCTCAATAAACTCACAGCTTTACAAGCTGTGATTTTATTATTATCACTTTTAAAGATAAGGATACAGAGTAGTGATTTATGTGTGATTATGGAGTTAATAAATCTCATATGCTTTTGACCCAGGTCTTTAGTATCTCAGGGCTCCCAGCCTTCCCATCACTTTGTGCTGCTTTTGCTCAAATATTAAGAAAAATTCTTGCTCTTTATTTATAGTCATTTTTATTTTTTCTTAATTTGTTTTAATCATGTCCAACTCTTTGTGACCCATTACTGACAGCAATGTTAGCAATATAATCCAAAAATGTTATTGTGGAGTTGCTTTAGTTATGACCAACTCTTTATGATTCTTGTTAGGGTTTTCTGGGCAAAGATACTGGAGTCATTTATCAGTTCCTTCTCCATCTCATTTTAAAGACAAAGAAACTGAGGCAAACAAGGTTAATTGCTCATGGGTCACATATGTTTGTATCTGTCTAAGGCCAGATTTGAATTCAGGAAGAGTATCTCGGTTTTCAAGTCCAATGCTCTAAGGACTACAACACCTAACTGCCCCATTTTTACTTTAACAGATATTAAATTCGCCCCCACCAGAAGTGGCCTTCAAAGAAAGTTGATTATGGATTATTAGTCAAATAATCTGAAGCATTCTTACTTCTCTCATCTTATAGTCCAAACCTAAATTTAACCTTTCCAAAACAGATTTCATTTGGCTTTATGAATTTCAATACAGATGAGCGCAAATTAAATCCTTTGTTTTTCTCAAGCAATTTGTATTTACCATAAGTACTATACTGCCAGTAGGAAGCATTTCTTGATTTCTAAAGAGTTGCCCTTGGTAAGACTGGGACTTTAACAGAAATGAATTTTGATGCTGAATTAGTTCCTTTTAGAGACATATGTAAGAGCTTTCACAAGTATATTTATTAATATTTGATGCATTTAAAAAATAAGGAGAAAAAAAGCATCTGTGGTGAGATGAACATATGTAGAGAGTTTGTTTTTTTTTTCTTTTTCTTTTTTTCTCCACTGCTGATTTGTGACTGTTGATCTGTCAATATATCATACTGGGATAATCACTCACAGTATAAGTGTTAAATCTGAGCAATTTGTACAGAGGAAAAGTACAGTAAGACAGTATAAGTCAGTACCCAAGAATAGAGACTTTATTCAAATGTATGGAGAAAGATGTACCAAAGCCATATATAATGCTCCAATACCAACACAGAAGAAAAGATTTCGTGGCACCGAACAGTTTAGTCAGCACTTCTGTCATTTGCAGTATGGAGATAATGGGCAGGTAATCTTGGAACTACTCCCCAAAGCTATTCCTTAGGTGTTCTGAATCAGCCACCAGTTTTCTCAACTACAGACAGTGTTTCGAGAAAAAAAAAAAAAAAAGATATAGGAGTTCATCAGAAATAGAACAAAATGTAAAATGTAGCAGCAAATGTTAACAAGCCATTTTGGTCCTCTTGGGGGAGTAGGAATGAGCTTAGAGTTAATAACAAGGTTACATAATAGAGAGGCTGAAACTACAGAATTGGCAGGATAGCCCTCTGAATAGATCTGCATCCTCATGGCAAAAAGGCTGCAAAGCATGTTTTTCTCATTCAAACCCAAACAAAACCAAAATATAGTTATGTGCATATGTGTGTATGTGTGATTTCAGGGGTTTATATTTGTACACCAGCTTTATGAGATTATTTGGTATAACTATATGCTAGCCTGTTATGTGTCAGGCTATATGTATACACATTTGCATGAATAAATGTACACATGTATATATACAGAATATACATTTTGTGCACACATGTGTGAATAGTATATTATGGTATATTGTGCACATGTGCACATATGCTATATATCTTCATTTATATAATATGACACATGCATATGAATGTATGTATTACATACTATTATTATCCCCATTTTTGCTGCTGTTCAGTCATGTCCAATTCTTCATGACTCTATTTTGGGGTTTTCTTGGCAAAAATATTGAATGATTCATCATTTTCTTTTCTAGCTCCCTTTATATATGAGGAAATTAAAGCAAAGATGCTTCAGATAGTGTCTGAGGACAGATTTGAACTCACGAAGATGATCTGGATTCCAAATTCAGTGCTTTATTGACTATGGCACCACCCAGCTACCTTTAATCCCATTTTACAGTTGAGGAAAATGAAGCAAAAAGTGCTGAAGGAACTTTTCAAGAATCACAGACATACCTTTCTATGCGTGTAGTGAGCCACATAGCTGTCTCTTCTAGTGCTTAAAACTGTATTAGACTTTTTGGATAATCTCCATGCACATACATTTAGAGTTTTATGGGCAGTGAATGTGTAGATGTCTATATGTAGAATAGCATTTTGGTTATGTTCACGCAGATCTGTGGGTACATCCATACATAAGTATATGTGCCCATATGTATATATGTTTATGTAAAAAGCAAACATATTTATTTTTAACATGTGTCATTGCATGTTGTTAAATATTATTTTTAAAAAATCATTAATCATCAAAGTTTCATTTTTAGTTCTTGTTTTACTTCTAATTTTCAATCTGCTTAAATTATTTTCTTTTGATAGTCTATAAAAAATCTCATTTCTTTTGTAGTCTAGCACTTCTTTTATAGATGAAAAAACCATAACTCCTCCCCAATTTTTTTGGCTTTGATTTATAGATTTCAAGATTGAAATGTTCCCTGACCCAAAGATAATTATAAATGTTGGAAGGGATATGGGAAAACTGGGACACTAATACATTGTTGGTGGAGTTGTAAACAGATCCAACAAATCTGGAAAGCAATTTAGAATTATAACTAAAGGGCTATCAGACTGTGCATGCTTTTTCATCTAGAAGTGTCTCTACTGGGCCTGTTTACCAAAGAGATCATAAAAAAGGGAAAAGGACCCATATGTGCAAAAGTGTTTGTGATAAGCCTTTTTGTAATGGAAAGGAACTGGAAACTGAAAGGATGCCCCTCAATTGGGGGATGGCTGAACAAATTATGGTTGTTCTGTAAGAAACAACCAGCAGTATGATTTCAGAGAAGCCTGGAAATACTTACGTGAACTGATGCTAAGTAAAGTAAGTAGAACCAAGAAAACATTCTACGCAACAATAAGATTATGTGATGATCAATTGTGATGGACTTGGCTCTTTTCAACAATGAGGTAATTCAAGCCAATTCTAATGGGCTTAATGATAGAGAGAGACATCTGCATAAAGAAAGAAAACTGTGGGGACTGAATGTGGATTGCAACATAATATTTTCACCTTTTTATTGTTTTTTCTTGTATTTTGTTTTTCTTTTTGATCTGATTTTTCTTGTGCCACATGACAAATGTGGAAATATGTGTAAAAGAATCATACATGTTCAACATGTATTGGATTGCTTGCTATCTAGGGAAGAAGATGGGAGAAGGAAGGAAAAATTTTGGAACACAAAGTTTTGCAAAGATGAATGTTGAAAACTATCTTTCCATGTATTTTGAAAATTAAAAAGCTATTATTAAAATAATTTTAAATAAAAGAAAAATAGAAATGTTCCCTGACCTATTCCCCAAGTTTAGCAGCTAATGCTTTCTAAATGATAACTATATGGTTCAAAAGAATTCCTTCCTACCATTAAGCAATAAAAACAAAACTCAGGTCACAACTAACATATTTCAATGGAGTTTATTGAAAAAGGTGAATTATTAAGAGATAAATAACAATAAGCTAGATTCAAAAGAATTCCTCCTTACCATTAAGCAATAAAAACAAAACTCAGGTGACAATTAACATATTTCAGTGGAGTTTATTGAAAAATATGACTTATTAAGAAATAAATAACAATAAGCTAGATATCAAATAGCAATTTGCAGGAAGAGCAAAAGTTACCAGTAACCCTCTAAGTACTTTAAAGAGCATTCTATTGGAACTGGAGAGTATTGGGTTTGCTTTTTTGATCTTACACCAGCCTTTACCATACCAACACAAGTATTAGTAGCCCCATGAAACTTGAAGGGTGTCTTCAGCAAGAGTGTAATTTGAGGCTGTTGTTTTTCAGTCATGTACAAGTCTCCATGACTCCATTTAGAGCTGTTGGGTTGTTTTTATTTTTGTTTTTTGGCAGGGATGTTTTGCCATTTCTTTCTCCATCTCATTTTACAGATTAGGAAACTGAGGCAAACAAGACTAAGAGATTTGCCCAGAATCACATAGCTAGTAAGTGTTTAAGTCTAGATTTAAATTCAGGAAGATGAGTCTTCCTGATTCCAAACATTGTCCTCTATCCACTGTGCCATCTTGTTCTCTACATTTGAGGCTAGAATTTCCTAATTTTATCTAGTAAAAAAGTTCTATTTCTGAAGGCAGTTCTTATCGATAAGATTCTCATTCTTAAAGGTTTTTATTGTTAGAGGTACTAATTTGGCAAGTGTCATAAGCATAAACTCCTAGACAGTCTTTTTTGAGTTTTAATTAGTCAAAGTAGATGTGTCTGAATCATGGATAACCTCTTCTGTAGCTATCAGAAGTCTTTGACCTTAATGGCTTCTGATGTGGGCACTAGTTGGGAAGGAGACCTACTAGGGACTAATTCTCATAAATACACAAGGAATATGATTTCAGTGATACTAAAAGAAACAACTGGTCTTTTTTTAACATGCAGAAAAAACTTTTGCAAAGTTAGAAGGACATAAATAAAAATAAAGTCTATCAAATTATCAAAATATGTGAGGCTATATATAAGGATGCTTCAAAGGAAACTATTAATCCACCATACAAACAAAAGACTACAATAAACCACAATTAATACAAAAGTTTCTTTTATTTACAAAAGGAATTTCCCAAAATGAGAGCTACTCTTCCCATTTCAGAGCACAATAAAAAATAATGATGACGTTAATAGCAATAATATTGACTTGAACTATCACTTAGCATCACTTTTACTTGTATAAAGTGATATGTCATTGGGCATCTAGGTGGCACAGTGTTTAGAGTGTTGGACCTGGATTTTTCTTTCTAACTTCAAATCCAACCTTAGATAATTACTAGCTATGTAACCCTGGGCTAGTTACTTAACCCACTTTGCCTCAGTTTCTTCTTCTACAAAATGAGAAGAAAATGGCAATTCACTCCAATGGGAACACAGTGTCAGATATGACTGAAAACAAGACCCAACAAAAACAACATGTCACTCGTACCTTGAGTCATGATGTAAAGTCACAGTAATCCAAATAAGGCCCTAGTTAATGAAAAAATACAAGACCATCTTGTACAGAAGTGAAATGACTTGTCTAAGACTAAATAAGTAGAGATTTTAATCCAGACGTTCTAAGTTCACACACAGTATTCTTTCCCTTGTTCCAGGCATTCTTTTGTGATGATATAATTACCTAAAACAAGGTTCTGTAGCCCTTCTAAGCCCTTCTAAGACTAAATACTTTAGGGTGATAGTTGTCAATTTTTCCAAAAATTAAACTTTACTTCAAGGGCAGCTAGATGGTGCAGTGGATAGAGCACTAGCCCTGAAGTCAGGAGGACCTGAGTTCAAATCTAGCCTCGGATACTTAAGATTTCCTAGCTGTGTGACCAGGACAAGTCACTCAACCCCAATTGCCTCAGCAAAATAAATAAATAAATAATGATAATAAATTTTAAAAATTTACTTCAACTCTAACAACTGCAAAGTGGGACATATATTATCAGCTAAGGGAAGAAATGGACTCTGGTAGTAGTCACTGATGTTCACCTATCCTTAAAATCCCAATTTTAAACTGGTAGCTGAAAATCCTGTGGGTTAGAGAAAAAACAGTACATTTGGGTGAGTTTTTATTCTTTATGAGAAAAGTAGAGGGGCAGCTAGGTGGCCCTGTGGATAGAGCAGCAGCCCTGAAGTCAGGAGGACCTGAGTTCAAATCTGGCCTCAGACACTTAACACTTCCAAGCTGTGTGACCCTGGGCAAGTTACTTAACTCAAGTCACTTAACCCAATTGCCTCAGCAAAAGAGAGACAGCGATAGAGACAGAGACAGACACAGAGACAGAGACAGACAGAGAAAGACAGAGACAGAGACAGAGACAGAAGTAGAAATATATAAGAATGATATTATTCAATAAAAGAGGAGGTCCCAGCTGTAATTATATTCTAATGATGATAGGCTCCAGACCTTGAATACAGACAAATTTTTGGGTGCTTACTTCTTCATTGTACTTATCCTTATTCTTCAATTCAACAAGGTTTGGGGACCTGAAAAGAACTATGAAAAGAAATAACAGAAGAGGTTTGGAAAGGTTGCAGGTAATGTGGAAGTGCAATTTCCCATCCAGACCACACACACACACATACACCCCTTCAGCCATATTTGGCTTGCATAAAATCTTGTAGAAAGGGCACACCTAAATGTGCCCTGTAAATTCTCCACTCTGACCAACTTTGGAGATATAATCTATTATATTTTCCACATTATGGGGCTTAAGGTTATATCATCACCTTAATTTAGAAAATCTGCATAAAATTTTTTACTTTTCCTTTCTACCAGAGAAAAAGTGCTAATTTTTTTTCTTTTATGGGATATTTACAGTATTTCATCATAGAATTTGGATTGTTATATAATGATATATAACATATATGATACATATAGTTTATGTATTTCTTAGTTTCTAAAATGTTTCTGTGTCACCTTCTAAACTTCATGTGACATTTAGGGCCTCCATAAAACTCCCTCCAAATTCCCATTTAATTTCTTATGCCCACACATAAGGGGAAAATTATGATGTATAAGGGATAACTGTATTCTAGTTCTCCTAAATCCTGAGATCTTTTATTACTTCAATACTTTACAAAGTTGGCTAATCAAGTCAATAGTCTTAGAGTTGTCAATATTCCTGAAAAATTAATCTTTAAAGATATATTGATTCTCCTTTCACTCTAACTCCCTTTCCTTCTTTCTTTGTCTCTTCTTTTATCTCATTTCATCACTATTGTCCCCATCTATTGTATCTTTTTGATCTAGAGTTGTAATTTTATTACTGTAAGCAAAGCCTCTAATTGCAAATTGGCAATCCATCTGTAATTTATACTCATAATGCTTTGTCTGGGGAATTTTAAGACAAAGTGACTTCCCAGATATTATCAACTAGTATATCTCAGAGGCAGAACCTGAACCTTGGGCTTCTTAACTCCAAAGCCAGCACTCTATCTATTATGTAGCACTGCTTCTAGAAAAGTCATGTTTATTGAATGAATATTTAATGAATACATCAGACTGAAGGAAAGACTTTGTGACAGGTTTGGTGTTAAGGAGCCTTAGGGAGCTACAATTTCTTTTTCAACAATAGATCAATGTAGGACTCTGAGAAATGGGAAAATACAAAATTTATAAGTTAATGATTCATAGATGAGGGAATAAGCAATGAGAAGATTGCAAAGCTCTCTAGGAATTCAGTCAAGACTATGGCACTTTTAAATATATAAAGAAAGCAGCAAAATACTGAAAAATTTTTTTAAAAGTCTTAAGACAATTCTAAAGTCTTAAACAACAACAACAAAAAAGAGATAAGTTACAACAATGTCTCCTTTGGCAATTATGACAAAATATTCTTAATTTAGAAAGATGTAGTTTTGCAGTGGCAATTAAGAAGCAACCTTCTAAATTATTGAAAATTCTGATTTTATATATATATATATATGTATATATATGTACATATATATATATATAATGTATTTTGAAAAGAATTTTTTTATTTCATTCAAAAGACAATTGAGTGAATATGAAAAGTAGATAAAAGTCAGTAGGATATTGTGGATAGAGGGCTGGCCATGGTGTCAGATTCCAATTCATCCATCATACATACTAATTATGGCCCTGAGCAAATCATTTAATTTTGCAGTTCTTTAGGCAACTCTATAAGGCTGTAAGTTACCTGATGTTTCCCATTTACATTGGTGCAGTCAGTTCCTATAACAGGAACTTTCTACACTGCAAAATCACATATAAATCATGAGTTCAAGGCTCTTACCATTGAAGAATTAATTTACCTAGAGAGTAACAAGATATACTTACAAGTCCTAAATATAACTAGAGAATCTCAGAAATTGATGAGACCTTAAAAGTTGCCTAGTGCCCACTCCCTGCCCCCAGAAGCATAAAAAGCAACTTTGAGAAGTGGCTATCTAGCTTTATTAGGAACTTTTCCCTGTTATTTTGATGTTGGTTTGACTTTTCTTCTGTTCCAGGACTACTTGCTTTTCTCTCTCTCTCTCTGAAATGGGCATAATATGATTAATAAAATAGCAGAATAGTGGTGTTCAGAATAACTTTCTTAATCCAAGGAGAAAACCAGGTAAGATGCCTTCTGAAATAGAACTGAATAGCTGGACTACTTGAAGTTCCCACTCAATGTACTCATTTTTAACCCTTCTGTGCATCAGGTGAAATCAACCAAATCCACTTAACAGGTTGAATTTTAAGTTTCAGTTATGGTAAAATATATCTAGTACTTCTATAGTAATAACTCAGACTAAAACCCAAACACCTCATAATAGGTAGACCATATTTATTCTATCTATGCTATCAAAAAATTATAAATTTGAAGAGAATTGGACTTCAGGGGTGGAAGAGAGATGCAGTTGCCCACAGAATTAGATGGATGGGAAAAGGCTGTCACATCCAAGGAAAAAATGTCCTCCCTTAGTAGAAGAATAGGAACCCCTATGTCCTTCAGTGAGGGAATGATGAGGATATCCAGATTCAGGAGACTGTGCATGAGAAAATGTGTGCAAAATATGTGTATATCATCATAGAATGGGAAGGAACCAAACAATGACTATGGAAGCCTAAAACAAATAACTGGGAAGAAATAAAAAGGAAGAAAAAGTCAGAGAGAAGAACTGGACATAAACCTAAGTTCCAAAATAGTAAGTCAACAATGCAACTAATAGAATTAGGAAAAATATATAAAAAAATTCCAAAAAGACTACAATATAATGAATAGTTGCAGTATTTAGTCAACAATAATTAATAAACAAATATTAAGCACTTTGTTCCAGGAACTATAATTTAAAAGAAAGTGAATCAAAACCTCCAAGGAAAAAAGAGATTAAGAATATCAGTTATTCAGATTTTTTTATAGATTCTGAAACAAAAGCAAGAAACTCTAAATTGCTTCCAAAAAGGTAAAAATCTTAAAAGAAGTAATCAGGACAGAAATAATATCAGAAATCAGAGATTCCAATGAAAAATTAAGACGAACATCATCTAGACAATTTAGAGGACACAAGGGATAATCTCTCCAAAGCAAATGACTTTGAAGACAAAAAGTATAAATAAAAGGACAATAAGCTTTCCAGGAAAAAATAATAAATTTAAAAGGCCAAATGCTGTAATAAAGGGAAAAATACAAGAAAATTGTCCAGACATTTTGAAAATGGATATGCACAGATCGTTGACCCAGTTCTCAAACTTGAAACTCCAAAGAAGTCAGTGATAAAAATTCAATGCCATATAATGAATTTTTCTAGCTCTCATATCTGAAGTCCTTCATATCTGAAGGAAAATCAATTTTCACATTATCAAATAAACATAAGAGAAATCAGAATTGTGGGAAAAGCCAAGGAAAAAAATCTCAGAATAACTTTCCAAAAAGCTGAGTTTAATCATTAAAAAAAAAAAAAAGTGTTGAGTCATTCCTGCAAAAAAAACTAGAGATAAGCAGAGCATTCAACCTGAAAATGCTACAAATAAAAGAAAGTAAGAAAGTTAAATAAAAGGAAATGAATAAATAATTCTTAAATTATATTCACTAGATTTTCATTCTTTTTTATACTATCACTCTTCATAGTAGAGCAACTCATAGGATTAAACAAAGGCTTATTGATCAAGAAATTAGAGAAAGCTGTAGTTTAGGAGATTTTGGACTTACAATAATGAACTTGCCTCTCATGCCTAGCCCACTGAGTGATATAGAAAGTAAAGGGGTGAGGGGAGAAAGGGGAGGAGATAAATAAGAATACATGACTGTCAAAAGACCATAAGAGCTTTTAGAAGACTGTCATCGATGATCTATCATTAAGCTATGACTTCAACATCCAAAAAGGTATTCTCAAGGGTGAGATGGTGTCTAACATTTTCTTGAATTGACTGTATGCTTATGGAAAGTAGAAAAGGGGGAAGCTAAATGAAAGTTGAATGTTGTCTGACAGAAAATAATGCTATTTTGGGCTAATTCTTTTCAAAAAGCAAATTGTCATTTTCAAATAACGAGCTCCTTTTCCCATTTTGTTTTCCTTATTTTACTCTTCATGGTACAACCAAAACCCTTCTCTTACCCTTAATCTCTTCTCCCAAGTATTTTAAGTATTTTCCACTTAAAAACCTAGAGCTTATTTTCCTGCCAAATTCTTGAATTAGATATATTTTTTTCATTGATTACTAAATTTCTGGCTTTGAACTAAAGAGAACTAATACTTAATCTATTTTTTTCCTTAACTCTGGCCCTAAATTTGGACTATACAAAGTTCATCTTTTTCATGTTTGTTGAAACACTGTGGATTCAGCTCTGGCTGGAGTAACTATTAATCTCCCAATTATCACTAGCACATATTTATCTCTTCCCCTCCTCCACAGGGGCAGTAGAAGGAAATATGTTTCTATTATTCTGGGGTTGTTTCACTTATGTGAATATTATTTCTAGTGTGAGTCTGTGAAGGACAATAAACAAGATTTGAGCTCATTGGTAATCTGGTTAGGGATGAGTCACATATTTAAAAGTTTATCTGAAAGTTAAAAAGTAAAATTAAACCTCTCCCAAAGACACAAATATAATTTGGATAAACCACACATATGTCATTCCATTCTCTTGATATCACTCAATATTTCAAAATTTTAATTAATTTTTATTTTAATTTAATTAATAAATAAGATCTCTTTTTGTTTGGGGTCCACAAAGTATTTGAGGTTAAATTACTTGTAATTCAATTGGATAACTTGGAATGTGTATTATTGTCTCTCATTCTTTTCTAATTCCATGGTTTCAAGGATCACCTCAAAGATCCCCAAATTTCTCTACTCCCACCATTTCTACCAA
The DNA here is from genome assembly GCF_016432865.1 of Antechinus flavipes. Lineage (NCBI taxonomy): Eukaryota > Metazoa > Chordata > Mammalia > Dasyuromorphia > Dasyuridae > Antechinus > Antechinus flavipes. The sequence goes on from NC_067401.1 coordinate 240,680,769, forward strand.
CTTTCTATATTTCCAGTTACCTATTGTATGGCTTCAACTGCATTACCTGCTAGTTCTTCAAACCTGATATGACCCCAAATGAACTCATGATAGAATCTTAGGAGCACAGATATAAAACTAAAAGGTCCTTAGAAGCTAGCAAATTTAGTTCTCCTATTTTATAGATTAGAAAATTGAGACCTGGGGAAAGGGGGATTATATGCTCAAGCAAAGTAGTAAGTTCCATAACTGGTATTTGGACCTCAGTCTTCTTAATCCAGAATTTGTTCTTCCTCTTCCAAAGTTATACAATCTGATCAAAATCTCTGTCTCTTTGTCTGTCTGCCTTGTCTCTGTGACTCTGTCTGTCTCTCAGTATATAGAGAAATAGAGAGAGAAATGTGTGTGTGTGTGTGTGTGTGTGTGTGTGTGTGTGTGTGTGTGATATAGCTATCTCCTTCCCTCCCCCTTTTCTCAAACCACTATTCTTTCAATCATCCAATCTCTCTAAAATATTGAGTCAGCTTTGACTCATACTTCCCTCACCAACAAAATCTAATTAATTGCTAAGTCTTGTTGATTCCACCTCTTCAATTTGCTCTTGTCCCTGAACCCTTCTGTTCATTTCCCCTGAAACCTTCATAATTCACTTCCTCATCTCTTCTTATTTAGACCAAGTGATTCCTAAGTAATCTTCCTAATGCATTGTTTTAATCATGTCATTACTCTTCTTAAAAAAAAAACAAAAAACCTTTTGTTGGGATCCCATTGCCTAGAATAATGTATAAAATCCTTATCTCAGCTCTCAGAATTTTACATAATCTAGTTATTATCACCTTTTTCAACATTATCTGATACAACCCAACTTTATATATTTGATAGTTCCATAAAACCAACAGTCTTCTCATTCCTCTCCTATTTCTATGCCTTTGCTCATATTCTTCTAAAATTAAACTGGACTCAAATACTTCTAAGTCCAAGTTCTTCAAATTCTTCATCTTTGCAAAAAGATATGAATTGCTAAAATGAAAGGGTAATAATTTTCATTTAATCCTGTGAATTATTCTATTAATAAGGAAGAACAATTTCTGATTATTCCCTCCATCTAGAATGTTCTTTCTTTTCATATCTGCTTTCTGACTTTATTAAAGTCTCAGCTAAAATCACATCTAAAATCATATCTTTTCCCAATTCTTTCTTAATTTGAGATTTTTTGCTTTCTTAATTATTTCCTGTTTGTTGTACATATAGCTTGTCATTTTATCCATTAAATTGAAGGATTCTTGAAACCAGAACCTGCCTTTTGTCTCTGGAGTGTGAGGAATAGTCTCAATACTTGGCACAGTGAGCATATAATAGATAATAAATAAATGGCTATTGATTTTAGTCAATCAATGGAATGAGTAATGCTATGTTATAGAGAGAGAAGAAAGGGAACAATCTTTTATTAAATGCCTACTATGTATCAGGAACAGTGCTAAACACTTTACAAAAATTATCTTATTTAAATAGTGAAGGAAGAATCAAAGATATGATATGTGATTTGTTAAAAGGCATATTTTACATAGATGAATAAATGGAGTTATCATAGTAGAATTCAACCATAGGAAAGGGAATGAACTAGTTCATTTGGTTATATAAAATATTCAAGAAAAGGGGCTTTACTTCGATAGCAAGAACACCACCAAAAACTTAAGACATTATGAAAGTCAAAAGAATCAGTTAAGAGTGAGTTGGTGTTTATCTTTGTCTCAGATTCAGATCAGTTGTTTTCAGTTTAAGGAGGTAAGGAAACAAAGGACTTGGAAATCCACTCAAAAAGAATTTTTTTTTACTGAGATGAAATCCATGTTCTGCTATTTGTATGAATTAAAGTAACTCAAAAGTCTTTGTGCTTCTATTATTTATAATCTTATAGGGTTTGATTAGATAAACCAAATAGTCTTTCCTAAGTTCTAAATTCCTCCAAAAAACAATCCAAATTCTCTACTGCCATAAGGATTGTATCATCTTGAAAGTTATTTGTAGAGAACTGGGTTTAGGTGTTTAGTGTCTACTGGGATATTAGAGATTTGAGGACCTACAAGTTAAGGATTCCAGACGTTCTTAAACTTTTGTTCTCAGTATCTTCATGTTGTTAAAAAAAACTATCGAGGATCTGTTCAAAGAGTTTTTGTTCACATGGGTTATATTTATAGCTATTTGCTATATTAGAAATAAAAAATAATTTTGAATTTGTAGACCCTCTGAAAGGGTTTCAGAGATCTCAACAATTCTTTGGACTACACTTTGAGGACCACTGGATTAGACTATAGGGACACTTATAGGAAGTGGGTATTACATGCAGACTTATAATTCTAACTCTATATCTATCTGTTGGTTGCTGTGTTGTATATGGAATATGGCTAAGCTAAACCAGTTTTAAAACGGTACCCAAAATATCTGATGTTGCTCATAGACCTAGAGAAGGCCTTAGAGGCCAAATAGCCCAGCACCTTCATTTTATAAAGGAGGAATCGTGACCCCAGAAAATTTAAATGACTTGCTCAAGATCCCATAGATGTGAGAGAAAGGGAAATTGAACTCAGATCCTAAAATTTAAAAGATTGCTCTTTTTTCTCTGTACCCTATCTTTCAGGTCATTATTTAATTTGGTTGAATTGGCAACATTCTGAGAAAGTAGGATTTTACAACATTGTACATCAGTTTCTATTACTATTAGCATCAATTTATAGAGGTGCTATAATTATATTAATCAATTATTATAATATAATGGAAATAAGTCTCTAAGGTATTATATGTATATATTCTACATCAATTCTATTTAAACATTTAATGTATAGTATAATGTATTTTAAATTATAGCAATGATAAAATTTATCATAAGGCAATTGCATTATTATAGAGAATTACTCTTTGAATTTTTTTTCTACCAATACAGAATGACAACACATTCCCAACTTAGTCTTCAAAAGTTACCTGGGTTACTAAGAAATATGTTCTGACTTGTAGAAGTGTATAGCGTATAGATTGCTAGATTGCTGGACTTGTTCAAATCTGAGTCAAGATAATAACCACTTATTAAATGCTTACCACATGCCAGCCACTGAGTCACATGTTAGAATCAGGAAGAAATAGGCTCAAATTCCAATTCAGTCATTCACTAGCAGCATAACTTTCTCAACTTTACTTTCCTCATCTTTAAAGGAGAGATAACAACAGCATCTATCTCATAGAGCTATAACAATCCAATGAGAGAGCAAGTTGTAAACCTTAAAGTGTCACACAACATACCATGATGATCATTACAGTCCCAAAGTCAATATTTTCAGAGATAAGACTTCAACCCACTACATCTTCCTGATTTCTAAGCCAGATCTCTACTCACTAGCACCCTTTTACTTCATATTTAATGGGGAAACAATGAGGCCCTTGAAATTCACTGAATATTTAGCAAAAGAATTTTATTTTGCTCTAATACAACAAGAATTTGCAGCAAAGAATGTCCAGCTTTTCTGAATGTGCTGTCCTTCTCTGCCTCCAGAGTGGCCCTTCACTTGTTCATCTCTATCTGGAAAACTTTTAGTCAGTGGCAGACATTCACCAAATCTTTAAGACCTATACTACACATAGATAGGCTGTCTTTGTCCCTAGCCCAGGATGCTGCTTAAGGGATACTGGGAGCCTTGGAGCGGGGTAGATTTAAAACCAGATCTTCACAAGTCCAGCTTCAATGTGTTATCTTAAAGATGCTGGAGTGAACCACTTCTTGAATTCTCCTTATCTTCTATGTTTCAAGAAGTACAAAATAGGACCCTTGCCCTTTAAGTAGATCACTGAAAAGCAGTGTTACACTTCACTATAAAGCAGTCATGTCATCTTGCAAAACTCAGGAAATGTTGCAGATAATTTGCTGACATGGATATTTACCCACACCTTAGATCAGCATTCCAATAATAGGATATCATATTATTAAACCCCAAAATGACATGTCCCCTTTCTTTACACTAACATTTTTTCATCTTGGCAAATAGCTAGGATTGCTGTAGCCATGGGGATGTCACCTCAGAGAAATTCAACATTTTGGGTAAGGACCTTAGAATTGATGATGCTGTTGTTAAAAAAAAATGCACCTGACCATGAGAAGAACTTCTTAGAAGATGACATTCAGGAACCATTTGAGGATTAAAAAACCATTGTATAAACCAAATGGCATAGTTCATTTGTTTTGTTTTTGTCTTTACTTTTTTTTTTACATAACTCATTTGTAAGCACTGTAATTAGAAAATTCCCACCAAGATGCAGAGGCCAAGTGAAATACATTATGCACAGATGCACAACTGAAAGGTAATTATATAAAAGCAACATTTGCTGGTGAGGCAAGAGAGGCCAAAGCAAGACATTTAAGGAAAAAGGAAAATCACACAAGTGATCAGTAGATTGAATTATATTGGGCTATTTTTATGACTTTAAGTGGCTAGGGTTTTTTGAGGAATAAGAGTCAGATCTATGTAAGTGTCTGCAACTCAGAAGAGACACTCTGAATTTTTGGCTTTCCAATTTCCATCACATTTGTCTGACTCCACTTCTTTCTGATCACTGACTAGTAAAGAGGAAACTAGGCGAGAATGTATTGTCTCTAAGCAATTTTTGCCTTATGGCAATACCTTGTATCTTACTTATTGGCAACTATTTGAGGCTCTACCCTTTACCTTAATAACTGAGGGCCCAGACATAACTTGAATATAATAATTTTTCAAAATTATTCTTTGCGAGACAATCAGGGTTAAGTGACTCACCCAAGGTCACGCAGTCAGTGTCTGAAGCCAGTTTTGAACTCAAATCTTTCTGATTCCAGGACCAGTACTCTATCCACTGTACCACTTGGCTACCTCGAGCATAATCATATTGATAATAATGACTATATATATACCAAATTTAATATTTTTAAAATATTATTTTTTTACATAACTCATTTGTAAGCACTGTAATTAGAAAGTTCTCACCAAGATGCAGAGGCCAAGTGAAATACATTATGCACAGATGCACAACTGAAAGGTAATTATATAAAAGCAACATTTGCTGGTGAGGCAAGAGAGGCCAAAGCAAGACATTTAAGGAAAAAGGAAAATCACACAAGTGACCAGTAGATTGAATTATATTGGGCTATTTTTATGACTTTAAGTGGCTAAGGCTTTTTGAGGAATAAGAGTCAGATCTATGTAAGTGTCTGCAACTCAGAAGAGACACTCTGAATTTTTGGCTTTCCAATTTCCATCACATTTGTCTGACTCCACTTCTTTCTGATCACTGACTAGTAAAGAGGAAACTAGGCGAGAATTGTCATTTTCTAGAACAATCTTGTGTCTTTCTAAAATGTCATCAGAAATCTTACGAGCAATACTAAGCAATTGTCTGGAAAAGATCTAGGAGTTTTAAAAATATCAAGTTCCAGATTAGTGTAATAAACCACTCCAAAAAGCTAATACTATCTTCAGCTGCTTTTAGAAAACTACAATGTTTAGGACTAGAGAAGTAATAGTCCTGTTTTGTTCTGCCTTTTAGTCTTCCACATCTAGAATCTTATCTCCAGTTTTGGAGTCATATTCTATAAAGGCCATTAAAAATCTCACATTTTATAGAAGAGGTTATTCAGGATATTGACAGGACATTTTTTTTAAAATGGGCAGGCTTTGCATGGAAAAGAGGAGATTTAGAGAGTTATGTGGTCACCAATCTTCAAATATTGGAAAACTGTTACATGAAAAGAGGATTAGACTTATTGGTCTTGTTTCTAGAATCCAGCAAATCAGTTTGACAACAATGAATAATGAAAAGAAAATTCTGGAATTAGAATGCCTGGGTTTAGATCCCAATTCTTATACTACATATGTGACTTTGAGCAAGTTAGTTAGGACCATAGATTTAGAATTGAAAGAGAACTTAAAGATACATTTTTCATGTCAGAAAACAAAGCAGAGAGTAAGCAACTTTTTGGATTACATAGCAATCAAGTATCTGAAATAGGATTTGAACTCCAATTTTTCTAATGGCAAGTCCAGTGATCTCTTCACTATGTCCCAGATTCTCTCTCTTTCTAGGCTGCCTTGTTCTTGTTAGGGCTGGTTGTTGAACTGGAGTTCCCTTATATTTCTAGATCTAGTAATCTATGATCCTACATTATAAATAGGTCGATGTAGGCCTTATGTAAGGGAAAATAAAAACTTTAACAATCAGAATATTTTTTTAAAAAAGACTTTCTTTTAGGAAGTAGTAGAATCTCCCTTTTTAGAATACTTTAGGCAAAGTCTGGATAACCACTTGCTAAGTGTTTTCAAAGAGTTGTCTTAAGTAGGTACAGATTAAACTAAAATGAATTTGGAGTTATCATTATTTCTAAATTCTTCAATTCTCTATGACTCTCCCTCAACACTGCCCATAAAGATTATTTCTTGCATAATACAGTAAAGAATGTGTTGACCAAGGATATGAACAATTTTCAGATAAAGAAATTAAAACCATTTCTAGTCATATGAAAAGGTGCTCTAAATCACTATTGATCAGAAAAATACACATTAAGACAACTGTGAGGTACCACTACACATTTCTCAGATTGGCTAACATGATAGGAAAAGATAATGACGAATGTTGGAGGAGATGTGGAAAAATTGGGACACTAATACATTATTGGTGGAATTGTCAATACATCCAACCATTCTGGAGAGTGATTTGGAACTATGCTCAAAAAGTTATCAAACTGTGCATACCCTTTGATCCAGCAGTGTTTCTACTGGTTTCTACCCCAAAGAGATACTAAAAAAGGGAAAGGGACCTGTATGTGCCAAAATGTTTGTGGCAGCCTTTGAGTAATGGCAAGAAACAGGAAAACTGAGTGGATGCCCATCAATTGAAGAATGGCTGAATAAATTATGGTATATAAATTTTCTATAAGAAGTGATCAGCAGGATGATTTCAGAAAGGCCTGGAGAGACTTACATGAACTGATGCTGATTGAAACAAGCAGAACGAGAAGATCATTTTACACAACAACAAGATTATACAATGATCAATTCTGATGGATGTGGCTCTTTTCAGCAATAAGAAGATTCAAGCCAATTCCAATGATCTTGTGATAAAGAGAGCCATCTACACCATGAGATAGGACTGTGGGAACTGAGGATAGATCACAATATAACATTTTCACTCTTTTTTATGTTTTGTTTGAATTTTATTTTCTTTCTCATTTTTTTCCTTTTTGATCTGATTTTTCCTGTACAGCAAGATGACTGGATAAATATGTATGCCTATATTGGATTTAACATATATATTTTACCATGTTTAACATATATTGGATTACTTGCCATCTAAGGGAGGGGGTAGGGGGAAGAGGGGGAAAATTGGAACACAAGGATTTTCAAGGGTCAATGCTAAAAAATCATCCTTGCATATATTTGGAAAATTAAAAAAAAAACTTCAATTAAAAAAATGTGCTGATCTTGGAGTCAGAAAGACAAGTTCAAATCTTTACTTCAGATATTTATCAGCCATATGACCATGGGCAAATTTCTTGACCTTTCCAGTTCTCAGTTTTCTTGTTTGCAAAAATAAAGGAATTGGAATTACTGCATCTAAGATGCCATCTATATTTATGATCTCTATCTGTAGTTCTATGATAGGGCATGTCATGAGGTGTAATCTTCCCAAACATACATATCACAATAAAGGTCACCTTTGCCTGCTCCATGTGGTACTCCTCCTATTAAAGGTCTATGAACAATTTTATTTATGTTTAAAAATCCCAGAAGGCCCTTTATTCTTCATGTGAATTGGTTTGGGAAAGTCGCTGTGGTGTTTTTGGGAAAGGTGACTAACTATCTCCCTTCAGGGGTATTCATCTGCTATATGCAAATCCAGGAAGAGGGAAATGATGAGATTGTGCTTCTATAATTTGGTTTACTTGTTGCTGAAGAGCAGATTTTAGAGCCTGCAGCACAGTACCCTTCTATTGATAGTACCTGAAGAACAGTAAATAGTTCTGAAGGAAGAGGTTATAAGTAATGACAAGCCTGTGTGCTACTAGGGATTAACAGGTGTACATCTCAAGCAAGAACTAATCCACAGGGTGAGTCAACAAAACCCAGAAGGAGGACAAAAAGGTGAGCCTGAGCCAAATGCTGTGCCAGAGTTAGAGAATTAACAAATTAAGCAATAGCAAAGCCCAAGTTAAAAACCAGGAATGCAATAGTCAGCCAAATGTTGGGTCAAAGAGATAGGCAGGAAAAGATGTCCCACATCCTGAAATGGTAAGTCAGAAGTCATGTAAAAGTATGCACAATGTAAAATGAGGAACATCAGGTGGAGGAGGAAATTCAGTATTTCAAAAATGATGATTTGCTTTACATAAAGAATCCCCAAAATGTCACCATTTTATGATCGAAAGAATGGTTGGCACATTGCCTCACCTCTAACATGGCTTTTTTGAAAGCCATAAACTAATGGGGGCAAAGACAATTGTAAGTAAAAGTATGGTCAAATGAATTCTAATATAGAGTCAGAAACATCAGAGATCATTATCTCCAATTGATATTTTATTGGAATCCCTTCCACAACTTCCCCAATAAGCAGTCATCTGGCTTCTCTTTGTATTTAGTATAATGCAAACCACAAAAGTAGTGAGGAAACATAAAGTAAGGGAAAGGAAGCAGCTAAATAGCACAGTGGAGAGTTAGGGGGGACTGAATTGAAATCTAATCTCAGACATTCATTAATTGTGTGACTCTGAGCAAGTCACTTAATCCTTTTGCCTCAGTTTCTTTAAATGTAAAAATGTAAAAAAAAATGTAAAATGAGTGGGAAAAAGAAATGTCAAACTACTCCCAATATCTTTGCCAAGAAAACTCCATAGGTCGCAAAGAATAAATTTATCAACTAAACAAGGTAAATGAAATAAACAAGCATTTGTTAAGTGCCTGTATGCTAGGCACTATGCTATTTCCACATTTTACCATTTTAATATTTTTACAAATATTATCTCATGTAAAACATGGGTGATCATGTCAATAAGCATAAATAAGCAGAATTCTATCAATTCTGAAGTTGGGCATACCTCTTATAACAGTATAGAACAGCTACCAATCACTACACTCCATTCTACCAATCATTACACTCCATACTAGAAACTCATTATGGCTGGTGATCATCAGATTAGCTGGATTGTTTCTCATTGTACCAGAACAATTATAGCATTATTTATATTTTTTAGATAGATCATGACAAGGCCAAGTTGTAAATGTCCTCCTGTATCCTAAATTCTATACCTAAAAATATTGTTTTTATCTTGTCTGTGAGCTTTATATGTTCCCCTGCTGTAAAAACAATCAACTACAAAGTGTAAATCCCATTTGTATGTACTCTGAAGAGAGAAGATCTCTGGGGACATTACATTTCTCTATGTAAGGCCATGAGAGTAAACTAAAAAATTGAGTCTAAGTCAGGTGAATTACCAAGAAAATATATCTAGGAAAAATGGACCCCAAGCTTTTTGGTTATCAGTACTTACATATTATTTAAAGCATTTCCTTCCATGGGATTCGAAACATGGATTAAGTCAGGAAACTATTCTGGAAATAAGAAAAGTATCTTGTGTTGTCTTCTCTATCACACATGACCAAACTGGGTTCTGTGATGTAACTAGAGATGGCTACCACTAGACACACACACACATATATATACATACATACATACACACACACACACACACACATATATATACATATGTAGAAAATACTTCTATACATACATCTATATATCGTTTTTCTTTGTATACAGATAGCATCTTCTTTCATATGTCTTTCATATTTAATTTGGATAGTTATAATAGTTAAAATAATGTACTTGCTCAAAGTCCTTCTTAAAGTAATATTGTTGTTAATGTATACAACGTTCTTTTGGTTCTGTTTATTTTGCTCTTCATTATTTTGTGTAAGTCTATCAGTTTGTCTAAATCCGTCATTTCTTATAACACAGTATTCTATCACAATCATATATTACAACTTGTTAAAACATTTCCCAATGGACTTTTGATCTATCCTATTCCCCAGTTGGACTATCTCTTCATTCAATACTACAACTGTTACTACTACTATTGAATTCCTGCCTATGTACATACTCCCTTTGCTCATTTCAACTTCCTTGGTTCTGGGCTTTTGTCTCTGACTGACTACCAATAGAATATTAAAATCTAGGTGATCTTAATATATATATGCATATGTATATAAGAATGTGAATATATATCAAAAGATATAATAAATATAAATTGATAAAGAAAAGATAAGGTCAGAAAAAAATGGCATAAGCAAGCAGAGAAGACAAGAATTGAACAATAAAAATAGAGCTGAGGAAAGTAAAAAGATCACTGCAGAACTAGGGTGGGGCAGGAAAATAATTCATTTCCCCTGCAAGGATTAATAATGAAACAAGTTACTCACCTCTTGGCAGAAGTGATGATAGTCTCAAGATGGAGAATTAGATACATTTTTGGACATAGTTGATTCATTTGCTTGACTATGCATATATCTTTCAAAGGTTTCATTTTGCTTCTTTTTCACCAGTGGGAGGACCAGAGTGGTAGAAGAGTGAGAAAATAAATGCTCAATAATTGAAAAGAAAAAGATTTTGTTGTTCAGTCCTGAGTGTTCAAATCTTTGTGATCCTATTTGCAGTTTTCTTGGCAAAATGGTTTGCTATTTCTTTCTCCAGCTGATTTTACGGATGAAGAAACTGAAGCAAACAGGGTTAAATGACTTGCCCAGGATCATACAACTAGTAAGTATCTGAGGCTGCATTTGAATTAAGGAAGATTAGTTTTCCTGATTACAAGTCCAGTGCTCTATCCACCAAGCTATCTACTCCCTTATTTATTATATTTTTAAAGTTTACCATAATAAATAAAGCGTATAGATTTATATGTATATTACATACAATATATGATGTATGCTATATTATATATATATATATATATATGATAGATTGAAAAAAAATTAGAGTAGGTGATTTGATATATAGATTATTTTTGCTATGGATTAATGTTTCCCTTAATTTTTATTTATTATAAGTGATGGCTTGGGAAGGATTAAGAAAGGAATACATTGGAAAATGTAGGTGATATAGGGGAAAAAAAGACACTTCAAAAGCATAACCTAAGACTTGAACAACAGGCTAAGCGTTTTGGAGTTGATCAATAGGTTGACAAGCTATCAAATGCCCCAAATATTTGTTAAAAGTAAGTAGAATATAAAGTCTTAATAGGAATCTTCCTTTAGTAAATAAAAAAGCTGTGATTAGCACACTATATATAAATATGAGTATAACTAAAGTGTCTGAAAACATTTTATTTTCTTATAAATAACCTAAAATTTCTAGGATTATATAATATTGCTTTTCATTTCTGTTCCTTAGTGCCTGGTTCTATATATTGATTAGCTCATTTTCCTTATGTTGCTTACTTTAAAAAAATTAATTTGGCTGTTGTTTTTGTGAAATTCTGCAATTTCTGTATCTATCTTAATTTATAAATACATTTATTTCTTATTGTAAATAGGAAGTTGACAATATCATAGAAATCTTTGTATTGTTGCTTTTCTCTTTCAGATTATTATCAAGGAAGCAGAATCTAGTATCTTTAGATCATATGTATAAAACCTGAATCCTTAAGAAGACTTCACGTGTTTTGATGTTTTTGTCAACAAAATTGTCAGTAATTCCCTTTTCAAAGGAAAAAAGTAAATTTCAGATGATTTTTTCCAATAGTGTCCAATTTCTCATGATCCCATTTGAATTTTCTTGGTAAAGATACTGAGATAGTTTATCATTTCTCTCTCTAGCTCATTTTACATAGAAAGAAACTGAGGCAAACAGGGTGAAGTGGCTTGACCAGGGTCACATACCTAAGTATGTAGGGCCACATTTGAACTCTAGGCTTGTCACTTTATCCACTGTGCCATCTAGTTACTCCTCATTTTAGTTTAAACAAATTCAAATTTTGGGATTCAAGTTGTGCTATTGGGGTACAGATTACTTTTACAAGTAATAAGTCTGGTCTTAGATTATCATATATTCAGAATCATAAAATTCAGAGTTAGAAGGGATTCTAGAAATCATCAGTGGTTCCCAAAGGGATTATGTGGTCAACTAATCAAGAACTGATAACAGATCACATTGTATCCTCTCTGGAATTCTCAAACACAAGATGTGTCTACCACACAATCATTCCTACGTTTATTTTCCACTATTCCTCCCTCTACTATGTCAGCTCCCAACTGTTCCCATTTTGAGCTCTGCATCATTCTCTCAGCATACCTGATGCCTGGGCACCCATAGCAATAGTTCTATAGATGTCATTGGGAAAAGTCTACTCCTTTCTCTTTTTCCCCACCCTTCCAATCACACATCTTCACTCTCTTTTATTCCACATATCCACTCAGGTGCCTAAATGCATGGATTCTACTCCATCATATATCTGGCATCTTATAATTCTCTCTAAATTCACATAGCTACCACATAGTTCAGGATCTTCTCACTTTTCACTACATTACTTCAATCATCTCCTAATTTGTCCCCAAAATTCATGAATGTTCCTCTCCAAAGCATCTTTCACAAAGCTGTCAAAGTGGGTTTTTTCTAAAAATACTTTTCTATTTCCCTATCTAACAAATTTCCATGACTCCCTCTTGGTTCTGGGATTGAATATTATTTATTTTTTATCTAGTTACTTTTTAATTTCTATTTTTACAAGTTTTATATTATACTTAATTATTTGTATGGTAGTACATGCTAAGTAGCATAAGTATTTCTCATGTATTTGAATTCTGTCTCTGCCACTTATTGGCTTTAGGAACTCATCCAATTTCCCTGTGCCTTGGTTTTCTTATCAGTAAAATGGAGTAGATTAAATTACCTCTAAAATCTGTATCCTACCTATAATTTAAATTGAATTTGTGAACTCATGGAAATTCCCATCTATTTTCACAAGTAAAGTTTTCTAGACATACACCACTATTTAGTAGGTTTGTACAGCTGATTATTTGAAATTAAGTGTAATGTTTTCATGAAATCCATTGTTCAGGTTTCCCCAGGGACTTCTTAGGCACCCAAAGTTAAGACTTGTTCTTAGGGATTGACCTCTAAAGGGCCAGTTTATCATTTTGACCAGTGCTCCCACTCCAAAGTTATTACACTCTAGGAAATCACCAAAATACAAAAGAAACTTAAGTTTCTTTGAATGTAGGTAACAGAGCCCCCAACTCCTAAACAATATAGGTATTGGTTATAAGGTAACATTTTTTCATCCATCACAGAAAATGAATATCCAGGAATCCATAAGCAAATACAAAATACAAAAAAAAAAAAAAAAAAAAAAAAAAAGTCAGCCCAGCAGACTCTTCTCCTTTTCTACCTCCCCAAAATAAATACATTTAGAGGAATTCTGAACAAACACTTATCATCTAAATAATTCATGGCTGCTGCAAAGTTGGCCCAGTAGTGAATCTTTGACACATACCTCCAACGCAAATACTCATGGCAGGGTTTTAATCCATTAGCTGTAAAGTGATCCTCTTATGACTAACATCTAATTCTCCAAAAAAGCATACTGGGGAGTGAATGTTCTTACTTTAAGGGCCTTGTTTCTGACTCTTGATCACAGGAGTCCTCAATCTTTTAGGAACTCAAAAACTCAGGTTACCCTTAAGAATACTCTTAAGGCTAAGAGGATCTACTTTGAGGATCTCTAGCAACTCATCTAAACCCATAAAAGGAAACAGAAATACAGAAGGTGTCAGGAAAATACTTTTGGAACTATGTGAAAAGAACTCGGCCATAAGTATAGGCTGGTAGAAAAATGACTTTTCTGTTCTATTCCCTATTCCTCCTCTTAATCTCCCCCTTGCATCTTGGAGACAAGCAAGGTCAATGGCAACAGCCAGATGAATTCCCTGTGTCCTCTCAGCTAGATGCTAAAGATATGTCTACCTCCATAGGAAGTGAACTTCACACAAAGAACTATATCTTGTAGTCTCATTAGGTTTATTAGGGAATGGTTTAAATTGATCAAGGGTTATCTTGATGAACTTTCCTTACAATGCATCTATCTCTGATAAATCTCAAATTAGCTTTGTCCCATTCCTATGTTTTTTATTCTAAATTCTGTCAATCAAAATTTTAGTTATCAGTACAACTTTCAGGCCTTCTCCAAGCTTAATAATCATGCCATACATTTTTTAATTCAGTGTTGGCCAGGATATAATTAAAACCAAAATTTTGGAACACTACATTAGGGCCTTCTTTATGGTTTGGCTTCAATTTATTATCTCCCCCCCTTTCCATCTCTCAATCTGAGTACACCAATTAAAGCAACAGTATCATTGTTCCTGGAAAAGGAAATCACATGGCTGCCTTATGTATGGATCAATGATTCCCATGATTCCCCAAACACTCTCTTCCTTGACTATATATCTAATACAAGTAATGTTCATACCTATTAGAATATAAACTCCTCAAGAACAGGGAACTATTTCATGTTTATATTTGTGTTTCCAATACTTCACCCAGTGATTAGCATGTAGGTGCCTAAGAATGATTTTTATTCATTCACTGTGTTCCAACTTCATCTTTGTATTCTATCATCTGGAACACTTCTCTCCATGCTGGTCAATGAGCATTAAAGAGAAACAAACAAACAAACAAACAAACAAAAAACTTTAGTTAAAATGTAAAGCATTCTCAAAGTTAATAGAAAGATGCTGATCTTTTCCTTTCAAACAACTAATGAATTCTAATGCCACTAATTTTATTTGATTATTATTTATTTATTCTTTCAAATACATATTGCAAGACCAGAGCTGTGGCTTCTTTAAGAAGGGCTATTTTAAAGTGCACATTACTGCAAATGAATTTTGATATATCTGTTCTATTCAAAACAAATATTTGAACTTCTGCTAATTTGAAGGTACTGCATAGCAGTGGGAAAGGAGGAGAAAACTGAATAAGACAAAGTTTCTCTTCTTACGGAGCTTATAATTTAAATGGGAAATGCAAAACACTTGTGCAAATTAATATAATGAAAAGGAAAGTGCAAAAATAAGTTATATTAGAATTTAGAGAAGTGAGAAATGGTTTTCATTTGGGGGAAAACAATCATTAATGTTTACAAGGAAGTCTGTGGACAATAAAAAATTATAAAAATATTCACATCAACATTGTTTCTTAACAATTAAAAACTGTAAACAACTTTTATGTCCAGCATTTTGTGAATGACATATTGCAGTAAATTAATAAAATCTCATCTTTTTTTATCATGGAAAGTGACCTCTCCACTCAATTCTTGTTCTGATAGTTTATCCTGTAATGGAGGGCACTTTTTCAGGTCGGAAAATCTTGGCAATAGGATGTTAATCCCAATAGATCCCAACAAGATTTAAATGTTTTGTGTATAGATCTATGAGCTTGTTATTAGAGGACTAAGTCTTGCTAGTATAAATATACTCGTGAAACTGTTGAAATTAGTCTTGCTAAATTTCAAGTTTCACTAGTATATTTATTATAGGGGTATGAATTTTTTTACTATGGCAACTCATAAAGGCCATATCTTAAATCAGAGGGACTGCAATCTGCTTTAGAGGCAAATGTATTCACACCAATTAAATTACAGATCCTGGAAATGGAAGTGTGAAGCATAATGAATGATGAAATGAATAATGGGAAGAAATTAGAAAAGGAATTTATGTAAAGAAATATTGGGCAAAGCAGAATCTGGACATGATATACATTGATTTCAATGTCTAAGTTAAAAGTACACAGAAAAAAATGTTCAAAAATAGAAGTGAACAAGATATTATTTTGTGTAAGTCAATATGCATGTAAATTACTTCATAGCTACCCTTCATTCACATAAAAAAATCAAAATAACACTTTAATCAATTAACTTTAAAATCTATATTTACTTGAATAACTAAATTAATTTTAATTACTTTAATCAAATTAATAACTTTGGTTGGTGATGAGGCTGATTCTATACACAACTTCTGCTCATAGAAATAATTACATTTTAAAAATATAAGATTTTTTAAATCTGCTAAACTAATTAGAGAGATGGAGCTAACTAATGATGCCAAGGAGAATGGTAAAATGGGAGATGGGGTAAGGGGAAAAAAAGAGAGGAGGGAGACAGAAGGAGGGAAGAAAAAAGGTGGAAAGATGGAGAGAACAAGTGAGCAAGAGCGAGAGAGCTAGAGAGAGAGAGAGAGAGAGAGAGGAGAGAGAGAGAGAGAGAGAGAGAGAGAGAGAGAGAGAGATGCCTTAACATGCACAGTGCATCTTGGGCAGTATTAAATTGATCCACTTACTAACTTCCTAAATATGAGCCAAAGCAGACTATTTCCAAGCAAATTTTTTCCCTCAGTGGGTTTTTTTTCCTTAAAATAAATTGGAATTTGGAACAGGAAATAGAGCCTCCTATAAGATAAGCACAAACAATTATGTTTTGGCAAAAATAAAATCCCTTAACTGATCCATTTCATATATAGTATAGAGTAATGAGATTTGGTAGTATGAAAAGAATGATAAAGATGTATCATATTATCAAAAACTAACCAGAAGAAAAACACAAAGATTTATAAATTGATTTGTTCTATTGTATCAGAAATGTTTGCCTTCTATGTTTGTTATTGAACAAAAGCTAGAAAGAGTAGTAGAGAATAATGTGTGACTCCTATCTGACTAAATAGTATGTATTACTAGACCACTATGAGACTTTGTAGAGAAATTGCCCCTAACAGCTCACTATTAATTGCCAAATGCCAGGTTCCTCTAGCAATTACCCTTATTTCACAGCTCCAGCACAAATGTGATTCACCTTGTACTTCAATTTACTTACAAACATTTGTTTTATCCTTTTCTCCACTTTCAGCCCATCATGTGACAGCTTATTGAGCCTCAATTGACACATAGAGATGCTTATTAAGTTCTAATTATGGAACAGATCCTATGGTAGGTGCTGAGGATACAAAAAAAAAAAATGTAAAAGGAACAAGCTCTACCTCAAGAATTTACATTCTGGCAAAAAAAAAAAAAAACCTAGTAAATGTCTAAGAATAAAATAAGGACAGCTTAGGTGGCTCAATGAATTGAGTCCTAGCTTTGGGATCAGGAAAACAGCTTTTTGAGTTCAAATCTTGCCAGAGATACTAGCCCTGAGACCTTAGGCAAAAATCTTCCTCCTGTTTACCCTAGTTCATGATCTGTAAAATAAGCTGGAAAAGAAAATGGCAGACCACTCCAATATTTTTGTCAAGACAGTCCCAAATGGGGTAGACATGACCGACATGACTAAACACAATATATACACAATACAGAATAAATATAAAGTAAATAAATACAAGGTGATTAAAAAATATGACTATTACCTTTTTAAAGACTCTGGAAAGACTTTATATAGAACATGATATATTGATATATCCTACTGACATCCATTCTGCATGCATGACCAACCAAGACAGAAGATTTAGTCTAGCTGAATATTAATAATGTGCTATTGATCAACTTACATATTTATTAGGTGTCTGCTATGTAGTTGATATGAAATACAACACACACAAAAAGTAAATTATCCTTGCTCTTGAAGAGCTTGAAATCTAGTCAGGGGAGACAACAAATACATAAATAGGTATGTATAAAGTAGATACAAAAAGACTAGAGGGGAGGGGGAAGGGAAGGCTTAGAAAGAAACTAGAAGTTGGGAGGGGTTAGGAAAAATTTCACATAAAAGGTGGTGCTTCAGCAGAATCCTGAAGGTAATGGGGAATTCTTTAAGATGAAAGTAAGGAGGGAACAAATCTTGGCATAGAGAGCAGCACTATGAAGGAACAGAAGTAGGAGAGTCAAAATAGTATGTATGATAGTATTGCTTGATGAATAGTAATTATTATTTGACTCAACATTTATTGTCCACTTACCTCATAAGTAAAGAAAAATCAGAACAAAAAAGAAAAACCACAAGAAAACAACAACAACAAAATTAACAATAGCAAATAAAGGTAAAAATAGTATGCATCATTCACATTCAGCCTCCATAGTTCTTTTTCTAGACAGATGCATTTTCCATCTGACATCTGTTGGAATTATATTGGATCACTGTATTTCTAAGAATTAATTCTATCATAACTCTATCATAATTCTATTATAACATAATCATCATTCAGTCTTGTTGTTAGTGTATACAATGTTTTCCCGATTCTCCTCATTTCACTCAACATCAGTTCATGTAGGTCTTTCTAGGCTTTTTCTGAAAACAGTCTTTTCAGCATTTCTTATAGAACAATAACATTCTGTTGCATTCATATACTGTGAACTTGTTCAGCCATTCCCTGATTGATGGCATCCACTCAGCTTCCAGTTCCTTCCCACTACAAAAAGAGCTGCTATAAACATTTTTTTTGCACGTTTCCTTTTCCCCTTTTATGATATCTTTGGGATATAGAATAGTAGCACTCCATGGATTCTTATGGGAAAGTATGCCCCAGACTTTTAGGAATATTGGTTTTATATCAACAGTTCTGAATATTCCACATTAGTAAATGTAATTTTATTCTTGTTCAGTTGTTCAGTCATATTCAACTCTTTGTATCCCAAAGGACCATACTATCCATGAAATTTTTTTGCCAAAGATAGTGTAGTGGTTTGCCATTTCCTTTTCCAGTGAATTAAGGCAAACAGAAGATATATGATTGATATTCCCAGGGTCACACAGCTAATCTCTGAGACCAAATTTGAATTCAAGTTTTCTTGACTCTTCCCACTAATTCACTTATCTTCCATTAGTAAATTTTATTGTCTAGTCATGTCTGACACTTAGTGATCTCCATGGAAAGCACCCTAGGCCCTTTTATCCTCCATTATCTCCCAAAATTTGTCCAAGCTCATATTTGTTTCTTCCCTGGAACTATCTATCTATGATCTTCTGCCATCCTCTTTTCCTTTATCCTTAAAATTTTCCCAACATGAGAGACTTTTCCAATGAGTTCCATCTTCTCATTATGTAGCCAAAGTATTTAAGCTTCAACTTCAATGGAATGAGTCATGCAGTGAGTCATCTAAATTAATTTCTTTAAATATTGACTGATCTGATCTTTTTGCTGTCCATAGGACTCTCAAAAATCTTCTAAAGCACCACAGATTCCAAATGTCAATTCTGTGGCCTCAGATTTTCTTTTCATCCAACTCTCACAGAAGTTAAGAGAACTAAAAGTTAGCAAAATTATATTGATGGAGAATCTCAACCTCTCTCAAGCAGAACTAGATAAATTTAACCACAAAATAAATAAGGAAAAAGTTAAGGAAGTAAATAGGATGTTAGAAAAGTTAGGTATAATAGACTTCTGGAGAAAATTGAATGGGAACAGAAAGGAATATATTTATTTCCTCTGCAATACATGAAACCTACACAAAAACTGACCATGTATTAGAGCATAAAAATCTCAAAATCAAATGCAGAAAAGCATAAATAGTAAATGCATCTTTTTTCAGATCATGAAGCAATAAAAATTAAACTTGATAAAGGGCCAAGGGAAAAAAAGTAGAGCAAAAATTATTGGAAACTAAATAATCTAATCCTAAAGAATGAGTGGGTAAAATAAAAATCATAGAAACAATTGATAATTTCATCCAAGAGAATGGCAATCATGAGACAACATACCAAAACTTATGGGATGCAGTTCTTAAAGGAAATTTTGTATCTCCAGATGCTTACTTGAATAAAATATATAGAGAGAATTCAACTCTCACAGCTCTATGTTGCTAAAAAAAAAAAATAGCTTTGACTACATGGACCTTTGTTGGAAAGATTATGTCTCCACTTTTTACTATGCTGTCCGAATTTGCCATAGTTTTCGTCTAAGGATCAATCATCTTTTAATTTCATGGCTGCAGTCACCATCTCAATGAAGAGCAAAATGAGCAGAACCAAGAGAACATTGTATATAATACATATAAAAATGACTTTGAGTGAATATGTTATTTTGTCTATAATAAACATCCAAATTAGTTACAAAAGACTATGAAAAAGATGATATCTGGATTCAGATAAAGAACTGATAAATAGAAACATGTAAAGAATATGTGTGTGTGATTGTGTGTATATACATTCCTCTTTGTGTCTAATAGTAGTCATCTTTATGGTAGAATGGGGGAGTGAAGAAAAAAGAAATTTACATGACAATTTTTTTTGTATATTTGAAAAGAATAGCAAGTTATGCATAGTAGATCTGCACAATCTTTTGTGTAATTATCTTTTTATATTTTACTATGTTATAGAAATGCTCATTTTATTCCATAAATTAAGAAATAAAATAAAATATATATATTTTTTAAAGATATAGTTCTGGGAAACACCAATATATCATTGATGTTATTATCCTACACACAAAAGAAATTAAATAAAAAATTTAATGAATACCATTTTGAGATCTATTCTAGGCTTATGAAATGCAGAACAATTATGATTATTGACATTAATAAAGTTTGTATAATGTTATTTTCAGATTCCCATGATCTCTTTTGGCCATCCAATCAACCCTATAAAGTCTGTAAAACAATAATCAGCATCATTTTGCATTTTAAAAAATGACAGCCAGGTAAAGTTTGTTTTCCAAGATGACATAGTTAATAAGAATTCTGATTGAAACCCTATTTACTGATTTTACCTCACAATGGAAAAAAAATATCAATTCATTATTTTACTGAGTTAATAGGAATCTTAAGAATCTATCTTGTCTACTCTTTTGGGCAAAAATGCAGTTAGGAGTAGATTCTGTTCTTAAAGGCTTCGTAATATAAGAAATGTCAGCTAACAATATTTAACATCAGAAATTGTATCTCACCTAGAGTCTTTCAATTTTACCTTAAATTTATTTCCTCCCAACTAAGTCCATTCTCACTTCACAAGAAGAAGAAGTGAATTACTTTCTCTACTTTCCCTATATGCACAAAGTCATATTCTTTGAGAGCAAATAATGCTGTTTAATTGTCTTTGTATCTATCAACCTGCTTGGATTAAAGTATTTTAGGATTTACAGAAACCAGATTTGATCATATCTTTACATAGAGTTTCTCTCTAGAAATACCATAATTTTATTCTCTGGAGGGAGAAGAAAAGAGGAACTCAGTTTCCCATAGGGAAGCCTACCTAGTCTTGTAGTCAATGAAGAGAAAGCTTGTTATTATTTTGGACAGAAGTGCCAAACACAAAGACTATAACACTCCTGAGAGCTGCCTGAATCACATTATTTAAATGTGATATATATATTTAAATATTTAAGAAATATTTATCAAAATTAGCCATAATAAAATAAAATATAGATAACGTTCGTTTAGGATTTTCTAAGTCAATATGCAACCTAGCAAATCCTTAAATACAGTTTAATGGCACCATTTCTATTTGAATTTGATACTACTAGTCCAAAGAATCATGTGCAATGGAAAAACCATCTGTGATCAATAGAAGAATTCCTGGACCTAGTTGCAACTGTAACTGACTACTAGATGATACATTAGATAGAACTCTGAATTTGAAGTTAAGAAGATCTCAATTGAAACCAGCCTCAAGCCACTTGCTAGCTATGTTACTCTGGGTTGGTCTTTTAACCTCTACTGTTTCCTCAACTGCAAAATGAAGACAATAATAATAACTGCCTCACAGTATAATTAAGATCAAATAAAATCATATTTCTAAAGTACCTAACATTCAGTAGCCCTCAATAAAAAAATATGCTAATAAATCAGGAAGTGGAGTGGTTCACCAGACACAGAAGGAGCATTGTCTTTATTATTTGGTGTGGGAGTACTTTTTGCATTATTTTGTTTGGGACAAATAAAGTCCATCACATGTTCAATGTCTTAGTGTTCAGTTAATCTTATTATTTGTGTAGAAGTTAAGGGCACTTTTCTTTTATGTTACTTAGGAATTAAATTCCATTGTTTCTAAGAGATACCTGGGTATAAGCATAAACCAAAAGGTATGAATATGAATAAATCCCTGAGATTGAATTTGTTTTATTTAAACTCAGAGTTTTAAGTTTGAGTCAAAGATTACAACATATAGTAACACTTTTAAAGTATTTGTTGAGCTTTTTAATCTTTGCCTCTAGCTATGACCTACCCCAGTTGCACTGCATTTTTTTAAGAGAATCTTAAAACAGTCCAATTTCATTTTGGATGAGATTCTTACTGACTCATGGCCCTTGATAGGAAAAAAAATCTAAAAGAATTTTCCTCCTGTCACAACACAGCCCAATGACTCGTTGCAAGTATACCCTTCACAGAATTAAAGAAGGAAAATTCTATTTAAAGGTTCAAGAAAATGAAAAAGAAATAGCAACAAGTATCTTATGAAATAAAAATATACATCTCTCATATAGCTATACAGAATCTCAGTCAGTAATAGTAAGGACTGGGCATATTCTTCCTCCCTTCTCCTCACTATGTTTCCTGCAGTTATTATGAGCTTCTTCAAGAGAATCCTTCTGTATTTCCACATAATTCACAGTAGGTGGCAATAGACATTGTTTATAATATGACCCAACTCTGCCCAAGAAAATGTCTCTTTGCTGATGGGTATTAGAAGAAAAGAGAAAGGCTTCTAAGGTTTTTTTTTTTTTTTTTTTTTTTTTTCCTTTTGGAGAAGAGAGACAGTTTTCTTATATGACCAGACTTGGATATATCTTTTATTGGTGATTCCCTTTTGCTAATGCCTGTGATGATCATTGATTTCACAAAAGCTTGACTAGAAAACAAGATTTCACCTCTTTATTTTCATTTCTTTTTTTGGGGGGGATTATGTGTTATTTTTTTGTTTGTTTATTTGTTTAATATATATAGCTCTTTATTGACAGAACATATGCATGTGTAATTTTTCACCGTTATCCCTTGCAATTACTTCTGATCCAACTTTTTCCTTCCTTCCCTCAACCCCCTCTCCTAGATGGCAGGGAGTCTTATACATGTTAAATATATTATAATATATCTAAAATACAATATATGTGTGCAGATCTATATAGTTCTCTTGTTGCACAAGAAAAATCAGATTTAGAAAGGTAAAATTAACCTGGGAAGAAAAACAAAAATGCAAGCAGTCTACACTTATTTCCCAATATTCTTTCACTGGATGTAGCTAGTTCTGTTCATCACTGATCAAATGGATCTGAATTGGATCCTCTCATTGCCGAAGATATCCACTTCCATCAGAGTTGATCCTTATATAGTATTGTTGTTGAAGTGTATAATAATCTCCTGGTTGTACTCATTTCACTCAGCATCAATTCATGTAAGTCTCTCCAAGCTGCTCTGTATTCATCCTGCTGGTCATTTCTTACAGAACAATAATATTCCATAACAGTCATATACCATAATTTACTCAGCAATTCTCCAATTGATGGGCATCCATTCAACTTCCAGTTTCTAGCCACTACAAAAAGGACTGCCACAATTTTTTGCACATACAGGTTCCTTTCCCTTCTTTAATATCTCTTTGGGATATAAGCCCAGTAGTAACACTGCTGGATCAAAGGGTATGCACAGTTTGATAACTTTTTGAGCATAGTTCCAAATTGTTCTCCAGAATGGTTTGATCCATTCACAACTCCACTAACAATGCAACCAGTTTTCCCACATCCCCTTCAACAATTGTCATTGTCTTTTCCTGTCGTTTTAGCCTATCTGACAGGTGTGTAGTTTACCTCTGTATTTTCAAGAAAATCCAAATCGCTAATTCCAGGTTTGAATATGATAGTTACAAATAAATCTTGGTATATTTTCTCTAATAGTCTCCCACCCTACACAGAACATTCATCACTTCTCTAAGAGAAGAGCAATTTAAATTTCTGAGCCATTCACATCCAGAGGACTGTGAGAACTGAATCTGAATGTGGATCACAATTTAGCATTCTCACTCTTTTTGTTGTTGTTCACTTGTATTTTGTTTTCTTTACTTATATTCTTTCCTTTTTGATCTGATTTTTCTTGTGCAGCAAGAGAATTGTATAAATATGTTTACACATATTAGATTTAACATGCATTTTAACATGTATATCATATATTGGATTGCTTGCCATCTAGGAGAGGTGGTGGGGGGAGGAGGAGATAAATCTAAGACACAAGGCTATGCAAGGATCAATGATGAAAAATTATCCATGCATATGTTTTGAAAATAAAAAAGCTTTAAAAATAAATAAATTTCTTCTCATTAACTGAAAGTAGAAGAATTGCCATCATGAAGAGAAAGAAAAAGTAAAAATAATGCCTGAACTCAAGGAGTTTATGTTCTAACAAAGGAGACAATGTGGATATATAACATAAATAAGTTATATAACAGAGTGTACAGAAGGTTCAGTAAGGAAGGGATTAGTGCTGGAAGTATTTAAATCACCCAAGACTACTGAGTCATCCAAAAGTGGGTATGTATGCATGTAAAGGTCTATCTTGTCTCTATGCTGAGGAAGGGGGAAGCAGGAGGCAAGTAGAAGGAACTGTATAATGATTCATTCCACTTTCCAACTCCCCACATTCTTTTTCAGGGGGTAACACCCCTCAGAATGTAGGCAAAGAGTGAAAGAGGAATTAGGTCCATATTAGGTTCATTATGAAAGAGCAGATTGGGTAGAATGAGGGTGAAGGCTTAGGCCAAGAACAAAGGATAATCATTCAACAACACCTACTATGGCTTTGGTTTCTGAAGTGTCACAGCAACTCTCTTCCCCCAAATACCACAGACAGAGCCTCACTGGAAGTATAAGCAGAAACCAAAGCATCCTCCACACAATCTAGATGCAAGAAAGTTCTCTCCTCTGCTGCTTTTAATAGGTCCTTTATGGAATGACTATACAGTACTTAGAGGCTAGTATCAAATCAATTTTCTGATTTTTTTTCTTCTCCCATAAAGCAAAATAATCCCTACTCTTTTAGCTTCGTTTCATAAATCCTGTTTTCTAATGCTTTAATAATCTTTATGGCTCTTCTATGAAACCTCTCCAAGGATGTGTTCCTCTCAAGGTATTTTCTTCAATATCAGTCTCAGCAAAAAAGCATTTTGTACCTAGTTCTACAAGGCACTGTTCCAGGTACTGTGAATAAGTGCTCTTCAACATTTTTTTTTGTTTCAGGGAAAATATATGGATTTGGAAATGTGCCTAACCATACAGTGGTAACAGTGGTCCCCCTGTTAATGGATGGAAATTGGCCCTCTAGGAGTTGGGGCATATAGTAGGGAAAGAAGAGAAGAAAGGAAAGAAGGGGAAAAAGGAAGAAAAAGGAAGGGAGGGAAAAAAGAAGGAAAAGGAAAGGAAGGAAGGAAGGAAGGAAGGAAGGAAGGAAGGAAGGAAGGAAGGAAGGAAGGAAGGAAGGAAGGAAGGAAAGACAAAAGGAAAAACAAAAAATGTATACAAAGACTATTTATAATGGTTAGCTGGAAAACAGGGCAGTTAGGCAGCATAGTGGTGGATCTGGAGTCAAAAATACTCATCTTATGTTCAAATCTAGCCTCATACATTAATGAGACCAGGGCAAGTCACTTGTCTCTGTTTGTCTCAGTTTTCTCATCTGTAAAATAAGCTACAGAAGGAAATGACAAATTACTTCAGTATCTTTGTCAACAAAACCCAAATGAGGTCACAGAGAATCAAAAGTAATTGAAAAAAGACTGCCTACCAACAAGTAATACCTGAGAAATGCTGGCATCAGTTTACTTTGGTCCAATCCTGACTTCTAGAGATAATTACTGATATTGTGTAATCTCATTTGAGCTTCACAGTTACCTGGTACAGTAAGTACTCAACTCTTCTCAGCAACACAATGATCAAAGACAAGTATTACAGAATTGTGAAGGAAAATACTATCCATAACCAGATAATGAACTGATGGATTCAGAATATAGATCGAAGCATATTTTTATCTATTTTATTCTTTCTCATTTTTCCCTTTTGAAGGAAAAAGTATTACCCATATTTTACAGAGTAAGATATTAATGCATAGAAATGTTAAAGGATTTGCATGTGGTCACATATGTAGCAAATATCAGAGGCTCAGAGGAAATTTAGAGCTTCCTAACTCCAAGCCTAACCCCATTTTACTACATTATAATTTCTCTTTAATCTAAGACAGAAAAATGAAGTGGAATCACAAAATCAAGTAGATATTTGGGATTATAGCATAGCTTTCTTTTTTAAACTAGAAGAGATATTAAAGAAAATCTATTCTAAATTAGTCTTTTACTCAGGATTTATCTAAGGATAATGAGCTAATTAATTGACCCAGAATTCTTGTATCAATTGAACTGGAACTAGTCTCTAATTTGTAGATAGGAGCCAAACAAAGCAGGCTAGAGACAGGAGAGTTAGAATCAAACAAAAGAAAATAATACTATTTTCCCCCAGATTTACATCAAGAAAATCTTTAGCATTCATTTTTATAAGATTTTGAGTTCCAAATTTTTTTCCCTCGCTTCCTTCATTCCCTAACTTCATCCCCTCCGCTCTTCTGAAGATGGTAGGTAGTTTGATAGAGTTTATATATTTACTATCATGTAAAATGTATTTCCTTATAAGTTAGTTGTGAAAAAAGAAAGTTCAAAAGGGGAAAAAATGGGAAAGAATGAAGTAGTTTTAAAAATAGGCTTTGATCTACATTCTGAATGCATCATTAACTGATTGTAGATTCCTATGTGATTCCTTAATGCCTTTCTTGGATCATTGTGCTGCTGAGAAGAGCTGAATCAACCATAGTTGATCAACATTACTGATACTTGGCACAATATTTTCCTAGTTTTGCTCATTTTATTTTGTATCAATTCATATGTCTTTCCAGGTTTTCCTGAAATCTGCCTGTTAATCATTTTTTTATTCCACAATAGTTTTCCATTTATATTCATGCTACAGGTTTTTCTGAAGTCTGTCTGTTCATCATTCCTTACTGTATAATAGTATTGCATTATATTCATGTACCACAATTTGTTCAGCCATTCCCCAGTTGATGGGTACTACTTCAATTTCCAATATTTTGCCACCACAAAAAGAGCTGATATAAATATTTTTGCATATGTATATCCTTTTCCCTTTTTAATGATCTTTCTGGGATACAGATCTAGCAGTGGTATATCTGGGGCAAAAGGTGTGCACAGTCTGGTTGCTTTTTGTAAATAATTCCAAATTGCTCTCCAAAGTGTTTAGATCAGTTCACAAATCCTCTCCAACATTTATCACTTTTCTTTTTTGTCATATTGGCCAATATAACAGATATGAGATGGTGTATCAGAGTTGTTTTAATGTGCATTTCTTTATTGAAAAGTGATTTAAAGCACTTAGTCATATGCCTATAAATATTTTTTTAATTTCTTCATCTGAAAACTGCGTATTCATATTCTTTGACTATTTAACAATTGGGAAATGGCTTATATTCTTAAATTTGACTCAGTTCTCAATGCATTTGAGAAATAAGTACTTTAACAGACATACTTCTATAAGGATTGTTTCCCAACTTTCTGTTTTCCTTCTGATTTTGGTTGTATCAGTTTTGTTTATTCAAAACCTTTTTAATTTTATATAATCAAAATTATTTTGCATTTCATAATGTTCTCGCTTTTTTATTTGTTTGTGAATTCTCCCCCCTCCCATAGATCTAACAGATAGAATATTCCTTGTTGTAATTTGCTTATGGTATCACCCTTTAATCATGAATTGTCTTCATTAATGGTGTGAAATGTTGGTCTATATCTAGTTTATGTTCTATAGTTTTCCAATTTGCTTAGCAATTTTTGTCAAATAGTAAATTCTTATTCCAAAGGCTGGGGCCTTTGGATTTATCAAACACTAGGTTACTTTAGTCATTGACTACTGGGTCTTGTGCACCAAATCTATTCCATTGAACCACTGGATTTAGTTCTTAATAGTTCATTTCTTAACCAGTACCAGATTGTTTTGATAGTTACTTCTTTATAATATAATTTGAGGTCTGATATTGCTAGTCCACCTTCCTTTGTAAATTTTTTTCATAAATTCTCTTGATATTTTCTACCTTTTGTTCTTTCAAATGATTTTTTCCACTATTCTTCTTAACTCTATTGTATAGTGGGGGTTTGGGTACTTTCATCACTATAGTACAGTATTGTCATTTTTATTATATTGGCTTGACATACTCATGAACAAATGACATTTTTTCCCAATTGTTTAGGTTTGATTTAGTTGTGTGAAAAGTGTTTTGTATTATGTTCATATAATTCCTAGATTCATCTGAGCAGGTAGACTCCCAAATATTTTACATTATTTTGAATGGAATTTTTCTTTCTAACTCTCTTGCTGCTGGATATTGTTGGTCATATAAAGAAATGCTAATGATTTATATGGGTTTAGCCTATATTTTGCAAATCTGCACTTATTATCAGTGAAGTTATTGATTATTTCAAATAATTTTAAATTGATGTTTTCTCTAAGTATTCTATCATATCATATGCAAATAATGATAATTTTGTTTTCTCACAACCTGTTCAAATTCCTTCAATTTATTTTTCTTCTTTTCTTGCTTAAGCTAACATTTCTAGAACTATAGTGAATAATAGTAGTAATAATAGGCACATTGCTTCACCCCTGATCTTGTTAGGAAAGCTTCTAACTTATTTCCATTACAAATAATATTTGCTGATGATTTTGTATACATATTGCTTATCATTTAAAAAAATTCTCCCTGTATTCCTATACTTTCTGATGTTTTTTTTAAATTATTATCAATAGGAATGTGTGCTATATTTTATTTTTTTTAAAGACTTTTTTTAGCATCTATTGAGAAAATTCTATGTTCTCTATTGATTTTCTTATTGGTATGGGTTTTCCAATATTGGATCAGTTCTGCATTCCTGGTATAAACCCTATCTGACGATAGTATATAATTTTTGTGATATAGTGCTTTAATCTCCTTCCTAGTATTTTGCATCCATATTCATTAGTGAAATTAATTCCATAATTTTTTTCTCTGTTTTAGCTCTTCCTGGCTTAGTTATTAGCACCATTTTTATGTCATAAAAGAAGTTTGGTAGGGCTCCCTCTTTGTTTATTTTTTTTTTGCAAATTCTATATATAATATTGGCATTAATTGTCCTTTAAATAATTGGTAGAATTACTTGTGAATCTGGCCCTAAGGATTTTTTCCTAGGCTGATGTCTTTTGATTCCTGAATAAATTGGATTTAATTGAGTCAAAGTTGCATAAAGTAATCAGCTTCATTCTCCCAGCTAGAGCCAACACTGTTCAATGGCAAAATCATCACCATGACTGGTGATGACTTGAGATTCATTGGGTGACCTTGGTGTCTTCAATATGTAACCAAGCTCTAAGTATTCTACAGCACCTGCTTCACCTGTTTTCATGGTTGTTGGAATAAACTGTTCTCTTCCACCTATTCCATCAGGAGAAGTCTTTATATGCTTAGGATAGACATGCCCTAACTTATCATGGAGTTTGAGGCCTCTTGGTTACTTTCAACCTACTTTAGCATATTTCCTGAAATAGTTTACAGGGATGTGGTCACTGTGCATGCTAATGTTTCTGGGAGTCACAGAGGAGAATTAGATGGATCAGATGGAAACCAAAGATAGAAAGCAGACTTGTAAAGAGCTTGGCAGCCCTGACCCCAGAGGGAGTAGTCTTCCCTGAACAAATCCTACACTCCCCAATTTTTTTTCCCTAGGAAATTTGTTAATGGCCTATTCAATTTCTTTTTTGAAGATGATATTATTTAGGCTTTCTACTTCTTGATGTGTTAAACTAGGTAACTTTAAAAAATTTATTAAAGCTTTCATTTACAAAACATATGCATGGGTAATTTTTCAGCACTGACCCTTGCAAAACTTTCTGTTCCAAGTTTTTCCCTTCTCCCCACTATGCCCTTCCCTAGATGGCAGGTAGTCTAATACATGTTAAAATATATGTTAAATCCAATATCTCTACATTCATATTCATAGTTATCTTGCAGCACAAGAAAAATTAGATAAAGAAGGAAAGAAAAAAACCTGAGAAAGAAAACAAAATGCAAGCAAACATCAACAGAACAAGTGAAGAAAAAGTGTTGTGCACCACACTCAGTTCCCACAGTCCTCTTTCTGGGTATTGCTGGTTCTCTTCATCACTGAACAATGGGAACTGGTTTGAATCATCTCATTGTTGAAGAGAGCCCCGTCCATCTGAAATGATCATTGAATAGTCTTCTTGTTGGTGTGTATAATGATCTACTGGTTCTGTTCATTTCAGTTAGCATTAGTTAATATAAGTCTCTCCAGGCCTCTCTGAAATTGTCCTGCTGATCACTTCTTATAGAACAATAATATTCCATAACATTCATATACCATAATTTATTCAGACATTCTTCAATTGATGGGCGGATTATCCATTCAGTTTCCAGTTTCTTGCCACTACAAAAAGGGCTGCCACAAACATTTTTGTACATGTTTCCTTTCCCTTTCCCTCCTTTAAGATCTCATTGAGATATAAACCCAGTAGAAACACTGTTGGATCAAAGGTTATGGACAGTTGGATAACTTTTTGAGTATAGTTCCAAATTACTCTCCAGAATGGTTGGATCAATTCACAATTCCACCAGCAATGTATCAGTGTGGGTTTTCCCACATCCCCTCCAATATTCCTCATTATCTTTTCCTGTTATCTCAGCCAGTCTGACAGGTTTGTAGTGGTATCTCAGAGTTGTCTTAATTTGCATTGCTCTGATCAGTAGTGACTTAGATTCATATGACTACAAATAATTTCAATTTCTTCATCTGAAAATTGTCTGTTCATATCCTTTGACCATTTATCAATTAAAGAATGGCTTGAATTCTTATAAATTTGAGTCAATTCTCTGTATGTTTTAGAAATAAGGCTTTTATACGAACCTTTAACTGTAAAAATGTTTTCCCAGTTTATTGCTTACCTTCTAATCTTGTCTATATTAGTTTTGTTTGTACAAAAACTTTTTTAACTTAATATAATCAAAATTATTTTGTGATCAATAGTGAGCTCTATTTCTTCTTTGGTCACAAATTCTTTCTTCCTCCACAGATCTGAGAGGTAAATTATCCTATGTTCTTCTAATTTGCTTATAATATCATGCTTTATGTCTAGATCATGAACCCATTTCCACCTTATCTTGGTATATGGTGTTAGGTGTGGGTCAATGCCTAATTTCTGCCATACTGGTTTTCAATTTTCCCAGCAGTTTTTGTTAAATAGTGAATTCTTGTCCCAAAAGCTGGGGTCTTTGGGTTTATCAAACACCCGATTATTGTAGTATTCAACTATTTTGTCCTGTGAACCTAACCTTTTCCACTGATCAACTCGTCTATTTCTTAGCCAGTACCAAATGGTTTTTGATGACAGCTGCTTTATAATATAATTTTAGATCTGGTTACAGCCAGGCCACCTTGATTTGCTTTTTTTTCCCATTAATTCTCTTGAAATTCTTGATCTTTTGTTCTTCCAAATGAATTTTGTCATTATTTTTTTTCTATGTCAGTAAAATAGTTTCTTGGGAGTTTGATTGGTATAGCACTAAAATAGATTAGTTTAGGTATTATTGTCATATTTATTATATTTGCTTGACCTATCCAAGAGCACTTGATACTTTTCCAATTGTTTAGATCTGACTTTATTTGTGTGGAAAGTGTTTTATTATTTTGCTCAAATAGTTCCTGACTTTTCCTTGTCAGATATATTCCCAGATATTTTATACTATCAACAGTTATTTTAAATGGAATTTCTTTTTGTATCTCTTGCTATTGGATTTTGTAGTGATGTATAAAAATGCTGATGATTTATGTGGATTTATTTTGTATCCTGTAATGTTCAAGCTAGCTTTTTGGAGGTCTGCTGGAAGGGCCTTGGTCTTAGCAGGATAGACATCAGAAGAATGGACAAGAAGAGAGTCCAAAGTCTTTATAGTCTCTTACACACTTTGTGTCTGTCATAGTCTGACCCAGTATCTTCCAGAAGTCTGCCAGTGTGCCTGTTTGACTTCCTGTCCCCAGTTCTTATATACCCTATTACGTTTACATCACTACAGCATACTGAATATGTGTGAACTAGAAAACTATTACATCACCATGTTATGCAATAAGTATATATGTGAACTAGTAAACCATAGTCTCATCAATTCCTCTGAGTTTTAACACCTTGTTTCCAGTACACTTCTTTCAAGCATAATTGCTTGAAAGTTCTGGCTCTCTACAGTATTCTGCAATTTTTCTAAAGTTGTGAATTGTTTCTAGTAGTTTTTTACTTGATTCTCTAGGCTTCTCTAAGTATACCATCATACCATCTGCAAAGAGTGATAATTTAATTTCTTCCTGACCTACTCTAATTCATTTAATCTCTTTTTATTTTCTAACATTTCTAATATAATATTGAATAATAATAGTGATAGTGGGTAGCCTTGTTCACTTCTCATCTTATTGGGAATGGTTCTAGTTTGTCCCCATTACATATGATGTTTGCTCATGGTTTTAAATAGATGCTACTAATCATTTTAAGGAAAAGTCCATTTATTCCTATATTGTCTAGTGTTCTTAATAGGAATGGGTATTGGATTTTATCAACTTTTTCTGCATCTATTGATATAATCACATGATTTTTGTTGGTTTGGTTATTGATATAGTTGATTATGCTGATAGTTTTCCTAATATTGAATCGGCCCTGCATTCCTGGGATAAATCCTACTTGGTATGTACATTATCCTGGAGATAACTCTCTGTAATTTCATTGCTAATATTTTATTTAAGATTTTTGCAATATCCCTTAAGGAAATTGGTCTATAATTTTCTTTCTACCTGGTTTAGCTATCAGCACCATATCTGTGTCATAAAAGGAACTTGGTAGGACCCCTTCTTTCCCTATTTTTTTCACTAGTTTATATGGTATTGGAATTAATTGTTCTTTGAATGTTTGGTAGAATTCACATGTAAATCCATCTGGCCCTGGAAATTTTTTCTTAGAGAGTGGATGAATACCTTCTTCTATTTCTTTTTCTAAAATGGAACAATTTAAATAATTTATTTCCTCTTCTGTTAACTTGAGCAATCTATATTTTTGTAGATATTCCTCCATTTCATTTAGATTATCAAATTCATTGGCATATAGTTGGGCAAAGTAACTCCTAATTATTGCTCTAATTTCCTCTTCATTGGTGGAAAGTTCTCCCTTTTTATTTTTGAGATTAACAAATTGATTTTCTTTTTTTTCCTTTTTCTAATCAAATTACCTAAAGGTTTATCTATTTTGGGTTTTTTTCATAAAACCAACTTTTAAGTTTATTAATTCAATAGTTTTCTTATTTTCAATTTTATTAATATCTCCTTTTATTTTCAGAATTTCAAATTTGGTATTTAATTGGAGGGTTTTAATTTGTTCTTTTTCTAGCTTTTTTAGTTGTAAGCCCAAGTCATTGATCTTCTCTTTCTCTATTTTATGCAAGTAAGCACTAGAGATATAAAATTTCCCCTCTAACCGCATTGGCTATATCCCACAAATTTTGATATGTTGCCTCATTGTCATTCTCTTGGATGAAATTATGTGTCTATGATTTGCTGTTTCATCCATTCATTCTTTAGGATTATATTATTTAATTTCCAATTACCTTTTGGTCTATTTTCTCCTGGCCTTATATTATATGTGATTTTTATTGCACCATGATCTGAAAAAAAAATGCATTTACTATTGCTGCCTTTCTGCATTTGATTTTGAGGTTTTTATGCCCTAATACATGGTCAATTTTTATATAAGTTCTATGAACCACTGAGAAAAAAGTAAATTCCTTTCTGCCTTCAAATTTCTCCAAAGTTCTATCATACCTAACTTTTTTTTAACATTCTGTTTACCTCCTTACCTTCTTTTTTTATTTATTTGGTGGTTCAATTTATCTAGTTCTGAGAGAACAAGATTGAGATCTCCCACTAGTAAAGTTTTGCTGTCTATTTCTACTTGCATCTCTCTTAACTTCTCCTTTAGGAATTTGGATGCTATGCCACTTGGTGCATATATGTTTATTATTGATATTGCTTCCTTATGTATGATACCCTTTAGTAAAATATAGTTTCCTTCCTTATCTCTTTTAATTAAATCTATCTTTGCTTTTACTTCGTCTGAGATCAGGATTGCTACCCCTGCTTTTTTTACTTCACTTGAAGCATAAGAGATTCTGCTCCAGCCCTTTATCTTCACTCTGTCTATATCACTATGTTTTAAATGTGTTTCTAGTAAACAACATATTATAGGATTCTGGTTTTTAATCCAGTCTGCTATCCACTTTTGTTTTATGGGAGAATTCATCCCATTCACATCCATAGTTAAAATGACTAATTCTGTATTTACTGCCATCTTATTTACTCTGTTGTGCTTTTCTCTTTCTTTTCCCCCTTTCTTCCTCCCCAATATTTTGCTTTTGATGAAAAGCAAGTTCCTTAAACTGTCCTCACCCTTTAGAGCCCCTCCCCCCTTTTTACATATTTCCCTTAATATTTCTGTTTCTCCTTCTATTAGTCTTTCCCTTTCTTTTCCCTCTTTCCTTCCCACTTCCCTATAAGGTGAGACAAGTTTCTCTGTGAAACCAAATATGTCTGATATTCTTTCTTAGAGCCAAATCTGATGAGAGTAAGATTCACACAAAGTTCATTCCCCTCCCTTTTTTCCCTCAATTAAAATAGGTTTTCTTTGCCTCTTCATTAGACTTAATTTCCCTTATTTTGCCTTCTTTTTCCAGTACCTTCCACCTCTAGTTTCTTTCCTCAAATGGAGAAAGAACAGTATATTCCTCAGTCATTCAATCAAATATACCATTGATCTTACAAATAAAAACAGCAAAAAAAAAAAAAAAAAAAAAAAGTTCCAAATCTGCAACTCTATGCCAACTCAGTAAATCCTTCCTAGATGCATTTTGAATAAAACAATATGGCTATTATGGCCACAAAGAGAAATCTAATCCAAGTAAGATGAAATTGAGTTATTCTAATAAACAGTCCATGTGCAAATCTCAAAACATTTCCAGTCCCTTTCCACCTCTAGTTTCTTTTTCATATTATCTTAATAAAATCAAATTATACCTGCATTCTCTAAGTGTACCCATAACAGAAATATAGTTCTCAAGAGTTCTTTCCTTTTTACCTTTTTATTCTTCTTTTGAGTTCAGTGTTTGGAAATCACATTTTTGGTTCAGTTCTGGTCTTTTCATTAGAAATAGGTGAAATTCACCTATATCCATTGAATGTCTATCTTCTTCCTTAAAAGATAATGCTCATTTTAGCTGGATAGCTTATTTTTGGCTGTAATCCAATTTCCTTTGCCCTTTGGAATACCTGATTCCAGGTCCTTCAATACTTTATTGTAGAAGTTGTTAAGTCTTGGGTAATCCTAATTGTGACTCCTTGGTATTTAAATTGTTTCTTTCTGGCTGCTTGCAATATCTTTTCCTTGGTTCAATAATTCTGAACCTTAGCCACGATATTCCTAGGGGATTTAATTTTGGGGTCTCTTTCAGGAGATGTCGGTGAATTCTTTCGGTGCCTATTTTACCTTCTGATTCTAAAATATAAGGGCAGTTTTCTTGTATGATTTCCTCTAAGGCAATGTCTAGGTTCTTTTTTTCATCATACTTTTTTAGGAAGTTCAATAATCCTTAGATCATCTCTCCTAGATCTATTTTCCAGGTCAGTTGTTTTTCCTAGGAGATATTTCATATTTTCTTCTATTTTTCTTTTTTTTGTTTGTTTGTTTGTTTGACTTATTCTTGAAGTCTTATTGAATCATTCACTTCCATTTGTTCAATTCTAATTTTTAGGGAATTATTTTTTTCAGTTAAGTTTTTTAGCTCCTTTTGTAATTGGCCAGTTGAATTTTTTTGTTCAATGCCTTCTTTATCCATTTCACAAATGTTGTTTTTCAGTGAATTGGTGTCTTTTTCATATCTCTTTTGTAGGATTGATCTCAGTTCATTTCCCCATTTTTCTTCTAATTCTCTTTGAAGATTCTTTATGCAATCTTCCAAGTAAGCTTTGTGAAATGGGTACTAGTTCATGTCTCCCTTTGGAGCTTCATCTAGAGTTGCTTTGCCTTTAGAAACCTCAGGAATAGAGATCTGTTCTTCTCTCTGTCCATAAAAGCTGTTTATGCTGAGTGTTCTTTTTGGTTTTTTATTCTTTTTTTTTTTTAAGTTTAAGGTCTGTTCAATGAAAAGAAGTGACAGCTGCTTTAATTTACCCTGGGGCAGTTCTGTTGATTGATTTTCAGTGCTGAGTAATGGCAGCTAGATCCAGCATTCTTCCAGGGCTCAGTGGTTTTCAATTTGCCTTTAGTAGCAAAT
The DNA here is from genome assembly GCF_016432865.1 of Antechinus flavipes. NCBI lineage: Eukaryota > Metazoa > Chordata > Mammalia > Dasyuromorphia > Dasyuridae > Antechinus > Antechinus flavipes. The sequence goes on from NC_067401.1 coordinate 240,717,174, forward strand.
CTACCAAACCAAATGCTTGCAACCCAGGCTCACAGAAGATTCCCAGGTGCATGGAATTGCAACGCTCTGACTCCCAGCCCCAGCTCCTTGCCCCATCTCCCTGTGCTGCAGTCTGGGCTCTACAGACTGTCCCCCTGCCCAATTGAAATAGACCTGTTCTGAAATTCTACTAAGGTAGCTTTTTCTGGGAATGTGTTGTACTCCAAATACACATTCATAATATTCATTGATTTCACTCAAATTCAGATTTATTGGCATATAATTGGGTGAAAGAATTCCTAATTGCTTTATTTTTTTTATTAGTTGTTATTTCATCCTTTTCATTTTTAATCCTAAATATTTGGTTTTGTCCAAATTTTTTAAAAATCATATTAACCAATGGCTTATCTATCTTATTGATTTTTTCATAGAATCAGACCCTAGATTTATTTATTAACTCAAGTTTTTTTTTCTTTTCCTTTTAATTTTATTAATCTCATCTTTGATTTTCAGGATTTCAAATTCAGTGCTCAAATAGTATTTTTAAATTTATTCTTTTTTCAAGATTTCACTTTTTTAGTTGCATGCCTAATTCATTGATCTGTTCTTTTTCTATTTTGTTGATGTAAGAATTTAGAGAAATAAACTTTCCCCTAAGGTCTGCTTTGGCTCCATCCCATAAATTTTGGTATGTTGTCTCATTGCTTTCATTCTCTTTAATAAAATTATTGATTTTTTTAAAAAAAGTAACACTTTGTCTTTAGATTATTTAGTTTCCAATTATTTTTAATCTATATTTTCATCACCCTTTATTCAAAGTAATTATACTGCATTATGATCCCAAAAATGCATTTAATATTTTATATTTAATTTTGAGCTTTTATGCCCTATTATGCTATCTATTTTTGTGTAAGTGCCATGTGCTGCTAAGGACAAGGTATATTCTTTTTTTGTTCCTAGTAAGCTTTCAATGAAACTCCATCATATCTAACTTTTCTGATATTCTATTTACTTCCTTACTTTCTTTTTTGCTTTTGCTTTTGGGCTTTTTGATTAGATTTATCAAGTTTTCAGAGGGGACAATTGAGACCTTTCACTGATATAGCTATATTTTCATTTCTTCCTATAACTCACTTAACTTTTCTTTAAGAATTTGAATGCTATACAACTTGGTGAAAATATATTTAGTATTGATATTGCTTCATTGTCCATTGTACTTTTTAGCAAGTTGTAATTTCCTTTCTTGTTTCATTTAATTACATCTATTTTTGCTCTTGCTTTGTCTGAGATCAAGATTGCTACTCCTGCCTTTTTTTTTATGTCAGCTGAAGCATAATACATTCTGATCCAGCGCCTTATCTTTAGTCTGTGTGTATCTCTCTGTTACAAGTGTGTTTCTTGTAAACAACATATTGTAGAATTCTGATGTGTATTTTTTTTATTCTTCTATATGCTACTATTTTATGGAAGAGTTGATCCCATTCACATTCACAGCTATGATTACCTGTATATTTCCCTCCATTTTTTTTGCTTCTATCACCTCTCTTAATCTGTTCTTCCTTGTATCAGTCTCCAACCTCCACTACACACACACACACACACACACACACACACACACACACACACACACACACTACTTCATTTCCTTCCCTCCTACTTCCATGTTGGATAAGATAGATTTCTATATACAATTGATTGTGTATATTATTCCTTCTTTGAACCAATACAGATGAGAGTAAGGTCCAAGCAATGTTCATTGCCAAACTTTCCATTTTTCCCTTCACTGTATCAGGTCTTAATGTAGAATAATTTATACCATTATACCTGCCCCTTCCTTTTGTACCCAGATATGGGATTTGAATCCAGGGTTCTGACTTCAGAACTCATGTTATTCTACTAGACCATGCTGCTCTTGAACTGAATTGAATTGGGAGACAATCATCACATTACAGAATAAAACCTTTGAGTAATTAAAATTTATTCTTTCCAGTTCATAAAACAAGTGTAAATGAGAGGTTTTAAAATGGCCTGCTATAAGTTAACCATTGAGAATTTAGTGAATGTTTACCTTTTCTCTATTCCTTTTCAATCTATCTCAATGCAGAGAAAACAGGGGTTCTTACTAGCATAAGATCAAAATTCTGAGAAACATAAGGAAAAGTATGACAAATCTAGCTTGCATTATTTGAGGGCTTTTTTTTCTGACTTGTTTAAATTTAGACTATACTTAAGAAAAACAATATCACCACCTCCCACACCATAGGTGCATAATCATTTTGTCTTGGGCAAAAACAAACAGAAACATGAAAGACATACACAGAGTCTTGCCTTTTGGTATTGTTTTAGTTAGCATAATTTATCTCCTCCTCTCAAAATAATCACATAAGTCATTAAATACCAATCTCTCAAAGCAACTGTTTATCATACCTACCTATCCATAATATATTTTTTCTTGTTATTATTGTTTCTTTTTCAATCATTCCAGTTGTGCCTGATTCTTCATTAACCCATTTGGGATTTTCTTGGCAAAGATAATAGAGTGGTTTTGCCATTTCTTTCTCCAGCTCATTTTATAAATGAGGAAACTGAGGCAAACAGGGTTAGGTAATTTGCCAAAGGTCACTCAGCTAGTATATATGTAAGTCACATTTGAACTCAAAAATATGAATCTTCCTAACTTGAAGCTTGGCACACTATCCACTGAGCCAGCTGGTTGTGTGTGTGTGTGTGTGTGTGTGTGTGTGTGTGTGTGTGTGTGTGTGGATATAGATAGATACACACACATTTATATGCATATATATGTGTATATAGTCCATGGCATAAGTCTTTGCTATTAAGCCTTAGAAGGAAAAAAGGGAAATTGGAATTTCCAATTTAGAAATTTTATAATTTTTCTATAAGCTGCTCTTTACATTTGACAAGACTGTTTATATGTATCTGAGTGAGAATAAAAGTTTTTCTGGCTGTTTTCCTTCCCAACAGTGTCAGTGTTCAGTCAGTATCTGTGGTTCTCTAGTTGACATTTTTAACACTTCATGAATAATCATCTGTCTTTCCAGTTCAGAATCCACTTCTCCAGGAATATTTATACTGAAAAACTTGAATTAATTTTAAGCAACAACCTACCCTTTGCAAAAAATAAGAATTAAATGATCTCCTCTCTTCTGAACTCTTGATTCAGGCTCTCACCCCTTCATGTCTAAATTTTTACAATAACTTACTGGTTGATCTGTAGAGGGGAACCCTGGATGAGATATAAGACCCTTTAGTCCACTCAAAGGGAACCTGTGACATGTCTGGTTTGGTTTCCCCATACCTCCCAGAAGAATCTCTGCTTTCCTGAGAAGTCAAGAAGTGTGACAACCTGTGTTGTAATTAAAGCAGAGTTATACTAAAGTGGCAAGCAAACATCTACTCACAATACCAAGTTTCTTTTGTGGTTCCACATGTGAAGTATCCTATAGTTAGCACATGTGCAGTGTGCTATAGTTATATATATATATATGTATATATATATATATATATATATATATATATATATATATATATATATATATATATATATTAGAGTACATAAGGCTGAGAAAATTTTGAATAAACAGAGTCCCATTTGACCATCTTTGTGGAGTTCTGCCCCTTCATTCCTCACCCATGATCAGGATTTGGGCTGGTACTGAAATCTCTAGTGAGCAGGTCCAGACAATTGGCACCCAATGTGGGGTTCTGGTAGGGCACACAGAAGCTCAACTGACAAAAGCAGTGCAAGATCTGGCAAAGAGTCCCCATGACCCAGGCACAGGGTAAGTTTAAACAACAACAACAACAACAAAAATAGGCAAGAGAATTGGCAAAGGCTAATCTAGTCACTTTCGTTTTTCATCCAAAATGGGGCAAGTGCTAACAAAAGATCATCCCTCTCCAGGGAAGTATGAAGAATGCTTAGTTAGGTTGATAAAAAAGCAAGTTTTTTAATGACTCAGAAGAAAATCACTGAGTTCTTGGATGTTGTGGAGTGCATAACTTCATGGCTCTCTGGGGAGGAAAGATTGGAGCCAGAAATGTGGAAAGTAGTGGGAGAACAATTAACTGAATACTACCATTCTATGGGCTCTGGATCAATCCCTAAGCACATATTCCTTATGTACAATGTAATAAAATCGGCTTCAAGAAATCCCATATATAAGAAAAAGAAAGCTTTTAGTGTGGGGTATCAAACAAGGAAGTATGAGGAGAACAAATCAGGGGATGGTGCCCTCAGCCTCAGAAGGTACAGAATCTGGGATGGGGATAAAGATAGGGACAATACTGGAAAGTATTGAGGGGCATAGCACTTCTGTTTCTTAATCAGCTTTCACTTCCACTTATGTCCATGCATGCACCCTTGGGGTATCCTGTGATGCCTGATCCTCCTCCCTCAACTCCACATTCTTGGGTGGGAGAAAGAGGAGTGGGAGGGGTGGTAACACATTGGCCCCACCAGCACAGTTTTGCCCTCCTCCTGTGTCCCCATTGCAAGCATTAGCTAAAGCAAGGGAAGAGGGGCTGGTCACATTTGGATTGAGAATAGAAGCACACTCTGTGATTGAAGAACCTGCTTAATGAGCCTCCAGGTCAAATCAGGAGAAGACACATTCCTTTTAATCTGGAAGTTATCAAAAATCTAAAAAAGGCTTATATTCCTTATGAGCCTACATCATCTTATGTTAAAATGCTATTAGAAAACTTGGTTTATGAAATCCTAACCCCTAATGATTGGAAATCCATAGTAAAAACAGCACAAGCCTTATTCCTTATCCAGTGCTTGTGGCTAGTATCTTGTTAAAGGCCAGTAATAAGTAATACAATTATCTAGGATAAGACCTAACAAGATATACATCTTTTATACCAATGTACAAATTAATGTATGCTGTGAAACCATCCCAGAGTGGCAAATTTTATTGGCCCCAACTCCAAATTTTACACAGGGTCCCCCTTAAGGATAGACTGGCTATTGCATAATTGGCCATGGATTTTTAAAGAAAAGGTTTTTATGATCCCTCTTAAAGAACCAACCATTTTTATAGATGCATCCAAACATAACATTGATGCTGTATATTCTCCTGACTTAGCTATATAAAAAAAAATAGTCAGAACTTCCTTTCACTCCACTCAGCAGTATGCAATTATGCTAGCTCTTACTTATTGGTAAATATAATATCTAATCCCGCTTATTCAGTAGCTGTGGTACAAAGAATTGCTACAGCCTAAATAAAATTTGTAGCCTCTAACATATTTCAGCTTTTTTAAGGAACTTCAGGAGCAAGTGAGAAACTGCCCAATTAAATATTACCTCTTCCATGACCCCTCTTGTATTGGTCTTCCAGGACCTAATTTTTATGGAAACTCAAAGGCAGATCACATTCTCACTCCCCTATTTCAGACCACTAAGAATCTAATTCTAAATATTACCAGGCTATATGAGCTTTACATGTGCAGTTTGGAATAACGAAAGAGGAAGCTAGGAGCATAGTAAAAGCCTGTACGACTTGCCTTCCTTTCCATGCTCCTATATTCCCTCCAGGGAAGAATCCTTGTGATTTGAGGCCCAATGAAATTTGGCCAATAGGTGTGATCTATTATAAATTGTTAGGTCATCTGTCTTTTATCCATGTTATTGTGGACACCTTCTCAGGATTTACTTTTGCAGCACCAGCAGCAAAAGAGATGGACTGGGTAGTCATTGAATTCCTTACACAAACCTTTGCAGTATAGGAGTGCCTAGCAATAAAAACAGAATAATGGACCTGCATATACTTCTAAACATTTTGCACACTTTTGTGCACAGTATAAGATTTCACCCACTACTGGCATACCCTTCAATCTTTAAGAACAGGCAATAGTAGAGATAATGAATAGAGATATCGAGATGCTCCTCCAAAAACAAAAGAGAGGGGGAGCCAAAAATAAACCTAGAGAACTTCTAAATTTAATCCTTTATTTTATTAATTGTTTGATTTTTGATGAGGACACACTGACTCCAGCAGACAGGTTTCATAACCTGTCAGAAGGGCAGTGTCTGGTGCAAGCAGCTCTGATATCTTTAGATAATTGCCAAATGATGTGAAGCGATCCAGAGAGTGGTGAATGGAAGAGATCAGATAGGTTAACTGCTTGGGGGAGAGGGTTTGCTTGTGTCTCTACAGATGGAGAAAGAATCAAATGGGTGTCAACATGTCATATCCAACTTGTCCATTTGGAGAGAGACGGAAAAAAGGAAGACCTTTGAAACAAAGGAGAAAACCCAGGAAACATTGAGTGATTCCATCTCTGACTATGACCAACACTGAAAGAGCATGACTGTTAGCTCTATGTGTAGGGCAATTGATTAATGAATATTACCATGACCATAAAAAATAATTGCTAATGAGAGACTGATGCAGGACTTCAAAACCTGCAGGAATCATTGGATTCCCTAATACATGAAGTAATGGACAATTGGCTTTGGATTATTTCTTGGCTGCTGAAGGAAGTGTATGTGTGGTTGTGAATTAATAGTTATTTTCTAAACCTTCCTTCTGGGATTCATGGAAGTTTTGTATAGTATCTTGTTTATTCATATTGCTTGTTATATTATTATTTGCCTGTGTGATTCTTCCTATGCTAAAACTTGTTTTATGGATTTAACCACTGATGTCTACCTGCTTCAATTAAAACAAAAGAAAGCAGAGATATAGAAAGCCACAGATAATGGGGAAGCCTGGGCAAGATATAAGACTCTTTAGCCCAGTAAAAAGAACCCTGCTGATGTGTCTGGTTTGGCTCCCCATTTCCCTACCCCCACCCCCCAGGAGCATCTTGGCTTTCCTGAGAAGTCAGGAGGCATGACAACATGTATTGTAATTAAAGCAAAGTTATGCTAAAATGACAAGGAAACATCTGCACACAATAGCAAGTTGTTTATGTGGTCCCACATGTGCAGTATGCTATAATTATATAAATGTATTAGGATATACAAGGCTAAGAAAAATTGTACTAAATGGACTCCTGTTTGACAATCTTCTTGACTCCACCCCTTCACTCCTCACTCATGATCAGGATTTGGACTGGTACCAAAATCCTCTAGTAAACAGGTCCTGACAATGACCTCCTTCCTTCATCTCTCTAGTATCTTCCCAAAGCATTGGTCTGACTACCCACCAGTGCCTATTCAATAAATTCCACTGACTCACTATTACATTAAAATCAAATATAAAATCCTCTCTTTAATTTTTAAAAGTTTTTTGGTTTGTTTATTTTTTTCCTTGCTGACTATTAGATAAATAATGTTGGTCAGTAAGAACCACATTGCAGAGACCACTCCTTGGTCTTTCCTCTGGCTATAAAATTAGCATATCTATACATGAAAAACTAGATAAATGTGTCTCCTTACTTGTGTTTCTTTGCTAAATTCTTTTGCAACTTAGCTCACTTCAAATGGTATTACAATTACAATAAACTTTGCCCCTTGACCAGGAAATGGGTTCAAGCCTGAAAATTCTTCTGAGACACCTTGTGACATCAGTCTGCGACTCCAGTTCTTTGGGGTTCCCTTCCCAACCTCAAGATGCATATAAAGTCTGCACCTTCTAGGAGAGGTATAACAATAAACCTAAGGCCACCTGATCTTGGGAATGATGTAGTTTAAAATTATATATCTCCTACCCTAGCTTCTAGGGAAGATGTACTGATATCTCTAAGGTTCCCTGGGAAGTGCTATCATTCCACAAAAATTGCAGGCTGTGAGATCATAATTTTTTGGTCAGTGATAAAATTTCTGAGACAATAATGGGGTACATACCAGACCACTTCTCAAATCCACTTGTAAGTCATAAAATTAGCATATCATGAAGTATCTTATCATTTTTTTCTATAAATTTATCCTATTCTGGTTCTTTACTAAATTCTTTTGAAACTCAGCCCATTTAAATTGGCATTATAATTATAAAAAACTTCACCCCTTGAGTTGGAGATGGGTCCGACCCTGCAAATTCTTTTGAGACACCTTGCAACACTGGTCTGGTACCCCAACCTTTTAGGGTCTCCTTTGAACCCTAACTTATATAATGTATAGATTTGAATGGGATTGATTGAGTGAAGTTTTCTCAGTCTAAGAGACTAGGCCTAAGTCACATGATCTCTATTCCCAGAGCCGGAAGATCAGGCCTTGGGCCTCAGGTTGCAGGAAGTCACATGATCTCTAGGTCTAAAGGTCAGACCCTAAGTCAGTGACAGGAAGTTATAGGAAGCGATATGACTCACAGGAAGCAGACAACATCGGTGACTATCGGTCAAGGATGGTTACTTCCTTTTAACCTATCAATGAAAAGGCTTGGGTCTTTTCTTATTTAACCAACTTTACTGCTTCCTGCTTCTCAGGTTGACAAGCACATGCTGAGAGCTGTGATGCCTCCTAGTTGTGCTTGAGCCTCTCCCTGCAGGGACTAAATAAATGCTTTCTCTTTATACCTGAAGATGTCTCTGATTAGTTAATTTGGGGAAGGGAGTCTAGCACTTTCCCACACAGATTTATATAACTAGAGAGCGCTCTCTCTCTCTCTCTCTCTCTCTCTCTCTCTCTCTCTCTCTCTCTCTCTCTCTTCTCTCTCTCTCTCTCTCCTCTCTCTCTCTCTCTCTCTCTCTCTCTCTCTCTTCTCTCTCACGCTCGCTCTCTCTCTCTCTCACGCTCGCTCTCTCTCTCTCTCTCTCTCTCTCTGTCTCGCTCTCTCTTTGTCTCTATATCTCTCTTCTCTCTGTCTTTCTCTCTGTCTCTGTCTCTCACACTAGATAATTAGATAGCTTAGGAAGCATTCCTTGATTAATGGATAGAGATTAGGAGCACTGCTTAAAACTATATATTATTTTTCCTAGCCTAATAATATTTAATGAAGCACATAAATATCTAGCTTGGAAACTCCTGTCTCTTGTTAAGAACAGATAGGTCAAAAAGTCTCTCTTGGAGAAGGGTGGGTAGAAGAGATTTTTAAAATATCTATTTTTGCCTCCTTCCATCCACATTAAGATAGATCCATTTGGATATACATACATGTGGCAAAACTGCACAGTACATAGATACTGTAAATAGTTGTTTGCTAAGCCCCCATTATATTGTAAGTTTCTTGAGATCAGCAATTCCCCCTAGTCCTCATTCTTTCCTCCTTCTCCTTCCCTCCCCTCAAGTCAGCATAATTCCAGACACATTGTAGGCACTTGTTATACTTGTTGACTTAACTTGAAATGTAAAGGTGTATCTCAGAGACTAGGGACTATCTGAATCAGCATATGAAAGGGACAGGACTTCAATTAAACATGGAGACTGAATAGGGATATTAGCTCCAGGGTTTGGCTTGCCAATCACCAGGCACTTTATTTATCAAGTACTTACTGAGTCTCAAGACCTAGAAATAACAAAAAATGAAACAATAATTCCCCCTCAGGGCAATTAGAAGTGCAATGGTTTAGAGCACAAAGGCAGGAAGACACATCTTCCTGAGTTCAAATCTAGCCTCAGACACTTACTAGCTTTGTGATTCTGGGAAAGTCATATAACCTTGCTTGCCTCAGTTTTCTCATCTATAAAATGAACTGGAAAAGGAAATGGCAAAACACTCCAATATCTTTGCCAAGGAAACTCCAGATGAGATCACAAAGAGTAGGATGCAAAATTGTGTGGAATTATGTGGAATTAACTGAGTGAAGACACTTTCATGGGAATATAGCCTTAAAACTATATACCCTAATTGTAACTTAGGTCTTTATAAGAATACATAGAGCTATAAGCTTTAAAAAAAAAAAAAAAAAAGTTGTAGGTATTTGTCTCCTCTGGTTTCCCACCATCTCTTACTTAATATTTAAGTACCTCTTTTAAGGTACTTTTTAAAAGGGAATTTATTCTTTTTTTTTTCTGAGTTAGATTTCTGCTCTTAGAATGTAAGCCCAGACTCCTCCAAACAATGAGAGGAGAGGCCAAGCTGGAGTGGGAGCTTCTGAATTCAGGTTATTTAATCTTGTGTTTTGCACTTTTTATTTTGCACTCCTTTTTCTGACAAACACCTTGTCAGATGGGAAATGCTCTTTCTCGAGACAGCGATGAGGAGAGCCCCAAAACTCTTTCTTTTTCTCTCTCTCTGACTTTGGGGGTAAGCCATGAGGTAAAGTACTTGAGAAGCAACTTGAAGGAGAGATTCTCTTTGAACCCTGCCTCTGCAAAAGACCCACCCAGGGAATCAAGATAAAGTAGTTTCATTCCATTTGAGTATGGAACTCAACTCACTCATACTTAGCCAGAGCTGGAGATTCCAACTCTATTGAATTGGAGATTGGCCCAGAGACACTCATTCAGTTCCAAGATTTTCTATTCTGATTCCAGCTCAAACTGCACCTAGCTTCTATCAAAAGCTGCCCCCAGCTTCTAGCCTAGGTTTCAATTATAAAAGGAGGCAACTTGGGGCTCAGCTCCTTGCAGAGGATCTAACGTGCTAAGGAACCTCTCTCTTTCCTTGGCATAAGCTGCAACTCTCTGCCCGCTGAAATAATATTCTCTTTCAGCATTACTCACTCTTTATTTCTTTCTCTTTCTCATCTATTTTATCTCTATCTCTTTCTCACTTATTCCCTAACAAGACTTTATTCACTCTCTCTGCTACAGGAATTCTTTGATAGAAACTCTCTCTACCTGGACTCCTCCACTAGAAACTTTATATCCCTCTGTCAGGGATTTCACCACCACCACCAAGGAATTCAGTCTTTCTAAAAAAGGCTGACTTCCCAATGCTAATAATAAACTTCTTTTTGCCAGTCTAGCTTTTTGGGTTCATAAATTCCTTTACAAAGGACCCCTGTACCAATCAAAAGGGTTCCCACAACTCATTGCCCTGTGCCAAATGCTAGGGGAATCAAGGGGACCCCTGCACCGAACCTGATCATTTGGGGAAACAACCCCAAACCGCTTCATTTGATTCCCTAACCTCCAGGAACCCTGAACCTCTTCAAAAGTAATCAATTCCTTTTTGCTTTTTCTTACTCTGAGAGTTTCTGATTATTTTTATGATTGCTAGTGCCCCAAACAACTAAACAACAACTTTCCTTCTAGGAGTTTATATTCTACCACAAAAGAAAATACATAGATGCATAATCATATACAAAAGAAATACAGGGCAAATAGATAGCACAGTGGATAGAGCACCAGCCTTGAAGTCAGGAGAATCCGAGTTCAAATCCAGCCTCAAACACTTAACACTTCCTAGCTGTATGATCCTGGTCAAGTCACTTAACCCCAATTTCTTCAGCAAAAGAAAAAAGAAAGAAAGAAAAGAAAGAAAAGGAAAGTTAAGGGGAAAACATTAGTATCTAGAAGTATCAAGAAATATTTATTGTAGAAGGTGACAATTGAGTTAAATCTTAAAGAAAAGTAGGGCTTCTAAGAAGAGATGAGGAAGAAGTGTATTCAGAGCGTGAAGATACAGGAGAAGAAAAGTATGGAAGTAGAAAACAATTCTTGTCTCTGTCATGTGAAGAAGAAAAAGAAGGCTAGTTTGGTTGACCAAAGTGTATGTGTAGGAGAGTGATGTATATATGCACAAGAAGATAGGTTATGAAGGATTTCAAATGCCAAAGAGAAGAGTTTGTACTTGATCTTGGGTGCAACAGGAAACTGCTGTAATTCCCTGATCATAGGAGTAAGTGATAGACTGTGTTATAGGAAAATATATTCAGTAGCTATATGGAGGCTAAATTTGAGTGAGGAAGGAATTAAAGCAGGGAAACCAATTAGGATGCTACAGCAATGGTTATTTGCTTTGATCTAATTTTATCACTCTGGCTAACCATTTAAGACTGCTTTAAGGAATTGTTTTTAAGAGATTTTGAATAAGAAAGATCCTTAAAGCCATTTGACTTATTTTACAGATGAGAAAACTGAGGTAACAAGAGATTAAGTACTTGCTCAGGCTCGTACAGGGAGTGTCAAAGGTAAAATTTAAACTCAGGATTTCTGATTTAAAATCCAGAGCCCTATCAGTATACCATGTTTCTTCTGTTGGATGTGGACCCACAGAGTACTTTGTTCCTGGGATAGCTATTCTTGGCCATAACTGCCATTCAAGTTGATTGACTGTTCCCAGGTGATACATAACCTTATTTGAAAACCACAAAGGCTGTGTAATTTAAATGAGAAAACTTAAGTAATAAGGACAGGCACAATAGCATTTCATGCAGATTATAAGAACATAGATTCCTGATTGCAGGGTAGACATTTCCTAATGTACTGAATCTCAAAAGCAAGCAACAACAAGCAAAGAGCCCAGGAAAATGATAATTATGCTGACTTGAGAAAGGAAAATTAATAATTGCATGCTCTTGAATCCAACACAACACACTAGAAGCAAAAAAAAAAAATAATTCTTTTAAAAAGCAACATTAAAGTCATGCTAGTACAGAGGTGAACTCAAAAACTGAGAAAACTAGGAACATAAAAATAATTCATGTTACAGCCTTCTTCAGAGTTTCTAAAGCAGCCAATTTTGCTTGTTATCATAAGTAGGAAAGATAGACATTTTTCTGTTGCCCCAGAGAATCAAGAGCAGCACCATTCAGTCCTCTGAAAAGATCCTACACTCTTTTCACCTAAAATGCCATAAACATTTTTTCAATTAAAAAAAAAAAACTGAGGCATGGGTAGGTATAAGAGGTAAAGCTTTATGGGAGCATTGTGAGGTAATAGAGGTACACTTGCACAAATACACTTGTAATTACTATCTGTATTACTCTCAAAGGAGATTCTGGATCAAACAGTTCTTACATTGTATCATTGATGCTAACATGAGCCAATAAATACTTCATCCCCCTGAATACTGTTAATACAAATAAAAAACACAAAATAAATATCCCAATTTTAAGTTAAGATCTCATTGACACTATATTTTAAAATGTATCTTTTGCTTTTTATCTCATTGCTCAATGTATCTACCTACTTGTCAATCACAAAGAGCCATGTTAGAGCAAAGAATTAGAAAGATAAGGGGAACTGCTTAAAACTATATATTATTTTTCCTAGCCTAATAATATTTAATGAAGCACATAAATATCTAGCTTGGAAACTCCTGTCTCTTGTTAAGAACAGATAGGTCAAAAAGTCTCTCTTGGAGAAGGGTGGGTAGAAGAGATTTTTAAAATATCTATTTTTGCCTCCTTCCATCCACATTAAGATAGATCCATTTGGATATACATACATGTGGCAAAACTGCACAGTACATAGATACTGTAAATAGTTGTTTGCTAAGCCCCCATTATATTGTAAGTTTCTTGAGATCAGCAATTCCCCCTAGTCCTCATTCTTTCCTCCTTCTCCTTCCCTCCCCTCAAGTCAGCATAATTCCAGACACATTGTAGGCACTTGTTATACTTGTTGACTTAACTTGAAATGTAAAGGTGTATCTCAGAGACTAGGGACTATCTGAATCAGCATATGAAAGGGACAGGACTTCAATTAAACATGGAGACTGAATAGGGATATTAGCTCCAGGGTTTGGCTTGCCAATCACCAGGCACTTTATTTATCAAGTACTTACTGAGTCTCAAGACCTAGAAATAACAAAAAATGAAACAATAATTCCCCCTCAGGGCAATTAGAAGTGCAATGGTTTAGAGCACAAAGGCAGGAAGACACATCTTCCTGAGTTCAAATCTAGCCTCAGACACTTACTAGCTTTGTGATTCTGGGAAAGTCATATAACCTTGCTTGCCTCAGTTTTCTCATCTATAAAATGAACTGGAAAAGGAAATGGCAAAACACTCCAATATCTTTGCCAAGGAAACTCCAGATGAGATCACAAAGAGTAGGATGCAAAATTGTGTGGAATTATGTGGAATTAACTGAGTGAAGACACTTTCATGGGAATATAGCCTTAAAACTATATACCCTAATTGTAACTTAGGTCTTTATAAGAATACATAGAGCTATAAGCTTTAAAAAAAAAAAAAAAGTTGTAGGTATTTGTCTCCTCTGGTTTCCCACCATCTCTTACTTAATATTTAAGTACCTCTTTTAAGGTACTTTTTAAAAGGGAATTTATTCTTTTTTTTTTTCTGAGTTAGATTTCTGCTCTTAGAATGTAAGCCCAGACTCCTCCAAACAATGAGAGGAGAGGCCAAGCTGGAGTGGGAGCTTCTGAATTCAGGTTATTTAATCTTGTGTTTTGCACTTTTTATTTTGCACTCCTTTTTCTGACAAACACCTTGTCAGATGGGAAATGCTCTTTCTCGAGACAGCGATGAGGAGAGCCCCAAAACTCTTTCTTTTTCTCTCTCTCTGACTTTGGGGGTAAGCCATGAGGTAAAGTACTTGAGAAGCAACTTGAAGGAGAGATTCTCTTTGAACCCCGCCTCTGCAAAAGACCCACCCAGGGAATCAAGATAAAGTAGTTTCATTCCATTTGAGTATGGAACTCAACTCACTCATACTTAGCCAGAGCTGGAGATTCCAACTCTATTGAATTGGAGATTGGCCCAGAGACACTCATTCAGTTCCAAGATTTTCTATTCTGATTCCAGCTCAAACTGCACCTAGCTTCTATCAAAAGCTGCCCCCAGCTTCTAGCCTAGGTTTCAATTATAAAAGGAGGCAACTTGGGGCTCAGCTCCTTGCAGAGGATCTAACGTGCTAAGGAACCTCTCTCTTTCCTTGGCATAAGCTGCAACTCTCTGCCCGCTGAAATAATATTCTCTTTCAGCATTACTCACTCTTTATTTCTTTCTCTTTCTCATCTATTTTATCTCTATCTCTTTCTCACTTATTCCCTAACAAGACTTTATTCACTCTCTCTGCTACAGGAATTCTTTGATAGAAACTCTCTCTACCTGGACTCCTCCACTAGAAACTTTATATCCCTCTGTCAGGGATTTCACCACCACCACCAAGGAATTCAGTCTTTCTAAAAAAGGCTGACTTCCCAATGCTAATAATAAACTTCTTTTTGCCAGTCTAGCTTTTTGGGTTCATAAATTCCTTTACAAAGGACCCCTGTACCAATCAAAAGGGTTCCCACAACTCATTGCCCTGTGCCAAATGCTAGGGGAATCAAGGGGACCCCTGCACCGAACCTGATCATTTGGGGAAACAACCCCAAACCGCTTCATTTGATTCCCTAACCTCCAGGAACCCTGAACCTCTTCAAAAGTAATCAATTCCTTTTTGCTTTTTCTTACTCTGAGAGTTTCTGATTATTTTTATGATTGCTAGTGCCCCAAACAACTAAACAACAACTTTCCTTCTAGGAGTTTATATTCTACCACAAAAGAAAATACATAGATGCATAATCATATACAAAAGAAATACAGGGCAAATAGATAGCACAGTGGATAGAGCACCAGCCTTGAAGTCAGGAGAATCCGAGTTCAAATCCAGCCTCAAACACTTAACACTTCCTAGCTGTATGATCCTGGTCAAGTCACTTAACCCCAATTTCTTCAGCAAAAGAAAAAAGAAAGAAAGAAAAGAAAGAAAAGGAAAGTTAAGGGAAAACATTAGTATCTAGAAGTATCAAGAAATATTTATTGTAGAAGGTGACAATTGAGTTAAATCTTAAAGAAAAGTAGGGCTTCTAAGAAGAGATGAGGAAGAAGTGTATTCAGAGCGTGAAGATACAGGAGAAGAAAAGTATGGAAGTAGAAAACAATTCTTGTCTCTGTCATGTGAAGAAGAAAAAGAAGGCTAGTTTGGTTGACCAAAGTGTATGTGTAGGAGAGTGATGTATATATGCACAAGAAGATAGGTTATGAAGGATTTCAAATGCCAAAGAGAAGAGTTTGTACTTGATCTTGGGTGCAACAGGAAACTGCTGTAATTCCCTGATCATAGGAGTAAGTGATAGACTGTGTTATAGGAAAATATATTCAGTAGCTATATGGAGGCTAAATTTGAGTGAGGAAGGAATTAAAGCAGGGAAACCAATTAGGATGCTACAGCAATGGTTATTTGCTTTGATCTAATTTTATCACTCTGGCTAACCATTTAAGACTGCTTTAAGGAATTGTTTTTAAGAGATTTTGAATAAGAAAGATCCTTAAAGCCATTTGACTTATTTTACAGATGAGAAAACTGAGGTAACAAGAGATTAAGTACTTGCTCAGGCTCGTACAGGGAGTGTCAAAGGTAAAATTTAAACTCAGGATTTCTGATTTAAAATCCAGAGCCCTATCAGTATACCATGTTTCTTCTGTTGGATGTGGACCCACAGAGTACTTTGTTCCTGGGATAGCTATTCTTGGCCATAACTGCCATTCAAGTTGATTGACTGTTCCCAGGTGATACATAACCTTATTTGAAAACCACAAAGGCTGTGTAATTTAAATGAGAAAACTTAAGTAATAAGGACAGGCACAATAGCATTTCATGCAGATTATAAGAACATAGATTCCTGATTGCAGGGTAGACATTTCCTAATGTACTGAATCTCAAAAGCAAGCAACAACAAGCAAAGAGCCCAGGAAAATGATAATTATGCTGACTTGAGAAAGGAAAATTAATAATTGCATGCTCTTGAATCCAACACAACACACTAGAAGCAAAAAAAAAACATTAAAGTCATGCTAGTACAGAGGTGAACTCAAAAACTGAGAAAACTAGGAACATAAAAATAATTCATGTTACAGCCTTCTTCAGAGTTTCTAAAGCAGCCAATTTTGCTTGTTATCATAAGTAGGAAAGATAGACATTTTTCTGTTGCCCCAGAGAATCAAGAGCAGCACCATTCAGTCCTCTGAAAAGATCCTACACTCTTTTCACCTAAAATGCCATAAACATTTTTTCAATTAAAAAAAAAAACTGAGGCATGGGTAGGTATAAGAGGTAAAGCTTTATGGGAGCATTGTGAGGTAATAGAGGTACACTTGCACAAATACACTTGTAATTACTATCTGTATTACTCTCAAAGGAGATTCTGGATCTTACATTGTATCATTGATGCTAACATGAGCCAATAAATACTTCATCCCCCTGAATACTGTTAATACAAATAAAAAACACAAAATAAATATCCCAATTTTAAGTTAAGATCTCATTGACACTATATTTTAAAATGTATCTTTTGCTTTTTATCTCATTGCTCAATGTATCTACCTACTTGTCAATCACAAAGAGCCATGTTAGAGCAAAGAATTAGAAAGATAAGGGGAACTCATATAAAGGAAATTTGACATTATGTGCAATATCCTATATTCATAGCTTCTACCTCAGGAAAGAAGATGGAAAGATATCATGACATATTTCTTCTTTGATGCCAGTTTTGGTCATGGTAATTTTACAACTGTTGGTAACTCAGAAGCAGATCACTGGGTTCTCAGATGCTCTGGAGTGCATGTCTCTGTGGCTTTGTAAGAAGGAGAGTTTGGAGCCAGAGATGTGGAGGTTAGTGATAGAACAACTAACTGAATACAATGAATTAAAGAATCCTACAAGTTTTAAAAAGAGGAAAGATTTTAACTCTGGCAGTCAGATAAGGAAGTATGAGGAGAAAAACAAGCCCGAGAGTTGGTACCCATAGCCCCAGAGAGTACAGCACCTGGGGCAAATCTAAGGAAGTCTTTTTTTTTAGAATTTTACTGATTTCTTTTGCTTGTTACTGCTCTAGAAGATCTGCAGGGCAAGGCCATTTGGGGGAAAAGAAAGTTAAGTATCCTAAGTACTATTGTCTGTTGGGCAGAAAGATAATTAATTAAGTACCTTAAGTACCTGAGCATGTGCCCTTAGGGTATTCCCCATTTCCTGACCCTCCTCCCTCAACTCTGCCTTCATGGGGGGTGATGGGGAAGGAAGAGGAGTAGTGGAAGGGCTAGTGATACCATCAATACCAGCAGCTGAACTTGGTGCTGCCCCTTTGGGGTGGAAGTTTGGGGATGGAGCAGGGGATTTTGCTCCTTTTTTAGTGTTTTAAAAAAAAAAGGTTCCCCATCAATCCATGGGGAAAAGACATCTTACAAGAGTTAGGAAACAATTAAGTACTTTGGCTTTTTAGGCAGGGCTGTTGTAGAAGGCCTGCCAACACTCTCACCTGTTCCCATTCAATAGAAAATTAATATATCCAGTGTGGGTGGAACAGTGTTCCTTAATCAGTGAAAAAATTCAGGCCTACTGATACACACTCCTGAAATGCAATTTGGTGATATTTATCCAGATTTTGACTCCCAACAACAGAATCCAGGATCAAGACCCTCCTCCAAAAATAAAAGAAAGGGGGAGCCACAGATAACCTTAGAGAAATCCTAAATTTATGTATTAATTTTTTTTTTATTTTTGATGGAGATGCACTGTCTCTGGCAGACAAGTTTCATATCCCACTGGAAGGGCAGTCTTCAGTGAGAGCACGTCCACTATCTTTAGATGATTGCCAGGTGATGTGGAGAGATTCACAAAGTGGTGAATGAAAGGGACCAGATAGGTTAACTGCTTGGAGGAGAGGATTTGCTTATATCTCAACAGATGGAGAAGGATGCCAACAAGCCATGTCTTCTTTATCTGTTGGAGAGGGATGGAGGGAAGGAAACTCTCAAGGCAATGGAGAAGACCCAAGAACATCATGTGGTTCCATTGATGACTATGCCCACCACTGAAAGAGTTTGGCAGTTAACCTTTTGTGTACTCATGAACATCAGAAATACTTTTCAATAAGACTGATGCAGGACTTCAAAACCTGCAGGAATCATTGGCTTCCCTGACACGTGAAGTGATAGACAATAGATTGCTTTTGGACTATTTCTTGGCTGTGGAAGGAGGTGTGTGTGGTTATGAATCGAAAGTTATTTTTTTACACCTTCCTTCTGGGACTCATGGAAATCTTTATAGTATTTTGTTTATTCATATTATTTGTTATGTTACTACTTGCTTGTATGATATACAACTTGCCTGTGTGGTTCCTCCCATGGTAATGGATTTAATCACTGGTTATATCTGCTTCCATTAAAACAAAAGAAAGGGTGAGATGTAGAGAGTCACAGTTAGTGGGGACACTCTGGGTAAGGTATAAGACCCTTCAGCCCAGAGGGAACCTGCTAATAATGTCTGGTTTGGCTCCCCATCTCTCCTAAGGGCTCTTTCTGTTTATTGAAGCAGTGAATAGAGCACTGAATCTGGAGTTTAAAAGACCTGAGTTCAAATCTACTTTCAGATACTTACTAGTTGTATGATACTGACAACTTCACTTAGCCTCTGACTGCCTCAATTTCCTCAACTGTAAAATGGGATAATAATAGCAACTCCCTCACACAATTGTTGTGATGATCAAATAAGATAGCCTTTTTAAAATGCCTAACACATAATAAGTACTTAATAAATGTTCATTCACAGCATTCATTACTTAACTTTCTGGTCAACATTTAAATGCCTGATAGCTTAAAACATTAATTTATTGTTTTCATTATGTTACTATTTCTTCATTATGTTACTATTCCTCAGTTATTTTTGTTCTTTTTGTTTTGTTTCTGATAGTTAAATTGGAAACAGTGGGGCTAGAGTGGAAACATTCCTGGACTTGGAATTAGGTAAATTAGGTTCAAACCCTAATTCTACCATTTAGTTGCTCTCCAAGAGGACCATGATATCTGGAAGGTGATTCCATGACATGCAAGTGAGAGAGGGCTGTGTAAGGTCACCTGCTTCACTTTGCCCTCTAGAGCCATCTGGGTCCAGTGGCAAGATGTAGATCAAGACAAGTGGAAATGGCTCTGGATGAAATGGGAGACCATGACCTTTTAAAGTTATGGTCTCTAACAGGTCTCAGTTGGACTGAGGCTGCATCCATTCAGTGATTAAGGTTAGGAAGCAATTGAGCAAAGAATCTCCTCTTTCACCTAGTCCAAAAAAGATCTAGATAAATAAATAAATGAATGAATGACTCTGGGAGGGGAAGACCCTCAAGGTTTTTGCTAAAGCAGAAATGATTGCTATTTACATTAAATCTCAGTCAATTAGGACCCAAACAATGATTAAATGGGGCTTGCACTGGACTTATTGGTATAATCATAATTGGTATGAATCTAGGATTCAGTTTCCTTTCTGCAAAATGCAGGAGTTGGATGAAAAGTTCTCTAAAGTCTCCCCTGATTAAATCCTGTGACTGATTTTTATTTCTTTGAAGTCTATACAACTTTGAGATCTAAATGTAATAAATCTTTAATGAATGATTTAGGACTATGATTATAATAATTTACATTAGGACTTTATGGTTTACAAATATCTCATTTGTTCTTTAAAACAACATTATAAAAGGAAAAAGAATCTATTTGTACAAAAATATTTAAAGCAGCTCTTTTTTTGGTGGTAAGGAATTAGAAAATGTAAATAAGCTTATCAGTTGGGAAATAACTGAACAAGTTTTGGTTTTGGTATATGATTGTGATGGAGTACTATTGAGGTATAAGAAAAAACAAGAAAGTTAATTTCAGAAAAACTTGACTTGCATAAAAGTGAAGTGAGCAAAACCAAGAGGACCATTGTTCCCAATAAAAGCAATATTACAAGAATGATCGACTATGACTGAGTTAGCCATTCTCAGCAATACAGTGATCCAAGAACTTCTGAAGAACATGATAAAAAGTATTAACCACATCCGGAAGAATTAATGGAGTCTGAATGCAGGTTGAAACATTATGTAATAAGTGTTAAAGGACAAGATGTGAAACCAGGACTGTCTCATTTCAAGTGAAACACTCTCTCCACAATTTCAGGAGGCCTCTCAGAAATGCTTACTGAAGTATAAATATGGTGATATGTAAAATTTTGGAAAATATTATAATGTCTTCACCAAAAGGGCCTAAGAATATTAATAGAATGCAATTTTCATGGAAGAATAATAATTTCATATTCTTGAAATAAACTAGATTCACAGACCTCAAGCAAACCAATGAGTTCAGGTACCTTCCCTAAAGAGCTGAGTATCATGCTTAATGAGCTAATAATGATCATAATGGGCTGCTAATTTATGGAATGAAAGGTGAAATTGTTTCATCTCATTTCCCTAGACCTCAATTTCATCCAATGAAAGGCTAAAGGAGCTAGACCAGATGGCCTCCAAGGTTGGCAAAGGCAGAATTGAGGCATTTTCCAACAACTTGGCAAGGTATTAAGTTCTTTGATCAACTTGAGAGTATCACAGTCCCTAGACCATTGAATGAAGGGCAACTAAAAGGAGAAAAGGAACTTCCTTTGACTAGTTAAAAGGACTGGTCACATTCCTTGGGCCTATATAAGAAAACAAAACATCTAGTTATTAAAAGAGCCAACCACAGCAGGCAATAAAGAAAAGAACTTAGCTACTGTTCTTTCATGTTTAGAGATTTCTCTCTTTGCCTTCTGCTCCCTTCCTTTTCATATCTAGAGATTGACCCCTAGGAATGGGATGGTGTTGTTTGAGAAACTGCAGACAGATACAAGATTCAAAAAGAACAACCTTGGGGGTTTCTGCTGATTCCAGAGTAAGGATTCCCATTCATTTTTGGGAAAAGATATACAGAAAAGATATACAGTGCCCTATAACAAGATTTTAATAAAACCAGAAAGTGGAAGAAGTAACAACTTTGAACAGTGAAGACCCATTCAATAGAACTTGGAAACCAAGGTCAATACAAGAAATTTGAGGGTATCATCAGTCCTGCTGCTCTGAAGGCATAAGTTGAGATACTTCATGCATACCTCAGCCATATCTCCTTTACATGGGCACCTCTCCACTTTTGAACTCCACAGGCTTCCATTCTGCCCATTGACATTATGAGTATTTGTCCAAAAGCATACTCCCGCTTTATAGGGGAGCAGTTGCATTGCTACTATTCTCTCTTTTTTTTTTTTTTTTTTGCTTTTGTAAATATCTCCCAATTATATTTTAATGTAGTTTAATTTGTACCCAGGGTTTTTGCTGGCCACATGATGCTGGCAGGGCCAGAATTTGATACCTTTGATCTAAATTTAAGAAGATGGTAGAAAATTGCTAATAATTCAGATTAAGCTTAATATTCTGGATACTTTATTTTCTTTCCTGGGGAAACAATTTCTTAAGTACTCCCTAGCACAGTCCTGCCTAGTATCTGATGAAGAGTAGAGGTGTGCCCATAAATGTCCAAAGTCTTTCCAAGAAAAAAAAAATGTACCCAAGATAGACTTCCAAATTCAATTCTATATCTTTATTTTATTTTAATTTATGGAACAAAACAAGCATTTCCATAACATAATACAAAAAAGATTGTATGTAAAAGTGCAAAACTACTGTAAACAACTTGCTATTTTTTCCAACTATAAAACAAATTTTTATATAATTTCTTTTTAATTTTTTCTCTTTTCCCCTCTGTTGTGAGCTTTTTCTTCTCAAAAAGCAGCCAGGTGATAAAAGTTCAGATCTTTTATTATCCCAATATAGCCCGGTTAGCTTAGAGGCCTATCTCTCTGCTTGGTTCCAAGAGCTCTCTCCAAATGTCTTTAAATCCAAAGGTCTGGTTCTTCAGCCTCTGCCTCTGCTGTCTTCAGCCTCCAGCCAGCTCCAGTCTTCATGCCATTCCGGTGAAAATCCCCCAAAGTGCTCTGTGTCTGTTTCTTTTATACAAGAGGGAGGAATTGTGGGATACGAGAGAGAGGGATTATGGGTTTTCTCCCATAGTGCTCTCTGGCCCAAAGAACTTCAAGGAGGTGTGAACTCATTGAACTCCAATGAGTAAAGGTGTGGACACAAGCCTTGTATTAATTAGTTCTACTTAGTACCTTGTTTCAGGTTCTGCCCAAAACATCTTCTTGTAAGATTAGATCAACTCTAATTCGTTAACAGTTAGTAAGGATTCCAACATCTCCCCCTTTCTTTTGTTTTAAAACATAGGGGGTTTCTGAGGGGGTACACATAAAGCCATCAATATGGGCCAGAACTTTGTAACAGATATATATGGTATACATAAATCCATCAATATGGGAGGCATTATACATAATTTACATAAGCACATAGCAATATAACACAGGATAGTAGTAATGTAACAAATAACATGAATCATCCTGAAAATTTACACATGTCCATAAGTCCTAGAAACAGTCCAATAGGATTCCATTGTCCATTAGTTCATGTGCCAGGAATCTAATAATTCCTGTAAGCTCTGAAGTACTGCAAAAGGTCTCATCAACAATTTTTCATCTCAGGGAATCCAGTGATTCTTGCTGGTTTTTCAGGAACTGAAAGCTGAGGATTTTAAAGTTCTTTTGACAGTCTCATTGTTAGCCTTTTCCACCTGTGGAAATATAAGCAGATCCTCTTCCCCAAGCAATTAACCTAATTCCCTTCTATTTACCAAATTTGGGATTTCTTCTCATCATCTGGTAATTACATTGGAGTCGTTTGCATTGGATATTGTCTTGTTGTCTTAAAAGGCCTGTATTCTCCCCAACTGTAATCCTGATTGCTTTTCTGTTGGTTGATGACATCAGAGTTCTGAATTTCTAAAGTCTCTCTGGGTGTGACCTCAGCTGCTATCATGCCCCACCTGTCCTTTGATTGATACTTTAGAGCTGGGCCCTGCCTCTCATTCCTCTGGGTCAATATACATTTAGAGGCCCAGTGAAAGCCTCGGTTACATTTTGGACATGGGGTTTTGGGTTTTCTCTCACCCTGTCTTCTCATTGTATCTCTGTATCTACATTGGGCTCTTAGATGTCCAATTTTTCCGCAATGAAAACATCGACGAGTTTCTCTAGAATTCCTCTGCCAAGAAGGACCTTGTCTTTCCATGTTCATCATAGTCTGGGCATAATAAGCATTTGTGCCCACTGTGGCACAGCGTCTTATGATTTCTTCTAAAGGAGCATTTTTGTCTAGCCCCCATATAATTCTCTTGCAAATCTCATTGGCATTTTCCTTAGCCAAATGTCTAGTCATTATTTCTGTTGCTGCATTGTCTCCAATGGTTCTTATTACAGCTGTTTGTAAACGTCCCACAAAATCTGCAAAAGGTTCATTGGGACCTTGCTCTATTTTTGTGAAAACATTATTTCCATCTTTCTGTCCAGGGAGAGAATTCCAAGCTTTTATTGCAGCCTTAGAAATTTGCTCATACACTGTTATGGGATAATAAATCTGTTCTGAACTCTCTGCATACTGACCTTCACCAGCTAGTTGGTCAAAAGCAACTTGTACAATAGCTCCTGTTTGCCTATTGCGTTGGGCTTGAATCCTACATAATTCATGAAACTTTGAAAGCCACAATAAATTTTGTCCCGGTTCTAGACAAGTTTTCACTATGGATTTCCAGTCATTCGGGGTTAGGATTTCATAAGACAAATTATCTAGTAACATCTTCACATAAGATGATGTAGCCCCATAAAGAGTGCAACCCTTTTTCAAATCTTTAATTTTTTCCAAATTAAAAGGAGTGTATCTTCTCCCTTTCTGACCTGAGGAGTTGAGCTCTTCAATCACAGGATATGCATTTATAAAATCAGATATATCTTCTCCTTCATTTTTTGCCTTAATTAATGCTTTTTCTAATCTTGTCAAATTCTGCTTTACAGGAGAAGCTGACTGTGTTTCTGTCTCTCTCCCTCCCCCTTGTTCCACCCATGAAGGGTTCATTGTGGGGGGAGGATCATGAGATGTGGAATCACCTAATTCCTCCTGCTGTGAAGTATCATACTCAGAATTGTAATTAACTCCATTCTCATCTGATTTGTCCTCCTTTTCACCTAGTAAAGTTGGCAATTCTTCCTCCTGTACTTTCCTTTTCATCATTCTATCACTTAAATAACTTCTTATAGCCAATTGTATTACATTATATGTATTAATTATTGAGTTAGGCCCATTTTTATCATAGAATTGACAAAGATCCTCTCCAACCAATTTCCATTCATTTAGATCTAATTCCTTATCAAGAGAGAAACAAGGACATATGTCCTTTACAGTTTGTAAAAATTCAGTGATTTGCTGTAAACTTATAATTAAACCTTGGCTTTCCATAATTTTGACAATGCTCTGTAAACATTTTCCTTGAACAGAAACAGGCTGTTTTCTAAATATCTGTCCCATCTTAGCTGAAATTCTACTTTAACTCTTTTAGCAAAATTTCTTTATTGCACTCACCCTAATTTCTGGGTTGAAGAGTCTTTTCCACTGGATCAGGATCAGAGGCTTTTCCACTTGAATCAGGATCGGAGCTTTTCCACTGAAATCCACTGAGGGGTCTGTTTGCCCCACGTTGGGCGCCAAAATGTTGTGAGCTTTTTCTTCTCAAAAAGCAGCCAGGTGATAAAAGTTCAGATCTTTTATTATCCCAATATAGCCCGGTTAGCTTAGAGGCCTATCTCTCTGCTTGGTTCCAAGAGCTCTCTCCAAATGTCTTTAAATCCAAAGGTCTGGTTCTTCAGCCTCTGCCTCTGCTGTCTTCAGCCTCCAGCCAGCTCCAGTCTTCATGCCATTCCGGTGAAAATCCCCCAAAGTGCTCTGTGTCTGTTTCTTTTATACAAGAGGGAGGAATTGTGGGATACGAGAGAGAGGGATTATGGGTTTTCTCCCATAGTGCTCTCTGGCCCAAAGAACTTCAAGGGAGGTGTGAACTCATTGAACTCCAATGAGTAAAGGTGTGGACACAAGCCTTGTATTAATTAGTTCTACTTAGTACCTTGTTTCAGGTTCTGCCCAAAACATCTTCTTGTAAGATTAGATCAACTCTAATTCGTTAACAGTTAGTAAGGATTCCAACACCCCTCCTTTCACCCTATAGATTCGGCAATATAGACACAGATATGTAAAACCATTCTGTACATACCTTTATTCATTCTTTTGCTGAATGCAGACAGCATCTTTCTTCTTATGTCCTTTATAATTAATTTGGGTATTTATGATGGACAAAATAACAAAATAACTCAAAGTTATTCTTAAAACAATATTGCTTTTAATATATTCAATGTTTTCTTGATTCTGTTCATTTTACTCTTCATTATTTTCTGCAAATCTTCCCCATGTTGTTCTAAAATTATTGAACTCATCATTTCTTATAGCACAGTAGTATTCCGTCACAATCCTACAACACAACATTTTCAGCCATTCCTCAATTGAAGGGTATCCCTGCAATTTCTAGTTCTTTGCCATTACAAAGAGAGCTGCTAGAAACATTTTAGAACAAATAAGTTATTTTCCTTTTTCTCTAATCATCTTTGGGGGAAAAAAAGGGAGAGGCAGCTAGATGACACAGTACATAGAGTACCAGCCCTGAATTCAGGAGGACCTGAATTCAAGTCTAATCTCAAGACACTTAACATTGTCTAGCTGTATGACCCTGGGCAAGTTACTTAACCCCAATAGCCTCAGCAAAAAAATAAAAATAAAAAAGTAGTAGTATTTGCTGGGTCAAAGAGTATATAGGTTGTTTAATAATTCTTTGGGGTTTAATTCCAGATTACTCTCCAAAATGGTTGGGTCATTTTACAATTCCACCAACAATAAATTAGTGTCCCAATTTTTCCACATCTTCTGCAACACTTGTCACTTTCCCTATTATTTCAGCCAATCTGGTAAGCATAAAATAATACTCCGAGGTTGCTTCAATCTGCATCACACAATCAATAATGATTTATAGTATTTTCATATGACTGTATGTTGTTTTTATTTCTTCACTGGAAAACTATCTCTTCTTATCCTTTGACCATTTATCAATTGGGGAATCACTTGTATTTTTATAGATTTGACAAAGTTCTAATTATTATTTGTGAATCTCCTTCCATTTTGTTTTTACTCACTATATTCCTTCTTAGCCTCCCTTTTTATCCTATACTTATTACCTTGTCTTTTCCTCTTATTATTTCTTTTATCTATTTCTCTAAATTCTCTTCCTTATCATGTCTCCCTATGCTATAATCCTTTGTTTTCTCTTTTTTGATATTTGAATTCCTTTTCAAGTTCTTCCAGATTTAATTGGGGGCTTGTAACCATTTGACATTATTATTTATTGTAGGAATGGCTTTTTTTAACTTCACTATATTCCTCTAAAGATGAATCCATTGGCAAAGAGATGGAAATGAGTCAATTGGGGAGTGGCTAAATAACTTATGGCATGTTAAAGTAATGGAATATTATGGTTCTTTAAGAAATAAGACTGATTATAGAAAGGCTTAGAAAGATTTACATGAACTGATGTTGAGTAAAGCAAGCAGAAGCAGGACAACAAGGTATATGACAACAGCAACATTGTGTGATTATCAACTATGATAGACTTGGCTTTTCTCAGCAATTCAATGATTCAAGATGTATCAAAGCATATTATTTTCACCCTTTTTTCCTTCTTTTTTATTACTTGTGGTTTTTCTCTTTTGTTCTGATTTTTCTCTTTTAATATGACTTATATGGAAATATATATAATTCATATTATATACATATATACATGTGAATACAGATCTTTCTTTTATGCCAAAATAGTCATCAATAATCAGATTCTTACTCATGTTTATTTTTAATTTGATTTATTTTATTTTCAGTTACATAATATTATTATAATCAAGTTTTAATCTCAAATTGTGAATAATGTTGTTCTAGGCTTCAAGTCCTTCTAACTGTTCTTTTTTAATTGGGGGTGGGAACAGGTTTCAACCTCATCATCTCCTCTCTTTCTCCCCTAAGCCCCAGCCACACCATCCCAAAAATGTTCTTTCTTCCTGTATTTCTACAATCAAAAGACATGTGCCCACTCCTCCTCCCATAGCCATAGCCAAGGATTACTTCTGATCAGCAGAGGTCCTTTAATCTTTTGTCTGCTTTGAGGTCTTCTTTGCTGACTATTGATTCAGTGGAGTCAGCCTGGAGGAGTCAAGTAAACACGACTCAGACCAAACTTCAGGCACTGAAATCTTCTCTGAGGTCCTCTCAAAATGTCTTGGGAGAACAACTGTTTTACTCTCTTTATTTTTGCTGCTCTATGTTCATGTCATAGCAATTTTCTGTCTGTTTTTAGAGGAAATCTGGAGAGCCTGGAACATTTGGACCTACTCCACCATCTTCCCAGAATGCTCCTATTTACTCTGCCTGCCTTGAATTAATTGTGCCCTCTGACTGATTAGCTTAAAATTCAATACATCAGTGGAGGTTAACACTGTATACCAAGATAAGATCGAAATGGGTTCATGATCTAGGCATAAAGAATGAGGTTATAACTAAATTAGAAGAACATAGGATAGTTTACCTCTCAGATCTGTGGAGGAGCAAGGAATTTGTGACCAAAGAAGAACTAGAGATCATTATTGATCACAAAATAGAAAATTTTGATTATATCAAGTTAAAAAGGTTTTGTACAAACAAAACTACTGCAGACAAGATTAGAAGGGAAGCAATAAACTGGGAAAACATCTTTACAGTTAAAGGTTCTGATAAAGTCCTCATTTCCAAAAAATATAGAGAATTGACTCAAATTTATAAGAAATCAAGCCATTCTCCAATTGATAAATGGCCAAAGGATATGAACAGAAAATTTTCATATGAAGAAATTGAAATTATTTGTAGTCATATGAAAAGATGCTCCAAATCACTATTGTTAAGAGAAGTGCAAATTAAGACAACTCTGAGATAGCACTACATACTTGTCACACTGGCTAAGATGACAGGAAAAGATAATGATGAATGTTGAAGGTGATGTGGGAAAACTGGGACACTGATGCATTGTTGGTGGAGTTGTGAATGGATCCAGCCATTCTGGAGAGAGATTTGGAACTATACTCAAAAAGTTGTCAAACTGTGCATACCCTTTGATCCAGCAATGTTACTACTGGGCTTATATCCCAAAGAGATAATAAAGAAGGGAAAGGGACCTGTATGTGCAAAAATATTTGTGGCAGCCCTTGTTGTAGTGCTAGAAACTGAAAATCAAATGGATGCCCATCAATTGGAGAATGGTTGGGTAAATTGTGGTATATGAATGTTATGGAATATTATTGTTTTGTAAGAAATAACCAACAGGATGAATATAGAGAGGCTTGGAGAGACCTACATGAACTGATGCTAAGTGAAATAAGTAGAACCAGGAGATCATTAGGCACTTCAACAATACTCTATGAGGATCACTTCTGATGGATGTGGTTATCTATCTTCAACAATGAGAGGATCCAAATCAGTTCCAGTTGATCAGTAATGAACAGACCCAGCTACACTCAGTGAAAGAACACTGGGAAATGAGTGTGAACCACAGCATAGCATTTACATTCTTTCTGTTATTGTTTGCTTGCATTTTTGTTTTACTTCCCAGGTTATTTTTAACCTTCTTTCTAAATCTGATTTTTCTTGTGTAGCAAGACAACTGTATAAATATGTATAAATGTATTGTATTTAACATATACTTTAACATATTTAACATGAATGAGACAACCTGCCATCTAGGGAAGGGGGTGGAGGAAGGAGGGGAAAAATTGGAACAGAAGCTTTTGCAAGTGTCAGTGTTGAAAAATTGCCCATGTCAATAAAAAGCTATAATAAAAAAATTTTAAATAAAAAGAATGAGAGCCTAAAGAGTACCTTGAAGCTAAAGTAGCCATCCCCCGAGGAAATATAAGAAAGGAGAGAAGAATTTCTGTCTCATGTTAATTTGGGAGGACTTAAAAAGGAAAAGAATATTAATTGTCTACTATGTACAATGTATTATTCGTTGGATTATCTATATATTTGGAATGAAGCATATGTTCTGCATTGACATAAAAAAGTTTATAAATTAACTAGCAAGGATTTGATTATCATATGCCAAATGATAACTTCATAGGATAATCCTACATAGCAACTGGGTAAAACATTGCATTGAAGTTTTATTTAAAAATATGTGCATACATTGATCTGTAATTTCAGCAATATGAATATGTCTTCCAGTGTTACAGACAGTATATACATATCCTTTTATCTGTTGTCTTCCATAAATCCCCCAAAGGGGAACCATGAAATATGTAGGTTAGGACATGAATATCAGTGGAACATGTGACCTGTCCACAAATTATCTCTGATTCTCTCTAAGTACTTTTCCCACCTTCTTTTCTGGTCATGTTTCTTTGATGATTCATTTAACATCATTTCTCTTGTGCAATGATGCCTTGGTAATTCAGAATACCTAATTTTATTGTAGGTCTCCCTCGCCCTTTGGATTGCCTACAAGTTTAAGGAAGGAAGAAAGGAATGGAAGGAGAAAGGAGGGAAGAAAGGGAGGGAGGAGGAAAGGAAGGAAGCTAATTGTATTGGGGATCTTCAATGAGTTAGCTCTTTCTAACAAAGGCTGTTATTTGTCCTTCATTCTGAAAAAAGACCATAACATCAGGGAGATGATACCATGACATGTAAGTGAATTGAATTTGAGTGAGGGATGATTGTACGAAGTCACCAGCCTCACTTTTTTTTTCAGAACCATCTGAGTGCAGTAGCCAGATATAGATCAGAATTATTGTCCTATTTGATTATTGATCTTATTCATTGTTCTTCTGCAATGTGGGTCCAAGACATACAAATTGGTATATCAAGTCTATGAACTGCCCTATGACCATATACTATATATTCTGGAATTCATTATGTATTTGTTTTCCAATCTATAATTAGGCAGAATTCTTTTCAGTGATCATAGGTCTCATTTACAAGGAACTGCAATTCTGGAACTTTATTCATCAGCACAAAGTCATTTGCAAATGAGTACATCTGGAGAAATATACCTTCTTTGGGAAATTTGTTCTTTCCGTACTCTGACCTGGACATCCTCTATGAGTGTAGATATTTTCTCCTTAACTTATGTCTCTTAAAATCAAGGGTCATTGAGAGAAACTATTACTATTTTTGCATCTTTCCAAGAATCGAGTATGATTTAAATGTATTCATGAAAGACTCTTTCTTGGAGAGGAACTTTTTTTTTTAGATTTTTTTTTCATTTTAATGACTTTTTACTGACAGATAATTTTTTACAACATGCCAGGGTAATTTTTTACAACATTATCCCTTGCACTCACTTCTGTTCTGATATTACCCGTTCCTCTCTCCACTCCCTCCCCCAAATGGCAAGCAGTCCTATACATGTTAAATATGTCGCAGTATATCCTAGATACAATATATGTGTGCAGAACCGAACAGTTCTCTTGTTGCATAGGGAGAATTGGATTCAGAAGGTATAAATAACCTGGGAAGAAAAACAAAAATGCAAGCAGTTTACATTCATTTCCCAGTGTTCTTTCTTTGGGTGTAGCTGCTTTTGTCCATCATTGATCAATTGAAACTGAATTAGATCTCTTTATCGAAGAAATCCACTTCCATCAGAATACATGCTCAAACAGTATTATTGGTGAGATATATAATGATCTCTTGGTTCTGCTCATTTCACTTAGCATTAGTTCATGTAAGTCTTGCCAATCCTCTCTGTTTTCATCCTGCTGGTCATTTCTTAAAGAACAAAAATATTCCATAACATTCATATACCACAATTTACTCAACCATTCTCCAATTGATGGGCATCCATTCATTTTCTAGCTTCTAGCCACTACAAACAAGGCTGCCACAAACATTTTGGCACATACAGGTCCCTTTCCCTTCTTTAGCATCTCTTTGGGGTATAAGCCCAATAGAAACACTGTTGGATCAAAGGGTATGCACATTTTGATAACTTTTTGAGCATAGTTCCAAATTGTTTGGAGAGGAACTCTTAATGTGACACAGTATTATATTAAATCAAATGGTTTGGTTTTATTTTTAATAGCAAATTAACAAACATTGTGGGATTTTGTATTCTTCATAATATCTAGTCAATTTACCTGTGATGGTAAATATGTGTTTTATTATAGAATATAATTTAGAAAGTCCGCCTACTGGCTTTTTGTGCTTTCATTTAGAGTGATCTCTCTGTGTAGATTATTCTCATAAAAAAGATTTTAAATAAAGGGAAAAATGTGTATTTTTGTAGTTAATTTATGTTTTCTTGATTGCTTCCCCCCTTTTTGGATGTCTTAAGGGTCATTCCCTTGATAGACTCAAAATTATCTTTCCTCTAGCATAGATCTCTTTTATATATTTGACCTAATCCAATTGTTCCCCACTTTGTTTTCCTCATTGACATTCTTTCATCCCATTGAAGCACATCAAGAGCTATAATGTTATGATTCAAATGTGTTAACTCCACATTTCTCCCCTAATGAAGAAGAGTTTATTCTGACATTTTAAAAAATGTATTCCATTTTAAATTTGTGTGTTATCTTTATAGTTTCCCTTTAAATTCCCAAATAATTATCTGCCTTCACTGGATCTCTTGCCACATTTTCTATAAACTTCTTATTTCTTCATATGATATTGTTTCTCATTTTCTGCCATCCTCCTCTATAGATAATTTTATATTCTAAAAACCAACTTTGACCTTAGTCTTAGATCTATATTAACTTTGTAACTAAAACTAACCTTCCCATCATCCTCTTTTCTATTATGTTTGGATATCTATCTTCCAATACCACTTCCTTATGGATGAGGGAAATGGAGTAAGCTAAACTAGTGTACTTCATTCAGACAACTCTATTCTGGAGCTGCCTCAGCAGCTCCTCAGGACATCTCAGCAGCCTTGCCAGCTCTTTCCTCCTTCCTTATGATTACAGAAGAAGAATAGTTCTTCACTAGTTTCAGGATCAAATATAAAATTCTCTGTTTGGTATTCAAAGGGCTTCATAACCTCATATAAAACAAATTTCCATTCTTCTTGTCAAACTAAACAGTGTCCACTGTTCTTCAACTAGTGATACTGCCTTCCTTGCAATTCTTTGTTCCATGCATTTTCACTGGCTGTCTCCCAATCCTGGAATACATCCCCTTCTCATTTCTATTTCATGGGTCCCTTGACTTCCTTCATTTCCTAATTAAAATTTCATCTTCTACAGCAAAACTTTCTGGACTCCCATTAATCCTAGTGTCTTCTGTCTATTGAGTATTTCTGACTTATTTTGTCAATAGCTTTTTTGTACATAAATGGTTTTGTTTTATCTACTTTTATTATATAATTAGTTCTTTGAGAGCAAGGACTATATTTTGACTTTCTTTCTGTCCCTAACACTTAAAACAGTTCCTAGATCATAGTATGTGTTTAATAAATGTTTATTAATTATTAATAAGATTTCATCCCTCCATTTATATTCTTTAAACAGCTAGCATATATTATATGCTATATTACAAATATATATTAAACATAGGAAAAGCATTACAAATACAAAGATAAAAATAAAACATTTCTTTCCCTCAAGGAACTTATATTCTATTAAGAAAAATAGCATGTACACATACAAGTAATTAGAATATATAATATGTTGTTATATTGATTGATAGGTAGAGAGACAAATAGATACGTGTCTATCATTTTTTATCTCATTCTAATTTGACTCTTCCAGTATGTTGCTCCAGGAATTATTCTGTCTTTTATCCAATGACTCCTTCCTATCTGATTATATCCATTCTATAAAGAAATCTTTATATAAGTCTTCTATTTAATTCATATCCTGTTCTATCTCCATTCTATTCTTCAATACTCAACTTCTAGAAAAGGTTATCTATGCTCAAAATCTCTGCTTCCTCATCACCAATTTTCACATTAATCCTTTAAAGTTTGATTTCTACCCCTACTCATTACTAAAAAATACTCTCTAAAAGATGCCTCACCTCCTGACCCACCAAATCCACTAAAACTTTTGAATCCATGTCCTTCTTGACTTACCTGTTCCTTTTGATATAGTTGACATATTTCTCTTACTGTTTGTCCTCTTGACTTCAGAAATGTTGTGATCTCTTCATTCTCTATCTACCCTACTTATTTTTCTCATTTTGTTTCTTTCTTTGTTCTCTTTTTGACTTCTAAGTGATTTTATTTTCCCAAGCTTCTGTGCTTAACTCTCTTCTATCTGTATATGTTTTCTCTTGGCAATAACTAACTTCTGAATTTAATCTCCAGAACTATATCTCTAATCCAAATCTATCTTCTGAAATCCAGATTCAAATTGTCAGCTACTTTTAGGATATCTGAACTTAAATGTTCCCCTCTTAACTCAAACTCAATATGATATAATAGATTTTATTAGCTTTCCCCCCAAAAAAATCCCAAAAAATACTTTTGTCTGGAAAACCTGGTTTCTAAGAAACCAGGTTTCCATGTCCAAAGTTTGGGGTTTGCTATTTGGGGGAAGGGGGGATGTGTACCCTCTCTTTTATTTCTAATATCCCAGCAATTACTAAGTCCTATCAAATTGTTTTTCTAGTGTTTCTTAAATCCACATACTCCTCTATACTCAAGAAAAGTATTTTGTCATACATATCATATAACATTACTCCTATAAGGGAAAATACTCACTAGCTTCCCATTGCTTTTTGAATAAAGTCCCAGCTCGTTTACATGACATTCAAAGCTTTCCACAATCTGGCACCGTCTTGTCTTTTTCAGCCTTATGTTCTATTATTCCCTCTACACTTTCTATACTTCAGCAAAATTGACATACTTTCTTCTAAATGTACTCTAATATATCTAAATGTATCTCCTACCTCTGTTACTTCTCTCTATGCCCAGAAAACCTTTCTCCCTCCCTCTTCTTTCCCTATTAAACTTCTTTCTGTCCTTTAGGACCTAACTCATGTCAAAATATAAGAGAATTCCATTCACTTTGGAAAGAAATGGATAAACTAGTGAGCATACAGAAACCATGGTGATGAAGAGCTTTATGATTATGCCATATGAGGTTTCGTTGTAGGAACTGAAGGAATTTAGCCTGAAGAAGAGAAGGAAAGAAATAATAGCTATCTTCAAACACTTGAAAAGTTGTAATGTGGAAGAAGGGCTTCTCTTGTACAATTTGACACCAGAAATAAGAACTAAGACCAATAGAGATGGAGTTATAAGAAAACAAACTTCATCTTGATATAAAGAGAAACCTCCTAACTAGTTATCCCAAAGTCAAATGAGCTAAATAAGAAATGCTATAGATTTCTTCTCATTAAAAGTCTCCAAGTGAAGGATAGATGACCAGAATGTTGTAAAGGGGATCTGTTCAGATGGGTTAGACTAGATGAGCCCTAAAGTTTAGAAGATACCCATGATTCCACAATCAAAATGCCAGATGCAAAATTTGAACATGCATCATCATGATACTAAATCCAGCATTCTATCTCTGAGGCATGCTTCCATTTTATTTTTAATTAATCTTTATTGGTATGGGTGAATACTTCCCACTTCTGGTAATTCACATGAGAACTTAGAATTTTAGATAAATAGATAGACAGACAGACAGACAGACAGAAGCAAGAACAGGTAAGAAAACATCTTTAGTAGATCATGATACTATTCCATGAGAATAATGTCTATCAGAAATTCTAAAACTCAGAGTGAGCTAAGGCTACAAATGAAAGCTAAATGACAAATGAAGCAGTTTGATTGAAAAAAAAAAACTCTATTAGAGAAATACAAGAAAGAGATCAGACCTTGATTTGATATGGATGAAAGAAATTACACCAATATAACAATAGTAAAGTAAATCTCATTGATTCTTGCTTCAATTCTGATTTCTTATCAATGGATGTAACCTTTTCACTAAAAATGACAGAATAGAAATGACTAAATGTTGTTACCAAAAATAACAAAATAGAAGCAGGGAATCTAGTTGCCTTCAATGAATTTAACTGGCCCAGATAAATAAGTTTCATAGGTCCTGAAAGAACTGGTGAATGTGACTGCTAAGCCATTATCATTGGTATTTGAAAGATGATGAAGAATGGAAGAGGTATAACTTGAACCTGGACAAATATCATGATTTTTTTTCTTAAATGTCAGGTATGTGAAAATAAAGTTTGCACACTATAATCAATGACCTTGACCTTAATTCTTGAGAAAATTCTTGATAAATTATTAAAGCATTGATTAGTAAACATTAAGGAAAGCAATGATTACAAAGAATCAGTATGGATTTATGAAGAACAGATCATTTTGTACTAACCTCATTTTCTTTCTTGACAAGATTTAAAAAGATCAGAGAAATTCTGAAATTATAGTATAGCTACATTTAAGCAAGCTTTTAATCATGTCTCCTATTAGCCTTGTGGAGAGATATAAACTAGACAATAATATGAAAAGATTAACTGAGAACTGATTGCACTGAGAGTGATCTGTTAGTCACTAATCGTTCAATGACAATACAAGCAGAAGGTCTCCAGTGGAGCACACTAAGAATCTGTGTTGAGCCCCTTGCTATTTAACAAGTTTGTCAATGACTTAGATAAAAGTATAAATGTCATATGTATCTTATTTGTAAGTGACACAAAGCTGGCAGTGATAACTAGCACATTGGATGACAGAGTCAGAATCCAAAGCTGTCTTAAAACTAACAACATGAAGTGAAATAGGGATATATTTGCTCTCATAAAAATCAATTTTACATGTATGATATGAGTAAAACTTGATTAGGTAGTAGTTTGCATTTTTACAAAAAAGAGATAGGGGCTGAAGTGAACTTTAAGCTTAATTTGAATCAGTGGTGTGATATGTTGATCAAAAAACATAACATAACACATTTGTTAGTCTCATTAACATGGCTATCCAAAGGCATGGTGAAATGATTAAACCCTCTGTATCTGCTTTGGTCCGACTGCTTTTGAAGATTGTTTTCAGTTCTAGGTACTGCAGTTTTGAAAGGATAATAATAAGCAAGGAGGACAATCAGAATGACAGAGCCTTGTATGCGTTATATGAGGATCACAACAACCTTGAGAGATAAGTGCTATTATCATCTCCAGGAGAGACTGTTGTTCAATCATTTTCAGTAGTGTCTGATTCTTCATGAGTTTATTTGGGGTTTTCTTGGCAAAGATACTTGAGTAGTTTGCTATTTTCTTCTCCAGCTCATTTTATAGATAAGAAAACTTAAGTTCCAGGATCACATAAGTAGTAAGTGTCTAAAGTCAGATTTGAACTCAGGAAAATGACTCTTCCTCATTTGTAATCCAGTTCTCTATGGACTGCTAATTAGCTGCCCAGGAGGGATTCGACTTATTCTATTTGGGTCCCAGACGGCAGGACCAGGGACAGTAGGTAAAAGCAACAAAGAGATAAATTTAGGCTTGATGTCAGAAAAAAAAAGTTCCTAATAATTAGGACCATTCTGAAGTGAAATAGAATACTTTGGGAAGTGTAAGTAGGTCTCCTTCATAAATACATGAGCACTTATCTACTGTGGGGATTCTTTTTGGGGTATAGATTGGACAAGACATTTGTTCAGTTCCTTCTAGTTCTCAATTTCTGTGATTTCTACTTTCTTCAGGAGGTCTAGTATTGAACCATTTTTATCAACTAAATGAAAGGGCAAGTGCTCTTGGGCTATGTTTTAGAGAGATGAAATTTATGCATCCATCATCATTCCCAATAAGTATTCTCTTGGTTTTTTTTGTTTCCAAGAAGGGTAAAGAACTGAGATCTTCCATTAGTGAATAATATTATTATGGTCTGAAATTATTACCTGTTTCCCTCCAATTAGTTATGTTCTAAGGAATGCAGGTTTTTACCAAGTTAAGCCTCTAAAAGGTACCTAACAGCATACATTTTTTGTTGAAATGGATGGTATCCATTCTGTACCCATTATGGCTATTTCAAGTATTGTAAAATGAATGCCCCATGTATCAGCCAATGTTTCTACTTCATTTTAATGTTCCATTAAAGAATTTTTGGCAGATCTTCTAAAGTGCCATGGCAAATCTTGATAATATCCTGCTTTTCTCACTTTGTAAGTCAAGGACTTACAAACCACATGGACCATATATATTGCAGCACTAATTGCATCATGGGCTATGCTTAGAAATTAAGAAATGTGAATCCCACACAACCATCTTATCACTTCTAGAGTTTGTGTTGGGACCAGAAGGCTCACAGATGGAGCCCACGTAAGTAACAGCTACTCCTAAGTGGGCCCATCCGTACAATATCTGGGACTCACAGCATTTCTTAGGAAGCATGAATTTTTGTCACCAAATTATTCTAAAGTAATCCAGGTTGACAGGAAACCCCTTCATGTAACAACTAAAGGTATCCTTACTCTGGCCACCAGTATATGAACAAGTTTTAAACTATTCTATGGATTGTGTTTCAATGTTACTAAAATGTAAATTAAATACTTTCTAAAATGCTTAGTACAGTGAGTGGCACATAGTAGGTGCTTACTAAATGCTTGAACTATCCCTTATTTCTGTCTCCCTCCCTCCCCATTTGTGGGAGAGAATACTGCTTCAGCATGAGTATAAATACAACCTCCTCACAACCAAATAAAGCAGAGATCTTTCTCTTGCTGGCCCATTAATATCCAAGGAAGCTAATCTTTTAAAAAGATAAATCATAAAGTTAAGGATCAGCTTTGCTTCCTGTAGCAATAGTGTTAAAAACCTGGCTTCAAGTCCTGGAAAGGATTCAATTCCCTGTCACCATTTTGAAAGACCACCAAATCTTTCCTAAGAAGACTTCATGCTGTCTGGGCAGCATGCATATAGGGCCTTCCTTTTTTCACACTTCAGTCAAAAAAGTTGTAGGCCAGACTCCATCAGTACTTTGGCAGATGCCTTTTCATACAGCATTTTTAAAAAATAGGAATTTCAGGATACCTCTGATCAGAGTCTTTCTTTGCCTCAGCCTCATTGGTCTCCCCACCCCAAGAAAGCAGAAATAAGAATTTTAAATATTTCAAAAGACAACATATAGGATCATCCCAGTGATGAGAGGAAGTTTTTCATATACTCCATGATGACCCCTTAGTTAGCAAGTTGGCTCTACTTATTTATTTTTGAATACCAAATTTTGTAGTGACAAATTTATTTAGTGGGCCATTTGTATCAATAATAGTTAACATTATTAACTAAGTGCTAATAGCAGTTATGTAGCAAACATGCTTAATAGAACCACTGAGGAATGTCTAATACCTCTTTACTCTTGGGTACAGGGTGGGAGAAAGCTATAAATAACTTACCAGCAGAATGTAAATTATTTGAATACAGAAGTTGTTTTTCATTGGTTTTGGAATACTCAATGCCTAGCAAGTTGTATGTATAATAAATGGTTGCTGAATGAATAAAAGGCTATGTCACCATCAATGGAATATCACAGTTCTGATACTAACTTAATAGTAATCTGAAACAGGATGACTGATTTCCTTTCTCAGGCTGATACCAGACTTACAGATGGATCATCATTTTGTACAAATAAATCACAAAGTGGTGCAGCTTACTTGACTAAATTACATGACAGCTTGGGCCCTTCAACCTATAATTCTGGTATATATTGCTGAAGCTGTTCAATATGCAGCTGTTATTAATATTATGCCATCTTCAAATTAATGAACAGGCAGAACCCTTTAACTAGAAGATAAGACAATTTCTACCCTGCTATATCTTACCTTTATATCAAGTCTTTATATTGACTAAAAGCACCCCCAAAAAATAAATTAAAAAAAAAGTCACACATTCTAAAAAGGTACTCTTTGTTCCATATGGCCTTGTCTTTCACTTATACATACCTGAAATTTTAAAGAATTAATATGATTTCACCAGGAAAGGAAATTCTTTAGGTGGAAAAGTCTCTCATTAATTCAAATTACAAATCTTGTGAGTTAATAGATACGTCACCTAAGATACATAAAAGTTAAATGACTTGCTCTGTGTCACAGAGCTTATGTAAAAGACATGAAGCTTATTGAGATTTTGGTTTTTTTTTTAATCTCCTTAATTTTTAAATTCATCTCTCCAATTTCCCTACCATGTAAGTCATCTTAACAAAGAATATAAGGAGACAGGAGAGAACCAATTCTTCAAAATTAAGCAACATATTAACTGAGTCTGACAGGTACATGCAATATTCCATAACCATAATTCCATACTTATGAAAAGAAGGAAAGGAGTTACATTTTTAAAGACCTTTTCTGGGGAAAAAATTCTTCATTATAATTACATAGAATTCAATTTAAATTTTTTTCTTTTCAATTATTTTATGAAAATCATTGCATATGACAACTTTTTATTTCATTCTGTAGGGTTTCTCTATGTTTTTTTGAACCATCAATATTCATCATCTTTTAGTGTACTAACATTTATTTTATTCATATATCACAATTTGTTCATCAGTTTCTCAAACGATGAAAACCTACTTTGCTACCACAAAAAAGTACCGCTACAAATATTTTATGTACAGGGGAATTTTCTTCCTGTCCCTTTTGGGTAGGTGACTAGCAGTTGGATCTCTGGGTTAAAGAATATGGGCATCTTAGTCACATTTTTAAGTATAATTCCAATTTTTTCTGGAATGGTTAAATCAATTCACAGCTCCACTAAAAGTGTATTTATGTGCCTCTCTTCTCAGAGTTCCTCCAAAATCACCTATTTTCATTTTTTATATTTTTGCCAATTTATTGGAACAAGTTGTCTTTCTGAGTCTAGCAGTCCATCTCTCATGCCACATGGATTTATTTGCCATACACAATCTTAATACAATGCCAAAGGGGGGAAGCACCTTTATCTTGAGTGCCTAAAAATGTCGGAGGTATTGAAAGAAAACAAAAAGCAAGACTGATAGATGAGTAGAAGCTTACCTTTTGAATCTGGGTGACCTGGTATGGCTGAATCATTCAAATTTAACAACATATGAGTCATTCAGTGCTCTAAATGATTCCTCTTTAGGGCTGTCCCTGAGTTGAGTTTAAATCTTAAATTCTACTCTACTCTGAAATTACCTAGGACACAAAGGAACCTTTCATGTTCACCAGTAAAAACAATGGTTCTTTCAAAGTTCCCAAAATAGAACATGACCTATATAATGATTTGTTCAGAGCAGGAAGTAGAGTCAAAGAAATTTTGGATTTTTTTTAAGAAGATTAAGAGCCTCTGATTTTACCTACTGGATTTGAAAGGATACAGGCTAAAAGTCATCATATGAGTATTGATGGAAGTCTAAACTCTTCACTGAGATTCTATGACTCAAGTATGTGTTACCCTAACTTCCATCAGAACAAGTTGGTTCTGATTTAGTTTAAAAAACTAAAAAAGCCATAAGCAATGAGAAGAATTCTTCTCTAACAATTAAAGAGGTTAATGTGTAGGGATACAGCAGTATGTTGATCCTAAATATTAACACAAAAGAATTGTCTATGACTATTGTGTGATATTTTCCCCTTAATGGTGAAGTAGAACAAAAAAGCATTTTACAAGTTATAGAGGGGGAAAATCACATGATAATCAGAAAATGGGTACCATCCCTTGCTGTTTATCATGTCTACATTTCTACTCAATTCAGCTCATTATAGTTATCCAATGTGAAAGCATCTTGACTGGACATTAAATTCTCCTAAGCTATCTATTGTGCAGTCCCTGTTAGTTGATGCTTGTTGTTGAGAACAGATGGTCATTGAGAGTAGTTTTGAGTTAGCAATAGAATAACAATGTGATAAGATTTGAAGGGCTAAAGATATAGAGATAAGCAGGATCTTGGAAGCAAAGAGAGATTAAATGACTTATCCTGTATCTCATGTCTAATAAGAGTCTAAGGCAGGATTAAACTTAGATCTTTATGATTCCAATTTAAGCATGATTGGGTAGACTGTTGTCTGAGACAGTCATTAAGGACCTCACCTTAAGTCACTACTTCTAATACCAGAGTATAGACAATAGAACAAAGGAACTTGGACAAGGTTGAGAAAAAAAAGCTAAAAATAGAAGCTTGCTAGTGATGTTAGATTCCTTGCAGTTTGTAATTTTCTATTTAATATCCCCAATTCCTCATACTGCATGCTAACATTGCCCAGTGCTTCCATTTCTAAATTACAATTAAATTCTTAACACTGTTCCATATGCTTAAAAGGAGCAATGGATGAACAAGTGGAATCTTGCCAATTTCTCTAGTTATTCATTTTGTAAACTTTCTATTTTTCACCCTCCTCCTGTGCCCAAATCAACCCTATAAAGTGCTATTCCTTCATTCCCCTTCATCCTGTACTGAAAATGTCTTTTTCTCTGCTCTCTGATATTCAATCAAAAACAGCCAGACTGGTTATAATAAACAGCATGCATTTCTGGGTCAGAAAGCAGACCATCTGTGCATCAAACATCTGTATAATAAAAACACTAAACCATATCACCAGTTATTGATTTATTAAAAAAATGTAAATTGGTTAATTTTGTAACATTAGAAAATATTTGAATATAAGTACCTCTATTGTAATCATGCTGGACTGAACACTATAGCTTTAATCATTTTCACTAATCATCCAATAATACATTTTTCTATAGTCTCAACTATTACAATTATCCCTATGGGATCTCCTTACCACAGAATTCTTCCTGCTCTCATTCATCTTTCACCCAACTGCCAAATAAATTTTCTCAAAGCAGAAGACTGACCACGTGAGCTCCTTCCTCAATGAACTTCAGTGGCTCCTTATAACCGCCAAGATTTAGTAAGATCTCCTCCATATGGCACTTAAAAACTTGTCTCCAACCTGCCATATATACATTTTTTCCCTTCATTATAGTGCAGGAAAATTGGCTTTTTTGTTGCTCCTTACATATGACACTTCATCTTTTATCTTTTCTATGTTTTTCTATAATATCTCCCTTACATAAGAATGCATATTCTCCTCAGCTCTTGGAATCCTGGGAATCTCTCGTTTCCTTCAAATCTCACTTCATGTTATGTTCAACCTTGTACATAAAGCTTTTCCAGTTCCTTCAGACTACTCATTCTTCTTCCTTCAAAAAAAAATAGATTGTATTTATTGTGTGTGTTTGTGTTGTTCTACTAATAAAACATAGGATCCTTGAAGGCAGAAAATGTTTAACTTTTGTCTTTATATTCTCAGTACCTAGTGTGGTATTTGGTAATATATACATGCTCAGTTTTAAGTGTGTGGATTGACAGATTAAGTAGATGCTTAATAAATACTTGTGGACTATCTGATTAAGTATAATGTTTTCCATTTCACATTTTATAAATATATATATATAATGTTATATTTAATCTTTATAATAACTCTGTGAAGTCAGTCACATAAGCATTGTTGGCTTAGGTAGGATAAATAATTAACCCCAGATCACAAAGATGGAAGTATTCATATCATTGTTCTTTCCAATATACCATATTTCTATTTTAATCATTCAATCAATAAACATTTTTAATCACTTCCTATATGGTAGTCAACTCCCAAAGTCCTGACCACTTTAGAACTGTCTGAGAAGAGACTTCAGTGAATTAGTGAATTGTCACCTCTCTAACCCTGTGTAATCAACTGACATGGAAATTTGCTTGGTCTGTGGGGCACAAACCATCCAATATTTCCCCAAAGTGAACTGATTCCTCATTCAAATTCCAGTAGAGTTAGTTTATTTTCACATATATGAATAGTAGTCCTGCCACCTGGAAATGGGTCTCGCTAAATGGGATAAATATTGTAAGCTCCTTAAGGTAAACTAAAATCCAGCCTTAAAGTCAGTTTAAGAAGAATGTTGTTGTGCTCCTCTGGGATGCAGTTTAAATGATAATGATATTGAAGTGA
Source organism: Antechinus flavipes (assembly GCF_016432865.1). Taxonomy (NCBI): domain Eukaryota; kingdom Metazoa; phylum Chordata; class Mammalia; order Dasyuromorphia; family Dasyuridae; genus Antechinus; species Antechinus flavipes. The sequence goes on from NC_067401.1 coordinate 240,760,702, forward strand.
GATGAGAATGATAATGTGGCACTTTAGATTTGAAACCTTAATTGGAGAATAATTAGGTTTAGCATATAGTGCTAATATAATAGTGCACTATTACACCGTTCATAACACAGTCTTTTTGCATATTCCTTTATGGGAAAAACAAGTAAAATGGCTGAGCCTGGAAAGGGGTGCTTCTGCCTACTCATAGAAAATGGAAAAACTGGTCAGGCAAAATAACATCTTATAAGACAAGTTAAAAAAAAAAAAGGTGTCATGTTACTCAAGGGCAGCTGGAAAGCTGACAAATAACAGGATAAGGATGGTAAGATAAATAGAAAGAGGCAAGGCTGGAGGAGTTTCCATGACTCATTACTGAACTACAGTAAGCAAAGAGACCCAAAGATGGACTCTACAGGGATGAAAGGGAAGTAACCATAGAGGAAAGAAGACAGGCAAAAGTACTGTAAGGTCTCCATGAGAAGGAAAGAGATGAAATGGAATGATGTCATGGAGAGAAAGATACCTTTCTTGGCCAGACATATGGAAAATAGAAGCACAGAGATTACTTTTGTTTATGCTCCTGAGCCAGCAAGGACCTGTTTACAATACTGAAGGTTAAGTAAAAGATGATGGTTGTACCATAAGGTGGCAGGAACACCTTCCTTAAAGTGAGTGTAGTACGCCTGTCTAGAGAGTTAGTCTGCTAGGAAGAATTCAAGAGAAAGTTTAAAATCCATCAGGCTTATGGCAAGCAAAGATACAGCACAGATCATCAGCTGGGTTAAGGGGTTTCATTTGTTTGCCCTGTAACACATTTGAAAAAAAGATGTCAGAGGAAGACAGAAGGGGAAAATGGTATAAACTCACATTTTAATTTTTTTCCTAGTTCAAAAGTAGCAGAAGCCAGAATAAACCTGAGATGACAGTAACTGTGGGAGTGACTAAAATGAAATCAGAAGGTTGTTTTCATTGAGTAGCTATCTCCATGGCAATAAGGATAGCTGTTGTGCACTAAAAAGTGAAAGGAGCAAATGAATAAATAAGGAACATGGTGTCTTGGCTTGGACAGAGTTTGAAGCACACCAGTGAGGAACTGGTGTGAATGTGCAAAGGAGCAGGGGTATCAGGAATGACTAACATTCTAGCTTCCTAGAGAATGTAAGACAAGATTCCTCTCCAGACAGAAAGAGTTGGGGGAGAAGGGCCCTGGTTAACCATAGACATTGCCTGGTTATTATCTCGAATGAAGTATGAACAATTCACCTTAACAGGCTGACTTAGTAACTATGCTTAGACAAACTCCAACATTCAGTTCTTAATGCATCTTTGCATATTTATAATTCCAAAACACATATGAAAAAGTTTTAGATTAAAAACTCAACAACTTTTATTTTGCATTCATTATAGCAAATGAAGCAGAATTTTAATCAAAAGAAAAATAATTGATATTTCTGTTCACCATTGACAACAGAATATCCAGGGTAAGAAAGAACCTTAAAAATCATTTCATTCAACCATCAAGCTTTTAGATAAATATATTGAGGAATAGAGAAATTAAGTAAGGGATTTATTTGCCCAAGGTCTCAGAGATGATAAGATACAGAGCTCACTCTAGATAAAACATTCTTTTTACAACACCAACTAAATATGTTAGAGTGGGTCCCTTACACTAAACATTCGTTTAAATTTAATAATTATTGTAATATTACTACTGTGAACTATGCTCCTCATACTTCCATACCTTTAAGAAATTTCTCTCTTCACAAAAAATTCTAGGTAGGAGGTAGAACAGGTATTTTTATCTACATGATTTCTCAATTGTATTGGTTTTTAGTCATCTCCCAAGGGCACTCAGTGGGCTACTTCTTTTCCTCATAACATGTGTCCCAGAATAGCAATAGGAAGTCAGTGATGGTAGGAACCAAATGTTAAAAAGAAGAGGGAGTCAAAATCACAGTTTTAATAAAAGAATGTGCCTTGCAAGGATAGGCAGTCGCTGTTGACATAATACTATTCTATGGCTGTCAGTAGAATGACCCAGTCATGTTGGTGAAAAGAGTTCTCATAACTAGCTGTTATTCAAGCAAAAGTTCCTATTGTCTCTCAGTCCATAAGACTGGAGGGAATATATTGTAGAAAGATGAATCTTTACCTAGAATGCTGTGAATCTAGAAAGGACAGAAGTAATGTGGGAAGGGAAATTGTGTAGTCAACAAATTTATTTCAGGAAGAAGTGGGTGGCTTTGTTGGTGGTGAGAGCTTTAGTACAGAGGAGAAAGCAACTATCAGCCACCAACCATTGTGCCCCTTTGGATTGGTTGATAGGCATGCAGTGCAGTTACAACAAGGATTTTGCTGCCTGCATAAATGAAGGGAAAGGGTCAGCTGTGGTATTTTTCTAATATTGTGAAACTCCAGAGTAATCTTTGTAGTTAGTGGCCCAAGAGTATGGTAGGATTCAAAAGAACTTTTCTCACCTCAACTTAAGTAGCAGAAAAGCCTAAAAGGAAAAATTGAAGGAGTTCAAAAATTATGTTTCACATTAAAAGGTGTTTTTTTATTAATGTTGTGTGAAACCATGGGTTTGACATATAAAAGAGCTAAAATAATCTTAAGAATATAGAATAAAAAAGTTTTTTTCATTGGTTTTGTTATCTTCACATACCTTAGATGCCTGAAACCATTCACCTTATGTTGTCTCAGGATGGGTCTTCTTTGTGTCATTTGACCTGGATATTCTTTTTAGCACCATTTCTTCCTCCTCTCTAAGGGTTCCTAAGATGGTGATATTAAAGTGCAACTGTGGTGAATTCCATTGTCTTCAATGATAGGGGGAAATGGTAATAAAATTATTTTTGCATTCTTATTCTGTTACTTTCTTTTCACCTTCATCTTTAAATGCCATCCAGCTGACTATGATTTGTTGTTTCTCAATAATCTTCTTTTAAATTGGTTTTATTCTTTCATATATTCATAATCTTTTATTATCATTTTTATATGATGTGTCAAATGAATTTACGTTATGGACCAATGTTACTCTTTCCTGCCATATTTTTCCACTTGGCAAAAAATTATGTGCTTACTAACTAAGGTACTTCTTAGTGTATTTTGATCTCTTTTTAGCAAATTATTTATATCCAATAAGCTGCCTTAAAAAATTACTGAAGTCTGTGTCATTTCTAACATCCATCTCTTATCATTGATAACTTATTTAAAGAGATCAAGATGGAGCTGTTCTACTGGTATGTCATTTTTCTCATTTTTATTCTTCTAATATTGTTCTGTTTTTTACCCTTGCTTTAATAAATTGATAGTCTGATATTAATCCAGACAGTTGGTTCAAAAATGACTTCCTCAACATTAATGAGCTATTTCCTCTCCATGTATAATCACTTTCATTTTTTTTGTGATGTTATTTAGTACCCACCCAATCCATAATGTTCTAATTCTTTTCTTTAAAAATAGAGTACTTAGATCTCAAGTCAGGAAGAGCTGAGTTCAACTTCTACCCTGATACATACTAACTGAGTGATCATAGAAAAACACTTAATTTCCCTAATCTTCATTTTCTGTAAAAAAAAAAAAAAAAAGACTAAGACGATATGGCTTCTAAGAGCTCTTCTGTATCTATGGTTTTTATGAGTTCTTTTGGAGTCTTATTTGTTTCACTGAGTGCAGGAAGTAAAATTATTTTTCTTTGTATCTTCATCTCTTAGCACAGTCCCTCTCACTGTTTAGTCCTTCTTGAGTCCTTGTTGAGTATCTATGAAACCTCTGTGCAGGTTAAAATTTTTAGCCTCCTCAGAATTCAATCTTAATTCCTATTTTTCAAAATATTTCTGCTGTCCTCATCTATTTCATATTTTCACTGAGGCATATATTGATTTAACTTGGCATGTTTTGATGAGCTCATTATAGAATTTATCTCTCTTTGCCCTCTGCAAAAGACATTGATGCATAAGATGCAATTATTATCATTGAGGTCTTTTTGCAAATTTTTGTCATAAATACTACAATATGAGATGAACAAATGTCTCATGAAATGAAGTATTTTGTCATCCCTGGATGAGCAATAAAATCGATTCCAAAAATTCTTTTCTTTACTTTTCCAAAGAGAGCATCTAAGCCATATGTATATTTAGTTCTGACTTTATTATTTCTTCTGATTTTGTTTTTAATGAGTATGTTGAGATCAGTATGATTGTTTTCTCCAGGAATATGTCTATTTGTTTATCATTGGATAACGATGTCATTTTTACAGAATCAGCAGTTCTGTTAGCATTTATACATGATCAACAAACTATATAATTCTTTGTATATTATGCTTTGTAAATAGAATGAATAAGACTTGTATTCTGAGAATTCTAACCTGGAGTCTTCAGAAGTTTTTGTCTGAATTAGAAAAAAGAGGAGGAATAAGAAAGTAGAATGGTGTGAGGTTGTTTAGCTTTTAGGAAATGGTGCCAGGTTTTAAGGTGGAGAAGAATAGTAATAGAATGGGGGATGATCAAAAATTGATGTTAATTAACAGACACTACAGAAGACAATGAGAAAAGGGGGGGAGGGGTGAAGGATGAAGGATGTTTTTCAAATTGAAAGACAAACAAGTAAACCAGGGATTTTCAAAAACTATAATGGTAAGTTGAACAGAGTGCAAAAAGATGTATTTTAGAGGGAAATGGATGCCCTTAATTACAAGATCTGGAAAATATCAGCTAGGAAAAAAGGAAATTCAAAGCATAAAAAGTAATTCTTTTAATATCAATCCACATTTTTTTAATATAAGAAATCAATCCAACATCTTGTGGCTGTGGGATATACTTCATCCTTGCTTAGTTTTGTAGACCTGGGGAGTGAATAAAACCATTCCTCATGGGAACCTAGAGTATCCATTCCTAATTATCCTTCGGTTCCAGATCAAGGGACCCCTATGATATGAGGAAGAAGTGCCATCCAATAATAGAATTCCTGACTCCTTATAACTATAAGATAGCAAAGGTCTCAAAGATTTTCTTTTGGGGAATTAAAACATTCTGGTCCTTTACTGCTTAATTATATGAAAGGACTCAATATGTTGTCTTGTCTTTCTTCCCAGACTTCTTGATCTAAGTTTTGAAAGAAATCTGGGGTTTCAAGATGAAAGTGAAAACAGAGTATATTCTAGGGAGACAGCTAGGCTGCATAATGGATAGAACCTTGGACCTTGAGTCAGGAAGATTTGAGCTTAAAACCAGCTCAGACAATAGCTGTTGACTACAGGCACATCATTTTAACCTCTATGCTTCAGTTCTTCATTTTTAAAATGGAAGTTAATATGAGGATCAATTCTGATGGAAGTGGCTATCTTTGGCAATGAGAAGATCCAAATCAGTTCCAACTGAACAGTGATGAATAGAACCAGCAATACTCAGCAAAAGAGCACTGGGAAATGAGTGTGGACCACAACATAGCATTCGCATTCTTTCTGTTGTTGTTTGCTTACATTTTTGCTTTTCTTCCCAGGTTATTTTTAACCTTCTTTCTAAATCCAATTTTTCTGTGCAACAAGATAACTGTATAAATATGTATGTATATATAATATTATATTTATATTATATCTAACATATTCTTTAATATGTTTAACATGTATGGGACTGCCTGCCATCTAGGGGAGGGAGTGGAGGAGAGGAGGGGAAAAGTTGGAACAGAAGTTTTTGCAAGGGTCAGTGTTGAAAAATTATCCATGCATATTTTTGTCAATAAAAAAACTATAATAACAAAAAATTTTAAATCAAAAAATAAAATGGAAGTTAAAATAGCATCTAGCTCCTAGATTTTTGTTAGAATCAAATGAGATAATTATTGTAAAGCACTTTGTTTAAATATTGTTGCATAAATATTAGTTGTTATTGTTGTTATTATAATTATTTTTATTATTGATGACCAGTGCACAGAGTTGAGATATAGAAAGTCAAATGTGAAGAAAAGCAAGGCACTGATCTTAAGCTTTAGAATTACAAATATTAACAAATAGTCCCTGTCCTCATAGCTTGAATTTAGTACTATTGCCACCTCCAATTAAAGACTTGGTAAATACTTGAATGTTCATTTGAAGTTCAATAAGCATAGCATGTGTTTATCTTATGCACTGTGATACAAAGGCACCAGGAGGGACAATTTCTGCTATAGGAATCTACAGTTTGGTTGGAAGAAAGTAGAGTGACATAGCAATGCAACCATTCTTAGGTGAGATAACATGGGACACTCACAAATGAATTTTATTTATACTGGAATCTCTACCTCAATACATCTCTGACTATCTCATTTTCTGCTTTAACTATTGCAATAGATCTTTCACCAGGCATTTTATGTTTTTTTTACAAAACTCTTGCTCTGATCATTCTTTGATCTATTCAATAAATCCTCATCAAATCAATGATTTACTAAAACCTAGCATTTAAATTTTCTCTGCATCTTGGCCAGAAGGAGGTAAGAGATTACCAGAAGAAGAAATGACTGATTATACAGAGCCACCTGGAACAAGGAAAGAGTCAAAAGGGAAAGATCAGATAAGATTCAGTGCATGTAACAAATAAATATAATAACAGATAAAATGAAATCATTAAGAGTCAGAGCATAAGCCGTGCTTTATATATAGCCAGGAGAACCTCACATGAACATGATCTGAGCAGATGAAACCTAAATTTTATATTATCTCTATATTGTAGTCAGTTGCCTTGACTTTTTACATAAGTTTAGGAACAGACACATATACAGGTATAATGTGATAGACAATTTAATTTTATTTATTTGAAAGTTTCTTCAACAGAATGCTTCAAATGCAAAAAATTAATTTTATGTTAACACCTCTGCCCAGATGGGTAGAAGTTATTTCTGTGATACTGTATTTTGCCTCTATAGCGAAGGGGAAGAAAAAAGCAAGAAGTATTTATATACCACTGGGCATTATGCTAAACATTTAAAACATATACCATTTTAACTTTTAACCAGGTAGATGTTGTTATCATCTCCATTTTGTAGTTGAGGTAACTGAAGGAAATAGAGGTTAAATGATTTGCCCCCCAAAAAATGATTAAGAAGGTCTAAGACTTGATATAAATTCAGGTTTTTCTGACTCCTGGCCTAGCACTCTATCCACTGCACCATCTAGCTAATTCTTATTGAGGGAAATGTGACTTCTGATTATCTGAGACATTAATAAGCCTGATGCTGAATACCTGTTTAAGATTCAGGAAAACTACTCACCCAGAAAGGACAGAAATATAACATTTATATGTTAGTAAGTATGGAATACTGAAAATAGAATGGAGTAAGATTTAAGAAGCCGGGATTATGATCACTGTTTTATCACTGATTTTCTGTGTGATCATGAGGAACTCAATAAACATTTAAATGTGAGGTGCTATATTAGGTGTTGGGTATACAAAGACAAAAATGAAACTCCCTCTTTTCAGGAAATTTATATGTGAAACATCTCTTTTCAAGAAATGTATATGTTTCTGAGGGGATATGGCATATTAACAGTCATTGTGAATGAATATGCAACAATTTGAGTAGGAAACATGAACAACTGAAATGGGATTGGATTGCAAGGTCTTCCTAATCAAAGTTGTATCCAAATTTGTCTTGAAGAAAGCTAGGGAACTTTAAAAATGAAGGTCCCCGGAAATGAAGGGGAAAAAAGTAACTTCTGTGATCATGGGAAGAGCTACATATGGTAGATCTATTTGGCCAGATTTTGGCCAGAATATGGAAAGGAGAGTTATATGAAATGTCTGATAAAATGAGCTAAGAGTCAAAGAATGAAGGAAGGGCTTCTTGTTGTTTGTTTTTATATCTTCAGAACTAAGCTGAATGTCAGGCACATAAAAAGTGTTTAATAAATGCTTGAATGTTGACTGAACTGGATGTTAAATGTCAAGTCATTTCCCTACCTTCACAGTATCATTTCATTTATCTGTAATATGAGGAGGGGCTAGATGACATAAAGGTCCTTTTTCAGGGATGATTTCTGGCATATATATTTATATGCATATGAATGTCTGTGTGGATTTCAGGCATATAATGAAATAGAGAATCTCAAAATGTTTGCTTTGGGGGGAAAGACGGTTTAAGAGAAAGATTACTAAATGAAAACACATAAAATTCTTAGGATAGCAGTATTAGATATCATTTTAAGATAACTATAGGTCATTTCTATCATTCTGCTCCTAGAAGCAAAAACAAGATTGAAATAATCTTCATTAATAATTTAATATGAAAGATTGATATTTGTTTGGGACACAAAAGATCATTTCACAAACAAAAAATAAGCAAACAGAATGTCCTTGTATTTATAATCTTAATTAGCCATAATAAGTCCAGAAGGAATGGAAGAGGACATATTTGTATTAAAACCTAGAAAATTATAATACTTATTTCCAGTATTAAATAAAGAAAAATATTAATCATATGTTTACATGTCTTCTAGTGACAATAAAGAACAAGATGCTTGGGTGAGAGCAGAGGGTTGTGCAAAATAACAAAAGCTTCAAAAGGTGACCTTTTAATTTCATATCTCCCAACTCATTTTTGCCTCCAAACAGATTTTAGAGTATGCCTTTAGTTCCTTAGTTAAGAGGAACTAGTCATCCAAAATAGTTTTCTGATGCCCTTGTGGACCACCAATATCATTTTAGCTCTAGTTAAAAAATTCTGACCTTTATGTTCAAGACTCCAAGGTGATTTCCTTGAATTTTTTTGTTGGAGAGAGAGAGAGAGAGAGAGAGAGAGAGAGAGAGAGAGAGAGAGAGAGAGAGAGAGAGAGAAAGAGAGAGAGAGAGAGAGAAAGGGAGGGAAGGAGAGTTGTCTTTAAACTTTTTAAACTTTTCAAGGATATAGGGCTTTAAGAAGGTTTTAGCCCTACTTCTCATTCAGTGCATATAATTAGTGTTTTAAAATGATATTTACTTAATTGGGTTGCAACAAATAAAAGCATCATTCTAATAAATTTCTCCTTGGGGATAATAGGAGCCTTGGACTTAATCTGGCTCAACCCCTAACAGAAGCATAAAATCCTTCTATAATGTTACTGAATATCAGTCATCCATTTTTTGCTTTAGTTTCTCCAGTATTAAGGAACATCTTGATTCCTAAGGAACTATCTTTGGTCACTTCTAATTTCCTGATTGTTTTTTTTCTTCATTCTGTCTTTCTGTCTTCCTATTGTCCTTCCTTCCTTTCTTTTTCCTTTTTTTCTTTCTTTTTCTTTCTTGTTTTCTTGCTTTTTTCTTGCTTGCTTGCTTTTTTCTTCTTTCCCTCTTCTTCCTTTCTTCTTTCTTCCTTCCTTCTTTCCTTTCTTCTTTCTTCCTTCCTTCTTCTCTTCCATTTTTCTTTCCTTTCATTCCTTATTTGGTTTTTTTCTTTCTTTTCTTTCCTTCCTCTACCTTCCTTCTTTCTTTCCTTCCTTCCTTTCTTCCACCCTTTATTTCTCCACAGAAGTAAAAAAATAGGCAACAATTTTGAATTCCATCTGTTGTTTCTCATTCTTCCTTCTCTAGCCAAGTAGAATAAGCAGAGTAAGTTCTCCATAAGCATAAGTCTTATTTTCTCTTTACAAAACATCTCTATTTCCTTCAAACAAAATTTGGTTGGTATAAATTTAAGACTACTGATCTTCATTTGTCATGAATCTATTTGCCACAGAATAACAGAATTTGAGAGCTGTATGTACCTATATGTGCATATATTGCCACCCTAGTTAGAATGTAATATCCTTCAGGTCTTTCTGTCCTTAGTGCCTAGCATAACACCTAGTGAATAGTAAATTCTTACTTAATAAATGTGTTATTGATTTATTGACCTTAGCATTCATGTAGTGTAACAAAGATATGCCAGATAATGATCATAAATGGTCATCTATCATCTGAAATTTCCAGGGAGAGGGAAATCAACACTTCTTGAAGTTACTCACTCAAATTTTGGATAGATCTATTTTTCCTTCCTTTTTTGAAATATAAATTAAATAGTAAATAGAAAAAAATGACATAGAAAAAGAAAAAATACATTGTTATATGCACAGAATATAAGAGAGGATTCAAAATTCACAACAATAAATTTCCATTTCAAGAAAGCATATATAACAATAAAATACATTGTACTCAATACTGTCCATCTTTTCTTTGCTCCCTTGTAGATTTTCTTTTGTTGTCTGCTGTGCACTTTTTATTTTATTCTTTTTTTCTCCTTTCTTCCCTGCTACCTCTTCCAAGCAGGGTACAGTTAAGCATGGTTAAACATACACACACACATATATACACACACACATGCACATACACACACCCCTATGTGTGTATATCTATGTATATATATATATATATATATACACACTTACATATACCTATACATACAAACATACATATACATACCTACATACTTTTTTGAACAAATTTTGGATAGATCTATTTTTCAAAATACATATATATGCATTATTTCTTGTTTCCTATCTCTGCTAATGCTTCAACTTCTACCTGCTAACTTTACTTGCATATTAACCTATATGCATGCATTGTTTCTGTTTTGATTCATTCCTGATGTGAGTAGATTTCAGAACTACCTGGCCCCATCTAATTCTCATCTAATTTCTCTGTGTGCATTCTTGATCTTCAACCTCATTATTTTAGCATGATTATCTATCTTTTTTTAACCTTTTGGTATACTATTATGCTTTTGAGAATCACATTATACTCACATACTCAAACTTTCTTTTGGACTATTCAATTACTAATGACAATCTTTGAAATATAGTTTACATTTTCATGTATAAAACATAAATAGTTTTTTTGTTATTAAGTCCCTGGAAACTAATCGTTGATCTTGGCTTCTATATGTTAAATTTCCAAGTTTGTTTGTAACAATCCTGAAAATGACAGTTCATTGAAAGTATATTTTTTCATTTATTATTATATTATTATACTTATTATTGATATTATTATAATATTTTATTATACTTAATGTTATTTTATTATTATATTATTATACTTAATTTTGCTGGATATAAAAATAATACTTTCAGCTACAACTCTGGGCCTTTTGATTGTCAATATCTAGTGTTCCAGGATGTTACCTTTTATTGTAGGCACTACTAAATTCTGTGCAATCCTAATTGTAGTTTCAGAATATTTGAATTGTTTGTTGTTGTTGTTACTTGTAAAATTTTCTCTTTGAGCTGAGGGTTTCTAAATTTAGAATTGATTTTTCTATATGTTTTTCTTGCTGGATCTCTATGAGGTAGTGATTAGTAAATTTTTTCTATTTCTACTTTCCTCTCATGTTCAATCACTTCAAGACAATTTTCTTTATTTCTTATATTACTGTATCAAGATTCATTTTTTTTTTGTCATAATTCTCAGGTGATCCAACTATTCTTGTTTTCTTGAGATTCGTTGTTTTTTCTTATGAGATGTCTCACATTCTCTTCTGTTGTTTTATTCTTTATGTTTTGTTTTATTATTTTTTGGTCTTTTATAATTTTACTAGCCTTTCCTTGCCCAATTCTAATTTTCAAAGAGCCATTTTCTTCCTTAAGACTCTGGATCTTCTTTTGTAGTTGATTGATTTTCTTTTCATAATATTCTTGCTTTTCTTGGATTTTTTTTTAGTCTTTCCTCAATTTCTTTCATTTTATTTTTAAAATCTTTTTTGAGTTCTATGAATTCTTTGAAACAGATGATAATTGAAGGTTACTCTTTGGGATAGAGGAGGTTTTTTTTTTTTTAATTTCAATATCCTCCTCTGGAGATGATTCCAGGTTTTCCCTATTCCCATAGTAATTTCCTATAGTGGGATTCTTTCTCCTTTGCCTGATCTTTTTTTCTATATTAGAGTTTGTTAGTATAATCACCTCTAATCCTGGGATAGGGGAGATGATGCCTTTGGTTTCAGTTCTTTCTACAGTTCTCCCCTCTAATCTGGAACCCCGAATTCAAGAATTCTACCTTCCTGAAAGTGCTTGCAGCTAGCTTCCCTGCCTCACTGCTTCTGCACTCATTGTGTATGCTCATTCCTTCTCACCAGGGCAACATCTCTGCAGTAAAACTGGGTCACGCATTCCTAATGAATAGATGTACCCTCAGTCTTCCTGGATTCAGACCCCCATCTCCCCATATTATCCAGGAGGTGAAAGTTCCTATGATTAGAATTGAGGCAAATGCCCAACTCAGCTAGCCCCAGGACTCTACTTCCTGTTTTAATGGAGCTAGCTTGAAGGTATTTGCCCTTCTCACTAGACAAACTTCTGTCCTGGGGTCTTTCTTCAGTCTTCTCTAGTTGTCCCAGGAAGACCTTATTCTTCCCTGCCTTGTTTATTTTTCCCTGGTCTATGTTTGCTCTGGAGAACAATTTTATTTGTTTGTGGAGGATATCTGAAGTGCTTGGAATTTTCTGACCTACTCTGCCACCTTCCTAGAATCCTCTCTGGACAGATATAATTGTAATGAAGTTTTTTTTTTTTATTGTTTGTATTGTTTTGTTTTTTTCTATATGAAGCCTAAACTCACTTCTTTGTCACTTCAGTTCTTTTGCTCCTGATTCTGCAATCTGAAGCCAAAATATAAAAGAATAGATCCTCTTCCACATGACAGATCTTCAAATAATTGAACACAACTTTCATGGTCACACTGATCTTTCTTTTTTTCAAGTCAAACAGTTCCATCAGTCACTCCTCAGAGGACATGCAAACAAAGCTCTTATCATCTTGTTTGCCCTCTTCTTAACTTTATCCAGTTTATAAATGAATTAATGAATAGATGATGAATGAATCAATCAACAAGTGTTTATTAAATTCTTTCTATGACCAAGAGTTGTGCTAAGTGCTAGGAATATAAATAAATAAATAACAGTTCCAGCTCTCAAGAAGCTAAAAATGTAATGGGAGAGATAACAAGCAACATATACAAAAAAAAAAAAATGCCCATCATAAATTGAAGATAATTTCAGGGGAAAGGTAATAAAGTTAAGGAGAATGGGAAAAGTCTATTTGCTAAAGGTAAGATTTTGGCTGAGACTTGAAGGTAACAGAAACCACAAAGTGAAAATGAAAAGAAAGCAAATTCCAGACAGGTGGGACATCTAGTGAAAATGCCTAGAGTCAAGAAATGGAGTTACTTGTTCTAGGAGCTGCAAGCAAACCAGTGTCATCACATCCCAGGATATGTGAAGAGCAGTGAGATGTAAGATTTAAAGATTGGAAAGATAAGAGGAGGTCAGGGTATGATGGATTTTAGAAGTCAAATTGAGAATTATTGTATTCAATCTTAGTGGTAAAAGGGACCCACTGGAGTTCGTCAAATGCAAGGGTGTTGAGGTCAGATTTGTGCTTTAGTTAGATTTATTGAATAATTTTGTGAACAATGGACTGGGGTGGAGAGAAATTTAAGTCAGGAATACCAGCCAGACCATTATGTAATAGTTCACACAGATGATGAGAGCCTGTATAAGGAGGTTGGGGGAATGGTGGAAGGAGGGTTTAGAGATATTATGAAAGCAGAAAATGTCTTTATGTAAAGCTGTCTTTGTGGTTAAACTGCTGGACTTGAAGTGAGGAATATCTGAGTTCAAATCTTACCTCAAACACTAGCTATATGATCCTAGGCAAGTTACTTATTCCTGTTTACCTCAGTTTTCTTCTCTGAAAAATAAACTAGAGGAGGAAATGGCAAATCTGTCTAGTGTCTGTGACAAAAATTACAGTCAGTCACAACTGAACAACAAAATGAAAGTAGTACTGAGTGAGATCCATAGGCCCTACTTCCAGGGTCTACACCATGGTGGCTTCCCTGGGTAATACCTGTAGAGCTTGGGGTTAAAGTAGGGCTGGTGATCCAGGGTAGGAACTGAAACTTTTGTTCCCAAGATTTTTAGGCTTAGGGTCCTAAAGTATCTCCATTGAGATCAACATAATATAGTACTTTGACTCATCTGATACATGCTGCTTCCTGTGTCTTTTCCAGGGCATTTTTCTTTTGATAAGTTACTTAAACTGTGGTGCCCAGAATTACCATATGACAGAAGAGATCTGATCAGAGTACAGTGGTACTATTATTTTATTATTCCTGGAAGTTATGTCTTTTAGTTCAGTTCAAGGTCTTACAAGCATTTTGTCTACCAAATTATATTGTTGACTTATACTGGATTTGCTGTACACTGCAGATTTCTTTTAGACAAACCCTCTAACCATTTCCTGTCTGTTTTATACTTGTAACATTGATTTTTTAAACCTAAGTATAAAACTTTATATTTATTCCTGTTGAATTTCATTTTATCTAATTTATCTTAATCCTTTAGCCTAAAAGATCTTTTTTTAGATTTTGTTGCTCAATATGTTAACTGTCCCTTCCATACTTGTATCATTTATAAACTAGAAATGTCTTCAGAAAAGCCAATGACAATCAATTAATCAACAAACATTATTAAAAAGCATACTGTGCAAGGCACTATATTATATACTGAGAATACAAATGAAAATAATGAACGACCCCTATTCTCAAGGATTTGTTGCATATCACAGAGCAAAACATAGATTCCTGGGGTGCTCCACTGGGTACCTTCTACACACTTATCATTAATCATTAATGCATTCTCTTTGAGTCCAATCATTGGCAATTCTGAATCTATCAAACTACATTGTTGGCAATCTGTATAACTCCAACTTCACAAGAAGAGTATGAAATACTTCATCAAAAAAAGCTTTATTGAAATCTATGCAATGTCCATGTATTCCCCTCTTCCACCAGTTTAATAAGCTTGTCAAAAATAGAAAATGAGGATTGTGCTGCATAACGTGTTCTTGACAAAGCCATATTGATTCTTGTCTTTTTCTTGATTTCTTGATTCTTGATCACCTTGTCTTTTTCTAAATGTTCATCAACCATCTCTTTAATGATCTATTCTAGAATTTTCTCTGGGATTGAAATCAAGCTCTCTGATCTGAAGGGTTCATTCTATTCTCCTTTATTGAAAATTGTGACATAAACCCCAATTCAGTATTGTGCTATATCTCCCTTTTTCCGTGTCTTTCAAAATAATGTCAGTGGCTGAACAATCACATCCACAAATTCTTTGCAATATCTAAAATGTATTTCATCTGGGCCAGATGACTTGAATTCAACAAGAGCACCCAGGTGCTCTTTTACTGATAATTCACTTTCTGTTATTGTCCTTTGTTTGTTTGCTTTGAGACAGTCTTTTGACTTCATCCCTGATGAAAATACAGCAGTTATTCACTGCTGATCAGCATAGAAGCTTGTTTTATTTCTGACTTGGACCAATTTTTTCTTCCTTAGGCAGTTTCAAAATCTTTTGCTCCAGAAGCTCACCATACTGGTTTCAGGTTTAAGTTGATTTTAGCACTACTGTAACTCAGAACTCAGCAAAATTCATTAGCCTCAGTTTCCCCAGCTGAAGAGACTCAGACATGTACCATATATGCCAAGGTAGCCTTACCCATCTTATGTATCAACTCCTTGTTAGTCTTTTTCATTCTGTTATTTCCAGGACAAATGCTATTCTCAATGGCAGAACAAAAGAGAACCAATATAAGTACTGAATTTTTAATTAATAAATAAAAAAGCATCTTAAATTTTTGCCATATGCAAAGCATTATGCTAAATATTGAATATGCAAACAGAAGAACAAGATAGTTCTTGTTCTTCAGGACTTTATAATCTAACAGGGTTATACAACAGAAGAGATAGAAGAGTTTAGTTGCAAAGAAGATTGAAAGATTTTATGGTCCCAAGGGTAAAAGAGCAAAGATGATTGTCATAAATATTGCTTAATGGTCACTTCCACTGATATATTTTCTGTTTCTAATATTGAACCATTTGGAAATACCAAGAACTTTGGTACTGAAAACTCTTTTCTGGATCTTTAGTAGCTGGGGTTGTTGAAGAGATAAGGCAGTAGCAGCAGAATCAATTGTTAGGCTTCATTTCCACTGAGTCCATTTCACAGTTTGATGGCTTCAGAGGCTAAGCTAGAAGCAAATCCAATGATCTGGACATACAGAAACACCTAGAGTTTTGGAGTTTACCTATTCACAAGAGATGAGCAGCTCTTTCTCTTTTTATTGTTGTTAGCCATCATTATGCCATCTACACTCAGCAAAAGTCCTATCCCTCTTTTCATATTCCCTTTTATTCCAATATAGCTAAAAATAATTTTTATTATCCTTATCCATCTTTGCTGGCTCCTGCTTATTCTGAATTTTAGTGTTGCTGACCCTATTGTTTACAAGATTTTGTCATATATAGATAGATAGATAGATAATCTTTGCTCCTATATTCTAACCCAATCTTGGTTAAGTTCTAATTTGGTTGATAAGTTCCTTGATCATCCCCATCAGTCTCTTATTTTTCTTCCTTCAAACTCATTCCAACTTCTTCCTGTTCTTCCTAAAATAAGTGCTCATGATACTGCAGATATGTATTTGTTAGGCAAGAGTATAATAAAACTATTTTTTCTTTCTAGACTTTTTTTTTAAATTTGTGTCTCTTTCAGACTTTGTCAGATTTGCTCCAGCAATAGAGAGATCTTAAGAAATACTCCATTAGGATTCAGAGTTGATTTTTTTATACTTTGTAAAAGAAGTTAAACTTTTAAGTGGCTCATTTGTATACTAAAAGGCAAGCAGTGGGTACAATGTCTAAAGAGCTGGACCTGAAGTCAGAAAGATTCTTCTTCCTGAGTTCAAATCCAACCTCAGACACTTAATAGCTGTGTGACATTGGGCAAACCACTTAACCCAGTTTGCCTCATTTCCTCATCTGCAAAATAAGCTGGGAAAGGAAATGACAAACTACTCCAATATCATTGCCAAGAAAACCCCATATGAAGTCGCAAGTCAGACACATCTGAAAACAATTCAACAACAGACAGCAGAGACAGTGACTTTCCAGTTCATCACCTCCTTCCATTTCTTTCCTCTACTTCTAGTAGTTTTATGAACAAAGAAGTACAACTTCTAGTTTTAAAAAATGGGGAACCTTGAGAAATTTTTGCCGATTATTAGCCAGATAAATGATCATAGTCACAGCTTAGCCTGAAAAGATGAATATTTGGGAACTACACTGAGCAATCACAATAAATTAGCATGAGTTCTCTCCCTGAAGGAACCAAGAGAAGTAACTGAAAGGAAAGACTAAGCTTATGGGCTTTAACTTGCTAAGATGACCTTACTCTTGGACTTCCTGCATGGAAGGTAGCAGGACTTAGAAACAAGATCTTGAAGAAGAAAAAATTAAAAGATTTCAGAACCTGTGCCTGTGGTAAATATTCTTACTCTAATGAAAGATCACAGACATGCTCCAATAGAGAATATAGCTAAGCCAGAATCTGGAGAGAGTAGAAACTCCAAGCCCAGAACTCTAGGCACTGTGTCTTCCAGCTACTCCTAATAGGAGACAGTTATATTATCTTAGAGATATTTTTGAGACATAATATGAAACTGACAATGTATGCAACATTTCTATTTATTTAATACAAACTAGCAAATAAATTTCATTGCTCAACAAATATTTCATTTGGACTGCAAATTTTGAAGTTGCCTTTGAAATTCAGAAAGTCATCATTAGAAGAAGCAATATACCAATTTTTCTTGTGCAGCAAAATAATTGTATAAATATGTATACATATTTTGGATTTAACATATATTTGAAAACATTTATCATGTATTGGATTACCTCTTCCCCACCACTGTTGACCAGGAGAGTAAGATTCATGGTGATCGCACTACCATAGATGCAAGCATAATTGCTAATAAGGTTCAAGGTGAAGAAGGAGGTCAGAACTAGCCAGTAATTTTTCAATTTTGTTTTTGTTATTTAGTCATTTTCAGTCATGTCTGAGTTTTCATAACCCCCTTTTGGGGTTTTCTTCACAAAGATACTATAGTGGTTTACTAATTCCTTTTCCAGCTCTTTTTACAAGTAAGGAAACTGAAGTAAGTAGGTTTCAGTGACTTGCTTAAGATCACACAGTTAGTAAACATCTGAGAATGGAATCAGGAATAAGATATCTACACAGATAACAGAATTCAAAGTATAACTTGGGATTCAAGTCTGGTGCATTTGCATGAGTGTCCATTTCTTTGGAGAGAGTAGTTATTCATTCTGCTTGAGAGGCAAAGATAATAAGAATTTGACAGAGGAAAAAAAGTACTTCTGACTTCTAGATCTGAGAAAAAATATATACAATTTCTGGCCTTTTTCAGGAAGATGATACTAGAAAGAGGAAAAAGACATAGGGAATGCAGAAATGCAGAAAATCCAGAATCTGAACTTTTTCTTGATTTCTAGCTTGCTAAACTAAAGATTTCAGGAATTTCCCTTTGGATGAAATTAGGGAATCTCTATATCTTGGTTGAGCTAAAATACCTCACTTTCAGTGAAAGACTATTATTTGGTGCTTTCTAATCTGTATAATATCTCCTTTTTTTCTTTTTTTATTGATTGGAAATTGGGAAAATTGATTTATTCACTATTCAATATTTGTGATGGTCTTTGTATAAGTAACATTTGGTGGAAAGAAAGTTAAGCATTCTGATGATGGGGCATTCCTTCCCGTTAAGAGATAGTAGTTAGGGAAATAGCTTAAATAAAAAAAAACAATTTTCTTGAGATGAGGAATATATTGTGGGTGGAGAAATAGAGAGAGAGATGGAGAGAGAGAGAGAGAGAGAGAGAGAGAGAGAGAGAGAGAGAGAGAGAGAGAGAATTCTAGTTCAATATTCTCTGTCAGGGGGAAGGTTAGACTAGTTCAACCCCATGGTCCCATTTTTTAATCCTTTTACAGCAGGAATCAAAATCACTTTTGTAGACCAATAGGCAAGATTGTAAAGAAATGCATTTCTCCCTGTAAGACACATTTAATAAAACAAATACCTCAGAGAATACACATATTCTAGAGGTGAACACTTATCATTCTACATAGGCAAAGTTGATAAAGATTAATACCAAAAATAAAATAACTGGAAATGAGACATAAAACACTAAGAGTAAGTATCATTAAATTGAGTCACTTTCTACTTTTGCCAAGAGTTAGCTTGTATATTTTAGGGCAGGATAATAGCCAAATCCATGCTATGGCCAACATCTGAATCTTAAGTTAAGAACACATAAGTCACATTAGAATAACAGATTCAGAATTGGAAGGGATGATGAAAATTATCTAGTTCAACCCCTTTATTTCACACATAAGGAAATTGAGATCCAAAGAAATGAAGTGTCCTGACTAGTTCAGAGAACTAAAAATGTAGGTCTTCTAACTCCAGTTCCAGTAATTGCTAACTTTTCTGGCATGTCCAACTCTTCATGACCCCTTTTGGGGTTTTCTTGACAAAAATACTAAAATAGATTGCCATTTCTTTTTACAGATGAGGAAAGTGAGGTAAGCAGGTTTAAGTGGCTTGCCCAGAGCCACACAGTTAGTAAATGTGTGAGATTGAGTTTAAACTCAGGTATTCCTGACTCCAGGCCCAGCACTCTATCCAAAACGCCATCTATCTTTTCAATGTTTCCATTTGTCCATATATTATTATCCCCATCTATCTAAACAATTCAAACTTTTTATCCCATTTACTCTCAGATCATATTCTAGTTCCTCTTTAGAGAATTTTCCAAACACACTAGTCCACCTCAATCTTTCTCTATTTATAGCACCTATCACATCAAATCTGGATTATACAAATTAGTTCTTAATCAATAACTGTGATGACCGCATATTTAAAATCAGCTGGAGTCAGGAATTCAGGTTAAAGGAAAAATCTTCAATCTTTATTCTCAATAGAGAGAATCCTCAGTAGAGGTGAAGAAGGATTGCGATAGCAATCTGGGCAGCTGCAACAGGAAGCCAGCTAGCAGAGGGGGATCGGAGGTGAAAGGCCATTGAGATAGCAATGGGAGCAGCTGTGTCAAGTCACTTTATTATCTATATTGTTATGCTTTTCAAGGAATTTTGCATAATTTTAACATATATAAAGAACGTTAAAGACACTGAAGGTAGACTTTAAGAAAGCATTTATAATACCACATTCAATATTTTATTTTATTAAATTATCAGAAAACAATAAGCACAATGGAATCCTATACTCTTATCTCTCAGTAGTTATGCAATAGTGAAGATAGGTTCTACTATGGAATATAGCTTTTAAAAGCCTGATTATTTGTTTCTAACACCATTACCAAGGAGATGTTTGGTATCCAGATAAATAGGTCAATGATTATTGATGATCTCTCAGTTGTTAATTTTAGGATGATATCCATAATTTTCCCATGATTTTGTTCTTTACTCTCTATAATCTGAATCTCAGTCTCTCAGAGTCCTCAAAATTGTGACACCTTAAGCAGAGAACTACACTTTGTCTATAACAGCTGCTTTTCCTATCTTTGTTCTCTCCTTATTTTCTCTCATGTTCTCTTATATAAGTATATCTAGGTCTGTGATCAAAGACTCCAAATGTGATGGCTTTACTCTCTCTCTGAAGGCAAAAAGTATTTAGATATTTGCATATATTTTTCCATCTTTCTTCTGTTCCTTGACCTCCCTCTAGTTTCATTCAGTTACCATTACAAGGATTTCACAAAGGTTGCACGGAACTTTACTTATACTTTTGCTTTTTTATTTCTACTGCTTCCTATTGTTATATGAAACAATATTGCACATATTCTTCCAATGGCATTTTTGACATTTTTTACAAAAAGCTTTTATTGTGGATGAATAGTGTTTGTTCCTTTTTGATTAAATGTTTTTGACTAAAATGCCTTCTAGATTCTTTTGGGATTTTTTTGTTTGCTTTTCATTAAGGCTGTTGATTTACATTGGCTAAGCATCTATATGAAATTATTAGTCAGTGTTGATTTCCCTTCTTCCATTTCACATTTTTTTTTTGCATCAAGAACTTGTTTAAATAGGTCAGGTTGAAATTGTTTTGATTATATATCATAATGGCATCCAATTATGTAGATAATCCATAGAACTCAGCAATCAGTATAGAGTATAGACATGTCTTGCACAGACCCTATAAATGGGCAATTAATTAATCTCACAATAGGAGGAATGTGGGCTGAATTGTTTTGAGGATATTGCAATTCTCTTCTTATAACTTCAAACTTTTCCCATAAAACAATGGCCTATTTAGAAGGATCTTAGCATATTTTATAGACTCCATATAATTTTTTTTAAAAATTAGTGTCATCCAGAAGTCAATGGAAAGGTACATGAGTGTAAGAAGATTGTAACAAAATAAGAATCTGTGGAGAAGAACTAAAATCAAAGATATTATCAATGAAATGTAAAAGAGAAGCTTGTCACAGTGAATGGAAGAGATAAACACTGGTCAACCCGAATGTTTTCTTGTTAACCTTTCAATGTTAAAAAAAAAAAAAAATGAAGGTCCCAAGCATAGTGTATGAATCCCCGTAATATTCTTATAAGAATTTCACAGGATAGGGCATCATGGATGGATCATATGTCCACATAGATGAAATTATAAATGCATTTCAATATTTGAATTTTTTTCATTTTCATTTTCTTCTAGGTTTACACTGATATTAATCTTTGTTCTAATAAGACAGCAGTCTAACTATACATAAACAGCTGATTTAGGAATGACTCCCAAATTAATATGGAGTCTTTTGCTGCCTATGAAAACAAAATAAATTTTATTTTTGTAATGTTATTCAAAACTTTTTTTTAATTCTTTTATAAAATGAAGTGTTCATTTATATAGGCTTTGTAGTCTACATGTCATTGGCCTCCCTTACACTTTAATCCTATACCATATTTTCTAACATATTGTTGGCCTCCCCAGTCTATTTCCAGCCTATTTCCATCATTTCTAAATTAAATCCAAGCATGTGTTGATTTAATTTAGAAGGTTTTGTCACATTCTTTGTAGAATTCCCCTACCTTTTTAATCTTCTAACACAAATATTAGCACATAAATTGAAATTATTTTCATAGTGACTTTTTTGCAAAAACCTATCATAAGCACTCTGATGCAAGATGATTAAATGTCCTATAAAATGTTTCATGTTTCCTGGGAATAAACACAAAATATACTCTGCTATTTTCTTATTTTCCTCTATAAGGAGAAACCATGATTGATCCTTTCATTCAGAACCAACTTCCTCCTTTTTATAAAGAATATATCCATATTGGTGCAATTCAATTCCTGCAGTAAAATGTTGACTTCATTGTTCACTGGATGAGGAGCTCATGTTTAGATTATCAGCAATTAAGTTAAAAAATAAAATAACTATGTGGTTCTTCGCATCCTCTGTCCCTTTTTTCTGCCACCATCATATAGAAACACTAGATTGAGGGCCATTTTGTACATTTCTAAGTTTCAAACTTGCCTCAGACAAAGATTTACCAGCAAGTAGTCAGTCTATCAATGATGAACAAAGTCACACTATTAAAATAAGCTGATCTGACACAATCTGAAAACATTTAATGGAGATAAATGTAAAATTTTACTAGGATTCAAAAAATCAACTTCCCAAGTAGAAGATTAAAATATGTGACCAAAGAGCAGTTTATCTGACAAGGTTATGAAAGTTTTAGTGGATTGAGAGTTTAATGTTCAATATAATCCAAAGTGTAATATAACAACCAAAAATGCTAATTTAATTTCAGACCAAATTAATAGTATGATAACATCCACAACTAAGGAAGCTATATTTATATTCTACTGTCTCCTGCTCATTCAATATTTTGAATGTTGTGTTTAATTCTGGAAAGACATTGATAAGCTGGAGAATAATCAGAGCATTATAGCCAAAATGGTGTTGAATTCAAGATGGATAAAAACTGGTTAAAGGAAATGAGGATATTTATCCTAAAGCAAAGAAGACTCATGAATGATGTGACAACTGTGTTCAAGTATCTGAAGGGCTTGCATAGGAAAGAATTAGATTTACTCTGTTTGGCCCCAGAGGGCAAAACAAGCAGAGACAGTAAGAAGTTGCACATAGTCATATTTCAATAGTGGATTATGAACTGCCTCGGGAAAATTGTGTTTTCTACCTCTTTTGAACACTTCAAACAAAGACTGGGTGATTATGTATTGAGTATGCTGTAGAGGTAATTCTTCTTAAGTGAAGGGTTGGAATATATAGCCTCTGAAGTTTCTTCTGAGTTTTTGTGATTCTATAATCTTCCTATCATTATCATATAAAGAAATCACTATAGTTTCAATAAATAGTGGCCAGTTTGAAATAAAAACCTAATAAGTACATCTAAAATTAAAAATGTGATATAATACAAATAACACTAGACTTGAAGAGGGAGGGTATGAGTTCTCACTACATCTTATCAGCTAGGTGATCTGAAATCAGATATCCCGTAGGCCTCACTTTCCTCATCTATAAAATGAGGGGATTGAATTAAGTTATCTTGATAGTCTCATCTAACTCTAAATCAAATGCTGTAGTGAGCTAAATAGACTTTAGAAATAAAGAAAAACTCTCACATAAAAGAAAAATGAACATCCAGTGTGAATATACATCTATAATCATAGAGATTTGCTTTACAAAAGTTATATGAAATGAACTATGTAGGAAATAAGATAATAATGACAAGCACTAATATGTATGTGGTGCTTTAAAAAATACAAGCTGTGTTATTTCAGTTGCTCTTTACAATAAAATGCTAGGCCCCTTTGAGCCTACTGCAAATTCTTAGCATAGCTGCTCTAATTTCCCCGAGGCCAAGGGCTTATGAGTCCAAACTTATAGTCACAGCTAATTCAATCCTTACAGAATATAATATTTTCTTATTCAGGTAGATTTATTACACTATTAAGTAAAATAATAGCACTGTTCCAGATTCACTTGTCTTCCCTTTCTTTATTTAAAAACATGTATTCTTTATGAATTTTTTCCTTTATTTTCTTTTTTAAGTGCCAGATACTTTATTAACATTATCTCATTTTAGTTACACAACAACCTTATGAGATAGGTACTATTATTATTCCCATTTTTTACACTTAAGGAAATTGAGGCAGATAGATTTCAAGTGACTACCTCAGTTTTCTCATCTGTAAAATGAGCTAGAGAAGGAATTAAATCTCTTCAGTATCTTTTCCACAGAAACACCAAATGGTGTTTCACCAATTTCCAAATGGAATCACAAAGAATTGCATAGAATTGAAAAATGATTGACCAATAACCCAGTGTAGTAAAAATAGAAGGAACTTTGGATTCAGAGTCACAAGACCTGAGTTTAAATCACAGCTCTGTGACTTAATGCCTGTATGATAACAGAGCAAATTTTATAACATCTCCAGAAGTTAGTTTCCACATAGTTCATGTATGGGCCTGGATTTCAATTTAGGTTTTCTTGAATCCATGTCCAGTGTCCTATCCTTTGTACCACCTAACTCCCTCTAAAACCTGGAAAAAGAAGATCTAGGTTCAAATTATATCTCATTAATTTATGTCATAAAAATGTTATATCATATAACCTTTTAGAATCCACTTTTCCTCATTTGTAAAATGGGATTAATAACACCTTTACTCTTTGCTATGTAGCTATTTTTTTTAAATAATAGCTCTTTATTTTCAAAATATATGCACATATAGCTTTTAACATTCACCTTTGCAAAACCTTGTGTTCCAAAATTTTCTCCCTCACTTCCCCTACTCCCTCCCTAGACAGCAAGTAATCCAATTATTGTTAAACATGTGCGATTCTTCTACACATATTTCCACAATTATTATGCTACACAAGAAAAATTAGGTCAAAAAGGAAAAAATGCAAAAGAAGTAGAAAGCAAGTAAACAACAACAGAAAAGGTAAAATACTATGTTGAGAATTCAGTCCTCAGAGGCCTCTTTCTGTGTGCAGGTGGTTCTCTCCATCCCAAGTCTATTAGAATTGGTTTGAATCACCTCATTGTTGAAAAGAGCCACATCCATCAGAAATGAACATCACATAATCTTGTTGTGTACAAGGTTCTCTTGGTTCTATTCACTTTGCTTAGCATCACTTCATGTAAGTCTCTCCAGGACTTTCTGAAGTCATCCTGCTGATTGTTTCTTATCAACAATAACATTCCATAACATTCATACACCATAACTTATTCAGTCCTTCTCCAACTGATGGGTATCTGCTCAATTTCCATTTCCTTGCCACTATAAACATTTTTGCACATATGGGTACTTTTCCATTTTTATGACCTCTTGGGGATACAGGCCCAGTAGATACTGCTGGATCAATGGCTACACACAATTTTATAGTCCTTTGGGCATAGTTTCAAATTGCTCTCTAGAATGATTGGGTCAGTTCACAACTCTACCCACAATGTATTAGTGTCCCAGTTTTCTCAAATTCCCTCCAACATTCATCATTATCTTTTCCTGTCATCTTAGGTGTGCAGTGGTACCTCAGAGTTTTCTTAATTTGCATTTCTCTGATCAATAGTCATTTACAGTATTTTTCAAATGACTAGAAATGGTTTTAATTTATTCATCTAAAATTGTTCATATGCTTTGACTATTTATCAATTAGAGAATGTCTTATATTTTTATAAATTTGAGTCAATTCTCTCTATATATTTTTTAAAGAGGCCTTTATTAGAACACCTGGATGTAAAATTTTCCCCCAATTTTCTGTTTCCCTTTTAAGCTTGTCAGAATTAGTTTTGTTTGTACAAAAATGTTTTAATTTAATATAATAAAAATTATCCATTTTGCATTTCATAATATATTCTAGTTCTTCTTTGACCACAAATTCCTTCCTTCTCCACAGATCTGAGAGGTAGACTATCCTTTATTCTTCTAATTTGCCTTACACTATCACTCTTTATACCTAAATCACATACCCATTCCAGCCTTATCTTGGTATAGAGTATTAGATGCTAGTCAGTGCCTAGTTTCTGCCATACTATTTTCCAGTTTCCCAACAATTTTTGTCAAATATTGAGCTCTAATCCCAGAAGTTGGGGTCTTTCAAACACTAGATTACTATAATCCTTGACTATTCTTGTAAACCTAACCTATTCCACTGATCAATTACTCTATCTCTAACCAATACCATACGATTTTGATGTTCCTCTCTGTCTTATTTTATTCATCTTCATATCCTCTCATGTTTTCTTCTTTTTACAGATGTCTTGGCTGCTAAATTTAGGTTCAGAGAGCAATCAAAAGGAAGGAATATCAACCCTATTCTCTATTGGAGCTTTCTAAATATTTCTTATAATAATACAATAGTATTCACTATTAGGTTTACTCTAAAAAAAATGACTATTCTGAAAATAAGTGACCTGCTTTATATTATTATTAATAATAATATTTAACAATATCACTGAGAGTAATGTTAGAAATCATGATAACAATGAATTCTAGTTCATTCCTTTTAGAATGCTTTCTTTTTCTTGGCTTATGTTGCCTAATGCTTTAATAACCCTCTTAAGTTTTTACTTCTAAACATATCAGAAAGGAAAGCCATTACAGAATCCAATTGTGGGCCAGTGTTAACTGAGAATATACCTTAGTACAAGTCCCAACCTAACTGAATAAAATGCAGGCTTTACTTGAGTGTTGAACCCAGGTGCTCAGAAAATGTAATAATGATCTGGAAAGGTTTGTTTCTATTCATAATCATTTATATCTACTCTACATTATATGTCTATGTATGTATATATATACACATATGCAAACATACTTATCCATACACATATAATTGTATTAATGCAATTACAGGAGTTAAGACTAGAAGTCATATTTTGTTACTAAATATATTTTATGTCACATTAAAATCACTTCAATTCATCACTTTCTGATCAATTTTAGTGATAATTTTCTTCTCATAAATTGATATGCAAAATGAATACAAATTGTTCATTAAATGCTCTTTTTTTTACTTCAGTAAATCTTATTTATGACCAGTATGAAAATATCATTTTCACCTTGCCTTACATTAGATTTGTTGAAACTTGTTTAAAAATATAGTGACCATTTCAGAAACTGGAGTTTAAGAATTTCCTATTTAAATAAATGTTCAGAATAAATAATATGTATGCAGTTCATCATTGGGATTCAAAGGTAGAATTTATTACTATGTCCAACATTGAGTATAACCCCCTGTAAAATTAACAGGAAAACAAACTAAATATCTTTTTATTGATTTATTATTCCTTTAGGCATTTTTTTTTGCATTCCCCAGTTAGGGATGATAGATTAGTAGAAGAAGGACTTCATTTATTCATCCAAAGATGGAGATTTAACTGCTTTGCATGTATTAGACAAAAGGATCTTGCAAATCTGAAAACAAGTTGAGATTTCATTACTTTTCTGAAATTGACTGCATTTGACATTTGCCCATTTTCTCCTCCTTTGCTTTCTCAAGGGATTATACTCTCCTACTTCTTTTCCTATTTCTCTACTCTCTTTCATTATACTTTATACTGCTCTTAACTTTTTAAGACAAAAATTCCAAAACTCTCTACTCCATCATTTTCTCATTTCTCTACATACTTTTTCTTGGCAATCATATTTACATGACTTTAAGTATCACTTCTACAGAGCTGACCTATCTTTTCTGTTCATATCATCCTAATGATCAAAAATTTTTCTGTAAGAAATAAAATTCAAACTCCTTTGCTTGGTATTCAAGCTTGATTAACAAACAGATACCACTTTATTTCTTTTCTTTTGTCATATGACATACTTCCATGTCCTCTATGCTTTTAAACATGTATGTCCCTCCATGCATTGTGTTGGTGTTTTTGCTTTACCTTTTCATCTCTCCTGTAAATTGAGGGTTCTAGAAAGTTTAAGAGACATCAGGAAGTAATATTGTCCTTATTCACTATTGTTCTATCCCCTTCTCTTCACTCCCATCCCCATTACTCTAATTTATATTTTCATAACTTTTCAGTTGAATTATTGCAATAGTTTCCTAATTGCTCTCCTTACTTCAACTTTCCAATGTGGCCCACAAGAATTGTCAAAGAGATTTTCCTAAAGCATAAATCTGTATCACTCCCTTTCTCAATAAGCTGTGTTATTGTTCAATTGTTTAAGTGATGTCCAACTCTGCAAGATCCCATTTGAGGGTTTTCTTATCAAAGATACTGAAGTAGTTTGCCATTTTCTTCTAACATTATTACTTCTAGAAGAAAAAATACATCCTCCTGTGTTTGCCATTCAAAGTTTTTCAAAACCTAGCCCTAATATACCTTCCTAGCTCTATTATATATTACTTTCCTTCACACAAATCTATTTTCTTGCTTTCTCTCATACATAAAACTCCAACTTTTCTGCAGGCTGGTTCCCATTCCTGTAATGTATTACTTCTAGCTCTTAGAATCTCTTATTTTCTTCAAAACAAGTATCAGGTCCTACATAAGTCATTTTCTAATCCTCTAACTACTAAAACAGCTAGGTGGAGCAATGGATTGAGCACAAGAAGTAGCCCTGAGTTTAAATCTTCCCTTAGACCTTTACTATCTGTGTGACCTATATGAAGTCACAACCCTTTTGCCTAAGTTTCTTGATCTATAAAAAGATCTGGAAAAGGAAATGGCAAATCACTGTAGTATTTTTGCCAAGAAAACCCTAAATGGGAATATGGAGAGTCAGATAGGACTGGAAAACAATTGACAGACAACTTGTAGCACTCCTTCCCTAACCAATCATCTCTTTCATACATATACAAGCACAAATTGTCACCCACTGTTAGAAAGAAATCTTCAGGACAAATATGTCTCACTTTTGTATTTGTATCTCCACAGTGCAACCCACATCAACTTTTTGGGTCTCATTTAAGATTTTTTTTTTGTGATTCCCCCTCATTCTCCTTCTATACTTCAACAAGGAGCTGTACAAAAGAACAAGTGGTTTTGAATATACTTATATAATACTAATTTATCATTCCTTATACTTTGGGCATATCTTATTTCATGCTTCAGGAAAAAATAGCACTAACTAGGATATTCCTCCATTGCCCTTTTTCTATTCTCTTTTTCTATTCATCTTACTGGAAAACAGTAGGAACTTAATAAATTAACATTTATCAATAGAAAAATTGATTGGCAGAGAGAGAATAGGGAATCTATACTATCCTCAGGATGCTCTGGGATAGGAAATATCAATCTATACCCTGTGGGTGAATATCGAGTTATCTGCCTCTTCTTTCAGCTGTGCTTGAGGTTTAAACTTGTTTATTCTGCAGGTGGTCAGGCACAGAGGAGTTACACTGTAGTTTAGTCTTCTGTAAAGACAGGAGTAGTTTACACTGTGATGTGAGAAGTCACTGGAGCAACTGGCAACTACTATTAGTAAGAACATAATTCTACTCTCTGCTGTGATTGAGACTGCTAGAGACTAGCACTGCAAAGGAGAGTGTGATCCTGAGTCAGGGACAGGAATGCAAGCCATGACAAGAGCATAAAAAGTACTGAGACTTCCAGCTAATGTGAAATCAGTTGCAGAGAAAAGGGACTCTTAGGAAGATGCTGGAAATAAGAGACTGATTTCTCTTACTTTGTTCCTCATTATCTTTCCCTCATATTTCCTAATCCAGAGATAGGGATCCTGATATACACATACTGATTTCTATGAGCTGGTATGCAGGTGATTGAGCAATTCTCCCATTATCCTCCAGGACCTTCCATGGAAAATGAGCAAAGATTTAAGGGATGGGATGGAGGTGGATGCCATGTCCTATATAATTTGATTTGATTGAATTGTAAATCAATCAATATGCATTCATTAAGTGCCTACTCAACCTCTGGGTTAGTAAACAAAGAATATAAAGATGAAAAAATGAAGCAGTCCTTATATTCAAGGAGCTTAAATTCTATAGAGAAAAGCAACAGCTACCACTATATTCAATAAAATAAATAATGGAGATAGAAACCAGAGAGAAGATAGTTCTATTGAATAGAGGAGGTTCACAAACAGGGTACATAGATTTTGAATTTGAATATATTGAGTATTATTCCTCTAATTTAATTCTAGACCCTGTTTCAGTTCATGAAGCCATATTCTGAAAATGACCATCTGCAGGTGAATATAGCTGATACAAAAGCATTGAGATGGAATAGAGAATAGTCTACATGAAAAAGTGCAAATTAGCCAATATGTCTATATTGTAGAATGTGTAGAAAAGGTGTCAAAAGACATGATGCCTTCATGAGAAAGGTAAATCATGGTGAACACCTAAAGATAGAAGGAATCTTAGAAAAAGAGATATAGGATCAAGAGTTGAAAGATTTAAGGGACTTTGGAAGTTCTCTAGTCCAACTACCCTAATTCTATTGCTGAGAAAATGGAGTGCCAGAGAGAAATGACTTGCCCAAGTTGATTCAGGTGGTTAATGGTAGAGCCAATATTCAAACTCAGGGTCTCTGTAATACAACAGAAGAAAGTTTTCAGAAACAGAAGGCAAAGAGGATAATGACTAGGGTTACATTTACAACAGGGAACAGTGATTGTTAGCAACAATTAGGACTACTAGCAGTGACTGCCTTTGATGGTTATCTCCTCTTCCTCCCCCATATTACCCCCAAACATATAATTCCACATTCTTCTTAACATTCTACTTGGCTTAGGTCTTCAAGGAAATGTAAAGTTTTAAGGAAGTATCTATCATCTACCCCATACAAGTAGGAAAATATGCCAGGAGATAAGACATTACAACTATAGTGCCTTGGAGCAATGTTAATGTAGCCTTTCAGTCATATAAGAGATCAGGTCTGGACAACTTTTACTAAGGGTAGTTGGGGGAAAATCATCATGGTTAGCACTACTACAGACTGTAGATCACTTTGACCATAAGAGATAAAAATTCTAAACCTGATAATTATGGACCAAACAATGAACAAGAAGTAAAATATTCTTGGCAGTAAATTCCATAAGTTCAAAATAGTTAAGGGGGAGGGGGGAATAAATGATAAATTCACAAAAAAAAATGGTATTAAATTTTTTTTAGTATCTCTTCTGCAGACCAAAAAAGGGAGATTGCAATAATTATGAAGCCAAGAATCAGAGTTTGAAAAACCTTTCTCTGTCTGTATATTGAAATATCTTTTTCATGATCTGTTGATCATTCTTTAAATTCTTGCATTTTTCTTCTGAACAATTAGAATTTATTGTGCATGAGCCATTGACAGTTGTCATTAGGTAGAATGAATGAGATTTCTCTACTTAGGAGCCATGCAGGAATAATAAGGAAGGAAGAGATAATTGAGGACCTGTGCAATTATACATAGTAGATGCTTAATAATTATTGAATGAATGTTGGACTCACAAACATTCATCAGGAAATACAGTCTTGACAACACAGATTATGAAAACGTAGTTTCATCTGTTTACTGTCTTCTTAAAATATGTCACTGGGAATTACATGAGCTATTTTAATAATAATAATAAAACTAATATAATAGTATATTAATAATACAAAGATTATAGTAATATAATTGTCATAGCTAGCATTTATATAATGCTATATGGTTTGAAAAATTTTTTGCAAATATTATATCATTTGGTTCTCTCAACAACCCTTGGAAATAGGTACTATTATTATTCCTAGTATATAAATTAGGGAACTGAGAAAGTTAAGTGATTTGTCCAAAGTCACACAGCGAGTGTCTGAAGTTGCATTTGCATTCAGGTTCAGGTCCAGCTCTATATCCAATATACGATCTAGCTGCCTCTCTTCTTATTTATAACCCATAGATAGTGTTGTATGCTCCAATGACTAAACATTTTAAGAATTATTGTTCTGGATAAAGAAAGTCTAAGAAAGGATCATCGATTATCCATCAAAAGGTAAGCATCATAGCTGTATTACAAATGCTAGAACCTTGATTTTATTGAGTATCTCCAATTTATTCCATATATTTCTTGTTTGTACATATTTGGTATTCACATGATCTCCTCTATTAAGCTGTGAACTCTTTGAGAGTAGGGACTGTCTTTTGCCTTTCTTTGTGTACTCAGCACAGTCCCAGCTATATAGTAAGAACTTAATAAATACTTATTGACTGACTGTCTGAAATAGTGCTGCTAATCTGAACAACTGGCTATTTAGTCCGTTTTTTAATGCACAAATGATATAGTAGATAGAGCACTGGGCTTGGAATCAGGAAAACATCTTTATGAGTTCAAATGTAGCCTCACATCCTCACTAGCTATGGGACCTTGGACAATTCACTGAATTTTTTGCCTCAGTTTACTCATCTGTAAAATGAGCTGAAAAAGAAAGTGGCAAACCATTCTAGTATCTTTGTTGAGAAAACCCCAAATGGGATCATAAAGAATCAAACATGATTAAACAACCAAACAATAAAAATCTGGGGGCAATAAAGATTACATGAAAGGGATAAAACCAAAATTACTCATTATCTCCTATTTAAAACTAGCTGCTATTATCTTCATCTTAGTTTTACATAGAACTTATGTCAATATAATATTCAATAAATGACAGCAATAAAAGCATTTAGAACTTTCATTAAATGTATCTTTTAAAATGTATGAATGATTAGTATCAAAAGATCAAGAAAGCCCTTATTTAAACACTGGTATGAGTAGATATGCAGTTCTTGAGGAAATAAATACCATTGGCCACAGTTTATTAGTTTCTGCTCTCCAAAGTCCACTAGTTCTGATTAGTATTATTTATAAATCTTCTTTCTCCAAAATACTGAACAATGATATTGCATTGTATTTCAAAATATCAGTTCAACCACTGAAAAGTCCTAACTCCAGAAGCTATTTTTTCTTAAATAAGGACACTAGAAGCACTACTGAACCCATTGAACTTAATGATTTAGACATAAATCTATTTTAGGAATGCACATTTCAATATATTTTTCACCCATCATATTGCTATTTCTTAATAGAAAGACTTTGACTCACACATGACTTTGTAGAGTTGGTCTATGAAAGAAAAATGATTTAGATTTGGCACTCCTAGGGAATAGAACAAGAAGCAAAGAGTAGAAATTGCAAACAGAAAAGATTCAACAGTTTAAATACTTTTAGATCTATCCTAAGGTTTAATGAGAGAGGAGTCTAGAAAGTCATCCAACATCAAGAAATGCATTGAGAAACAATTTGGAATTCCCAAGTTGTCCCTTTAAACTAAAATGAGACTAGCAAACAGCGTGTGTGTGTGTGTGTGTGTGTGTGTGTGTGTGTGTGTGTGTAGCTCTGGGGGTGTTGGGTGTAAAATCAATCTGTTTGGGATCATATCAATGAATCCCAGAAATTCAATTTCTTCTTGCTGCAGAAGTTGGTTGATAACTTGTCCTGAATATAGTAGAAAAAATTCCAATTCATTGGACTAAATGATTTCTGGATTCTTTTCCAACCTTGAGGTTCTGTTGTATTTTCATATACTTCTGGAGACTAATGGTTTTTGAAACATAGTCTAAAACATATTGTTGTCAAAACTTAGTTTGCTGAATAAAAATGCAGGACAGGCAAACTAGAGATAGAGGTGAACAATGATATCAAAAACTGGAGTAACACAACAGATTAAAAGCATGGCCAATAGATGGGGCAGGGATAGGAGAAGAACTTGTAGTGAAAAGAGTTTTTGTTTATCTTGATATTGTGTATATCATTCTTCCTAGTTTTTCTTGGAAAATCAAAATACTGTAAATTATAATTCTGTGAAAAGAAGCATTTTCCTCTAAAAGCATTAAAAACACTGAGAATTCAAAGATTTTAGAAAATATGACAAGGGTTCTTTTCGTTGAAAGAAATTCAACGTGCTGTTTTGAGTATGTTTACTTTAAATTTCAGGCATTCTTTTTTCAGAATGGAAAGTGTGGTCTTCAGAAAGCCACAGTTTCCATTGTATAGCTTAAAGGATAGAGACTGTTTTCTGTTACTAATGTATCCCATTTTCCAGGCAATTTTCTGATACTATAAAACAATTAAGGAAGACGACCTCTTCTAGACTATTTTGCTAAACGTTCTGAGTGCCATCTGCTGTATGCTTATGGCTACTGTATGAATAGGTAAAGACTACTCCTTAGTTGATGCAGGAAGTCGATAAAACTAGAAACAACTCCTGTATCCTTGATGAATAAGTCACATGATGATCTTAAAATTCTGGAGAACAGTGTTTTCAGGCTAACTTTATCTATAAAGAGATCTATGATTAATAATACATTCTATGATTAACGTACAGACTCACACATTTAGAGCTAGAAAGGACCATAGCCCAACCTCTTCCCCCCAAAAAAAAAATTTATAGCAAAGGAAACTGGAGTAAAGGGAAAGGGAAAATGATCTTTACAAATAGATTCATTTGATCTTCATAATAACCTTAATAAATAGGTGCTGTTATTATCCTCATTTTCCAGCTGAAGAAATTGAGACAATCAGAGATCACCTGACTTGCCCAGGGGAGCATAGATAATAAATGTCTGAGGCTGAATTTAAACTCAAATTTTCCTGACTCCCCGACCAGTGCAATATTCATTGTATGCATTGAGGCCAAGACAACTTAGAAATTTGTCCACAGACACAGAAGTAGAATGAAATAGGATCAAGATTTGAACTTAGGTCTCCTGGTTTCAGAGCCTTCTTTCCACTGTACCACTCCACTTCCATGGGGTTTTGATGCAGGTTGGTCATTTTCAATCATGTCCAATTCTTCATGATCCCATTTGGGGTTTCCTTGGCAAAGATGCTAAAGTGATTTGCATTTCTTTCTCCAGCTCATTTTACAGATAAGGAAACTGAGGCAGAAGTATTAAGTCACTTGCCCAGAATCACACAAGTAGTTAATGTCTGTGGGACATGTGGGAGATGAATCTTCTTGACTCTAGGCCAATGAGATTATATATTGTGCCATCTAACTGGATTAATGTGTATTGAATATAGATTATAGTTATATGGTATGATATATCACATGTATATCCCTGTTATATTTATGCTTTCCTTTATTAAAAAAAAAAAAAAACAATGCTTACAATTATTCCAGCCAAGGAGCAGTTTGTAGCCAGCTTTATCTCTTTTTAGAAAGCAACTATGAAGCCTTGAAATGTGTTTTTTAGGAGAAAAATAATGCAAACTTCATTTACACTCTCTAAAGGTTGAAAACAATTCAAAAGTAACTCCTGAAAAAGTTCATGTGTATCAGAGACCACATATTTTCTTGTTGAATGATAAACTATGTTTAATTTTTTAATTAATTAACTAATTTAATACACATTGCTTTATGAATCATGTTGAGAAAGAAAAATCAGAAAAAAAAAAAGGAAAAACCATGGAAGAGAGGAAAAAAACAGGAAAAAGAAGTGAACATAGCATGTGTTGATTTATATTCAATCTCCATACTTCTTTTTCTGGATGCAGATGGCATTTTCTATCCAAAGTCTATTGGTATTGTTTTGGATCACTGAACCACTGAGAAGAAGCAAGTCTTGATCATCTCACATTCTTACTATTATTGTGTGTACAGTGTATTCCTGGTTCTGCTTGTTTCACTCAACATCAGTTCATGTAAATCTTTCTAGGCCTTTTCAAAATCAGCTTATTCATCATTTTTAAATAGACCAATAATATTCCATTACCTTCATGTACCACCATCAATTCATACATTCCTCAATAGGCATCTTTCATTTTTCAATTTTTTGTTACCACAAAAGAGCTGCTACAAACATTTTTACACTTGTGGGTTCTTTTTTCCTTCTTTATGATTTACTTAGGATATAGATCAGTAGTGGCACTATTTAGTCAAAGGATATGCACAGTTTTATAGCCCATTGGGTTTAGTTCCAGAATGCTCTCCAGAACTATTGGATCATTTCACAACTTCACCAACAGTAATGCATTAGTGTCCCAATTTTCTTACATCCCCTCCAATATTTATCATTCTCTTTTCCTGTCATCTTAGCCAACCTAAGAAATATAAGGTGGTACCTCAGAATTGTTTTAATTTGTATTTCTCTAATCAATAATGATTTAGAGCATTTTTTTCATATGACCATAAGTGATTTTAATTTCAGCATCTGAAAATTGTCTGTTCATATCTTTTGTCCATTTATCAATTGGGGAATGTGTATTCTTATAAATTTGACACAGTTCTTTATATATTTTAGAAATGAGATCTTTATAAGAAACACTGGCTATAAAGATTTTTTCCCAACTTTGTACTTCTCTTTTAATCTTGTTTCTGTTGGTTTTGTTTGGATAAAACCTTTTTAATTTAATTTAATCAAAGTTGTTCATTTTGCCTTTCATAATGTTCTCTAATTCTTCTTAGGTCATAAATTCCTCCCTTCTTCAAAAATCTGATAGGTAAATTATCCCTTATTCTCCTAATTTGTTTATGATGTCATTCTTTATACCCAAATCATGTATCTAATTTGAACTTGTTACATACATTTTGGTATGGAGTATGAGATATAGGTCTATGCTAAGTCTCTGACATATTATTTTCCAGTTTTCCCAGCAATTTTTGTCAAATAGTGGGTTATTATTCCAGAAGCTGTAATTTGGCAGTTTATCAAATACTTGATTACTATAGGCCTTTATTATGATGTCATGTATATTTAATCTATTTAACTGATCTATTCTTACATGTCTTAGTACTAAATGCTTCTGCTACTTTATAATATAGTTTGGGGTTTGGTACTACTAAGTCACCATCCTTTGCATTTTTTTCATTAATTCCCTTGATATTCTTGACCTTTTTTCCTTCCAGAAGAATTTGGTTATTTTTTTTTAGTTCTATAAAATAATTTTTTGGCAGTTTGATTAGTATGGCACTGAACAAGTAGTTCAATTTAGGCATATTGCAATTTTTATTATATTAGCTTGGCCTACTCATGATCAATTGATATTTTTCCAGTTGCTTAGATCTGACTATTTGTGTGAGAAGTTTTTTGTAACTGTATTCATATAGTTCTTGCATTTGTCTTGGCATTTTGACCATAGTTATTTTAAAAGGAATTTCTTTTGTTATCTCTTGCTGATAGGCTTTGTCATTGATATATAGAAAGGATGATGATTTGTGTGAATTTATTTTATATCCTGCAACTTTGCTAAAGCTGCTAATTTTTTCCAGTATGTTTTGGACGATTTTCTAGGACTTTCTAAGTATATCATTATATCATCTACAAAGATTTTGGTCATGACCTTTGTTTAGACCAATAATTTTTAAATTTAATTTAAATTTAAATTAATTAAAATATAAATTTAATTTTTTAATATTTAAAAATATTTTAAAAGAGGAGAAAGAAGATTTTAAATGGAAGAAGTAGTTATAACATTTTAAGAAATTCAGTTAGAAACAAAAATTTCAGAAAAGTTGTTCCTTCAAGGTTGCCTAAAAGTTTCAGGTTTCTCTATGTGTGGTGGAAGTTTGTTTGTTTGTTTTTTTCATCAACCTGACAAGGAATCACTTCAGATCTAGAAAGATATAGATATCAGAATACTTCAGATCTAGGAAAAAAAATGAGAGATTATCTAGTCAAATCCAAATTTGCACAGAAATTCCCTGGGCAACAACACCAAAGTGTTTCAGTGAAGGGGAAATTACCACTACTCTCTCTTTCCCAAGACAGAGGTCTTTTCTCTTTTTGTTGCTATTCAGTCATTTCTAACTCTTTGTGACCTAATGGATCATGACAATACAATGTGGTTTTCTTGGAAAAAATATTGGAGCGGTTTGCCATTTTCTTCCTTCTTGTTATTATACAGATGAGGAACCTGAGGCAAACAGAGGTAAGTAACTTGCCCAACATCATATAGCTAGTGTCTGACCCTAGTTTTGAACTCAGGTCTTCCTGACTGCAGACCCAGTGCTCTATCAATGGATACAGCCCTATCAGAGCCCCCTAGTTGTCTTTTTCTATTTTTGCACAGCTCTAAAAATATTCTAAACAAGTTTGTTTCAGTATGAAGCCTAAATTTCTCTTCTCTGCAACTTGTGTCCATCACTCTTTGGTTTGTTTGTTGGGACAAGACAAAATAAGTTTAAGCCCTCATTTACATGATAGCTTTTTAAGAGCATGAAGATAGCTATGCTTCCTCACTTCCACCCACACTGCAACCCAAGTTTTGTTTTGTCCTTTTTTTTAATTTTCTTGTCATTTTCATTTTGAAATTCATTTATTTTTTAAGCAGTAGTGTTGCTGTGAATTTGCCAAATCTAAGTAAGGAACTTAAACAATTCCTTGACTAAAATAAATTCTCTCAATTTTCTGTAAATTATATAAATATGGATGGGTATTAATCACAAAAATAAGTTGCTATGTAGTTCCTTTTTTACTTCTAGATCTCCATTTTTAGGAATAAAATAAATTTTATCATTTGCTTGTCTTCTTAATGGGTAAGAGAAGGACTAGAAAGAGGGAAAGAATTCAGAAGTCAAAAAAATATATAAGAATGGTAAAAATGAATAAATATATTTTAATTAATAAATTAATTCAAAGACCATTAAATTGTCCAAAGGATATTTGCCACATTTCATAGGTCTTTAATTAAGTTCAAATCCCAGTAAAACAAACAACAACAACAAAACAAATTGAATGTTAACAGAGGTTGAATCTGTACTTAAAATCATATCATCTATTTCCTTCAGAACTTCTAGAGTAAACAATAATGATCTCCAACTAGCTATAGTTATTTTTTTCTTTTTCTCTCTCTTATCCCCTCTCTATTTTGCATCTGCTAAGCAGCCTAGTTTTAACTCCACAGAAGAAGATGCCCCTGTCAGGATAGCTCTTCACTAGATCAAGACTTGATTGACACCATCTCCCTTAGTGTCTTCTTCCCTCTGATTGGAAGGCTGGAGGGTAAATGACCAAACTTCTCCCATTACCTTCCTTTTAAAGGGCAACAATTGGATTCTCAGTCACTTCACTTTTCCTCTCTACCTAATTTACACTTCATAGAACAAGAAACATTCTGGTACCTCACACCCTCCCTTTTCCTACTTCCTGTGGTACATTGTCTCCCATTTTAGATTGTTAGTTCCTTGAGGACAAGGATTATCTTTCTTTTTTTATGAATTATATCCCCATTGCTTAACATTGTTCCTGGCACATAGTAGGTGTTTAATAAATGTTTATAGGATTAGATCACCAGTGATCGTTGCCTATAGGTTGCTGATAAATATTAGTATAAACAGGCTGGATTCCTAAAGTGTGATTGTGACTTCAGGTTATAGCAGTAATCTTGTGGGGCTACTTTTAACACTATAACTTGATATGGAAGGATAATTTTTCAACATTGACCCTTGCAAAACCTTGTGTTCAAATTTTTCCCCCTTTCCCCCACCCATTCCCTCCCCTAGATGGCAAGTAATCCAGTATATGTTGAACATGGAAAAATATATGTAAGTCTAATATAGGCATATATATTTATACAATTATCTTGCTGAACAAGAAAAATCAGATCAAAAAGGAAAAAAAAATTTGAGGAAGAAAATAAAATTCAAGCAAGCCACAGCAAAAGAAGTGAAAATGCTATGTTTTGATCCACCCTCAGTTCCCACAGTCCTCTCTCTTAGTATAAGTGGCTCTCATCAACACAAGATCATTGAAACTGGCCTGAATCATTTCATTGTTGAGAAGAGCTAAGTTCATCAGAATTGATCATCATATAATATTGCTGTTGCCATGTACAATGATCTGGTTTTGCTCATTTCACTTATTCACTTTTAAGAAGAAGTTAAAAGATGCAATGTTCTTGGTGGCTTTCTGGAAGTCTTTGGGCAGCCTTCATTTCAGCTCAGTAATCTCCAGAAGAGTAGCCAGGTATTAAAGTCCAGATCCTTTATTATCTCTTTCAAAGTCTTGTCTCCTTTCCTGTGGCCCAGTTAGCTTTCTTAAAGGCCTTCTGGAGTCTTGGTTTCAGTGAAGAAACTAAGGAGGGGAGCCTGCTCCCAAGGTGATGTGAGATGGGATGAATGAATCTGAGTCCAAGGGCTTGGAGTTCAGCTGCCAGTCCGCTTGTCTTCCCTAATTCTGAGCCCAAGCTCTCTCAGGTCCCCAGGAGAGCAACCAGGAGCCTGACTGAAAGTGGAAATGTATCTCTCTCCTTGGCTACAAGAGCTTGGCTTATATACTCTACACTAAGTATAAACTTGTTGTAAGATTAAATCAATCATACTGAACTTAGAGAACTATTAAGCACCAGGCTAAACTAGATAACCATTGTATCATCAGTTCCACTTGCTACTTGTAAGAATCCTTGTTTCAAGTTCCGAGTTCTGGCCCATAACAAAAAGATGCCAACTTTAATATTTAGAAGTATTTAATGAATCCTTTATCTCCTCTTTAAGTCCATAAAAGTACCAAAGTGTACTTTTTAAATACTTTTCAAAAAGCCATTCTCCTACTGATGGGCATGTACTCATTTTCCAGTTCCTTGCCACTACAAAAAAAAAGCTATATGAATATTTGTGGGTCCTATTCTCTCTTTTATGATCTCTTTGTGAAACACTCAGTAGAGACACTGCTGGATCAAAAGGTTAAGCCTTATTTTCCTTACTTGATGGAATCCATCTTAAAATTATATAATACATAGCACAGTATTAAGAATCAGAAATTCTCTCCTGGTATTGAAGAAGATGGATTTCTGTTTTGTACATAACATCTTTTGTTTCTTCTCAGAAACATTTTCTGTCTCTATTTCTGTTCAAATTAACAAATATTTTGGTCAAATTGTAAATAATTTTTCTCTTGAACAAATGAATAATATTCTCACTTTCTTCTCCCAAATGTTCTTCTAATTTACATAGTGTTTCCAGTGAATATATTAAGTAGCAGGAAGGTTTTTGAACATGTTTCCATTGTAGTTTTTCCATAAGATCTTAGTCTGCTTTAGTAGAATGAGCACATACCTCCTTTCTTGTAAAATGAAAGATCTATTGAGCTAATAGGCAGCCTGCTCCATTTCCATTCAGGAAGCAACGTTTCAAAATGTACAAGAGCTTTAGTCTTAAAACACTCCAGAGTATAAGGTTCTTGCATATTTCAGTCCCTCACCAGCCCAGATGAAAGTTTTCAGGCAGTCTGGATAAAAGTCATTGTGTTCTTGTGATGGAAAACCAAAGTAGCACTTAGGCTTGTTTTTGAATTTTTGCCAGTAGTTATTTTCTTACATTACAGACTGTTGTAACTGTCATTGGGTATATAATTCCCAATACATTCTTGATAATTAAACAAGTTGCCAGTGATCACTATAAAATTATTATAACTAAATATACCTTAAAATTACTGACATAGGGAGAAAACCTAATGGACAGCCTAAAATGTCTCTGTTGATTAATTAGATCAAAACTAAAACGATCCAATACTGAGCATTCCATGAAATGCATGACTAAAAAATAAGTGGAAACACTGACCTGTCTGCCTATGTTCTATGACTATTGGTTGGAATTATGTATCAAAATCAGGAAGGAACTATCAAGGTCATCTAATCAAACCCCATAACTTTACAAATGAGGAAGCTGAGACCCAGAAATGTTATGCATTTTACTCAGTCACATAGACAATACACATCAGAGCCAAGATTCTAGACCAGGATAACACCTTACACAAACACACACTTTCCCATCAGTCACCAAAAAAGATCATACAGAAATTACAAGACCATACATATGTAATTTCAACAGCTTGTCACTCTACAGAAAACATCACTGCATAAATTACATTAAAAAATGATAAAAGAAACTCTGGAAGAGTAACTATTAAATCCTTTATATATCAAGAAGTAAATTCTATGAGGCTAGAAACTAAGATATTTGAGAATGGTTTCTAGGGCTAAAGAGAACTCCCCTTTTTTCCCTCTGGAATAGGTAGCCTGATGAGAAGAAGCAGTATCTACCTTATTTGACAAATAGATACTCTTCTTAAATTCTTTGGTTTTAAGGAGGAAAAAGTTTGCTTCTATTACTAGAAGGTCCCAAAAGACTTTGGTGATGCTCTTTGCCAACTCTTCTGATGCTATATTGTGTATAAATTGAGTCAGCAAAAATCTGAATTTTCAATGTTTTTATTACAGAAGGATAAATTTCATTTTATCATGAATTTTTTCTCAACTAAACGTTCTATAATTTTTTGAAAGATATCACTTGCCCACTTCTAACTCAATCATATAAGTTTTGGCTTTCTATCCCCAGTTTTGCTGATCTTTTAGTGAAATATCTTTTAATTTTCTATATAGTTTTACCTCTTTCTATGTATGTTTAATAGATGCTATTAAATCACAAGTTATCTACTTATCCCCACCCCCAAACCATTAATTCCTGCTTGTAGAAGTTGAAAGCACATTTTGAAGTCTTTCTGGGGAAAAAAAAAACAAAACTCAAAACATTATAAATTTTTTTCATTGTAAAGATAATTTTGTATCTTTAAAGTTCATAGCACTAATGACATGACTGTATACTTCAATCTTAATATTTTCCTGTTTGTCACATTCTTATTTATACATCTGATATTACTGTGTGTTGTAAGAAAAAGGTGGGATTTTGTGTAAAAAATATGTATATATGATGAACAGACTGATTTCAGAAAAGCCTGGAAAGACTTATAGGAATTGATGCTAAGTGAAGTGACCAGAGCCAAGAGATTAGTGTACACAATAACAGGAAGATTATATGATGATCAACTGTAACAGACTTGGCTCTTTTCAACAATGAGGTGATTCAAAGCAATTCCAATAGACTTGTGATAGAAAGTGTCATTCACATCCAGAAAGAAAAAAAAAAAAAACTATGAAGAATGAATGTGGATCAAAACATAATATTTTCACTTTTGTTGTTGTTATTGTTTTTTTCCTTGTTTTTCACATTTGATCTGATTTTTCTTATGCAACATGACAAATATGAGATATGGAAATATTGTACATGTTTACCCTATATCAGATTGCTTACTGTCTTGGGGAGGAGGAAGAGAGGGAAAGAAGAAGAATTTTGGAATACAAGATTTTGTAAAAGTTGAATGTTGAAAATCATCTTTGCATGCATTTGGAAAAAATAAAATATCATAACAACCTTTAAATAAGACAACCACAAATAAGTATGCAAAATGATAAATACAAAGGGTTATGAAATTTCAAAGGCATCCAAAAACTTTTTATATAAGAGAATGTGGGGGAATTGAGGAGATTTCATGGGGAAGTTGTATTTGATTTAGACCTAGAATGAATAAGATTTTGGCATACAGAGACTGACAGAAAGATGTTCCAAGAAGAGAATATAGGTTAAGAAAAGCATAAGAATAGAAAACTACAATGAGTGATAGAGTTTATAATGATATATGAAGGGGAATGGATAAGGATGAATTGCTTGGATTAGAGAAAAATCAGAAAGCCTTGCATGGCAGTGAGAGAATATAGGATGAAGTCATGAAATCGTTTCAAATGTAGAACCAGTAAAGGAAAGGGTAGTTGAAAAGGAATGTTGAAATACAATCATGATAAGTCTTAGATGACAGATTAAGGAGTTTATATTATATTTTATTATCTAGAACAGCAGCTATCAAGGTTGACATAGATATCAAGCTATCTCTAGAAATAGAATGATAGATCCCTTAAGAAAAACATTTTACTATTTTATCAAGCATGGCATCTAGGACTTGTCAGAAAAAAAATAATAAGTACACTAATTCCTCAAGCTCAGGTTTCCAACTATGAAAAAAAATTTTTTAGTTGTGCCAAGATAGTGAGTACACTTCTGGTGGGATATCATCATATCAAAAATCCAACCACTGGGAAACATTTGGAAAATCATTTAAGACCTTTTCATTTAGGAATTCATTAGGTGAAGCCAAAATAGTGACTTCTAAAAACATATAAACCCCTTGAAATTCTTGCAAAGCTCCTTAGCCCCAGGGAATAATATCTGTTCTGGTTCTTCTTCCTTCATTTGGTTCTAGTGCAAGTTACATGGACTTAAAAGAGATTTTCCAATTCTGAGGCTAAGTAGCTAAGAGGCAGCTGAATTGTTATAGTACCTCACTTCTTGATTCTCAAAATATAATTTCATATTATGTGAAATGAATGGCATTAGATATACTCTGGAAAATTACAAAGTAGTAGCCTATAATGACAAAATTTATATATTTTATCATACATGTCAAGTTCTCCTTAACTTTAGTCCCAACTCAAATACCATCTTCTACAGTAAGCCTTTTAATCATAGGGGTTTCCTCTTTTTATTATTTCATATTTATCCTTCGTATAGTTTACTTTGGAGATAGCTAGGTGGCACAGTAAATAGGGTTTGGGGCCTGGAGTCAAGAAAGCTCATCTTCCTGAATTCAAATCTGACCTCAGACATTTACTTGATATTTGACTCTAGGCAAGTCACTTAACCCTATTTGTCTAAATGTCCTC
This sequence comes from Antechinus flavipes, assembly GCF_016432865.1. NCBI lineage: Eukaryota > Metazoa > Chordata > Mammalia > Dasyuromorphia > Dasyuridae > Antechinus > Antechinus flavipes. The sequence continues at coordinate 240,805,032 of NC_067401.1, forward strand.
CTCATATGTAAAATGAGAAGAAAATGGCAAGTCACTCCAGTGTCTTTGCAAAAAAAAAAAAAATTAAAAACAAAACAGCCACATAAAATCAACTGTGACTTAGAAAATGATTTAACAAAAAAAAGTTTGTTATGTGTATATTTGTTTCTATTTTCATCTCCCCCATTTGATTGTAAGCTCCTTGAGGACTTTTTCCTCTTTCCCCCTAATACTTAAGATAGCCCCTGATACATAGTAGGAACTTAATAAATTTTTATTGAAGAAATCTCACTAATAAAAGATTAATATTATATGTTAATAAGTCTATAAATATGATATTATAAATATATTTATAATTAAATATGGATCATTTTATATACGGATTATTTTTGCAATGACTTTGGATTAGCTTTACAAAGTCTTTGGTTAAGATATTTAAAAATATCATAGCCTATTCATGGGAGAAAGCTTCCAACGATACACTTGTGTGAGCAACAAACTTTGAGAAAAGTTTATTACAGCTGCTCATGCCACAAAACTGTGTGAATTCAGCCATGCAACCACTCAAAGACTGTATTTTGTTGTTTACATTTGAGATTTATAAAAATGCAATGATTTGCCAAGTCCTCTGGGCACAAATACAACCAAAACACTAAACAGAGAAAAAAGCAGACTTGTTTTTCCCATATTTATAATGTTAGTTCTTGAATTACTGGAAGTTATCAGAGCAATTGAGCCTAAGATGATTTACTCAATTTTTTTCTTTTATTTTAAACAGTGATGTCCCGGATTAGCTGAAATTTAAAATGATAAGTGACATTGATAGAGTGGCTATTTATCTACCAATAAGTGTGTTATATGTACTCTAGAAGAAATGGGAGGTTACCAAGAGGAGGGAATGTGAGAAAATTCCTTTTGGGGAAAGTTAATCTATTGATTGACATTTTGAGTCAACCAGACCTAAACAAGCAGCAGCCGAATCTTTGAAAAGCAATATTTAAGAGCTAATCTCAAATGAGGCACAGCTGGGTATTTAACTAAACAATTATAAGGTCTTTGAGAATAAGGATTAAACTAATTTTATAGTGGACAGACCAAACTTTGCTGATTTGCTCAAAGTCACATAACAAATTTATCCAGATATCTCTGACCAAATATCAAATCTTAAACATGTATACAAAAGAAAAAACCCACATTTTATGATAACTAGTATGTGTTACAAAAAGACTAATAATACTTCTGAAACATAGCATGACGGTTGATAATGTGCTGCATTTGGAGTTAGGATAACCAAGGTTCAGATTTTATTTTAGACACTGATGTACCATAACTTAACTTCTCTGCACCTCCCTGATAAAGAAAGTCCCCTATAGTTGTTTATTTTTTTATCTTTCCCAGTTATGACTTACTTAAAAACATATTTTTAGGACTACACATGCATAAACTATGTCCAATTGCTTACCTTCTCAATGAAAGGGATGAGGGAAGAGACAGAGAATTTGAAATTTAACATTTGAAAAAAGTAAAGGAAAATTACTTTTCCATGTAATTGGGAAAATAAAATTTAAAAATATTAAATTTAAAAAGAAAGTCCTATATACTTAAATCATCATTGTATTAATATATTATAAGCATTCTGTAATGATAAATAATCATCATCATTATCATCACCATTATCTTCCAATGGGGCAGAATGGGTAAGCATGTCATTTGTCTATAAAGAGATAAATTTAATAGCTTTTCTTCAATTCCATCGGTGCTAATGTCTTCCCCTAAAATGACCTTCAATTTACCATATATATACATATATCTTTTATGTACTTAGTTGTTTGCACTTTATCTCCTTAAATAGAATTTGAACTCCCTGAGGGCAAGGGCTATTTTTGTCTTTTTTTGCAAACCCAGTGCTTAACATGGTGATAGGCACAAAGTTAAGAGCTTCATAAATACTTATCAACTTAATTTAATCTGGCATAACAAGTGACACTGTTTTAAGATACATCTCATATAAGTTAAAGTATCTTCAAAAAAGGAAATTTACTCAAATAGTAAGATATAGACTCCTGGTTTTCACATTAATCTTTTTTAAAATGTAGGTCAAACTCTGTCAATTCTCTACTCAAAAAAATATTCAGTGGTTTCTTCCTGCTTAAAATATTATATAATTCTTTAGATTTGGTATCAGAAGACCTAAATTTGAATATTACTATTTGCTAGTTATCTACTCTCAGGCAAATGGGCTTAACTTCTATGAATCTTAGTTCCTTCATTTATAAAATGTAAGGAAACCATCTCATGGCATTGCTATATAAACTAAAGGAAATACATTGACTCTAAGATATGTTATGCCATTGAAGTGTACTTCTTCCAATGTGAAGATGATAATTTAGCTATACCATTTCATTCTATTCCACTCTTTTCCATGTTCTCTTTTAAGTCTTTCACAGAAGCCTCAACCAACATGTTAAGAGACTTTTCTCTAGCTTTTGTTACGTATGGATGCCAAAAGGTCCCAAGAAACTAGGTGGTATGTGAATGGAGCACTATACTTGGAGTAAGGAAGACTGATCTCCCCCAGTTCAAATCCAGATTCAGATACTACTAACTGTGTGATCCTGGGTAAGTCACCTAACCCTGTTTGCTCTGTACTATAATATAATAATAATACATAGCATGTATATAGAACTTTGAGACTTAAACAGAACTTTACAAATGTTTTCTCATTTGGTCATCACAACTATCCTGTGAAATGTGTGCAGTTAATATTCCTAGATGATATAATTGAGGCTAATATAAGGTAAGTTATTGCTTAATCTGCATGGCCAGTAAGTATATAAAGCCAAATTTGATCTTAGCTCTTCCTGAGGGAGGGAAAGAGGGAGGAAGGAAGGAAGGGAGGGAAAAAGGGAGGAAGGAAAAAAAGGAAGGGAAGAAAAGAAGGGAGGAAGAGAGGGAGGGGGGAGGAAAGGAGAGAGAGAGGGAAGAAAAAAGAAGGGAGGGAAGGAAGAAAAGGAAGAAGGGAGGGAAAAAGAAAAGGAGGAAGGAAGGAAGGAAGAAGGGAGGGAAGGAAGGAGGAAGAGAAGGAAGGAGGCAGAGAAGGAAGGAAGGAAGGAAGGAGGGAAGGAAGGAAGGAGAGGGGGGAGGGAGAGAATGCTGAAAGAGATGAGGGAGAGAGAGTAGGAAGAAGAAAAGGAAAGAAAAGAACAAGAAAAAAGATCACTAACCTAGCATTTAAGAGTTTCTATAATTTGACTCCAACATACCTTTCCAATTTTTTTTATTCTACCCCTCTTCACAACTATGCCCTGGCTTGATCCATTACTTTCCTATTTCCATGAATTTTCTTAGCCAATCACCTGAGATATGCATCAATACTAGTTGAAATCCTCTTCTTTAAAAACCAAGCTTATATTATCCACCTCTTTCCAAAATTCATCTCTGATCCTCCCAGATGAGAGTGATTTCCTTATTCAAATTTTCTTGTAGTATTTTATGTGGAACTTTCTGTTTTTCTACCATATTATATCTCTAGACCCATATTATTCTACATGCTATTTCTTTCCATATTTCTTATCCATAATAATTATAGACTCATATGATTATATACTTACATTTGGAAGGGACTTAAAAGTAATTTGATTCAATCCCTGATTCAATATGTAAAAACTGAGATCCAGAGGTTAGGGAATCTCTCAAGGTGCTCTTAGTTTGTTTCTTTCATTGCCCTATTTTGTATCATGTAATAATGACTTCAAGGTTTTTAAAGTTTTTTTTAACTATATTATCCCATTTGATACTTACTCCAACCCTTTGAGGTAGATACTAATATAATTCCCACTTTTTGAAAGACAATACAGAGGTTCAAAGAAGTCATTTACCTAGGGACACACTATTAATAATTGTCTGGAATTGAAATCAAACTCAAATTTTCCTGCATCTGACTCAACTACTCTGTTCATTACTCCTTATTGTCAGCTTTTTAATAGCAAACTATCTTTTTTTTTTATCTTTATATTTCTACCGTCACCTAAAATGGTATCTAACACATCATAGTTGTCTACCATTTAATCATAAATGTAATTAAATTATATTTATAATAAAATACAATTGAATTGAATTGAACATATCCACTAGGGAAAATATGCATAAAAACTATTAGTGATGTATGTAGATAAGAGATCATAGAATGTCATAGCTGGAAAGTTTAAGTCTCATTTTATGCTTTAAAAAGGGAGGATCAAGAATGGTTTCTGGGAAGATAGTAAAGTAGATCAGAAAATTCCAAGCACTTCAGATTTCCCCCACAAATAAAATTGCACCCCAGAGCAAACATAAACCAGTGAAAAATAAATAAGTGGGGGGGAAAAATAGGAGTCCTCCTGGGACAACCAGGAGAGACCTGAAGAAAGACCCCAGGACAAAAGTTTGACAAGTGTGATATATAATAAACCTATCCAGGCTAGCTCCACTGAAATTGTAAGCAGAGAGCCTTGAGGCTATCTGGATTTAGTGGTAGCCTCAATCCTAACCATAGGAACTTTTATTTCCTAGACAATGTAATAGTCAGGAATTTGAGTCTGGGGGAAATTGAGGGAACCACTGTTGATAAGGAGTGCACTGTTGAGACGCTGACCTGGGCAGGAAGAAACCAGCACACAATGAGAGCGGAAGCAGTGGGGCAGGGAAACTGCTGGATCCAGGAACTTGCAGGATGGTGAAGTTTTTGATTTGGGGTTTCAAGCTAGAGCAGAGAACTGAAGGACCTGAAGCTAGATACACCATTCTCCACCACCCAGTAGAGGTGGTCATACTTACAAATTTTTACTAAAAGAAAATAAACAAGGTAAACAAGAACACTGTGAAAAGAAAGTCAATCAACTAGAAAAGAAGAAGAGAGAGTTCAAAACAATAAATTTCCATTTCAAGAAAGCACATATATTAGTAAAACACATTGGTTTCAAAACTGTCCATCTTTTTTTCTTCCTTGTGGGTTTTCTTTTATTCTTTGCTGTGCACTTTTAAAAATATTTTTAAATTTTTAATATTAAAAAAATTTTTTTTGGATTTTTTGGATTTAAAAATTTTTTTGTTTGCACTTTTTACTTTATTCATTTTCCTCACTTTTCTTCCTCCCTTCCTCCCCCAAGAAGGCTATAGTTAAGCAAGGATATATTTATGTGTGTGTGTTTTTCTCTACACGTGTGTGTATGTATAAACACACATATATATGTTAAAGAATAAATTGACTCCTTGAAAATTAGAATTGGGCAAGGAGAAACCAGTGAAGTTATGAGACAAAAATAATAATAAAACAAATTTTTTAAAAAATGAAAAAATAGAAGAGAATATGAAGCATCTCATAAGAAAAATGATAGATCTGAAGAACAGATCAAGAAGAAAAAACATAAGAAGAAAGCAGTTACCAAAAAAGAAATGTGATATACTAATATAAGAAAGAATCAAAGAAAACTGACTTGGAATGATAGAACAAGAGGGAAAAGTAGAAATAGAACAAAAAGCCACCAATCACTACATGAAAGAATAAGGAAAACATTCAGGGATATCAGTGATAAATTTCAAAGCCCCCAGAACAAACAAAAATTTACAACAAAACAAACAAAAAATAAAAACAATTTTAAAATGTTGGAGCTGTGATTAGAATTATACAGAATTTATCAACAGCTACAATAAAAGACCACAGATCCTGGAATATTATATACCAACAATCAAAAGAACTAGGTTTGTGGCCAAAACTTTTACATCCAGCAAAATTAAGTATAATATTGAATGAAAAAATGGAATTCAATGAAATGTAAAATTTTCAGTATTTTGTCTGAAACAAACCTATAAACTCAATAGAAAATTTGACATATGAGGCAACATCAAAGACTAATTTCAAGGGATTAAAAAAAAACTATGTTTTATACATGGAAATGTATACCATATCTCAAAGTTTGTCATTAGTAATTAGACAGTCCAAAAGTAAGATTGGGATAAAGCTTATAAAAGGCAAAACCATAAAGGAAAAGGTAAAAAAAGTAATTATACTATACAAATAGTATATTATACTATACTATACAAGAACAACATAGAGGAATTAGATGGGGAAGAAACTAGTAGTTCTGAAATCCTACTCACATCAGAATGAGTTAAAGAGAGAACAATACACCCATACATATACACATACATATGAATAAACACATGCATGTATACACACATACACACACACACATACACATATACACCACAAGAACAGCATAGCACTCTCCAAAATCTATAAATAAGAGGGGGAGATAATTAAAAAAGAAAAAAGAGATGTAGAAGAATGAGTAGACTAATGGAAAAGGGATATAGAAGGAAGGAAAGAATAGGGAAAGTTTACAGAAGAGATTTTTGGGCTGGGGTGGGGGAAGTTAAATAATAGTGATGCAAGTTATTGGGTATAAATAAAATAGAAGAATTAGAAGGGATGGAAAACAAGAGATAATGTATAATATGCATATATATGTATTATACATGTGTGTACACATGCACCTCAACATATATGTGTGTTTATACATACATACACGTGTAGAGAAAAACACACACACATAAATATATCCTTGCTTAACTATAGCCTTCTTGGGGGAGGAAGGGAAGAAGAAAAGTGAGGAAAATGAATAAAGTAAAAAGTGTACACAAAAAAATTTTTAAATCCAAAAAATCCAAAAAAATTTTTTTTAATATTAAAAATTTAAAAATATTTTTTAAAGTGCACAGCAAAGAATAAAAGAAAACCCACAAGGAAGAAAAAAAGATGGACAGTTTTGAAACCAATGTGTTTTACTAATATATGTGCTTTCTTGAAATGGAAATTTATTGTTTTGAACTCTCTCATATGATCCACTATGTATCTGACTATGCTTTTCTCCCCTTTTTTTCTCTCTTTTTTTTCTATTTAAGTTTTATATCCTTTTTTAAAGTGAGAATCAGAGAATTGAAGATACTTGCCTAAAGTCATACAAGTCACTAACAGAAATCAAGACTAGAACAAGGTCCCAAGTCTTGGTCCAAGATTTTTTGCATTCAATTTTTAGTTAAAAAAAAAAAGCAAAAAAACATTATTTTTTCTATTTTTTTATATCCTCCATGTTTTCAATAAAATTTGCCCCTTTTTCCTTCCAGAGGAACATCACTTATAACAAAGAATGAATATGAAGGTACAAAGCCATCAGCAAAATTAACTAAACATCAAAGAGTCATGTTCCATATCCACAATCCTGATGTATGCAAAGAAATGGGGACGATTTCTTCCCATCTATTTTCTTTAGAGACAATCTCATACATTCTTATTATACAGAATTTAGTTTTTGTTATTTTGTTTTTTCCATTTGTATTGTAAGATTTGAACACCAATGCTAGGTTCCCCATATACTATGCCATTCTACTTCTCATATTTTACTATATGATTTACTGTAAAAATTGTTCAATCATATCCACTCTTCATAACCTGTAAAACATACTATCCATGGGTTTTCTTGACAAAGATACTGTTCTGTGTGCAGTTTCCTTCTCTAGCTGTTTAATGCAACTAGAAATTGCCCAAATCACACAGCTAATAAATGTCTGAGGCCAGATCAACTCAGGTCTTCTTACTCCAGGCCCAGTGTGAAATCCCACTGGGCAACCTTGCCACCTTCTTAATAATATTACTGTTATAAAAAATTGTCTTCTGGTTTTGCTCATTGTACTTTACACCAATTCATGCAAGCCTTCCCATGTTTCTCTGAAAACATCCCTTCCATCATCTTGTACAATACAATAATATTCTGTGACATTCATCATTCCCCTAGCATGTGAAGGGATATGGAATGTGAAGGATCTATGGAAGCACATAGGCAAGAATCACAGCGGATTAGAAGGCACAGATGTGAATTGCTATTTATACCAGTAGGGGATGTATACACATAGATGAGATATATTGAAGTGTTAAGGGAGAAAAGTATAATTTTTATATTAAGAGAAATGACATTTGATTCTTTCGAATAGATGAGATAAAGAGATCTCATATAGATGAGATTCAAAAATTCTCACTGCAAATTTATAGTAAAGGGAATTCTTTATGGTATATTTAAAGAAGAGTCAATATTGAGATAATGAATCTATATAATTCCTACATTACACTAAACTTTAATATGTAATTAACTAGATGTGACATAACATAGAAAACTTCACAAATTAATTTATAGTTCAAGAAATAGCCAAAAAACCTATACTACATTAGTAGAACTATGACTTTTAATTATGAATTTAAAAATAATAATGTTAAATACTTTTAATAATACATAAGAAGGAATAATGTGTATTATACCAAGCAATCTATTTGCTGAAGTGATTAGTGAATATTCTTTTAATATTCAAATAATTAAAATGAGCAGGTCAAAATCAATATAGGTAGCTACCCATCACTCTCAAAATTACCACTTCATAAACATTCTAAATTTTTTAAATTAAAATTGCTCCTTGAATTGGAGCATTAGTATTTATGTTTCTATCTACATTTTCTTTTTAATTTATTATAAAAAATAAAATTAAATCCTTGAGTATTATTAATAGTATTCCCCAATGTTTGCAGGCAAAAGAAATTAAATATCAACTAATTTTCACTTACCATTAGCAAAAGAAAAAATATGAGTATTAACTTTAATATTTCCTGTGGAACACTTGAGTACAAGCACTTCCAAGTGAAATGAATGTCCTTTTGCTATTTGTATTGACACCTCCTCAAAGCCAAAAAACTGCATCAATAAAAAGGAAGCCAGATGGAACAACAGCATTTACTTCAGACTAGATAATCTACAAGGTCCTTTGCAAGTTCTGAAATTCTTTTATCCTCTACTTGTAAAATACAAAATAGACACACTAAACAAGTAATGAATAGACAATGTGTCTTATTCATGTCTATTTTGAAAACCTTGTTTTTCTAATAAATATACAGCATACATGGTACATGCAAAATGGTGATGAATACTTGTTACTTGTGAGTTTGGTTACTAAGAACACTAGGATCTACTCTGAGGCTGCTTATGTGTAGGGTAGAGGGTGTATTATGGGAGGACTAACATCTCTGGTATGAGGATTTGCAGATCCCTTTTCAGGGCTGCTTATCAACCTTTGATGTCCACTTTTATCCAACTCTCACCTATGACTCCAAGAAATTCTAGCAAGTACATCAGCCACACTCAGTAAAAGCATCTTGGGTGAATGAACTTAACCAAGTTAAAGGAAACTGACAGGCCTTAAACCTATCAGTGAGTTAGGGAGTTTATATGAAAGATGGGAAGACTTCTCCCAGGGGAATGGGTGGATGAGAGCAGTTTGTTCCAATGGCCAAGAAAATGGATGAAGCAGGAGCTGTGGAGCACTTAGATATTGGTCAGACATCAAAGATACCAAAGGTACTGCATCTGAGAAATTACCAGTTATTTTGACTCTTATCCTGATTGGAAAAGAGTGAGGCTGACAGTTTTATGCAATTCTGCTTCACTTAAATATAATTCATTCTCAAATGAAGAGTGAATTCATTCTCATTTGTTCTCTTTGAAAACAAAAGACAAACATCAACATGTGTACATACCACAATCTATTGAATGGCAACCAATAAAGGCTATTCTGGTATTTTCTTCAAATAACTAGAAATGTTGACTAGTAGTGTGGTTCAACAGATAAATGAATAGATGACCAATCTTGAAGTTAAGAGTTCAATTCAGTGGGCATTTATTCAGTCATTGCAACGCACTCTGTTTGTTGCTGGGAATATAAAGACAGAAATGAGGATCACAGCTATAGAAAAGTGATGGTAGCTCACCTAGTCCAACTCATTCATCATAAAATGATTACATGATTTGATTAAGATCATACAAGTAGCAAGTAGCAGAGACATTATTCAAACAAAGAACCTATGACTTGAGTTTTGGTTCTCCCCCCATGTATCATGTACCATTTTTATATGAAATGGGAGTGAAATATACAGCTAAGTTCATACATAGCTATATGTCTCTGAGCAAGTCATTTAATCCTGATTGTCTCCAAAAAAATAAAAATAGTTAAGTTCTTTCTAGGGTGGGATGAGATAAAAACTCTAGGTATCAGAGAAGGGGCCATTTGAGCTATCTTGAATGGAGCTAGAGAGATTCTAAGAGAAAAAGGTAAGGAAAAAGAGCATTCCAGACATGGGAGACAACCTGTGCAAAAACATGGAGGATGAAGATGTAATGTCAAGGACATAACACAGGAAGCAAACCAGTTTAGTTGGAACATAAAATGTATTATAAGGAGCATTGGACAAGATCTAGGTTTGAGTCATTCTTCAGATATTTATTAGTTGAATGTCTATAGACAAGTCTAACCTCCCAATGCCATAAATAAATGTCTTTAAGATTAGGTTACAGAGTAGTTTCCCCACTAAAAATTTCTAATACTAGTAAAATCACTTGCTTAATTTTTTTTAAGAATAAAGTCCTTGAGCAGGATACAAAATAAATCCACACAAGTCATCAGCATTCTTATATATATCACTAACAAAATCCAACAATCAGAGTTATAAAGAGAAATTCCATTTAAAGTAACTACTGATAGTATAAAATACTTAGGAATCTATCTGCCAAAGGAAAATCAGAAAGTTTATGAGCAAAACCACAAAACGTTTTCCACACAAATTAAGTCAGATCTAACCAATTGGAAAAATATTAAATGCTCTTGGATAGGAGAGCAAATATAAGAAAGATGACAATACTACCTAAACTAATCTATTTGTTTAGCGCTATACCAATCAGACTCCCAAAAAACTATTTTGATGACCTAGAAAAAATAACAACAAAGTTCATATGGAAAAACAAAAGGTCAAGAATTTCTAGGGAATTAATGAAAAAAAATCAAATGAAGGTGGCCTAGCTGCACCAGATCTAAAATTATATTATAAAGCAACTATTACCAAAACCATTTGGTATTGGCTAAGAAATAGATTAGTTAATCAGTGTAATAGATTAGGTTCAAAGGACAAAACAGTCAATAACCTTAATACTCTAGTGTTTGACAAACCCAAAGACCCCAGCTTTGGGGATGAGAACTCACTGTTTGATAAAAATTGCTGGGAAAATTGGAAACTAGTATGGCAGAAACTAGGCATTGACCCACACTTTACACTGTACACCAAGATAAGGTCAAAATGGGTTCATGAACTAGGCATAAAGAATGAGATTATAAATAAATTAGAGGAACATAGGATAGTTTACCTCTCAGACCTGTGGAAGAGAAAAGAATTTATGACCAAAGAAGAACTAGAGATCATTACTGATCACAAAATAGAAAATGTTGATTATATCAAACTGAAAATTTTTTGTACAAACAAAACTAATGCAGACAAGATTAGAAGGGAAACAATAAACTGGGAAAACATTTTTACAGTCAAAGGTTCTGATAAAGGCCTCTTCTCCAAAATATATAGAGAATTAACTCTAATTTATAAGAAATCAAGCCACTCTCTAATTGATAAATGGTCAAAGGACATGAACAGACAATTCTCAAATGAAGAAATTGAAACTATTTCTAGCCATATGAAAAGATGCTCCAAGTCATTATTAATCAAAGAAATGCAAATTAAGACAACCCTGAGATACCACTACACACTTGTTAGACTGGCTAGAATGACAGGGAAAGACAATGCAGAATGTTGGAGGGGATGTGGGAAAACAGGGACATTAATACATTGTTGGTGGAATTGTGAATACATCCAGCAATTCTGGAGAGCAATTTGGAACTATGCTCAAAAAATTATCAAACTGTGCATACCCTTTGATCCAGCAGTGTTACTACTGGGCTTATATCCCAAAGAGATACTAAAGAAGGGAAAGGGACCTGTATGTGCAAGAATATTTATGGCAGCCCTGTTTGTAGTGACAAGAAACTGGAAACTGAGTGGATGCCCATCAATTGAAGAATGGCTGAATAAATTGTGGTATATGAATATTATGGAATATTATTGTTCAATAAGAAATGACCAGCAGGATGGTTTCAGAAAGACCTGGAGAGATTTACATGAACTGATACTGAGTGAAATGAGCAGGACCAGGAGATCATTATATACTTCAACAACAATATTATATGATGATCAATTCTGATGGACCTGGCCCTTTTCAGCAATGAAATGAACCAAATCAGTTCCAATGAAGCAGTAATGAACTGAGCCAGCTACACCCAGCGAAAGAACTCTGGGAGATGACTAAGAACCATTACATTGAATTCCCGATCCCTATTTTTGCCTGCCTGCATTTTTTTTTTAATTTCCTTCACAGGCTAATTGTACAATATTTCAGAGTTTGATTCTTTTTGTACAGCAAAATAATGGTTTGAACATATAAACTTATTTTGTATTTAATTTATACTTTAATATATTTAACATGTACTAGTCATCCTGCCATCTAGGGGAGGGGGTAGGGGGAAGGAGGGGAAATATTGAAACAAAAGGTTTGGTAATTGTCAATGCTGTAAAATTACCCATTCATATAACTTGTAAATAAAAAGCTATAATAATAAAAAAAAAGAACCTATAAAAAAAGAATAAAGTCCTTGAGTTTCTTTTTTAGCCATTATTCAGAATTTTATAGGAAATAATGGAACAGTCAAATCATCAAGACAAAAGTTCCACTGAGATTTCACTATTTAAATTCTTCAACAAAGTCATGCCTCTATCCTTCCTCTATTTTTTTTTCTATTCAACCAGGTTTCTTTAGAAAAAATCAGAAAAAAAAAATGAACTAAGTAACTCCATGATTTATATTGCAAGGGGAAATAAAAAATACTTTTTATTTCCATTCTATCTGCATAGGAAAATTGACTATTTTTAATTGAATATTCACAAAATGCTATCCATATGTCTCTCTGCTGGTTGGTTAGACAAACTCTTGCTTGAGTTTATATATTATAACAATGAAAATGAAGATAATTATAATCATTGATTTTGGAAGGACTAGATAGCTATGGCAGACTGGAATCCATTGTCGTGTAGTTACCAAGACACTGAGGCAGGGAACTCAGAAAACCATAATTTTGAATTCATTGTGGGGTCTTTCTTTCAGGAGGTGATTGGTGGATTCTTTTGATGGCTATTTTACCCTCTGGTTCTAAGATATCAGGGCAGTTTTTCTTAATTTCTTGAAAGATGTAGTCTAGGCTTTATTTTTTCTATTGTGATTTTCAGGTAGTCCAATAATTCTTAGATTGTCTCTCCTGGATCTATTTTCCAAGTCAGTTGTTTTTTCCAATGAGGTAGAATTACACAATGAAGAGAATTTACAAATTCTTTTTTTTTCATTTTTTTCGTTTTGCTTTACTGATTCTTGATGTCTCATTGAGACATTCACTTCTACTTGTTCAATTCTAATTTTTAGTTAATTATTACTTTAGTTAGCTTTTTTGCTTCCTTTTGCATTTGACCAATTGCACTTTTATATGAGTGGTTTCTTCATTGGATTTTTTTTTCCCATTTCACCAATTCTATTTTTTAAAGAATTGTTTTCTTTTTCCATTTCACCAAATCTATTTTTTTAAGAAGTGGTTTTCTTCAGTGTGTTTTTTTTTCCATTTTTCCATTTCCTTTTGCCTTCAATCTCTCCCAACATCAAGGTTTTTTCCAATGTGTTCCATCCTCTTATTATGTGGCCAAAGTATTTACACTTCATCTTAAGTATTTGAGTGAGTAGTCTGAATTAATCTCTTTAATTATTGACTGATTTGACCTTCCTTGCTATTTAAGGAACTCTCCAAAGATTTCTTTAGCAGCAGATTTCCAAAATGTTGATTCTATGGAACTTAGCTTTCCTTAAATCCCAACTCTCACAGCCATACTGGAAAATTCAAATTTTTCACTATATGTACTTTTGCTGGCAAGGCAACATCCCCACTTTATAATATGCTCTCCTGATTTGTCATTGCTTTCCTTCCAAGGAGCGAGGCTCTTTTTTTTTTTCTTTTGAGCCAGGCTCTTTTAACTTCATGGCTGTAGTCACCATTTACAATGATCTTTAAGCCCAAGAATATTAAAACTGATACTTCTTGCATTTCTTTTCTCTTTATTTTCCAAGAAGAGATAGGGCCATTTGTCGAGATATTAGGGTGGTTTTTTTAATGTTAAGTGTCAACCCACTTTTACATTCTCCTCTTTTACTCTCATTAAGGGTCTTTTTAATTCCTCTTCACTTCCTACCATCAGAGTCTGAATATATGAGATTGTTGATAATTCTCCCAACAGTCTTAAATTTGTTGATTTATCCATACTATCATTTTGCATGACATATTCTGCATATAATTTAAATAAATTGACAACATGCATCCTTATTATATGTCTTTTCCAATCTTAAATCAAATAACATTTGTTCCATGTTTGATTCTAACTGTTGCTTCTTGACCTGCATATAATTTTCTCAGGAGGTAAATAAGATGATCTGGAATCCCCATGTCTTTGAAGATTTGTCACATTTTGTTGTGATCCACATAATCAAAGGCTTGAATGTAGCCAATGAAACTGAAATAGAATTTTTTTAGAACTCCTTTCTTTTTTCCATAATTCAGCAAATGCTAGCAATTTGGTCTCCAATTCCTTTGCTTCTTTGGAAACCAGCCTATTTTTCTGGTAATTCTCAGTTCACAAATTGCTGAAATCTAGTTTGCATAATCATGTTGACACATGAAATGAGTACAATTATTCAGTAATTTGGACATTCTTGACATTCTCCTACTTTAGAATTGGGACATAAACTAATTTTTTAAATCCAATAATCACTGTTGTATTTTCCAAATTTGCTATCATATTGAGTACAGAACTTTGACACCATCATCTTTCAGGATTTTAAATAGCTCAGCTGGAATCCCATCACTTCGCTAAGCTTATGGGTTAGCAATGCTTTCTAATACCCACTTAACTTCATTATCTAGAATGCCTAGATCTAGATCAATAACCATACCATTGTAGTTATCAGTAATGTTAAATATTTTGTGTGTGTGTGTGTGTGTGTAGCTTATTCTTGCCACATCTTCTTAAAATCTTCTGCTTCCCTTAAATCGCTATCATATTTGTCTTTTATGATATGTATTTTTGCCTGATGCTTTCCTTTAATATCTCTAATTTTCTTGAAAATATTGCTTATCTTTCCCATTTTGTTGGTTTTTTCTTCTTCTTTTTAGTGTTTATTTAAGAAAATTGTCTTGTCTCTTTGTTATTGAATGTAGGCAAGGGTAAAGAACATACAAGTTCCCTATTGTAAATTATATGTCTAACTAGTATGCCTGGAATTCAGAAATTCAGGTATGAAGATGAAGGTGTAACAAAGGTGGAGTGCTAAGTTCTTTCCCTAGGGCACTGAAATGACAGTGCCATTAAAGCTCTAGTACTACATCAGTAGAAGAAAAGGAGATTCAAAATGAGTTGTCAAGAAGAAGGAAATGGATGCCTGTTCCCTTTCTCCCCATATGCCTTCTTTTTGCTGGTGATTATACTCAGGTGAGCTCCTTCCTGGTTCAACTATTGCCCTCAATCCTTCTTTTTCTATGGGCCAGTGGTCAGGTTTGAAGATTCATTTCATTCTATTTTAGACAGAATTTGTGCTTCTTGAGACCCCCCCAAAATGTTACTATTTTGAACTTATATAATTCTGCAAGGACTTCTGTTTATCTGCTCCAGAAAGAATGGGAGACCAGTTCAAACTGAAACAAATAGCTTTCCACTTCTCTTTTTTAAAGTAATCAGAACAATGAGTCTAAAACCACTGCCACACTATATCTGGGTGTCTATCAAGGTGAGATGGTCTGATATTTGCTAGTCTCTGTCTCTCTTTTCTCCTGCTCCCAAGTCTATATGCTACCAACCTTTTCAAAGAGGCAAACACTCTATGCTGTAAGTAGATATCATGTATATTTGTGTGGGGACCAGGTTTTTCTAAACTAAGACTTATTCAGGATTCCTCTGATAGCTTATCTTTGAAATTAACATGAAATGAGATATTCATAGGTCATTCAATTATTAACAATGAGGAGATTTACTTAGCCATGGCAGGAGAAGGATATTTAATAATTTGTGCACTGAAAACTTCTGACTTCAATCAGCTAAGCAAAACTCTCTTGCCACTAAGTTACCCATCATATTCTGGCCAGCCAAGTATCAGCCTAAAGCTTCTCTTGACCTTTTTGGTCTCAAATGAGCAGGACGTAATGTCAGAAGTATGAATCTTTAGTTTCCTGAGACAATTAAGTCTCTGGGATTGTTTCATTATCTTTTAAGGAAAAAGTAATCTAATTCTCTTAAGGGTGAGAACATGCAAATAATAATGTTCCCATCACACCAAAATATCAAATTGGAATAGTGTTTTTTCTGTGGGACTTTGAAGCATTAAAGAAGTGGCACTACTCACTTAAAACCAAAACATCTTAGGATGATGAGACACTAATACTTCAGGTCTTATAATTATCTGAGACTTTATTTCATGGGGGAAAATGAAAGCCAAAGCATCTCTAGCTGAGATCAGGAACTTGAGCAATTCATATTAAGAAAGAGCAATGGGGACAGAATGGGGACAACTATAGCAATCTAGTGTTTGACAAACCCAAAGATCCTAACTTTTGGGATAAGAATTCATTATTTGATTAAAAACTGCTGGGATAACTGGAAATTAGTATGGCAGAAATTAGGCATGGATCCACACTTAACACCATATACCAAGATAAGATCAAAATGGGGTCCATGACCTAGGCATAAAGAACAAGATTATAAATAAATTAGAGGAACATAGGATAGTTTATCTCTCAGACTTATGGAGGAGAAAGAAATTTGTGACCAAAGATGAACTAGAGACCATTACTGATCACAAAATAGAAAATTTTGATTATATCAAATTAAAAAGCCTTTGTACAAACAAAACGAATGCAAACAAAATTAGAAGGGAAGCAACAAACTGGGAAAACATCTTCACAGTTAAAGGTTCTGATAAAGGCCTCATTTCCAAAATATATAGAGAACTGACTCTAATTTATAAGAAATCAAGCCGTTCTCCAATTGATAAATGGTCAAAGGACATGAACAGACAATTTTCAGATGATGAAGTTGAAACTATTACCACTCATATGAAAGAGTGTTCCAAATCATTATTGATCAGAGAAATGCAAATTAAGACAACTCTGAGATACCACTACACACCTGTCAGATTGGCTAAGATGACAGGAAAAAATAATGATGAATGTTGGAGGGGATGCGGGAAAACTGGGACACTGATGCATTGTTGGTGGAGTTGTGAACGAATCCAACCATTCTGGAGAGCAATCTGGAATTATGCCCAAAAAGTTATCAAACTATGCATACCCTTTGATCCAGCAGTGTTTCTATTGGGCTTATATCCCAAAGAAATACTAAAGAAGGGAAAGGGATCTATATGTGCCAAAATGTTTGTGGCAGCCCTGTTTGTAGTGGCTAGAAACTGGAAATTGAATGGATGTGCATCAATTGGAGAATGGTTGGATAAATTGTGGTATATGAAGGTTATGGAATATTATTGTTCTGTAAGAAATGACCAGCAGGATGAATACAGAGAGGCTTGGAGAGACTTGCATGAACTGATGCTAAGTGAAATGAGCAGAACCAAGAGATCATTATACACTTCGACAATGATAATGTATAAGAATGTATTCTGATGGAAGTGGATTTCTTTGACAAAGAGACCTAACTCAGTTTCAATTGATAAATGATGGACAGAAGTAGCTATACCCAAAGAAAGAACACTGGGAAACAGATGTGAACTATCTGCATTTTTGTTTTTCTTCCCGGGTTATTTTTACCTTCTGAATCCAATTCTCCCTGTGCAACAAGAGAACTGTTCGGTTCTGCAAACATATACAGTATCTAGGATATACTGCAACATATCTAACATATATAGGACTGCTTGCCATCTAGGGGAGGGGGTGGAGGGAGGGACGGGAAAAATTGGAACAGAAGTGAGTGCAAGGGATAATGTTGTAAAAAAAAAATTACATTTCGAACATAAATTCTTCGGCCCCCTCCAAAAAAAAAAAAGAAATATTAGAAAATGAACAACTTCAAAATAAAATTTCAATACAAAATTCTAAAAAAAAAAAGAAAGAAAAAAAGAAAGAAAGAAAGAGCAATGGGGAGGGGGGAGAAGAAGAATATTGTCAACATTTTTGTTTCCTTCACTAAAATCCTATTTCCAAGTTCTGTCATGCCCTAGAGTAGATCTAGAGATCTCAAAATCCATGTCAATGAAATACAAGCTCTGAAAAATTCTACAAAGATGAAAAAACTTTAGGTACTAGGACAGTGATGGACTTGTTATTGTCTGAGGATGAAGCTATTTCAGTTGACAGAGATTCATTACTTCTCAAATCAAAAAACAGAAGTGCTATCTATGTCAGTTATAAGTAATCATACTAAAAAGATCTGTAAGCATCAAATCAAAATATTTGAAGAATATTAAGTACAAAATAGTAATATAGTTGAAGTTATTAAAAATATTTAGAGAATGTCCTAAGGAAGATGAGTGGTCTTGAAACCATGCCACACAAAAATTTGCTTAGGGAACTAGAAATGTTTGTTCTAGACTGGAGAAGACTTCAGACAGAATATACAAATAATGAACAAAAAGTTCAAGGGTAATTTGTAAAGGAATTAAGTTTATTTTATACCATTATTCCTTAGGGATATCTCACTTTATCCATGTAGTCAGGGGTTCTTAATCTGGGATCAGTATTGATTTCATGGTTCTATGAAGTTGGATGAGGAAATAATGTATTGATTTCCTTTGAAATGTTCTATATTTTATTTTATGTGTTTAAAAATATGCTGAGGAGGGGTACATAGGTTTTTGCCAGACTGCCAAAGGAATCTATGACACAAAAAAAGTTAGGAATTCCTAATATGGATTCTATCCTTCTAACCAATGTAGAAGATCACAACCATTCTATAACTTAGTAGATAGTGTTTGAGAATTACTATGTTAATTAATTCCAATATTATATAAATTATTTGGAAAAATAGACAAAGAAAGAGTACTACCAAATTCCTTTTATGACACAAATATGGTTCTGATACCTAAATCAAGAAGAGTCAAAACAGAGAAAGAAAAGTATAAACCAATTTCCCAAATGAATATTTATGCGAAAACTTTAAATAAAATATTAACCAGGAGATTACAGCAATTTATCACCAGGATGACATGTTATAACCAGGTGAACTTTATACTAGAAATGCAGAACTGTTGCAATATTTTTAAAAACCATCAGCATAATTGACAATATTAATAACAAAACCAACAACAATCATGATTATCTCAAAAAAAATATTCCCCAAAAAGCTTTTGCTAAATGCAGCACCCGTTCCTATTAAAAATACTAGAAAATATAGGAATAAATGGAGCTTCCCTTAAAATGATAAGTATTATCTATCTAAAACTACCAGTGAAAATTACTCTAAAGGAATTCATTGTCCTATAGACAATCTGCTGAAAAGACTCTATGAACTTAGGTAGGTTACTTCTTGGAAGGAAGGAAGAAAATAAGCCTTTATTAAATATCTACTCTGTCTGGGGAAATCACTATAGTTTATCAAGTTATTTATGTATATACATATATAAATACACACACACACACACACACATTATATATACACACACACACACACACACACACACACACACATAAACACTATAAATCCTCACAACAAACCCTGTGAGGGAGGTGTTGTTATTATCTCCATTTTTCAGCTAAGAAATCTGAGGTAAGTAAAGGTTCAGTGAATTGTCCAAAATCACACTGCTGTTAGGGTCAGAGGCCAAATTTAAACTCATATTTTCTTGATTCCAGGCCCAGCATTCTATCCACTGTACTACTTAACTGCCTCTAGGTAGCAGTCAGCACAGGACCCACACCAAAAGCCTTTCTAATATGATAAGCTTTATCAGATCTTGAATTCTACTGGCATATCTTTCAAAAACTGGGGTCACCTTCATATTGTGATAAGTTATTAGAGCTGGGTATTGTTAAAGCTGTAGAAATTATAACTGTATGAAAATAACATGAAATGCTTTTGGTAGAGATTGAATTCACATTCACTGGAGGTATTACAGCAGATACTAAAAGTCATCTTCAACTCTTTCCTCTCCAGCTCTTATCCACATCAAATCTATATTACCAAATCTTGTCCTTTTTACCTTCACAATGCTCTCTAGCCATCCCCCTCTTTCCCCTGACATGGCTACTACATTAGCTCAGGTCCTCATCATCTCTTAACTGATAACTACAATAACCTTGTAAGTTGTCTCCCTCACTCAATTTGTTCCTCTCTCTCAAGGCTATATAGCTATAAAACTGATACCTCTAAAAATCGGATCATAGCCCTCTCTTGCTCAAATGATTTTAGTGCCTTCTTATTGCCTCCAACATAAAAAAAAAACCAGACTCTGTCAGTTAAAACTCTTTTTTATGTGGCACTAACATTTTTTTCCTTTTCCTGAGTTGATTAATCATATATGACTCTATGAGACCCCATTTAGAGTTTTCTCGGAAAAGATACCAGAATGGTTTGCCATTTCCTTCTCCAGTCCATTTTATAGATGGAAGTTAGTTGTCCCATTTTTTCCCCTAGACTTAGCACTTGTGGATCATTGCCCAACTTTCAGTCGTCAGTGAAAATTATGCTTTATCTTTCAAGCTCTATTTTGAGTCCATATGTACACTCTGAAACCAAAATTCATGAGTCCCTTCTGCCCGTGATTTATTTAACAATCAGTCAGAAGATACAATTAGTTCAAAATAAAGTAATGTTATAAAATTGCACAGTAAGAAAAATGACAACAAAACATTTCCCCAATAAATCTGACTTACATTATCTCATAAATACATAAGAAACACACATGGAGAGGTACACATGTTAAAAAAAAACATATTGGCAGAGCATATGCAAGGAGATTAATATATGTAGGGAACTCATGTGTCATGCATGGATATGGACAACATATGCTTTTGAGGCTGCAGGACATCTGGTGATGTCATTGCATTTTTCCTGTTGGTCTGCTCCCTACTGGTCATATTGGAGGCATTGTACTGTTCCATTGAATAAATATTCCCTGCCAGGCAAAGCTGTCTTTCTTATGGGACTGTGAATCTTCCCTTTGTTTACAGTTTCTGGCTTCCAGTGAAGTTATTTTGCTAGCTATCTCTTCTTCAGGAAAAAAGTAGGATCCAAAATATGCCTTCAGTTCAAAGCTATAGGCTCTTAGAAAAGCATTAGAAAAGGACTAACAAAAAACCTTCACTAAGGGGAAACTTCTTTCCTTCCTCCAAATTGTGTGACTTCTTGTTCCCTTCAGAGTCTTGGTTATAAAATCTTTCTTCTCTCTAGTAGTTTGCATCTTTTGTTTATTTGTTTGTTTGTTTGTTTTGCCCTGTGGGAGAATCTCTTCAGAACAAACCACAGAAATATTTTTGGCCAAATTGTATTCATAAGTTCAAATCTTTCTTTTAAATGGATCTTTATGGTCAGGTCTCTCAATCAGAGAACTCATTCTAGTTTTGGATAAAACATTCCCCTATCCCTCCAGTTTTTATCTCTAAAAGCTACACTACACAGACAAGAGCCACTCACCTAGCAACTGTCAGATGGTCTGAAGTTACACAATCTTTAAGTTGCTGAACTTCAAAACCTTTCCATTCTCTCACGAAAATGACCAGACATACAAAAAGCATAGAGACAAAGCTAAGTTTGGAAGACAATGTCATTGTATCTCCTTGCTCATAGCCAAATCCATGCATTTCCTTATAATTATTAAATCAATGAAATTTGAAAACATTTTTGGGATTACCCTTACATTCACATTATCTGTCCTTCACTTTATGTTCCAGAAAAATTAAATAACTTTTCTATTGTCTTAAGCATTCCATCTCCTCCTTTCTGTCCAATTGCTCAAAAAATTCTCTGTACTTCAACTGATCACTCTTCTCATTTCTGAGAATCCCTTAGGGAGCTCAGTTCAAGCACTTCTTTCTTGGTCCTCTTCCAAATTACTTTGTATTAATTTGGTGTATATTTGTAATTTATCTCTTTTTAATACCCACTACCTAACACAATGTCTGGAATATAATAAGTGATTAATCACTGATTGTGGATTGGATTGAATTGATGTGAAATAGATTTAATTGGTTGAATGAACAGTTTGGAGCATGTTCATCCATTTGGTAAGTGTTAGATTACATCTAAGGACCTTTCCTATGGTATAATTCTGTGGTTTTCATTGTGAGAACAATTTAGTGTTAAACTGATTAGTATTAATTTTAAGTGGGACAGTGGTTCAAAGATGGAGATTATGTGAAAAGTGAGTCTACTGTGAGATCATAAAGGATGAACAGGAGTTCAGTAAACAGAAAAGAAGGTGGAGAGCATTCCAGTTTAGGAGAACATTGGGAGGAATGCACAAAGTCAGAGATAAGAATGATAAGAACTGGGAGCAAAAGTTCATGAACAAAAGTAGTTTCTCTACCTTCATAGTTCTAATCTCGACTTTATGACTTAATAATTTTGTATTTAGAGAATAGATTGTGAGGTTTAGTCATCTTCTAGTTGATAGCCTCTTCCTTATTTTTAATCTAATACTATTCAGCATTAGCAATACCCTTCCTTAAACAATATTTCAAACATGTCTCACACTCACACTTCCTAGATCCTGTCCAATTAAGTAACTTAAAAAAAAAAAAAAGCTTTTTATAAGGGACCGTTGGAATCTTTACAAACTGCTAACTCATTAGAATTGATCGATTATTGATCTGATCTTACAAGGAGATGTTTTGGGCCAAAACCTGAAACAAGGTACTAAGTAGAACTAATTGATACAATGCCTGTGTTTACACCTTTACTCATTGGAATTCATAAGTATGGGAGATTCACAAAGTTAACTGTGTAACTTTGTGAATTCACACCTCCCTTGAAGCTCTTAGGGCCAGAGAGCACTCTGGAAGAAAACCCATAATTCCATTCTCTCAGAAGAATCCTATATAAGCCCAGTCAAGAGAGTTCAGCTGATTTGGAGGCTGAAGACACAGAGCACTCTGGGAGAGCCAGAAGCCCTCTCTCAGAAGCAAGACAGATTCAACTTAGTGCTGGCTCTAGAGGCTGAAGAAAGCAGAGGCAGAAGCAAAGGACAAAGCTGCAAGAGCTCTTAAAACCAAGGAGAGAGAGAGGCCTCTGAGAAAAGCTAACCAGGCTATATTGGAGATTGAGAGCCAGAAGCCCTCTCTCCGAGGCAAGAGAGATTCATTCCATTTTCCACTTGGCTGGCTGGAGGACTGAAGGACAAACCTTTGGATTTGGAGACACTCAGAGAGAGCTCTTGGAACCAAGCAGAGAGATAGGCCTCTAAGCTAACTGGGCTATATTGGAGGCAATAAAAGATCTGAACTTTTAACCACAAAATAAATAAGAAAGAAGTCAAAGAGGTAAATAGAATACTAGAAAAGTTAGATATGATAGATCTCTGGAGAAAATGTAATGGAGACAGAAAGGAATACACTTTCTTTTCAGCAGTTCATGGAACCTATACAAAAATTGACCATATATTAGGACATAAAAACCTCAAACTCAAATGTAGTAAGGCAGAAATAGTAAATGCATCCTTTTCAGACCACGATGCATTGAAAATTACATTCAACAAAAAAGCAGGGGGAAGTAGACCAAAAAATAATTGGAAACTAAATAATCTCATACTAAAGAATGATTGGGTGAAACAGCAAATCATAGACATAATTAATAACTTCACCCAAGAAAACGATAATAATGAGACATCATACCAAAATGTATGGGATGCACCCAAAGCGGTAATAAGGGGAAATTTCATATCTCTAGAGGCCTATTTGTATAAAATAGAGAAAGAGAAGGTCAATGAATTGGGTTTGCAATTAAAAATGCTAGAAAAGGAACAAATTAAAAACCCCCAGTCAAACACTAAACTTGAAATTCTAAAAGTAAAAGGTGAGATCAATAAAATTGAAAGTAAAAAAACTATTGAATTGATTAATAAAACTAAGAGTTGGTTCTATGAAAAAACCAACAAAATAGACAAACCCTTAGTAAATCTGATTAAAAAAAGGAAAGAGGAAAATCAAATTGTTAGTCTTAAAAATGAAAAGGGAGAACTCACCACTAACGAAGAGGAAATTAGAGCAATAATTAGGAGTTACTTTGCCCAACTTTATGCCAATAAATTCGACAACTTAAATGAAATAGAAAAATACCTCCAAAAATACAGCTTGCCCAAACTAACAGAGGAAGAAGTAAATATCCTAAACAGTCCCATCTCAGAAAAAGAAATAGAACAAACTATCAATCAACTCCCTAAGAAAAAATCCCCAGGACCAGATGGATTTACATGTGAATTCTACCAAACATTTAAAGAACAATTAACTCCAATGTTATATAAACTATTTGAAAAAATAGGGATTGAAGGAGTCCTACCAAACTCCTTTTATGACACAGATATGGTACTGA
The DNA here is from genome assembly GCF_016432865.1 of Antechinus flavipes. Taxonomy (NCBI): domain Eukaryota; kingdom Metazoa; phylum Chordata; class Mammalia; order Dasyuromorphia; family Dasyuridae; genus Antechinus; species Antechinus flavipes. The sequence goes on from NC_067401.1 coordinate 240,829,582, forward strand.
TACCTAAACCAGGTAGGCTGAAAACAGAGAAAGAAAATTATAGACCAATCTCCCTAATGAATATTGATGCTAAAATCTTAAATAAAATATTAGCAAAAAGATTACAGAAAATTGTCACCAGGATAATACACTATGACCAAGTAGGATTTATACCAGGAATGCAGGGCTGGTTCAATATTAGGAAAACTATTAGCATAATTGACTATATCAATAACCAAACAAACAAAAACCACATGATCATCTCAATAGATGCAGAAAAAGCATTTGATAAAATCCAACATCCATTCCTAATAAAAACACTTGAGAGCATAGGAATAAATGGACTTTTCCTTAAAATAGTCAGGAGCATATATTTAAAACCATCAGTAAGCATCATATGCAATGGGGAAAAACTGGAACCTTTCCCAGTAAGATCTGGAGTGAAGCAAGGCTGCCCACTATCACCATTATTATTTAATATCGTATTAGAAACACTAGCCTCTGCAATAAGAGTCGAGAAAGATATAAAAGGAATTAGAGTAGGCAATGAGGAAACCAAACTATCACTCTTTGCAGATGATATGATGGTATACCTAGAGAACCCCAGAGATTCTACCAAAAAGCTATTGGAAATAATTCATAATTTTAGCAAAGTAGCTGGCTACAAAATAAATCCCCATAAATCCTCAGCATTTTTATACATCACCAACAAAACCCAACAGCAAGAGATACAAAGAGAAATTCCATTCAGAATAACTGTTGATACCATAAAATATTTGGGAATCTATCTACCAAAGGAAAGTCAGGAATTATATGAGCAAAATTATAAAAAAGTCTCCACACAAATAAAGTCAGACTTAAATAATTGGAAAAATATTAAGTGCTCTTGGATCGGCCGAGCGAACATAATAAAGATGACAATACTCCCTAAACTAATCTATTTATTTAGTGCTATACCAATCAGACTTCCAAGAAAATATTTTATTGATCTAGAAAAAATAACAACAAAATTCATATGGAACAATAAAAAGTTGAGAATCTCAAGGGAATTAATGAAAAAAAAATCAAATGAAGGTGGCCTAGCTGTACCTGATCTAAAATTATATTATAAAGCAGCAGTCACCAAAACCATTTGGTATTGGCTAAGAAATAGATTAGTGGATCAGTGGAAAAGGCTAGGCTCACAAGACAGAATAGTCAATTATAGCAATCTAGTGTTTGACAAACCCAAAGCCCCTAACTTCTGGGAAAAGAATTCATTATTTGATAAAAACTGCTGGGATAATTGGAAATTAGTATGGCAGAAATTAGGCATGGACCCACACTTAACACCATATACCAAGATAAGATCAAAATGGGTCTATGACCTAGGCATAAAGAACGAGACTATAAATAAATTAGAGGAACATAGAATAGTTTATCTCTCAGACTTGTGGAGGAGAAAGAAATTTGTGACCAAAGATGAACTAGAGACCATTACTGATCACAGAATAGAAAATTTCGATTACATCAAATTAAAAAGCTTTTGTACAAATAAAACTAATGCAAACAAGATTAGAAGGGAAGCAACAAACTGGGAAAACATTTTCACAGTTAAAGGTTCTGATAAAGGCCTCATTTCCAAAATATATAGAGAACTGACTCAAATTTATAAGAAATCAAGCCATTCTCCAATTGATAAATGGTCAAAGGATATGAACAGATAATTTTCAGAGGATGAGATTGAAACTATTACCACTCATATGAAAGAGTGTTCCAAATCATTATTGATCAGAGAAATGCAAATTAAGACAACTCTGAGATACCACTACACACCTGTCAGATTGGCTAAGATAACAGGAAACAATAATGATGAATGTTGGAGGGGATGCGGGAAAACTGGGACACTAATGCATTGTTGGTGGAGTTGTGAACGAATCCAACCATTCTGGAGAGCAATCTGGAATTATGCCCAAAAAATTATCAAATTGTGCATACCCTTTGATCCAGCAGTGTTTCTATTGGGCTTATATCCCAAAGAAATACTAAAGAAGGGAAAGGGACCTGTATGTGCCAAAATGTTTGTAGCAGCCCTGTTTGTAGTGGCTAGAAACTGGAAAATGAATGGATGCCCATCAATTGGAGAATGGCTGGGTAAATTGTGGTATATGAATGTTATGGAATATTATTGTTCTGTAAGAAATGACCAGCAGGATGAATACAGAGAGGACTGGCGAGACTTACATGAGCTGATGCTAAGTGAAATGAGCAGAACCAGGAGATCATTATACACTTCGACAACGATATTGTATGAGGACATATTTTGATGGAAGTGGATTTCTTTGACAAAGAGACCTGAGTTTCAATTGATAAATGACGAACAAAAGCAGCTACACCCAAAGAAAGAACACTGGGAAATGAATGTAAACTATCTGCATTTTTGTTTTTCTTCCCGGATTATTTATACCTTCTGAATCCAATTCTCCCTACGCAACAAGAGAACTGTTCGGTTCTGCAAACATATATTGTATCTAGGATATACTGCAACATATCCAACATATAAAGGACTGCTTGCCATCTAGGGGAGGGGGTGGAGGGAGGGAGGGGGAAAAAATCGGAACAGAAACGAGTGTCAATATAATGTAATTATTAAATAAAAAATTTAAAAAAAAAAAAAAAAAAGATCTGAACTTTTTTACCTGGCTGTGTTTTGAGGTGATTATTACTTTCAACTGCAACTAAGGCTTCCTCCAGAAAACCTCCCCGAGAAACCTGCTCTCTCCCCCAGAGAGAACCTTTATATTATTTTAAAGAAGAAAAAGAACACTACAAGGGATAAACAAGTCCAGGTCAGAAACAGCGTATTAAACTTTGGTGCTGAAACAAGTAGCCTTTGCCCTTCTACCTTACCCTTGACAAGATAGGGAATAAATGTTATTCAGTCTCTTTCAGTTATGTCTAATTCTTTGTGAACTCATTTGGGTTTTTTTGTTTTGTTTTGTTTTTTAGAAAAGATACTGGAATGGTTTGCTATTTCCTTGTCTAGTTCATTTTGAAGATGAGAAAATTTAGGCAAATGGAGAAATGACTTGTCCAGGATCACATAATTAATAATGTCTAAAGACGGCTCTGAAATTAGGAAGAGGAATCTTCCTGATTCCCAACCAAGCATTCTATCCACTACATCATCTAGTAGCTCAGTGTGAAGAAGTAGGAGAAGGAGAGGGAGAAAAGGAAGGAGGACGAGGAGGAGGAGAAGAAGAAGATGAATGACAACAACAACAACAACAAACAAGAAACAATAGGACCCAGAACAACAAGAACAAGAACAAGAAAGAAAGAAAAGAAAAGAAAAAGAAATGCTTGCCATAAATTGGTGCTTTCCTACCTATCGCTATTTACCTTATCTTTAATATATGACCATAATAACAACATTTAACTTATAAGGTTGCTGGAATGATCAAAATAAGTAAGAAAAAAACACTAAGTAAATTCTTATAAAACTTTGTAAATCTTAAAGTGCTATATAAATGTTAATTGTTATTATCTCATCCCATTCAAAAATTTGGAATATTGGAATCTTCACATATCATACTTCATCCAAAAGGATAAAGCTATCATATATACCAAATTAAATCCATCTCTTTTTCATGTTTCTCTCTACTCACATCTTCTGTGAATCAAAAACCCCTTCTGGAATGAATTATTCTAATTACCACCACCACCACCACTCCAGTAAATTGATATTTTTTTATTCCATCTCCGACTAATGTATACATATATAAATTTTTCTTCAATTGATTTTCCCCAAAGTATCTGTTTTTTTTTTTTCAATTCACCACTGTAAGTCAAATCAGCAAGTATTCATTCATTAATTTGAATAAATATTAGTTGAGAGTCCAAAACTCATCACTTTTCAGATTGAAACAAAACATGGTTAGTTATGTGTATAATTTTATAGAATTATATCCTTAATTCAAACAAATAAAATTTAAAAAGATTCTTAGAATATCCTGTATATAGTTGAAATAGAATTTTTCAAAAACATTTCATAATGTTTATGTGATATATATATATAGTGTATACACATATGTTTTAAATAGCAGATGATTCTAATAAAATTCATTTTAAATGCAAACAAAAAGGAAGCAAGGAAAAAATAATAATTTTTAAGATCTCTCAAACCCAAGAAATGGCAATAAAATCAAAATTCTATCTTCTTCTTCTATCTTAGAGATACTGAAAAATCCATGATAGCCCATCTAATCTCATGTCTGAAAACACTACATTATTATTTGAAGCCATGCAGAATACTTTTAATTTAAGCACTCTTTTTGAAAAAACTTAATAGAGAAATCTCAACACCACTAGGGGGCACAGAATTATAACAGAATTTCCTGGTATACCAGGTTAAAATTAATATGAAAAATGTCCCAAAAATCTTAATTCAGTTTTAACCTATAATACATACACACACACACGTGCACACATGCATACAAATGTATATGTGATAGTATATAAAGTAAGATTGTGTGAATATTTGACATACACACATATAATTATATCTAGCTATATTATATATATGGTCTATGCATTTATTTCAAGGGGAAAATGAGATTTCTTTTGCATCTTCCTCTCAACAATGTACAAAGTATATTTTATAAAAAAATAAGATCTAATAACTATAGTAAAATTACTCTTCATGCAGAAATTGCTGTTTAGGTAGTTAATAGAAAGAAGGTCTTATTGATGATGTTCCATCATATTAGCATAAATTTTTGAAGTCAATTTTAAATTTTAAAAGTCAATACTTCTTTATCTAAATTAAGTTTACAATTCAAAGTTGTAATAAATTAAGGGGAAGGTTAAAAGTAAATGTAAGTTTAGAATTTATTTATTTCTATTTAATCTCAATACTTATTTAGCAGAGGTTATATCTACCTTCTTTCTCTATTTCCATTTTAATAACTAGAGAGACATCATGGGGATAAATGGGACTGGTAACTGAGAGGAAGACAGGAGAAAGCAAAATAGAGGAAAAATTTGTGGCAAGAGAGCTGGAATAAGTTAAGAGAATAGAAAAAGAATGGAAGTTTTTGTACTGGGAAAATACCATTGAAAGTTTGGAAACCTCCAGAGATTTTGCCATGACTTAGCTGGAGAAACTAGTCACATTGGGAAGCTACAGGACGTTGAGGAGAGAGAGGGAGAACAAGAGAAAAAGGAAAGAGGAAAGAAACAGAGATCATATAGAACTTAAAGGAAAGGGACTCCACTAGATAAGGTCTCATACTGTACATATTGTCACTTTATAGTTTTACATATCTTTGGAACAAATGATTTCTCCTTCAAGGATTTATGTCTTGTTATTTTCTTTTTAGTAACATTTTCTTTAGTATTGTATAATTGAATAAATTGAGGGATTCACTGCATGTGTACGTGTACACACACACACACACACACACACACACACACACATATATATATATATATATATATATATATCTGTTTATACATATATATGTGTGTGTGTATGTATGTATATATATATATATATATATATATATATATATATATATATATATATATATATATTTCCCCAGGCTTATTTCCCCAAGGCTCCAAGCCAGGATACTGAGAGAATTTCTCCTAATCTGTCTTAATCCTTCATATCATAAATATTCAGAAATGAGTTCTTCTTTAATGAAAAGGAAAAGGAAGCTAATAGTAAATTTGGAGATTTCTTCAGGAGATTCTGTGTGTGTGTGTGTGTGTGTGTGTGTGTGTGTGTTGGTGTGTGTGATTATTATTGTCATTATAACTGATTATCTCCTTTATCTTATTGTTTTTGATGGAGTTCAGTTAGAAATGGTTCTGGGACAAGTTGTTGTCTTGCTATTATTCTATTTTGTTTACTGTTCAATGGACTATTGCACAGATGGATAAAATCATTGCTTTTTTGTAATTGAATAAAAGGATTGGGAATGTAAGTACATCTTCTGAAGTCTCACTAAAAGCAACTTTGGAACAACTCCAATAACAGATAGGATGATAAGGGAGGATATTTGACTCATCCTGTCCTGACATAATTTTGATTTATTTGTTATCTTTATATTTTGAAAACTTTTTTGGACACATAGATTAGAGATTCTGACTCTTTGATATGATGATATCTATTAGAAGATGTACTAATACATCTGGAGTCAAGAAGACCTGAATTTGAATCCGGACTCTGCCATTTAATAAGTGTGTGGCCCTGATCAAGTTAACTTAATCTCTGTCTCCCTAAGTTTCTTTATTTCATTAAAATGAAAATAATTATAAAATCAAACTTCCATGGTCTTATGAAAAATAAAATGAGATATTTGTAACTATAAATTTTATAAATCTTGTCACTGTAGAAATATTTGTTATTTAAAATATTTGTCTTAATGTTATGTCTGGAAAATTATAAACAATAGTTCTGTCTGTGTTAATGATACAATTCCAATGATACAGTTCATTGGTTGAATTCTCTTTGATATGTATTTTGTACAGTTTCTCTAGTATTTGTCCTCAGTTGGTTATAAAAGATACTACAGTTCTGATGTAGAATTTTCATCACCACACTGAATATTACTAAGTATTCAGTACATCTTAAATTGCTGTAACCTATAGTGTTGTGTTGCAGTTTCTACTCTTTTTTCAAATAATCTACTTTGATTATTAAGTCTGAGCTCTTAAATGATAACCTATTTGTACCTGATCCTGAACCCTTATCAAAATCTCCCTTCCTTTCTATAAACAAATCTATAAAATTCAGCCACTTATCATCACCATCATTACAAACTTGCAACCACCTTGGGAGTAGCTATTCCAGAGGAGGAAACTCTGACAGGTAAAAATCATTCAATAATGATAACAATAATAATAAAATAACAACATATGAATATCATACTATATAATACAAAATAATATAATATAAATATGTAAAATTGTTATTGGAAGAAGAAGAAGTTAATCTTTTCACTTTGCTTTGGTCTCTTTGAGCAGAATCTCTCTAGTGATCTCTTTCAGAATCTCCACAACTACTTCTCTACCCACAAGATTGTGACCTGGGGGAATTTTTATTCTAGGTCTCTGCTTTAATGAATGGTGACACATTCTCCTGGATCACTTTTCCAATCATGTTTCACTTCACTTTCTAGCTACCTCCTCCACAACATTTCCATTTACCTTGAAATAACCTTCACTGGAACACTAATGCATTGTTGATGGAGTTGTTAATTGAATTAATCATTCAGGAGAACAATTTGGAACAATGTCCAAAGAGCTCCAAAATTGTGCATATCCTCTACTCCTACAATGCCACTGCTAGATCTATATCCCAAAGACAATCAAAAAAGAGGAAAGAATTTATTTTTATAAAAAATAACAGCTCTTTCTTTTTTTGTTGTTGGCTAAAAATTGGAAATTGAAAGGATGCCCATCAATTGAAGAATGGCTAAACCAACTGACATATGATTGTGGAATATTATTATACTATAAGAAATGGTAAAGCAAGATGATTTCAGAAAACCTGAAAAGACTTACAAGAATTTATGTATAATGAAATGAAAAGAACATGAAGAATATTGTCCACAATAATATTAGTACTGTTCAATGAAGAATATGAAAGACTTAGCTATTCTCATCAATACAATGATCTAAGACAATCCCAAAGGTCTAATGATGAAAAACACCAGAGAAAGAACTGATAATTGAACATGGAACAAAGTTTGCTATTTTTCACTTTCTTTCTTTAAGTTTTGTTCTTTTATTTGAGTCTTCTCACCCAAAATGACCAATATGGAAATGTTATACAAAATTGCACATGTAGAACCAATATTTGATTGCTTACTATCTCAGGAATTGGGGAAGGGGAGAGAAGAGGGAAGAAACTTTAAATTTTAAACAAAAATGTTTTCAAAAATACCCTTTCCTCACTGCTTTTCAATTCTGGAATCATTCAAACACAGTTAAATCAACTCTGCAATTATTCCTGAAAGGGCTATGTCAATCTAATCATTATGGACTCATTCACCATTCCTGTAACTTTCCAGACAAAAGCATCTCACTCTGGCCACTACTCCACTAAAAATGTTGTTTCTTCTATGAGAAGAAAGACTATCTTTGCTGTTTGTATTTGTATTCCTAGAGTTTATGACAATTCTCTATATATGGTAAGAGTTTCATAATTGCTTTTTCCTTCATTCATTTTTAGTAATGCCAACAACCAAAGTTTATTTTCACTGGTCATTTCATATGTTTATAAATATAGGGTATATTCTTGTCCTATTGACTAACCTTTTTCAGTTGTATTGGACCATTTGCTTGTAATCTCACATTTATCTTACTAATTGTTTGAACTGAACCATTCCCAATAAGATTAGGAGTAAAACAAGGTTGCCTACTATCACCATTACTATTCAATATTACATTAGAAATGCTTACTTTGGCAATAAGAGTTGAGAAAGAGATTAAAGGAATTAGATTAGGTAATGAGGAAATCAAATTATCACTCTTTGCTGATGATATGATGGTATATTTAGAGAATCCCAGAGATTCTACTAAAAAGCTATTAGAAATAATCCACACCTTTAGCAAAGTTGCAGGATACAAAATGAAGCCACGTAAGTCATCATCATTCTTATATATTACTAATAAAATCCAACAGTTAGCATTACAAAGAGAAATTCCATTTAAAGTAACTACCAATAGTATACAATATTTAAGAATCTATCTGCTAAGGGGAAATCAGAAACTATATGAGCGAAACTACAAAACACTTTCCACACAAATAAAGTCAGATCTAACCAATTGGAAAAATATTAAATGCTCTTGGATAGGCGAGCAATATAATAAAGATGACAATACTACCTAGACTAACCTATTTGTTTAGCGCTATACCAATCAGACTCCCAAAAAACTATTTTAATGATCTCGAAAAAATAACAACAAAGTTCATTTGGAAAAACAAAAGGTCAAGAATTTCAAGGGAATTAATGAAAAAAAAATCAAAGTGGTCTAGCTATACCAGATCTAAAATCATATTATAAAGCAACTATTACCAAAACCATTTGGTATTGGCTAAGAAATAGACTAGTTGATCAATGTAATAGGTTAGGTTCAAAGGACAAAACAGTCAGTAACTTTTAATAATCTAGTGTTTGACAAACCCAAAGACCCCAGCTTTGGGGATGAGAACTCACTGTTTGACAAAAATTGCTGGGAAAATTGGAAACTAGTATGGCAGAAACTAGGCATTGACCCACACTTAACACTGTACACCAAGATAAGGTCAAAATAGGTTCATGACCTAAGCATAAAGAATGAGATTATAAATAAATTAGAAGAACATAGGATAGTTTACCCCTCAGATCTGTGGAAGAGGAAGGAATTTATGGCCAAAGAAGAACTAGAGATCATTATTGATCACAAAACAGAAAATGTTGATTATATCAAGTTGAAAAGTTTTTATACAAACAAAACTAATGCAGACAAGATTAGAAGGGAAGCAATAAACTGGGAAAACATTTTTACAATCAAAGGTTCTGATAAAGGCTTCATTTCCAAAATATATAGAGAATTGACTCTCATTTATAAGAAATCAAGCCACTCTCCAACTGATAAATGGTCAAAGGATATGAACAGACAATTCTCAGATGAAGAAATTGAAACTATTTCTAGCCATATGAAAAGATGTTCCAAGTCATTATTAATCAGAGAAATGCAAATTAAGACAACTCTGAGATACCACTACACACCTGTTAGATTGGCTAGAATGATAGGGAAAGATAAGGCGGAATGTTGGAGGGGATGTGGGAAATCAGGAGCACTGATACATTGTTGGTGGAATTGTGAACACAACCAGCCATTCTGGAGAGTAATTTGGAACTATGCTCAAAAAGTTATCAAACTGTGCATATAAAGGGAAAGGGACCTGTATGTGCAAGAATGTTTGTGGCAGCCCTCTTTGTAGTGGCCAGAAACTGGAAACTGAATGGATGCTCAACAACTGTAGAATGGTTGAATAAATTGTGGTATATGAATATTATGGAATATTATTGTTGTGTAAGAAATGACCAGCAGGATGATTTCAGAAAGGCCTGGAGAGACTTAAATGAACTGATGCTCAATGAAATGAGTAGGACCAGGAAATCATTATATACTTCAACAACAATACTATATGATGATCAATTCTGATGGACGTGGCCCTCTTCAACAATGAGATGAACTAAATCAGTTCCAATAGAGCAGTAATGAATTGAACCCACTACACTCAGTGAAAGAACTCTGGGAGATGACTATGAACTACTGCATAGAATTCCCAATCTCTATTTTTGTCTGCCTGCATTTTTGATTTCCTTCACAGGTTAAGTGTACACTATTTCAAAATCTGATTCTTTTTATAAGCAAAATGACTGGACATGTAAAACAAACAAACAAACAAACAAAAAACCTAATTGTTTGAACTGAAGAATTATCTGAAGCATACCCTTGATTATGGAACATCTTTATTTACATTTTTTGAGTGAATATTTGACCTTCTTCTTGATACATTTTCATTTAATAGGCGCCTATAATTTCTTTCTTTTTAAATATTTTATTTTTCCAAATATATGTAAAAATTTTTTTAACAGACTTTTAGAAAAACTGAGTTCCAAATTCTTTCCCTCCCTCCTCTCCTCTTCTCTCCTCTGATATGGTAAACAATTCTATGTAGGTTATCCATGTGGTATCATGAAAAAAAATCTCCTCTTCTCTGAGATGATAACCAATTCTATATATGTTATATATGTACCATCATGAAAAACATATTAATCAACACCTATCTTTTCAATATGATGAAATGGAAACTATCACATAATTTTTATTTGACTTAAAGTTTCTTTACTTATCACAAAAGAAGTAAAACAAAAAAAAATCAATTAGATAATACCCCCCCCCAAAAAAAAAAACCTAAGCTTCTTAACCAATTCATAGACATATTCAAAATATAGGAGACCTCAGACATAGCTTAAGTTCTTAGACTCAATGGTGCTAGGAGTTTACATCTTCCCCAAAGCTTTCCCTCCCAACAGACTTTTGTATAGTAAAACCTTTGAATCATCCTGAGAATTTGGGGTCTGTCACAAGCATAAAACTCCTATCTTCTTCAAGTGATTTCTGCTCATTAACTGAGATGTGTAAGACTTGAGTATTTGTAAGTTATTTATTGCTAGTAGGGCAGTGAAATATTAAAAATCAGGGCAAGCATAGAAAGAAGCTGGCCTGTACCATTGCCCTCTTGTCTTCCTTTTTCTGTCTTTGCACAAATACCAGCCTGCAAATCATGCCTGTTGCTGGAATTTACATCATTTCATTCTCTCTTTTTTTTTTAACTATCCTCACATCCTCTCTTTATGGGCAGCCAAGAGATGGAAATTCAGCTGCTCTCCTTTTCATTCCCTGCTCTACGGGTACCTCATTGACATGGGAGGAAGGTGTAGTGATAGTACTATAATTGAAGAGATTTAGACCATTTAAAGCAATTTCTATATGCTGCATCCATGGGTAAAAGTCTGATTCTAAAGTTTTCATGGTCACTGAGAAACTGAGATCAAGGATGATATTGAGGAAAGGTTGGGTTACCTATTCTGGTCCAGGAACTTTACAAAATCATGAGGGAAAAGGAATGTGGGAGCCTAACAAAGTTATGTTGCTTTGGCTAACTATTTTCAAATCAGTTCAATATCAGGAAATCCCCAATCAGAGTCTTTAGGTTGAAAACTACATTTGAGTAGAGTTTAATGATGATTTCCTGAGAAAGGACAGTTCTTTCAAGATACTCACTTGCAAATAATATTTAAATGGTTGCATCTAGCATGAAAATATTACAGAAACTCTTATTACAGATCTATAATTACTCAAGAGTTTGATCTGAGCAATCAACATCCTAAAATTCAAGTAAGTGAAAAAATGTCTATAAGTCAAATTAGGAGAAAAATTTAGACAGTCAATCTATAGAAGACATGTTAGAAAATCTCTAATAAGATAGGTATTCAACCTAATGGGAACTTAGAGGAGAATATGAACATGGGTTCAACATAGACAGATATGGATAGATTGTATTCTTCAGTGCTAGAAGAAAGAACAAAATTCATGAAAACACATTTTGATTTGAGAATTATCTGACCAATAAAAAATTAGCCTAGGAACCAAGTTGATTGATTAATTAGATTTATGGTTACATCTAGTCTTGTAACATTGTAGAATCTGTTTGGAGAACTCTGTATTTACTCAAGAAAGTTTGACCTGATCATCCACATAATAAAACCCAAGTGGACAGAACATGTCTATATTCCAAATTATGACATGCATTTATAAAAAACAAAGAGTCAAGATAGCTGGGTTCTAATGATCCATCATCTACTTCTAATTGACCACTTGGTGTAGAGAAAAGCCATTTAACCTCTTTAGTTTCCTTGTTCCTAAAATGTGATATTGAATGAAAAACATTCCAAAGCCTCTTCTATTTCTAAAATTCTATGGTTCTTTTCCTTGTGTAGATCTGATCCTTATGGAGAACAGTTTTTTTAATAACCAACTCACTTGCCCACCAATACAACTTAGGTTTTTCTAGACCTCTGAAGATAGCTCTCAATCAAAATGCATAGACTGAACAGAATTCTGGTCTCAGACTTGGGGAGAAAGTTTGTAGTAAGCTTATATTAAAGTAATGTAGTCAGTAGCCTAACCTGAGGATGTGTTTGTGGAATAGGTTTATGCCAATATATTTTGGCACCCTCTGGTGGGCAGCGAAATGCTTCATTATGCAATTTAACACCTTTAGAGTATTCAAAGATCCTTATTTCTGAGAAGAAAATTGGGAAACTGTGAACTCTTTCACAAACCTGATTTTCATTGGAAAAGAAAATGTTTTAATGAAGACTATGTTTCTATTGAATTTTCAAAAAGAATAATAAACCATTTCTCTCTCTTTTTTTAAATTTTCCATCTTTTCTCCACTTACTTGGAAGTGGGAGAGAGAAGAAACACCTGATAACTTAGTAATAATACCTTGTAATAGGTAACATTTATAATGTGTTTTAAGGTTTGAAAAAAAAATTTACATATTTCATTTGATTCTCACAATTTGGTAAAATAGGAACTTCTATGATCACCATTTATAAATGAGGAAACTGAGGCTGACAGATTAAGAGATAATCCAAGGTCACATATCTGTGTCTGAGACAGGTTTTGAACTTGTCTTTCTGACTCCAACTCCAGCACTCTTCACCATTATGCCTAGCTATTTTTCCAAAAACTTATGCTTCCAAAATTTATGCAAATATAGCATCATATCTAGATTTTTAGCAGTTACTTTTCTTTGACACATTTAACCAAGCAAAAGCTTCATATATTGAAATGGATATTAGTTGTGTGTGCATAATATTTATTAATTCGTTAGTTTAATTAGCTTCATTTACCTGTAAATGCTAACACTGCCAAAGAATAGGTCCCAGGACATATCTAAAATTAGCATTGCTAATTTTAAATATATATATATTTCTAGACTGATTAACACAGTAAGAGCACATATTGCTAAGTAGACAAAGAATTGAATCAGTTTTCATGTAGACCTCAAATAGAGGAAAACTACTCCAGGGTCACAGAATTTATATTTAATAGGAATATTGGCTAAAGGGAGATCTTGTTGAGAGAATTTTTAAGCAAATTTATCACCAATTAGGGAGGAGGGAACACCCGTAATTTAAAACTCATTGAGAGTAGAAAATTATTCCTCCAGGAAACAGGAAACATTTTCCTTTTAGCCTATTTTAATTGATTTTTTTTTTTTATTTTGGTCAGTCCTGTTATCTGACTGCCTTGAAAAGTGGGGGAAGGAAGTGGGCAGAGAACTTTTCTACCAATTTAGGTCAGATTGGTACTTGCTTAGCAAGTTTTAGTCCTGAGTTGTTGCCTAGAGTGCATTGAGAGACTAAGTGGCTTGTCATAGTCAGATATGTACCAGAGACCACTTGCACTCAGGAAAACGCCTGACTCCATTGACAGCTTTATCCAATATAGCATGATGCATTTCTAATTGTTCTCTTAATAATACCAACACACAGAGTCTACACTACATTTTTTCTTATTTTAAATATGTATTAACATGAAGTGAGGCACTTTAGCAGATTAATAGTTGACCATGGAGTCAGAAAAAACCGAGTGTAAATCTCATCCCTGACCTACATTGACTGTGTGAACCTAGAGAAGTAACTGCTCCTTCCAATGCTCTAACAACCCTCTAAGCTTATAAATTACAAGAAAGTGCTTTTCTGTATGGATAGAAGAAGTAATCCCGAAGGGAAATTCACTAAATCAGTAAAATGACAAATGCATTCCTCATCTCTTGTAATGTACATATTTTCCTTCTGTCACCAGGTCAATTTAAAAGGTCAATTAAAAGAAATTATTTCAGTAATGAGAGACAATGTGTTGGACTAAAGTGCTAGACTCTGAGCCAGAAAAGCTTTAAATCTTACCTCTAAAGCTTAGTATCTATGTGATCATAAGCAAATCGCTTAATCTCTGAGCCTCAGGGCATTTTTTCCTAAATTTTACCTAGGTGAGATAGAGAGCAATTGGATGAAATCATAGATCTCTGAGTTTGACAATACACGCTGCAAAAGTGCTTAATTGTATAGTTTATAAAATCTCATTAATACAGCTTCTACTTATGGAAAGTTGAAGGGGGGAAGTCAGCCTTAAAATAAAGCTATCCCTTAGATGAAGGGTTTCTCTAATTTTGTTCATCTAATATATCATTTCTGTGCAACTTCATGTTAGATAGAAATAGTTTACCTTAAATATACTTAAAGTTTTGTGGGGGTTTTTCTTCCAAAGGAGAGGATTATTAAATATATGCCAAAATTTTAGTTGATTATGAATTTTTTAAAAGTTCGATGAAGCAGATTATGAAACTACTGAGAACTCCTCAGGGCGCTGAATTAATCAGTAGCTTTACTTGACAGGAAACAGGTGTCCTTGTCAAGGTCTCGATGTTCAGTGAGGTTTCCTACAAGTGGGGGGTCTCAATGCAGGGCCTAGAAGATGGTCGAGTTCTTCACTCACTGATGTGAATGATTTAGGGTTAAGAGGAAGTGTTTTATTTATTTATAGTTCAGTGCAGAAAATTACAAACTCACGGAATTTGTCATTTTAAGTTTCTGATATATTGACCCCAAGTTTCCTATACAAATTCTGAAACGGGGTCTAAAGATAGGAAAATGTTTCCGCTCTATGGCATTGGGATACTATCATTGTGCACCCCTACCCCCACCCCTACCTCCACTTCCGTCTACATCTGCCTTCAATATCAGGGCACTAGGCAGTTTCCTGAGCACCTCCTCAACGTGTGGGTGTTCTGTGTGTTAGAGGAAAGAGTGTCTCTGAGTGCTGGTGTACAGAGGAGAGTCACGTGGCGTCCCTGCCCCCCTAAATGTGCTGCTCTGAGAGTGTGTTGTGGGGCTTGGGCTGAAAGGCTGCGGAGAGAGGACTGAGGAAAAAATCTGAGTTGAGAGAAACAGACTGGAGACGAAAGTGTCCAGTGCTGGGTCAGTGTTGACTCGGGCTTTGTCACAACAATCCCAATAATAAATAAAACAAGAGGTAAACCCCACTGAACAAGCAGGAATGACTGGAGTGGGTATGGACCCACTGAGTATATATTGATGCTTATCTCAGCGAAGGCAAGGGGGGAAAGTGCAGAGTTATGCCTCAGGCTTCTCTCACCTTTACTTTTTTTTTTTTTTTTAAAGACCTAAATATCCTAGAACTAAAGATTGCTGCTGTCTTCCTTTCCTTCTCCATTCCATTGGAATCCAGACTTCTGTCAGCTTCACTTGGGGATCATTTTTCTTACAGTTAGAGGAAGTTCCTAAGCCTGAGGAAGAAGGCTTTCCTTTGGTACAGCTTCTACATTGTTTGTAATGGTATAGAGATAGAGATAGATAGATGTAGATAGATAGATAGATAGATAGATAGATAGATAGATAGATAGATAGATAGATAATAGTGTGTGTGTTAGAGAAAGACTATAGATTAATGCGTTTTCAAAGCTGCTTTCAGAACCTGAAGGGCGGAGGAGGACTGGGAGCCGAGAAAAGGAGGATCTCCACGCAACCTGAAGAGTGGGGGTGGGATTTCGGAATCTAAGTGAATGCGTACGGGGCGATCCAGTAAATCCCTCCTTGCAACATGTTTCTCAATGTATAAATAGTGCAACAATACACAGACTGGGGGAGGGGGAGAATCCGAGAAGCTAGAGGTTCATCTGCAGAGAAGACTAAGTGCGTGTTCTCCAAATCTCCCAGATCCTTCTCCTAGACCCAAAGAGTCTCGGCTGCCGCTGCCGCCAGTACCAATTTGGCAGGCTTTAGGACTTTCTGGTACTTAAATGGAAATTTCTTGACTTGAAAGACCAGGGTTCTGGGGACCAGGAGCCCTTATCTTCGTTGTCACTGGCAGAGGTGGCTGTTCTTCATCTCCGACGGGACCACTTTGGAATTTTCTTCCCCCGCCCAATCTGAGATGGATGGATAGTTTCTTGCCCGGCTGTGTGGTCTTCTTTTTATCTACAAATTAACGACGGTGCTGGGGTTTAGAGAAACAACTCGAGAGGGATGCCGGGTGGGTGCGCGCTCTGCACAGCGCTTGGTTTTGCTTAGCACCCTCTTTTTGAAAAGCTAAAAAACTAGGGGCGGGAGGGCGAGCTCTATGAGCTTCAAGGGGAACCCCACACTTGGACAGTCCGCCCTTCCTTTATTTCTCCCCATCCGCTCGAGGTCTGTGCTCAGTACCTGAGTAGGTTGGCCAGGGATAGGGCAAGGCAGGGCTTTTCACGCTCAAACCTATTATCCTAAGGATGGACATACCCGGCTGAGCTGCGTAGCCAGCAGAGGCACGTCGAGCACACGGACCTTTACAGTTGCCTAGTTCCCTCGCTTGGGGCACAAAACGGCTGACATAGGCAGAAGACCTTCCCCATCAGCCCCCTGCCTCTGCCTCTCCTGGAAGCATCCACTCAGATCAATCGAAAGGAAAGGAAAGGCACGGGGTCAGCCTCCAAAGTCGAGTACTTGGCCCAAGACCCAGTCTAGGATAGCTAGTGGGGACGCGATTGGGGCCAGTGTACTCGCCCGCTCGCCTGTGAATACCAGTTCCTGCATTTCGGAAGCTCTGGGTTTCTTCTCTCCCTCTCTGGAGGCAGTTAGGGGAGGCGACAGGATTATGAAAGAAAAGAAAAAAACCCCAGTTCCTCAAGAGCCCTCAAAGTGACAGACACAAAGACCAGGTCCAGATTGATCGTGTGTGGCCCCCCAGACTTGGGAACGATTGCCACTTTCTTCCTCTTCCTCCTTGGCTCGCCCTCCCTCCCCACCCCCTGACCCTAGGAGGCTTGTTGGCTGTCTGCTTCCCCGCCCCCAGGCCGCGGCGGTCGGGCAGGCGGGCAACCGGGGCTCCATCCACGCCGTCCCGCTCGCATGAGACCGTTTTCCCCGCCGCTGGCGCCCCCCTCCCCGCGCCCGTGGTGATGCCATGCCCCGCAACCACGGGGGAGGAGATGAGGGCGGCTCCGCCGGGCTCTGGCTGAAGAGCAGCGCGGCAGCGGGCGGGGGGCGCCTGGCTACGGGCATGAAGGATGTGGAGGCGGGCCGGGGCCGCGTGCTCCTGAACTCGGCTGCCCGCGGAGACGGCTTGCTGCTGTTGGGCACCAGCGCCGGCGCGCTCGGCGGCGGCGGCGGCGGCGGTGGCGGCTTCAGGGAGAACCGCCGGGCGAAGCACGGAGCCCGAATGAGCCTGCTGGGGAAGCCGCTGGCTTACAACAGTAGCCAGAGCTGCAGGAGGAACGTCAAGTATCGGCGGCTGCAGAATTATCTGTACAACGTACTGGAGAGACCCCGAGGGTGGGCGTTCATCTACCACGCGTTCGTGTGAGTACCCCCCGAGGCATGCCGCCTCGGGCTACGCTGCCAGCAGGCGGCGGGCGCGGGGAGCCGTGCAGTGCACTGCCGTGCTGTGGGTGGCACCCGCGTCGTGCCTCCTCCGCGCAGACTACTGCTCCGGGAGTGCATGTGGCCATGTGCACCGCTCCCCGGGAAGCGCGCTCTCCCCCGCCCCCTGCCCGCGCCTCCATCCAGGAGCTCCGGACCGGGCGCCCTGGCGTGCAACTGTTTTTCTCACAACCTTTTACACACACGCACATACATACACACACACCCTCGCTCTGACCCTAGGTTTTTTTTTCTACTCCTGAACTTGTCGGGTTCTTATGCCAGGCAGTATATGTATGTTTCTCTCCTCTGTTTTTGCTGGGCAGGATGTGTGAGAAGCAGGTAGTGAGTCGGGGATAAGAGGATTTGGTAGTGCTAAAACGAAAACCCTTGAGTAGGATAGAGAACCAAGTTCAGTGACCTAAAACTAGTTGGAGAAGTAACGTTTGAAGGATTGCTGGGCAGTGAATGGTCTAGATGCTGGTGGAGGAGAAAGAAGGGGTGTCAGAGAGGTAGGAAGCAAGATTTGGAACCTTGGGAATAATCATTAGGGCTCAATAAGGAAAAGCTGGGTTTTGAGAGAGAGAAGCTGCTCGACTTTCGACTAGCCCGGAAGCCGATTTCATCACCTCCACAGGGCAACAAAATGTGTTAGAATAGACAGCCCGTTACTGGCACAAAGATGTTAGCAATGGGGAAAACTGGCTAATAGTGAAAAATAATAATAAAGTTAGAAATTGTTCCAGCTTCTGGAGCTGGTTATAGATGTGGAGTTGGAACGTGGAATGTTCGCAAGTTTTATAATAACAGAGACCTGCGCTGGGGGGCTCAGTCTTCTCCAAATCTGATATTAATAAGATGCTTCCTGAAGTACCATGAGCTGCTTCAGACGCTTGGGCAAGGGATCAGGCAGGAGTTGAGTTTCCAGCAGCACCATCCTGGCTCTAAATCAATATAAAGTGTGTGTGTTTAAGCAAAACCCTCACCAGCTAGCTGTGAATGCTTAATGAGAAAATGATTAGAAGCAAATGTTGACTTTTCCCTTAGGCATTTAAAACCTTTCACTGGTTTACTACTGTTTCCCCACAAGGTCCATTCATCCCTTCAATCCTTTTTCTACTTCAGTTTTGTGTATCTGGCCATTTCAATGCGATTTTCGAAAGCTCACCTTTTCCTGACTCTTCCCCACTCTCCAAGTGAAAATTTAATCGGTTTTATAAAGAGATGCTTATAGAAAAAGTTATCAATACATTCCTTATGTCTGCTTGAATCTTTTTTTTTTTTAAGATTGTCTGGATTTCTGCATGTACTGTCTAATCAAAGTGGTTCCCAAATATTTTCATGTAAATATAGCTCTCATTATTATTGAAGCATTGACATAGTAGCCTGAAACATTTTTCCAACAAGAAGGTAGAAGCTGAATTAGTATGTGATTCCTGAGTTTGACCAGGTGGAGCTCTGCACTCTGCAAGACTGAAGTATGACAGTTTTTATAGTCCAAAACTGGACTAGACCCAGGCTTTTTTAGCTTACCTCCATCAGATTCACATGTCATCCTTTATTTCTTACAAGGAAAAGATTGGTACATCACAATTAAAACAAAAAGTGTAAGTGATCATTATGAATGGTGTTTAAGTTGCAATATATTCACATGTGTTTCTAGAAATGTTTTACTCTAAATAATGGACATATTAGTTGTGGTTTGGTGTTCAACCTAAGTTGGTAAACACATAGTAGCATTAGAGTTCCTAGTAAATTCATTGGTTTATGTTCGTAAAATATTTAACAGGACTACATTCAGTATTCTATAGTTGCTTCTTAATTTAAAAAATTATAATTTTTACAGATTAATGAATTTCAATTGAATATTAAATGTGAGAAGAATGTACCTACTAAGATTACAATATGTCCATTATATTTCTAAGTGTCATCCTATATTATATCATCTCCATTACAATAACTTTTTGAAGCCACATTCGTGTTTATTCTCTTTTATTTCAAAATAGTTTTGTTAATTTTCTTAAAAACAAAAATAGATTCACTATGAATGAACATATGGATATCTTCCACCTATGGAGAGATGGGGAAAGAATTTGCCCACATCAGTATAACTAAAGTGAAGTTTTCTATATTCGTTTTAGAGCATGCTGCAGTTCCCAAGGAATTAGAAAGGGGTGCTAGATCCACACTAACCAAAAAGGAAAAGAAAAAGGAAGAACAGAAAAAGAAAAGGAAAAGGAGAGGAAGGTCCAGGGGGAGGGATTGCTTTTTCTCTTCCCTTTCTCTGAGAAAGTTGTGTGAAACTTCAAAAGGTCCTAAATAAAGGTCTTACCTTGGTCTTTACAAGTTAGCAATTCAAATATCCTATAGAATAACTGATATCTCAAAAAAAAAAAAAAAACTTATAGTTAGTTGGAACAGGACCTCTGAAAATTTCATTGATAATGAAAGACTTTGTAAGAAAATTATTTCTGGAAAAGTGTGACTAAATAACATGACCTGCCAGCCTGGGAATTCCCAAATCCTACTTAATAACAGTTTTTTTTTTTTTTTTTTTTTTTTTTTTTTTTTTTTTTTTTTGTAGCATGTATTTTGCCAAGAGCAAGTATATGGTGATTAATGAAGTACTTTAGGGATAGATTTACTTAGCAGACCAACATTTTCACTGCCAAGAAACAAGGAAGACACATCTAAAGTTATGCTTCATGTAGAGAAAGATTTCTATTAAGTAGGAAGAAGTTATTAATTCATTGTGATGGTATAAAAATAGCATCTACAGGTTTTTGTTAACACATATTAAAGCCTAAGACTGCTAGAGAATTTAAGACTCCCTATTTCTTTTCCTCTGGTACATACTCTTGGAGAAATGAGGAGGATGGAGAATGATTATTGGGTAGATAAAATAGTGATGGTACTGAGTGGAGGAAACATTAAGATATATAGCGTTTTTCTTTCTTTTTTAATGTTTATTAGGTACCACTAAAGATGATTACTTGTTTTATCTTTTTAACTTGACTAAGGGATAGGAATAGAAATTGGACTGGTGATATCAATTGCACAGCAAACTTCTTGGATCAGGAAACTCCCTCTATCAATGCAGGCTGGTACCTTCTAGGATACCAATAGTTTTAGTTTTCTAACCACAGAGAACTGAAAAGTTGTGAATTGTTCATGGTCATACAGGCAATATATATAAGGACAGAAGAACCCAGGTTTTCTCGGGCTGAGATCATCTCTCTTACCACTGTTATATACTCTCTTTTAATTCATTTGTTTGTTTGTTTTATTAAATAGCTGTTTAACTTGGCATTTTAAAAAGCAGGTATATCTGTCTTTGGATCTCTGTCTTTTAGGTGAATAGTACAAATGGGAAGTTTTATATTTTTCTGAATGATTTTCTCTCCCTCTCTTTGTTTTTTTTTTTCTTTTCTTCTCTCTTTTTTTCTTCTTTTTTCTTTTTTTGCCTTTTAAAACATGGCTCTCTTTAAGAATGTTTTTAGCAAAAGAAAGCATGAAAGAGATCCATACATAAATTTATGTGTGTGTTTTAATAATTGCAAGGGAGAAAATATGTTGCAGACACATCTAAATCACCATTTGTTACTGTATCAAAACTCTGTTATTGTATCTTAACCTGGACAACTAGATTTGGATTCTATGACCAATACTTTGGAGAAAACTAACCTGATTATAAACTACAGAGAGGAAATTGTCTTAATGAGTTCTGTATTTTCTAAAATCAATATGCAGAGAGTTGTTTTAGAGTGTTTCAAAGATTTTTAGAATGAAGGCAGAGATTCTTTACTTCTTTATAGGGGAAAAAGCACAGGGCTAAGAAACAGGACACTCAGATATGAATTCTATTATTAATTTGATTGTCAGCTTGAGCTAATACCTTATTATCTTTGTTTCCTCTTCTGAGAAGTGAGATTAATAAGTCACATAATGATGTCAAAAATCTCCTTTTTGGAACACTTACTTATTACAACTGCTTTATTATTCAGCTAGGTAATGCAGTGATTAGAACAGTAGGCCTAGAGTCAGGAAGATCTGAGTAAACATTCAGCCTCAGACACTTACTAGATGTGTAACTCTGGGTAAATCACTTAATCTCTATTTGTCTTGGTTTTCTCAACTATAAAATAAAGATAATAGTATCTACTTCACAGAATTGTTGTGAGGATTGAATGAGATAATATTTGTAAAGCACTTAGCACAATGCCTAGCCTGTAGGAGGGGTTATATAAATGTCCATTCCCTTTCCTGGATTATTGTTCCAAATGTATGGATGAAATACTATAAGACTCACTTGTACCCAGTAAAACAAGTAGTTAAGTAGTTACCCCAGTAGTCAATACCAGAAATGATTCCAAATCCTGAAGTGTTTCTATCCAATCTGGCCTACTAACATCTATAAGAGGGGTAAAATGAGAAATATATAAATGTATACATAGATCACATATATGTATATAAGTGTGTGTATACATATATCATGTATATGTACATGAGTATGTGAGAAAGTATAAATCAATACATAAACATGATGATATGTGACATAATCTGGGTTATCTCTGATCTCCCAGTTTCTCTCACACATCCCAAAAGTAAGATACTAGCATTGTGTGTTTGATAAAGCTGTAGTTTGGTGCTTTCCCTGTAGAGTGTGCTTAATTACTAACTAAATATTAGTTATGTCGTTTGAGATTATTTGCTCCTTTGGACGTTTATTAATTTTATTTTCTGTAACCTACTATATGCCTAAGTGCTAGATTTGTTATTTGCATTTTATTAATTCTGTCTCCTTACCAAAAATCACTTAACCACTTTTAGATTTAAAATAGCTTTTATTTTACTTTGTGCATCTAGTAATGTATGATATTTTGTTTTATTTATTCATTTTGAACTAAACACAAAAACATCCCAGAAAACAGCATTTCCACAATCATAGCATCTACTTTTTCAAATCATGTAATAAATATTAGACATTATTTTCAATGTTATACTGCTTTTCTGTGCTTCCTTCTAAATTTTCTTTTGCCCTTTGCTGAGCACTTTTAATTTTTTTTCTCCCTCCCTCCCCACCCCACTCTAGTTAAGTCTACCGTATGAATATGCACATATGCATAAATAAATAAAACCAAATAATACACATTTCTACTTATGTCTTTCTCGGGATGTGGATAGCATCTTCTTTCCTAAAACCTTTGTGATTGGCTTGAGTATGATCTCAAAATGACTTAGTTGTTCAGAATTGTTCTTAGAGCAATACTGTTGTTACTATATGCAAAATCCTCTTGCTTCTGCTCATTACATTCTTCATCATCTCATGCAAATTTTTCCATGTTTTTCCAAAATCAACTAGTTCATCATTTCTTGTAGCACAGTAGTGTTCCATTACAATTACATCCCACAACCATATTTTAGAATATTTAAGTTATTTTCCTTTTTCTCTAATTACTTTGGGAAACAGTCTTAATTGTATAGCATGATCAGGGAATACATAGTTTTATAACTCTTTGAACATAATTGCAAATTGCTCTCCAAAATGACTGCAGTTCACAACAGTGAATCAGTGTCCCAATTTTTCCATATTCTCTCCAACATCTGTTGCTTTCCCTTCTATCATTTTAGCCAACCTGATACGTTCAAGATGATTTCATCAAAAAACTGCCTGTTTATATCATTTGACTATTTGCCATTCAGGAATGACCCTTACTCTTATAACAAAGACAAAGTTCTTTATGGATTTGAGAAATAAGAAATTTATCTAAGAAATAACATTAGATCATTTAACATCAGCTACTTGGTCAGTTTCCATTTAGATGCATATTTTAAGAGTGTTCTGTTGGACTTCGAACATATTGAAAAGTGTTAAAAAAAAATAAGGAGCTGATAATGTTGGGGAAATTATCAATAATACAAAACTCAAGAAAAGCAAATTTCTAAATCGAATGAAGTCATGACACAAGAGCACTTGTAAACAAGGAAGAAAGCCAGCTGCCTTTAGATAATTGCTTGCAAAGAAAAAGTGCCAATTTTAATTTTTAATTGCAAATGGCTATTTTGGCAAGTGAAAATGCCAACAGAGTATCTTTTATCTTAGCACAGAGGCACAAAGCAACTTGAAACCCCCTTGTGATATAGCAACCACTGGTAGTTCTGCTTTATGATTTAGTGGGTGTTTCTATTTTAATTTCCTAGATCTTCAATTGTTTACAAGGAACTTACATATAGAGTTTTATTGGGTTGCTAATTGGAACATAGGTTTTCATAATGAGTGCAGTTTTTCAAAATAGATAAAATTATTTATAATTCTTGATATTTTAAATGATTTGGAAGACTGCCTAGTTAAATATATTAGTACATACCAGAATTTTGCAAAATAATAATAATAATAATAATTATAGAGTGTTTTGGTAGTTTTCAGTTTTGATATTTAGTTATAAATAACTGGGGAGAGGAATAATATGTGTTATATCCACCCAATGACTGGATAAGGAAACTTTCACCACCAATGTAGGCTCTTAGTTTCTTTGCAACTCACAGTCTTAGAATTGCCCAGAATACTGAGAGGTTAAATGATTACCCAGAATCATAGGACTAGTATGAGGCAGAGGTAACACTTAACTTCAAGTATTCTCTTTCTCCCAAACTAGATCCCTATGTTGCCTTTTTTTAAATAAAAATCAATTTGAACATTATGTATACCTTGTACTTTAGCAAAATAGGTTTTATATTTAAATGAACTTTTTAGATTTTTTAACTTTCAGCAATAATATAAGATTATTATAACAATATAAGCATGTGTAAGCTGAAGATTTTTTAAGGTATCCTTAAGTCTTACATAAAGAAATATGAAACTTGATCATTTTATATTTCAAAGAATATTTAAGTTTAAGTTTATGATTTGAAATGTGACCTTTTTTTAGAACACAGTTTCAAAAATCAGAGTTTTCATTTTAATTATTTGGAATGTAATTCTAGCATCTCTGTTGCATTTTAATCAGAGATAGGATTTACTTATAGACTGTTATCTTCATCATCTGTGCACTTATTAGGTGAGAGAGAGAGGGGGGAGGAAAAAAGGAAAGAGAGAGAGAGAGAGAGAGAGAGAGAGAGAGAGAGAGAGAGAGAGAAACTGTCACTATCATAGTTTACCAATTTTGTGGGGGTTTTTGCCAATTCTGCAAAATGTTTTTTACTGATTTTATCAGCCTCCCAAACTCTAGATCCTTCTTATCTGAATTCTTGATCTCTGACTACCTGAATTTGTGATTATCTTCTAGTTCTTTCTTAATGTGTTCTTTGGCATAGGCTAACCCTAATAGGACAAGAAGCCAGCCAGCAGTCTCTCTCTGCCTCTCTTCCTCCTCTCAGCCTCCACCCACCAAAATCGTCCTTTCCTATACAACACATCAGGACTTGCACAAAGAGTGGGCAGGGGCCATTCTTTCTCCAAGCATATATATTAATAGAGTAAGGTCCAATTACTATTTAGCCTCATGTGCTTGGGACCTCAGTGCATCAACTCAAGCTTCAGCCCATTACAAATCAGCCGTTCTTTTATAATTTATTTATTTAAAGTGTAGCATGAACAAGACTGAGAAGCTATCTTTTGGGCCTTTCATATAGCATTTGTTGAAGACAAAACTTACTTGAACCCAGATCTTCATGATTTGGCACTATCCATTACACAGTCATACTTCTTCCACATAATTGGGATGTTCAATAAATGTGTGTTCAACTGAATGGAATTAGGATAGATTCATTAGTTTGTATAATTGAAACATGTGAAACACATGGGATTTTAATAAATCAAAAATTAAAACAATGGAATACACAGTGATACAATCTGTAATAAGATGAAGAATGAGAAACCAAGAAAAGGGAGTCAACAATATAAGATGATTCAGAAGTTAAAGAGCATGAAGACTGAGAAAAATCCTTTGAATTGGATAAATTATTGGCTCATTGGTAACCTTTGAAATAGAAGCTTGAAAATTAATGGCAGAGACCATTGAGGTTTCAAGAACGTATAGAGAAAGTTTATGATAAGAAAGTAAAGGTTCAATTTTTTTTAATGTCTTTGGGAAAAAAAGTAAAATATAGATTCACAACATTTTATATTTGAAGCTCAGAAATCATTTAGTCCAAGGTGTGACACTCATGGCTATAAAACTTCTGAGTGCAAGTTGAATCAGAATAAAATGTAAGTGAGAAATGTTTAGCAAAATAAATAAGAATATGTGAAAACATAGACGATATAAGTTTGTTGTTTTCAAGTCAATATGCAATAGGGGTCCATTTCTAATTGAGGTTGTTATAGTTCAACTTTTTCACTTTATTGATGCCAGAAGAAGTTAATTACTCATCCAAGGTTATATAGATATTAAGAGGAATGACAGCTGGATAGAGTAGAAGAACCAGAAGCAGGATTTTTTTTTCATGATAGGAAAAAATATATACTTGTAGGAATAGAGAAAGAACAAGTGGAGACTAAGAAATTAAAGATGCGTGGGAAAGAATAGGATTTCTGGGAAAAGATTCTGGAATGTGTTATAGGTTAGATAAGATGAAAGGCCTAAGGAGAGGAGTCAATTTTAGCCAGGAATTGAGTACCTCTCCTCCTGAGGCAGGAAGGAAAGTAGAGAGAATTAATGAAAACTGAAGTGTTCTAAGCAGTGTAGAAGACATAAATTGAAGGAACACTCATTGTGTGAACTAATTTTTCCTAGTGAATTAGGGGATTAAATCATGCATAAGTGTGTGGATGAGTTGCAGTTTGGGTATTGAGATGAGAGGAAAAAAATTGGAATAGTAACTGTGAAAAAGAAATAAGCTTTTCGCCCTCTCCATACTGTTTTTGCCTATAGATGTTCTGTATTTCACTTGTATTTGCCTTTTAATTATTCTCCAAGTATATAATGTTAAACTCAAATCCCATTCTGTACCATTGTTCCTGAGTTTCCAAAAGCCCATAGCAATTTGTATTCATTTTTCTCTTTTCTTATCTATATCATGTCCTTTTTCTAAGGACCTGTTCATATTCAACCTCTGGATTGTACTAATATTTTCCCCTCCTGGATTTTATATTTAATGTGAGTACCATACTTTTTTTTCATTTCATTATATTCTGTTTTGCATTATCCTTCAGTTGTTTCATGTACTTAAACCTTATTGTGCCAGCTAGATTTCAAGCTTTCACAAGAAAAGTCATATACCATAGAAGTATTTAACACAATAAACACTTTAGTTAAAATCAGTACATATTCTTTATTTTATTCCATTACTACATTTCACCTCTGCACATTAACAAGGAGTTATTTTAATATCTTAACATATTTTTGCAAATATGTTCATGAATGCCCCCCCATTTAAATTGTTGACTTAGATTGCTTTAATGAAGCACTAACATTATTTGCTGTCCAACTTTAAAATATTTTATATTTTCATTACATTGCACCAACACCTCATTCAAAACTGTATTGACTGCTTCATTTCAGTACAAGAGCAGAATACACGAAGTCTGCACTGATTCTTATCCTAGCCTTCCAACAGGAGAGATCTTTGAGATTCTTCAGAATAATATGTATCTGTCTTTCACTTTAGTCTATCTGTATTTCTAACATTTTCCCTTATTCATTTATTCTTTTACTTTTCTATTCCATTCATTGTAGTGTTTCCAGTTTTACCACAATCCAATCTTCTTTTATAAATTTACTTTTTCCTTTCCACATCTAGCTTTCAGAAGCAGTACTTCTCCATTTTATTGCCAGGCATCATTTGTAACCTTATGTGTTCCTCCCTTTAAAGGAACCTCCTAGAGGGAACTAATAATGCACTAACACTTAAAACCATAAGCATGTCCTGAGGCTACATGGTGTAAGTGGCAGTTGCTATCTAATTTAATTTAATGCCTTCTATTCTTTAATTCAACATTGACCTCAGGCAGAACAACCACAGAGGGTAAGGAATTCCAGTTTCCTTATACCATTAGAGCAGGAAGTTTTTTTTTTTTTCTTCTGTTTTATGTTTGTTGTTTTTATCATTTTGTTTTGTTTTTCTTTTAATGAGTGGAGTGATGGGGGTAATGGTCAGCATTTATTTAGAAAAGTTCTAGGATCAGGTATAAAAAATGCTTATTCCCTGCTGGCCCAAGTAGAATATCA
The DNA here is from genome assembly GCF_016432865.1 of Antechinus flavipes. Taxonomy (NCBI): domain Eukaryota; kingdom Metazoa; phylum Chordata; class Mammalia; order Dasyuromorphia; family Dasyuridae; genus Antechinus; species Antechinus flavipes. Next base: position 240,857,768 of record NC_067401.1, read on the forward strand.
CCTGCCATAAGAGGGATTTGGGTTTCTAAAAATATGTTTGAGGAATAGGGGAGGTAAAGTGGGGTAAATTTTCTCACTTAAAAGAGGAACAAAAGAAGAAATAAATTGAAGGAATACTCCTTGTATGAACTAATGTTTCCCAATGAATTAGGGGATTAAATCATACATAATTGTGTGGATGAGTTGCCAATGAGTTAAGAGTGCAGCAGAAGAGGAAGGGTGAAGTGGCAGACAACTTGATTCTTACTATCTTTGGAATTGACTCAAAGGCAATAGCGCGCGCACGCGCACACACACACACACACACACTCATTTGGAGGGGGGAGGGGGAATTGGGGGAAGCAATAATCAGAAACAGAACACTTTTGAGGAAATAAATGGAGAGAAGAAGAAAGGAAAAGTAAAGAGAGGGAGGGAGAGAGGAACAAGAAAAAAATGGGAAAAATAACATGGAGAAAAATACACAGTAATCATAATTGTGAAAAAATATATAGCAAGTTTCACTGATAAAGGCCTCACTTCTCAAATATATATATTTAGTATAGTTTTAAATCAAATTTATAAAAATAAGAGCCATTCCCCAATTGATAAATGATCAAAGGATGTGAACAGACAGTTTTCAGATGAAAGCAAAGCTATCAATAGAGATATGAAAACATGCTCTAAACCACTATGAATGAAAATTCATAATGTAATATAATAAATGAAGATAAAAATAAAATAAAAATAAATAAAATAATGTAATAAAAATATGTAAATTAAAAGAAATATGAGGAATTAAATCACCCCTATCAGATTAGCTAATTTGACAGAAAAGGAAAATGACAAATGTTGGCCACTAAATTTCTGTTATAAGAGGTTTGAACCAATCCAATCATTTCGGAGAGCAATTTGGAACTATGCTCAAAGGGCTATAAAACTATGCATGCCCTTTCAGCTAGTAATACCACTAGTAGTATGTATCCCAAAGAGATTTTTTTTTGAAAGGAAAAGAATCAATATGTACCAAAATATTTATAGCATTTCTGTGATGACTGTGATTTAAAATCAGCTGGAGTCAGGAATTCAGGTTAAGGGAAAAATCTTCAATCTTTATTCTTAGTAGAGGTGAAGAAGGATTGCAATAGCAATATGGGTAGCTGCTAAAGGAAGCCAGCTAGAACAGGTGAAGGGGGATTGCAGGTGAAAGGGGGTCGTGATACCAATGCAAGCAGCTGTGTCAAGAAACCAGCCAGCAGTCTCTCTTTCCACTTCCTTCTCTACTTCCCTGCCTCCACCCACCAAAATCGTCATTTCCTATACAACACATCAGGACTTACACAAAGAGTGGGCAGGGGCCATTCTTTCGCCAAGCATATATATTAATAGAGTATGGTCCAATTACTATTTAGCCTCATGTGCTTGGGACCTCAGTCCATCAACTCAAGCCTCAGCTCATTACATCTCCTGCTTTCTTTTCTTTTAGAACACAGGTGGTCATGCCATTCCTGACTCCTCCGGGAGGTCAGAGCCCCTAAGGGGAGGTGATCACACCCTCCTTGACTTCTCAGGAAAGGAGGTGAAAGCACTAAAAAGGACATAATCGCACCTTCCCTGATATCTCAGGAAGGGAGATGAAAAGCACCAAAGGGAAGTGAGGGTTGCTAGCGGGTTTCTGGACTGAAGGGTCTTATTATGCACAAACCCATCAGCATGGGAGGTATTACACAAGCACATAGCAATAATGCAGAGGCTATTAGTGATGATCCTCCCCGCAGTCAGTGCAGGCTTGATGTGGTGTCACAAACATGAATTGCACACCCAAGTAACGGTATAACAAACAATATAAATCAACATGGTGTTGTAAAAGATTGCCAGAAGTTCTAGAAGGAGAGTATGTAAACAGCAGTCACATATATAACTTCTTCAGCAGCTAAAAGATAGTTCAAAACCAATCTATTCTCCATTGCTTCACATATCAGGGAATCCCATGATCCCCCCAAGTTTTTGAAGTCCTGCAAGAGTCTTTTTATGTGTTAGGGAATCCAATGATTCCAGCAGATTTTGAAGTCCTGTAAGAGTCTTATCATTTCTCCGAAAATCCAATGATTCCTGAGGGCTTTCAAGTCTTATGTCTCAAAGAATCCATTGATTCCTTAGGGTTTTCAAGTCTTACAACAATCTTATGTCTCAGAGAATCCAGTGATTTCTGAGGGTTTTCAAGTCCTACAACAATCTTATCATGTCTCAGAGAATCCAATGATTCCTGAGGGTTTTGAAGTCCAACAATTTTCTATGTCCATGAGTCAAATGCCACAACTGCCATGCTCTTTCAATGGTGAGCACAATTAGCAACAGAACCGCCCGATATTTCTTGGGTCTTCTCCTTTGTTTCAAGGGTCTGCTCTGTCTCTCTGTGATGGACAAGGTGAATATGGCTCATTGGCACCCTTCTGATTCCTTCTCTACCTGTAGAGATACAAGCAAACCCTCTCCCCCAAGCAGTTAGCCTATCTGGTCCCTTCCATTCACCTCTTTCTGGGTCTCTCCACATGACCTGGTGATTATCTAAAGATAGTGGAGCTGCTCGTATGCCCTTCCAGTGGATTATAAAACCTGTCTGCTGGAGCCAGTGCATCTTTGTCAAAAATCAAGAAGTTAATAATATGAAGGGTTAGATTTAGAAGTTCTCTAGGGTTACCAAGCAGAAAGAGAGACTGCTGGCTGGTTTCTTGACACAGCTGCTCGCATTGGTATCGCGACCCCCTTTCACCTGCAATCCCCCCACCTATTCTAGCTGGTTTCCTTTAGCAGCTGCCCATATTGCTATCGCAATCCTTCTTCACCACTACTGAGAATAAAGATTGAAGATTTTTCCCTTAACCTGAATTCCTGACTCTGGCTGATTTTAAATATGCGGTCATCACATTTGGCGCCCTAGGTGGGGCTGTTTTTCATTCCCTGTGGCAAAATTGTCCATTCATATCTTTTATAAGGCTCAGCTAAGTTAACACTGGGCACTGAAAAGGCAAATCTTTTCACAGTTCTTTTTGTGGTGACGAAGAGTTGGAAATTGAGGGGAATCCCATCAATTGGGGAATGGCTAAGCAGATTATAATATATGACTATGATGAAATACTATTATGCTATCAGAAATGACAAACGGAATGCTTTCAGGAAAATTTAGAAAGTTATATGAATTGATGCAAAGTGAAATGAACAGAACTAGAACATTGTATATAGCGATGTCAATATTATATGATGACCAACCATGAACTATTATCAGCAATACAATGATCAAAGACAATTCTAAGGGATTTGTGAAAAATGCTCATCCAATCTGCATATGAATGCAGATTGAAGCATACTTAACATTTTTTTTTAATTTGGGGGTTTTGTTTTGTTTGGTCTGTGTTTTCTTTCACACTGGACAATTGGGTAAATGCATTTTCCATGACTATACATATAACCTTTATCAAATGCTTGCCATCTTGATGAACTAAGTAAGGAGGGAAAAAGGAAGAGAATTTAGAATTCACAATTTTAAAAAATAAATGTTAAAAATTGTTTTTATATGTAATTGAACAAGTAAAATATAGAAAAAAATTAAAAGTAATGTTTTCAATTTGGAATAAATCTATCTCTGCTCAAGGAAAAAAAAAGACAAACATGAATTGTTATTACCATTTAGAATTGTTAGAGAATGCATCTTGAAACATAGAAACATGTCTCAATGATTTTTTAATGTATTCTCTTATCTGTATTTAAATAACAGTTTATTATTATTATTAGAAATTTACAGCACAAATAGCCCTTTTTCATTGTAGGAGAAATAAAGAAGCATTAGCGAAGCTACTGCTTTTGGCCTAGTGATATCATGTAAATGTATGAGATCGTATTCCTAAGATTCTAAGATTTGAGGCTACCTAGAGAAGTTGACTGGATATTGTCATAATATCCTGAAGAAGATAGTTTGTTTTGATTCAAGATTGACCATCCTCATCAAGAAAACCAAACAGGTCAGCATTCTTTTTGTTCCAGAAATGTTTGCAAGATTTTAAATTTAGAGCTGGAATGAACCTTAGAACCATCGAGTCCAACTTCCTTAATTTACAGATGAGGAAACTTAGCAGAGAGGTTAAATGACTTACTTGCCCAAGATCACATAAATAGAAAGTTTCTGATGCAAGATTAGAAGCTAGATTTTGCTAACTGCAAATGTTGTTTCTTATCCATTGAGCCACATTAATATCAAATGCCTCGGTGTTTTCTTTTTTGTTGTTCGTTGTTTAGAGCCCTCAAGTATATTCACAATATTATATCATTTGTCTCTTCAAGACTATAGTATTGTTTTTAATCAAAACATCCATGTAATTCTTGTATCAATTATTTTTCTTTAAGAGACTAAATATAAAATTTTGATGAGTCATATTAGTAATGTTTTAGGAAGATTGACCTATCTGTAATATGTAGTACTGAAAATACTGAAGTATCTTCAGAACAAGATAACCAAAATGGCAAAAAACAAAAAGAAACAAAGGAAAAAAAAAAAACCTTGAATTTCATATTGTATGAAGATACAGATATTTAAACCTTAGAAAGGAGAAAGCTTATAGGTTCATGATGCTACTGTTTTTTTATTGTTTTTTCAATTGTGTCTGACTCTTTGTGACTTCATTTGGAGTTTTCTTGACAAAGATAAGAGGAATGTCATTTCATTTTCTGGCTCATTTTTACAAATGAGGAAACTGAGGCAAACAGTATTAAGATACTTGCCCATGGTCACAGAGCTAAGAAGCATCTGAAGACAGATTTCAACTCAGCAAGATGAATCTTTATGATCTCAGGGCAGAACTCTATCCACTGTGATATCTAGTTACCCAGAGACATGTTAAGCTGTCTTCGGATTGTTGTATAGAGAAAGGATAAACCTGCCTTGTTAGAACCAAATGAGGGATATCAGGTCAAGTTTCAGAGAAGCAAATTTCAGCTTGATAAAAGGAAAAACTACCTAATAGTTAGAACTATTGAGTCATGGAATTGGCAAGGTGATGGTTTCCCCCTCATTGAAATTCTTCAAAGACTTAGAAGACAATGTGACAGATGTTTTCTGTGGAGGATTCTTAAGACCTAGGTTTAACTTGATGATCACCAAAATCCCCATCAAATTTTGAAATTATGAGATTGTTTAGGATCATCTATGATTACTATAGTGGGGAGCAAATACAAATAATCTAGAGACAAGATGATGAGTGCTTGAACAAGGATTGAAATTTTGAGGCAAAAAAGAGGGAAGTAATGGAAAAGGAAGAAAAAAGCCAAAGCAAAAGTTCTATTATAAATAGTCAATAAATGTATTGAGAATGAGAGAGGATGGGGTTTGTAGGGAATCTAACATCTTGAGAATGGGTAACTAGGTAGAATATTTATATTAGTGATATAAAAAGGGACATCAGGAATGGGGGATGATTTTGAGAAGTTGATGGCTTTAATTTTACATGCCACTGAGTAGGATGATGAGACATCAAAGTGGAAATAGCCATTGGCTACTTAGAAAAATGTGATTGGATTCTGGGAGAGAGAAAGGAGAAGGAAATTCAAAAATTATCAGAATAAAAAATTTCGTTGAAGCAGAGAGAGAGAGAGAGAGAGAGAGAGAGAGAGAGAGAGAGAGAGAAGAGCACAAGTATCACAAATTGAGTTTTTTGATAAAGCAACATTTAAAGTGCAGGAAGAAAAATCAGTGAAGGGAGCAGAAGAGTTAAATCAAACCAATATAATGGAAAGAAGTCAAGTTCAAATCCTAGCCTTGCAACCCTTTCCTTCTGATCTTCTGCAAGCTATTGAACATTCTGGACTTGTTTCCACATTCCACATGAGTCTGTATTCCTAGACTCATGGAGGGAAAGGGAGAAGAGAATTTCAAGAAGGTTCATTTATGACAGACATTTCACAGAAGGCAATGAGTGAGCATTGAGAAAAGACAATTGGGTTTTATCATTACTAAGTAAATGTTTTTTGATGGATCATTTTAAGTTTAGTTGTCATGGAACAAGTTAAGTTGTAGAGAGGAAAGAATGAGTAGTGAGATAGTAAGATAATAAAAGAAAAGTTTGTATACCATTTAAAAACTTTGGTAGTTAATGGATAGAAATGGCAACATCTCTTGAGAGATCTAGAGGATAAAGGATCTTGCAGATGTGAGGAAGGTTGAACCAGGTGTTAATATTACTATTTGATTGTTAAAGAAACATGTCCAAAGAAAGTCACACTACTAGTTAATAGTGTAACATAGAACAGAACCCAAAGTTTTCTTCTCTTAACATGTCTCCTGCCACATTATATGGAAATTTCAGCAATTATTAATCATGGCTTCATGAAGCTTAACTTGACTTTTTTTTCTAATTAAAACCTTCTACCTAAAAGCTTAATATATCCATTTAGCTAGTGAAAGGAAAGAAGTCATGGCATAATTTAGAAAATTACAATATTTTTACTAGTGTTGACAAGTAGTTTTGTAAATGAGAAAAATGAGAAAATCTTAAGATATTTTCCAGTGCAAACATTAAAGTTTGTGATATTAGCAGCTTCAGTGTAGTTGAAATTGTATTTCATTGTGATTTCATATTGACAAATGCTTAGAATTTTTTAAATTAACATTTTAACTGAAATTTCTATTTTTTCTATTTAATTTCTATTTGAAATCTATATTTTTAATTTTCTAACAAGTTCAAGAAAGGTATATTTTCATAAAATAGGTCATTGTATTTTTTGAGGGGCAAGGGAAGCTTGGACATGTATTGTGTGTATGTATATATGGAATGATTTTAATGAATATTATCACATATTTAGCATCAGATTTTGTTATACCTGGGAAGATCTTAAACTAATTCATCAACTCCAAACATATTATTTTTGTATATAAGGAAACTGAACCCCAGAAAGAAGCAATTAACTGGTTCATGGTCATATAGCTAATGAAAAGCAGAGAAGAGAATAAAACTTAGGTTTTTTGACTCCCAGTTGAAGAAATGTATTTCAATCAAACATTCTGCTCACTTTGTCATCATCTGATATATGTATATGTATATTTATATATAATATCATCTTGTATTTTATATCAAAATTGGTAATGAATTTTTCAAGTAAAATTATTGTGTGAAACTAATTTAATTTAATAATTTTCTAATAATAATATTTTCAACAGCTTTATCCTCAGCTCAAGTGGTCTTTTCTTTTCTTTTTTTTTTGGGGGGGGGAAGGGCTTTGAAACAATACTTTATAGAAAGAAAACAATATATTATCTCAGTGATTTTGCTTTCTATAAAAAGAAGAATTTCTCAAACGTTCTGACAATCAATGAGAAAATTTTTTAGGGCTTAGAAACATATTTGGGCTTATTCAGACTAAGCAAAATGATTCTATAGACTGAAGATGTTTTTGTTATGCTGAAACATCTAATAACTCACCTTTATACAATGTTATACAGTAAGTAGTAAGTTGTTCAGTCCTCTCAGTTGCATCCAATTCTTGTGATCCCATTTGAGACTATCCTGGCAATGGCACTGGAGTAGTTTGTCATTTCCTTCTCCAGCTCATTATATAGATAAGGAAACTGAGGCAAACATAGTTAAGTGAATTTAACCTCAGAGAGATGAATCTCTTAGATTCCCAATCTGACATTCTATATATCAAACTACCTCACTGTCAGTTTTATAGTATACAAACATTAAACTCCAACAGTCCCATGAGGCAGGAAATAGAAATGGGTCATCCCCATTTTACAGATGAACTGAAGACTTAGAGGAATTGAAAAGCCTGACAAAATGTTCACATCTGATAAATTATAAAGCTGGGACACCTTTCAAGGTTTTCTGACCCCAAATTCAGTGCTTTGTTATGGAAAATGTATAGTATTCACATTAGTCAAATAAGAAAAGATAACTTGTTTTCATTAAGGTGCATCTGTGGTCATTGTTGAACAGAGAATTACTTCTTATTGAGTGCTAGAAATTTTATCAGAAAATATATTGAGATAGTATCAAATCATACTTTTGGAGTATTTTTTTCATAATAACTCTACATGTAAATATTTTTATTAAAAGCAATTGACTTGCCTAGAGGCATGCAACTAATAATTGCTGGTGCTGGGAATTGAATTCAGGTTTTCCAATTCTGGATTCAACATATATCCCATTACTTGAGTGGCTCTTGTACTGAATAAGCAACACTCAGGATAGGACTGCTGGACATTACATGAGAATTCCAATAGTAATATGCACAGACACCAACTCAGTAATTGCATATGGTAAATCCATTAGGTCAACTAACTCCAGAAACATAAACTACCTCTAACAGCTGTATTTAAATCTGCCAAACTAAAACAGATTTGGCAGGCAGCTCATATGCTCTAATGAAGCAGGTGCCAAGAGAGTCAGCTGGGACAGAAGCAGCCAGATAAGATAAACCCAGCCCTGAAAATCTTTTGTGGCCAAAAGATGGTATGTAGGCAAAAAACATCAGGCAATGAAAGCTACTAAAATGTTAGTACAAGTGGCCAAAATAAAACCTGAACTTCATTGATCTCTCTACTGACTATATCAGCATTATCAATCTAGCTATCTACCCTCAACTATCTATATCAATCTATCTATCTATCATCTCTCTACTTGCTTATTATTTATCTATATCTATCTGTCTCTCTATTATCTATCTGTCTATCTCATGAACTTCTTTTTATGGTAATAATATATTTAGAAAAGTATTTCATTAACATTACAGGACCAGGAACATTTGGAGGCAGGTAGGTGGCTTCATGGATAGAGCACTGGTCCAAATCAGGAGGGGCTAAGTTCAAATATGGCCTCAAACATTTACTAGCTGTGAGATTCTGGGAAAGCCCTTAACATTTATTTTTCTTAATCCACTAGAGAAAGAACTAGCAAACCACTCCAATATTTTTGCCAAGAAAACCTTGGTCACAAAGAGTTGGATACAACTAAATGACTCAACAACAACATGGATCTTTGGGCTTAAATAGGATGTGTCCCTGAACTATAAATATGGTACCAGTGCAAATTCAGTTGCCAACTTGGGGAGTATATACACACACTTTTAACTTGCAAAAAATGAATTCTGGAAATGGTGGACCCAAACAACTCACCCTAAGTTAAGAACTTCCATATATTTCATCTATGTAGTCACCTGGTCAAAGTGAATATTATGTGGAATATGGTGTTGTCTATATGTAACTCCATCTCTTGACTATCCATTTTAAGGAGATGTCATATTCTTTATCATTTTCTCTAAAGTTCTATCACAGATGTCCCTGATTCTGAGTTTTTTCAAGTCAGTCAATATCCATTGTGCAGGTTAGGAGCAGGGTTGATAAAGAAGATCAAGGGAGCCTTTTGCAAATTCAAGACTTTATTCCTGAATAGTTTGGAGAGGTGATTGTTATTACTGCCACAAACACTAGCAGCCCTTTAAATACATCTTTATTTTAAGAGCTGAATTTTGTACCACCTACCTTTGCTTCCCTGGTGAGCAGACAATTTAAAAACCTTGATCATACAGAGGGTGGCCTCAGCGGGTGTTTTCATTTCACATTTATTATACTGCTTCAATATGTTTAGGTGCTTAAAAAAATAGAAACAGCCTATCTGCACTGTAGGCATGCAAAATAGTTGCTGAATAAGCAAATGTAACCATAGTAGATTGATTGTTTTAATGAACATTAATAAAATAATTTCTGCAAAACATTTAGTTATTCCGATGATAAGGTACCATGTCACATAACAAATGAAATTGAATAACCCTTCATATTACCTTGCTAAAAACAAACCAAAAAAAAAAAAAAACACCTTTTAAACTAAGGGGAAATGGGAGCATCAAGGAAGATATATATCTGCTATTTAGGGCAGGCAAAAGGATAATAATCAAGAAAAATCAGAGCTGTTTAACTCATTTCATTCATATTGGAAAAATAAAATGGCCAGAGATTGATGTCTTCATGGCCCCTGACCGAAAGAGCAACCTCCCAATTTTCTTTTTCTCCTCTCTCTTCTGATCCTTGTCCTGAGATCTGTATTCTGGAGAAGAAGGTACATACCCAAGATTCACTTGTGAAAATGGAAGTAAACTAACTTCCCAGTGATTTAAATGTCATGTGCTTCTTTTGCCTTGGTAAACAAAAGATTGAAAACATCACCCTCTTTTCTGAAATCATTCTAAGGTTTAATTCTTCCTTCTCCTCCTAAGACAAACAATGAAACTATTGCTTTTTACTGAGGGCAAATATCTTCTACAAGTAGACTACCCTTGTTTCAATTCACAAATTGCAGAATACATGAAGAAGAACAAATAGGACTGTTGCTCAGGAGGAATTGGAAGATGATGAAAGACTGTGGAGAGATGACAGAATTTTTCACCTATTATTTTGTATCTGCCTTTGGCTAGGAAAGGAAAGTGATCTTTGGATTGAAAAGTGCAGATAAAAAATTGGCTGATAGGAAGCTGATGCTCAGGGTACGTAAAAAGATGGAAAAGAGATAGCTGTCCTGGACAAATATCAGAACCAGAGAAAATTACATCTCTTACTACTAAAAGAATTGGTAGATTTAATTTCTGAACCACAATAATTAATTTTGAAAAAATCTTTGAAGAAAAATGGAGGTGAACTAGAGAATGGCAAAGACTTTCTTGATTTTTAAATAAGAAAAGATAATGGAGTCTACAAACTACAAGTCAATGAGCTTAGCTTTGATACCTGACAAAATTCAAAAATATATTGTTATTGTTGCTCCTATTTTTTCAACAAGTATTTAGTAAATATTTTTAAAAATTAAAGCAAAAATCACAGAGACTGCATAGATTCAGCAACGTATCAATGACCTTTTTCTTCTGTCTTCCTCTCTTCCATTCTTTTTCCTTTCTCTTCTCTTCCCTTTTCTTTTCTTCCCTTCCTTTTGTAGCTACCTTCAAGAATTTGAAGCACTGTTCTCTGTGTGAAGGAATAGATTTGTTCTGCTTAGCACTAACAAGAGAACTAAGAAGAATGAAGAGAAGTTATATAGAGAAAAAACTTGGCTTGGTATTAAAGGGGAAAGGGGAATTATAAGTGGAATGGACCTTATCAGAAATGTTTAAAGTCTGAGTGGCCTCTCTCAGATATGTTGTAGATTCTTTTTCAGAAACTGATTTGCCACAATAAGTTTTGAATTTGAAATTTTGTGATTCCATCATCTTTGTTAATGCGTTTTATGTGTTCATCTATATCACAGTATTGTGCAAAATACTATGAGAGATACAAGGACAGGGATAGAGTTAGATTTCCGATTCCACTGGTGTTGTAAACTAAAAATAAGGAACTTCTTCTGGTAATGTAGGGTAATATCTTCTCTGAAATATACAATCTTAGAAAGTTTCCAAGGATACTAAGGAGTGATTTACCAAGGGTTACATAGCCAATGTGTATTAGAGGCAAAACAAGAGTTCAAGTCTTCCAAGTTTCAAGGCTACTTTTCCATCCCCTTATCCTGTGTTACTTGTCAAAAACTAAAATGTAGTCCTTAATTTTAAGGAACTGATAGGCTAATAGTAAAAATAAGGTCACAATAAATGTTTGTTGAAGTAATTAAATGCATGTAATAATAATAATAATGGTGTACATAATAAATATTTGTGGAAACTAATTGAATACAATTAGTTCCCACATGTAAAAAGCAAAAAACAGAATAATTAAGACTAAGCACCATCCAAGAAGAAAAAGATCATTATTGACTAATGGGGTCAGGAAAGAAAACTTAGAAGAAGTGTCATTTTGGGCAAGAAATTAAAGGATTACTATTAATAATATTAATAACTGATTTTATGTGTAGTATTTTAGAGTTTAAGCAAAGATGGGAATAAAGTGTATTCCCTAGAAAAAAAGACTGGTATAAAGAAAGGCTGGTTGTATTTGGGGAATATACATAGATACAACTAGAAGGGAAAGTAGGTAGTTGTTCAGTTAATTTGTACCTTCTAGATCAGCAAACTGCATGCAATAAATTAAAAGGCATTTAGGTGTCCATTATCCAAATTGGCTGTCTACATTAATCAAATTAATACAATCAATTGAATTCCGGTCACTTTGTACTGACTGACTAGTCTGAGATTCCAGGTATATGTAGCCAAACTAACAAATGGAAATTAGGGACAGCTTTATCTGAACAATGGCTTTAGGCCAGACGTAAGTCTCAGGCTAGATACATATAGATTGTAACAAGATGATTCTAAGAAGTACTTTTACATGGGACTATTGATCCAATATGTTTGGCACAGTTATTTTTTTCTCAGTGGTTCTATAAACAAAATGATAAATATTCCAGCAATTTCCTCCAGGGCACAAGACTGTAGCTAATTAAGTTGACCAATATATATATATATATAGTGGTAGCAGGTGTTATTGTATATGAATATAGACCTTACCATTAAGACAAAATTACCAATGTGATCAGCATTAGAATTGCTGCCCATGAAAGTTAGTCAGATGCTGTAATGTTCTCTCTAAAATGTAATGTTCTCTGTTGAGGTTTTCTTGGGGATTCTGGGAATAGGCTTCATTTCAATTTAGTAATCACCACAGGAGTAGCCAGGGGTTAAAGTCTAAATTCTTTATTGTCTCCTTCAAAGTCTTGTCTCCTTCACTTGGGGCTCGGCTAGTTTCTCTGGAGGCCTTTCTCTCTCCTTGGTTCGGAGAGCTTGAGCTCCCATCTGCTTTCTCTGGCTTCTGAATCTCCCTGAATTCAAAGGTTTGTGCTTCAGCCTCCAGCTGCCACAAAGGTGGACCATGGAATAAATCTGTCTCAGCCTCCAAGCTTCTAGTGCGCTTGTCCTTTCTGGCCCTGAGAGCTTCTTGCTTATATGCCCCACATTGAGTATACACCAATCATTATATCACTAGGAAACCATTATTTGTTGTAGGATTAAGTCAATGCTAAACTAGATTTAACCATTGTCTCCTCAATTCCACTTAGTACCTTGTTTCAAGTTCTGGCCCATAACATCTCCTTGTAGGATTAAATCAATCATACTGAAATATGTTAAATTAGATAACTATTGTTTCTATCAATTACACTGATTTAGTACCTTGTAAGAATCCTTTGTTTCAAGTTCAGAGTTCTGGCCCATAACAAGATGCCAAATAATTTTTGGTCTTGGCATTGGCAGACACCAATGCAGACTATGACAAAAAATGAAACTTGTAGTAAAGGATACCTTTTTCCTCACAAGATGAAAACAAAATGTAAATGACATACCAGAAATTCAGGTAGGTTATTAGATACATTCTGGATATGTTATCTCTGATGCTTTAAAGTACTATAGACAAGAAATTCTTCAAAAGCTAAAAAAAAATTGTTATCATAATATAAAAACCAAAACTTGATAGGTTTGATAAATTTAACAACAGATTTTTTAAATAATTTTTTTTTCATTTTCAAAATATATGCAAAGATAGTTTTCAACATTCATCCTTGCAAAATCTTGTGTTCCAAATTTTTCCCTCCCTTTCTCTACTCCTTCTCCTAGACACAAAGTAATCTATGTTAAACATGTGTAATTTTTCTATACATATTTCCACAATTATCATGCTACATAAGAAAAATCAGAACAAAAAGGAAGAAAATGAGAAAGAAAACAAAAAGCAAGCAAACAACAATAAAAAAGATGAAAATACTATGTTGTGTTCCACATTCAGTCCCCACAGTCCTCTTTCTGGATGCAGATGGCTCTCTTCGTCACAAGTCTATTTGAATTGACCTGAATCACCTCATTCAACAGGTATTTTTTTTTAACACTTGTCATATGACTATTCCTATTCTAGTTCCTATTAGATTCTAAAGAGTATTTATTTAAACAGTTTAGTAGTTATTTCATTTGATCAGTATTATGTAACAAGAGATTATTGTTTTTGTAGGGCAGACAATATGACAGGTAGCTGAGTGGTACAGTGGATAGAGGTTTGCTTTGGAGTTAAGAAGACTCATCTTTGTGAGTCAAATCCTCACCCCAGCTTCAGACACTTACTAGCTATATAATCCTGGACAAGTCACAACCCTGTTTGCCTCAGTTTCCTCATGGGTAAAATGAATTGAAGAAGAAAATGCCAAACCTGTATTGTCTCAGCCAAGAAAACTGCAAATGGGGTGGAAGAAAGTGACTAAAAACAACTAAAGAACAAAAGACAGTGTGGAACTGTGATCTCATTCAATGTAGGTATATCCCAGTGTGGACATCCCTTTTATTAATAGCTGTGTGATGCAACAAGAGATTAAATGACTTGGTAGTCATACATCTGATCTAAAAGAATACTTGAATTCAGATTTTCCTAAGACTAAGCCAGGGCCTCTATCTACTATGTCAAACTGTCTCTCAATTTACAATTATTATTAAAATGATAGACAACGTTGGGTTATATTAAAGACTTGTAGAGTCATGCAATTGTATTGATGGGAGGGACATCAGAAGTCACATGATCTAATATATCCAGGGTATTTAGTATGTATTTTAAAAGGATTTAATTTTATAATATGCAAGCAACTATTTAGCTTCTTCCTGAAAGCCTCAAGGATTGAAGAACTTAGTTCTTACCAAGGCAACCCATTCTACTTTTGCATACCTTAATTGTTATAAAATTATTAAATTTATTAACTTGAAATCAGTCCCTTGTCAATTTCTACATCCTTTCTCTAGTTCTGTCCTCTATAGTCAAGCAAAACAAAAATCTAAATGTTAGCATTAAGGACTTTAAAATAGCTCCCATACCCTGTGTCATCTTCTGTTATCTAGGTTGAACACTCCATCTTTTCAGTTGACTCTTGTATGTATTTCAATTTCATTTACTACCCTGGTTTGCCTTAGAGATATTGTGGCATAAAAAAATAGAGAGCTGGCCTTGGCACTAGGAAGATCTGTACTAAATCCTAACTCCAACATATATTGGTTTTTGTAACCCTGGGCAATTCACTTAACCTCTCAATGTTTTTGGCTGACCTGAACTGATAGTTTCCTCACATGGGAATTCCCTATATTAATGGAATTAAAAGTTCGGTTATATTGCATCCTGGTCATTACCACTTCCGTTTTTAAGTGTTCACTAATCATCCTTTTAAATAATAAATTCTTGAAAAATGTATTCTTTTTCCAGGAATCAAAGTCAAACTCACTGGCCTATAGTTTGAAGAATTTCTCATCTCACCATTTTTGAAAATCAAGTCAACACGCCTCCTTTTCAGGTCTATATATCTTTCTTGTTTCTACTTTTTTTTTTCTAAAATCTGCACCAACAGCTTAATAATCAAATCCAAAAATCTTTTTGGTACCCTGAGCTACAATTTATGCAGGTAAAATAAACTTTTGAAGGTAGGCATATGCAGCTTTTCATCTGTCTTTTGTTTCAATTTCCCTTTAACTATTTTGCTTGTATACTTCCCAATTTCAACTTCTTCGTTGGTAAAAGAAATAGAAATAAATTAGGAATTGAATAAGTTTACTTTCTCTCTTTGAAAATAATTATCTTACTTCAAGCAATAGTCCTGTTCGTTTTTATTTATTTACTGTCAACATAATTAAAGTCAAAACAAACAAACAAAAAATCTCCTTTCTTTGCCAGTTTCACATCATTCTGGATTTATTACCCAAATTATTATACTGCTTTTCCACTCTTTAGTTGCTTGCTTTTACCTTTGTCTTTTTAAAAGCAATCTCTTCTTATAGTTCTCTTTTTCATTCTCATCAAATTCATTTGTGTTTGTGCCATTTGATTTTTATTCTCTTGAGATTCTTTTATCCTTCTTCAGTCAACTTCCCCTCTGTAATTTTATGCATGAGTTCCTTGCTTTCCATTCTCTGAATTTTTTGAAACACATTCTAAAGCATTAGACTACTCAGCTTTTTCATTGTCATTCATCATGAACTAGCCCCTTCTTATTGATCAGAATAAGATCCAGAATAGCATTTTTCTTTGTTGCTTCCCTACATTTTCTGAAGGATGAAGTTATCAGTCAGATATAAATTCCTCAGCTGCTCTTCTTTACCAGGGAGGTACTTCTAGCAGATGTCTGGATAGTTGAAGTCCCTTGTCACTAATGTATCCTATCTCACTGCTTGCTTTTGGACTTGCTTCAGGAATTCCTCCAGGAAATATCAATGTAGGAAATTCATCTAACTAGATTCCCACCCTGAATCAGATGCTCAATGGTGTTTGACTTTAGGACCTATACTAAAAAAATTCTTTATCTACCTTAGTGGTCAAACTACAGGAAAAAAAAATTAATTTTCTATGATGTTTTGATGGGGTGGCAGGGTAAGAGAAGGGAAAATTATGGGCCAAATTTTAATGTGATTATATATATATTTTTAGATTGTCCCATTATTGAGTCTTCCATCTTCTGGATCACACACCTTTTTTTTTTTTTTGGTTGTATTATACAGGAAATATGTGGGCAGAACAGCTGCACATAGAGACAGCTGCCCCCTCCCCAAAACCGCACCCCAACCATGAATAATAAGAGAAGCTTTAACATTTTGAGTGTAAATATGTGCCTATCCACCTTACCTAGGAAGAAGAATTTAATTTGGCTTACAGTAAAGGATGAAAAGACAGATTATAAATTTATACCGAGTGATTTCCCACATGCCTCAGATTCTTTATTTCTATTTTAAAATTTTAAAATTGAACAATTAACTCCAATGCTAAATAAACTATTTGAAAAAATAGGGATTGAAGGAGTCCTACCAAACTCCTTTTATGACACAGACATGGTACTGATACCTAAACCAGGTAGGTTGAAAACAGAGAAAGAAAATTATAGACCAGTCTCCCTAATGAATATTGATGCTAAAATCTTAAATAAAATATTAGCAAAAAGATTACAGAAAATCATCCCCAGGATAATACACTATGACCAAGTAGGATTTATACCAGGAATGCAGGGCTGGTTCAATATTAGGAAAACTAATAGCATAATTGACTATATCAATAACCAACCAAACAAAAACCATATGATCATCTCAATAGATGCAGAAAAAGCATTTGATAAAATTCAACATCCATTCCTAATAAAAACACTTGAGAGCATAGGAATAAATGGACTTTTCCTTAAAATAGTCAGGAGCATATATTTAAAACTATCAGTAAGCATCATATGCAATGGGGAAAAACTGGAACCTTTTCCAGTAAGATCTGGAGTGAAGCAAGGTTGCCCACTATCACCATTATTATTCAATATCATATTAGAAACACTAGCCTCTGCAATAAGAGTCGAGAAAGATATTAAAGGAATTAGAGTAGGCAATGAGGAAACCAAACTATCACTCTTTGCAGATGATATGATGGTATACCTAGAGAACCCCAGAGATTCTACTAAAAAGCTATTAGAAATAATTCATAATTTTAGCAAAGTAGCTAGATACAAAATAAATCCCCATAAATCCTCAGCATTTTTATACATCACCAACAAAACCTAACAGCAAGAGATACAAAGAGAAATTCCATTCAGAATAACTGTTGATAGTATAAAATATTTGGGAATCTATCTACCAAAGGAAAGTCAGGAATTATATGAGCAAAATTACAAAAAAGTTTCCACACAAATAAAGTCAGACTTAAATAATTGGAAAAATATTAAGTGTTCTTGGATAGACCGAGCAAATCTAATAAAGATGACAATACTCCCTAAACTAATCTATTTATTTAGTGCTATACCAATCAGACTTCCAAGAAAATATTTTAATGATCTAGAAAAAATAACAACAAAATTCATATGGAACAATAAAAAGTCGAGAATCTCAAGGGAACTAATGAAAAAAAATTCAAATGAAGGTGGCCTAGCTGTACCTGATCTAAAATTATATTATAAAGCAGCAGTCACCAAAACCATTTGGTATTGGCTAAGAAATAGATTAGCTGATCAGTGGAAAAGGTTAGGTTCACAAGACAGAATAGTCAACTATAGCTATCTAGTGTTTGACAAACCCAAAGATCCTAACTTTTGGGATAAAAATTCATTATTTGATAAAAAACTGCTGGGATAACTGGAAATTAGAATGGCAGAAATTAGGCATGGATCCACACTTAACACCATATACCAAGATAAGATCAAAATGGGTCCATGACCTAGGCATAAAGAACGAGATTATAAAAAAAATTAGAGGAACATAGGATAGTTTATCTCTCAGACTTGTGGAGGAGAAAGAAATTTGTGACCAAAGATGAACTAGAGACTATTACCGATCACAAAATAGAAAACTTTTATTATATCAAAAAGCCTTTGTACAAACGAAACAAATGCAAACAAGATTAGAAGGGAAGCAACAAACTGGGAAAACATCTTCACAATTAAAGGTTCTAATAAAGGCCTCATTTCCAAAATATATAGAGAACTGACTCAAATTTATAAGAAATCAAGCCATTCTCCAATTGATAAATGGTCAAAGGATATGAACAGACAATTTTCAGATGATGAAATTGAAACCATTACTACTCATATGAAAGAGTGTTCCAAATCATTATTGATCAGAGAAATACAAATTAAGACAACTCTGAGATACCACTACATACCTGTCAGATTGGCTAAGATGACAGGAAAAAATAATGATGAATATTGGAGGGGATGCGGGAAAACTGGGACATTGATGCATTGTTGGTGGAACTGTGAACAAATCCAACCATTCTGGAGAGCAATCTGGAATTATGCCCAAAAAGTTATCAAATTGTGCATACCCTTTGATCCAGCAGTGTTTTTATTGGGCTTATATCCCAAAGAAATACTAAAGAAGGGACAGAGACCTGTATGTGCCAAAATGTTTGTGGCAGCCCTGTTTGTAGTGGCTAGAAACTGGAAATTGAATGGATACCCATCAACTGGAGAATGGCTGGGTAAATTGTGCTATATGAATGTTATGGAATATTATTGTTCTGTAAGAAATGACCAGCAGGATGAATACAGAGAGGCTTGGAGAGACTTACATGAACTGATGCTAAGTGAAATGAGCAGAACCAGGAGATCACTTTACACTTCGACAATGATATTGTATGAAGATGTATTCTGATGGAAGTGGATTTCTTTGACAAAGACTCAGTTTCAATTGATAAATGATGGACAGAAGCAGCTACACTCAAAGAAAGAACACTGGGAAACGAATGTGAACTATTTGCATTTTTGTTTTTCTTTCCGAGTTGTTTTTACCTTCTGAATCCAATTCTCCCTATGCAACAAGAGAACTGCTCGGTTCTGCAAACGTATATTGTATCTAGGATATACTGCAACATATCTAACATATATAGGACTGCTTGCCATCTAGGGGAGGGGGTGGAGAGAGGGAGGGGAAAAATCAGAACAGAAGCGAGTGCAAGGGATAATGTTGTAAAAAAAAATTACCCTGGCATGAATTCTGTCAATATAAAGTTATTATAAAATAAAAAATAAAATATTTATATAGAGTAAAATTTTAAAAATATTTTTTCATTTATAGATAAAAACAATTTAATATTCATTTTTAAAAAATTATAGTTCCAAATTCTCTATCAAATTTTTTAAATAACACTTGAATTCTTTATTCAACTCTAATTTATTGAAATAAGTCTGACCATGATTATAGGATGAGAGAAAAGGTAATAAAATCCCCTTAATTCAGTTTCTTTATGCATGGAGAATATAACATGGAGAAAAAAGAGGTCTGGCTTTAGAATTCCCAAGATTTATTTTCAAGTTCTTCCCTCAATGCTTATTGGCTCTGACTCAGGGTAAATTATTTTAAAACTCTCTGGGCCCCCAGGACAACTCTGGGACAAGGAGAATTTCCATTTGGCAATGACAGGCACACTTTCCATACTAAAAACTTGATATAAGGATGACACTGCAGGTCCAATGATGTGGCATGAATTCTAACCAAGATTAAAGAGATGGAATACCATACCTGTCTTAGATGAAAAGGTACCATGTAGAAACATGCTATATTAAGATCATTTATGGAAGATATTTCCAATGAAAAGTATGTCAGGTTGTTTTAAAACTATGTAGTTTTTAAAAACTGTTTACATTTTGTGGTAGTTGTTGTTAAAACTTATGATTTCATTAGTGTAGGTAACTCACAATGAAGAAATTCCCTCTAGCAATGCATATTTGCATTTGGTCTTCAACAGAGTCTAGATTATTTGACAGGATCACATTAGTAGTGTCAGAAGTACATTTGAACCCAGATTCTATTTCCAAGGCTAGATTCTTTATATGCTATGCCATTCTATTTCTCTTATTTTACTTCCCAGTCATGTACAATTCTTCATGACCCTATGGACCACACTGTCCATGGGGTTTTCCTGACAAAGATCTCATAGTGCTTTGCCATTTCCTTTTCCAGTGGATTAAGGTAAACAGAGATTAAGTGACTTGTCTAGAGTCAGTTGTTTAGCGTCTGAGATCAGATTTGAACTAATTTTCCTCATCAGTAATTTTCCTCATCCAGGCCCAGTACTTTATTCACTGAGGCACCTAGGCCCCTACTTGCCTCCTATGGACTTAACAATCTATAAAATTACAAATCCACATACATGCACCTGCACTAATATGCTCATTAAACTATTAAGCTGCCTTGAAATTTGGCAGAAGTATATTCTTTTATTGGTCAAACAGTAGGTAGCTTTTTGACTAATGAAAAGATTAATTTCTAATTAAGATTGTATATATTTACAGTATGAACACTAAATAGTGTGAAAATAAAATAAAGACTTGAATCAAGTACAAATAAGTAAATTTTGTAAATTTGCAATTATTATACTTTTTCTAAAACGTTATAGCATATCAGAATGTATTCCTACTAATAACTGGGAGAAAAACACTAAAGAAACTAGGAGAAAGAACAGATAGATGGAATTTGGGGGGAAAATGGTTATGGTATTTTGGGTGACTTTGAAAAGAAAGGAAAACCTTCCATTAAATTTTAAAGTAAGATAACATCTGAAAAATTTCCACTCATAAGAGTCTTTATGATGTTGATGTAAAAGCTCAGGTAGAGATTTTTTTTTCACTAACTATGAGTTTTGGTTTTAAAAAATTAATAACATAGTTTTAAAAAGCTTCCCTTTCATTATTGTCTTCTTTATCCACTGTACACATACTCATATCCCCATATCCACACACACACACACACACACACACACACGCACGCAAGCACACACATGTATACATCTTTAGTCTTTTTTTAAGAGTTTGGGTATAATAAACAACACAGCTTAAATATGTGAAGACAGTCCAAACATTCATTCAGACATTTAAAGGGAACCAACCCAAAACAAGCCTTTCATTAAGTGTAGATAATTTTGAAAATAAATTTATGCTTACCCTTTCTGATTTTTATCAGCACCTGTGGCTTGAGATGAAAGGGAAAAGAAGAAATTCTAGATGAAGGCACTTTTCCAGTTCTCTTGACCATTTTAGTTTCATTTTTCTGAGAGACCATCTACTACTCTAGAATATCCATGCATCATCATACCCCACCCACCATCTTTTCCTTCTTACTCTCAAATTGTCTCATCCAAAAACTATACCAGATTTATTGGAGGTGACCAACTACTTGCCAGAATTTCTAGCTTGGATCCTACTCCATACCTAGAAACCTAAGTCTCACTGAAATCTTCAGTAGATTTTTCAGTTGAGGTAGTTTCTGTGACCAGAATTAAAGCAATATCTTTTTTCTTCTTCTTGACAATATGACTCCTGTGTCAAAAAGGTTCATTTTGTTTTTTGCTACATAGGTCTTCAAAGAGAATATAATAGATATCAGAATAGTAACTTGTACTACTCATTCCTATTTTGTTTACTCTGAAAGAATATTTTAATTCTTTTTTAATCTGAAATTAGAAATAAAACAAGCATTTCCATAACAAGAGAAAAGGGAAAGATGATCACCTATGAGATTACAAGCCCTGTTTGTAGTGGCTAGAAGCTGGAAAATGAAAGGATGCCCATCAATTGGAGAATGGTTGAGTAAATTGTGGTATATGAATGTTATGGAATATTATTGTTCTGTAAGGAATGACCAGCAGGATGAATACAGAGAGGACTGGCGAGACTTACATGAACTGATGCTAAGTGAAAGGAGCAGAACCAGGAGATCCTTATATACCTCAACAACAATACTGTTTGAGGATGTATTCTGATGGAAGTGGTTCTCTTCGATAAAGAGAGCCTTAATTGATCAAAGATGGACAGAAGCAGCTACACCCAAAGAAAGAACACTGGGAAATGAATATAAACTGCTTGCACTTTTGTTTTTCTTCCCGGGCTATTTATACCTTCTGAATTCAATTCTCCCTGGGCAACAAGAAAACTGTTCGGTTCTGCACACATATATTGTATCTAGGATATACTGTAACCTATTCAACATGTAAAGGACTGATTGCCATCTAGGGGAGGGAGTGAAGGGAGGGAGGGGAAAAATCAGAACAGAAGTGAGGCAAGGGATAATGCTGTAAAAAATTACCCTGGCATGGGTTCTATCAATAAAAAGTTATTAAAAAAAACCCTATGAGATTGCAAACTATTATATGCAGCTTTTAAATATATAATAAAGTTATCATGTAACTTTCTTTTTCTCCTTTTTTTCCTTCCCCTCCTCCTCTACAGCTGCTTAGCATTAGACACAAATATGTGTGTGTGTGTGTGTGTGTAAAATCATTCTATATACATCCTTCAATTTATCAGTTCTTTCTCTGGACAGCATCTTTCTTCATAGGTCCTTTGTAATTAATTTAGATATTTATACTAGTCTATATGACTTAGTTGCTCAAAGTTCTTAAAACATTGCTTTTACTGCATAGAGCAGTTTGGCTGCTATTCATTTCTCTCTTCATTATTTCATGCAAGTCTTTCCATTGTTTTCTAAAATTAACCAGCTCATCATTTTTTATAGTACAGTGGTATTCCATCAAAATTATAGATTGTCAAATGATAGGGGAAGTCTCTCCTGGGTTTTCATTAGTATTTGTGTTTGAACTGCAACATTTCCCAGATCTTTCATGTACTGAAGTCCCTGCCCCACTTCCTAGTTTTCATTTTTTCCACTGCCTACTTGAGGTTGTCAGATTGAGTGGAGATAATCGTACAGTTCTTTCTTTACATGTACCAAATAATACCCTTTTCCTTGAATTCTCAAGTCTTTACCCTTTGTGGCTCTTTTAACAATTTTTATCGACTTGTTTGCCTTGGTCATTCTGACTTTTCTCCCTTAGTTTCCATCAATTTTGTCATAGGTTCTTTAATTTTGTCCTCAACAACAGAGTTCAGATGGAGGAGGAGCTGCAGAATTGACTAGTCAAGTCTAAGCAATGCCCGGTTATATTTTTTACTGGATTTTAGCAATTGAATTTAGAATCTGCTTCATTATGCTACAAATGTAGTCAATATGTAGCTTATTAAAGATACGGGTGTTTGGAATTGATGAATAAATATTAGCGTATGGCTAATATGCTTCTAAGCATTGCATTTAATTTAGCCAGTACTCATGTGTCATAAATAACTTTAACTTTTACTGTGCAAATATTTAAAATTGTTGAAAACCCTCCAAGGAAATTCATTTATCAAAGCAAATTAAAATGTTCTCAAAAATATTTAAAAGTTTGTTCAGTGATTTTTAACTAACTCTCCATGGCTTCAAAGTTACTGGAGGTTTGCCATTTCCTTCTCCAATTTTATAGATGAGCAAACAAGATTAAGTGACTTGCCCAGGGTTATATGGCTGGGTAAGTATCTGAGGCTAGATTTGAACTCAAATCTAGACTTGTTCCCAACTCCAGGCTAGCTATGTTATCCATTGCACCACATCATTGCCCAAAACTAAGAGGGCAAAACAATTTTTGTTGTTTTGAGTTATAGTGGAAATAGTGTGTGGGGGTGTGTGTGCTATGTATGAGTATATAAATATTTATAACTTAGAGGTAATATGAATATGTTCATGAAAAATTTTATTAACATGAACATTACTTGGTACTCTAAAAAATGTTTTAGACATCCGTGATGCTACATAAGCATTTATTGACTAAATAGGAATTGAAATAAGCATGTTTTAGAAAAATCCTCCAAAAGAACAAAAATAAATGCTTCATGTAGCTTTACTATAGACAGTGTTCTCCAAAAATATATCTAAAGTATAATTTATAAATAGTCCAACATGAGGATTGGCTGCCATAACACTCATTTATTGTGAAGCTGCCAAAAATACTATAATGTGATGATAATAATTCAGTTACTATGCAAATTCTATAGATATTTTATTATGATACTTTTCTTTATTACTTTAATAGGCTTGGAACTCTACTGTTTTGCTTTCAGAGGTGACTATGCATTTGAATAAAAATGTGCCCTAATTATAATATAATTGGTGAGTTAAACCAGCTAAATATCCAATCACAAAGAGCAGTCAGCAGTGGGCAATGGGAGATAGATTAGATTTGGAGCTGCTGCCTACAGTTTTATGTAAACATTACCATCAAATAATACCCTTGTATGAGAAACATTATCATAGCAGGTATATTCATAAATATTTATCTCAAAAAAATTGATCCTATGACTACATCATTGACATCATAGAAGTTATGGGATTTTTTCATTTCAAAAGACCTTGTTGAGACCTAAAAACACTATCTAATTGCATCTCCCTTTTTTGTAGACATTAAGATGTTACAGCACTAGTTGAATCAGGTAACATTGTTGCATCTCATCAGAATCCCTGAGTTAATGGAAATTTTTAAAATTGACAAATATCTAGGTTAAAAAAAAATGTGTCTTTGAGGTAATCATTTACAAGCTTCAATAGATCAACTAAAGTGTGTTCTAATTGATTTGGGAACTTCCTCAGTGTTACATATTACAATCTATCCATGCATTCTTATCCAGTGCAATTTTGTTCATAATCTCCTATAAATCCTCTACAAGAGAGCTACTTTTTCTACTTCTCTTACCATTGCATATGGACATGTGGGCTCTTTGTTGTTTCCCTCACTTTGGTCAGTCAGTTTCTTTGATGGAATCTTATATACCTCTTCTCTTGCACAATTCTCCATTGGTGATGTGCAGACCACTTGTGCCATTCTATTGCCTTTTGGGAAATCCAGAACTAAAATTCTCCAAAGTTTGTGGTATTCTATTACTCACAAAGAACATCACTGGAAGAACACTGATTTTTTTTAAAAATGGTTCTTAATTCAAGAAGTGTGAAGTCATTAAAAAGCATTGCATGTTTTCACAAATATAATCCTTTGTAATTTGCTCCTCTTGTAAATTTGGAGACCCAACTCACTGTCTTCTTGAAATATGTATACATGATATATGTACCAATGGATCAGTTCAATGTATCATCTATCCAATTGAAATGGCATAATCTATACTATACACAATAATTATTCTTCATTCACTTAGTTTTTCCTGTGTGGATAACTTAGAGAAATTATTCTGAGTGATTTTGGATTTTATTTAGGAAGCTCTACAATATTCTGAGAGTTCATGCAATTAGCGCCAATGGCAACATTTGGAGGACTTCACTATTTACAGGAAATCATTTTAATTTAAACTCTGTGACAGACATCTTCCAAATTAACAACAAACCCCCCTTTTGAGTCTACATTCTCTTTTTCATGTCTCATTTTACTTTAATAGCCAAGTGTTATCAAACAAAGTTATTTCTTGTTAGATCTTTTAATTTTGACATATTCTTGAGATGCCTATCTTGTTGCATGAAAATAAAATGACGCATTTAATTAACATGCTATGTATATCTTATCGTTATCTATAATAATATTACAAATTTTTTAAATTTTTAATAAATTAAATATAGTGGTACATTTTACTCATTATAACTTTAAGTCAATTATGTGATCATAATGATGTTCTCTGCTGTCAAGTATCATTTGTGAAACCCTGTCTAATCCCTTGCTAAATATTTATCAAGGCTATTTTTCATCCATGTGTAGATTATTCTAATGAAGACTGTAGAAATGAGAAAGTTGGCTTGTGAGTTGGTATTAATATTTTCTCAGCCAACTTTTTTCCCAAGCATTTATTCCCCAGATTTTTGAGAATTAATCTTTCAATGCCTTCAAAAGAATATTGCTTCCAAGTTGAAACTCATTTGTATACACTTGACTTCTATACAGTCTAGTTACTCTACTCACCTTTTTTTTTTATTTTCATTTTTTACTTCCTTATGTAGTACACTGGAGATATATGTGTGTGTGTGTGTGTGTGTGTGTGTGTGTGTGTGTATGTGTGTGTGTGTGTGTGTGTGTATGTTTCTGATAATAAAAATATTGCAGGACTTTACTATTTTCCCCCATTTATGGGTTATCCTTCTTCCAGCTTTATTTTAAATGGACTTTAGATGACCTTTCAGTTTTTCATCTAGTTTTCTGCAACCATATTTTTCACTTCACTACTTTCTTGCTCATTATTATATGAGACAATATTTCCACCCTCCTTCTCCCTGAGATCTTACAAGTGAATTTATATTCTAAATCCCTTGATTGTTGTATTTCTTTATTTGGGGAAGATATTTATTATTTTGTTGGCTGATATG
Organism: Antechinus flavipes; assembly: GCF_016432865.1. Taxonomy (NCBI): domain Eukaryota; kingdom Metazoa; phylum Chordata; class Mammalia; order Dasyuromorphia; family Dasyuridae; genus Antechinus; species Antechinus flavipes. The sequence continues at coordinate 240,884,357 of NC_067401.1, forward strand.
GTTTCTAGGCCTCTTTGGTCTCTTTATTTGGGATTAATTTGAACTGGCTAAAATTTTTAGGACATAAACTCTATTAATATCTGGTCCTTTATTCTTTTCAAATTTTTGCACAATAATAGTTTAATAAGTAATTTGGGAGTTGTGTTAACTGGCATTATGACTTCTCATTTTTATTCTTTCATTTAATTTGTTATTTATTTGGACTAGCAAGTTGGTGATCTATACGGATTATATATCAGCAGCACAGAATGATTCAGAAATGATTTCTACATTAGAAACAGTAATTTCTTTTCTGTTAAAATATAATCACTTCCTTTTTTATTCTATTATTTTTAGTCCTGTGCTTCTGAACACTCTTTTTGAACAAAGTATTCACAATATGTAGACATGAGACTTTTGTATAATCTCTAAGTCTTTTTTTTTTGCCTCTGATATTACTCCTAAACTATTTTTTCCCAACCCTTTTTTTTTTTTTTGCCATTTTCCTCTATATTCATTTTTTGCACTGAAGCCTGAGTTCTACTTTGGACACATGGAATTTGAAGTGGTAATATGACATCTAAGTGAAAATATCCTTTTGACAACTTGAGACATAGGAATTGAGCTCTAGTGAGAGGTCTGAACTGGTAATAGAGATTTGAGAGCTATAACCATAAAAGTGGTAGCTAATACCATGAAATAGAGTAAGTTGACTGAGAAAAAGTATAGCAAGAGATCAGAAAATTAAAGACTGAACCCTGGCAAATGGTTGCAGTTAAGAGTGAAATGAAGTTAAAAAAAAAAAAAAAGCAAACAGTAAGACAAATACAGAATAATAGAGAACTAGAAGGAAAAAAAAATGCGCTAACAAAGTTTTAAAGAAAATTTGAGCACACAATAGCATCAATTCTATAAAAATTAAGTCCATTTCATAGAACTTTCATCAGTATTTAAAATGAAGAAATAGGAAATAGGCTTTTATTTTATCATGTATACAGTATCAAAATATGAACATTATTCAATGTTGGAAAAATTACACATGGATATGCTTTGTAAATAAAAAGCTTTAATAAAAAATAAAAATATGAATATTATTGCACATTTATCACACTGACAATTTTAAGAGTATTGTTTTTTGAAAATAAAAACAAATTTCAGCAGTTGCTTAGTGAATATTGAAAATTTTGCTTATGCCTAACCTGATTAGATATGCTTGAATATTTGAAATTTTTAGCTTTGTTGGATTCTGCATAATTCATAGTAGACCAGGAATACATTTCAAATGAACAAAACCTAACTTCTGTTATATTGAGCAGCAAGAATTTAAAAAAAAAAAAAAAAGAAACTTTGGTTGTTTCAGTTGGGTGATAATGTGTATAGAACAGAAGAAATTTGCATGATCACATAAGGTTCAATTCTGTGTTCCAAATGACATTAAATATAGGGAAAAAATTAAGTCTTAAAAGCAATAATTAATTGCATAAAGCATATATATATTACATATTTGTTTTACATACTTATGATATTTTTAAAAAATCTTATCTCTTCAAGAGAGTCTACACACTAAGAATTGCCCATATAAATGAAATCACAGGTTTAGACCTCTCCCTACCCTGTCTAAATATGCCCATTTATGCCAGAAATATAAGGCATCAGAGGAAAATCAAAATATATTGGAAAATATGCATGTTTATTATAAAAGAGCCTAAGTCTACATGGTTGTGAAGCACTTTTTGGGAAAAAGTAGATGTTCAGTTATATAACCATTGATCTACACTGCTAAACAGATATCTGAATTTTACCAGATGTTTGATTTTTATATAATCCAAATACCTGAACAATTGATTGAATTTTTCACTTTTTGTCCAGAAGTTTTGACAGAATAGATGTTACAGACTGGTTTTGTGAATAATTAAGATGGTAATGCAAATTTGGTAGGGGACCTTGGAGATCTATACTGATTAGATTTTCTTATTATTACAAGATCTACACAACTGCTAAATAAAGTCAATTGATTTACATGCCCTGAATGGATATATGACCACATCTTACTGGGTGTTCAGACCATTTTTAAAACAAAATCTTTCCATGATTTGGTTGTACAGCCCCCAAAAAGATTCATGAAGGAAAAAATAATCAGAAAAAATAATCCACAAAGCAAATTTCTCTGCTTTCATGTCTGCTTTGTTCATACACAGAGTCATCTAGAACTTGTAGCAAAGCCACCAAAAAATTTCCCACTTTTTGGTCACCGAATGAACTCCATAATATATAATATACAATTGTTGATCTAATATATGTGTGTGTGCATGTATGTATGTACATGTATATATGTAGATGTTCATTTTTACTTCACAATAATCCTTGAATTGATTTTCCTACTCCATGTTTCTTCTGACTTCAGTCTTTCTACCACTCAGAGGTCAAAAAGATCTTCCTAAAGTGCAGGTCTGACCCTATCACTACCTTGCCTAAAACTCCAATAGTTCCTTATTGCCTTGAGGTAATCTTATTACCTGTAAGGAAACACTTCCAATCTGGCACCTTCCCTTTATAGTTTTCTTAAAATTTACTCCTCTCTATGTATTTTCATTGTCTTCCTTGTTGTTCTTCACACACAACAATCCATTTCTCAATTCTGTTTTTTTTTTTTTCCTCTGGCTATGTTTTTCTCCCCTCATCTCTACTTCCTTATTCCTGCTGTCCCAATGAAAGTGTATTCTAAATATTTTTATCTCTAGTATGTACATAGTAGTTTGTTCCTTGCTTTTTTTATTATTATAAGTTCCTGGAGGTCAGGAATTGTATTTGATTTACCTTGTATCTAAGTAATTTATCTTAGGTACTTAGCCCAGTTCCTGCCACATGGTAATTATTTAATAAATGCTTATTGACTTGATTTGTTGACTTGTGGAATAAAGAGATATCTTCAATACATCAAGATGCATTTCACCTATTTTCTTCATTAAGAAAAAAGTGGATTATTATATACTTGTTCATGCTATTGTACAAATTGAAGTAACGTTTTAAAGGTTAGGAAGAAAAAAATATGATTAAAAAATGATGAAATCAGTCCCATTTAATTTCATCTTCTAATCAAATATTAAGGAACAAATCATAGAGTTTCATAGATTTTTAAAGAGATCTTAAAATCAAATAGATTATTTTTTATTATATTTCAGTATTTTTAGAAGTATCAGGGAAATGGTTTTTCATTCCCTCACTTCTTTCCATGGAGTTCTAGTTGGTCTGATTATTTCACTTCATAAACTAGAGATGTTTCAAGGTCTGTTCTGATCTGTTCTAGACTACTGATATTAGTTTACCCTGCCTCAACCTGGATAAATGCATACATAAATAATATATAGATAGATAGATAGATAGATAGATAGATAGATTAATTGATATAGATTTAGATAGGTCATTTATTAAATGCACTGTGTATCAAAAATAAAGCCATTTCCTAAGACATAAAATAAGAAAACAATTCCCTGCTCTCGGGGTTAAATTGTAATTAGGAAAGACAATGTATAAAGGGAAAGGTGGAAAGGAAAAGGTTAGAGTAAATGTATGTACCTGCTTAGGGGCAAAGCAGCAAATGTGGCAGTGGATCAGATATATTTTAATGTTCTATTTCTCTCCTGAATGTTTTTTTTTAAGTGTTATATTTGGAAGAGATGAAAACTACTACAATTGAGTATCTTCTCAACATGTGCACAGCAAAAACTGGGAGAGGGTTACTAGATATTAGGCTTTATTGAAAAAAATTAATTACCTTTGATCATTGAAGATAAGAATAATTCAGTGCAAGCTGCTCTTCGAAATCCTCCCTGCTCCCACAATGACTTGTAAAGGAGTGCAGTTTGAGGGCAAAGATTTAAACCTAGCAATCTTACAAAGAGTAGACACAATAATTATTTGATAATTTGTAAGAGGCAGAGCATGGGAATAAATAAAACAGAAGTCTTGCATATAGAAGGAATATTTTTTGAATTGAATTGACATTAATAAAGATTCCTGTATATATATGAACTATGCAGTGGATGTGAAATCACTGTCCATTTTCATAGTGGGTATAAATACAATAGTTAACAGTTTAAGGGAGGAAGGGCTATGCAAGATCACCTACCTCACTTCCCTCTTTGGGCAGAGGGGAGGGAAGTAAGGTAGGTGATCTTGCATAGCCCTTCCTCCCTTAAATCCAATTTGCTTACATGTTATAGCATCACTTCACTGATTTCATGGTCCTCTTTGAGAATGAAAGATTAACAACAGAATCACAATAAAGCAAATGAAGGTTAACCTTACAAGAACAGGTTTCTTTAAAATATTTTCTTTTCCCAAATACTTTTTAAGACTTGTTTTCTATTGGTTTATCTATGTACATAATGCTTATTCAGTAGAGTATAAGATCCTTGAGGACAGAAACTATTTTGTTTTTGTTTTTTTATAACTGCAGAACCAAATGTAGTGCTTAGACTGTAACACGGAATAAAATGGAACAGATTTTAAAGTAGTGTATTAGATGAAGTGAAATCAAATTTATGATTGAGAAACTGAGTTATTCCTATACACGGTACCTTGTTGATCTGTGGAACTCAAATCTATATGAAGTTTACTTTAAATGAGATAATTTTTTTTAAACTTTGTACATATCTATATGACAAAAAATAACTGGACATACTTAGATTTTTTTGTTTTTATTTTAGATGAACTGATAGTTCCCTCAAGTGGTCAGCAATTAGCCATTAATGTGACCAAAATAAATTCAGTATTGTTAATTCAGTGGCCCAAAGCAGACATCTCAGTGTGTTTTCTCTTCAGCTCTTCATTCATTTTTTAAAGACACAACTCTGCGCAAATAAAATAGCAAAAATCTGATGTAGGCAGCTTCATTAGAAACAGCACAGACAACCTTTCTACACCTAATTGATGGTAAAAATAATATTTTCTTATTAAATTCAACTCCACCAATATTTACTAAATACCTGCAGTCTGATCTATTCTTATAGCTTGTAGGTTTACCTAGAAAATATTTCAGGCTCAATATTAGCCTAAGGCTGAAACCAAGTAATACATAATTAGAAGTTACAGCTTCTATAATATAATGTCTTCACAAATATAATATGGTGATCGTGTTTTGGAGGTCACAAACTCATCATATGAAAGAATGAAAATCAGATGATTAGGATGAAAGGGTGAGTTTGTTATCCATTTATTTAGTGACAAGTTTATGAAAGAAATCTTCATTATTATAGCAAGAAAACACTAAATGTTTTGGTACTGGACAAAATGGCAGCATTTCTGGCTAATACTAAGTTTTAATATTTATCTTAAAATTTTAACTCTCTATGAAATTTCATATGACTATATATATATATATATATATATATATATATGACTAATATACTTTGACTTTCTCTAGCATTTTTTAAACATTCTGATTATGATAGGTTAAGGAAATGACAAAGTGATTTTGGCTATTGAACTTTAATGTGAGAGGAGAAAGCAGGCTGGGTTCTTTTTATAGTTATCATGAATGGATCCTTTCATTAACATTTCACATTACCCACCTAAAGTAACAGGAGCTAAAATGTTTTAGCTGTGGTTAAGTGAAAATTCAAATGCCCATACAAAGTTAGTCAAACTACTTGCTTTTTTAAAAATCATACTATTAATCCAGACTATCATTGTTTGATTTGAAGCTTCAATTTTAATTTTAATTCAATTCAGTAAATATTTATTAAGTGTCTGCTATGTACTATGCTATGCTAAACTATGGAAATACAATTTTTTTTTAAAAAGAAAGGGCTTAATGGTGGGGGAGGGAGGAAACATATAAAAGGAAATTGGAAAGAGGAAGGCCATCAAAGGTACCTGGTTCAGGGGGATGATGTTCTGTGGAGTTCCAAACCAAGCACAGCAGTTGATAGAAAGTCTACATCTAGTTGAAAATTCAGATCCCAGCCCTCTATAAGAAGATGTTTAGTATTCCACTCTCCTGCCCTGCAATGTTGTTACTTTATTATAGAATATTTTATAATTTATATATAGAAAATTTTTAATTTCATTTATTTTATGACATTATTTATTTGATATATATGATATTGATTTACTAATTATTTTATGATTTAAAAAATATTAGAAGTTTCTCATGAGGAGAAAGAAGATATATATAGTATATACTTCTTTGCCTTTTTTCTTTCTCATGTCTGGATCTTTTAAGATTTTTCGGAGAATTTGAGATCCTATAAGCCCCTGGAATTTTATCAAGTCATTTAAAATACTTGTGTTTTACTATTTTAATATTGAAATTTATAGATATTTCTCATTGGTCCTTGTCCAACATATTAAAACCATGTTTTTTTCTTGTGTGTATTTTAATAGATTCTATTGAAGTACTTAGATGGTGTAGTAGATAAGGTACTGAGCCTGGAGTCAGCAAGACCTGAATTAAAATATACTATCAGATATTAGTTGCATTATTGTGAGCAAGTCATTTAACTTCTTTTTGCCTTAGTTTCCTTAAGTGTAATAATAATAATCACAATAATAATAGCTGTGGACAAAAATAACAACACTTACCTCTCAAAGTTGTTGTGAGGATCAAATTAAAAATATGTATATATAGCCTTTAGCACAGTGCCTGGCATATAATGGGCTCTATGTAAATACTTATTGCCTTTCCACCTCCACCCCTCATTTATTTTTGACTTAACATAGATGCCCATCACTTCATCGTAATAAGTAATGTTTGCATACTTTCAATATCAAAGGTAAGAGAAGAAAAATGTATTTTCATAAAAGTATTGGGTATACACTAAGATTCTTTGTTCAGCATTTTAATTCAAAGCTAATTTCTTTATTCCTTAATAGTCTTTCACCTGGTCTCTTTTGTATTGCTTTTTCCTATTTCTGCTAGTTCTCTAACCATGTCTGCTTTCTTTATAATCGTTTATTTGTCTTACTCTCTATATACTTTATGTAGATATTTTGAAGACTGCTTTTAGGATAGAGCTTAACAGTATTGGTCTACAATCTACAATACAATTATAGTTATTTTATCCTAATTGAAAGTACATACTTCCTTACAAAGTAGAAATCAAGTTTTTCTTTTTGTACATTATTTCCATTTTTAAAAAATCTTACTGTTTAGTGTCTGGCTCAAAAATATCTGACTTGATATTCTTATTTGAATGGCGAATCTGTGAGAAATGAACTTGTTTTTGTGGCAAATTTTCCAATCTATAAGTATAAGAAGAAAGTAATGAAAACTTGATAGCTTGGGAAATGGATAATGCAGAATAATTGTTAGATTTTTGCTGGCTTATAGTGGTATGAGTTAGAAATGGCCATAGGGTTAATGATGTCTTCTTTAAATTTTAGAATGATTATTTTAAAAGCCTTCTGGAAAACTCTTCAGCACATGACAATGATTCATCAATCAGTAAAACAATTGTTTCCAACAGAAATTAGAGTAGTAGAGCAATGGGTATGCTAAGTAAAGCTATTATTTAATATTATAATTATAACAACACTTGGAATTTGCTTGATTACATTTCATGAATGGACAGCTAGGTGGTATAATGAAGAGAGTGCCTGGCCTTGGAGTTGGAAAGACTCTTCTTCCTGAGTTCAAATATGACCTCAGTATTTTACTAGCTATGTAACCTATGTTGCCTCAATTTCTTCATCTGTAAAATGAACCAGAAAAAGAACTGGCAAACTTCTACAATATCTTTGCCAAGAAAACCCTAAACAGGGTCATCAAGAATTACTGAAAAATGATTGAATAATAAATGCCATGAATGACCTTTGCAGATGCATTTTGTAAAATGGCATCATCCTTATTTTAAAATAAGCTAATGTTAGCACAAGTTATGTGTCCCTTTTTACTTGCTCTCCCAGTCCCTGATGTTAACAATTGTTAGATTGACCTCCTGTGACCATTATTATCCTAATATAATCTTTCATCTAGCCAAATCCTAAACTAATGGATGTTTGGGTAATTATAGTAATGCTTGTAGACAATAAGACAAAAGGTGAAAATAGTCGGATAGTTTATAAGGCAGGATGATAGTATCTTCAAGACTTGACCACATAACTGGAATTTAATAGTATATCTAGATCTAATTAATTAGAAGGGAATTCAGTGACTTAGAGCTAATTCAGCCCTCCTTAGTTTACAGATGAGTAAACTGATGCCTTAAATTAATTTGTTTTAAAGTTTTGGCGCCTCATGTAACTCATACAGAAACAAATATAGTAACCTGAAAATCAGCACCATTCAATTTTTCCATCTTAACATGTCATACAGACAGCTAGCATCAGAAGTAAAATAAAAACTATGATCCTCTGACTCTGGAGAAGAATGGTCTTTTTATTTTGTCATTTCTATCTAGCAAGTCTATGAAATTTAGGAAATAATTCTTCAATGATAAAGGAATTCAAATGAGGACCAAGTTTAGGGGTAGACATAATGTATTAAATTTTGAACATGTTGAGTTTAAAATACCTGTAGGTTGTCTAATGTTCAGTAGATGCTGTGAGATAGCATCAAGAGAGAAGATAAGGCTGCATATAGACTTTTGAGAATTATTCATACAAAAATAATAATTAAATCTGTGGGAGAAGATGGGGTCACCAAGTCAGACTATGTAGAAAGAAATGAAAAGTGTAGTTATAACAGAGTCAAGTCACAATCACATTAGACATGACTTGGATGATAAATGAACAAAGACTGAAAGGGAGTGGTCAACAAGTTAGGAAGAGAACCAGGAGAGAGTAGTGTTCAAAAAGGAGAAGGGAAGAGAGAGAGAAAAGGAAAGAGAGGAAGAGAAGAAGGAGGAGGAAGAGACAGATAGACAGACAGAGATACTGAGTAAGAGAGAGACAGAGACAAAGGGAAACAGGTAGAAGAGACTATCAAAAAGGAAAAGATGATTAATATTGTATAATGCTGTAGAGAGAGCAAAAAGGATAATGAATGAGAAGAGGCCATTAGGCTTGGTATTACAAGATCATTAGTAATTTTGTAGAGAATGAATTCAATTGAGTGATGAGGTTGGTACTCAGATTGAAGAGGATTTAGAAGAGAGTAAGAACAGAATTGGAACACAAGTGTAAATAATGTTTTCAAGAAATGGCTGAGAAAGAGAAAAGAGATTTAGTCTGGCAGCTAGTGAGGACAGAAGAATCTAGAATAATTGAATGGTACTGATTTTCAAGATGTTATATATGAATTGCACATGGAATCAACATCTTTAAATTTTTAATATAAATAAAATATTTCTGTTTTAGGACCTTTCGTAAATAAAAAAAAGTGTTTGAATTTCATATATATTACCCTCATACTAGGAATTTGGACTCCACAAACCTTTTTTTTATATCTACATAGATCTAATCTACATAGAAAGCCTTACATAAGTAAATAATCTAGAGCATAGAAATATAAACAGAAATATAAATTTCTTATAATTCCTCCTTATTGCTGAATTTATTCATGGGGTTATTTAATTTTCAAGTCACCAGCTATTTATTGAGTGGTTAATGTGTGTTCTGTACTGTGACAGTTCTATGTCTAGCCAGAACATACATATATTATGCTGCCTAGAACTTAAGGAAGTTGCATTTGCTCAATAAATGCTGTGAAATATCAAGTCTGATTCATTCCCTCACATGTAGGAGTGAGACTGGGTAGCTTAAACTTATTTTGGCATAGTCAGCTTGGTTTTGGGCAAAAAGAGTGGAGAAAGAATATTTACTTTGGTTCCCTCATTTATTGGTGATTTGATCCTCTGTGGTGAAAGTTCTGCTTTAGCATCTAGCCCCATAGCAAGGTATCTGCAGGATAGGAATGAGGACTGGAATAATTGCCATGAAAAATATGAGTTGAACGATTATATAGTGGCCACAGCTATTCCTTTCCTCCATCCACCACTTGGAGAATGGCATAAACAGTATGCTTTCATGGCAATTTCAGAGGTCATTAGCTCTTCAGAAATTCCAAGGAAGGAAATTAGAGATGGATTGTCTTTCCCATGCATCTTCCTAGATACAAAAAAAAAAAAAAAACATACAGGAAGAAAAAATGAAAATGAATTTTTAAGATTGAGGAAAATATAATTTTATACTAAGAACTAGACTATCGGATCATAAATTGAGAGTTAGAAGAAATGTCAGAAATTATCCAATTCAACCCACTCATCTAATAGATGAATATATCCAGAGAAGTTACATGACTTAATCAGAGTTATACAACTTGTAAGTGTCAGAGGCAAATTTTGAATTCAGATTTTCTGACTCCAATATAGTAGTTTTAAGTAAACTTAATTGAAATAAATAAGTGCTTATAAATTGAGAATTAATAATTTTTTTAGTGTAAAAATGCTTGAGCTACCATTGAATTTTTTCCTCTCTTGTATTACCTTCAGTCATTTATTGCCAAACTTCATCCCTGAATTATCCCTACTATAAATCTTATTTTCTTATTCATATTCTCCTGAAGAAAATCATATAATTGAATCAACTGGTTTCATTATGCATTTATGTTATTTAATCTTATTTGGACCATCAAAGCTATACAGTTATAGTTTTCCTTGATTGATTTTCTATCATACTTTCCACATCAGCTATTACAAATATTCTACTTGAGTCCTTTAGTTACCTACAGGACTTCTTCCCTTCTCTTCAGCCTCCAACTTTACTGAGAAGTGAAGATGACATGAGTCCTTCTTCCCATTTCCATATGTCAATACCTTTTTTCTTCATGTCCTATTCTCTCCTCTTCTGAATCAATTCATGATAAATAGGTGGAATTTATTCTTCATTTTTCCTACTATCATTTTCCTCATCTTCCTTTAACTCTTTTCTAGCTGCCTACAAACTTGTACAACTTACCTTAAAACAAAACTAAACCCCAAAAATACCTTCACCAGATCAAGTCAATCTCTCCATCTTTCCCTTTTCCAATCAAAATCTCTGGGAGGTAGAATGGGAAAGAGAGACAACTTTTTTTATACTCACTGCCTCCATATTCTCATCTTCCTCTTTTCAATCTCTTACAGACTGGCTTCTGAACCATTAAAAATATTCTCTTCTCTTTGCAGATGATATGATGGTATACCTAGAGAACCCCAGAGATTCTCCTAAAAAGCTATTAGAAATAATTCATAATTTTAGCAAAGTAGCTAGATACAAAATAAATCCCCATAAATCCTCAGCATTTTTATACATCACCAACAAAATCCAACAGCAAGAGATACAAAGAGAAATTCCATTCAGAATAACTGTTGATAGCATAAAATATTTGGGAATCTATCTACCAAAGGAAAGTCAGAAATTATATGAGCAAAATTACAAAAAGTTTCCACACAAATAAAGTCAGACTTAAATAATTAGAAAAATATTAAGTGTTCTTGGATAGACCAAGCGAATCTAATAAAGATGACAATACTCCCTAAACTAATCTATTTATTTAGTGCTATACCAATCAGACTTCCAAGAAAATATTTTAATGATCTAGAAAAAATAACAACAAAATTCATATGGAACAATAAAAAGTCGAGAATCTCAAGGGAATTAATGAAAAAAAAATCAAATGAAGGCGGCCTAGCTGTACCTGATCTAAAATTATATTATAAAGCAGCAGTCACCAAAACCATTTGGTACTGGCTAAGAAATAGATTAGTTAATCAGTGGAAAAGATTAGGTTCACAAGACAGAATAGTCAACTATAGCAATCTAGTGTTTGACAAACCCAAAGATCCTAACTTTTGGGATAAGAACTCATTATTTGATAAAAACTGCTGGGATAACTGGAAATTAGTATGGCAGAAACTAGGCATGGACCCATATTTAACACCATATACCAAGATAAGATCAAAATGGATCCATGACCTAGGCATAAAGAATGAGATTATAAATAAATTAGAGGAACATAGGATAGTTTATCTCTCAAACTTGTGGAGGAGAAAGAAATTTGTGACCAAAGATGAACTAGAGACCATTACTGATCACAAAATAGAAAATTTTGATTATATCAAATTAAAGAGCCTTTGTACAAACGAAACGAATGCAAACAAGATTAGAAGGGAAGCCACAAACTGGGAAAACATCTTCACAATTAAAGGTTCTGATAAAGGCCTCATTTCCAAACTATATAGAGAACTGACTCTAATTTATAAGAAATCAAGCCATTCTCCAATTGATAAATGGTCAAAGGATATGAACAGACAATTTTCAGGTGATGAAATTGAAACCATTACCACTCATATGAAAGAGTGTTCCAAATCATTATTGATCAGAGAAATGCAAATTAAGACAACTCTGAGATACCACTACACACCTGTCAGATTGGCTAAGATGACAGGAAAAAATAATGATGAATGTTGGAGGGGATGCGGGAAAACTGGGACACTGATGCCTTGTTGGTGGAGTTGTGAACGAATCCAACCATTCTGGAGAGCAATCTGGAATTATGCCCAAAAAGTTATCAAATTGTGTATAACCTTTGATCCAGCAGTTTTTTTATTGGGCTTATATCCCAAAGAAATACTAAAGAAGGGAAAAGGACCTGTATGTGCCAAAATGTTTGTGGCAGCCCTGTTTGTAGTGGCTAGAAACTGGAAATTGAATGGATGCCCATCAATTGGAGAATGGTTGAGTAAATTGTGGTATATGAATGTTATGGAATATTTTTGTTCTGTAAGAAATGACCAGCAGGATGAATACAGAGAGGCTTGGTGAGACTTACATGAACTGATGCTAAGTGAAATGAGCAGAACCAGGAGATCATTATACACTTCGACAGCGATATTGTATGAGGATGTATTCTAATGGAAGTGGACTTCTTTGACAAAGAGACCTAACTGAGTTTCAATTGATAAATGATGGACAGAAGCAGCTATACCCAAAGAAAGAACACTGGGAAACGAATGCGAACTATCTGCATCTTTGTTTTTCTTCCCAGGTTATTTTTATCTTCTGAATCCAATTCTCCCTGTGCAACAAGAGAACTGTTCAGTTCTGCAAACATATATTGTATCTAGGATATACTGCAACATATCCAACATATATAGGACTGCTTGCCATCTAGGGGAGGGGGTGGAGGGAGAGAGGGGAACAATCGGAACAGAAACGAGTGCAAGGGATAATGTTATAAAAAAATTATCCTGGCATGGATTCTGTCAATATAAAGTTATTATTAAATAAAATAAAATAAAATATTAAAAAAATTCTCTTCAAGATTATCAACAATCTCTTAACTTGAAATTCAGAATTCTACTAGAATTCTTTGAAATATTTAATAGATAGCCATTTTATTTTCCTGAAAAATGTCTTCTCCCTTAATGTCTATTATCCTGCTTTTTTTTGTTGTTTTCTTCCTATTTGATCAACTATTCTCAGTCTCCTGTTTCATCATTGTCTAATATTCACTCTATCCTGGGTCCTCTTCTGTATTCTCTATTCTTTAGTGCTTCAGTTAACTCAGTTATCATTTCTATGCAGATGAATCATAAATTTACATAACCAAATTCCACATTACCAAGTGTCTGCTATAACATGAAACTTACAGGCACACCGGTTTATAAACTTGGATTCATTCTTGATTCTTTTTTCTCCTTTAATCCTAATATTCAATTAGTTGCTAAATCTACAATGTTTCTTCAGTCACATAGCATCTTACCTAGACAAAAGTGCTCATCAGATTCCACTTGACTATTACAATAATCTTCTAACTGACCTCTCTTCCTCCAACTTCTCCCCTCAGTAATCTGTCCTCACCATAGTTAGCAAATTGATATTCCTAAAATATAGCAAAAACACATTTCTTTTCACATAACTTTGATTTCACATAACATTGATCAAAATAAGTCAAATTGTTTCCTTGAAATGCAGATGATATAAGTACAATTTTGGTAAATATTATATGGAAATATTATAAATATTCACATGGTCAGTATAAATAAACTTGAAAATTTATAAAAAATTCAATTGAATAAACATTTATTAAGTATTTATTAGATGTCAAATACTGCTAAATGTCAGAGCTGATAAATGCCAGTTTTGAAAGCAAATTTGAAAGAACATATCAAGCAAAAGAGCTTGATTTCAGTAGAACAACATACCAATTCTGAGGTATTTTCCTAGGATACCATGAAAATTACTAAAAAAAAGTATAACAATATTTCTAATTTATGACTGATGTCTTATTAGTGTAATGTGGTATAATATATAGAGAGCCAGCCTTGAAGCCAAGAAGGTATGTGCTAAAGTCCTTTCTCTGACCAAATTGGCTGGATGATTCTGGCAGATCAGCTAGTTTTTTTAGTGCTCTAAGCAACTTCATAAAATTCCAAAAAAGTACTGATCTGCATTACTAAAGGAAATATTTTCACATGGGGTTTTCCCTTTGCAAATGAAATCTCAGGTCCAGTCTCTAGTTCCTATTTTCTTAGTGTAGAAATTAATACATTTTGTTCCTAGTCTTATCAGCATCCTTTTTCCCCTAATGATAAGGTACAAATGATAGTGAAGAGATGCGAAAATTGGGGGTGGGGAATCCCCTCTGGTGGGCGCAGTTCCAATGCAAAAGAATTCCCAACCTGAAAAGTCTGTGTGAATTTTTATTGGCACCAAGAAGCCAGATTTGCTAGGAAGACAGACTTCTTGGTGGATAAAGAGTCCTGTTAAGGAAATAACAAAGGTTAACACTGAGAAGAGAATATCTTCACAGTGGGCAAAAGTCCTGACAGGCAGCATTGCCAAGATGAGAACTTCCTTAGCAAAACAAATTCCTGTTTTGGACTTCTGTAAAAATTTGAGGTTCAGAGTTGTCTTTTATTAGCTGTCTGAGGCTTAGGCTTCTGTTCAAAATTGAAAGAGATTGCTTCATGTAGTCAATGTCCAGGTTGGGAGCTATCTGGACTAATCAATAGAGGACCATCAGGCAAAGATCTCCAATGGAATAAAATCACTTAACTTGGGAAGGAGGGTGTTGTCTCGTAAAAGTATGCTTTTCCTATGGGAGAGCTTGAGCCCCTGAGTCACCCTTCTTTTACAGATTAAAGGGGATACAGTTTCAGAGTTCACCCCCATCATGGGGACATAGGTTAAAAAAAAGAGGTAACTAGACACAAAAACTACTTCTATGGTGGATTGAAACACCACCAGTTAGTAGATGTACACTTAGGGGAAAAAAAAACTTCATTATGTATTTTTTATTTGTCGGCATGTAATATAAATATATGTGTGTGTGATATATACAAGCTTTGCTTGCTTTCACTGGGTTTTTTTTTAAGATCCTATATGATTTGGATAGCTTTCAATATGTCAACATCTGTCTGATTCAACAATGAATAATTTAGATTCAGATAATACCATGATTTTTGCATATGATGTATTTTAAGATATTATTTATAATGTGTTGATAAAATGGGCTAGGAGCTAAAACTGTATTGCCAACATCTACAAAGAGGAAAGGGGGGAAAATTGCTCAGAGATTTTGGAAGAGGAGTTATTATCAATTTCTGCAGTGTCAGAAGACATTATAGAATGTAAGCTCCTAGAGGGCAGGAACTGTTTCTCTTTTACTTGTTACTCTAATGCTTGGTATAGTGCCTAGAATTTAGTAAGCATTTATTAAATGCTTTAAAAAAAAATACTGATTTCTTCAGTCATAGAGGTGGGACAGAAAATATGGCATTGAGTTTGAAGTTAGAAGTCTAGAATTCAAATGTGGCTTCACATATTTAGCAGGTCTGTGACCCTGAGCAACTCACTTAACCCTTTGTTGGGTCCCAGATTCCCTATTTGTAAAATAGGGATAATAAAAGCACCTATTTCCCAGCATTGTTATGAGGATCTAATGAAATGCTATTTTTAAAAGCTTTGTAAACTTTTAAGTACTCTATAAATGCTAAACATCCTTCATTGTAATCTGAAAGAGACTGATATAATAGAATGGAAATTGGCCTGAGAGAAGGAGATACCTACATTCACTTACTAGCTGTGTGGCTCTGAGCAAGTTACTGAATCTTATTTACTCATCTGTAAAATTGGTTGTTGTGAAAAAATCTCTTTGCAAAATTTAAAATGCTATGTAAAGGTAAATAGTTGTGACTTCTGATTGTCCCAATGAGTATTATTCACAAGACCCACGAATTTGATTGCTGTTCAGCTCTTTCAGTCACATCCAGCTCTTCATGACCCCTTTTGGAATTTTCTTGGCAAGGATGTTGGAATGATTTGTCATTTCCTTCTCCAGCTCATTTGCTGATGAGGAAACTTAGGTAGTGTAAAGTAATTTGCCCAGGGTCACACAGCTAGTAAGCATCTGAGGCCACATTGGAACTCAGGTGTTTTGGCTGTAGAATTAAAAACCCTATCCATTATACCACCTAGCTGTCCATATCTATGTATCCTATCTCACAGCCATAAATTTAGGCTTCTAGGGTTAGTTGTGTCAATTAGCCATATGCACCACATGGAATAAAATTATTTGCTGACTTGTCAAAATTCCTTTGCCCCCCTCTTCAGTTTCATTTTCCACAAGACTACATTCTTCTGTATTCCTCCCTCATGCTCCAGAAATCTTTTCATCCTGAAATACCACTTCAAACTGGAATTCACACTTCAAAAGTATGCTCTACTCTTGGAACCTCGCTCTGATTGGACAGGACTTTCCAGAACCATCATTGAAGAAGGGCATTTGGTCAGCCATATCTTTGTTTGCTATCACACTATACTTCACTGGATTTCTCCATTATGCCCATTCCCAAACTTTTTCAACTTCTTTTTATGTATTGTCTTCCCCATTTGAGTATAAGTAGCTTGAGAGCATAAACAATTTTTTCCCTTCTATTTGTATTCTAGGCCCCTAGTACAGTGTCGGGCACATAGGAAGTGCTTAATAAATTCTTGTTTATTTGGTTGTGTTATTTTTATGAACAGCTAATTTACCTCTTCAGTTATTTGCATCGATTTTCATTCTTACTGACCCAGACAGTTGAGTTAATTATAAATGTGATAGGTGACAAAGTGAATAGAGATCTGAAATTAGGAAGACTCATGTTTGTGAGTTGAAATCTGATCTGAGATATTTACTGGCTTGGGTGGCCCTGGACAAGTCACTTAACCCTGTTTGCCTCATCAGCAAATGAGTTAAAGAAAAAAATGGCAAACTATTACCAATGTGGTCACAAAAAGTCAGACATGTCTGAAATGACAAAAACAACAAATAAATGTGTCACAGAGATGTGATGGGATGTACACAGACAAATGAATACAGTAACCTTGGAACGCTATACATTTAATCAATAATAGTTCTCTTGCTTTCCAGGAGTCCTCAAACTATGCCCGTGGGCCAGATGAGGCAGCTGAGGATGATTATCTCCTTCACCCACGGCTATGAAGTTTCTTTATTTAAAGGCCCACAAAACAAAGTTTTTGTTTTTACTATAGTCTGGCCCTCCAACAGTCTGAGGGACAGTGAACTGGCCCCCTATGTAAAAATTTTGAGGACCCCTGCTAGACTTTGGGGGATATCCCTCTTGACACTTTCATGATGAGTTTATCAATTACATGAGAAAATTATCTTATCACTTTGTACTCACTTCACTTGAAACCCAAATTGATACTATCTGTTTCCTTTCTAAGAAGTCCAAAAGACTTTTTCCAGTTTCAGGAAATCAAATCTATCTACAAAAAGATAAAAATTCACTGACCACTGATAATGTTCAAAGTAATGTGACAGTCACTAAAGACAGTTACAAACAAAGAGCTGCTCAAAAGTTATGGGCACTGACCAAGGCTGTACAATCAATCTTTGCTCTTGAAAGGAGTCCTATTTATAGTAAGCAACATTCATTTGGATGTGTAATTCTGGTATGTTTGTGAAAATATAATTCATGTTTCTTGAGGCTTATACATATCAATGGCAGATTTGTGTCTTGAAAATTTACTGTGGTCTCTTCCAAACCCATATTTACTTATTGCCGAATATGTTAATAAAATGTCATTGTTGTCAGAGAAATACAAGAGTAATTAAGAAGAAGCTACCAATAGAGAAAAATCTTAATAGAAAGGATAAGAAGTATAACTGCTATTTGTAACTGTTTTAAGTTTTTAAAGTTCCCTCCTTACAATCTTGTCAGGAAAGTAGTGCAAATATTTTTATCCCCATTTTACAAATTAGAAAGTAGAAGCTCTAAAAATTTTTAAAAAGATTTAAAAACCTCATACTTGAAATTCTTTAACTATGTCTTTACATAGTCATACCTCTAGCACATACTTAATCACTTAACCTGTCAATGGTCTTCGCAAACTTCTAAGTTCATAAGTTGTGGAGAAGGTGTTACTTGGATTATTAATAAAGGGAATTTCTTCTCTCAGGAGTTCCCTATAGTAGTGAATTCATAGGTCTAATTATATTCATGTATAGTTATATTCATCCATAAAAATGGACTTAACAGAAGGAATACATTTTTATATTACTTTTGGATAAATCTAAATTCTAGTTCCATGATTTAATATTATCAATCCAGCAATGCCATAATTATAAGGAAAAATACATATTTATTATTCAAAGAATAGCAAATGATGTTAAATTCTGTTGCTGCAGAAGAAATAGCTAGGTCATATATTTTAACATATAACTATGGCCAGTATTAACAATGTGTGTTAAAATGAATAATATTTCATTAATATTTTAATTATATCATAGATTTAGAATTAGAAGGGACTTTAGAGGTCATCTAGTTCAAACTCCTCATTCTATAGGTTAGGAAACCAAATCCAAGTCACAAGAATTCTCATGCAGGTCTACTAAGTCCAAAATCTACCATTCCAATACACCACATTACCATTCCTATTTAAATGAATTTGGATACTTTTCTAATTTTTCACACTTGATCGATAGAATTGGAGGTTTTGCTTCCATTTTTTTTATCTTGGGGATTTTTAGATCGCCATATTTTACCCCATTTGAAAATACAGTATCCACTCAGAACTCAATCCCACTACTCATCAGCACCAAATCTTTGATTTTTCCATTTCCGACATGGGCCCATGGTTCCATCCCTAGGCATCTTTGTGACCCTTCATTTCTGAGCTTTCTATATTGGTGTTTGAGTTAATCCATTAAGTTCACACCCTTTTTCAGTTCAGAATGCAGAAGTTCAAGAGGCCCACAAGCCTCAGCCTCCCCCAGCAGCAGGAATTATAGGCACCAGCCATCATGCCTGACCTGGATAATAGACTTCCAATAATAACTTGAACGAAATCCTGTATGAAAACACATACTTTTAAAGTAACTACTGGCTCAGTTTTAAGCTTATTGTTATATCCATAATTGCAAAGGGGTGAATTTAAAGAAAATTGGTCAAGAAAACTGCTATTTGTTTTTGTAATTTAATAGTGAATTGAGGTTGAAGTTTGCCAGACATATAATAACATCAGTACCCCAAAGATAAAAAACACAATTATAGTTATATATTCTTTTAAATATTCCTGAACATTGGACAAAGGTTTAATTGTAGATTCTCATCTACTTTTCAAATAAAATTTCTGAAAAAATACAGACTGTTAAAACAGCAAAAAATACAATAAATATAAAAAATCTGGTATTAGCATAGTTCACAGGAGATTCCTTTGGTAAGAATTGAATCTGTTTCCTTCCCCCACACTCTTTACCTTACTATTTTCAATTATCTTCCTTTACGGGCTTCTAGCTAGGCCAAATCTTCCTTAGGGACTGATTCCTCTTAAGTTAGGAGAAGGAAAAAAGATCTGGGTCAGCAAATTTCCTCAGCTATGTATTTTACTTGAGCCAGATGCTACATTTCTTACTTTCCCCTTCTACGTTTGTGGACTTCTTGGGTTTAGATTCTGCTTAATCGCTTGATTTAAATTCTCTTCTGACTCTTTCATATAGGGTTCTATCTGCTCATGACCTAGTGGGCCTTGACTCATACCTGCAGCTCTCCCACCTATCCTGGGATTGAACATGAATATTGGCTGAGATGATTCTACAATTCTACAATTTTGACTTTTAATCTTTGTTGATCTCTATTACATATACTTCAGCTTTGTAGTCCTGGCTACTTTCCTGGTATGAAAATGATGGTTTGCTTACTGCCCAAAGGCCCAGGTTTATTTATCTGGAACTGCAATGGCTTAAAAATAACACAGCATATTAGGCTTCCCACCATGATAGTTAGGGCTCTTTGATTGTGTGGGGTGGGGTGAGGTTGGCGGGGTATGATCATAGAGAGACATTGATCAGTAAATTTGACCAAAATTGGTAGTCAGATAGTTTTGAAATTATTTTGCTGACAAGAAGTTAGGTACCATCTGCAATAAACTCAGATTATAAACAATGCTGAACTATAACATTATATTGATAATAATCCTTGTCACTTTGTATTTTTATTGGGGCTGTAATTCCCATGGGGACCATGTGATATTGGGGAGTAAATTTAGGCAAATGTTAACCATGATGTTAAAAGACTTTTGCCTCTTGAGTTTAAATTTTCTACTATTATGGTATTCAAGAAATAGTAATTTCAATTTTATATAATACGTAGTAATTTCACCTTCAAACACAATGGAGTAGATTAAGAATTTCTAAAGTAACCATGGCAACTCTCTTGCTTATATTATAGCACACTTACTATAGCAGAGTATGTGGAGTATAAATATTCTCAGTTTGGAAACATATAAATACTCATCAAGGCAAACATGTTTGCTTCTGATGTGTTTTTAAGAAAACAGCTAATTGCACTATTGTTTTAAAAAATTAAGCACGATGCTGGGGATCATAGCATTAATGGCAAAGTAAAATTATCTTTTTTTGGTGAATCTTAGATTCTGTCCTTTTAAGAATATGAAAACTGTGGAAACCTGTGAAGATTATAGTAAAATTATTGGAATGAGAAAAATACTTAAGAAGATATTAAATTGATTGGATAGATTAAACTTAGATATTAGGAATGATATGCCATATGATAAATCCTTATTGGCAGAGCCACTATATTAAAATATTATTCAAGTATTCTTTTTTAATTTAGTTGACATTATTACATATTTTTGATGTTCAAGTCATTTGCTATAGAGATAAAGATTAAGTATAAAACACAAGCACTGACCTCAAGAAATCAAATGGAAAGTACAAGTACTCAAGATCATTGTTTAGGTCCAAAATCAGGGGCTGTTGGTTCAAATCTTGACTCTTGCCCCTGTGTAAATTTGGGCAAGTCACTTAACCTTCATGGCCTCAGTTTCTTTCTGTGTAAAAAACAAAAAAAAAAGTGAGGAAGAAGAAAGACAACTTCAAAAAAATTATAATGAAAAATGCTATCCTTCTTCCAAGAAAGAATTGAAGGAAATCTGAATGCAGATTGAAGCATACTATTTTATATATATATATTTTTTACAGCTTTTTTTGGTTCTGTTTTCTTTCAAAACATGAATAATATGGAAATGTGTTTTGCATGACTGCACATGTAGAATCTACATCAAATTGCCTGCCATCTAAGGGGGGGAAGGAAGGGACAGGAAGAGAAGGAAGGAGAGAATTTGGAATTATTTTTTTTTAATTTTTAAAATTAAAAAAAATTGTTTTTTCATGTAATTGGAAAAAAATTTTTAAAAGAGGAAGAAGGGGCTAGACCAAATGATCTCTACTGACCTATCCAGCTTTCAATCTACGATCTTTTGAACTGTGATACTAAGAAGAATGAAAAAATTCAAGATAACATCCAAAAGTACTGTGAGAATTATAAGTAGGAAGATATCATTTTTTATTTAAAAAGGATAAGGGATAGTTTCATGGAGAAGGTCTTTCTTGAAGAAAGGGACAACAATAAGCAGATGTTAATTGGGGAGGGGTAGTTAGAGGTAGAGAATCTGCCCAAGACCTGGGAATAATATGAGTAGAAAGATGGAAATAGTTGGGAGCAAGAACAGGATGCAAATGGAGGATGGAGAAGAGTCAGTACTTGTGGAATGGAAAACTGAAGGAGTTCATCATGAGAGAGGCTGGACAGATAGATTGGAGTAAGATTTCAAAGGGTCTTGAATGTTGAAGTCTGAAATTCACTTTATGTAGGCCATGAGGAACCTACTGAGTCAAAGTTTTTGAATACAGGAATGAAGTGATTATGACAGTGTGGAACTGATGATGATCAGGAGAATATAAAAAACTACAGAACAAGATACTTAGGTTAATTGAAAAAGGAATTTTCCAACACAGTTATTAAACATTGGAATAGGTTCCTGGAAAAGTTGTAGAATTTCATTCCTTAGAGGACTTCACATAGTATAATAATTGGCGAGGATACTTTAGGCACAGCTTTGGGGGCAATGAAATGGATTCATTGAACTCTGGAAATTACTTTTAGTCCTATATTTTATATTCCTAGATGTCTCTAATTTTTTGTGATAATAAGAATTTTTCCCTACAGGGGGAAAAAAATCAATTGAAGGTCATCCATAAAAATAAGCTTTATTTAGCCCCCCCCCCTTTTAGAAGAATAAATATATAATGTTCAATTTTCTTGCTTTCAAAAAGTTAGAAAAAATATTTTTTTTAATTTAGAAATGCAATAAATATTAGAAGATGTTACAGTTCTATAATATTTTCATGGTCAATTTGAAGGAAGAAGATGAAGAAAAGAGCTAAGGATAGTAGAAAGAGGAAGAAGACAGGAAATATTCAATTACATTAAGGAGACAAAAGCATGCAAAGGAAAAGAGAGAAAGAAAAGAGAAATAAAAAGATGAAAAGAAGAATGAGCTAGATATTTCTGTATAGAATTTATTTTAGATCACCTTTCAATTTTTTTTCTTTTGGAAAGGTAGGGTAGACCAGGGCTTCTTAATCTTTTTCCACTTGTGACTCCTTTTCACTCAAGAAATTTTTATGTGACTTTAGTTGTATGGGTATAAATAATAGATATAAAAATACGTATACTGATAACGAATCATAATTTTGCTATCCCCATATTCAGTTACAAAACTCCCATATGAAGTCCCCCTTAAGAAGCCAAGGGCTATATTATACATGATTAATAGATTGATGTCAACTCTAATGGTATGCCAAAGTTCAAAATCTTGCTCCGTCACTATCAATGACTATGAAATTGTAAAGATTCAGATTTTTGGTTCAAAAGTTATCAGAAAATTCTTGACTTAGAGCTATATAAAGTTAGAATGTGTTTCATCATGACTCAATGAGTTCTTCATCCCTGGAAGTGTTTAGTAGATCCTATATTATGAGTAATAATGCATGTTTTATAATTTAGGACTATATAATCTTAGTCCATTTCAACAGGGAGACTATTTAATTCCAAAGCAGTGGATAGATTGCTGGGCTTGATGTCATTAAGACTCCTTTTCTGAGTTCAAATATGACTTCATACACTTACAATTTGGGTGACCTTAGGCAAATCATTTAACCCTGTTTGCCTCAGTTCTTCATCTATAAAATGAGATGAAGAAGAAAAAGGCAAACCACTCAAGTATCTTTGCCAGGAAAACTCCAGTGAGATCATAAAGGTAACAACAAATTCCTATCATTAATTACCATTATTTCTATCTATAGTTATATTATTACTCATAATTATGTTGTCATTTAATTGTGTGTAGAGAGAAATAATGACAATAACAATAGCTGACATTTACATAATGCTTACTATATGTCAAGCACTGTACTATGATTTCCAGCTCTTTGCTACCACAAAGAGAGCTTCCATAAATATCTAATATATACCTACACATTTTCTCCTTAAAACATATAAGCTCCATTTCATAATTTGGTCTTCTTATCACCAGTGCCTAGCACAGTATTTGATATATAAAAAGAGCTTACTATATGCTTGTTAATGGATTGACTGAACCGAATGTAGTGATATTTTAAAGACAATTATGAGTAGGTTTAAAGTTTGGAACTTTGTTTCTATATGCCATAATTTACGATACCTTCTTTCAAGTTTAAAATTGTTTGCAATAATACTTTCATACTTCATCTCTTTGAAAATATTTATGTCCCCCTTTATGCTTCAAACAGATGTAAAATTCATATATTTTGTTGTTTTCATTTTCATTTTCATTAAGATACACTAAGGTAATGTGTTAATCAATAGTAGCCTAAAACATGAATATTTAAAATGTAGTTATTTAGGTACAGTGAAAGATGAATTTCTTTCACAATAATAACTTATTTCACATTGTTAAACTGTTATCTGTGTAGGTGGAACGAACTAATAAAATTTGGCCAGGAGTTTCCATGAGAACTGTTTTTATCATCCATTTACAGTGGTTAAATGTCAGGCAAATGGAAAATTATTCTGGGGATACCATCTCTAGTTATATACTATATAGTTCAAATCACTGATGAGGATGGGATTCTGCCTATCTTGTCTCTGATTTTTTTTCATGATTCCATTAGGGTAAAAAAATAAAGGAATGTGATTCCATTGGAATAAAGAATTCTTACTGTGGAAACTAGCCCTTACAGAGTGCTACAAAATATAAGGTTTTTGAAAATGTATTTCCCTAACTACATGTAAAAATAATGTTTAATATTCATTTTTAAAATTTTAAATTTTAAATTCTCTCCTTCTTTCCTCTTCACCCGTGCATTGAAAAGACAAGCAATTCAAAGTAAGTTATACATACACATGTAGTCATGAATTCCATGTCATGTAATGAAAGAAAACAGACCCCCAAAAATTTTTTCAAGAAAAATAAAGTTTAAAAAGTATGTTTCAATCTATGTTCAAATTTCTTTCTCTGGGAATAGATAGCATTTTTCATTATAATTTCTTCCAGAGTTGCCTTGGATCATTGCTGAGAATAGCTAAGTCATTCACAGCTGTTACTTTATACACAATACCTTTCACTTTACAGAAGATGCTCATGTAAATTCTGAGAACATCCTGCTCATCATTTCAGCTTAGCTGAATAGATGATAGTATGATGGAATACTATTTTGCTATAAGAAATGCCCTCAATTGATGGGCATCCCCTCAATTTCCAATTCTTTGCCACCAGAAAAGAGCTGCTATAAATATTTTTGTACAAATTAATCTTTTTTCCTTTATATTTTATATATCTGGAGATACAGAACTAGTAGTGGTATTGCTAGGTCAAAGGGTATATATGCTTTTATGGCTCTTTGGGTATAATTCCAAATTGCTCCATAGAGTGACTGAATCAATTCATAACTCCTCCAGCAGTGCAGTAATGTCTCATTTTTCTTGCATCCCACCCACCATTTGTCATTTTTTTCTTTTCTGATCTAATAGCCAATTTAATAAGTATGAGACAGTACCCCAGAATTATTTTAATTTACATTTCTACGATAAATAATCTTAGAGAATTTTTTCATATTATACATAGCTTTCATTACTCCAACTGTTCATATTTTTTGATTATTTATCAAATGGGTAATGGCTCTTATTTTTATACATTTGGCTCAATTCTCTATTTTGAGAAATGAGGCTTTTATCAGAGAAACTTGATTCAAATATTTCTTTCACAGTTACTATTGATAACTGTATTTTCTTACATCCTATTTTCTGCTCACCCTGTTAATCCTATTCTTTCTTCTTTCACTCTGTCCCTTATCAAAAGTATTTTGCCTCTGACTGCCCCCTCCCTCAATCTACCTTCCCTTCTATCACCTCCCCCCTTTATCCTCTTCCTCTCCTACTTTTCCATAGAGTAAGATAGATTTTATATCCAAATTTGCATGTTATTCCTTCCTTGAACAAATTTTGATGAGAGTAAGGTTCACTCATTCCCTCTTACTTCCCTTCCACTACAAAAGCTTTTTTTAAACACTTCTTTTACATGAGATAATTTATTCCATTCTACCTTTTCCTTACCTTTCTCTGAGTACATTCTTCCATCACCCTTTAATTTTATTATTTATCTATATTCATATTTAACTCATACCTCTCCTCTGTGTCTATATATACTCCTAACTGCCCTGATAATGAGAAAGTTCTTAGGAATTTAAAGTACCAAACATCTTCTCTTGATGGAATATAAATAGTTTAACCTTATTACGTCCCTTATGATTTCCTTTTTTTGCTTACCTTGTTATGCTTTTCTTGAATTTTATATTTCAAAGTCAAATTTTCTAGAATGCTTGAAATTCCTCTATTTATTTAATATTCTTTTTCTCCTGAAGGATTATACTCTGTTTTGATGGATAGGAGAATTTTGGTTGCAAACCTTTTTCCTTTGCTCTTCATACTGTCAAATTTCAAGCTCTCTGATCCTTTAGTATAGAACCTGCTAAATCTTGTGATATCCTGACTGTGGCTTTTTGACTTGGGAGTTCTGGAACTTGGCTATTATATTCCTGGAAGTTTTTCTTTTGGGTTCTCTTTCAAGAGATGATCAGTGGATTCCTTATTACTATTATTATTATTAAATTTTTTCATTTACAAAGCATATGCATAGGTAATTTTTTTTAACATTGACCCTTGCATAATCTTTTGTTCCAAAATTTTCCCTCCTTCTCCCGACCCCCTAGCTGGCAGGTTGTCCAATACATGTTAAATATGTTGGAATACATGTTAGAGCCAAAATATGTATACATATTTATACAGTTATCTTGTTGCACAAGAAAAATCAGATCAAGAAGGAAGGAAAAGAAAAGCTTTGAAAGAAAATAAAATGCAAGCAAATAACAACAGAGGAAATGAGAATGCTATGTTGTATTCCACACTCTGTTCCCATGATTCTTTCTCTGGGTGTGGATGGCTCTCTTCATTACTGCACAAGTGAAACTGTTTTGAATCATCTCAATGTTGAAGAGAGCCATATCCTTCAGAAATGATTATCATATATCCTTGTTGTTGCTATGTATAATGATCTCCTGGTTCTGCTCATTTCACTTAGCATCAGTTTATGTAAGTCTCTCCAAACTTCTCTGAAATCATCCTGTTGGTTGTTTCTTATAGAACAATAATATTCCATAATATTCATATACCACAATTTATTTAGCCCTTCAATTGATGGGCATCCATTCAGTTTCCAGTTTCTAGCCACTACAAAAAAGGCTGCCACAAACATTTTTGTACATGTGGGTCCCTTTCCCTCCTTTAATATCTCTTTGGGCCATAAAGCAGAATTGTCTAAATGGAAAAAGAGGCACAAAAATTCACTAAAGAAAAAACTTAAAAAGAATTGATCACATGGAAACTTATGATTATAAGAAATCAAGATACCAAAAAAAAAAAAAAGCAAAAGAATGAAAAAAATAGAAGACAAATATGAAATGGCTTACTGGAAAAACAACGGTCCTGGAAAATAGATCAAGAAAAGATAATTTAAAAATTATTGGACTACCTAAAAGATATGATCAAAACAAGCCTAGATATCAACTTTCAAGAAATTGTAGAGGAAAACTGTGTTCATATACCAGAACCAGAAGATAAAACATAAATTGAAAGAATCCACTGACCAAGAGAAATGCAAATTAAGACAGCTCTGAGATACCATTACATACCTGTCAGATTGGCAGGATTTGGCCAATTCTGCTTTTTTAAAGTATCCCTCTCCTCATTGTCTTTTTGTACTTCTTTTACCATTTGGTGTAGGGTTTTTGTAAGTGTTTTTTTTTCTTCAGTAATTTTTATATCTTCTTTACTAAGACATTGACTCATTTTTCTCAATTTTTTTTGCATTACTCTTTTTTTCTTTCCAATTTTTCCTCTACTTGATTTTCAAAATTCTTTTTGATCTCTTTTATGGCCTTTGAGACCAATTCACATATTTCTTGGAACCTTTGGATGTAGGAACTTTGACTTTGTTATCTTCTTCTTAGTGCATGTTTTGATCATCCTTGTCATCATAGTAGCTTTCAATATAGTCAGACTATTTTTCTGTTGTTTGTTAATTTTCCAGCCTATTTCTTGACTTTTATCTTTTTGTTACATCCTCTGCTTTCAGGAAGGGGAGTGCATTGTCCCAAATTTCAGTATTTTTGTGTGGCTCTTTTCAGAGATAGTTCTAGGGATGTGTAAATTTTCAGTTCTTCCAAGATGGTGTAATCTGAGTAGATATGTGTTTACTACTCTCTTAGCCTGTGCTCTGGTCTGTGAGTGACCACAAGCATTCTATTTTGCCTTGGAACTATAATGAGGATTTCCATTCCTCTATGGCTGTAATTTCTAGTGTGCTAAAAGCTCTTCTTTTCTCTGATATTGTCACTCAGGTCTATGTCCTGGATCCAAGTTGGACAAAAAACAGAGACCTGCCTCAGGATTAGCAAAGAGATCTCTGTAATTTCCTTCTGACCAGTTATTTAACCTCTTCATCATCATCTTTAGGCTGAGAATTCTGGAAGGCAGCTGCTGCCACTGCTAATTCAATGACTCCCAAGGGCTTCTCCTGATTTGTTAGGGTAGGTCTGCCATGGTGGGGCCAATGCTGGATTGTGCTCCACTATCTCATCCAGGTGCAATGAAACTTTTATGCTGACCTTTTATATTGTCATTGGCTGGAATATTACTTCATCCCACCCTTTTGTAAGTTCTGCTGCTCCTGAAATTGTTTTGTGGCATTAATGAAAGATATTCAGAAGGGTTTGGGGTAAAACTTAGGCAAGTTTCTGCCTTTTTTCTGCCATTGTGATTCCCCCATCCTATTCTCTCCAAAACATAGGTTTTTTTTTAATTGTATAGGATTCTTATGAGCTAAATTCCTTTCACCATCATTATAAATGGTGTAAAGAATCCAGATCTTCTTGATTCCAAAATAAGTATTTTTCTTTACTACATTAACCTGTTTCTAATATGATTACATTATATAATTCTCTCCAACAAGTTCAATGTACATAGGTCAGTTCAGCTAGACCATCTGGCTCCAGCCATCCTATATTCCTCCTCTGGGGATTACCATTGGTAATATTCCCATAAAGACTACTCTTATTGGAAATATCTCCTCTAACTCTGGTTCTAGTAAGATTGTTCCCAGATATTTTTGAGAATGCTAAAGAACAGGAATGTTCCTAATAAGTAAAGACTTTCTAATGATGAAATAGAGTTTAACAAGTCTAAAGTAAAATTTACTATCACTAATTTTACCATGATACTTCCCTATGATTTTTGTCTTTATGAACTGTGATCAGAAGCTGATATCTTAGAATAAAAGATAGCTGGTACTGACCTTTTGCCAGTGACTTACCATGTTGCCAAAGTGTTTACCTTTTTTGGTTCTACATGTAAATATCTAAGAAAAGATATTAATAGCTTTTTGTAAGCAAAATAGTTTTGGAATTGAGGTGAAATATCCTTTAAGGGTAATGTTTCTTTTGGGGAAAAGGGTATATATTATAGTATGTAGTACTGTCTGATAATTACTTGGTGAAAAGGGAAATAATTTAATTAAACTCCGACTCAAGTGACAACAGACTGAGCTGAATAAGCAATCTTATTTGACTTATTTTGGTTTTTGTTACACTGATGGATACCACATGTCTGTCTTAAGTGTTTTATTTTTCTGGGTGGTTAGTAATTACTGCCATTATTGTCTGATATGGCAGTCCTCAGATAATGGCTATTCTGCTTATAATCAAATAAGAAAAAAAGTTATTTTTGGCTTTGCTTATGGAAAAAAGAAGGCATTTTGTGAAATTGTGGTTTAGAGGCCACTTAGCAAAAGGATTGATGGTTTCTTGGAATCATAATTTTAATTTTTCAAAAAAGAAGTAGATGAAAGGAATATTGCTGTAAGAATGAAGCAGTTTGTGACCCTGATGGGAACCCATGTGCCCTTTAAGTAAAAGCAATGGAATGATAAGTCCTCCCATAAAAGGATATGCAGCTATATTAAGAAAAATGGGGAATGAATGGTGCATTTATTGCTCAGATGACTAAGTTCTAATAATAACAATACCTTACACTTATATATCAAGCTGCCCTTTTCTAAGTACTGTCAGATATGATGAGAAAATTTCAGCACAGAAATTAAGCCATCCTCATACTGTCATATTTAGGAAAACCCATGCATGCATGGAAGAGGGAAATGGGGGCCATTGATGCTGAGTAAAGAAAATTGAAAATCACTAATATTTTTTATATTTATCTGATAAAAATTTTAGTCACTATAGGAGACCAAAATATTGAACTTGATAATATATGATCATATATCTGGGATGCCTTCAAACACATTACATTTTCACTTGCATTATAGAGGTAATTCCTATACAGATTAAACTAGTTTCTTATTGAGAACCTCTTCCATCATAAAGACTCCTAGAGAGGTTTCATTTAAAATGGAGTAAGAAAATTTTGTACTTTGAATGTTTTTGATTGGTAACTTTGAGTTCAATTTGACATATATTTACAACTTTTTTAACTTGTAGGTATTTTCACCAATGTATTCAAATATGTGACTAGGAATTTCTCTACTGTTCCTTTAACATCTATGCTTTTTACATTATTGTTTCTCCACTACCCTAAGGAACCAGTGACTACATTTCTTTAATCCCATTAGTGAAGCCTATGAAATGGAAAAGAAAAAAAAATCTTCCACAGCACATTTTCCAAATTTTAAAATTGGCAGAGATTTTTATGGGAAAATGAGTGAGGAAATCAAATTGAGACAGTTTTAATGAGTTTGCAATTTCCTTTGTAAAGGCATTATTTCTTGATATATATGAAAAATATATAAAATTACATGTATATAATAGATGTGGGGTTTAGCATCTCACATACCTTGCATATGCTGGGCACTTATGAATGTTAGTAACAATGGTATGAGTACTTTAAACATGCACAAAACATCTGCAATGCACTTGATCAAAATATTGATTATGTTTTGTCAACATTTTGTGTAATTATCTTTTAATTTAAAAAATTCCAATGATATGACTTCCTCCCCCAGCTGACTTTTCTATAATATAGAAACATTTTATTTAATTTACCTTTTGATTTTATATTTATGCCTTCTTTTCAAGGGGACAAAGGCAATAGATCACTTTCTCTTCTATCTAGTTACTGTGTGGCATAGAAACAGGATTTTCTGAATGGAGTATTTAAATGCTTGTCTATAAGCACCTGACTCTATGGATTTATGCTGTATTCTATAGACTTCAGTATTCAGTTACTCTAGATTCTCCAAATTCATTTGTGGATGTATAATCTTGAATATATGTAATAGGAAAAGGTTCTGATTTCCATGGAAGATTTAAAAATGTGCATATGTATATTTAAAGTTTATTAGCAAACTGATAAGTATATATTCATGGAAGGAGTAGAAAGCATATTGATTCTGATATCTGAAGGACTGTATTTGAATCCTATCTTTTGATACAATATATTTAGAGGAAAGTCATTTAACTTCTCTGGGCCTTATTTTCCTTGTTTATGAAAGGAAAGGATTAATTTAAAGGCCTTTGAAGTATCTTCCAGCTCTAATCTGGAAGTCTGTGTTTCATTTCTCCTATTAAATTATAGACTGTTTGATGGTAAGGATTGTGTTTTAATCATCTTTGTTTCACTTAGCACAGTACCTTGTACATAATATATACTCAATAAATAGTTATTGAATGAGTGAATGGATGAATGGATAACAGAAACAATATCTCCTAATCATAAACTTATTAATAATGAAGACTTGGATTTTTTGGTCATTTGATTAGAAGACTAAACACATATAAACTATAGAACAGAGGTTTATGGCAAGGAATTCTTTATGTCTGTTATGTGAACATAATAGATATTCAAATACACCCACAGTGATCCTGGGAATGTGCTGATGGATTACAGTCATTCACATCCATGCCCACTGTGCTTCTCAGGAATGTAAACATAAATATCATAGCCTGTAGCTACACAGAGGTAGCCAGCTGCTGATTCATTAGCCCTTAGCTAGTTCCTTGGGTGAGGATCTATTCCAATACTCTAATTAATTATTTGTGAAGACCTCAAAGTTTAAAATAGGCAACCCTGAATAGATGTCTTTAATCCTAAAATCCTAAGGATTCTGAAGAACAGGGACTATTGCATGCACACATGCATGAATGTAAATATACACACACACAAACACATTTGATTTTAATCTGTTAAGAAGTATAGTTATTCAAATACAAATACAATCAAAGGAGAAGAAAAGAAAAATCAAAAGAAAAAACTGACGTAATTTTGATGTGTATAAATTTCCATTATCTGTCATTAGCCTCAACCCCAAAGATTTTTATATATCTATACACATATACACATATTTGTAATGAAGATAGATGCATAAATGCTCATAATGAATATATATGTATATATATTTATAATAAAGATAGAAATATGCACATATTTATATTTAATATGTCATCCTTTTATTCATGACTCTTTTCATTTATTTTATATATCTATTACTCTTATTACCTTTACATAGCTGTGGTCAGTTTACATATATAATTCATAGTATAACATATGATATATGTTTATTATTATTATTTAACTTCAGTTGTTTTTTTACATGATGTCATTTAAGTCTTCCCAGACACCTTTGAATTCTTCATTTGTTTTCTGTTATGGCATAATTATATTACATCTGTAAACCATAATTTGTTCAATCAGTCTTCAGTTGTTGAACATTTAGTTTACTTATGGATTTTTGTTTTTGCAAATAGTGCCAGATTCAGTAGTTTTGTACAACTAGATCTTTTTTTTCCTCCTGTCAATAACCTTCTACCAGCAGAATTGCCTTTACAAGAGATATGTGGATTTTTGCTAACGCTTTTTTACATGATTTTCCAAAAAAGGATTGGAATTGTTTGTGACTTCACCTTTTGCCTATTTTTACCACAGCCACATGATAATTATATTTTATTTATTTATTTTTTCTTGTTGAAGATGCTAACCAATAATTATTGACTTCTCTGTTCTATTTAAAAAAAAAAACCCAGCCACAACAACAACAACAACAACACACACACACACACACACACACACACACACACACACACACTTTACTACATAGGCCAAAAATATGCCACTAAAGGAACCAACCTTGGTTATATTATTCAAGTTATGAATATTAGAGTATTTTTCCCTCACTACAATGTCTCAATAGGTTAATTTTTCTTTTACCACATTGCCTGACTTTGGTAGTATAGATTCATTGGGTAGAGGAAAAAGAAGCTACATTAAGAGCAACAACAAAAATATAGCAATGCCTCCTCTTTTCACTTGCAGATAAAATTCAGTCAGTAAAATCATCAAGGCATTAATATGAAACCAGGAGTAGAAATTAGTATTATGCTTCTTTCATGTCTTTGTTGGATGATTCCCAGATAAAGCCCCAAGGAAGCATACATTTTAATTTATAGAAAAAAAATTTTTCAACCTGGTGTTTTAAGTGGGTGTTTAGTAAGTGGCAACAGGAGAAAGAACACTAAACTGCAATTACTTACTGCAAATCACCACTTGCTAGACATACAGCTTACTAATTGTGTACTAATGAGCTTTAGTAAAGAAAAAGGAACTGAAAATAAAAGCATTGCTCTCTTGCTACTTTTATAAAAAATGATATGTTTGAAGAGGCAATGTAGTTATTATATGACAGTACAGGTTATTTGTGCCCATACATTCCCCAAATATCTGGGGAATGACCACTTCCAGAATTGGATAAGGAGGTTTGTGTTCTCTTTCCCTGATGATTCTTGATGAAAGATCACCAGCCATGATCTTCTAGTCCTTTAACTAGAGATTTCACAAGCCCACAAAACTGCTTCGAAAGTACAGATCTGTTTATACACAAAGTAAGACATGAAATAAATTAAATTGAGTGTTACACTTAACTCTGCTGGCATGAGAAAAGTATTTTCCATTTGTGCTTGATAATTTTCCCTCAAAATGGTGGGATTTTCTTTGGTGGGAGAAACAGATGGCAGAAGGAGGGAGAATGGAAATTGTCTAGAAGAGGAGGATCAGTATTTGAGACTGTCAATGCTACAAGTGACAAAATTAACTAATTAAGAAAATATCTGATATGTAATTTAATCTTTACCATTCCAAGAAAAAAATGTATTAATCAATTAATAAATAAGTATTTACTAAGCATCTACTAGGTGTTAGACATTGTGTTAAGCACTTTATAATTATTATTTTCTTCATTCTCCTAACATCCCTGGGAGATAGGTATGGTTATTATCCTCATTTTACAGTTAAGGAAACAAAGGTAGACAGAAGTTAAGTGATTTGCTCAGGATCACACAGCTAATAAAGTACTTGAGACTGGATTTGCTTCCTGACTTGAATCTCAGGACTCTACCCAAAACTCCACCTTCTGATTGCTTTTGTGCACATTCTTTCTAGTTGTTGTTGTTTTGACATGTTGGTTGTGTCTTACTCTTTGTGATCTCATTTGGGGTTTTCTTGGCAAAGATACTGGAGTAGTACACTGTGTCCTTCTTCAGTTAATTTTTACAGTTGAAAAAACTGAGGCAAATAGGGTTAAGTAACTTAGCCCTGGTCATAAAGTTACTTAAATTCAAATCTTCCTGACTCCAGGTCTGGGGCTCTAAATTATCTAGTTACACACACACACACACACACACACACACACACACACACACACTATATATATATATATATATATATATATATATATATATATATATATATATATATATATATACATATATATATATATATATACAACTGAGTTCTGCTTTTGTTTGCTCTAATTGAAACTTTCCATGCTTTTCTTCACTCATCATATTTGTCATTTTCTTCATAGTATAATAATAATTCATTAAAATCATGGCACCATTATTTGTTGTCCTTACCTAAATCTTATTTCATGTTAAAATTGTTATTATTTATTCTTGTCCTCTTTTAGTTGGAATTCAGATAGAAACAGTTCTGGGAAAAGTTTATCTTGTTATTATTCTTTTGTATTAAATGGGCTATGCCTATGGATTATAGCCCAAGTGGATAAAGTTGCTGCTTTGTGAAATTGAATAGAAGGATTAGGTTGTGAGCTCCAAGATTGAGAATCATATCTTGCACTTCCACAAACTTCTAAAGTTATCAAAATCCTTTCCTTATCATATGAAAAATGGATTTAATTGTGGTTTTAATGTTATAAACAATACAAAAAAGAGAGAAATAATGAAGAACTTTGGCTCTGGGGTTTATTTTAATTTGTAGACTTAAATTGAATCATAAAAGTGCTCAAAAAAAAAAAAACTCGAGCTAATTTACTGTAACATTAAGCATCAAAAAAAATTTTTTAAACTTTTTTTCAGCAATTTTGGGTGAAAATCTTTCTAAATGTACTGCATTGCTTCATTCCCTGTTAAACAGTAAGTATTATAAGACATAGTTTAGATTTTCCTTGATGACATAGAATTATATCATCATTAGTGGATTAAAGCATAATACAGTTATGATAAGGGGTTTTTGATGTACATTGCCCACACATTAAATGGATCCACTCCCTAAATATATTTTACATTCGCATAGGAATTTTTGTTCCTCTTAGGTTTTCTATTTGATTCTGACTGCTAGGAGAATGCTTTTTTTTCCTAATTAATCACTATATTTTCTAAGTAGAAACTTCTAATCTGCTGTGGGTTAAGAAATAAAATAGCCAATATTGTTATAAATGTGTATAAAATAAGAGTTGATAGAAATTGAGTGA
Organism: Antechinus flavipes; assembly: GCF_016432865.1. Classification (NCBI taxonomy): domain Eukaryota; kingdom Metazoa; phylum Chordata; class Mammalia; order Dasyuromorphia; family Dasyuridae; genus Antechinus; species Antechinus flavipes. The sequence continues at coordinate 240,919,997 of NC_067401.1, forward strand.
GGATGAAGTGCTATCTTTCAGATTGTTCATTAACTTTGATGTTTAAATTTAGTGGCATGATTTTTTTTCTTTTCTTTTTTCTTTTCTTTTTTCTTTTTTTTTTTTTTTGCCAGAAGGTCTGTTTTTGTTATTTACTGCCAGTTTCTCAGCTATATTCTGGAGAGCTGAATTTGGCATTCACATATTCTCTGAATAGCTATATTGATGGGGTATTTCAAATTCAAAACAAGCAAAACAGATTTTTCAGTAAGAAATTGCTAGAACTTTATAATTCTCATTACAAATACATCATATTTTACTTAAAAAATAAAAAGCTAGGGAGAAGACAGTAAGACAATTCAATATTTTCAGTATTTTTGAGACTGCAAAAAATCCTGTATTTGAAGAAAATGAAATTTTCATGATACATAAGGAATCACATTTCTATTTTTTCTTAAGTAAGCAAAAAATATACATATGCCAGAGAACAACCCTAGCATGAAAAATCATTTCAAGATACAAAATGATTCATTTGCTTGATAAAACTATTTAGACAAAGCTAGGTTAATTATTAAGTTAATTGTTAAGATTTTAGCTATTTACAAGTCATCTTACAATCCATTTTTGAGAGTTTTCTAAATCATTCATCTTAATTCAGAATTCTCATGATGGGGAAATCCATTTATTGATAATCCATCTGGAGTTAATTTTAAGGTTTATAATAACTTTGCATAATAAAAAGGTCTTTCTGCTGTCTTCTAAGTAAAATAGAAAATTATGCAACTTAACTTTGATCACTCACTTAATGTATATAGATTTTTAAAAGTCACTAGTTACCCCAAAAAATGAGTTCAGAGACAGAACTGTTGTCAAGTTGTCAAGAGTTAAGTTCCATATGAACTACCTTGTATTACAGAAAAGAATAATTGAATTATCATATGCTATACCCTTAGCTCAGTACATCCATTACAAAAATTGTTTTGTTTTGCCAAAAGAAGAAATATGATAAGGAATGTTGTAGCAACACAAAAACTGCTCTAAGATAATAAGCTATATTAATTAGGGACAGAAATAGCATTTTTGTACATAGATGGTTGTGTATTATTATTATCATTAGATTCATATTGGAGAAAACATAAATTCTCATTGAAAATAAAAGATTTAGAAACTACACTGTGAAAATTAATCCCAGAAAGGTAAATATTGATATTTATACAATTTAACTCACAAATTTATGACATATGAATTAGGATTTATTTTATAACATGTTCATTGTATCTGTGTTATTTTTTATGGAAAGCTATTTATGAAAAAACATAATTTCAAAGTGAAGGGAAAAAATGAAGAGCTTTGGGTAAAATATCCCCTTTCATTTCCTGGGGGTAGGCTCTGATTCATTGTCTTAATCATGATCTTCTGTATTCAAATGTTCAAGGGTAGGAGATTAAAATTACATCATATGGCACCCAGAAAGGGAGATAAGCTGTCTTTTCAAAGAATAAAAGTCTAGTGCACTGTTATAATCCTATTGAAATCCAGTCTTAAATATTTATTAATACCATATACATCAATCTAATTTAAATTCCACCATTGGAGTGATTATTAGTAAGTATAAGGAAGTGTTAACTACTAGCATGTTTTTCAACTAGAAAGTTGTTTTTAGTTAAAAGACCTCTGTCCCCATCCCCATTAGATTTAAGTTAGAAATGATAGACCTGTGTACCATTTTATATTAACTTGAAATGTTTTTGTTGTTTGTCCTTTTGTCTCAAAGAGGACCATAACATCAAGGAGGTGATTTCATGACATGCAAGTAAATTGGATTTAAGAGAGGAAGGGCTGGTCAAGGTCACCGCCTCACTTTCCCCTCTAGAGCCATTTGTATCCAGGAGCAAGATATAGATTAAAATGACTGGAGCATCACATTGTCTTCATTGCACCATTCCCTAGATAATTGAATTAAATAAGAGTGTAACTTAAGTAGATCTAGAAATCTTCATCTGGGATGGTAGGCAAATCCAGTAGATTCATTGTGCTTTTTACACATTCCCATTAGGATGATGACTTCTGTGCTAAGAGATAGACCCTTAAGCCATATTTTTAAATTGTAGAATATTGGGTGCAGAATTTTATCAGCCAATTGGAAATTCTCATTGTTGAACTTTTTTTAAAAAAGAATTCAAGGCTATTGGTTTCTTATCAGTGAATAATTGCTAACAAGGTACGTTTCTACCATTTTTAGATTCTTTTAAGTCAATATTAAGTTTCTATCACTATTTTTTTAAAACAAAGTTTATGCACTCTATAGCCAAATATTATGTCTCAAATATGACTCTTGTTTTTTTTCCCATTCATTTCAGTACTTTCATTTAATTTTAAAATATAACAAAATACATACAAAGTAATACAAAATAATTTGAAGAGGGAGTGAGTGCTGTTACCTAAGATGATTAACAAAGGTCACATGAATGAGATGCTCCTAATCTGTTCTTTGAAGAGAACTAGACTGTCAGTTAAATTTGCAGAGAGGAAAAAAATATTTCAGATACAGAGGATCAAAGCCATGTGGGCAAGATGTGGGCATATACATAATAGGTAGCTGTCTGATTTGACTAGAATAGGGATAGTGTGAGGGGGGGAATTATGAAATGACCAAAAAGGTAGGTGGAACCCACTTTGTAGAAAGATGTAAATATGACACTGTGAGATTTGTATTTTGCTCTAGAGACAATAGGGAGCTGTTGAACATTTTTGTGGAAAGAATAGTTATTTACAGAGACAGATTTATATCTTGAGAATATCAATTTGATAGCTTTGAGGACGTTAAATTGTGCACAGGGATCTTTTAGGAAACTCTTGCAGTAATCCAGGTGAAAAATGATAGCTTGAATGAGGATAGACAATTTATGAGAAGAGAAAATGTTGTGGGTTTGAGAGATTATGTAGAGGCTAGATTGACAAGACTTGGCACTTGATTAGGATGAAGGTGAAAAGAGAAGGAAAACTGAACAATGATTATGAGGTCATGAACCTGGATTACTGATTAAATGGTAGTGCCATCAACAGAACTGAAGAAGTTTAAAAGAAGAATGAATTGAAGAGAAATATAGAGATCTCTCTTTTGGACATGCTAAATTTGAGATAGTTAAAGGGTATCCAGATGAAGATACCTAGCATCCAATTAGCAATATGAAACCACAATTCAGGAGACTGATATTTAAGTCTAACTAAATAGAATTGAATATGGAGATCAGGGAGTCATCTATACTGAGATGATGATTGAATATATGGGAATTGACAAAATAAGGAATAGACCATAGAGAAATAAAGAGAATGCAGTCTAGAACCTAGGAGATTATCTATACTTAATGGACAGGAGGATGATTAACTAGCAAAGGAGACTGAGAAGGAGCAGTTAAACAGGTTAAGAAAAGAAACAGAGTAATTTCATGAAAACCATAGTAGAAGAGAATGTTTAGGAGGAAGTCATAAGTGATTTCAAAATCTACACGCAATGCAAGAAAGATGAGAATTGAATAAAGGCCTTTAGATTTAAGAGGGAAAAAAAGGTTTTTAATCTGTAATGATGACATAATGGGTATTTTTTTTCACTATGCTTTTAATCATGAATAACTTGCTCTGATATGTAAAATAGTACATTGCTGCATCATGGAATAATGGACCTAGTAACTCCTCTATTTTGCAGATATAAAAGCTGATGCCTAGGTTTAAATAATTTGCCCAAAGTAACATAGTAAATTTCAGAGTTTTGTCTTTTAAAAAATTACATTTAGGGTTTATTTATTTATAGTGATCTTAAATAATACTTTTGGGTGAGAAATCAGTGCAGAGAAAATCAAATCAGGATAATAGTATACCACAAATAAATGTTAGGTCTGAACAGAAGTTCTTTAATCCTTGAAAATAAGTTACAGATCACTGCACTAAGAATTAATAGTTGTTTTTAATTCAGCTTGTATAAATTATTTAAGATAAATATTCTACTCCTCCCTTTTTTCAAATTAAATGAATTAAATCGAATTTAAATTTAAAATCTAATGTTTTTTGCATTTTAGTAGTTATTTATATTTAAGTTAATAATTTTCAATACTTTAAGCAACATAAATAACTTTTAGTCACTCCCTAAGTCTTTACTGAGATTTTTTGTCCATTCATTTTCATTCACCTTTCTATATCTACTTTTCATTTTAGCCTTGTGTTGAGTGTGTTCTATTTCTATATCCTCAGAATAATACCATCTTTATGTAGTAGTAGATGTTTATACTAATTTTCAAAAGAACAGAGGTTTAGATTTTGTTTTGTTTTAAGAAAGTCACATGACTTGTAAAAATATTTTTGAAAATAACTCTCAATGTCTATAGAGCTGTGCAAATGAAAGAATCTTAAACTGAACATTTTGTAGGCTTACGACCTGTATTTTACAATTACTCTGCAGTTGACCCTTTAGTCCTATTTTGAATTACTAGATGAAAATAAGGTTTCACTTCAAGTGGTAGTTGCTAAGGGTAACTGGTACTGACACCAAAAGATGAATACTCTACTTCCTTAGTATAATGTCTACTTTGTGAGCTAAATAAAGAGCTAAATTGCAGAGAAGGATGTTGGATAAATATGAAATATTAAAAAAGCAAAAACAAGATTATTAGAAGTATAGAATTTTAAAAAATAAAAATTGCTATTTGAACTTTTGATGGCAATTATCTAGCAGTCTGATCTGTTGAACACTTTGCTCTTCCATCTAGTGTATGCAGCAAATCAACATTATTCCATCAGCTATTACTTTCCCTTTTTTTCTCAAAATTTGTTTCTGATGATTATGTCAGAGATAGATATATGTATGTTGATAATATGTATGGAAAAATATTTCATCAAGTTCTCTTGATTTGAAAAGGAAAAAATATATATTGTTAATATGCCTACTTCTGTTGGAAGATTTACTATTTGGAAATTTGGAGTCATTGATGGTTAAAGTTTTCTGGGCAATAGTGTGTGTGTGTGTGTGTGTGTGTGTGTGTGTGTGTGTGTTTATCTTGTCAAGAGTAAGTACATAATGCATTTTGATTTCTACAACTAAATTTATTCCATTAACCTTTACATTGAAAATAATGGAGTTTTTATAACATCATCCAAATTTGCTGCTGATTTTGCTGATCACAAGCTGTGGGATATTGGTTTGCCCTAATAGGGGCAAAAAGCTCTTTATTATTTCATGGACAAATATTAAAAAAAAAAAACTGAATGAATAATGTGGCGATAAAGAAGCCGTAATAATTGGATTAAAGTAATGGAAGGAATTATTGGTTATTTCATTTGCACTATAAGATACAAGAACTTAAAATATTTCAGCATTTATATATCTTACTTGCTATTATTAAATTCTGAATATAAATTAGTTACTAGGAATAGAAAATACAGACATCTTCTGACTCTCTTGGTTTGGCAAGAGAAATTTGTAGTATTTGATTCTAGTAATTCAATTTCATTTTTTGCTAAAATCATAGTTATTTCAGAAAGAACATTTAATATTGTTTTTAAAGCTTTTTTATTTTAAAAACATATGCATAGATAATTTTTCAACATTGACCCTTAAAAAAAACCTTGTGTTCCAAATTTTCTCTTCTTTCCCTCCCCCCATTCCCCTAGATGCCAAGTAATACAATATATGTTAAACATGTTAAAATATGTTAAATCCAGTATATGTATTCCTATTTATACAATTATCTTGCTGCACAAGAAAAATCAAATCAAAAAGGAAAGAAAAATGAGAAAACAAAATGCAAGCAAAGAGCAACAAAAAGAATGAAAATGCTATGTTGTGACCCATACTCAATTCCCACAGTCCTCTGTCTGGATGTAGATGGCCCTCTTCAGATGATTCAGGCTGGTCTGAATCATCTCATTGTTGAAGAAAATCACGTCCATCAGAATTGATCATTGTATAATCTTGTCATTGCCATGTACCATGATCTCTTGGTTCTGCTCATTTCACTCACCATCAGTTCATATAAGTCTTTCCAGGCCCGCCTGAAATCATCCTGCTGATTACTTCTTATAGAACATTCACATACCATAACTTATTCAGCCATTCTCCAACTGATGGGCATCCACTCAATTTCCAGTTTCTTGCTACTACAAAAAGGGCTGCCACAAACATTTGCACACATGTGGGTCCCTTTCCCCCCTTTAAGATCTCTTTATAAGCCCAGTAGAAAAACTGCTGGATCAAAGGGCATACATATTTTGATAGCCCTTTGAGCATAGTTCCAAATTGCTCTCCAGTATGATTGGATCAGTTCACAACTCCACCAACAATGTATTATTGTCCCAGTTTTCCCACATCCCCTCCAGCATTCATCATTATCTTTTCCTATCATCTTAGCCAATCTGACAGGTGTGTAGTGATACCTCAGAGTTGCCTTAATCTGCATTTCTCTGATCAATAGTGATTTAGAGCACCTTTTCATATGGTTTCAATTTCTTCATCTGAAAATTGTCTGTTCATATCCTTCGACCATTTATCAGTTGGAGAACAGCATTCAGTTTTGAAAGCAAGAGAAGGAAAGATAAGCTAATTGTTCTTTAAATAATGATGGTACATTTTTAAAAATGAGATCATTCAATTCTAATCATTTCTATAAAACTTTTATTATATGCCCAATTGTTAAGTAATAAAATAGGTACTAGATGCTGAAGAAACAAAAAGGAAAATAACATATTCCTTATTTTCAAAGGACTTGCAGTTTAATGCCCCTGGGGAAGGGGGAGATAAATATACATATATATGCATGATACAATGTTGAAGATAAATAGAGCAAAGGAGAGTTTTAAATAGAGTAAAATAGAAAGGAGAAAGAGAAAATCACTTTCACTAAGAAGAATCAGGGATGGCTCTATAGAGGAAGTAGCACTTCAGCTGGGCCATAAGTGAAGAAAATTATGACAGGCAAAAATAGAAAAGAAATGTATTCCCCATAGAGAAGACTGATTATGATAATGATTATGCGAGGGAGAAGAGAAAAGAGCAAGTGTGGTGAGTAGCCACCAAGTTCAAATCATGTATTTTCTCCTCATCTTTGTTTTTAAGCATCTTGACTATCTTCAGGTCATTTTAACATAGTACAATGGGGGGGGGGGGAGCAATTGCAAATAAACCAGCAAATCTTATATACAGTTTGCTATTCCTTTAAAAATACATATTAGTTATCATCTAACTTTCTTTTTTTCTTCCCTTTCCATATTCTAGAGATGGCCATAATTAGACACAAATACATTCAAATATACATATATATGTAAAATCTGTATATACGCTTATCAGTTCTTTCTCTGGATGCAGGTAAAAGCTTTCTTTATAAGTTCTTTGTAGTTAATTTGGGCATTTATTATAGTAAAATGATTTATTCATTCAAAGTTGTTCTTTTTTTAGATATCTTCACTTTATTTCTTTTTTTTTAATTTATGGGATAAAATAAATATTCCCATAACATGCCATAATAAAAAAGATGAATGCATATGAAACTTATGTTTTATATTGAGTGTATAATTTGCTGTTTCTTTTAAAAAATACATGATAAAGATATCATATAAATTTCTTTTCTTCCCTCCTCTTTCCTCTCCCCCTTTCCCTAGATGTTACTACCATTAGACACAAATAAGTGTAGTACACATACACACACATGTGCAAGCATGCATGGATGCATAGATGTATGTATATATATGTAAAATTAGTAGCTATGTTTCAATGTGTAATGCAATTCTGTGCATTATGATATTTAAATATGTAATGCACAGTATATCATGCTATGTAAGATATGTGTTAATTTTAACCTATATAAAGAGTGATCTGTCACTAATTTTTTCAAACCATGCTTAAATGTCTTTTTAGCCTCCGCAATTCAAGGAAATGAGCTTAGACTAGATCAGCTCAATTGCTCCTCTAATCCCTCAGAGTCTATGATCTGCCTGCCAACATGAAAGTAGGAAAGAATGTAAAAGTTTTGTGACCCAATCTTTACTGAGCCTTCATTAATAAGAGATGGTAAACTCAGTAAGGCATATTATATACTATAATTGGGACAGCTAAGTAGCTCAGGGGATATAGGGCTGGGATCAGGAATCAGGAAGACAACTTCCTAAGTTCAAATCTGATCTCAGATACTAGTTGTATGACTCTGTGCAAGTCATTTAACCCTGTTTGCCTCAGTTTCCAAACCACTTTAGTGGTTTGTCACTAGTCATATGTGACTAAAACAACTGAACAACAGTGAGTACTGTAATGACTACATTTGTAGTCTTACTTCTAAATACTCAACAACAATATTGAAAGTGCAGGGTTTTTTTTTTAAGTTAACTACTACAGAGATTATTTCCAACAGTTGTCTTCAATATTTACTAATACATAATCACCATGAGAAATCCTCTTCTAGAAGGTAACTAGCCAGAGCATATACCACCCATGGCCTGCTTTTAGCTTTAAATTAATAATACATGGTAAAATGAAAAGAATAAAGACTGTTCAGTCAAAGAAGATTCCCAAGGATGATGACACTTTTATACAAGCTCTGACTAAATCCTACAAGTCTGAACAGGTTTCCTATATGGGCCCAGTGATGGACTCTACTGTTTGAGTAATAATTTAATTAAGTTTGGATTTTCATCATTGGATCTGCTATGTGGTGATGGGTTTTATTTGAGGGAGGTCACAACTCTAGAGCATAATCTACAAAGTTAAAAAAAAAAAAGATGACAGTGTCTCTCAGTAGAGTGAAGGCTCTAATGAAATTACAGATGCTTGAAATATTGAAGTCTACCAACCCATCAATATCTATTAAAATTTAATTTTAACAAATATTAAATATTTTTCAGCTTACTAAAATATAAATATAGCTTACTGAAAAAAGTCCATATATAGTTTGAAAATCAAAACACAGGGTTTTTTCCTACTTCATTTTATAATATGCAAATCATTCAGATTTGGAAATTGTTATTGAACTTTTTTTTGTTGTAATTTTACAGTGCAGCCTTTCTATAATGCTGTCTTCAGGTTTCATATTACTAGATCTTATTTAATGTTAAAATTGTTCAAGGATATCCTTCTGAGATATATAGTAACATGATCTTATACAAAGTGGCCTTCCCCTATGGAAATTAATGCTATATTAAATTACTTAGAATAAGGCAATAGCACATTTTCAGAGTAAGAGGGCAATCTGATTTATAATTTGTGGAAAACAATTAGTAAACTTTCCTTCCATGCTTTTTTTGCGAATCTTTTGTAAAATATATGTATAGTAATAAAAAGAATCACACCTATTCTAGCATATTCCCAATATTCAAAAATATAAAGCATTTTGTTAATGAGTCTTTGTAAAAGGACGAGCCTTTATTAGACTGTGTTCCAGTTTTTCTTTTTGTTGGGAAAACTTGATCCTTTTAAAAGTATAATGTATGCTATGTTCCTTTTCTTAGGCTGAATTTTCATGAAAGAAAACATCCAAATAAAAACAAAAAGATTCCACTATCCAGATTTCTCCAAATATTCATATATTTGGCATCAGACAGATTATTTGTTGGATCTACAATTTTCTAATATTTATTTGAATATTTGGCCTTTCTAACTATTCTTTTTCAGTTTAAGGGGCAATACGATATAATATAAAGAATATTGTATTAAAAGCCTAAAAATTTAGATTTCTACTCCTTGCTACATTTCATATGACTTATGTGACTTTGGGAGGTAGATTAATATGCTCTATGTGTGTAATATCAGGATAATGAAATAATTTTCACAAAGTCTCATTATGAGAAGTAAATGAGATAATGTACATAACAAATTTTGTAGGCCCTAAAATGCTATGCACATATCAGTGATTATGGTTATTAGATTCATTTGAAACTAGTGTGTGTGTGTGTGTGTGTGTGTGTGTGTACATAAACATATATGTATATAAGTTAAAGTTCAGAATTTCAAAGATTTGTGATTTCTTCTGTCTGGCCACTTAATGCAGCCCTAAGATTTTATAAATGGTTTTTTTTTTAGTTACTATGATTAATTAATCCTCCTGTGGTCAAACTGACAATGAGCCTCTGGAGACCTGGCCTAGGCTGGTACTTTGATGATAAACACACAGCCCATTTCCAGAGACCTTTTCTAAGTTGATTTGGACCAATCAGAGCTTGACTCTAATGGTAGAGCCTTTGAGAACTCAGAAGTCAATTTTATGCCCTAATAAGAAATCAGAGTTCAACCCTGAAAGAAGATATATCTTACAAATTTTAGTATACACATATATACACACACATCTATATGCATGTGTATGTTGACATATATATATATAGAATATGTGAAAAATTCCCCATCCTGCAGAAATCATATATCTCTCATATTCATGGCTATTATACATAAATGAAAGGTCTTTATGCTTACATATATATATACATATATATACACATATATATATTTCTATTTAATCATTATCAAAGTATATCAAATCACCATTGTCTTCCTCACTTAAAGAAATCAGTCTATGGTTGTTTTTATAAGGGAAAACACAATGTATCTATAGCAAATGTCTATATTGGCTTCAAGAAAAAATGTGGGGTTATCTGTGCCAAAATTCAATAACATTTTATAATTATTTTTAAAATGCAGTAACCTTAAAAACTATATTGAGTATGTGATTGCCCATGCAGGTTGCAAAAGCTTTTGAATCTTGTACACCTTTGGTCAAGTGCTTGCATTTTTTATTGTTCTTTATCCAGAAATGTTTGATTTGTTGTGTATCACATTCAATTGAACTTCCCACAGCCTTCTATTGCCTTTGTTTAATCAGTGTGTATTGGACAAGGGTGAGATCACTAATGGAAAATAATGAGAAAGAGAAAATAATGAGACTTTTGACAAGGTAAGCAGTCTGCCGAGATAATCTGACATGCAATTTGCACTTCCAGGTTTCATGGCAGCTTCTTGGAAACTCAAAGAAGCAATTTTAATTACATTGCCTTTTTGTCTTGAATTTTTATCTCACCTTCAAGACATTTCTTTTTAGAGTGCTTTACCATGAAATGAGGTGTTATTATACCCTCCATTAAGAATGGGGAAACAAAGTCTGTGAATCTCAAAAATTAAAGATTATTTTATGATATCAGTAATCTCACTCTTTTTTTTTTACAAAATAATTTATTGTCATTTCCTTTAAATGAGTCGTTCATTTGGTGTATCTAAAATAGTTTCATTTATGAAATTCACTTTTCAAACAATATCACATCCATCCTATTAATTATATTGCACTTTGAAAGGCTATATAACAAACAATTATAGATATTTAAACAGGATTTATTCCTTAAATACCTTAATGCAGTTTTAAGCTTTAAGAGAATTATAAGAATAACTTATTCTTGAAATTAAACTTAAATGATTTTTAAGCTTGAATATCTTTTTGCAATATCCTGAATAATTCATATATTATACTTAAACATTTCATTATAAATAGTTCATGATAAAATTATTGTGCATACTTTCAATACATGGCATTTGAAGTTAAATTCTCAATTTTCACATATTTTATTGTTTATTAGTGTTCTGTTAGCTTAATTTTGTGTGACAATTCTCTCTGACACTGAAACTTAACAAAATTATCTTTCTACTAAAATAATACAAGTTTAATTTTTGAAGTTTTAACTGCATTAGAACTTAGCAATTAATTTCTGTTAGAATAACATTTCAAAGATCACAGATGTTATAGTTGTGTTAAAACTTATTTTCTTCTATGGCAAAAATAAAATACAAATTCTGTTCTAAATGCCTTTCAAATAGTGATGCCCTGGGTCTTACCAAATATTTATGGTTAAGGTTGTAGTAGATAAGCATTATAAAGATAGGTTAATTGGATGGATAAATGACAGTGATACAATGCTTCTTCATATCATACTTAAAACTGACTGAACCTGCTAGAGCAACTTCTTGTAATATAAGAATGCAGGAGTCCAAAATTTCCTATTCACAGTTCCACTTGTTCAGTGATGAAGAGAGCCATCTACACCCAGAAAAAGGACTGTAGGAACAGAGTGTGGAACACAACATAGCATTATCACTTTTTCTGTTGTTATTTGCTTGCATTTTGTTTTTTCTCAGTTTTTTTCTTCCTTCTTGATCTGATTTTTCTTGTGTAAGAAGATAACTATATAAATATCTATATAAATATTGAATCTAACATGTATTTCAACATATTTAATATGTATTGGATTACCTGCCAGCTGGGTGGGGAGAGGCGGGGAAGAAGGGGAAATTTTGTAACAAAAGGTTTTGCAAGAGTCAATATTGGAAAAATTACCCATGCATATACTTTGGAAATAAAAATATCTAATTAAAAAAAATTCTCTCTTCATGCCCAAAACTTAGACTCCTAGAGTTTAGAGTCCTTTGTGGGAAAAAAAAAAAGACAAAGATTAAGCATGGAAGTGAAAAAAAAATAAAGGAAGCTGTGAGGAAGGAATATTTGATGCACAGAAGGCAGGTGAATGATGTATAAGAAATTGAGAGAAGATTAAAAAAAATTTGTAGATGAATCAACACTGCAGTTGCATCTCATTAATAGTTTTATCTAATTTTCTTAGTCACAGTTGTCACTTGTCAAATTTTAGAAAAAGAAATCTTGATAAGATGAAATGTCTTATAAAAGAAGTATCCATTCATGCTTGTAAATACAGTCCAATGGGTAGGTTTTTTTTTTTACAATGATGATTATCCTTGGTTTATTTTTAAAAATAAGATCTAAAAAGCACCACTATTATGTTTAGCTGACATTTACATGGTGGTTATTACAGGAAAGGCTAAGCAATTCATAGAGGGAAAAGGAAAGATTCTTATAATACTTTTTTTTTAATCAGGAGAAACTATGGTTTCAGAAAATCTTGATTTCAATATGATAATCAAATGTAAATAATGGAAAGGGTCTACAATTTTTTGACTTGTGAATTCTCTCCACCACTGCAGATCACAACCTTCCCATAATTTAATAGATATGCCCTAGGGAGCTGCCTCAGACAAGAAAAAAAGAGTGGACAAAGATCAGTTGATACAGCTGGCTGATCATAGCTAGCTGGAAAGTAAATAATATACTAAGACTTTAGCATCATCCTATCAAAGAGATAGAATTTGGATCCAGGTTTTACTGATTTTCTAAAACCAAGGACTCAGTTAACTATACCATGTTATTGCTACTTCTTATTCAGAGCAATACAATAATAACTTATTAGTAAAGAAATGAGATTATTACATTGAAAATTTTATGACTTAGAAAATGTGTTTATATTATCTTTGAAGGTAGTTTGATTTAATGGAAAGAGAATTTTACTTGGATGTAGGGATAGATTTACCCCAAATTGCTATTTGTTCATACAGAAACATACACATAAATACACACATATTCATTCTGAATTCACATCTCTTAAGAGGTGGATAATATATTTCATTATGATTCCCCTGGAATTATGGTTGACCCTTGTGCTATTCAGAGTTTTTAAATTTTAAAGTTGTCTTTATGATACTGTAGTTATCACTTAAATTGTTCTCTTGATTCTGCTCACTTAAATCTACATCATTTTAAACAAGTCTCCCAGGAGTTTTTATCCTTATTCTCTTCATTATTTTATATAATACCATGGTATTCAAATGCTGTAATTTGCTCAGCCATTCCTCAATTACAGTTATCTGCCCTATTGCTAATTGTTTGCATACCTCCCCTCCGTAAAGAGCTCCTTTAACTATTTTTATACATATGAATTCTTTTAACCTTTGTTAAAATGTCTTTAGAGTCTATACCTAGTAATAGTATTCTTGCATCAAAGGATATGCACAATTTGATATTTGGGGAGGAGGGCAATTGTTCTAAATTGCTTGCCAGAATACTATGCCTATTCATAGCTTCACTGTAGTATATGAATGTGTTTCCCATGCCTTAAATTATTAGTAACTTAAATAATTTTATGTGGTTTTTGATAGCTTGGATATCTTACTGCAAAAACTACCTTCCATTTCTTTACACCACTTATAAATTAGATGCTGACTTTATATTTTTAGAGAGAAGATAACATTCATATTGATGGTTAGAAATGACTTTAGCTTTGATATTTCTCACAGAAAATACATTGTAAACAATTATTTAATTCTTTTATTCCTCTTTATAGTTCTAAAAATTGTATAACCAGTAAACTTGGTTAAGCTTAGATGACTGGGGATTTAAACACACACACACACATATATATATTTATCTATATATATAGATATATATGTAAGCATGTCAATATGTAAAGGAGATAAATTAAAACCTTTAAGAAAATAGTTTGTCTTTAGTTTAATAAATATTATTTTTTAAAACTTCTTAGAAATATAGAGCTTATTGATTAATGAGCAAGATGTTGCAATTTTAGTAATTAATGAATGAATAGGATATATCCCTTAATTGCCTTAGAATTCAGAAAGAGAAAATGTGTGGTGAAAATGAGCTTCTAGCACTTAAATAAAGGGGTAAATACCCATTTGGGCTATACATAACTTAATTGACCCAAACTTTGCTTCTACTTTATGGGATTCTTGTGAGGAAAACACTTTGTAAAAATGTAAAGCACTATATAAATGTAACATATCATTATTGTGAGGTAGGAAGTATTATCATGTTTCATGGTTTTTTCCCCATTAAGTGAACTGATGCTCAGAAAGGTTAATTGATTCACACGGTCTTGCAGCTAATTAGTGACAAAACTGAAACAAACCTAAGTATTCTGCTTCCAAATTTAGTCTTTTCACTCTACCAGTGCTTCATCAAAATTTGAACTAATCCTTCTTAAAGTTACCTTCAATTTGTCTGTCAAATTTATATATTTGTGCATTATAACAAGTGGATATATTGGCTAGCGTGCTACTAAAGAATAAACAGCAAAAAAGGGAAATAGTGTCACATTATAATTTTCCAGACAATTTAGAACCATATTTTTATGTATGTTCTTCATGACTCATTCCAAGTATATAAATGAATGATGCAAAAAAGATAAACCAGAGCCTATTATATAAATTTAAAATGAGCCCATTTTGGATGTTATCCAAGAGAATTTATTAGTGGAGCTCCCAGAAGATCCTACCTCATTACAATTGCAATTACCTGAAAGTTAGCCTTCCAACCAGAAACAGAATTGGAGAAGGAATACCTTGGGGAGTCTACCATTGTAATTTCATTAGTACATGGAACTCCTGCCACAAAATCACTACTGATAAAGATTGGCAACCCATATTCAGTTAAATCAATGAATGTATCTATAAATATGAAATATATACTAGGCACTGTGGTATAATCTATATTTTAGGGATACAAAGACAAAAATGAAACTGTTCCTGCTCTCAAGGAGATTAAATTCTATGAGGGAAAACACATGTATATGGATTTCTGTAATATATGAAAAATAAATATAAAGCAAATTTTTTTGAGAAAATGATACAAGTAGCTAAATAGTTTAGGAAAAACCTTCATATAGAAGTGGTCCATTGAGCAAAGTTCAGAGAACTAAAGCATTATAAGAAGTAGTTGTGAAGTGGGAGTGAATTCCAAGAATGAGGAATAGCTAACATAAAGAAAAGGAGACAGATGATGGAGTGTCATGAGGAATGACTAAGAAGAAGCCTAATTTATCTAAGCTTCAGGTATGGAAAGGAATAGGATATGTTACTAGAAAAGTAGGTTGAGACTAAGTTGTGAAGGACTTTAAAAAGTAAACCAGAATTATGATGAATAGCAAGCCATTAGAGTTCATTGAGTAGAAAAAATGAGAATCAAGTCTTTTAGGAAAATAAAACCATTTTGATAGCTGTATGTAGAATGAGACAGAAAATGTCATCAATTAGGAACTTGTTTCAGTAGTCTAGATGAGAGGTAGTACAGCCCTGAGTGAGGCTGATGACCTTGTGAGAAGAGAAAAGAAGACAAATGAAAGTATTTAAAGAAGTATATGTAATAAGATTTGATAAATGATTATATGGAATGAGGAGTCACAGATGGCTCTGGTGTCATGAAATTAGGTAACTGGAAAGATGATATCTTCAACAAGAAATAGATAAATTCAGAAGAGAGATGGGTTTAAGAGAAAATGAGGAGCCCAATTTTAAATTTATTGAGTTGGAGATGCTTACAAGACATCCGATTAAAGATGCATGAGTGGGACTCAAGACATGAACTAGGATAAAACATAAAAAAATAAAGTCGCATGATCTTAGAATAGCTTGAAGCCCATGTGTATCAAAAACAACTTTAATCAAGGTCTTTCCTAGAATCAGTATCTATTGACTATGTAATGGTCTCCAAATAGGTTCCTAAGCAAGATTAATCAATTGGAAGATGATAAAATGGATTACATTCCCATTCATTGCACATTAACCATTATGGAGCTTATCTTCAACTCAGCCTTTTCATTCATTAAAGCCCAACACCCCTATGTTCACCTTTTTTTCTTTGACACCATCATTTGATTTATGATGCTTATAACCTCATCAATTGAGGATTCATGCTCAGGATTTTTTGGATAGGCATATAAGATCAAAAAGTTTGGAGGTCACTGAACTGCAAAATAGTACCTATTGAAGAACTAGAGCAAGATCTTAAATTATGTCAAATATTAATGATTTGCATTTCCTTTTTTATAAAAGCTTTTTATTCATAAAACATGCATGGGTAATTTTTCAACATTGACCCTTGCAAAACTTTCTGTTTCAAATTTTTCCCTCTTTTCCCCCACTCCCTCCCTAGATGGCAAGTAGTCCAATAAATCTTAACTATGTTAAAATATATGTTAAATCCAATATATGTATTCATATGTATACAGTTATCTTGCTGCACAAGAAAAATCGGATCTAAAAAGAAAAAAAAAACCTGAGAAGGAAAACAAAATGCAAGCAAGCATCAACAGAAAGTATGAAAATGCTATGATTTGGTCTACACTCAGTTCCCACAGGCATCTCTCTGGGTGTATATGGCTTTCTTCAAAACTGAACAATTGGAACTGCTTTACAAGAGAACTGTTCGGTTCTGCAAATATGTATTGTATCTAGGATATACTGCAACATATTTAACATATATAGGACTGCTTGCCATCCTGGGGGGGGGGAGGAGGGAGGGAGGGGAAAAAACGAAACATAAGTGATTGCAAGGGATAATGTCGTGTAAAAATTATCCTGGCATGGATTCTGTCAATACAAAGTTATTATTAAATAAAATAAAATTTAAAAAAAATTGGAACTGCTTTGAATCATCTCATTGTTGAAGAGAGCCATGTCCATTAAAATTGATCATTGTATAGTCTTGTTGCTGTGTTTAATAATCTCCTGGTTCTGCTCATTTCACTTAGCATCAGTTCATGTAGGTCTCTCCAGGCCTGTCTGAAATCATCCTTTTGGTCATTTCTTACAGAATAATATTCCATAACCTTCATATACCACAATTTATTCAGCCATTATCCAATTGATGGGCATCCATTCAGTTTCCAGTTTCTGGCTACTACAAAGAGGGCTGCCACAAACGTTTTTGCACATATGGGTCCCTTTTCCTCCTTTAAGATCTCTTTGGGATATAAGCCCATTAGAAACACTATTGGGTCAAAGGGTATGCACAGTTTGATAACATTTTGAGCACAGTTCCTGATTGCTCTCCAGAATGGTTGGATTCATTTGCAGTTCCATCAACAATATATCAGTGTCCCAGTTTTCCCATACCCCCTTCAACATTTGTCATTATCTTTTCCTGTCATCTTAGCCAATCTGACAAGTGTGTAGTGGTATCTCAGAATTGTCTTAATTTGCATTTCTCTGATGAATAGTGGAGCATCTTTACAGATGACTAAAAATAGTTTCAATTTCTTCATTTCAAATGCATTTCCATTTAAAATTTAATTCCTTTTTTTTACAGAGTTAAGAAGAAAAAACTAAGAAAGAACTACATTTTGCTGATATAAACATCATGTATCAAATTATTATGTCAAATTTGAACTTGATGACAAATAAAAAGATTAGGAAGGGTTGAAATTCATCAAAATGTTATCACTTAAATTTTCAGGAATTAATTCAATGGCCAAATTTTATTGTTGCTTGAATCCTTTTTCTTGTTAGCTAAGTAACATATTTCTTAGCACTTTCTTTTCCTCTCCTTTATAGATAAGTAATTCAAGTACACCAAAAAGTGTACTTAGAAATTTGAAATATTAGTTTGATTCTCTGTTTATTGCTGAATTCACTTGAATCTGTGCTATATTGGAGTTATAATTAAAGTATAAAGTACATCTAACATAGGTAATGGCAATCAACAGTTTTGAACTTTAACCTTATCATTCTTAAAGCCTAAGGGTTCTTAATTGAATCATTGAGACAAATTCTTACTTTGATTTTCTCAAATCATTTTTCTTAATGACAGTAAAATTATGGAATTTGCTCTACTGGACAAGCTATTAATAAAAATTTCAACAGTGAGAAAATAAAAGAGGTTATGAACCTAAAAGATATGGAAGAGCTAAAAATGATAAGATTTGATAAATAAATTAGAGGTAAGAGAGGCCAAATTTTTAATCATTGAAGAGGAAATTTTTGTAACATTGAAATAAGTAACGAAGTCAAGAGGAGACATAGGTTTTTAGGGAAAGATGATAGATTGATTATCTAAATAATTACTGAGGTATCATGAAACATCTGGATATGTTCTTTACATTGTTCAAGAAACATAACAATAACATGGGAGAGAAATACAAGTTGAAAAAATAAATTGAGGAAATAACTGTGTGTATGAGAGACAGACTTAGGGACAGACAGAGACAAACATGGAGAAGGAAGAGAGACAGAAAGACAGAGACATACACATAAAAACAGAGTGGAAGAAATGAGAGAAAAAAAGAAACTGAGAATTGCAGAGCTTCTAAAGAAATAATTCCTAATAAAATCCTCATTAGTATTACACAAGTGTAAATAATTTTTCCCCTCAATATAGGCCTATTATTTCATTAGTGTAGAATGGAACAATCATTGGACTAACTCTTTCCATACCAAATGTTTTTAACTTGAGATTTTTGAACTTTCGGAAAAGTAATATTTTGATAACCATATTTCAATATAATTGGTTTCTCTTATAATCTTATTAATTTAATTTCATGCATTTAAAAATATTATTCTGAAAAAAAGCTTTATTAAACTGCCTGAAGTGTCTGTGATTTGCAAAAAAAGATTAAGAACTTCTATGCTATATTCCTGCTCTTTAATTTTGTTTAGGAATTGCCTAGGGACATTGAGAAGTTAAATGACTTGCTTGGAGTGATACAATCAGGATATTAAAAAGACTGAAGCCATGTTCCATTACCTCTCCAATTTCATTATTTATTTCTTTGTCTGTTTATTTACTTATTTACTTTTGTCATCCACTTATTCATTTTTTTTAACTTTTTGCTTATGTAAAAACTAATATTGCCCTATCTTGCCCAAGCTAAAAGTGCAGAAATTGTCAGTACCGCCATTAAACACAGTGGAGCTTTGTTTAGAACTTGACACTAATTCTTCTTTATGGCTGTTCTTACGTTCCTTCTATTTTGTTCAAGTTATTTTGTCATTTCCTTAGGTAATTGTAAATCTTGCTTTTTTTTAGACAATACTTCTATTAAATGAGAATTGACTTGGCAGTCAGAGGGGTTGGGTTCAAATCCCATGGCTGATGCCCCCTTCCTTCTCCATCCTTGTATGACTAAGCACTTCACTTAACTTTCCTGACTTCAGTATCATAATCTATAAGATGAGGTGGTACAATGCTTAGTGTCAGGCCTAAAGTGAAAAGACTCATCTACCTAGACTCAAATCTAGCCTCAGCCTCTAGCTATGTGACCCTAAGCAAGCACTTCATCCAGTTTGCCTCAGTTTCCTGAAACAATTTTCTGAACAGAAGGATATGGCAAACCACTCCAGGATTTTTGTCAAGAAAACTCTAGATAGGGTCATGAAGAGTTAGACATGATTGAAATAACTAACAACAAGATTTATTAACAAGTCCCTTAATTTTCCTGGATTCTTGTTTCTTTGTCTGTTGAATAAAGGGATTAAAATACATGGCTATCTCCAAAGATGTGATACAATGATCTGTGAGCTTACTAGTGTGATTACTTCCTTAGCCCAGGTCATAATTTCTCCATGCCTTAAGAAATGATTATTGTTGCCCAGCTACTCCCCAAAACAGTCATCATCTATTGACTAAAATTCTTTGTTGAGCTTTTCTCTCCTAACCTCCTCTAATGAGTTTCTCTCCCCCTGAATTTAGGATGATAGATACATAATCTGCTCTCAAATCTAAACTATAAGCTTTTCCAGTGTGGTAGAATCTGGCAGCTTATATTTCATCAATATAGTCTTCATAATCCCCGATGGAACATTTAAAACGGCCTGTTGTATGCCTTTTGATGGTTTTTTTTGAAGTTTTTTGGTCTGTAAATCCAAGAGTAGAGGAAGAGGAAGCACAGAACTGGTCTAAATAAAGTATATGAATTGTTGAAAGCAATCATTTCAAGATTTATAAATCATATTTTGGTATATATCTCACAGAAGGATAATTTAAGGTCTAGTCAAGAGTCTAGGAATTTTTGGCTTAATGCATATATTTTTGAAAATTAACAAAGTAATTCAGAAAACCACTAATAATTTTTATATTTATTTAAATTATGCAAATGTGAAATGAAATAGTGAAATTGCAAATGGCATATGTTCTTTCCTACACTAATTCTTTGGTCATGAAGGGAGGAATCTCTGTTAATTCTATTTAAAAGTATGTCTTTTGACATTCAAAAGGCAACTATCTTCTGAATTAGTATTGGTTTTGCAAATAGTCTTTTAGCTATAAAAAATTAATATGAATTAATAATATTATAAATAAGTTCTAGCTAAGAACTATTATTATATGCTATGGATATGGGGAAGTAAAGGGTGAAATATATTTATAATGGATCAAGTTTTTTAATATTCACGTTTAAATACAAAATTTTGTATTTCCTTGTAGAGCTGACAAATTTTGACCTAGAATAATAAATCCTCTCTTTCCATATATAAAAATATTATTCTTATCATTGAAAGCAAACACCATGTTTCTCACCTTTACTTTGCCTCCTAATTTTTGAATTGTCTTAGACTATATAAGTAAAGTTCATAATCCCAATTATTGACCTAATTGAATCAATTATATAGAGTTTGAAATTTTCCTAAAATGATATCTAATACATCCTAGTGGGTAGATTGGAATTAGGGAGGAAAAAAATTGGGATTTTTTCCTAGATGTAGGGATTAAGAGGTCCCTGCTTCTCCTATGCAACAGCCACAGACAATTTATCTATTGCTATGAGATTTAAATGCAACCAGACCAGATATTTTACAGATATTTTAACTACCAAATACTTAATGTAATGTTGTCAGGCCCTCTTCCTCCCCTTCTTACCCTCCATATGGCCCTAACTTCTGCTTTGAATACCTTGAAGGCAATTTTTTCCAGTCTTCTAATATCAATTTTGAAATCATTCCTGTTTACATAGAAATCTCTCAGCAAATGTTTTTTCCACATGCCAAGGCAAAAGGCTTTGTAAAACCCCCACTAAAACAAATTTTTCATTGTAGATAACTTCACTAAAGCTTCTGCTCAAGAGTGGATAGGTTTAGGTTGTAAATAAGTAAATATACTTAGCAGCTATTTGCAAGTATATTGGAGTGGCAGCTAGGTTGTAAAAATAATTATATTATAAGGCATCTTTTGCCTTAACTCCTACCAAGCCCTAGCCAAAGTACTGCATGTATTTCAAAAAGCACAGGACATGTTTGAAAATTTCAGTCAAATACTTTTTTAGGTTTTATTTTATAGAATCACAGATTTAGATTTGTAAAAAATCTTCAAGACCACTGAGTCCATCCTGTTCATTTCACAGATGAAGAAATGTGATTAAAGTGACTTTCCCAGGATCACATACATAGTAACTGTCAGAAGCAGATTTTGAAATGAGGTCCCAGCACTCTATCTATGATCACCTCTGACTTAGTGTCTGCTACTTAAGGGAGGCTTTTCAACCAGTCAACCTTGGGGATTAGATAGACTATCTGACAAATTATGCTCTTGTTCTTCCCTGCGTCTGCCATGTGAACCCTCTAAACCTCCAGCAACATTTAAATGTAAGTAAGCATTCTTACTCTTTCCAAAAGAGTTTGCATTTCTCTCTGCTTGGTTACCATAAAAAAATACACATTAAAAATATTCTTCCTGCCTTTAAAATGTACATTCCAGGTGGATTCAGGTTTTTTAAATATGCATATGGAAATCATCAGTGAAACCATTTAGGGATCAAAGTTCAATTTTTTAAATATTTTGAAAATATTAGATATATTTTTCATAGCCAGCGTTTCCTAAGATTGAAACTAGTGGTGAAATGTGACTATAAACTTAGCTATTATATTTGGCCAGACCTTAAGGTGAACATGCAAAAAAGCCTGCTAAGGAAACTATTTGTTACAAGATTGCCAGATCATTCTGAAATTAAAGAATTCATATGGTTTAAATGAAAAGCAGAACTTTTACATGATTTTCAAAACTAGATCTGAATGTTAATAGCACTTTGAGGTCTATCCAAACACACTTAACAAATTTTCTTTAATTTCCCTCTGAATGAAAAGACATGGTATTACTTTATATCAAAACAAGAGTGTAGCTAGGTGGCTTAGGAGAGAGAATGCCATGGTTGGACTCAGGAATACCTGGACAAATCACTTTATCTTATTTGCCACATTTTCCTTGTCTTTAAAATAAGCTGGAGAAGTAAAGGGCAAACTACTTCAGTATCTTTGCCAAGAAACCCAATTGGGGTCATAAAGAGTTGGACATGACTGAAAAATGATTAAACTATAACAAACTAAAAGAAAACATTATGCAGAATTGATGATTTTTGAATTTTTGGCGATTTCTAGGAGAGGATTAGATATAGTTCTTCTGGCCAGGATCATTTTTAAAAGGCTTATTCTATGGGATATTCTATAAAATGAGAGTTTAACAATTGAAATTAATGAATAAATAATTTATATGCAATGATTTTTTTACATCAAAATTTAAAAAAAAATTTATATGTGCTTTGAAAAATAATACAATTGACATAATTTTTAGAAGTAATAGAGGGTGATACAGTAAATTAAATAATAGCAGCTAGCTAGTGAGATAAATAGAATGCTAAATTTGGAGTCTGGGAGACTCTTGCATAAATTATCTCACAACCATAAGCTTATATAAAATTTTCAGGACATATACCTTCATTTAATATTGACTTTCCATGAGTAATTTCCATTTCATTAAGAAATATGCTTTTAAAATTCTGATAATCCACACATTTATTTATTGGCTGATATGTTACACTGATTTCTCAATTGCTAAAAGAAATTTCATGGAAAACAAAACCAAGCTGATGTTTCAGTAGTCCAGAAATATTACTAGCCTGATCAAAAATCCTTACCAGAAAGACTGAGTTATAAACTTTCTATTATTTAGTGGATAAGACTTAGAGACTCATTTGAAGATTTGAGAGAATAATTGGCTTTACTTACACCACATAACTGGTATCAGAATTTCAAACTCAGAAATTTTTCCTAACTCCAGAAGTTCATTAAAAAGAACTATTTCTCCAGGAGTGCTTTACCAAGTGATTGACACAATTTGTTATTGGACTTTTTTGCAAAAGCTGTAAATTCAAGAAAGAATCTGTTCCAATAAGATATGTGCAGAAAGACCAGTAGAATGATTCATGCTTATCACAAACCACTGGGCTACTTTATTTTGAAGTGATATGTATTCACAAGTGGCTAATTTTTGTCATTGAGCTCTACTCTTAAGCATGTACATTTTCCTCAGGATGTCTCCTCCAGTAATTTGATTCTACATGATTTATCTTAGCCCAAAGAACAAATGCAAACTTTACATGGAGTTAGCTACTCAGTAAATATGTTTGATGACCAAAAATATGACATTCTTGGTTTAGAGGGGAAAAAATTATTCATACAAAGGGGCACCATGTTGTAATGAATAGATCATTGGTCTTAGAGTCAGAAAGATGTTCACTCTAGATCCACTTCCAACACATATTGGTTTTGTTACCCTGGACACAATTAACTTTTTGTTACCTATCTCCTGACTAGAACTCTTTAACACCCTTGACACATTGCAAAGAATGTGGCTAACTGCATTGGTACAGTGAGTTTGCTCTTTACCTTTACCAATGAAATCACAGCTCTGATTTGAAGGAATAAAAATTTTAGAGCAAAATGATATATAAACAAATTATATATGTGTGTATTATAAACATTTAAATGTATATTTTATGTGTAATATTCTATTATGCAAATAGAAATATTTTAAAATGGTATTTGTATAGAATAAATTGCATCTTCCAATGGCATTCATCAGTCAAATGTCTAGCCCTGATTACTTATTTCATTTAAAAGTTGTCTTTATTACTAAAAAAAAAAATCTTATTTTAAAATTTTTTCTGACATCCTGTTAGCATACACAAAATGGAAACTGACCTTCCTTATAAGTATTTGGTATATATCTGGTATACTTTTAGATTACTAGATATCCCTGATTCTTTAAAATAGAAGTGCTAATAATGAATTCTCAAAGATATTTACATTGAGAAAAGATAAAAGAGAGTTTTAAAATGGAACAACCCATGATTTGTGTCCAGTAATGGACTGATCATTAAGAATATTTCCTAGTGGTGCAAATAAGATTAATTTATGTTTAATCTAAATGTCTTTCACTGTCCTAATTTTATTGCTGGATAGTGACAAAATCATAATATTATGATCTGCCAAATAAATATGATAGACATTGGACAATCAGATAGGGAATAGAGATTAGATTCCTGGAATATGAAGAATTATCACAAATTTGTAAAGCTAGACAAAGAGAGTGACAGTGAAAGAAATCTCTGGAGAGGAAAGGGTAATAATTTTAAATGAATTTAATGATTTAAAACTACATCTAAAAATTGCTTAAAGAAGCAGATGCTGAATAGTCAGTGTCATTGATTATCTAACTAGAAAAAAAGAAAAACATGAGTATTTCTTTAAAGACATGCCAAACATATTGTTGTTGTTGTTGTTGTTGTTTATTCTGCATTGGGTGTTTCTTGTCAATCTATAGAAATAGGAATACCTTTTAGGAGTAAATTAAATCAAATGCCATTTAGTATCTTAGTCAAGAAGTAATGATTGGTTGGGCTGTGAAGAGAGTCAGTATGATTTTCTTTGGGGAAAATGAACTCTTAGAATGCATTTTCTTAGTCTAACCTGACATTTGTAATTCACTCTGAGATTACTGTCTGAAGGGAACTGCTAATTTAAATAGTCATTAGCTACAATTTATGAGCTAACATTGAGACATCTTGGAAATTTATAAGGCTCATGAATAAATAAAATTTTGAAAAGGAAATAATGGGAATGCCTGGTAATGATTGGATATAAAAAATATTGTGTCAAAACATCATTTCATTTTATTGTTTATATACTTCTTTTTGGAAGAAAGTTCCATTAACTTTCACAGATCTAAAAGAAATACTGGAGACCTAACCAATTCATACCATCAATTGCAAATATGAGGTTTATAAAGTAGAAAGTGATCAGCAGTGATAAGTAGTAACAGGCTAGGTTGTACCTTTTTGCAGTTGGGAAGTGACTCAGTTAAAGGAACTAGGAGAGACTGAATATTTCTATGGCTGCCATTGGCTAATAGGGTAGCATGCGGAAAATCATTTAACCTCAATTCTTGCATTTGTTTTTGGGAACAGGCTGAGAAGTGTTAACAGGGTGGAAAATGTAGTCTCATGGAAGTAAATGCTGAATTAGGTTCCATTGCTAATAATAGTCAACAAACAGAAATGCTTCCACCACCTTTCATGCCACCTGAATATAGAACACTTGTCATCTCTAATAACAGAGATTTGGAGAGTCTGTTTTACAATATATAGATCAAGTATTAAACTTCAGTATTGTAGTATTTTTTTAAAAATTCATTGGTATGGGCCTGGTGTTAAGGAAAGATAAACTCACTGCTTTTGGCCCCAGTCAATATTTGGAAAACTAGCTAGTAGAAGGAATTCTACTTGATTTATCCTACTATGCTTTGGGTTTAGAATGATTCCTTGAAAGATGAAGTAGATCAGAGTCATAATTAGTATTTTTTGTGGGGCAAAAATAGTTAAATGAAGAGTGGGAAGAAGCAGGAGATAAGGCATGAAGTAAAATGTGTCTGGGAAGGAAATGTGGGCTTTAGAACAAAAGTAAAATTCCTCTAAAAGTAAAGATAACCTAAAGCAAATACCCATTTTCTCATGTCAAGGTTATTACAAACTTACAATACACATTATTCCCAACCCACATTACCCTCATACACAGACACACACAGACACACACACACACACACACAAAACGTTATGTGGTGACTAAAGTTAAAATGGACATTAAGGACATACAATGGACAGAATAATATTGAAAAGATCATTAAAATTCTAATCATAAGATACTGATTCAAATATCAACCCAAGCAGTCACTTTTGTGTGATTTTAAGAATGTAAGCAAGTCTCTTCCCTCCCTGAGGCTCATTTTCACCAGCTGTTAAATAATGGGGTTAGGCTAAATCAAGCATTCTTATCTTGGGATCTAGGAACCTATAAGAAATCTGCAAATTGATTTCAGGAAATACATGCACCTGAATTGAAAATATTGTATCTTTATTTCTTTATACAGTTACACTTTTCATATTGAGATTTTCCCCATCACAGTTCCAGTGTAACACAGGTTGCAAGTCAGCAAAAGAAATTAAATGGGAATTTTAGGCGAATTTTTGTGGGAGCCAAAGACAAGCTACAAAGACTAGTAGACAACACAAAAAATGTCTAGAAATTTAGCAATACGTACAATATATGGATATTATTGAATATCCTGATAATCATTGTGTAAAGGTGGACTTGTATTCTAAAAAGTTACCTATTTCCATGTAGAAAGTTGATGGACTCACTATGCAAATTGAGGTGTGTGTATGCATATTTGAATATATTATTTGCAGTGAAGTATATTTCCTGAAGTCAGGAAAACTTATTTCCATTAGTTCAGATCTAGTCTCCTACATTTACTCGCTATGTGACCCTGGGCAAGTCACTTAACCCTAGTTACCTCAGTTTCCTCATCTGTAAAATGAGCTGGAAAAGAAAATGGCAAAGCACTCTAGTATCTCTACCAAGAAAATCCCAAATGGGATCACAGAGAATCAACTACAACTAAGATGATTGAACTATAATAGCATATATACACATGTAAGTAGATACCATGTCTTACATGTATGTTGTACCATTTTAAATGTTGCACATATATACATATTCATATAAAGACACCCCTCCATCCTTCTTTGTTCTTGTACCTGTGTTTTAACTACCTTTGTCCCTTTAGCCTTCATCCCAAGAAATTAGAAGAGTGAAAATCAGCTAGTACTTGGTAACATGAGGATAAAATGGGGTGGGCAGAGAAAGGATGCTTCAGTACTAAGGATCTGTAAAATCTGTCATGTGTGAAATGACTCCAGAAATATAGATTGCAAACCATCCACACCTTATTCTGAGGGCCTTTTGTCCATTTTCTCCCATTATTCTTCAAAGGATGATTACCTAACATGCGGGTGTGGCCTTGTTCTACATTTCTTGATATTACATAAATAATAACGGACCTTACAGGCTATCTCTGCAGGAATCTTTCACTTTCCCAATGTGATGGGCTCACCTCATTTTCTGGTCATAGTTTTCTCTGATAACATTTCTTATATCACTTCTACAGAGTTCTTTCTGGATAATATCTTGCCCATTATAAGCCTTTCCATTTCACTCTAAAAAAATTAAAGTGTTTATACACACATATTATACACCATACATATACTATATATATATAGACACATGCTTTTATATATTATATATGTATAATTATGCATGTCTAAGTATTACTTGTCTTCTTTTAAACATGTTCATCCAATTATTTCCTAAGTTAAACAAAATAAGCAAAAAACCTAGAAAGTTCAACTTCTTATCTTATAGTGTTCTATCATTTATTCAAAAACTCTGGAATGATGTAGATGGAAAATTTTCAATGTAATTAGCTGCCCAAATCTTTTCCAACTTTTGTTAATGTAAAACATAAACTTGACAGATTTCATTCCTTTATTTCTAAAATTATTTATCTTGTCAGAATGCTGATGAGTTCAAAGCTTTTCCCACTAATGCATTGAAATAGGAAAAAAAAATATGTTGTGGTTACAATAAAAATTTCATATGCTTCAGTTTTACTGTCCTTCTAAAATGTGCGCTGTTTGTGAACGATTTAACACAAAGAAAAGAATGTAAATCATAAAATTTTCTACAAAAATGAATCATAACAGACAAATTGATTTTACAACAATTTGACAGGTTGTAAGTATATTAAAGGGTTTAGATAATTTATTTTGGATTTCTAGTTAAATGGTGCTGCAGAAACTGGAAATGGTATATATGAAAATTAGGTCAGATTAAGAAATATCTCTTAAAGTACAATTATATTTTGTTAATATGAATAATTATTGATACTTTGGATAACATTTTTTATATCCAATTAAGTTTTTTCTTCCTGTTTCTTGTCTTTATGATTATTATTATAATAAAATCGCTACTATGTGTTTGAACATAAATTATGGGGCAGAAAGTCAAGGATATTGTCACTCTGGGTTAAAAGATTGGGAGATATTGAATTGAATTAAATCTTTTAAATTACTTCAGATTAAAACCAGAAATTGCTAGGGTTTTTCTTCAAATATATAGTTTATATTGAATCATTTATCTTCACTTTAATGTCCATAATAGTATTTTATATAACTATAATCGAAATCAGACAAAAGAAAGATTAGCAATGAATTCTCTGTTACTAATTTTTCTCCCTACTAACTTCCTTAGTTTTTTTTTAACTTTAATGGAATGACACAGAGAGGAGGAGACTTTTTAATTCTTTCAGACCTCTTTAGTTGATCATGTAGTCTATAGTTGATGTAGCTTTCTTGGGTGATAGTAGAAAGCTGACTGATCTTATGATTAAAAGATCTAAGTTTGAGCCTTGACTTTGATGCTTATCAGCTATATGATCATAAGCAAATCAATTAATCTCCATAAGCTCATCTTTGCTCACCTAGAAAGTTAGTCAGTAATGCTTATAATGCTCACATTTGGGGGTTGGAGCAGTCTATTTTACAAACTTTTGATCACTGCAAAAATGTGAACTAGAATTATTTTCATTATAAGCAAGGGAAGTGAATGCTGGTTGTTAAATTTTCAGTATGAGCATTTATACCTCAGAAATTGGAAAATGGTACAAATCACAGCTGGATTTATTGTTTCATGATTTGTTTAGACTTTTAAAAGGGATGAAGTAAATTTTAATCATTCAGATTAAATTTAAAAGTATATTATGAATATATACCTTTCTCAACAATCTATTATTAAAATTTACCAATGTACAACTACTTATATGGTACCATAATGACTTGGAAGAGTTAATGTCTCTCTGTATCCCTAAATTAATACTGGAGAATAATTAAGCATTGAAGGAGAATCCATTATAAATGCTCATAAAAAAGACAAGTACAGAATAGACATCAGCTTTCTATAGTAATCTACACCAATAGAAATTTTTAAATGTCATTTTTATATGTTCCTGGCTTGTCAAAAGAACAATACTTAAAACTATAGGTAGTAATTTTCTATGCTCATTCATATTCATAAACATGAAGACACCCACATTCCAAGTTAATTAGCATATCTGTATGATACTTAAGTTATCTTTGAGAGGAAATTTAAGTTATCTTTGAGAGGAAATTATTAATTTAATCCTTCTTGGTTTTTTACATTCATGGAGACAGTTGTCCAACCAATTTTGTCAAATAAAACACTTTATCATGTATTACAACAACATATAAATGTGTTCCTAATAGATAGAATTTATATATAGTATGCTCTATAAATAGAAAAATAAACTAACAGAGTGAGAGATATTAGATATATCTAAATAGATACAGGTATATAAAGTATAGATATAAATATATATGAAGATAAATTATATATGAAGATATACATATATATATGTCTATATCTTTAAGGTTTGTAAAATGTCCTACGAATATTGTTTTATTTTATTCTCAAAACAACTCTGGGAGGTTGCTGGTACTATTCTATTCATTTTGCAGATTAGGCCATAATCTGTGCCATGTTAAATGACTTCTGAGCAGGTCATTATTACTTCAAGTCCAGCATTCTATCAATGGCACCCCCTAGCTGCCTTCTTCAACAATGAAAAAATTACAATCAATTAATTAAAAAAATCATTGATAAAATCCTTACTTTTAGCCAAGCACTGTGCTAAATGCTAGAAATAGAGAGAAAAATCAAAAATGATTCCTGTTTCAAGGAACTCACATCATAATAAAGAGATGATATAAGGATCAGTTCAGGCCAGAGAGTTCTGGATTTGGATAGTGTGAGTTGGACATATCCCTTAACCTCTTGCAAACTCAGTATCTTCTATTGTAAAAGAGGGAATTGTGCTCGAAGATATCTAAAATCCTTCTAGATCTAAATTTTTGTATGTATAAAATACAAATAAAATTAATAAACGGTCACTTTGGAAACAAAGGCACTAGTAGATAGAGGGGTCAGGAAAGGCCTCTTGTAGAAGATTGTTTACATATTAATTAACTCACAGAACAAACTGTTTTAATAAAAGGGTTTTTTTTTTTGCCTTATCCTAAATCTTTTTATTTGATTTCATGACTAAATAAAAGCATGGTCACATATCCATACACACAAAGAATTGTTTTTAAAAGTCTTCTATTTTTAAAGTCTGTTTAAAGGTCTGATTTCATACTGTCAGCCGGGATAATTAAAATACTCAGCTTAAGACTGAAGATTTTAATTAAGTAAACATATTCTGGAGGATAGACTAATAAAAATAACATACTTTGATAATACTTTGAATTTTACAGTTTTTTCCATCAAAACATAAATTTAAGATAAATATGATGATATGGACTTATCTTTGTATATCTTTAGAAAATTGTTGACTTCCATTTCAGAACTCATAAAAAATCAATTCAAATTATCAAATACTCACAACATAACATTCTCATTCTTTTGTTGTTCATTTGCATTTTGTTTTCTTATTTATTTTCTTTCCTTTTCAATCTGATTTTTCTTGTGCAACAAGATAATTGTATAAATATATTTACATATATGAGATTTAACATTTATTTTAACATGTATAACATATATTGGATTGCTTGCCATCTAGGAGTAGGGATGGGGGGAAGGAGGGGAAAATTTGTAACACAAGGCTCTGCAATCAACATTGGTAAATTATCTGTGCATATGTTTTTAAAATAAAAAGCTTTAATAAAAAATATTTATCAAATACCTAGTATGTTAATATTATATTATGCTTGGCATTAGAGATTCAAGGACAAAAATCCTTAAGGAAGTAATATTCTCCTGAAAGTAAAGTGGTGGTAAAGAGACCAGTAAGATAGGAAATAATACATACTTGCATCGGGCAGCTAGATGATATAGTGGATAGAGTACCAGTCCTGGAGACAGGAGGATCTGAGTTCAAATCATACCTCAGACACTTAACCCTTCCTAGTTGTGTGATCATGGGCAAATCACTTAACCCCAATTGCCACACACACACAAGATAATAATTCATATATTTATACACACACATGCACATGCATACATACACAAAGGTATATGTGTGTATACATACATACATACAGAGAGAGAGTTATAAGTAAAGGGAAGTAAAGCTTTCAATTGAGTTTCATCTCTTGCTCAGTATTATATCTGGAATACCTATCATATTGAACATTAAAGAATTCAGCTTGAGTGTACTGAATTTGCGGAAGAATTAGCAATTTAATTGGAGCATTGAATTCATGATCATAAACATATAACACCATGTATCTAGACCTGGAATGAATATAAAGAGCATCTACGCCAGTACCCTCATTTGAAAAATGAGAAAACTGAGCCATAGAAAAGCTAACTGACAAAAGATATTAATAGTAAAGATAGAAAGCAAACTTTGACTCAAAATCTAGCTTTCTATGCATTATATCACACTCAAATAATATAAAATCTATCAGAAAGTTGGGGCCAGATTATAGAGGCTTTTTAAATATGCAAGGCTAATATGTATTTTAGCCTGGAGAAAATACAAAGTTACTAAAGTTTCTTAAATGATGGAGTTGTGACTGAGTATAAGTGTGTATACATATACATACATTATGTGCATATTATATATATACACATATGCACACTATATGCACATATGACAAATACACACTTAAATTTTCTTTTATCATATCAATTTATGATATATAAGCAATTTATAATTTTAACTAAAGTTATCTGATCCTTATATCTAGAGTCAGTCAGAAATGGAATAATAATTATTTATTTGTGATATAGAGAAAAGATGCTTGAACACTATGATATTGAGAACTAATCAGATAAAGACATTTATTTCATTATATTTAAATCTCCTGGAATTTAAATCATATGTTAACCTCACAATGGTCCATTTTGGATAGAGTGGAAGTAGGTATGAATTATAATTTTAAGTGAATCATTTTGATTATTAAATGGTACCATCATCTGCTAATTTCTTTATAAAGTTTTTACACTGCCTCTTCTCAATAGACCAAAGTGTTCAATGTTCACTTTGGTCATTCAGGATTTGACGAGTCTTTGATTGTAGTAAGTTAAATTATTTGGAGGAAGGACAGTACCTGATCTGAAGGACCTCATACTAATGGGAGAGAAAACATGCAAACAACTGTTATATAAACAAGCTATATAAAGAAAAATTTTAAAACACTCAACATAGAGAAGGCACTAGAATTAAGTGGTATTAAGTAAAGCTTCTTGTAAAAATGGAATTTTTAGCTGAGACTTGAATTGATATACCACTGGCATAACCCTTCAAATCTCCACCATCCCTTTGATGTCATGATGGGGTATTGGACTAGAACTGGAGTAAATTCTTACCCTGGTTATCTAAAAATTAATAAAATTGGATCCCACAAACCTTGAATTCACAATTAAGGAAGTTCTGCTAAATAATTTGCTATCCACAAAAGTGTGCATGTGATTTCATGTGGGCAAGACTATAGGCAAGGATGCCATCATTGCATATGATGTTTGAAGATCAACTGTTAGCATATAAGGGTTTGATTTATCCTTCATGTGTTTATGAAACAGAGGTGCCTAGATTTCTAAATAAAATGAAGAAACCATGTGGGGAAGAAATAAAAGCAAAAAAGGATAATTACAAAGTAAATTATTAAATTCTGATTTGTGAATCCTTAGAAAGAGAAGTCATAAGTTTTGGAGATCAGAACAAGTCCAATAAAAAACCAAGTCATTCCAGACTAAGCTCAATTTTTTTTAGTTAGTAAAATACTAGAGAAATAATATTTAAAATGTTATATAAAGGACTGCTTGCCATCTAGGGGAGGGGGTGGAGGGAGGGAGGGAAAAAAAATCGGAACAGAAACGAGTGTCAATATAAAGTAATTATTAAATAAAAATTAAAAATATATATATTTAAAATGTTAGAAAAAATTGACAATTTTATGATATTCTTGTTAAAAGGAAAGAGAAAAAATAGGCTGGATGATTATACAGTCAATTTTGAAACTTGTTGTAAAACCACATTTAAAGACCAGTAATTAATAGATTGATATCAGTGTAGAGGAGGGTCTATACTGATGTGTCAAGGACTTCTGGCCCTGCTCCTCCATATTCAATATTGTTATCAGTAACTTAGATGAAGATGGAAAAGGCAAGGTTATCAAACTTAGAGATGTAATAAATCTGGGAGGGAAAAGTATGCCAGAAGAAAGTATCAGGACGAAAAAAGATTCTCCCAGGTTGAAATGATTGTCAGAATCTAAGGAGATGATTTTAAACAGGAATAAATATAAAGATCTTTACTTCTCCTTTTTGCCTATACAAAAATGACCTACCATTGTCAAGCTCTTCCTCCCAGATGAAATCTGAATCAAACTATCAGCCAAACCTAAATTATATTTTCGGCTTTCTTTAGCACTTGTTAACATGTGCCACAAAATTTAACATTTATTTCCCGTATTTCATGTGTCAGTCTAATCTCTAATAATATTTTAAATTTCTTGAGGGTGAGGAAAGAGGTTTTTATTTCTTATTATTTGTACAGTAAGTCAAGCAATAATTACCTACAAATTGCAGTTATAACTATGCAATTATTGTTACAAACATAATTGAGATATTCAAGCATATTTGGCTTATTGTTCTTACTCAGAAAAAAGACTCTTTAGTTATTTGTCCATGTGAAACAAAATTTTAATATAATTCCTTGAGTGAGTTAAGGAGAGAGTTCAAACATTATTCCTAGAATGGGTTCTCTCTTTATCGCCAACTCATAGTATGCCTAAATTCCTTTAAGATGCAATTTAGGGACCAAATATGAAAAGCTTTTCTTTATTCCCTCCAACTGCTTGTGCCTTCCCTCCCAAATTACTTTGTATTTAATATTTACTATATATTTATATTTATTAACTGTGTACAATATATTTACATATACACCTATATATTTATGCATCACATAGATATAATAAATTTATTGTCTCCCTGATTAGAATGAGAGTGAATAAAGATTGTTTCATGCTTTGTACTTGTATCTCCATCTCCTGGCACAATGTCTGGAACAAAATAGGTGCTTAATAAATACTTGTAAATTGGTTGATTTCTTGGTTGATTATGGGCTTTTTCCTTCTCCCTCTAAATAATAGAAAGGAGATAGAAATATTGATGCATGATTAATAGTTATAAGAAGTTGTTTTTCAATTTTCCTTATTCATTTAATAAATATTTATTAAGTATTTATTGTGTGCAGAATGATGTGTTAAGTAATAGGGAGTTTTGACAGGATATAAACCCTGATGTGATGGAGTTTATGATAATACATAAATAAAAATAACTATAATAAGCTATATAATAAATAATATTACATGAAAATAAATTTGAGAATTATATAATAAAGTATTATGTGAAGCCCTATAGAGGGGGTCAGGAGATCAAAGAAAGATTTGTAGAGAAAGCAGTATTTGAGTTTATCATTAAAGAGTGGATGAGACTCGGACAAGATTGGTGAGAGTAAATATTCTAAGCACAGAGAAAATTTGAGCAAAGATTTATATGTACAAGGACTCACTGAATATTCAAAGAACAGAGGCGAGTCCAGTTTAGTTGGAAAATAAACTAGAGAGAGTGATATGAAATAAGACTGGAAGAGAGTATGGCACCAGATTATGGGGATATTGTAGGAGGCTAGACAGGTTATAATAAAGCCTTTTCTTTTAGTAGGGTATCAACTATAAG
Source organism: Antechinus flavipes (assembly GCF_016432865.1). Classification (NCBI taxonomy): domain Eukaryota; kingdom Metazoa; phylum Chordata; class Mammalia; order Dasyuromorphia; family Dasyuridae; genus Antechinus; species Antechinus flavipes. The sequence goes on from NC_067401.1 coordinate 240,955,554, forward strand.
AAATAACAGATTCAAGAGATACTATAGTGATAGAATCAACTAGACTTTGTCATTGATTAGATATGAGTTGAAGACAAAGGAAGTCCTCATCCTAGTACTAGTTTTTTCAAAAAAATTTAAAAAAATGTGTATTTTCAGCAACTGTAGAATGTACTCTATATTGTATTGAACTTCCTTTATATCTAAGCATTCATTGTATTCTAGGTAGCAGTCAGCAGAGAATAAAGGTAAAGGGCAGGCCTCAGAGCCAGGAAGACAGGAGTGTGGTCCTTGCCTAAAATCTATTGACTATGTGACCCTGGACAAGTCAATTACCTCTCAGTGCCCTAGTCAGTGCTCTAACATTACAAATTACACGATACCTACCTGCATTGCAATGTAAAGAGAGTCTTCTTGTCCAGTTTTCTATACCAATTAAATCATCAGTCTAGTCCTTCCCTATTTGTTATTACTGAAATTTGATTTATCTTACATTGAAAAGTCTTGAATTCTATCCTTATCTATCTATGCATATATAGTCTTCATATGTCAAAATAGAAAGTGTAATGGAATGCAGATTAATGTAGAAGTAATGTAGATTAGTGTGAAAATTTAATACAGAAAATTCTGTCTTGGCTGACATTGGCTTAAAATCTTAGAATACTAATTTTATCCAGCTGAAAATATAAATATTTGTAGTTATTCCTTATTTATCCCTGACTAAATGACATTTTTTCTTGATTTTCTACAATTACAGAAATCTCCCTGGAAAGACAAAAATATTATTATTCATAATAGTCAGTATTCATATAAGTTTACAAAGTTCTTTTGATGTTATCTCATTTGATCCTCAGATAATCTTATGAAATAGATATGATCATTAATACTAATATTCAACTTAACATAGTACCTGACACACAGTAGATGCTTAACAAATGTTTATCAATTGATTGATTGAAATAATTTGCACATTGTCATGCAGATGATAAATATGAGAGGCAGGATTCCAATTCTAGTACTCCTGACTCCACTAGACAACCAATCTACCACTGACTCATATACTTTTGACTTTGTTGTTTTTTACCAAATAGCTGTGGTCTTGATGGAATAATGCTCTGGAGGAGAAAGAGCAAAAAAAGAAATCACTCAACAATATATGCAAATATTAAATGAACAAATTTTATAAAATCAAAAATGCATGATTTTCCAAAAAGCTTTGGCATAATAAATCACTTAAATAGCATTTATCAGATCTTTCTCCCTTTCTTTTCCCTGAAAAATAAAATAGTCATGGAGTACAGCCCATAACCAGTTTCCTAAAACACTTATTTGGACAAGGAGTCATTCTAAATGTGAACTTTTATTGCCTTGTTTTTAAAACATTTCTTTCAACCCATGCAAAGTATTCAGTGCTGTTTGGGCCTGGAATTTCATTCACTGATCAATTCAAACCCTATTAAAATGACTAATGATCTAGGATTACATTTGATCCTCAGAAATAAAATGTTTCTAGAAACAAAAAATACTATTATTCTTTTTCCTATAATATTTTCACAATCCCACAATGCTGATTTTATGGCCCTAAAATGATTTTGGCCCAGAAACAACAAATCTAAACCAAGGGTTCACCTCCAATAAAATCAAGATGAACTGAGAAATAGCTGGAAATGTTCAGCTTTTCTTTGTGTTCTGGAAATAATTTTAAAACTCTGGGTTTGTTCTAACTTTTAGCTACTTCTGCTCTTTCCTCCATGATAGGTAATATGGAGTATGGTTGTTTTGGAGTAAGATCAAATTCAAATCCTGTTTCACACACTATCTGTGTGACCTTAGTAATGTCACCTAACTTTTCTCAGTTTCAATTTCCTTATATGTAACATGGGGATAAAAATAGCACTTCCCTCAATAGGTTGATATGGATGTCTAAGGTGGTAGAGAGTACATGCAGCAAAAAACAGGGCATATGAAACTTAGCTTCTGAACATTAAACACCAGAGGTGATTTTCAGACCTTTGCAGCTTTCTTTTTAATGCATAGTTATGTATTTATGATAGATTTTACCTGCTACATACAAAAATCATCTCTAAATTAATAATATGTTAAAACTCCAGCTTAAAATAAAATTCCAGGGGCAGCCAAATGGTACCCATCTTGGAGTCAGGAAGACCTAAGTATAAACCAGTCTCAGACACTTAATACTTATTAGCTGTGTGACCTGGATAAGTCCCTTAACCCCAATTGCTTCTCAAAAAGAAGCAAAAAGTTAAATAAAATAAAATTTTAAGACAGCACATGTATATGAAAGTCATCTTTTTAGGTGGCACAATAGGTAGAACACTGGATCTGGAATCAAGAAGAACTGAATTCAAATTCATCTTCTCAGATACTTACTAGCTGTGTAATCCTGAACAAGTTATTTAATCTCTGATTCAGTTTCCTCAATGGGGATAATAATTAACACTTATCTCTAGGGTCGTTAGTTGCATAATTGATTCTGTAATTTATTGTTAAAATGATTTATAATTGATTTAAAATAATTATAATTTAGAATAAAAGTTTTTATTGATTTGACTTATAATAAATTTATTATTTATAATAACTGTCAGTACAATATGTATCATTTTTAAAATAAATAAATATGCACATATTTGGGGTGTGATAAAAAACTATTTTACTGATTAAAGTACATAATTTTCAGAATTTAGTGATCACAGAACCAGTTGGCCACTAAAGTTCTATATGGTTACATCTAGGATTTTGTAAGTCACTATGAAAGTATATTTTGTCTTAGACAATAAATTTCTTCAGAAAATATCATATTACTTATAACTTACAGATAGGCAAACAGTTTATGAATGAACAAGAGAGAGAAAGAAGAGCAAGGTAAAAATGGATAATTTAAATTATATTACATTAAAAAGATTTCATATAAATAAAATAAATGTGGCTAAGATCAGAAGGAAAGTAGAAAATGGAAGGATAAGAGGAAATTTTTATTCTCAGATAAAGGTTTCATATTTCAAATATATAAAGAACTTTGTTAAATTTGTAAGAACACGTGTTATTCCCCAATTGATAAATAGCCAAAATATATGATCAATCAGTTTTCTGAGGGAGAAATCAAAACACTTTATACTCATGAAAAAATGCTTTAAACCATTATTGATGAGAGAAATGCAAATTAAAATAACATTTAGATATCACTTACACTTATTAAATTGGCTAAAATGATTGTAGAGGAAAGTGACAAATATTGGAGAGTATGTTGAAAAATCGGGGCACTGATACATTTGTTGGGACTATGAATTGATTCTTCCATTTTGGAGAACAATAAATCAAAATTAAATATTTTTTTTTTACAAAGGAAATATCACATGAGAGAGGATAATCCTATTCTGCTTGGAACTGGAAAGCAGAAATAAGATCATTAGGTAGGGGCTACAAAAAGGCAAATTTTGGGAAAACTATCTTGACAAAGTTTTCTAGAAATAGAAGGAACATCTTCAATAAATAATAAATTATTGATCATTTGTAAAGTTTTTAGTAGCATATAGTGTATCTTAATAAATTATTGTTCTCCTCCCTTTACTCTCCTCACTAGAGAGCATAGGCAGCCATTTATTATAAAATAATAGGATATAGAATTGAAAGTTACCTTAGAGGTGATATACTCTAAATCACTCATTCTTCAGATGAAAAAAATTGAAAACTAAGGAGTTCAGATTTTGTTCAAAGGCAGCCACTCAGGCAATAGTACCTGTAGTATTAAATCTACAGGTAATGGTTGGATTTGATAACCTGTGAAGCTTGTTCCAATCTCAAGATTTTGTAATCCAATGAAACCAAAAGAAATGAGAATGTCAGAATGCTGATCCAAAAGAGGGCTGTTTAATACAGCCATCAGTTAATGCTTCTCCTTTCGAAATTTATCCTGAAGACAATGAGCAAGCAGAATACAAATACTAGGAATAATTGCAAAGATACATACACATATGTACGCATGCACATGCAAATATCCAAGGAATATAAACATTCTCAAATAAATCTTTATCCCCACAACTATCTCTAAGCAGTCCTAGACATACATCCCAACTACTATTATTGCCATATTATATCTTCTAATTTTAGATAATATTACAGTCCCCATTTTGACCCCCTTGTACTTAACAGGAACTCAGGCAATCAACAAGCATTTAAAAAGCACTTACTATAAGCCATACCTTGTGCAAAGTGCTGAAATATCAAAAACAAAACAAAACAAAAAACCACAAAACTACAAAGTAAAGAGAAAGTAATGTCATAGGAAAGATACTGGGAACAGTGCAAAATGCTGGAATTAAAAAAAACTTATCAAATAAAAGGTAATGTCAAAGGAAAGACACTAGGAAGAGTGGGAGAGGCCTCCTACAGAAGGTGGAACTTGCACTGTCTTGAAGCAAGCCAGTGAAATCTAGAAGCAGAAAAGAGGAAGATCATTCCAGGAATGAGATATGGTCATTGAAAAGGCATAAAGTGTCATATTCAAGGAACAAGAGAAATGCTCATGTTACTGCATCATAGATTATGTGAAGAGAAGTATAATGTAAAACTATAGATTTTAAAGATTTAAATGGTTTTTAAATGACAAAAAAGATTTTATATGAAATAAAAGAGAAACAATGAAGAGGATTTCTATTGTTTGATTGATGGATAGATGGGTGGATGGATGGAAAGATGTTAGTGTTAGGTACAAAGCAATTCTCTTTAATAGAAGGAAAGCCCCTTGAAGACAGGGATTGTTTCTTTCCCCTCCTTCCTCTTTGTCTTTATATCCTTTAGCATATATTAGGAAAATAATGAATGCTTTTGAATTTAAATTCCAGTGTTCCTAACTCAGAATATCTCATTTTTCACCTGGCTGCTCTACTATGGGATTTTTCTGAGTTTTCCATTATGCTCCAGGAAGTTCATTATTAGGAAAACCTTATCATTATTCAAGATAACAACAGACTTGGTATTTCAGGTCATCAATACTTTCTGCCTCTCTGATTAGAAGATGAGGTCCATGAACTTCAAATCCTCTTGGACTTAGTTCAAAATATCCTCTCATTTCTTACCTGGATGTACTATTTTGAGACTTCTCTGACTTCTCCACTATACCCCCACATTGAGTACCTTTCTTCCAACCCATACCATTCCTTTACAATTTACTTTTTATGTACTGTTTTCTCCTATTGGAGTATAGATTTGAAGGAATGCACTATCTTTTTACATTTATCTCCCCAGAACTTAGCACATTTCCTGGTATACAATATACATGCTAAATAAATACTATTTATTGATTGACTGATTTGAAACCATGCAACAGAAATGATGATGCAAGTAAGTTTGAAAACTTTTCTGGTTTAGATATTTTTGCATAAAAAGTGTCCCCACAGCTTCTTGTGTAGCTAGGGGGGGATTTAGCTAGTAGCTAGGAGGATTTAATACCTCATGTGTTATTTTAGTCTTAAGTCAGTCAAAGATTTAATGAATCATACTAATAATTCAAATAAAATATACTTCAAATATATACGTATATCTCCAAGTATAGCCATATTTAGATATAATTTATAATTTACAAAATTAGTTTTATATAAAATATTTTAAATAATATTTGGTTTTTATACTTTTGTTATTTTCCTGTTGACTTGCTTCCCAGAAGAGATAATTACTTCATAAAATTGGGATGTTCTAATATTGCCAGTAATCCATTTTCCTTCATTACAAAATCTTTCATATGTATTAAGTCAATTTATGTTCAGAGATACAGATTTAGTAGTATATTTTTATTTCTGTTATTATATGGTCTGTGGTAAGCAATTTGAATGCTCCAGGAGTCCTGGATATATTGAGAGGATTGAAAATCCTTTGCAGTTTACTAAGGAATTTACATCCATCCAGGACTTTTACAAGTTAAAAGTCTAAATCCAGTGGTATCATCTTAAGTAAAACATATCCAAAATATGTTATGAAGCTTTTAATAATGAAGCTTGCAAAATGAAAATATTTTATCAGAAAAAAACTTTAGGCTACATGATTCACTAATTTATAACATATGCTGAAGCCACCTTGGTAAATCCATTGTAATGGTATTAAATTGACATTCTTCTAAATTAATCTCTAATAGGATCCCAAAATTTTTATTCTCCTTGGATAAACATCTACAACTTTTCTCAGATAAAGAAAATTGTCTCTCAGGATCTATAAACATTTTTAATTAAAGTGTACTAAAAAAAAATACAATATGCATGTACTCTTACTCCAAAAATACATGAGGATAATGATTCTATTAATGGGTACTTAGTATAAAAGTTAAAGTAGAAAAAAAATTATATAAATAAGGAACCAGTATAACCAACAGTATTAGCTATAATAATAAAAGAATAATAAGGGAAAATAGCATAGTGCATAGACAGCTAGCCTCAGAATCAGGAAGTTGTGGGTTCAAATCCCCACTCTGACACATACTGGGTTTCATGATCCTCTTAATTCTCTAGGCAAATCTCTAAGATCATAATGGAACTAAAGAAGATAATCTGCATAGCTCAAGGGAATTTCCTGACCTGGAAATTTCTTTTGCCAATAAAATAACAGTTTGGGTCCTTCATCTCAAAAGATATAAGATGAAGAAGTTAAAAGCAAAAGAATAATCATGAGAGAATCAATCATAAGCTGAGTTCCAAGGAATATAGGATATAATTCCATCTACCTTGCACCATCCACAAAGAGAATATACTATTACTTTCTCTTGTATTATCAAGTTCTAATCTGATACCCATTAGCTGTGTGATCAAGTTACTTGACCTCTCTGTCAAGTAGAATTTAGACATGGAAGAGAGTTTGAAGATCATTTGATCTAAATCCTTCATCTTACATATGGAAAATTTAAGGTTCTAAGAAGTTGTCATTTCCCCAAAAGGCTGAGGTAATGAACCAGGATTTAACTCCTGGTCTTCAGCTACCAATCCAACATTGTTGTTTAATTGGGTAGATTGACTCTATTGAAGGTATCCCTACTTACAAAATCATAGATTCTTGATGGAATAATATTGGTCTAAGTTAATAGTGTATTTATTTAGTTAATAATTTTGGGTAATTTGTATTTTATAAGAAAAACTATTATTTCCCCTTACATGTCCCTCAAACAGATTGTTGTAACACACTTCAAAAAATATATTTCATATTTTTGTTCTGTAAGAAACGATCAACAGGATGATTTCAGAGAAGCCTGGAGAGACTTACGTGAACTTATACTAAGTGAAATGAGCAGAACCAGGAGATCATTGTACATGGCAACAACAAGATTATACAATAATCAGTTCTGATGGACATAGCTCTCTTCAACAATGAGATGATTCAGACTAGTTCCAGTGTGATGAAGAGAGCCATTTACATGCAGGGAGAGGACTGTGGGAACTGAGTGTGGTTCACAAAATAGCATTTTCACTCTTTCTGTTGTTGTTTGCTTGCATTTTATTTTCTTTCTCATTTTTCCTGTTTGATTTGATTTTTCTTGTGCAGCAAGATAATTGAATAAATATGTATGCATATATTGGATTTGACATATCTCTACCATGTTTAACATATATTGGATTATTTGCCATGGGGGGTGCAGGGGGAGAGAGGAAGAGGAGGAGAAATTGGAACACAAAGTTTTGCAAGGGTTAATGTTGAAAAATTAACCATGCATATGTTTTGAAAATAAAAAGCTTTAATTAAAAAAAGATACTGGAGTATTTGTTATTGTGATTGATTACTAGAGTGATCTGCTAATTCCTTCTCCAACTCATTTTACAAGTGAAAAAAACTTAGGCAAACAGGGTAAAGTGACTTGCCAAGGTTACACAATTAAGTGTCTGAAGCCAGATTTGAACTCAGGAAAATGAGTCTTCCAGACTTTAGGGCTAGTATTCTATCTACTGAGTCACTGAGTTGCCCCCAAATTATCCCTACATCCTTATATTTTTATAAATATTAGCAATTGGACATTTTGGAAGCAATTTGAAGAAAGATTAAGGAAGTAGTCTTCCATCTATTTGTTTAATACATTCCTCTAGCACTAAAAAAAAAAAAAAAAAAAAAAAAGACATCTACACATGGACACAGTATAATTAGTAAGAAATTTTCAAGCTGATAAGTCCATCAGCTGAAATAACAAAGCCTAGCAGGTGAATTCTTCCTTTCTAGCCTCCCCTGTGGTGTTTGCTTATTAATCTTAACTAAAATATCAACATTGATAAAAATTAGATATCTCGTTTTTAAAGACTAGATAGATCTATAACTATAAGTACCACAAAGAAATGTATTTTTTAATGTGGATAAGATGACTCAGAGGATGGAAATGTTATTAGAAACTTATCTTGTAATTCATAGCAAAAGATGAAACCACACATTTTTAGATTGATTCTGCTTTCCTGACATTTGAGAGAAAATTACAACTTTAATAACATACTTAAGTGAGAAAAATTATATTTTATTAAATATAACCTTTAGTGAACAGGTTGCATTGATTTTTATTTTTAAAATGCTATAGAAATAATTTGTTTAACTTTTGCAAATGAAATTTTCACCCAATAGAAATAGTCTGAAGTTTATAATTCCATGTTTTGTTACCAAGCAGCCAGTTAAAGTAGGATGTCTGAAAGAAAAAAGCAAATCCTAATTTAATTCGACCCAATAATACTATTTTTGATACAAGGTGAATAAGATATACTTTTTAGGTGACTCATAAGAAAGTGATTCCATCAGGGTGGTTTAAACAAACTTCATAAACTATATTAAAGCCACAAGCAAATGCTAACATCTTAGACCTTATACCACAAATTCTAAATGCATATATTATCTAAATACTAAAAGTAATGCAGATAGGAAGAACTTTGGATAGAGATAGTAATAAAAAAGAAAAGGGAAAAATCTGATTACATAAAACCAAAGTATGTGCACAAATAAAATTAATGCAATTGTAATGAAAAGGAAAATCATTAACCTGGGGGAGGGGGAAGGAATAATATTTACAATAAATTTCTCTGATAGAGATCTCATGTCAAATATTAAAACATATAAAAACTAGAGATATTGCCTATTTTATCATAGAATCATTGATTTATGAGACATTAAAAACTTTTTAGCCAACTTTTTCATTTTACACATCAGGAAACTGAGGCTCATGAAGGCTATGTGACTTGCTCATGGTCGCATAATTATGTGTCAAAAGACAATGAATAGCCAGTTTTCAAAAGAAGAAATACAAATGAATGACAACAATATTTTTTAAAATTCCAAATCACTAATGATTAGAAAAATGCAAATTAAAAGAACTCAAAGATTTAGGTTCACAAGCATCAGATTATTTTAAATGACTGAAAAAAGGAGAAATTACCATTGTTAAAGAGGCTATGAGATAGGCATATTACTAACCTATTGTTGGAAGTGTGAAATGGTACAACCATTCCAGAAAGTAGTGTAAAACTCTACAAAAAAAATCATTAATATGCACATTCTCAAGATTCCATTTATAGGCTATATGTCAAAGTGGTAAAGATAGTAGGAAAGGATCTATATTAGAGAAAATATTTATAGTAGCACTTTATGTTTTAGCAAAAAAAAATTAATAAAACTGGAAACAAGGTTAGTACTTTTCTGCTGGAGAAGGGCCAAAGTGGCATATGAATATATTGGGATATTATTGTACTGGAAGAAATGACAGATGGAACAATTTCTTAGAAAACAATATAAACTTATATAAACTGATGCAATTTGAAGTGAAAAGGACCTGCAGAACAATTTACACATTTATTACAATAATTTAAAGAAATATGTTTTGACTTAACAAGTGAATTTAATTTAAGTGAGGCAGATTTGTTATTCCAAAAGAAACAAGCTTCCTACCCCTTGGCAAAGAGGCAATAAGGTAGAGATTCAAAATATTTTCAGATATATCCAGTGTTTACATTTTCTTTGTTTGCATATACTTACTTGTATACAAGTTTGAGTATACTTACTTTTATTTGTAGATGTTGAGGAAACAGAGTTGTGGAAAAGAAATAAAGAGCAAAATAGTGGAACATTGGTATGTATTATAAAGGTATACAGAAAAAGTAGAAAGAAATTTAGAAGGAGACACCAACAAGCAAGGTATTGTTGGTACTTTCATTACATTTAAAATATATAAAATCAAGTTATGTAATAAAGATTGGGTTTCATATACAATTCTCTTTTTCTGCTTTTTGAATATTGAAATATTCACATTTTGATGTTGTTATTTACAGAAGAAAATTAAATACTAGGTTTAGGAGTCCTGGATAAAATACTCAAGTTATAACCAGTTATTTTTCTATTAAAATTTTTTATATGAAAAAATCCCTTATGGAGCAGAGAGTAAGGCTGAAAACTGTAGCTTTGTGAACCTCGGGTATCATTTTTAAAATGAGGATCAAAAGAGCATCTACTTTGCAGGGTTACTGTGAGTCTCAAATGTAATAGCATATGTAATGCATTTTTAAAGCATTAGATAAAGTTGGTTTTACTGCGACGACGACTATTACTACTACTACTACTACTACTATGACAACGATGATGACTACTACTATTCTAGAGGTTATAGAGACCTTATATACTATATAGTACAGATACCTTTTTTTGCAGGTAAGGAGCATAAAACCTGGGAAAACTCAAATGGCTAACCCAAAGCCACACAATTAGTTAGTGTTGGGAATTAAAAACCATCTGTTTAACTCCAATTTCAATATCCTTTCCATGATGTCATAAACTTCTACTCACAATTAATGTAATATGCTGTAAATGTCACTTTCTTATCATAGAAGGTAATGACCTATTTTTTTAATAAGATATCTTTGGTGAAAAATGCAGTAGAAGATTTTTCAGTACAAATTTCAGTACAAAACTGAAATGATATGCATAATTCTAACTCTGATTTGAATTTAGATTACAGGATACAGAGGTAGAAATCTTAATCAAGTAGCCTTCATAGATCAAGGTTAAGACAAAGATGACCAGAAATAAGTAAACCTTAGATTATTCCCTAAAATGAGAAAATTCTCCCAAAAAAATGATTTCATGAATAGGAGAATTGCAGCTATTCCCTAGTAGAGGAAAGTTAAGTTGATCAAAAATTCAGAATTAAATTAAACAAGCATTTATTAAGCACCTGCTAGGACAGAGTATGAGGAGGAAGGGTAGGTGAGAGAATGAGAGAAAGTAAGAATGTTAATTTTTTAAAATAAGTTTTTAAAGGTCTTTTTGTCACTTAGCTCAGAATTGCTGCTGTTATTTGTTATTGTCATCTGCTGCTGGGATTGCTTTTTCCTCTTAGTGTGATTACTTTTTTGTGTAACTGCCCCTGCCAACATATCTGGGGTAAATCGACACATTTTTTGTTCTTTTGAAAGTCCCCCCTGCCATTCTTCTAGAACATAGCTGATCTAGAGACAGTGACAAGATCTGTATTGCAATGATCAGGAGGAGGAAGTAGATATAAATTTCAATAAGGTCAGCATCAGGAGGATAACTTGAGTTGTTAGAAATGTTATGGGCAAGAGAATATTTGAGGCCTGTAGAACTCCTTGAAATTCTTATTTACAACACTAATTTTTAAAAGTAAACTTAAGATGCAAAAATTGAGATAGGTATTTTAACAGGGAATGTATAAATTTCTATGAGATCTGCTCTGTGTTCATAAAAGTCTCTTGGTTAGAATTAAACAAAATAGAATGTTAGCCCTGGAAGGTTCTTAGAAATTATTTCAACCACTTGAATTTACAAAGTTGGACATGGCTATCAGGGTCCTGTCTACAAGGCTAGACTTGTTGTGATTTGTACAGTTGTGATTTGTACCCTGATCCCCCCTTTAGGTAATAGAGAGGGGAAAGACAGAGTGGCTAATTACTATAATGCCTTCTATTGAAACACTCTTGTCTTGCTTCCAACAATGGGAGCGTAGAATTCATAGAATTAGAAATCGAAAGATCAGTCATGTTGGTGCATGTTCAGGCTTATTACATTTTATCTCCTTTAAACCCAATACAAATTGCCCCTCTTAGTCTTTTTCATAGAAAATAGAATATAGTTTCTTGTCTTAACAATGTATGTTCCCCATCCCTAAACTCTAGTACCTCTTCACATCCATCTCATTAAATTTCTAGTCTTCTTCAAGAGTCAGTTCACCCATCAATTTCTCCATAAGACCTATTCTGATCCTCATCTACCTCCTAGTCACCAGTATGCTGCCTCAAAATTAATTTAAATTGGGGGGTAGCTAGTTGGTGCAATGGATAGAGCACCAGCCCTGAAGTCAGGAGGACCTGAGTTCAAATTTGAACTCAGACACTTAAAATTTACTAGCTATGTGACTCTGAGCAAGTCACTTAACCCCAATTTGCCTCACCAAAAAAAAAAAATAATAATTTAAATCTACTTTGTATATATTTCTATATATAGACATATTCTCTCCCTTAGTAAAATACAGACTCTTTGAAGACTAATTTTTTGTCTTTATAGTTCAAATGAGTAGATTAGCACCTGATATATTGTAAGTGCATAATAGATGATTGTTTACTAGTTGACTGATTGACTCCATGTACCAGCATAAGCCTATCTGATTATTTTTTCCAGCCAAAAGTTTCCCCATCAGTTTACCTTTTAGAAAAAGAACTGACTTACCTTTCCCTATCCAGTTATTTGTTTTATTTCCCTTAGTTCAGTCACATGGGACTTGAATTTTGATCTGATAGATTTTCTTGGAATTTGAGGTTGTCCTTAGTAATCTGTGCTTTTTGTTTTTCAATTGCTTTTGAAATTTAGCTATTTTAGGCAGTTAGTTGGCACAGTGGATAGAGCTCCAGACCTGAAATAAGAATGACCTGAGTTCAAATCTGACCTCAGACATAACACTTCCTAGTTGTGTGACCCTGGTCAAGTCACTTAACCCCAATTGCCTCAGCAAAAAAAAAAAAAAGAAAGAAAGAAAGAAAAGAAAATTTAGCTATCTAGCTGTTAGATATTCAGGTTACCTTAGCCAAAACAAACTTATAAAAAATTCATATTTTTGAGAAGTGATTTCTAAGCATTTGTACCCCTAGAAGGAAAAATATATAATAGAACAATGTCAATTCAGGTCTCCAAATAAGTTTTTTGAGGATCTTAACTATTTCTTAACAGTATTGTCATTAAACCTTGTCTCTGTTACCTAGAAAGGTTACAATGACAAAAAAGGTACATTGACAGTGTCAGAAAATCTTATGTGTGGTAAAAATCAATTCTAAAAATACTTAACTTGGAAAAGATGTTTACAGATTACAATAGGGCTGTTGGCACAAGTCTGAAGCTGTCTGCTTGGCATGGATAGAAGTCTCCTTTATTTTCATTTCTTTTTTAAAAAAACAAAAGGAAAAATATCAAGTAAAATCAACAAAATGTAAAAAAAATTATGAGTTTTAAGAATTTTCTCATACTCACAAATGTCTTCTGTTAGTAGAGAAATAGTTTCCTTGGTTCTCACATCTATTGTCTTGATGATTTGTATCTCCTATCAGTGGTTTCAGTGGTCCAATCTCTTCACTGTATCTTGCCTTGAATTTGAATACTTACTTTCTCAACTCTATATTTTCTTTCTCTCTATTTTTACTCTTTATTCTTCCATGACTTCTTTGATATAGTTGGGAAAATCAAGTAAAATAGTCAGAAAGGAAAGCATCTCTACTTTTCTTCTCACCTTTCAATTTAAGGGATATACAAAGACTTTTATAGAAAGAAGATGGTGGGAAATGCCTTTTTAAGTGCAAGAAATTATATAACCAAATACGTGTATATTTCTGCTCCATACTTGTAATGAAATAAATGTCTAGGACAGGGCAATTTATTTTCTTCTGAAATGTGGATGCATGTCAAAGCCCTTCTCCTTATAGTGAGAGAAGATTTAAGGTCCAATAACCATTATCTGAGTACAAAGTACTCTAGATCCTTTCAGAGACATTTAATAAAGAGAAAGACAAAAGATGCTTTAAAAAAGCAATAAGAAGATAAAAATACAAAAGAAAACATGAGCTAGTTTGAAATAGCCTAGGGTAAAACATTCTCTTATAAGATAGAATTGGAAATAGAAGAAGAAATACAAAATGCCAGGGGTACTTATGATGGGGGTGAACCAGGAGATCCTGAGACCCCAAATCACCATTCTTTTACACATTAAAGGGGACAGAGTTTCAGGGTTTACCCCCTCATTTATAGTAAGGTCAAATTTTAGAATGAAAAATAAATTTTAGGCTCATTGACTATGTTTATATTTGAAGCTTAAAAAATTGTCCCACTAAGTTAACGAACCAGATAATTCACTCCATATTGTGCCTAAAATACAACATATTGTAACTAAAGTACCTAAGTGAAGGGAGGTTAGGGAGGGAAATTCAGAGACAGAGAGAGAAAATGATGTCTCAGAAACACAGATGAAGAAACTGGCTCAGAAAGGTCTAGTGGATTTCTCACGACTACACATGACAGAGCAAAAAAATTGTAAATTTGTAGTATGCAAATGTTTTACATGTACTCTCTTAGACAAAAGGGAAGTGAGAGTAGTTGAAGCTCATAAACTGCTGAGGAATGGGAAAGAGAAGATTTGAGTTCTAGGACACTAAGGGAACAATGGACTGCTATGTTTTTCCTCCTTTTCCCTCCTCCCCCCAAAATCCCTCACATGATCCCTTTTTATATCTTCTCTCCATGACTTCCCCTCTCCATCCTTCATTCCAAAAAGGCCATTTTCTTTTACTCTCTCTCTCTCACTTCCTATTGAAAGCTATTGATAGGACCCTTTCCTCATTTTCTGGGAAAGAGCATTGTTTGAGGACTCTCTGAGGCCATAAAAAGAGTATAAAATCCTTAATCCCATGGATTGGATTACATGGCCTGAGAGATGCTTCTAAATGGGATAGAATCCCTTTATAATAACTGTCTCCCTCTTGCATAATTGAATTTGTCTTAATTATTTCTTGGAATTATTTATAGATTGTGAATTCAAAAGTTGATAGGAAAGTGCATTTGGGATAGTATTTGCCCTGGACAGCAGGGAGCAGTTACCCTAGGTGCCAAAGTTGCTAGTCATATTTCCAGAATTAAGATTCAAGGTCAAATGTTTCTTGACTCCAAATTCAGCACTTTTTCATTGTGCCACATTATCTTTCTAAAATGTCTAAGTGGAGGGAGGTTGGGAGTGCAATTCAGACAGAGACAGAGAAAAAGAGAGAAGGGAGGGAAGGAAGGAAGGAAGGAAGGAAGGAAGGAAGGAAGGAAGGAAGGAAGGAAGGAAGGAAGGAAGGAAGGAAGGAAAGAAGGAAGGAAAGAAGGAAGGAAGGAAAGAAGGAAGGAAGGAAAGAAGAAGGAAGGAAGGAAAGAAGGAAGGAAGGAAAGAAGGAAGAAAGGAAAGAAGGAAGGAAGGAAGGAAAGAAGGAAGGAAAGAAGGAAGGAAGGAAGGAAGGAAGGAAGGAAGAAGAAGGAAGGAAGGAAGGAAGGAAGGAAGGAAGGAAGGAAGGAAGGAAGGAAGAAGGAAGGAAGGAAGGAAGGAAGGAAAGAAGGAAGGAAGGAAGGAAGGAAGGAAGGAAGGAAGGAAGGAAGGAAGGAAGGAAGGAAGGAAGGAAGGAAGGAAGGGAGGGAGGGAGGAGGAAGGAAGGAAGGGAGGGAGGAAGGAAGGAAGGAAGGAGAGAGAAAAAGTTATATTATAAAGAAACCCTTTTCCCCATTATGCTTCACACTTGACCATCCTGGAACCCATATTCCCAATAACCATTACATCATCTCTATCTTAATCTTTTCCTAGTCTCTGTAGCTTACTAATGAGGTTCTGCCTTACATGAAAAGAGCTGTCATCCATAGCTTAGCTTCATGAGAATCCTCATTCATATCAACAGGGAATTGAAGTAAGGACATGACAACATTAAATATATTCAGCATATTTGTGTCCCAAAAGGAAACTCTGAAAACACATTCCTGTATAAATATTTTTGTCTTTGATGGTTTAGTCAGAAAGCATAATAGGAGCAGATAGTGTCTTCTTCATATGACCTTTGTAATTAAGGAAAAAAAGAAATTTGCATAATATCTATCATATATTTAAAAGAAATAGCAAGTTGGACGTAATAGATTTGCAGTTTCATGTGAAATAATTTTCTCGTATTATGTTATAAGAATGCTTGTTTTATTCCATAAATTAAACATTAAACAAATAAATAATTTTAAAGCCTACTGGGCTAAGCACTGAAAATGCAAAGAAAACCCAAACCAGATCCTGTACCCAAGGAAATCAGTCTATTGGAAGGGGATAATATGCCAATAACTATATACCAAAATAAATAAATGAAAATAAATGCATCCTTGCTGGCTGACTACTTGTTGATTTATAGACAAATCAAAAGAGGCTAAACTTACAGACCAGTGCATGTGTGGTACTTTTCATAGTTCTCAGTAATCCAAAGTCACCTCCTTATCACCTTAAAATCACACAAGTAGAATTTAAGTGACTTACTGTACACAGATTACACATTAAATGTGCTTTTGTAGATTGGCCTAAGGACCCAGTTATCATATAAAACACTGTTCCTATGGGAAAACAAACCTTGAGTTCCAAAGAATTAATTTTAGAAAACGGACTTTGGACACAAACATTTAGTAATCCAACCCTATTTTAAATTGAAGATTAATGCTGTTTTGTTTTTACAGTATACTATAGGAGATTAATTCCATGAATTTGGGGGATTTGCTGATAGAACTCCTTTACTTGTTTATAACTTTGTAGTCAATCAGATCAAGTATTCATTTTATTTTTTTAATCTCTTCTGGATAATTATGGGGGCAATTTAGTATTTTCAGTAATTTGAATACCTTGGACCAAGGACTAGTTTCTGTGTGGATTTATTTTCCCCTTTCTCCACACATTTGCCATTCATTCAGTTCCTTTTCTTTGTAATTCTTCATGCTATTTTTGCTCATGTGACAGTACTCATATCCAAACTCATTTGAGTTCATTTTTCAAGTAAGAATTCATGAGCAAATTAAGGTGTATTACATTTACTTCGCTTCCTCTTTCTGCTTAAATTTTTAAACATTTGAGATTCCTGTGATATGATTTCTCATATAGATACCCAAAGTTTTGTAGACTGTGTATAGGCATGATGGATCTCCAGGTGTTTATGTATTTTGATTAAATATTATATTTACATATAGTAGTTCCTGATTTTCTTAATGTCCTCATCCTTTTACATATTCAATTGACTAACAGCACTATCAGTGGGAAAATAGGTTTGTAGATGAATGCTGGAAATAAAACAAATGGGGTCAGCTTTTATCAATGGAATAAAGACTAGAAAAGAGTCAATTTCTCTGTTTCTTAGTGGAATTTTTTGGGTTTTGTTTGCTTTGTTTTTAAAGGGTATAAATATAATATAGTCATCTTAAATATACATTCTCCTAAATAAAATTTAAGATATATGAGATCATCTTTTGACTATTGCTTGCCCTCTCTCATCTATATCTGAATTAGATATATTTGAAGCTTATCTGCATCTATATAAGATCAAAATCTTTCAAAAGGCAAATAGGCAATTGAAAGAAACTACTTTTTACTTGGAGTGGAAGGCATATGTCATTCATTCTTAATTAAATTTATTTAATGACTGAGGACTATGAAAAATAAGATAGATTGCTTTGTAGATATACTTTCAGTCTGGACTCACACACAGACAGATACACACAGAAAAGTAGAACATGAGAAATACATAATTTACTTGACTAAGAATAATGTTTTATACTCATAGTCACTGGAGTGAATTTTTTATTTCTTATATTATACTCTTTAGTCACTATTCAGCAATGGTATGACTGATAAACAAATAATGAATCACTGCCTGAAATGAATGACTCTTCTATGGTATTTGCAAAGTCCTTTTTATACATACTGATATGTGACCCTTCTCATGAATGAAATATGGCAACGAACATAAACACAATATCGTTTTGTGTCTCTTTTTCCCTATGTATTTTAATCTCAAAGACAGAAATATGAAAGAAAAGAGAAATGATTCTGTTTTACTCAAAGCAGGCCAGACTATTTAAAAAAAATTCATCATGGCACTTTATTTTTTCCCCTCAAAATGGTAAGATTGAAAATAGAGATTAGAAATTTTGATTATCTATATACATTTAACAACCTATTTTTAAGGCAAAGCTATTGAAAGGAGTCATATAGCTGACAATTTAAATGAACTCATTTCCTAGTAAAATCGAGTATTTGTATGGAGAAACAGAGAGAGAGAGAGAGAGAGAGAGAGAGAATGCTATATATGTATAGATAACATTTTCCTTAATGTTTCTGATTGCTTTTGCTTTACTAATAAACTTGAAAGACAGGAATTTTTGGAATGTGTCCACTGTTTGAATATATTATTTATTCATGATATACAATATTATTACCCAATTTAATTAGTGGCAATATAACTGAGATTTATATTCAATTCTGAATGAATATAATCAAAAACTCTACAAATCTTAAAACATTTCATTTAGGTCAAGTAGTAATTTTTTCCCCTATGAATACAAATGTCTTTCAGATAAGTAAGTAAATATCTCATCTTCAGGTTTTTGATGAACACACTCTTACATCTGTTGATATCATCAATTTATTTAATTTAAGATTAGATTGTAAAGTAGGAATCTTTATTTTTTGGACCAAAATCATTTCTAAATTTTTAGGAAAATTTATATATATATTTATATATACATACATACATACATACACATACATATAGATATTCAAATTGTGACACAGTGAACTTTATTTCTAGTAATCCTTTCACCTACAAAGACATGCCTTAAATATGTGGTTTTAAAAGTTAAATTTAATAATGGAAAAAAAATTATATAAAATCATCTACATTTTAATATGTTTTACCTGATTTCACATGTATAATTGATGTTATATTGTTTGCCTTCTCAATAAATGAAAGAAAAGCAGGAGAGAGGGAAAAATTGAAACTCAAATTTTTAAAAAATGTTAAAAACAGATAATAAAATTTTGGAAAATAAAATAATTTCAAAAATAAAGCTAATTAAATAAAATCATTTATATTATTTTAAAATTAGATAATATTTTTCAAGATATCACCTTTATTTCTTTTATCAAAACCCACTTAGTTAAAGCAGGAAAAGAAGCTGAACACCCCATTTAAGTATAAACAATTTATTTTCAGAGTACTTTTTTGAGGGAGAGGAGGTAATATGGAGTGCTAAACTTCCTTGCTGTGTATATTTATAAAACTCAAATATATTTTACATATAAAAATAATAAATACTAAAAATTTAGCTTGTTATTCAGACTCTCAATGATGCCATCCAGCAGTCCTCAAACTTTTTAAATAGGGGGCTAGTTCACTGTCCCTCAGACTGTTGGAGGGCCGGCCTATAGTAAAAACAAAAACTTTGTTTTGTGGGCCTTTAAATAAAGAAACGTCATAGCCGTTGGTGAGGGGATAAAGATCCTCAGCTGCTGCATCTGGCCCGTGGGCCATAGTTTGAGGACCCCTGCTAGACCAACTGGTCATAAAGATCTCTTAGCAAAGACATTGGAATAGTTTGTTCTTTCCTTCTTCAGTTTCATGCAGACAGGGTTTAAGTCATTTGCCCAGATATGAATCACATATCTATTTGCTCAAGATGACACAACTAGTAAATGTCTGAGTTCAGATTTGAACTCTGCTCTTTCTGGTCTCTCTGACTTCAGGCCTAGTGCTCTATCTACTGTACCTTTAGATGTCCCATAAAAATATACTTTAGATTCAAGTAAAGTCCAATTAAAAATGGTAAAGGGAAAGTGAAAATATATAGAAACAAGTGAAGAAAAAAGAGTGAGACAGAAGGAAGATAAGGAGAGACTCAATAAGTTATAAGGTAAGTGAACATAGGAAATAAACTTTTTTCTCCCACAATCATCTTTTCAAATATGGGGTACTTTTGGAATATGAAATCACTTCCCTTTAAAAATCTAATTCATTATCTATCTGCTATTCACAATTCTTCAACTGTTTTAGTCCTTGATCCATCTCTGGCCATATGGAGGAATAAGGAATAGAGAGATTATTTTAAGGCTATGAAATCAACATCTTTTCTTAAGGTATTTACCAGATGAATTCAATTTTAACACTCTATTCAATCCATGGTCTAAAGAACCTTCCTCTTACCTGGATTAACTATATTTAAAAATTTAAGTTTCCTAAGATTATCCACTTATTAGGCACATATATAGAAACTATATGTATATATAGTTCCTCTATAGTTTTTATTTATGTTAGTAAATTTATAATTATATAAATTTTTGTGTATACTATATATTTAAATGTATATGAAATATTTGCTTAACATAGTCCTTTTCACATAGTAGATATTTATAAGTAAGTAAATAGGCTAATAATTAGATAAACTGCTAACAAATAACATGGAAAAATATATAAATGAATAATTATTGGAAAACCAATTTGCTCTTTGATATCCTGTTTAATTATGGGAAAATCCATTCCTCGAGTAAAGCCTTACATATCAATAACATGTCTCATATATAAGCTAAAATAAAATGGATTGCAAATTGGCTTTCATTTTTAGAATATTAATTCAGATCAGATTAGAAAATTATAATTTCTATTCAACTAGCAACACCATTTTTGTCAGCATCCTATTTACATCTTATCTTTTCAGTCAAAAGTGTTGAAAATCTACTCTTTATCCGTTAGCTATCTTTCTCAATTGATCTTTCAGAGAATGAAATGTTAGTTTTGTGAAAATTTACAATAATTGATTTTAAGTATTGTTCTTAAAACTTTTATCTTTTTGATCCCTTGTTTTGTCTATTACCAATTATTTATTGTCCTCAATATTGTCAGTGATTGTTGACAAATAACAGTTAGAAATTCTATGGAGGGAAATTATCAAGTATCCTGTTTCTTTAACCAAAAAGAAATAAATTAGGGAGTATTTTTTTATCTTACTTCACATTTATAAAGGCATTCTACCAAGCTTCCAAGGTTTTGTCCAAAACATAACTTATTTTTCCTCTAAAACCTGTTCCTCTTCCAAATTTTCCTGTTTCTACTAAAAGCATCCTTTTCATTCCAGTTTTTTATGTTTTTTCAAAGGTGACTGGTAGATTCTTCCTCTACCTTTCCCTCTGGTCCTAGTAAATCTTGAAAGTTTTTATTTTTGATCTTTTGAAATGTGGTTAGACTTTATGTTTTCTTTTGTTTTTTTTTTTTCTAAATCATTTGCTTTACTAATTCTTGTCATCTTGTGGAGTCATTGGGTACTGCTTGGATTCTTTGTCAGGAGATCTATTACTTAGGTAAGGCTTTTCACCTTCTATTATAAGGTATTTATTTTCCCATTAGGCCCTTTAGAACTCTTATTTCACATATTCAAAAATTTTAATTTCTTTCTTATTTTTTCCAGATATTTTTGTAAGCCTTGTGACCAAACCATTTTCCCCACTGACATTCTGCTTACAGTTGTTGTGCAGTTAGTGTTTTCTTCTAGGTTTATCTCTTGGACATCTCATAATGTTTCTTTACAATTTGGGGTACCTTCTTCAATTAATTCATGTTTCTAATCTAAGGCATTGATTTGTTTGATTGCAAACACATGTGTATATGACACAGCAGTCTTTTCTTATTCTGAGATGGGAGTGGGAGGTTTCAGATCCTGTTGAGTTCTGATCTTAACTTTCTAGGTTCCTCTTGCTGTCTTGAACCTGTCCAAATGCATCTCTGTCCAGAGCATTTGTTCAATTAAGCGCATGGTGATTTTTCTGAGAAGATGCCTTTTCAAGATATCTTTTTGTGAAGTCTTGGACTGTATGAAAGAGATTTGGTTGTCTTTTTCTGTGTTTCTTTACCTTTATTTGAACTGATACCTTTTTTAGATCATTGTTGATGTATATGTGAGAGAGTTGATCTACGCCATTCATGTGGCCAATTTAACCATGTTTAACTTTTAAAGCCTTTTACAAACTAAGTCCCAATCTATTTTTCTAGCTTCGTTGTACAATACTTCTCCTTCTCGCTTTTGTGATCTAGCCAAACTACTTTCTCTCTTCCTCAAATATCTCTATCCTCTGTCCCTGTGCTTTAGCTCCCATTACTGATTTGCTATAACTAAAACATACTCCCTTCACAGAATATGTCTCCTTCTTAAACAGCTCAAGCTTCATCTTCTGCATGTAATCTTCCTTGATCTCTCAAACTGCAAGGTTTTTCCCTCATTAAGCACCTTGTATTTAGCTATTGTGGTTGTGTTTGTTCTTTTTATACTTTCCCCCATTAGAATAAAGTTTCTTGAGAGTTTTTATTCCATTATAGTTTGTCAAGAAAACCCAAAATGGGGTCGACTGAAAATGACTAAACAACAACAAAAAACACAGAGCAGGCATTTAAAAATGATTATTAATTGGTAAATTGAATTTGAATTTATGGATGATGTAGTCATACTGTATATAGGTTTTTCTGAATTCTTCCTTCCTTTCTTTGGCTATAAGGTTTTTTCTTTTGGGGTGGAGTAATATGCCAGTAAAAATCAGTATAACTTCACCTGACATGTGAATTGTTGAAAGTAATAGTAAAATTTTGGCTTCAATATTAGCACAGATTTAAACCTTTAGTTTGGAACACAATGACTTTAGGAGAAGAATGGCTTGAAAATAAATTTCTTTTTATCAAGATCCTAGCAGGATTTCTAGCTACTATGATTTGCCTTACTGCTATGTCATGCTAAAATTATAGATTACTTTGTTCATTTAAAAATGATTTAGCTGATAATAACTTTGACATAAGTGGCTTTTATTTAGAAGTATTCATTATGGAGTCATCTGTAGAGCAAAAGCTTTTTTTTTTTAGTTTTTGTTTTAGTTGGAATAAATATTTAGTATTTACTTTCTGATAATTTGAATATTCAATGTTGTTTTTGAAAATATTGAGAGTGTGGTAAGATCTGTATGTTTTTTAATAATTTTATATACATTTTAACTATACAACTTTAGCAACATGATTCTCAACCTTCTTATGATATTTTTAAATCCCTTTGTAAATTTAACATCAAGGAAACTTGACTTAAAGAAAGAACCATTAGAAAAGCACAAATTTGGTTACAATATGAAATGTTTACCAAATATATTCTTTTGAAAACCATATATTTATTTTTTTCTTTGCTTGTTTAAAAAATAACAGAATATCACCAAACTTTATATACCACAGTCCAGCTTAATTTCATCTCTGATAATGGCACTGGTGAATATTATATAGGGAAGAAAACATGACTTACTTATAGGAGCACAGGATTTTCAAGTGGAAAAGACTTAGAGAGCATCTAGCCCCATGTACCTCAATTTATAGATAAGGGAGTAGGTGCAAAGAAGGTAAGTGAATGTCCTTTATAATTAAAATTAAAATGGCAGAACCTGGATTCAAATCCAGGTCTTCTGACTCCAAATCTGATTCAGTTCAAAAAGTATTTATTAAATACCTCTAATCTAGTGTTCTCTACTTTCACATTACCTAAAGATCACCTCAAAGGATTAGAAGTATATCATTTTAGGAAGTTGTTTCACATCTTTAGGCTTCAGTTTCCTAATCTATAAATTGAGAGAGGTAAGGCTTGACGACTTTTAAGGTCTCTCCTAGCTCTAGATCTCTATCTTTATGATTCCTAAAATCTCTTACCTCATTTAAATAATCTAGTATAGGTATAACATCTATAAAATAATCCAAACTTTCTTTATTCTATTTTTTAAATTCTTTATCAAGTTTTAGGGTGATAACATCTATATATTTATTCTGCTTATTAGTGGTAACTTTATCTTAACTATAAATGCATTTATATTTGTTTCATCTATGCCATTCTTTTTATATGGATTTTTGTCCTATTCCCACATCGTCTTTGTTTTTCCAGACTAAGGGTATTAATTTTTCAGTCTACCCTCATACCTTCAATCTCCTAAATCATTTTATTTTCCCTTTCCTGGAATTTCTCTTGTGTTTCTCTTGAGTTATATGACCAGAACTATTTGCAGTGTTCCAAGTAGTATTTCTGCTTTATTTCCATTACCTTATTTTGATCATGTCTAACATTTTGCAGGCCTTTATTTAGACACAGCACAATAGTAGACTAAAGTCTTTAGCAAATAGTTGAAAATGATTCCTAGGTCAGAGATCACCCTTTCTGGTGCAACGACTCATAGCTCAGATTCTGGAGATAGATATAAGGGCTTCTTATATAATATATAAGTAAAATAAAGCTCACATTTATAAAGTGTTTTCAAGTTTTATAACAACTGAAAGATAGTTTTTATTTCTCCTAAATACAACACTTTCTATTTGACCATATTACAAATCATTGACTGACTACTTATCCATGCACTCACCGAGACTCAATACGATTGTTTTAAAATATAGCCTTAGCTCTTTTTGTGGTAACTAAGAACTGGAAATTGGAAAGGGATGCCTCAGTTGGGAAATGGATAAACAAGCAATGAATATGACTTTAATGGAATATTGTTGTGCTGTAAGAAATGAAAAGCAGAATGATTTCAGAAAAACCTGGAAAAATTTAAATAAACTGATGCATAATGAAGTAAACACAACAACTTTGTACATCGTAAAGCAATATTGTTCAATGAAGAACTGTGATTGACTTAGCTAATCTCAGAAATACAATGATTTGAAACAATTCCAAAGGACTTACGAAGAAGCATACTATCTGCCTTCAGAGAAAGAATTGATATTGATTGAATACAGATTAAATCATGCTATTTTTGACTCTTTCATTTTTTTCTTTTATTTGAGTTTTCTTGTACAACATGACTAATATGGAAATTTTTTACATGATTGCATATGAAATCTCAGGGAGGGGAGAGGTAACAGAGATAGAATTTGAAACTCAAAACTATAAGTAAAAATGTTTAATTTTTAAAAATTTAGTCTCATTTTCTCACTGTAATCTTTTGTGTCATCTGCATACCCAGAGAGCATTGTGGTGAAAACTTTGAACCAGTATAAAGCATGCATGCACATGCTCGCATACACACACACACACACACACACACACACACACACACACACACACCTTAATAACAGTCCTAGAATCTTTCCAGGAAAACTGGAAAGCATTTCCAAGGCCATTGAGTCTTACTCCTTCGTTCTACACAAGAGGAAATTGAGTCTCATAAATATGACTTATCCAAAGTAATAAATATCAAAAGTAGGATTGAAAGGTAGAACCTCTTACTCTAGATCTTACTCTTTTTCCCATCAATGCATAAAAATTCCCATTTACTCCAAATTTCAGTGTCTCTAAATAGCCTTAGCTATGACTAATATATTTACTTCAATCCCATATTAAAGCAATCTTTTCAAGTAGTCATTATTGTAGAACCAAGTTAAAGTAATGCTGAAAATCTAAATAAATACATCATTTGATTACCCCTTGCCTTTGTCAATCTGTTTATTAATCCTACAACAAATGACCTAAAAATGCCCTGTTACAGAAATGGTGTTCCCTTTCTTCTAGTAAATGATTCTTATTTAAGGGTTTAATGATCTTTTTCCTCTTTATAGATGCTAATAGTTTATCTCCTATGGAAGTAGGACTCTGCAGGCTTTAGTTCTCAGGATCATCTCCAAAGGATTCATAATATTTCATTCATGTTGTCCCATCAGTAGACCTGAGTCCATAACTTGACTCTGACACTAATTTGTGTGACATTAGGCAAGTATCCCTATTTTTCAGATCATGAAACTGAGGCTAACAAAGATCAAGTGATTTACCCAGGGTTATACAACTAGTAAATGCCTGAGGCTGGATTTGAACACTGATCTTCTTGACTCCAGGCTCAATCTTCTTTCCACATATGTAACCTCTATATCTCACTAGATGACCTCTGGAGTCCCTTCCAACTTTAAATCAATGATTCTGTAATCTTATCCACTTTGAATTTTAATTTATATTCCATTATTCTGAGTGGAGCTAAGAAAAGTTAAGTTTTCCACTTGTGAATTCGTCTTTGTAATTCAATCCTCTTTTGCTGTTCTATATTTAAACTGACCTACTTGTTAATATTACAACTCCCTGATTCTCAATCATTGGGTGCTTTTCAAGTTTCTGCCAGTTCACTTTCATACAATTTGAGCACCCACTTCTCCTGAACATATAAAGGAAAGAATCGCAGATTTGGTATCGGAAGGGATGAATTTAACTCTTCTCTACACTTCTACATATGACACTGCTTTGATTCTTATAAGTCTTAGGTGATCTAATATGAGAGGGTTTTTTTAGGGGGGGTTTTCGGGGGGGAGGGCATTTTTTAAATAGTTCATATTGTTTAATGTTCAGAAGGTAGATGTGGAGGGCAAAGGGCAAAGCTTGGCTCCTTTAAGAAAAGTATCTGGCAAGAAGCAATTTTGAAAGTGGTGCTGGAAAGAGGTAAGTGATATGATACAGTAATGACCTTTTATCATAAACAAAAGGCAAATGAGGGCTATGTGAGGGAGTTGAAAGTCCCTACTCAGCCACCCATTTAATCTGATCCTAATTGGAACATTAGGTCACAAGAGAAGCAGTGCCTGCATGGTCTCAGAATTCTTTGGGATCTTTCTCGCTGACTACAAAGGAAAAAGGAAACTAAAAGCCATTTATCCCAAAAGGAATTGGTTAGGAAGTACCTTGAGAATATTCAAGAATTTTAACACCTTTTACTAGATTTCCAGCAGAATGTGAAAGCTGGGCTAACCAGATGCATAAGGGGCCAAAACAGCTGAGGATTTCTAACTCCCAAATTTCAAGGAGTTTCAGAAGTCTGTCATAGTGGCTACTGTCCAAGTTTTAAAGAAATCTAAGTGAGCAAAAGTTTAAGAAATAGTAACTGTTAAAGTTACAACTCTGTAATAAAGTTACAAAGTTTGGTTACGTACAGGTTCAATTTCTTTTGCTACTTAATCCAAATAGTCATTTGGATTTTTGTCTCATTGTAATAGCTTCTCACTGTTTGCTTTTTAATAAAAATAACCAATGCTAGGATTGTGAGCTTTTATCTTCTCAGTTAAGAGAAGAACCTAATTGTTTGTACTATATTCAATCACTGAAGATTTTTGGTTCCATCTTGAATTTCAGGCATTCCTAGGTTAAATTAACCATTCATTCATTAATCCATTTATTAAACAAATATTTATTGAGAATTTTCTATACAAATAGCTCTATGAGATATAAGGATGAATAAGACATCACCCTTATCCTAAAGTACTTTCCAATCTAATAGAAGAGGCAAAGGTATACTATAATAGTGATAGCAGTATAGGATAGGTGACGAGAAATTCATTAAGTACAAGAAGACCTGAGTTCAAACCTCATCTCTATCATTTATTGCTATGTATACTTTGAGAACTCATTTAATTTCTATGGACCTTAGTTTCCTCAACTGTAGCAGGAGGGATTTGCACTCACAGATCCCTACATCTCTGACTCCTGAGGAAGCATATCTTATAAAGTCAGCCTTCTAGTTCACTGTCAGTAAAGGTCACCATTGGTATCAAAATTTCTCTTCAGCTTATACCAGAGGAAGTTATCTGAGGTTCTTTTTTGCACTCACTTCAATCAACCTTTTCTTATATTTATTTTTATATCATTTCCTCTAAATAAAATATAAGGCTTTTGAAGACAAAATTTGCAGTTTTTCATCTTTTTATTTCCATTGTCCAACATAGAGACATATATTCCTTGATACTTCATCAAAAAGTTCAAAAGAATCAAACACTTTTGATTTAGACTAATCAAAAATCCATGTGATAGTGTCTTATATTTAAAGCAAAAAAAATTTAGAACTTTGAAAGCCGTATGCTGCCTTAAAAATAACCAAATAAAGCTATAAGCAGAAAAAATATTTTTTAAACCTGAATATTAAAATTATTACAATTTAAAATGAGAGAAATGTCAACTAATTTAGACCATAATGACGTGAATAGCACATTTCACACTCTTTTGAATGATTTTACTATATAAGTAGAAAACGTAATCTTTCTACTATTCAATACAACAAAATACAAAGCATTGATTGGATATTTGTGCCACTTTGCCAAGTACTTTATAGTGAGCTACTGCAAAGAAGGGAGAGGGGGCAGTGTGCACTCGCTTACTTATATGACCTTAGTCAAATCATTAGTGAATATATTTATGTTTGCTTTCCCAGCTAAGTTAATTCCTGGTGTTAGACCCTATTTTAATAATTCAGATCAACACCTATGCTTTATGTATTAGTAAGACTTAGGGAGATACTTGAGGTATATATGAGTTAAAAATCTGACCCAAGGTCAACTAGCTAGAATCAGAAGTGAGACTATAATCCAAGTCTTTTTAATTCCAGACCAAATTTTCAATTCACTTTGCCTTCCTCAACATGTAAATTGAGAATAATAATACTTGCAGGATCTGTGTCCCAGATGAGTGAGATTGCCTTATCAGTCAGTAAATTCTCCCTAACTAGAATTCTTCAGGATAAGGCTAGATATTAAGGATATTAGAAAATGGACTTATCATTAGTTAAAGGATTTGACTAGACTTGTCAGACTTCTAGATGGGTGATACAGTTTATAGAATGCTGGATGTCAAGTCAGGATGTTTGTTATTGTTGTTGTTCAGTCGTTTCAGGCACGTCTGATTCTTCATGACCCCAGTTGTAAAATGAGCTGGAGAATGAAATGGCAAAACACTCTAATAGATTTGCCAAGAAAATTTCAAATAGGCTTATGGATAGGGACGTGACTGAAATAACTGAAAAAAATTATTCATTGGGGTCAACCTTGAATAATTAGCCCTTCAAATTATGTCATAAATAAGGAACCAAGTCTCACGAAATAATAAAAAGTCATTCTAGAGTGATATGTTTCATTAAGTTATAGCCCTGAACTTTTACTACTTTACTAAGTTTTGTTTGCAAAGTCATTGCTTCAATGGGATACAAACATCATCTTTACAAAAATAATATTGAAAGAAAATAATAACCTAAATTATTTGCATATTTATCAGCATAAGCAGTACTTTCACAAACAACAGTGTTCAGCAGGCTGAGAACTAAAGACTAAGCAGCCATTCATTTTAATTTGCATTTGCTCCACAAGTTTATTTTGTTGAAAGTCCAGGAATTTGTTATGAGTGTAACTCAAACTCTTTAAATTTATAGTATAAGAAGAAATTTTTCCTGCTTCATCACATGGTTGTTAGAAATAAAACTAATTCTCAGTTATTTGAAATAGTTACAGCTCTGCCTGAAATATTTTGTACCAAATTTCAGAAAGTTGTGCATCAAATGAATATTTTTTTAATTTATTAAATTCTAGTCTCAGAAATTTCCCAGTTGTATGACCTTGGGCAAGTCAGACACAAATGAAACAACTACAAAAACACTGAAACAGCTACATGGCAAAGTGGATGAAGCATATCTTTCTTAATTCAACTCTGATCTCAGACACTAAATTTATGTATCAAGACACTTACTATATGCCTTGTTTTACGCCCTAGAGTAATAGGGTATAGGAGGAGTTTGAGATATGAGATCTAGGATAGATGGATTAAATTTTTTATTGTTGAATTCTGTCTATAATAAAAACATTTCCAAACTCTAGCCAGTTATTTAGACTTTTGATACAAAACATAGAAGTACAAAAGAAAAAAAAAACAGGATCTTATTTGCTATGTTGTGACTCAATTTGCATGAAAATGCAATAAATACTTGAAAATGACTTTCAGATTTCTTGAAGACATAAAGAATACTTTGATTTGTTGAAGATTGGTCCCATCCACACAAAATGACCATTTCTGAAGTCAGTCTTGGTATTGTTATTTATATGAAAAATCTTCTGATGTTGGTGTTTGTTCCCTAAGTGTGGGATAAAGAGCAGTGCTACATAAAATATATCTTTGCATTATGAAGTCTTTAGTTCTCAGCTGCTGAGCACTGTTGTTTGTTACAGTACTGCTTATGCTGATGGTGTCTGAGGTCAGATTTGAACTAAGAAAGATGTGCTTTATCCACTTTGCCATGTAGCTGTCCCTTTCAGTGTTTTTCAGTTGTTTAATATGTGTCTGACTTGCTCAAGGTCATACAACTGGGAAATTTCTGAGACTGGATCTTAATTCAAGTCTTCCTGACTCCAAGCCCAACTCTCTATCCACTGCACCACCTTTATTATAATTGTATTTGTTTTTCTACACTGTCATAAAGAAGATGGTGGGATACTGTTTGATCTACAGTTGAAACACATATGAATGTCACTGGGTTGTTTGTTATTTTAAACAATAGAGCTAAATGAACAGAATTACTTATAGCATTTAGAAACAGAATGTGTGTGTGTGTGTGTGTGTGTGTGTGTGTGTGTGTGTGTGTGTGTAAATATTAGAGTGTTTGGGTTATTTTAAGTATTCTTAATTCCTTATCTCACTATGCTTTAGTTCTTTCTTCTTTGAGACAAATATTAACCCATAAATATCTATAACAAAAATACTTTTTGATGGTAAAAGCAATACTGCATTTGAAGTTTAGAAATCATTTCGTGTTCATTCTTCTTTAAAATAATTTCCCCCCAATATCTCTCAATGGACATTGGTTATTTTTTAAATAAGCCTAAATGCAAAACACTTCCTGTGACCTATGAAAGTCCATGAAAATTTATCACTTTCCTAAGAAATTTCATAAAGATGGAATGGAAAATTGAAATTATAACTACATCAATAATGAAATTTTAAAAACCCTTTCCTTTACACATAAATAAATAATACTTTTATAGTTACATGAATTCATAACTTCACATATAGATACTCCAAGAGGAGGAAGATCATGACCAACAACACTCATTCCATTTGATTCTTACTCTTGTCCTCTCATAAATCAGCAGTGAACATGCTGATAACCTCGCTCTGGTTCTACAATGAGACCTTAACCTTTCTTAGATAGAACATAGACTGTTCATCATTTATCTTTATTTCTAAGATTACCTTCTTTTCTGGTCATATGTCTCTCTCACTGATGACATTCTTTTGGCCTGTTTGTTAACTTATGGGTAAAGAGGTCAAAACTATTCAAATTTGATAAAAATGAATATAGAGGTGGTGTAACCACTTATTCATTTAAGAAGCATTTTTTGAAATACCTTCTATAGGTTAGGAACTGTGCAGGGTGCTGGAAATATGAAGACCAAAAAAAAAAAAAGAGTTCATTTCCTCGAGTATTTTACATTTGGAGTGAGGGGAATGTTGGAGGAGATATTAAATGATATGAATACAGAAAATTAAGTACAAGATATGTACAAATAAAAAGCAAAATAATTTCTTGCAGGGGACATCTAGCAATAGAGGTGAGGATAAGGATAGATTTTCTGTGCCTGAACTGAGCTTTGAAAGGAGGCAGATATTCTAAAAGACAAGTGAAGAAGGACCATGATAGCTTGAGGGAAAAATAAAATTGAATGATAATTTTCTAAAGATGGAGGAGACAATTACTAGTATATAACCCAATTGTAGCAAATTCTATGTAAAATATTTTTTATTTTCATCATTATATTTAGTCTGAGATTTGCCAGGAGGTACTCCTTCTACTAAAGCTATTGAGACCTTAGCACCTTAGCAGAAGATTTGCTATGGCTGAAAATATTCATCATAGGCAGCCTTCTGTTGATACATCTTTCTGAACTTAGTTTGGCTGACCCTCAGAGAGTAGGAACCGGAACCTCAATTGTGAGACATGTCATCAGATTGTTTCCAGATTGACAGTACCTGTTAGAACTTAGGATGAGTTGGATGGCTCAGAGTACATTTGATTCAATCACTCATTTTACAGTGAAGGAAATTGAGTCCCAAGGAAGTAAAGTGATTTGTTCAAGATTATAGAAAGTCAAAGGCAAGTCTGTTTCCAAAGCTCTAGAGGTACTTGTCTCTTCTGTGCCACATTATCTTTCCTGTTGTACTTATTGTTCAGTTGTGTATAGGGTTTTTCAAAGCACTTTCCACAACCATCTTCCATGATAATTTTTGTTGTTCAGTTGCCTTTCAGCCATGTTTGATTTGTCATGATGCCATTTGGGGTTTTCTTAATAGATAGAGTGGTATGGTTTACCATTTTCTTCTTCAGTTCATTTTACATATGAGGAAACTGGGACAAACAGAGGTAAGTCATTGACCCAGAATCACAAAGCTAGTGAGGTTCTGCAGCTGGATTTGAATTTAGGTCCTTCTCCTGACTCCAGGCCTGATACTCTATCAACTGTACAACTTAACTACACAACTGTAGCCTGGCCTTCAAGGAACTAGAGTAACACCATGCCAAAATGAAACATCACAATAGGGCTTCAATGAAAGTTTTGTCATGATTTTTGTTAACTAGTCCAAAGTCACACACATTTAGTGAGAGTCTGAATCTGGATTTGAATTCAGGAAGATAGTCTTCCTGGTGAGAGTCTGAATCGAGATTTGAATTCAGGAAGATAGTCTTCCTGACTCCAAGCCCAGCACTCTTATCTGCTCATAAATTAATTATATTAACATAAAGTTTTTTCTCCATTAAAAGTTTAAAATTTTTATTAGAAATAACAACTATCAGTCATTCAACTAAATTTGCTTAATAACTTTATAATCAATTGCCATTAATGCATAAAATAGCAATATACTGTTTTTACTTCCTCCAAGTCTTCATTTTCCTTTATTCATTCATCCTCATTTACTGTTCCTTATATAAGTATGGATAGCATGTACATCATTCTGATTCTGATCTTTTCACTTGCATCCTGTCAAAAATGTTTTTTCCTGTATTTATTGCAATCTTTTTAAATTTTCAGGCTTATATTCAATAACATTAATAGGATATAATCTATTTCACCATTCTCCTATTGTTAGGTTATCTAAATTACTTCCTTTTTTAACAACATGAAATTTTTTAAATTTTATTTCTATTTCATTTTGAGACTGAATGTCTTCATCTCACCTAGGCTAGAAATGCAATGACTACTCCTAAGTTCCCATTATGCTGGTTAGCTCAAAGGATTTAACCTACTCCATTTTTCCTCTGCATATCAGTTCAGCTTTCCTTAACTATTTTGGTAGTCCTTTGCTTCCAGGGAACTCTTCATATTGGTTGTTGTTGTTCAGTCATTTCAGTTTTCCAACTTTTTATGATCTCACTTGAGATTTTCTTGGCAGAGATATTGGAGTGATGTGCCATGTCCTTCATTAGCTCATTTTTACAAATGAGAAAACTGAGGTAAATAGGGTTAAGTGACTTGCCCACGCTCACATAGTAAGTTTTTGAAGCCTAATTTGACCTTACGTCTTCCTGACTCCAGACTTGGCATTCTATCTACCGCCCCCACCTAGTTGTCCCATCATATTGGTACTGGAGTTAATACAAATAACTGATTGGTTTTAGCCCTACTGGAACTCAGAATTCTCAGATTCAAGCAATCCACAAGCCTTGGTCTCCTTCAGCTACAGGCACTACTTAGAAGCCTACACCACCTTGCTTGGTTAATTACATTATCATGTTGTTACAAAACTACTAACAGATTAAGAACATGCTGATTACTAGAGATCTCTCTGAAATAATCAGAGAAGCTACATAGTACAAACGTAAAATTTCATTTATAGTAAATTAGTATTAGTATATAGTTATATTAAAGGTGCTTATGACTTTACAAGGACATTATACATAAACTGTGTTAATACATTTACTAAACCATGATAAAATGCTAAAATATGAACTTCCAATGAATGTTCTACATTTAATGACTCAAATGTTGACATAACAGAAGTGTGCAATATAACAAAGTAACAGCAAAGAGTCTATCTGTATTCTAACGGTCTGTACAGAGCTTAAAACAAATAATATCACCATCACCATCCTGACAAGTATTAGCTGCAATAGAACCCTTAAATTACTTTTATCCTTTTTTCAAAGGACATTTGAAAGGAATTTCATATTCATTTAAATTTGAAACTTTAACTTATTTTCCCTGAGACAGATTTAATAAAAAAATATTGCTTTGACCTAAACAGAAAATTGTACATAAAGTTTATCAACATTTATTGACTAACAAATTACTGATCCCTATATTTGTTTTTATTATAGAGAGTGGGGTAGAGAGAAAAAGAGATATAAAAGAAATAAAAAGCACAATTCTATTACCCATAAAACTCCTGGTTTAGTTGGGAGATCGAAAATATTTTTTAAACCTATACTTAACACTGGAAAAAAAAAAGGATAATCCAGGGTCAATTGAGATGTGATTGCTGAAATGGTAGTCTGAGTAGAGAGGTTCAATTCAATTCAACCATCATTTATTAAGCATCTACAATGTTCCAAGCATTGTGTTATGTCCTGTGGGTACAAAAAAAACTAAAAATTAAATATTCTTTGCTTCCAAGGAAGATCCCTTTTTGGGGATGGCAGGAGATGCAGGAATTAGACAGGTATACAGATAATTAAATGTGAAATACATTGAAGATGAAAATGTACTACATTGAAAGCTGACCTTCATCCCTCTCCCTACTTTTTTCTAACCTTCTAGATTTTGCCACCATATCTCAGCTGCCTTCTCATTCTGAAACTCCTCTCAACAGCTGAAACTCCTCCTCCTGGAACATTTAGCCCCTTCTCCCATTTGTTAGTTCCTTCTATGAAGAAGAGCACCAGTCATTTTGAGGAAGAGCACCAGTCAACCATCCTTCATTCTCCCCCCTCACTCTAACTCTGACTTTCTAGATTTTGCAAACATGTCCCAGGTAGAGATTTCCCGGCTTTGCTTCTTCAATTCCCTTTCACCCATTAGAAAATATACTTCTCAAGTAGAGGAAATCAGCTTTCTTTTTTGCTTAGCTCAATGCCTGACATATTGTAAGCTCTTAATAAGTGTTTATTGACTACTTTGTAGAAATGGTTTTGCCTCTGAAATATACTGGCTATATGTAACATTGACGAAGACATTGAACTTTTTTGGCACTCTAAGCAGCTTACTAAAACTATAGAATGCAGGGATAAAACTATGGATTTGCAGTGATGAAAGGAATTTCCTCTTCTGAGATTTTCCTATGTATTTGGCTCTATTCCTATTCCTTAGTAATGAGGAAAAAAGAATTAACAGTTGAAATAATTAAGGAAAACTTCCCAAAGGTGAGGTACTTATACTTCCCTTGAAGGAGGATAAGGATGTTGAGAGACAGGTGAAAAAATAGGTAATTCTAGGAAGGGGGAAAAGGGAATGTGCAAATTCACAAAAGTGGGAAAGTATGAATTTACTTTTGGGAATACCTACTGTCCTATCATAGTTGAAAACATAAAATAAATAGAAGGGGGGACTTGAAAGATAGCTTGAACCAGCTTTTGGAGAGCCTTAAAATGGCATACTGAAAAAGCTGCATTTTATCTTAGAGATGATTATCATGATGATGAGGAAGAAGAGGAGGAGAAAAAGAGGAGGAGGAGAAAGAAGGGAATGGAGAGAAGGAGGAGGAGGAGAAAGAGGAGGAGGATAATTAACATTTAAGCATCACTTATTATGTGACAGGCATTGTGTCTATTTAATCTAGAGAGTGACATAAGCAGAACTGAACCTGAGGAAAAGAAGTAAGAGAATATTTTATGTAGAAAGAAACTTTGGGAACAAGTTCTGAAGAATGAAAATAATACAACATGGTAGGGAGGAAGAGAGAAGGTAGAATGTTAAAAGGCAAAATTCAACAAAGAAATTCTAATTTTTCAACTCATGCATAACAAACCCAAGTGATTTTGCTTCTCTAAAATATCAGCTGAGACCTTTTCATCTAATGAGCCATTTTCTCTCTCACTGTTTCCTTTTCCTCTTTTCATGTTGCCATTTAAGAAGTAAGTTGTATGCCATTCTAAGTCTTTATTTTGGGAAAGTAGTTTTAAGGCCATAAATATCAGTATATACAGGAAGAAAAATCAATTAGCAAATCCACCTATCACTATCTTCTTCGTTGTCAACTGTAATCATTTATTTGTTTGGACAAACATCTGCTTTCATTAGACTCATTATTCCCTGGCACTTGTTACAAAACTACTAACAGATTAAGAACATACTTATTACTAGAGACTATATTTTAGTTTTCTTGTATTTTATATTATCTTCCCTGTGATACTCTCCCCACTCTGGCAAAGATATATAAGCACAAGTTAGCCATTATATTTAGTATTACTGATAGAAAAGTGAAAGATCTCACTAAAAGTCATATGGTTTCTTAACATTTGTGGGATTGGGGGATAAATGGGAATCCTGTTGTCATTTTTGAGGGATTGATGCACTTCTTTAATGGAGTTCCTCTCTAGAATTCTAAGGTATCTCCTCCCTTCCCTGCAGAAATATTCAGCAGGTAAGCCATCAGCTCTCAGCACTGTATTATGTTTCATACCTCTGATTAAATCAGTGCCAAAATATTGAAAAACTTTGTCTTGCTGTTTATTTGTCCTGGGGACTGGCTTCTTGATATCAGCTCTCTTCTTTTCTCTTTATTTCCTCAATGGGACTTGTCTAGCTTCTACCTTTTTTAAAGGAACATTTGAAGGGAGTTTTTGATGTACCAAAGCAGACATACCAGTGATCAGGGGTGAGTCACAGTTTCCCCAATGCTGTCAGGCACATACTGACAGATACTAATAGTAGCTGTCACTAAACTAATTTGAAAGCAATGGTGAAAGAAAACAGTGTTCTTACTGTTTTTAACTAAGATGTTTAGTCTGCTCTGTTGTCTATTCAGTGAGCTCAATGGATACTGTACCTAAATGCATCTCAGAGGAAAGCAAATCTTGGTGTGTGTACAATTTTTATATTGGTTTAAGAGGCTTAAGATTTTGAGTATGGTAATAATCGTATTAATAATAATAGTTTGCTATTATCACTAGCAAAAATAATAACTATCATTTGAATATGTGTCACGCACTGTACTAAGCACTTTACAAATTTTATATCATTTGATCCTCACAATAACCCTGGGAAGTACCAAAATTTTTCCCATTTTACATTGAAGAAATTATGTCAGGCAGAAGTTAGTTGACTAGTTCAGGATCACAAAGTTAGTAAATTGTCTTTGGTTGGACGAGAATTCATGTATTTCTCACTCCAGGACTAATACTCCATTCATTTTGCCATCTAATTGCCTATGATGATAATGTATTGGATAAATGTATTGGATAATGTATTGGTAATCTGAGGATTAGCCTCAGACGAGTCTGCCTTTGTAATTCTAGGTTCTATTTGTATTTCCCTATTATTTTTACAATTGAAGTTTCAAAAATATGCATAATATTAACACTGATAGTATCCAAAGAAGCCATCCAGCATAATCCACCCTTGAAAAGGGATCTATTTTATGTCATACCTGGCAAATGGTCAAACAGCATTTGCCTTAAAGACTTCAAGTGAAGGGAATTCCACTATCTCCTAAAGCAGAGTATTACATTTTCTTTAATTTTGCAAACCTTTGTGCTTCCTTATGGGCATCAAATGTTTGTATTCTAATTTTTTTTTGTTTCATTAAATCAATCATCAGTTATTTCTTGAGTACCAATTTGTCTAATTCCTTTAGTGTCTATGGGATACAAAAGAAATACTATATTATTTGGACTATATGATCTATACGCATGAAATGGAATATTTAAAGGATATATATATGTATGTATATGTATGCATATAATATGTGCATATATAGTATAAGTGCTCATATACTGAAAATGATTATTTAATTGATTATAGGTGATAGATTTGAAGAAAGATGCAGCCCATAATGGAATTAATATACTATAATAATATAAAGTACTCATGTAGGTCTTTAAAGTTTGCAAAGTCTTTTCCATATCTTATCTCATTTGATTCTCCAAACAACTCTGGGACATCAATGCTGTTATCATTATTATCCTCATATAACATATAAGAAAAATGACTGTTTAGAAATGATTAAATGGCTTGCCTTGAGCCACAGAGCAGGTTAAGTGTATGGGGCAGGATTTAAACTCAGGTCTTCCTGAGATTAAATCCAATACTTTTCATCGAGACACCTAGTCACATATATATGTATATACACATATATGCATGCATATATGCACATAGGTATATATGTATATATACATACATACACTTTACTGACAAATTTCTATTCCACTATATTGAGCATAAGATCATAGATTCAGAGTTGAAAGGGGGCTTGGAAGCCATGCACATGACAAGTGCTTTTAAAATACTTGTTGATTGAGTTCAGTCCTTTTATTTTATAGATGAGAAAGTGAAGCCCTTCAAGATTAAGGTTGTACAAGATCACTCGGCAGAATTGATGGATCTGGTTTTGAATCCTGCTCTCCTGATGTCAATAGTCTAATGATGATCATTAAAAGCACTAATCTAGTGTTCTTAATACAAAGAAAACTGGACTTCAAACTGTATTTATTAATAATGTGAACATGATTTTATACCATATCAGAATATTTTAGTTATATTAACTCATTTTATTTATATAATAACTTTGTTAGATAGCCACTATATTGATATCATTTCTGTTTTATAAATGAGAAAACTGAGTCACATGAATTTTAAGTGAGTGAAAAAGATACACAGCTAGAGGCAGAGCCAGGAATAATGTTCAGATCTGCAAGGCATTTTTCATTATAGAACATTGATGCTCTGTGATTATTAATAGGAGAATCCATATTTCTTTTTTTAAGTGATCATTTTCAAGAGTGTAAGTCACTGTTGGAGTAGGGAGGAAAGCTCATGCTATCAAATTAGCTATAGTTTTAGGGAAGACTTGTAGCAGCATCTAGCTGCAATTCTTGTCTTGATAGAAATGAGCATAAACTCCATGATGTATGCCATTGACCCTTGAGTCCATTTAGGTGCCTTCAAGAGCAATCACAATTGATTTCTTAAATAATCCTACCCTAAGTAATGGTGATATGTAAATATAAATGGTGGAAACACCATAGTAACAGCAGTAAGAATATATCAAACAGGATATAATGGAAAAACCAGCACTTAGAGTCAGAAATCTCTTATAGCTTTCATCCATAAAAGTGGAAGTAATAATATCTCTTCTATCTTTCTAGATCATCATGAGAATCAGATGAAATAACACATCAAAGCATTTTACAAGTTATAAAATGCAAATGGAAGATATTATTTAGTAGAAGCTCTAATTATGTTTCATTCATAGAAATAAGTTCTATAGGATCAAATTTCTATTAAAAATTACTTTTATTGAAAGCCTGATGAGCAATCACAATCATTAAAGAATTTTATGAACAACATATATTAGGAAGAATATTTGGCCTAGAAATGAATAGTCCTAGCTATGAGAAATCATAGGAAATTTATTTTATTTTCTTGGCTTCAGTTTCCTTTTCTAGGAAATGGTAGCATTGTACTAGAACAGATATTTTTCACCCCTTTTTCATGGATTGA
The DNA here is from genome assembly GCF_016432865.1 of Antechinus flavipes. NCBI lineage: Eukaryota > Metazoa > Chordata > Mammalia > Dasyuromorphia > Dasyuridae > Antechinus > Antechinus flavipes. The sequence goes on from NC_067401.1 coordinate 240,995,087, forward strand.
TTTGGCAGTATGGTGAAGCCTAGGAACCCCTTCTCAGAAGAATGCTAATGCAAAAAATACATACAATTATCACTGTATAACCTCAAAGAGATTGAACAAAGAGGAGAAGGATACAAGAACAAAAACATTTTTGTGGTAGTAAACTACTGGACACTAACATTATTTGGAGGATGACTGAATAATTATAATAATATTATGGAATGCTATTATATTAAAAGAAATGATGAAAGAGAAAGTTTCAGTGAAACCTTATGATCTATATGAACTGATATAGAATGAAATGAGCAGAACCAGAAAAATTCATACAATAGCAGAATTGAGAAGGCAAACAACTTTGAGTCATGGACTCAAGATAAAACACATTACCCATCTTCCCTATGAGGGAAGTGATAGATTTGCAGTGTAGATTGAGACATATACGTATATGTGTATTTCAACATGGTCAATGTGGAAATACATTTTACTTGACATATTTTTACAGGGCTTTTTTTTTTGTTCTTTTTTATGGAGGAAGGGAAATGGAAAGGAGAGGAACAGATTTTTCTTCACTCGGAAAAAATATTAATGCATAGTATTACAAAGATTGTTGAGAGGTAAAAAGATTTTCCCCCATTAAAGTTCATGGATACTCTAAAAATCTCTTGGATCCCTGATTAAAAGTTCCTGCTCTAGAAAACCCATAGGTTCCCATCTAGCTATAACAATTTATGAGTATATCTTAATTGAGAATATAATATATTAGAAAACCCATAAAATGTTGAAAGAGTTCAAGAGTAGTAAGTAGAAAATTTTAGTGGAAGCAAGGGAGAAATTTTCGTAAAGATTAAGAGAAGGTGGAGTGTCAGGGAACTCTTAGTGTCTCTTCCTGTGCAAGGTCTATCATGTTACTTGTGCATATATTCCATTCAGAAAAAGGCAAAGAAGTGGATTGGCACAACCAGGATTTATGAGCAGCCATTCAGCCAGATGTGTCATGATTCATGAACCACCTGTGGTTTACCCATAACTTGTTTTTCTTAAGTGAAGGGAGTTAACCTTGGGATACTGCAATGATTTTAATGTGTGTATTTATATTTTTCCCCCTATTCTTCCCTATAATTTCTCTTTAATTTCCATGCCATGGTAGAACCTTATAATTCATAGATTGCTTAAATGAGCAATTCTCATACATATCTGTCATTTTTGTTTTTATTCTTAGATCCATTTCTAAGGGAAAATTCAGTCATAACCCACACTTAGTAACACTAAAGCCATTTATACACTGTATCTTTAATCACAAAAGGTATAGAAGAAAAATTAATTAACAGGTGTAAGATTAAAGCCAAATAGATAAAATAGGATTATTAAAAATACATTTTGCCAACTTCTGTGTCAAAAAGGAGTTATTTTCTCATCATAAAATATACTTTAAAATGAAATTATTCCGGTAATGATTCTTAATTATAAGTGATAATAGAATAAATGGATTAATTATTCCAAAAAAATCTCCAAATTCCGTACAACCAACAAATGCTATTAAATTTTACTTTGATCCATTCCCAGCAAGTGGATCTTTTTTTGATTTGAACTTGATCCTCTTATTTTTTCTTCTACCATCAGATATTCATCCTATTGCTACTGGACAGGGAAAAGGCACACAGCCCTTCCAAGGTTCCTTCTTATCTTTTTTCCTTCCCATTTTTCTTTCCTTTCTTCCTCCTTACTTAACTCCCTCTCTCTCTGTCTTCCTTCCTTCCTTTTCCCCTCTCTTTCTTCTTTCCCTCATCTTTCCCTTTCAACTTTTATCCCTTTTTTCCTTCCTTCTTACTGATCCCTTTCCTTAGTTCTTCCTTTTTCCTTCTTTCATCCCAATCTTTTCCCCTCCTTTCTTCTTTCCTTACTCCTCATTTTCTTCTTTCTCTCATACTTTCCTTCCTTCTTCCTTTCACCCAACCCTCCCTCCTTTTGCTTCTTCCTTCAACAAGTTTTATTAATCATTTATTATGTACTACATATGGGAGACACAAAGTTAAAGTCAAAAAAGTGCCTTCAAGGAATTTACGGTTTACTAGGGGCAAACATTCCATACACAGATAAACAAATATAAAATCATATAGAGAATGACTCTAATGAATGGGGCACAAAGATAGATAAATCATTTGATCTAAATTTAAACTACCATATTATGAGCCTGAGTAGATATTGTATTCTGTATGCAAACATAAACACATTGTATACAACTATATACAGAATAATTATCAATAAATACAAGATGATTTGGAAGAGAGGACATTCACAGTTGGTAGGGATCAGGAACTATTGTGGAGAAAGTGGTTCATGAGCTGAATTGTACATCTTTGAGGTAGCAATGAGAGAATGCATTCCAAGCCTCGTGGACAATTGGTGCAAAGGTATGTAGATATGAGATGGATTGTCTTGTGTTAAAAACAGTAAGCAGCTCTCTTGGCCTATGTAGAGTGAATGGAGTCATGTATACTAAGGCTCTACTGGTGCCATTTTGTAAAGGACGTAAAAAAGTCCACAAGCCAAATAAGAATTTTTGATTATTTTGAAATCTCATTTGCTTTAATATTGAGTCTTGCAAGAATTGCATTTGATAGGAATAGTATATTTGAATTTTGTTTTCAATTCACCAACCTCACTTTGCCCATTTAATCTGACCTATTATTGATTATTCTACAGTTTTTGGCTTTCTGTTTTCTATATTCAGCTTCTACCTAGTTTCTCTTCCATTTTTTAATTTAGAATTATTAGATTTCTTCTCTGATTCTTTAATCCTCCTAGTGTTTTGAATTCCTTTCTCTTATTTCAAATTTTATTGTTTGTACTTATCTGAATATACTAAAATATAAATTCCCTGCTCACCCCCTATTTTTCTTTCCTAGGACAATGTCAGTCCTTGAAAACAGAGATAATTTTTCATTCTGATTTTTGTATCATCAACACTTTCCTTGAATATCACCATGTTCATCATAAACTCTTAACAAAGGTTTGTTGAATTGAGTTAAGTTTCTGGGTTTTTTAAACTTTATCCAATTTTTTGAAAAATGCACAAATACTAATATCCATTCAATTGAATTGTTTTATTATACTGATTGAAAATACATTTTGTTAATAAGTATATAAACTTAGTAGCAAAACAATCAGAAACCCAGAAAAAAATCATCAAAACAATATTTTTATTTTGTAGAATTGCTAGATTGATTTTTTAAGAGCCAGAAATTAAATACTGAAAAACAAACAAACTTGATACTCACATTCCCAAACTTCAAGGTGTTTTTCAAAAAACATTTTGGGTGGCAATTTTATATTCATTTTACAGATGGAGAAGTTTATAGACAAAGAAGCAAATAACCTGTGCACATTGTGAGTCATAGACTCAGCTAGGAAGGGAACTCCCAAACTGCCTTTCCTAAAATAGTATGTTGTCCATCCAAAAACAGTGTCTCCACGGGGAAAGAAGAAATGACAGTACCTTTGGCAAGAAACAGCATGTGAAAATTGATAGGACTCAGAATATACAGAGGTAAGGATTATAGGGAAATCATTCTGAATGTCAGATTATGGGTGCTTTTTGAAAAAAAAAAGAAAAAAATAAAGCTACATGAAAATAAAGCTCTATCTATAATTCAAAGATTCATGTTTTGAAACTTACATAAGACAATCTATCTTGAATTTATTCATGTAATTTAGGTACTTTTTTATTTGACCATTCAACAGAATTTTATTTCATACCTTCCAATTATTGACAAATAATGGCAGCATGATTGAGTTCATGAACAGCTGATCTTAAAGCTAAGAAGCTCTGGGTTTAAATCCCAACTCTGATACATATTGACATTGAGATCCTGAACACATCCTTTAATGATTTCACACTAAAGGCAATTTTCTGAGGTTATTTATCAGTTGCAGAGAAGATGTTGATCTGCATCAGTGGAAGGGGTTTTATTCCCTATTTGAAAACATAGGCCCATGTTCATCCCTTTGAAAGTGCTGTGTTCGACAATAGAAGAAACAATAAAATAATTTAGATATAATAATTTCTGTGCTTAAGGAGTTTATAAACTAGTAGGTTGACAAAATTGATATGTCCTTAAGTTCTCATTTTTTGTGGCACTAGCTTAAGCATTAAATCATTTAATCTCTTTAGAAAATTTCTCTTCTCTAAAATGAAAAGATTGGACTACATGATCCCTAAGATTTCTTCTAACTCTAAATAACCATATTATGAGCCTAATAGTTGAGCCTTTGTCACAATAAACTATTTGGTCAAGTCACTGATATTTTCATATATGATATGCCTGATAATGAGTTAGTAATGACGTTTGTCACCAGAAGCACTGTTAATTAAGCCATGATCAGATCTGTTCCATTTCTTATCTCTCCATTGTCCTCTCTCTAACACTTCATCTATGAATATCCATGGGATAACTCAATTGCATTTCACCCCATGTTCACTGTAACTTTATTTTTCCTTAACTATTCCTTTGCTATTTTTAAGGTAAGATTCTCATAAATCTTTTGTCACCCTCCTTTGTAAATCCAAATCAGTGGGTTTTATATTATCTTGTCCTAAAACAATCCTCAAATTAAAAAAAATTTCAAAATATTTATTGCAAGAATTAGGCATAGTCATCACCATTGGGGTAAAATGAGGATTATAAACAAAAGTGGCACAGTCATACATAGCAGGGAGTGATAGTACTTAGTCCACAAAAACAAAGTTAGGGATTGAACCTATGATTTCAGTAATAAAAGGATCTTACCTTCTCTGTAACTCAATTTTAGAGTTGCCTAGAACACTGAGAACTTAAATGACTTGTCTTGGGTCATACAGCTAATATGTGTCAAATGCAGGACTTGAAATCAAGTCTTGATGGTTGCGAAACCATCTTTCCATCCAATACCACATATTGCATACTTCCCAGAAGAATGCTTGTCATATAAAAATAAACCAGACAAGTTGAAAGCTTGCTATGTAATTCATGATATTAAAACCAAAATTTACAACATATTCAAGGGAGATTAAACATCAGCATACTTTTCCCACCTAGTTTGAAAACTTAGCTACTTTTACAGAGAACAGAGGAGTTGATTGTATTTAATCCATGTTGGACATCAAAATGAGAGAAAGAAACTTTGAAATGAGTTTTAAATGAAGAGAGAAAAATTGATTAGTGTTATTTTGTTTAAATGTCTTCATTATCTTTATTGGAATCAGGAAAAAACACAGTTTAACTATCTTTGAACTTGCAATACCCTTTGCTTCTGAATCTTATATTTCTCCTAGAACTCTTCAGCCCTATAGTGTTTCACATAATTCTTGTTGCTAATGACTCATAAGGATGTGTGTCACCTACTAGTCTCTTCTGTGGTGTCTGTGTTTTCTTTGGAGGTCATCTACCGTAGTCCAAAAAAGGTCCATTCCTGTATAATGATTAAGACCATTTCCAAAAGGGCTGTGGCTCTAGTTAATGAAGGTAGACATAAATTCTGACAGAAATTGAGGGAAATTTCTTGGGTGACTTTCTTTATGTCTGTCTGAAATTCTTTGTACAGGAGAGTAATTGAGGCACAAGAATGGGGGGGGGGGAGGGGAAGGTCCATGCAAATCATGATGAAAAGAACCCTGGGCATGAAATTGTCAAAATATCTCTCATCTGTTCTTTTCTATTGTTAGTTTCCTTTGTTTCTTAATTACTTGCTATCCTTTTCTCAGTTTCATTACTTGGAGCACCTTTATTTAAAGACTTGTATAAAGCTCATTGTCTTCTTCAGTTGGATCTTGTTTGTGCATCTACAAAAGGTCTTTATCTGTAACTCTTCTGCCTCAATCTAAATGTAGTCTCTCCTCCACGGTCTACAACAAAATTAACCAAATGCCTTTGAATTTAATTTTGTGAGGTTTTTAGAAGTCTTAATAGTTTAGAAAATTCCACCATAACATGACTCTTTTCAACAATGAGATGATTCAGGCCAATTCCAATAAAGTTGGGATGGAGAGAGCCATCTGCAACCAGAAAGAGGACTGTTGGGACTGAATGTGGATCGTGACAAAATTTTTTCACTTATTTGTTGTTGTTTTCTTACTTTTGTCTTTTTTATCACTTTTTCCCATTTTTATATGATTTTTCTTGTGCAGCATTATAAATGTGGAAATATGCATAGAAAAATTACTTGCTGTCAGAGGGGAGGATGAAGGGAGTAAAATTTGGAACACCAGGTTTCGCGAGGGTAAATGTTGAAAACTATCTTTGCATGTATTTTGAAAATAAAAAGCTATTATTTATAAAAGAAAGAAAATTCCCCTACCAAGTAGTATAGACTTTTTCTTGGGAGAAGGAGGAGGTGAGTGTGGCATAATGAACTGAATTCATAGGAATGAAGTAGCCAGGAATTCATGGGTTAAAATCCTATTTACTATTTTTATGAACATGAGCAATTGACTTAACTAATCTGCCCTTCATTTTCCAGATTTATAAAATTAAATTATTGGATCAGGCAGACTTTTAGCTCCAAATCTATGATTCTGTGTTTACAGAGAGAAAAAATAAAATAAATGATTTTAAAAGTTAATTTAATCCATAAAATACATAATAGTGATTAGGTGTCATTTTTTTCATTTAGCATTTTATGTACATCATGGAATCTAAAAATTTCCAAAAATGAATTTGTACATTTCCAAAAATAAAATTAGGAATTCTAAAAATGAATGTTGTTAAATCAGAATATATAGACACTTAGTTGTACTTATGGAAAACTAAATACTAGAACTATTAATCACATGACAATCATATGAGAAATTAATATATAAAGAATTCATATTCATATAAAGCTTTTTCCAAAATGCTTTTCAATATTAGCTTGCATGGATTAGTATAGAGAAAACCTAAACTATACAAAAGCATTCAAACCAAGTGAATTTTTGCTTGTACTTTGGTCCTTAAGAGAATATGAATCAGGATGAATCACTCCTAGAAAAAGTGAGTGGTGACTCATGGCTTGCCAAGCAAAGGACCACAGTGGGAAAAAAGCTATCGGTGTCACATCCCAGAAAAGACTGGATAATTAATGTTTTTAAAGATCTTCACCTCTAAAGAAAAAATATGCAAAAGTGTTTTGAACACTAACCTTTTAAAAAAAATCTTACATTTCAAAACTAGTAACCATGTAGAAATTAATACAAATAAGAAATTGTAGACTCCAGCACACAGTGGCTTGAGCAGGTTTGTGAAGAGATTTAAAGATAAAATATAAAAGTTTTTATATGACCCTGAAATCACTAGGCAAGCTTCATGAGCAGGGAAGTGACATAGTATGATGAATTTAGGAATATCATTTTGGTAATTAAGTGAATGATATGACTGAAGAGTAGAGAACCTTTAGATAGGGAGGACAACTGAGAGGCTATTGTAAATATGAGAAAGATATGATAAAGGCCTAAAAATCATCCAACAACTTCTTGTTATAATCATATTTTTAATATTTTGTGAAACTTGGGAGGTTATTAAACCTTGTTTTTTTCTATTTGTATAAATGTAAAATAGTATTCTGCTTATTGAATTCTTATATCCCAGATTAGTTTTCAATAGGACAAACATCTTGAAAAGATATTATAAGATTATAGATCTAGAACCAGAAAAAAGCTTAGAAATTATTTATTTCTACTCCATTTTATAGATGAGGAAACTGAGGCTGTGTAGTTATAAGATATAACCAAGTTAGTACACATTGAGATCAGAATTTGAACTCAGATTTTCCTGGCTCCAAATCTAGTATTCTACCCATTAGTAATGTGACATGTATGAATGCCTTCTTCTCTTTTTATAGATAGGACTGTAGAATTGAAAGGGACCTTAAAAATTATAAAAATCTAACTTTTAATTTACAGATGAAAAGACTGAGGACTTAAGAGAAAACCTGGCTTGCCCAAGGTTCCAGAGATAGTGAATAACAAAGTATACATTTTTTTGGGCTTCAAAATAATTTGAATCCACCTCTTCTAACTCTAAATCTGGCCTTTGGATATGATTTAAGATTCTACTTTTCTCACTGGAAAATAGAAGAAAAAGCTGAGGTCCATTTAAGCTCTACTTCCTGGCCAATATAGCACTAATTTTTTGCTGATTTATTTTATTTCCAAGGATGGATGAGTTTGGCAGATTTATCATACCAGAAAATGTAGTCTATTTTAAAGACATTGCCCAGCATTTTATCATTCATTCCTGCAAGAAACATATTATAATATTATAGGAGATCTTCCACAATTTTATTCTTGAGAAAGCTTACACTATCTTTGAGAGAATATGTCAAAATAGCTCTCTGTACAGTTTTGAATCTAGTATTCAGTGCTCATTTTCTTCCAGAGTTAACCATATACACTTGGTATTAATAAATGAGTCATTTGAATGGTTGTTACTCTGTGGAGTAAATTTTGCATCTTCAGGGAACATGTTTGAACTCAGTGGTTTGGTTATTTTACACAATGTGAAGAAAAGATGATGGGCAGCTGGAAAGAGTGCCAGACATAGAGTTAAGAAAACTCATATTCATACGTTTAAATCTAGCACAGACATTTACTAGCTGTTTGACCCTGGGCAAATCACTACATCCTGTTTGCCTCAGTTTTCTTATCTGTAAAATGAGCTAAAGAGCAAGATGGTAAACTATTTTAGTATCTCTGCCAAGAAAATCCCAATAGGGTCAGAAAGAATTGAATATGAATGAAAATAATTAAGCAAGAAAAGATGATCCTTTCTCATCCTTTCTCATACTTCGATGAACCTATTATTCTGATTCAGAGTTTTTATTTCCATTAAAAACAAAAGTTACATGCCCCTAGAACTCTACCTTTCTCTCTTTTTTAAAAAATCTGATCTGCCAATGTACAAATAAGATCTGACTGGACTATCTGAAGGGTGCAGATTCAGAATAGGTATGACTGTAATTTCAAAGACCCTACATGCTTTCCTCCTTGTATTTTCTTTAATTTTCTGAATTTTACTAGGGAGACAACTTGAAGCAATGGAATGACTAGCAGTGGTTTTTTTCACCAGAGTTCAGGATCCAGGTCTACCATTCACTAGATGTATAGTCTTGAGCTGGTCATTTAACTCTTCTTAGCCTTAATTTCTTCACCTATGAAATAGAGATGGTGATACTTCCAGTACCTACCTTTATTGACCCACATATAGTAGAAAGTTTCACATTTAGAGTAAGAGAACTTGGGATTTTTTTCTGCCTCTGGTGTATGATGTCTGTGTGACCTCAAGGCAATATATACCTGTATTTAAATTTAATATGAAGCAGTAAATTTCTAAGGGACCTCCAAACCAAAATATGGAACATAAGGTTTTGCAAGACTGAATGTTGAAAACTATCTTTGCATGTATTTTGAAAAATATAAAAATTCTTATAAAAAAAAAAAAAACAGGTTGGACCAGATGATCTTTGAGGTCTCTTCCAACTCTTGGTTTTTGTGCTTCTGTGAATTAGAAGATACCTTAAGGATCATCTAGTTCCCAACTTCTTAAATTGTGGTTCATGATCCATATGTGGTCTTGTAACTAAAAGTGGGGGTCACTTTATGATTTATTATCAGTAAATGTTTGCTATATATACCTATTTTATTTACTTACATAACTGGGGTCACTTAAAAATTTCTTGGAAATTTGGGATAGCCAGTGGAAAAAAGTTTAAGAAACCATGATTTCGTTTAACTTGTTCATTTTACATAAGAAAAAAACTAAGCCAATGTAACTTGCCAAAGATCATGCAGTGAAGTGTGGCACAGCCAAATCTGAATATCTCAATCTGTTTAAGGAATTCGTTTTGGGGGGAGAACTTTGTAGTTTGCTGTTCAATCATTTTTCAGTCATGTTTGACTCTTCATGACCCAATTTAGGGTTTTCTTGGCAAGGATACAGTAGTAGTTTGCCATTTCCTTCTCTACCTCAAATTATAGATTAGGAAACTGAGGCAAGAAGTGACATAGCTAGTGCCCAGAGTGATATAGCTAGCAAGTGTCTTAAGCCAAATTTAAACTTAGGATGATGATGAGTCTTCTCTACTCTAGTCCAGCACACTCCAGGTCCAGGTCCAGGTCCATTGTTCCACCTAACTGATTTAGCTGATTTTCTGAGAAGGAGGAAACTAGATACGTAAAGAAATTGTCTTTGTTTTTTTATGTATAATGTTGATCTAGAAAGAGAATCTGTAAACTTATTGTTTTTCAAAACATATTATACTAAGGACTTTAGAAGTTTCTCCAGTCTGCCAAAGAGGTCCATGCAGCATTGTGTTAATGGATATTTATCAATTCCCCAAGGAGAAAAAAAGTACTCCTGACATAGTTTTATACGTAATATGCATTATGGACTTTTTCTCCATCATTTTCTCAAGTCTAGGCAATCAACAAAATAAAAACTCAAACCTTGATTTGTTATTTTGCTGATTTCTTATTTGTGAATGCTCACACTGAAAATTTAACAATCAGTTCTCATAAGGGCAAGTTGGCTTCAGCACATTCATAACATCAAAAAAGTTAGTAATCCTAGATCTTAAAGTAAAACTAATTCAATTTATGTTTGTGTCCTGAATATGAATTTTTATAGGCCAAATATGAGAGGTTTTTAAAATATGATACAATTGATTATCAATTCACTTCAACAAACACTTCAGTGTAAGGCTCTATATCAGATATTGTGGAAAAGGCAGATAAAACAGTCTTTGCCTCATTGGTACTTACATGCTGATAGAGTAGGTGAGATGGGCACACAAATGATTGAAAAAGGTTAGAATATGATAGATGTGTGAACAACTGAAGTGCTATGAAGATCCAAGGAATTTTAACTCTCTTCGCACCTAGCACCTAATACAAAGCTTGATACACAAGGTAGTTGCTTAATAAGTGATAATTACCATGGTTTGTTGAAGGTTGATCCTGGCCTCAAAAGAATTTGCATTCTACTTGTAGGTGAAGAGGAAGATGGAACAACAATTGGGGGAGCAAATAATTGTACATAATGCAATTTCATAAACATATGTGGAATGCTTACTATCTGAAAGGCTCTGTAGCAGGTGCTATGGTTGATACAAATAAAACACAATCTTTGTCCTTCAAATGCTTACAAACCAATACAAAAAATAAAAACAAGTAGCCATGCCATGTAGAACGAAAATGTAATAAATGCATAAGAGTAAAAGAAAGAATATGGAGATATGGGAATGAAAAAGCCAAGGGGATTATGATAAATTATATAGAGAAAATAATGTGAGCAGAATCTTAGCAAGATAGGAAGATTATCAATAGATAAAGGAGTAGAGCCCTCAGGGATAGAGTAAAGATGTACATTTCATTTTAGGAATACAGGATTGCATATACAAAAGCATGAAGTGCAAAAAGCTTAATGTGAGAGAAAGGAGTATAAGTAGTACAACTGGACTTGAGGGAAATATTGTAGTAATGTGAATTAAAATTGGAATGGCAGTTTGAAGTCAAATTAAGAAAAATTGAGATCCAGATTAAGGAATTTATATTTTTTTTCCTAAAAGCAATGGAGAATCATTGAAGATTGTGGAGTAGAGTGATGTGATTATAGCTGTGTATTAAGATTATTCTAGTGCCTGTGAGTCTTTTTGGAGTGGGGACACACTGGAGGTCAGGAGGATGAATTGCAATAGCATAAGAGAAATGATTAAGATATATCTTTTCAAAACTTCAGCTTATATTTGCCAAAGTGGTTTAGAGCAATACCCTGGAATATTTGAGGATAAAAGTACTCTTCATTCCCAACTAGTAATTCAGATTCTTTAAGTAATGGACAATAAGACAGTCAACTGCCTGAAAAGAGTAGGTGAGGGAGGAGAGTGGGAGAAAGAGATGGAGGAGGAGAAAAAGGGAGAGAAGAGGGGGGACACAGAGGAAATGAGGGAAGGAGTAAAGGAGAGGGGGGAAATTCATGAAGGGAGAAATGGAAAAAGAAAGAGAGACAAGGTGGGAAGTAAAGAGAAAGAGTGTGTATTAATGTTACAGAGAGACACACACAGACAGACAAGACAAACAGACAGAAAGACAGAGAGAGACAGAGAAGGACACAGGAAGAGAGGAAAGGAGGAAAGGAGCGGGGAGAGAGAAACAATAATTGTTTATAAGTATAATTGACTTTAGGAAATTTCTAGACTATTATGCATACTCAAATCAATCAACACCAATTTTTATTAACTGAAAATACAATTCTTAATATTTATTTGAGAAATACAAGACACATAATTATTATTGAAATAAAAATACAATCAGATTATCAATCAATAAAGCCCTGACCTGGGCCACTACTCCACCCTAGACCCTTACTAGAAAAGAACTGACAGAGCAGACTTCTGTGGCTTTCACCTGTTGCTCAAAATAAAGAGAGAACATATGCCTGAGGTTAAAACCTCTGCACCTCTATATCCTTCCTAGTGTAGTCAGACTATTTGTAAATATCTTTTGTTTTTTTTTTTTGCTAAAATATCTATAGCAAATTTGTCAGCGCCCCAGGAATTTGTGGAATTGGCAAAATCTCAGTCTCAGAATTGAAAGTTACTTCATTATCCATCTCCTTTGAATCATTCCTGAACAAGACTTCCCCACAAGATATCCAATGAACTGTCATTCATTCAGCCTTTGCTTGAAGCCCTTCAGTAAAAGGGGATCAAGGGATAGCTAGGTGGTGCAGTAGATAGAGCACCACCCCTGAAGTCAGGAGGACCTGAGTTAAAAAAAAAATAGGAGATCCAGTAACTCTCTTGTAGCCACCCACTCCATGTGTTTTTTTTTTTTCCCTTCCCAACATCAAGCCCAAAGTTTCCCTTTTCTACTTCACATCTATGAGTTCTATTCTTTATAACAGGGATTAACATTTTTCATACCACGAACCCTTTTGGCAACCTATTGAAGTCCTCCAAAGCTGAAATTAAAACTCAGGTACCCAAAACTCTTTCCACTGTGGTTTAAGTGCTAGGCCTGGGGTTTGGAAAACCTGAGTTCTAATCTAGCATCTCAGAAATTTACTAGCTGTGTGACCCTGAGCAAGTCATCTAACCACTGTTTGCTAGTACTTACCCCTCCCAGCATAGTTTTAATTAAATAAGATAACATTTGTTAAAAAAAAAAAAAAACCACAAACTTTGACACTTAATAGGTGCTTAATAAATACTTGTTTCATTCTTTCTTTTTCCCTTCTTTCCGTCTTTCCCTTCTTTACTTTAAAATAAGTCAGTCTTGGAGATTTGAAAGAAGGAAAAGTTTTGGCTTTCAGTCTGGAAAGTAAAAAGTTTGTACCAAGGAAGATATATTACAGCAGAAGGAAAGGAAGATATATTTGGAGTTTTGGTGAATTTCATTTTATAACATCTCTGGGCCAAGCACTCAAGTTAAAGTACAATGTGGGAAAGAACATAAGGTTTGACAATTTAAAAAAAAGCTAATTCTTTTTCATGCTCAGTTTGAAGTGTTGATGAGATAGGAAGGTGTGAGCCTAGTGGGAAGGAGAGAGGGGGGAAAAAAAGAAAGAAAGTAAATTGACCTGAAGTGATTACATAGCCCAAAACAAAATTGTGCCAATAGTGACAGTTCTTTCTAAAAGGATGTACTCAAAGTACCAATAAGTATTACTGAGCCAAGCACATTCTGCTCCTAGCATGACACAGAACTGAGCTGAGCAAGTAATTTCACAGGCAGAGCAAAGGAGCATATTTACAAAGGGCAGCCTTGCACTTCACAATTGACATATATTGCTACTGAAGTGTGTCTTTATGTGGTCATCACAACTCTTATTAGTTCCCGGGGAAGAGCTTTTAGAGGAGCACTATTAAAATTCCAAATTTCAGTCCTTCATAGGCAGGAGCTCAACTCTTAGCTGATGTTTAATCAACTTGTGGAGCTAATTAATTGTATAGATAGAGACTTATTGGCATCTGAACATTTTGGAGGAGGGAAGAATCTTTGATTCTAAGCTGCCACCAAGTCACAGGTCAATACAGCTTCTTTTCCAGGATCTAGTTGAGGGTAAATGTAGATACCAGTTCAGCACTGGAATTAAAATGAAAGGCACTCTCTTGTTGCTTTCAAATCCTTCTAAAAATAGCCATAAGTCTTGGCCAAAGCTAATATAGACAGGATTCCCATGGAAACCCTTTGGGCAAGGAGAAGAGGGTGTTCTGTTTTTTTTACCAGTTATTAACCAATATGTCCTGCTCGTTCCCTCCTGTAACACATAACTCCTTTCTCATAATATGGGACTGTATTTGTTATGAAAGTTACTGAGGCCTGAAGGCATTTGATTATCATTCTTCATATCTAGTGGGGAAAATACACAGTGCATTGCTTATGCTCGTTTTAAAAATTAAGATTAAAAAAAAAACTTTGCCAAAAAAAGATGTAAGGGGATATTGATGTGGATCAGTTTGATTTTCTTTGCCCAAGCTTTCACTTCTCTTAATGGTGTGTGTCTGTGTGTCTGTATGTCTGTGTATCTGTGTGTGTGTGTGTGTGTGTGTGTGTGTGTGTGTGTGTACTCATGCACATGCCCGTTTTTGTACCATTCAGACTGAGTTCCTTTTTCATAGTTTAAAGTGACTTCTGCCATTTTCTTTATCTATGAAATTCCTCCTTCTTTTCATTTGCTTGGCTTTCTGGAACTTATCTTCCATAAATATCAATTTTTCTATAACTATTTCATGCTTTGATAATGAAAAACTACAAGGGGACTAAAAAAAGAACTCAAACTTGTTAGCTGGACCTTTTGTAAATCTTCTCTCTTCTGTAAGAGATAATTGTTAATAGCAAAATAGTAGAATCAGAATTGGGGGCCACAATGATTAAAACCTAGTTGTATATCACTTCTGATTCATAGTTATAGATATCAAAATACTAAAAACTTGATAATTTTCTGAATATTAAAAACAAAATAAATTTTGCAGTAATATTTTCTATCCATTAAGACAAAAAGAACATTATTTAGAATGTGATTTGCTCTTATGTTATTTTATTACCCCTTATATTCTTTCCTTTTTTTTCTTTTGTTTTTGCTTTATTGGGAAGATAATAAATGTCAGTCTACTTATTACCTTACTAATGTACTTAAAAACTAAAGCTAATTAAAAATTTTATTAATAACTTGATAATAATTCTATAATAGACATTTTATGTATGTCACTATATAAATATGTAGTGCGTATATTTTATGTAAATATATCATGTATATATATTATACATATATACACATATATATTATTTTTTTTATTTATCATAGGATATAATCTCACTCCAATGCCTCATTTTGATATAGATAACACCCTCAGCCCAAAGAGGCAAGTTTTGTCAGGATCTCCTAAGATATAAATTCTTTATATTTAGGCCCAGTGACACAGTGTGTATCTACCATATGTGAACTAGCCTAGAAAAAGTTTACGACTTTTCAATGACAGAGACCTGACTACCAGGCTATAAGCTTCTTTGGAGGAACATCATCACCTAAGACAATAGTTCTCAAATTTTTCTTAATCTCAGAGCCTCTTTACATTTTAAAAATTGAGGGCTCCAAAGAGTTCTTGTTTATGTGGACTATATCTTTACATATTTGTCGTATGAGAATGTTTAATAAAATTTTAAATAATTCATTTAAAAACAGGAATACTGTCAATTATATGTTAATATAAATAGTACATTTTTAACAAAAAAATCCTAATAAAAAAGTGAAAAGAGTGGGGGTTTTTTAATATTTTTGCAAGTCTTTTTTTAATGTCTGGTTTAATAGAAGGCAGCTGCTTTCTTAAATCTGTTCATTCGATCTGTTCCAATATGTTGTTTTGGTTAAAGTTTATGAAGAAAATTTGGCTTGATACAAATATCTTGTTGGAAAAGAGACAACATCCCTTTTTTTACATTGAAGACCCCTGAGGAACCCAAGGAATCTACAGAGCACACTTTGAGAATTACTGGCCTAAGGTATGGAGGAGCTGTAGTAGAGGTCAGCGGTAGAAATACCCTTGTGTGTGAGTTCCACATAAGGTGCTGTGTTCTATAAGAAAATCAGATTAAATTAGACAAAAAAAAATGAGATGCATAAAATTAGAGAAGCTACTTCAAATGTTTGTATGGACTATTTGTCTCTGAACTGTGACAAAGCATTCCAAGCTTGTGTTGATCTGATCAGCCACAATAGGACACATTGTAACTCAACTTTAACCTAGTGATATAATTTTGCTCCTCTTCAAGAACAAAGGACAACCAATCAGAAATACCCACATCAATGAAATAAGTGGTCCTTTGGAAGTATTGTACTATGATATGTCCCTGATTTAATTATTTAACTATATATTTTTTTAAATATATATTATATAGATATACATATATGTGTATGTGGAGAGAGAAGGACAGAGATGAGATCAAGAAACTCTTGAGACAGAGAGAGAGAAGTATGAAATTTGCTTCTTATTCTATCTGTTGTGGTCATATCTAGAGGAACAGGAAACATTCATTTTCACAACATACTGAATGTAAGTTTCTTGAGGGTAAGGATGGTCTTACTTTTGTACATTTTTATATCCAGTGTTTAGCACACTATTTGGAACACAGTAAAAGCTTAGTAAATCCTTTTTCTTTCATTCATATTTAAGCACAACATTCTGAAACATCCTTTGAAAATACTGTCCTATAGATAAATTTATGAATTCTATGTACATTCTCAAGGATGCTTTTGTTATTCAAGCATTTCAGTCATACCCAATCTTTGTGACCCCATTTGGAATTTTCTTGGGAAAAGATTCTGAAGTGATTTTCCATTCACTTTACAGGTGAGGAAATTGAGGCAAATAAGTCTAAATGACTTGCCCAAGAATACCCAGCTAGTAAATGTCTGAGTTTAGATTTGAAATCAGGAGGATAAGTCTTTCAGACTCTAGGCTCAGCATTCTATCTACTCATCTAGTTGCTCTAAAAATGTTAGGAACTGGGAATGAAAGCCAGTAAGAGAAGCCTCTGAATTCCTAAAAAGAATTTCAAAATTCCTGAAGACAGGATACAATTGGCAAGTTTATTTTTTCCTCAACTCCTCTTCCATATAAATGTGTTGCTTGGAGGAAGGAGAAATGTTCTATATAGCTACTATGTTATTACTGAAGTTGCTTCCCATTATAGGAATTAAAGGACTGATTCTAGTTTGGAAATTCCTTTTCTTTTCTCCAATTAGATGAAGCATATCTTCCAGAGTACTTTTCCAGTAGAGCAGTTTGAATGTGGTAGGGGGGAAATCTAAGACCAAATGGAGTCCAGGAACAATGAGGACAAAACTATAAAGACTTGACTTAGATGTCCACAAGAAAGGATATATACATATAGAAATACATACCCCACACACACATACACACACACAAACATATATATATATATGATGAGATACGAGAATTGGGGTGGGAGATCCCCTCTGGCTGGAGCCACAGGTCCTATGCAAAAGAATTTGCAAACCTGAAATCTGTGACAAAAGGAATTTTATTTCCCCTAAGAAGACAGCTTGCTAGGAAGTCAGCCTTCTTAGTGGGCAGGGAATAAGCAAAGGTGGGTTACACTGAGAAGAAGATATCTTCGTCAATGGGCAGTTTGACCTGCCCTTGATTATATTGGGTAAATCTTGGCCTGGGGTCTGGGAGCAGTTTGGGCTGCTCAATAGCAGACTATCAGGCTGAGATCTCCTAAATAAAATCACTTAACTGGGAGTTTGAGCTACTGGCAGTAGTTCCAGACTAATCTTTAATTCAATAGAGGACCATGTCTCTGGCCAAGATATTCAACTGAGATGGATCATTCAACTGGTCCCTCAAGGGTGGGCCTCTTTCAGAGGAGAGTTTGAGACTCAGGAACTTCCCCCAACAAGGGGGACAGTTTCAGAGTTCACCCCAAAGGTTAAGAAACATAATTTACATCATTCTTGCCCAAAAGATCTGTTACATCATGTATATATTGTATATATGCACATACACACACACACACACACACACACACACACACACATATATATATATATATATATATATATATATGTATGTATGTATACATTCGGAGTTGTGAGTAATAACTCTTTCAAACATAAACTTCCTTTATACTTCAAAGGAAATATAATCTCACTATTATAGGCATTATCTCCAAAAACAAAACCCAATCAAACTTTCTTATCCATATGATTCATCCAAGACCTTTGGTAAATCCATGAAATTAGTTTCAACCAATGTTCTGGGAACCTTCCTCTACAAAAGACTCTTGATATTGCATAGACAGTACAGAAAATACATTACTAGCCTCTATTTCCAGTTATTTATTTCTTTGATATTACATTTTACCTTATTTTTCCAATGTAATTCTTGGTTGCTAAAATATTGCAGCCTACACACCTATCATGTGACTTTCCAATTACTTTTCAAAGACTGGGAACTCTATACTTCAGAGATTATGGTAATGTTTTGTGACTCATAACTAAACAGCTTTGCTTAAAGGATATTGATATAAAAAAGAGATATCTTTGTTTTAAGGATAAACTTAAGATTTTTTTTTAAATCATTGAATAATTCCCTAAAGCAAGATGCCTTCAGAAAGGACTTCCCCAGAGTATACTTGGTAAGCAATATATTTGCAACAATGATGTACAAATGCAAATGTGGAAACTAAAGTTCAATTGATTGAGAAAATAATTTTTATAAGAACCTTGACAGATGCTTTCCATTTTTCATCTGCTTACTGTCCTTTTACCAGTTTTATTAAGTGCCCTTGGGTTCATTTAGCTTAACTATGTCTCTTGCAAGTTTTCTATAAACTTGTTTTTCTCTTTTTCTCTTTGCCTTTTGATCGATCTCTCTCTGTCTCTCTCTCTCTCTCTCTCTCTCTCTCACACACACACACACACACACACACACACAGTATTCATAATATCCATAATCTTCCTTCATAAAATTTTAGAGAAGGATTGATATTCAAAACTAATGTGTCCCTCAGCTAACAACTTTTGGAGTATTATTTCTTACATATTTCATCATGTGTTTCTACCATTATCCCCTATACTTCACATTTTCAATGAAGTTGATGGATATCAAATGTGTATATTAATTTAATTTGGAGTGTCTTGGAAAGTTTTTTAAGAATTCTGCAACAAAATGCTAGTGCATGCTACTATTATCCTTATCATGATCTTTTTTTCTGAATGGTCATCATAAGTACAGTAACTCCATATAAATGATACATTTATATTCATGAAACAATATTTCTGTTGCATCACAAAACAACTAATTTTTTAAAGTTTTATTGTACTTAAAATTATGAATATCATTCTTTGTCTGTGGGCCATACAAAAATAAACTGCCCCTGGAACTTGGCCCATAGATAGAGTTTGCTAACTCTATTTTACAGTTGTGGACACTGTCAGAAAGATCAAATATCTTTCTTTCTTTGCTAAGGCAATTGGGGTTAAGTGACTTGCCCAGGCTCACATAGCTAGGAAGTGTTAAGTGTCTGAGACCACATTTGAACGCAAGTCCTCCTGATTTCAAGGTTGGTGCTCTATCGACTGTGCTACCTAGCTGCCCCATTCAAATAGCTTTCTTAAGTTTACACAATAATTAGCTTTGCCAAAAACTATATGCATAATTTCTTTTCTAAAAGTTTATTTATTTTTAATTATAACGACAGAACATATGCATGGGTAATATTTTACATTATCCCTTGCACTCACTTCTGTTCTGACTTTTCCCTTCTCTCCCTCCACCCTCTTCCCTAGATAGCAGGCAGTCTTATACATGTTAAATATGTTATAGTATATCCTAGATACAATATATGTGTACAGAACTATACAATTCTCTTGTATGCATGATTTCTAATTCTAAGTATAATCTGCTTTCCACTACAATATTCGTTTTTAGTGTTCAAACCTTTGACATAACTTAAAGAAAACAACGTGGGTTATAAGCAGGTTCTACTTCATTAATTTCTCTTTTTCCAAGAAAAAGAAATAATTTGTATGAATTCTTTTAATATCTAAGTTTTCACTGAAAAAATATTTTTGAAATAGTGTTAGCAATTGGATCTTTACTGAAGTACCCTCCTCTTCTGGGATTACTTGATGAACTACTGCTAACTTTGGCAGGATAAGTTCCCAAAGAATGACCAACTGCATCTCTCCTCAGTTTTCTAAAGATTAACCTAAGGGATCAGCTAGGTAATACAGTAGATAGAGCACCAATCCTGAAGTCAGGAGGACCTGAGTTCAAATCTAGCCTCAGACACTTAACACTTCGTAGCTGTGTGACCCTGGGCAAGTCACTTAACCCCAATTGCCTTAGCAAAAAAAAATAATAATAATAATAAATATAATTAATTTAAGGACCCCTAGGGATTTTTAGTATTATTGCTCATGAGTCTCCATAGTTGTGCTTCAACTTATTATCTGAGAGTAGTCTCAATTGGACTTCATTAAAAGTATTTACCAAAGTGTTACATTAAAGAATAGTTGAAACAAAATATTTCTCCCTCAAATGCTGAAGGTGCCTATTATTTTAAGAACATTAAATTCCAAAATAATTTGACATTTCTAGCTCATTTTACAGATGAGAAAACTGAGGCAAATAAAGTTAAATTATTTTCCTAGGGCCACATAACTAGTAAGTGACTGTGGCCATATTTGAACTCAGGATAATTCCTGAGTCTTCCTGATTCCTGCACTCTTTCCACTGAACCACCTAGCTGGCCTCCTTTAAATTATTCTTTTTAAAATATGTTACCATAATCATAACCATACTTTTCATTGAAATAAAAGGGTAACATTTAAGTTTTATATTATATATATATAATATTTATATTTTATATTGACAAAAATGTCAACCTCATGAATTTATGAAACTACTTGCATAAAGGATTTTCCTAATCAAATATCAATTGTCCATAATAATACAGGATAAATTTGAGCTTTTTCACCTCTCAGTGACTCAGTTTGCCGAAAAGTAAAACTTAAGAGATATTGTAGGGTTTTTTTAATTAAATGCCCTGATTTTTGACTACTTAATTTCTAACATTTCTTGTGAGTTATAGCTTGTGTCTTTTAGCACTGTTTTCCTCTAAATTAAAGGTCCTATTTAGAGCTAATTCTTTGTATCACTTATAATAATAATAATATATGTACACAAGTACATTTGATATTTTAAAAATGCCACAGATGCCTGCTCAAAAACACCAGGACCAAAAGAGGGTGCAACATCTAAGAGATCATTGGATTCAGCTGAAAGTTACTTTAGGCTAGAGCCAAAAGATTATTTGTATATTACCCACTCGTGAGCTACATTTTATAAGATTTTTATGTATCTACATTGATTTACACATATGCTAGTATAAGTAAAACATTCTTGTCCTAGAAAAAGTATTCTATTGCACTGCTTAAATGTTTAACTATGCATTATGTTTGCCACTGTTTCAACAGATAGGACTCCCACTTACTGCTGTGCCTTATGAATTATTTAACTAAATATATTACATTCATCTATTTTAGTTAAGTTTTCCTTTTATGTGTTCAGTTAAATTGGTCTGACATTATTATCTGAATATGATTTAAATGTTTAAGCTCATCCTCACAAGAAATAAAGTTAGTGGTATAGCACTGAAACCATTTCAACAAAGTACTCAGCAAATGTCAAAAAATAACAATAATAAATTACACAAGAGTATTAATGAACTATTTAGAAATAGAGACAATCTTGAATTTTTACACCTTACTGTAAACTCAGTGCCTTGAAAATTACATCTCTAAATGATATTTTTAGACTTTACACAGTTATCACAAACTATTCATGTACCTTTAAAAAAAATAATCATAGCAATTTACTTCTAGTGTAAAGGAATATACTCTCACTTATGATTCAGAATTAATCCGAGTGTTCTGGACTTTAGCGAAAACACCAATATAGTATAATAAAAATCATTAAAATTATGATATTAATAATTTGTTTCTGCAAGCAGATTTAATAGTCTTACAACCAATATATATTGGCCTTAAAGGAATGAGTTATTATAAACACCATCAATGTAGATAGTTGAAAGAAACAGTGTAGGAGTCCAAATTACAGGTTCAAGAACCTATTTTTCTTCTTTCTCCCACACACACACTCATCTCCTGTCATATTCTTTTCCAATAGTTTGCAAATTTCCAATGTATCTCAGTGTATCTTCTGCTAGGCAAATGCATATAGTATCAGTTGAAAAAGACAGGCTATAGTGCTATTTGTCATATGTCAAAATTCATCATAAATAAATACTCATGGAGTTGCTTACAGCACCAATTAAAATTAGCTCAAAATAAATGACCACAACAACAATCCTAAAGGTATTCAGTTTAGCTAAGATTTTTTTTTCAATCTAGTACAGAAGAAAATTGCAAATGTGTCTATAGTAACCATGAATTTCACATTATTCCTACTAAATGGACTTCAAAAAGCCAAATGTGTTTTAGATGAAGAATATGAATTGCAGAACCTGTCTTACTTTGATGATTCAAATAGTCTCTTAAGAGGGAGGAAGGATAGTCTATACTGAAAATAATGCTATATTTGGAATGAGAAGAGCAGCTACATGGATGATTGGATAAGACTCTAAGCTTGGAGTCAGGAAAAGCTGTGTTCAAATTCAGCCTTAGACAGACTTGGGTAAGTCACTTAAGCTTCTTTTCATCTGTTTCTTCATCTGTAAAATGAGTGGGAGAAGGAAATAGAAAGCCACTCCAATTTTGCCAAGAAAATCCCAAAAATGGTCACAAAGAGTGAAACATGATTGAATAACAGCAATATATTGGGGTAAGAAGGCTTGAATTCAAATTCTAGTCTTTGACAAGGCTTACAATCCATTTCCTGACAGCAATGGTAAATTCAATATATAGAATAAGATATACATGGACAACAAAGGAATTTCTTTTCCTTGACTAAGTATATTTGTAGCAAGAATTTTATTTTTCTTTTATTTCTATTTGGATAACAGGTTAGGAAGAAGAAGATAGAGAATACATAAAAAAGAAAATAAGATCATAGAAGTATTTTTAAATGGACAAAAGGACAGAGAAGGAAGGCCAGTGGGGGGGGAAGGGGGGAATCACAATTTATTTGTTATCTGAAAAGGAATTTCTATGTAAGAGCTTCACAATTTCACCTTTAATACTGTTTCTGTTCTGTTACATATTTAGAAGTGCCTATTTTATTTAGTGTTTGTTAAATATAGAATAAAGAAATGAATAAAGTGGAAATAGTAGTCTATGAGGGTCCCTTCCAGCCCTCCATGTGGGATCATGAAGGTGACACATTTTTAAAAAAGGATTATCTATTTTAGACTGTTGGAAAGATGGAAAGATGTGACAAAAAATTAGATATATGATGACTCAGAATGATGGAGGAACAGCATATGTTTTTAAACAAACATGAATATGGCAGCTAGTTTTATAAACCAATACATATAAGTTCCTTGAAGGGAATAATTGTTTCTCTTTCTTGTCTTTCTATCCCCAGTACCTAGTACAGTGCATAGTTCATAGTATGAGTTTAATAAATATTTGTCGAATGGAATAGAACTGAATTGAATTAAATCTTGCACTTAATTATGATGGGCTTTGTTTTGAGATTAGCCAACAAATATTGGTCTTTGAAAAATATTGTGTCCATTGTTGGGCAAAAACAAATGAATGAAAAATAGACAGACAGACATATAGATACATAGATAGATACATAGATAGTACCTAAGCCAATTTAACTTTTATGGCCTCTTTCATATAATCTGAAGAATTGGAGAGCATTTATAAGATATATTTGCAAAGCTTTTATTTTTTTTGATGTTCTTTAATTCTCCTCCTCTAAGAATGGTGATAGAACATGATACATGCCAGCCCTCTGACAGAGAGGTACTAGACTCAGGATACAGATTGAGATATATTTGGGGGCATAATGGACTTGGTTTTATTAATGGAGTTACAAGGTGGGAGGTAGCTTTTTGTTCACTGAAAAAAATTTAAAAGGAAAAAATTCTCTCCCACTGAAATGATTGATTTCTTCATATCCACCCCATTTCTTTTAAATCCTCTTCCAAATTTTCTAATTCATCCATTCATTTTAGTTATAGGACACTAGAAGTAATTTCTTAAATAAATCTGTGATATTTGTAAACATTTCAGCATTACCTTTATTGCCATTGCCCAGAATTTGGGGGTATCATTTCTGTTCTCACCCACAAATGAATTCACTAATAAAATTAATTTTTTTAATTGTCATCTCTTCAGAAAATACCCATCTTCATATACGTAGAGCTAGTCTCTCCCTGAGTTCTTTTCTATAAGTTCAACTATCTGTTGAACTTTTTGAACTATTTTTTTTGAACAATTATAAATATACAAAACTCAACGTAGTCGTTGATCTGTAGTCAGATCTAAGCTCTTTATCTTTCCCACAATCCTTCCCTACCCACTCTTTGGAATTGAAAGAAAAGGGAAAAGGTAAAGAAGGTAAAGTTGCAATATTGCAACCTTAGTCTGGACTTAGTCTTAATCTATCTCTCAAATTTAATTATATTTTAATCCCCTTCATGCTAGAATGTCTTACTTTCACTCCTTAGAAGTATGGTACCTTTGTACATCTCTGTGACTTTCTTCACATAGACTTTCTATCTTCCTCTCCATTTCAGAATTCTAGTTTTTGTTAAAACTTGGAACAGTTGCTATGAAAATATGAATATTTTCTTAACTACCCTTCCCCACTAACTGCCACTGCTTCCCCCATTCTCCCCAAAATAACCTTTATCTATTTTGTACATGTTTTTGCATGTTTTTATGTATGTGTGTGTTGTCTCTTCCAATGGAATGTATGCTCTTTGAAGACAGGAAGTATTTTACTTTTAGAGCAGCTATGAATGGTATAGTGATTGTGTCTGGAATTGGGGAGACCTGAACTCAAAACCAATCTCAAGGATTTCTAACTCTGTGACCTCAGACAAGTCATTTAATCCCTGTGTACCTTGCTTTCTCATCCTTTAAATGGGGATAGTTAATTGTGATCAAATGAGATAAAATTTGTAAAGTATATATCACAATGTCTTGAACATAGTAGGTGCTATATAATGTTAGCTATTATTACTTCACTCATATCTCCTATGCCTAACACAATGCCTGTCATAATTTATTTATAATCATAATAAATTCTTATTAATTGATGAGTATCTTTTATTTTTACATCAATATATAGCTCTCTATATCATGTCTAGTGAACATCCATCCCCTTTTTTAAAATAAAATTTGCCAAGATACATTTAAGCCTTTTTAGTGGGTGGGGGAAGGGCAAGAGGGAGATAATTTGGAAATCAATTTTTTACATGTTAAAAATAAATACTAAATGTTTAAAATAAGTAATTTTTTTAAAAAGGTCAATAAAACCAACCAACACATCAACTATGCTTGTCAGCATATGCAATATTCCCTATTCATTGCCCTGCATCTTAGCAGAGAAGAGGAAGATACTCCTTTTTCTTCCTTCTTTTTCCCTCCCTTTCTCTCCCTCCCTTACTCTTCTTCCCTTTCTCCCCTTCCCCCTTACACATACACACATAACACACATGCACAGAGGCACAAATATTACTAGGAATACTTCACTGTATATTGGTTCTTTTTTTTCATCTTTCATCTCTTCATTGTATATGCTAAGCAGTTGGTTGGACATCTGGATCATGGAGAACAGACAGTGTAGTCCCCTTTTCTACATCATTTCTAATAGTTTTCCAGAATGATTGGACCAGTTAACAGCTCCACCACCAGTATATTAGTAAGCCTGCCTTCTCACAGCCCTTCCAACATTATTTCCATCTTTTGTCATCTTTGCCATTTGGTTGTCTCTGACATGTTTGAGGAATGAAAGTGGCATGCCCTGGAGAAGTAAATTTGGGAAGAATAGTCTCCAGAATATCCACTGTCCTTCCCTTTGGCTTCTGTTCTGAATACTGCCATTTCTTTTCTTTTTTTTTTAATTTGTTTTAATTAATTTATTTATTTTAATACACATTGCTTTATGAATAATGTTAGAAGAGAAAAAATTGTCTCTTTAGTTTCCTCAAATTTAAAATGGGTATAATAATAGCACCTGTCTCCCATAGTTGTTCTGAGATCCACTCAGATATGTGTAAAGAGCTTAACACAGTGCCTGGCATCTAATAAGTATTTAAGAAATAATTGTTTCTTTCCTTCCTATGATGCTGAATAACTCTTTAAACTTTCTGTACCTCAATTAACTCATCTTTTAAAAAGTTGTTGAGCTGGATGACTTTGATGGTCCTTCAGATTCTGAATCTGTGATCTATTTCTTTATGTTTTTATAAGTGATATTGTTTTGAACATTGAATAAAAAATATATTGACTAGAAATAGTAGAAAATATCTACTATAGAAATGATAGTATCTGTAATAAGAGTTCCTCACCATTTGTGAATTTTTTAAAATATTGCCAATTGTATTTCATTATATTTTCTTTGCAACTCTATAATTTTATTAAAAATATTCTGAGCAGAGGTCCTTAGGCTTCTCTAAAACCTAAATGGTTCATATCACACACACACACACACACACACACACACACACACACACACACACACATGTTAAGAACCTCTATTTTACTAAGGGTAAAAATGAAGATGTGCATTTGCTATAATATGATTTTTTATAAGTTACATAATTTTATAACAATAAATAAGAATATTCATTTAAAATGTAATATTAAACAATAATGGACTATGCATCAAGAGAAAATTGAGTTTAAATCTTATTGCTGACACTGATTTAACTTGGATATGTCACAAAAATCACTCTAAACCTCAGTTTCTTCATCTGTAAAATTCAAACAATAATAACTGTAGTCTACCTCATTGAGATGCTGTGATATTCAAGAGAAATAATGTATCTAAAATACATTGTAAACTTACAAATTTTATAGAACTAATTAGTATAAAAAAGAATAACATGATGGAACCTAATCTTAAGTATAGTAATTCTCAAACTTCTAGGTTTTTAAGACCCTTTTACACTTTTAAAATTGAGAATTCCAAAGGTCTTTTGTACATATGAATCATATTTACCATGTTGGAAAATAAAACTGATAAGATTTTTAAGTATTAATTTATTTTAAAACAATAATAATGAACCCATTATATGTTAACAACATTTTTATGGAAAATATATTTTCAAAAATAGTTCTACATATTTTGCAAATCTGGCTTAACAGAAGACAGTTAGATTCTCATATCAGCTTCTGGATTCAATCTGTTGTGACTTGTTATTTTAATTGAAATATATGAAAAAAATCCAGCTTCACAACAATATGTGCTTAGAAAAGGAAAGCATGTTTTATTAGCCTTTTCTGATAATGTGGTTATTCTTCTTTGATAATACACCAAAACTCAACAAATAGCAATTTATTAAAGGTTAGTTGTAGTTGGATTCTAAATCATATCTATGAACTTTTCAGAGGATGTTGCATTCAAATCCACTGCTTTATGTTATACTCCAAATGTTATCTTTTATGCATACATGATTTTATATTATCATACATTGAGGAAAATATTGGTTTCCTGAGTTATGTAAATATTCCAAATGATAATTTAATTTTTAAAAGCACATTTGTTAAAATCACCACTGATCTCATCAGAAAAATCTTTAAGTATTGGGAAGCTATGAAGCTCAAAGAAATAGATACATATTTTTCCAAAATTCTAATTTTCTCTAGAAAGTTCTAATTTTATCATCACAGGTTGTGTAGCCTCTTGAAAACTCCACTTTATAGTCCTGAGAGAATGAGAGTGAAAAACACAAATAACATCATGGTATTTCTTGAAAATAGCTTAGACCTCAAAGATCTGAAAAGTTCTCTAAGACCTCCTCAGAGCCCTGAGAATCACCAGTCTAATAGAACAGTCAGAACACAGAAACAGTTTATAAAAGGAGGTAAAATAATGGAGGATACAAAGTGCTACATTGGTTGAGAGGAGGGAAAAATGACTTCTATGATCATATTCAATAGGAGTAGTAAAACACATATTGGAGGGGTCATATGAGCAAGAAGTAATGTGGCAAAGCATAGTGCTAGATGACATGAGCAGGTGCTCTGGCTGATGCAAAAAGACCACAAGTAGCAAATGACAGAAAACAGGTCCGGAAAATGACTCTTTCACAAACCCTCTCTTTGTGGTTCTGACATGAGCTAAATTGTGTCATCCAAGGTCAAGATTTTAAAAAAATAACTGCCTTTTCCATTTAAAAAAAATTAATTTCAGTGGTACTTTCTTATACTAAATCTATGATTATTTGATCTTAGAGGTAAGAAAGAAGCAAAAAAAGAGTAACAGCTGTTAATTTGATTGAAGCGGGAAGCCATCCAGACTATTTAAGAATTATTTTTAGCCTTTGCGCTGACAGGTGCTATACCCTCATTCAAAGACTCCTGAAGAAAGCATGCCTATAGTAGATACAACTTGCAAAACTACTTCCAGCAAAAGAAACAGAAACCAGTTTAAATTTAGCAGTAGGAAACAGAAGTATCAGAATAGAAGTCCTCAAAACACCTCCATCAATTGACTGTTAGTGAGAAAGGTAACTTGTCTCTAGTTTGTAAATAGAGTGAACTTCCATTACTTTGGAGAGTTGAGGAGAGAAGGCACATGAGGAGGACTTTGGAAATTTGAGGAAGGTTATGTAGGAATTGCAGCAGAAAATAGCATTCTGTTTTGCTATTCTGGATTTTTAAAACTTGACAGATAGCTTTATCTCTAGGGATACTCTTAAAAGACAGCAAAATATAATGGAATTAAATATTGTGATATTCTAATTAATTGATTTGATTGACAGGTCTGAATATAAGGTAATTACTTTGTACTTCCTTAGTAATGATACCTAAATCTGTAACTCCAGCCTCCTCCATTACCATGAGCTCCAGAAGACTACATATTGGGTATTTCTATCTAATGACTTCCATTTTCCATTCTCTTCTTTCTCTTTCTCTGTTTCTCTTTCTCTGTTCTCCTCTATCTCTGATTCTCTGTATGTCTTTCTCAGTCTGAGAGGTTAAAACATCTTCCTCTTTCAATACCTTCTCAGTCCTTCTCCTTTCTTTCTCTTTTCCATCTTTACCTATTACCTTTACCTTTATCCATTAGTCTAGAACAGACTTTATTATTTTGCTTTTCAAATTCTTCCTTCTTTTCACTTAAGAATAGGTTCTCTTCTCAATTTATATTAAATTACTCTAATTCCCACCAATAATAGTGACTTTTTCTAAATTATTGTTTTCTAAACTAATATTTATTTAATATATGCTAATATTTATTACATTTATTTTCATCTCTCATGTCTGTTCAATTATAAGCATCGAAACTATGTTATTCTTTTTTTTGAATACCTAGTGTTTTTCTTGTAATTAATAACTTCTGTTGAATTTAATTCTTTAAAAATTTATTGTTACAGTGTAGCTAGCTGGTGCACTGGATAGAGCACCAGCCCTGAAATCAGGAGGACCTGAGTTTAAATGTGGCCTCAGACCCTTAACACTTTTAGCTGTGTGACCCTGGGCAAGTCACTTAATTCCAATTGCCTCAACAAAAATAAATGAAAATTTTAAAAAATTATTGTTACGATAGTGAGAGTTATGTAGGGACAATTAAGTAGCATAGTACACAGAACATTCAACTAGGAGTCAAATAGACATCTTCCTCAGTTCAAATCTGGCCTCATTATATATGCAAAACCTTAAAGTGACAATGAATCTTTACATGGAAAGAAAATCCAGCCATTGCTTTTACTCATACTTCATTCATTTGGATTCAGCCAGTTAAGCATATTTACCAGTTGACCTGACTGAAATTTGCTTTTGTGAAGAAAAGATTTATTAAGCTAGATTGCAAAAAACAAAGCCTCTACTTAAGAAAATGAACTATATTTAAAAATATTGGTACATGATATAAAAAGCAAATGCTAATTACAAAAATGTCATCAGAATTCATTCAAGCAGGTAAGATCTTTAATATTTCATTAGGAGATTATTGCAATTACTTTATTTGCCTTAAAAACTAAGACTTTTCTGGTCTGCTTTCTTAACATGTCAGAATTAGTGAGAATTATTTTTATATGATGACAATGAGGTGTTCACTCCATAAAGCATTGGATTTGGAATCAAGAAACTCCTATTTGTAAGTTCAAATATGATCTCAGAAACTTACTAGCTATGTGATCTTTGGTGAGACATTCAACCCCATTGCCTCATTTTCCTCTTCTATAAAATGAACTACAGAAAGAAATGGCAAACTAGTCCAGTATCTCTGCTCAGAAAAAGAAACCCCAAAGAGGGTTACCAAAAGATGGACATAGCTGAAATGACTCAACAATAATAACATTTTTTCAACTACACTATTAACATTTCTATCAGTGGTAGTTGTTTGAGCCACTATATGTATATAGCAATAACAAACATGTTTAAAAACAGTGTTTAATATCTAATATAGTATAGGAATTCAACCATAATTATGTCATTGATAATAGATTAATGATGTCAAACTCAAATAGAAATCAAGATCATTAATTCACATAAGGTTCCTGGCAGGGTGCATATTGACAAAATTAAAACATAGTTTTAATTTTGTTTTATTGTATTTCTATTTTTAAGACTATTCTCAAATATATTTTAAGTTCAGGTCATATTCAAGAGTATTATAAGTCAGGCCATGTGTTTAATAGCTCTGATATAGAAAAATCCCAGGTAAGGTAACTCTCAGAGCAGACTACCATCTTCTCTATCAGATATAGATCTTAAAAAGCTGCTGAAAGCATTGAGAGATTAGGTGTCTTTTCCATCCTCACACAGCCAGTATGGGACTGAGGTAGGACTAAAATAGTGGTCTAATTACTTACTAAACTACACAACCTCAATATATTTCATCTCTTTGAGCCAGTTAAGTTCTAATATACATAGATTTTTTTTAAAAAAGAAGCAGTTGGAGTTAAGTGCTTTGCCCAGAGTCACATAACAAATAAGGTCACATTTGATTTCAGGTCTGACTCCACCTTGCTATCTCATAAGTGTAGATTTTTAAATGGCCCATTTCAGACCTAATACAAATTGGACATTTAGGTAGGGGCTTATAAAGAATTATGGATTAAACCATAACCAAATAATATATATATATTGATGTGACATATCATGGATAATTAGCTTGGTTTTATATATATATATATATATATGTATATATATATATATATACATACATATGTATATATATATATATACATACACACACACACATATATATATGCATATATATGTACATACATAGATTAGATATAGATAAATAGGATAAACCAAGGGTAATTGAAATATTCTTAATTTTGTGAATAAACTAGTCTGCATTATATACTAACCTATACAGTAGTGAATATTCCTTTCTTATAACACAACTTTAGTCAGTATGATTACACTTCTAATTTGATCAAATAAGATGAATATTTTTTAAAATCCCACAGAGATCCACTAGTATTTAACATATTACCAATGTTTTTGTGAATGACATAAACATAATATTTTTTAAAGCCAGAATAGCAATAAAAACATTCTGTTAATGCAGAAAAACAGTATGTGACCAAGGAAAGTTGTACACATAGCTCTAAATAGTCTTGACTTTTCATAAGAATGATTTGATTGTGTAAAGCTTAATATGGGTGAATTTCATTTTAATCTCTTCAGGGTCCACTGTCTGTCCTTTGGTGATGGTGCCAAGGAAAAGAAACTGAAAGGCAAGCAAATCAAGGAGAAACAATGAGCTCATATAATTCACAAGATGAATAATTTATCCATTGATAATTGAAAGCATAAATTATGTTTCATCTTTTGTAAATCTGTATACTGATGTAAAAGTCATCCAGGGAAAAGCTGGATCTCTTCACTATACCTCCTTATTATTTGACAAAGCTTTTTATTAATGAAGAGCTTTTAAATTAATGAATAAATAGGAAAATAATTTCAATCCAACAAATATTTATTAGATGTACATTCCATGCATTGTTTGAAGCTCTGGAGTTATAAAACAATGTCTGGCCGCAAGTAGATTACATTCTGTTGGATGGATAAAATGTGTGTATGCGTGATATAATTTGAAAAGGGAAAGAAAACAAAAATTGGGAGTGGGAGGAAAGAACATATAAAGAAAGATTTCCCATCGGACATAGTATTGAGATAAGTTTTGAAGGAGACTAAACCATAACATAAAGAAGCTGAGAGAGCATGTTAGACAAATCTCAGCAGAGTAATAAAAGACAAGATATAGAATGCCAAATTCAGAGGATAGCAGTTAGACCAATCGGGCTATTTTCATCATTTTTCTGTTCATAAATTCAAAAAAATACTAATCAGATAAGTAAAAAGGCAGCTTGATTTTATACTTTCTCTAGATATATAAAAGATGAGCCATTCTAATTTATGCAAATATCCTAAGTGGCTGTTTGTCAGTCTATAATTCATGAAGAGAGTAATGTAGAGTCTTTCTAGGATTTTAAATAACAAAATGATGAATTTGCATTTCATCCTAGAAACAATAGTCACTGAATTCTCTTGACTAGGATACTTTCATGACCAAACTCATTCTTTAGGAAGAATATTTCAATGAAAATGGATTGAAAAGGGAACAAGTTGGAATCAGGGATTCCAATTAGGAGGATATGTAATAGTCCAGGAAAAAAGTGATTTAAAAAAAATGAATTAAGATTGTGACTGTGTGGACAAAAAGCAGGGGACAAATGGGATAAATTTGATGAAGGTAGAATTGATGAGATGATAATTTAGTGGACAAAGGAAAGAAGGGAAAGTGAAATGGAGGAAGTGGGGGAGGAATCAATAAAAACTCCATCTAAAATGGCCAAATAAAATCTAAATGACCACTATAATAACAGGCAGTCTTACATAGAAGGTCTTGCAAGGCAAGTCCTTGAATTCAAATGGATTTGGGTTCAAGGTCTGCTGCTGTCAATTTTCTTAACCTCTCAGTGCCCTTAGCAACTCTCTAAAATCATAAGTTAAAGAGATGTGTTGATTATGAGTAAAGAAAGTTTTCATGAAAGTGATAGATTGAGAATAAAAAAATTATAATAACGTGACTATCATGCCATGTTAATATTTCATACAGTACCTAATCCATTATGGTTGTTCTATAGATATTAAATTTGACTTGACATTTAAAATATTTTGTTTAAATTAAATAGATTTTCCAGGAATGCAATTTATTTTTGTATCATAGATTAATCTGTTTCTTAGACCATCATAGTAAACTTGAAAAATGATATAATATTTATATTATATGGATCATCATATAATTAATCATATAATATAATAATAATCATATAATGTGCTAAGCAGTAATATTAAGTGATTTATAAATATATCATTATTATTATATTACTATTATTATACATATTTTACCCTTGAGAAAACTGAGTTATAGGTTAAATAATTTGCCCAGAGTCACAACTATGAAGTATCTAAGTTCAGATTTAAACTCAAATCTTCTGGACTTCATATCCTACTTTATCTACTGTTTCACCTAGTTGCCTAAGATTTTGAAGGGATCTTTGAATCATTTTTGTCATTGTTGTTGGTTGATTTCATGTCTAACTCTCTGTGACCCACTTACTGGAGCAGCTTTTCCATTTTCTTCTCCCCCTCCTCCCTTCAGGGTCACACAGCTAATAAATATCTGAGGCTAGATTTGAACTCATAAAGATGAGTTTCTGATTCCAAGCTCAGTGCTCTATCCACTGTATCACCTAACTGCTCTTTTGAAGTCATATTCTATGGTCCAGTCTTTTCATTTCTAGGAAATTAAAAAATAGAGAAGTTGATGGAATTGTTGAGAATCCCATAGGGAATAAATGAAAGACCCTACATTTCACCTCCGGTCTTCTGATATCAAACCCATTTTCCCTTTCATTATACCACACTTCTTATTTGTTATTCATAGTGAAAAATAAATAATATCCTTATGGTTCCAGGAGGAATCTTAAAGGCCATCTAGTTCAATCCCCTTATTTTGGAAATGAAGAAACTAAGTTCCAGCAAGGTAAGATGACTTGACCAGTCATACAAATAATACATGAAAGAGCTGGGATTTAAAAAAAGGTTCTTCTGATTCTAAATTCAATGCTCTTTTTGAAAAATTACTCTTCTCTCCACCTGAAAACCACATATAATAGAATATTTTCATTGACTTCTCCTTTAATCTTTATATTTTTATTGTGAATTTAAGAAGCATCAATTCACACGAATATCTTGATATTTAAAAACTAACTTACAAAAGAAAATTATATTCAAAATTATTAAATTATGGCATGTATAATTTGTTTTTTAAGTGTGTCACATTTTACATGGTAGTAATATAATTGCCTTGTTTGTTTCCCCTGCTCAACTCTTTATTTTGTGTATTTTTTTTCATGTTTTACTGATGATTCTTTCTATTCTTGGGGGGGAGGGGTTGCATCTCTATCATGACTCACTAAAACCTCTTCCACAAATAGATTTCCTCATTCCCTCATAACAGATGCAGTTTGGTGTAGCAGAGAGAGAAAAGGAGAGCTGATCTTAGAGCTAATAAATCTGTGTTCTATTCCAACTTCTGAAACATATTGGCTGTGTGTTTGTTGTTGTTCAATCATTTTTC
This sequence comes from Antechinus flavipes, assembly GCF_016432865.1. Classification (NCBI taxonomy): domain Eukaryota; kingdom Metazoa; phylum Chordata; class Mammalia; order Dasyuromorphia; family Dasyuridae; genus Antechinus; species Antechinus flavipes. The sequence continues at coordinate 241,029,857 of NC_067401.1, forward strand.
AGTCCTGACCATTTCTTCAGGACTCTTTCTGGGGTTTTCTTGGCAAAGATACTGTAATGGTTTACCATTTTGTAGATGAGGAAACTGAAGTAAACAAGATTAAGTGACTTACCCTGGGTGATACAACCAGTGAATATCTGAGGTCAATTTGAACTGGCTCTAGTTGGATGAGTTTTCCTTACTCCAGGCTCAAAACTCTACACCACCTAACTGCTCTCAATGATTATCTAACCCTCCTCTTTCCCAGTTTTTCCCAGACAGCTATCTAATGAGATAAGTTCAGAAGATATTAAGCTACTTTGAGGGAGAGTATTTCCTCAAGTAAGAGTTTCCTTGGGGCAACTGTGCTACCTAGAGCAAATCACTTAACCCTGTTTACCTCAGTTTCCTCATCTGTGAAATGAGTTGGAGAAAGAAATGGCAAATAACTCCAGAAAACTCCAGTGAGTGAACAACAAAACATTCCCTTTACTAATGAAATCACAGATCTAGTTGCTATCCCAATCCCTATCTCAAGGAAAACAAATCAATACTTTAGCCATGTCTAAAAATGTCTAAAAACAAATGGCTTATTCATCACTTTTCTTTGACTATTCCATTAGCTTCAGTATTTTTCCAGGGCTAAACTAGTGAGTGTAATTTTTATTTCTATTGATTTTAGCATATAAAGATAGTAATTGTGTTCCACATGAGTTTTAAAGATAATTTGATTCAAATACATAAAGTAGAAATACTATGTAGAATACTCATGCAATTAAAGAAAAAATATTATTTTTTAATAAAAACATTTCCTTCCTTACAATCCCTAAAAAGTAGAATTTTATGCCTTTTGTGGGACAGAGTTGAGACAGACTTTTTGAAGACTGAGTGATAGTTTGTAATGTCCAGCAGGCTCTATCAAGTCTTCCTAACAAGTCTGAAAAAACTTGAATATAAACCTGACATCAGATTGTCATCCAAGAACTAGTCTGGCTACATGTAGATGAGCCTTTTGTCAGAAAATTAACTTTAAAAGGAATGGCAAATTGTACATAATAGATATATAGTTTTATATGCAATTTTTATCATACTATGTTATATAAATGCTTGTTTTATCCCATAGATTAAAAATAAGATAAAATAAATAATTAAAAAAGAAATTAATAAGGAGTTAAAATTATCTGCTTCTTCCTGAAAGAAATGCTCTATAAAATATAGAACAATTCATATTATATATATATATATGCTAATAGATTCCTTATGTTTAGAAAATCAATGTATCAGTGTTAAAACTGTAAATATAATTTATAGTCCATAGTCCAGATAATACTCTATAATCATTTTCTATTTTTAAAAAAAAGAAAATTAACACACTAGTGATGATATTTTTTTTGCCCACATCAAGTCATGTAGGCTCACTCATAAGTTAAAGAGAGGTTGCAGTCAGCATTGTTACAGGATACTTCAACATCCTTGAAATCATATTTCTATGAAGTGTTCAGATAATACATATTGATTAATTTGAGAAATCTGGTAGAAGAATATAAGATACAAAGAGGATGTAGTTGATTTTAGTTTTGTCTTTGAATTTCTAGTTCCTCAAACAGGACATGGCAACTAGTAGGTACATGCCTATGTGGAGCTGATTTTGAAGGATCCCAGTAGTTCTGACCTTTGGTATGTTATGCCAATTGAGTACCCTAACATAAACATCAATTTAGCTAGCTACTGAGAGCAGGAGACCACCAGATTGCCTAAGGAGGATTTTACGGGACCAGACAATATAGAAAGCAGATCAAACTTACTGTGCCATTCAGAAGTGACCTATTCTAAAGTTTCCTTCTGAAAACCCAGCCTGCAGAGTTGCTATGTATGTGTGTGTGTGTGTGTGTGTGTGTGTGTGTGTGTGTATGTATGTGAAAATCATTATGATAGATCTTTTGACCTTGTCAGCAGATAATGGTAAGGTAAACTATAGTCACTGAGGGTTAAATGCAACATAAATCCCCAGAACCACTAAAGCTACTTGACCCAAACAGGAACTTCTCTGATTGTATTTTTATTAAAATCCTTATAGTTGTATAATCTCAATAAGTTTTTATATAAAGAGATTAATTCCTGAGATATCTACCTCAAATGGTGTAGTGATGCACAGTAAATTGTCCTTATTGGAGTCAGAAGGATAAGGTTTTGTTTGTTTACATTTTTTTAATTTTCAGTTTATTAAACAAAATAAGCATTTCCATTATACAGTACAATAAAAATATATTGTACATGAAAATTCAAATATACCATGTATAACTTGCTATTCCCTCCAAATATACAAGAGAAATACCATATAAATTTCTTTTTCTCCTTTCCTTTCTCCCTGTCCTGGAGAAGGTTACATTAGATACAACTGTATTCATGTGTGCATGAATGTGTAAAATTATTTTATATATACTTCTCTATCAGTATTTTCTCTGATTGCAGATAGCATCTTTTTTTCATTTGTCCTTTATTTTTAATTTGTGTATTTATAATAGTCAAAATGACTTAATTGATTTAAAACAATCATTGCTATAACATTTTGATCCTTACTTCTTACACATGTTGGCTGGATGAGCATGGGCAGCTCATTTAAACTCCTGGAACTCCCAGGAACTCTTTAGGATATGAAGTAAAAACTAGTAATTAATCAATATGCATTTGTGGATTAAGGCAAAGAAATTAAAGCCATTTCTACTAATATGAAAAAATTGCTCTGAATCACTATTGATTAGAGAAATTAAGACAACTCTGTGGTACCACTTTATATCTCTTAGATTGCCTAAGTGACAGAAAAAAATGATAAATACTGGAGAAGATATGGGAAAATTAAGATACTAATGCATTGTTGATGGAATTGTGAAATGATACTACTATTCTAGACAGCAATTTAGAACTATGCTTAAAGTGGCAAACTATGCTTAATTGTGCCATACTATTAGGTCCAGCATTGTACTCAGTCTGTATCCTAAAGAGATCATAAAAGAGGGAAAAGGACCCATGTGTGCAAAAATGTTTGTAGCTGACCTTTTTGTAGTGGCAAGGAACTGGAAATTGATGCCCTTCAATTGGGGAATGACTGAATAAGTTATAACATATGAATGTAATGTAATCTTATTGTTCTATTGAAAACAATTATGAGCGGGCTGATTTCAGAAAAGTCTGGAAAGACTTACATGAATTGATGCTAAGTGAAGTAAACAGAACCAGGAGAACATTGTACAAAAAGATTATATGGTGGTCAAATGTGATGGACTTGACTCTTTTCAACATTGAGATGATTCAAGATAATTCCAAAAGAGTTGTGATGGAAAGTGCCATCTACATACAGAGAGAAAATGATGAAGACTGAATGTGGATCAAAGCTTGGAATTTTCACATTTTTTGTAGCTGTTTGCTTGGTTTTTTTTTCCCCTTTCTCATGGTTTTCCACTTTTGATATTTTTTTTGCTCAGCATGATGAATATAGAAATATTTTTGGAAGAATTGCACATATTTAATCTATATCATATTACTTGTTCTTTGGGGATGGCACAGCAGGGAAGAACAGGGAGAAAAATTTGAAACAGTTTTGCAAAGGTGACTATTGAAAACTATTTTTGCATGTATTTAAAAAATAAAATACTATTAAATTTTTTAAAATATGCATTTGTGGAGGAAGTTTCTAATAAGAGCTACCTAACCTATCCTATTATTATCCTCAAGCACAAGTTGAAACAGCAATAATAGGAGGAATCAAGTCTCATATTAAATCTAATATCTATATTTTATTAGAGTAAGATGGCAATAGGGGAAAAGGAAAGAAAATAAACATTTATTTAGTTCCTATGATGTGCCAAATGTACAAAATGCTAAGCATTTTGCATATTTCTATCATTTTTTCACAACAATTCTATAAGATAAGTACTATTATTATCCATATTTTATAGTTAAAGAAACTGAAGGAAGCACAGGTTAAGTGACTTGTCCAAGATCACACAGCCAAGACATGTCCAAGACTAGATATGAATTTGGTCTTCTTAAATCTAGGTCCAGTACCACATATTTATAAATCACTTTGCATAATTATTTTGTTTGTTTCTAAAAACAATTTTACAAGAGAGGTGCTCATATTATTCCTCATTTTACTCATAAATCACAGCAAAATTCAATAACTTACCAATGTCACATAGCTAAAAAAAAATGACTCAAGTCCAATGTTCCATCAATATTAATGGTCAACTGAGTGATTCAGTGGAAAGAGCTGTGAACCTGGATTCAGTGAAACTTGAGTTCAGATTTGGCCTCAGACACTAGTGCATGTTGTATGATCTTGGGGAAATCATTTAACCTTTGATTCAGTTTTGTCATCCACAAAATGAGCATAATATTAGGATCTACCTCTCAAAATTGATATTAGGATCAAATGAGATATTTGTAAAGTGATTTGCAAATCTCAAAGAGCTATATAAATACTAGCTTTTCATGAATGTAATTGATTCCTAGCTATTAAGTACACTTCTACTATTCAATTTTACCATTTTAACTTCTTTCTAAACAGTTTTACCTTCAGTTTTCTCTTAACAAACTTGGAATTTGTATAACAGTGTCTCCTTTTTGTGTAGATAAAGCAGATTTTCTATCTAAAATCATCATTTTATTAAATTAAATCCCATGTTCTGTTTTGCCACATTCTTTTGGCAAAGAATCTGTCCCTATCCCTTTAATAATTGCATACTCTATGCCTTTATCCAAAGTCAATAATAAAAATATTAACATAGAGCCCAGTGTGGATCCTTGAGGGATTCCCTCAAAGACTTTCTTGTAAGTTACCAGTGAACCATTAGACTTGAAATTTGCCCATTCAACTTATTTTTTAATAAGAGAATGATGGTATCATTCTCTAGCCTTACCTTACTATCTTTGATACATAAATAGCATGAACAATAATTTAGTATGTACCAAATATAACTCTATTAAATCAGTAGTATACAAGATAACAAACAGCAAAGGGAAATACCTAAAATACATTGAAATAAAGTACACAGAACAGTATATTGTTAGTTTGAAGGACATAGCCCACAATTCCCTTCTCCTCCACATCTGATAATAGAAAGCTTTATGTAGCACAGACAAATATCCTACGTATGCGCTTCAGATAAAGAAATTGGGGTGAGGGGAGAGCAGAGAATATCATACTATTTAATGAAAAGAAAACTGTAACAATATCAGCTTTGTCAAGTATTTCAGTAGTTGGCTATAAAATCTGAATAAACAGTTTGAGGATAAAGGACATTTTCCTTTTCTGTATTCTGGTGTCTGGCTTTATTTTTAATTTCTTCTTTGTTGATGCTAGTGTTCCTAGATTGGCTATTCATTTTTCTTATTTATAAAGAAAGGTGACTGGAGCCCATTGACAGCAATGAGAAAGAAAGGCTTGTGTGAGTGTTTTATTAAAGAGCCCCCAAAACCTTGGGGAGAAAAATATTTGCAATGAAAAGGCCAAATGGATTTTAGACCCTAGAATCGGAAGATAGTAAGGTCTATTAGGTCTGAAGAAATCTCAATCTCAATTTTAAATTTTTGTTACTTCAAAAGTCTCTATGTTTTTCACATAGCAGGCACTTATTAATGTTGATTGTTTTATTCTATCCTTATATACTGGCAGTTATAGAATTAACCCTGTTAATTACATGACAGTGTTATATGAAACAGGAATACTTACTTGATGTTCGTAGAGACCAATTATTTTCATTTCATTTAATTCATTTCATCAAATCAATTAATTCATTTAATTAAATTAATATAATGGATTCTATCTTAATCCTCAGTTACAAAGTGAAGGATAAATGTACACCCATAACCAATTCAGGCAAATTTCATATAAAGAAAACCAATTGTCTTTATATACCATTCTATATAGAATATGTATTCTATATACTAGTGAACTTCTAGAAAAAAATTGCCCTAGATTGATTCTGTGAGGTTGCATATATTTAAAAAATGTAATTTATGAGACTTCACCTATGTGTTTACTAGATAGAAAATACCTTTAGTTCAAAGCAAAAATATTTTATGAAAGCATAGAAAGGGAAAGAATAATAGAACATTACTCTCTAAAACCAGGGCATTTTTTTTTCCTTTTTATCCCAAATGGAAAGGGTAGCCAATCATACACAAAGGGAACAATTGTGGTTCCAGTACAGAGAAGAATTCGACTATCTAGTGCACATTTGAGAAGGTCACACATACTTGAAATATGTGACCAAACTATATCTGAAATAGTATGCATATTTTAGATGCTGCAAGATCACCAAATCCTTGGTGAATAATCATGCTACCCTTGTTGAGTCTGCTAGCTGCCAAAGATTGCATCACCATTGGTCCCCAATGAACTTGCCATCTCCATTCCCTTATGGTCCTCACTGCACTTAACAGCACTTCAGTTGCTTCACGATGGTATCATGCATCACTACTGGCTTCATGCTTGCTGAACTTCCCTCTCCTATCAATTTCTGATTTTTTTTTCTTTTCAGGGGTGCTGCTGACCATCTTGGCTTCCATTTGCCAGAATCTAGTGATTAAAAATTCTCTCCCAGATAAGAACATGCTGATATGTCTTTAGTTAAAGACAGGAGTAAAGAACAGCACCTAAGTAGACAGACTACAAATTAAGATTGTCTGTTCTTTAAACTCATTTCCTCTTCCTGGCAGGGTACATGACCTTATCTTGAGCCTCTCTATAAAAAATCTCCTTTAACCCTCATAAGTTTCTAATTGCTGTCATCTTACATCTCCTACTTGCAAATAATTTCAGAAGACTTTCTCCTCAACACACTAAAGATCTGAGGTACTTTAATTCTCCTCAACCCCTTAGGTCATCTGGGTCCTTCTATACATATGAATGGACATAAAAGGCATAAACAAGAAATCTAAGTGGGGATACTGTGAGGCTCTCACCTGCAAACATCCTGAACAATCTATTAACTTAACTCCCTGTCTTTCACATGCAGCAACAAATCTTCCAGGCCTTGAGTTGCTCTACAAATTGAAAAGTCCAACTAAAAATTAAAAATCTTTGTATGTTTGTATTCTTGTATCTAGCACATTGTCTAATAAATTTTTATGAATATGGTCCCATGTGGTTATTTCTTTCATCAGTTCAGAGTCTAACTAATCCATACCAGCTCATCCTGCATGATTCTTGTCTTTTCTCTAAATTCTATGTAGGATATTCAGTGTGTTGAAAGCTTTCTTTTGAGATTTTCTTTTTCTTTTTTCTTTTTTCCCCCTGTTTCCATTTCCTAGATATTCATCTGGTATTCCTTGTCATCAATTCATGAGTACCTTACTTCCTATAAATTTTTCTCAATGACATCGTTTTCTTGCTTATATGGCCTCAAAGAAAATAAATTAAAGCCAAATTGACCCCATCATGTGTTTTTCCATCTTTCTTTGAGTTAACCAAAATTTGTATTCTTCTGAGATTGTTTTTGCAATATGTCTATCTATAAAGCATCATTAAAAGAATGTTCCTATTTAAAAAGGGAGATGGTTGAGAGAATGAAAGGGAGAAAGGGAAGAAGGGCAATATATATTCTAAAAGGAGGAAAAATTAAAAGAAAGGGGGAAAGGTCATTGGAGCCTTTTTTTAAATCACAGTAAATAGAAGTCCAGCAAAAACCACAAACAGGATGGTTTTGAAAGCTATATGCTTAATGTGTGTATATATACATATATATCACATATTACATTTATACATTACACATATATGTTATATGTGTGTAATATATTTTTAAAAGCAAAACAAATAGTATATGTTAGCAGTTTCATCTACAATCTTCATTTTCTATTCTACTATGTGTATGGAAATGCCCATTTTCTTTTTCAAGTTTCCTAAGTCCAAAATAAAAAAATATATTTTTAAAAATTCTAAAGGATTTAGGTTCATTCCTTAGTATATTGTTTGTTGAATTCAATTTAATTTAATTTACAAAGCAGAAAAAAAGAATCTTTTACCTTATCATTCCTTTACATATCATTCCTTTATATATCAATAAACAAGTATTTGTTACACTTCTATTATATGAAATGAGTCCCTGAAGGCATTTAAAATTATTCAGTTTACAAAATTCATTTTAAACAGCTTTTTCCATGAGTATAGCACAAAATCTAATATACTTGTAGAGTAGATGCAACTAGTGTTAATTTTCTGCTGATGGTAGATTAATAGTATCATTTTATTGCATAATGCTTGTAATTGAGAAGCAGAATAGAATAGTGGATAGATGATGGTCTGAGTTTAAATCTCGCCTATGGCATATACTAGCTGTGTAATCATGGAAAATTAGATATCATGTTCCCTTCCCCTATATACTTATAATTAGAGGTAACCTTCAATCAGCTTTAAATGGGTTGTGAGCAGATTATTAAATTTTCAGAACAAATATTTACACCTCTAAAATCAGCAAAAGTTTTAAATTAGGGTGTAATGTATTGTTTTGTTAATTCTCTAGATTTAAGAAAATGTTAATGATGCAGAATACTTTTAAAAGTGTGTCATGCATACATGTTTTACCCCCTAGAGAGATAGTAGTTAAAGATTTACTTATATACCTTTGCTTACAATTATTGAAAATGGTATGATCTGAAAAAGAGTAGGATTTTAGGGCCAAATAATCTACACTATAAATAAAATAATCTTGAGATTCTATGTGGCATATACTTGTTTTCCAAAAAAAAACAAGTTTACTGTTTTCCAGCCATATTTCTGTTTTTCATATTCAGATAATTGATGAGGATTATTCACAACTGTTACAGTTAGAGAATTTCAGAGTTGGAATACATAAAGGAAATATATCTGAACTAAGTATTCTCATTGCTTATTATTTTTTCTTCCCCTTTATCATTACATCCCATATCTTTAAGGCCTAGACAACCAGCACTAGACCAATAGCAGGGTTAGGGAAGAATCCATAAGTCTTAAGTTTTGCTAAAGACTTCATTAGTGAAAAAAATTAAAAGGGTCAAAAAATGAATCCCCAGTGGCTTCAGAATTCTTTGAGCCTGTTTGTAATTAAGTTGCACATATATGTCAGGGAATACTTGAACTTATGAAAAAAATCTTATTGATATAATTTAAAAGCTATGCAACTGATAGTTATCATTATTAATGTTCACTTCCTAAAGTGTTCTATTTTTCAAAGCTCTTAATTAAATTTTAAGATACAAGATGCCAAATAATTCTATAAATTTCAATCCTGTAAATGTTGTAATGTAATATGAGTTCTAATACTAGATTTTTTCCTTAACAGATATATGAAGTGAACAATCATTTTCAAGAAATTATGCTTTTCTTCTGCTATTATTTTATAGATGAGGAAACTGAAACCTAAAATCTTTATGAACATGCAGGTCATGGCCAACCCTTGACTAGAATTGACATTTGTTGACTATCCAGAATACTTTCCATCTTTATCATCTCTTTCCCCTATATTATGCTAATTCTTTGACTTTTAAGTCTGTGTATTTAGCCACAATCCAGATTTAAATTCCCAACAGACTTTTTCACATAGATGTTTCTCTGGCATTACCAGCCCAATATGTCCAAAGCTAAGCTCATCACCATTTCCCCAAAGCCTGCCATGAACCCCTTAAATTCTGTCAATGTCATCATGATTCTTCTAGTCAACCAACCTTAAAACTTCACTCATGCTTGACTCCTCTTTTTCTCTCCCTCAGGCCCTATAGCCAATTAGGTATGAAAGACTGTCAGTTCTGCCTCTACAATATTTCTTGTATGTTTTCCATTCTTTCTATTCCAATTGCTAATAATGTACGGTTCAGGCCCTTGTTATTTCTCCCCTAGAATATTGCTATAGCCACCTAATGAGCCCCCTTTGTTGTAATCTCTCCCACTTCAAGAAATCCTACAGCGTAATAAATCTTTCTAATACACAGTTCTGATTCTGTCACTCCTCTGCTCAGAAACCTTCAATTACTTCCCAGTGCTTACCTAATAATCTGACTCTAACCAACTTTTCCAGCTTTATCTCTTACAATTCCCTTTCACATTTAGATTCTAATGCTTCAACCAAACTGGATTGTTCAGCTTTTCTCCAAATTTTTTTTGTTCTTTCTGACCACCATATTTTTTCATAAATAGTTACTAATATGCAGAAACTGTTATAGACATGGGCTCTCTCCCCAAACTCTGTCTATTCAAATCATGCCCATACATCAAGACAACCACAGGTGTCACTCCTTGAATTTAGAGCTAGAAGGGACCTTAGAAATTGTCTTAATCCAATGTTTTTCTTTAAAAATAAAATTAGATGACATTTTAAAAATGTTTAGCAACATCCTAAACATAAACAACAAAAGTAGATGCTTAATAAATGTTTGTTCCCTTCTTCTTACAAATGAGGAAATGAAGACCTAGCAAGGTTAAGTGATGTGATCCACGTCATATAGTCATTAAGTCATAGAGCCATCATTTAAACCCATGAATATATCAAAGATCCCTTTCAGGCCTTAAAATAGTTTGATTTCTTTGACCTTCAATGCTAAGGTCTCTGCATGTAACATTATCCACATTGTCTTGTTTTCTTTCTTTTTTTTTATTTTTGGAAGGTCAGTATGGAGAAGAAGCAAAAATTCTGAACTCTACAGAGACAATTAAATTATTCCATTACTAATGACTTCACCTTTTTGTTTTTAAATCCAGCTTCCCAGTATTAACATTGAAAAAGACTGAGATTCCGGATACAATCAACCCCTACTTAAAGAAATGATGAACCTAATGAAAGTAGGAATGATTGTATCAGATATAGGCAAGGGAAATTTCTGATCCTTCAACAACTTACATGGTCTTTCTTCCCATTCTTATGGGAATCCTATTTTAAATCCAGATTTTATTTATTTTTTAAATGAGAAAAGTTTCTAATTTAATTTATATACTTAACTTTAAATTTTTAAGAATTGAAAGAAGTACTTTTTTAAAAAATGAAGCATGAAAAAAGTATCTCTCCTTTTCCCTCCATCACTTAAACACTCTTCTCAGAGACAAGATTTAGAAGAAACTTTAAAATGAAAACAAATACAACTGGGAAAAAAGGATTCTTGATTTAAAACTTGGAATGATATCAAAGGTCATCTAGATTTTCTTGATTCCCTCAAAAAGACATTTTCTTTCTGTAGTTATTTGTAGATTTTTCTTTTTAAAATATTTATATATTTTGTTATTTGTGTTTTAATTCCTCTCCTAAATTTTGATGTGCCTTATTGTATATAGTCCACGTCTTATTCATCTTTATACCCCCGTATTCCATGCAGGTAGTAGTTTCCTAATAAAAGTTTAATTGAACCGAACCAAGCTGTGGATTATTAGGTCCCTAGTGTGATGGGGAAAACATTTTAAAATGAGAAGTCTGTTTAGCTTCAATAAGAATGATTAATACAATGAGAAAATTAATAGCAAGAGAATTAGGTCATATATTTTCAATTAGTTCAATAACAAAATTTACTTTATCTGGAAAGTAGTGAGAGGGCAGAAGGCATCAAAGGACAAAACTATAAAGGCTGCAAGATGTCAAGTATATGTCTGAGAGAGTCTAGTAACATTTTATAAGTATTTTCCCCTTGATAAATGTAGGGGTTTGTTTTTTGGAGGCTGGGTAGAAAGAACATGTTGGGGGAAAAAAAGCAGTGAACAGAATGTACTTGTATTTCACAAAGGGACATTTTATAATGAACTGGATGGGACCCAGCACACAAGAAGAAATGAATAGTATTGCAATAAGGGGATCCCTGCAATGTTCAAAAAAAAGCAAACTAGACTGAACTTGTCAAGATTCATTCTTTCTTAATGTTTCCAAATCTTTCTGAAATTCATCAGAAGATTAGTTAAATATAAGCAAATTCTTGATTCCCAAACAATCCAGTTGTTTATATCATTCTAGGAAGTTTTGACACCAAGAGTTCCTGAGAGAATTAAAAAACAACATCCAAGAGATTATTAACTTAAAATGCTAAATGAGGCTTACATTTTTGAATGTAGCTTGTATGGGAAGTGGTTTTTTTCTGTATTATGATTGTGTGTTACAAGTGTTTGTCTTTCTTTTTAAAAATTAGTGTTAATCAATTAGGGAGGGATCAGTGAAAGATAAAGAGATTAAAAGCTTGTAAAAAAATAAAATGATAAATGCAAAAAAAAAAAAAAATTAAGGGAAAGAGGGGAATGTATAGAGCATGTATAGAGCAAAAACCAAAATGAAGAAAAAGCAATTTTCAAATGTGGGGTCATATAATCAGGACTGATGTGAACAATTTGGTTTATCCTACTATTCTTTGAAGCTTACATCTATTTCTCATAATGATAATATCATTTCTCCAGGGACTAGGAGATTTTTATTGTTAGATTTGTTCATTTTATTTATTATCTGTGTTGATCATGTTTTAAACAACTTAGATATGATGCTGACAAGTTCAAGAATTAATTTAATAGGACAGTTTGGCATAGTTCTAAACAATTAAATATTTTATAATAACTTGTGTTTATGCCTTCTGTGTTAGTAATATGTATATATGAATATATATATGATAACTGAAAGAATTCTTAAATATAGGAAGCTGACCAAAAAGTCAGTTGTTTTCCATGCTCATCAGCCAAAATTGACCTAAAAAAATCATTATACAAATAAGTAATAAAGTTGTCAGCCTCAAAGAAATGCTTTCCTATAGAAATTAGTGGAAACAGAGAAGTATTCTACTTCTCTGGTATTATGAGCAATGAGTTCTGAAACCTTAAAAAAGAAGGCAAATATGAATTCAGATTTACTTGCTATATACAGAGATGATTCTAAGACAAGGCTCATGCCTCAGGTAGGATGGACATCAGAAAAAGGCCATATATACAAAGTCAATGAGATAAAGTTTAGTATGAAGTTTAGGGGCTAGGCTGAGTTTCTAGGGATTACAAACCCCTTCTCCCCTCACTCAACCGGAAAGCCTCTTTTCCTTTTTTCCTATATCCTCCAACCTTTTAAACACACAATCCTCCCACATACAAAGTGGAAAAGTGTGAAAAGTCCTGGCGCCTGGGGAAATTTCCAGTTGTGCTACAAGGTCATTTTTCTCTAGCTTCTGGTGTCTTATCAAATGACTCTTGGCTAGGTTTCTTGATGGATAGTGTTTCTGGAAAAGCAGTCATTTAGAGAATAGAAAAACCACCTGCAGGGTAATATCTTCACATGGGAGGAGAAAATTCAAAGAAAGAAACTTTACAACTCTAAAAATGTATAATTTAGAATTTTTTAACAACACATAGAAGATTCTATAATTACATTCTAAGCTGTGGGTTCCATTTCTGAAATTCTTTTGTCTTTTAGACTCTTTTTCTACTTTTTTCTTAGATTCTCTCTGTTTATTTCTTGGAAATGTTGCTAAGGATATTATTTTTCTAGCTTATTTTTCTTAAAAGATTATCTTTTATGTGTTTTCAGGGGCTGTTTGTGACATAATCCTTTACCCCTTTAAAAACTCAGTTTAAAAAAAAATACTGAAGTCATACAGAATTCTAAAACCTGTCATGTGCTTTCTGGGTTTCCTACAATGAAATCAATTTTTGAACAAAATGGATCTTAAAATAAGCATAATTCTAAAATGGTAATGCTTTGTTGTTACTAATCATGTTTTTGAGAACTAGAATATTTCAAAACCTTGTGTATACTTTTCATCTTCATTTAAAGATAGATTACTCTCCCAGCTGACTTTGATGATGCTATTACAATTCAACCTGCCCAGATTGTTCTATGTGCTTTGAAACTTGTTGCTGCCCTATAATAACCGGGAGAGCATAACTGCAGGGTTCCAATTACTCTGGCAAAGGAACCTCATTACATTGTCTCTGACTAAGCATGTAATTAATGTCTCTATTTCAAGGCCATTTCAGCAAATTCAAAACTAAAAGATTATCCATATATATTGAGGGAATATGTGATAGTAGGCAATAAAGGCAGAAGTATTCTCAGAAAGTTAAAAAAAATTCCACATAGGTCATGGGTGAATTATCATGGCTAAAGATATGGCTTTAAGTGGCCCCAAAATGCTATTGTAGTCTTGGGAAGGAGGTCCACACATGCATACACATGCATTTCAATATTGATAAAAGGAATAATAGTATTTTATAAGAGGTCCAAAGCCAAAAGACATAAGAACACCAGAATCAGTATTGTGATGTGCAGAACTTTCTTGGGTTGTTTTTTGGTCTATAAAAGAGACATTCCATGTCTGGTCTATGGTGCACAATGAAAAGAAAGAAAGAAAAAATTAATAAAGTTATATTAATGTAGTTTTGATGTTATGGATAGTTGGAATTCTATTTAGTAGGTAGAAATCAGTGACTTCCACAGCTATAGAGTATTTAGTTCAAGTTATGGCAAGAGGAGTCATGTAAATAGAGATGTGTTCAAATGTTCTTTCTAGTTATGTCTATAAATAGGAATGCTTAAGTAGAAACTGAGAACTTCTTCATATGTGTTTATAGTCTCACAGAGTAATTCATTGTTGTATTTTCAATGAGCCAAATTCTTGGTATTCTAACAGTGAAATAATTTTTACCCCATGGACCCCATGATTTCATTGACATAGGTATTCTCTTTAACAATGTCTATCACCAAACATACCTGCCTGCTTAACATGTGGTACTTCTCTCAGTGGTTTCAAATAGATTTGTCACAAAATGTCCATTCAATGTCTGAGGTCTTGATTTGCATTCTTTTTACATTGAATAGATTCCAATAAAATACATGGACTGTCTATTGACTGTCACTCTCTCACATTATGTGAGCAGCACAGTGGTGGGATGTTGGTAAATGTTTAATAACAGATTTTGGAGTAGGAGGTGGGGAACATATGTACAAGATACCTTTAAATTTTATCTGCATTATTTACATTTTGTCCATCACTTTCTTAAGTCTATTCATTCAATAATGCAATAAATCAAATCCCGTTTATAGGGCTTGACAATTTCTGAGGTATAGATGCTCACACTGAAAATGTAGCAATCTGCTTCCCCCAAACTGGTGTGAGCTAGTTTCAGCATACTTCTAGACTGACCCATCATTTTTTCTACTTATACATTTCTTCAATATAATTCTTTACTTGCAATGTGTTTCAGCCTGTTCACACCTACCATGGACCACCTTCTTTGAATGTTTCTCAACTTTAGTTCTTTTAAGGTTTTATATATATATATATATATATATACACACACACATATATATACACATATACATATATATATATACATACACATATATAACACATTATATATAATATATATGTATGTATATATATTAATATATAGTCCATTATTTACATCCATTCAACAAAAGCAGAAAAATTAGGATGCCTGTATTTTTTTTAAAAAGATGGGTTTTTGTTTGAAGCAGAAGCTTAGGGTTATTAAAAGAAATGTAGTCTCAGTGACAATCTAGCCTGTTTTTTTTTCCCAATTTAAATCTGAATCCAAATCATTATGCATTTGCAGCATCTGTCAAAGATATAGGTAATAATAGATGATCTGTATAAGTTGCACATCCAACTATGAATCATAGTCCAGATAATAGGTATTTTTCATCTGCTGATTTTTCCTCTCTCAATTTTTCCAAGTGGTTACAAATCTGATAGAGAAAGCTCTATCTGGAGACTTGATGCAACTGGTTCAGTGTCTTCTGCAAATAGGAACATCTGAAGTCCCTCACCATATACATAGAATCTCATATATTTGGGGTTTGCATTAAACCTTTTTTGTGACTGTGGTCAACACTTTTATTGATTATATCTCCCTATTTTGTGCCTCACTTGATATTAATAATCTGAATATTGTTTAATAAAATTAATTCCATTCCATCTTTGAAGATATCTCTTACAGTTTTGACATATAATAATAGTAGCTAACATTTACATAGCACTTTACAAAGTACTTCACATGAGCAATCTTATTTAATTGTTTACAAAGTACTTCACATGAGCAATCTTACTTAATTGTTACAACATTACTGAGAAATAGGTGTTAGAATTATTCCCATTTTATGGATTAGGAAACCAAGTCTAAGAAACATTTAAAAGAAGGGTCTAAATTCACACAGTTAATAAATGTGTGATCCAATATTGATATTCAGGTCTGATGATTCCAAGGGTAGCTCTACTGTACCGCCTGGCTACATGGGATACACCTGGTTAAAAGAGAGCCTTCAGGGCAGCAAATCAAATAACTTTTTTAATAGTCAGCAAAGTGAGGTTTTTGTAATCTCCATAATTCAGTCGTAAGAGAGTGGACATATGATCTGCTATGGAATACTCCTTACAAAAGCCTATCTTTTCATTTACTTCTGAGACCCTCATCAACGTTGCCTTCAAAGTCTGTATAGATTATTCTCATAAAAATTATAAAAATAGAAAAATAGGCACATGGATTTGTGGTTGTTAATGTAATCTGTGGCCCAGAACTCCATAGAACACTCTGTGATCCTGCAAACTTGGTATGATTTTAAGACCTAAGCCAGAGAGTGAGTATTCTCTTTGGCTCATTTTGCTCCCACCCAGAGTTTACTCTGGGACATCTCCAAATATAGCTAACGTCTAGGTTCCACGAAATGGGAAATAGGTTCTCTAAATCTCGTATGAGGTCCCAAGGTAACAAATTCATTTTGAGGACAAAATAGTATTTATTTCACATTGCAAAGAAAATTAAGATCCCAAGATTCAACAAGATCTATAAATAAATACAGAAAGCACATAAAGTACTTACAGCTGTCCATCTCATAAGGAACTGAAATTTGTATAGCCAAAGGGGGGCAATATTCTGCCTCTCTCTCTCTCTCTCTCTCTCTCTCTCTCTCTCTCTCTCTCTCTCTCTCTCTCTCTCTCTCTCTCTCTCTCTCTCCTCCCCACTTTTGTCTCCTCATCTCAGTTCCAACCTCTGAAACTCTTAAATTTGGAGTTGCTCTGGGGCAGCTTTTGAGGCTTTCCTTATTCAAATCTCCCTTTTTAGTTTAGAAGGCTAAATTCTAGAATTACACTGCTTAGAAAATAAAAACCCAAGGCAAGAGATTAGGATTTAGGAATATTATCCATGAGCCAAGTAGGTAAACTCATGTCTCTGCCACATGCTGCCACAAAATACTATGGTTTTTTTGTTCTGGATTTTGTCTTGAGCTGAAAAAGTCTAATGTTAATAACTCTCTTCTGCAGCTATAAGGCAAGAAAGCTCTGGGCTTCTGGGCTAACCTCTAAATTTTCTCCCTAAGGCAGCCATTAAGAGTCTCTGTATTGTTCATGTACAGAATTCTCCTTATCTTTCTAATTTAGAATCTACTACACTAAATTCTCTGCAGTATTCTGAATAGAAAAAAGACAAAAGTAAAAAAAATTCTGAGGACAACTTTTATAACAATCACTATCACAATAGCTAACATTTGTATAGCACTTATGTGCCAAAAGTCTGACTTTTCCAATTTCTAGTACCTGGATATTTTGGGAGCAACTATAGTAATTCAAAATCAGTAAAGACATCTCAGAAAAAGTTCCAATAGGCATGTTCCATACCTTCCATGCCTATTAGGTATCTCCAAATAAAGGCTTACATTTTGTAACCTCAACAAATTGATCATGGAACTCTTATGATGAATTCCCTTGCACTAATATTATCTCAATTCTCTTTTGAAAGGTAATAATAAGATCTTATATTTTTCAACACCTCTGATATCCTCCTCTTTTTTTTTTAATCTACCTTATGCATTGAGTCCTTGGTGCTCTCAACATTGTTAACATCAACAGGCACTTTCTCTGTGTGTGCTTGGTTTAATTAAGCTGCTTTTCCCATATTTGTTTTCTGAAGTACTATTTTTACTCCCTCTATCCAGGATCTGGCCTTAAGCATCTAAATGTGATAGCTCATAATCCTTAATAGTTGGGTTTCTTACTAAGACAAATTTTGCAGGTGTTTCCCATTTTTGTTATGTTTATTGTCTTGTTCTAAGTTATATCTATAAATACTTTCAGGATGACTTTACTTAGATGGGCATCTGTCTAAGTCTTCTTTAAATTGGTTTTCTTATTATATAAAGCAATATTGGTCATAATATTCTATCAACTATATGAAACTTTGCAAATAATTTTATATTTCTTACTGATGTTGGGTTTCTCTACTTAATAAGAAGATATAACCATCAGTAGCTTCAGTAATTTCTAGATTCTTTTTTTTTTAACAGTCACTGGCAATATCCTTTCTTCTATCCATTTCCCACTTTAATTTGCTTTCATTTGATTTCATCAGTGCTTAGAGCTCTATCAATGCATATCCATACTTTACCTGCAACTTATAGTTTTAGAGAACCGCCTAGGGTACTGATATTTTAAGCAGATTGCCCAATATTATATGTCAGAAACAGAACTTGAACTTGGGTCTTCTTGAATATGATTCCAGCTCTCTATCCATTCTACCTAACTTTGTTTAAATAACGAAGGCTGAAAGCTGTTTTCATCACATGCCATATTTCTTTTTTCTTTTGAATATTTTTAAGTAATTTTAATCTGTGCTCTAACAAGTGGGGCTTGTTTATTCATTGATTCAGGAATGATTCTCAAATTCCAACATTTCCTTAATTTATAGATGAGGAACTTGAGGTACATCCAGGGTCCCATAGGTAGTAAAGGTCTTTTAGAATATGTAAACTTGTGTCTTCTTAGTCATTAACTTCATTTTTTTTGTTGTTAATGTTGAATTTATTTGGTGCTGAGTCCAATGCCTTTCTATTCTTTTCTCAAGGAAAGTATTCGAGAAGCAATTGGCATGAGGGTTTCTGGTAATCAACTATTGCAGTGAATAGCAATAGGATGACACATTATTGAGGGTCCTAGAAAGTTCTTCACATAATTTCTCTATATTTTTACTTCTTAATATATTTTGGCACATAAGCTATATTTTGTGATGCTAGACTTTTTGAAAATATTCATCAAGAGCACTGCCATATCAAATGACTAAATGTTCCATTCATGTACTATTTTTATTGCCTTTGGATCCATGATATAGCCAAAGAGGGCAAATAAGAAATACTGGGAAGTAATTGCATGTCTTTGAACAGGAACTATTTGAAATTATAATTATTAAGTTATAGTTATTGATTCCTGTTATATGCCAGAACTCTGAAACAAGGATTCTTACAAGGTGTTAAGTCAGTGGAATTGATAAAGACTATGGTAGTTCAGTACATGTACTATAGTTCTACAAGATTCACACCTATGATAAGAAAGCATATAAGCTCAAACAAACTTAGCCAGATTCAGAACTAGGGAAGACAGAGACCATGGTGGTGGGCCTCCTGATTCCCCCACAGAAGCCAAGACACATTCAGGAGGACCTAAAGAAAGCTGGCCCAGAGGCAAGGAGATAATAAAGGATTTGGACAAGTACCTGGCTGTACTTGTAGTGATTACTGAACTGAAAGGAAGGCTGCTCCTAGAGACCCAAAGGAAACCAAACCAAAAGAGAACACTACAGATTCCAGTTCAATGAAAATATGCTGTGCAAATTCAAGTAATGCCACTACATCATTGTTGTTCATATAATTGGGACCTAGACAACTGCAGCAACTCTTTTTTTTTTTTTTTTTTTTTGGTACTCCAAAAAAAAATCTGTGATTTATCTTTCATTCAATAGAAATTTGTATCAATCTTTTCATTTCTTGTATAAAAAAGATCAAAGTTGAATTTTATACACTAGCATAATAGCATAGTCATAGGAGAATAGATTTAGAATTGGAAAGATCTTCCAAGGTAATATAGTCTAACCTCCTCATTTTTCAGATAAAGATACTGACTTGGACAAAGAATCTCTCATTTAGTACTAACATCCTAGTTAATATTTATAGGTGTTTTAAATTTTTTTAAACACTCTTAGAACTCTCCATCTCCCTTTCTGCCATTCTACTACTGTCACGGCAGAAGTAGAAAGGGATCACACATGACTGAGGGTTATTATGAATTTGATTCATTGATTTCTATGGCCAAAGATTTTATAACCAAATGGCAAACTTATTGTTGATTAGTCTGTCTATGTATATCAAGGCTACCCTTCAGAAAGCAGATATAGTTTATTGTTGACACCATACATGAAAGATTTCCTACTTTTCCAGAGCTTGTGTTCTGATGTAGACTGTGAATAACTTTAATGACATAATGAGTCTATCAAATGATGAAAACTGATAGAAAGTGATAGACAGAAGGTCTAAGAATTATGGAATTGTGAGCAGAAAATAAATATTATTCCATTTGCTTTACTGAACTAGTCAAGAAATTGTAGCTTTAAATTTAACAATGGGAAATTTTCTTAATATTCACAGTTGGTCAGCCTTTTTAAATATTTTAATATTGAAATAAATATTATTTATTTTAAATATTACTTATTTCAACTTAAACATGTTTTAAGTGATTACTAAGTATAGACAGTGTGCTAGCCACTATGGAATACAAGGTAAATGACATAATCTGTGTCTTTACCCCATGACATTTGCAATCTATTAGATTATATGGCATTTTGAAATAAAATGTCAAACCAGCTCAGATTTTGATGGGTGACATCAAAGTTAAATGTTTGTATTCATATTTTAAAATTATCTAAGTAATAACAGAAGTGTTTGTAATATAAAGGATCCTTTTTATTATAATTACATCAGTGTATCTAATTATTATTTATCTCTTTATTATTAATTAGATTAATTAATTATTTATATATTGTGATGTAATATAATAAATATATTAATAACTAATGTGTTATTATATAAAGAGATATATTATCTCTTTAGCAAAAAGTAAATCCATGGAGGCTAGTCAGGGTGCTGCTCTCTGAGAGAATAAAGCCAAGCAAGAGATGCAGAGTTTAGGAGAGACAGAGACAGACAGATTGACTGAGGGAGGGAGAGAGAGAAAGAGCACAAAAGAGAGTGCAAGAGCTCGCGAGAGAGCAAGGGCGAGGGAGAGAAGTGTTTAGTTAGGGTGGCTAATGAGGAAGAGACGAATATAGCCTTTGCAACATTAGAATGAGATAGGATGAACAAAAGAAATTCAGGGAATTTAAGGCCAGTTCTTTGGGTGTGAAAACCCCCAATCACAATTCTCAGTTGTCTCATCCATCAGGGGGAAAATATCCTCTAAACTGAGAACCTGTTTTATATCTATCATAACAAAAATGAGGGAAATTAGTCCAAAAAAAAGTTGAAGAACATCTTAGGTAATATATAATGCAATAGTCCTGTGTTATAGATGTGGAAGGTGAGGCCCAGAAAAGTTATAATTATTATCATCTCATCTTTAATATGGTCTCAGCTGCAAAAACTGTTTAAATCACCACATATAGTTGAATTAAAAAGCATTATGTAAATCAGAATTTGAAGTTCATTCATTCATACTTAATCACTTAACCAAGTGTTTATTAATTGTCAAGCATTGTACTTCAGTGTCTTTCATACCTTACTCCTCAAATTGGATTCAGAGTTTATGCAAAATGTTCTCTCAAAATGAGAAAAAGTTTTTTTTCTCCCTTTCCAAGTTATGTTATCCAAGCAATCTATAAGTATAATACCTTAGTTCTCAGCCCAAGATGCATATTCAACTTTTTTTTCCTTTTTACTCTGGATTTCATTTATCTAACTGCCATCTAATTATGGTGGATAAGCACCATTTGAATGAATTCTTTGCCAGCAAAAAATAATCATATTACAAATATGTTTGTGCTTACTTAAGAAAGTGAATATTTCAAACAGAATTCAAAATGAATCCTGAGTAGGCAGGCAGCTTTTCCTAACAGGGACTTAAAGCTTTCGATTTCTCAGAAATAGATATAAAGAAAGAATTTCCCATGCTTCTGGTCTTCACCATTTACATATAAATTGATATTTATTTATTATGATAGGCTGTTTTAAGATATTCTACAAGAACTCAGGTTTTGGGGTTTTTTAAGCACAAATATTTATATAAGGTAAAGAAAAGGCAACAAGCATTTGTTAAATGACTTCTATAAACAAGGGATTGTGGTTTATTTGATCACAAATAGTTACCATAATGTTTTTGACTGTATTGAGATGGGAAAGATTAACAATTACTTAACAGCAATGAACAGATACCAAAAATTAACAATCACTTGCCATATAAGGTTTTATTATCAATTATCTGTGATAGACTAAGCTATTTCTCAGAATCATAGATTTCAGAATTAGAAAGGACCTCAGGGGTCTAGCCCATGCTCTGAAAGTGCATTCTATTATTCATATAAGATATGGTCCTGCTTTCAGGATTATTTGGATTGATTGGTTTGTGACTTGTTTAGTTATTGTCCTTCATTCTTAAAGAGAATCAAAATAACATCACTGTGGTAAAGTCGAGTTACAATATGTCCAACTATGACTGATCAGATAGTAAACGAAGAATGTTCTTCCACAGGTTAGACACAAATAGTCCATGTGAACATTGGGGTGGGTTCTCAAAATTTGCCCATTTCTTTGAAATTACTTCAATTCTGCTTTGTTCATAGTGCACAGCCTTCTTTGATGAAGGCACATCATACTGGGTGATCTTGTGTTGTTGTCTCCCTTGTCATGACCATTGAGATTTCTTGTATTGACTGTTGGACCAGCAGAGTTGTGCACACATATAGTTTCCCCCTAATAAACATGTAAACTTTGTTAGGTCAAGGAATCTTTGGTTTTTGCTGTATCCACAGAAAAAGTACATATATATATATATACTTTATTCATATATATGTACCATATATAAATACTTCATATATATATACACACACACATGTATGTATGTATCATGTGTATGTGTGTGTGTGTCCATTGAATTGAAATACCTTTATAAGAATTCATTTTACAACTTCCTCAACATCAACCTTTGTTAAGACCTCTAAGGAAGGAGAAACCTACTACTTCCTGAAGCAAGTATATCACTCTTTTCTATAGTTTTAAATGTGAAGGAAGTGGTTGTTGTGGTCATAGTTATTGTTGTTGTTGCTCACTTCAAGCTTAAATTAGTTTTTCTGCAACTTTTACCTTTTGCTTCAGTTTCTGCCCTGTGGCTCTAAACAAACAAGTTCCTTTTCTCCATAACAGTCCTTCAAATATTAGAAAATAGCTATTTATAGCCCCTAAGTCTTCTCTTTTTCAGGCAAAACACCATTACTTCTTTGATCCTAATGTGGTTATCCCACCATATTGATTTACTTTTTTTGGCTGTTCTCTAGCCTGTCAAAGCTCTTCCTTAAATATTCCTGAGTCAAACACAATTTTCTAGATCTATAGGTCAAGATTCATATCCTATGTTCTGGGTACTATGCCTCTTCTACTGCATAATAACATTGTGTTAGCTTCTTTGACTACAATTTTAACATATCAAGTATGTAGTTCATTAAACTCCAGGATCTGGTGTCAGGAAGACTTGAGTTCAACTCTAGCCTCAGATGCTTACTAGCTGTGTGACTCTGGGCAAGTCACTTAATCCTGTTTGCCTCCTTTTCCTCAACTATTTCCTCAACTATATAAATTCCTGGAGAAGGAAATGGCAAACCATTCTAGTATTTTTGCCAACAAAACTCCTAATTTGGTCATGAATAGTTGAACACAACTAAAATGATTCAGCAACATAACTACTAATATAGTAGTTCCTTGCTGAGAAATTGTAGTTTTATTAAATATGAAATATTGACTATCAATAGATGATAATTCCATAGATAAAATATGAAGTTATATAGTTTCTAGTGCCTTAATTGTAATATGATATGTTGTCAAAATAGCCTTACTTGAGGTTTTTTTCTTTCTTGTGCTTGACAATGCCTAAATGACATCATTTCAGATCAGATAGATTCATTTCAAAATAACTAAATGGAAAAATGTGGTTTGTATAGCCAGAGTCTTGGGTTGGACATCAGACCACCTAAATTCCTGTTTCAGATCTGCAACTGAGCAATATTCTGTGCAGCAGGAGACCTGACATCACCCCAGATATTCAGTCAAACAAATATCACTTTGTTGTTGGTTTTGCAGATTCCAATATTTTGATGGGGAAATATTTTCCCCGCTATTAAAAAGCTATTTTAATAGATACTATTCTGTTAAGATGGAGCTGGTGTCAATCTGAGTGTGGTGGTTCATGATGTCTATAATATCTGCTATCAGAGTGACAGATCTTTGGATCACTTGAGCACATGAGTTCTGAGCTGCAAAGTGCTATGGAGAAACAGTGGTGCCATATTTGATGTTAATATAGTGAATACTAGATGGTGCAATGGATAGGGTACCACGTCTAAAGTTAAGAAGATTCATCTTTCAGACTCAGACATTAATTAGCTGTGTAACCCTGGATAAGTCACTTAACCCTTTTTGCCTCAGTTTTACTCATCTGTAAAATGAACTGGAGAAGAAAATGGCAAACCACTTTACTCTCTTTGCCAAGAAAATCCCAAATAGGATCATGAAAAATCAAAAATAAACAACAAAAAAGCTTCCAGGAGTGGAGTGGAGGTCCATGAATTATTTAAAAAAGGATTAACCAGCCAAGATTGGGAAGGAAGTAGTTCAAATTTTCTATGATGATCAAAGTGGGATCAGACCCTAAGTAGCCTCTGCATTTCCATCCCTAGCAAGAGTTATCTACAAGTAAATATTAAATAAATACAGTAGAACTGGTAGTAAAAGAGAGTCATTGTCAATCTCATTTATACCCTAAAATCTGAGCATGATTTCTCTGCATTGCATCTTTGAGGTAATTTAGGCTGCTTTGTTTGAACTGAATTTTTTATTAGCATGAACAAAAATAGGAACTATTATGAAAAAAATTTTACTTCTGAAGTTCAAAAGATTTGTGACAGAAATTAAGCAGTAATTTATGTCTTGCCATTAAGAGAGATATAGCTAACCACAAAGTTCAAGAAGTTGTTACTTTTACAGTAGGATATTTTCATGAAAGGACAGAAGTTACTGTGAAAGTTCTTGGACTTGAAGTCCTGCCAGGTAAAACAGCTGAACATTTAAATACTTAGGTTTCCTCTCTTCTAGGCTGCAGCAAGCTTGTGGCACAAATAAATAAATATTTTAAAGTGGGAGCAGGTAGTCAGAGAAGGGAGAAGGGTGGCCTAGACCCTAAGAGACCATAAATCCAAACCCAATCCCATATC
Source organism: Antechinus flavipes (assembly GCF_016432865.1). NCBI lineage: Eukaryota > Metazoa > Chordata > Mammalia > Dasyuromorphia > Dasyuridae > Antechinus > Antechinus flavipes. The sequence continues at coordinate 241,055,073 of NC_067401.1, forward strand.
CCTCATTATATAGATAAAGAGATTAAGACTGAGAGATTAAATGAGGATTATACCACTTGTAATTCAGGTGTTCCCAACTCCAAATTCCAGTACATTACTTATTGTGCCACATAGCTCTTTGTGATTTCATCTTTATAGGGAGCTACATCTATCACCACAAATGTACTCTGCAATTTACAATCCCAGAGATTTGAATGGGTATATTGAGAGATTAAGGGAATTGGCTGGGGTCATATAGCCAAAGGTAGGATTTGAACCTGGAACTTCCTAATAAAGGCCATCTCTCAATAGCCATTAAAGATGTTTAAGAATGGACCGTATTTATACAAAATTTTAAGGCTTACAAAGCCCTTTTTAAATCTTTGGATTAAATCATGTGAATGCTTTTGCCTCTTTTTCAGATGAAGAAAGTGAATTTCAGAAGTCACATAGCTAGAAAATTATAGAGTGAAGATCTTGTACCCAGATCTTCTGACCCAAGACCTAATGAGAAGTCTTTCAACTCTACACAGTCTGTGATTTTTGTGACACTGATGCAAGCTTTGTATTTCTAAAAATATAAATTACTTTTTAAAAATTCCATTAAATGCCATCTAACCACAATCAAATATTGTTGGAAATCTATTGTACTGAACAAAACTGTTTCAATTATACCATTTATTATAGTGTTGTTATGTCATGACTATAAAAATATTCAAAAATTTCTGTTTCTATAGCACAGAAGGTGATACTAAAATAATTTTGTGGTTTTTGTGAAGTTCAGTATAAATTTTCTCACATCTTTATATAAGAATTCAGATTTGTTTGAATGTCTGTTTGACATTTATTTGCCTGTTTGATGTCTATTTGAAAAAATTTTAATTACAAATTATTTCAATCACTCTGATTTTTTTTTAATCAGTTGAAATAGTGCCATCATTCCTAAGAAATTTTTAGAAGGTCTTGAGTCAGAATTTTGGTTCGTATATATAAGCACATAAGTGGTAGACCAAGAAGTTTAGTGGCAAAATGGTCTGTCTTAGATGCTAGATGAGTCATCTTGGGCAAATCACTCAATTTTTTCAAGTGTCTAATTCTTGATCCCAAAGACATGGGGATAATGATAACACCCACTTCACAGGGTTGTTGTGAGGATTGAATTTGATAACACACATAAAATGTTTTTGTGGTTCAATTACTTTCTTATTTGTGACCCCATTTGAGGTATTCTTGGCAAAGATACTAGCATAAGTTGCCATTTCTTTCTCTATATCATTTTGTAGATGAAGAAACTAGATTAATGTAGATGAAGAAAATAGGGTTAATTGATTTGCCCAGAGTCAAAAAGCAAGTAAATGTCCAAAGTCAGATTTCAACTCAGGAAGATGAATCTTTCTGACTTCATGCCAAGGACTCTGTGCCACCAACTATCCCAAAAAGTGCTTTGCAAATCTTAAAGAGTTATATAAATATTAGCTATCATTATTAGATATCATTTTTGGATATTTGAAATTGAAAAGAAACTTAAAACAAGTAGAAATTCTTAATTTTTCCTACCCTAAGAGAAATCTGGAAAAAAATGCTAAAAAATGCTAAAATTTTGATTTGTACTTTTTATATTAGATGTAAGTTGTTTAAATCTATACTTTTGAAAAGCAGATTTTGATAACTAATATCAATTATCATGAATTCAATTAGAAATAAAAAGTCCAGAAAGAACTGATCTCAGTGAGATCATTAGAATATAAATCACTTTTATTTTATCATGCTTTTAAAAATCCTCATGTTCTTACTGAGTATATTGAACCATTATTACAAGGGTAAGTTCTCGAAAAATCATAGATGGGTGAACATGTTTAAACATTTTTTGAGATTATTATAGAACCATAGGTATTAGAAATAGAAGTGACCTTGGTGCTTTGATTTTACAAAAGTAAAAAATGTAAAATCAAGGATAACAAATATGTTCAAGGTAGTTAAATAGAAAGACAAATCAAGGGTTCTTTCCAATGCACCACACTTCTATTTTTAAAAAGAGAAGAAATTTGTCTTCTTACTTTTGGAAATGATTATAATAACAGATCATTTTTGTTTATTAACAACTTTTGGGAGAATAAGAAAAGTTATCACTGGCAACTATGACTGTGAAATCTCTCTTCATGATGAAAATGAAATGTCCAAAAGTTTGCCAAGAGATGTTTGAAAAAAATTATCATGAGCAAATTGAGTTTTTTAGACAATTAAAAGCTGTCTAAATATCAGTGTGACATCAGTTTTAGTAGTTAAGTGATAAAAATGACAAATAATAAATCATCTCTGTATTTTAATATTATATTTCATTTTTTGAAATTGTATTCATTTTAGAAAAATAAATTCATCAAATTTGATTTAATGTTTATACCTTGAAAGAAATTCTAAAATAAAAACTTCCAGAAATCAGACAAAAAAATTCTTTGTCAAACCACTTTTCCAGATTTTTAGTTCAGAAAATAATGACCATGGACATATGTTTGCTGTATATCATAGGCCCAACTTTTTATTTTTTTTAAAATAAGCCTTTTGTTACTTTAAAGTGTACCTTTGCTGGACAATTTTTTATTTCCAAAAGCATAACTTGATAAATCAGCTTAGTCTGTCTAATGTGTTTGGACTCAAATATCCCCCAAAGACAGAATGAATAAGTCCTGTACATTAGTCACCTGCTGGACTCCCTTCAGACATACTGGAACTGTCTAATTTTTTTTTCAAGCACCTGAAATATTTCCTATACTTGCTAGAATAAACAAGATAACCCTGGCCTTTTCTCAGGCTCTAGGGAACTTTAGATCCAAGTGTGATTTCAGACACTTCTCAGTAAAATTGTTGATCTGTGCTAAATGTTAAATCCCATGCACATTCACTTCATATTTCTTTTCCTGAAGTTGTTCTTCAAATGTCCAGAAAAATAAATGTCCCTTTATTCTAGCAAATCATCCCTTCACCTTGGAGAGATATTATTCTGATAATCTTTTTCTCTTATATCACCAAAAATGTTGGCAAATTTAGATTCAAAGGAAAAAATAAAGTATGACATCGTGAACATCTCATGATATTAAAAGTAGTGCATTTCAAGGATCTTTGAGGCCATCAGTTTGAGGATTGTCACTCCACTGACAGGTAAGAGATTCAAATCCCTTTATATCTTAGTAGATGTTCAACTGTCTTCAGAAGTTATTATGGCCAACAATTTCAAAGGACTCTTGATGAAAAATCACATCCACCTTCAGGGAAAGAATCCTGAGTGCAGATTGAAGCACATTTTTTACTTTACTTTTCTTGCTTTTGCAACATGACTAATATGAAGATATGTCTTGTGTGACTTCAAATATATAACAGTATTGTATTGCTTGACTTTTATGTGAAGGAGAGAAAGATTAGAAGGAGGAAGAGAATTTAAGACTTGGAATTTAATTTTTAAAATTCAATGTTAAAACAATTAAGAGTTGCTGTGGCAAAAATATATATATATATCACCTGCCACCATGCTAACAATGAACATTTCTGAGCCTCTCTGAAATAGTCCCTGACCAATAGAGATTGTCTAATACTGGGAATACACTCAAAGGTTTTCCAGCTCAGAAGGATCTGCTAGAGTTTGCAATCCACCAGCATAGCCTTTGACAATCCAGATTTACTTCCATATACTCCATCAAAGAAGGACTTACTTGAATATAAACAAAAAGATTTATATGTGACGTGATTGATAGAGAGCTGGCCTTAGATCCAGAAAGAACTGAGTTCAAGTTGTGCTTATAAACAATACTGACTACATCACCATAGGCAAGCTACTTAACATCTCAAGCAATAGACAATTCTTTCTCATTCTAAGTTGCAAAGAAGGTGCTGACCGACTTTGATAGAGGGAATTTAGTCATCTACTGTGTTTCCCCGATAATAAGACACTGTCTTATTGTTTTTTTGGACAAAAAAAAAAAAAAACCACCAGAGGGCTTATTTTCAGGGGAGGGCTTATTTTAATGAACATTGACAGCAATTTTAATAAACAGGTAAATGTGAACAAAAAAAAGTACCTTTATTCAATAATGTTCATGTCATCTTCTTCAACAACATCGTCATAAGTGTCCATACCCTGAATTCCATCCTGGATGTCTTGCGCCTCTATTTCCTTCAGAAGAAGTGGACCCAATCTGTCATGTCCAGCAATATAGCTCTCTTTAAATGAACATGTCTTGTCCAGGTAACTGCTCGTAGTGCGTTGGCGACACAGCTGTCAGTAATTTTATCCCATGACTTCTTCACCCAAGTCACGACTTCTTGCAGACAGGGCCTCACAAAGTTTCCATGCTGATTTCTTTCCATTCTATTTTCAATATTTTATTCTATTGACTTCCATGCGCAAATGGTCCTTGAATGGCTTGTTTATTGCAATATCAAGGGTCTGGAGAGAGGCAGTCATTCCTGCAGGAATCATTACTTGATCTTTTCTTCTCTCTGCAAGGAAGTTCTTCATTTCTTTAGCGCGGTGAGTGCTGGCTGAGTTCTTCTTTTATCCTCCATCATGCCCCCTGAGTTCTTCTTTTATCCTCCATCATGCCCCTTTTATCTTTCATCATGCCCCCTCACTCCCGCTTACATACCGGGTTTTTATGTTGTCCTGCCTCAGCTTTCCTCCATGGCACTGCTCTCAATGGCGCCAGCAAGCAAATCACTGGGGAAGAACAGGATGGCATGCTCACTGTTGCAGCTCTGATTGGATGCAGCTCGGAGCGCGGCGTGCATTTCACCCAGGGGGGAAGGGGGATGGTGCATACAGAGGGTACCATAATGTAGCGTGTAGCACAGGGGATCACCTACACTACAGTAGCAATCTCAATAGGGCTTATTTTCGGGGGAGGGCTTATTTTAGAGGAATCTTACACAGTAAGGGGAGGGCTTATTTTTGGGATAGATCTTATTATCGGGAAAACATGGTAGGATTCTCCATACCAAGGAATATTTTAGGTCTCAAAATGAAAAAGCATAGCTAAGAAGCGGTATATACTCTATACTTTTAAATCAGGAACCTGAGGTGTATGGATGTGTTTTGTTATTGTTATTCTGTTGTATTGTGTGTTTTTTGATAACAGTATTTCAAAATAGTTGGTTTATTTTGTAGGCTTCTATATTTTAAATGCATCTAAAAACATTATTCTGACAATGAAACTATAGGTTTTACAGACTGAAAAAAATTATACAAGACAAAATCTATAGGTTTTTTTTATCATAAAGTAACAAACGAAATTGATTAATAACCCCTACATATAAATTTACTGGTATTTCATATGACATTTCATATCTCTCCCAAGACTAAGAGAAACCCCATACTATAAAAAGTTTTGTTTTTCTCCTGAAAATAAACATTTCTTTTTCTCTAGAGTTCTGATGTCTCATCATGGCATAGAGGTTATGCAGAATTATTAAAGACTATGGCAGCTAAGCATGAGATCTGACAAGTCCTACCATATTTTAAGTAGTCCTGGTGATAGACAAAGACCAATCTAGCTAAGCAAAGAGAGACACATCAACTCAAGTTGGCTTTTAGGTCATGAGTTGGGCCCACAATTAAAAAGAAGAAAGAGAGCAACCTTGATTCCATTTCAGAAATTATACTTGACTTCCAATAATTTTAAGCTGCTCCTCAAACCAAATCACAACTTTTTTAACCCAAAATATTGATTGCTGTGAAGCATCAAAGTTGAATGTGACCAAAGGGAAATGGAGTGATACATGGGGGAGGGGTATAACTAGGCTGTAACATATTCACAATGGTGACCTATTGCAAAAAAAATGTCACAAGAGAAATCACTGAGGAAAAAGTATGATTGGAAAAAGAAAGCATACTGTCCATAGAGTCTGAGTGACATATTCCAGATAGACAACACCCATTACCCACAAAAGATTTTTAAAAAGCCCCAAAAATGGAAGAGTATGAAAGAGTGGAAATAACAAGCTCTTAGCTTAGAGTTGGAGGACCTGAGTTTGAATCCTGAATGACAATATTTGTAGATTGGGGAAGTGCCTTAATGCCTCTGGAGCTCTTAGTTTCATCATCTATAAAATGAGGGGATTGAATTCTCATTCAGCTATAGATGTATGATTTTATAATCCCCAATTTTCCCAAATTTGTTCCAGAGCTAAAAATCTAATGAGAGAATATAGATGAGAACTGCATAATATTAGAAACCATGGATGAAAAATTATTTTCTAGTCCAAGAATAACCATACCAAGATCATAATCTATATCCAACACACACCAAGCTTTGATTCTCTCCTGGTTTTTGTAACCAACTAAAATGTAACTACGGATAAAACCCCAAGGAAAGAGTATACTTCCTGGGAAGAGAAATGTTTCTATCTCCTTGCTAACATATCAGATCTTGGATTGTTTGTCCTACCTGACACAAAAATAGTTACATGTGACTAAATAACTATTTGAGCTTGAAGGGGTTTCCTGACCATTATTTGGGAATTTTGTCTTGCAGTCATTTGCCTTGCAGATTTTCTGGTTAGCATTATAATGATATTTAACTGTGCAAACAGACAAAAGCGATGGACATATATATATATATATATATATATATATATATTTTAATATTAGCATAAATGATTATTTTTTTTCAAAGCTAATAGAATTGCCTTTTCATAAAGCAAAATTATGTGGGTCATTTTCTGAGTACCAAACCATTTTGGATTGTAAAGCTAATGTTGGAAGATAATTGGTGATCAGGTGCAAATAATTATAATCAGTCTTTGAAGTTATAGCTATAGAAATAACTGGCCCATATGTCAAAAGCCTAATGGAAATTGGCAGGTCAGTGAAAATTAAACTGTGTACAAAATTTATAATTTCCTGTCTAGCCTTTCTCTTCTATTTTTGTCATGTCTCAAATGGGACCTCCATGTCATTTTATAATTTTATTTACCTGCTTATTCTAAAAGAGATGACATAGATATAAAAATCAAGTACTATTCTGAGAATTAGGAATACCTGGTTTCAAATCTCATCTCTTTTACATTTCCAGTTGTATACTTATGGGCAAGGCACTTAACCTTTGTGTGTTTCAGGAAGCTCTCAAGAATTGTCTGTGTCAGAGAAGAGTGAAATCTGTTTCATTAGAGCAAATTGCCATATTAGGAGTTCCTAAACTGATGAAACTTCAGCTGCTTTGAGTGTTCCATATCTTCTACTGAGAATGGGCCTTTTTTCTTTTTTTTTAATCTTTTTCACATCTTTTTCTTTACCTTTCTCTTGCTTTCTTACCTCATGATTAATAGTTTGGGTTTTTTTTTTTTTGACATATAGCAATGTCCAATAAATTCTTACTATTGATTACTCACTTCGGGATATTTTACTTATAATCTAGTAATATGGAGGATAAAGAGAAAAAAAGAAAAGGAAATGTTAGACATGGCTAGAAGAGGAAAAATATGGCAAGCCCAATGAAAAGTTACCAAGTCAAAAAGGAATCAAGGAGAATATTGTACATTTTATTTTTCCTCAATGACATTCATTAAGCTATTTGGAGCCTGGATTTTCAGTCAAAATTTTATTTCTTGTACTTTGCTAATTTCAGTATACTCCCTTGAGGCTTCTTCTAGTGCTATTATCTTTATATTTGTTTTCACTTCCTCTTGTGCTCAATTCCTTTTCTTCAATTTTTTTCTTTAGTTCTGTCCTTTATTTATCTTTGTTTCTCTGCTTGAGATTGTGAACAGATTGTTGTTTGTTTTCTTTTGGAGATTAGTATAATTTGTTTTCTATTTTCCTCTTACAATATGAACCAAATCTGATATGGACTTTCCATAATAAACAATCTTTACTTCCTTTCTAATACATGATAAAGGTACCAATTTCTTTTCTCTGGTTTAATTATCATTCCTTGCTCTCCATATATATATGACCAGTTAGTTTCATTATAACTATTCATTTTCATTTTAATAACAAATGTTTTGTAAAATTCAATTTGGGAACTGTGGCTTTTTCCCACAGAGAATAGTATAGTTTTGTTTTTATTATTTAAATCAATTAATAAATGTCCATCAAATATCTACTTTTTTAATCCAATGCTATGCATGACGTTTCTGAAACATATAAAAAGAGAAAAATCCCATTATAGTTCTTGCCAAAGAATTTATAATTAAGGATTTTTTTAGAATCTTATCAATAGAGTTTCACAGGACTTTGAAATTATTCTTGCTTGTGTATGTATTTGTGTGTGTAGACATATATACATATATGCTATCTTGGTTAATTTTGAGATAAATATATATTATTCCACATCTGAAAATCTTATGTTAATTACAAGAAAGAAATTTCTACATCTCCCTCTTTCCAATTTCAACTACCATCAGATAATATTGTGGATAGTTCTGCTGGGCACATTTGGATAAATGTTAAGAATTTGTCTGCCATTTACAATTGGTCAAGTGCTAACCCAAGATATAACAAAGTATCCTTTGGGATAACAAGTCATGATCTAAGCCACCTATCTCCACTATAGTAGAGTTGCATGTGATAAAAATTGAAGACTAACTTGTTTAAGTGCTTTGGCTCAAGAGATCCAACCCAAAATGTGGGAATTATTACAAGAGCTATTGTCTGTAGCTAAAGTATACCTGGTTTTGGAGGAGGAATAAGGACTTATAGAAATATGAGAAATATAATTCTTTTTTTCTTTTCTATCTCTTTCTTCTTCTCCTTTTTTTTCTCTCCTCTATAACCATCTCCTTATTTCCTGGATCCCTGCTCCATTATTTAAAGCAATGAGAAGATTACATAATATAGAGGGCTAGAACTCTGAAAAAGTATACTTAAGACTCAGTATGATTGATTGCTACTTCAACAGTAAAAATGATTGTTTCAAGAAAAAAAGGGAGAAGGGGGAAGAATTCTAAAAATACCATATTTCCTAGATTACCAATGAGCAATTAATTATCAGTAATTTTTGCCTAATGACCAAGAAGTTGAAAGTTGCAATAAAATACTAAAGGAACTAAAAAATGACTTTTAGTGCATTGGTCTGATGGAGAGTCATGAAAAGATGTAAGAATTAAACAGAATAACAAAGAACAGAGTTGTTGTGATCTGGGCTATTTGAGAGTTGCCCAAAATGATGAGCTCACAGATCCACTGAAGTTCTGATGTCTTTTCAGAATGATTTGGTAATATTTTCTTACTACATAGCTAACATATTAAAAAAAAACTTTAAATTTTGCAGCATACTTTACATATATTTTCTTTGATGGTCACAACTGCTGTGAGGCAGATACTATTATTACCCTCATTTTACAGATAAGTAAACTAAGAGAAAGAGGATAAGTAGCTTGGACATAGTCCACAACCAGCAGGTATTTAAAGAATCATTTAAATTTCAGCTCTCCTAAATCTAGGACCACCACTATAGCAACTTATCTGCTTTCTTTTTTCCCCTTCAGAAGCAAGTGACTAGCCTAAGATTACATAGTATGTGCTTGAGTCTAGATTTGAACTTAGGAAGATGGCGGAGAGGAGGCACAGAGCTGTGTAGCTCCATGCTTTCTCTCACTATCCATTTCATTACAAGCCTCTGAATTAATGCTTGACTGAAAAAAAAAACCCACAAATAGTTATCAAGAGAAGCCATCCTTGAGATTCGCCAAGAAAGGTCTGTCTTTACTGGAGGGCCGGGACGGTTTTAGATCGGGCGCAGGCGGTGGGCAGCGGCAGTGAGAGCACGGGAGCAGACTGGAGAGGGGGTGGGCAGTGATCGCAGCCATCTCTGCGGGGAGAGCTTCGCTACAGGATTAGATACTTTGCTCCGGCAGCAAGTCAGCAGCCCAGCAGAGAAGCTAAAAACACCGGGGGTGAAGAATACAACCCCAAACAGCTGGAGTCTCTCGGGACCTGGCCGCCCCCCCCTCCCCCCCCCCCCCAGTGACTCAACACGCTCTGGGATCTCAGCGCGCAGGTGCAGCACAGTAGGGCTAGTGCCTCACTGCTGCCTCCCCCCACAGTCTGTAGAGGAAGCTCGGTAACACACCCAGCCCCTCCCCCAAAGAAAGACTCCAGTTTTTTCTGTTTTTCTTTACTAGTCTGTCTTTGATTATTAGACAGAATGAGCAAGAAACTGAAGAGGACTTTAACCCTTGACAGCTTCTATACAGATAGAGAGCAGACTCTAAATCCTGAGGAGACTAAAAACAGACAGTCCCCAGGTGAATCCCCAAAGGAGGAGATCATCTGTTCCTCAGCACAGATGAACCTCATAGAAGTAATTAAAAAGGCTCTCACAAGGGAGCTAGAAGAAAAATGGGAAAAGGAGAGGGAGGCTTGGCAAAAGAGCCTGGAGAAGTCAGTTAAAGAGAGAGTGGATAAAGAAGTAAAATCCTTCAAAAATAGGATTGGTGAACTGGAAACAGAAAATAGCTCTCTAAAAAACAAAATTGGCGAAATGGAAAAAAATTCCACAGAACAAAAGAACTCAATGGGACAATTAGAAAAAGATTTTTAAAAAGTGAGTGAAGAAAATACTTCACTGAAAATCAGAATTGAACAATTGGAATTGAATGACTCGAGGAGACAAGAAGAATCAGTCAAGCAAATCCAAAAAAATCAAACAATGGAAAAGAAGGTGAAATACCTTCTGGGGAAGACAACAGACCTGGAAAACAGATCCAGGAGAGACAATCTGAGAATCATTGGACTTCCAGAAAAACATGATGAAAAAAAGAGCCTGGACACTATTTTCCAGGAAATTATCAAAGAGAACTGCCCAGAAGTCATAGGAACAGAGGAAAAAATAAACATTGAAAGGATTCATCGATCACCCACTGAAAGGGATCCTAAAATCAAAACACAAAGGAATATAGTGGCCAAATGCCAGAACCCTCAGACGAAGGAAAAAATATTGCAAGCGGCTAGAAAAACCCAATTCAAGTATCAAGGAGCCACAATAAGGATCACCCAGGATCTGGCAGCATCCACATTAAAAGATCGAAGGGCCTGGAATATGATATTCCGAAAGGCTAAGGAACTTGGTATGCAACCAAAAATAACTTACCCAGCGAGAATGAGCATCTTTTTCCAGGGAAGAAGATGGACATTCAACGAAGTAAGCGAATTTCATCTATTTCTGATGAAAAAGCCAGAACTTAACAAAAAGTTTGATCTACAAATATAGAACTCAAGAGAAATCTAAAAAGGTAGATTTGAACTTAGGTCCTTCTGATTCCAGGTCCAAAGCTTTATACTCTGTGGTACCCAGCTGCCCCCACCCACCTGCTTTTTCAGAGGTTGTATCAGGATCGATTGAGCATCATTTAGAGGAATGAGCTCTAATCTTGCCTCTGTTACTAATTTGCAGAATAAAACAATGATCAAGAGAACTATTTTCTTCCTTGTTGTTCCTCTATGTAGTTGTATCACTTTACACAAGGTACTTTAGATTTTTGGGTCTCAATTTCTACATCTCTGAAGCCCCTGCCAATTCTGAAATTCCTGAGATATTATGGAGCAAAAACTATTTGTATACAATCACATATTTTCTTTTTTGTAAAATGAGTGAAAGAGATTAGATGATCTATAAAGTCTTTTCCAACTTTAACATTCTAAGATTTTAATTAGACAGTAAATAGACACATATTATGTGCCAGACATTAGGATAAGCACTAGGTATACAAATAAAGTCAAAAATAGCCCCTGCTCTCTGGGAATTCACAATGGGAAACAATATATAAACAACTATGTACAAAGAAGACATAGAAAGAATAAATTTAAAAATGACTTACAGGAGGAAGGCACTTGCTAGTGAAGGGGGATTTAAAAAGGCTTACTCTAGATAGGGTGATTTTTTTTATTACTACTCAAAGGAAACCAGGGAAGCTAGGAATTTTTTGAGAAATATCCTAAACAATGTACAAAGATTGGACCTCATAGTAGCGACTACAAGAATGAGAGGCTTATTGCAGCCTGATTTAGAAGAAACCAGGAAGTTTAAATTAAAATATATTGCAGTCCCTAGAATGGGCATGTCTCTGAGCTTAATTTCAACTGAGAAAACTGAATTACTTGGGACAAATCATCTACTCTGCTATCTACATTGATCAAATTAACTGACTAATAGCATATTTCCGCTTCACCCTGTGTTTCTACATACATCAGAGCCTAAATGCAAATTAGATGCAGGTAATCAAATTTCATGAATTAAATATAACAGAATGGAAATCTGTACTTCCACATTTTGGGTTCAACCTCCTTGAATATGTTATAGAACTGTCTTTTTGATCATATTAATGCTTTAGCTTTATTATGTAGGGTATATACACAGTTTCAAAGATTGATATTATATTTAACTCTGCCAGATCATAATTAATGTTATTTACTTGTCAATCCCAATGACTTATGATAGCTATTTAAAATAAATCTTAATTAGTATAAGAAAATAATTATGTGCCTGTATGTTCCTGTACGTATATATTTGTTTACTTCTTTTGGTAGTAGAGTTGATAAACAGTTGATAATTTTTTTTAATCCTTTACTCATTAGTCAGGCCAAATTCAAAAATTCATTTCAATCAGCATGATTTAAGAATTTACTAAATATAAGTTCTTATATTTATATATATATATAATAAAATATAAATATACATATAATAAATAAATACTAAATACAATACTAAGTGCTGAGTTCACAAAAAAAAATATTTCCTAACTTCAAGGAATTTATGTTTCATTGGAGGGGTGAATGCAAAAGCACACATTCATACTAAGTTATTTCAAGAGGACTATTAATAATTGTGGGGTGGGCTTTGGTAGAGTTCAGAGTTGATTGTGAAAGACCTTGAGTAGCATGTGGGACCTGAGCTCTGTTTTTAAGAAACTCAGGAAGGAGTCAGAATTGTAGAAGACTTTAAATTTCAAGCCAAATAGCTCATCTTTTAGCTATTTCAATAAATTAAGATGCTGGGGCAGTTAAATGACACAGTAAAGGGAGCACTGATCCTGAAGTCAGGAAGACCTGAGTTCAAATACAGCCTTAGATGCTTGCTGCGTGACTCTGGATAAATCAGAGTCCCTGATTTGCCACTGAAAGAAAGAACAAACAAAGAAACTATCATGACATTTCAGATTTTAAAATAAGTATATGATATCATCAAATCTTTTCTTTGGGGAATAGCAATTTAGTATTGATGGGACAGATATAACATCCAGAATAGACTAGACTATTCCAGTCTGATATCCAAGATAGACTGAACTATTCCATTAAGACTAACTACTCTGCAATAGTCTGAATGAGATGACTAAGATAAAAGCTTTATGAATGGAATGAAAGACAAATTCAAGTGATGTTGTAAAGGTAGGCTTTCAATTAGAAATTGATCAGGACTGATTCTAACTGAATGTCCAGCCAATTCTCAATAAGTTATACTTTAAGGGGCCAGTAAGATGAACAATAGGAAGCCATGGAAATAATGGCCCAGAAAAGCAAGAATAGTCTGTATACTCCAAATTCAATGGGAAATATTTGCCTGATTTTTTTCTGTGCATTTTGAGAAGGAAAATTTTGAAATAATTGCTACCAAACTGACTTTGGTAATTTGGTGGCAGATCCAGGCACATGAAGACATCAGAAGTATATAAATATTGTCTAGCACATCAAATTCTGGCTTCCTCTTTACAACACAGTGAATAATAGATAGCTTGTTGGCACCTGTTGATAAACTGAATATTATTTGGCCAGATATTTTTCTTCTCTTATTCAATACTTACAATTATCATCCATATGAGCAAAAGTATGAAATATAAGGAGTGGGGAAAAGGCAGGTTCCATAAACATACAAATAATAACTCATTCAATTCAACAGATATTAAGTAACTATGTGGCTTAGTGGATAGAGTACCAGTTCTGGAATCCAGCCTTATATTACTTCCCAGTTATATATCTCTGGGCAAATCACTTAATGCTGTTTGCCTCAATTTTCTCATTTGTAAAATAAGATTGAGAAGAAAGTGGCAAACTACTCCAGTATCTTTGCCAAGAAAATGCCAAATGATGTCACAAAGAGTAGGGCATGACCAAAAAAGGTTAAACAACCAAAAATTGCAAGATACTGTTAAAAGCAACCAGCAGAAACTTCAAATAATAACTAGATTTCACTTTACCAATCTATCAAGACAAAAGTGGTTTCAGGGTCAGTAGACTAAGTCAACCTAGAGAGCATACAGTTGTACTCTTTGTAATACTTCCTGTTACATTTATTTTTTTTTCTAAGAGTTCATAAATGTGCCCTTTATGTGATCCAGGTCTGTATTTTTGTAGACAGCTGGAAAATTTCACTCACACACTAATGTTTCCAATGAACACAAAATACCTCTTCCATGGCGCAGCTGCCAATAAGCAGTATTTTTAGAGGCGCTTGTCACAGTTTCTGTTTGGCTCTGTTGTGAATGTTAATGATCTCCGAATGACTTTAAAAAACTTACTGATTAAAGACAATATAGTGCTGCTTCATTAGGGGTTATGTGTAATAATAAGTGTTTACCACTTATTTATCTAAAGCATATATGTCATTATAATACATTCTAGTTAAGTGACTTGACACATACTGGCAACTCACACAGGTTGATTTCCATAAAAATCTGGAATGGCACTCATTTCTCATTCTGTATTTCCTGTGCTAAAGAGGAAATTGATTTGAATAGATGCTGAGGGTTCGGGTAGAAATGACATTCTTATCTTCTGGACTTTTGTTTGATTCTTTTTTAAATAAATATATCTAAGACAATAAATATTATATCTGGAAGGAACCAAAGAGATTATCTAGTCTGACCCTTGAGAAATTAATTATTTTGACCAAGGTTACAAAATTGGTCTATGGCAGAGACAAGACTTTAACCTCCAGCTTCAGATTCAGTGATCTTTTTTTTTTTTTCAATCGAACAGCCTCTGAAATTTTTTTGGTTAGCTTGCTTATAAAAGTTTACTATTCATAAATATTGGTCTATCTCTCAACTAGTTGTAGATGAGAAAAAATTAGCTGAAATGGACCTTATCATGTTCATAGCATCACAGTTCTAGAGCTATCAAGGACCTTAGACTAGAATAAATCTAGTCTTATCCTTTCATTGAACCAAAATGTAAATTGGAGCCCAGAAATGATATATGCCCAACATCACACAGATAATTATCAAAGGCTGGATGTGAACACAACCCTCCATAATATCGACACCCTTTCATTACAGTATAAAGCCTCTTCTTCCAGACTTGGTGAATGTATAATAAGAAATCCAATAATAAATAAGTCAGAGAAGCCATCCAAAATGTTTATATAGACTATTTGTGTTTGACCTGTGGCAGAACATTCTGACCTCGATTTGGTCTGATCAGCCATAGTTAAATACACTTTAACTCGACTCTAAAATAGTGATGTCATTTTGTTCCTCTTTGATAATAAACCATCTACGCACCAACCAACCAACCAACCAAATGGCAGGTTCAGTACACACAGACTCAGGTAGGTGGCTCAGTGGGTTGAGAGCTGGGTCTGGAGTAAGGAAGACCTAAGTTTAAATCCAACCTCAGACACTTGCTAGTTGTGTGACCCTGGACAAGAAGTCCCTTGGGAAACTTCTTCCACTGGAGAAGAAAATGGCAAACCACTCCAGTATCATCACCAAGAAAACCCTAAAAACAATATTGACATCTACAGGATCACAAAAAGTCAGATATTACTGAACCAAACAGTTCACGTATAACATGCATAAAACATTAGGACTAACCTACTATTGTATTTTTTATGTTTTCTGCATATGACCATAAAGTCTCCAAATGATTGTTAACTACATAATAAAACATTGTGTGTAAATTTCCTTTGGGAATTTGAGAACTAGAAAATCTTGTAGTTTTTCAGAGTAAAAATCTATTTTTCCTCATTCTAAGAAGTGGAAGGATAAAACAGAATTTTCGCCATTTTATTACTTCAGTATTCTCAGAAATGTATAAATGATTGTAAGGCTGTTGAGAACACTTCAAACTACTAAAATATAAAATGCTAGAAATGATGGTTATTGCATTGCTAAAGAAGTGGAACAGTTACTATTTTGGTATTCCCTAAGAGAAGGCTTAGAACTAAAATACTATATGAGCATGCCTTAATATTCATTACCTCAGGGCAAAAAAAGTAAAGATTAAATACTATCACAATTATTATATTTATTTCCCATTTTTACATATTGGGTTTTTTTTAAATATCATCCTCTAGTTTGTCTTGACCTTAACCACACTAGTAACATATTTATACTGGAAAATTTTTAAGTGCTAACAAGATCTTGTGCCTAACTTTTCTCTCTCAGAGGAAACTGACCTCTCATAAACCCTATAGAGACCATTTCCATGTACCCATATACAAAGTAATAAATAACTCTTTTCAGTAACAAAAATGGTTCTATTGTGATACAGCATAATTCAAACACAGGCTTAGATAGCAAGATGTAAGAGATGACCAGAAACCAAAAGCACATGAATAAATAGGTTGTAGATGAGACAGAGATGTGACAACAGTTTGCTGTGCTGTTTTTGAAGTGACCTTGAAAAACTGCTAGAAAAATAAAATTCTTTGTGAAGGAAAGGGTAAGACTGGTACAATGCAAAAAACAGAATCAAATCTTGCCTCTGATCCTAACCATATGGCCTTAGATACATCACATAATTACCCTTAGCTTCAGCTTTTTCATCTATAAGAAGGAATTCCACTGGGTTATCTTTGAATTTTCTTCATATCATAGATCATAGATCATAGATCTAATTTCCTCTCTTCCTAAGAGAGACCTTCATTTAATCTCCTAAAGTTTCCTAAAACTCAGTTAATATAAAAATAGTATATAAAAAAGTTAATATAAAAATGAGGGGCAGTCAATTAATCATTAGATGTTTATTAAGCAATGTTGTACAATTTTTACAGGGCCAGCCTTAGAGTTGGAAAACCATGGGTTCAAATTTTACACTTGGTCTACACTAATTGGGTGACCCCTAAACAAACTGCTTAACCTCTTACTGTGCCCAGACAGTGCTCTAAGATTAAGTAATAGATGGATCATTGGCCCTCATAGTTAAAGTAAATTTCTGTAATGGAAGATCTCTGCACTAATGAAATACCATGTCTTGACCAAAGTAGATATATGATAGATAGATGATAATCAGCCCTGCTGGATGATAAACCATGAACATTCATTTCAACTAAATCTCTCACTCCTAAAACTATTATGATATAATCCTGTGAATTTCATCAACAATGTCACATTTTTAGTTAAACATAACTTATAATGGTCATTTTTTTTATAGAGCACCTATATGTTGTGATTACTATAGCAGCTAGGTGGTGTAGTAGATAGAATGCCTTAACTGGAGTCAGGATGATCATCTTCCTGAATTCAAATCTGGCCTCAGATACTTACTAGCTGTGTGACCCTGGGCAAGTCACTTAATGCTGTTTGCCTCTATTTCCTCATCTATAAAATGAGCTGAAGAAGGAAATGGCAAACTACTCCAGTATCTTTACCAAGAAAACCCTAAATGACATGGTAAAAAGTCAGACACATCTGAAAACAATTGAACAATATTGCTGTAAAGAATATGTGAAATCATTTCAGTGCTGAGGACATTATGTGCCATACAACTTATTTAACTAAAATTAGTGTGGGACAGCCATTCTTGATGTTATGGAGAACAGCTCAGAATCAGCTTTTCTTTAAATGCAAAACAAATCAACAAAAACCACTGTTTACATGTTAGAGTAAGATCTATGGCATCCTGCTGAAACTGTACACAATGTAATTTTGAACATTAGTAGTGAAATGAGATAGAGTTGAAGAGTCACTGTGAATTAGAAACATCACTCCCCTAGTAATGAAGGATGCTAGCTTTATTTGCTGTGCATAGGAATAAAGAGACTGATTGGGTTGGTTTCAAAGCTAAGATGCACTTAGACCATAGTTCCTGGCACATGAGCACCAACAGCAGATGCAGGAAAATGTTTCAGAAATTATAGTAGAGAGGCTAAATAAATAAAATTCATCACAAGCCAGATATGTTCCTCCTCAACCCCTGCCAATTATATACTGTAGGTAGTCATTTGAATTATTGGGAAACACAATTTTAAAGAAGGAAAAAAAAGATCAATTATTATTTAAGTAGGTTACAATGTAGATTTTCCAATGGAATGTCCAATTAACATTGCTTGAGAATATTTTATAGAGTAGTGTTACAATAAAGCATGTAAAATCTTGGAAGAAACCCAAATTTTTTAGCTTTCTGGGCACAGTTTAGAAAAGCATTACTTTTCAAGCATTCATTCTTACCTTTCTAGAGGTGTTATTCTCTCGTGGGAAAATCATGTGCTCTGATGACAAGCTTATTGCATATTGTATTTGTCAGGGACCTTTGGCTAAAATGAGTGTTTTTACTGATACACACACACACACACACACACACACACACACACGCATACACACATAAATATTTCAATAGCTTTATTTTAGAAATCTTATGTACATTATTCTCCTAGTGAGGAAGTTCAACCCTGGATCATCACCAAATTGGCTATATGGAAATTAATTTCTTGTGTACTGTAACTCTCAAGCTAGATAGCCATTTGTCAGGAATATTGCAGAAATGATTTCAACTAATGCCTGGACTAGATGCTATCCTAGGTGCACTCTTTCTCCCTCCCTTTCTCCCTCTCTCCCTCTCTCCTTCTTTTCCTCCCTCCCTTTTTCCTTCCCTTCCTCCCTCTCTCTCTCTCTCTCTCTCTCTCTCTCTCTCTCTCTCTCTCTCTCTCTCTCTCTCTCTTCTCTCTTTCTCTCTTTCTTTTTCTCTCTCTCTCCCTCTCTCTCTGTCACATACACACACACACACACATCATTTTGGTGTTTTATGATTCTGAGACCTTGTGCTAAATTGCAAAGAGGTCATACTCTTCACCAATGAAGGAAATGCCTATTCCACTGAAATTACAAATCATTATAGTATTGAGGTTTCAGTAAATTTCTTTCATTATAAAGATTCTACCCTATAAAGAATCTACTAATTCTATTTAGTACATTAATAAAGTTATTCTTGTAGTATTCTAGAAATATTTTCTAGTACTAAAAAATAAGTATGTTATTCTTACTAGTTTATAAGCATATCCAATGTGTGGGAAGGACTGATAATTAGGATGCCTGGATAGTATCCTCTCCTCAATTTATATTCTTCCCTTTAAATTATTCATAGCTCATTGATTTTCATGCAATGCCCCAATTTCATCCTCATTTATTGAATTGAGAAGAGGGAGGAAACTTAAGGGAAGATGGCAATGGTTATTTGTGAATAGGAACAAAAATAATATGATAGACTACCCTAGTACAGTTATGTCACTATGACTATAATCCAGACTATGTATATCAGAAGATTGCTTTAACTTTCTTCCCACCTCTATGACAGACCAAGTCAAAACTTGGAGGATTAGATCAATCTCTTTTCCATTGTTGTAGATTTTACTAAAAGAAAATTTAAAAAAAACAAAAACTTTTAAAAAGCTTTGCTATATTCTAGGGCTCAAGGAAGAAAAAGGAAAGGAAGAGAACTAGGAAAATAAGAAAAGACCCGGAAGTAAAGTGGCAGGATAAAGGGAAAGGAAACAAGGTAACATATTCAACCAATGGAGAGACAATAAAAGGAAATCAGTAATGTTCACATAGATATAGCATAGCCAAAAACTGTAGTTCCAATGAAGTAGGTCTAAGAATAATTCTAGACTTCTGTACTAATTGTCTTAGTAATCACATGTTCCAGAGAAATTTGGGCATTGTAAGCAGCTAATTGAATACGTTAATCAACTGTCACAACACCATAGTGTTTACTGGAGTAGCTTTTCTTTTTATTAATTGGTGATAGTTTGTGAATTATTTCCATTTAAGGAACAGTCATGGTAGAAAAATAATGTCCCTTTAATTCTCACAGATAAAAAGTGCTAGAAAGATTAGTTCTTTGCAGAATCAGGATGTAAATTTTAAAAGCTCTTTGTTCTTCCACGTGGCATTCATTGACAGAAGTGCCCCATGCTGTGTTAGCTGTGCTCATTAAGGATGTTTTTCAGAAGTGCTCTCAATCTCACACTTTTCACACACATCAGAGATAAACCTGAGAAGTGGAAAATTGTCATGCATTTCAATAGTGCATTATTCTCATGCAGCAGTGCATGAGGACTTTTATTGTATCTTTTTAAATGCCTAATGCGTACCACTAACTAGCCCTTCAGTGGCCCTTTTCTCTATTACTTGCATATAGGTTTTTTTTCTGATTATATCTTGTTTTGTCATCTCTTCTTTTTCTTTTTTTCCAAATACATCTCTGGCTCAACCTAAATGTGTATTTTAACCACTTTTCTGCATATGGGTCAGAACATAAGTATTTATTTTCTATCTTTTATTTTCTTATTAGGTTGTCTTATGTGGGATTTCCAGTAGGATAGTCTATTCTAAAACGAAAAACAAAGATGGCAATGTTTTTTTAATTTGTGCGTGTAGTCAAGTCAATGATCATTTATTGAGTACTTATTATGTGCCAGCTCTATGCTAAATTCTAGGAGACATTTTAAAAAAAGACAAGAAGTCCCTGTGTTCCAGGGACTCACAGTCTATCTGGGACAACAACATGGAAAAAAAAAAACTATGTACAAATAAGATCTATACAGGATAAAATAGAATAACAGGAATGTATTAAGGATGAACGGGAAAAGTTTCTTGAAGAAGGTAGAATTCTATCTGGGAAAAACAAGGAAGTCATTGTCATGAGATCTGCAGAGCAAATAGGGGTAAGTGAAGTGTGAGAAGACTGAAAAAGCAGGAGGATGGCAGCTTTTTCAAGACTTTAAATACCAAATGAACAATTATATATTTGATCCTGATGGTGATAATTTCATGTAATATACTTAGAATTTTAAGAAAGAAATCATATTTTTAGATTTGACTAATATGGCTGATACTTTACTCTTTTTTTCTTTCTTTTTTTTTTTTTTGAAGAAAAAAGGTGATAAAGCAGGTCTCTTGTTACCTTATTCTTGTCATATGTCTATTTCACTTCTTTTTTCAATCATAAATTTCCTAAAGGAATTATATGGGAGAAAGAGAAGATGTATTGGTCATGTGATGAGTAAATGATAGGAAGATGGCCAAAGTGGTCCACTTGTAATTATACAAGAAAAGGGGAAACTCTAGCAGGTTGAGGTTCCACAATGAGCTTTATTGAAGATATGAAAGAGAGGCACATGAGATAGGCATACATGAATAGGTTACAATGCTCTTAATTGAAAGATAATCCAAAAACAATAATGTCATAATTGCATTTGTGTGTTTGAGAACATATCCTCTACTTTGTATTTTACTTGGGTCCTAGCATACAAGTGGTATAGTAATTAGTAATGTTCTTTAACCTAAGTGTGGTCTACATTGCCCTATTACAAATGTCATTTTAATTCTTCTGAAATCATGTTGTTGTATGATGTATAATATGGCACCTCTATGAGAATATTTGTGTTTTTTAGATGTTTTCTATGATAGCTGACAATTGAGATATCATTAAAAGCCCAGCACAGATGCCCAAAAGAAATGCAACACAATCTTCTTCCATTCAGCTCTAACCCCAGTGGATTGCCTGTTCAGTACCTGTTTAGGATTGTTCTTGAGTCATTTCAATAATGCCTAATTCTTTGTGAAGAATTTTTCTTCTCCAACTCATTTTACAAATGATTAAATGGAGGCAAATAGGGTTAAGTGATTGAAAAGTCTAAGGCCAGACTTGAATTCAGAATTTACTGACTACAGGACCAGAATTGTATCCATTATGTCATCCAGCAGCCCCAAGTACAAATATCAATAAACTGTTTCAGTGGATTCCCCACTACGTTGCATGTAAAAATCAGGAAAAATGAACTTTCATCCACTTTCCTCTATCTTCTTCATTATTATAAATTTCACCAGTAATTCAGAATTCCTTAAGTCAATGCAATTAACATGATCTTTTCTATGAGTAGAAAAGGCAGCTAGATGACAATTGTCTGGGAATATTTTTACTAGTTTGTAAATTTGCATTAATTTAAAAGAGTAGCTAGGGAACTCAGTGGATAAAATGTAAAGTGAGTCAGAAAAGGAAATGGCAAACCACTCCATTATCTTTGTCAAGAAAATCCCAAAAAGGGATCATGAAGAGTTGGACATGACTAAAGCAACATGCTTTATAAACAGATATATAAAATATATAAACAGAAGCATTTGAAAAATTTTATTATTAATAAGTAATTTATTTTCTTTAGATCTTATACAGAACATCTTCCATGATACTTGTAAGCATCTATCTCTACAATTAACACCTTGCCTAATGTCTACATTAATTTATCTATAGTTAGTGATATGTCATAGGACCTTAGAAGATATTGATACATATGAAAAAAGCATCTTGTCCTTGAAAAGCCTTTAAGGTTATGTACATATTGTTGTGACCAGCAAAATCCTTTATTTAAATCAATGAACAATAAACAAAGTAACTAAAGTCCTCATTAGTACTTATGGTAGGAGCACACACACACACACACACACACACACACCCTTGGATATCTTTAAAATTATATACTTTGATTCTAATTTATTTCAGTGTAGAAATATACAAAAGAAGTTTGATGAAATTTTTTCTGGAAAATATAGTTCAGATAAAGGAATAAAATTATGTGTTTATAAACTTTTCAAAAGTCTCATACCTGAATATTATATAAGCTTTTATAAAGGTACAATTTTTAAAATTTTGAATAGGTCAAGCACTGAAGGATATTTAAAAACTGAATTTGCCTGTAAGATAACATCATGGTATTATTCCCTTAGAGTCCTTTGGATTTCATTCCTTTGAGAGTCCCATCATTTCTATACAAATTTCACTGAGAAAAGTGTCAACTGAATTCAGTGAAGAAATAGAAGTTAGAGATAGTAAAATTCTTTAAATCCTGGATTCTAATCTAGATCAACCATTGATCCAGTCAATCTATAAGAAATCATCAATATCTGCTTTTGTCAACTCAAGTAATTTTTTTTTGATAGCAATAATAATAGTTAATATGGATCAATTAAAAATGGTGGATCTGTGAAATGGTACAATTATTCTGGGGGAAAAAATTTGTAGATATGACCCCAAAGTAAGTAAACTATGCATGACCTCTTTTCAACAATACTATTTCAACAATATTATTTATAAGTCTATTTATAAGACAACCCCCCGAAAAAAAATTGAGAGGAAAAGTTCTTTATGTTCAAAAATATTTACAATTGTACAAAACCTAAAATTTCCTTGTGGAAGTAATGTTGGAAGAGTTGTTACTTATGAATTATTATGAAGAGGTATAGTTTTCTGTGTGTTCTACATGTTTTGATACATGCAACTGAACATAAACAAATTTAATTATGATCAAATTGCCCCTTATATCTCAATTGCAATAGAACAGACTTGTATTTCCAAAAAAAAAATTATCATAGGGAACTGATTGTAGTCTTTGTTCCCTCTGTACATTAATATGTAAAATAAGAATTATAAATGATTATAATTTCAAAGCAAGAACCTTCTTTGAATGTATGATCCTCAAGGTATCAAAAAACTTAACTTTTGAAAACTAATAGAATGGCACTGATCAATGTGGTAAATAAAAGAAATGGAAGATCTTCCCTGTGGTAAATTAAGGGTTCATTGCTAAGTGGCTCCAGCACCATTTTTCAGAAGTAAATAGCCTTATGTCTACTACAGTAAAAACCACAATAGAGTAGTGCTTCAAGTTAGCTGAGTAAAGGTTTGCTCTATTAATATTATTTAGTTCTGGAGCAAAACTAAATAATATTAAGAGACAACAGGTGAGGGTAAATTTTTCCCCTTCATAAGTGGAAACAAGAATGGGAGAGAATTAAACTTGGAAACATTTCCATTATTTCCATCTCATTAATTAAACTTTTGTTATTGATAAAGGAAAGGGCTTTTTTATTAATATTTTATTTTATTTTATTTAATAATAACTTTATATTGACAGAATCCATGCCAGGGTAATTTTTTTTACAACATTATCCCTTGCACTCATTTCTGTTCCGATTTTTCCCCTCCCTCCTTCCACCCCCTCCCCTAGATGGCAAGCAGTCCTATATATGTTAGATATGTTGCAGTATATCCTAGATACAATATATGTTTGCAGAACTGAACAGTTCTCTTGTTGCACAGGGAAAATTGGATTCAGAAGGTAAAAATAACCTGGGAAGAAAAACAAAAATGCAGATAGTTTGCATTCGTTTCCCAGTGTTCTTTCTTTGGGTGTAGCTGCTTCTGTCCATCATTATCAATTGAAGTTCAGTTAGGTCTCTTTGTCAAAGAAATCTACTTCCATCAGAATACATCCTCATACAATATCATTGTCGAAATGTATAATGATTGCCTGGTTCTGCTCATTTCACTTAGCATCAGTTCATGTAAGTCTCTCCAAGACTCTCTGTATTCATCCTGCTGGTCATTTCTTACAGAACAATAATATTCCATAACATTCATATACCACAATTTACCCAGCCATTCTCCAATTGATGGGCATCCATTCAATTTCCAGTTTCTAGCCACTACAAACAGAGCTGCCATAAACATTTTGGCACATACAGGTCCCTTTCCCTTCTTTAGTGTCTCTTTGGGATATAAGCCCAATAGAAACACTGCTGGATCAAAGGGTATGCACAATTTGATAACTTTTTGGGCATAATTCCAGATTGCTCTCCGGAATGGTTGGATTCATTCACAACTCCATCAACAATGCATCAGTGTCCCAGTTTTCCCGCATCCCCTCCAACATTCATCATTATTTTTTCCTGTCATCTTAGCCAATCTGACAGGTGTATAGTGGTATCTTAGAGTTGTCTTAATTTGAATTTCTCTGATCAATAATGATTTGGAACACTCTTTCATATGAGTGGTACTAGTTTCAATTTCATCATCTGAAAATTGTCTGTTCATATCCTTTGACCATTTATCAATTGGAGAATGGCTTGATTTCTTATAAATTTGAGTCAGTTCTCTATATATTTTGGAAATGAGGCCTTTATCAGAACCTTTAACTGTGA
Source organism: Antechinus flavipes (assembly GCF_016432865.1). Lineage (NCBI taxonomy): Eukaryota > Metazoa > Chordata > Mammalia > Dasyuromorphia > Dasyuridae > Antechinus > Antechinus flavipes. The sequence goes on from NC_067401.1 coordinate 241,080,231, forward strand.
AGATGTTTTCCCAGTTTGTTGCTTCCCTTCTAATCTTGTTTGCATTAGTTTTGTTTGTACAAAGGCTTTTTAATTTGATGTAATCGAAATTTTCTATTTTGTGATCAGTAATGGTCTCTAGTTCATCTTTGGTCACAAATTTCTTTCTCCTCCACAAGTCTGAGAGATAAACTATCCTATGTTCCTCTAATTTATTTATAATCTCGTTCTTTATGTCTAGGTCATGGACCCATTTCGATCTTATCTTGGTATATGGTGTTAAGTGTGGGTCCATGCCTAATTTCTGCCATACTAATTTCCACTTATCCCAGCAGTTTTTATCAAATAATGAATTCTTATCCCAAAAGTTAGGATCTTTGGGTTTGTCAAACACTAGATTGCTATAGTTGACTATTCTGTCGTGTGAACCTAACCTTTTCCACTGATCAACTAATCTATTTCTTAGCCAATACCAAATGGTTTTGGTGACTGCTGCTTTATAATATGATTTTAGATCAGGTACAGCTAGGCCACCTTCATTTGATTTTTTTTTTCATTAATTCCCTTGAGATTCTCGACTTTTTATTATTCCATATGAATTTTGTTGTTATTTTTTCTAGATCATTAAAATATTTTCTTGGAAGTCTGATTGGTATAGCACTAAATAAATAGATTAGTTTAGGGAGTATTGTCATCTTTATTAGATTCGCTTGGCCTATCTAAGAGCACTTAATATTTTTCCAATTATTTAAGTCTGACTTTATTTGTGTGGAAACTTTTTTGTAATTTTGCTAATATAATTCCTGACTTTCCTTTGGTAGATAGATTCCCAAATATGTTATGCTATCAACAGTTATTCTGAATGGAATTTCTCTTTGTATCTCTTGCAGTTGGGTTTTGTTGTTGATGTATAAAAATGCTGAGGATTTATAGGGATTTATTTTATATCCACCAACTTTGCTAAAATTATGAATTATTTCTAATAGCTTTTTAGTAGAATCTCTGGGGTTCTCTAGGTATATCATCATATTATCTGCAAAGAGTGATAGTTTGGTTTCCTCATTGCCTACTCTAATTCCTTTAATATCTTTCTCGACTCTTATTGCAGAGGCTGGGGTTTCTAATACGATATTAAATAATAATGGTGATAGTGGGCAACCTTGCTTCACTCCAGATCTTACTGGAAAAGGTTCCAGTTTTTCCCCATTGCATATGATGCTTACTGATGGTTTTAAATATATGCTCCTGACTATTTTAAGGAAAAGTCCATTTATTCCTATGCTTTCAAGTGTTTTTATTAGGAATGGATGTTGGATTTTATCAAATGCTTTTTCTGCATCTATTGAGATGATCATATGGTTTTTGTTTGGTTGGTTATTAATATAGTCGATTATGCTAATAATTTTCCTAATATTGAACCAGCCCTGCATTCCTGGTATAAATCCTACTTGGTCATAGTGTATTATCCTGGGGATGATTTTCTGTAATCTTTTTGCTAATATTTTATTTAAGATTTTAGCATCAATATTCATTAGGGAGATTGGTCTATAATTTTCTTTCTCTGTTTTCAGCCTACGTGGTTTAGGTATTAGTACCATGTCTGTGTTGTAAAAGGAGTTTGGTAGGACTCCTTCAATCCCTATTTTTTCAAATAGTTTATTTAGCATTGGAGTTAATTGTTCTTTAAATGTTTGGTAGAATTCACATGTAAATTCATCTGGTCCTGGGGATTTTTTCTTAGGGAGTTGGTTGATAGTTTGTTCTATTTCTTTTTCTGAGATGGGACTGTTTAGGATATTTACTTCTTCCTCTGTTAGTTTGAGCAAGCTATATTTTTGGAGGTATTCTTCTATTTCATTTAAGTTGTCGAATTTATTGGCATAAAGTTGGGCAAAGTAACTCCAAATTATTGCTCTAATTTCCTCTTCGTTAGTGGCAAGTTCTCCCTTTTCATTTTTAAGACTAACAATTTGATTTTCCTCTAAGGAAAGGGCTTTTAAGGTTTTTTGTAATCGGTCAGGTATCACATCAAGGAAAAAGGAGAGTAGTACTTTTTCATTAGTGTTACCAAAACTAGTTTATAATAAAGCACATCACTTTTTTTAAAATGTTATTTTAATAGCATATTATTTTCCAATTACGTTTAAGAATGGTTTTCAACTTTCATTTTTGTAATATTTTGAGTTCCAATTTTTTTCTGTCTTTCCCTCCCTCCCTCCCTTATGCCTATGCTAGCAAGCAAACTGATATAAGTTACACATATTCTTTTATTTTAAACATGTTTCTACATGAATCATATTAGGAAAGAAAAATCAGAACAAAAGGGGAACAAAAGGGAGAAAGAAAAACAAAACAAACAAAATATGAAAACAATCTTCATAATTGTTTCTCTGGATGCAGATTGCATTCTTTATTCAAAGTTTATTGAAATTGCCTTGGACCACTGAATTGTTTAGAAGAGCTAAGTCTATCATTGTTGATCTTCACATAATGTTACTATTACTGTGGACAATGTTTTCCTGGTTCTGTTCTCTTCAATCAGAATCATTTCACATAAATCTTTCCAGGCGTTTCTGAAATCTTCCTGCTCATTATTTCTTATAGAACAATAGTATTATATTACATTCATATAAAATAACTTATTCAGCCATTCTCCAGTTGATGAGCATCCACTCATTTTCCATGCCACAACAAACTACAAACATTTTGCACATGTAAAACACATCATTTATGAGATTTGTGTAGTGGGGAAAACATTGGATTTAAGATCAGAGGACTTGATTTGAAATCCCAAATCTTATATATTGCCAGTGTGAATCTATGTTCAGTTTCTTTGCCTGCACATGGAAGACATTGGAATAAATGACCTACAAAGGTTCCTTACTGCTATAAATCTATGATATTAATTCTTTAATACCCTTGTTTACCTACTACATCAAATTCTTGAGTTTCATTACTGTGGATCCTCTTTCCATATTATTTGAAAGTCAATGGAAGATACTGAGCCACAAATTTTTATCACAATGCAATCAATATGGAGACAAAGCTTTATGAAGCAACTTGGTTGAGTCTTAGATGAATGATTTAACAGTTAGTATAACCCTTCCAGAACCTGCTTCCTATTGGCTATGTTTTTAAGATCTCAGGGTTGCTGGAGCCTGGACAATCTGGTTTGGAATTCTATTTCAAACACTCTTTAGCTGTGTGACCCTAAAAAAGTCAGTCAATCTCTCTAAGATTCAGTTTCCTCATCTATAAAATAGGGATAATAATAATAATAATAACACCTTTGTCACAAAGTTGTTAAGTGAGTCATACAAGATTACATTTGTAAAATTATTTTACAAACCTTAAAATGCTCTGAAAAATTAACTATTATTATTGATTTAAGACACCCAGTTGGCTTAGTGGATAGAGCACTGTGCCTAGAATCATGAAGACCTAAGTTAAAAATCAATTCTTAAACACTTAACAGCTCTGTGATCCTGGGCCCCTACCTCCCAGGGTTTTTGGGAGAATCAAATGAGATAATGATTGTAAAGTGCTTAGCACAGTGCCTATTACATAATAGGCAATTAATAAATCATTATTCTCTTCTACTCCTTATTATTGAGGGTTATTATTATTAATGCCCAAATGGTGAAAGGACTTGTCCAAAGTCACTGCTATTTAACTACTTATAATTTATTCAAAATGGAAATTCTGAGTCAGTAAATCAATTGGCAAAATAAAATTGTAAATAGCTTTGTCTATTGATCTCCCTCAGCTTATTTAATTTAGTATTAAAACACAAATTGAATGGACCCTAACTGGTACAAAAACATATAATCATCTATTGTATCTTATGAGGAGTTAAACGTAAATATATGGAGCAGTATTCAGACAGACTGAATTATCACTTACATTCGGATTAATTTACTATGAGCAAATACTGATTAAACTACACATAAAATCCTTTAAGATTCTATCTATTCATGTTAGGATTGATGATTTAAAATATTAACTTGTTTCCCTCTGTTGATTAACATTATAACATCACTATAAACAATATTTTAACATGGATATTAATTAACATAAATTGCATTGTGGTGAGGAGTACCATTGAAAAATTCACCACATAAAAGAAATCATATTAGTTTATTTCACAAATTAAGCAAATAGTGACAATAGAACAACTAAGATGGGTGATTTTATGTTACATATTATTCCCATGGTGTATGTAGTTATTTTAACTATTGATTTTATGAAAGTTGAGCTAATAATATATGAAATTCACCTCTGTGTCACCATTATTATTTGACTAAAATGTTTGCACTGCTATTAAAGGAAATTTTTAAATGACTGGCATTTTATAGACACATGCATATTTTTACCAAGCCATATGGGATTCCTAACCTCTATGTGTTAACAATTTATTTGAGAAATTACTTGTAAGTTGTTAACAATGCACTTGGCTGACTTCTATACTGCGGCGTTTCATAGATATATTTAAGATTGTTATTCATATGCTTTGCCATCTGTGGCTTGTATCCCTAAAATATTCTATGATTCTATGAATACCCCCCAAAAACAAAGTTCATTTTAAAGAGTGGATTTCAAAGAATTATAGAATTTACATTCAAAGATAGTTTAGAGAACATCTAATACAATCCTCCCCCCTATTTTTTTCCAAACAAGGGAGGCAATGACCTGAAAAATCAATGAAAAGTCAAGTTCACAAATGTGGACCATAGTGGAGGACTCAAAATTAGGTCATCCACCTATAAGTCAATTGCTTCCAGTAGGATATGTTTTAAATTTGAGGGATTACTAGCCACCTAATAATGGAAGAATAAAAGAGGAGGAAGACATGGAAGAGAAGGATGAGAAGGAAAAGGGAAGAAAGAAGAACAACAACAACAACAGCAACAACAAAGATAACAGGAGGAGGAGGAGGAGCAGAAGAACAGGGGGAGGAAGAGGAGGAAGAAAAAAAAGGAAGAGGAGGAGGAAGAGAAGGAGGAGGAAGAGAAAGAAGAGAAGAGGAGGAAAGGAGGAGGAGGAGGAAGGGGAAGAGGAAGAAAAAAAAGAACAAGAACATGAGGAGAAAGAAGAAAAAAGGAAAGAATAAAGAGAAAGAAAGAGGAATAAGACCTAATGCTATTATTTGAGGTTTTAAAAATCTTTATAGTATTAATACTAAAACTAAGTATCTTTGTTTCATCTTCCACCTTTGCATTTCTTCATAGCTGGGACTATTTTTTTTAGAATTATAATTCTGCCACTCTATAATTCATTTCCAAAATAAGGAATATCTGGGTGGAATTATCAAGAAAGAATTTCTTTTCCAGAGTGGCTAACGTACTTAACATGCCTCTTTAACATTTATAAATGGCCTCATAAAACATTCCAATGATCACAAGATTAAGTATATGGGCCTCAATTCGGAAAAACATCACTCTTATAATGCTTCTCTAAAGTACCATATTTATAATTTAGTGAATATGTAATAGCATTTTTTTCTGGTTCACTGAATTGTAAGTCAATGATACTAAGGTCTAAAACAGCCGAATGTCCTCTTATAAAGGCAGATGATAGAATTTTATTGGTGTTTGAAATCATGCTTAGGTCTGTTTCTATACTTCAGTATCACTAATAATGCCAAGAAAGCAAAAGAAACTGTGTCTGTCTCTCTTCCCTGATTTTTTTCTCCTTTGGGGTTCTCTCTTTTCTGGTCACAAAGACTACTGGACATTTAGCTTGGCTTTAGGAGAGGTAGCACTCTAATGCACCACATGGTCTTAAGCATGTATGATTTAGAACTTAAAGGTGTTGGAATATATGGGATAGCTGTTGGAATACACAGGAACCACCTGACAGTGACTGCTGGAGGTCCAACCCAGAATGGATCTCCTCTTGTGAGAGGATGATACAAGGAGACTGAGAGACTGTTGCTGTTGTCTGAGCTCTTTGACTGAGAAACTGTTGCTTTGTCTGACCTCTCTCCTCTTCCCTCTGCCTCCAGTTTATCTCATTCTCAGTCCGTGATAACTGTGTCAGCAAAGGCTGCCTTGCAACTCATGTTATGATCCACAACTGTGAAGGCTCTTGGAGAATTGACCTATCCCTTAACATAAAGGGACCTTAAAGATCATCTAGTTCACTCTTACATAGATTCATCCCCTCATTTTACAAGTGAGAATATGAAAGTCTTATATGATAAATGACTTGTCAAGGATCATATTCAAGTAATAAATAGGACCATAAGTTTATATAATACAACAAAACTTATAATAAGTATTCTTCACAACTTCCCAGATCATTGGTCCAGTGATTATCTCTATTTTACAGATGAGGAAATTGAAACTCAAAGATACTAAATGATTTTTCAGGACCTGAAAACTAGTAATTATCAGTCAGAAATCAATTCAGAATTCCTGAAGAAAAAATCTAGTAATCTTCTACTAGAACATAGTTTCCTTACTAGGGAAGCCACAGAATTTCTCAAAATTATTTGTTAATAAATTAATTCATAGAAGGGATCTCAAAAGAGATCCAATTCAATCCATTCATTTTATAGATGAGGAAACTAAGGAGCAGAAAAGGTAAATACTTTAGAACTGTTCCTCACATGCTTTATAAATGCTTATTTCCTGACTAACTGACAAAATGACTGATTTACCTGGATTACATGGGAAATAAACATAAAAAGAAGGATTTCACATCATTTATTCTTCCTCTTTCTTCCTCCATCCCCACCAAAAAGCAGTTTGTTGATTTTCTTCTTCTTGAAAGGATGCTAATTTAAAGAATGTTTCTGTTTGAAAATTAAAGACCACTTTGTGCCTCTCAAAATAACTGCCTTCACTCATATTCTTAACATGTGTATTCATTCACTTTCCATGTCATATTCATAGATGTGATTGTGATCAGCAGTCTCGAACTTAAAATTTTTTGTATGTATTTGTGTCTTTTTTTGGTATGTATTTGTTCATTCCTGGAAAGAGATAGAAGATAAGGAGTGGGATCAGGGAGAGATACAAGATGTAGACAGTCTTTCCAATTTTGTGCCAAACTTTAGCTTCATATGAAATAATTTTTGTGTTGAAAACAAAAGGAAGATTATACAATAAAAACAAAAACTTCTATTATTTCCCCAAAATTTCAAATTGCTTGATTAGCATGTAGGTATCTTTGGGAAGAGTTAAATTTTTAAATAGCAATGAACCTCCCCAAGTTAAACAGCTATAGTAGATTTTAGAGTCCACAGTTTATTCTATAAAAAGAAACCCTTCACACTAATGCCAAACTTTCTGTTTCATGCTAATTTAGGGTTGTTTAAGGCAAAGAATTTTGGCAAACTCATCTTTCTCTCTTTTTTGGTGGTAACTGCCCTTTTTGCTTAAGAATTTCTTGTTTCTATATAGTTTTTGAGTTTCTAAGTTAGCAAACTATTGTAATGAATCATCTAGTAAGATGTTGGTTGAGTGCAATGATGGATCAGGTGTACAAAAATGTGCAATTTTTAAATTTGCACACAGTTTAGGAATAGGTTATTCAGAATTTACAGAAAAAATATCTTGTGGAGAAGACATCTTAAAGTTGGGAACTTCTTTTTAGAGGGGGAATATAGTAGAAAGAACACAGAATTTGGAATCAGGCTCTTCCAGTTCAGTACTTACAGTTGTTCAGTCATGTCTTTGTCTTCATGATTCCTATTTGAATTTGCAAAGATAAGTGAGCGGTTTGCCATTACTTTCTCCAGCTCATTTTACAGGTAGGAACTTTCATATACCAGAGATCCTGTAAAGTTTAAGAATAATAGGGTGATTGGATAGGTACCCATGAAATGAAACATCAAGATTCTGGACAGCACAGGAATTTGTATATTAAGAAACTAAATAAAGTATAAAATAATTCAAATGAAAATAAATGTCAGTGCTTTTGAATAAAATTACTGTATTTCAATAGTTTGTTTTAGCTTCAGAAAATCATGGCTGACTTTCCTATTTTCTATAAATAATAATTTTATGAAAAGAGATGCAATTAACTTTTTAATATAGGTAAGACTATCTAATAGTTCTCATATTCCATGGCCTTCCCTCCCACTCCTCCAATATTCTTCTGTTTAATCAAATCCTAACTGAGATAAATAAAGGAAATTTGAATTTCAATTAAAATTTAAATGAATTTGTGATATCATTGATTCAGAAAATCCCTTCAGTAATGCATTTCATAACCCGTTCATGCCTATCCAACATGTGTCTTGTTTATATTCCTCTCCAAAGAGAAGCACAGTAGGGTCTACCCAGAATGAATGAGGTCTTTCTTACTATGTCCTAACAAATATCATGAGATATTAGTGCAGCCCTCCAGATATACAAACATCTGTCATCCTTTGAGTTTGCTGGGTGACAAGCCTACCTCCTTTTCCTATCAGTTAGTAAATTAATTAACATTTAAGTATCTACTATGTACTAGGCATTTTGCTAAGTGCTGATGAATCAAAGCAAAATTCTCAAGGACCTCTAAGTTAGAAGGGAATGACAACATGCAACTTCTATGATATCCTTTGTCTCCTTCTTCTTTGGAATTCCTTGTTGGCTAGATACTACAGTCTACTCACATTCACTATATGTTTGTCTTTTATCCTCTGTATCATGTTCATCTTTAGTTCTTTGAAAGTAACAGTGTTCCCCTATCTTGTTGCCATATAACAAGACCAGAAAATGTAACACTGAAGAGATGGAGCATTGCTTTCATGGAAATCTTGGGGTCAGTAAAGAACTATGCAGTTTCCCAAACTTGTAATCCAATTATCCTTCTCTTTAGTTTTGGGCCCAATTCATTGTCCATCTGTACTAGCCAAGCCATATAAACATATTTCTAAACAATTCTTATATACACCCAAATACATGTTGAAATCTGGGCAATTGAAGATGTTTACTTGATGATCATGCAAAATATTATTTATTTATCCATTTAGAGTCATTCCATTTCACAAATGTACTTCACTACTTCTAGACTAGTTCTGAGGAAGGAATGACTGTTTCCTATTGCACCCACTCCAATCCTGGTTTCCTCAAAGTGACTTCATAAAAAGTCACTCACCTCCTTTTATATCAACACACCTACCCATGATATGCTCTCTTATGGGTTCAGATGTTTAGGTGAGAGAGAAAGAAATCTTGAATTTATCTTTTTTTGTTGCTATTATTCAGTCCTTTCTAATTATGTGCAGTTCTTTATGATCCAATTTTGGGCTTTCTTGGCAAAAATACTGAAGCAGTTTTTCATTTATTTCTCCAGCTCATTTTACAGATATGGAAACTGAGATAAAGTGATTTGCCTATGCTCACATGCTCATGTAGCTAGTAAATATCTGAAACCAGATTTGAATTGATTCTAGATCTAGTGTTCTATCCATTTTCTTTAAGTCTTACTTCTATCCTTGAGACATCTCAATGTAGCTATTCCTTTTAAATTCAATAGGTGTCACAATGAATAGAGCATTGGCCCTGAAGTCAAGAGTTCAAATGTGGTTGAATGGCCTTAGACACTTGTGTTATATGATCTTGGGCATATCACTTAATCTATCTGCTTCCTCAGTTGTAAAGTGGGAATCATAATAGCACCTACCTCCCAAGATTGTTGTGTGAATCAAATGAAATAATATTTGTAAGGCACTTAACAGAATGGCTGGCATATAGTAGGGTCTCCCTATCTCACTCAGAATGGAAGAATAATAGATATTTATTAATTCCAGCCCACTACTGAAAAAGCATAAGAGTTTTTACCCAAACTTCTGCAACAGATTAAGGCAAACTAGGTGGAATGACTGGTCCAGGATTACACAGTCAGTGAGTGTCTAAGGTCAAATTTGAATTCAAATCTTCCTTACTCCAGACTCAGCACTCTATTGACTATTCTACTTTGTTATATCTAGGTATATAGTGGCTGTCTGCTTTGGTATCTCCTCCTCCTTCTAGACTATACAGACTCTTTGAAGGCAGGTATCCTGTCTTGCATAAACTTTGTACAATTCCTAGAACCTAGTATAGTTATACCCATATATAAAGATGTATTCAATAGGCACTTCATAAGTGTTTGTTGTTGTTGCTATTCCCAAAGAATTGTTTATAGATTAATTAAAGCCAGACTCATTAAAAGAAAATAATTTCCTCTTAATCATAAATTATATGCTCCCTACTGTATACAGGTGCTTTAAAATGATTTGAATCCCAGAAATCAGTGAAAATATTTAAAGACATAAAACATGGATGATAGAAATTCTTCCATAACTTAAATGGTGAATTCTATGTGGGTAGGACTCTTTGGGGGTATTTTTTAAAGTTTCTTTTTAACTGAACATTGAAGAATTTGTTGAAAATATGTATAATTAATTCATCACCTCCTGCTTTTTTGTGAATTTGAATTTGTACATGTAAATTCCCCTATATTGAATTGGGAATTAAAACCTTAATATTCAGCTGAAGAAAACAAAATTATTACTGAAGAATGTCAGCATGTGTTTTGATAATGGTATTTCAATATAATTCTTTTTGTAATCCTGTTTTAAAATTTTTTATACATTTAAGGACAGTAATCCACGACATAAAAAATTGCTAAGAATTCCTTTCTAAAATAACTTTCCTGTAGACCCTTCCTCATTGTCTACTTGGTTTGGGTTGGGTTGGATTGGGTTTAGGGAATTTTTTTTCCATTGAATCTGGGCACAAACTATTTTCCCAGTAGTAACTTGTATGTCAGTAACAGCTGCAGAATGAGGATCACACAAGTCATTGGCAAGAGCTGTGGCTCACTCCAAGTTCTTGACCTCAAGCCGTTTCTGAGTCGGCAAGATGCTGCATAGTGTCTGTCTTTTGCTACTTCCAGCAGGGCATGCTGCACTTTGTAATGCAAACCTCATAAGCTGGCTAGACAGCTAGAGAAGAGAAGAAAATGACAGTGGAAAGAGTGAGTGTTCTAAATAGTTTGTGAGTCTAATAAGCATGGATCAGTCCTGTAGCCATGTTTTTAAAAAAAAAAGTGACAGTGAGTTCTGGATATTTAAAAAACAAGTCACTTTATTTTCATTGTCCATGAGGTTTTTTTTTTCTAAGAATACACTTTGCTTAGAATCCCCAATTTGTAAAACATTTAAGTATGTTTTCATTGGATTCATTTAAGTTTTTCCAAAATATTTCTACTAATAAGTACAATTTCTAATATTTCCTCCCATCATTTTTGTCTGTTGAGTGTCACTATATCCCATGGGGAAGTAAATTGAGCTTCAGAGATTCAATTCACATATTATTTCTGAAAAGTAATTCAGTTTAAAAATTCTCATACTTGTATATGACAAACCATATAATCCTGACTACTGTTTGGGAAATGGAAGGAACAAGAGAGGATATTTGCAGTTTAGCAAATGCCTGTCTCTAGAGAATTGAGATGATACTTTAAAGCACTTCATTGACAAGAGAAGAAATTATTAATTTTTCTTGCAAAACTAAACTATAATTTAATTATAACTATTTTCTATCTTTCTTATGCTTTTACCTCCACTGATTATAATTTTTCATATTTTACAAAGTAAACATTTTCCATGCTCTTTTATTCTTTTCCACTTAACAGATATTGATGTTTTATTCTCACTACTAAGCAAGTGAAAGGGATGTAAAAGTCAGCCTGCCTTTTAATTTATGCATTTATTTGTCAATATCAGATCATTAGTGCTGTTAAACCAAAATTGAAAGTCACTGTCTGCAGCCTGGTGATATTGTGCCAAATATCACCTACAGAGCAAGCTGGAAAACAGCATTAGTATGGAAGCAGGAGAACCATCAAAAGACCTCAATATCCTGAGTCAATAGCTTGAAAAACTTAAGTTATAATTCAGTTCATATAAATAAGTTCTAATCAGTCAATAAGTTATAGTTGGCTGAATGACAAAAACACAGAAATCATACCTGCCTCAGAGAGTTTACTACTCATCAAAGGAAGATACAACACCTAAATTAATAGGTGTGATTATGTGATTGTAAGAATTAGGGAAGAAATGAAGAGAACCATTAAGATCTCCTTCAGATGATGGGTTTTGCAATGAATTTTGAAAAAGTTAAGGATGTTGTTAAATGGAAAGAGTGGGGAGAAAGAGAATCCCAGGAATTAGGAACAGTAGTACAAAGGCACTCAGATGAAAGAAGTATTGTATGGAATAGTAAATAGTCCAGTATCACTCAGTGGACTATGGAAATGTATGGAAGGGAGTAAAATGTAATAAGACTGGAAAGGTAGAAAAGGGCCCAGTTGTGAAGAGTCTTAAATGCCAAACTCTTGTTTAGTTGTTTCATGTCTGAATCTTTGTGACTCCATATGGAATATTCTTGGCAAAGATAATGGAGTGGTTTAGCATTTGAATCTCCAGGTCCTTTTTTAGATGAGGAAACTGAGACAAAGGGTTAAGTGACTTGTCTATGGTCACAAACTGGTTTCGAATTCATGAAGATGAGTCTTCCTGATGGTCTGGCACTCTATTGTGCCCCATCCCCACCCCTACCCAATTGCCCCAAATGCCAAACAAAGGATTGTAGATTAAATACTTAACCTCATGTAAAACCAGTGGAGTTTATTGAACAGGAAATGATATGATCATAGCATTTGCTGTGTATGAAGCACTGTGCTGTTTCTGCCACCAGGGTTACCAAAAACAATGCAAGTAAGAAGGAAGGAAAGAGAAGAAGGAAGGAGGGAAGGAAGGAAGGAGGAAAGGAAGGAGGGAAGGAAGGAAGGAAGGAAGGAAGGAAGGAAGGAAGGAAGGAAGGAAGGAAGGAAGGAAGGAAGGAAGGAAGGAAGGAAGGAAGGAAGGAAGGAAGGAGGAAGGAAGGAGGAAAAGAAGGAAAGAAGGGAAGAAGAAAAGAAGGAAGGAAGGAAGGAGGAAAAGAAGGAAAGAAGGGAAGAGGAAAAGAAGGAAGGAAGGAAGGAAGAAGGAAAAGAAGGAAGGTACGAAGGAGGGAAGGAGGGAAGGAAGGAGAGAAGGAGGGAAGGAAGGAGGGAAGGAGGGAAGGAAGAAGGAAGGAGGGAGGAAAGGAGAGAAGGAAGGAAGGAAGGAGGGAAGGAAGGAAGGAGTGAAGGAGGGAAGGAGGGAAGGAAAGAAGGAAGGAAAGAAAGAGGGAAGGAAGGAAGGAAGGAGGGAGGGAAGGGAAAAACCAATTCCTGTCTTTTAAAGTATTATATTCTACTGAATGGATATGATATTTACACAGATATGCATGTACAAGATAGAGGATTATTAGTAATTATTAATAAATGGAATGTTTTAAAGGAGCATTAGAAAAGGCATCCCATAAGTGCTAATACCAAAAACAGGAGTCAGAGGTAGGGAGAGGAGTGAGAACATTACAGACATAAAACACCAGCAGTGTGAAGGAAGAAGTAATGGATTTAATGATAACTTCAGAGAATATCAGGGGCTCCAATTTTGTTGAAACACAAAATATATAACAGAAAGTAAGATGAAATAATTCTGGAAAAACTAGGCTAAAGCAACATTGTGAAGGTTTTTAACTGCCAACCTTAGTAGCTAATATTTCACACTAAATAAAATAGGGATCTCTCTAAAGTACAGATCTGACCATGTCACTCCCCTCCCTATTCAATAAACTCCAGTGACTCTCTATTACCTCCAGAATGAAATATAAAATTCCCTGTTTGGCAAAGATTTTCAAGTACTGTTCACCCCCCAAACACCTTTCCAATCATCCTATACTAAAAATACACCCACACCCTACTCTTGGCAATCCAACGACACTAACCTCCTTGTCACTGACCTCAAATAAGAAAGTCTCCTGATTCCATACATTTCCCCTGGCTGAACCTATACTGGAATTTTCTCCTTTCTCATCTCTACCTTCTAGCCACCTTTCTTGAATTCCCTACCTTACTTCAAGTTGCACCTTCTATAAGAAATCTTTTCTAACACCTCTTAATTCTAGTGCATTCTCTCTGTTGATTTTTTCCAATTTTTCCAGTATAAAGTTTCTTTGTACATAGTTATTTTCATGTTATCTCTTCCATTAGACTGAGCTGCTTGAGAGTAGGGACTTTTTGACCTTTTTTCATATCACCAGTTATTAGCACAGTGGCTGATACATAATAGATATTAATTAATGTTTATTGATTAACTGACAATAGGAGTGACCACTCAAGAACCTTGCACAGGGGAATGACTGGATACAAACTAGTGGAAAGAAGGATACAGATATGAGAGATTTTGTGGAATTTGAATTGATAATAGTGACAATAGATTGGATATGAGGAACAAGAGTGAGGGAAGCATTAAGGAGACACCAAAAGTTATAACATCAGATGATTAGTAGGATATTGGGAATTTGGAGGTATGATGGGTTTATAGGAAAAGATGAATTTTATTTAAAGAATAATGAGTGAGACATCAGAATGGAAATGTTTGGCAGGCAAGTCTCATCGAGTTAATACTAGGTATTGTACTAAGGACTAGGAGTACAAAAACAAGTAAAAGTCCTTCCCTCAAGGAACTTAAATTCTGAGGGAGAATAACACACTATCACACACACACACACACACACACACACACACACACACACACACACACCTCCTTTGGTGCTAAAAAGCAGGTTGGGAAATGGTAAACAAGTCCGGAAAGTCAGGAATGTAACCCAAAAAAGAATGAAGGCGTATGATTGGTCTGAATACTTCTTCAAAATGGATGTTCCAAGAGGAACTCACCAATCAAAAGAGAAAGTCACAAGGTGGTACTGTCTTGTAGGGTGAATAGGTAGCTAAGGATTAGTAGAAAAATATGGAGAGTAAGCAACTGAGCGGGGAGATGAATGAAGGATTGAAAGTGAAAAAGCTGAAGGCATTTGATGATATAGGCTTAGAAAGATATAAGGGCTACATATACAGATTGGATTACTCAATTATCAATAAATCTATTTGCAAACATTTATTAAATGCCCACTATACGACAGGAAATGGGCATACAAAGGCAAGATCAAGAGAGTCCCTGCCCTCAAGGAACATATTTTATATTTTCAATTAGGAGCTTACAACATATTTGTGCATAAATAAATATAGGGAAAAATATATATGCATCCAACTCTTCATGACTCCATTTGGGGGTTTGTTGGCAATGATATTGGAGTGATTTGCCATTTCCTTCTTTAGCTCATTTTACAGATGAGGAAATTGAGGCAAACATGATTAAATGATTGCTCAAAGTCACATAATAGTAAGTGTCTGAGGCCACATTTGAATTCAGATCTTCCTGCTCTTAGGCCTGGTACTATTATCCACTGCACCACCTAGCTGCTCCTCAACAACAAATACAGGATATGTGTGGTGTTCTCTTATTTCGTATAACATATGATGATTCTCTCTGGGAGCAGGTTTCTTGGGGAAGTTTTCTGGAGGCAGCCTTAGTTTCGGTTCAGAGTAATAATCACTCCAAACGCAGCCAGCAGTTAAAATCCAGTCCTTTATTGTGTCCTTCAAAGTCTTGAGCTTTAGCGCCTAGCTCCCTCCGAATGTCTCCAGCCAGTACAAAGGTGGAATATGGAATGAATCTGTCTCCGCCTCCAAGAGTGGGCTTCTGCCCCTGGCCCTGAGAGCTTATATGCTTATATGCTATACACTGAGTACATATCAATCACTATATCACTGGGAAACCATTATTTTTTGTAGGATTAAATCAATTCTAAACTAGATTTAAACATTGTCTCCTCAATTCCACTTAGTACCTTGTTTCAAGTTCTGGCCCATAACATCTCCTTGTAGGATCAGATCAATCATACTGAACCATGCTAAATTAGATAATTATTGTCTCTATCAATGACTTAACATTTTGTAAGGATTCCAACAGATATGTACAAAGTAATGTGGGGGATAGCATGTGGGGGAAGCACTAACAATGGGAAAATCAGAAAAGTCCTCTTGAGGAAGGTATTTAATTACATAGTACTTTTATAACCATAATGAACTTTTTTATTAGATATTTTATCTTTATAATAACCCTGTCAGATGCTATTATCTCAGTCTTTGAAATAAGGATCGTGAAGCTCAAGTTAATTGACATCAAACATTCAATCAGTCAACCAATAGGCATTCATTAAGTGCCTATGTTGTGATAGTTATACAAATGGAAAGTGGAAAAGTCCAAATCATTTAATTCCAGGTCCACTACACTTTTTCAGTCTACCCTACTGCCTCAAATATTTTATATCTAAAGAAATTTCTCTCTATCAAGGATATTACCTTCATTTCAGTTTCTCAGATTAATAGAATTTTTACAACAGTTCTCAGATCTTATCTTTGGTCTCAACTCAAGTCACCACCTTAGATCAGCTCCTTCTTGCCTTTTACCTAAGTGACAGCAGCCTTCAAATCTCTGTCCATCTCCTCTTAGTTGTAAGAAAGAAATATTTCTTAAGCATGGGCCTATCATTCCCTACTCAATAAACTCCACTGTAGAATATGAGTTTCTCTGTTAGGCTTTTAAGACACTTTACTTAGTTGCCTCAATTTATCTTTCTGGATGAATAATATATTATTCATCTTTCTCACCTTGTGCTCAGGAGCTCAACATTTTTTTAGCATTGTGGAGCCCTTGACTATCGGGTTTTGACCCTTTCTCAGAGGATTGTTTTTAAATGATTAAAATGAAATATGTGGCATGGCACAGGAAACCCTTTATCTATATTGAAATAAAAATGTATTCCATCCAATCTCACAGACCCCCTAAAATCTCTACAATTATCTTAAGAATCTCTAGTCGGGACTAAATGGCTTTAGATTCTTCATACATGGTACTCTTTACTTTATACTGGCCATCTCCTATGACTAGAATAGTATTCCCTTCTCATTTCTGTCTCAAAGAATCTGTCTCTCCTTCAACATGCACTTCAGGCACCATCTTCTACCTGAAGTTTTTCTTGATCTCCAATGCCAATACCCTTCCTTCCTGGCTACTTTGTATTTAGCTACTTTACATATTTTTTTTTGTTTTCATTGAATACATTTTATTTTAATTAATATATTTAATTTAATATTAATTTAATTATATATGATTTAAATTATTATATTTGTTTTACATTAATTCTGCATATATTTATATGTCATGTTATCTCATCTGATATGTTGTAAGCAGAGATTGTTTCACAAATTTTTTTTTGTCATTATACCCCAAACTAGTACATTGTCTGACACTTGTTAGATTCATAATACATACGTATTGATACACTGATCAGGTGATATGATGACATTTAAGAGCTTTATAAAATTCAAATCATTTTTAAAATGTGAAATAGTAACATATTGGCCATCAAAATTGTAAAGTAGATCAAGGGCCAGGCTTGGAGTCAGAAAGACTCATCTTTCTGAGTTCAAATCTAACTTCAGACACTTATTAGCTATATGATCCTGGGCAAGTCATTTAAGTCTGTCTTCCTCCTTTTCCTCATCTGTAAATTGTAGAAATTTCTTTCTAGGGAAGAAAATGGCAAACCACTCCAGTAATCTATACCAAGAAAGTTCCAAATAGAGTTACAACTGAAAAATGACTAACAAAAAATTATGTTTGTGAAATTTGAAACTCTCTGTACAGATGTTAGATATTAGTGTTCTGATTCATCATTACTTTTATCTATTCTGAAAAAAGGGATCTTTGAGAAATGAGCTATGCCCCTAACTAAAAACAAACAAAAATCCTGAATCTTAGAAGATAACACACAATTCATTTCAACTAGAGCAAAGAATATATGGGTTAAAAAAAAAAAAAGAACACAATCACTTCTAAGAGCTTAACTACATATATACAGATAAATATGAGATTTTTTTAAAAGAATATAATATGATGAAGGAAGAAGTTCAGAAAGTTTTATATGGAAACTTTTAAAATGTAAGAATTCAGAAATTAGTCTCTTCTAAAACAGTGGTTCTCAAAGTGTGGCCCAGAGAATTCTAGGGATCTCTAAAACCCTTTCATAAGGTCAACAATTTCTAAATTAGATTTTATTTCTAATATGGTAAATATCTATAAATATAAATACAAAACTTTTTGGACAGATCCTCAATAATTTTAGTAGTATAAATGGATCCAAGAGCAAAAGTTTAAGAACTAGTCTAGAACATGGGTTCATAATCTTATGTACTTATGTGTACTTTTTTGTTGATTAGTTATTTTTATGTCTGACTCTTAATTATCCATTTTGGGATTTTCTTGGAAAAGATTCTGGAGTAGTTTTCCATACCTTTCTACAGTTTATTTTATAGATGAGAATACTGAAGCAAACAAGGTTAAGTGACTTGCTCAGGTCCATATATATCCAAGGTGATACCATATTTGAACTCAGGTCTTCCTGACTCTAGCCACTACACCACCTAGCTATTCCTAAAGCTAGGTATGCTTTGCTGTACACTTTGAAATAAATTGATAGTAGAATTTCAATATGATCTTTGAACCTTTGTAGTTCTATGTCTTTTATTTTATGCATTTAAAAACATTACTCTGAGGAGTCTACAAGTTCTACAAGATGGCCAGAGGAGCTCATTACACACCACACACACACACACACACACACACACACACACACACACATTAAGAATTTCCATTCTAGGGGGATCTGGATTTGAAGTCTACTATGTAATACCAATGCAAAATTGTAGATGTTATCTAGCCTCTCAGTGCCTTATTCCTTATTTATAAAACAATTGCATAGCACATGCCTTCTAAAATTCTTTAATGTTTTAAGTTGTCTGATTCTGTACATTCCATTATATAAATAATCAGCTACCATAGAATAATATTATTCATATACTTGATAAGAAAAGAGGTTTGACCTTTGACTCCAATCAACTAGAAAACTAATTTCCATTAGGAATAGATTTTTAACATATCTTAGTATTCTTATTTTCCATTTAACAGCATATCAAGCAAAGTTGGGGTTATAATTTAAATATAAGAGAACATTAAATGGTCTCTTATATCTAGCATTCTGGTATCCTTTTAAAAACTTCAGCAGATGAAATCCATAATTCATTAAGTCTTTTAAAAATAACTTCACTCCCAACTTTAATTTTGAAAATTAAAAAAGAAAGAAAGAATACTCCTAGCAAATTAGTATTTAGTACCTTTGCCCTGATTAATTAGAATATTGGCACCATTACCCTAGCCTCTAACCCTGCCTGTCCCTCTATATATCCATCAACACATATTTATTAAGCACCTATTATGTGCCAGGCACTTTGCTAGGCAATGGGAATAGAAATACATATTGTTGATTTTTCTGTTGTGTACAACTGTTAGTGACCCCATTTGGGTGGTGTTGGGTTTTTTTGACAAAGATACTAAAGTGGTTTGACTTACTTCTCCATTTCATTTTACAGATGACCATTGTAAGTGATTTGCTCAAGGTCACATAGCTAAGTAAGGTCTGAGGCCAGATTTCAATTCATGAAGATGAGTCTTCCTGATTCCAGGCCAGGCACTCTATCCACTGTGCCAAAATAAAATAATTCCTACTCCTAAAATACTTACATTCTAGTTAGATATCTAATAAATACATAGAACATTATAGAGATCATACATATGAAGTTAATAGATGTTAACATATATAAAAGTTAAATACAAGAAACTTTTGAAGAGAGGATTTTAGCAATTATAAAGAAAGGCTTCATAGAGAACTGCATTGAGATATTTGAATATCATTTCTAAGGGAGAGAAGAACTCAGTGAAGAGTCTAATCACATAGAACAGCCAGTGCAAACAAATGCTTGGAGATGGGAGATGTAGTGCCATATGTGAGAAATAGTTTTACTTGATTGTAGAAAGAAAAGGAGAATAGTGTTGAGCTGAAATTACACAGGGCTTTAACAATCAAACAGAGGAGCTTCTATATAATCCTAGAAGCAATAGGAATCCACTGGAATTAATTGAATAATAGAGTCACATGGTCAGATCTGTAAATTATTTTGCTAGCAAGTGTATAAGGAGAAGCCAGAGGTAGAAAAACTTAATTAGGAGGTCACAGCTCTCTTAGTACTAACACCAATACCAACTGAGACTTCTACTAACTCAAAGAAAATCTTTGCCTCTAACACTAACCCAGAAAACAAAAACCACTTTAGCCTCTGTTTCTCCCTTAGAGTTCTTTTTTTTTCAATTTTAACAAAATTTTTGTGTTTAGCCCAAAGATAAATTTTATGGCCACTGGAGCTACTGATTGATGTAGAACTGGTTTACAACCTTCCTTACCTGTCTTTAAAAAAAAAATCACAGTGGGATGAGCACAGATGTTCTACTTGTAGAATAACCACCAGAGGTTACTACATTGCTTTCTTGTAGAAGAAGGTAATATTATTTTTAACACTGCATTTTTACACAGTCTAACACATTATAAAAAGGGAACAAATTATTTCAAAAGTTGGAAGACAAAATTACCAGTAAAAATACCAGTTGAATCTGCTTTAACCACATAGTATTAGGAAAGAGTTCAGTCACCAGTCATGTCTTCCCCTGAGATTAGTTATTAGATCTCCTGATATGATTAGCCTTGTTAATGCTTTAGGAAAAAGCAGATAATTATCCTGTTCTAAATTTAGAAGCACTCATCATTTTTTGTAGATTAGAAATAGTGAGAGTAAGTATTTCTCTATCAGTCTTTTCATTTCAGAGGTTAAAAGTTAATACATGAGAAGACATCATGCCCAGGAAAAAGTATCTAATGTGAATCTCATTTAATGAAGGTGTTTATGTAAAGAACTACTTTAACATATTCTGGTTCTATTTCCTGATATTTTTGCTATGGCCTTGAAGTGTGTGTCTAAAAATATTCCTGACTTTGACTACACAAGTCATCTGTAAACATTTTTTAAAAGATACTAGTTAAACCATGGCCAGATCTAGTTTACTTATGAAGCAAAAATCCCATCATTTCCTCTAACTTAGAGTCTTCTTCCCCATCACATCTTCCTCATAAGGACTTTTCTAGCCTGAGTTCTATTTTATATAACACTTTGAAGATTATAAAGCATTTTACATACATTATATCATATGATCCTTACAACACCCTTGTGAGGTAAGTACTATACATGTGAGAAACATATTTTAAAAAGAAGAATCAGATATATAAACCCAGTTTACAGAAGAAAAATAAGAATCAGAGGAGTAAAATGAGAAGCAGGATCCAAGTCCAGTTTTAACACTTTGCCCATGTGCTGCCATTTCTGAAAGACTATAGAAACTTATCACAAAATATTTTGGGAAATGCTTAGAGCCTGAAAAACCTTTATGAACCTGAACCTGAAAAAAGAACCTATAATGATAAAATTTCAGGTAGCATTTGGCCACAAAGGTCTGTTAAGGTTCATTCCACTTCAAGGATAATAATCAGAACCTGATTACATATCTAATTCTTCTTTCTAAAATAGTAAATTAATTCATATGCTTCTAATATTCATTCATTCTTCCCCAGTCCAATAGTTTTATAGAAGTTTATAGAAGAAATGAAATCAAAGTTTATCTAACCCCAAACCCAAGGTCTGGCTCATCCTTATCCTTGAACTTTTTGCTCATTCTGTTCCTTATGCCTATAATATCTTTACTCTCTCAATTAAATATTGACTAATCAATTTAAAGAATAGCTCAAATGTCACAGTCTCTATAAAGCACCTACCGATACCAACTAATGTTAACTACCCTCCCTTAGAATCTTATGTAGCACTTTGTTTTGCAGCTTTCTAATTGATATATATATATATGAAATAAGATATTAAATGTGTAATATATATATAACAGTGTAATACATAATATAACAATATTATATTATATATTATATGTAGCAACATTATATATTGATATAAAATTCATCCAAGACAATGTATGCCTTGGGCATATTGTGTGTGTGTGTGTGTGTGTGTGTGTATAAAATATATGTTGGGTAAATTTATATCAACATAAAAGCATATTGATATAAAATTTATCCAAGACAATATTGTTATCTGATGCCTCTCTGGAACTTATAATTTATTAGAGATAATATATAAAAACTTATAATAACATACAGAGGATTGTTCAGAACTGCCAAAATATATCTATGTATCTTTATATGTATACATATATGTACATGATGTATATACTATTACTATAGTAATTTATCTGTGAATGTATATGGGTATGAGTCTATGGATATACATATATCTCTTTATATGTGTATATATGTATATTCTTATATCTATTCACATATATACATATATATTTGCATGTGTTATTATAATTTTTATATCTTATTCCTCCAATACATTGTAAGATTCATAGATGCATTAGACAACAACTTGACTTGTGTAAACTTTGTATCACTCCCAGTTCCTAACATAGTATTCTCAACTTTGCAGCTGCTTAATAATTGTTTATTCAATCAAATCAGTTGTATCAATATTGAATAGAAATAGATATACCCAGGAGTTTATTAAGTAGGTGGCTGTTTGGACTTTTGCTTTAGTAAAATTATTTTACACACTGGAATGGGAAGAAATAGAAGGTCAAGTGACCAGTGTGAAGATTATTACATAGTCCAGGTATTAAGTTATTATATCCTGCATACAGGTGGGATAGTATCAGAAGAGAAGCGTACATACATGAGGATGATATATAGAGGTAGAAATGACCAGCCTTGACTACAGATTGAATATGTAAGGTCTGCTCAGGCATTTCTGAGTATAAAAGTTAATAGATGCTGAGCACTGAAGCCTTGAGGGATCATTTCTGTCAGGGATGGCAAGGGGAAATCACTGGAGCAGCATCATGGAAGATACAGATTGGATAATGGAAAAGATTTCAATAAGTAAAGGGATAAGAAAGAATGTTCTAAGGGACATTAATAGGATAAGATTTAGAGGTGAAAATTCCAAAGGGTGATTAATGAACAGCAAATAAATTAGTTTAACTAGAATGGAGGGAGTGTATAAAGGAAAAGGGAAAGATGGCTATTGCTGAGTTATTTCAATTATGTATGATCCTTCATCACCCCATTTAGGGTTTTCTTGGCAAAGATACTGAAGTAGTTTGCCAGCTGATCCATTTTGCCAGGCAATTAGAGCTTAAGATGTGTTCATGGTCACTTGCCCAGCTAGGAAGTATTTGAAGTTAGATTTGAACTCAGATCTTCCTGTCTCCAGTCCTAATTTTCTATTCACCAAGGCAATAGCTGCCTCTTACCTAACAGCAAGTAAATCAATTTGACTAGAGTGAAGAGTACCTGTAAGGAAATAGGAGGAAATGTGAATAAATGGTAAATAATAGAAGGTTTTGAACACCAGGCTAAATAGTTTTGAACTTCAATCAATAGACAAGAAGATATTAAAGTCTTTGATCAAGAAAGAAGCATGATTTGAAATACAGTTTTGGGAAGATTGATATGGCAAAAGGATAAATCTAATGTAGGATATCAGAAAAGAGAAAGTGTGAAGAATGGAATGTTATTTTTCAGCAATCAGGAAGAATTGAATTTAAATCCAGCCTGAGATACTTCCAAGCTGTGTGATCATGGGCAAGTCCCATGAGTTTTCTGGGCCTTACTTTTCTCATGTGTAAAATGGGGATAATAATACTTATAGCACTTACCTAATAGTGTTGTTATGAGGATCAAATAAGATAATGTATATAATGTGTCTTGGAAACCACTAAGCCATAAATGTCAACTTTTATTATAAACTTCAAAGGGTTTTGTTCATTAAAGGCTTGCAAAATTTTAAAGTACTTTATAAATGAGGACTGTTATTATTTCCATGCATATAAGAAAGAACTGCCAAAATTAAACAAATGGCTGGATATTGGAAACGTAAAAGGAAAAGGAAGAGCTGGAGAAGTCTCCAAAGTTTTGAGCCCAAATAGAGAAAGTGGTAGTGTTATTAAAATAAATAAACAAGTCAAAAGAAAATCCTGGTTTGAATAAGAACTTTAGCTTTAGCTAAGTACAATTTGAGATGATCTTACTATCAGTATATTGCAACTTACTATTAAGGTGAAAAATATCCATTTGGATGTTCAAAAATCAAAGATTGTAGCCAAGGTCAAGAAATACAAAACTTGGAATTTTAATTTGGTGCTGAAGGTGCAGATTAAAAAGCCATGTAGATAGGCTGAAACAAGATCTTCAAAAAAGATAGTAGAAAGAATAAGAAACCAAGAAAGAACATTGGAAAATTTCTACATTTAAATGGTCGAAAAGGGGGAAAGCAAGTAAAGAAATCAGAGAGATAGGAAAAGAAATTAAGTAGCATAATATTAAGTAGCCAAGGAAAAAAAGAGTTCCAAAGAAGTTGTGGTCATTAGTGTCAAATATTGCAGAGTGGAAAAAAGCAGTTGAAGACCAGAAATGCCTTTTAGATTTCGTCAATGGAAAGTCATTGATAATCTTGAAGGATAGTGTCAGTAGAATGGTAAATAAAGACTCAGATTTCAGAGGGTTAAGGAGTCAGTAGATGACGAAGTTGCCACCTTATCAATGTAGACATGTTAAGGATGAAAAGAAGTAAAAATAAGATAATTAGCTTGAGTGCTAATAGTCAAGAGAAGGTATTTTCTTCAGAATGGAGAGATCTGTAGTATTTGAAGGCAAAGGTGAAGATGCTGGATAGAGAAAAGATATTTGGGGGACAGGATACTGGAGGAGGGAAGCATCAGTAGCATGATACAGAGAACACAGGTAGAGAGAATTGTTCAGATCAAGTGATCCTGAAAAGACACTTATTTACATATCACAAAAGTTAAAGAAAAAAGAATTGAGTTGTTTCCTAGAATCTTGGGACAAGAGAATGGGAGTGTACTCAGAAGTTTACTGTCGAAAGCTTTAAAGCATGAGTTTCCTATAGCACTCCTGTTAGAAAATACCTATATTAAGAAGTGCAGAAGGTATCATTTGCGATGTTATTTCCTCAGTTTTTTTTTTTTTTCATGGAGAGGTGCCTTTTCTTGGCATAAGACAAAGAATGGTAGACTGAGTGAGAAGACACACCCTAGAGGAACATTCCTGTTGGTACTTCCCTCCCCTCAGCAGTCTAAACATGTCTGTGGCTAGGGCCCACCACCAACTAAAGATCAAATAAAAAAGATCACCAAGCATTTCTGAGGTTTGTGACAGGAGGAGGATGTATAGGCAGAGTCACTTCTCACACTGTCAGGACCATATGGTGCTTGACTCACCTATCATCCAGAATAGCCTCATTTCCCTAAATATGTCTTTATGCAGGGCTGCGACTCAACCCTGCAGACAGCAGGAAGCCAACAAGAAAAGAATCTTATTCATTATCAGGTCCAACAAATAAATGTAATAATTCAATTTTATTTAATACGCCATGTTCTAGACAGTCTTCTAGAAATTTGAAGCAACACAGTCAAAGGATTTAGGATCTAAGGGGACATGCTTTTTGAGGAAATACGATCCAGTAGAAAAAAAAAAAAATACCGGATATGTACTCTGAAACCTGCGGTCTAAATCCTGACTCTCCTCTTTATTCTATGATTCAGATCAATAGGGATTATTATCCCACAAAACAATTAATATGAGGGCTTTGGCTCTCTATGGTTTTTCTCCAGTCTTAAACTCAATCATTTCAAAATATGTCCAATATCTATAGCTGCTGTAAATCTTTGAAAGGGATTCTGGATAAATGTCAGTGCATGCTCTCTGTGTATTTGAGTCTGTTGAGAACTCAAAGGATAGAACAGATAGTTTTACTAAATCTTGGGTAGAGTTATAACTCTCCAAGTTTTCCCCCTTTAAAATGCAGAGCCAAATCTGAGAACAAAGTCAAATCAAGTACAGAGCTTTCTAGAGTTTTGCCAGTAGCTCCATCTTGCTGTTTGAATATTGGCAATAGCAGCTAGATCTAATTAAAGTATTAGAATTATATTAAGTTATCAGAAGATTTTCATTTTTTTCTTTATGTGAAATACTTTTCAAAAGTTTTCTGAGTTCATAAAGGTTATGTTTATAGTATCTCAAGCCAACAGTTCTCCTTTGGGAGTATATTTTTTAAATTAAAACTCAAGTTAATAGATCAATAAGGATTCTTTTTTATAGAAGTCTGATATAATTCTCTAGGAATATATCTGTGGTAAAAGACAAGGCACTTCTGTGGTTATTGTAACTAATTATTCACTTATACATAAAATTATATTGATCTTGTTATAAAAGATGAAATACTCTGTATAGCAGGTGTGATAAGATTTCCAGTAACATTTCAAGCCATTATAACTGTTATATTCAATTCAATAAAGTTTTAAAAGTATCTGTTATAGATAGGTCACTGTTCTAGGGCTAGTGGGAATATAGAGAAGAATAAAAACTATCTCAACCTTGAAGGAGTTTATGATCTAGTGGGAAGATTAGAAAAGTATACAGGCATAAGTGTAGTCAGGTGTCTCCATGATCCATCCATGATCTTCATGAGTGTAAATGCAGTCTTCAACACTTACTAGTTGTATGAACCTGGACAAGTCACTTAACTCTATTTGCCTCAGTTCCCTCATCTGTAAAATGGGTTGAAGAAGAAAAAGGCAAACCACTCCATTATCTCTACCAAGAAAATCCCAATATGGGGGTAAAAAAGAGTTGGTTATAATTGAAATGACTCAGCAATAATTATAGTTCATGGTAAAATGTGATATGCTGAGTAGAATGCTGGTCTTGAAGTCAGAGGGAACTGAATTTGAATCTTCTCTCAAACATTTACTAGTAAATGACTTCTTCCAGGCTCAGTTCCCTTATCTGTAAAATGAGATTCCTTGTGGTAGGAGCAAATAAAATATACAAAATTCACCACAAACCTTAAACCCCTATGTAAATATTAGCTGCTATTATCATCATCATTATTAAAGAGCCAAAAAAGATCAATCTTATTAGAAGAATAATAACAGAAGAGTTTATAAATGACCCCAGAAGAATTCTAAGTGATGAGCTTGATACCTTTTTGAGCAGGGAAATGAACTTGGTTAGATCTAAGTGCTTTAGGGAAATCACTTTAAATATATTGTAGAGGTTAGGAAAAAGACTGAAGATAGGGAGATTAAAAAGCTATTGAAATAGTCTAAGTGAGAGTTATGAGATGTTGCGCTTAAGTAATGGCTACATGAACAGAGAGAAGCATAAATATGGGAGACATGTCATTAGGAGAGAATCAACAATATATGGCCACTGATTCTTCATGTAAGATGAGCAACATAAAAAGAGTGGAAGCCACAAACCAGTGTGACTCAGAAGATAGAAAGTTGGCAGCTGAGAAGACCTAGATTATGATTTGAATAATAATTTCCAATCTACATTGAGTTCCCTATATTAATGAAATCATCTTTCCAGACTAAATGATTGGCATGCTCACTAAAAATTCAACTATTTCACCCAAATCAAATATTTTGACTTCTTTCATTGACTTTTGTCAAAATATTTCATTTGACAATGAAAAGTGTGTTTTTCCTTTAAAGGCTGGATAATCCCACCTCTCTATAACCCTTTAGACACAGTTATTATTGACTTGTTCTTATCCACACTGAGCAGGAATTCTCTTTTCTAGGTTAGTAGTTCCCAGACTTTTTGGTATCTTGACTTTCCTTGTCCTTTTCATTTGTGTTCCTCCCACTATGAACCCCCTATCAATGGCTCTGCAGAGCCTGGGATTGAGAACAGATTTTAAAAGACAGCCAGTGAGAGTAACAGAGGGTGCAGTTTGGTCCAAGGGACACCAATCATTCTTCACAATACCCCATATATTCATAAAATCATGACTTAAATACCTATTGGTTGCTGTCAAATTCACTCTCCTTTATCTGAATTTGTATTTTGCTTTCCATTCCATTTCTGATTATCTCAATTACCATTCCATTTCTGATTACCTCAATTAGTCTCTGTGATCTTAAATTCTATAATTTCTGTAATATAATATATGTAACATATATAATATAATATAATTTTATAATCTTATGGCTAAATTCAGTTCTTCATTCTTCTTAGCTTTTCACAATGACCTCTATAGTACCTCCAAATTTTGGAGGAAAAAAACTTGACAAATATGTGATCAAAACCAGTAACATTAGGCCAAATACTCCTGTATTCATCCACAAAAAGAAAAAGAATTTGTATGTTTGCTCAAGTAAGCATCTATACCCAGTACTAAATCAGGTTCCATTTTGCTCTTCCCATTGATGATGATTCAATTCAGTAAATAAATTCAATAAATATTTATTCAGTTAATTATTAAAGTCTACTATTTATTAAAGATATTTATTAAAGTCTATTATGTACCAAGCACTGTACTAAATACTACAGATACAAACAAGAAATAAAAAGATAGTCCTTGCCCTCAAGGAACTTACAATCTAATGAAATACACAAAAGGAAATTAAAAGTGAGAGATACCACAAGGTACCGAACACAGGTAAATGATGTTCCAAATCACTGTTGAAAAATGAAGTTACCTGGAAAGTTTTGAGTCCTCTACAAAGGAAGGCTTTAGTAGGAATTTATTAGTCTACCCCTAGCCCTCTAATCAGAGGAGAGAGGTGTTTGAGGGAGTTGCAAAATTGTTGAGTATCAAAAGATGAGTTAATTCACAGGGTGAAATCTCAAGTTATCATTTTATCCTCAGAGAGGCAAAATGTTTCATGGAGTCAAAACCAAACAGAACTACTGATGAAAAAATGGAAAAACTTCCAATGAAAGCAAGACACACAATAACACATAAAATGGCAGCTTTTTGTCAGCTTTTGAAATAATTTTGTTCATTTTCCACATTTTAAAATTAATTTTTACCTTCTAATAAATCCTCTTTTCAATTTGTTCCTTCCTAACACCAACAAGAAGGCAACATACCCATTAGTATTCACAAATAGGAAGATTCCATCCATGTTTGAGTGGGTCTGATCCACCTCTCTTCAAGTACTTATACTCAGTGGTCAATAGACAAGTTTCTTTAAACAGGTCAAAACATGTATCCATTCTCCAATGTACCCAATTCTTGCTGTTTATGAAATTGGAAATAAGAGCTAATTTATGTAAAATTACTCTGTTTCCTTTAACAAATATAATCCCATGAACTTTTTTTTTCAAATAGAGCAGACATGCAAATTAGAAAAATCTATTAGCTATGTGAACTTGGATAAGTCATGTAATTTGTTAGCTTCCTCTTCTATAGAGTAAGGAAGCTGGACAAGGTAATCTCTAAGACCCTTTCCAACTATAACATTGATTTGTTAGCTGGTGAGAAGCATTTATAGCCAGAAAATACTTAGCCCTTAGTCATCAAGTAAATAGCCTCTTCTGTCAGTCCCCCTCCCAATAGATCTGAGATAATAAAAGGCGACCTTATTTATCATTGTTCAACATGCTTCCCTCCAAGTATTTTCTTTTTGGATTTGAACATGGATATTCTATCCTACATGAGCCTCACTCTCTGGAAAGGCAAAGCTCTTAAGATACAAAGTACTATATGAAACTTTTATCAGGTCTGGATTTTCAGGAGACCTTAACTGTAAGAAGTTCACTCAATGCTGAAGATCCCAGATAGGAGAATTCTATTTTGGCTAGACAATTGTTAGTCACATGTGAGTCAAAGTTTGTACTAAAGCAAGAAAAAAACCTGATGACTGATTTTTTTTTTAATGATTATTTAAAAAATTCATTTTATGAATGCCTAGAAAGCCCATGGCCTGATTTTGATAATGTTAGAAATATGATTTCCAGGTAATCTGGCTACTCTCAGGACATCATAAAACACAGAATATAAAAACTAGAAAGCTCCATTATGCCATCGATAGGAAGACAGAGAAACAATTGATCATAGCCCAGTCCATATGAGAGAGACTTGCACTGGGATACATGCTGAGCTCCCCAGGCACCCTTGTTTGCTTCTTAATGTAGAAACAACATTGCTATATTACATGAAATGCTAAACCAGAACCTAAAATGTGTTCTTAACATTCATATGTAACTTCCATTCAAATGACCCAAAAGAATATTCCAGCTCTGCTATTTTTGTATGGTGGTTTTTCAACTGGAATGTAGAAAAGAAGCCAGGAATGTGAGTGCTTTCATTTGATCCAAGGTCCCATTTGTTTTTTATCATTTTCCAGCTCCCATTTTTTAAAAAATTAAAAGTACTGCTGAATCTTGACATTGTGTGATACCTGATTCTAGGCATGGGGATAAGAAATAAGGCTTGATTTTCTCTACTTAAATGAATAGCTCTCCTCATATAATTTGGAGTGCAGTTGCATCAGTTTTCCCTAAATGTTAATTATTATATTTCGAAGAACCTAAAATCCAAATGTTTCATTGAAAAATACACTTCAGAAATATATTCATTTTACCATAGCTTAGGTGGTTTTTTCTTCTCTATTTTCTTCAGCTTTTAAAAATGTACTATTCATTGACACAATCAGATTGGAGAGATCTTTTGAGTCAAAAGATCTGTGTTCAATTTGTGTCTCTGACAAATACTAGCTGTGTGACTATGGACAAGTCAACTTCACAGCACCCCAGGCAACCCTCTGAAATTCTAAGTTCAGAATAGTTGTCTTTCTCCATCACTGGAGAAATTTCCATACCAATGTCCCTTACCAGTGAAGTCATTAGTTTGTGCCCCCACAAAATATATGCATGCATGCATACACATGTGTGTTATACATATATATATTATATGTGTGCACATGTGCACATGAGTAGCTCAGAATGGATGGTATATTTCTGGGCCTTGATTAAGAAAAACCTGAATTTAAATTTGACTTCCCAGATGCTTACTAGCTATTGACCCTGGACAAGTCACTTAACTTCTGTCTACCTCAATTTCTTCAACTATAAAATGATAATAATAGTATCCACCTTATAAAGTTATTGTGAGAATCAAATAAAAGATATTTGTAAAATGATAAGTAAAATAACTGGTACATAGTAGTAAAGTAAGTTTAATAGACTCTTATTCCATTCTATTACATATGTGTATATAAATAATATGTGTGTAACACATTCACAATCAGTGTTATCAGTGCTTAGTATCATTGTTCTCCAAATTATGAAAGTCAGATTAATTTCCTGCAAATGGGTGATATGCTTACTCTATTGAGTAACTTCAAATTCCAGCAGTTAAAGCATGGCTAATTCATCAGCCACTTTTTATTTTTCAATTCTGACCAATATTCATTGGTTTTGGAGAAAAACATACTGTCCCTTCTAAAATTAGACTAGAAGGAATGTATTTTCTCAAGACTAATCTTTTATTGGGACTTTCTACTATTATTTTCAACCAGGGTAATATGCTTCTAGCAATAAAGCTCTATGGCCATGGGCACAAAGTGGATTCTCTTTTTTCCCCTTTTGTCTCTTCTGTTTTCAACACTATTATGGTAATTTTAGGCTGAATTGAGTATATAGTGAAGGATGGTGACCAGAAGGAGCAAGTATAATGCTGATATTGCATGAAGAGAACCTTATTAGACACTCTAGTTAAGCTATAGGTCACTTATACAACAGAACTAAACTTTCAAAAAAAATTAGAAGAGCTGAATCAGAAGGGAAAAAAAAGTTTTGCTATAAGCTAAAGACAAAGGAGATGATGGTTATTCAATCTCCAGGTGATTGTCAGTTATCCACATTGGCAAGACAAAATTAAAATTTTGCTAACCTACCAATGAATTTGGCTATTAAGACAGAGGCCTGAAGCATTATTTTATTATTCACAATAATTTCTGACAATAAGGACCATCATAAACTGCCCAACTTGGAAAACATATTCCTAAAATGATTCCTTCTTCCACTTAACTTTCATACTCCATTTAAGCTAACTACTTTCACATTTAGGTTTAATTCCTCTGCTGAAAAAAATCTTCTGCAACTCTCTATTATCCGTTTAGTAAAGATTAAAGTCCCTTATTGGGCTTTGTAAACAAACCTATCTTTTCAATCTTTTGTCACAGTGCTTTCTTATGCTCCATACTGCAAGCAAATTAGTCTGTCCCCTATGACTCAAATATACCTTGTATTTTCTAACCTCTTTCACTTGCCTCATTCCATCTCATTTAAACTCTATCTCTTTTCCTGTTAAACTCCTACCCATCCTTTAAAACCAAGTTAAAATACCACCTACTATATGAAACTGTCAGTAATGATCTTTTCCCCTTTGGAACTTACATATGCACTTTGTTGTGTAACTCTCTAATGCATTAATCATATATTATGTCTCATTGTGTCTCATGTTAGCATATGTTTTTGATCTCTTAACTATCTGCAAACTCCATGCTAAGAAAGCAGCATAGCATTTGGAAAGGACACTGAGCCTAGTGATATTAAGAGATAGAAAGGGACAGGGCTTATTCCAGAATAAAGTACTGTATTTCATTTGCAGGAATATATAAAGATAAACTTTAATTCCAAAAACACTATCTCTAAAATTTGTTAGGCTTAGATTTTTGATGCTAGAAAAAATTATTTTACTTCCTTAAGATTTAGTCTCCTCATATGTAAAATGGAGACACTACCAATTACATTACTTACTTAAGGGAGCCTTTGTGAGGAAATTATTTTGTAAACTTTAAAGTATTATGTAAACATAAGCTACAAAAATAACTTATAAAGGAAGCTTATATATAAAGCTTATGAAGGAAGCACATGTTGTATCTCCTCCTCATTATAAATGTATTACACACAAGGTAAATTATTACTATATGATGGATTAGAAGTGAGACATCTTGTGAAACTATAATAATATTGCCTTTTAATATGTTAAGTCAGCTTTCTCTTTCCCAAATTTCAGTGAAAGTTTTTATTAAAGAATAAAGAGAAATTGATGTAGAATGTATGTATGCACCATACTATAGTAGGTTTTAAGAGTTATCAGCCATAAAGCTTGTGTTATTGGAGAGAAAAGCTAGTCAACAAACATAAGCATTTACTATGTGCCAAGCGCTGTGCTATCCTCTGAGAATAAAAAAGAAGATAAAACAGTTTCTTTCATTAAGGAATTTATATCAAGGAAACAACCTGTAAATAAGCAGGTGTGTTTTAATAATGGCATTAGTAAGCTAAAGGTTGTCCAGAGAAGGATAATGAGGTTATTGAGTAACTTTACAACTATGCCAGATGGAGAACAGTCAAGGAAACAACAGAAGAGAGAACTTACTGGGAGGGAGAAAGACTGTCATATGTAAGAAGAATTAAATTTGAATTTTCACCATAGAAGCCAGAATTAGGAACAATCAGTAGAGGAAAGTTTTACATTGATGTAAGGAAAAGTTCTCTTCTATTTAGAGATATTCAAAAATGGAAAGAACTTTTTTGAAAGATAGTAGGTTTCCTCTCACTAGTGTTCTTCAAATTCAGATTTGGACAAGATGATCTTGGAGGTGTCTTTCAACTCTTAAAATTTAATTCTATGATATTAAGAGATAGAAAGAGGATATAATACTGTATTTCATTAGTCATTGCAGGAATACATAAAGATGATCTTGAATTTCAAAAACACTGAACATTTCTCCTTTTTATTCAGTGGGAATCATAGGAGAATATGTTAAGAAATTCAGTATAGTTATATGTTGCTGTCCTTGGTATTTGAAGATTATGCTGAAGGTTTTTATCCATGTGAGCTAGTATCATTGATAAAAACCACACAAGATAAATAATATCAAAAAATTCATATAAATATTCTGATACCAGATTCTTTGGCCTCTAACTTCAGTATCCTTTAGCATTGTTTTAAGTTAGTAGTTGCCCAGTTTTAAGCTATAAAGAGAGAGTGTCATTAAATTTCTCACTGATGTCTTTCCCAAAAACTTTATAATCAAGTAATCCTTCTGTTTCTTCTGCCTCATAAATGGATTACTACTTACATCGAATAAGTAGCAATTAAGGAGGTGAACTACCTATGTTTTAAAAACAAATAGAATACAGTTTTTTTCTAGCAAATCTTTCATCTTTAGCAAAAACCAAAAGAAAGTAATGTATTCAGACTATGAAAAACAGAAACTAAAGAACAGGAAAATTTTATCAGATACCTTTTTTCTTAATTATCCATGGGCAGCTAAGTGGCACAGTGGATAAGGAAAACTCTTCGAATTTGTTCAAATCTGACCTGAAATACTTACTAGCTCTATATCTTTGGGCAAGTGACTTAACCCTATTACCTCAGTTTTTCATCTATAAAATGAAATTGGAAAGGAAATGACAAACCATTCCAGTGCCAAGAAAACCCAAAATAAGGTAACAAAAAAATCAGAAACAACAACTATAATTATCCATAATACTAGTTTAATATGATAGTATATTTTGTTAAATTCTCTTTTTTATGTAAATTCTAGTCCAATAGGAACATATTATACTTGACTTAGTGACCAAAAATTGGGGATAAAGGGATTTAAAACCAGTTTCCAAGTTTTCATCTTTGAGTATTGGAAGTGAATTTCATAGGTGCGTTTTTTTTTTTTTGAAGAATCTAATCAAGATAATATGTAACCAGTGTCCTCTCTGTAAACTTTGATTTATTTTGCATTTCCTGGAAGTCTATTAAATTATGGAATGAAATGAGGTTTTTAAATGTTTCTCTACTCACCCAGGACTGCCAAATAAAATTCAGTTCATTTTTTATGTAGGATTGATTCCAAGAGCATGAAAGGAATTTTTCCTCTAGTTAATTATGACTTTTATATTGTTCATTTCATTTTTTTAAATTTTAATGTTTAATACTATTAGTGGTTTTAAGATATTCTTTGGAAAACAAAAAAAAATTATATTATTTTATTTTTCCAAGTCCACCCAAACCCCAAGTTGATGCCTTTTATTCTGTTCATTCTTCTAAATGTGTATATGATATTCTGTATTAGTTTCTTAGTTTATGGAGGACAATGAATGGTCATTTATTTCATTCACCTGAATTTTACCTAGAAGTCTGCTTAAACCAACTCTTTCCAGTATCAATTTATCCTATTTTCATAATCTTCAGAGAAAAGATAATTCTACCAACTTTTCACTATCTTAAGAAATCTCAGTTTTAGATAATTATTGATGTTATCTTCCCTAAAATTCCTCCTGCTTCAATTACTAGCATAGTCTTTAATTGGTTTTCTCCCCTTCTTTAATCCTTCCTGTACTTCACTTCTCTATTTGTCTTTCAATGTACCTCATAAATCCATTTCTACTAAAGAATTGCCTGTTACTCCCTATTTCTTACTACAACAAAATTGAACTCTGACATATTTTCAAGATGTATATTCTCTGTTCCCATGTCTCCAACTTTATTTCTATTTTACCCACAAATTAACTCTTAATGACAGTCAAAAATTTTTTCTAGATTAAGTCATTTCATGTCTCTTTAAATTACAAATATATTGATGAATCTTTGTATTGTATTTCCTCTTCCTTGCATATAGTATTCTTATGGGAAGAAGACCTCTAATCTTCTGAATGCTTTGCCTTCATATATATTCCAGATTATAGCATTAGCAGGATTTATTATTTTCACTATGTATTGCTATCTTATAGTCAGCTTAATATTACTATGAGCACAGTTCTTACTTCTGAACAGTTACAAAATTTTCTGCTTCTCTAAAAGTCGTAGTGCAGTTTTGAACATTAGTAGCATAATAGTGCACTGAGACTCTTGAGGTACAATCTTTTAATGAATTGGATTAAAATTTAAGCTCTTGTTATTCCTAAAAAAAAAAAAAAAAAAAAAAAAACAGGGGAGCAGTTAGTGTGTACTAATTAATTCCTCACTTTTACTTAGGAAAAATGAATATTATTGTGGTTAACATTACCATTTATTACATTTAAACATTTTTTCAGGTACAATACAAAATACAGAGCCATATCCATTGAGAATTTGGAATTGCCAAAAGAAAATGCAATAATCACAACTTCATTGTCTACATATTAATGGGTACAGTTTGATTTTAACTAGTATGATTTTAAATAGCTAAATTTAAGTAGGTATAAAAATGATCATAGAGTGTATAACATTAACTATTACCTTTAGCAAGTCACTTTAACTTGCTTGAATCTCATTTTTCCCATTTTTAAAATGATGATTGATATACCTACGTTACCTGAGAAGAATATTGACAGGATTTAATGACAATTCAGTGTAAAGTACCTTGTCACCCTAAAATGCTAAATAGGCTAGTATTGGTGGGTTTTTACCCACTTATTAAATGGTCAAAAGGATAAAATTGGCATGGCATATTAAGTAAAAATTCCTGTATATCACAAGAAAAAGAATAATGCATATAATAATTATTTAAAGAATTCATATGCTTATCTAGAGGAAAATAAAAAATCATTAATGGCATTGTTTTGTTGTCTTGTTTCAAAATGATCATATGCTTTTTAACATCTTCAAATCCTTTTATAAAAAAATAGAAGAGAGATTATATTTATTCTGATTGGCATCAGGAAGAACCAGGACCAATGCACAAAAGTTTAAACAATCATATTTCATCTCAAAATACGGAGGAACTTCATTTTAGAGTTGTGGAATGGCCTTCTTAAGTTGTAGTAAAATCCTTTTTATTGTAGATATCTTCAAATGAAGGCTAAATAATCACTTCTGTGGTATATTTTAGAAATGATTTGGGCTTTCAACAGGATTACCAGATGACTCCTCCTCCAAAGTCACTCAGTAAGCATTCATGCTCTTAGTAAGTGCCAGCCACTGAGGATATATTGTATCAGGCAAAATGCAGTTCATGCTGTCAATGGGTACTCAGTCTAAGGGTGGAAATAACAAAAACAACTATGTACAAACAAGAAATAGGCTGATTATATGATCCAACTGAAAATGGACCAAAGTATTTATACTTCCAGAGGGTATAGGCTGAGACTTGAATCTATAAACTAATAGACTATGGAAATGGGAATGACTGTGTCAAGATCAGGTGAGCATGGCAAGTCAATATAGGGATTAAAAGAAGTGGTACATCCATTATGTGTTCTCACCTCTTCTTTCCCCCCTACTCTTAAACTTATATGGAATATGAAAATAATAATTGTGCTCTTGGACTTATACTTTTTTAAATTTATGGAATAAAATAAGCAATTTCATAACATATAATTTTTAAAAGTAATTGCACATGAAATTAAAAATCTATTATCTACAATTTGCTATCCCTTTTAAATACATATAAAATTATCATATAAATTCCCTCTTTTAGACACAAATAAGAATGTATATGCATATAATATATACATACATGCACACATGTATGTAAAATTATTCTATATGTATTTCTATTTATTAGTTCTTTCTCTAATTTGTACTTTCTAGTTACCCAAAATTTCAGAAAATATATTACTAATGAAATGTTGTTATTTGCAAAATGGTAACACTTTCATTGAGATTATTATTATAAAAACTCAATTTTTAAGAATAGTTATCCCAGATATGGAAGAATGTGGACTGCCTTCTCTCTCATATATTCTTTATTTTCTCTCCTTCCTCTATTTCCTCCACCCCCTCTCTACTCTTTTCTCTCATCAGACTTAGCAAATAAATGAGTCATCCTGGAAAATGTTAAAAGGAATGTAATTACCTTTAATTTATTCATCTCTAGGTCTATCTATTCCATGAGGAAACATGTTCCTTAAAAACTCAAGGCACAAGTTAACATGATCCAAATAAATTTCTATTCATTAAGGTGGACACATATTTTAGTAATCTACTATTGAAAGATTTATTTATTTATTGGCTTAATTTCATAGCACTACATTTTACCAAAGTTAACACTACATATGAATTCTTAGAAACACTGACCTGAAAGAATCTTGCCAGATTAGAAAAAAATTATACTTTGGATTTCAAAGGCTAGTGTAGAAATCTAGTCAATTATGTCATCTAAAGAGTAAGGTATATTACAAGGCAATCAGCTCTATAAAATTGACATTCCTAACCTTTTGCTAAATTGCATGAAGGTTGTATCATTGCATGGCCAGCTAAATATAAACATAAATAATTCTGTGCTTTGCTCCCTGTGCTTTTGCTGACTGACAGAACAATTAAGGAAACAAGTTTCCTTTACAAAATTACAGCCCCACGCAGCTTTGAGTAAGCAGAAAGTGTACATTAGAAATATTTTTAGCTTGACATGAAACTTTCTAAAGGCTCCCAATTAAGCACTTAAGCACAACAAACTATAATAACAACTGCCAAAATAACTTAGAAATCATACCTTTGGTTGGATCATTCAACGTACACATATATTTTAATCTTAAACCAAAACTATTGTTTGGAGGACATTATGGAAAGACTATGTGTTATGCTTAAACATTCTTTAATTGAAACACTATTCTAATGTAACTCATGAGCAACTTGGGCTCATTTTTTCTAAATGCATGGCAGATGGAGTAAATCTTTAAGTTTCACTATATGATAAAGCATTATCTATAAGATAAAATTTATAAAATAAGTAATCTACAAAGGGAAAGAGAAGTTTGAAATCTCTATGGCTATTTAATAAATAGTTGGGCTGCAGTCTTATCTTCAGGATATGTTATAGTAAGGTAATATTACAAATAGATTTGACCTGGACTTTTTCCATAGCATATAGGGAAGATTTCAATTCAAATCTTGAGTTCTAACACTTGAATTTATAATCTATCAATACCTGGATGAAACCTGATGTGGTAATAGAATGAAAGGCAAAATTTTACTAGCTGTGCAAGACCATAAGTAATGCACTTAACTATTTTATTGACTTTTTTTTCTTATTTGTAAAATGAGAGGTGGACTTCATAGTTAGCAGGATAATGCCAAAATAGGAAACCAGAAGTATTTTGCTACAGTGTCTATATCAGCAGTAATCTAATTTTATAGAATACATCCCAACCATGGAATTTCAGTCCTACACACACATACATATACACTCACATACATATACACATACAAATACCTATAATACATCTAAAACACCATTAATATTGCTAATATATGTGTTATAAGCATTGTTTACATATATGTCTAAATATATTTGTGTGTATGTTTATGCAGATGTGTGTATGCATGTATGTGTATTTGAATTAAATTGGAAAGCAGTAATACCAAGTCATCAAGCATAAGGCATGATTATGCTAGTTACATCAGACAAAATTCTAAGAAATACAATTATTTTCTAAATGTAATTTACTTGATTGTCATTTTATGAATTTTCATAATAAAATAAATCTACTGTGCTTGGGAAAATTACAAATTATGTGTGCTGCATAGATGAATTAGAATTGACTTGTCACCCTACTTGTCTTATGGCAACAACTAAAAATAATGTCAACAGTAAAGTTCTCTATGCCAAATCAATTTTGCTATTGTTTTTTTAATCTGTTGGGGTTGGAGAAACACTAAGACTACTACAGAAGCTTGACTCAAGAGAGATCTGGGATTCATATGTTTCCTCTCACACATACTAACTATATTGCCCTAGGAGAACATTCAACCTTTTAGACAGTCATTTTTTTCAGTTGTGAAAAAGTGATTAAAAAATAATACTTTAAATGGTTATTACACAACAGAATGGAAGAAAGGATAGTAATGTGAGTCTCTTTAAAGGTCCAGAAAGAGAGGGGTAAGAATTAAGAACCCTTCTTCTTTGTCATACTCTCTGTTGTACTGCCAATAACCCTTGGGTAAAAAAAAAATTCTTAGTTACTATTTAAATTTTTTCTTTGGCTAAACTCAGGTGAAGAGGGAAATACAATTTTCTTTGAATTGATTGTCCATAGTTTTTTTTTTTTTGGGGGGGTTTGTATGAATTAATGTGAAAAATTATACCAAGTTTAGCAAAATAAAGAAATTCATTATCCAAAATTTAATCAGGGCTTCTCTGTAATTTGAAACAGTATAAAAAAGGGAATTCTCCCTTAGTCTTTACAGGTCAAATAGCTTTGCTTCATTCCTTCACAGTACTGTTAGTACATATAGTACTGATAATGGTTACCTGGCAACTTACAGGAGAAAGGGTCTGATCCCACCCTCTGGATTTCTGATTGAAGAAGGTATGCTAAAGAAACTAAATGTGCTCCATTGTTAAGCATTATATCTAGTAACTAATTCAGGGTAGAAGAGAGTGTCAGCAGGCTTAGCTACAGAGACAACTGATGTGACTTGAAATGCAGAACATTATCTCCAAGAGATTTTTTAAACCAGGCATTCAAAATATAGACAGAGAGATATAAGATCAATTCTGAAAATTCAGAATAGTTTCAGGAGCAAAAAATACTGAATCCTAAAATGGTGCTTTTGTTAATTAAACAAATCTGATATAAATACAGATATATTGTATCCAGGCTCCATGCAGTCCCATGGTAGTCTATATAAATGGGATATTGCAAATACCTATGTTTAAAAAAAAAAAAAAAACTTTTGTAGGACCATGAAGTTAATCTAATTCCACAGGGCTGCTCAGGCTACATGATGCTTACTATATCTGATTTGTTGGTATTCAGGTTTCATTTTTTTTTCATTTTTTTCATTTGTGTCTGATTCCCTGTGACCCCATTTGGAGTTTTAATGGCAAAGA
Organism: Antechinus flavipes; assembly: GCF_016432865.1. Lineage (NCBI taxonomy): Eukaryota > Metazoa > Chordata > Mammalia > Dasyuromorphia > Dasyuridae > Antechinus > Antechinus flavipes. Next base: position 241,120,768 of record NC_067401.1, read on the forward strand.
TACTAGAGTAGTTTGCCATTTTCTTCTATAGCTCATTTATAGGTGAAGAAACTGAGGCAGATAGTGTTAATTAATTTGCTCAGAGTCACAAAGCAAGTAAGTGTCTGAAGCTGGATTTGAACTCAGAAAGAAACCTTCCTGACTCAAGGTACAGCACTCTATCCACTGCACCACCTAGTTACTTCACTATATCAGGTTGCTTCCTTCTTTTCAACATAGCTATTTCATCATTTAGAGAGCTAATACTCTTTCGCTTAAAAAGAAAATGTGGCAGAAGTTCTGGAGGTAGTGCCAAGATGACATAGTGAAACTAGGAACCTGCTGAAGCTTTCCCAATTTCCCTCAAAAACTACATGAAACCAAGCCTCTGAACAGTCTAATGGAATGAAACCACTCTCCAGCTCAAGATAGATTTCATTGGGGTAAAATGGGTGTTTATCCCATTGTACAGGAAAGTCAGTCAGAGGATCTTAATCACAGCAGATCAGCAACTGAGATTCTAGGTACTGGTTCAGTAGCAAAGCATACCAGTGGGGCAGTCTCCAGCCCCAGAGGAGAAGGCAAATTGCCAACCTGGCAAAGAAGGCTGTTGCCTGAACAGAGTAGGTAGAACTACCCCCTGCTGTGAGGAAGCCATCAAATGCAAAGGGCCCCTATGCTTAAAGCCAAGGCTCAGGACTACCCAAAAAGCTTGGGATAGTACCCACTGTACCCCAAGAGCAGAATTCAACTTGTAAAGTCACAAAATGAGAAAAAAGAAAGAAAAAAGAAAAGAAGCTTAACCATAAAAAGATAACATGGGGGCAGCTAGTTGGTATAGTGGATAGAGCACTAGCACTGAAGTCAGGAGGACCTGAGTTCAAATCTGACTTCAGATATTTAACCCTTCCTGGCTGTGTGACCCTGGGCAACTCATTTAACTCCAATTGCCTCAGGGAAAAAAAGGTGCTATGGTTTCAGGGAGGACCAAAAAACCAACTCAGAAGAGGACAAAATGCCACTTGGGAAATTTCAAAGCATGATATGAATTAGTCTCAAGTCTAAAGAAGCTCCTAAAGAATTTTAAAAAGCAAATGAGAGAAGATGAAGAAAAATTGGAGAAAGAAATGAGAAGTATGCAAGAAAGAGCCAAGGAAGAAAAAATGAAGAGCAAAGATTACCTGAAGAAAACAATTCCTTAAAAACACAATTTGCCAAATGTAAAAAAAAAAATTACACTGAAGAAAATAACACCTTGAAAAGTTGAATTAATCAAATGGAAAAAGAGACACAAAGGCTAAATTTTAAAAATCATACATTAAAAACTAGAACAGGCAAATGGAAGTTAATGACTAAATTTAGACTTTGAGATTCTGTCAGATAAACTAAAAAGAATGAAAAGATGGAAGAACATATAAAATATTTCATTGGAAAAAGCCAGCCTGGAAAATAGATCTAGAAGAGACATTTTAAAAATTATTGGTCTACCTGAAGGCCATACCCCCCCCCCCAAAAAAAAGAGTCTGAATACCATTGTTTAAAAGTTCATCCAGGAAAACTATCTTGATATGCTAGAACAAGAGGGTAAAATAGTCATTGAAAGAATCCATCAATCACTTCTGAAAAAGATCCCACAAGAAACATTGTTGTAAAACTTCAGAAGGATGATCTCAAGGAAAAAATCCTGCAAGCTTCCAGAAAAAAAATCAATTCAAGTATCAAGGAGCCACAGTTAGGATAACCCAGGAGCTGACAGCTTCTACAATAGAAAATTGGAATACCATATACCAGAAGGCAAAGGACCTAGGATTACAACCAATAATCAACTACCTAGCAAGACTGAGCATCATCTTTCAAGGGAGGAAATAGATCTTCAATGAAGTAAGGAACTTTAGACATTTCTATTGGAAAAAACCACAAGGACAGAAGCAGATATCTGAGTGGATTAAAAATCCTAAAATATGTTGTTTACAAGAAACACATTTGAAACAAAAAGATACATACATAATAAGAGTAAAAAGCTAGAACAGAATTTATTCTTCTTTTATCAAAGCAAAAAAAAAGGTAGAAATTCTGATCTTGGATAGAAAGAAAACATATCTTCAATGGATTCATAATTTCTCAGAAGTAATGTGAGCCTGGGCAACTCACTTAATTCTTGCATTAGTTTCCTCATCTTTAAATCAGGCATAATAGTAGCACTTATGTTCCAATATTAGTGTGAAGATAAAATGTTTGCAAAATGCCTTGCAAATTTTAACATACTATATAAATTCTACCTATTCTTTTTGAAAAAGCACATAAATCTATTCTAGACCCTTTTAGGGGCCCAGGGAACACAGTGTTTTATAATGGGGACAGCATTATACTTATATTCAGGAAATTATAGAATGGTAGATGTACAACTATAAAGAACCTCAAAGAGGCCTTGTGTTCAAATCACTTGCTACCTGTGGGACTATGGGAAAATCATTTGACTTCTTTGGTCCTTATTTTACTCATCTGTGATATGAGGTAATTAATATAGATATTTCAGGTCTAAATCTATAATATGACATTCTCTTCCCCCTCTAGATATATGATTCTGTGATCTTATGTAATCTATCCTAGATCTAAATTTCTCTAAATCAGATTCAATATTCTTCTAGACTTTCTTATTGATTACTGGCTGATACTAAAATCCCAGGTTTTCAGGCTTCAATCTGATTTTCTCTAAATTTAAGCTAATTCCTTATCTGTAACTTTCAAATGAAAATAATAATCCTCCACACTTATCCACCTCTTAGTGATACTGTGAAAATTTGGCAAATTAATGTTTAATAAAGAACTTGAGATGTTCAGAGAAAAGTACTGGTAGCAGCTGGCTTGGAACACTGGGTACCATTTCCATGAGGTGTTTGTTACAGAGTGACTCAGAATCTGCTATTAAAGAAGAGGAAGACATAGTTCTATGGGCAGTTCTATCTTTGACTTAAAGCCAAAAAAATGCAATAATAGAATTTTAGAATTAGAAGGAACCTTAGAGATCATTTGGTCCAAATTCTTTATTTATAGAAGAGACTACTAGGGTCCCAGAGACATAAAATCACTTGACCAAAGTCACAAAGTTGTTGGCAAGGGTAGGGAAAAGCTTACAACTCCTGCTTATTAGACTTGTTTTCTTTCCACATTCTGCCATAAATGTGTAAGGTGATGTGCTCAGATATGTTCTTGAGTTTTTCTGTGATATTTATCAATAATAAAATAGCTCCCATTTTATTCAAAACAATTGAAATCTATTACATTAAACTAAAAATCAAAAATTTTATACTAGCATATATTAGATAATATAGTAGCATATAAAGATTGAAGACAACAGGAAAAGAGGACAGCAAAGGATGAAATGGATAAATAGACAGTGCATGGATATAAATTTGGACAGACTTTGAGATATAGTAGAGGATAGAAGGACCTTATGTTTGTGAGACATAGTGAAGGATAGAAGAACTTTGTGTTTGTCTATGGGGTCATAAAGAGTGAAATATGACAAATCGACTGAACAACAGAAAAATAACATAGATAAAATACTTCTTTATGTATATCACAGCATTTTATTCATAGCAAAGTAGGTACTATAATTATCATTATGCCCGGTTCATAGATGAAGTAACTGAAACTTAGGGTATAAGAGTAAGAGAATTCTAGATGGGTTATTTAGCTATTGAGTGACAAATCTAATAATTGAATCCTGGTCTTCTGACTCAGAGCTCCATATACTTTACATTTCACTTGTATGGCTCTGTTTATCTCCAATTCCCCCCCAAAAAAAAATTTATTTCATTTTGATTTACGCATATTCATTTTTTCTACACCACCCCACCACTGTGTGGGAAAAAATGAAAAAACTCCTCATAAAAATACAGAGTTGAGTCAAGTCCAAAAATAAAATTTTGAGTCTCTTACTTCTTTGACAGAAGTACAAGAGTTTAGTTCACTCATCAGTCCTCTGGAATCATGAGTGATCACTGAATCGACCAGAATATTTAAGACTTTTATTGTCTAAAACTCAAATGTTAATAGCAGCCCTTCTCACTTCCTAGAAGTGCTGTGAAAATTGACAAGTTAATGTTTATAAAGTACTTGAAATCCTGAGATGAAAGTGCTACATAAACATAAAACCATGGTGTGATTCTTCTTTTGCAAAACAGGAGCACCTAGTTCCATAGTGAACCATGTTTCTCATTTGGTTTCCATTTGCCTGTAGCTCTGTTTCTCTAAGTTGGCCAATGAGCCAATGAGTGATTTTTAAATTTTCTGTCTAATTACAAGTGAATGAAAGAAGAGGATGTGTGTTTTACAAGAAGTAAACATCCCCTAGCAAGTAGAATCTTTTTTTATCCTTTTTCATCACTACAATGAAGAGAGTTCAGGCATCAAATCTATTTTACCCAATGTGTTAAAAATTTGACCTCTCCCCGGGCTACTAAAAGCAATCCCAATCCATTTGTTTTAAATAAAATCCCCATGAACATGTTTTATTCAAAAATTAAAAGGAATTGATTGGTGACCAACTGGTATTGAATAAAAATGCATATATTTCTTTTTAAAATCATCAACTCCAGGGCAACCATATGAATGATACAAATGATTGTCAAATTAAGAAAAATATTATTAACACTAGATAACAATGTTGCTCATTTAAAGAAAAAATTGATATCTTGTGGAATGACTTAAATCAAAATAAAATTTGTTTTAATTTGTATATGTAAAATTATCAGCTTACTGACATTTCAGGCAAAAAAAAATTCTCTGCTATTTGTACTGTGTGTCAATAACAATATTAATTACCACTTAGTAGTCAAGAACTGAGTTTATATCCAGCTGTTAATCTGGATCCAGCTCAAAAAAAAAAAAAAAAAACAGTTGTGTACTTTAAACAGCTAGCTGTATTTCAGTGTTTGAGCATCATTTTCTGGGCTTCTGATGATATAGAACCATTCAAACTTCTATTGTGCATTTTTACACTTTATGATTCCTTAATCATTGTTAACTGCTCCTACCTAACCCAAATAGCATCAAAGCATAACTGAAAATGAATAAATAACAATAAAACACACACACACTCACACACACACACACACACACACACACACACACACACATCAGTGATTACACAATTTCCATTTCCTTGTGCTTTAGAAGCTGGTGGGTGGCAGAGTGGTTAGAATATTAAAGTATTCTGAAGTAAGGAATAAGAGTTCAAATCTAGCCTCAAGTGCTTACTAACTATGTGACCCTAGCAAATTACCCATTGCCTGCCTCAGCTTCCTGAGCTGTAAAATAGAGGAAATAATAGCAACTATCTCTTAGGTTTCTAAGGATAATTTAAATAATATTTGTAGAGCACTTAATACAGTCTCCAGCATGTTGTAGACATTTAATAAATGCTTATTCCTTTCCTATTCTCTAAAATAAGAACAGTATCAATGTAGTTTCTATTAAATTTTAAAATGACAACATTTTTGAGAGATTTCTAGCTGTAATCTTAAACACATTAAAATGATCTGAACTTCCTGCAGCACACATTATATTACAGAGCAAATTTTGGGCTTCTTGTCTTTTGTTCTCCCTCTTACAAAAAACCGACTCTTCTTAGAGAGATAAAAGCCTACTCATCTTCCACAAAATAGTGCTGTCCTAAAATGCTTTGATTTATTATACAGTGCCACCTCTCTAAAACATATTTTCTAGAGTCAAAAAACCTCATTGAAAATCTACATCTGTCTCTTACACGTTGTGTGATCTTGAGCAAGTGACTTAAGCTGGGGATCAGTTTCCTCAACTGTCAAATGTGAAGACATTCCACCAGCATTTATTCAGCACATATATGCCAGCTTGGTGCTCAATGGTTGGACAAGATGTCTTATAAGATCTAGATTGTTGATTTTAAGAATAGCATTGTATATGAGGTTCTTTTTGGTCCCTGTTTAACTAAAAGATTTCACTACTATATTAATAAAACATGTCATAGGTTTCAACAATAATGTTGTGATGCAATTCTGATATATATTTATTACATATATGATTAGATATTTTCTTTTTTAAATATAAAAATATAATATACAAAAAAAGTGAAAATAGTTTTCATGGAATTATGGTTTGGGAGTATGTTATTAAAAAGCCATTGAAATTGTACATTTAGTTAGAATTCTGAGATTTTTCCAATTGTTTTCTTAAAATATTTTATAACCCTCCACAAATGCTTTCTGTATGTCAGCTATATGCATGGTTTTGTACCAAGTGTTTCATATGGCAATGACCTACTTGGTACTAGAAAATCAACAAATAAGTCAGCAAATATTTATTAAGAAGTTTCTATAGGGGAGATACTATGCTGGAAGTGAAACTACTAGAGAAATGAAGAGAGAGGAATGAAACAGTCCCAACTCTTAATCCTGGATTTATACCAGGGTTGGCTGTGTTAGAAAGGAGTGGGGGGGAAAATTCACTTTTTGTGAATGGATAAATTATCAAGTGGATAAAATATCAAAAAAAATTCAATATTCTATTTTATTTGTAGGAGCAAATGACAACTACAAATGATAGAAAAATTAGAGATTTTTTTAAAGTCTAGCATATAAAGATTGATTGTAAAGTTAGTATCTGAAGAAGCAGATTCTTAGCTAATAACCCAACTGTATAAAAATAACTATATATGGATAGCCTTGAGGATATCATATGTGGGGATGTCATTTATTATTTTTATTATAAGAAATGTCTCAAATAAATCTGTAAGTTAAGCCTGGGTATCATTCTGTCCAACTAGGAGAAGATGAAATTAATCCCTTTCCCATTTTACCATGCATCAAGTTATATGTGTGTATATATGTGTGCATATGCATGCATATATGTGTGTGTATATATAATCCAGTGTATCTCTATAGTTTTAAAGAAAATCCTATTGGAATATTTAAAAGGCAAAAGTAATTTTATCTTAATAGTGTTTATGTGACAGAATAGACTAAAATTCAGATATTTAACAAATTAAAAATATTGTTCCCCCTTTTAAAAGGAATGTTTGTTAGAAAGATCATAAAATGTTATTAGCACAATCCTTACTGTGCAGAAAGGGCTAAGAAAATTAGTAGTGCTTTGAAGTAAAGTTGATGGAACAAGCATAATAATTAGAGATAAAATGTAAACCTAAAGGAAATGTAATTCTTTCAATTCAAATTGATGGGTATCTGAATTTAATTAATATAAATATACAATCATCCTAATCTTATCCACCCTTAGAAACTGAATTCTTCAAGAATAGGGATTATCTCTTGGCTCTTTTGTTATCACCAGAATTTAGCACTGTGCCTGACATATAATAGGTTCTTTATAAATATTTATCAACTACTGGCTGCCTACACAAAATTAAGGACAGTGGATCCCTTTTTAATATTATTGGTATCAAAAAAACAGGAATAATATCCACACCATTAACTAACCATATCTAGGGTTTGTGCAATTGTGATTCATGGAAATAATTTTTAAAATGGAATGATCAATAAACAAGCCTACTAGATGCCAGACACTGTGCTAACTAAATCCAAGTAGTATTAAGTTCTAATGTACTTTATTAAAGCGCACACACACACACACACACACACACACACACACAAATAGAATATGTCTGTTTTGATTTTTGGATAAGACACATGATTTCATTACTTTAGGAAATCTCAGGAACAAAGTCCCTTCTAAGAAAGTAGATCTGTAACTCCTTTGCAATTTATAGCCTTAGAAAGTTGCTTATAGTTCAGTGAATACCCTCACATCTTGTAGCCACCATGGACAGGACTGGAACTCAGGTCTTCCTGACTCTGAAGCCAGCTTTCTATCTACCATGGCATTCTGCCTTTTATATAAAGTACATTAATTTAGGAAAATAATTTTAAAAGCCTACTCTACCCTTATTTTCAAAAATCCGGTATCAGGATAGAATTGTTTTTTTTTTTAATCTTTTTATCTTAATAGTGTTTATGTGACAGAATAGACTGAAATTCAGATATTTAACAAATTTAAAATATTGTTCCCCCCTTTAAAAGGAATGTTTGTTAGAAAGATCATAAAATGTTATTATTTTAAGAGAAATGTTTTTGCATTTTTTTCATTTTATAAACAATTTTAATAGCATGAAAAAGTAGAGATATTTACAAACCCAGCAAAAGTGTGTTAATACAGTAATTGGATAGTTTATAGTAGGTAGCAGCCATATAAACTCAAACCATATTATGTGGGTGATTTTTTTAAAAAGTAAATAGATTAATTCAATCATGTCAGTTGATAATTGTCTTTTATGCTTTCACAGTTTTCCTGTTTTAATTACATGGTCTTGTGGAACAAAAACATAATTACCATTTTTAGTCTTCTAGGCATCCTTGAGCAAAATCACTCTTGATTTTGACATTTTTGTATCATTGATAATGTGACTTTGCCTTTATTCTGAAGAACATGGAGTTCTATGCAAGATCTAGTTCTTAAATGGCCATTGTTTTATGCCAGTTATCAAACATTGTGAGTGTGAGTGATATAAGAATAAGGATAATCCCAGATTTTTATTGAGTCTACATATCCACTCCTGATCAATACTATACCATACTAAATATTTGTGTTCTCTTTTTTCTGGGAAAGACAGAATTATACTCAAGTAGATTGATAAATTTCTTATCAATTCTATTCATATCTTTAAGCAGAATTAATTTTTTGCAAATTTTATGAATTTTAGGTAACATAAAAGCTATAAATAAAATGGTCTAGAAATTAAAAGTCTGTCATCTTAGATATTTTAGTTAAATTTATCCCTCCCCTTTTACCAGCATATAGGTTTATTTAAAGATTAGACAGACAGCTAACATTTATTAAGTGCCTCCTGTTATATTAGGCAGAGTGCTAAGCACTGGGCATTCAAAGAAAAGAAAAAAATAGTCCCTGCTTACAAGGTGCTCACAATCTAATGGGAAGGGGAGACATGCAAACACTTGTGTACAACAAAGATATATAGATCACAAATTGGGTTAGTCTCAAAGGAAAAGGCACAACATTAATGGCCACTAAGAAAGATTTTTTAAGAGAAAGTGGGATTTTATCTGAGATTTGGAGAAAAACCAGGGAGGGTAGAAGGCAGAAATGAGGAGGAAAAAAGTTCCAAGCATGAAATATAGCTACTGAAAATACTAAGATTATCTAGTATGAGGAACAAGTTACAAGGGTTCTAGTGTTACTAGATCATTGAGTACAAAAGGCAGGAATGAGGTATAAAATGACTGGGAAGGTGGGAATGGCCAATTCATGGATAGTTTCTGAAAACAATCCTGGTGGTAATAGGGAGCCACTGGAAAGTATTGAATGAGAAAGAGGAGTAGTATGGTCAATTTGATTGTTGAGTAAAAGGTAGATTTGAGTACAGACAAAGAAGGGAGAACAATAAGCAAAAAGTGAGGTGATAAAAGTCTGCACCATGCTGGTAATAACAAAGCAAATAAGTGCAAAATAGTTTTCAGAATATCCAAGGAAACTTAATAATGCATATGACACATATGTCAGCCATATTAATATTATTTTACATATATTGTTGGTATTGTGTATATATTTGTGTATATGAAGATATGTATATGTATATATATATATGTGTGTATCTGTATGTATACATATATATAAAATGTGTGTGTATTTATGTGTATGCATATGAATGCATATATGCATACTTAACCCATAGTCTACTTGGTAGAGGCAAGAGGAAGGAAAGGGAGGAAAAGAATAAAGCACAACTGTTAGAGTTCAAATGTTGGAGTTTGTTCTTCTCAGGGCACAGCTGGTTTAGAGGCTTAGAGCCCTTCGGATGTCTCCAAATCCAAAGGTTCTGTCCTTCAGCCTCTGCCTCTGCTTTCTTCTGCCTCCAGCAGAGATGGCTTCTGGCGTAGCTCCACTGAAATCCGTCAAAAGTGTTCTCTGCAGCAGAGTCGTTTCTCTCGAGTCTAGCGCGATCAGCCAGCCAAGAGGAAAAAATGTATTCTGGAATGGCTGTCTCGCCTTATATGTGAACCTTCTGAGAGAATGGGATTATGGGTTTTCTCCCATAGTGCTCTCTGGCCCAAAGAGCTTTAAGGTGTGGTGTAGAAAGTGTACTTTTTGAAGCTAGCATACTTGTGGAGTCCAATGAGTAAAGGTGGGAACACAAGCCTTGTCTTGATTAGTTCTACTTAGTACCTTGTTTCAGGTTCTGGCCAAAACAACTTCTTGTAAGATTAGATCAACTCTAATTACTTAGCAGTTAGTAAGGATTCCAACATCTCCCCCTTTCTTTTGTTTTAAAACATAGGGGGTTTCTGAGGGGGTACACATAAATCCATCAATATGGGCCAGAACTTTGTAACAGATATACATGGTATACATAAATCCATCAATATGGGAGGCATTATACATAATTTACATGAGCACATAGCAATATAACACAGGCTAGTAGTAATGTAACAAATAACAAGAATCAATCTGAAAATTTACACATGTCCATAAGTCCTAGAAACAGTCCAATAGGATTCCATTGTCCATTAGTTCATGTGCCAGGAATCTAATAATTCTTGTGAGCACAATCAGCAACAGAACCACCCGATATTTCTTGGGTCTTCTCCTTTGTTTCAAGGGTCTGCTCCATCTTTCTGCGATGGACAAGGCGAATGCGGCTCGTAGGCACCCATCTGATTCCTTCTCCACCTGTAGAGATGCAAGCAAATCCTCTCCCCCAAGCAGTTAGCCTATCTGGTCCCTTCCATTCACCACTTTCTGGGTCTCTCCACATCACCTGGCGATTATCTAAAGATAGTGGAGCTGCTCGCACTGGACACTGCTCTTCTGGTGGGTTATAAAACCTGTCTTCTGGAGCCAGTGCATCTTTATCAAAGATTAAAAAATTAATGGTATAGAGAACTAAATTTAGAAGTTCTCTAGGGTTACCCGTGGCTCCCCCTTTCTTTTGTTTTTGGAGGAGTGTCTTAATGTCTCTGTTTCTTCTTTCTACTATTGCTTGACCTTGAGGATTGAAGGGTATGCCAGTAGTGTGTAAAATCTTATACTGTGCACAAAAGTGTTCAAAATGTTTGGAGGTATATGCCGGTCCATTATCTGTTTTTATTTCTTGTGGCACACCCATAATTGCGAATGCTTGAATGAGGAATTCAGTGACCACTCGGGCTGTCTCTTTTGCTGCTGGTATGGCAAAAGTGAATCCTGAAAAGGTGTCTACCACAACGTGGATAAAAGACAGACGACCAAAAGATTTATAATGAGTCACATCCATTTGCCAGATTTCATTGGGTCTCAAACCACGAGGGTTCTTCCCTGGAGGCAGTGTAGGAGCGTGGAAGGGAAGGCAAGCTGTACAGCTTTTTACTATGCTCCTAGCTTCTTCTCTTGTAATCCCAAACTGTAAACGCAAAGCTCGAGCAGCCTGATGGTATTTAGAATGGGATTCCTGGGCCTCCTGAAATAAAGGCGTACTGGCCAACATAGTTAAAAGGCTATCTGCCTTTGAATTTCCATCAAAAATAGGACCTGGAAGTCCACTATGTGAATGGACATGCAGGATATAAATCTTTCCTGGATGCTTTCTCACTTGCTCTTGAAGTTCCTTAAAGAGCTGATATATATTAGAAGCTGCAAATTTTATTTGGGCTGTGGCAATTCTTTGTACCACACCTACTGAATAGGCTGAATCAGATATTATATTTATGTCACCTGGGTAATAAGTGAGAGCTAGCATGATCGCATATAATTCGTTTGGCTGAGTGGACTGAAAAGGAGTTCTGACTACTCTTTTTACGGTTAGATCATGAGAGTATACAGCACAAATATTTTGTTTGGCTGCGTCTGTAAAACTGGTTGGTCCTTCAAGAGGAACCTTAGAAACCTTCTCTTCAAAAATCCATTGCCAATTATGCAGTAGTCTGGTTATCTTTAATGGAGATCCATGTGCAAAATTTGGAGCCATGGCCAATAAAATCTGCCACTCTGGGATGGTTTCACAGCATGCATTAATTTGTGCATTTGTATAGAAGGTATATATCTTGTCAGGTCTTGTCCCAGATAATTGTATTGCTCGCTTAATGGCCTTTAATAGAATCCTAGCCACAAGCACTGGGTAAGGCGTAAGGCTTTGTTCTGGTTGTGCTGGGAGGTTCACCCACTCTATCACACTGTCTCCTTGATGAAGGACTGCTGTGGGTGCTTCTTTCGTAGCAAAAACTGATATTTCCAAGGGTTTTTGAGTTACTCTCTCAACTACATTGGATAAAGCCAGTTCAACTTCTCTCAAGGTCTCTTGAGCTTCTTTTGTAAGCCGGCGTGGTGAATTTAAAGCAGTGTCTCCCCTTAAAATGTCATATAGGGATTGCAATTGATTGGTAGTTAAACCTAATACTGGACGCATCCATTGGATATCTCCTATTAATTTTTGGAAATCATTTAAGGTGTTCAACCTCTCTGTTCTTAAACACAGTTTTTGTAGAGTAAGTGCCTTAGGATATATTTCATATCCTAAATATTGAAAAGGAGCATGCCTTTGAATTTTTTCTGTAGCGATATGAAGTTTGTAGTATCTTAGTGTTTCTATGGTTTTTTGTAGACATGCTTCTAGAATTTGTTCCTCCGGTGCACATCCCAATATATCATCCATATAATGTAATAGCATAACTTTTGGAAATGCTTTTCTTATTGGAGCAAGAGCAGCAGCAACATACATTTGACACATAGTGGGGCTGTTCTTCATACCCTGTGGCAAAACCGTCCATTCATATCTTTTATAAGGCTCAGCTAAATTGACACTGGGCACCGAAAAGGCAAATCTCTTCATATCCTCCTTATCCAGAGGAATGGAATAGAAACAATCCTTGATGTCTATAACCCAAAGAGGCCATTCTCTAGGAAGCTGAGTAGGAGATGGAAGTCCAGGCTGAAGAGTTCCCATAGTTTCCATCTGTTCGTTCACTTTTCTTAAATCAGTGAGCATCCTCCATTTTCCCGATTTCTTTTTTACAACGAACACTGGTGAATTCCAAGGACTTAGAGAAGGTTGTAAATGCCCTTGTTCAAGCTGCTCCTGTACTATATCTAATAAGGCCTGAATTTTATCGCTACTTAAGGGCCACTGTTCTATCCACACTGGTGTATCAGTTTTCCATTGGATAGGAATAGGTGAAAGTGTTGGCAGGCCTTCAACAGCAGTCCTGCTTAAAAAACCGAAGTACTCATTTTTAACCCCAATTGTTGTAAAACGTCTCTTCCCCACAGATTGATGGGGATTTTTTCAACTATAAAAGGAGTAAAAACTCCTGTTTTGCCTTCAAAAGTCCATCTCATAGGGGCAGCACTAACTTCAGCTGCTATTGATCCTCCTACTCCAGACATATAGGTATCTGCTTTAATCTTTGGCCAGTGACTGGGCCAACTGGCACCTCTAATAACTGTACGATCCACACCTGTGTCTACCAATCCTTCCAATGGTAGGCCATTTATATAGATAGTAAGCATAGGTCGGTCAGCCGTTACTGCTGCTGTCCAGTATATTCCTGGTTTTTGTGGTCTGGAGTCAGAACCTGGGTGACTATCACGAGGCTGCTTATTAGGATTCTGTATGAATAAACCTGATGCTACTACATCTCCTGGGTGATAAGTCACATATTGTCTACCTGTATTAGTGACTGGGATATTATCTACACATTCCCCAGTTTCCCACATCAGTGTGTGGATGGACACTGTTTTGTACATACAAGGAGGTGAAATGGTCAAGCCTACTGTGCCTGGAGGTAAGGGATCCATAGGCTGGAGAGGAACAGATTTCACCTCTCCAGGGGGTATCTCAGTTGTCCCAGCTGCATACAGCTCTATTCTCCCCAATTGTAATTCCCTTCTGCCATCAGGTTGCTTCCTGGCTGGTTGACTGTGTAATCCCCTTCTCCCATCATATGGCTTTCTGGCTGATTGGTCATGTCTGGGTACTGGACTTCTAGGCACTCTCTGGGTGCACCATTGGCTGCCATCATGCCCCAAGTGTTTTTTGCCTTGGGCCCTGGGGCTGGGCCCCTCATCCCGTTTCCCTGAATCTGTCTGCATTCTGAGGCCCAATGGAAGCCTCTGTTGCATTTTGGACATGGGGTTTGGGGTCTTGTTCTCCCACCTTGTCTTCCCATTCTATCTCTATACCAACATTGAGCTTTCAGATGTCCTACTTTTCCACACTGAAAGCATCTACGAGTCTCTCTGGAAGTCCCTTGCCAAGAGGGATTCTGTCTTCTCATGTTTGGATTTTGGGAAGTCTGCATCATAGCCTGGCTATAAAAGGCACCTGTGCCCACTGTGGCACAGCATCTTATGAGCTCCTCTAAAGGAGCATCCTTGCGCAGTCCTAGTATAATTCTTCTGCAAACCTCATTAGCATTTTCCTTAGCAAGTTGCCTTATCAAGATGTCTGTTATTGCATTTTCTCCATTTGTTCTTATGATAGCTGTCTGCAAGCGTCCCACAAAGTCAGCGAAGGGTTCATTTGGCCCTTGTGTTATTTTTGTGAAGGCCCCCCCCTTGTTGTCTTTATTGTGAAGAGAAGCCCACGCTTTGATAGCATTATCAGCAATTTGCTGATATGCTGCTACAGAATAACTAGTTTGTGCTGTGACATCTGCATAAGGACCTGTACCTGTTAGTAGGTCACAGGTGATTGCAGTATGAACTCCACTTTGAATATTTTGTTGGGCTTGTATCCTACAGAGTTCACTATATTCAGAAAGCCACAAGTAGTTCTGTCCAGGTTCTAGGCATATTTTTGCTATCGATTTCCAGTCATTAGGGGTCAAGATTTCAAAAGACAAATTTTGTAATAGCATCTTAACATAAGCTGATGTAGCCCCATAAAGAGTGCAAGCTTTTTTCAGGTCTTTGAGGATTTCTATATCAAAAGGTGAGTATCTTCTACTTTCTTGACCTGAAGAATTAAACTGTTGAATTACAGGAAAAATGTGGTGTTGAAATTCTGATACATTTTTCCCTTCTTCTCTGGCCTTAATTAGTCCCTTTTGCAATCTACTCATAGGATGAGGTGCTGGATGCTGGGGGGGAGGTGCTGGATACTGGGGAGGAGGTGCTGGATGCTGAGGGGGAGGTGCTAGATGCTGGAGGGGAGGTGCTGTTGCTGTCACTGCCCCCCCCACTACCCCTCCTCCCTCCATCCAGGAGGGTGGAGTTGATGAAGGAGAGTCAATTACCTGCTCCTCAGGTGGGGCTGAGGCTGCCTCAGATTCACCCCACCCTTGAGCCTTACTTAAGTCTCCCTGCCCTGTGGGGATATGGCCATTAATCTGTTCTTTGTCTTCCTCCTTTATCTCAGGCTTCCCCCTTTGGCTATTCCTAGAGTTTTTTCCTTTTCTCCTAGAACAAGTACGGTATTTTAAGGCCATCTGTATCGTATTATATAAAAAGAATACTTCAATGGAAACTGAACGAGGACCGTTTTCATTGTAATATGCGGAGAGCTGTTGACCAACCAATGCCCAGTTTTTTAGAGAGATTTTTTCTTCCTCTAAGAGCCAAGGGGAGGTGCGTTTTAATGTAGCCAGAAGTCTAGCTGCCTGTCCCCAAGTTACAAGTAGCCCTTGATCTTCTATCAGCTTAAGCAGGCTTTCTATAGCACCACTCCTGGGTGGGTCTGGGGTTGGGGGGGTTGGGGTGGGGGATGGAGAATCTTTACCTAGGATCTGTCCCATTTCAGCCAAAAAAGGTTGTACTCACTCAGTTCCTGGTCACTGGAGACTTCTTCAGTGAAAGTAGGGTCCTTGGTTCCCACGCTTGGGCGCCAAATGTTAGAGTTCAAATGTTGGAGTTTGTTCTTCTCAGGGCACAGCCGGTTTAGAGGCTTAGAGCCCTTCGGATGTCTCCAAATCCAAAGGTTCTGTCCTTCAGCCTCTGCCTCTGCTTTCTTCTGCCTCCAGCAGAGATGGCTTCTGGCGTAGCTCCACTGAAATCCGTCAAAAGTGTTCTCTGCAGCAGAGTCGTTTCTCTCGAGTCTAGCGCGATCAGCCAGCCAAGAGGAAAAAATGTATTCTGGAATGGCTGTCTCGCCTTATATGTGAACCTTCTGAGAGAATGGGATTATGGGTTTTCTCCCATAGTGCTCTCTGGCCCAAAGAGCTTTAAGGTGTGGTGTAGAAAGTGTACTTTTTGAAGCTAGCATACTTGTGGAGTCCAATGAGTAAAGGTGGGAACACAAGCCTTGTCTTGATTAGTTCTACTTAGTACCTTGTTTCAGGTTCTGGCCAAAACAACTTCTTGTAAGATTAGATCAACTCTAATTACTTAGCAGTTAGTAAGGATTCCAACACACAACAGAGAACAAAAGAAAACTTACAAGAAAGCAAAGGTGGATAGTTATGATTACAATGTCTTCTATTGTTATATATGCTTTCTTGAAATGGAAATTTATTGTTACATATTTTGAATCTTTCCTTATATATTGCTGGGCACGTGGCATTTTTTTCTTTTTCTGTCTTTTTGCGATTTTTTCTTATTTTGCATTTAAGCTTTAAATAAATAAATAAGTTTTAAAAGAAAACAAAATTTAAAAATATTTTTTTCAAATAAGGCCTATAAAAATATACCAATATTGAGAATAAATTCAGATAACTATATGAACATTCCATTGGATACTCATTAGGTTATAAATATGTATATGTACATATGTATGTGTATGTATATATGTGTATATATACAATCAACAACATACACTCAACTGAAATTTATATATCTATATATATATGTATATTTATATATACATATATATTACAGTTGATTGTATATTTGAGAAAACAAAATAAGTTGCATTCAATTTATCTGGAAAGATAATCTTGATTATGAAGAGTAAATTATTCTGGCAAGATACCAATTATGTATATTATATTTTGAGGTAATATTAGGAAGGAGCTTTGATAAAATTCTGCTGACATTAGTATACAAAAAGAAACATGTAGAAACTGCAAAATCACACATAATGATTGAGATAGAAGGGAAATCAGAGTATTTCCTTTCCAATACACCTGAAATGGGATCTTGCACTAAAAAGAAAGTGGTTTATAAATCAGAAACATGTTAAGTATAGAAATAAGAATGGTTATAGACAGAAAAAAATCAATTTCAACATGCATTTTAAGTCATCCTGAACTATAGATGAGTTTTACATTTAAGACAAAAGTTTCTTTTTAAAACACCTTTTGCTACTATAAATGTGTTTCTACTTCGGGAACAATAAAATTTAATCCTTATGTGGTTTTAAAAAAACAATAAACAAAAAACAAAACAAAACATTTAGCAAAGAAGTGAAAGTAAGAAGTTTGAACAAAATTACTTGGATATTGACCAGACACTCCCCAGAACCCCTCATCCCCACCCCTTCCAGTAGTACTAAAAACAATGTTTTCTGAACTAAGAAAATCCTACGCTCATGCTTAGCATGAGTGTTTTTCAAAAGTTACAATAGAACACAGATGCACACAGATGGTAGTTATATTTTGACCTTATTAATTTTTAAGAGTTCTAACATTAACTTTTATTATTGATTTTTCACCCCACCATTTCTTCTATTCAGAAAACTAAGAACTCAGAGGAGCTATTTGACATGCAACTTTTGATTTAGGATACAATCTTTCTTTCATATATTTATTTGCTACATTGTTATTTTATTAGCTCTAAAGTATCCACATCAATTTGAGGATTCTATTTTCTTAGACATGACCAAACATTACTTCCCTTAGTGAATTCTTATCATGTCTAATGATAACTATATATATATATATATATGCATATATATGTAGTTTTTTCCTTTTTCTATCTTTTCTTTTTGTAATTTTTTCTTATTTGCATTTAAGCTTTAAATAAATAATTAATGCTTATAAAATACTTAAAACATAAAATCAATATTTTTCTCAATTATATTTAATAATAGCAGTGATATATATGTATGTGTGTGTATAATCTCCTGAAGTAGATAACATAAGCATCATCATCACCCAAATTTTATAGATGAGTAAACTCATGTCTAGAGAAGTCAATTGCTAATAGTCACACAGCTCAGAAGTGGCAAATTCATTCTTAAGTCTTCTATGCTCAGCAACTGTGCAGAAGCATAGGTCAAATCTGAAAAAAAGGAAAAAAGGGAGGGAAGGAAGGAAGGAAGGAAGGAAGGAGAAGAAGAAAGGAGGAGGGAGGGAGGAAGGGAGGAAGAAAGCAAGGAGGAAAAGGAGGGAAAAGGGAGGAATGAAGGGAGGGAAGAGGAAAAGGAGGGAGGGAGGGAGGGAAGGAAGGAGAAAGGAAGGAAGGGAGGGAGGAAAGAAGAAAAGGAAACAGAAGAAAGGGAGGAAAGGAGGGAAGAAAAGAGAGAAGCCTTCTAAAAATTAGCACTATCTGAAAATGGAATTGTTTCCTATGGAGGGGTATTAATATACTTCTTGTGATGGGGAACTCTCCACCTCACAAAACAGATGATTCCATTTATGTACTTGACTCTTAGTAAATTCCCATAATTTTTCATAAGTTAAAAATAGTCTTACATGAAGAAAAAACATGCAGCATTAGGCTCTGGAAAATATCTCAAATACTGGCCATAACAGTTTCCTTATTGGATAAAGTGTAGGGCTGGAAGACCCTATAATGCAATTTTGCACTTTCTGTACTTTTTGGGTTCTAAAGAAAAAAAAAACAGAAATGGCTTGTTACCCTGGAAACTGTCTAATGGCCTAAAATCATAGGAGTCCTCCCAACTTTGAATATTAACAAGTGTTATTAAGGATTTGGTTGGTACTGTGCTAGGCATTGTAGGAAATACAAAAGAAGTATAAGACCTTAAGGAACTTGCAATGTGGTTAGTGAGACAAGACTAGTACAAATGAAATGGAAAAGAGCTTAAAATACAGTTAAGTGCCAAATCATGTAGTGCAGTCAATAAGTACAATTGACATCCAGAAGAGAGAGAGAATGAGTACTGAATTGGAATTGAAAAGTGAAAGATGACTAGAGAAGAAGAGTCTGGAACATGAAAAGCTAAAGTTTCAACATGAAAGATGGATGAGAAAGAGTGTGTGCCAGATAATGTCTTACCTCTGTTTTTTCCCTTGAATTAATTTTTTAAAGTAATTTCCAACTCAGAGAAAATTTGTAATTTGAACAAATGGGCCATGCTTTGAAAATATTACCAGTTATCTGTGAAATAAACAGAAGCACTACTTCAGGATGCAGCACCCACTGAATTACAAAGTTATTGAAGAAAGATTTTAGGGCAGGGATCCTCAAACTTTTTAAATAGGGGGTCAGTTCACTGTCCCTCAGACTGTTGGAGGGCTGGACTATAATAAAAACAAAAACTATGAACAAATTCCTATGCACGCTGCATATATCTTATTTTGAAGTAAAGAAACAAATACAGTATTTAAAATGAAATAAAGTTAAATCAACAAACTTACCAGTATTTCAATGGGAACTATAAGCCTGCTTTTGGCTAATGAGATGGTCAATGTCTGGTTCCATATTTGTCACTGCTAGTGGTAACAAGTGATACAAAGTGTGCATCCATTAGTCTTGATCTGGTTGGAGATTTCAAATGTTACATTCTAGAAAAAGTCTGTTCACAGACATAAGTGCTGCTAAAGATGGTTGACATTTTGAGTGCATGGTTCCTGAGATGAGGATATGTTTCAGAGAGGAGAGATGCATAGAAATTATGAAGGCTGCTTGACTTGAATGCGTCTTTCAGAGAGTCACAATTCTGCAGTTCAGCCAGTTCTATTTGGTAAATTGTAGCCACATTTTCAATGTCAATAGAAAACGGTTTACAGAAAAGCTGTATGTCCTGTTCATGGAGATGAAGCTCTTTAAATTTAAATTGGAATTCCGTTTGCCATTTTTTTCAGTGAATCCACACATGTTTTGTTTGGGAATGCAATCAGCGGTTTTTCTGCTAACAGATTTTGAGTTGTGGGGAGATGGCAGAAGTTTTCCTCCTTCACTTGTTTGATGAGAACTAATTTTATTTCAAATGCTTTGACATGTGATTGTATATCACAGATGAGCTTCCCCTTTCCTTGAAGTTGCATACTGAAATTGTTGAGTAGCTCTGTTATATCTATCAGAAAGGCAAGGTGCCATTTCCATTCTGCATCACTGAGCTCTGGTACTTCTTTGTTTTTTGAAAGCAGAAAAGTTGTAATCTGTGGCAGTAAGTCATAGAAATGTTTCAAAACTCTTCCTCGACTCAGCCAATGGACTTCTGTGTGATATAGAACATCTTCATACTCAACATTTAGCTCAGATAGAAATTCCTGAAATTGTCTGTGATTTAGTACATTAGCTCTAATGAAGTTAACACAAGATACCACAATTTTCATAACAGAGTCCCACTTCAGTGATTTACTATACAGCCCTTGTTGGTGGAGGAGGCAGTGTATGGCTATTGGATGAGAATGGTTATGTTTGTCCATCTCTTGGTTAATGCGAGCAATTACTCCTTTCTTAGACCCCACCATGCTAGGAGCACCATCAATTGTCACGCTGGCTAGTTTAGCCCAGTCCAGTTCCAAACCATTTATAGTTTGGCAAACCTTTTTCATAGACATTCTCTACTGTAGTTGTTCCTTTGATGCTTTGCAGTGCAGCAAGCTCTTCTATAACTTCAAAATAATCATTTGTCCCACAAATAAAAATTAGAAGTTGTGCAGAATCACAAACATCATTGCTTTCATCATGTGCCAAGGAAAAATATGAAAAATTTTTTATGGAGTTTTGCAAATGCTGATGCAGAAATGTCTTCCATTTCTTCAATCCTCCGTGTAATTGTAGGTGCTGAAAGACTCACTGTACTAAATAAACCGGCCTTTTCTGGATACATCTCTTTGGCAACAGAAAGAAGGCATTCTTTAACAAATTCTCCCTCCACAAATGATCTGCCAGTGCATGCTATTAGCCTGGCAATTTGAAAACTTGCTCACAGTGATGAAATATTTAGCTGCTTCTGCTTCACAAAAGTATTTTGCTGAGTTGTCAATGTATTTTTCAGTTTTAATATTTTATCTTTTCTCATTTCTCCAACCAAACAATCATATTTATCTTTATGTTGAGTTTCATAGTGTTGATACAAATTATATTCTTTGAACATAGACACGATATTCTGGCATATCAGACATACAGCTCTTTCCTTGCACCGCATGAAAAAGTAATTATAAGTCCACTGTTCTTTGAATAGCCTACACTCCGAGTCAATTTTTCTTTTTCTTGACATCATTATTTCCTAGAGATTCCAAATTGCTATTAGTAAAATACCTATATATATAGTGCTACAAAAACTTTGCCCACACAGAGACATACAGCCTTCAATGCCCAACTTCCTCCAAGCTGCCTCTGTGCTGTGATGCTTCCGTTTCCCACACTCTCTCTCCTGCTCTTCTTGCTCCCACTTCCAACCTTCACTGCTGCAGTGAATTCCCCCTGCAGCGGCTGTGACATGTGCACTATGCACTGTACATCCCCCGTGCCTGTCTGTTGTGGTGGCTGCCATTACTGTACAAGGCCGCTGGCCATCAGTTCTCACATGTCAAGCAGTCCACTAGGTGCTAGACATACAATGTCCCTTTCCTCATGGAGTTTATACTTTATTAGGGTGAAATAATGTGTACTCTGAAAAATAGAAGTATAAAATAATGTTTGGGGTTAAGGGTATTTGCAATTGGAAAAATCAGGTTAACTGTCAGAAGATAGTTAATCTTAGATAACCCTGAAGTTGAAGCATCTGTTAGCTCACAGGATAGAGCACTGGGCCTGCAGTCTGGAAGATCTGAGTTCAAATCTAGCCTCAGACACTTCCTAACTGTGTAACTATGGCCAATCCATTTAACTTCTTATTGCTTTACTAAATGGATCCACTAAAGAAGTAAGTGGCAAACCATCCCTATATCTCTGCCAAGAAAATAACAAACAGGTCACAAAACTAAAATGAATGAACAACAAAATAGCTACAACCCTGAAGTTATCTCAAAATTCTGGGTGGAAATGAGAAAGAAATGTATTTGAAAAATGAGAAACAATGTGAACAAAGATAACACTGCAGAAGATGATGTTTCCTCTCTGATGACTAGTAAAATTGGGATTTAGAGTAATTCTCTAAGGAGAGTGATGTACAACATATAGAAAGATAGGTTGAAGCTACATTGTGCAAGATATTATTTGTATTTTATCCTAGAAGCAAGACAGAGACATCAGTGCTTCTTGAGCAAAGGAATAAAATGGTCAGACTTGTACTTTAGGAATATTTGACAACTGTGTGGATGATGAATTGGACAGGGGGAAATTATAGGGAGAGAGACCAATTATGGTGCATTTATGTAGGGGGGGGGGACATGTATAAAGTTTCTACTATGTGCCATTCACTATGCTAAGCATTTTACAAATATTATCTCATTTGATCATTGCAGTAGCCCTAAAGGTAAAGGCTATTAGGATCCCCTTTATAGGTGAGGAAACTGAGATAGACAGAGATTAAGTGACTTGCTCAGGTAGGAAGTACTTGAGGTCAGATTTCAACTCTAGTCTTCCTGATTCCAGGCCCAGTACTCTATCCACTCTGCCTCTCATAATCCAGACAATAAATGGTGAGAACCACAACTAGACTTGTGAACTGGGGGAAAAGGAATAAATATGAGAGCTGCTGTTAGAGGTAACAAGACTTAGCAAGTGATTATAAATAAGGGTTGAATGAGACAAAAAAAAAAAAAAAAAAAACAAGGATGACATCAAAGTTATAAACCTAGGTGTCCAAAAAGATGATTGTACCTATAACAGGAAAAATGAAACCAAGATCAGGAAAAGAGGTTAATTTGTGGGAAAATATAATGAGTTTTGTTTTGGACATGTTGAGTTTAAGTTGTCTGTGGGGCATGTAATTGGATATTTATAACAGGGAATTGATGCTATGAGCTAACTCAATGAGTCATCTGCATAGAGATCATAGTTAAGCATTGTGGAACTGATTAGTTTACCAAAAGAGAAAAATGCAAGAGAGAGAGGAGAGAGAGAGAGAGAGAGGGGGGGGGGGGGGAGGACAAAGTGCTGAGTCGCTGCCCCCATGCACAGGAAATAATTTGAAAAAGGATACTTAAGAGGAACCAAAAAGGTAAGAGGAGATACAAAGAGTGCCAAGTTGAAAAATTCAATAGGAGACACCAAGAGGGTGTCTAGTGTCAATATAAATGACTGGGACATAAGAAACTGGGAGTAATGAGATTAATAACATTATACTAAAGGACAGCTAGACTATACCTCTAAAAGTCTCCATATTTCTAAAAGGCAGAAGCTAATGATAACTACTATGTATTTGGGAATGGATGGAGTCTATACCTGTGATTTCATCAAGATAAAGAAAATGCAGCATGGAAATTCACTGGGATGTAACTACATACAGTTACTCTGTGTCCGTGGTAGGATTTGAACTCACATCTTGACCATAAAAGCCGTTCTCTATCTATTCCACCATGTGGCTTCTGCATTGACTCATTGTCAGGTTTACAAAATGCCTTATAGACATTGTGCCATCTGAGTTTAACAAGGAGCCTAGTGAGATATGCAACATAGTTATTATTATCCAGATATTTTCAATGAGTAAATAGATCTTAAGGGTGTCTAAGTAACTTGTTTGTGTGTGCTCAGCCAGTCAGTCTCAGAGGTGTTATTTAAATCCAATTGTTTTCTGACTCTAAGCAAGCACTTTTTCTAATTTCCTTAACCCTTCTTGTTTTCAGGAGGGGAGGTGGAGGAAAGCTAGAGAAGCAGCAAGATATAATAAAAATGATCAGTTACCAGAAATTTTGGTGCTGTTACTATCTTAGGCAAGTCATGTAATTTTTTGAACTCAGTGTCCTGACATCAATAAAATACGATCATTTTAGCAGATAATCATTAAGTTGGTTATAACTATAACAGTCTTATTATTCTGTATATACTTATATATGCTCATGTTATCACTCTTCTTAGGATATAAGCTCCATCATTTTTGTCTATACACTGAGCTCAGTTCCTGGCACATTGTAAATATTTCATAGATGTTTGATCATTTTTGCTATAATAATAATAACTCACATATACTTTTTTATATACATAGCACTTTAAGTTTTGACTCTGTAATAGAGATGATTATAATACCATTTTGCAAATAAGAAAACTAATTCTGAGATGGGGTTAAGTGATTTGTCAGGATAAACAGAATTTGAATATGGGTCTCACTTTTTCCAAGTCTTGCTTTCCTTACTTGCTTTCTTACCTACCATTAATCTACTGAATATTTTTAGTGAATAATAAAAGAACTAAATACAACTATCCTTGATATATTAGTCTATTGCTAGCAAGAGTCCTTATTGAAATCTGAGTTACATTAAAATGTAATTAGAACATGCACAACAAAACAAATACAAATGCAATACAGCATAGATAATGTTCGTTCATGGCTTAAGTCAATATCCAACTTCTAGATTTTGTTTCTATTTCAATTTGGCTATTTGCTCTATCAACTTTTTTTTGGAAATTCTTAAATTTCTTTGTTAGAAATTCACTTTACATATATATTCATTCCTTTATCCTTGTCAGTTTTTTGTCCTCAACTCCTGCAGTCTCTATCACTTTCCATAACTCAGGAGAAAACTGTTTCCCTGATCTTTCTAAATTCTATATTGGATTTGACCATGAGTTTATTGTGTCATTATATACCTTTTCTTTGTGTCCTGATTTTTTAATCCGATATAATTTTCTATAAATGCTTTTTATATATCCTCCTCTAAATCATGCTTTATGAGTGTGTTCATTTTTTTATTTTCGCTTAGATCTTCTCAGTTTATTCCCTATTTTTTTCATCTTTGGATATTTTTCTTCAAAGTGGCATCTGTCTATCTGTTGCTGACTCTCTCTCTCTCTCTCTCTCTCTCTCTCTCTCTCTCTCTCTCTCTCTCTCTCTCCCTCACCCCACTTTGATACATTATTTTAAAAGCATGTTTTGAAATTTTTGAAGCAAGGCTGTCTTGAATATTGTGAAGAAGCTACATTGAGAGAGATATTGGAGTAGATTATCTCAAATGGTTATTTACACATTAAGACTCTATGTATCTGCCTTCTCTGCCTTATATATATCTCTTGCTCCTACCCCACACCTCCCACTACCTATTTTTTAGCACAATAGAAGAGTAATAAGCTTTCACTCTAGTTTCTACCTTGCTAGAGCCCTCCATCAAAGTCCTGATATGATATTTAATTCTGGCTTGAAATTGGACCATGAACTTTCAAAGGTCACACTTGTAGACTGCAAACTTGGATTGGAAAGACTCTGAGAACAAGTGTGATCTGTTGTTTAAATGTTATCCTAACAAAATTTGGTGAAACTAATTATCAGAAGGCTGATCATTGAACAATTCATTTCATTCAACCACTGTGATTTTCTAAGAAAGTCTGTGAAAATGTGGGTTTTGTATCTGTGGGAGAGAAATGTTAAATATGTGAGTATTCAGCTACAAATTAATTCTTCATTAAATATTCCCAGGGTAATGGGAAATGGCTTATAATGGTAAATGTCTATTTTTCTGTTTGGCTGTTTCCCTCCTCTACCATAATGCAATGAAAAATAGGCGCAACAAACATAGTCTTGATTATGGAAGCCACACATTAACAATAAAATTTTAGTTATCCTCATTCCATTTTCTAGGGATTATAAATTACATATTTTTTAGTTATAAATGTTATACTTAAGCTTTTTCCCTCCCTTTTTTGCCTTCCAGTTTTTTCCTTTAACTTTTTCCCTTCCTTTTTTTTGCCTCCCAGTTTTCCTTTTTGGCATCCCTTTTCCTAGAATGTATTCTCAGTCTCCTTCAACACTGGTACTTCTCTAATGCTACTATCTTCCCCCTTATTTTTCTAATCTTTATATCCCTAGCTATATGTATCATTCAGTCTTCCTGCTTGTTTCCACTATTCCTATTGCTGCTACTGTATGTCATAGCTAAGATGGTTAGGTTGGTAGTCATGAGGCAGCTTGTAAAATCAAACATAAATTCTTCTAGTTACTGATCAGAATGAACATTTGTATCCAATCTTGAAAATAGTATAAATATCATTAATTTTTATATTGACAATGATTTAACCAAAGATAAGGATTTTTTAAAATCCTACTAAAAGGCTTAAAGGAGTTGATGAGCTAACTATTAAAAGCTAACAGTACAAGAATCAATAATATACAATTCACAGAATTTTTCAGTTATATATTCAAAGTCATCTAGCTTAGGGCTTCTCACTATGAGGGTGAAGAAATTGTTATTTATTATCAGTAAATATTTGATTTGTCTACCTATTTTATGTACCTATATACCTAAAGTAACATAAAAATTTCTCAGTCAAAGAGGGGTCATGAACAGAAAAAGTTTAGGAAGCCCTAATTAGTTAAACCCAGGAATGCCTTCCACAAGATTCCTGAGTGCCCATAGAGCTTCTTTTTGGAATTCTCCTGTGAAAAGAAAATCAGTATATTCTGAGCATCTTTCTGCTCCCTCCTGTTTTCCTTTTGGACCACTCTAATTTTTTTTGTTTACATCAGCCCAAATTCTACTTCTATTGCAATGTAATTGTTTTTTTTTTTCCTTCTACTTCTTGGCCCCCTCAACATACACACACACACATATGTACACACACAGACAGGAAGAGAAAGGAAGGAAAGAAGAAAGAAAAGAAGGAAGGAAGGAAGGAAGGAAGGAAGGAAGGAAGGAAGGAAGGAAGGAAGGAAGGAAGGAAGGAAGCAAGGAAGGAGAGACAGAGAGGGGGGAGGAAGGGAGGGAGGGAGGAAAAGAGAGAAAGAAGCAAGGGAGGGAGAGACAGCTCAAAAGCCCTCCCCATTTGCTTGTCTTTTCATTTTATTTTTTCTTGTGTTTTTTTTTTCTGTCCCTAGCATTTACACTCAAATTTAAAGGAAAGAAAAAAAGAGAAAACCCTTGTAACATCCATTCATAGTCAAGCAAATTCACACATTATCCACATCCAAAATGTTGTCCTGTTCTAGGTCTTGAATCCATCTTTTCTGTCAAGAAACATCATTGATTTTCAGGACTCATGGTAGCTCATTACATTGAACAGATTTCTTTAGTGCTTCACAGTTATTTGTCTTTCAAATGATGTTCCATCCTGGTTATAAGTCTGTTGGTTTTTCTCAGAATGCTATTAGTTCCTATGAAATATCTATTAGGGCCTCAAAACTGTTACACTTATATAGTGACATATAACCAGGACTGGTTAACACATCTTCTCAAATGCTGATACCATTCAAAAAGCATTAGCATTGGGACACACAATTGAAAAATCTTTCAGTCTGGAAGGAGTGTCTCACCTTAGACACTTAGAACTAAGCCATCCACAAAGAATTGGCTCCAAGGATCCACACTCATACCCTCTTCCTTCTTTATATTCACTGCATTATTCAACAACTACTCTGAATTCCCTCATTCTACTTGGCTCATTCCATAACCATTTTCCACTTTATAATAAAATACTTTGGGCCAAATTTTGCCACTAAGCCAAATCTCCCTCTATCATTAGCATCAAAGAACACCTCTTTTATAGACTGGGAAGTTAATTAGAATTTATTGGCAGATTCACATGTTATATCTTCCTAACACAGCTTTTCACCTTTCCTCAAGCTTTTTAAAACTAAAATCAAATAAAGCTAGCTTTTCATACGATAGCCTTTAAACACTTGAAAATATATAATGTGCCCCTTAATTCTTTTGTTTTACTTGCATGAAATAATGAAGAGTGAAATGAGCAGAATCAAGAGAATGTTGTATTCAGTAATAGCAACATTATTTTGAGAATGACAGGGAAAAATTATTTGACTTTTATAAATACCCAGATTAACTATAAAGGACATATTAAAAAAGATATTTAAATTCAGAGAAGAATTGATAAGTAGAAATACATATAAAATAAATTTACACATCCATACATACACATACACACACATATAAATGGTAGCCATCTTTAGAGTAGAGGAAGGAGGAGGGAAGGAAAAAAAAGGGGAGAAAGAAATTCTCATGACAATTTTTTTTGCATATTTGAAAGGAATAACAAGTTGTGCATAGTAGATTTGCAGTTTCATGTACAATCATAATTTTTATTGTAGTGTTTTATGGAAATACTTATTTTATTCCATAAATAAAGAATAAAATAAACTTTTAAAAAAGAAAAAATATAGCATCACTCCCTCCCCATCTCCAACTTAATTCTTTGCTTCACTTAATTTAAGATTTTTAGTTCCTTCCTGGTCTTTCTTAATAATGGTCTTATAGTATCTTCTGACTAATTTGGTTGTCATCCTCTGAACATTTTCAGTTTGTCGATATCTTTCCTAAAATGTGATACCTAAAACTGAAGAAAATAGTCCCCATATAATTTTCCCACTACAAAATACAAAATACAAAAAGGGGATTATCATCTCTCTTACTCTGTAAAATATACTATAGCTCTCAATATAACCTAAGAAACATTAACATTTTTGGACCACAATCTAACTCTATTGACTTATGTCAAACTTTTCAGTGTGCCACAACTCTCCATATTTTTTCATATAAGTTGTTTTCCTCACAAACTTAATTTTGACCCAAAATATGTTTGAATTACAGTAATAAAGATGTCTCTAGGCTAAAAGCTGAAGTTTTTATTTTATTAGTTATTATTTTATCTTTTCTCATAGGAATGCATCCACAGTTTTAACTGTACAAGCACAGAAGAAAAACTGATGACATTTTCTGTATTTTTCAGGCCCATTTCTTTATAAATAAGGCAATTTGGGTGTATTTCCAAAAAAAAAAAAGAATGTCTGGTTAGTTGCTTCAGGTCTCCACTCAATTCTGTGCACCGAGGCATGTTTTGGAAACATAAATTTTCACTTCATAGGTAGTAAACTGTGAGGACTTTAAATTCTCTATAAGAAAATATATCAAAGACATGATTTTTGATAATTTTCTAGGAAGAACTATGGATCTGAGCCACAGGAAATGTTCCTAGGAGACATAAGTCCCTCATCATATCTATTTCTACTTCAATAATTTATAACCACATATAGACTTTGTGATTTTTCCAGACTCAAGGAAATGGAAAATGTTAATCCCTAACAGTAAGTTACCAGATATCCCAGCATAAACAGGAGCAAACTTCTGTCTCAGAAGCTTCTGTAGATCTGGAGACTTCTTGGATCCAAAAGTCTTCTCCAAGGATGCATTCCTAAGTATCATATAAGTCATCTGTATGAGTGAATCTTGGTTTTGCAGACTTTTAGGCAACACTTTATTTTACTAGTATCAGCCTGTTGGTCTCCTTGACAAAAATTCTATTATTTAGATATTTGGGGGACTGGGGGAATCCATTCTCAAGTGAATTACTGATTTTGCTGTACTGTAATACAGAATTCCTTTATGTAAAATATATTGGACAGACTACAATCTAGACTAGATATGAAATCAATTAGAGTGTGTGTTATAACTCTGAATTCTCAGCACTATACACAGCTAGAGAATGCAAACTTTGAATTAGAATCTAGTCATTACATTAAAACCCTTTTGTAGAATCTGTGTTAAATCTCTTCATATTCCCAAAAACTTCAGAGTGACTAGTAAATGCTAGAGATGTTCAATAAATGGTTATCTGACAGTCCATGATTTCAATTAGTCTTTTTTCTTTAAAACAAACAAAAAACTAGCTTCACCTAAATCACCACTTTTATTGTGGAACTCTATTAGGCCAGATATTGTTGAAACTATAATCTGTGGATTAAGCTAGAAATCATTTAGAATCTGTGTATCAGGCCTCTGTATTCCTAGAGCCTAAGGCAGTTAGGGAATGTAATTTCTAAACTAGATTAGAATATTATTGTTCTGTAAGAAATGACCAGCAGGATGAATACAGAGAGGACTGGCGAGACTTACATGAACTGATGCTAAGTGAAATGAGCAGAACCAGGAGATCATTATACACTTCGACAACGATATTGTATGAGGACATATTTTGATGGAAGTGGATTTCTTTGACAAAGAGACCTGAATTTCAATTGATAAATGACAGACAAAAGCAGCTACACCCAAAGAAAGAACACTGGGAAACGAATGTGAACTATCTGCATTTTTGTTTTTCTTCCCGGGTTATTTATACCTTCTGAATCCAATTCTCCCTATGCAACAAGAGAACTGTTCGGTTCTGCAAACATATATTGTATCTAAGATATACTGCAACATATGCAACATATAAAGGACTGCTTGCCATCTAGGGGAGGGGGTGGAGGGAGGGAGGGAAAAAAAATCGGAACAGAAACGAGTGTCAATATAAAGTAATTATTAAATAAAAATTAAAAAAAAAAAAGAAATTATGTGGGGTCTATATGTTTTCTCTTTCTCTGTTTCTGCCTTTGTTTCTGTCTCTTGTCTCTGTCTCTCTTTTTCTTTCTGTCTCTCTGTCTACACACACACATACACACACACTCACTCATACACAATGTATGTGTACATATATGTATGTATACATGCATATACATATATATACATATTCCCAAAAATATAACTATATATATATGTGTGTGTGTATATGTATATATATATATATATACACATACATATATATATATATATATATATGGACTTTATAAACATTCAATAGATTTCTGCCTGACAATCTGTAATTTCAATTTGTCTGAAGCAGAAAGTTGTGATGACTGTGTCTTGAAGTAGAAATGTCAGCTTCTACTCATCAGTGTGAAGATGCCAATCAACAAGTATTCATTTATCTTCCACTATGTGGCCAGCACCATGATTGACATTATAATATACTCATTTGGACATACTACAGTCTAAAATAGTGGTTCTCAAAGTATGGTCTAGAGAATCCTGGGGATCTCTGAAACCCTTTTAGAGGAACTACAAATTCAAAAATAGTTTTTATTTCCAATATGGTAAATGTCTATAAATATAATCCAGATAAACAAAAATGCTTTGGAGAGATCCTCAATAATTTTTAATAGGATAAAGATACTGAAAACAAAAGTTTGAGAACCACTGGTCTAAAACATTATCTTCATGTCTCATCCCTAACCAAACAACCCCTTTTCTAAACTTTTCTATCTAGTGTGCTACTGTTCTTCCAGTCTCCTAAAGTGACTTCAACATCACTCAATCACTCATCACTCTCCTTCACGATATATATATATATATCTGCCATTTTCACATATTAAAAATGTCTTATATCTACCTCCTTTTCACAACTCAAATGACAACCATTTTAGCTCAGTCCCACATCATCATCTCAGTCCTGTACTAGGGCAGTTGTCTTTCCTAATTAAATGCTTTGCCTCAAATTTTTCTCCTTTCTAAAATATCTACCACACAACCATTGGTCCTCTTCAAAAAGAAGGATAAACACCAACAATCACACCACCACTGACAGCGTGATTTTCCTTAAGTATAATTCTTACTTTGTCAATCTCTTCAATCCATTTCAACATTTCCTTGGCACTATGACCAAATACACTTCCTCTGTTTAATTCATAAAGTCCTTTACAACCTATCGTCAATCTACCTTTATAGACTCATTAGGTATTATTCTCTTCACACACTACAATCCACAAAAACTGGTCTTCTTGTTCTATGTGCACATATGCCACTCCATCTGCTGTTTTCATACTTTTGCTACAGCTGTCCCTCAGACAGGAATGCATTCACCCTTCACTTTCCTCACTTAAGAATAACTTTTCTCCTTAAAGATATAACTCAGGAGTAATCTTCAATATGAAGTTTTTCCTGATTACTTCTCTTATTACCCAGAGCTATTATTGTCCTCTCTCTGTAAACTATGGTGTATTTACTTTATATGTGGAAGTTAGGTAATGCACTTGATGAAATAATGGAGTTCAATGGATGGAATACTATACTTGGAGTCAGAAAGAAATAAGTTCAAAGGATGCCCCAGACAATTATTTCCTGTGTCTCTGAGCAAGTCACATAGTCTCTGTTTCAGTTTCCTCAACCATAAAATGGAAATCATAATAGCATCTACTTCACAGGATTGTTCTAAGGAGCAAATGTGATAATATTCATAAAGTAGCACAGTACTTGGCACATGGGAAGTGCTTGTTTCCTTCCTTCTTATCTACCATAAAAACTATATGTGTATATATTGAGTAAACTACATTTTCTTATATATTGTTTCTCTTTTTAATATGTTTTTATGTAACCAGTGCCTACCACAGTGCCTGAGTCAACATAGAGTCTTAGCAAATGCTTATTGAGTGGTTAATATCAAAGAAATGTACAAGCTGATTCATGGCTTAAAAGTCTATATAATCTGGCATAGGGAAAAAGTCTTAACATATATGAAAATTTTCATTGATAAGATAATATGGTATATAGTATTCATTTATATGATATTAAATATAAGTGTAATATGAATTCAGAGATATAGTTTGAACTAGTGTACTTATAGAAGGTCCCTGGGAAAAAAGGAAGCATTGATTTGAGTATTGAATGAGTAGGAGTTACATCCATAAAAAAGATAGTCTTGTAGCAATTTACAATTAAATGTTTTTGGTATGCTTTAATTAATATTTTATTTCTAAAATCCATATCATGTCTGAATTAGAAATATTTACTGAAAGACTATCGCAAAAGATCATTACAATTATATTTAAAATTAAAATCTATGTTTTTCTATTCTCCTGAATTAAAACTTACATCAGGGAGCCTCTTTTCTTTGTAAAATGAAACAAAATCATAGTTCCAAAAAGCCAGACTGATTTATTCACTTTTCTTTCTTTTTTTCCTAAGGTAAGCATACAGTAAAGTGTTCTTTGTTATAATCCAATCTTCATTGTATTTTGCTTATAATTTAATCAAAAATGTAAAAGTGGTCTGCTAAGGCTCCTTAGGACAGAACTACTTAGTACATAGAAACAGTAAATTATTAAAGAGAGTCCCAGTGGCTTCAGTCTTAATGCAACTTGAAAAGTGACTAATGTGTCTCCTAGGTGTAACTTTTGCTTGCTGGGAGAATTTCACTTAACATACAGCCTGATTTAAATTTCATAACATCTCTGATCTGTTTTTTTCAGTGGCATTGTTGGATTGTTTGCAAAACAATTTGAAGTTCTTAAAAGAAGACTTATTTATAAGTGCAAAATATCAGAACTGGTTGAAATAAATTTAGGTTTGTGAAATGACATTGGGGTTTTTGAAAATTTATTTGAAGTCTAATCATAAACATACATTCAGTTTAAAGATGCAATATGAAAAACAGAAAAGCTCAATGGGCTAATGACATAATGCACGGTATTTACTTTTAAGTTATTATTAGAGTAGTGTTTCAATTGAAAATTAATATAGATGATTACTCACCAAGGCCTGATCAAAATTTATTTCTTTAATCCTTTATTCTAGATGATTGGACTTTCCTAATCAAAAGTAAAAAAGGTTCTTCTGTTAGGAGGATTCTATTTCAATTCCTGGTACCAAGGCCAATCAATGCCAGGCATGTTTCTGGATTGATTGACATGTAAATAACACTATATAAATTAATTTTATGTTTCTTTTCATAATGTATATGTACATATGTTCTCAAACCAGCAAAAGTCACATCAAGAAATCTTTTTTTCTCCCATTATTTACACAGAAAAGAGTTATAAGGAAAGAGCACATGATTTAGCATAACAGAATTTCAGATCAAATCCCACTTCTACTTACTACCTATGAAATCTTTGGCAACTCATTGGACCTACCTAGACTTCAGTTTCCTTATCAATGGTTTGTTTTTGAGGGATTTTTTTTATTCTTTTGGTTTGGGAAAGAATTTTTTTAAAGCTAAAATGGTGTCTTCATCAGGGTAAAGAATTCCCTTTACCAATGCAAAACAGAAACCTATCTCACTTTCACTCTGCTAGATCTTCCCAATATACTAATCGTATAATGGGGTTGATTAGATTTGGGTTATTTTCATTTAGTGGTGATATAGGGAGGAATTGGGATTCTTTTAGAAGAGCAAAGTGGACTACTCGCATGCTGTAGACAGCTGTGAGTGTTGTGGTTAGGATTATACATAGGGCTCAGGTGTTTACGTGTGATGTATTTGAGATATTAAGCACTTTGCCAGTGGTCACAAGCCTCTATGAGTCAGGAGCAGAATATGATTTCAAGTCTTTCTAACTTTAATACCAGTCTATTTATCTACTCCACTATTCTGCCTCTTAAATATACATAATGCAAGTTTCTTAAGAATAGAACATTGCTGTTTTTATATTCTCAGCATCTATCACAGTGCTTGGTATAGACCAAATTATTAATACATGTTTGTTAATTGATTGATGTATTAAAGACTACATAAATTAACTTGGTGGTCTCTTTGGTACTGTACCAATATCCATAATCCAAAACCAACATGATAAAGAAGTGATACTGGCAGACAAAGTCAATTAACAAAATAGCTGCAAAGTACCATTCTCATTTCACCATAAAAAAAGGTAGAAAATGGAATTACTGCACCCACCACAGTATATCCTACCTTATATCCTACCTGTATTAAGATGAATACAAGGCTACTATCACCCTACCACAAACATGCTTTGAGATTCAGTGCATTATCTCTTTGACAAACTAATCCCCATACTTAATTGTTCTGATCACTAGGGATCTTGAATAGGATGTTTTGCCATCCAACAAACTAACACCAGTAGGATGCCAGCTGGAGTTGTGTCATGAAAACTTGGCCCCAATTCTAAACTCAACAATGTGTTGAAATTAGGGCATATTATTTACTTAGTTCCTGGCTACATACTTACCACTGACAATTAAAGATCACTAATAATGGCTTGTGTTTGTATGAACCCTTCATCCAAGGGGATCCCAAAGCACCAAATGAATCATAGTAGAGTCATTTAACTTTCCCCGTGGAGTATTTTTATAAACTTAGATTTGAAGCGGAGAGGAGTGTTTTTCTGAAGAGAAAAAATTCTCCTGAATATATCTTGGGGATGGGAGAAAGGGTATACATTAGTGGGAACTGTAGACAGGACACTGGTTTAAATCAAGAGATTTAAATGTTGGTTTGGTAAGAGCCAGCTCTCTATAATTTTTATATATGCTATCAACTTTAGGACAAGGATGTGTATGGTCTTCACCTTTTCATCTTTTTCTCTTCCCATTTCAATCATCTATCCAATTCTCTGCTCTGTAATAGTAATGGCTAGATATGAGGAATGTATTCCTTCCTTGTCTCCAATTTTCAGATTCATTATCTACTTCCAAGGCTCAGTTCAGGTGCTACTTTCCATATACAAGCTACTTCTTCAATATCCAGCTATTAGTATGTCATCATTCTTTATTAATTTTACTACAATACTTTCTATGTTCTCTTTGTTGCCCTCTTCAGTTCTTAACTATGTGAAAATATACACGTATGCAACTTATTTGTATGTATGTCCCAGGAGAACAAAAGCTCATTGAAGAAAGGAACTTTTTTCATTTTTGTCTTTGTTTTGTTAGTCTATTGTTCAGTCATTTCAATCATGTCTGACTCTTCATGACTCTATTTGGGTTTTTGGGGGGAGAAATAATGAAGCAATTTGCTACTTCCTTCTCTAGCTCATTTTACAGATGAGGAAACTAAGGCAAACAGGATTAAGTGACTTGCCAAGGTGCATACAACTATTAAGTGTCCAAAGTCAGATTTGAGCCCAGGAAGATGAATCTTCCTGACTCCAGGCTCAGCACTCTATCCACTGAAGCACTCTATCCTAGTTGTCCTAGTGCCTAGCAGATGATGTTTAATAGGTTTCTGTTGAATTGAGTTAATAAAATATAGCCAAAAAAATTACAACATAACTAAATCCTTCACCTCCCAAATGATTTATTAAGCTGAATTATGTGTAAAATGCCTGCCAAATGGGTAGATTACAAGAATTTTGACCTCATCATTCTTATCATGGTAAAATATCATTAGTAAAGTCACTTCCTGAAAAAAAGTAATGGTAATACAAAAACATTGAGAAACTGAGGCAGTTGCTAGATTCACTGAAGTTTAGATTGTCTAACACAACTGAGGAATTTGTTGTGTTTCAATCATGACTAATTCTCTGCAGCCTCACTTAGGGTTTTCTTGGCAAGGATCTTGGAGTAGTTTGCTATTTGGAGTTAGTTCCCTTCTCCAGTGAATGGAATTAAATAAAAAAGAGAATTAAAAGAGGTCTTGGAGATCAAACACCTTTCCTTTAAAAGAATTCTCTCTACAACATTCCTTCCAGATGGACATCTATTCTCTATCTGAATACTTAAAATGTTTGGGGGAGTTCATTATTTTTATTTTTTTAATATGAAGTTAATCATCAACAAACAGAAATTGCAATATTCATAAAAGCAAAAAAAAAGTTTTTATAAAAAAATGTGAATTTCCATCATGTAAATTATTTAAAATTTCAAATAACAAAGTAACACTGCTTTTTGAGTAAGCCTTTTTCCATTGTTGAATGACTTCAATTATAAGAGTTCTCTATTTTCATGTGAAATTTACCTCCATTCAAGTTCTATCTACTGGTCATCATTCTGACCTCTAGAAATGTCAAAGTAGAATAAGTCTGATTTCCCTCTTCCTTACAGTGGCTTTTTAAATGCCTGAAATCTTGATTTGGAATCATGGCACCTCCTTCCTCTCTTTCCCCCACTTCTTATCTTATCTAGGCCAAATATTTCTATTAGCCATAACTTATTCTCATAAACATATATTTTTCAGAGCTACCTCTATTCAATTGTATGATCTTAAAAAAAATTAGAATTGGATTTGAGCTACAATCTATTTCCATTATTTTAGGCTCTTGACTTCACTTAACTAGGCTTTTTCCATAGAATCTTGAAGCCCTCTCAAGATATGCTTAAATCATCCTTTAACGTAGCTAGCTCAGTAAATGAAGAGGTTTAGATAACTAGGCCCTTTTCTTTCCTTCTGCAAAATCCTGTCTCATTTCTTTCTTGCATTCACTCTACAGAGTCAGACAAAACTGAAATGACTGAATAATAACAATTAATATTAAATTAAATAAAAAGCCAATAAATTGTCCATCTCAATTTATTGCTTTCAGCAAATTGTTGTTTGTTTAACCATTTCTTATCTAAAATACAAAAGGAGAATTTCTATTTTTATAAATAGATAATTTAAGCCTCATTATTTAAGGTTTATTTTAAATATTATTTAGGATCAGCATCTACCCATTTTGCTGCAATATTCCAACACAGATATGCCATGAATAAGCTGGGAATTGTATTTCTCATGTGGTAAATTTAAGGTACCTTAGTGTGTTTATAATATAATCTTTCAATGGAGATTAAATTTGTTTTATAGTTCTTGCTTTTTAGTACTTAGACCAAATGTAGGTCATATTTGATTAATTATAATTGGTTCAGTGAAAATCCCATTATTCCAAATTTCATGATTGCCTATACTTTCCTCAGCGAAAAGAGTTAAAACTATGTTTGCACAAATTCACAAAAAAAAAAAAAAAACCACCCTGGAATTTTATTTTATTTGGGAAAAAATAAGTAGTTGAAAACATTTATTATCCTTTGCCTTTTAAAATTAATTTGAGAAATGCAAATTAGTGAAAGCTAATTAAAGTTGTCATTTACTTTTTATAAATATGATGTTTCCATTTCCATATCATAATTTTGCAGTCATAAATTTAATTGTTTAATATCAGTGTACTCTATAAAAAGTGGAACCATAAGACATTAATATCAAAGTTAATTCTTAATGTGAAAATTTTGACATGAAATTCAGGGAAAAACAAATAAAGGCAAACTTCTAGCATTTTACTCTTTTCTATCTTTCCTTTCCTTATTCACAATTCTTTTGTTAATATAATAAACCATCGGACAGCTTTACCTTTCAACGTTAATAAATAAACCTCTCATATAGCCATGATATGGGAATTTTGGAACCCATGATAATCATAACCTCAACAAACAAACAAACAAAAAACCTCACCTTTGGAATGCAGGGCTAGACACTAATTTTATGAGGGCTGGAGACTGAGATCCTTTAAACTGAGGGTGTTGCTGTGCATTAGAATCAGAGAAGACTTAGAGCCTTTCTTGCCTAATCTTGTAATTTCCTATTTTAATTAACACTTTCTAATTTGATTCTGGGGTCTATAGTTTCTATGATGTGGAAGAACTACAAATGAAGTTAATGCCCTCTGAATGTATTGCTCTATGACGAAGTTCTACTCATCTCACCCTTGTGAACTAAGTGTACCAAATTTTTTTAACCACATCTCGCTTAAATAAAAACACATGCACACATACTTACAACATATACACACATCATTTCTCCTTTAGAACAAAATAGCAAAATAAAAAAATTTTCTTTATGAGTTACTTTAAAAAGGCATTTTTGGAAGGAAGTGTTGAGAGGGTGGTGTTAAACTTGTTATTTGATTAATGACTGGGACTCTTTACTTCAGTGCAAATCAGCAATTGTTCTGCAATTTTTAATCTTGGAGGACTTCCTAGGGGGATAGAGAATAAATAACTTGTTCTTGGTTACACAGCTAATGCACTCTTTAAACTTGAATCTAGATCTTTTTAATTCTAAGACCAACACTCTATCCACTGTAACTCAGTTGTCTTTAAGATGTATTGTCATATTATTCTAAAAAGAGACAATATAATCAGCATCTTTTTCTTTAAAAAAAATTGATTTGTATTCTAATTGTAAGGAAAAATTAAGTTTTCAATAAATTCTTAATATTTTTCAGAATTTTTCTTAAAAGCATCTTTAAAACTATATAAATTGAGGGGAAAATGTGCTATTTTTAATCTCCTAAATTATTAAGTAAAAAACAGAGTGATTTAGTGGATAAAGAACTAGCTTTGGGAAGATGTGGATTCAAGTTCTGATCCTGATACATTCTGGCTTTGTCACTTTGTAATTTAGTGGGTGATTTAGTGGATAAAGAACTAGCTTTGGGAAGATGTGGATTCAAGTTCTGATCCTGATGTATTCTGGCTTTGTAACTTTAGGCAAGTTTTTTAACAAAGTCTCTTCTTCTTCCTCTCCACCCCAAGACAGGCATACTTGTTTCCATCTCTCATTTGTGAATCTTCCATCTGAAGTATGGGCCCAGGGCCCAGGAAAGCCAGGCTTTACTCGCATTCCAGCCATACTTTTAATTGACCAGAATTCATCATCATCAACTGCCTTCTTACATTAGAATTTTCTTCCTTCATATTGCCCTATTTCTCTCAAACTCAAACTTTCTTTCTAATATATAAAATATAACCTTTGAACCCAACCCAAGATCATGCCCAGTTTAGCAAAAAAAAAAAAAAAAATTTAAGTATTCTCTAAGTGATAAGTACTATGGTAGATGTTGAGACTAAAAAAAGTAGAAATAAAACATTCCATTAGACTTTGACTTCTTTGAGAACAATACAATAATTTTTTTTAATTTGGGGTTTGGGTTTGGGGATGTGTGTGTGTGCGAGTTTTGTTGTTATTAACCTTGTATTCCCAGAATTTAGCACAGTGCTTGATACATAAATGAACTTAGAAGATTTTGGCAATTAACTGACTCCCTGCTCTCAAAACTGAACACTCTCAAACTATAATGAGACATCCAAGGATGAATACTGACAAATTCTGAATATACTAAAATCTGCTTTACAAAACAAAATATAAAGATAAATGAGAAATAAAAATAGAAGTACTCTATAGAACCTCCTTTTACAGATTAGATAGAAACTGATTATCGCATATTTAAGTACCTATGGATGTTCGAGAGGGTTTGGGGAAGCCTTCTGAGTTTATTGGCTCAAATCAGGAGTTGACTTGAGGGACCCCAAGGCTAGAATCACTTCCAAAATAGACTCAACAAACCTTGATTCATCTTGAAGATAATCAGAAATACACTAGATCTCTTTATTCTTCCTTCGGCTCCCACTCATGGAGTTTAAAGTTATTCCAAAGGGATTCTAGCCATTTCAAGTTGCTGTCTAGGATCTTCAGGGACCATCTAATAGCAATTGGAATGCTAAACAGGGTACAAAAGTTATCTCTTCTGCCAAGCAGCATGCCCAGGATAGATTTCCCAGAACCAAGTATAGGCCTCTCAGATTTGCCCTGGTACCTACAAGCAGCAAAGGTCTCAGAACCACCCCAAGGAATGTCTCTGCAAAGCTACAAGACCTACTTTCTATTATTATCAAATAATTAGAAACCAAGTAGAACCAAGGGCACCACAAATGTCACCAAGAAAATAGCCATCAGATATGATTTTATTGCAACAAGTTTGAGCTACTATGACTTGTTTTTCATGAACAATTTGCCTGCTAAAATGTTCAAATTCTAAATTATCACATGTTCAGTCACAGGGGAGAATAGGAAACAACTTGACATTATGAAAAATTCCCCTTCAATACAATTATTATAAATTTGAGATTTGTGAAGTATATAGTGAAAAATGTTAATTTACATGAATCATTTTATTTGATATTCACAGCAAATTTCTGAAGCAAATGTTATAGGCCTTATGAGCCCCATTTTACTGATGAAAATATTGAGGCCAAAAGAGGATAAATGATTTCTCTTAACCTACAGCTGATAGAGTAAGGCTTCAAATACAGGTTTCCCTGATCTTAAAAAAAAACTCTCTTGAAATATAATATGCATATTTAACATGTATAAGACTGCTTGTCATCTGGGGGAGGGGGTGGAGGGAGGGAGGGGAAACATCAGAACAGAAGTGAGTGCAAAGGATAATGTTGTAAAAAATTACCCTGGCATGGGTTCTGTTAATAAAAAAGTTATTTTAAAAAAAAAGAATGAAAGAAAAAATAAATAAAAATAAAAACTAAAAAAAAAGAAGTATTTTGATATAGAAGGTTAATCATAGCATATGATGCTTAGTTTATTCATCTGTTAAATGGGAATAATAGCTAGCAATTATATGACTCTTTACAAATACTATCTCATTTATTATCACTATTTTATAGATGGGAAAACTAAGGCAGCCAGGGGTTAAAGGGCTTGCCCAGGGATACCTTATAAATGAGACTCTGAGGCCAGATTTCCCCCTACTGTCTTCCTGACTTCAGATATACCATTTTATGTATTGTACCTACCACCTAGTTTACTCTAAGCTGCTACCTTTATTTCACAATTCTTTGTGAGACAAAAAGGATATGAGGTATGTAAAGTCTTTGGATCAAAGTATGGATTTTATAAATGCTTGATGACTGACTGTTTTGCAATCTTAATGTCAAATTTTGTTCTTCTGGCATTTCAAAACACTTCATAACTCTCTCCTCCAGGACCAACTCTCTTTACTTCAATCTCTTGTTTTCTTTCTTCTCTTCCTGCTTTGCCACAGGTAAATTCTGACCTTGCTTAAATTCCATTAACCTGTTTGGGCTTTAGTTTCATCATCTGTAAAGTGAAGACTAGATACAGACTTCACAGTCTTTAAGGTCTCTTCCAAATCAAAATCTATGAATCTATTATTTTCCCATCTTCTCTTCCAAAGTAATAGGTTAATGGTGTAGTCAAATGGGAACATATTGTCCAGGAAGAAAAAATTTTAATTTCCTTTATTCTCACCTCAAGCACAAAAGGTATCTTGAAATGCCAAATATGTGAAAGTTTTCAAACTCCAGGAGCCCAAAAGGCTTTTAGGTCCTCCCAAAGGCAAAAACCAAATAACAAAGAATATTTATATAATTATTTGAGATTTGTAAAGTATATAGTGAAAAATGTTACTTACATGCATCATTTTATTTAATATTCTTGAAGCAAATGTTGTAGGCTTTATGAGCTCCATTTTGCAGATGAAAATACTGAGGCCAAAAGAGGATAAGTGATTTCTCTTAACCCACATCTCGTAGGTATTTGAGCAATGCTTCAAACACAGGTTTCCCTGACTTGAAATGTGGCACTTTATATAATACAACATGATTCCACTCAGTATTGTATGATAAAACCCTCTCTTGTTACATGTCATAGTAGAAAAAATACTACATTTAGAGGCTCATGACCTGGGACTATAATTTGCTAGATGTGTATGATCTTAAACAAATCACAGAGCCCATCTGAATACCAATTCTCATCTGCAAAATAGGAATAATATTTAATATTTGCACTACTTACCTCTAAGACAATGCTTCTTATGTTTCTTGATCTCTCCATTTAACTTTTAAAATGTATTGAGGGCTCCAAACAAAAAGCTTTTGTTCAAGCAATGGACAGATTTTTCTCATATTAGGAATCAAAATATCTCATTATTCTTATAAAAATAAGTTTAACCTCACAGACATCCCCCTTAAAGAATCTAAGGTTCTGTAGATCATACCTCAAAAACTGCTTCTCTAAAAGATCTCTCTGACTTTTTGTGTGTGTTACTCTTTTTAAGTCTTTCTCTGTCTCTGTCTCTTTTTCTCTCTCTGTCTCTTTGTGATTCTGTCTCTCAGCATCTCTCTGTCTCTGTTTCTTTCTGTATCTGTCTCTCTGTTTACCCTCTGTCTCTGTGTTTCTGTCTCTGTGTGTGTGTCTTTTCCTTTTTTTCTGTCTCTGTCTCTATGTTTCTCTCTGTCTTTTTTTTGTCTGTCTCTCTGTCTCTGTCTGTCTCTGTTTTTGTCTGTCTCTGTCTCTTTTTGTGTGTCTTTATCTCTGTGTCTCTCTGTCTCTGTCTTTCTTTGTGTCTGTGTGTGTGTCTCTCTGTCTCTGATTCTGTCTCTCTTTTTCTCTCTCCCCCTTCCTCCATACTTGCTGTATAACTTAAAATTTTAGAAATTTGTTTGGGACACCAAAAAATTAATTGGCTTGCCCCATCATCACAAATAGCATGTGTCAGAGGTAAGAAATAAAATCAGGATAGGAAGACCAGTCTTCAATCTCCTACATCATGCCTCTCACTGGTACTATTTAATCCTTGGAGGATCAATCAAGATAAGACATAGTAAATGTTTTATAATCTTTAGATCATTATGTAAATTAAATTGTTGCATCATATAATATGTGGTTCCTCTTATAAGCATTTAAAAAGAATTTAGAAGAGAAAAAAATATCAGTGTGTTTTATTAAAAGCTTATTATCCTAAATTTAAATATGTAAGAAAGTTATATAGAAGCATAGCTAGAATAGTGCTAAGCTAAGAGAAGAGATGAGGAGACCACCACTCTTTCAGTAGGGAGATGGGAAACAAATTGCTAAGTGTTACATATACTTTCAACTATTGTCACTCTCGATTTGCTAGATTTAACTCTGTTTCAAAAGAAGGCTCTTTTGCGGGGAAGGGAAGAGTCAGAGCAGATATCCAGAAGTGATTTATCAAAACAAAAGTTTGTCAATAGAAGTTACTTTTAAAAAGAGAAAGGAAAAAAAAATAAGAGGCATGACTGTATTCATGAAACAGAAATTGATTTTTTTTAAGGTTAGGAGGGATTCCAAGGAAAGGCTACCACCAAAGTATTATATGATTGATGATAAGAAAAATTATTAAGATTCTCTAGGTGAGATGGAAAGAACCCAGGGTTAAAAGTTAGAGAACCTGAATTTGAATTTGAGCCTCTATATTTCATATATCTGTATTGGCAAGTGACTTCCAGTCTCTGGGCCTAAATTTCCTCATCTATAAAACAAAGAGGTTAAGCTGGATGATATCTGAGATGCTTTCTAGTTCTAAACCCTATGATCTGTAACAGATGGTATCTTACTCACAGTCCCCAAAGAAGAATAAATCAAGAAATTCTACATTTTAAAAAGGTTTTTTCTATGATGAATATAAAATCATACAGTAAAAAAAATCTAGAAAGGTCATACAGTATTATCTAGGCAGAATTTCAACTAAATGAGCCCAGAGAGATGCACCTGTTCAATTCAAAACCCTCTAGGAAGAGACA
Organism: Antechinus flavipes; assembly: GCF_016432865.1. Taxonomy (NCBI): domain Eukaryota; kingdom Metazoa; phylum Chordata; class Mammalia; order Dasyuromorphia; family Dasyuridae; genus Antechinus; species Antechinus flavipes. The sequence continues at coordinate 241,164,786 of NC_067401.1, forward strand.
TGCTAAAATCTTCCTTAGTGACCTTTTCAGCATCTCTCACACTTACAATAAGAGAATTTTTCCCCTTGTAACATTCAACCTAAACTTCCTGGAGAAAAATTATAGCCCATTTTCTGTTTAGTCATTAATGGAAAATAAGTACAAATAGACTCTCCCTTGTTGAATTTTCATATTCACACAACTTTTTCAATTAACCTTTCTCCTTTGGTCCTAAAGTTAATAATGCTATAAGTAAACTTATAAATTGAAAACTGAATTCAGACTCATTTCTTTTGGCTCCAGATATTTAATCTTCAGCTTGTTACATTTGGCCTTTCTCTTCCTCTTGAGGATGGATCTGTGTGTGTATATATGTTTAGTAATAGCTAAGTAAGGAATGGTTAATTTTAGTCTCAGGGTCAGAGCTTCTTGAACCTGTAGCATGTTTCTGTAGATATCAAGTACCTTTTCTGTGTAATGTTATGGATTTTGTAAATAAACCCAAGCTGTAATGGGGGGAAGGGGGAGATTCTCCATGTATTTCTAAACTCTGAGTAGGGTGTTCTTTTTTCCTTCCATCAGAAAGCTTGTCCTAATAAAATTCTCCACCTTTTTTGGACAGAGTAAGAACAGAAATGCTTACATGGTATTTCAGCTTCCAGATATCAGATGTGATTTATTATGGAAGAAGACAGCAGGCCCAATGGCTCTAACTGGCTTAAAAAGAGCCATTCTGTACTTTCTGCTTAATCATGTTAGAAGTCATCTTAGCATTTAATTACATTTCAGGTGCATTTCAAAAGGAGTAGCACTGTTGGTGTCATACATTAAAAATAATCTGAAAAATTCAGGTTATCTTCTTGGGCGGGAAAGCAGTGTGTTAGTACATCTAAATAGACTTGGTGTAAGATTTTAGGACTTAGAGAAAATAGTATCTAAAGTATCAAGTCAGTATGTACCTTGCAAAAACTTGACATTCTTCTCTAAGTGTCTCTAAAAATTATAAAATTCTATTTTTTCATTGAATCTATAAGTAAACAACATAGAAGATTATTAGGAAAGGATAGGGACTGGTCTAGAAAACTCTTACATAAGGAAACTTTCTGTGCCAAAATAGGTCAGAACACTGGTACATCTAGTCTTAAAGCGTTTCCTAGAACATTGAGAAGGTAGAAGACTTATCCAGGGTCACACAACTAGTATGTGTCAAAAACCTTGTCTTTCTTTAGATTCAAAGTCTATCATGTATTTCCTATACCAGAAAATATAAATGAAGATCAATAGCTTAAATAGCTTAAAAGAAACAAGGACACCTTTTCCAAACCGAAAGACCTTACTTTTTTGGATTTTCTTTGAAATGAGAGAATTTTTTTATAATCATGAGTGAACACTACACATCATTTCTTGATATAAAATTTCTTTGGGACGAAAGGAAGACAATATGACTAATCACCACAAAAGAAATTGGATACCATTTTGTATTTTTATGGGAAATTTTATGGAGGAAAAGATTCACATTCATCAACCTGAGTGGAAGAAACATATAGTGATTTATTTGTATGTAGAGAAAATAAGCTAGTAAATAGTAAAAAAGGAGAGAAATGGGACCTTTTAGGTTCATTTAGAACTGATATTGACCTATATACAATTAAATGAACTCAATTTCATAGAAATAGCACAAAAAATAGTGTCAGAGTTGAAGTCAGGAAGACTGGAATTCAAATCTGGCCTCAGATACTTACTAGCTGTGTACCCAGGGTAAATCACCTAACCCTGTTTGCTTTAGTTTCTACATCTATAAATAAGTAGGAGAAGGAAGTAGCAAACCATTCTAGTATCTTTGTCAAGAAAACCCACAAAGTTAGACAAGTCTGAAAAATGATTAAATCACAACTGTGAACTTCTAAGGTAAATTATTTCCTCCTCAATTTTTCCCTCAGTCAATGACTGACAAGCATCATTAAGAACTATAATGCAACAGGTGCTATTTTGAATTTCAATTATATTGCTACCTATGAAACAATCTCTCAGACTTTTATTTTGTTCTTTTAAAAATAAAAGACTATGTACTATATAATAACTGAAATCACTTCTTGGTCAAAAAGATCAATTTCTATGACTTGGGCACACAGTTGGTAGCATTGGGATTTTAACTAAGATCTCTTCACTCCAAGAATAACAGGGAAGAAGGAATGAAGAAGAGGAAAAGGAGGAGGAGGAGGAAAAGGAGGAGGAGAAAGAGTAGGAGGAAGAAAAGGAGAAAAAGAAAGAGGAGGAGGAAGAAGAAGAGAAAGAGGAGGAGGAGGAAGAAAGGAGGGGAAAAAAAGGAAAGGAGGAGGAAGAAGAGGAGAAAGGAGGAAAGGAGGAGGAGGAAAAGGAAAAAGAAAAAACCTATATCCAAAACCATCAAGGAATGTCAAGTTCTAATTAGCAAAAAGAAAAAAAAAAAATTTTCCGGTGGTTAAAGTAGGCAAGGCTAACATAACTGTTTAAACTTTAATATCTAAATAAATACATAGAATACTATGTAGCTATTAAAAGGTACTCCTAATGAACTAGGTTGATAGAGAAATATGTATATTTGTAAAAAATAGGACACAATAATCTGTATACTCTTATTACAACAATTTCAATTATATATGTCCGTATGTATATTCACACATATACACATTAATAATGATTTGGAAGGATATGAGTAGAAATGACAGAAATTGTGGGAGGAAATAATTGTGACTTATTTGAGTCTATGATAATAAGAGAAGTATAGACCTAGTCTGACACCAAATTAAGATTTGTTTACGTTTATTTCAGGAAGATCAGAGAAGAAGATATATATTATATATACTCCTATATCCCACAAAGCAAAAAAATAAGATGTTCCAAAGAGCAAAATTCTAATTATGAAACATGAATTATTCTGACTATGAAAGGGGGAGATGTCTAAAAAAGAAAACATGGTTATTTGGGAAAGTTGCCAATTAGGTAGTTTAATAGATGAAATGCCAGGAAGATTTGAGTTTACACCCACTCTCAAACATTTACTGGCTATATGATGGTGGGCAAGCCACTTAATCTCTGTTTACCTCAGCTTCTTCATCTATAAAATGGGGATATCAAACTCCCAATTCTCATCTCCATCACATTCATCTTGCAACTCTCACAGCAGTTGTGAAAATCAAATGAAATAATTGTAAAACACAGCACAGTGACTGGCACATAGTAATTGCTATATGTTGTTATCATCATCATTATTCACTCTGATTTTTAAAAATATGTCTAGAAGATGGAAATAATTAGTAACTCAAGATGAAGCATTGATTCTGGAGTCAGAGGAGACGTGTTCAAAATTTATCTCTGATGCATTTCAGTTCTTTGTGATTTGACTTTTTGTGAGTCATTTAGAAGTAACGGTTTTCCATTTCTTTCTCCATCTCATTTTATAAATGGGGAAAATGAGGCAAGCAAAATAAAGTGATTTGTCCAATATCACACAGGTAATAATTGTTTGAAGTTAGATTTGAACTCAGAAAGATAAGTTTTCATGACTCCAGTCTTCAGGCTCTCTCCACTACCACCACCTACTTTCCCAATTCACATTCTATTGGATTAGAAGAATTAGGATATCGTTATATATAACTAAGTATATTCAAAATATATACAGAGGCAAATGGAGGTAATCCCAGAGGAGAAGGCACTAGCAGCTGTAGGGAAATGAAAAAAATCTTCTTGCAGGAAATGGATTTTGAGCTGATTCTTTCAGTAAACCAGAAACTCAGTGAAGCAGAAGAGAAGAGAAATCACTCCCATGCAAAGATATAGGGATAGATAAACATGGAGATGGTCAATTTTCATAAAAGGCAAGCAAGTAAAATGTTCAAACTTTAATATAGTGAGCTTGACTTCCTTTAATTCCTGGCAAAATTCTCAAGCTATTATTGAATGGCTTGTTGGAGAAGTTTTAGAAATGGGACTATTTATTACTAAAAACCAATAAGAGTTCATCAAGAATAGATCATGCTATAGTCAGCTCACTTAATTTTTTAAAACAGGATAGCTGTGTTTAACATATATTGGACTACTTGCCATCTAGGGGAGGGCATCGGAGAAGGGGGGGAAACTGGAACACAGGGTTTTGCAAGAGCTAATGCTGAAGAATTGTCCGTGCATATTTTGAAAAATATGTTAATAAAAATTAAGATTGCTACACAAGAAAATATTGAAATATCATAGAGTTATAAATGGGTATGGTGATATTTGTGTAGCACTTTAAGGTATATTAAATTCTCTATATACATCAACTTCTTTGATCTAGTTCAAGGTTTTTTAACTTGGGTGAAAGATTCTCCAGCCTTATCTCTCATAGATCACAGGGGAATATAGGAAATAAATTGTGTGCTTTATTTCTTAAGCATAATTGCAAGGTATACTCTAGAATCAGTTTTATATTAAGTGGGAGTAAGGAAGTTTTATTAAATTTTAAAAATGAAAACCCCTGGAATGTAATCTTCTTGAAATTGGGAACTGTTCATTTTTGTCCTTGTATCATAAATGCCTCACATAAAGCACATAATATTTATAAATGTCTGTTGAATTGAATTGAATTAGTAATAATCCTATAAAATTGGGTCTGTGGATATTATCCCCACTTTCTACATGTAGCATACCAAGATTTTAGTGAATATTATTTCATAGAATTGCCAGGAGTTTTTAAAACCTCAAAAACTTTTAGCATGTTATATTTTCTTCATAGGCTACTAGTTAGCATAGCACTTCTCTAAAGTTTGTAAGTTAATAATTAAGGATAAGGCCAAGCTAGCCGAGAACTGTGAAACATTTGCTTCCTGTTCCCTCTCCTATTTTTCTTCCACCTTATTGTGCTTCCTAATTCTACCATACTATCTACCTGCCAATTCTTCCTGGCTTTTTGTTGTGGTGTCCCATTCAAGATAATCAATGATTATCTTGATATAATCAAGATAAGCAATGATTATCTGCTACCATCTGCCTATACTCCTCATCTACTTATCCTCCTCACAACTACTTTGGGTACAATCTTCAACTTGCTATCAAGCTGAAAATCATATAAGTTACTTTGAAACAAAGTTAACTGTTGTTGGTCCTTCTTTTTCAAAGATTAATAACATTATGAGGGGATAAGGAGAGTGTTTTACCTTGCTTGTGAATTGGATTTAATCCAATTGCACAAAATCGGCCTTATTGTTTCTCAAAGTCATCAAAGTCCAGCAGCAAAACAAAAATCAGAATGCGGGGCAACGGCCCGAGATGCAATGGATGACCTTAACATATTCAATGACCTTGGCACGTGCTTCATCCCCTTTCATGGCCATTAGAACAAATTATTCTTATTCACCCATTCCTCTGGGAGAAACTTTCACATGCTTGGGGTAGACATTTCCCTATCTCACTAATGGATTTGTGGACCATCATTTACCCTCAACCTGGTTTAGTCCATCTGTTGAGACAACTAATGAAGGATGTTAACCATTCCAGAAACATTTGTATTTGCATTTTATATGGCTCTCAAGCAGAAGAAAAGAAAACCATTGGTGACAAAATTATCTGTGGATATCAAATGATAGATATTTGAGGGTAAGAGAATCTTTCTAGAATCCTTCAAATCATATATGCCATATTGGTATAGAAAAGGTTCATTGTTGAAAACACTGGCTTTTCTTAACATGTCAGAACCTATTGAATAAGGAAAGATATTGGGCAGTCTGGAGCTTTCAGTAGGTGCTGGTAGAAAATGGATGTTATTGAATTTTTATTTTAAAGTCTTCTTATTTTTTTTCACGTTATTTTTGTAATTCAAAATAATCAAGTTCTAAACACCAAATGATGATATAAAAGAAGTGGAAGACAACAGTCCTACCTTACAGTAGAAGAAAGAATCTTCTTAAAGAAATTATCTAATTGAAAAAATTTATTCTCCATTTGGTGTTGCCATTTTTGGATATATAATGAAAAAATGTCTACCTCGACTTTTACATTGATAATAAAAAACTCTAATTTACTTATTTTTTATTATAGCCTCAATTTCTATATAGAAAAAATTTGGGAAACAAAACAAATTAAGCTATAAACATTTTTATAAGCTTATGATATGAAGTACAGTAAAAAGAGCACTAACTCTGGAGTCAGAAGGCCTGGGTTCAAATCTTACTTATGACACTGCCTGTGTGATCTGGGGAAATGTATTAAACCTCATTGAACCTCAATTTCCTCAACTGTGAAATAAAAACATTGGATTAGATGGACTTTGAGGTCACTTCCAATTCTCTAACTATGATCCTGAGGCTTGAGTTTCAATCTTCATTCTACTATTTACTATGCATATATCTGTGGGCAAATCAATTTCTCACCTATAATAATAATTATTATTATTAATGACATATATAGTCCTTTAAAAATTTGAAGAAATAATATAATTATTACAAGATGTATTCTAAGAAAGCCCAAAACATAAAAGTCTAACATGTAATTGTTAGTGGAATCTAAGTGCTTTAAAAAAAAGTCTTTGGATACTCTCCACCCATCTTTTAGGCTTATTTTTTTTTCCCAAAACTGGTTTTCATTGCCTTTTATATCATTTAACTTTAATGGCAATTATTATACACCAATTATGATTGCTTTATCCTTACTCTGTTCTGTCCTTGTATAATATATTGAAATACTATATTAGATTATATCATTTTATAATCATCTATATAGTATATATATACTATATACTTGTATAAAGAGTAGACATTTATACTCTTTATGCTATACATATAGTATAGTATAGTATATACTATTTTCAATCAGAGATTCATCTAAAAATTGAAACCACACAACATTAAATTTGTAGTTTTCTGAGCTTTGTGTTGCAAGTAACTTGATTTTAAAAAAAAACAGATTTCTGTCCTGTTTTATTTTCATCTTTATAGAAACTTATAATATGACTAATGAGTGATGATTCATGCAACTCTTGGCATATAATTAATCATAGGCATAGAAACCATCATCTTCTATGTAGTTTTTATCAGCCATGCTCCTTACTCTGCCTCCTCTCTTGCTTTGTATTACTAGTTTGCCTTCCTGCAGAAATATTCTGACATCAAAGCCATTTATTCCATATTAGGGTAGTGAGATATAGTATCTGGAGAAGAGATTCATTTCTAACTTAAAAGTATAATGAATTTTATTCTTAAACTTTTCATCACTTAGCTATTAGATCCTATGACAATTAGAATTTTCTCCTTATCTTAAGAAATCTCACTTAATGCTTATAAATATATACAAATGTATTTATAAAAAATATAAATAAACTTTTCATCTTTTATAAAAGGAAGCATTCATGCACCAAGCATTTATTAAGTATCTACTGTATATTAAAACAGCTCAATTAGATAGCTCAGTAAATAAAGCACTGGACCTGAAACAAGAAGACTTGAATCAAAATCTGGCTTTGGACATTTACTTACTGTCACTTTACCTTTGTTTACCTTAATGTGCAGAAGAAAAAAATGGCAAACTATTCCAGTATTCTCACCAAGAAAACCCAATGAACAGTATAAGTGTCCTATGATCCATGAGATCACAGAATCAGAGATGATTGAATAACAACTATGTATAAGAACTTATTAACATTAAGTATTCATTCAATAAAAAGTTGTGGGTGGGGAGCAGCTAGATGGCACAGTGGATAGCGTACTGGCCCTAGAGTCAGGAAGACCTGAATTCAAATTTTGCTTCAGACATTTAACAGTTACTAGCTGTGTGATCCTGGGTAAGTCACTTAACCCCAATTGCCTCATAAAATAAAAAACTAAAGCAGGACGAGGCCTCAGAAGTCATATAACCCATCCCCTTAATTGTACAGAAGAGGAAATTAAGATCCAGGGAGATTAAAAAGCTTGCCTAAAATTGTGTAAGTAGTAAGTATCCAAGGAAGGAATTCCACTAAGTCCTCTGAGAAATTCAGAGCTCATGCTCTCTCATTGTGTCACATTTCTTCCTGACAAGCCATAAATCTTTATAAGCACTGAAATATTAAAATATATTTTATAAATATGAACCATTTGACTTTTTGTTTATTTATCTGTCAAGTTGAGTTGGAATTATAACAAGGGAAAAATCCTGGTAAGACCACTCCTCATGCTAAGCTCATACTCTATTTAAACCCCCTGAGGCATTCATTGTTGGATTTTACAGCCTACTTTCAAAAAATCAAAGCTCACATTTTTTAAAGGATTCTGAAAAAAAAAGTGAAAGAAAAGGAAGAGAATCCAATATGAAAAAAATAAAAACCCTGGGATGGAGCCAACTTTGAAAAAAAGGGTCAAGAGAATAGAACATTAGTAAGTACCAGGAAAAGATAAAAGCCAAGAAGAAAGCATTCTGCCTTGTGCATGTATAAGGGCAGGGGTTGCAAGAGGACAGAACAGAGAAGTTCCTACTGCTACCTGCAGGAAATCCTCACCCGACAATTTGCAACACAGCAGGTGATGAGTGAGAATAAGAGATGACAGGCAACTGACTGAGCCAGCACAAAAGATAAGGAAGTAGAGAGGCAGAACAGTATGAGAAGGAAGAATCTCAAATAAAATGGATTAGTAGGGAAAATGCTTAAGTGGTAAATGGGCAGGTATGCTGTTGAAATAAAGGTGCTCAAGTCAATGAAAGGTTGTGATTAATATGTTATAGCATATGGTAAAGGTCACAGTTATTATCTGATATTTATTTAGAATGTAACAGGCATGTAAATACATATCTTTTCTGCTCTTCCAGACAATTTAAGCACTATCATTGCCACACCTTTGGAAAGTGTGAGCAAACCTTGTCTCAGTTAAATATTATAGTACTCTTACAGGAAGCAAAGTGCGTATAACGCATGTACCAATGGCAACTTTGTCCACTGATGGAGAGGATTTTTCTTCCCTCCAGAAGTGCATTACATAGAGCCCATACAGTGCCCAGCCTCAGTAATTATACATACCTTCTCTGAAAAATTCAGAGTACCTGTAGAGGGTCACAGACAATGGGGAAACTCTGAGTGAGGTATAAGACTCTTTAGCCCAGAGGGAACCTGCTAACTATGTCTGGTTCAGCTCCCCATTTCCCCTCAGGGCTCTCGGCCTTTCTGAGAAGTCAGGGGGTAACAATCTGTGTTGTGATTGAAGGAGAGTGATACCAAGTGGCAAAGAGTCATCTACGTACAACAGCAAGTTGTTTATGTGGTCTCATGTGCACAGTATATATTTAGTACATATGCAGTGTTGCTTTGGTTATATAAGGGTATGAGGGTATATAAGGGTGAAAGAACTGAGAATAAACAGACTCCATTTTTCCACCATCCTCGGAAGTCCTGCCTCATCACTTCTCCATTAAGATGGTATATTTTAATCACCCCGGCATGGAGGATCTAGAAAACACAGTACATTTTGTCACCCCAACTTGGGGCTCTAGAAAGCAGGATCAACAAGTACCAAATAAGAGAAAGGAAGGAACGAAGGAAGGAAGGAAGGAAGGATGGATGGAGGGAGAGAGGAAGGGAGGGAGAAAGGGAGAGAGGGAGGAAGAAGGCAGAACAGAAAGGAAAGAAAAGAAAAGAAAGAGAAAATTGGCATATGAACTTGGGGGTGGGGATTCTTGGCACTTAGTAAGTACTTACTGTATGTTTCCTGATTGAATATCAGCTCTTTAAATGGTCAGATGAGAGCAGTCCCCTGATATATAGAGCCACCATAAACAATCTTTTATTTACTGGCTTTTTTTATTCTTTTTTGGTGGTTGTGGTTTTGTTTTTGAAAGGCACTTGGGACTAAATGATTTGCCCAGGGTCACACAATTAGGAAGTATTAAGTGTCTGAGGTCAAATTTGAACTCAGGTCCTCATGACTCATGGATCAGTATTCTATCCACTGAATCATCTGGTTGCCCCACTTTATCTAATTAATAGAAGAGTTACCCACCCTTGTCTACCTAACTCCATTAGAACTCTCCCATTTGACCAAGAACAAGAAATCCCCAGGGTTTTCACTAGAATTCATTCCTGGAAACCACATCATAAAGCAAATCACTATAAGATAGATAGTATTTTCGATGTTATGATAATTTATTACAATTAGCTTTCAAATCCTATAAATGTATATAATATAGTATTTCACCCTTTCACCCATTTTTATCTCTTTACAAGTATAACTAATCAATATCAAATCAGCAGCAGATAACAAGAGAATTAAGAGGAAAACAATCAGTGTCTTTAAATCCCTCCTTCAAGCCTTTCCTGTAATCAGGAACGGAGGATGTAGTTCAGCCAACCATTTACATGTAAGGGGAAAGTTATAAAAGTAGCTACAAAGTCATTAACAGGAAATTTTCAAAAGAGCTTCGAAATATCTCTGACATAATTGCTAGAGTAGACACCTTGACTCCAATTGACTGCTGCCTTTGGAGCAGCATAAATAGATAGTCCCATGATGAAATAGTATGGCAGGAGGTAGCAAGAATTGTGTTGTTCTCTTTATTAGGCAATTAAGATTGAGTAAAAGAGAGAACTGCAAAGTAGCATTACTTTGAGATTGACAGTATTCAACTAACTGCTTTTGACACTTAAATTACTAGACTAGTTTCCAGGCCAAATTAGTCATTCAGCAAGCAAATCCTTTCCCTAATCATCCTCTTTCTTTACTCCTGACACCATACCCCTTCAAAGCATACTCATACAAAGTCAGGATGCTTTGAGCTGATACCAGCAGCTCCCTTATAGCAATGATTTTCTGCCCATATCTGCCAACAGAACCGCCATTCTTCATCAGTCCTTCATATATTTAGATACTATGTCACTCAGTCCATATATATTAAATATATATACCAATTTGTTATCTATTGTGCCTTTGAGTATAGTATAGTTTCCCATTTATCTCCTTTTATTGTCTTTTTACTTTCTTCCTCTCTAGCCCTAATTAATATCCCTGCTCTTTTTTTATTTCATCTGAAACATTTTGCTCCAATCCCTTATTCTAACTCTATATGAATTAATATGCTACAGGTATGTTTTTATGAATGTTTTGTGAATGCATTCATCTCATTCACATTCATAGTTATGATTATTGTATGTTTCCTGTCATATTGTTTTCCTGTATTTTTTTTCTTTTCCCCATCCTTTCCCTTCTTTACAAGAAGAAAATAATAAAAGTGAAAAATCATTTAACATGTTTTATTTATAAAGGAAGCAGTTTATTACTTCTCCCTTGTTCCCTTGATCTCTCTGAGCCCAATTTTTTACTTTCCTCTTTCCTTTTAATTACTCCTCTCATGCTCTCCCTTTCAACATTGCCATTTGTTTTGTTTATATCTATTTCCTTATCATCCTACCTTCCCTCTTATGATCCCCTCTCACTGTCTCCTCATATTTCCCTATTGAATTTAAAGTGTTCCTGTAACACCATATTTGTGGTAGGGGGAAGAAAAGTGGTGATATTCTTGTGTTCAATCTGCCTTTGTTTGATTCAGATGAAAGAAAGTTAATAGGATGTCTGTGTTCCATCTCTTTCTCCGTATTTGAATTTTCTTCACCTTACCTATCTCTATTTTGTGAAAAAGTGTTTCCTTCATCTTCCCCCTCTATTCCTTCCCTATAATGGTCCTCTTCTTATACTAAGGCCATAAAAATAGAACAAAACCACATGTGAACTCTCTTCCTGGCTCATTCATTGTTGTTGCTGATGTTAGTGGTGGTCCTTCAGGAAGGTGATGCTATGACACGTAAGTGAATTAAACTTAAGTGAAGGAGAGCTGTGCAAAGTCACTAGCCTCACTTTCTTCTCTGAAGCCATTTGGATCCAATGGCAAGATATAGATCAAGACAACTGGAGATGGCACTGGAAGCAATGGAAGACTACCTTTTTAAGCTATATTTTAACAGGTTGACTGATATAATACCCAATCCAGAAATTAAGGCTAGATAAAACTTGAAGCAGAGAATAGGCTCTTTTACCTGGTCAACACACACACAGACACACATACACACACATGCACTCATATCTGGGAGGGGAAGACCCTCAGACTTTCTAGCCAAAACAGAAACAATTGTTATTTACATTCACTCTGAGTGAATTAGGGCCCCAAAAAAGACTAAATGGGGCTTGTCCTGGGACTAGAGTTCTGAGAAGACGCCTTTTTTCTCTCAATTCATCCTCACATAGTTTCTTCCAAGTGATAAAATCTGCATGACTTTCTATGTTTCTCTTGTCTTTTGCATTTCCATTTCAAATATTTAACGGTTCTGACCTTTTCATGAGAAATCTTTGGAAATCTCCACTTTCATTAAAACTCCATTTCCTTGCTTCCATCTTTTGAATATGTTCTTTTAAAGTCTGAGTTGGCTGATGTGTTCCCTGTGGATATAAAATATATCTTTAAATAGCTTTCCCTTAATCCATCATCAGAATCATTTATTTGTATCTTCAGAATTTTTGCTTGAGAGCACTCCATATTTTTGGAATTGATTTCCCTATAGAAACATAACTCATTAGATCTAATTATTCTTGATCTAAAGTCTTAGAAATCTAGCAACCCGAAATGTTGAGCTGGCATCAACCATGTCTAGCTTTCTCTTTCTCATTAATCACAATTTCTAAAGGGTCCTTTGTGATGACCGCATTAGCACCCTGGATACTTAAAATCAGCCGGAGTCAGGATAAGCGAAAGTCCTTGATTTTTATTCTTTATCTAAGGGAGAGGAAAGCTTGCTGACATAGGAATCTCCTCTTTCTTCTCCTGCTCCGAGCCACCTCACTAGTCCTACTCCACTCTCTAAATCCTCCACCCAATCTCTCTATACAACAGATCAAGGCTGCACAGAGTAGTGGGCAGGACCATTCTTTCTCCAAGCATATGCTAATAGAGTATTGTCCAATTGGTAATTAGCCTTAAATGCTGGGACCTCAGTGCATCAACTCAGTTTCAGCCCATTTCGATCCTTCCCTAAAAAATTTAATCATTATTCTTCAGTTACCAACCCCTCTTTATTAACCACTCATCTTTGGAGAAATGAAGTTATGAAGTGGATAGCAGCACTAATAGATAGCCAAATAGATCTTTGTTGTATTATTGCAGACCAAAATCGATGTTATATATATCCATATGCTCTGTGTTATTTATGAAGCTTATGCAATATACTATAAAACCATTAGACAACCAAAAATGCTATATAAAATTCACCTGCCATCATGCCTTAAATAAAGTTTATAAGATGTAAAGATAAAAAAGCCTTAATTGCAGCTCTCAGTGAGCCTGCAATTTAAAATACTTTTTGCTAAGGATATCAGGAAAGCCTGAGATATGTTCAGAGGATAAAATTTTTTGCAGAAAAAAATTTATGTTACTATTTGTTTCAAGGGTTTGTTCTTGTTGGGGAGAGGGAAAGTAGAGCTAGGGATAGCATAATCCCAAAAAAGTTATTGATGAACATTAAAGAAGAAAAGGAAGGCCCTGAAGAATCACATACAAGAGGGATAACTTTGAAAAGTACATGACGAATTAATTCAATATTTTAAAAGAGAAGAAAGCTATACATCATAAAGATTCAGTTTCCTTTATAACACTTTCTATTCTATATATATGGAAATGATCTTTTTATGGGACTTTTAATCTCAGGATTTAAAAAAAATTAAATTTAAAAAAATATTATGCTATTAAGTAGGTTGTAATCATTGACCAAAATATATGTACATATTAACCATTTCTGCACTAACATAGCAAATCTGCATTACTTGCCTTTTAATTAGTATCATGGTTTCTATACTAGGAACTATGTGGGGATACTAAAAATTCATCCACATCATACAACTTCATGACTAATTGGTACTCCTGGAAATATCAGTTTTTGCCTGAATCTACAATATTAAAGCAATCCACATATTTTTCAAAGATAGCAGAGCTCCAACTCCAGTCAGAGTCAGTCCAGTACTTGATAAAGGAAAAAGCATTTGATTTGGAGTTAGAAGAGAATGTGTTTATTCAGTCATGTACAACTCTCTGTGATCCTTATTATGGAGTTTTCTTGGCAAAGACACTGGAGTGGTTTCCATTTCCTTCTCCAGCTCATTTGGCAAATAAGGAAAATTAGACAAATAATTAAGTGACTTTCCTAAGGTCACACAGCTAAGAAACATCTGAAGTCTGATTTGCACTCAGGAAGAGAGATCCTCCTGACTCCCACCCAGCACTCTATTCATTGAGCCACCTAACCGCCTGTAGAGAACATGCTTTTCTGATAACTCACTGATTCTGTTTCTTCTTTTGTAAAAATGAGGATTGTATTGACATCACCTCCCTTACCAAATAGTTGAGAGGGAAGTGTTAGGTGAGCATGAAGGTAATAACTATACAAATGTGAGTAGTAGTATTTTGGACTCTCAATTTTTGAGCCCCTGAACCTTAACAAAAACCTTTGGGAATTTTATTTTTCAAAAGCCACCTCCAAACCTGTTGGGAACAATGATACCTCTCATCTTTGAGATGAGATCCCACAGATATCTAAAGAGAATTACTAGGCATTTGGCTTCACTATGGAAGAACATAAGTAGCAGACCTGGGGAGTAACAATCAGTAAATGTATCTGACTGTAATATGATATGACAGTAGGATTTCCTCCACCAATTACTAACATGGGAAATGTCTGTGAGCTGTTTTTCACTGGGAGCAGATTCCTCTAGATAAAAAGCAATTTACAGACTGAAGCATGCTTCAACAATTTTTAGTTATATATATTTTGTAAAGGACAGTTTCTTTCTTTAAAAAAATATAAGATATTCTATACTATGAATTTTCTGGGTCTGTTTCAGAAACAGTAATAGCAATTTTTTGTTTTCTTTTGAGAAATACATCTGCTATGAATTAAAACATCTACTTTCTTTCTTACTGAGTTAAGCAATAAAATAGTACCATACCTTTAACAAGTTCTAATGGTTGTCAGTAAGGATTTCTAAAGCTCATAAAATGGAAGCATGTAACTACAATGGTATAGTAAAAATTATGGTGGCAAGAAAAGACATATGGACAGATCTGTGAAGGCAGAAGGAAAGATATGTCTTTCTTTTGCCCACCTTAGAATTTTCTATTTTATGTAAGTTTTTCCATATCTGGTTATCTATGAGAAGAAAAGCTTTAAAAGAAATGCAAAACAATCTTTTCCAGCATGGCACAGATAGAAGGGTAGGCTACAGCTAACTGGTGTTAGAGAGCTGGTAAGCAATGCTGTGTGAGGAAAATCATGGAAAAACAGCAGAAAGAACAACAATTCAAACTTGACTCAGGCTATGGAATTCTAAAGGAAATACTCTATTTCCTGATCAATAGTGTGTGGTTTGAGATGAGAAAAAGGGATAAGGGAAATCACCAGAATGAGAGGGTGATACAATAGAAATAACAATAACAACAAGAACTAATATTTATATAGTACTTACTATGTGCCTGGTAATAGTCTATGCACTTTAAAATGATGATCTCATTTGATCCCACAACAATCCCAGAAGATATGGGCTGTTATTATTTCCATTTTACAGATGAGAAAACTGAGGCAAACAGAGGTTAGATGACTTGTCCACAGTCAAAACTCTATGTGATTATCTGAAACTGTATTGGAATTCAAGTTTTCTTGATTCAAGTCCAACCTTCTATCCACTGTGCCACCTTCACTATCAGAAGATATAGATTCAAATCTTGCTTCCCTTATGTGATATTGTTCCTCAGTTTCCTCATATGTAAAATGAGTGGAATGAACTAAATTGAGGTCCTTTGTATCTCTAAATTTGTCATCTGATGATTTCAGAGGATAATCATTATTAATCATACAGAAAAAGAAAGAATATCTAGTAGCTACTAGGTCAAAGAAGAATAATATTTCCTTACTAGGATGGGCATGTACCTTTTATGTAAGGTACTATCAGTTCTCTAATTAAAATATTGTAATATATCCCATATCATATGTTCTTTTTTCTTCCATAGCAAAACATTTAATTTCTCTCCTATAATAATAATAAAAGCACAATATTATTATTCTATTATTTTATATCATTTCAGTTTCTGGTTTTTCATGACCCCTTTGGGGGTTTCTTGGCAAAAATAGTGGAGTCATTTGCCATTTCTTCTCCATTTTACAGATGAAAAAACTGAGGCAAACAGAATTAAGTGAGTTGACCAATATCACATGGGTACTAAGTGTCTGAATCTTTATTTGAACTCATGAAGATAAATATTTGAGTCTAGTACTCTATCTCTTATGCCACCCAGCTGCCCTGTTCTATTGTTAGTAAAAATTAAAAGTTATTTTTTCATCAGTGGAAATTTGCTTGTAGTAATGTATCTATAGTTTTTCAACTTCAATTTATTGTACATGGCACATGTTTTCAATCTGTTAACCAAAAGATAAGTGTAACCTATAACCACTGAACAAAGATAACCATCCAACAGAGGTACCGAGACTACAGCTTAGTCTGTTAGTACTATGTTTTAACCAATTAAGTCATAATAATTTGAATTGGTATTATTGTATTGCTTGCTTCAAAGTTTTTTGTATACATCATTTCATATAATGCTATACAAAAACTTAATAGCATCACAAAACTATCTGTGCTAAAGGAAAGATTTTATCATGTGTCTTAATTCCATTGCCTTCATCATTCTTTTTTTCACAACTTCATTTCAAAAATAACCAAAATTGCTCTTTCTTTTGCCCACCTTAGAATTTTCCATCTTAAGTAAGTTTTTCCATATCTGGTTATCTCCAGGAAAAAAAAATTTTAAAAATGCAAAACAATCTTTTCAAGCATGACACAGACAGAAGAATAAACCACAGCTAACTGGTGCATTCAGTTACTCTGATACACAGTGAGCTAGTAAGCAATGTCATGTGAAGAAACCATGGTGAAAGAGCAGAAAATATAGAATTCTTTTAGGAAATGGATTCTATCTTCTAATCAACAGAAATGGGTGAAAACAAAGACAAAAATGAGACAGTCTCTGTCCTGAAGAAACTTGAATTCTACTTGGGAAACTATGAAGTACATTTGTTTTTTAACATTTATCATAGACCAAGGGGAGGCAAACAATTGGCCAAAGAAATTTTTTTCTGAAATAATGAAGTATTTTGATGTGTTCACTTTTAAGAAAAAGAATTAGCCTTAGCCAAGAAAAAATCAGAAGAGAAATGTGATGACTTAACCATAGCTGAGCTGGAAAGTGACAAGCACACCTTGCATACTATATGTCATCCAGAAGAATGACTTTTAAAAGGTTGTTTCTCTAGGAAGAGGAGGAACTTTCAATGAAAGCAAGGATAGTACACTGGAAAAAATGTTCTTTAAGAGATTATAAAATGTCAGTACATAAATAATGCTTAGTCTCTTTGGGTCTCACTTTCCTCATGTGTAAAATGAAGTCAAATGAAATGACCACCATGATCCCATCCTGCTCTAGAGATATGATCTTGTTGAATTATGAAAAGCATCAAATCTTTCATTTTAAGCAATGGAACAACCATCTATCTGCCTGTTATTCAAGCAGCTATGGTTTATTGAGAGCTTCATATAATATTTGTTGGATTAATCTTATCTTATTATGTCCCATAAGCCTGTATTACTCATTTTAAAGGGGTACAAAAGAGACATTTAGTAGCTTCTTTTAAAATGCCATCTAATCCTCATAGTCTAAAAGATTAGAGTACAATAAAGTGTTGTCTCTACTCCAGAAGTTTTAGCCATTCCCCAGAGAATCTAGTGATGATCTTTACAGCTGAGACAATTCATAATAATCAGAGAACTGTTCATTTGAAGAATCATTTCATTTTTACTTTATGATGCTATAGCCAAGAAATAGATGTGATCTATGGATATTAGAGTACATGAAATATTTTTTCTGAAACACAAATCAAAATCCAGAAAATTTAAGACCTTACACAAATTAAACAAACAAACAGAGGCTAGCTTGACAATCTTCAATAAAACCTCTTACTCAGGTTTGATCATTTGGAGAGCTACAAATGTAGAGGAAGCCCATACTTGCAAATGAGTTCTGTTCTAAATGTTCATTTTTAAGTCTGAGTTAAACTAAGAAACCACTTTCCAGTAGAAAAAAAATGTTATAAATGGTCACTAGATTGCTTGGCTTATACCCAAAAGGCTATTTAATCCATGATATAGATTAAATGCTTTGCATTTGCCATGACAAATAGGAAATTATATTGTTTTAAATTTAATTGTTAAACAAATTCTAAAAAATTAGATTGATTAAAGAGCAGTTTTTCTGTATCTTAAGTGCCCATGCCCAAGGAAAGCAAGTTACAACTTTTTCAATATCCCCACTATATGACAATTACCTATACAAAGTACTATCAGTTTTTCTGATATCTAGATGGCAGAATAAGAGAAGAGGAATTATGCGATGAGAGGTAGAAGGGGTTCCTAGCAAATTTCTAAGCATTTCCAAGGCTTTTGGAGGTTCATTTACTAACCATACTAAGTACTAGCAAGTATTTGTTGTCCGTTGTATGCAACATCTACTATGAGAGAGGTTGAGCCCTACTTTGAATAAAACAAGGCCTCTCCTCAGAAAGAACCTTTTGTTGTTGTTATGAGGCAGTTGGAGCTAAGTGGTTGCCCAGGAGAGAGGGGCACACAGTAAGTGTCAAGTGTTTAAGGTCAGATTGGAACTCATGTCCTCCTTACTCCAGGAGCTATTGCTCTCTTCATTGTGCCACCTAGCTGCCTCTCTATTCAGAAGGAACTTAAAATTATCCTGATGAATTATCTATCATGCCTTGCATTTATAGAGCCCTTTTCAATTTACAAAATGTTTTCACATGCATTATTTTATTGAAAATAAACCTGTAAGGTAGATAGGACAAGTCTTGTTGATTTCATTTTTACAAATGAGAAAATTAAGGTACAGACAAGTTAAAATGGTTAATCCAAAGTCATGCGACTGATATAAAAAGTAGGAAGGATTTCAAATCAAGATATGAATAAAATTTACCAAATTTTTATCATATATCTTCATACTATATGTGATGTGCTGATGGAGTTATAAAACTTCTCAGAATTTGAACCCAGCTCCTCAAACATCAAATTCAACACTGTTTTCATTGTTCCAATGTTCTGAGATCATGAAAGGATTCATGGAGGAAGTGGAATTTGAGTAATACCTTCAAGGCTTGGTAGAATGTATATATAGATAAAGACCAAAATATGTGTAAATATTAACTATATTATAATATATAAACATATGTAAACATAAATAAAAGTATTTTAATATATTTATATATAAACTTTCAATATATCTATATGTAATATCTAACATCTAATTTTTTGTATATAACATATATATAGAAACATAGAAAAATAGTATTTCAAAACTGAATTTCTTGAATTCAAGTTAATATATTTTAACTTTGCAATAGCATGTAAAATATCAGATGTATAAATATATGCATATATGTATATATAATATTAGACATGTGGTATGTGTAAATGCACATTATATATATGAATATTGTATATGTATATATGTTCCTAATCTATATATGTAGTATTTGACATGTTGCTAAGTTGAATAGAGAACCTGAATAGAAAATTTACAAATAGTCATTTCCTGACATCCTTTTGTTTTGTTTTTTGTTGTTGTGAACATCAAGGGATAAACAGTAGCATTCCATCAGAAGAGTTATAATATATAAATAGAAAGAAAGAAATTTAATGATATTACAAAATTATATAAAATCACTTTTCCTTAAAAAAAAATTAGATTTCAAGGAAAAAGCTACAGCAATCAGATTTAATAGAAAAGTCTATTTGTCTTGATGTTAGGACAAGAGATAGAATCTTTTAGATGACAAATTCTAGGACAGAACTTTAAAAGAAAAGAAATGTCCCATGATCTCTAATAAGGTGTTTTGGTTTTGTTTTATTTTTTTAAGTAAAGGAAATTGACTTGGTAGAGTAGAATGAAAAGGAAAAAAAGAAAAAGATGAAATTGGAAGGGGATATATGCAACTCAAAGTCCTTTATTTGGCCAGACCTCTGGAAAATGAAAGCACTAAGAATAAATTTTGCCTAAGTGCAGATGACTATCTTCTGCCAACATCAGTTCATTTTCACTGATGAAAACTGAAGAAAGTAACAGTTGCAGCTTAGGTGAAGAGAATTACCCAGCAATACATTTATCAAGCTGCACCATGGCTCAAGTCCAAGGCTAGTATCGTTGGAAACACAAGAGTAAAAGAATGTAAGTAGACACTTAAATCATCTCCAGTATTCTCCATTCGCCTAGCCTAGACCAAAAAGAGAAGAGGAAGATACTATACACACGGAAACAAATCAAGCAGAAAATTGTGTGTTGAAAGCAGTTCACCCCTTGTTAGATTTGCTCTTCCAATTTTTGTTGGAAAAATTTTGTTCTTTGCAATAAATTTATCTCCTTTAAATTTAAGTAAGGCATTTTAGATTTAAAGATTTAAAGACTGACTGCCTGTCCTATTTATTATGTAAAATTGGGTTAAGTCAAACCTGCAGCCCTTGCTGAAGAATGCTTTTTAAGAGAAGGAAAACTAAAAAGTGAAAATGGCAAAATGGTACTTTCATATGATTGGGGGAGAGATACTGGGGGAATTTCATCTCACTATGATGAGTTATTTCTTTAGCTTCTGCCATGGAGAAAAATAATAAGAAACAGGATATTTTAGAGCAGAGTTGCTATTTGAAAGTGACAGGGACTGTGTAGAGGCAAAGGCACTTCTTCCTCATCCAAAAAATTATAGTTTCTGAAACATAAGCAGAACTTCTATGAAAAACAGCACATATTGCCAAAATGGAAGAAAAATTCTCAGATAGGACTTTTGACTTGAAAGATTCAATGTGAATTGTTGAGGGGAAAGTTAAGAATTAGTTTTAAAAGTAGTGAATTGGTCATCAGTTGTTTTCTTTTTGCTATTTTTAAATTGCTCCAAAAACAATTATTGACCTTTCTGTTTTATGTTGTATAAGTTTCAATAATAAAAGAAGAAACATATCATAGCAGAGTAAATAAGAGAAATCAGAAAGATTAGGTGTTTAGATGTTTAGATGTGGGTTCTGGTATGTATTGACATCTTAAGAAGATGAATCTTAAGCAAGTCATTTAACCTCCTCTCATCCTGGAAACTCCTTATGACAACAATGCTAAATTCAAAAAAGATTACTGATTTGCATCAATGGAGAGAGTTTCTATACCAGAAACTATTAGATTCAAAAACTGAGCTAAATTTTATTGTGACATTTAGTCGTTTTAAACATAAAGTCTTACATTTAGGTTCAAGAAATTTATTGTACTAATATAAGATAGAGGAGATAAAATTAAATATGATAGAGGAGATAAAATTAAATATTCATCCATCTATTAAAAACAATAATAACGACCATGTTTTAGTGAACTGCAAGCATATGATTTAGTATGAAGTAGAAGCAAAGTGGTATAATGGATAGAATGCTAGATTTGGAGTCAGGAAGTTCTCAATTCAAATCCTTCTTTAGACACTTTCTTACTATGTGGTCCTGGACAAATCACTTTACTTGTCTCAATTTCAGTGTTCTCATTTGTACAATGGGGATGAGAATAATAATAACTTTCTCATAGGGTCATTGTGAGGATTAAATATGATAATTATATATAATGTTCTTAAAGACCATATCAGCAGTTATCAAAGTGTGATTAGGCATCCCTACAGACCCTAAGACTATTTCAGAGGATTTTGGAGGCCAAAATCATAATGCTAAAACATTTTAATATCTAATATAGCAAACACAAATCAAAGTTCCTCAGAGTCCTCAATAAGATGTCAAGAATCACCAAAGTTTATAAATGATAGCTATTTTGCAGTTTTTTCATTAGGCTATACTAAAAATGGCAAACCTTTCAGAAATAAGGGTGTAATTGTCCCACTGTTGTTGTTGTTTGTCCTTTGTTATTGAGGAGGATCATGACATCAGGGAAGTGATTCCATGACATGCAAATGAAATGGATTTAAGTGAGGGGAAGTTGTGCAAGGTCACCTGCCTTACTTTCCCCTCCAGAGAAATCTGGGTCCAGTGGCAAGATATGGATCAAGATAGCTGGAGATGGTCCTGGATGAAATGGGAGACCTTGGCTTTTTTTAAGCGAAGGTTTGACTGAGACTTCACCCATGACTAAGACTAGGCAGCAATTGAGGCAAAGAATCTCCTCTTTTACCTAGTCCAAAATATTTATAAATCTGGGAGCAGAAGACCCTCAGGATTTCCTGCCAAAGAAGAAATGATTGCTATTTACATTCAATTTGAGTCAAGCAGGATCCAAACAATGACCTATTGGTGGCCAATAAGAATCAGATTAGTTTTAGTTTAAGATGTGATCCTTTAAAAAGGAATCTAACCAGTAAAACCCCCAAGATATCTTGCGACAGTTCAGCGTGTAAAAGAGAAAGAAAAAAATTCTTTTAAGAGCATTTGTAGGTTAGGGTATGAGACCTTATGTTCTCTGCCACAATCAGACTGCTTCTAAAATATCACATTCAGGTCTGGACATTATATTTAAGGAAAGAGAACATCCAGAAGATAGTAGCCAGGATGGAAAAAATGTCTTGAGTTCATGACATGAAGATCCATAAAAAATTGAGAACATTTAGTCTAGAGGGAAAGAGGTGGCTTAGAAAGGACATGATAACTATCATCAAATACTTCAAAAATTATCATATGACTTATCTAGACCTCTCTTCCACAGTGATCAATAGAAGGAAGATGCACATTTTGGCCAGTTGTAAGAGGAAAACACCTTAACTTATAATTAATAGTTAAAATGATCTTCTTTGGGACATAGTTTCTTCCTTATGGAAGTCTTTAAGTAGAGATTAGCTGACTGTCAGTTATCATAATAGGGATTCTTGATTTATTTGTTTTACTAGCTATTCAAAGTTTGATTTGGAAGGCTACTAAATTCCTTTCTGAGTCTGCAAATCAACTTTTCTAAATTATCATTTTCCCTATCTCCAACAATAAAATTAGAGTTCTGGACTAAAAACAAATGTTTACATTTTAATCACAAAAGAAGGCGTGAAAAATATAATGTAGTGGTTCTCAAACTTTTGTTTTCAGTATCTTTATCCTATTAAAAATTATTGAGGATCTCTCCAAAGAGTTTTTGTTTATCTGGATTATATTTATAGACATTTACCATATTGGAAATAAAAACTATTTTTGAATTTGTACACCCTCTAAAAGGGTTTCAAAGATCCCCAGGATTCTCTAGACCATACTTTGAGAACCACTGATATAATGCCTTGTTTCAATGGAACACACTTTCATGTTAAGTTCTAATAGATGAATTGCTTTCTACTATTATTTAGCATAAGGAATAACATCTCAAGATGAGAGGATAAAAAAAAAAAGATGAGAGGGTAGATTGTCAGCATTTTAAATGATAAAAGAGTAAAAAGAGCAAATTACATAAAACATAAAATGATAAATTATTGAATTGAGCAATAATAAATATCATGCCCTTGAATGCCAAAGTTATCCTGTAATTGACTAAACTGCCATTCTTCTCCTTTATCCTTTACAAATTAATTCAAATATAACATTTAAAAATGTTTACAATGAATCTTCATGGGTCAGAAAGAATTTTTTTGGTTGTTGCAAATAAGCATACATGTGTGCATAATTGTGAAGTTACCTTCAACTACTCTGTATTTATTTTGCATGTTTAGATTTATCTACATTGTCTCCCTCATTAAAGTAAGGGTAGAGACTGTTTTTGCCTTTTTCTTTTACTCTAAGTGCTTAGCACACTGCTTAGCATATAGTAAATGCTTAATAACTAATCTTTGCTGCTTACTTGAATGATAGGATTAATCAATTCATTCTCCCCTTTTCTCCTCATCTGAGATCTATTTGATCCCTGAGGTTGTTTTGCCTCCCTAAAACTCTACTGAAATTGTAATCAGGTTCCTCAGTATTTATGTTCCCTTCATCCAAAAGTAAATTGAATTCCCAGTGAATGGATTGGCACTGGAATAGAAACTGGTATACAAACTTATCAATGTTGCAGTACCTGACCTAGAATCATGGTTCTATAATAGACACATTTGACATGGATGGTCATAGAAATTAAGATCAATAAACAGTTGTATTGATAAGTAAAATATTTAACAACCAGCTCTCTGGGGTAGGAAATGTAAATACTACACACTTAAGTTTTATCTATATTGCTAACATTTTCTGTATCACTTTCACAAATCTAGACAATCAACAAAACAATAAATCAAGGGCTGGTTAGTAGCATCTGCTGATTTCCTAGGGGTAAAAACTCACACTGAATATTCAATAATCTCTTCCCAGGACCCAGTCCAAGCTAGTTCACACCCCTAGATAAAATACTAAGAACTACACCTTATCCACAGCCAGAGAAGCAATCTATAAAGTGTTAACTTCTGGGGTCTGGGAATTTAATTCAATTCAACCTATATTCATTAAGTTCCAAAGAAAAAGACACTATACTGGATAGATATTATAGATACAAATGGTAAGATTCAAAGGAACATATGGCCTTGAGAAGCTTACATTCTATTGAACTTATAATATATAAAGGGCTAGTTAAATAGAAGTAAATCTGAAAAGGAGAAAATATTGATAACTAAGAGAATCAGAAAAGTCTTCTTTTAAGAGGTGACTCCTGAACTGAGCTTTGAAAGAAACTAAAGATTTAAGAAGTGGAAGGAGAGAGAAAGTATGTGCTATTTATAGAGGACAGCTTATAAAAAAACACAGGGGCAATAATAGAAGAAAACTAAATTGGAGGAATAGCAACGAGGGTGATTTTACAGGCCAGAGTATATGAAGGAGAGTTGTAACTGAAACACCTGTAAAGGTAAGCTAGAAATAAATTATGAAGAACTTTAAATATGAAAGAATTTATTTTTATCCCTCTGGGCTAGAGGGAATCTTATGAGCGTTCTTTAGCTGAGTTGGATATGGAGAATGAAGGCAAATTGGAGTCATGGATTGATTCCAGGTCATGAAAGTGGTTGACTGATAGGTGAGTCAACTAGGCCCTGCATTTTTATGCTGGACCAGGATGTTTCAAATAAATTCAAATACAGCCTCAGTAATTTACTATCTCTCTGGGCAAGTCACTTAACCTTTTTCTGCCTCAGTTTCCTCAACTTTATGTTTATAATTTCACTAAACAGCAAATTTAGGCTGGGAAAGAATATTAAAGATCATTTACTCTATCCACATACATGCATACTTATTTTAATAATAAGAAAACTGGGTCCAAGAAAAGTTCAATGATTTGCCAAAGTTTGCACAAGTAATAGATGGCAGAGAAAATACTTAACTTGAATTCCTCCAAATCCAAATGGAAGAAACCTTACTGACCATCTAGTTCACCCTTTTTTCTTGCAAATGAGAAAGCTGAGGCTTAGAGAGGTTAAATGTCTTTTTTTTTAATTTATGGAATAAAATAAGCATTTCCATAACAGTACAATAAAAAAGATGGTTGTACATGAAACTATAAATCTACTATGTTCAATTTGATATTCTCTTCAAATATACAACAAATTATTATGTACTTTTTTTCCTTCCCTCTTGACCTCCCCTCCTTATCTTAGATGGCTATCATTAGACACAAAAAGATATATCCACATTGTTGTATTTTTAAGTTCTTTCTCTGGATGCAGATGGCATTTTTCTTCATATGTCTTTTATAGTTAATTTGGGTATTTAAACTAGGCAAAATAACTTTTTCACTCAGTTGTTCTTAAAGAAACATTGCTGGTTGTCTTGGTTCTACACGTTTTGCTTTTCATTTTTGTGCATCTTTCCATGTTTTCTAAAATCACTGAGGTCATCATTTCTCATAGCATAGTAGTATTCCATCATTACAATCATATATCACAACTTATTTAGTCATTCCCCAAATGATGGGCATCCTTACAATTCTAGCTTTTTGCTGCCATAAGGAGAGCTTCTATAAACTTAGGGGTTTTTTTCTTCTTTCCCTAATCATTTTCACATATATTAATGATTTATTATATATTTTGATTTATTGATTATTGATCCTAAAAATAAACTTGTAAGGTAAGCCAGGAAATTATTTTCTCCACTTTACAGATGAAATATCTAAGACTTAGAGGAATTAAGTAGTTTCTTACTTGTAGCTCACTTGTAGCCATGAAGTGACAAAATGAGAACGAAAATTCCAGTCCTTATTCCATGTTCAATGCTCTTCCACTGGGCTCAGTCCTACTTGAGACCAGCCCTGGCAATTTATGCACAGTTAGATGCAAAATCTATTACATGGACAAGTAGATTGAGAGGATTGAGAATTTTAAGAGGGAGAGTAATAAAAATTGCAAAAATATATGTGTAGCTATTAAGAGAACAACGAAAATTAATAATAAAATAATAGTTTGGGAGATTAAAGTTTGGAAGGAACTACAGGAAATACAAATATTATTGAGCCCTAGATAGGTGTTACAGGAAAAGCAAAAAAGAACACACAATCATTAGAGCTTACAATTTAGTAGAAAGACATACAAAAATAACTCTAGTGCAAAGTATACTGAAAAATTAAAGAAAAAAAGACAGAGAAGACAGTACTCTTGATTAGAGGAATCACAGAAATCTTTTTGCATACAGTGAGATTAGTCCT
Organism: Antechinus flavipes; assembly: GCF_016432865.1. Lineage (NCBI taxonomy): Eukaryota > Metazoa > Chordata > Mammalia > Dasyuromorphia > Dasyuridae > Antechinus > Antechinus flavipes. The sequence goes on from NC_067401.1 coordinate 241,191,489, forward strand.
TGTTGTTTCAAGGACTGAAAAGGTCCAGAAAGAAGCTAGGGACATTCTGGTATAAAAGTGGTACTCTTTTGCTGGGCCACATCCTCCAAGTTATCTTCTCTTCCACATCAGCCTACACTGAATTTCTTAGCTTCTCTTCCCAAACAGTTGAAGTTCTTTGAGATGTGGCCCATTTTTTAGTCCCAGAAGTCAGCAAGAGTTTCAATAGGAGAGTAAAGAGGATTTCAGGAAACTAGGGAGATGAATCCCTGGGCCTGACACAATATATATAAAAGATAGAAGCTATAGGAAAAGAAAAGGGAATAAGAAAAAAAAATATTCTGGGTAGGGTTTGGGGTGAGGTGGCTGGGAATATTCTTTTAAAGGAGCAGAAAAAGACATTTGCTCAAAAATACCTTTCCAGTAAGGAGTATTAATTAGGCGTTATTGCCATCTATGTTTAGAGTAGAATTAAAAATATATTTCTGGACATAATTTTTCAATAAAAGTTCTATGGAATTTCCATATTTAATCCTAAACATAGCCATGGGAGCAGTCCTTATTTGAATGTCTTATTATGAGCAAAATACTAACATATGATAGTAAGGCAAAGTAGCTAGAAAACCAAAGTGTGGGTTTTATATCTCATTACATATATTATACTCAATCATGTATTTTATAATGTTTGTATTTGTCTTCCTCATCTTGGTGCATTATTGCTGATTATCCCTTATTGCTGGTATATTCTCTCTCATCATTACTTCTGAAAATCCCTTGCCTACTTTACAATCTAATTCCTTTCTTCAAGTTCAGATGTTGCCCATTCAATTAAGATTTCACCTTCTGTAGGATGCCTTTCCCAGTGTCTCTCTCTTTCTCCTATATAACTTACCAGAACCTTCCCCTTAAAAGTTATCATTCAACAATTTAGTAGGTATCTTATGGATACCTATTGTTGTCCCTCCCATTAGAAGCCTTGAATCCAAGTTCTGGATCTGTCATTCACTAGCCATCAGTCATTTAATCCTTCAGAGCCTCAATTTATTCATCTGAAACATAAGAGTAATAGTATACCTCTTCTGCTAATTTCATATATATTGAATAAGACAATATACATATATATGAAAATACTTTTACTATTACAGTGTTATACAAATGTGAGAATTTTCTAAAAAAAAAAAAATTAAGCATTAGCTTGAATCTTCCTTCTTCCCTCTCTTTTTGTCTTCTCTTTAATTGTTCTCTCTTCTATCTCGCTTATTTTCTTTTTCTTCCTCTCCTTTTTTCTTTCTTTGTTTATTCTCTTTTATTTTTGCTTGGCAACCATTAAGTGTATAATTAGGATTAGGTTTCTAATACATCAATCTGGGTAAATTGATCCTATATGAATTTCTTATATGTTTATTCCAAGCTCATAAAACTTAGATTTTGTGTGCCATACTAGCATCTGGCCTTCAACTTTCTTTAAAGATTTTGCACTGTTCTCATATTAAAACTGAATTATTCTCTATGCTGACATTTTTGCTGATGGTTTCTATGTTTTAAAAAGTATTGCTCAGGCATTTTTCCTCTTTATTTGGCAGAGTACAGACCTGCTGTCATTCTTCACTGCAGCAAACACATATATAAGCATTTAAACTGACTAATTGAATCTAAGAGAGAAGGAGAACTATAAGAATAAAGACATGAAAATAAGTAGAAGTGTCTGAAACTTCTGTTGAATTGAAGTGAATCATCACAGATTATTTCTATTATTTGATGTTAACATCATTTCCCGAATTTTAGGTGAAATGACTTGAAAAGGTTTCAAAATGTTCAGTCCCTATCTATTAAATGAGAGTTAGACTGTAACCCTCCCACTCCTAGTATTTTATGACACAATGACTCTGATGAACTAAAAATGTTGATGATGTGATAACAATGATATATTGCCTGCTAACAGAGCATTTAGGAGAAAGCAGGCACTAATGAACACTTGATGAATCATGACCACATATATTTTTGTCCTAATGAATGGATTAATTCATTTAATGAACTTACAGATCTTTTCTCTAATGAAGAAATCTCCTCCTCCCAACTCCAATTATTTTAAACTCTCTTTTATATTATTGTAAGAAGCTTTTGTAATTTATCAGCAGTAACAATTAACTAGTTTTATTTTTTTTACTATTTATTACATAAATAAATAATGGTTTCATAGTTATATACCAGTATTGAGTTAAAAGGATCCATATTCTCTCTGAGATTTATTTGAGAATATTACAAAAGCAAAGAATACTTAAAAGACTAAGATGGCAGTGATGTGTACATGTATATTTTTTAATTCTATACTATTACTTTGTATGGATGACTATTCAGTAAATTATGTAAAAGAAGATACTTGTATATTCATCTTCACTCAAAACGGATACATCAAATAAGACTGAATACTAAAATTGAAGGCCTTTCTATTAGCAATCTGACATGCCATGAATGACAGCATGGCAAGAAGAGTACAAGGAATCAATAGTAGAGGGACTTTGGACATGTAGGGTGGGAATGAGAATGCCAAAATTAAGATATGACCAAAAGAAATTCTAATATAAATACCCTTGAGGCTAAATACAAAGTGTTAGGTTATTACTGCCAGTATTGAATGATAAGAAGCTCATTATCTGTGCTTCTGTTTACATCCCTCATCTCATCTAATTATTCATTTAAGTAAAATCCTGCTTACCTATGAGCACATGAAAATGAACCTGACTTCCTGATGGGAAACACCAGACTTGGAAAATTCAAGCAAATTATGAAAGGGAAACATGCTCTACAAAGACCCATAATCAGGATAGAAGTTTTTAATCAAAATAGTCCCTACCTTGGGAATAGAAGTATAAGCAAAGCTCAGCACATTAATTTGCTCATTGCACTTTCCTGCTATGGGTTTTAACCAAAGCTTGCCTTTAATCTTAACACAAATGTGGGAAAAGGGCTTCTGGACATGTAGAACAACATGATTTTTTGTTTATATTTCAAGAACATTTAAAGCCAAATTCTGTGTGCAGATATGTGCATGGGCACGTGTGTGTTGCATATCTCTAATGGAACAGAATCACAGTCACTGACAAGAATCATTATTAGTCTCTATGGCAGCAGTTTTGCATCTCATATTTTCATAGAAGCACAAAGCAGAAAAGGAGATGTCTCATATGTCTTCTTTTCAGCTAAGTTTATTGTTTACCCAGGATTAATAATGGGAAATAATCCTTAATACAAATCAAAAAAGAGACAATTCAAGTCTCATCCTAAGCTTTTCCTGGTCATAATCTAATAAGTCACCAAGACCATGCTTGCATTAATATGTCTAAGAAAGCCCTCCAGCAGCTGATATTAGCTTACATTCCACTCCCCTAAGCATTTCAGTAGAGCATTTGTAAAGAAAATGTGAGTCAGAAGAGAATCAAAAATAGAGATTCTGAGGGTAGCAGGGAGGAGAATGATTACTATAATGAGAAGCTGTACATATGGGCAGCTCACTCTTTGTAATAATAATTGTACAGAAGTTTGGAGGTATTGCTGGCTCATTAACTATAATAGAGTAAGACATCAGCATAACAGATATTTGTGTTCAGCCTGATTCTTTCATTCTAACTCTGCAGTGAACTCTGAAGCTTCAAGTGAAAGAACTCCACCTCTTACAGTTTGCTTATCCAGGATAAGAGGAAGCTGAATTCTCCCACAACTTATGTAAATCCTGAGGATGGTTCTTTTTCATCCCAGTTTCTAATATTCAGGCTTGAAAATTATGCTTCTATATGGAAGCTCTGTTACTTATTTGTATGCTACAAGCCAACTTGACACATATTAGGAGCTTAATAAATGCTACTTGTCTGATTGACTAAGGATAAGTTAGGGAGAAACTGGAGCAATATTTCATTCCTTAGCACCCACAGAAAATATTTGCCCTAAACTTGATAGAGTGCTTCATAGCATTCTCTTTACGTCTGGTTCTTCCTTCTACAAAATACCGTAGTACCTATGTGAACAATTCTTTCAAAAACAAAGCACCTTTTAACAAACTTGATCTGGATAATGAATGAGTGAAAAATGTTTATTAAGAATATTCTATGTCTGCACATGTATAGCCTATATCAAATTGCTTGCCTTCTTAATGGGGGAGGAGAAGATGGAGAGAATTTAGGACTCAAAAAATGTAAATGTTAAAAATTGTTTTTACATGTAATTGGGGGGAATACTAAATTAATTTTTAATAACTTACCATGTGTCAAACAACATTCTGACTAGTAGTATACAAATACAAGCCCTAAAGGAGCTTATATATCAATAAAAGAAAATAACATATAGAGAAGAATGGTGTCAGGGAAAGGTGATTTAGGCTGTGGAGTGACAAAGATGGATGGGGAAGTGATCAATTTGGCAGTTAATCACATGCTCTTTCCCAAAGCAATAATACTATTATTTTGATATCTATGGTCAAAATATGAGACAGAAAGAAGAGATAGAGAGAGTAGAAGCAGGGATCAAAAGATAGGCGTATGGTTAGAAAGTGACATTTTGGGAAAATTTTGGTCTCTTCTTTGCTAAATTGGAGGTAAAAGCAACTTAAGAGGAGGAGACAATGATCCTATCCCATGTACAGACCTCTTCTAAGAATATCAGTACTCAGGCCTGATTAATGGCAGGACCTCACTCACGGTAATGTGGGAAATGGAGCACACACCAACCAAGCTGCCTACAGTCTGCTTTGGCCTTGAGCTGAAAGGAAATACTCCTACCATGTTGTTCAGGAATCTGAGAAGTCATAGCACACCTCGCTGTCAGGAGCAGGTACAACAGAATTGCTCAAGATGGCACAGCTGTGAAAGAATCCTAGAGTTTTTAATATTTCTAGTTCCTGACACCTGAGTGTTAGGAAGCAGCTTAAAAATGCATTTTCTGAATACTGGGAGTCCCACAATGTAATTATAGGGAGCATCTTGAAGAAGGAAGGCTAAGAAAGTAGAATTGGGAGGGGAAAAAAGGCTTCTATGACAGATGAACTTTAGTTCTATCAAAAGTTCCAGTACTTTTTCTGTTTATTTCATAAGGATGCAATAGAGATGGATTTAAATCAGAAAAATCTGAAAAGAGAGAAAGCTAGAGAAGTTATATTGTACTTTACAAAAAATAAGGATAGTTATTTAATTGAATGTTGTGTGGTACTATGGAAAGAGCCTTGATTCAAGAATCATGTCTGACCCCATTTGGGATTTCCTTGGTAAAGATAATGAAGTGGTTTATCCTTTCCTTCTTCAGTTTATTATACAGATGAGCAAACTGAGACAAATGGGATTAAGTGACTGACTAGTCACACAGCTAGAAAATATCTCAATCAAAAGATAAGATTTCAAATCTGCTTCTGACACCAACCTACCATCTTGATGTCCTGGAGAGTCACTTCATCATCCTGAACCTCAGTTTTCTCAACTATAAAAATGAGGCCCTAGATTATATGGCCTCTGAGGTTCATTCTAGCTCTAGGTCTTTGATCCCTTCATTAGAGCTTAGTTTCCTTATCTGTAAAATTGACATTTTATGGGAATGATTGGAATAGAGTTTTGATTTTAAAATCAATGCTATTAACTCAAAAGTCAGCTCCAAGAATTAAATGGAATAATGTATGTAGAACATCCTGTACACACTCTCACACATTATTTAAATAATAACTATTATTATCAGTGATGTTGGAATAATTCTCTAGTGCATTATTGTGGAAATGATCTTAGATTTTCTAAAGGTCAACAAAGGTCAAGTTCTAGAAGGTTATTTCAAGCATGAAAAAAATCTAAACACTAACCAAGAGTTCTGTCTGTTGTCCTAGAAATGTCCTAGCTAGAGCAAGTGCAGTGAGGCACATCACCACATAGTTGATCATAGGTGATGCCTTATTTGGATTGTAGTAAATCATGAAAAAGATAAAAATGTAAAAACAACTCTTGTTTTTCTACTTCATCTTTTACAGTGATGGTGACAAAGTGATAGAAGAAGCTAAAGAAAGTACAAAGGATCATAAAGAATTTAACTAGTTAGAAAACATTTGAAGTAATCAATGAGGAGTAGTTATCCAACCGTCTGACAAGAAATGAAACACTTAACAGAAAGAAAATATGGTTAAATAGAAGGATGATTCACATTTCTTCTCAGATAGGCAGATAAATAAAGAAGTTAACTGAATTTATTTCATCATATCCCCCATTGCAATGTATAACTTTATCAACTCTTAGTCATCTCACCTAGCAATACATCCATCTATACTTATACATATACACCTACAATGAAAAAATAAAATGAGTAATAAATGCATATTGTCCAGATTATGATGTATAGTTGAACAGAAAATCCATTAAGGTAACCCAAAACTTTATCTGTATATTTCTTGGACAGTTACAAAGTATGGATTATTGTGTGGGACCAAAACTTTGAAGAATGAAGAAAGTAAAGTACATTGCATTTAGAAAATTGACCAGGTCTTTTAATTATCCCAAACTATTCCATATAGCAAAAGACTATCTTTTCATTTCAGTACTCTTTCTGCTAGATATTTAAAGATTGAACGTATAAAACACCAAAAAAATGCAAATTACAAAGAAACTAAAAAGTGTGGGAGACATGATTAGGTACAAATAAGCCATAGAATATTAGCAAAGCTGGCCTATGTAAATAGAAAAGGGAATTAACAAGTCATGTAGAGATTTTGAGTGAAACATGTAGAGAACCAAAATAATGTGCTCATATTCATGAGATCTTAAAAGAATCAGAGAATGATGCCCATGGCATTGAACAGATTTTTATTAATAAAAAATAAACTGGGACAAGAGTTGGGATAATGAGATATAGACAGGTTGCAAATATTAAGAGTGAAGGGAATATTCAATTTGGAATGATCATGGATTTAGCTAAGTATTTAAGGAAAAGTAAAAAAATGAGCCTTGGACTAGTGGATAAAGTGATGGACGTGGCATCAAGAGGACCTGAATTCAAATCTTGTTCAGATATTTATTGTTCATGTGACCCTGAACATATCATTTAATCTCTCTCTGCCTTGGTTTCCTTATCTGTAAAAATGAGGATAATAATTGTCCTTGATTCATAGGCTCATGTGAAGATCAAATGAGATAACCTAGGTAAAGTGCTTTGCAAAATCTTAAAGCAGGAAATAAATGTTAATTATTACTTTGCTATAATAACTTCTCCCCCCCCAAAAAAAAAAAAAGAATAAACTGACATCTATATCTTCTGAAAAAATCCAGGAGGAGTAAAATCAAGAGACCACATGATCATAGGTTTAGAATGAAAGGGATGGAAGAAACCTGAATGTTCATCAAGTCCTAAGTCTCCTTTTTACAATTAAGGAAATTGAAGTTCAGACAGTTTAAGGGAAGGTGAAGCTACTTTTGAATCCATATCTTCCTGATTCTGACTTCAGAATTCTAAATCCACTGAACCATGGAGGAAAGGAGAGAATGATAAGCTCAAGTGGAGCCCATGGTTTCCATTATTGACTTAGGGAGTTGTTGAGTCAAATTTTAAGATTTTTTAACTACTGCACTATGTAAATTGCAAAGATGGAATCATTATTATTATTGCATATGCATTTATCCTGCAACTTTGATACTAACCATAGCTTGCACAATATCTTAAATATGAAACATACTTAAGAAAAACCAAAAGCCTGGGTTTGAAATTAGTTGTAGTGGGTGGCAGACATCCCAGAAAATTTGTTCTGCCTCATCATGCAAGAGGAGAAGAAAGCTGGATGGCATTTGAAAAACTGGAGCACTTTCAGTGATCCCAAGCTGCCTCTTTGGATGCTCTTCCATAGAAAGGCTGTGCTCCAAGTACAGGGGGGACCTTTTATGTAGTTGAAGATAAACTGTGAAGTGCTTAGGTTGCTTATGAAATACCACATCAAAGATAAAATGGCCATATGCTACTTCATTGATGCTTTTTTATGCTTAGCATTTTACCAAGAGTTTAAAGTCTAAGCACCCTGGTTCTAAAAAAGGGGGATTCTTCCATCTTTATACCTAGTCAATTCATAATAACAAGTCTCAATATAGGAGGTATGAAGAGAGGTGGGAAGCAGATTTAATCATCCTTAAAGTGTAGAAATACTCCCAAACCACTATATACTGGAAACAATAAAGACCCAAAAGGAACTTTTCTTCATATTTCTATTATGTACTTCAATTCCATTATCTTATCATTCTTTCCCTCTCCAATCTTGCATTTATTCAGAAGTGTTATGATTTTAAATATACAAAAGAGCCTAATAGATAAAAAGTGACTTTAGAGTTAGAAAACCTGAATTGATCTGTGACCTTAGGCAAAGCATCAAAGTTTTCCATACTTCAGTATGCTATAATTAACAATAGGACCATTTTTCTTGTTTGTCCTTTGTTTTTGAAGAGGATCATTGACAACATGGAGTGATGTCTTAAATTGCATATGAATTAGATTTAAGTGAGGCTGAGTTGTGCAAATCTGCCTTGTTCTCTTTTTCTGAGTCATAGAAGTCCAATGGCATAATAGTGGGACCATTAGCAGCTTATAGATGCTTTCCACCTCTTATCATCAGAAAGTTATAACCTTTAACATTTTCTTCATATTATTTTTACTTGAGAAATGTTCAAATGGCCTTTTTGCTTCTTTAGAATATATTAATGATGTTCATCCTTTATTTAAGCTTCATCTAATTTGTTACTCCTTTATTAAAATATAGCCAGACCTTTATCTATTTGTCCTTAGCTTCCCTGCTTTAAAAATATATATTTTAAGTTATGCCTTTAAAATTGAATGAATCAGCAACCTTCTTTTAATGGTGAGCCAAAAGGTCTAACTTGCAATTCTTGCAATTTGTTTGGCCCATGTAGAAATGAACTTAGTCTATATATTTTGTAGACATAGTCAAATCATCACAAAAATTTTTTCTTGAGTTAGTACTTACATTTCTTATTTTTGGATTATATTTGCCAACCACAAAAGTGATTTGATGAAGTAAATTGAGATTGGATAACAGAATTTCCAAATTGTGTACAATCATAGAATTATAGAATTAAAGGGGACCTTAAGCATCCTCTGGTCACATTTTCTATGAGATTAGTTGTTCCCTAAGATTGTATTTAGTTATAACACTTCAAGTATGAAACATGTATATGAATATAAGTGAAACATGGCTCCCTCTCAGTGGAGGTATGGAATGAAATATACTTTCTCAGATGTTGTCAATGTGTTCACTTCTTTTCTTGGCTGTTCTAGGGTTCTATTTTGGGAGGAAAGGGGATGGATTCATTTGGAGTTCCAGTGATATTTTTAAGAGAACATAAACAAATTTTGTTAACTTTGGTATGAACAATATGGCATAGTGAATAGAGACCTGGCTTCAGAATCAAAAGCCCTTTGTTTCTACCTGTTTCATATGATTGTGTCGACCCTTGCCAAGTTTCTTTAACCTCTCAGTGTCCCCAGGCCATTCTCTAAGACTATAAATTTCAGGACAAATTTGCACTAATAGAAAAAATTCCTCACTGTTAAAAAGTATACATATATACAAATGTATACATGTATATTTGTGTTTATGCATATTATACAAAGAATTTTCCTATATCCTAGTGTGTACATACATATATACACAGAGATAGATGTATATATATGTGTGTGTGTGCATGTATGTATAAATATGTATATGTTTTTCCTGTTGTGTGAATTGATACACACACACACACATATTTTCTTAGTGAATACCTCATAGGGTTGTTTATGAAAATAAAAAAGATAGTATATGTAAAGTTCCTTGCAAATTTTAAACTACTATGTGAATGTCTATTATTAATTAAATAATATCTCATTATAATTTCTTTCCAGCCTGAAGTTTATATTTACTACTACATGCTTCCCAAAAAGGGAAAATGAGTGTTAGGAAAATTCAAACACTTTTAGTATTAATACTAATGTTAGTACTAAACTATTAACTAGCACAAAAGATTGCCGGTTAGCAGCCCCAGGTTCAGTTTTCTGACTAGCAGGAGACCACAGTTTATTTTTGAATACTCTATAACATCTGGCATAGTGCTAAGTCAATAGGACATACTTGATAAATATCTGTGGATTATTTGACTTAGCAACATATTTTTGTCCCTAGGTAACATAAGATTTTAGGAATTACTAACAAAATTACAGAACACAAGCCTTGAAAGGGACTTCAGAAGTAATGTGTAATCCCTAACCCTAACCTAAAAGTAGTTCACTAGATAGAGTACAGGGCTAGGGTCAGGAAGATTCATTTTCTTGAGTTCAAATCTAGCCTTAGATATTTGCTAGCTGTGTGACCCTGGGCAAGTCACTTAACTCTGTTTTCTTCTATTTCCTCATCTATAAAATGACCTAGAGAAAGAAATGACAATCCACTCCAAAATCTTTGCCATGAGAGCCCCCAATGGGATCATAAAGAGTCAGACATACCTGAAAAAATACTGAACAACAACTTATTACAGAGAATCAGAGAGAGCTGAAAGGGATCTTAAAGTGCATTCTCCTCATTTTACAAATGGTAAAATGGAGGAACAGGGAGCCTACTGTACTAATCCAATATTTCCCCAGGTAGTTAGAAGCAAATATGGAACTCCTAACTCATGTCCTTTGATTCCAAATGCAGTGCCCTTTCTATTGTCCCATGATGCTTCCTAAGCATGAATCCTACCTGCCATATCCCTGATAAATGAAGCAGCCATCAAATCCAAGTTCTTGTTTTTGACACAAAGTTTAACCAGTCCCTTAAGGGAATCAGTGATGAACATTTGACTTGGAAACCATTCTCGCTAGTTTCCATTTTTAATTCATCATTTTTTCCTAAGGAGTTTTTAATATGAAAAGGAATTTTTGTTCTAACAGATCATCTACTTCTGCTGCTAATTTACTACTTGAAGGCTCAATCCCTTGAGACACATCCATCATTTCCCAGACAACTCCCCATGGTCTTGGAAACTTGGGCTGAACTCTATTTTTAGAAAACAATAGGCAGCAGAAATAGGTGAACTTAAGAATGAAAATATCTTCTCTGAAACAAATAATCCTTCAGTGAAAGTTGAAGGAGGAAAAATGATTACAGGTCCCTTCTCTAGGGTCTTTTCAGCTCTAGATCAAAAATTCACAAAATTAGAAGTTGCAAAAATGCATAGAATAAGGACCAGATTAAGATTTTTTTTGCACTTAGACTCACCAATATCTAGGACAGTACTTGGAATATTGTAAATACTTAAGAAATATTGAGTGATTGATTGGACCCGTGATTTCATTGTTAAAACACTCCCAGTTAAAGAAATTTCCTTTACTTATATAAGCACTTTCTCTGAAAATTATCATCTTTTTAACATGCTTAGACCTCTAAATAATTAAGTGATTTCTTCAGGGGACACACAAACAATAGATTCAGAGATAATACTTGATCTAAGTCTTTCTGGCTTTGAGCCTGTTTTTCTCTCTACTGTACTTAATTTAATCCAAAAAAGAGACAGTATGGTATAAGCTGGAAGGTCAATCTTTGTGTCAGGAAAACCTGGGTTCAAGTCTGGCCTTTACCACCTGTATATTCATGAGTGACCATGATCAAGTTGCATAAATCTCTCAGGATTTTAGACATTTCTTTCTCTAAGATTTTAAGTTACAAATGAATTTCTTATCTTCCATTATGCAACTAAACCCTTCTCTGCTCCAAAACATTAATAAACACACTAAATCATGGGAAAAGATTTCTGTACTTAGATATCCACATAATCACTTTATTGATGGTGACAGTGAGAGGGTTGTAGGTTATTTGTGGATTTTGAAATAAAAATAGCTTCACAGATGCCTCTAATTCTAAATCCATTAATTGGGTGAAACAATCAGTCAAAACCATTGTTCAGCCTGTAGACCATGAATTAATTTACTGTTTCAATAAGTTGTTTTGGCATTTAAATACATGCTATCTCAAAGACTATAGTATCTTTTTAGAATATGTCAAAAATGAATATAAAAAACTTTGTTCTTCAACATATATTAACAATGTAACTGAAACTGAAGATAGTATTTATTTAAATAGCTTTTTATTTTCAAAATATATGCAAAGATAGTTTTCAACATTCACCCTTGAAAAACCTTGCGTTTCAAATTTTTCCCCAGTCTTCCTCCCCACCCCTTCCTCTAGACAGAAAGTAATCCAATATATGTGAAACTCGTACAATTCTTCTATACATATTTCCACATTTATCCTTGCTGCACAAGAAAAATCAAATTGAAAAGAGAAAAAAATGAGAAAGAAAACAAAAAAGCAAGCAAACAACAAAAAAGATAAAAAATACTATATTGTGATCCACTTTCAGTCCCCATAGTCCTTTCTTTGGATGCAGATGGCCCTCTCCATCACAAGTCTTTTGGAACTGGCCTGAATCACCTCATGTTCATCTGAATTGATCATCGCATAATCTTGTTGTTGCTACTCATAATCTTGTTTCTACTCACTTCTCTCAGCATCAGTTCATGTAAGTCTCTCCAGGCCTTTCTGAAATCATCCTGCTGGTCATTTTGAAGATAGTGTTTTTAAAATATATTAGGAGATATTTTATTTCCAGGCAGAGGAAAGAAAGATTTCCCCAAATTTCATATACATCACTATTTGCTTTTATGATTTGATAATATATTGGAATTAGAATTAAAAGACCTAGATTCTGGCTTTGCCTTTACCAGTTCTAGTTGCATAAAAGTAATCTAATTTAAAGATGATAAACTTTTCCCCCATAAAATTCTTTTGTCTTGAAGCACAAAGGTAACTTTAAAATATTAATTAATGTTGCTAGAGCAAGAAATTATGAGCTTATTAAAAGCTACACCATTGTGAAAAAAGAAACACACTTAAATTGTTCATATAAAAAAAATCAGTTCTATAATATCTACTGCTATCCTATTCTTTAATTCCCACTTCTCTCTTCTTCTATTTTAGATTTTGGAAGGCTGTGCATTTTTTTTCAGCCTAATTAACTATCCTTGTCATAAGAGGAGGCGCAATAAATTATAATAAGAACTATTCACAGGCACCTTCTATGTACACAACACTGTATTACACCCAAGAGAGGATAGAATAGTGAATAAGACATGAACCATTCTCTCAAGAAACCCATAATTTTAGAAGAATGCTAAGACAGATACACAAATAATTCTGATTTCCCTCAACTTATATTAATAACAAGGATCAGGCTTACTTGAAAAGTTAAGATGGTTAACTACATTTCTTCTAAGAATGTATAAGTTTCCACCTTGCAGAATTTACCACTGTTTTAAAAATCTAAATCTTTTTATAAAATTTTAAGGGAAAGATAATGGAAACTATTTCCTTAGAATAAAGACAAATTAAGTATTTCAAGAATTTTCTCATCTCCACAGTGCTTATATAGATATAGATAAGAGAAAAAAAGACTATTTTTATTCTGTTATAAACTCTACTAAAAGAGTAGTAGATGAAGCTTAAGATTTAGAATCAGAAAGCTCTTATTTCAAATTTCCCATCACACAATTATAGCTACACAACCTTAGCAAATTACTTTATCTCCCTCCGCCTCAATTCCTCATGAATAAAATGTTAAGTCTGGACTTGATGGCATCTAGGACCTCTTCCAGCTCTAAATCTGTGATTCTATAAATTAAAGGTCATTTTTTAAAAATTCAATACTATAGGAAATTCTCTTCAAAATCTTCCCAAAATCAGTATCCATCAGACATTGGCCAAATGAAATAAAAATGTGTGGCTATTTCAGTATTTTGTAATCCTCTATTAACTTCATGGAAATGAAATTTATGAAAAAAAAAGTACAATCAGAAAGAATTTTGCTTTTGTAATATGTGTCAAAAATCTCTGGACTGAATCCCAGTGAGATTTTCATGCACTTTAACTGTGACAAGCTTAAGAAAAAAATTCCAGAAAATGTGACTTGTTCATCTCTCACTTAGAAAACTGTCTGAATTGTTTACACTAGGAATGAGCTAGGCAGGTTCACTCTTGTTTCATAGATGAATTGTTTTGCTGTGTAGCACCTCAGTCTATGCAGCCTTTGTAGATGGCAAGTTTCAGAGACCTTTAGTCATGAATTGGGGGAAGGGACTAAGCATTTACACAACACTCCTTATTTGCCAGCAATTGTACTAAAGGCTTTACAAATGTTTTTTTCAGTTGATCATAGGAGTAAAGATGAGAATAAAAGAACCAATCAATCAAATAGCATTTATTAAGCACTTTCTATGTTACAAGCACAGTGCTAAATACTAGGGATACAAAGAAAAGCAAAAAATACTACCTGCTCTCAAGAAACTTCCAGTATAAAGAAGACAACAAGCAAGCAATCATGAATAAAACAAGTTATACACAAGGTAAATTGAAGATAATAAACAGAGCAAAATCCCTAGCATTAAGGAGGATTAGGAAGGGCTTCTTTCAGAAAGTAGATTTTAGCTGAAACTTGAAGGAAACCAAGAAGTAGAGACCAAAGAACTGAAAATTTTTCAGTGAGATGATACACGAAAAGATGCTTAGCTAAAAGGAACCATTGAGATTATGTAATTCCTCATTTTTATAAATGACACAATGGAGGCAAGGATTACACAGGTAGCAAGAAGCAGAATGTACTTTTCCAACAGCAAAATCATGACTATCTGTATATCATTTCAAGTCAATAATACTATATCTCTGCATATAGTATAAGAAAACTGGCCAGAGAATCTAGTTGTTCTCTGTTCAGTACATAACAAAATATTTGGGGACTATTGTTCAAATAATATAACTTTGCATTTGATATAACTACTACATTTTTTTATATCAATTGCTTCCAATTAATGAGTCCCTCATCAATGATTGGTAGTTTAATTGTTCGAATTTTCCCCCATGATCTGAGGAAATAAACTTCAGTTATATATATATAACTTGTATATGTCAAATATCATTGGACTTGAAAATTATTCATGTTACCACATACCTAAGATCTTCAAAAAGGAAACACTCTTGGATGAATCAAGATGTACTACTTTTAAGACAGTCCCAGGAATGACATTTTGGAATTGAGAAACAGCTTTTCTTAAATAAAGAGTAAATGCTTAAGAATTTCATCTTTATCAACATGATATTGCTCTCTGTTGTAACCACTTTAGAAAATTGTAGCTGAGGAGAAATACTATCATACTAATTTCTTTAGTCAAAATTCCCTAATTACACAATAGACTGTATTGCTCTTTCTTGTTAATTATAATTCATTCAGCTAATTAAAACAAAAAATGAAAACTGATTTTAAGTGACAGATTGGACAAATGTTTTTATGGTTGTTCTTCAAATTACTACTTGTAAATATTACCTTCATCCAGGTGCACAAAATTCTAACATAGAGTTAAAAGTCACCTTGATATCGGGCTCTTGGATAGTCTTTGTTTTTATTAAACATTTAATATTTCCAGGATATTTTTCTTCTATTTTATTTTTTTCCTCAAAGACAAAATGACGTAGCATGATTTTAGCACCTTTTCTACTGGTGAAGAAATTGCAAAAGAGGAATTAAGTAATATGACTGAAACAATATAAGCAAATAAATGACAAATTCAAGCATACAGCATTCATATTTAGTTGTCTAGTAGATTGCTATATTATCTGAGTCAATTATAGTAGCATCTGCCTCTCAGAGTTATAAGGATTAAATGATATATTAATTGGAAAGTGCTTAGTACAATGCCTGGTACATACTAAGCAGTATATAAATATTAGCTGTTATTTTTTATTATTATTGTTTTCTAATAAGCAAATTCAACTCATATATTCTATGAATTCAAGAATTATGAGGCAAAGGACCACAGTGAAAATGATCCTGAATAGTTGTATAAATCAAATTATATTTGAAAATTTTAGGTAGATAATTCATTAAAATTAGTAGAAAAGGTTATTAAAATGAGACAGTTGCTAGTCTAGTACTATTACTATCACTATTAATCACTGTGATTAATAGCCGAGTAAGTGATCTTAACTTTGTGTCTCATTTTCTTCACCTGTCAAATGGGGGTAAATGCATCACTTCACAAGGTCTTGTTCAGCCGAATCTGATTCTTCATGATGTCCTTTGAAGTTTTCTTGACAAGGATGATGGAGTGGTTTGCCATTTCCTTCTCCAGGGGATTAAGGACAACAGAGATTAAATGATTTGCCTGAAATCACATAGCTAGTAAATATCTGAGGTCAGATTTGAATTCAAGTTTTCCCAACTTTAGATGCAGTACTCTATTCACTGAGCCACCTAGCTACCTCCACTCACAAGATCTTAATGAAATTCAAATGAGATGAGATATTAAAGAATTTTGCAAAATTGAGAGAGATATTGCCAGGGTTTCAGGTGTAGCTGTTTCTAAAAGGATACTAAATCAGACTGGTGCAGTGGGAAGAGAGCTCAGTTTGAACTCAGAAGACAAATTCATATCCTGACTGTTTCACCTTCTCTCTGAATATCCTTGAACAAGTTTTTTTAACCCTTTTCTAGGTTTTGTTTTCTCTTCTGAAAAATGAGGTAGCTGTGTCACTTAACCCTGTTTGTCTCAGTTCCCCCATCTGTAAAATAAGCTAAAGAAGGAAATGATAAATCACTCCAGTATCTTTGCCAAGAAAACCCCAAATGGGGTCACAAAGAGTCAGACATAACTGAAAAATTACTGAAAATGATCCTGAATAGTTGTATAAATCAAGTTATATTTGAAAATTTGTAGGTAGATAGTTCAAATCATTAAAATTAGTAGAAAAGGTTATTAAAATTCATTGAAGGCACACTGGCCTAACCAAATAGGGAAAAGAAAAGAAAATGCATATTTAGGAACTATGAGGATAATAGAACTGTAGGCACACCCGAACATGATTGGAAAAGGCACTCTTAGGTCTTCACTCTCATTTTTTAAAAGTAGAAAAAGAACATGTAATGAAATAAAAGTGATTTTAATCAATCTCACAATAAAGGAATTTACATACCAAAATGATGGAGTAAATTTGCTCTAAGCACAGTGGGTTCTATGCAGACTTTAATTATTTAAAAATCACTCTTTTTTTATTAAATGATTTTTTGATGTTCAATTTTAACATAGCTGTGACATCACAATAATTCATTTTGTAACAAAAAAGTTTTGAAAACAAATCAACACAATAGCCATGTCCCAGGGGTCTCCTTCACCCCATAGCCACCCATCCACCACCCTTCTATTAGAATGTGTTTCACTCTCAATCCTCTGAAGTCACAGTCAATCTGTGCATTGAGAAAAGTTCAGGAATCTTTCAATATTGTTTCCTGCATGTTTTGATTGTGTATATATACATATATAGCTTTTCTGGTTCTCTTTATTTCCTTCTGCATGAGTTCAATGAAGTCTGCAAAAGTTTTTCTGAATTCTTCAAATGTGTTGTTTCTCATAGTATAACATTATTCCATTATATTTTGCATATGATATTTCATAAATTGGGGACAATAAACACCAAATTCACATAATAAGCACTTAATGAATATTTGTTAATGATGATAAGAGATTTAAAATATAATCCATTTTGTAGTTTCCTTCTAGCTTATGAGTTTTTGAATGACAGAATATGATTAAATTCATCATCCAATGCCCATATGGAAATTGAAATAGAACTGAAGCTGCCGTTTCAATTTTGGGCAACTCTATCTTTCAGGGCCTCCATTCAATCATTTACAAAATCAACAAATGAGGCTAAATTTTCTCAAAGGTCCCTTTTAATTCTAAAATTCTCTGAATTGGAGTAAATCTGAGAAGGTTCAGACATTAAATGCTTTTGCCCAAGTGAGGGAGGGAAAGAGAATTAAAAACCATGTATGAAGGACAGAAGAGGAATTCTGTGAAATAATACCCACTGTCCAGTCTGAACTGCCCACCCACTCTGTTACTTCCCATTGGCACAGAAACTACCTGCCAGCATTTTCAGTTGGCCAAGAAACTGTAGAGATCTGGAAAATTTTTATTATCGCTAAAACAGTGAATAAAACAATCATTGGTGGAACAAAGTCACTTCTATGTATTGCTATCATGAATCTTCAAAAACATGATTGAGCAGAAATAATAAAAAGGACTATATTTAAAGAAACAGGCAGGAGACTTAATAAGAAAACAGCAAGAGAGCAAGGGCATAAATAAGATAGAACAAAATATGTACTTGTTAAGCGCCTATTCTGTACCAGGTGCTGTACTATTAGTACTGGGGTTACAAAACAGAAAAAGGAAATCTCTGCCCTCAAGAAGTTCATACTCTAATAATGAAAGAAAACACAAAAAGAAGTTAAAAAGCAGAGAGAAAGAGGGGTAAGAGAAGGTATTCAGAATGGGGCATGATGATGATGATGTAGTAGAATTCAAAGAATTCAACTAATGGACTAGGAAGTTTTTTGTTCTTCCTTCCAACTCTCCAAACAAGGTTCAGAGACTTCTGAGGATCTAATGAGGTGTCAATACCAAAGCTAAAGTATTTTCTGGGACAATGTTTCCTGTTGATAAGCTTTTTAGGAGGACAGTGATGGTAGAGTGGAATCCAAAGAATGTGCTTGATGGGGGTGGGAGAAAAGATAAAATTCACCAAAATAGTTTCAGTCCTTTCTATGAATCTTGAGTTCTCCAAAGCTATATTAGAGGAACACAAATCTGACAAGTCATATCAAACTAGAAATGCTTTGAGGATTATTCTGGTAATGTCATGAATGTTTTTTGAGCCTTTCCTCCAAGAACAGCTTAAATGAGTTGGGGGAGATTCACCACCAGATGGACTACCAGGTGGTAAATTTATCTCCAACTACATTAACTCACAAATATAGGCTACTAAGGTATCTGAAACAGTTTATTGATTTATTGTTTGCATAAATTATGGGTTATGATCTCTAAAGAGAAAATAATGAGTATTGTTAAATTGAGGAAATTTGACATTTTAATAATTTATAAGATAGAATTGCTAGCTATAGTGATTGATGGTATTTTGAGAACATTAAGTCAAACCAGCTTGTCTATATCATTAAATACAATCTTGCAATGGAAAGTCTGAGGCAGAAATAGCATCTTATAAATTTGTTGGTTACTTGTCTAAATGGATGAATGGATGAATGAGTGATTGAAATTAATTAAAATGAGAGTTCTAAAATAGCTAACTTTGAAAAACAGATAAAACTTTTCAGTCAGAAGAAGCTATGTTATATGTTGTCTTAAGATAAAATTCACTAGGATAAATTCAGTTGAGATTTACTTACTGCTAGTTTCCTAAATTTATAATGCCACATTTGATTCCAGAAAAACTAACTCCAAAATTTGGATTTTAAGTATCTTAGCTAGCCTGGGATGTCTAAATCCTCTTGAAAATAACCAGAGTATTTGAAAGCATGTTTGCCGTTAACCAAATAGTAAGCTATGTGGTTTTAGCTCCCTTTTGATGTCATTAATGTGATTCAGTTAATCACCACAACCAAGCCATCTGGCCATTTTAAAGGAACCTTTTCTCAAATGGTACTTGAAGTAAGGTTAAAGAGGTCTCCTTTAAGGGAACCTTTAATTAACCATATGCAATTCTACTTGATAATGTTTATGCATATGTTGCTTACATTAATTGCTTTAGTAAGGTAATTAATGTAACACGTTGACTTCTGTTCATTTGAAATATAACAAATGTTCATACCAGCTGTGGAAATGATTGAATGTAGTAAATGAATGAGTCATTGATGGATTTGCTTGTTCAAATCAAATCTGCTATTCAAGCTGTCTTCTGACTTAGTAATCAAGAAAGATGCTTCATTGACCTGATGATCATAAAATTCCAATGTTATTCATAATTTGGGGAAGCTTATTACATGACTAATAGAGTCACTGACCCTTTCTTTACATTTCTTCATTAACCTTTGTTCTCTGCAGCAAATCAGATCATCTTTGAATGCAGTTAATTTTGAAAAGAGTAGCCTTTGTCCTTTTTCATAATCAAATATGTAGCTAATCCTTGAACAGAAACATCGCGATTACCTGTTATGCATATTGCCCATTTCTAATTGGATACCAAAATACATTTGAGAGTTTGAAAGAGTGATCACAGAACATACTCCTATTATCAGTTATTTGCACTTTTACCATATTCTCCTACAGTAGTATATTTTCAAAAATACTAAAGTTTACTTACCTTTTATCAATTCAGAATGGAAAATATAATAATACCTCATTCTGAAAAAAAGTGATAGACAACAAACAGGAAGGAAAATAGTGATGAGAGCCTATTCTCTTTAAAAAGAACATATGAGATTTGAAGGGAATGTCTATACACTCTCCAAAACCACTTTTTAAAAGATAGTAAATTTCACTTTTTGAACTTGAATGTTCAGTGGCATTTTTTTTAACTTTATACTCTGGCATTTCAAAGTATGAGTATGAAACCTGCCACGTAAAAAATAAAATCAGGAAGAATATATGGAACATCATAGATAGTACCATTTTCTACGATTTAGAATGCTTCAGGATTTGATTATAAATTCATTCAGAGGTACAAATGCTCTTCATATTAACTTGTTTTTAGTGTTCTTTGCTAGCAACTTCTTATCTTTAAAAGGTAAAATATGCAATGATTCTTTTTAATTAAGTACTTTTTTTCAATTATCACATTAAGTTTTTTCTCCTTCCTGTCTTTCCCGCTTCCCTTCTCTCTGGTCAAAAATGGAGAAAAAAAATTATGGTCTAGCAAAATAGATTCCTGTGGTTTTTTCCTGTATATTAATCTATCTCCTCTGTCAGGAGATAAATAGTATTCTTTATCTTGTGTCTTTTGGAATCCTAGATAATCATTGTTTTTTTCAGAGTTCTTAAATCTTTTCAAAATTACAATGTTGATGTTATAAGGGAGGAAAGTTCTGCTTACTTCAGTTTTAATCACTCCATACAAATTTTCTCAGTTTTCTCTGAAAACTCCCTTTCTTATAACATGACAGCATTCCATTACACTCTTCTATTTTAATTGGTTGAACCTTTCCCTAATTGAAGGTATTCTTTTAATGTTCAGTATTCTGTCACAATACAAAAATAGAGATATTTTAAATATTTTTTTCACAATATGACCTTTTTTCTTATCTTTGCCCTCTTTGGATTGTAGTGCTAGTAATGGTATTACAGAGTCAAAAGAGTAACAGTTTAATAACTTTAGAAGACATAGTTCCATATGTATAAAATATAAAATATAAAATCCCATTCTTTCTAAAATGGCCTTTTCTAATTTTGAGGAAGTTTTTTCTTTAATTGGAATGGAATGCTCCTTTATCTTATATTCTTAGTTCTTCCAGCTAAAAACAGCAAAAGCACATTTAATTTCTGTTTCTCAACTACATAAAGTTGTCTCTCCACCTCCATGGTCTTAACTATACCCTCCCATTGCCATGCAATTCTCTAAATTAAACATCTCCAATTCATTATACTAATCCTCATGTGGCATGGTTTCCAGCCTTCTTTCCATCTTGATCACCTTCCTATGAACACCTATCACCTTGTCAATTTCCTTTCTTAAAGATGGTACCGTAACTAAATATATTACTTCACATTGGTCTAACCTGAGCAGAACATAACAGAAATATCATTTTCCCATTATGTTTCTGTTCATGTCATTTAAGATCACATCACATGATCAACTATAAATGGCTTTGCTATTCTCAGCAGTACAATGATCCATAACTACTCTGAAAAACACGATGAAAAATCCTATCCATAACTCAGAAAAGGAACTGATTGTGAGTGACTACAAATTGAAGCATTCTCTCTGTGTCTCTCTTCTTTTAATTTTTTTAACTTTATTTTTCTTTTGGGTTTTTTAATTAGGATGGGAGATCTATGTTTTCTTTCACAACATGACTTTTATGGAAATGTTTTGCATAATTTCATATGTGTTTTCTTATTTGGGATAGGGATAAGAGAGCGAACCTAGAATTCAAAAATTTCAAAACACAATGTTAAAAATATTTTAAATGTAGGGAAAATATTAAATTAATAAGATCATATCACAACACTGTCATGTTTTAGTCTTGTATTTTTATTGAGTTTATAATCCCATAAAACTACCAGGTCTCTTTAGTATAAGCTATTGTCTAGAACTATGGTTCTCAAAATATAATCCAGATAATCTTTGAGGGTCTCTGAAACCCTTTCAGAGGGCCTAAAAATTCTAAATTAGTTTTTATTTCTAATATATTAAATATCTATAAATATAACCCACAAAAACAAAAACTATTTGAACAGATCCCCAACAATTTTAATAGTATAACGATATTGAGAACAAAAATTTAAGAACCACTTGTCTAGAGACTGATTCCCTACACTCATCCAATCCTTTATTTTTACAGATAATTTTTAAAATTATTTTTGAACCTATAATATCTTATCTTATTACACTTATGTAGAGAACTATTTTGATTCCCTGAATCATAGATTCAAAGCTATAAGGAAGATAAGAGGTCATCAAGTCCCTTCATTTTACAGATAACAAAACTGAAGATCAGAGAGATTGAGTGATTTGCCCGTGGTCACAGAACTAGTAGTGTCTGAGGCAAGATTTGAACCAAATCCAGAGTTCTACTCAAAACACCACATTTTCTTCTTAATTGACTGCTACCTGCATTAGCAGTACTATGGTGTAGAAAATAATCTGTACTTGTATCCAGAGCTGAAATGAATTTGTATAAAATACTTCATAATATGGTATCCATTTCCTTGTAAACACATTTCAGTTTTTAAAAATGTAAAGAGAGTAAGATTTATGATTTGCAGAATCATTATGTAGTCTATATTGTATCTAACAAGAGTATAGGGAAGCAATTGTTTGAGTCCCTAATTAGGCTTTTATCATCTAATACTTTTCATGTACCTGTATTTGCAAAGGTAACAGTATCAACGCATCAAAGAAAGTAAAGGAATATATTTATATCAATTTAAAATGATCACTCTCTTTTCCCAATTAGTGTAGAAATATGAATATGGATGAAACTGATGCCTTAAACAAAAAGTCTTTTATGTTTACTATTGGCAAAGATGCTTTGCAATTTATTTTAGTTACCAACATGTTTTTGCAACTTTATTTAGCTCAATTCATTATTCCAACCTGTTTTTTAACCCAAAGGAGGGGGAAAAAAACATTTTAACTTTCCATAAGCCACTTTGATCTTTCTCAAACAGAAAATAGATTATGAATCAATTGAATGATGTAAAGGAAACAAAAATGTAACTTTTTCATTTAGAAACAGATTTTAGTAAGAGAATACCCTTGCAGTTCCAATCTTCACAATGACTCCAGAACCGGTAGATAGGAGGAGCAACCATATCAAGTTTGCTTATGATTTATTTAATTACTCTAGTTTTTGACAAGTTGAAAAAAATCAATTTCAGAAGCTGAGTCTTTAAGGTCTTTATTTTGTTTGAAAAGATTAAATTATAACTTTTAAATAAAATATCCAGGTGGCACAAGATGTGAACATATGGAGATTGCAGGTCTTAATTAAATAGTAAAGAGCAATTAGGCCTCTAGACTGCTGAAGTTTTCCTCTCTTCAAACAACAAATCAAGCAATAATTAAGTGCCTGCTGTATGTTGAATCCTTTACTAGGTACAGAGGATACAAAGAGAGAAATTAAATAGTATCTGCCTTTAAAGAAGGGAAGGGAATAAGATTTATATAGCATCTACTAAGTGTTAGGCACTGTGCTAACCAGCTTACAAATAAATACCTCATTTAATCCACACAACAATCCTGTGAGGTAGCTATCATTATTATATCTATTTTATAGTTGAGGAAATTGAGACAGAGGTTAAGTAACTTGCCCAGGATCACACAACTAGTAAATGTCTGAGGATAAATTTGAACTATGATCTTCCTGATTCTAGGTCAAGCTCTCCAGTGATTGGACCACCTATCTCCTTCAAGAAACTACTTTTCTGTATGTGTGTAGATGTCTTTGTGTATATAACTATCTATTATGCCCCCTACCTGCCATATAGACATAGCTCAGTAATCTATCTTTATAAGCCACTGACAAAAATTATCGCCTATTGGCCATCCATCCTTCTGTGGTAAGCAGAAACTTTGCTCTTTGAATAACCAATATATTGTTCAGAACCAAGCTTTGTTCCTGTAGCCTTCCCAGTTTGATATATCCTGTCAAAGCTTATACTCATTAGTATTTTTGTTTGTTGTTGTTCAGTCATGTCCAATATTTCATGACCCCATTTGGGGTTTTCTTGGCAAAGATACTGATGTACTCTGCTATTTATTCATCTTTATTTGATCTAAATAAAGAAGCATACACACAGAGATATGACTGTAAATATATGTAATGTTTGTGAACATATATATATGCATACATATAATATAATACAAAACATTGTGTATGTGTATATGATCTCCTAAAAGTTTATATATACAATATTTATGTGTATAGAAGAGACAAAAAAATAAATACAAGGTAATAAGTGAGTGGCCCATAAGCTGAGTTTTGAAGGTAACTAGAATCTTAGAGGTAGATATAAAAAGAATTGCATTTCAGGATAGCTATCAACTTTCCCAAAATGAAATCTTATTTGAAATAAAAGATTGTTCCTACTTTCAGCATGAAGACAGGCTATTCCATTTACCTTCCCCTGTGCTTTGGGTGAATGCTCTTAAGATTCAGGTCTGTTTTTATTCTGTGTCAGATGTCAGAGGTTCTTAACATTGTTTCATGGAACCCTTTAGCAGTCCAGTGAACCCTAAGGACCCTTCCCAGAATAATATTTTTAAATAAATAAAATAAAATACACAGGATTCCGAAGGAAACCAACTTGGTTGAATTACCAATTAAAGAAATAATTAACCAATTAGTTATCAGATTGAAATGTTATTCCTGTCTTGTTTATTACAGTGCTTTTGACATACAGAAGTAACCTATAAATTGTTTAATAATTTTGAATTAGGATTGTAAACTATAGTTTTAGAGACTAAAGAGGTCCTTTTCTATGTTTCCTCAGGACCTATCTCAGTGCCAGGTTGATTGGAGTGCTTGATAAATATTTGTTTATCAATTAGAGGGCATCTATTCCCTTTTTATTACTTTCTAGATTAAGAACTAAAGCTCAAAGAGGTTAAATAACTTGCTGAAGTTCACATAGTTAATTTCCCATGTCCAAGTTGATCAGCATTGTGTTACCATGGAAAGAGTGCTAAATTTGGGGATCAGAAGTGTATTTGTGTATATTTCTTGTACTGTAATTTATTTTTATAATATTTTTCAAAGATATAAATTATGACACCTATTTCTTAATGAATAAACTAAAGAATGAGAAAATGCCCAGACTGCCTAACATCATTGTTGTTGGTGGGGATGTTGGTGGTCCTTTATTCTGGAAAGGATAGCTATCGGGAAAGTGATATCTTTACTTGTAAGTGAATTGAATTTGTGTGAGGCAGAGCTGTGCAAAGTCATCACCTTCACTCTTTTCTTCCAGAGTCCTCAGAGGTAAGTGGCAAGACATAATAATCTGGCCCTGGATACAATAGGAGACATTGGCCTTTTAAAACTAAGGTCTTTCCCAAGATCGAGTTCTGGATCTATAGTCAGGGGGACCCAAGTTCAAATCTGGCCTCAGACACTTTCTAGCTGTGGATTCCTAGTAAATTTTTAAGCTTGTTTACTTCAGTTTCCTCGTTTATAAAATAAATGGCAAATCACTCCAGTATCTTTCCCAAGAAAACTCCAGATGGGGTCACAAAGAGTCAGATGTGATGGAAAAACAATAACCTAACATCACAGAAAGAACTCAAAGCATAAACAGTTATCTCTCCTAAGAGGTGACTGTGTAATTCTGCCAGAACGAGAAGGAACAGATAAAAGATATCCATCGTACATCTATCTACTTTACAGAATGGATGTACTTTCACAATGGTGGAATTAACAGAATTTTATTACTTTCGAAATATCCTTTTTCCCCCCATTGATATTAAATCACACATATTCTCAGACATGTTTCTACAATGAAAAATGAAATCTCCAAAAGATTATGTAGAAAATATTTTGTTAACATAGAATTAAAAAGGGAATCCTCCACTAAAGTTCTTCTCCAGGACCTCACCACACTGTGGTATTGCCTAAACATAGATTATTGACAGGTATACTAATGAGTGAAGCAGCTGGTGACTCAGTGAATAAAGCACTGGACCTAGAAAACCTGAATTCAAATCTAGCTTCAGATACTTCTTAGCTGTGTGAATTTAGGCAAGTTACTTAACCTCTTATCATCAGACAAAATGACAAAATGGAAGATGAATAAATAATAGATCACTCCAGTATTTTTTTGTCAAGAAAATCCCAAATGGATTCATAAGATCACATGACTGAACAACAAACAGAAATACTAATGAGTAAAACTCTGACAGGGTATAACAAGCTGGAAAAGCTACAGGAACAAGGCTTGGTTTTGAACAAGATATCAGTCATTCAAAGAGCAAAGTTTCTGTTTGCTCATTACCAGAAAGATAGTCACTAGGAGATAATTTTTGTCAGATACTCATGAAGATAGTCCACTGAGATATGCTGGTTTCACTGTGTGAAAGTAAAGGACTCTCTCTTATCAATAAAATCACCTGATCCTTGAAAGATTAGCATGTTTTGGGGATTGTAAATAACCTATCACTGGAAGTATTTTTTCAATATTATCATTTTGCAAGGATTTCCATACTGTAAAATTTCTTCTTTGTATTAGTATAATCTCAATATCTCAGAGAACAGATAATGTTCTTGTGCCTGAGAATCACAGGCTACAATCCACATGGTTCTTAAGATTTAACTCCCTTCTTTTTTTTTATTGCTATTGATGGCTCCTTATCAATTTCAATAGGATCAGGGATTTTGAGTTGGCAAAGATTTTATCATCCATTCAATCCAATCTCTCTTTTTCTAAATTAGGAAAACAGGACCAGAAATATTTTGACAATTGTTTGGATCAAAAAGATAATAAAAATACAAAGTCAAGATTTAAGCACATCTTCTAACTCAAAACCTAATGCTCATTCCACTGTTCCACTTTGGTATGCGTTATATGTATTTTTCTTGTTGTCGTTCAGTCATTTCAATCATGACTTTTTAGGATCCCATGTGGGGTTTTTCCTAGCAGAGGTTCTGCAGTGGTTTCCCATTTCCTTGTCCAGCTCATTTTACTATGAGAAAGCCGAGGCAAACATGGTTGAGTGATTTGCCAGGGTCACACTAATAAGTGTCTGAGGTCAGATTTTCACTCAGAAAAATGAGTCTTCCTGCCTCCAGATTAGGAACACTCTCTATCATACCACCTATCTGTCACATAGATATAGATATAAGTAGAAATACAGATACAGATATTGACATAAAATTGGAGTTTTCAGATATTATACAAAAATATTTTTTGAAAATTAATTCTGAAAGCTCAAAAAATCAATGCAAAAGGTTTACTAAAATGAAGGAAGCTGATGTCAGATATGATAACAGAATTAGCAGCTCTATTAGAATGTTTTTTTTTTTCATTTACAGAAGTTTTAACTGACTAATAAATCTACTGTTTCACTAAATACATGTGATTAACACTTTGGCCCCACTCTATCATAATTTTCTTATGAATTTGAACTCTCAAAATTTACAAGAGAATCAGTTTCTCTGATTTTTTTCACCAATCTATTAAGTATATTAGAAAATCCTGGCACAACAACTGAAATTGTTCATTGGTCATGAAATTTAAAATAGATATTTTTCACATTTTAGTTGGTTTGATCCAACATCCAAATCCCAATTTTTAACTGTAATATAATAATAACATATAATATGATTTTTTAAAAAATTAATGATGAGGAGGCTAGGTACTTGGGTTTTCAAGCGAAGTTTTTCAAGACTTTCTTACCTATTGCTTTTTCCTCTCCTTTCTCCTTTGTATTGGTTTTATTGTGTTGGTTGGTGGGAGAAAATATTAAATGTATGATAAGGAGGCTCAAGTTCATTTTTTTATTTATAAATATTTTCTTCTTTATAGTGCTTTTATTTATCTTATTATAGTCATTGAGTATATTGTTTTAAATTGGTTGTTGTCCCTCATTCTTGAAAAAGACTTTAATTTTAATATCATATTTGTCATTAAATATAGTTCCCCACTCACCTATGCCCAGACTACAGAATTCAGGTCTCCGTTATAATAATTTTTTTTAAATTACACAAAAATAACCAATATCCCCTACCTTTCTGTCCAGAAGAGAAAGACCATACAATCACAACATTCAGAGCAGAAGAGACTTGGATGTTATTTAAAACAAAATTGTCATTTTGCATTTCTTAGGATCATAGGTTTAGACTAGGACAGAACCTTAGATAGTCTGTGTCCCAGTTCTTTTGTTTTATTGATGATTAACCCAAAGTCCAGATAGTTTAAGCAACTTATCAACAGTCATATTTTTTTTTGATTCTTCAAATTGTATTTTTTTCATCAGTTATGTCAAGAAAAATTTTAGCATTTGTTTTTACAAAATTTTGAGTTCCAAATTTTTCTCTCTCCCTTTCTCTCTCCTCTCTTCTTTCAAAGCTAATAGGCAATTAATATAGCTTATATATGTGCTATTATATAAAACATTTTCTTATAAATATAGTTGTGAGAGAAGAAAGAAATCAAAAAGAAAAAAAAAAAAAAACAAGAGAAAAAAGTTTAAAATATATGCCTCAATCTGCACTCAGAATCCATCAATCTTTATCTGGTTATGTATAGCAATTTCCTTCATAAGTCCTTTGTACTTGTCTTGGATCATTGTTGCAGAGAAGAGCTGAGTCAATCATAGTTGATCATTACACAGTGCTGCTGATACTATAATATGTTTTCTTAGATCTGCTGCTTTCAATTTGTATTAGTTTGTACAAGTCTTTCCAAGTCTTTCTGAAATCTGCCTTTTATCATTTCTTATTGCACAATAGCATTCCATTATAGTCATATAATACAATTTGTTTAGCTATTCCCCAAATAATGAGCATCATCTCAATATCAATATCCAATATTTTGCTACTGTGAAAAGGTTATTATAAATATTTTTGAACTTTTAAGACCTTTTTCCTTTTTTTAATGATCTCTTTGGAATGTAGACCTAGTAGTGGTACTGCTGGATATTTCTCATTTTATCTTTTCATTTTTGGTATGCACAGTTTGGTTGCCCTTTGGACATAGTTCTCCAGAATGGTTGGATCAATTCACAACTCCACCAACCGTATGTTAGTGTCCCAATTTTCCCATATCTTCTCTACCACTTACCACTTTCCTTTATCCTCATATTGGCCAATCTGATAAATGTAAGGTGATATAAAAAGTGATTTAGAGCATTTCTTCATATGCCTATAAATTGCTTTGATTTTCTTCATCTGAAAACTTCTTATTCATATCTTTTGACCATTTATCAATTGGGGAATGGTTTGTATACTTATAAATTTGACTTCGTTCTCTATATATTTGAGAAATGAGGCCTTTATCAAAGACAATTGCTATAGAGATTGTTTCCCAGATTTCTTCTTTCATTCTAATCTTAGTTTCATTGGTTCTGTTTCTACAAAATCTTTTTAGTCTAGTATAATCAAAAGCACCTATTTTGCATTTTGTAATGTTTTTCATCTCTTTTTTGGTCATGAATTTTCCCATTCCCATAGGTCTTACAGATAGACAATTCCTGATCCCTCTAATTTGCTTATGGTTTCTAATATTCTATTTACTTCCTTAGTTTCTTTCTTGTTTATTTTTGTTTGGATTTATCAAGTTCTGAGAGGGAACAGTTGAGGTCCCTCCATTAGTAGGGTTTTAATCTCTATTTTTTTCTATAATGCACTTAACTTCTTGCTTAAGAATTTGGATTTTATTCCACTTGTTGCATATATGTTTATTATTGATGTTGCTTTGTTGTCTATGATAGCTTTTCTCAAAATGTAATTTTCTTCCTTATATCATTTGATTAGATCTTTTTTTGCTTTTAATTTGTCTAAGATCTGCTTTTTTAAAAAATCAAAAAAAATCAGCTGATGCATAGTAGATTTTGCTCTAGCTCCTTACCTTTATTCTGTGTGTCTCTCTGCCTTAGTGTGTTTTTTATAAACAACATATAGGGTTCTGGTTTTTAATCTACTCTGCTATCTACTTCCATTTTTATGGGAGAGTTCATCCCTTTCACATTCACAGTTATGATTACTACCTGTGTATTTTCCTCAATCTTATATTTTGTCCAGTTTGTTCTCGTTTTCCTTTCACTCTTTCCCTCCTTGCCAGTTTTTTTCTTCTTTTATCTATCATCTTCCCCAAATCTACTCTCCCTTCTGTCAGAAATCACGCCTCTTTTGGGTAATCTTTTCCTCTCTTACTTCTCTATTGGCTAAGATAGATTTCTATATTCAACTGATTGTATATATTATCCCTAGTCATATTTTTACTGGCAAAAGCAACTTTTAGACCAGACTCCTCTGGTTTTAAATCCAAGATTTTTTTTTACTAAGCCAAACTACTGTGTGTTTCATTATCTGTTCTCTGGAACCAAGATAGATCATTATATTCCTCATGGTTTTGCTTCCTTGTAGTATTTTTATTTATCTTATTATAGTCATTAAGTATGTTGTGTTAAATTGGTTGTTGTTCCTCATTCTTGAAGAGGTCCAAAATGACATCACTATGATGGGATCAAGGTACAATTGACTAGTCAGACTAATATGAGCATAGAAGTCTCTACCACAAGTCAGGCATAAATAGTCCATATGAACATTTGGAGTGAAGATGCCTCTAAATTTGCATCTCATATTTCTTTTGAGTTGCTGCAATTCTCCTTTGCTCATAGAGTACAGTGCTTTCTTTGATGGGGGTACATATGCTGAGTGCCAGTGTCTCCCATTCCACATTGATATTGTTACAAAATTTTATTATAGTCATGTGTATTTAACTCCATTTTTCATTCTGAATATCATACATAACTAAATAATATTGTCACCTATTTATACTTCTCTGATCCATCACCTTTCAATAGTATTTTAGTTCCTAAAGCTATATTTGCCATTTTCACACATACACTCCAAATACAAACAGGCAGATACATTTTCCTGATTTCTCTTAGCATCCTTCCTTGTCTACTAATGTCATTGGACTGCCAAGCATGAGTCTAAAAACTGTATAAGAAAGATTTTAGAAGACACCAGAACAAAAAAGAAAAAAATATACTAGAAAACAAGCAAATAAATGTGAAGACAAATAGCAGAATTCACTACCTTGAAACAAATCAAATAAAATGTTTTCCAAATTAAGAATCTGATATTCAGACCAATGTGCATAATTGCTTTGTTGCTTAACAATCCTTTCTTGTAGATATGACTGTAACAAAACAGGAAGCATCCCTTCCCAAAAATTGAATAGGAGAATTGAAGCAATTCGCTAGCCTCACCTAAACCAGACAAAAGACAAAAGAAAAAAAGAGCTCACTTCATATCCAGAAAACACTATCTTCTTTATTTATTTCACTTTTATCATTTCAGCAAATTAAAGCTTAAAACTTCTTATTCCATTTTTAAGAACTTTTAAAGACACGCACATACACACACACACACACACACACACACACACACACACACACTTGTATATATATGATATGTTTATCACCACAACCTTTGATTTCATTAGTATGAGGAAGTCCTAGTATGAACTCTTCTATCAACTCAAGTCAGCACTTGCTTGAAAGCTATACTGAGAAGTTAAATGACTTTCTTGGAATCACAGAAACAGTATGTGTGAGAGGAAGGATCTAAGCATAGGTCATCCTAACTCTATAGCTGGATTTCTTATCAGATGTGACTTTGGGCAAGCTACTTAATCTCTGTCTGCTTCAGGTTTCTCATCTATAAAATGGGACCATTAATAGCACCTATTTTATAGTGTTCTTTTGAGGATAAAATGAGAAAATGCTTTGCAAACTTTAAAGCACTATACAATGCCAGCTTACATATCTATTTAAAAATATATATACATATTTACATACATATAAATACATGTCTTTGTATGTGTATACATGTCCAGGGTTCCTAGTTAGCAAAGTAGATAAATCACAGAGCTTGGAGACTCATCTTCTTGAGTTCAAATCTAACCTTAGACACTTACTAACTGTGTGACTCATAACAATAAACCCTGTTTGTCTCAGTTTCCTCATCTTTCCCCCAGAATATGAGAGCTGAAAAAAGAAATGGCAAACCACTCTAGCGTCTTCACTAAAAAAAAAAAAAAAAAAAAAAAAAAAAGGTTATGAAGTGTCACAGACAACTGAAACAATTGAGAAAAAACTGTGCATATTTAGTGTGTTTATTTATTCATTTATTTGTGTGTTTGTTTATTTTGTTCAATAAGCATTTATTACTCACTGTGTGCCAATTACTGTGTTGTATAGAAAGAAGAAAATGAAAGATAAAATAGTCCTTGTTCTAAAAGAACTCCTTTCTTCTAGGAAGAAACAATATATATAGAGAAAACTAAAAAATATACATAGGAAATGCAGAGTAGTACTGGGTGAAGAAGAGGTCAAGAACAAAAAAGAGCATCAGTAATGATTTCACCTAGGGAAAGATATATGTCGAAAACACATTTTTTTCATAGTGACTAGTTCCCAGTGCACATCATGAGGCATAAATATGCAAGTTTTAGCCCTATAATTGGATGTGATTTAAATTGCAAATTTTTATTTAAAATTAAAATTTTTAAAAAGAGTTATCTCTATTAGCAATGCTATTTCAAAACCACCACAGGTTGCTTGCTACATTGATAAGAATATAATAGCTACGTTTTGTCAAAACCCTGTAATCCTTGTACCGTAAAGAAACAAGCCCTTGAAATGTATGGCACAGTGTTGTCATTATTATTGTTGTTTCCCTATTTGTTAAGCACTAGAAGAGTTCTTAGAATTGGTTGGTGCAAGAGTAGAGTTAAGTTTGGCTCACTAAGGATGGAAGTGCTCTGACACTCTCATTTGGCTGAACCCTGAGGGCTCTACCAAAACCCTGGCTGGGCTCCAAGATAATCACAGGGTAAGCAAAATTTCAAGGGTTTGGACTGAGTACTGAATACAAGGATCTGACCAAAGCACTGATGGCCCCATCAAGCAAAGGGAGGAAATAAAGGTCTGTGATTTCATTCCAACCATTCTAAAATTCCAGAGGTTCTTATTTTCTGTTTTAGGAATTTTAAAAGGACATTTTTACAGGGCACATTCTTTTGTTATGGGGTTTTGATCACAGTCCTATCAAGGCTGATAGATAATATTTTCCATAATTGGCTGAGGTTAAATACTGGGCCCCTAAGCAAAAATTTCAGAAAATTTCCTTTGCCCTCTTGACATTCACAAAATAATTATCTCTATGAGAGACAAAGAGAGGCACACACACTGACAGACAGACAGAAGAAGAAGAAGAAGAAGAAGAAGAAGAAGAAGAAGAAGAAGAAGAAGAAGAAGAAGAAGAAGAAGAAGAAGAAGAAAAGAAGAAGAAGAAAAAGAGGAAGAAGAAGAAGAAGAAGAAGAAGAAAAAGAGGAAGAAGAAGAAGAAAAGAAGAAGAAGAAAAGAAGAAGAAGAAGAAGAAAAGAAGAAGAAGAAGAAGAAGAAGAAGAAGGACGAAGAAGAAGAAGACGAAGAAGAAGAAGGACGAAGAAGAAGAAGGACGAAGAAGAAGAAGAAGGACGAAGAAGAAGAAGAAGGACGAAGAAGAAGAAGAAGGACGAAGAAGAAGAAGAGAAAGAGATGCCTTGGCACACATAGTGTATCTTGGGCAGTATTACTGCAAGATTTCTTTGTCAACCATTGTTATTTGATCCAGATTGGAATGGTTATATCCCCTGTTTGCAATCAAAAAGGTAAAGTTGATTATTATACTTTTTTGACTGGATATTTTGCTTTCTTTATGCTAACTAAAGGAAAGACTCCAAGTTGTTTTTGTCAGAAACTTTAAAAGTCAATTAATATAAATTAATAATACATTGTCATAAGAGTATAAGATTTAGAGCCAGAAAGGACCTTGAAATCTATTTAGTCCTCCTTTCATTTAGAGTAGGAAATTAAATAACATCTAAGTTTACCAACTAGTATTAGTTGTTCTAATGGTTATAGTGTTTCAGCAGTATCTTCCAGGAGTAACAATTGTGTTAGTTTATAACAGTGCCCATATAGTTTTCTTAACAGTTTACAAATGAGGAAACAAAGACACAGAGAAGACAAGAGATTTATTTGTAAAGGATCCCATGGCTACCAGCAGATTGTTGTTATTGTTAATCCTGTCTGATTCTTCATGAAATCATTTTCTATTTCCTTCTCCAGTTTGTTTTATAGATTTGGAAACTGAGATAAACAGGATAGTGATTTATCCATAGTCACCAGATAGTAAGTGTCTGAGGCCAGATTTGAAGTCAGGTACTCCTGACTCCAGGCCCTGCACTCTATCCACTTCATCATCTAGATGCCCAACTGGAAGAATTTAGCTTTAAAAAGAATGTTTTCAACTCTAAATATAGTGTTTTAATCATTTCACCACTATGCAAATATCTTCCATTATCATTAATAATAAAAATTATTTTATTCAAACTAGCTGAAATTTCAGGGAAAAAAATAATCTTATTTCTAGCTCTAATAGGAAGTATAAGGAAAGAACAGCAGATAAAGAAATTAGAAGGCCTGAGTTTGGGTCTAGGCCTGCTTGCTTTCTATTTTACTTTGAATGAGTCATTTCTCTGAATCTTGTGTGTGTTCTTAAGTGGCAATAATGGCATAAGATAAAGTCAGAGTTAGAAAGAATTGGGTCGTCTTCTCTCTGACCTACACTCTCTCTCTGTTACTAAGTATAAATAATTTAACTATTTAGTGATTTCAAGCAAGTTTGTAAAATTATATTGCAGGTAAGTTGTAGCTGTGTGTCAGGAGATAATATTGTTATATCTCAACTTCCCTATCTTGATAAAATCACAAATCTGCACACACATCCCAAAAAAAGTCACAAAAGGTGTTATATGATTTCTTTCATCCAATCTGTTTGATGGGGTCTTTTTTCAATTTCTCAGAACTCTAACCTTTGTATATTTCCTCCTGACCTGTTTATCTACCATCTTTCCTCTCCCTGAGGTGTTGAAAAGAAAAGTGGATCAGTAGTAGGACATGACAGATATGAGGCATCTGAAGATCTCATTTTCTGAGATTCTAGAAGCTTATTGTTATTAATTTTCATTTTCAAGAATTAAATAGAGGTAATGGTATTAAATGTATTTAGATCTAGCATCTAGATGTGCAGTAGAGAGAGTAATGTAAAATAGGAGGACTCATCTTCCTGAGTTCAAATCTGGTCTCAAATGTTTACTAACTGTGTAAACCTGGTCAAGTCATTTACTTCAATTTCATTATCTAAAAAATGACCTGGAGAAGAAAATGGCAAACTATTCCAGTATCTTTTCCAAGAAAACCCCCAAATAGTATCTCAACGGGTTAGATTACAACTGTAAAAGACTCAAAACCAAAATGCTGAAGTCAAGAAATTATGATCATCTGAGCAAGAGCTATTGTATAAAATTTTATGCTTTTATATGAGGGAAAAATATCATTAGATCCTAAAAGACATTTCATTTGGAAACAATCTTTCCAACTAGTCACAGATTTAGTATATTGTTTTCTAATAAAAAGAGGAAAGATTATTTAGCCAGTGAAAAGTAAAAGAAGCATCAACATCTTTAACTTTATGCTTTTCAAGATAATTATTAATAAATATATACTTTCTCTTTTATTTTATTTTATTTACATATTTTTAATTAAGAAGCATTTTTCTCCCTCCTACCTCCTGCCCTGCTGAAAAACAAAATAAAGCAAATCCTGTTTAACGAATAAGCCTAATCAAGTCAACAAATTATCAATTTGGCCACTTCTGGAATTCAAGTTTCATTCTACAGATTGAGTCCACAGACATTTCTTAAATACAACCTTCCCTTTCACTTTCTTGGTCATGTTTTTTAGAAATCAACAAAACAAAATTTTGAACAATCATTGACCTAGAATAACAATATGACACCTTTTCCTCAGAGAATGTTTCTACACAAATACATGACAGTGTCGTTACCCTTCACTGATTTTGCATGTGACCAAGTATTCAATGGGTGGATTAACAGTGCTCCAAATAAAAATGTAAAACTTTGGGGACACTTGACACATCAGCTACACAGCTGTCAATTTGGCAGTTGTAACAAATTCAATCTTGTGCTGTGCCCATCAGAAATTCAAGGGATTAACTACAAAAAGGTATGAAAAATTGAATGCAAATGCAGAAAAAAATCTCTGTTGCCATACCCTAATTATGTACTAAATTTCTGGGTCATTTGCAAAAAAAAAAAATATATATATATATATATACATATATATATATATACTAATTTAAATAGTGTATCAGTTCTTAAGACAAAGTAACAATTGTCGTTCTTTAAAGAAAAAAAAACCTATTTAACAGCTTTACCCTAATATTCATAGATTATAGTTTATAGAAAAGTAGCATGAGTAATGCATAGAGGATTAGCCTAGAAGCTAGGAAGACCTTATTCAAATTCTGCCTCTGATATAGGCTAGCTTTGTGACCTAGGGAAAGTCATTAAATCAGTCATTCTCTCAATGCAATAGAGCAAAAATGCATTGAATTTTGAGTAAAGAAATTTGAGTTCAAATCAAATTCAAATCCATATTATCCTATTTACTAATTTCACATCTATGGGCCAGTAACTTAACTTCTCTGAAATTCAGTTTCCTTACCTGTAAAATAAGAGGGTTGAACTAATTGACTTCTGATGCTCCTTCTGGCATGGCTGTCAGATCAACTGTTTTGGCTGAAGTTATTACTCAAATATTTAAGTTCTATTCTGACACCTTATTTTGACTCTGATTCTAAGTTCTAGTGTTAGATTAAAATGAAAAAGGCCTAAATTCAAATCCTGTCACAGATAATAGCTGAGTGAACCTGGGCAAACCATTTAATTTTGGCCTCCATTTCTTCAAATTTAAAATGA
Source organism: Antechinus flavipes (assembly GCF_016432865.1). Taxonomy (NCBI): domain Eukaryota; kingdom Metazoa; phylum Chordata; class Mammalia; order Dasyuromorphia; family Dasyuridae; genus Antechinus; species Antechinus flavipes. Next base: position 241,228,618 of record NC_067401.1, read on the forward strand.
GGGGAATTGAACTCAGTGGTCTCTAAGGTCCCTTACAATTCAAAATCTATGATTTATGAATATATGAAAGGTTTTGTCACCTTCACCCTGGCAGGATCAACCAAGATGGTAAAGTTTCATTTATATATATAAATGTTGACATATATGGATCTCTCATCCAAGAACCAGTCTATTTCAAAAGAAGTTGCTCAATGTTGAATTGGGGGTGGGAAGTGAGGTAAGAGGAAGAGACTGAAGGGGTAAGGTTAGAGTGCACAACAAATCAAGAATTATCTTCAAAGGCATTATAAGCTTGCAAAGTTCCTCAGTGGTAAGAACCCCCATACTAATGAGATCACTAAATGACTGGGCAAAAAAATTAGCTTATTAAGTCTTGGGCTGCATCAATCCACACTACGCAGTTGAGCCATTTTCAAGAAAAATAGTTGAATTGGTTTGCTTATTTTCAAGGCATAAATAGCCAGTAGTGTAGGTGGAGATAATTCTTAATGATTACATTTTTTTAATCTTTCAGTTTACAAACATACAGATCCAAGCTTAGTTGGCACACTAAATGCACAGAATCAAATTGTTCTAAAGGGAGATGAGGAAAATTAGGTAATCTATTTCAGAATCTTTTCCAAAAACACCATTGGTGCTTCAGCATTAAAAGAAAAGACAGTTTCTTCTCATTTACAATTTAAATAGGAGCTGAAGTTCTAGCCTGGTAATGCATGTTATTGTCACCTGTTCTTTTTTTAAAGAAGCATTAAATGTGCCGTTTAGTTTCTGAAAATCTCCTATTAATTCTAAATCAAGGCCTGCCCCTCTTCTTCTATTTATTCCAGTATTCTGTGGAATGGCCAGACAGCCCTCATTGTCCTCTTGGCCCTATTCCTGACTTTCTAGACTTCAAAGTCATGCTGTTATACAGAATACCTTCAGCTTCATCCCCACTCAATTCTCCCTCTAGGCTTTTTTTTCTCCCTCTAATATAATGTCTTCTTCGATTAGAATGAAAACTCCTTTTAAGGATTATGTCAGGGACTGTTTTTCTCTTTATTTATATGTATATCCCCATTGCTTAGCACAGTGGTGGGCATACAGTTAATCCTTAATAAATGCTTATTTCTTATGAAACAACTTTTCCTTTCACTGTATACCATGTAACATGTATTTAATAAAACCTGAGCTAAAATTATTTCAGATCATAAACTCAAATGAGAGATTATAATGTCAAGAATTTGTGAGGATTAGATAAAGGCAACCATAGTCTCAGTGAGGCAACATTATTTTTAGTTACTAAATCTTCCAACAGCAGATTATAGAAACTATCAATCATTTTCCAGTTCTTTGAGGCTTCTAATTAATCAAGCAACTGAGTTAATAATAGCATGTTTTTATTAATAACATACAGAAACACCTGTACTTATTCATCATGAATCTTCAGAAATTAGGTGGTATTCAAAGAGTGTTAATGATCATCTGAAAATTAGTGAACATGATCCAGGACTAATTTGTCATTAAAAGTAAAATAACTAAATTTTCAGTAAACTCATATGAAGGGAAAGTTTGATAAATTGCTGAATTTATAGAATAATTATTCATATATCTTAATTTACTTTCTCTCCCTTATTGCTTTTAAATATTTAGTTTCTCAACACTAGTTGTTTTTTTTCTTTCATCACTGATGCTATATCTTTTATAAGATGAATGTAGTTAAAATAAAGTTGATAGGCTATACTCTCAAATGAAGATACTTTTACAATGGAACTCAGCCACTTCTCTGCAATCTGTTATTGTAATGAGTTCCCTAACACTGAGAGGTTAAATGTCTTGCCCAGCGTCATCCAGCTAATAAGTGTCAGAGTCAGGTTTCAATTCATTGTACTACAGTTGTCTATATGGTCAAAATGGAATAGACATACTGAAAACAGGCTTCACAACTTCAAAATTATATTTGTTACCATTGAAGCTTCATTATATATGCGATGAAATTAATGTGTCTATTATTCAAGATAACCCTTTTTATCTTCATTGAGAAAGTTAATTGTTTAAATTTCCATCCTATGGAATATTTTAATATGTAGATATGCAAGCAGTTAGTTGTCCCCTAGGCACTATTCTAGGTGCTAAGACTGCAAAGATAAAAATGAAATTATCAAGTTCTATTGAAAGTAAGCAAGTCTAAATATGATACAAAATAAATACAAAGCAAGTTAAACAGTTGACACAGTGTATAAAAAAACAGGACTGGGGTCAGGAAGACCTGAGTTCATATATGCCCTCAGACACTTACTAGCTGTGTGATCCTGGATAAGTCATTTAAAATGAGCTGGAAAAGGAAATGGCAAACCATTCCAGTAACTCACATAGAGTTGGATGTGACTAAAACAACTGAACAACAAAATACAAAGCAAGTTCAAAAAATATGGGGACATTAACAACTGGGGGTATCAAGAAAACCTCATGCAGGGGCAGCTAGGTGGCGCAGTGGATAGAGCACCAGCCCTGAAGTCAGGAGGACCTGAGTTCAAATCTGGTCTCAGACACTGTCTAGCTGTGTGACCCTGGGCAAGTCACTTAACCCCAATTGCCTCAGCAAAAAAAAAAAAAAAAAAAAAAAGAAAACCTCATGCAGGAAATGGTTCTTGAAATTATGTTTTGAAAGGGAGAAGAGATTCTAAGAAATGGAGTTAAAAAGAGAGAACATTATCAGAATGTGAGACAATCTATACAAAGATACAGAGAAAGAAGATGGTTAAAAAAATAACCTATAAGGAATAGCAAATAGGCCAGTTTTTAATATATGCTTTTTTTGCTGAGGTAATTGGATTTAAGTGTCTTGTCCAGGGTCATACAACTAGGAAGTGTTAAGTGTCTAAGACTAGATTTGAATCCGGGTCCTCCTGACGATCCACTGTGCCACCTAGCTGCCTCAGTTTTTCATAATTCTAGATTTCCTTCTTCACTAATGATTAGAAGGAATGAGTTGGTTTCCAAGGATTTGGGCTTTTTAACAAGTTACTCAACTAGTAAATTTATAACAGGAAATTCTTATTATCTAATCTAAATTTGTTATGTAGTGTTTCCATCACTTCTTCACTTTCTGACTATTGTGGAAATGTAGAGTAAAAAGAAGGGATACTGTAAAATAAATCTAGAATGATATGCTAGAGATAGACTGTGAAGGACTTTAAATGTCCAATATAGGAGTTTGTGTTTTATCCTAGCAAGAATAAGGAGTCACTAAGGTTTCTTGAGCAAAAGAGTATCCTGGGTAGAAGATATATAATTTTTAATACCAGTTCGGCAGTTCTATAAAGGATGGGTTGGAGAGGAAAAAGAGGCTAGACACAGAAAGACCTATTAGTAAACTATTATAGTTATCCAACCAATAGTTTTCTTGTAGAAGATGGCACTTGAGCTAAATTTTAGAATAAGCGGATAGACAGAAGATAGAGAGTACAGAGAAAAAGTGCTGAACTTAGAGATATGGAACCTGGATTTGAATCCAACCTCTGCTAATGGGATGTCAAATTCATCATTGTAAAATGAGCAGATTTTGCTAAGTAACCTGTAAAATACTTTTCAACTTTAGAGCTATGGTCCTGTGATTCCAAATTATAGATGGGTACATGAATCCCATAGTTTAGTTTGGGTAAATATAACACTTGTGAATGATGATGATAACTACAAAATTAAGGCCACCCCTCCCCTTTAAGGAGGAGTGAAGGTACAGATATTGAAAATAAAAGACATTAAGAAAGTGGTATTTAGGGTACTATTGGGGATGTCAACACAAATATTAAGACACAAATTGACCTGAAGTATTTGAGAAATGGAACTCATTCTAGGACAGAGTTGTTCTTGTTCAGAAACAGGGAATATGAGAAGATATGTAATATTATTAGTATAGGAAAATTTCAGATGAGAAAACCAGTGTAGTTCATAATCTACTTATCAACTTAGAGTCAGAAAATTACCTGGAAAAATGAGAAGTTAAATGAGTTACCCAGGATCACATAGTCAGCAAATTCCAGAAACAAAATAAACCTAGGACTTTCTCATTTTAAGATCAGGTAGGTGGTGAAGTGGATAGAGCACCACCCCTGAAGTCAGGAGGACCTGAGTTCAAATCTAATCTCTTAACCACCTACCACCAAACATCTTTAAAAGATACATGCATACAGACTTAAAGGTTGAACTGTCTTCTCCTAATATAACTCTAGATCTTTTATTAACAAACCATCTACATTTTACTTCTGCTTTATATGCCTTCTTTCCACATTGGTATGGGGAATTCCTCATTCTATTCTATTCTATTCTATTCTATTCTATTCTATTCTATTCTATTCTATTCTATTCTATTCTATTCTATTCTATTCTATCCTATTCTATTCTATTCTAAAAGCATAATATTCTGCATGTTATAGTGTGAGACTTGTCTGACTCCATTGTGAAGTACCCTGATCAGAGTCATATAATCAGCATGTGGCAGTGGCAGGACTTCATCCCAGGTCTACTCTACTCTGAAGGTACCTCTCTAACTACTGTACCACACCATTTTTCTTATACTTTTTCCATCTTCTTACATAGAATCCTAACTCCCTCCCCATAAGATACAACATTCCTGTATACCTTCATCCCTAACCATGCCTAATACTGAATGTATCTCTGCCCCATGAAATATAGGGAGAGAAAGAAGAGATGTATTCACTGACAGTTTTATGTATTTTTCTTGCCACCATCACTCACCATTTCTCTTCAAAGTTTTATTCCATGTAGATATATCATCTTATTCTGACCTGATGATAATTGACTGAGTCCCCAGGCCATTTGCCCTACTTTATCAAAAAGTTCAGTACCTAGTTCAATAGCTTCCTGTGAACATCTTGCTCCATTTGTCAAAATCTTGGGCAGATGTGAATTTTTTTTTGGGTAAAGTATGCCCCAGGAAGATAAAGAGCTTCTTGTCTTTCCGTCTTTAGTCTGTGTTTATATAAGCCATTGACTGACAGTGCAAGAGTGGAGTCTAAATATACCAGAAAGACAGATAGGAAGTGCCCTCTGTACCACCCATCATTGTAAAGTCAGGGGTAGTGGGACATAAGGTGCCTCAGTGGGCAAGGACTGAAAAATCATGACTATTCATGACCCACCATAATCATGAGAGTAGTCACATTTAGATCCTACTCTTATTGGCAAAATGAAAATTAGAAGATGCTCGAAAGTCCATCTATTTTCTCTACTGACAAAGGATAACCCTCAGAATTCCAAAAATCATGAAGTTATTAGATTTCTTGGGGCAAAATTTGACCTTTCACCTAATTTCTAGATTTATTCTTCCTTGTCCATAAAATTTCTTTTTTATTTTCCTATTCAATCCAAATGGTTAGTGAATGCAATGAATGGTGATGTTTGTGAAGGCTTTCATATCAAATTAGGTTCTATAAATGTATAGAGTATAAATAGCTCATTGTTACAATAATAATATTATCCATGATGTGTTTTTAAAATAATTTTATTACGAATGGAAAGTCGTGAGTTCATAGGGAGTTTATTTAAAAAAAAAAACTAAGAGAAGAGCTCATGTGTTTTTAATTTGGCAATTTGAGTTTTCTATTAAATTAAGAAATCTCTCTATTGGGACAATACTTTGGTGCCATAATATTGAATAGTAGTAGGGATCAGAGATCCAAACCATTGTGGTTCCAAAGACATAATAGCATTGAAAACTAAGGGTTTTGTAGGTCTCTCTGTATTGTGTTTCTTATACTCTTATACTTTTTATACTTTTACTCTGAAAGCATAAACTAAAACATAAATACCAATTTCCATTTGTTCTTAGAAAATACAAAAAAAAAACATAATTCATCTCAAATTCATTAAATGAATATAGACTAGGACTAGGTAGGGACCAGACTTGGGGTTTCAGTGGAACCAGAAAATTTCTGGATGATGAAACCCTTTATTGAAATGAGGCAGCAGCTTTCCTGAAATTTATAAGAAGTTTAGGAAGTTACCCAGAACAATAAGAAGTTAAGTGATTTGCTTGCCCATTTTTTACACAGCCAATTTATGAAAGAGATGGATGGAACTTAAAACTAGATCAAGGTCTCTTTCCATCATGCCATGTCACCTTTCAAATAAATTAATATTTAAATAATAAAAATATTCTTTGTTTTGTTAAATATTCTGTATTAGCTAAAGTATAATTATAAACAGAAATAGATGATCAATCAATTAAAGAGAAAAAAAATTATGAAATTATTAGCTTTTCTTCAGTCTTCAAATTTGTATCCCCAATACCTAGCAGTGCTTGGCACATAGGAGTATTCACCAAGTCTTTCTTGATTGATTGGTTGGTTGGTTGGTTTAAATGTGTTGATATATTTCTATATTTGCTTTATTATATAACACTGTGATGATAGTAATCATAAGATTCAATCCAATTACATTACAACATTTAGTAAGAACCTCTATATGCAAAAATCCAAACTATGAAGTTTAGCTAAGAGATGGTCTGTACCTTCACAGGATTTACTGTCTACTAAGATAATGTGGCACATAAACAACTATGCTACTGAATAATGCCTGATAAATGTATGAAAGGATTATAAACAAACCACTCTGTGAAGAGGAAAAATAATTACTGATCAAAGAATAATGGAAGGCATCCTACAAGAAGTAATATTTGAACTGACCTTTAAAAAGATATAAAGAACTTAACAGATAGAACTAAGAAAAATGATTTAGAGAAGATAAGGAGGAGCCAGCCAAAGCAGAGGACACATATTAGAAAGGTGGGGAAGAATCAAGATAATGTAACTTTGAAGAAATTATATGTTGGCTTTTAGAATAAATGGAGAAAACAAGACATCTTAATTCCTGTTTCAAATAAACTTCTATAAATGTCATATTTGTTCTTGAATTTGATTAGTCCCTTCTACACCTCACCAAATTACTCCAAAGCATCTTTTATCCTTCTAAACTCTAATTAATCAATAGTTATTAAGAGAATGATAAAAAGAAAATCGCATAAAATCATTTTCTGGCAAATCAGTAAATATTATTGGTACTGATTCAACACTGCATGTAACATATGTGATTTCCAAGAATTTCAAGGTGTTTAAACATTTAAGGTGTCTTAATAGATTTGAATATTTTAGCTCCTTTGTAAAGAATATGTATATATACATGCAAATATACATATATATGTATGTATTGTGCATTTATAGATATAAGTGGCATAGATATCAACATATAAACACATTTGTATATGTATACCTCACTGGTAAAAATCCTGTAAAATAGGTACAAAGGAAGAGTTTTTACTTCCATTTTCCCTACAAAACTTCTGTGCTGTTGTTCAGTCATTTCAGTAATATCTGACTCTTCATGACCCCATTTAGGGTTTTCTTAGCAAAGATACTGGAGTGGTTTGCCATTTCCAGCTCATTTGACAGAATGGCAACTGAAGCAGTCAGGGTTAAAAGATTTGCTCAGGGTTACATAGCTAGTGAGACTTGATTTGAAATTGAGATGAGTCTTCCTGACTCCATGTTTGGCATTATATCTACTGAGCACCTACGTGGCACAGTGGACAGAGTGTAAATCTCAAGTCAGGAAGACCTGAGTTTAAGACATGAGCTTACATTCTTCTGCTGGTAGCAATAGATTTTCTATGACCCATTCTTCTTTCACTTAAGTCACTTAACTTGTTTGCTTCAGTTTCCTCATTTGTAAAAATTGGGATAATAATAAAAACCTATTTCCCAGGGTTGTTATGAGAATTAAATGAGATACTAATTGTAAAATACTTATAACAATGTCTAACATGTAGTATTGCTATACGAATACTATTGTTATCATTAGTTATTAATATTAATTATAATAATCTAGTCTAACCCCCTCATTTTTGCTGGTGGAGAAGCTGAGGTCAAGAAATGTATCTAATTAAAATATAAGCCAAAAATTACATCTGCATATATACTATTCCTGGAAAACAAAAAACTGAGATCTCATGTAAAACCTAAGGATTCTATTTTTCTTAACATTTTGTCAAATGGTCATTTTTACAACAACAAAAACCCAATTCCATTTTGTTTATTTAGATGTAATACTGTAATAAAATGCATGCAAAAATCTTTATAATTCATGTTATTGGGATCTTTTGTCCCAATAAATAGACAACTCTACTCTTTCAGGACAGTTAAGAATGTATTCCTTATCTAGGAAACAACTCTTGGTACTTCAAGAAAATAAGGTAATTTTGAAATAACTGCTCAGCTGCACTTCAATTAATAAGAACTCAAGTTTTATTGAGGTCTTATAAGAGGAGGGAAGTTTTCGACTTTCTAAGGATTCAGCACAAACTCATTAAAGCCACATGAACTTTCTTCATTATCTTACTGTAAATATTCTGGCAGATGCCCCAGTCAGTGGGCTTACTCTTCCCAAGGATTTCTCCTGTGGTTTCTAGATAAAGGAGATAGTACTGAGTTTAGAGAATGTTGTTTTTGTTTTATTATTCATTTGTTTGTTTGTTTTACCAGACTTTCAATTTGATTGATGCATTGTGCTCCCAGTAAGGAATTTTTTTCTATCAATGTAGATTAGCACCTATTCTTCAATGAATACACTTAGAAAATTAACTGGGCCACTAAGAAGTTAGAGCTCTAAGCTAGTATGTGTCAAAGGCAATTCTTGGACCCAGGTCCAAGTTGAGGCCAACTTTTGTATCTACCATTCCATTTTGCTAATCAGTGCTAAATTATTCTTTTCTCATTTGGGAAAGATAATGTGATTACATTCTTGATACTCTTTCTGGTTTGTGGTGTCTTTTTTTGTTGTTTGTTTATATCTATGTGTATATGTTTATATATATTTAGAGAGAAAGAGAGATAATTTGACACTCATGTATTTTATTACGTTTTTTTTTACTTTATCTGTCCCCAAATGATACTTATTTACATATATGTATACATGTTCATATTACAAATTTATGTCTATATAAAATATATAGAGAGAGCTGTGTACTAGTGGTGTATCTAGGTATCTTGCTTAATTACAAATGCAGAAATGCTAACACATCATTTCAGTTTATTTATATTGAAACGATTCCCCAAAAAAATAATTGAACTAAATATAATTCATTGAGAATAGATGAAGATATTGCTGGCAATATTATTTACCCTATGAATACTTGCAATTAATATGATAGCAGTGGCACTTCCTCTCTTAATATTCTAGGTGACATTAATGGGAAAATGATAAAGAATCTTTGGGTCAAAGTTAAGTATGTATCTAGCCATTCCATATCTCTAGATATCCTTGTTACTCTTTTATTTTCTTCAGATCAACATTTCTCTCTGGTTCCAAAATCAATTTGGACTCTCTCAACTATATGTATTCCTGTGTTTAATTCATCATTTTAAAAAAAAAATGTAACAAAAAACATTAAAAAAAAAAACACTGACCAAATTAAAATAAAAATTCAACAGTTTCTACAATGTAGAAATCATGCTGCATATTGGAAATTTGGGTTAAACCTTAGCTTACTATTGATTCTATTTATATTGACAGTTATTTAATGTCAGATGTTCTATCTTAAAAAGCTGCTCCTTTTTTCTGACTTTGTCTTATACCACAAATTAGCAACAGAAGTATTGTTTTCTTCTTTTTTTGTATTTATTTATTAAGTACCTAATTATGATATAGCTGCCATATTCTAAAGATAAATATATAGGATGATGAGTATTATTGCAGATGCAAAACGATGCATAAAGATGTGTCTAGGAACTTTTTCATGTGTGTTATTGGTGTGCATAAATACAAAAAAAAAAAACTGACATTTTCTTAGATTTACCTGGTGGAATTGAGCCTTACCTATACATGAGAAGTAAAAATTGGCATACATATGGATTATCAGATAAGATAGCCATTTCCTAGGATTACAAATTCAATTCAGATACATTTTCATATCAATATTCCCAACTGTGTATGAAAAATATTTAAAATTCATCTTGCCTAGCAAATTTCTGTTATTCCCAAAACTTATGTGTTGTAGTATACTCACAAAATATTACAATATTCAACTATTTCCCTAATTCCTTAAATTAATAATTGATCAAGTTCCATATGCCAAATTCTCTTAGAGGCAGTGTTGGCATTATATAAACTAGTGCAAAGGTCATTTAACTTCAATACCTTGCATACAATAGGCAATAAATTAAACATTGTTTAATTGAATTTAATTGGATTATAAATAAATATTTCAGTACTAATTAATCATTCTTCCTCTCTTTACATATCAAGATAAAAATCTTAACTTTCCCAACTCTGAATTCTTGTTGTTAAAAATGAGAAAAACACTGTTCTTTATCACCTTTTATGTACCATCTTGTACAATCCATTCAGCAACTCATTGTGTTCAGTCCCAATTCCACCCAAGACAAAGAAATTTTTATTTCTCTTGAAAAAAGTTGACTTAAGAATGGACTAAATGGATTATAGGATCCTAGGTTTAGAACTCAGAAGGCAATTAAAAACTCATCTAAATCTAATCTTCTTCTTTTACAGATTAAAGAACTAAGGTCAAATGACTTGCCCAAGATCATGGATGTAGTAAATGGCAAGACTGGTATTCAGACCCACTTTGGCCATTTGACTGCAAATCCAGAATTCTTCCTTCTGTAGCATACTATGTCAGTTTTTTTCCATACCTACTTTTTTATCATGGTAAACTAGCTAATTGAAAAACCCTTGAGAATAGATGAAGATATTGCTGGCAATGTCTTTTACATCTATGAATAACTGCAATTAATATGATAGCAATAGCACTTCATCTCCTGATATTGCAGGTGACATTAATGGAGAATTTCAAATACGTTGTGATATTGATTCAAGATTGCCGTATTCTATTTACTGGTATTTTATATTGCCTGTTCCTTTATTTGGGCTGATAGAAATCTGTAAACAAAGCCAATATTATTTAAATTTAAATAATAAAAACAACAATAATGAAACTAGCATTTACATCCACCTCAAAGATTTACCAAAGTGCTTTATCTGGGCAGCTAGGTGGCACAGTGGATAGAGCACCAGCCCTGGAGTCAGGAGGACCTAAGTTCAAATGTGAATCAGATACTTAACACTCCCTAGCTGTGTGATTCTGGGAAAGTCACTTAACCCCAGTTTCCTCTCCCCCCCAAAAAATACTTTATCTTCACAACAACCCTGGAAGGTAAGCCTAAATTATATCCTTTTTACATATGCGGAAATTTAAGCAGACAGCAGTGATTTAGCTCAGGGTCAAATCACAAGATAGTGTCTGAGATGAAATTTGAACTTAGTTCCAGACTCCTGGTCTAATTCTCTATCCACATTCTACCCACCAGCATTTCTTGATAAAACCATTTATTATCTTTCATTATGTCCTTTATGGTGAATCATTTGGTAGGATTTAGAGATTTATCTAAAGTTCCAGAATAGAGAAATGAGATTCACTTTTCACAAAGAAAAAATAAAATTATCTGAAATTCAGATAGAAAATTCTGACCACTAATTTATGTATTCATTACAAAAACAGTTGAATTATTTGACAATTACTTTGATTTTCTGTCTCACCAATGGGAATCTAACTGCCATAGTTCCTTTTCTAGTCACAGATTACATTCAAACCCCTCCCAGCTGTCTCATTACGTTAAAAAGTTATCAAATAGACAGCTGTTGTATCCACATTCCTTGGTCCACATTGATGACTAAGGCACTTTATGTCATGCGATTAACCACTGGAATCTTTACTGGCAACCCAGTTACACTTTTAATTTCTAGATAGTTGATCTACAAGGGAAGTACTAATAGGTAGCAGCCCTGAGACTAGAAGAACAAACTAATCCCCTTCTGTTACTACTCTTGGTGAATCAGGCCTTGAATTCCAAAGATTTATCTCTAGAAACAATGCAGTTTGAGAGGAAGTAAACAAATTGAATGTATTTGTCAATGTGCCCGATGAAGACAAACTCCTAGAATTTACTCCATTTGCCATATCTCTCTCTCCAAAGACTTAAGTGAGGCAGCTTATGGCTCAATAGAGTCAGGAAAACCTGAGTTCAAATCCAGCTTCAGATATTTCCTAGATGATACTAGGCTAGTCACTTAACTTTTGATTGCCTGATAAAATATATGTATTATTGGAGACACAGCTAGGTGGTGCAGTGGATAAAGCACCACCCCTGAAGTCAGAGGACCTGAGTTCAAATCTGACTTTGGACACCACCTAAATATTTCCTAACTGTGTGACTCTGGGCAAGTCACTTAACCCCAATTGCCTCAAAAAAAAAAAAAAAGTTATCTACTGGAGAATGAAATGGCATATGACTCTAGTGTCTTTGCCAAGAAAACCCCAAATGGGATCACAAAGGGTCAGATATGACTGACCAACATCAAAAAAGGGACAAAATATTTTCTTTTAATTGGCACAGACTAGGATCCCAAAAGGCAGGTCCACTATCACTACATTGCACTCTCTTGGCACTTCATTTCCAAACAGATCTTTCTACACATACACTCAAAATGCACAACTTAGAATAAGCTATAACTATCCTTATATGTCCAGGCTCAGGTTTCTATGAAACTGAATTCAGCAAATGATGGAAACTCATTGTAGAACTCAAACTCTCATTGTCAAACCCTTCAGCCAGACCTCTACTTGATCTTATTACTGACTACTGTGACAGATTGGTTAGCTACATTTTTCCCCCTGACTCCCACCCAGCCCATGTTTCCAGCCACTGTTATTTTCCCTAAAGAACCAAACCCATGCTTCTGGACTCTCTCATCATAAGGATCATTTATCATGCCCTTTCTCTCATCCCTAGCCTAGTCCATGTAAAGTTCTTAGAACCAGGCTTGAACAGGTCCCCACTTCAGACTCTACCCCACAATAGAGACCAGAGGGACCCTGTAAAGTTAAGTCTTGGCCTACAAAGTGGTGTTGCTGACATATTTTCTGGAATGGAAGAAAAAGAGTGAAGTACACTGAGAACTTATTTTCTCCAAATCACAACATTATTAGAAACCTTAGAATCATAGTATGGAAATGTGGTTCAAATTTCACTAATGAGGTAAAGGTCATCTTTCAATGAGACATCCTGACTTGTTTAACGTAGGACAAAAATGAAGGAAAAATGTTTGTGCTTAACACTCTGAAGTAATTATAATCTACCCATGTAAAAATAAGGCTCTATAAGTTTGCCAAGAAGAAAATAAGAGTCAAGTGGTAGAATAGGAAGCAAAGAGAAGAGATACTATATGGCAATTGTGCTGAATTGTTGTTTAAGCAGGAGTGGTTAAAAGAGCCAAACCATAACTTCAAAGTTACTCAATCAGCACATACATGTTGTGCACACACAAACACAAAAATTTATCAAGTACTTTGTCACTTGTGCCAATGGTTTTTTTCTGTTTTTTTTTAGCTTATGGATCATTTAGATGTGTCATCATTATCATTATCATCACCATCCATCAAGCATTTTCATTACACCCTCTTTTAGCTATTGCGCAGTGCTAAATATAGACTTATAGTTCATGTTTGTAAAGTACTTTAACATTTTTTCCAAGTACTTTCATATTCAGTCCTTCTCTTTTCTAGACCAATATATTCTAAAAATCTCTTTTAGGAAAATTGTTCCATATATTGGAAGTTTCTCAAGATGCACTTGTAGGGAGATTTATAATAGCTCCTAATTGGAATGATTTTTGAAAATGATACTAACATATTTTGATGTGTAAGCCAAAACAAATACTTTGGTGGGAGGGGGAGGTAAAAGTAAGATATATACAAACTGCTAGATCTACAAAGAATTGGAATATTAAACCCACAAAATTCTTTAAAATAAAATATTTTGTTCAACTAAGTACCACTCCTATTTAATAGTTTAATATTTTGATTGTTCAACAGTACATTAAATATATTTGTGTTCTAATCAAAATGGTATTGAATTATATGTTATTTCAAAATAGGAATGCCAAACTATGCCAATCTTGAATTTTGAAAGGAATTTCACCTTAATAAAAACTCAAAAACAAGGACAAATAATGTAGCTTCAGGTTTCAATATCATATTCTAAACTTAGATCAGGTTCACAAATTGTTTTTGAACCTGAACTGAGTAAACATGGTGTGAACTGGAGCTAAGTTACAAGGTTTGGCATTCTTTGAAATTCGGTTTTCCTTTTGCTGTATGTTAACTCTATCCTCGCCCTGCTAGTGTTTTAACAGGCTGAACTGAATTCAACAATATCTTCTTCAACCTTGCACTCACTGCACTATCTCTTATCTCCTTCAAATTCCCATTTAGATTCTACTTGCAGTTGCCCACATTTATGCCCTTTCTTCTCTTTTATTAAAATTGATCCTGCCATTAACTCTTTGTCTCCCTTAAGCTGATGAACTTTCTTTGTATTAGAGTTCTTTGCGTTTAGTTAAATGTTACTTTTTAAGTGTCATTTAGGTCTTTTCATCTCTATATATGTCTCAATAGGAAAGGGGGGAAAGACATATTTTGTCAGTTTGAAGAATTGCAGGTATGAAACCCTCTTCTGTTTTGCAAATTGGCAACTCACCTTTTAACAGTATCAAAGAGAAAGGATTTGAATCCAACTCTGATTCAAAGATCAATCAAGTCATGATTGCCATCCTATCTCTAGTTCTTTGCACAATTCAAGGACAATATATTCTGTTTTTTCATTATCTCACAATTCATTAAGCATTTTAAGCATCTATTATATGTTAAGTAGGCAGTTCGTTTATATAAAAAATAGGGTATAGAACTTGAAGTCAAGAAGACTCCAAATTCTACCTCAGATACTTAGAAGCTATAACCCTGAGCAAGTCCAAGTCTGTCTGCTGTCTGCTGTTTGCCTCAATTTCCTGAATTGTATAATGGAGACAATAATAAGATCTAACTCACAGGTTGTTGTGAAAGGCAAGTGACATATATGAAAAGCTCTTTGCAAACCTTAAAGCACTTAATAAATATTTGCTGTTATTGTTTTTCTTGTTAATATCACTGTGCTAAATGCTGGAAATACAAAGCCATAAATGAATTAGTGCCTTCCCTCAAAGAGTTTACATTCTATATAATAATTTGCATAGTGCCTCAACATTTTAGACTTATTTCTAGTAAACAGATATTGGTATGTTGAATTAAGTTGGCATATAAAGGAGAAGAGCTTTTACTGACATCTTCTTTATCCCATTAAGATGCATTTGTTTGTAGAAGCAATCTAATTAGTGCGCATTATTCCAGAGATCAGTCTGACCTGGTTTTTGCCAGCTATAAATCAGAATTTTCTTCTTCAATTTAACCATCCCATTTGACCTAGCTATTCTGAAAGGATAGGGGAAATAATATTTTCTTGATCATCTCTAAAAAAGCACTATTGACCACATTATCAAAATCTTTTATGTTGGTTGTCCATGTGTTTTTTGCTGGTACAGGTCTGTCACATATTGTACTTTTAATGCCCACAATTAAAGAGAATGGATAAAAGATATGACATATGAAAAAATAAGAAATTCATTTTCCCATTGTTAACTTCTCTCCTTTGTTTTCATTCTCAGTCCTTGCCAGTAACCCACACATAATAATAACTCCAGTCTTTGCCAAGCTTTTCCTTCTTCTACTTAACCCTGAGTGCATTTATTATTTATTACCCTATCTCCAGTTCCCATGACCATGGTTTACTTGTGTTTTACTTGTTTAACTTTAGATGTTTTTCTTTAAAATATAGAAATGGAAGATGATGATGTAGTGAGAACATATGACAGTTGGAAAAAAGCAGAGGAAACTTCATAGAACATTTATTCTGTGCTTCATTCTTTTTGCCACTGCCTAAAAAAAACCTAGTTATCTTTGTTCATGAAAATAGATAGTCTAGGGAATCTCACAATCACTGAGATATGCGATTTTAACTAGAATCTCAATATTGCCTTAGAAATCATTTTATTTTTCCCTAATTGAGCCTAATCTCCTCCTCTCATCTCAAGGCCCCAACACAAATCCCAGCTTGCACAGCAGATACCTTTCCCTCCTCTAAAACTGAGAATATTGAGGCCATTTCTCTGAGCTCCTTCATCTCCCTTACTCTACAACTCAAAATCCCTTTTCTGTTCAGCCATTATCTCTTTATTTATTCTAGTCTCAGAGTATGAAGAGGTTTTTTTCTTGCCAAAGCCTTCTGCTGATAACTCTAAATCTCTATGACCTCTGGAATTTTGGACCAGTCACCAAATCTCTTGATTTGAGTTTTCTCACCTATAACATATGGATATTGGCTAATGATGAAGCATGCTATTCATCTCCTATCAGACAAGTGATGAGCTAGAAGGACAAAATTGAGGTATCCATTTTCAGGCACAGTCAATGAAGGAGTTTGTTTTACTTTATCATACTTAATGGAGTTTGGGAAGCAGCATGGATGGGTAGTGATAGTAATTCCCCATCTACCCACCTTACCAAAAAAGAAGAAAGATTATCAATGAAACATCTAAAAATACAGAAAACAGAGTAGTAGCAAATTCAGAAGGGGAATCAATTCCCTTTCAATCACTTTAAACAAGAAAGGCATTGTTGGAACTATCCTGCTACATTTTTATATTTTTAAAAAAAGAGGCACATAATATTCACCATTTCATACATAATCTTCTTTTTGGGGTTTTTTTTTTAGTTGAAATATTCATATTCATAGTAAGAAAAAATAAAATTTAAAGTTACAAAATGAGGAGATTGGATTGGACAGTCCCTTAGGTCTCTTCTAGCCCTAAAGTCATAGTAAACTCTTGTGGTTGTATCTCTTTTTGGAATTATATTTATCAATTACAATTATCCCTTCCACATTGCAACTTAAAAAATTAAATGGGAACTTGGAGGAAGTTTTACAGAAGTCGCAGACAACACACAAAAGCCAGCAAATGACACAGAAAAGGTTTTAAAAAATTCAAAAATGCATAAAATAACTAAATAGCATTATAAAATATCACATGCTTTATTTTTTATACTATATTAATTATGAATTTTTCTGGTTTGGAGGAAGGGTCAAAAAATTTTACATGGATTTTCCTATTTGCAAGAGTACTTGCAAGATGATGGGATAGTGAGAACATAAGAAAGTTGGGAGAAAAAAGAGAAAACTTCATAGAATATTTATTCTATACTTCATTCTTTTTTTCCCATTGCCTAAAAAATCCTAGTTATCTTTGTTCATGAAAATAGATAGCATATAGCACTGAACTATAGCTCTCCCGCAGTCACTCACTCAATAAGCATTTATTAAGTACTTACTATGTACCAGGCATCATGCTAAGTATTGGGTATATAAATAAAGGAAAAATATATATGATCTCTGCTCACAAAAAAAAAATTACATTCTAATGGAAGGAGATAATTGACAAATTTTTTTCAAGATATATATAGGGTTGGGGCAGCTAGGTGGCATAGTGAATAGAGCACCAGCCCTGAAGTCAGGAGGACCTGAGTTTAAATCTGGTCTCAGACACAACACTTCCTGTCTATGTGACCCTGGGCAAATCGCTTAACCCCAATTGCCTTAGAAAAAAAAAAAAAAGGCATAGATAGGACTAATGGAAATCTCACAACATAGCTAATATGGAAATATGTTGTACATGATTTCACATGTATAATGATATCATATTTCTTGCCTTCTCAATGTGTGGGAGAAGAAACTAAAGAGAGGAAGAGAATTCAGAATTCAATTTTTTAAATAAATATTAGAAAGAAATTTTTTTTAAAAATAGAACATATTCCCAGAAGGAAAAGTTAGATGGGGCCTGGAAAAGCTATCAAAAGAAGATAGGGTCTAAGAGCTAATAAGGAAGCCAGAGAAGCTTGGAGACAATGGGAAGAAGCGAAAAAGGACTATCCCAAGCATGGGAGTTGTGCAGGGAGAGAGCAGCCAATAAAAAGACACTAAGTTAGATCATGGAAAAACAATAAGCCAGCTCTGGTGGTTTTTAAAAGTCAAATAAAAGATTTTATATGTGATCTTAGAGGTAATTAGGTAGTCACTGGAATGATAGGTCAAAGGTCCACGTAAATAGTATAGAATTAAATTGATTCACCAAAGAGCAAGGAGAATGAAGGGATGAGAGTGTATACAGTGTAGTTCAAGTCCCAGAGGGCAGGAATTGTTGTTTGTAGCAACTAACATAGTGCCTTTCACAAGATGGACATTTAATGAATGTTTATTTAATTTAATGGAATCAGCATAAGTGAAGTTTTTATTTCACTGTTCACATTCTTTGATTAACTTTTAAAACTTTTATTCAGCAACCTTAAAATAGAGTGAAATTTAGATATATATTTCCTTTATATTTATCTTCAACCATTTTATCCATATACATTGATCTGTGATGCCAAAAAGAATCATGAAAATAAATTCATAATTTCTACCTAAACGCTCACAACTATAAAATTAGGATCAATAGACACATCAGTACATGTAATTTAATCTTGTCTGTTTCTCACTATTATGTTTAATTTTTTTGTTATTTGATCATTTGGTCATGTCAAACTCTTCATGATCCCATGAGTCATATAATACCAGGCCCTTCTATCTTCCATTAACTCTCAAAGTTTGTTAAAGTTCATGTTCATTATTTACACTATCTAACCATTTCATCCTCTGCCATCCCCTTCTAGTTTTGCCTTCAATTTTTTCTCAATATCAAGGTCTTTTCCAATGAGTCCTGTTTTCTTGTTATGTGGCTAAAGTATTTAAGCTTCAGCTTCAGTATTCAATCTTGCAGTGAATAACCTGAATTAATTTTTCTAAGTATTGATTGATTTGACCTTGGTTCAAGGGACTCTCAGATATGTTTAACTGAGCACCATAATTGGGATAATGGATAGAGTGTGAACCTAGAGTCAAAAGCTCTAAGTTCAAATTCTTGCCTCAGGTATTTATTAGCTTTATGATCCTGGATAATGCACTGAACTACTATCAGTTTCATTTTCTTAAATTGTAAAAATAGTACCTACCTCACAGGGTTGTTATGAAGATGAAATGAGATAATATATATAAAGAACTTTATAAATCTTAAAGTACCATAAAATTAGCTACTATTGTTGTTGTAATGACAGGAGAAAAGGCAGAATGAGAAAAAATGAAAGACCAAAAAAAGGGGGAGAAAGAGAGCAAGAATAAGATAGGTAGTTGGATAATGAATAAAATGAAGTAATACAATAATGCTGACAGGAAAAGATAAGCAGATCAATAAAAGTAACCACTTAAGATAACTAAAATCAGCATTCTACAGTTTATCCATTTAGAGCAAGGTTATTAAACAACACTAAGTTGAGCTTTGGTAGCCAGAAATTCACTTAGTACATTCCTTGCATCCTTTAAAGATTTTTTTATTTTTTGTTATTGTTGCTAAATCTTCTGTCCAACTGAGTAAGCCATTTCTTTTCTTATTTAAAAACTTTTTTGAGGCAAGCCTGCTCATTGGTTAATGTTTTCCCTCAATCCCCAGTCAGCAGTTGGCAAGGATCTGAGTTGAAAATTTTGTACCACATAAAGTGTCTTTTCTAAAAAAGGCACATTTCCCTTAAATAACTGTATCAAAAGTTGGTTTTGATGGCTGGCTCCATTTGTGTAATAAAATTGTGTCTGACATCTGTTTAATACAACTACATGAGGCTTTTAAGTGAAGGACAAACCTCAGAATGAAGGCTGATAGAAACCTGCTGCTAGTGGGGCGTGTGTGCTAGGAGAGTTGATTCATCTTGTCAGCTGTTATTATCTTTTTATCTGGATCGAGTTAACTTGAGATTTGTACTGAACTCATGGAAAAGATCCGCTTTTGTTTTCTTTATAGCAGATAGGAAAAGTCTTCTGGCAGAGGTCTTCAAAGGCTCTTAAGTCAGTAGCATCATGGAAATTTGGCTGTAACCCGAGCCCTTGGGTAGATATAAACTTTAGTTAAGGTTATTTAACAGACCATTGTTCCATAATTTTTCATTTCTTTATTTTATATTAGCATAGTTGCTGACAGTCAAGAATGAGCCCATATGTATGTTCCTAGTATTGTATAGTCTAAGTAATTGTAAAATTTAAATTTAAATTGGATGAATAAACATGAAAATGCAACATGAATTAAACATCTAGAGTCCTTCTGTACTGTTTAGCTTGTACTCCATTAAATTTAGCACTAAGTATAGAATTGAGGACTTTGATTAAAAGAGAAATTGGACAACTAGATTAATTTATTGGAGTGCACCTCTGCTTATTTAATCTTTCCCCCCTCCCTTTTAAATGAATTTTTAATTAGTTTTAGTTTTACTAAGACTCAGAACTAAAAGCTAACTATCCTACTCTATTCTATCTCTTAGTGGGAAATTTGGACCTTTAACAGAAAATGATGAAATATTTGATTGCTATATTGTACATTCTGGGAATTCTGGGGATAGATTTTTTTCAGCTCAAATGGTATATATTTTTCTCAAGAGTATTTTATTTTTCCAATTACATGTGAAGATAGTTTCCAAGATTCATTTTTCTAAGACTATAAGTTCCCAATTTTTGCCCTTTACTTTCTTATCTCATTCCTCCCTAAGACAGCAAGCAATCTGGTATAGGTTATACATGTACAATCATCTTAAATATATCAAATTATATAATATATTTAATGTATTTTCCAAACCTTTAAGTGCTATAAAAATGCTAGCTATTCTTATAAAAATGTACAAATTCAGCCTCTGTCTGTCTGTCTGTGTAACTCTGAGCAAGTTTCTTAAATTCTGTTTGCCTCAGTTTCCTTGATTATAATATGGGAATAATAATAGTGCCTACCTCCCAAGGTTATTGTGAGGTTCAAATAAGATAATGTTTGTAAAAGGTGCTTAGCACAATGCTTGGAAGTTAGTAGGCACTCAGTAAGTGTTTATCCTCTTCCTTTCTCTTTTCTTTGCTAGACTACACATTCCTCCTTCCCAAAATTGATTCTTCTATGTCATGGTATCCAGTTGCCTTCTCCCTCCTTATCACTCACCTTTAGACACATTCTAATTTGTCAAAAATACTTTCTAAAATATGTTACTCAAAACTCAATATTGTCTTCCAAAAGCAATTAAATACATAATATAGTAGAACTACTCTTACTTTGAGTCTGGATATTATGCTTACATTAATGCATTACAACTCTATGTTTGGAGCTTTGGTTGCCATGTCAAACTATTTGCTTATATTTGTTTTGATTGTACTTAAAAGACCACAAGATCACTTTAATAAGAATCATTGTCTAGACACATCTCTCCATTTTAATTAAGATTAAGAATATGTAAGATACTTAATAAGTGTATAATCCTTCCCCTCCCTTTCTCATGTAGAACTTTACACATTTTCCTATCCAATTTATTCTAATTCCAATATGTTGAGATTTTTCTGGATACTAACCATATTGTCCCATGTATTAGCCATTCCTACTAGATTTATGTCATCTATTAATATAATGCACATATCTTCTAAATCTTCATCTGAGACATTTTTAAAGAGTATGGAGTATGGCAGTTAGCCATCTTTTTTTTTACACACATATACATGTTTTATCTCATAACAGTGATAACATTTCAAAAATCAAAATCACCGAGAATTACTTTTTTTATGATATAGCCTAAAGTCATTATCTTCCCCCAAATATATTTCTAGAATATTTTCTAGAAATTTAGATTTCTAGAAATCTAGAATATTTCTAGAAGGAATCTGCCCTACAACTTGATTCTTACTTGCCTCATCTCATTTCCTGCTGCTAAAATCCTTCCTGGACCTCAAAGTCTGGTTTAGCAACCTCTCCTTTCTCTGAACCCCTGGCATTTGTAATAATCTATTTTGTTATAATCATTTGGGCATTTGTCATCCTATTTGCCTGACAGACTTTGGGGGCAAAGATTAATGTTTTATATTTGTATCTCACCCTACTGGTGTTTTGGATATATTCTTAATATTTATTTGTTGAGTTGAATTTAGCTTTTTCAGTCCTCGGGTCCAAAATATCAATAAACTGCATTTAGTTGCTATTGTACTCCTCCAATTTGTCCATTCCTGAGTAAACCTAAATAAAAAATAAATGGTTATAAAACTATAGATTTAAAAATGTGAGAAATCTTAGAAGCCATCAAGTCTGATCTATCATTTTATAGATGAAGAAACTGAAATAGAGAAAAATTTTAAAATTTGCCCAGGACCAAGTGACTAGTAAGTATATGAGACAGGATTTGAACTCAAATCTTCCTGACTCCATGTCCAATGCCTTTATATTCTGAAAAGGTCTAAAGGGAAATAGTATTCTATTTGTCCTTTCATTCATTCCCAGGATAGTGTTTTTTAAGTACTTTCTACATTCAGAACTGAGTCTCAAGATACTGAGAAAAAAAAAAAAAAAGAAAATGCATCAGTTTTCTCTATGAGAAAATGATCCAAACTCAAGCTAATTTAAAAGAGAATTGGCATCAACCCATAACTTATTCTCCTGGAATAATCCTTAAGCAATACAGATTCTGTCCATATTTTCTTGGGTATTTCCAATGGAAGAGCAAATGTTTTTAAAGAATATGTGATTTTGCCTAGCCTGCTCTTCACTCCTTTACAACCTTTTCAATGTTAGAATCAATATTTGGCCACCAGACATAGTGTCTAGCCAATAACCTCATGAAAACAACTCCCAGATATGTTTCATGTAGTGTAATCAAGATAACATGGCCACCTTCTGGATTTCCCCATAAAAGGCATCTTTTACAGATGGATAACTCATGCTGACAGCTATGGACTGCCTAAATTCCTCAGGCAGTTTCTCTACTGGTCACTCTCTTTACACAAAATTCAGAGCTTTGGACATCCCAAAACATCATACAGCTGCAATTGTATGATGTGAGCAGTCTAAAGAGATGAATTGGAAAGATTTCTTAACACAAAAACTCCCAATGGTGATGTCACAGAATATTCTAGTATATGTAATGGCTTGGACATCAGCATTTGTCATTGGCCAGGCTTCTAAATAACTTAAGCCCTAAATGGAAAACTATAGGTGATGAATTCTGTGAAAAGAAATGTGATTATTTCCCTTAAGATTATCTATTACGGGACAGTGAGATGGCACAATGGATAGAGATTCAAGTTTAAAGCCAGGAATACCTGAGTTTAAATCTGGCTTTTAAACCATTATTAGTTGTGTCACTTAATCCCTGTTTGCCTTAGTTTCGTCATCTATAAAATGTGCTGGAGAAGGAAATAGTAAAACTACTATAGTATCTTTGCCAAGAAAACCTCAAATGGGGTTACAAAGAGTCAGATGTGATTAAAATAATAACAATAGCAACAGAATATCTATTAAAGCCAAGCTACAATATATTTCTGGTTAGTTTCTTTCTTGTTGATGATGCATAACAATAGAAGTCTAGTTGTATTTCCCTTTATAACATAAAATAATGCTCTAGGATTTCATTTTCTCAAAATATATATTCCAAATTAAGTTTAACTATAAATAAAAGAATTTAACAACATCACTTTTGAGTCATCTTCTTAAATGCATAAAAACATCAATAAGCAAAATGAAATGTGGTGGTCACTGAAGTACAAGATTAACAATAAAAGAGAGAAAAAGTTTTGCTTTTGTTAGGCAATGCAGGTGGTCTAATGGAAAAGAACTGGGTTATACATGTCAAGAAATCCTGAGATCAAAGGTCAGCTTTGTTATAGTGAAACTGAGCAAGTTACTTCATCTTTGGGGACCTCAGCTTCCTTATTTATAAATCGAAGGGGTTAAGTTAAAATGATCTCTCAAAAAAACTTTTTGGCTCCAAATCTTGTGATCCTAAAAACTGAAATTATAGCTGAACTGATTAGGAATCCTTTTGTGGGTTAACCTCACTTTTCTCCCTAATTCTCAGTATCTTTCCCATGCCCCTGATCTTCACTAACTTATATTTGGACAATAAAGCTAAAGGTTTTTTTTAGAGATTATTTAACTTGAAAATACTGAGAAATCCATTTCTTAATCTAGAGCCAAGTTTTTCTGATTTTGTTAGGAACCATGTTTATAGGTCTATATGTGTGTGTCCTTAATATTTTTAACTAAAATTGCTAGATTGATTCTTGTTTGTGTATTAGTAGAACTGAAACAATTCCTGAAAATCCAGTACTGTTTTGGATCTTCTGACAGAGTAAAAACTGCTTTGAGCTTTACATCACTCACCATCATTTACAGCATTAACAACTGCTATCTCGTGTGCCAGGCTCAGACTTCTAGTCCATCCAAAGCCTTTGCCTCAAAAGACCTTTTCCTATTGGTTGTTGCCATCTGTATTGGTCTATCAGTCTCTGTTTTTCTGTTTCCTTTTCTTACAATCCATTCCTCTGCTGACTTTGTTTATGTATTTTCTATTTCCTCTTCCAACAGCCCATTTCTTTGTGTATTAGTTAATATTTAGAAAGTCCTAGTATCCATGTTTAGCATATATTGGACTACTTGTCATCTGGGGGAGGGATTAGGGGAAAAGGGGGGCATTGGAACCCAAGGTTTTGCAAGAGCTAATGTTGAAGAATTGTCCACGTGTGTGTTTTGAAAAATAAAAAGCTTGGGGCAGCTAGGTGGCACAGTGGATAGAGTATCAACCCTGAAATCAGAAGGACCTGAGTTCAGAAGTAGCCTCAGACACTTAACACTTCATAGCTGTGTGATCCTGGGCAAGTCCCTTAACTCCAATTGCTTCAGCAAAATAAAATTTTAAAGAATAAAAACCTTTAATAAAGAAAAAAATGAAAGAAAAAAAAGAAAAGGTAGAGAAGACAGAAAAAATGTAAGAATATTCTTTATGAAACTATTATAACCTTTATTTTTAGAAGAGATTGAAGATAAGTCTTGTAGTGATATTCTCTGGGAAGCCAAATAAGAAAACACTGTTGAACTATTTCAACAGTGAGGATTCGGAAGGTGCTTGTACCCATGTGATGTTGCCACTTAGTCATTTCTGTCATGTCTGACTTTTCATGACCACATTTGAGGTTTTCTTGTCAAGAATACTGGAGTGGTTTGTTATTTGCTTCTCTGGCTCACTTTACAGATGAGAAAACTGAGGCAAACAGGATCATTAAGTGATTTGTCCAGAGTCACACAACTAATAAGTGCCTTAGGCCAAATTTAAACTCAAAGAGATGAGTTTTCTTGACTTCAGACCCAGCACTCCATCTAGTCCTCTCTACTTATAGCCAGTGCCCCTTAAAACAGCTGGAAAAAATCATTTGCTCACTATCCTACAACTTCATGTTGAAAGAACAGGGTAATCATACCACAGTCATTTTCATGTTCAATATAGCTGAATAGGACAGGTAACAGGTAAAGCTTTCTTATTCTAATAATAAGTTTTTAAATGCAAGATAGTAGTTCTGTCATAGAAAGCTGAGGGAGGAGGAAGAAGTGTTGATGATGAATAGAAATTTATTAATAAACTTCACAATCTAGGCTATTTGCAGAGCAATACATACCTAATTAAAGAAATGACATCCCAACACTGAAGTGAGGGAGATATTGGTGTGTTTTTTCAACTAAACTTTCATTAGGAGCTTTCAATGTCTAGCACTAAGAGACATAAAGATAACACTGAAGAATTGTAAGGCTGCTAAGAAATTTTGCTGACTGCTGCATTTTGAAAGCATGCCAATTCCAGGCCAGAGGAGAAGCAGAATGCTTCTAAGTGTATTATTTTGGAAGATACCAGCACTAGTTGAATATCTTGAACTTCTTTGCAAAGAAGCCCTTTTTTTTTTCTTAAAATGATATTTGGACATCTTGAGTAAGGAGTCTTTGAAATATAACTCTTGCTAAAGCCTTGAAAGGAGATACATTAGGCATCTCACATGATTAGAACTACACCAGGTTCATATATATATATTTTAAAGATTAGATACCTATCCATATCTATGCTTTAGAAATCTCATCCACAACTTACATGAACGGATGCTAAATGAAATGAGCAGAACCAGGAGATCACTGTACACAGCAACAACAAGATTATATGATGATCAATTCTGACAGACATGGCTCTTTTCAATAATGAGATGATTGAGGTAGTTCCAATGAACTTGTACAGAAGAGAGCCGTCTACATCCAGAGAGAGGACTATGGGACTGAGTGTGGATCACAACATAGCATTTTCACTCTTTTTATTGTTCTTTGCTTGCATTTTATTTTCTCATTTTTCTTTCCTCTTTGATCTGATTTTTCTTATGCCACAAAATAATTCTATAAATATGTATACATACATTGGATTTAGCATATATTTTAACATGTTCAATATCTATTGGATTGCTTGCCATCTAGGGGAGGGGGTGGAAGGAAGGAGGAAAAATTGGAACACAAGGAGGAGCAATTGGAACAATTTTAAATCATACTTATTCATTCAGAAACATGACTTTAAAAATAGAAGAAAATACTGACAAACTATTACCAGGAAGCTTCAGCAATCTAATGTGAGGTTTCTTTTTTTTCTTCATTCTAAATTGAAAATTAGCACTAGATTATGTACATAGGTCTAATAGTATCTAGGGAACAGTACAAAAAAACTCTAGAATTTAAATTAAAAGTTTTGTGTAGAATAATAAATAATGCATATTTCTGTATTTTCCTGATTGGGATATTTTATTAAACTAGCAATGGTTAGGCATCATGAATTCTGGCCCCAGTGGGAAACATTAAATTTTGCTAGAAGAAAAGAGATGAATGTGAGGTTACTGTTTTTCTCACAAGAAAAGAAGTCATTTATTACATAAATCCTTTGGGGGTTAATTGTCCACTAGATGGACTTAATACCATTTTCTCCATCTATCTATTCCCAACATACATAACACCCATGAAGAAACCAAACCTTGTTGACATAAGCAAGAATAGGTTTGTCATTTTCAAGATTGCTCAAGGCAATCTAAAAAAAACACTGAATCCAGTCCTATATTGTTTAGAAATAGTTTTCTCTTTTCTTTCCAAGAGCACATTGCATCTTTCTAGAATTAAATATATCTTCTATTTAAGTTAGTAACATGCATTTTTATGAAATATTATAAAACAAATTCTAACATAGAAATATTCATAATAAAGACAATTTATCTTCATTCAGAAAGATAAATATACTCTATTTAATCACAGATTTCATTTTAAAGATATTTGTTTAAATGTATTCCTTGTTGATTGGAATACCCTATTCGAGCCCCAAGTGAAGGAAACAAGAGATTCATTCCACCCTATGACTTCAAAATTACATAAAGTTCCCATGGGAATATGGTCCACTGATAGGGAGTGGAAAGGGAAGAACAATTAACATTTTATTAAGAAGTTCACATAATTTTTCTCCTATCCATTTTTACAATCATGAGACAGAAAAAGAGAGAGAGTAAGAAGGAGGGGAGAAGAGAGAACACTTTTTAAGCTTTAAATGAACAGCGAATTTACTCAATTAACTTTCCAATTTCCAATTAATTGTATTTGTGCCTTCGTACATATTTAAAAGTATGATTCTGAAATATTGTTATCTACATTACTCATTTTACTCGAGTATATGACCTATATAATTATGTTTTGATTGTTGTAAAGATGTGTTAAATCTATTGCAGAGTAAATCAATAGTAATAGCAAATGTCATTGTAGTTAAAGTAAAACAATGTAAGATCCCTTAAGAATGTATACAGTCTTTCACATTGTGTCTTCCTCTTTTCCCATTCATGTTAAACTAGGAACCTTCAAATACAATGAAAACAATGACTTTAGGGCAAAAATAATGTAGTTTTTGTGTTGCATACAAGTATTAATTTTAAATATTGTATATGTTTTATTAAAAGGTTCTTAAGAGTCCATTTTTATTGAATAACAATAGCAACAATGCAAGTCATTCAATAATTAATGTACATCTAGATCTTTTTTATGTAAATTGTATCTCTTGATAGCTGTGTACACTTTAAATAACCTATGCTTTTTTCTTTTGTATCTTTAATGTTATTAAGCCAAAAACATTGCATGCTGACTGAGAATTGTGAATTTTAAATCTAGATTGAGCTACTTAGATTTTTTTGGTAATCCATTGACCTGTGACATCATGGCTTGAATTAATGGACAATGTCTGATTAGTCTCTACAACTATTAAGAGTGTGAATATTTGTAATACTTTTAAGTCCAATTCAAAGTAACTGCTAGTTGTGAATAAACATCGTGAATCAAGCTGCCAAGTTTTTACTGAAAAATGTCCTTCTATTTCTATAAATATTTCATGGTACTTGACTGCTCAAATCAGAGCCAGAAGAGTCTTATTGTTGTTGGGGGGAGGGGAGGTGGTGTTCCTAGTTTACATAAAGAAATCTTTACATTCTTTAATGTCAAATGGGAGACAGAATCTCATTTCATCCTTACAACAAAAGTAGTTGCTATTATTATCACCATTTTACAAAAACTGAGGAAAGTTAAATGATTTGCCCTAGATCACACAACTAGTATCTGAGGACTAAGTGTTTGAACTCAGGTTCTCCCAACTCAAAGTCTAGCAATTTATCCACTGCACCACCTCCAGATTTTTCACATTACCTGAGAAGCTGAGAAAGGTAGTAAAATTAGGAAATATAGCCCAAAGAAAATAGGAAGAGAAAGCAAGGAAACTTAATGACCACTTTTCTGAATGATCAAGAATTAAAACTCCTAAAAATTGTAGTCAAACATAAAAATTAAATCAAGTTCAAATAGTGTGTTAGACTTAGATATTTCAATAACTCAAATCTTTGCTCTAATTGAGGCATGTACTCCATCCATTTACAAAGATTGCAATCCCATTGTCTTTCTCATCCTATATGAGTTTTTCTATATTCTCTTCTAAATCCTACATGAAGAGTATAATCAAGTGTTAGTGGAGTGTTCCTCAAGCCTCTAGGCATTATATGTATACTAATTGAGCATGAGGACTTCATCAGTGTTTTTCTTGCCCTTTTAGCATGAAAATCACTCCTTTTTCCAATTGTGATTCTTCACTAAGCATTAAACTACTAATAATGGATTTCTTTGTAATTAGCTAAATCGGTCCTCAGAAAGTATATGTAGTCTAATGCTACAGATATACTCAAAAGTTTTTCCTTTGACTCAAAAGTCAATCCTTTCAGAGACTGTGCTCAACAAACAAGTATTCAAGTTCATTTGATGATGGATCACATTATGATGAAACATGATGGCTGAACCAAAAACTATATACACTAATCAATGTTATAGTCCTGTACACAGAACACTTATAACATGTTTTTGAGAATGATATAGATGTTATAAATCAAATAGAATTTTAAAATGTTAGTATTAGAAGTTACCATAGAGATCATTTAGTCTTACTGGTAAGTAAAGGTTAAGTGACGTGGCCAACTATACACAACTAGTTGGTGACAGATCTTCTCTAGAATCCATTTCTTAATGCTTTTTCCACTTTGCCACACTAGGAATGTTTTAAAGCAGTTATAGATTTAAATCCATATCTTTTATAAGTAATTGTCATAAGATCAAACAGATCAATGAACTTTATTTGAGAAACCATCATTAATTTAGATACATTTCTGGAAGAAATAGTCTATTGTAAATTAATTTAATGAGATTTTAAATTCTCCCTCTTATTTTTGAGAAATCTGTTGTTTAGAAAGTAATTCTTAACTTTGTGATACTTCTCAAAGGGATTTACAGCAGAGCTAAGAGACTTTTAGAAAGTAGAAAGTTCTTTACTCTGCTACGCTCAATTGAGGGCTTCATGATAAAATTACTATTTTTTCACTTAAAGTGGAACCCACAAATGGGATGATTTTGCCAGATCATACACATGGTACAGATCAAAATCTCTCTCCTCTAGCTAGAGAAGTGGTATCCTGTAGGTGCAGAATAAGGCATACATTGTAATAAGTGGTTTGTTTTATTTAAGTGTACTTTTTTACAAGGAATTATTCTTGAAGGGAAGAGGAAGTTTATTGAAAAAATGATAATTAGATTTTTAAAGGACATCAATTAAATCTTCAAGTCCCATTTTCTACTAGAGGCAATAGTTTAAAAGTTGAAGGGCAGCTAAGTGGCTCAGTGGATAAAGCACCAATTCAAAGAGAAGACCTGAATTCAAATATAGCCCTGGATACTTCCTAACTATGTGATCCTGAACAATTTGCTTATCCCATCTGTTTCAGTTTCTTCAACTATAGATAGAGATAATAACTCTCCTCATATGATTGTCTTAGGCTCAAATAAGATAGTATTTACAAAGCACTGAATATATAGTAGACATTTAATAAATGCTTGTTCTCTTCCCTTTATGCCCATTATACATATTGGATTATGATCACAAAGCATTTCCCTCAAGAGTTAAAAAACTATGTCAGTACCTGGAATAGTTCTCTGGCAGAGGCAGTGAACAGCTGACATGAAATGGAACCATTTCAAATTGGCCTTAAAAACTAATCTTGTTTTTCTTGGGCTGGAGGAGGAGCAAGGCAGATTGTCCAAGTCTTAGTAGTCTGACTTACTAGAACTCAGAAAATATAAGACAGCTGGGAAATGTTCACAAAACCAGTATCTTTCAGTTCTATTCATGAATTAATCCCTTTCTTCCTTCTCATTTCAAAGGAAAATAAGTATACATTCACATACACACACACACACACACACACACACACACACACATACACACACACAAATATGCACTGTCTCTTTCTCTTATGTGTTGCTTAGTGTAACCATATACGGAAAACAAGATAATGGTAATGAAGCAATTGGTAAAAGATCAACAGTGTCACTCTCCCTATCAACACAGGAAATAAAGGATCATGAATTTAAGAATGCTTTGGTACTTATCTCAGGGTGTTGTTGTTTTTTTGGGTTTTTTGCCCCCATAAGTCGCTTTAAGGGATAAAAAAAAAAGTTTCTTGTCTTATCACTTTGGTTCAGTGAAGTTTTCAAACCTCTCTTTGTAATTTTGGTAGTCAGATTTCTTATCAATTCTCTCATCATCTATAATCCTTATTTCCAAATGAAAATGAGTATTTTGATTTTTGAGATATAGCCATGAATAAGAAGTATTTAAACAATAGCCCATCTATCTCAGTAAATATTTATAGAGCATTCACGATATACTCAGTATAATATTAGGCAACTCCCACAATCAAAAGAAACCGATCATTTCCAAGGAGTCTGTATTCTTGTTTGAGAGAAAAATCTAATAAACCTAAAATAAATGAGGAGAAATAGTTCAAGAAATATATCTTAAAATATAAAGGAAAATAATATTAAAGGATTTCAGAACTCTGATCAAAGTCATGACCATCTTCTCTTAGTAAAGAAGTAGTCTATATGTGAAGAATAACAAAAATATTGTCAGTTATGGCCACAATGTTGATTTTTTTAAACTGTACTTCATTACAAGGAATGATTCTATTGTAAAAGATAATTAATTGAGAAAGAACAGTAATATTTTTAAAAGAACATCAATAAAATCATCAAGTATTACATGACGTCAGAAAGATTTGAATTCAAATCAGACTTTAGGCACTTACTAGCCATGTGACCCCAGATAAGTTATTTAACTCACTTTCTACCTCAGTTATAGTTACATGTGCCACAGTTACATTTCATCTATAAAATTAAAATAATAATATCTATCTGCCAGGATTGTTGTTAGAACAAACCTATTATGACATATTTTTTAAACGCTTTGCAAACTTTAAAATGTTATAAATGCCATTTTTTATTATCATCACCATTATTTTTATTACATACTAGACATTATATACTCTAAACAACTTACTTAACTTCTTGGTACCCTAAACAATAATCCAAGATTATGAATTATAGAATAGATCCCAGTCTTCATTGATAAATGATTTCCTTACTGGAAGTTTACTATACCATTAAAATCAAAAGTCCAGTACAAAAATTGATGATTATGATAGTGGTAATGGTGGTGATGGTGGTGGTGCTGGTGAAGGTAAAGATGAAGATGATGAAGTGCTAAGTTTTTTGGTATTTAACATAAGTGCTATGGACTTGGAGATGGAAGATATATGTGTGAGCTAAGTTACTGAATGAAAGCTTCATGAAGAAAATGGCTCCTAAGCTGAATTTTGAAGAATGTTGAAGACTTTAACTTAAAAATGCCAAGGACTCCCAGTTCATCCAGAATCATCTCTGTCCTCCTGTTCTATATCTTGCCATTGGATCCAAATGACTGGAGGAGAAAGTGAGGCAAGTGAACTTGCTCAGCCCTCCTTCATTTGGATCCAATTCACTTTCATGCTATGGCATCTCCTCCCTTATGTCATGGTCCTTTTCAAGAAGGAAGAACAACCAAAATCTGCTTAGGTATTCCTTAAAAAGTATTTAAGCAGGATTTAAGCAGACAGAAAGGAGGTAGAGTCAAATATAGAAAAAGAAACAAAATCAGAGAAAATGAAACAATAAAGAGCAGGACTTAACAGTCAAATCTTGCCTCAGATAGTCATGGTTTTGTGATGCTGGGCAAGTCACCCAACTTTCTCCTCTCAGTTTTGTCATCTATAAAATGAGTATAAAAATAACTCCTACTAGCAATATTTTGAAGATCAAATGAGTTAAGCATTTAAAGTACTGTATAAAAATGAGCTACAGTTATCTTCATCATTATTAATAGCTGAATGACTATTGTGGAGCCAGTTAGGTATTTGGAGCAAAAGCTTCATATTGGGGCATAGTGAACCAAACTATTTTGTAGGCCAACAAGGTTAAGGTACATGCCTATAGTCACACAGCTAATTAGTATGTGAGGCTGGATTTGAACTGAAGTCCTTCTGACTCTAGCATTAGTGCTCTCTCCACTTACCACCTCACTGTGCTTGAATCAAATTAGTGAAAACATTAGATACCAGCAGGAGTAGTTTGGATTTGACAGGTTTGGACTTGGAGGATTTGCACTGAGAAATTTGGTTTCCGTAGTAATAATGACCTTAACGAGACATGATGAAGATGATGTCGTCAAAAGATTATTCTGGCAATAGAGTGCATGATAGATTGAAACAAGAAGACCTTAGAGTTAAGTCCATTTAGAAGATTGTCTAGGTTTGAAGTCATAAAGGTATGAACTAAAGCAGTGACAGTAGAAACTAAAAAGAAGAGACAGATGTGAAAAACATTTCAAAGAAAGAAGGAATGTGGTAAAGAGTGAAAAGTAAGGGAAGAATGAAGAATGAAGGACAAGAAAAAGTCAGACATAACTGATTTTCTAAACCTGGGGAATTAGGAAAATGGTAAGTACCATTGACAGAAATGAAGAGTTTAGGAAGTCCAATAAAAGTAAAGAGAAAAGGTAATAATGAGATTCTATTGTTTATCATCAATTAATCCATATTTCAAGAAGATGCTAGACAATCTTGAACATTTTCCTGTGATGAAAAAAAGCAGAGATGACATGATAAATGAATAATGCTCTTTATTCCCTTAAATATATTGATTTGAGAAACACAAAAATCTTTCCTGATGAAAAATATCACCCCTACCAGTCTTTTATGGTGTCTAAGATTCTCTGTCCCTTCACTTAAGGCATCACATCTCCAGAAGAACCTGGTCAAAAGGCACGTATTTGAACTGAAAAGTTTAATATGTAAAGCCACTAGTACCTTTTAACAGATGAGTTCTCCATTCCCTTTATCTTTTTCATACATACAAAAACAAAAAAAAATCATGAAATAGAAAACATGACAGGTAAATACTGATGGGAAGAATGAGATATACCTAAGAAGGATAGGCATAGAAGGCAGGACAGTAGACAACTGAAAGGAATTCAAGAATAGGAAAGAAGGTATCTACAGCATGGGGAACTGGATTGAGGAGAGAGAGAATAATGAAGATAAATTTTCCTTATTTAACAATTTTGCCTGCAGCTGGTTCTGTTTTTTAGTAAACAAGAATATAACACTGGAACAAAGAGGTCAGTTTATTCTGAATCAATCTTATTTAATCCCAAAATAGCTTTTAAACTATCTTTTTCTTAAATCCTAAAACTTCAAAACAAGAAATAATATTATTAAATTTTCCTTTCTTGGCTTTTTATTGTAATCTTTATAAATGTAAAAGTGATTCTTCCCTGCATAATTGAATTATACAGGTAAATCTCATTATCAAGTTCCACCATTTACTCTCTAGGGAAACTTGAGCAACTTATTTAGCCTAGCTTTAGTTTTCTCTTTTGCATAGCTCTACCTAACTCCCAAGGTTCCTGTGAGCAAATCTCAGATGCTATATAAATATGAGCCATTATAATTACTCCATGTGGCAGGACTAGCAGTTTTCCCTAAAAGCTGAAGAAGATGAAATACTTCAATGACTTTTTCTCCAGATTCTGACTCTTTGATGTAAGACTGGATTAGCTAGTTGAGGTGGATGGAACATTAGGAGATAATGAAATATCTAATCTATCAAGATTATTTTCTGTAATGATTTTCTGTCAGACTTTTTCTGTGGTATGACATTCTCCAACAGTGTTACTGGCAAAGGAGAGAGTGTCTGTTGGACTTTCTGCAGTGTCAAGATCAGTAATACTTCTCAAGACATCTTTGAAGGATTTCTATAACCATAGACTTATGCTGCCTACCTCTGAAGAAGATTGCATAAATTTGGGAGAAATTTTATATACTGCAAAAAAAATCTTCTGAAATGTTTCCTTTTCAAATCTCTAGCACAGAAATAGCTTATTCTGGTAATGAGATTTTATATTCTATTTGTCACTTGAAAGTATTATGTCTAATAAACCACATATAGAATTAGAATTTTCCTAATTTGAAAATTTTATTTTATATATATATGTATAGACATGCATATATTATAATGATATATCATATCCATATGTGTGTATATAGATATAGACATATGGATTGAAAGGTAGTATGACATAGTGGGTAAAGTCTGACCTTGGAATCCATAAACTCCAGTCCTGGGACCATGGAGAAGTCAGTTAACTCAATCATGCATTACATAACTCTCTGTGGGTTTTAGAGAATTACCTAGTTAAATAATTGAAATCAGTTTCCACTATGGAAATTCACTATAAAATCCCAAGATCATATGTGTGTATTTATGTATGTGCATGTATTATATACACATATGAGTATTGTGCCTATGTACCAAACATATGTTTATGTATATATGTATATATCCACATAGATATAACCTATTAATGAGGTAGCATAGATTACTGGATAGATTCTCTTCTTTCCTGATCTTTACTAGCTATGTGACCTAAGTCACTAAACTATTAGTTTTAAGATAGCATCCTAGAATTTATTATGAATGGTTTGATTTGAATTGGTAGAGAGATTTCCCTCACCTGAAATTCTTCATGCTAGTAAAATTACATAATCACTTACATGCAGTATATATTGATATATATGCATGGATATATCATTGATAGGATAAACTTTCTTTTCCTGCAACAGACAATATCTCCATGAATTCCTGATATGGAGTCTCAGGTTACCAAGCTTCTAGGCCATAGGTTTATTTTTCTAATAAGTCTGAATGTATATCAAGTTTATGAAAGTATAGATAGTATTTTAATATAATAACTCAAATATACATAACATTATTTCAGTTTTTAAAATCCTTCCCTGCAATAATATTTTGAGGAAAATAAAATAAATTTCAGCATGCTAATTTTATATATGAGGAAACAGGCCAGCAAAATAAAATTGTGTTTCCAAACTTACAATGAATCTGATACTTGAACCCAGATCTCTACATTTCCAGTCCAGTGAGTTTTCAAATACATTGCACTAGGAAATCAATTTCTGTAAAATTTAAATTTAGATACTGAGATGAAAGGAAATTAAAATTTATAAGGAAGGACATCACTCTTATGAAACTCTATGTGTGAAAAGTATTGAATTTTAAAAATTTATTCTAAGATGAACAAGAAAAATATCTTACTTTCAATTGAAAGTGCAGCAAGATATCTAAGTTGTTTTATTTTTCCTATGCAAAAATCTATAGAAATTCAGTAAAAGACTGAATGACAATCAAAAATCATTTTGAAATGAAAGCATAAAAATTCTTTGTGTTGCCTACAGCATCATGGCAAAAGAAAGATCCTCAGGAAAAGTTTTTAGCTCTTGAAGTTTTAGCCTATTGTAAAAGCCACCTGACACTTATTACAGATACTAGCACCCACTTAATTTCTTATCTCTTTCCTTTCCATTATATTTTTCAACCTGCCAGTGTTGAACATAGAGACAAGGATGAAATACTGTTTTGATTGATTAGAACCAATTCTATTTGGTACAAATGACCCAATGGAAATAACGAAGAGGGAAAACTGATTTACCCTCTATTCTGTCAATCACATAACAGCAATGAATCATTCAGGGACTTAGTCAAACCTGCCAAAGAGAATTCAAAATATGAGATCACTTTGTTGCATCCATTTGTCTTTTGAGTCTTTTGACACTTACAAATATAAAAAACTATGCAATATAGAGAAGCTTTTCTCATGGTTATAACCTATATTGACAGAATCTTGAGTTTGACCTTGAATTCTGAAGTCATATTACACCTTTAGAGATCTCTGTGCCACAGAGGGCTATATAAAAGCTAATGTTGTGCTCCTTTTCTCAAGTCACCCAATGAAAACTTTTTATGACTGAACTTACAAGCAATGTGAATAACATTCAAATGGCCTGTTCAAGCTGATTCAAGTGGTCACCCCTGCTGAGCTTCAAAAACTCAACTCCTTTTCCTGTACTTGCACAAGAAACATGGACTAGAACCCCCTAATGTCAGGAATTATGAAAAAATCATGGGTTCCATTGCCATTTTTCATATAAGAATACTGAAAAAAAATTTGGAAAAACAAGAGAGTAAATCCAATTTATGCATTACTGAGAGACATGACAAAATGATTAGAAAACCAGCCATAGAGTCAGGGAAATTGCCTCTGATATATACTGACTATAATACTTTAGCGAAGTCACTTAACTTTTCCCTGTCTCAAGGCAATTAACACTATAAATTGTAGAATAAATTTGTTTGTTCATTGAGGCAATTGGGATTAAGTGACTTGCCCAAGGTCACACAGCTAGGAAGTGTTAAGTGTCTTGAGATCAGCTTTGAATTCAGGTCCTCCTGACTTCAGGGCTGGTGCTCTATCCACTATACCACCTTGTTGCCCTTAGAATAAGTTTTGAGTTTGCACTGATACAGTGATTTTTCTTCACAGGAATTTCCTTACATCAGTGAAATTATTAGTCTGGTCCATTTTTTTCCCTTTGGTTTGGTTTGAGCTTTGTTTTGTTTTGTTTCATATTTGTTTTTGTCAAATTTTGGAAGTATTTTGTACAGTTTGCTGAATGACTTAAAATTAAACTGTCCTTGAACAATAGAACATGATTCCATGGTTCTAAGATATTAAGTTTCTAGAATCAACCTTTCTTTACAGAGAATTCATCAAAAGAAATGGTAGTCAAAATGTCACATCTGACTGAAGCCATGTCTGTTTAGATACATTCTCCATGTGTCTTCTTTTTTCCAACCCATACTCCAACTACCAATCTGTTCAGTTCCTTTCTGTCCACATTTAATGTAATCCAAATGAATAACTGTAACTTTAGGGTCAGTAGTGTTCATCTATAGTACACAGACAAAATAGCTGTCTGTATGTCAGAAGACCTGTTCTAATATCTAACTCTCCTATAGAATAATCTTGAAAATGTCATGTCTAATGTTGATTTTCTATTGTTGCTTCCTGAAAATAGAATCCTACAATGAAATGAGGTTCTACTATTGCCAGGATAGTTGTGGTTTGAAAAACCAAAGAATTTTAGAGTTGGAAGGTACTTAAAAGCTCAGTTAATTTAATCTCCTTTTTTTACAGATGAGGAAAATGAGATTCAGTCTTATATGCAGACAGAAAGATGAGAAAGAATACAAAACAAAAGGATAGAAAGAGCCTTGGATTTGGCACCAGAGTACTTGGTTTCATTTGTGACATTCAATTAGTCATTTAACTTAACTGGATACCATCTTTATGTAAAAATGAATGAGGGAGCTGGAATAGCTAATCTTTAATGTCACTTTTAGCTCTACAGTATATCCACTGCATATCTTAGGGCCATGCATGAGTAATAGGATAAGAGAATTGGGCCAGTGCTTCCCTACTAAGGCTTCCTTACACTTTCATGATATCATTTCTATCTTTTATGTTCAACTATAGTTATTTGTAGACATCCTTCATCACATACAAACCTATAATAACCTCTTCTATTCCTCATTTTTTAAAAATAATAAAAACATCTATTTCGCTCTTAATATTATATAATAACCTATATTTAGACAAATACACTTTTCTCAATTGTGGTTTTATCTTTATGCATACAAATATTTTAATCAACAAATTATTTAATATATACATATGTTTGCAAAATGTTTTACTTATATTATCTCATTTGATCCTCACAATTACCCTCTGGATTAGGTGCTATTATTATCTCATTTTACAGATGAAAAAACTGAAGCTGAGAAAGGCTAAATAACTTACCTAAGATCATAAAGCTATTAAGTATATGAGATAAGATTTGAACTCAAGTCTTCCTGAATACAATTACAACTTTCCAACTTCAAACCTACCTATTGCCTACACTCATGCACACATGCACACATGTGTCCACACATGCATGTGTGTAAACAGAGTACATTTTATTTGTTTTATATATAAATATATGTGCACATAATTTCAAAAGACTTAGAAAAGTCATCTTTGTGTTAAATTCTAAAAACCTCAAAATAAGAAATAGCATTATTGAATTTTTCTCTTCTTTGTTTTTGAAAAATCTTTGCAAATATAAAAGTTTTCTTTTCCAATGTAATTCTATTTTATAAATATACCTCATCATCAAGCCTAATGTCAGTATTTACATATGTAAGTATGTGTACAAGTCTATCCAGGTATATAGATGGATATGTGTGTGTATCAATAAAATGCTTTGAAATGCAATAAGAGTTTAACCTCCCTGTATGCAGAGTCATTTGAGCAGTCTAGAGAAGCAGGAGCAAGATTCTTTTTAAAGCTGATTGTGGACATTTATTTTCAGGAAAATAAGGATTGCTTTATGTCCCCATAATGAATGTTTTTCAGCCTTTCACAATCTAAAGAATCTTTCATCGCTTCCAAAATTGTATAATATTGGTATTCAACTTCCTACAAGAAGATAACAAACCCCATTAAGAGCCAATCCTAAAGGGAATTGTTTATCTATTTCTCTTGAGTAGGTACTCTGTGTGTACTAAGCATTGGAATTTATGTTTTGCGCTCTCTGGAGACATCTGTCTGGTGGTTTTATTTTTTCCTGATGTTACATCAGATCACAAAGTCTGCTGCCATTAGTTCTTTAACTACTCGAAAGGATTTTTTTTCTGTCTGCTGTCTTAGTCACTTCACTACCTTATCTCTACAGGCCAAATACAATAAACTAATCTCTGGGGAGAATCAGTTGTCAGCTAGCTTCCCCATAGAGTCTACACAGGATCAATTTCAATTCTTTTTAATTTCAGTGCATTAGTTTATCATATCCTCATAAGAAAGGGGCCTTTCAAACAGAAGTTTGCAGGATATATTTACAAGCTTAATTTTTATGGAGAAATGCTTCAAGCCCAGACAATTATTGTCAAACATTTTTAACAAATGGCACAACCTTTGTCATATCTCACTTCCTTGCATAAACAAGTCCTTTGAAACAAAGGATGGAAAATTTAATCCACATGGTTTATGTCATCAAAACCATTAGATTGGATTATTTTCCATTGTGTCAGCAATGAATGGTCTGTTGAAAAGATGATTTAAAGGGGAAAGTCATGTGCATTGAGTAAATAGTTTCTCTTCACTTAGTAAGTAAAAATGATTATTTTGATCACTATTGTAATTGGGATTAGCAGAATACTATAACATCTATCTTTCATTAACAGTAGAAAATAAGATCTATTTTCATATGGACCAAAGTGGGATAGACCTAGTCTGCAGAATTAATAAATTTTTGAGCTTATTGAGACCTTTGAAATTATCTCTTCTAAGGCCTTCCTTTACAACAACAAAACAGGGACTCAAAGAAAATAAATGATATACGCAAGTTCTTACGAGCAGTAAATGACAAAACAGAGATGAAAACCTGAATTTAGATCATAGAATCATCCATTTAGAACTAGAAGAGAGCTTAGAGTTCATCTAATCAAACCCTTTCATTTTACATATCAGAAATCTCAGCCTCAGAGAAGTTAAAAGACTTGACCAAAATCAAAAGGTCATTAATGAGAATCAATCAATGATAATTTATTAAATGATTAAGCTAGAATCATAACCCAGATCCTT
This sequence comes from Antechinus flavipes, assembly GCF_016432865.1. Lineage (NCBI taxonomy): Eukaryota > Metazoa > Chordata > Mammalia > Dasyuromorphia > Dasyuridae > Antechinus > Antechinus flavipes. The sequence goes on from NC_067401.1 coordinate 241,269,044, forward strand.
TGGCTACAAAGATAGTAAGATTTCTACTATATCACAGATAGAATGAAATCATTTGTATCATATATCCTTGTGACTTCCTTTGCTCCTTAGACTTACCTGCTATCCATGAGGACAAGGCCTTTGTCTTACATAAACTTTGCAACTCTAGATTTGCTGTCGCCATTAATTTATGGCATATGGATAAAGATGACAGAACTAAACCTGATGAGAAATTGCATACTGAAACTAGGTCTGTTGGAACTACTATGTGTTTGCTTATCAGTGGGAAAATATGTAATTGTAGAATTATTCAATATTTGGATATTTGATACATTAACTCAACAATTCAAATTTTATTAAGCACTTAGTAAGCACAAGACATAATGTTAGGCACTGGGTATGCAAAGAAGAAAACTGAATTCTTGTTCAGAAAGATAAGAGGAAAGATAAGATTAAAATATTAGGGACACAAAACAGAATGTGCTAAACACCAAGGAGAGGGCCAGGCAAAATACTCTAAAAACACTAAGAAGAGAAGTTTTATAGTCAAAGGCCAAGATGGAATGGTAAAAGAATCAGAGAATATTTCTTTGAGAAATAGCACCTGGTCTCAGCTTTAGAGAAAAAGGGGATTCAAAATACAGACGTAGAAAGGAATTCATTGCAAGCATAGGTGTTAGTGTTATTGGTAATGGTGTGTCCTTCATTCTCAAAGAAGATTAATGTAACAAAAAAGATTGAATAGAGAAATAATTGGATAAGAATGGGGGACAAAACCTAATTCTGTTTGGAAGGAACATCAAGTTCCTGAAAGGGTTTGAAATAAATGACTGAGAAAAGCAGACTGGAACCTGAGTGTATAGTATTATAAATGTCAAGGTACAAACTAATATTATAATATTTGGTAAGCAACAGGGAGAGCTTTATTTCTCTGACTTCTACTAATCTAACAGATGTATAGCTTTCATATTCTATTGATATCCATTAACTGTCAGAACATGAGGAAGGCCTTCAGCAAATTGGGTGGGTACCCTATGACAAACTGAAGAAAGCACATGGATAAACATCTTCCAAAATGAGTAGATATTGGTGAATAATGATCTGCATCTTTAGAGGGAATACCCAGTTCTTTGATATGACATATATTTTAAAATATCTATATCATTTGAATACCTCAAATGATTTGGTGTGTCTTCATGAGTTTCAAATATGGTTCTCATGAACTATGTTTTAAAGCCCAAACAAAATTTTATTTATCATAGTAAATAAGTAATATTTTCCTTGTGGGTAAAAAAATGTATCTTTATGTACTAAAATAATGCTATTAGTCTACTGTCAATATGATAAATGGTTTACACTGCTTTCTCAGCAGTGATACATTTGCTTTGACCCATATATAATCTTATACCTTAGCTTCCCTATGGCCAACTTCTTATTTCTATTGAAGGTACCACCATTGCTTTAGACTCTCAGGCTAGAATCCTTTGAATCATCTTTCACCCTTGCCTCTCCTACTTCCATTTTATAAGCATGTTTTTCTTTGTAGCCCCTTATATTCACTAATACTACCACAGACCCTCATCAGCTCTTACCTTGATTATTACTTTGATTTCCTAATTGGTCTTCTAGGCATACTAGTATCTCCTAAATGTCAGAAGAATACATGGAATCCTCCACCCCAGCTTGTTCAGGGAATCCCTCATGATGAATAAGACTGTAATAATCTCTAAACAATCTGTCTCTAAAGAATCTTTTATACAGCTTGTTAAAGTGATATTTCTAAATCACAGGTCTGACTGTATCTCTTTCATTCAATTAGCTCTACTGGCTCTTCAGTCCCTCTAGGATGAAATACAAACTCCTCTATTCTCATTTAAAGTCCTAAACAATCTGGCTCCCACTAACCATTCTACAGTTTTTATTACACATTACTCATTTTAATACATTCTCTGGTCCAACCGCACTCGCCTTCTTTCTGTTCTTCAACTATGACATTTCACTCCGGTCTCCACACATTTATGCTAGCATAGAATGCATTTCATCTTCATCTGTGCTATCTAAATTATTATTTTTCATGAAAGCTCAGTGCAGACTTCTATCTCTTATTTGAGATCTTTCTTGATTTCCCTAGTTGTTTAGTTTTACTTTCCTTGCCTCCCTCCAAAAATGTTCCTGTATTTCTGTGTATGTTTGATGCAAATATCATTCCCCCTAATAAAAGTTAAAACTCTTTTAGGTCAGGAATTTTCTTTTTTTTTTTTTGCTTTTCTACCCAAAACTACTATATTTTAGGTTCTTAACAAATGCTCAGAGATGAATTGGTTTCTCCAAAATGCCTTTCAAATCCTTTCTCTCCATTATCAATGCCATTGCCTTATTCCAGAAATCTGTCATCCCATATGTGAATTATATTACAAAGGCACAAAACAAGTAGACTGTCTCCAGTCTCTTCCTCATCTATTCCAGCTTTAAACTTCATTGCACTAAGCATTGAGAGCAATGTAAATGGTAAATAAATAATGCTCCATTTTCTAATGAAGGGACATGACATCAATAAATCAATAACATCAATTTTAAAATAGGAAATGATATAGAGAGAGGTGTAAAGCATGTACTACATGAGATCCAAAAAAAGGGAAGAATGAGTCATGGCAATTTGTTGGTGGAGATAACATTTTTTTGTAGATAACATTTTAACTGGGCTTTAAGGAATGTATAAAATTTCCATAGATGTTGATGGGTATAAAGACCACTCTGGACAAAGGATGGCATGAGATAAGACCTGGGGACAGAGAAAAGTGAGTCATAAACTGAACAATTAAACAGTCCGGTTATAAAACAACTAGGTCATACAGTGGATAGAACATGAGCCAGGAGCCAGGAAAACCTGTGTTCAAATTTGGTCTCAAATATTTATTAAATATCACTTACCCCTTTTGTTCAAGTTCTTCATTTATAAAATGAGCTAGAGAAAGAAATGTCATACCATCCCAGTATCTTTGTCAATAAAACCCGAACAGGATCACAAAGAGTAAGACAAAACTAAAAAATAACTGGTACAGCATGTGAAGGGAGAAATATAAAAAAGGTAAGGCTAGGAAGGTTAAGTGATAGCTGATTATAAAAGGCCTCAAAAGTCAGGGTAAGGAAATTAGATTATATAGGTTAACATAAATTTGTCAACACTAACTCCTTTGTTTATCTTAGTGCCCAAGATATTAGACAGTTTGTGAGATGGCATAGTACACCCATAAAACATAAGACAACATAGACATGAAAGGAAAGTCACTGAAAAGAAAGAAACCCCTTGTAGCTAGACTGTACTGTCAGCAAGAATCAGTTCCAAACAGGAGAATGAACCAATCTTACAAGAAGCAGCCCTAGAGAAAGAAGAACTGTTAAATTTTGCTAGCCTCTTGCCATAAGTGCTACCTGAAGCAACTTGACTTCTTTGATGTAAATCTTACATTCTATGTAAGAAAGAGACAGGATACATAAATATAGGTTTATTCAGGATATGTACAAAACAGATATAAGGTAATGTTGGGGGTGGAATTAGGGAAGGTAGTAGTAGTTATGGAAATCAAGTAGTTAGGGAAATCCATGAAGGTATTGCTTAAATTGAGCCTTGAAAAAAACCAGATATTCCAAGTGGTCGATCACCAAAAAATCTGCGTCCAAGTCAAAACTCTATCTCTGTCTGTCTGATGCTGGGCAGGATTCCAATCAACTCTCAAAAACTCTAAATTGTGGGATAGTTGCTGAACTACACTAGCAAAGAGTTTCCCCACAGGGAATTTCAATTCCAACACCAATGAAATCACAGGAACCATTTCTTCCAAAGTATATTAAGTGGCCCAAATGACAGAAAGCTTGGCCTAAAGTCAGGAAAACCTGAATTCAAATGAAACACATCATCTGTATGATCCTGTACAACAAATTAACTTCTGCTTGTCCCCGTTTATTTAACTGTAAATGGGAATAATAATAATAGCACCCACTTTATAGAGTTATTGTAAAGATCAAGTAAGACATTTTTGTAAAGCATTGAGCACAGTACCTGGTACATAATAGATACTTAATAAATACTAATTCTCTTCTTCCTCCTTCCCTTACATCTCTCCCAACCCCAACAGAACTTACCACAATACTAAGCACATAATTGGTGATTACCAAATAGGAATCTGTTAATTGACTGATTCTAGTCAATAGCTAACAAGATCAAAATCTTATAAAAATCTGTCATTACTCTGGCCACATGAACTGTCTTTGTTGAGCACAATATAGAGTTTTTAACTTGTGTTGGGTATTTCCTGATGTTTATGGATTTTTGACCTCTTCCCTGTGGGGTTTACCTCCCATTGATATAGATCACAATCTTTTCACACCTTCCCAACCTGTGCTGAGCTTTTTAGTTTTTCCCTCAGTTTTGTAAATCATTGAAATTCTCCTATGCATTCCAGATAGAATATGACCCCATAGCCTTTTCACTATTATGCTAAAATGACAAAAGGAAAGAATTTTTTCACTTAATGTCTCTTAGTTGCTCAGGAAAAAAAAAAAACTTCCCACTCTAATGACCCAATAAAGAAATATTAGCAATGAGGCAATGATTATCAATCTCATATTTTTTGCTGATTTTCCTAGAAATGATACAGAAGCTTAACATGGATCTGGAGGACATCTGACATCTATCACAGTTAATTTTGAAAATGCAGGCACTAAGCCCTCTGGACAAGGAGTTGATTCCAGTTTCATTAAGCCATCTCAACATCCAGCAATTTCATTTAATAAACCAGAGTTGACCCCATCTCCTGGCATGCAAAGGATGCTGTTACTCTACTTTTGAGATTCACGTAGAAATACTCCTCACTTATTTTCAACTTAATTTGAGACTTCTCATTTTCAGTTCACTTGTGACCAGGCATATTAAGCAAGGCCTTTGGAAGTAGACTCTGTTGACGTGGGGCTAACTACAGAATGAGAAAGAGGTTAGCCCTTTGACTTTAAACACAGGACAACACAGACTAACAAAGATGCTAAGCAATACAGTTAAAGGCATGCAAAATAACATCTTGGTTATATATAGAGAGAGAGGGAGATAATTATAATTCATTTGATATCATTTTTGTAGTTTATAGAACATTTTCACAGACATCTCATTCTCATGAGAATCCTGTTAAGTAGAAGGGACAGTTATGATCTCCATTTTGCAGATAAAGAAACTGAGACTCATTGGTTAAGGAAAATACCTGAGATTACAATACTTGTATCTGATAAATCCAGGGTTCAATCAAACCTTCTAAATCCAATTTTCTATACCTCACTGCCTCCTCTAAATCTCAAAGAACATATATACATGTAAAGAAGGCATTGTTAGGCACAAAATTTTAGATAAGTAAATTTCAAAAATGTTCATAAAAGGAATAACTATATTCCCACCAGAAAAAAAAGGTAGGCACTAATATACTGCCAGAGATTCTGGTACAATAATAATAGGGTTTCTATAAATTTTTAAGGGCATCTAAGTGGCACAATGGATAGTGTCAAGCCTGGAGTCAGGAAGACTTGTCTTCCTGAGTTCAAATCTGGACTCAGACACTTACTAGTGATGTGACCCTGGGCAGGTCACTTAACCCTGCCACCTTAGTTTTCTCATATGTAAAATGAGCTAGATGAGGAAATGACAAATCATTGCAGTATCTAGGCCAAGAAAACCCCAATTGTGGTCATGAAGAATCAGATACAACTGAAAAACAACAGAACATTAGAGCTTTAAGGTTTGCAAACTAAAAGAAAAAAATTAATATATTAACATTTATAATAAGAAAGAAAACAAAACATGATATGACTCCTGTTTAGGGCAGATAGAAAAAAAATAAATTTTATTTAGCTTCACCATAAAGAGAATGATCATCAACCTGCGATATATAGAACAATTAGATATTATAAAGTTAAGTCTTCAGATCTAGGCAAATTCTATCTTAGCTTACTTTTTAAAATTGCAGATGTGATCAAAGAATTACTATTGAGAAATCTTTGAGAAATGGAAAATGTGTAATAAAAATGATGATCAATAAGTGTTATTATGTTCAAAAGTGTGTGTGTTTGTGTGTGTGTTTGTGTGTGTGTGTGCATGTGAATGTGTGTATATTAGAGAGAAGAGATGATGGATACCAATCACAAAATTCTAGAACAGATGTTTTTTGAATTTTTGAGGTCAGAAGAGGGGAGAAGAATGCCATCACTGGAAGAAAAAAAGTATAAGGATTCTCACTAGAATTACTAGGTTGGTAGACCAAAAGAGTCATATAAAATAATGTATTTTGTCAAGGTATTCGGTAAAGTCCCAAGTGATAGCCTAGTGCACAGATTGTCGTTATGGTCAGAGGGCTGAGCCTTCTTCCTTTTTATATTAGATTATAGTAACTGTGCTAAAGGAATGTTCCTGAGTTTACTTTTAGATTGTCTCAACTTATTTAATCAGCTATCACTCTTAGAAAGGAAAGCACCATAAAATATGCTATTTTCCAGAGTGTCTGATTTCATCTAAACCCAGATATAAACATTCAGAATATGGAAGATGAATACTCAAAAATATTAGCTGATAGCCCTGCTTTTAAAACTTTGCAATGATTCCAGTAATTCCACTTATTGATTAAAGCTCTTTATGGCTATTTAAAGCTTAAGAAGTACTTGTTGCATTAGCTAGAGGAAGGGAAGGAGAGGGGTTTATTCAACTGCATACTCCAAATCAACTTTAAAGATTCCAAGTAATATTGTACTTAATTCTCCTTGAATTGCAGTGGGACTTGGAGCTTGTTATCAGGTACATTTTGTCTGTGAAATGCTTTTCTTTTGTAGAAAAATCATTCAGATAGAACATTTTGCAAATTACCAAGTTTCAAAAGAAATGTAATTTCAAGATACTTGAGAATGAAATAGACTTCAGCTGCTCTCTTTGACAAGTACACTCTTTTGTTGACATTAGGTAGCATGTCTGCCAGGCAAATACTATATGCCAATGTGTTTTCTATAGATGCTAATATATATGTGTCCCTCTTATACAGTGAAAATAAGTCTACATTTGAATTAAATTTTATGTAAACAAAGACTTAACACACATTATTTCAAGTCAAAGCAAAATCATTTTATTTGAATTTGTTAGAAGCTATTTAAACAAAAAAAAGTTTCATTTTTGCCTTTGTTTCTCTGTAATCTAGCACAATTCTTGGCACATATTGATTGCTTTATAAAATGCTTGTTGATTGAACTACATAAACTATATTGCACCAAGTGCTGTGTTAATGCAGCTAGGTGACAATGAATAAGAGATTTCTTAATCAAGTAATTTGTTTCCTTGGAAGGAGGATGTAACTGCAGGCATTTCTATGTTATTGAAGACAGATTGAAAGCTGCTAGACTGCATATGTCAAACTTCATTAATCCTCAACACATTTTAAATTTCTCAATGATACACCTAGAAAGGATATGAGTTCAACACCCCAGCCTTAGACATTTAGAATTTATATGACCCTAAGCAAGTCATTTTACTTTGTTTGCTTCAGTTTTGTCAATGATAAAATGGAGATGGAAATATCATCTATTTCCCAGGGTTGCTGTGAGGATCAAATGAAATATTAGAGAGATTTAGCCAGAATATGATGTATAACAGGCACCTATATAAATAGTTATTTCTTTCCCCTATTATCTGACAGTGTTCTTGCTATCACTGCTATCAACAGTAATGGTAATAATGATACTGCTTCAATATGGTCCAAGAGATGTTCTTATGTTTGTACATTTTATAAAAATTAACATAGCTAAAGACATAGAAAGTCAGATAAATTCAAATTTTAGAGAGGGTAACTTCTTAGGTTTACAGTGTTAAGGCTGCTGGGAACTTTCGAGACCATTCAGTCCAGTCTTCTCATTTTATAAATGAGAAAACCAAAATTTAGAGAAGTGCTTTGCCTTTTTGCAGAACAATGTAAGAGGAATACAATATCTTCCAACTTCTACGGGCAGCTTAGGGAAGCTAGGAGACAGGGTGGAGGCAGTAGGGACTCTTCCTGTGCAAAAATGGATTTATAGTTATAATGGTTTACACTCTGAAGGTTACCAATTAAAATATTGCTCTAGTGTACAGGCCTTTTTTTGCAAATCATTTATATGGGAAAGATATTTACTTCTGATTGGGTGGAATATTCAAGAAGAGAGATGATGGAAGAGGAAATAAGAGAATTGACAGGAAAGGAAAGGGAAGAAAAAGAAAGGAAAGGAAATGAGGTATCTTGAGATTACATAATATACACGTAGCCCAAATCTGTGTATTCTATAACAAAAATAAAGAAATAGTACAATTACCATCATGAAGTCTACAGAGATATTTAAGTGATTAAATAAATCCTTTTCCTACTTTCATGATTTCTTTTGTTCCTAGAATATTAAAGCTGCATCTTAATGTTAGTCAATCTTCCCTTATTTGATATCATGTAAATTTCATGATCTACAGAAAATAATATCACTGCTTTAATCAGTAGGTTTTGTGTTATCCAAATAGAGAGCAGGAGGATAAGCAATGAACTGCCGATTAATATTTTTCAAATTTAAATGAAAGCAAGTATAGTTTTTAATATGTTGAGTGGATACCCTTCTCCCTTTGTGAACTTATAGAAAGTCAGGCATGAATGGAATATAAGGTGCCTGAGTGAAGGGAATTCCTACATAATTCAGATCATAGATTTCTTCAAGTATTTCAGAGACACTGCTTAAGTTAAGAGTATATTTTTTATCTGTTAATTTTTATATTGGTGAACTGGTTTAAGGCATAATACAAAAAGAATGTAAATATGAATAGAAGAGGGTGAAATATGTGTACTATAAACATTTTATGGGTTTTTTACATTGGAATCCTTGAATTTTTCTTCTGAAGTAAACTTCTCCCAAAAATGGCCATCAATTTTCTCTCTTTGATATTTGACTTGTCACCAGAAACAGTACTTCTGAGTTAACTGCCAGTCTTCCTTATATTTCAATGGATTGCATGAGATTTTCAGAAGTAGTTCAAAATTATAAATATGTCCTGGAGTAAGTAGTCAAGACTTTTTTAACCTGCTACACAGAATGATTAGCTTCAGATTTTGAAAGTGAACCTTCCCTTGAGTTAGATGACTTATTCCAAGGTCATTATCCAAGCCATAGAATTTATATCACTCTGATGCTAAGATTGGAAAATCCATCTACTTGTTTCCAAGAAGAAGCAACTTACCTGGATTACTAGTTAAAGATAACAACTCATAACTTCTGAGACTCACAACTACAGTCACAAGAATGATTAGAGAGGAGTAATTTCTGTTGCCTGATTAATTTAATAGGTAATTTCATGCTCCTCCTTCTTTCTACTTTTATGAAAACAAAAGCAATAATGGTTCAGAATCTTGAAAATGTATCAACTTTTTCCTATGAGCCAATGGCTTGTCATAGGAATTGTAGCCAGTGCCTGAAAAGGAGCTGTCCATGGTTGTCCAGAGATTAACATGTTCTGCCCTTACCTTCCACTTTTACTCTCAAATTGTTTCTTGGAGAAAGTTAGCAATTAAACTATAGTCTGAGGAACCCAAAGATTCTTTATTTGGAAGAATAAAAGGCAAACATCTACTAAAAAATTCTTCCTTTATTAAGTTAAAAATATCATGTCAGCGCTTCGAACCATATGATACTGAATGGAAACATGCATATGTTGACACTGAGTGTATATGCTTTCCAATTACCTTTATCATTCAACATTTATTCATTTAAATTGTTCTAGTTGTTTTATTATTAGCAATTTAAATGTATCTATCTACAATCTTAATTCAATGTTCTTATCAGATTTATTTTTGTTTTTGTTTTCCAGTTTTCTCCTTGTCTTTGGTTGCTTGATTTTGTCAGTGTTTTCTACCATTCCCGAGCACACAAAATTGGCCTCTAGTTGCCTCTTGATTCTGGTAAGTGAAATTTATGAATAGAAATTTACATAAAGTCTAAATACTGCCTAATTATAAAATGTATATCTATGTTATTTAGAGTTTGTGTTTTCTTTCCAAAAATTCTATCAGAGATGAAAAGGATGAACGATGGAGTGCAACAATTTTGAAATTTAGGGAGTATCAAGAAGAATTGCTACAAGCAGGATAACTTTCAAAGTAACTAGCTATACAAAACACAGCTATGGTTTCATATGCAATGCTTTTTTTTTCCTGTACTACTCTGTATGTTGAAATGCCTGTTTTGCTTGTTGTTTATGTCCAGAATAAAAAAGAAAAACTTTATGTAATGAATAATCATGGGTTGCAAATTAGGGGTTTGGAGTACATAATAAAGAACAGACAACACTAGAAAGCACTTTGGTGATTATATTTATACATCCTAATTAGCAAGTTATCAGAAAAGTCCCAGGCACTGCATGGGATTTCTTTTTCCTTTTCCTCTTGTCTCTCATCATATGGTATAATGGCAGGTACTCAACAACTCCAGTTTGGCAGCAACTAAACAAAAAGGAACATGAATTGAATAGAGAATAGGAAGGTGGCATCTGGTAGAAACATAGGTGGCTCTTTCATGTGCTATATAAACCAACAGATTGCTTTGAGAGTTCCATTGCTAATACTGTTGCTTTTATATGTAATCTGAAGTATATAGGCATATGCAATTCTTTTACTAAATTAGAAAAAAGTTCCCCAAAAATGTTTTAACCTAAATTATTTTGTGTCATGGTTCTGGAGTTGGAAGGAATCCTTGAACTATCTGTACAACTACCTGATTTTACAGATGAGGAGACTGAGGCCCATAAGGTAAAATGACTTTCCCAAATTCACACAAAAAATTAAACAACATAGCTAAGATTTAAACTCAAGTCTTTCACTAAATCCACTAAATCCACTCTCAGCTCTTACACTTAAATCAATCAAGTCCTTACAATGTGCTGGGCATTGGAACAAATGCTAAAAAATATAAAAATAAAAGATGGAATCATGCCTATCTGTAAAAATGTTTTTACATTCTTTTTAAATTTAATTCCATTTATTTTGTTATTTTTTAAATTCCACATTATCTCCCTCCCTTTTTCCTTCTCTCTCTCTAGAGAAGATCATCATTTAAGAGAGAGAGAGTAGAGACAGAGACAAAGAGACAGAGAGAGAGAGAGAGAGAGAGAGAGAGAGAGGTAAAATCATACTATTCCTACTCATAGTTATAAATTCTTTTTCTGGAGTTGAATAATATATTTCTTCATAGGCCCTATGTAGTTGATTTGAATATTTATAATGTTCAAAATAGCTTAGTCATTCACAGTTATTCTTCCAACAATATTGCTGTTACTGTATCCAACATTATCTTGATTCTCCTAATTTCATTCTTCATTATTTCATGTTAGTCTTTCCATTTTTGTTCTAAAATCAATCTGCTTATCATTTCTACAGCATAGCAGTATCCTATCACAATCATATACCACAACTTATTTGGCCATTTTCTAATTATTGAGCATCCCTGTAATTTCCAAAGGTGTTACAGTTTAACAGGGACTCATGCTTTCTAATACAACCCAAATAACCTTTTATAAGAACTATATCAAATATAATTTAAAATTTGTACTTTTCCAGTTATTGTGATCTAATACAGTCCTCAGAGCTGCTGACTAAGGCCTAGAAGTAACAAGGGTTTTTTTTTTCTTTCTTTAATAATAATAGCTTTTTATTTTTCAAAATAATTGAATTGAATTTTTCAAAATTCAAAAAAAATCAAAGATAATTTTCAACATTCACCCCTGCAAAACCCCTGCATTTCAATTTTTTCTCCTTCCCTCCCTACATCATCGCATCCCCTGAACAGTAAACAATCTAACACAGGTTACACATGTGCAATTCTTCTAAAGATATTTCTATAGTTACCATACTATGCAAGAAAAATCAGATCAAAAGGGGAAAAAGAGAAAGAAAAAAAAGCAAACAAACAACAAAAAAATTAAAATACTATGCTGTGATCCACATTCAGTCTTTATGTATATAGTCTTTTCTCTGAATGTGGATGGTTCTTTCCATCACAATTCTATTAGAATTGCCTTGAACCACCTCATTATTGAAAAGAGCCAAATCCATCCCAGATGATATCACATAATCTTGTTGTTGCTGTGTACAATGTTCTTTTGGTTCTACTCACCTCACTTAGCATCAACTCATGTAAGTCTCTCAAGGCCTTTATGAAATCATCCTGCTGATCTCTTCTTATAGAACTATAATATTCTATTATATTCATATAACATAACTTATTCAGTCATTCCCCAACTGATAGCAATTCTTTTCTTAAAGGACTATTCAAATAAGCCACAAATCTGTTCATTCCAATTCAGCTACACACCTGTGAAATGGTGTACCAATGCATCCCCCAAAATAAAGAAAACTTACATGGATGAAACATTATTTCATTTGAACAAACTAAGTTTCAGTACTCTGGATGCTCTGTGAAGGTAGAGAGTGAAAAAAAGTAGTTAATTGCATTCTCTGCGGCATAATGCAGAGAAAAGCACTGAAACTGGAGCCCAAAGACAGTTCCAATAATGGCTCTGCTGCTTATATGACCTTGGAAGAGTCATTTGCCTCTCTAGGCCTTAGTTTCCATATCTAGAAAAGGAAGGAATTGTACTTGATAGCTACTCAGGGGGGCTATAAAACTATAAATGTGTGAGCATTCTCTAGGTTTACTTGACATTAATAGTGACATAATAATTAACAATAACTAATTAATCATTCTGATGTATCTTGCAGAAAACAGTCATTCTGGTGGCCAGGGAATTGTTTTTCATTAAATGTAAAGTTCTACTTAGGACCAGAATATAAATACATTCCATAATCCAAGAGTCTAACAGTATTCATTTGATATGTCAACCATTGATAATGGACCACCAGACATTACACTAAATTCCATGGTAATTACAGAATCAGGTGCTGATTGCAGTCATGATTTTTTTAAGCTGTTAAGGAGGGAAGAATTGACCAGCAGCAATTCAGTAATTTGGAATAAGTTTGAATATGGCAATTTGAGAAGTAGTCCTAAATCCATTGATGTCAAGAGTATTCTTATTTATTTTAAGATGAGTACCTCTGTATAAATGGAAGCACTGCTTTGAACAATGGTGGGCAGGCATTGCTTGCTATGTAGTGTTCTCAGAAAGCTGTTGCTAAGTGCTTTTCTATGAGAGAGGAGATTTGTTAGTCATCTTCTTTTTATTCAAATTGTGATGAATTATCAAGTATCTTAGGGCACTCTACTCTTTGAAAAGAACAGCATTGTTAATATCAACTTAGAAATATGCCCAATGTGTTGCATGGCTAATTATGATTTAATCACTGATGAAAACTAAAAACAGTTTTCATAAGAACATAGCTTTAATTAAATAGCAAAAACTCAAGTGTGTCCATGGTTTGCCCATTTTTCCCTTTAACTAGAAATTAATGAACAAAAAATGTATGCATACTAATTTTTTCACCAGTTAATATTTGCATGTCATTTATACTAATTGTATAATTGCTGTAGACCAGCAGGGAAAGAAATAGGAAATTCTAGCACGCATAATGATTTGAGGAGTATGCTGTTAATATTTTAATATAAAATATTTAGCTAGTTAATCTGATTTCAAATTGAGTTTCTCTCCTGGGGATTATAAACAATCAGAATTTGAAAGGCAAAATTTTGACATTTGTTTCCATTACAAGTAGAGAAAAAAATTTAAATTGGAGAAAAACATAAACTACACAATCACAATTTTCATTTTTTATGAGTAGATTTCTACACTAGGCAGCATGAGGTAGAGGACAAAACCCTGGATTTGAGATCATATGATTTAAATATCAGTTCTGCCTTTTACCTCCTTTGTTAATCTCTTTGGACTCCTCCAAAATAATATAAATTCCCTGAAAACCTCACTTTTTTATTTATTAATTGATTGACTTCCTTTTCCTCATTTGCAAAACTACTATCAATGATTTCTAAAGTCTCATTTCTAAATTCTGTGTTTCTAAATAAGTCTATTTTGCTATGCTGAAATACCTTTCATGATATACCAAATTTGATCTTCATGAATCATTTTTCATGCGAATTAAAAGATGTCCAAATCTGTAGAGTGAATCACATTGTAGTTGAAATTTTGACCATCAGACATCTATTCCAAGATCACCTTCTTCCACATTCCTTTGCATATTTCTCTGATCCTTTTTTTTGTTGGGGGGGAGGAGGAGAGAACAAGACCTGTGATTTATAGCTAAAGACAGTTCCCTTTGAGTAATTGCTTCCACCAATAGAGATAACCATAAACTGCAGTTTAGAGTATTAGAGAATTATTTAGAGTAATTGAGAGATTAAGTGATTTTTTTCAACTCACATTGGATATTTACCATTTCTCTGGACCTCACCTGTTCACCAATGACTTTGAAAACTCTAGGTCTACCAGACTTTGTCAAATATCACAAATATCTCAACTTATATTTCAACTTTAGCCTTCCCCAAAAAAATAATTCATTCCTTCTCTTATTCCCGTTCATCCTATTTCAATACCATTAAATTAGACCAAGCAAACAATCAGGTAAACACAAAGTAGAAAAAAAAATCACATTCAATGGCAATTTTCCATGCTACAAATCCTAGATTTGATGGATCTGTTTGATTGTTTGACTTTTAAATTATATGGAACAAAAGAGGTAGAGTTTTATTCTTTACATAATTGTCTCATATTCTTGATAGATTGATAAAAGTGATGTCCATAGTGTTTCTGCACATATTCTTGCCTTGTGTACAGAAATGCAGATTTGTGGAATTTTGATAATATTAATCTGGAAATATTAGAAATTACCTTTGAAAATAAGGTTTTTTCAGCAGTCTTAAAACCATGGTCAAGTGTCTTATAATTATGTTGAGTTTTTTGTACAAAAATTCTAATCCAGCTAAATGTATTACATTGGCACACATTACACATGAGACATATGCTCCTTCTAACTACTTTCTATTTCCAGTGACTAATAAAACAGTTCTTGATGGGACTGATGACAGTTTTCATGGTTTTATCAACTGTTCTATCAAAGGTCTACATCTGTTGAGTAGAACATTGGGCTGAGAGAGCTCCAAAACTGACAGCGTTGATTATTGTGGCTTCCATCCAATGACTCAAAACTGTGAGCACAACATGACACGGAGTTGTGCATGGGAATTCCAAGGACAATGTGGAACTTGAGCTCCTTTCCTGCAGCTTATAGCCTCACACCATATGCATTTCCTGGAGTTTGTTTCTCTTACTTAAAGTCGACCTTCCAAAGTACAATTCCCATCACCTAATGAAGACTTTTCTGTCTGAGCTTTCTCTTCAGACACGGTTATGTTTTGATTACAACGTTTGCTTCAAGTGTTGCTTACAACTCTTTGCCTAAAAAGTTATTTACTTAGTATAAATAGTAAATAGTAAAGGCCCAGTTTATCACAGTATATTAATCCACAAACTTGGTTCTAAGAATTCCAAATAAAAATTGACAAGGATTACTATAAGGAAACAAGATCTAGTAAATCTAGCAAATAAAGCAAAAACATCATGTCTGATACTGCTATGTCCAATCATAGTCTGCTTCCCATGAGGTGGATACATGCTTATGAAAAGGATTGTCAGATCTTCGCATTAATTACTAAAGGGAACTTTATATTTCTGGAAGATTCTTATTTCAAGATAAAAAAAATCCTATACTCTCTCCTGAAATAATCAGTTGAAGTTCAGCTAATGCCTACTTGGGGAGCCATTTGCTTCCAATTATATTCATTCTAAGATATTAATTTTAGACCTTTAAATATGTTGAGTACATATTACCAAAATTTTATAGATTAAAAAAATGAGACCCAAAGAAATTAAATGGTCTGGTCAAGGGCACTCATGTAGTAAGTGGCAGAGCCAGGATTCAAACCCAGATGCTTTAATGCCACATCCAGCATACCACATTGTCTCCTCTTATTTTGAATTGTTTTTCATCCTGCTTACTCTGTGCAAAACTGAATTTTACTTTCCTCACCTATAAACAAAGGCATTTAATGTTATGTGCTTTCAAGTCCATTCCAATTCAAAAATTCTGTGTTCTATAACTTATAATCTATTCTGGGAATGATGTAATCTCATTTTGCCATACAATTCTATCTTTAGGAACAGGAGAAAATGAGAGTTAGTGATGAGGTACCCAAGGTTATACATGGACAAAGCTGCACATGAACAAGAGTGACCTTAAAGTTATAGTTATTCCAATCACACTACAGAGTAGATGGACTGGGCTGATTAATTAAACTGAATTTAAAGACTGGAAAGAGAATAGACTCTTGGTTCCCTATAGACTCAGCTCAATTCAGATATGATATCTAAGGTACCCCTTCTTTTGATAAATTCACTTCTAATTTACTGATTCCTCTAATTGTCACAAGCCATAATTCAAGAGTAATACAGTTACAGCATTTTTTATTCCAGTTTGCAGAAAGAATTTAAAACTAGATTTTCCTGACTCTAGATTGGTTGATTGATTGATTAATTGATCAGTGAGAGGCAATTTATAGATCTCTATAGAATCCATGGTCCAACCAAACTGTATTCTTGATATTTCTTATACATGATACCCCATCCCTTATTCCGGTGTTTTTTGCAGATTATCCCCATGCCTGGAACATCCTCCCACCTCATCTTCATTACTTAGAATCTAAACGTTTCCTAATTCTTCCAACTCTTAACCAAAATTATCTTGTATATATTTTGAATACCTTAATATGTATGTGTTGTCTCCCCCAATAGATTCAGATATGCTTGTGAGAGTTGTGGTTTGCTCACATTTTTGGCACTAGCATGGACCAGAAGCAGACATTGGACCCAAATGATCCTGACTTCAAGGTCTGTCCATTACATGATACTACATTTATCAACCAGTAAAAAAGCATTTGTTAAGCATTTACTATATGCCATTGATTGCACAAAGACAAAAATGAAATAGTCCCTGCCCTGAAGGAGCATCCTTCCTTTCTACTTAATGTGGGAGGAGCTATGAGGCAGATACTATTATTTACCTGTGCACATTCATTTTCTCTAACAATGCAAAGCAAAACCCACCCATTCCTGCCCATATTGTTTTACTCTTATTAATACCCTCCCACAAGTCCCCCACGATGATCCATCAAATATTCTAGAGTTTTTTCTTGCTTTTTCCTCTCATTGTGAGAGCACCAGGGGAGTACTCTGACTATTGATCTGTCGTCTTATTTTCTCTTTTTGTCATACAATTTGTGCTGTTTCTATCCTTCTTTTTCTTCATATGTTGTATACTCACCATTCACTTTTCCATTGCCTTCTATATAATTCTCCTTTGTTATTAACTCTTTAGAGAGAGCTGTATTTTTCTGTCTTATTACTGTTTAGCAACAATTATAAAATGTAAGTAGTAGAAAGATGGCTCTTGCCTGCTTGAAAAGCTTAAAGAGTGTAAAACAGTCTTGAAATCCCCGATAATCAATAAGAATTTATTAAACATGTAGTTTTGTGCCAGGCACTGTGCTAAAAGGCAAGGATATAAATACAAAAACTGAAAGGATCTTTATTTGCTCTCCTCCTGTTTAACTCTGGAACAATTTACTGTCCAATTGTACTGTTCAGATAAACATTCTGATGAAAAAGCTCTGTAGGGTATCTATCTAAATGAATGTTTGAATTTGAGAAATGGACATTCTTCATCTACTTGATCTTTCCTGTGTAGATAGGACAAATTCCTTTGAGTGACTGATAATCTCTCCAAGAAGATTCTGCAGTATTCTGGGAATTAATGCAATAAACACAGTGTCATTTGTAAATGGAAGCCTTTGGATAATGACCAAATCTTTTAGAGGGATGTATCTTTGTATTGCCCAATTAAAATGGTATGCAACCCACCTTCTGCTGCTTTTGGTCAGGAAAACTGTTACCAATTTGAGATACATGAAAAAGGTCTCATAATATCTTTTGACCTACGCTAAGCTGCCCTTTTATCAAAACTTCAAAATATTACCATAATTTGACTGATAAAGGGCAAATTGTGATGTGTTATACAGATGTTCCAGAATACCTGGATAGCAGACACACTACAAACACAACAAGAACTTATAATCTGCTGATTTCAGCAGATAGCAAATCAAATATGGCTGTTATCTTGCTTTACCCAATTGATGTGTTCCTGGTATAAATTTTATATTAAATTACAATACACATTAAATACAATAATTGAACTTTCTATCAAAAGAACATACTTTGTGTTCTTTGTAAAGTGGGTCACTCCTTACTTTGTCTGTCTCAAAGGTTTGAATTCTTTTGTTTATTTTCATTTTTGATGATCTCCAATCATATTAGCATTTCCCAGAATAATGGGAAAACTTGAAGATTTAAGAGAAAGCTTTCTTTTGTACTAATTGGATTCTGAAATTTAAATAGCAAGACATATGTTATGTTCATTGCTCCCTTTATAGATTCACAAAATTTAAGAATTGGAAGGAATCTTAGAAGTGATTGAATCCAAGCCATGCCTAAAGAGGAATTCCTTCTAGAGTAACCCTGACATATTCAGAACAGTGTTATCAGCATTGCGGGAGGACTGGAAACCAGTTGAAAAAACTCAGATAGTTTTAACCTAGAGATGAAAAATAGGAAAAGAATAAAACCTTTGTCTTTTAGCATCTGAAAGGTTATTAATGAAAGAGGGATTACATCTATTCTGCTTGACACCAGAAAACAAAATTAGAATTGGAGAATTGAAGCAATTAAAAAAAATGTTAGATATGATGTAAGAAAAGACTTATCCAGCCTGTTTGAGACTTCCAATAATGGGAAACTCTAGCCTCCCTATTCCACTTTGGAATAACTGAAATTTTTTAAAGTTTTCCTTAGATCAATCTTATTTCATAATAATCACTTGCTGTCTTATTCCCAAAATAGATTTGCTGCATTATTTTAATCAGGAACTGATCAGGTCAATCATGACTACAGTCTGGTTGAAAGACCCATGGAAACAACACACTACAAGAGAATTTTTTTTTATACTTTGGAATATATAATTTAATGGGAGGAGAAAGGACAGGGTTTCAAAAAATACTACTCCAAGCAATTTGGAACTATGCTCAAAAAGTTATTAAACTGTATATACCCTTTGATCCAGCAGTGTTTCTACTGGGCTTATACCCCAAAGAGATACTAAAGAAAGGAAAGGGACCTGTATGTGCCAAAATGCAGCCCTGTTTGTAGTGGCTAGAAGCTGGAAAATGAAAGGATGTCCATCAATTGGAGAATGGTTGAGTAAATTGTGGTATATGAATGTTATGGAATATTATTGTTCTGTAAGGAATGACCAGCAGGAAGAATACAGAGAGGACTGGCGAGACTTACATGAACTGATGCTGAGTGAAATGAGCAGAACCAGGAGATCATTATATACCTCAATAACGATACTGTTTGAGGATGTATTCTGATGGAAGTGGATCTCTTCAATAAAGAGAGCCTTAATTGATCAAAGATGGACAGAAGCAGCTACACCCAGAGAAAGAACACTGGGAAATGAATATAAACTGCTTGCATTTTTGTTTTTCTTCCCAGGTTATTTATACCTTCTGAATTCAATTCTCCCTGTGCAACAAGAAAACTGTTAGGTTCTGCACACATATATTGTATCTAGGATATACTGCAACCCATTCAACATGTAAAGGACTGCTTGCCATCTGGAGGAAGGGGTGGAGGGAGGGAGGGGAAAAATCGGAACAGAAGCGAATGCAAGGGATAATGCTGTAAAAAAAAATTACCCTGGCATGCGTTCTATCAATAAAAAGTTATTTTAAAAAAAATACTACTCCAGAATAAGAAAGTCATGCATGAATATGCTTCCCAGAAATAATTCAGGTAAGAATATAAACTACTATCACCCTAAACTCTTTATTGATCAGTGTTCATTTTTTTAAATTTGCCAACATTCTACTTATCAAAGTGTCCTACTTTCTCCCAAACCTCCACTTCTATGGGAAGAGTAGCCAAATTTGACTTAAAACTACCTTATTAACACAATTTGCCATCATAGAATCACAGATTTAGAAATATAAGAAACCTTAGAAGTTATTTTATCTAACCTCTTTATTTTACAGAGAAGGAAACTAGAAGAAGGATCAGGAAAGATGTTACTGCCTAAAGTTACATCAGTAGCAAACTTCAGAGACAGTACCTGAATCACACTCCTCTGATTCCTAAGCCATTTATATATCATGCTGCTTCTACAACTTTTAGATTATCCAAAAAAAAAAATTTTGCCACAAACATTTTTTCAATAATAAATTTTGCTATAGTATAATATCTACAGATCAGATGCAGACAAAAAGATTATACTTCTTTATCTAAAATCTCTAGCATTGAATATAATATGACAGGATCTCAAAGAATATAAATAACCCATTCAAATAGAACTATGTTGTGTTTTTAACTGAAATGACAAACTATAAAATGTGACAGTATGACATAAGAAGCATGAGTGAGAGTATGATAGCTCTAATATCATAACCTTGCAATTAATGAGAAAAGCTTTTATATCTGCCCAAGAAACAAGGGAAACCATGTAATTATTTTCCCACTTGACTCTCATCAAGAAAAATGCAAATAAAAATCTAAATGATTCATGAAGACTTTTAAAATCATCAATCCACTGGTGACTAGGAAGAATTAAAAAAAAAAAAAAACCTCAAGTGGTTAACCACCTACACTGAATCTTAACTAGGAGATAATAATATAGTAACTTGCTATGTAAAAGTAGTTGAAATGTTATTGGAAATAACTGTACAAGTTAAAGATATTGAAATCATGCCTGAAAAAATCTCAGTATATGCTTTTACAAAGATTTTAAGAAGCATAATACTGATACAATGAGGTGTGGACAGTCATGTGTGATCCTAACTCCATTCTACACTACATTTTATTAGAATATTTGTTTCTAGTGTTAGAAAAGTAGTCAAAGAGAGCTTCTTAATAGATTGCCAGGGGAAGGAACAAAAGGGAGAGAAAAAGAAAGAAGGGAAGGGAGGAGACAGAGAAAAAAGAAAGGAAGAAAGGAAGGAAGGGAGGGAGGGAGGGAAGGAGGAAGGAAGGAAGGAAGGAAGGAAGGAAGGAAGGAAGGAAGGAAGGAAGGAAGGAAGGAAGGAAGGAAGGAAGGAAGGAAGGAAGGACTTATTAATTATCTACTATGTGCCAGGCAGTGTTTAAATGCTAGGAATATAAAGACAAAAATAGAAATAAAAAGTAGTATTTATGTAGCACCTTGACATGTTCTGGACACAGTGTATGTTCTTTACAAATATTATCTTATTTGATCATCACAACAAGCCTTGGACATAGATATTATTATTGTTTACATTTTACAGGTGAAGAAATTAGAGGCAGACAGAGAAGTTAAATGACTTACTCAGATTTATGTAGCTAGTAAGTTTCTGAGCTGCTTTTGTCCTCGGTTTTGACTCTAGGTCCTGCTCACTATCCCCTACACCACCTAGCTGCCAAATTTACTTATTTGTTGATTTCCTCCAGTAGAAGATAAATTCCTTGAGGGCAGATGCTAATTTGAAATGAGGCTGCAAGGCAGTGCAAAGCACAAAGTAGCAATTAATAGAGGATTGTTGAATTGAATTGAATGTTTTACAAATAACAACATGGAAATGTTTATTTGTCATGGAGCCACAGTTTAAAGGAGGTAAAAATAAGATGTCACCTGCTAGAAGACTTATCAGCTTTTAGAAAGTTAAATATTCCCAAACCCTAAATATCAACCAGGCAAATAATATTTCATTCTGGATTAAATAAAGCTGCTATTGACTTGGCTTCCTCCATATCTGTAAATCAAGGAAAAAACACCAGAACAACTTGTAAAATTAGAAATTCATAGCTGTAAGTGTATCTGTATGTGTGCATATCTGTGTTTGATATAGATATATTAAGCCATTATTATCTGTTTATTTCTGAACCAAATTAAGAGGAATTTAGAATGTCAGCTGTATGTTTCTGAAAGGATCTTAATATGATGTTAAAAAATGTAGTTTTGAAAAAGAAGGAAGAACTCTAAACAGGTCCCTGGCATTAGGAGAAAAGACACAAGAAATAAAGAAGAAAAAGTCCAGGACCATAACAAGAAAAGTTAGGACCCAGGAAAATTACTTTGTATGATCAATACTATGTCTATCTTTGTCCAGTCAAATATTTTTATATCTACTACATAATTTTGGGTTAAAATAAACATCATTTGGCCTTGAAGAAGAAATTTTTAAAATATGAATTATAGTATATAGAGGTGTAATGCTGGAGAAACTGAGGCAAGATAGAGGTTAGAGAGTTATAATAATTTAATTTATTGGAAAATTAATTAATTGACTGGATCAGATTCTTGTCTCCAAGTATCCAGTACCAATATAAGTTCTCAATGACATGTGTGTGTATATACATACATATACATATGTATGTATATACACACATGTGGCTCCACTATGGGGTAGACTGAGGCAGGAGCAGAGCCAGAGTGCTGAGAGCGGGAACACGGGACAATCAGTCAGATCCTGACAGGTTGGGGGGAGGCATTCTGATAAATTGGAATTACAGAATGAGGAGAGGCACCAGACATTCTGATGATGTCAAGATAGAAGGTCTTTCTCCTTATCTGAATCATCATGATTAGGAGGGAGGAGTGGTTTTATAGGATTGACCAGAACAATTAGGAACTGAGGCAGAACAATTCAGGGAAACCAAGGCAGGACAATTTTGACCAAACCTATGTGAAGCAAATAAACCAAAATAAAACTAGAAAAATGCAAAGACTTATAGCAAGGAAAAGTCTCTCTCTGCTTACCCCAGAGTTAATCAGCAATACAAAGGCTAGCATGTCAGGTCCTCTGCAGTTGGGGAGCATCTCAGCCAGAGAATCCAGTTTGAGATGGACAGTTCACTGTGAGTTAGGTCTGTGGTCATTTGTGCATTTAACTCAGCTTCTGTTTATAAAGCAGCAGGGCTCAAGTCCCATTCAGAGGGGCAACCCACTCCAGGAGAGAAGGGTGAGGCTTGGAGTAGCTCCACCTGTCCTTGTCCACAGGAACAGCCAGGGCTGAAAGGATACAGATTTCTGAGAAGATTATGCACAGTTAAACCAAGGCAGGCAACCCCAAACTTTTAGAGGCCTTATATCAAACTGCAAAGTCCTTTGAGAATGCTGAAATACTAATTAAGAAATGGGTTACAGGGGTGGAGAAACAGAGAAATGGCTAGTCACAAGAAAGGAGTCTGATTTCAGGTTGTTTCTAAATCCCAAAAACTGAGTCTGCCAGGGCAATTCCAACAGAATAAGGGATTTCAAAGTTGAAGCATAAGCAGCAAATCATAGTCTAGTAAATTTAAGGACTTCCAATTCAATCTGAACTAGTGAGATGGAGGGGAGGCAGAAGTGCCTAAGACAAGTGAATAGGAACTAGGGGTTCCCATTCTTTCAGGTATTTTTGAGAAAACGCACCAGTTTCCCCAATTTCCTATCTTTTCCTCTCTTTTTTTCTCATGGAAAGGAATTATCAAATAAACATTCCACATATAAATCCCAAGAGTAAATCAAAATTCTTATACATAACAGACTAGTACTGTAGGGTTTCCTAAAAAATCCCTCAAACATAACAGCAATAGTTACACAGTTTTAACAAATTCCATCCCAAATTTTAAACACACAGTAATAGATGACCCAATCAGTCATTCATCACCATTCCCAAATTCCCCATATCAGTCCAAAGTGTACTAGGAGGAGGGGAGATGGTCTCATTCAAAAACTGCTTCATGCTGATAGGTGGAGACTCTCAGTCCAGGGAGGGGGATGGGTGTAGTGTGGCGTGCTGACAATCAAAGCTGATCTAGGTCCCAGAAGCAAGTCAATATCTGTAATCTGACCAAAATCTAGGACGAAAAAAAAAAAATTAAAAAACAAAACAAAACACAAACCTAACAAATAAAGGTTAGAACAGTCTGAGATAGAAAGACTGGTCCACAATGATGGCTACAAGATGTGGAAAGGCCAAATAGACTGGCCAGCAGCTTCCTATGTGAAGAGATGCTTGTCTCACAGGCAAAAGTCTGTCAGCTATAGTCCCTATAAAAAAACAGCAGTTGGATCTCACAGACCACTATTAATTTTCCTCTCATTAGTTAGAAACCTTTTAAAAAAACACTTGAATATCATAGACACAATATACAGTAACAGATAGATGACAGACTAAATACTTATTTGCCCAAGTATTTAGAATATAATGATTACATATAACCAGATTGGAAACAGCAAGATATGACATAATTGAATTGTATTAACAGTTTCTATTGACCATTGATCTGATCATAGAAATCACTCACAAGAGGAAAAAATGCAGAGACATAACTATAACATAACATAAACAGTTAAAACTCAACCTTCAGCACATACAAGATAAAATAGCTTTAATTCATTTTTACTCCAGTTAATTATCCCACTACCTGTCAGAGGGTGGAGCTTTAAAACTCCCAAATAGCATTAACTATAAGCCCAAGAAATTTTACTTCCAATAACAAATCCCATTAACCAAAGTTTCAGATAAATCCTAAACAGATATTTATCATAACCTTATACTGATAACAGTAAGAATTTTTCTTAGTAACTTTACTTCTTTCATATCTAAGTAGACAGTTTCATAAGTGAACATTATACATATAAACCAGTTTGCTTTTAAAATACCCAATACATAGACAAATATCCCAAATTGCATATTGTCCATAATAGAAACATTTTCAAAAGGACAAAAAAAAAAAAAAAAAAAACTATTATTTTCAGAGGCTCTTTCAATGACCTCAGGATGACCCATTACAATCAATTAAAACTTAGATAGAATATCCTAATACCACATAAAAGAATCCAAGAGATTCTTAAATATATTAAACTTTTAGAAATAACCCTACCAAAGTATGAATCACATTTATGACCATATTCCTTAACCAAGGAAATCATTATGTATCAAAAGAAACAAATATTCAGTCAATTAACTTAAATCACACTTTGCTCCACCAGGTGGCTACAACTTGATAAAAAATGTCTGGAACACACTTAGTGGGGGGTGGGGAGAAGGAAGGAGAGGATTCTCCCCACTCTATCTCCAAAGAAGCAGGGGGGAGGGAAGGCGAGGTAAACTGCACCCCTGGACAAAAGATTCCCTCCTGTTTCCCTCTCAATTTTCCCCATACAGAAATCCTTCCATTAAAAACTTTCCTCTGTCTTTTCCATTCTTTCTAACTAGATACTCCATTGCTAAAATAGCTATTAAGTAACTATTAAGATTCACAATACAGTGGATAGCTAAATGATTCCATAAAACCCACATGTCCAGCAAAACTGGATTTAAAGCATAACTTATAATGTTAACAAATTATCCAAAGTGTTTCAGAAGGTAACAAACTTTACCTAATTAGAGACATGTGACCCCTTTCAGGCAAGTTAGCAAAACTTCTCTCTAACAAGCAATTGTTCTTAAGACCTTATATTCAAAGATAATTAAATCTAGCCTGCATAGGCAACAGTAAAATTATTTCCCACAATTTTAAAACTGCCCAAAAGAATACATTTTTTTTCACTATTTCTCCAAAACCTTTCTCTGAGTTTCAAAGCAATTAGCGTAAACTCCTTTGTCCTCCAGAGACCCTATCTATCTGCCCAGCCCAGCCTAAGCCAAGCCTGAATTTTAAACTGTTTCAAGGAAAAACTCCAGTGCCAGTTTTAAAATACTTACAAATTAGTGCAACAACTTACAATGTTTAAAATCACAAACAAATTCTATACCAAGCACAGTTGCAACATTGAAAATAACAATTCTTAATCATTGTTCCTAACTTTTTAGCAGAACTCTTTAACCAACAAGCTAGACAGACAAGTCACACAGAACACAGACATAGATTGCTCAGTTACAACATTAAACAAAACATTTAACACATATAACCAGAGAGTGCCCAAAAAGGTGATCAGAGTCAGAAAAGACCAGATATGTCTTAGGAGACACCCAAACCAGAGGGGATCGTCCAGCATCCTGGAATGATACCATTCTCAGGATTTAATGCCCATCAGCATTCTATTTTTCTTAGAATCCAGATGCTAGCACAGACAGACAGAACAAGTAAACAATCAGATTATGTCCTAAAATATCCAGACTTACTCTCCCATGGCCAAAATTGAGTGTCCACCATTGGGCTGTGGCTGAAAATTGTTTTTTCCCAGAGATTCTGGAAAAAATCCAAGGACCCAGATCCTCAACTATCTCAAGGCCCAAAGTGGAGACCCAAAGGTCTCTAATCTCTAATCCTGCTCTCATTTTCTAATATCTCGGTGGGCAGACTCCAAATTATAATGCCAGAGAAACTGAGGCAAGATAGAGATTAGAGAGTATTTAATATTTTATTTGAAAGGAAGAGATTTACTGGGACCAAATGGATCCATGGTTTGGTCCCAGGGCTGAATGAGACTATTGTCTCCAAGAATCCAGCAAACAATCTGAGTTCTCAATGACATATATACATGTGGCTCAGACAAAAGGGTAAACCGAGGCAGGGGCAGAATCAGGGTGCTGAGAGCGAGCTAATAATCTGGTTCTGACAGGGTTGGGGCATGGGGAATATCTGATAAATTGGGATTACATAATGGGGAGAGACACCCAACATTCTGATGATGTGTAAGACAGAAGATCTTTCTCCTTATCTAGATCATCATGATTGGGGGGGGGGGGTTGCAGGATTGACCACAACAATTAGGAACTGAGGCAGAACAATTCAGGGGCACCGAGGCAGGACAATTTAGGGAAACTGAGTCAGGACAATAAAAGAGAACTGTAGCACAACAGTGGGAGAGGGCCAATAGCCTAACTTCTTTTTCTTGCTTTCAGAAGAAGAGGATAATTAATAGCACATTGTAATGTACACGTACCTCCTACTGAGTCCACTCTTCCACCTCTCACTTCTACTGGAAGGTCATTTCTCCAAAGACTAGTTGATTAGTTTTCCTTTAACATTCTAAAGGTAACCCTGAGGGGATAGTATTTCTTGAAATATCCTTCAAAGCTTCACTATTGTAGCTCCCAGTGACATCAGCCAATAGTCACAATTAGCTTTTAATAAAGATTATTTACTATGGTGTTATAGTAAAAATTGTTGGTACAAAATATTCTATTGAAAAACTTGGGGCATACCTTCAAATAAGTATATACAGAATCCACTGCAAGAATGGGCTTAAATGTATAATATTATTAATATTAAGTGAGGCAAAAAAAACTAGGGGACTCACCAAAAGTGTCATGGAAGAGATCCAGTGAAAAGTTCAAGTTGAAAAGGGATTTCACATAAATGATAAGATTCTCCATAAGCTCTTGGTTATTTATTGCATGTTGCTAATTGAATCAAGAATTGGACAATGATAGAACTTCCTGGTTAAGATCTATAATCACTCAAAAGGATTTACCTAACCATTCACACAAGGGAGAAAAAACAACAAATTAATTGAGTTGAACACACCAAAGAGTTCATTCTCCAAAGAAATCATTGTGAATAGACATTGCAAGTGGATAATGAGTTGGGCATATACATAATTAAACAGAAAGAGGAAAGTGGTTGGAATTGCCTTTGAGAAATTGCAGGGTTTTTTTAATAACACTAAATTTCTTCTGAATGAAATGTCTACAATTTTGATATCATTATTCTATTAGTTTTGTTGTATGACTGCTAATCATGGAATACTGTAGGAACTAAAATTTTAAAAGAAATATTATGCAGATGGCAATGGAAAGTGGAATTGAAGGTGTGGTCAGGCTATTTTTCTTTTGTCTATAATTTACTTATATAAAACCTAAAAGAGAATTATGTATTAAAAAGGGCAAGAAACTTCTGTGTGGCCCATTGGAACCTAAAAAAAGTCAGTGAATAGAGCATTGGGCCTAGAGTCAGGAGGAACTGAGTTCAAATCTACTCTCAAATACTTACTATTTGTATCTTTATTTCATTCTCCTAAGGTAAAAATGGAGATAATAATAATAATATCTACCTCCTAGGATTTGATCAGACATGATAATATTTGTAAAACTCTTTGTAAGCTTTTAATGCTATATATATCACAGTAGACAGAGTGCCAGCCTTGGAGTGAGACTTATCTTCCTTAATTCAAATCTGTTCTCATACTCTTGCTAGCTGCGTGAGCCTGAACAAGTCACTTAATTCTGAATGTATCAGTTCATTATCTGTAAAATGAGCTGGAGTAGAAAATGGCAAACCATTCCAGTATCTTTGCAAACAAACAAAACAAAACAAAACACAAAAGATATCATGAAGAGTCAGACACACCTGAAAAATGACTAAACTACTAACTATAATTTTTATTATTAATGACAAAATATATTACAAATACAAAATCATTTATAGAGTATAGGGAAGGAAAGTACAATACCATTTAGTTAATAATAATCATTATTAATATGAGATTTTTAATTTTAAAATTATTTTGTTCTGGTTTCGATAATAAACCTGAATATAGATCTGTTTTTTCTGGTCTTCATTTCAGCCAGAATCCTATAATTAGGGGCTTTTTATACTATCATTTCCTTTATCCAAATTCCCCCCTTCCCCAAAAAGTACAAACATTTCAAACTATTTAAAAAAGAAGATTCCATACAATATACAACAGTGGATCACAGAGGCAAAATAAGAAACTAGAAACAGATTAGAGTGAAAATAAATAGGAGTTCAATTGGATTGAGAAAAGTACCCACACCATAAAGTATAAGTGGAAGTCAGAATCTAGATGGAAAGTATTATATCTGGGTGCTATTGGAATTTATATCAAGATAATGTCTAGAAACAAGGACTGGCAATCAGAAGTCACACTAGTGTTATAGTTTCAAGCAAGATGGTACATTAAAGTCAGTTTACATTCAGGACACAAGAGATCTATGGGAACTTAAATGTGGTCGGAAAGAAAAGCAGGAAATTTTTCATTCTAAGTCAAAATCTTTCCCAACCAGAAGTTCCTTATATGACTCCAATAGGGACAGAAAGCCATAGAAACAGAAATATTGGACTTCTGAAGTCTTAGCCAGAATAAGAGAAGTGAATGCATCTGACTAGAGTGAATGTGCAGGTGCAAAGTAAAGGGAATTTGTAATATCTGGTTTTGATTTTGATTTCCTATAAATTTCCAATATTAAAATATTATCATTGAGTCCTATATTTGAGCCCTTTCATAGCATAGTGTTGGCTCTGATTACATAAAGCAAAAGCCAATAGCCGTAGAAGACTACAATGTTGGAAAGACCTTTTGTACAACCTCAGCAACTGACTTAATCTGTTTTCTGAGGACCAACCTAGCTAAATACAAAGAGATATATCATTAGGAGATTAGCCTCTTGGTGACAAATTAATCAGCCAAGGCAATACACAAATTTAAACACACACACACACACACACACACACACACACACAAAATGGTTCTGTGTGGACCCATTCTGAATCTTTATATAAAACATGAATCTTTATTAATAGTGGCAGAATACTGGAAAATAGGGCAGCAAGTATGAATAATAATACAGCTTTTACACCTTCTATAAACTTTAGTTGAGATATTGATACTTTCCATGTGAAATCATTGAACAATGAGAAAGTATAGCACTAAATCATATGGCATAAAAATCTTGAAAACCTAAATATAATAAAATGTCATTTAATATAATATATAAGCATATAATATAAATATATTATACATGTTACTATATATTTATAATAATTATTAAGGATTTATTGTTATTGTAGTATTGTATTATGTCCAGTTCTTCATGATTCTTAAACCATATTTTATACATAGGTTTTTCTTGGTAAGGATACTGGAGTGTTTTGCCATTTCCTTCTCCAGTGGATTAAAGCAAACAAGTTAAGTGACATACACAACAACTGGGCCATACAACTACTAAGTGTCTGAAGCATGATTTGAATTCAGGTCTTTATAACTCCAAATCCAACACTATCCACTGAGGAGGCACCTACCTGCTTCCTAGTTTATTATTAAATATAATACTACTCTAATTTATATCAACATATATTTAATATAATATAATATAATATCTCCTTAATTAATATTAATTTATATTCTAATATGAATACAATGTTATTTTAAGATATTTAATATAAACATAATATAAATTGTTTTATTTATAAAACATTAGAGAGAAGGAAAATGCAATTAAACAGCAGGTGATTTATAGGTCCTCCTGAGAGAGTTATATTATTGACTATATGGACCTAAGAGGTCCTTTCCTAAGAAAGGGAAGAAATTTAGTTTAATAATAATAACTTTCATTTACATAGCACTCTAAGTTTTATAAAGTACTTTATAAGTTTTATCTCATGGGGGGATTCTGAGAAGATGGTGGAGTAGGTTGGTAAATTTCAAGCTCTCCCAAATTCCCTCACAAATAGAACAAATTTCCACCTTAGGATGACTATAGACTGATGAAAAATCAAGACTTGGGGCAGAACAAGGGACCTCTTGATACAACCCGAGAAAACCTGAAGAAAGACCTCTTGATACAACCCGAGAAAATCTGAAGAAAGACCCTGGACTGAAGAATTAACTGTCAGTAGTGCAGACACCTCTGGACTGGCTCCAAAGAAACACCAAGTGGGGATCCCTCAGGCTAACTGGCTGAGGCTGGAACCTCAGCAGGAATCATAGAGACTCACCTCCCAAACTGTTTGTCAGGTCGAGGTTTGAATCCCAGAAAGTGAAGTGAACCTTGGCTGATTGGGAATACCAGGGCCAGCTGTGCTGCTGAGACACAGCCCTCTGGGAGAAAGAACCGGCACCAATTGAGCACAAAAGCAGCAAGGCAGGAGCACATTTTAATTTTAAAAAATAACTTTTTACCCCAAAGAGTAAGATGAAATGGCTCCCCTCTCACAGAGAATTTATAGAACTCAAAGAATTTAAAAATCAAATGAGAGACATTGAGGAAAAACTTTTAAAAGTAAAATAAAAACCATTCAAGAAAAACAAGATTATGAAAAAAAAAAAGTTAACCAACTAGAAAAGGAGGTACAGAGTCTCAAAAATGAAAATAATTCTTTGAAAATTAGAATTGGGCAAAGGGAAGCCAGTGAAGCTATGAGAGATCAAGAAATAATAAAACAGTTATAAGGAATGAGATAATAGAACAGAATGTGAAATATCTCGTAAGAAAAATAACACATCTGAAGAACACATCAAGAAGAGAAAATATAATAATAATTGGACTTCCAGAAAGTTGTGACCAAAAAGAGAACCTTGACACAACAATGCAGGAAATAATCCAAGAAAATTATCCTGGAGTAATAGAATGTGAGGGGAAAATAGAAATAGAAAAAAAAAATACACTGATCACCATCTCAAAGAGATTTTTTATGGGAAACACAAAATAATAATATTGACAAATTTTGAAACTCCCAAATAAAAGAGAAAATCTTGCAAGAAACAAGAAAAAACAATTCAAATGTGCTGGAGCTACAATTAGAATTGTACAAGACTTATCAACACAACAAGCTACAATAAATGACCAATAGAATCATATCTACCAACAATCAAAAGAACTAGGCCTGTGACCAAAAAATATATCCAACAAAATTATTTATAATTTTGAATGAAAAAAATGGACCTTCAATGAACTTGCAGATTTTCAGGACTTTTTGTCAACCAAACCAGAAACTTATCAGAAAATTTAACATATAAAAACTAGTATCAAAAATCAATTTTCAGGAACTCAAAATGGACAAACTATTCGTGTTTTTTTACATGGAAAATGTATACTATATGTTTAAGATTCATATCAACAATAGGGTAACTCAAAAAATGATTGGCAGAGTTAAGGTAAAAATAGTAATCATGTTATACAAATGAGATATAGAGGAAGAATAGACACAGGGTCGTTAAAGGGGATAGGAGGACTAAGTTCTGAAAACCTATTACATCGGGAATAGGCAACACTACATATACCATGAAGGTATATATGTATATACCTACATATGTATATATGTATAACACCCTCCAAAATCTATTTTAAAAGCGGGGAGGGATCAGCAAATGGAGAAGCAAAGGGTGAGGGAAGAAGAAAAAGGAGGGATCCTTGGGTGGGAGGAGATTAAGTAATAGCAAGGCAAGTTATGGAGGAAAACTTAATTAGAGTCAGCAAGGAGAGGAAAAAAGTGTGTATGTGTAAGGGGGGGTGTGTGTATATGAGTGTATATGTTTATATATATAATATACATTATTGTGTGTGCATGAGTATATGTGCATATATATACATGTATATATAAAT
The DNA here is from genome assembly GCF_016432865.1 of Antechinus flavipes. Lineage (NCBI taxonomy): Eukaryota > Metazoa > Chordata > Mammalia > Dasyuromorphia > Dasyuridae > Antechinus > Antechinus flavipes. The sequence continues at coordinate 241,301,474 of NC_067401.1, forward strand.
ATATCTTTTCTTAAATGTAGCTTGCTTGGGGACAGGATGAAAGGAGGAAGGAAGAATAAAGTAAATAAGGTGTGCAACAGAGACCCCAAAGAACAATTTACCAGGAAGTAAGGAAAAAAATGGACATTCATGAGTATAATTTCTTCTACTAATAAATGTACTTTCTTGAGCTGGTAATTTGTTGTTATATATTTTGAATCCTCCCTGATGTTCTGCTGGGCACATGACAATGTTCTCTTTTGTTTTGCTTTATTTTGTTTTGTATGACTTTTCTTTTTTTCTTATTCTGTTTTTTCAAATTTAAAAAAATATTTCATCTCATCTAATAAAGCAAACAGTTGTTAAATGATTTGCCCAGGATAATATTGCTGTTAACTATCTGATGGTAGATTTGAACTTAAGTCCTCGATTCTAGCACTCTATCTACTGTATCACCTACCTGTCTTTTTATCTTGATAACTGCCTATCATATTTATTATGTGTAAGGAATTATGCCAGCCATTGTGATACAAAAGCAGAAATGAAATATCCCCTGCCCTTCAGGAACTTAAAATCTTATCCGGGGGAAATGTACATATTTAGCTACATACAAAATAAAAATACATAATTGGGGAAGGGAATCAGTAAAAACTGCTATGATAAGGAAAGGCTTTATGTAGAAAGTGGTATTTAAACTGAAACTATCTGAATCCAGAGAAAGAATTGATTAATAAAAGTATATATGGTATGATTTTACATATACATATGAATGTACATAGGTATATATTCTTATATATGTATATATATTTATACATATATACATACACATATGTGTGTGTATTTGTGTCTAATGGTAGACTGGAAGGCAGTGGGGAAGAGGAAAAAATTGCATGAAAACTTTAAAATAAACAGAAAGTTGTACATAATAAAGTTGCAGCTTCATATGCAATCATTTTCTATTATACTGTGTTATGGACATGCTTATTTTATCCCATAAGTTAAAAATAAAATTAATTTTTAAAATGAACTGAGTCTTAAAAAAAAAAAAAAAAAAGAGAGAGGTCAAGAGGAAGTACATTACAGTAATGGAAAACAGACATTTCAAGAAGAGAGCTGGGAGGAGAAGGAGGAGGAAGAACAAAGGACGGGCTGCTGGGCCTAGAGTCAGGAAGATTAATTTTTCTGAATTCAAATTTGACCTTACTAGCTGTGTGAGCTTGTGCAAGTCACTTAACCAAGTTTGCCTCAGTTTCCTCGTCTGTAAAATGTGCTGGAGAAGAAAATGGCAAACAATTCCAATATCTTTGCCAAGAATACTCCAAATGGCTTCATAGAGAGAGATGCAACTGAAAAATGATTGAACAGCAACAACAAAAGACTAATTTGGTTGAAAGGTAAAGGTGGGTAAGGTCCATTAGTCTGGAGAAGCAAATTAATGCCAGAAGATAAAGAACCTTGTAATAATGTAGAATCACTGGCATTTATTAAATATTAGAGTGACCTGGTCAAAGAAAATCACTGTGGAGGGATAGCTAAGTGGCGCAGTGGATAGGATACCAGCCCTGAAGTCAGGAGTTCAAATTTGGAATCTGACACTTAATACTTCCTAGCTGTGTGACCCTGGGCAAGTCACTTAACCCCAATTACCTCAGCAAAAAAAAAAAAATCACTTTGGTAGCTCAGTGGAAGATGGATTGAAATAGGGAAAGACTTGAAGCTGGAAGAACAATTAAGGGATTATTTAAATAACTCAGTAAGAAGTGGTAAATGTAGTAGTCACAGGTAAAGAGAAGGACATGGATTGAGAGATATTATGGAAACTGCATAAAGATTTGGTAATTTATTGGGATAATTTATGTGGGTTAGAAAGAGAAAGAGTCAATGCTAGGAAGTGCAATGACTAGAAAAATGGTGGAGCTCTTAACAAAAATGTTTGGCAGCATTAAATTTCTTACTTAAGAAAAAAAGAGAAACTTAGATTACCTCAGTGGATAAAGTGCAGGTTCTGGAATCAAGAGAACCTGAGTTCAAATGTGACCTCAAACATTTAATACTTAAGAATTGTGTTACTCTGAGCAAGTCACTTAACCCCATTGCCTCTCAAAAAATAGGAAAGAAAGAAGACAATTTGTGGAAATATGTTTAGAAGAAATTCACATGTTTAACTTGTGATGGATTGCTTGCTATCTAGGGGAGAGAGGGAGAAATTTTTAAAGGCTTTGCAAAGGTGAATGTTGAAAATTATCTTTGCACATATTTGGAAAAATACAAATCTGTTATTTTAAAAAAATAAATAAATAAAGCAACAGGTTTTTGTAGTCACATACTCAGGTAGCATCTAGATGGAGCAATAGTTAGAGTGCTGGACCTGGAATAAAAAAAATTCATCTTCCTGAGTTTAAATCTAGCCTCAGATATTAACTGTGTGGCCATGGGCAAATCACTTAACCAAATTTGCCTAAATTCCTCATCTGTAAAATGAGCTGGAGGAAGAAATAGCAACCTACTGCAACAGATAATCCCAAATAGGATAGTGAAGAGACAAAAATAATTGAAAAATGTAACTCATCTGAATACATCTATACAGGCTAAGCTTATATATGAGAATCTTTTCAAGAAAAAGTAGATAGCCAGATACACACATACATCTCTAAATACACAGATAAATGAATGAATAAATAGATAAATGGATGCATAAATGAAATATGTAAAAAAGGATAAAAATGAAAACTAATAAGCAATAGATTCCATGTAGAAAATAAAGGTTTGCTATTATAATTGTCCCTATCTGTATTTGAGGAAAAAATGGGTAACTCTTGTTTTGAAAACTGAAATTCAGGGAAGCTAGGTGGCAAGTGAATAGATCACCAGCCCTGAAGTCAGGAGGACCTGAGTTCAAATATGACCTTAGACACTTAACACTTCCGAGCTGTGTGATCTTGTGCAAGTCACTTAATCCCAACTGTTTTAACCAAAAAAAAAAAAAAAAAAAAAACTAAAGTTCAGAATAGACAAGGCAGAACAATGGCAATCTCTTAGGGCTACAGCAGCCCAGCAATCCTTAACATAGGATCACAGATTTAGAACTAGCAGGAACCTCGGGAGTAATTAGGTGCTCACTTTACAGAAGAGAAAACTGAGGCAAAAAAAAAAAATTAAACAGCATGCCCAGGATCACATAACTTATAATTATTAAGACAATATTTAAATGCAGATCTTGCTGTTTCCAGATCTAGCACCTTCACAACAACACATTACTGTTCAGTCATTTTCCATTGCAACTGATTCTTTGTGACTCTATTTGGAGCTTTTGTCAAAGACACTGGAGTGGTTTCTTTCCCCAACTCATTTTACAGATGGGGAAGCTGAGGCAAATGGCAGAAAGTGACTTACCCAGGGTCACACAGCTTATGTCAGATGCCAGATTTGATCTCAGGAAGAAGAGATTTCCTGACTCCTGTTCTAGCTCTCTATCTCCTGCACCACCTAGATGTCCATACTACCTCTCAAAATTTCAAAGTCAGTTACTAATAAATATTACTAAATAAATGATAAATAAAAATTAATAAATAAACTTTGCAAATTCCATAGTGTATAAACACTGCTATTCTCCTAAAGCAGGTATGAATCCCCTTGTCAAAGTAAAGTAAGCAAACATTTTCTCTGCTATTTTAGACAAGATGTTTGGCTCAATATTTTTAGTGTAATTTCTAGAATGCATGTATTAATCTCATTTCATAACTACTGCCCCATGGGCATGCTTTAAACTGAATTCCCGGGAGACTTTCCTTGGAAATAATATCTTAAAATAAAAGAAACTATAAGTTGGAGGAAAATCCAAACCACTCAAAAACCAGTTTTTCTTAGTGGGTTTGAGGTTGAGGGAGAAAGATAGGATTTTGATGGATTCCAATGATCTTTATCTAATCTATACAGTATTATCTAGTGTCTAGATACAGGAAGTTATCCTAAATGATGAACACCTTTTTCAGTTTTCAACCAGATGTTTGGTGTCATGAGGTCTTAGTTTGAGAAAAGTGCAATCATTCTTAGAATATTAATTTGACATGAAATTCATATCTCTAGTTTAAATATTCATATGATTCTGATTCCTGATTGACATGGTACTGCTAGGCTGATTTTTTCTTTTTAAATCAGGTGGAGAATTTTTACATTTTAATTGAACTAAGCACATATTTTATGGAAATTATTAGAGAGACCTTTCTTTCTCCCTCTTCAAAATATATATTGTGCTCTTTTTTTATGTTACTGCTTATTCAAGTGAATAGAGTAAGTGTTCAAAAGTTAAGAAGTAGCAAAGATAATGTCAATGAACATAGGTTAGTCTGATGTGCTGACTTGATAGAGGAATAGGCTTTGGGAGGTAGTGTAGTGTAGTTTAGTGGGAAGAAGACTAGATATTCAAAAATCAGGAAACAGGTGAAAATAATGACTTTTTACATTAATTATGTAGCTTTGTGAAAGTTATTTACCTCTCTGAAAATGTCACTTCCTTTATCAGCCAATTAGCAAGCATCTCTTAAGTATTTACTATGTGCCAGACACTATGCTGAGTCCTGAAGATACAAAGAGAAAGGGAATTAAAAACAACAACAAAGTCCCTTCTGTAACTAGTCTACATGTTAATAGTCAGTTATAAGATACAATACAGAGTAGATGGTTAGGTAGAAGGAGCAGCTAGGTTGCACAGTGGATGGGGAGCCAGTCCTGAAATCAGGAAGATCTAAATTCAAATTCAGCCTCAGATTCTTAGCTGTATGATGCTGAACTAGGACTTAGCCCTGTCTGCCTCAGTTTCCTCATCTATAAAATGAACTGGAAAAGGAAATAGCAAATCACTCCAATATCTTTGCCAAGAAAACCCTAAATAGGGTCACAAAGAGTCAAACATGACTGAAATGGTTGAACAAAAAGAAGAGACAGAAGGTAATCTCAGCAGGGAATGCACTAGCAGCTGGAAAAGGCCTCCTGCACTTCAGCTAAATCTTAAAGGAAGTCAGAGATTTTAAGAGATAAAGATGAGGAAAGAGAGCATTCAAGAAATGAAGGGCAACTAGTAAAAGGAAACAATGATTTTGTGTGTGAGGAACAGTAAGTAGGCCAGTGAGGCTAAACCATAAGTGGGAGGAAATAGTAAGTTAAAAAACAAACAAACAAAAAAGACTAGAAGAGTAGAAAATGATCAGTTGTTGAAGCAAATGTGTTTATATTTAATATATAAATCCTAGAGGGAATTTAAGGAGTCACTGGAGTTTATGATGCATGGGGATGATATGGTCAGATCTATGCTTTAAGAAAATCACTTTGGTAATAATAGTACTTACAATACCTACCTCAGAGAATTAGAGTGGCAAAAGAACTTGAAAAACCTTTAAGCATTAGAGAAATGGACATTTTTTGTTATGGTAACATTTTGAAGGGTGTGACATTTTGCTCCATTGTTTCAATACTTCCATTGATTATTGAACTGAAACTTTCCAAAACTCATTGGCTTCTCTATCCCAAACTGCTACTCTTTTTGAAGCCTTACTACTCAGGTAGGCTCTCAGTCTTTTTTTTAATAATAAAAAAAAATACATATCAACACTTTTTGTATCATCATCCAGCTTGGAATTGAACCTATTCAAAAACTGAACCCACCATTGTTATGTCACGTTGGGACATGTGTGAATGAAGGATGGATGAAGGATATTAACAATAGACAGATAGCTATTTATGTGTTAATATGTCTTTGGAATATAAAAGAAACCTTCAAATGAAAATTAATTTTACTATCTCTTCCAGTAAAAAGACAGGGAGATTGAAGGTTGGCCTTAGAGCTAGAAATACCTACTTTCAAGTTCTGCCCTTGACATATACTGGCTTTGTGACATTGAGCAGGTTACAGCTTCTCAGGGTTTTAAGTAACTTTTTAAAACCATAAATTGCATTAAAAGACCTCTACTGGTAGAGGGAATGTCCTTAACTAGAAACTCTAAATGCTAATAAATTCAGAGGTCCAGGCCATATTCCATATCCTCTCTTTCTTTCAACCTTATTATATTAATTTCCAAAAAAAATTAAAATAACCAGGCTTTCTCTTATCTCTAATAGATTTAATTAAAATGATCGTGTAGTAATTGACTATATATAACCTGTATTGAATTGCTTACTGTCATGAGGAGAGGGAAGGTGAGAAGGGGAGAGAGAAAATTTAGAACTCAAAAAAAATTTTAAATGAATGATAAAATTTGTCTTTACTTGTAACCAGGATAAAAATAAAATAGAATTATAATGTAGGTTTGATGCTTCCTAGATCCAGTAAATTGCAATATCTATGGCTTCCTTCATTTTAGGACAACTAAACAAATCCTGAGTTCAATTCTTTTCTGATACTGAAGACCTTTAAAGTTTGTAGATACATGGAAAATGTAGATAATGAAGAAACTGAGGCAAACAGGATTTAGTGGCTTGTTTAGAGTCACATAGCTGGTATCTGAGGCTGAATTTGAACTCGGCTCTTCTTTGCTCTAGGCTCTGCCCTCTGCCTACTCTGCCACCTAGTGCCCTTAAATGTATGTATCTTCCTGTGTTCTGTGAAGTTAATACCTATTTGGCAACTGCCCATCAACCAATGCTAATTAAAAATTTTATCTTGTAGCCTTTCATTTTGATCTCTTGATTGCCTGTCAAATGGATATAAATGGGAGGAATTAATCTTAAGCAGGATTTTAGAATCTCTGGGTTGGAGAATGTCCCAAAAGTATTTAATAAATGTTTGTTAATTGAGTGATAAATTGATTAAACTCATAAAAAGGAAAAAAACAACAGTTAATGAGACTGATGAGAATATTATTAGATGGGACTTTATATAATGGATGATCACAGCCCTTGTATACATTGTTTAGTTTCTTTTTTAATTAACTCGAGTCAATACAGAACAGGTTTCTCTTTGTTCCTAAACATAGGTGCAAAGGAGATTAAGATATCTTCTTTACTTGTCTCAAGATAATTAGTAAATTCCCTCAGTAGCGGGTCATAATCTAGCATGATCATTTGGACTACTTGGGATGTATTTCAGGTTCCAAGTTCAGGTAGTGCTTATTCAGGGCCTTGGACAATGCAAAAATATGATGAAAATGAGAATCATTTTTCATTCATTAATGTTCTATATTTTGAATAGAGGGAAATAAATGTGTTCTAGTAGCTCTCCTGAAATGTCTTTGGAATTTGACTTTTTTTAGGAAATTTTATCTAAAAAGTCATTGTATTACCATGTAATCTACCCTCAAGTGTAGAGTGTCAATGCCTCTGCTAGACATACATGCCCTAAGAACATCAAAGACAGATAAAATGGTATATATATTTATGTGTATTATACATTATGTATATGTATCATATGTATTATACATATATATATACATGTGCATATATATGTATATGCATAAATGTGGGCAGGTAGGTAATACAATGAATAGAGAGCTGGACCTGGAGTCAGGAAAATTCATCTTCCTGAGTTCAAATGTATCTTCAAATCTTACTGCCCCTGGGCAAGTCAATTAATCCTGTTTGCCTTAGTTTCCTCATCTGTAAAATGAGCTGGAAAAAGAAATGGAAAACCATTCCATTGTCTTTACAAAAAAAATCCCACATGGGGTATCAAAGAGTCAGATATGAACTAAAAGAATTGAAAAATAAATACATAAAATGCACAGAATTTGCATAGAAGTACTTTTGTGGTAGCAAAAATCTAAAAGCAAAGTAGGTACCCAATGACATGGAAAAACAATTAAATATGATATATTAATGTAATGAAATATTATTACTATTTAATAAATGATGAAGAGGAGTTCAGAAAAACTTAGGAATGTTTGCAGGAAACTATATAAAGTTCCCAAAATCAGAACAACTTGCATAATGACCCCAATAATGGGAAGCAGTACAATTTTGAAAGCCATCAAAATTCTGATGATTTTTATCAGAGGTGTAATGAATTATAGATGTGTAATTGAGCATTTATTATCACACATGGTCATTTTATGCATTTGTTTTACTTAATTGTGCTTTGTTTCTGATGAGGTCTTCATGGGTAATGAAGAAGGATAGTTACTGGAAAGTAACATTATTTTATTATATTCTGTCAACTTGCCCCAGATGATAATGTTCCAATAGATCAAAAGGGCTTTCCAGGTTAGAGCTACAGATTTATTTGGCAGAGTTTAGAGTGTCTCTGAGGAACTAATAGAGAATGTAGTTTGTGAAATGGCATAAAAACATCTCAGTTGCTTTGCTTAGATAATAGATAAAACCATCCTTTTATATTGATCCTCTGATCCCCATAAATATTATAAAATTATAAATGCTAATTTTAAAGTAATAGATAGAAATGTAATAAAAATTCTCTATGAGCCAAACAAGAGCCTACATTTAGCCTTTAAGAAAATTAATGAAAACCACAGTGATTATTATATGGAGTTGTTGCCTTTGAATTTTATTTAAAAATAAAATAAGGTGGATTCATCCAGAGATGAAGCTTTAAGGAAAATCTTGTTATAATTTGAGTACTTTAGAGTATAAGTAGTGAAGAGGTAACCCTGAGCCTAGAACGGGATATTTCAGCCTAAGGTACATATAGAGTGAAGGAAGTAAAGAAGGAAACAAGTCTTTATTCAGTGTCAGGCACTGTGCTAAGTGTTTTGCAAAACTTATCTTGTTTGAGCATCACAACTACTCCTGGTGATGAGTGCTAGACTCCCATTTTATAGTAGAAGAAACAGGCAGATGGATTAAGCGACTTACTCAGCGTCATGCAATTAGTGTCCGAGTTTGGATTTTAAAATATTTGAAAATTGAACTCCAAGTCCCATTGCTTTAAATACTCAATCAGAAAGGAAAAAATATAGTCAAGGTCAGCAGAAAACTGTGTAAGTATGCTAATCCCCAAAACAGGCACCCCTGTAAACTAAAGGCTCTAATAATTACAACAAAAACAATTACAAGTTGACTGGCTATAACAATTGTCTCAATTGAATCATCAAACAACTTCTGGAAATAAAAACTAAAGTCTTTAACCAAGAGGGAAATATTGATAATTTAGGGAGATGGCCAATAAGACTTCATCTAATATGAGAGATATTCAACAAATATATATGAATACATGGAGAGATATAATAATATTTCATTTATTTAATCCAAATAAACATGTCTCAAATTTCATTTTATATATCTAATGCCTGCCAAAAAAAAGTTTCTTTAATTATAAAGTTGAAACTTTTAACCAAGTTGAAAAAAATAAACTGGATATTATAATAAACTCAGTATCAGTTTTTTATGCCATTCTGAAAAAAAAAACAAAATGTTTTTCTTAATTAGGAATCTTTTCTGTATACAATAATATATAACTGACTAGATTTTGAGTTTGTAAGGGGCAGTACTTAATTTTTGCCTTAAAGATAATGCTTTTAATATAAATCTGTCTACATCATTCACTGGCTATTCCTGATATCTTGAATTCTGTCCCTCTTCATCTCTGCCTCATGGCATTTCTGACTTTCCTCAAGTGTCTGACCTCTCTTAAAGCTAAAGAGCCTTCTCTTTGTTGATCTTTTCCAATTTATCCTTGATATATAGCTAGATAAAGGTAGCTAAATAATGATCTATCATCTATCTATAACTATATAATATGTAATGCAAATGACCATATACAAACAATATCTATTGAGAGTGAGAGAGAGGTTTTCATGGTTATTCACATGTTTTTCTCCCATTAGACTGTGAAATTCTTGAGAGCTGTTGTCTTTTATCTTTCTTCCCTAGTACCCAGTAGATATATTAATATATTTATGTGTTTAATAAATGCATGTTGACTCCCTAAATATCACCTATCTTCATTATCTCCCTAATCCAAGATTTTTAGCATCCAATCCAATGCTATTTATTGGCTATTTTCTGATCTACTCAAAAACATCTTTTAAATTCTCCCTGGTAGAAAGAAAAGAAATACAGGTTACACTATTTTTCTTTCAAGTTTTCTGTTAAGGTTCTCATCCTTTGCTCTTGATTATTATTCTGTATGTACCTTGGTGGAATGGATAGAGTGCCAGTGTTAGGAAGATCTAAATTTAAAGTCTGTTGCAGATCTTTACTAGCTGTGTGACCTTAGGCAAGTCACTTTCATCTCTTTCAACCCATTTACTTTTCTGTACAGTGGAAATAATAATATCATCTATTATAAGGAGTTATTGTGAGGATCAAATGAATAATATATGTAAAGGTCTTTGTAAGCCTTAAATTCTATGTAGATGTTAACTATTATTATTCATCTTGAAACTAAAATTGTTCATCTTTAACTCTCTACTTCCTACATATCTCAAATACCAGAAATAATCTTTAAAAAAAAAAACATGAATACCTTTTGCCCATAATATCCTTTTTCCCTAATTCCCACTCCTTTTCTCCAAGTCATTATATCAACATGAAAAGCTAAAAAAAAATTTAAAAATAACAACTCAATAATAATATTTCAATAATAACAATACTATAATGATTACAGAGTGCTTTAAAAAGCACCTTTGCAAAGGTCCTCTGGTGTTCCATGAGGTTTTCAAGGTGATTATGTTTGAAGTGAATCTTGAAGGAAAAGAACCTAAAGGCTCAGGTTTTTCTTTTCTGATGTCAAAGCATTTGATTATGTCAAGAACTCAGGTGAAGCAAACTCTCATATCTGAAAGCCTTTCCATAATGGAAAGGCTCCAAAAATGGTGTCTGTTGTCTAAGAACTAGTCAAGTAGGTCATCCATTAGAAATGAATTTTTTATCCATGACAGCTTAAAAAAGAAAAATATTAATTAATCTTCAACCCTAACTTGCCCCCCCCTTACACTTCTGCTGAAGCAAAAGAACAAAAAAAAAAAAAAAAGAGCAAAAGGAGGTAAGATTCACACAGTGTTTAGATCATCTCAACATATTCATTTTTCTATGTTATTTTCCAGTGATCAGAGAGCTGTTCTATTATTGGAGAAATTGAATCTTGAAGATATTGAGATTCTAGGTATAAATGAAACTAGAAGAGAAAAAGAAGTCATATTAAATAAAAAGATGGCTCATAGAGTCATCTTGGAGAGAAGAATATAAAGAAGTAGGAAGTATCTATTATGGAGGATGAAATGGTGGGAAAATTCTATGAGGAATTTGACAAGACCATCCAAACTAATGATCAAATGAGATAACACATGTAAGAGTTCCAGAAAGTGCTATACAAATGTTAGATGTTATTATTATTACTATGTAAAGATCAATACTGTGTGACATCAGTGAAAAAATTGGCACAGGGGATGATGATAAAAAATAATATAGGAAAATATGACTCAAAATTAAGAAATTAAAGAGGCCAAAAAATGAATAGACTATTCAGAAGACTCATTCCTGTATATCACTAATATTTTCTTCAATAGGGAAGTACATGAAGCATATGGATACATAGTGCACATAAAGAACATGGTGAACCCTAAACTTTTTATTTTGTTGAGTATTTTTAAAGTATTTTCTTAGATAGAGATATAATCTTGATCTTTCAACAATGATTTTTCTATCAATACATTGATGCCATGAGAAATGTGATCATAACTGTAACTTTGTTCAGTACTCCTTTGATTGCCAATATCAAATGAAGCATGAAATGGGGAGACATTCTCATCCTAGATATTTTTACAGTTTGGGAGAGTGTGCTGCAGAGTCCAAATAAAAAGAATTCTTTGTAGATGGTATATTCCTCTAGATATTTCTGTTTGTGAAGGACATTATCCCAGTTGTAACAGCCCCCAGAATACTGCAGACCCCTCTCAGTGAAATCCCAAATCTTTCCAAAAAAATTACTTCAACAATGCAAAAAAGAAAAAAAATTAGTGAAAATTGCCTACTATTGGATCAATAAATAAACACTTATTATGTGTTAATGCACTAGAAATTTAGGGAAAAAATGAAATTCCCTTTCCCCAAAATCCTTCCATTCTTTTGGAAGGGACCAAATATGCATATGTGTGTATATAAAAAACATACAAAATAATTAGAATATATTTGGGGTAGGGGATTCTATAGGGGGACTATCTGGAAAGTTTTCATATAAAAGCTGAGTTTTGAAGGAAATCATATATTACAAGAAGTGGAGATGAGGAGTGTATTCTGTATGTGGGGGCATAGCAAGTAAAGAAGAGGCAGTCAATGCAAAGGCTTGAAGCTAAGAGCCGGATTATGGTGTGTGAAGAATTAAGTTGAATAAAAAGGCTGTTGACCTGGTATATTGGTACTTGTGTCCTACTAAGCAAGAAAGGAACAAAAGAAGGGAGGAAGAAAGAGAAAAAAGAAGGAAGGAAGGAAGGAAGGAAGGAAGGAAGGAAGGAAGGAAGGAAGGAAGGAAGGAAGGAAGGAAGGAAGGAAGGAAGGAAAGAAGGAAGGAAGGAAGGAAGGGAGAAAAGGAAGGAAAAAGGGAGGGAAGGAGGGAGGGAAGGAGGGAGGGAAGGAGGGAGGGAAGGAAGAAAAGGTTGAAGGAAAGAAGAAAAGAGGTGATGGATGTAATATTCTCTTTAAAATGTAACATTCTCTTGTTAGGGTTTTCTTGAGGTTCTCTGGGAGCAGTCTTCATTTCAGTTCAGTAATCACCACAAGTATAGCCAGGGATGAAGGTCCAAATCCTTTATTGTCTCTTTCCAAGTCTTATCTCCTTTCCTGCGGCTCGGCTTTCTTATAGTCTAGATCCTTTATTATCTCCTTCCTGGGTCTGGGCAGTTTTCTGGAGAGCCTTTCAGGTCTGGCCTTGGTTTTGTGAACTTGAGCTCCCGCCTGCCTTCTCTGGTTTCTGAATCTCCCCAACTGAATCTGGGCTGAGGCTCCTAGCTTATATATGCTCTCTTATTAAAGATGTGAATCTTGTAGAACTCTAGTAAGTACTAAGAACATGTACTGAACTAGAGAACTGTTAAGCAGCATGCTAAACTAGATAACCATTGTCTGAATCAATTCCACTGACTTAGCACCTTGTAAGAATCCTTTGTTTCAAGTTCAGAATTCTGGCCCATAACAGATGAGAGAAGGAGGAAGGAGAGAGGGAGGAAGGAAATTTGCCCATAATCGCACAGTGAACAAATGTTAAGTGCCTACTATGTGCCAATCACTATGATAAGCACAGGAAGTACAAAAAAAGGGAAAAGAAAGTCTCTGCCCTCAAGGAGTTCACAATCTAAGGCTCACAATCTAAGGCTCAGAGCCTGCTTATAAATCCAGACTTGACTCCCAAGATCAGAGCTCTTTTCCTAATACCATTCTGAAAGGAGAGCATCTCAAAAGTGCTGTTTTCCATTCATATCATGAAGTGAGACGTGGGGAGAATTTTATTAGGAAAATAAGAGAGGTAAAATGGATGGTTTTCTATATCCTATTTACCTGGATTTTGTCCGTATAAGTGCATTATCTTTATTTATTCTTATAGCATTAAAGCATGTATATTGAAATTAAATTAGAAAAACATATACCAAAGTAAATATAAATCATTCTTAGGTTGGCTGCTATTTAAGATTATCTAAATCCTCAAAGATTTCATAGACATTTAGACAAGATAAATGAGTTGTATTTGCAATCTTGCTGCATAGTACCAAGTATAAGCCTTTATTGTTTATTACTAAAGCCTATCTCAGTATGTTTCACCAACTAAGTATTTGATAAATTTTTATTGAATTGCATTTTGAATGTTTAATGAGCATATGCATAATTTGGTAAGTTTAAGTTATACTTTAGGTGTGTGTCTGATACAGTCTTATTTTTGGCTCATATTTATATTTCTATTTCCTGCCCTATGGTAGGAAGAGATGCAGTTACTCTCCATGACCTGCTACCTATACAAATTGCTTATTTGTTTCATTGCACAATGTTCTTTTTTTGTTCTTGACCAAATATCTAATATATAGCCCGGCAGTTTTGATTTTTTTAAAGCAAAGTTTTTTAAAAAGCAGAAAAATCTTCATCCATCCCTCTGGCTTTGCCCAATTTCCTATTCTTGATCTGTTTTTCCAATACTCTAATTTCTATAGTCTTTATACTCCCTACCAAACTTCCATTTGAACTTCAGCTCCTGAATTTCACCTCACCTTCTGCTGTGATTAAGTTATTCCTTGGTATTTTTCTCTAGCCAAACCAATCCCTGATTGCCTCTTGCCCTTCCTTTTCCCTTCAAAGAAATCTAAATTGTCAGGAGAGTTTTAACAGTAGCCAGACTCCAACAGTAACTGGAGCCAGACAGGGTGACAGTGTTTTTTTTTATTGAATGCAGAATTCTGGTCATTCCTTATTTGAATGATTCTTTCTACACCCTCAGAAGTATTGGAAATAATCAAATTCAAGGATTCAAACTGAGACCAAGTAGCATTTTTCACCATCTTTATTAAGAGGGAATTTTAGTTATCAACACAAGCTGACCAAATAATGGTCTGGATTCTACTTTAATGGAAGACTCTATTTTAATTAGCTCATTCATCATTTATATGTAAAGAATTCTATCAAAGTACCCAAATTATGTGTTCTCTCAAATTAGATATTTTTATAACAATTTCATGTGTGTAATGGATTTCCTTAGCAAAACTCATAGATATGTAAATATAAAGATAGTGTAGATATAGATACAGTAAGTATAAACTTCAATAAATGTATCATAAATCTTCAAATTAACAGTCATAATTAATGAGGTTTCATTATGAATGTGTTCTCAAAGCCAGTGAGATTAGGCTATTACTACTATGTTCTATAATAAATGCAATGAAAGGGTGAAGAAATTATCAAATGGGAAGTTTCAACCATCTGCACAATTTGAACTCTATAAAAGTTAGGTCAGTAATAAGTTTAGGGAATATACAATCATAGGATCTTAAAGCTAGAAGGGACCTTAGAAATCATACAAGTCAACCACATCATTTTACAGAGTCAAATCCAGGGTAAAAGGTCAACATCACAGAGTTAGCAAGTAAAAGATAACTATGGCCAATCAGTCCCCTTAGTTGGTGGTCATCACTTGGATAACATGGGGGAAAAAATTAAAATGAGAGGGAAAGGGTAAAAATGAGCAATTATATTACACAAATGAAGTGTGAAAGGAAGAACTGATACAGAGGAACTAGGCTAGTAGTGCTAGAACTTTACTCTCATCAGGTCTGGGTTAAAGAGGGAACAACATGTACAACTAAAAAGATATAAAAGTCTAAACTTATGAACAGAATAAGGGAGAGATGTGTATATTAAAATTTGGGGAAAAGGGGGGAGAAAATAAGGAAGGGGCTCTTAAAAGGATAGATAAAGTAATTATTAGAAGGATAAGGGAAGAGGATAAGATAATGGGGATGGTATAAAAAGAGAAATTGAGAAGGACCATAGTGAGTAAAAATAAGATGGAGGGAAATCCACAAATAGTAGTTATAATTTTGAATGTGGAAATCACCCATAAAACAAAAAATGGATTACAGAATGGATTAAAAATCAGAAATCAACAATACATTGTTTACAAGAAATAGATCTAACAATGAGAGATATACACAGAGTTAGAAATGAAGGGCTGGAGTAGAATTTATTATGCTTCAGCTGACGCAACAACAAAGATTAGGGTAGTAATGATCTTAGACAAAGTTAAGGTTAAAATAGGTTCAATGTAAAGAGATAAACAGGGTAACTTCATTTTGATGAAAGCTATTATAGACAGTAAAGGAATAACAATATTGATTCTATATGCACCAAATACTATAGGATCTATATTTTTAAAAGTTAAATGGATTATGGTACTCTAACCTTTTCCTCCAAGAACTAGATAAATCTAACCAAAACCAAAAACAAATAAGAAAATCAAGGAAGTGAATAGAATTTTAGATAATCTAGATATGATAATTATCTAGAAAGAATTGAATGGGAATAGAAAGAAATACACTTATTTTTTCCTTAGTGACTCATGGCACCTTTACAAAAATTGACCATATATTAAGACATAAAAATGTTATTAGTTAAAAGCAGAAAAAGAGAATATTAGAAGTATCTTTTTCAGATCACATGATACCCCAAAAACATAGGGTAAAAAACTAATTGGAGATTAAACAACTTAATCTTAAAGAATTAGTGGATTAAAGAACAAATTATAGAAATGATTAATAAGTTCATTAAAAAGAATGACAATAATGAGACATATAATCAAAACCTATAGTTCACAACAGCAGTAAACAGAAGAAAATGTTTATCTCTAAATACTACATCAAAATAGAGAAAGTGCAGATCAATAAATTGGGTAAGCAATTAAAAAAACTTTTTTTAAAAAATACACTAAAAATCCCCAATAAAATACTAAATTGGAAATCTGAAAAATTAATGGTGTGAATAATAAAATTTAGTTGTAAAAAATTAAATTAGTAAATAAAATTAGGAAACTGGTTTTATTTAAAAAACAATAAACTAGATAAACCATTGGTTAATTTGAGGATAGGAGAGAAAGAGAGAGAGAGAGACAGACAGACAGATAGACAGATACCAAATCACTAGTATTAAAAGTAAAAGGGTGATATACCACTAATAATGATGAAATTAAAACAATTATAAGGAGTTATTTTGCCCAATTATCTATTAATAAATTCAACACTTTAAATGAAATGGAAGAATATTTGTAAAAATATTAGGTAAAATTATTGCAGGGGAAACTGACAAAGTCTGGAGAGGATAAGGGAAAATTGGGACACTAATTCACTGTTAGTGGAACAGTGAAGTGATCCAACAATTTTGGAGAGCAATCTGGAATTATGCCCAAAAAGTTATTAAACTGCCTAAACCCTTTGACCCATCAATACCACTACTAAATTTATTTCCAAAGATAATTAGGGAAAAAGAAAAATAATCTATACATTCTAAAATATTCATAGAAATTCTTTTTGTGGTGGCAAAGAACTGGAAATTGTAGGAGTGCCTATCAGTTGGGGAAATAACTGAATAAGATGTGATATATAATCATGATGGAATACTATTGTGCTTTTAAAAAATGACGAACTAGTAATTTTAGAAAAACATGGATAGATTTGCATGAAATAATAAATAATGAAATTTCCCTATCAGAGGACATCTAGCAGAGCCAAGAGAACATTGTATATGCTAACAGTAATATTGTTTTGAAAACAACTTTGAGCAACTAAGTCATTTTGACTGTCATTAAATACTCAGATTAATTATAAAAGACCTATGAAAGAAGATGCTATCTGCATCCAGAGAAAGAACTGATAAATACTAGTATATAGAGAATGATATATGTCTGTCTGTGTGTGTAATGGTAACCATCCTAGAAGTGGGAGGAGGGGGGACCTGGAGAGAAAGGTTAAAAAAAAAGGAGGGGGATGAAACTTCCATGACAACTTTGTTATATATTTAAAAGAAATAGCAAGGTCTACATAGTAGATTTTCAGTTTTATATGCAACCGTCTTTTATTATTATTATTATTATTATTATTATTATTATTATTATTATCCTATGTTATGGGATACCTATCATGTATGTTTTGATTAAATGACCTCTGAAGTCCCTTCTACCTCTCAAACTCTATTATTCAGCATTCACCATTCTTTTAATCATACATATTCCCTGTGTTTGAAAGCAAGAACCTTCAGACATATTCCATAATTTGGAGAACTGTGCAAATCCTGCTGAAGCATATTGTAAGCCTAGTTCTTGAGTTTGTTCCTCTTCTCCATTAACATGAGAATAAGTGGATTATCATAGGGATGAGTTAGTGGTGAAATAAGCAGTTGAGGAGTTTCTCTTTCTCCCTGATTCTTTGCCTTCTTCATCTTCACCCCCATTCTCTCCCCTCCTACACACCCCATGTTCTGTCAAGTGCTGTGAAAGGCGATGTAGCCCAGGATGAAGACAGAAGCTATAAACAGACAGATGCTGCCATCTTCACTATGACCTAATCTTCTTCCCTATCAGAGGACACTGTTACATTAATTTTGAAACTGGCATAACAGAAACGCCTTCCTGGAAGTTGGCAGTCAAGGTTGGCAAGGGATAGAAGAAAGAATATCAAATGGCAAATAAGGGAGAAACTCCTTTCCTCTTCGAGCCAAGGAAAATACATTGCTTTTGTCTATCTGGTTTCCATAATGGAGACCAAAACTCTAAGGGCTCCTTATTGAATTTTCATACAGCTCAGTTGTCATTGGTCACTGAGCTCTGTTATAAATTTACTTTTCAGTACACCTTGCTCTGGGACTCCTTTTGTGCGGATCTTAAAAGAGGTCAACTTGACACGTCTGTATCACTTTACAGCTATTCAGGCATTGGATGGTTCTCATGAAACAGTAGGCGGATAAGAAGTGGACGGCATCTGATCCTTAAATATCATTCACAACTACATCTGCTTTTCCAGAAGGAATATTAACTCTGCAGGGTTTCTGGTTTTGCGCAAAGTATTCCTTCAAGTTGGAATTCCAAAGCTTTTAATAATAGTGTATAGACACAGACTTTTGTTATTGATTATGTATTGGATATTGCATATTTTTGTTTTTTGGTTCTTGGTTTTTTTTTTTTAATTAGGACCTCTGATTTCGTTCCCAAGGAGCAGCTCCTTCTAGCAATACAAAGCTTTTCTGAAGTTTTGGTAGTTTTTAAAAATTAACCTGGGACCCTGATAGATGAAGTGACTTCCCCAGGAAACAATGGATAGCACAGGAGATAAGAGTACTGGTCATGGAGTCAGGAAGATCTAACTTTAAATCGAGCCTCAGACTAGTAGCATGATCTATTCTCTGTTTGCTTGAGTTTCCCCAAAGGTAAAAGGTGATAACATCAAGATCAAAGGAGAGCAACATTTGTAAAGAACTTAGCACAGTGCTGGTACATCATTGTTGCTGAGTCATTTCAGTCATTTCATCTCTGACTCTCCATGACTTCTATTGGGATTTTCTTAGCAAACATACTGCTAGTATATCCTTCTCCAGCCTATTTTACAGATGAGGAAACGGAGGCAAACAGGGCTAAGTGACTTGCCCAGGGTCACAAAGCTATTAAGTGTCTGAGGACACATTTGAACTCAAAAAAAAAGTCTTTCTGATTCCAAACTCAGTGTCTTATCCACTGGGCCACCTAGCTGCCCTTGGAACATACTAGACACTGTACAAATGTTTATTCCCTTTCCTCTTCCTTCCATAGTCACACAGCCATTATATGTCAGAGTCTATACTTGAATCTGAGTCTCCTTGACTATGAAACCATATCTAATATATCATGATGCTTAAAACAGAATGCTTTGGAAATCAGAATTCTATTAATTTACATGTTTGTGGGATCTGAGAGTCTATCTATGGTTGCCTCTCCAATTTTAAATT
Source organism: Antechinus flavipes (assembly GCF_016432865.1). Taxonomy (NCBI): domain Eukaryota; kingdom Metazoa; phylum Chordata; class Mammalia; order Dasyuromorphia; family Dasyuridae; genus Antechinus; species Antechinus flavipes. The sequence continues at coordinate 241,320,842 of NC_067401.1, forward strand.
GAGGAAACTGAAGAAAAATAAATTCAAGAAATGTTTATTAAGATGAATACATGAAGAACACTGTATACTTCTTGGAAAAGATATGAAGTTTAGGTAAAGCATGTTCTATTTTCTTACAAAGCTTTAAGGCTAGCATGGATATATGACCATAGAATCAGAGTCTGTCACACAGTAGGCATTTAGTAAATGTTTATTGATTGATTAGAAGAGTTAGAGTTGGCAAGGACCTGAAAGATCATCCATTACAATCCCCTAATATTATAGATAAGGAAACAAGTCCAGAGAAGGTTAAGTGTATTGCCTATGGTCACAAAAGTGGCAAACAACAGAGCTATTATAATACAAATTAATATGTACCAAGTGCAGAAGTGAGGCATGAAATACTGTGACAATCATTGGGGGAAAGCCATTACCAACTGCGACATCAAAGATCCTATGAAAGAAGTAGCATCTGAGATCTGTAAGAATAGCTGCTGACAAAGAAGCTCTTTCACATACAATTTTTTATTCAAATCTCTGGGAAAGAAAAAATACAGATGTTATCTGAATCTTGCACATAAGAAAACTGAAATCTAATTTACACAATTAATGAGTAATTAAGTTTAAATCTTTATTCACACAATTAATGAGTAACAAAGTTTAAACCTTAGTGTTCAGATCCCAAATTTAATGCTTATTTCACAAAAGCACAATCAGTAACCATATTACCTGTATACTGTTTTTCTAAGAGTTGTACTGTCCTTATAGAAACATCAATGAAAGAATTAATTCTGCAACCAAATAAAGCAAGAGGAAGGAACAACACTTGTTTTTATGAGTACGCATCATTTCTCTCCCAGCCACATGATATTCCCAAAGCAATCCAAATCAGTGACATTTATATTGTTGATCAATGCCATCAGCACTTACTGGATATTTGGTGCTTATGCATAATTGATGACATAGGTAGAAGTGGAATATTAAGATATGTCTATGACGAAAACAAAAATATTTGGCAGCTGCATGACAAAAAAATAAAAGAAATAGTAATCCAGAATCTCATTCAGTTAATTTGAGATTGTGTTATAAATGAGAATTCTTAATCTGTTTGTGGAAGCAGCTAGGTGGTTCAGTAGATATAAAACCCTGTGCTTGGAGTCTAGAAAATTTGAGTTCAAATTTGGCCTCTAATACTCATTAACTATGTGATCCTTGGCAAGTTACTTAACTATTATTTGTCTTAATCCACTGGAAAAGTAAATGGCAAACCACTCCTGAATCTTTGCCAAGAATATTTTATGATCAGTATGGTCCACAAGGTGGATATGACTCAACAACAACAATTTATTTACTAGCATAGGTGGCTTATGGTATAAGCCACCAATATTACCTGGCAAGTATTATAAATGATTTGAATAATTTAAAGAGAGACAAATGCAGAGAGTCTAAAATCTCCAGAGATGACAATTGAAATGTATTTTTGAAGTTTACATACTTAATAAAATTCAATTTATATTGAAATTAGTCATTTGGAACCATTATCTTTTTGTTTGTGATCTGTTTTGAAGGACATAAAACTTCATTTTTCTGCATTTAAGAGGCATTATAAATGTAAATAGGAATCATAGCATGATAATAGAGCCAGCACTGCCTTAGAAAGCTGGGTCTTAAGCCCCAACTCTGTTAAATAGAGCCTCCATGACTCAATACAAGTCTTAGGTAACAGTGAAAGACAGAAATGGTGAAGTTCCTCATCAGGGAGTTCCCTATACTAATGGAATCACACTTTGAACTGATGGATTATGCATTTTTTTTAATATAGACTACTCCAGATTTTCTTTGTCTACTTTATGTCTCTGCTTTTCACACTGCTCAAATCTACTTAGATTTAATCCCAACATTGGGGAGGGGGGAGAGAGAAAGGGAGTGTCTGTGTGAGAGGTATACATCTAGAGCTTTTCAGAAGTCCTTCTCAGTTCTAGTTCTATTTTCCTATGATCAATTAATGAAATCTTGGTGAAGAGAAATAAAGAATTCAATAACAGTAGTATAAACAGATAAGTACCATCAACCATAAAACAAATATACATCATGAGTTTAAGGCTACTAGTTTAGTTCATAAATCATGAAGTCTCTCAAAAATTACTAAATGTGAGAATGGGACTTATATAGAAAGAATAACTTTTGGGCAATAGGTAAGCAAATCAAGACCAAAATATAAGATAAATTGTAGTGTTATTTTTTTCAAGAATACTCAGAAAATTCTGTGTGTGGTACCCTAGACTAAGAATTAAAAGGGATCTGAGGGTCTATATAGGGTTGCCTCTCCAATTTTAAATTAAGGAAACTGAAGCTCAGGGAGTTTAAGTGACTTTTCCCAATGTCATATTGTTAGTAAATGGCAGAGAAAGAATTTGAACTCAGAGCCTCAGGATTTTGTTCTGGTTCTCTTTTCATTACATCCTGATTCAAGCTTAAATTTGAATCAGATAACCCAAACAAACCTTTAGCGTTTTGGAAAGTGCTATAAAAGACTACAGAGTAGCCTATACTTTTGTTGTCATTCAGTCATTTTAGTTGTGTCCATCTCTTCCTGACCCCTTCTGAAATTGTCTTGGTAAAGATACTATAATTGTTTTCTATTTCTTCTTTAGTTCATTTTACAGATGAGGAAACTGAGGCAAACAGGATTAAGTGACTTACCCAAAGTCACCCAAGCAGTAAGTGTCTAAAGTCAAATTTGAACTTAGGTCCTCCTAGTTTCAGGCCTGATGCTATATTCTCTGTGCTACCTACTAGTCCATTGTCTGTAGTATTTTGAGAAAAAATAAAAAATAATAAAAACAAAAAGCAAAGAAAACCTTGATTTTGGTGATCATCAGCTCCACACTGTCCTTAGTTTTACTCCTTAATGAAGTAACAAATCTCTAAAAAATCACTCCTCTAAATGTCACTCTCCCCCTCATATATCTTATACATTTAGAACTCAAAGGGATCTTAAAGGTCATCTGGTCCAATAACCCAAAACAAATTAAAATGAAATTGTTTTTGTTAAACAAATCCATATTTATCAAAGTAAATAAAAATACAATAAAATATAGATAATGTTAATCTGTGTTTTTCTAGTTAATATGTGAAACACATATAGGAGTCTCTTTCAATTTGTTTGACATTACTGATCTAGTCCACTGCCCCCTCTTTTTATATAGAAGGAAACTCTAGCCTTTATATAGGAAACTATAGAGATTCAGTGACTTGTCCAGAGTCCTATAGATAGCTAGTAGTATGGGAACTTTCCCAAAGATCTTCTGAGTCCATTTTATTCCACTAAGAAGTTTCCCCATTAAAGCTGTCATCCAAGTATTCCTATAAATGACTCTGTTTTTAGATTGAGTTGTTCAGTCATTTCAACCCTGTCTGAATTTTCTTGACCTTTTGAGGTCATTTCCTTCTCCAACTCATTTTATAAATGAGGAAACTGAGGCAAACAGTTGTCCAGGGTCACATAGTGTCTGAGGTCAGGTTTGAACTCAGGAAGGTGAGTCTTCCTTACTCCAAACCTGGCACTCTATCCATGGTTCACCTAGCTTCCCCAAGTACCTACTCTAGCATTTGGAATAACATTTTAAAAGTCCAGTGTTTTAATATGAATGCAAAAATAACAACAAAACATGCAAACTAAATACTGTAAACTTATAGAGACCAAGTCCAGTCTAATTAAGTTACAGGTATTTATAAAGCATCCCTTTCACTTGCAAAGACACTGTGCTAAGTTTTGATGATACAAAGAAAGGGGGGAAATAGATAAATGAAAAGGCACCTTTCTCTGATACTTTGCAGAGATGGAGGGCAAGTCACAACCTTCTGCTTGCCTTAATTCATTAGAAAAGGAAATGGCAAACCACTTCAGTATCTTTGCCAAGAAAGCATCATGAGCAGCATGATCCATGGGGTCAACAACTCTAGGAGACAAACTAGGATGAAATGTATTGGGAAATGTAGCTCATATAAAAAGAAACTATAACAATATAAGTTGTTTTTAGCTCTTCAAGTTGGTTAAAGATTGCCTTATCACTTACTTCATCTCTACTATCCTAATTGTGGGAAATGATGAGCTTATCTGAATAAATCATAACAGTGATGATTATGGGTGAGGATGAGGATGAGGATGGTGGTGATGGTGGTAATAATGGTGATGAAAGATAAAGAGGAAGAATAAGAACTTTATGGTGGCAGCTAAGTAACAGTGAATAAAGCAGTGGGCCTAGAGTCAGGAAGAGCTGAGCTCAGATTCAACCTCAAGTACTTACTAGTTATGTGACCCTGGTTAAGTCACTTAACCTTTGACTCAATTTCCTTAGCTGTAAAATGGGATTGATAATAGTACCAACCTAGTGAGAATCAAATGAAATAATTTCTATAAAGTTCTTAACGCAATAGTACAGAGTAGTCATGGCACATAGTAGGTACTTGAAAAGTGTTTGTTTACTCCCTTCGTATTTACAAAATACTTCAAGGCTTGCAAAGCCTTACAACAATCCTGCAAGGTATGTACTGTCAATGATGGTGATTTATAATTCCTTGGTTTCATCTCTGAAATTACAGATGCCAAACATCTGGTAGAGCCAAAACAAACTGTGCTAGAAAACAGAAGGGACTCACACTCTCTCTCCTTCTTGAACCTTTCCTTCTTTTCAAGTAACAGAAGGTCCATGATATCAACGGTGACAAATATTCTTCCTACCTTGGGAAAAATTAGTGGTGAAAACCAAGAGCTAGAAAAAATAGAGCAAGATGCAAAAGAAGAAATCATATCTTGTGTTCTATGGGAAGAGGAAAGAAGATGTTCATTGCTCCCAAAATGAGTTCAACACTAGAAATAATAAGCGTGAAATTGGTTAATTACCATAACTGTCCTATTGCAGAGATTAATCCCAAAAAGGTACATTCCAGCATAAAAGGTATCTTACTATAAGATGCTAGGCTTACTCTTATTCCAATTAGTGTCAACAAAGCTGAACAGATGGGATAGGGAAAAAATCATAGGTTGGGTAAATTTTTTACTGATTTTTTTTTAAAAAGTACATTTATGCCTCATTTAAATAAGCAAAATGTTACAGAATTTTATTTAATAGCACTGATAAAATAGAGTACCAATTCACTCCTAGTTAGGAAAACCAAAATTCAAATTCAGCTGCAGAAAGTTTTAGCTATATGACTCTTATCTAGGGACTCCTGTGTACCTGACAAGCTACTGTTTTTTTTTTAACTCAGAGCTATATTTTCCATTATAGTTTTCATCACCTTAGCTTAACACTTTATTGTTTGTTGCTATTTAATCATTTCAATTATATCCAACTCTTTGTGACCTCCCTTTGGGGTTTTCCTGGCAAAGATACTGGAGTAGTTTGCCATTTCTTACTCCAACTCATTTTATAGATGAAGAAATTCAGGTAAACAGTGTTAACTAACTTGTCTAGAGTTTCACAACTAATCTGTTGTCTTAGTCTAGATTTGAACTCAGGAAGATAAGTCTTTTTGACTCCTAGTGCAGCCACTTGGGTCACCTAGCTGCTCTAACCTTAACTCTTCCATAAATCCATCTTTGTTTTGAAGTCACTTGAGTATGAATTTATATATTGAATTAATTTAGCCTCTTAATGGGTTTTTCATGGAATTCCTCTACTTATTTTTGCTTTGCCACAGATGTGGGTTGTAGTTACTTTTCATGGATTTTTTTTTGTTTGTGTTCTTTATGATCACTGCATATGAGATGACCAAGTGTCCCATGAAATTATGCTTCCAAAAAAAGTTCTAATTACCTTTGAATACATGGTAAATTTAAATTCTACCAGCTCTTTTATTTTCTTCTTCAAAAAGAATTCATGAACTATATTTCCCATTTAGTTGAAACTTCTTTTTTTCCCCTCCGATTCCATTAGGTTCTAAGTTGCTTAAAAGTACAGTGTCTTTGACCTCTTTTTGTAGCCCCAATGCTTAGAGTAGTACCTGGCACAGAATAGACACTTTTTAATTTGTTGTTCAGTCATTGTAGGTATGTCTAATTTCTTGTGATCCCATTAAGGGTTGTCTCGGTAAAGATATTGGAATGGTTTGCCATTTCCTTCTCTAGCTCATTAAATAGATGAAGAAACTCAGGCAAATAGGGAGAGTGACTTACTACAGAACTAAAAAGTGTCTGAAGCTGGATTTGAACTCATGAACATGACTCTTCCTGATTCTAAGACCTGTGTTCTAAACTATATGATCTAGAATAAACACAATTAATATTTACTGAATTGACAGGATCCCATTTCTGGCAAAAAGTTCAATATTGATATAATTCAATTCTTTCAGTTATAACAGAGGCAGTATAGCTATATTAGAAGTCAAACAATTGGAGTTCAAGTCCTATCCCTATCATCTGTGTGACTCTAAGCCTCAGTTTCCAGATCCTTAAAAGTGGAAAGTTGATCTTGTTGACCTTTCAGGTCTCTAAATCTATGGTCCAATATTGATTTTTTGGCCATTAAACAAGGATGATTTATTTAAAGTAAATTAATATTTATACGTTTAAAACTGTGATTCTCCTCATCTTCTGCTCCCTTTTCTGCCACCGTCATCACTGCAAAAAAAAGAGACAGGTACATGAGAGTGAGGGTAATTTTATATTTCTCTTTCTTTCACTGATGGCTATGGCTAAAGATTGAGACATGTAATAGCCAAACTACTGGAACTGAGGCTTTGTTAGCGAGGCTACATCCACAGATCCAGTTTTTCAATAAGAGCATTCTTCAAGCCTTCTCCACTAAGTAGAACCTGCCAGAATTCATGCTTTATTGACATGGCCTAGGAGAAGTCAGTAATCTTCTACATCATAGCTTTGGATCAAGACTCTATGACAAGATCTTCACATATTAATGTTTATATATATATGGCACAATGAGTCAGGAAAAATCTGACCTTAACCTCTGGCTGCCTCAGTTTCCTCAAATGTAAAATGGAGATGTTTTTAATGAAGATCCAATTAAGTATTTGTAAAGCATTTAGCACAGTGCTTGGCTTAGAGCAGATTCTGTAGAAATCCTAGCTATTATATTATTATCATTATATAATTTCATTTCATATCATATTATTAGCATTATTACCCTTAAATTGTTGGTTGTCTTGCTTGGGACAAGCCCAAAAATGATTCACAAGAGCACCAAAAACCTAAAAACTCAGAAGTAAATGAACAGAAAATCCACACTTTAAAAAGCAAGGATTTGAACCAAATGAAATGCTGGTTTGTTTCAGTTCATTTTTGAACAATATTTTGAACCAGTTTTAATCTAATTCTATTCCTTTAGAAAACAGAAGTCCGCTGCCATTTTGAACTGGCCCACCAAATTTTATTTGGAAAAATAATGTTTGAAAGTAATTCAGTAAGAAAAACTGTAATATTCCTGTTCATTTCTTTAATATAGCTAGGTAGCACTGGGGCAGTGGCAAAATAGATAGAATATCAAGCCTATTTTTTCCACAATAAGGTGATTTGAGGCAATTCCAATAGACTTAAGATGAAAAAGAGCCATCCACATCTAGAGTGAGAGCTAGGAAGACTGAATGTGGATTAAAGTATAGTATTTACACCTTTGGTTTTTGTCTGCTTGGGTTTTTTTCTTTCTGGTGTTTTTTCCCTTTTGATCTGATTTTTCTTGCATAGCATGGCGAATATGAAAATATATTTAGAAGAATTACACATGCTTAACCTATATAGATTGCTTGCTGTCTTGGGGAGAGAGGACGGGAAAAAAGAGGAGAAAATTTTGGAACACAAAATTTTGCAAAGTGAATGTTGAAAACTATTTTTGCATGTATTTGGAAAAATAAAGTACTATTTTTAAAATGAAGGAAAAAAGGAATGCCAAGCTTAGAGTCCAGAAGACTCATCTTACTTACCAAGTTCAAGTCTAGTCTGAGACATTTACTAGCTATGTGACCCTGGCCAATCTTATTTGCTTCAGTTCCTTCACTGTAAAAGAAGCTGGAGAAGGAAAATGGCAAAAAAAAAAAAAAAAACCTCCAATATCTTTGCCAAGAAACCCCCAAAGGGGTTATAAAGAGTAAGATATTACTGAACAACTAAACAACAATACAGGTGGCATAGAGGATAAATTCCAGTTTGGGAGGCAGGAAAACTTGTATTTGAATCCTCCTTCAGATACTTATTTGCTGCTTGACTCTAGGAAATTCATTTCATTTCTCTCATTTGCCTTTTCTGTAAATTAAGCATAATCATAGCTACTGACCTGTCAGAGTTATGAGAATTAAATGATAAAATAGAAGCAAAATGTTTTGCAATTTTTAAAGCACTAGAGAGAAATTATCTATTTTAATTAGTATGAGTCCAGTTTTGCGTTTATGATTCTGTTTCAGACACCTAATAAAAAGAAATCTTTTACAACAAAGTCTGAAGAAAAGAACTTGATGACCCTAATTCTTTCTTCCCAGTTGATATGGGGTGGCAAAACCTGTGTTGAATTGTCTGTTAAGGTACAGAAGGAGAAAAAAATTACACACATTCCCCCTACCAACTAACTAGAGACATCTATCACTGTTTTAATAAATGCAGTCCTATAGAAAGGAGGAACAGAAAAGAAGAGGTGTTGCCTGAGATTTTCTTCACATAAATGCAGAGCTAAATGGAGGATTTTTAAACTGACAGTTATGCAGTGGGTGGAGAAGAGCTGGTTTTCTTGAGATATTTGTGAACTCCTAAAGAGATGGAAAAAAGTTAGAGTAAATTCCTACTCATTAAATTACTGGCAACAACTTAGACTTTCAGAAGACCAGGTATAATGCTAGTCCAGGAAGGACTGCTTTATAAGCCAAATCTGTCAGTAGTAACTTTCTGTCTCCTCTGAAACTCCCATAGGACTCTATTCTCCCTGTTGTCCCTCCAGGTGACTAAAACCCTCATGCTATTGCTATCCTTTCTCCTCCCCCCATTCTCTCAAACCTGTTTTTAAATTCTTCATTCATACAAAAAGGTCAAATTAATTTTTGATGAGTGAACATTAGTGAATAATTGTTCATAATATCACTTTCTGCCTCCTGGGTATGGAACTTGTAAGAGAAATGAACATTCAGGGGAAAGGCATGAAAGTGTGATGGTAGATTTTCAAGTAATAATCAGTTAACTGGAATGAGGAAGGTCCTTGGGGGACACTACTAAAATAAAACAAGTGCTTGCCTACTACACCTACCTGTAAATCTGGTTCTGGCCAGATGCTTTCTTCATTATTATGGAATTAGAGTGAACTCTGAATCATTCATGCTAATAAAAGGGAAAGTGAGACATGGGTGGTACAGAGAAAAAGATCATTCAAAAATCATATTCTATTTGTCTTTTCAATATACTGAGACAAATTTTCACATATGTATATTCTCAACTCTCTCTAAACCTACCCTGCATTGGCTCATTGAAGAGTGTAGGTTTCAGATCACTATGGATAACCTACAAACTGGAAAATCAAGAGTTGGTTGAATAATCATTTATGCCTGAAAAAAGTCAAAACCTATTATAAGCATCTATCTTTTATTAATATTGAAGGTTTTAATAACTGTATTATGTCCAATTCTATCTCTATCCAAAACATAAGGATATGAACTGTGTTAAATTTTCCTTTGTATTTTCTTGAGAAAGTAGTGTTTTTCACTGAAGTTACTAACCTGCTCAATAACATCTGCTCAAAATTGAAAAATTGTCAATAGTCTAAGAATGAAAAATTATAGAGTGGAGTTTAAGGGTGAGAAACATGTCAAAGGAAGGTTCTAACATACTTTAACTCAGAACTTTCTCCATATTATATACTTAAGATTATCACTTGGGATCTTATGGCTTTTGGTGGGAGGGAAGGGGGGAATGGGATGGGGTGAAGAATATCTAACAATCTCCCAGTTATAATTTGTGCCCCTGACCTAAAATGGATATTAAAATAAGCAAAGAGGGTGAGTTTCAGTGTAGGCAGTCAGAGACCTTGGAGAAAGGCCAAATGAAATAATATTTAGGGTTAAGAACATGCTGAGCTATTAATATGGGGAAGTTAAGATGGGCAAGTAAACTCAAGGCAATATGTTTGTAGTTATTTGCTTGCTGTAATCCTGCACTTGGAGCCAAGAGTTTGAATTCTAACTCAGATACTTTCTAACTGTGTGATCCTGGGCAAACTCTCTGTCTCAGTTACCTCACCTGGAAAAATGGGTGTAGATAACAGCATCTGCTTCAAAGAGTTCTAGGAAGTTAAAAAGAAATAACATTATTAAAGCTCTTTGCAGACCTTAAAACACTATATAAATGTTAATATTATCATTGTTGTTGAGATTGTTATATCTTGTATATACCTACTGAGGGCAGAGAATGTCTTTGTTTGTACCAGTGGCACTTTCAAAAACACCTGGTAAAAAGTAAAGATTTAATAAATATTTCTGATTGATTAATTAAAACTATTATCATACATGGTGAGAAAGACCTGTGTTCAATTCCTGCTTTTGGCTCTGTGATTATGAGTCATTACTTAACTTGGTCAGAGCTCTGAACAATTCTTAAAGATAACTCCTATAATAGATATAATAGATAACTTGCATTATAGGGGCAGAAATCACAGAACCTTAAAATACTGATGTATCCAGTCAGAAATTAACAGGGACAAGTGAATTGATTGCTAATTCCATATCTATTAAAAGTTGATGAGTTGCATGACGTTTTGTGTCTGTGTTCTAGTTTTCGGATTTATAATTGTGTTTGGAGAACACTCCCTCTACAGGAAACTAAGAATATAGGCAATATGATATCATTATCTCCATATTCTACATAGAAAGCTTGAGTAGCACCAGGGAGCAGCAAATACTCAGCTGTCCAAGCAAATTTCTACTAGCTATAGAAGTGAGAATAATACAGTACAGATTATGAAACACATTTCCCTCCACTTAGTAATGAGGTAGTTGAATATTGCTATAATGTCGATTTTAGGTTGTTTTGTCTAAAAGTTCTAATTATTTTTTTCTTTATTACAATAAAGGACTTAGTGCCATGAAGAGACTGGGGTGGATAATATAGGGAAATAACTGTAAAAAAAATGATCATTAATAATCCTTTCCTCCTTCTGATAAGAGGGTAGAAAACTGAGAGTTCTTCCCAGAACCTCCTTTTAGGGAGATGTTCAGGCCAGCTGCTTATTCATTTCACACCAACTCTATTCCTTTGGATTATTCCATCATTCCCTATTGTGCATAGTAGGCATTTAACAAATATTTATTAAAGGTTTTTTTTAAAGAAGCACAGATAATCATCAGGACTACTTTTGCTAAAAGATCAGGAGCCTTCTGGTCTAGAGGCAGGCACATTTCTCGTCCTTGAATTGAATACAGTACCATTAGCAATCTTCCATAGAGAGATAATTAATTTTGTCAATAAGACCCTAAGTTTTAAAAAAACTTATAACTTATTATTGCGTCTAACCCTCTGAGAACTGCATGTAGGAGACAGAGCTTTCCTGGGGAACACTAATCTTTTCTTTTTTTCATGTCTCCTCATGGGAGAAGAAAGAAAATCAATTTGTCTTTGAGCCACTGTATCCACCAGCTCAATTCCAAAGTTCTTCACTGGAATGAGCATTAAAAGGGTGAAAGAGAAGACTCAGGGAAGTTGGCAACTATCTTCAAGAACCTTATTGTCTTTCTTGTGGAAGAGGAATTTGACTTGTTCTTTGTGGACCCATAGAGAAAAATTAAAAATATAAGTGGAAGTTGCAAAAAATAGCATTTACAAGCACCAATATAAAGGGAAGGGCTGACAGGATGAACTTTATAGTAATTAAAGCTGGCTAAAAGTAGAACAGGCTGTCTTGAAAGGTAATCTTTGTAGGTCTACAAAAATAAAAACTGAAAGGCTGACCATTTATTACAACAACCATCACAACAGCAGTCTAGTTGAAGCACCTTTTTTAAAGTGAATTGAACTAAATTTATATTGAGACCCCTTCTTACTCCAAAATTATGGAATAATATGATTCTGTGGAATGGTCTTGAATTGCTAGTGGAAAAAGAAACCAAATTTCCATTTTTATGAAAGATCATTAGTTCTCTCTGGCCATTCTATTTCCAATTTCCTCTTCCTGTTCACTGTCTTACAAGATAACATTTTAAAATGTTCTTGTTTTACCAATGGTAGGATGTGGTACTGTTGACCCATGTTCAATGGGGCTGGGTGGTTTTCACATCAAACAAATAGTTATCTGTAAAGTCCAAAATACTAAAGAAAAAAAATTCAAGACTTTTTGAAGATATCTAACACTAGACAAGTGAGGTCTTTTGCAAATCTGGACACTCCTATCCCACCATCATCACCACCACTATCATCTCTTTCCAGTTCTGGAGCCAAAATCAAAATAAATCTCTATTGTACCTGGAAAGAGTCTATCAGTCTACTCTCCCATGGCTACCCTTACTATTCCTGTAACTTTCCAGACCAAAATATTCTTTCCTGGATACTACACTCTTTTTTTAGAATATTAAGCTTCTTGAGGACAGGAACTGTCACCTTTGTTCTTATGTTTTTGTTCCTTAATAAATGTTTTTAATTCATTAGTCATTATTTGTTTCAGATATTCCCACTCTTCAACATCTCACTTCTAAAATTCAGTGATTTGTTTGTTTGCTACATTGATCTTCATGTTCTGATTTTAAGAGTCACGAGTAGATTTTATCACCATTTATTTTTATACTTCCAGAATTTTCCACTTTCCCCATAATTATGACCACAATCCTTCTGACTGATATCTTCCTTGAAGATTTACATCTCAGCTTACGTCACAAAACTTTCCCCATAGGGATTCTATGAGAAGAGATCCTGGCCTGACTGTTCTAAGTTACTTTAAGTACAGAGAAGGGGAAAAAAAGAATGAAAAAAGCTGGAAATTGATTGTGCTGATATTCTGAATAGAACTGTGAGCTCCAATTTGGTGTGACTAATTAGCCACAGCTCTTCAAGAATTGGTGCAAATGTCACAGGGTTTATAATGTCAACATTTCATTTTCACAAAAAATTCAACTTGATGGCATAAAACCAGGAAAAGCTAATGGCCACAGCAGCCATCTAGCAAATTAGACAAAGGTCACTGAGTGTTTTAATGAACAGTGCTGTTAATTAATGAGAAAACAACTAGAACATGGGCTATTTGGCGTTGTAGCATCTTGCAAAAATCAATCAATTTTGACTTAAAGCCACTTTAGGAAGCACAAGAATAATATAACTCACCAAGACTAGTTTGAAATCTCTAGAGACATAGAAAAGCTATTTCTAGAGTTTGTTAAATGAGGACTCTTGTATCTTTAATATCCGAAAGATAGGGTTAATGGCTAGATCATTGTTCTAGGAAGCAATAGGCTTGAATTATATTCACATCTTTTTTCACTGAATCTTAGTTTTAATAATTTCTGTGTCTTTTCTCCTTACTTCTAAACCAAGGACAGGAAATATGTTCCTTATGGTATATTATAAAAATTAATGAGGGAACACAAGTGTGATGTGATATAGCACACAGAGCCCTAAAGTATGAAAAGCTTACTAACCATGCGAATTTCATCCATTCATTCACTTCTAATCCTTTGTTTTTTTCATCTAAAAAATGGGTAATGAAGCATCTAATACTCTTTACCTCACAGAGTTGTAAGAATCAAACAATTATTGTGTAAAATATTTTAATTGTAAAACAGGATTACATATTACTGTGGATGATATGTATAGTGTTGATAGCATTTCAATATTGATAGAAATGTGAATCCCTGGGGTTGTAGCAAAAAAATAATTATATGTTACTTTAGTTACATTATACCTTTCTTTTAAGAATTTTATTCTTATTTGGCCTCTTTCTGCCTTCTTGAAAAGAATGAACATTTCTTAGGAAGGGACAGCTAAGTAGTTCAATGAATAAAGAGCAGAGCCTGGAGTCAGGAAGTTGTTGCTGTTATTGTTGTGGCTTAGTCATTTTCAGTCATGTCTAGTTCTTTGTGATCCTTTTTGGTGTTTTCTTGACAAAAATACTGGAGTGGTTTGCCATTTTCTTCTCCAGCTCATTTTATAGATGAGGAAACTGAGGCAAATGGGGTTAAATAACTTGTTCAGGGTCACATACCTAGTAAGTGTCTGAGGCCAAATGTAAACTCTGTTCTTCCTAATTCCAGGCCTAGTGCTCTAACCACTGTCACACTCCACTGCCCTGGAGAAAGGAAGACCTGAGTTCAAATTCAGCCTCAGATACTTGCTCACTGTGTGACTTAGGCAAGTCACTTAACCCTGTTTGCCTCCTTTTCTCATTTTTAAAAATGAGCTGGAGAAGGAAATGGCAAACCACTCCAATATCCTTTGCCAAAACAAAAAACAAATGGGGCCATGAAGAATTAGACGTGACTGAAACAACTAAACAACAAAGACAAGAAAAAAATTATCAACTTAACCAGAGAACTATAGTTTTAAATGGCAAAAGCCAAACTATAACACTCCCTGACTCCAGGGTCCAACAAATGAGTAAAACTAGTTATTTAATTCAAATTTAGGGTTTCTGGAACACAATTTGGCTATGTTATTGTGAAAAAAGCACTGAATTAAAATCAGAAGACTTGGATTCAAATCCCAGTTCTGTATCTCATAACCTCATCTATAAACTGGAGAAGATAATAATAATAATATTGATATTATTAAAATATTTTTAAAATTAAAATATTAAAATAAATTAAATTATATTTTAAATTTTTTAAAAAATATTATGAAGGAGCCCATCAGCTTCATTTAAATGTCAAAGGGGTATGTACCATATTAAAAAAAAAAAAAAGGTAAAGAATTCCTGGTATAACCTATCTCTGTCCCCTCACTGTGGAGATTAAGAAACCTAAACCCGGATAGTTAAATATCTCATACAAGGTTATGCAGAAAATAAGTGGCAGAGAATGAATTTGAATTCAGGTCTTCTGTAACATGCTGACTTCTCCTAGTTAATAGTTAATAGAAAAGTAATATAAAATATTAATATCTAGTCTTCACATCATTAAATTTCTACCATGAATTCCAGAACCACAAATTTGGTTCTTTTTTTAAAATGGTGCAAATACCATGTTTGGTTTTGGGGAGGAATATACTCAGTTTTTCTGTAGCCAAACTTCTTACTTAAATCTCAGGACAGATCATACCTTTCTACAATATATAAACTACTTCCCCTTGCCCATAGGCAAAGTTTGAAAAACATACCTGTGTTTTGCTCTCCCCTGAACTATAATGATACTAGTAAAATCAAAGAATAAATCATCTCTTAAAACTATTCTCTCCCTCGTCCAATCTGTTGTGTTAAATGAAATAACTAAATGAAATTGGTTCATTTAGTTGGTTCTTCTCAAAACTTCTCCTTAATAACTTTGTTACTCAAATCACTTAACGTGTCTAGATCTCAGTTTCTTCATCTTTTAAAAGAAAAGGTGGAACTTATAGGCTTCTAACTTTATGATCCTACAACCTTATGACCACACATATAATTGAAGATTATTTTAAATCATATATGCACCAACAATTTAATTTTTAACACTGTGTCCACCATCTTTCATCAGTAACTCAAGATGTTTCCCTTTCACAAGCAAGAGAGCATCCCCTTTGTACCCGCTTCAACATAAGGGAAACATCAGGCTTTAATTCCATACATTTATTCTCACTGATTACCATTTATATTATTATTACTAGTGGTAGCAGTAGTAGCAGTAATAATAATAGTAGAGTAGTAGTAGTAGTAGTAATTGGAACAGTTATAAATGTAGTAGCAGTAGAAGTAGTCAAAATAGTTATAGTAATAGTAGTAAGAATAAGTCCAGTAGTAGTACTAGTAGTTGAAATGATTATATTAATAGTAATAACAAAGTAGTTATATTAATCATAGTTGAAGTAGTTACAATAATAATAGTAATAGTAGCAGCAGCAGTAGTTATGATAGTAATAAAAGCAGTAGCTATAATAGTAGTAGCAGTAATAGAAGTCAAAATAGTTATAATAATAGTAATACTAGTTGAAATAGTAGTTGTAGTAGTTGAAGTACTAATAATTGGAGTGATTGTCATATTAGTTACAATAGTAGTAGTAGCAATAGCAGTTATAATAGTAGTAATGCTATTAGAAGTAGTAACAGCAGAATTTTTATAGTGCTGTAAATTTAGCCAAACATATTGCATGCTTTTTTTCATTTGATCATCACAATGAGTCTGAGATCATGCTATGATTATCCCCACTTTTCAGATGAGGAAACTAAAACTAAAAAGTGGTTTGCCCAGGGTAACAAGGATAATAAAGGTCTGAGGTGGCATTTGAACTCCATCTTTCTGATTCACTCTACTGCTACTACCATAGAGGGATGAAGGAATTGGGGTTGCTCTGATATTTTTTGTTTTGTTTTGCTTTAAGAGCACTATGAAGTAGCAAAGAACCAATTTTGATCAACATAGCACTTGTTCCCTAGCTAATCAGTACAACAAGTTAATTATGTTATTCTTGACAGGGAAAAGCTTTTACCTTCCAAATGTAATTTTGGCCTTTTATTCTATGACAAGCCTCTTAATGAGCCATTTTGAGTCTGCCTTACCTCAGAGTTAACTTCCAACTCTTCCTAAATGGCCTCAGAGTCACAGATCCATAACCATGATGTTATCATATCTCACAGAGGGGCAAGATAAGATAACAACCTAACTTGCCAATAAGTACGGAGTTCTTAGTATCAGTTTCTCCTCTCATGCAGTATGAATGTCCACCCTTACATGGTCTGCTGTTTTGTAAAAATGTAATTAAATTATAGGGAAAGAGATTGAACTGTGGTCTTATTGATATAGGGAACTCTCAAGTGGGAAATCCTCTAACAATGTAAATTAGCACTTAGTCTGCAACAGTCTTAAAGAGTTAGCTACAGTGAGGAGAAGTTAAGTTATTTGCTCAGGGTCACATAGCCAGAATGTGACATGGGCAAGGCTTAAATCCAGACTTGTCCTGACTCCTAGGTCAGCTCTTAATCTACAGAACAGTGCTGCCTTATTTAAAATAATAAAAAAGGAACAAAATTAATGTGTAAATGTTTGCTTCCCCACAAAACAGGTCATCTTCACAGGCTTAAGATTTTCCTTCTCTCTCTCTCTCTCTCTCTCTCTCTCTCTCTCTCTCTCTCTCTCTCTCTCTCTCTCTCTCTCTCTCTCTCTTCTCTCTCTCTCTCTCTCCTCCTCTCTCTTTCTCTCTCTCTTCTCTCTCTCTCTCTCTCTCTCTCTCTCTCTCTCTCTCTCTCTCTCTCTCTCTCTCTCTCTCTCGTCTTTCTCTCTCTTTCCTCTCTCTTTCTCTCTCCTCTCTCTCTCTTTTCTCTCTCTCTCTCTCTTTCCTCTCTCTCATCTCTCTGTGTCTCTCTGTATCTCTCTGTCTCTGCCTGTCTCTGTGTCTCATAAGCATTGAAATGAAAATGTTTTCTACCTAATATATACATTTGAAATTAGGTTGCTGATTGTAAATTCAGACATTCTTCATTACTAGGTAGCTAATCTAAAGTCTATCACTCCTCCATATGGATTGAACAGATTATCAGTTATTCAGCCTTTATATATGAAATTGGATCAATCCTAAAATGTAAAGACCTGAAGAGGAATAATGTTTTGCTGCACATATTGTTGTTGTCCAGTTATATCCAATTTTTTATGACCTCATTTGGGGTTTTCTTAGCAGAGAGTAGTTTGCCATTTTCCTATCAATTTAGTCGATCTAGTAGATCTATTAGTAGTCAATTTAGTAGATCTATTTCCTCTGGCAATCAGAAGTTAACTGCCTTATCCAGGGTCATGAAGCTAGGCTAAATTTGAACTTGCGCCTTCCTGACTCCAGGCCCAGTGCTCTGAGCTACCAATTGCCATGTATTTGCAAGGATTTTTTGTTGCAATTTGATTCAGAAAAGAAGAATAAAAGCAGCATGATATAGTAAGTAAAGTTTTGATATAATCTAATAGAAAAAGGCAGAGCTCCAGGATTTGAATCTCAATACTATCATTAGTTTCTCTGAGATCTTGAGCCAGTCATCACTCCACTCTAGGTCCCAGTTTGAAGAGTGTGGCCCAGGTGACCCCCAAGGTCCAGTTAAAATTAAAAGCTCCAAGTGATGACTTAACATATTCAGAACTACCCAAAAGTCAGCTGGTTTCCTCTAAAATACCTGCCACAAATATATATATATATATTTTGTGCTTTTTAGGAGTTTGTGATGATTGTTGTCTTCGGTTTGGAATTCATCATCCGTATCTGGTCGGCTGGTTGCTGCTGTCGCTACAGAGGATGGCAAGGAAGATTGAGATTTGCCAGGAAGCCATTCTGTGTTATAGGTGAGCATCAAAGCAATGATACAGACCAGCAACAATAACACCAAGTTTTCTCAACGCCCCGTATTGATGCATGTGAAATTGATACAGTGCTTTCAGGGCTGATCTGAACTAAGCATTGATTTCAATTTGAACCAGCATTTCTCTTTACTGACACAGCATTCTAACTGAGATTACCTAGGATGGATAAATGTCTAACAGTCATCAAAATGCCCATCAATGAACACTATGGAAATAGTGCATTCAAAGAATTCCCTTTCACTGACACAAAGAAATCTGTTCATGATGTTATCTGGCATGGATTTTTTTAAGGTTACACAGAGATAGATAGAAGTTATTGATTTCTAGATGACCTTAAATAGTCATAAGTACTTTCACATGGTCCCTCACCAACCAACCCTGCCAGTTTGGAAACCTAAAATGATGACTGTACCAGAAGTCACAGTACATAGTTCTATTATAAAAGACTTTTGAGAAATAAGGAATGGAGATTAAATGGCTCTCTAGATAAAGTAGACTTAGTTCAAAATCATCTTAAACTTAAATTCTCCCAACACTCATCCTGGCAGAGTAGATCCCAGGGTAACTATGACATCTCCCCTTAGGGCACTACGAATATCCCTTGGAGGAATTTGGGTGGAGAGGGAGTGAAAAGAATGTCTTTTTAATACTATAGCCCCAACCACTGTGTCTCATATATTATTATTTGACATCAATTAGTAAGCAAGAGTTAGGTAGCTTTTAGTGTTTTCTGAACTCTGAGGATAAGAATCATGGATTTTCCCAGACTGAACAAGCCTGGCAAAATGTAATGGTTTCTGTCTTATTTACTAACACAAGCAGATTCAAGGGATGTCCAGCAGAAGTATTCTTTTTCTTACCATAGTTCTACTTGGGGGATGACTGGGTGGATAGTGCTAAATCTAGAGTCAGGAGGACTCATCTTCCTGAATTCAAATCTGGTCTTAAGACATGTAATAGCTGTCTAATTCTGAATAAGTCACTTAAGCCTGTTTGAATCAGTTTCCTCGTTTGTAAAATGAATTAGAGAAAGAAATAGCAAACTAATCCTGTGTTGTTGCCAAGAAAATCCCAAATGAGGTCACAAGGAGTAACACAACTGAAATGAGTGAACAACAGTTCTATTTCAGACTTCTTAAAAGATCTGTGTATGATGTGAGCTACGTGCTTTCTCAGTGTAAGCAGGCTAACACTGCATCTGCAACCA
Source organism: Antechinus flavipes (assembly GCF_016432865.1). NCBI lineage: Eukaryota > Metazoa > Chordata > Mammalia > Dasyuromorphia > Dasyuridae > Antechinus > Antechinus flavipes. Next base: position 241,340,466 of record NC_067401.1, read on the forward strand.
ACAAGAATGTTCAGAATCCTTTCTACTTGGATACCAGCATAAAGTGACATAATATGAGATGCTGTTAATGAGGATACAAATAGCATTTTTAAGTAGCATGGCTCCCACACTAACAATGAGCTTAGGACAAGTATCCTATCTACCACATCAATTTATCAAAGACTGAATATTCCCTCATTCTCTCTGATCTTTCTCTATCTCAATTGAAATTCAAACCAAAATGGAGTATGGGGACTACAACATTGTTTGGGGTTCTTCTTCCATTATTACCATAGTTGATATTTCTCTTTTTTAAAAAAAAATATTGAATATCAATGCTCACATGGCTCCTAACTACAAGAATCTTATACTCACTAACATAGGCATATAATGAGATTTTAGATCTGGATCTGGAAGAGACCTCAAAGACTATCTAATTTAATGCCCTAATTTTACTGATAAAGAAGAAAAGGTATTTTTAAAATACCTATTATGTAACAAGCACTATACTAAGTACTTTACAAATATGTCATTTTTTTTTCATCACAACAATACTGTGAAGTAGGTGCTATTATTATCCTCATTTTACAATTGAGGAAACTGAGACACACAGAGCCATATCATACAGTTAACAAATATCTGAGGCCAGATTTTAACTCAGGACTTCTTAAATGTAGGTCTGGCACTCTTATTTGCTGTACCATCTAAATGCCTGTGAAGAGTAAACTGAAGTCCAGGGAAAATTAAGGTTGTGCAAGTAGTGTTCAGAAGGTGTTATAACTATCATTACTTATCGCTTTCCAGTCCTATTTATGAATTCTGTGCTTTAAAATCTCCAGAAGTCTGTAGTATAATCCACTACATGATATCCTCCCCAGGCACATGCATAACAGAGGAATGTTTACATGATATATAGGGGAAGCCATCCTGGGAGCTAGACACCCTGGAGCTACACTACTTTATCACTCAAAAATCACTTTTGGCTTTCATCCCCTCCCTCCTGATGACACATTCGGTTCTGCAGGAAGATGATCAGCAGAAGAAAAATGGGCCAGCTTTGCTCTTAGAAACTGACTTCAGAAGGTCCCAGAGGACCTTGCCAAGAATCACCCATCTCACAAGTATCTGAGGAAGAATTTGAATTCAGGACCTCCTAACTTCAATTCCAGTGTCATATACATTATTCTCTGTTACTGTCACTCACTGATTTAGAACTATTGTTTGTCAAAAGCCAGAGATATCACCACTGATGTCTTAGCTTGCCTGTAAATTGCACTTAAATGAGATTGAAAGGGACCTCAGAAATCATGTAAGTCAACCTCCCCATTTCATAGATGAGAAACTAAAACTAAGAGAGGAAATGTAATTAGCTCAAATATAGGTAACATATAGTAAAGATGGGATTCCAAGTTAGATTTTCAAATTACCAATCTAGTGTTTTTCTAATAAAGTCATGAAGCCTTCCCAGAATTAAATTATATTTGGTTATGTCAATTGACTTTATCATAAACAATAAGAATAGTTCACATTTGTGTAGAAATCCTTTAACTTTTACAAAGGTTTCCCATAGTATTTCTTTTTTTTTTTTTCCTGAGCCAATTGGAGTTAAGTGACTTGCTCAGGAAGCTAGGAAGTATTAAGTGTCTGAGATCATATTTGAACTCAGGTCCTCCTGACTTCAGGGCTGGTGCTCTCTCCACTGCACCACCTAGTTGCCCTTCCCATAGAATTTCTGTAAGGCAAAATTCAACCACATTTTATAGAAGATAAACTTGGAAAACTTTGTTATGGTTAAACATGGTATACTGGAAAAAACATTTTAATGTGAGTCAGGACACTGAATATAAATCCTTGTTATATCGAAACACACTGTCTGAACACAAGCAACTTACTTCCCATTTCAGGCTCTCAGGCTAAAAGATAGAGTAGACCTAAGGGGTCTCTAAGATATTTTACAATGTTAATAGTGTATGATTTATTCGATTTGACCATTTCTTTTCATTAACTGGCTGCTTTGATATACAAGTACAGCCTTTTTTTTTTTTCCACAGAATGTTTTATTGAGTTGGGTCTTTCATGTCAAGATTCAGCATTATTTTTTCAAACTTGGGGGGGAAGGATAAAACTCAAAGTGAATTATAAATTATCATAGTCCTCAGATGCCTTCCTGGTGCTGAATTAAGACTATTGCTATTTATTTGTCCAAATATCTCTTCCCTCAGACATCATGATTCTTTTCTGTTGTCGAGTTATTATGCTACTTTACAAGCAATGAGGTGGGTGTAGGAATCTTTGATTTTCAGGAATAGTCCACCCAGAACACATAACTGAAGAGATTTGATTTTATCACATTTTCTTATTTTACTCTCTATATTCCCGGACAGCAAAAGCTGCATCAAAAAGCATGGTAACCTGATCTCATATTGTCTCACAAAAAAAATACTTCATATTCCCCAGGAGGCCAAAACTAACCAGTCCAGATAACAGATGGGCAGCCAAAATTTACTCAACTTATATTGTATGAAAAAGGTTTTGTGGATGATTACAGGAATCTCCAACTTCACATTTTAAAACCAATTTAAAATTGGTTTCTCTCCAACACCGGGAGTTGGGAAAGCATTTATTCTGGCATAAGAGCTAGAAAGAAAATTCCATCTATAGGAACCTGCTGTCTTTTGATAACTGCTTTTAGTCTATAGATGCATCGGCTTCCCTTAGTCCTTGAATCCCCTCTCTTCCTTCCCTAGATACCATTGTTTCTTTAAAAAAAAAAAAGAAGAAGATCAAAAATAGCATCCTTTTCTCTTTGATGATCTATCCCTCCTGTTAGAGACATGTACAGATTGATACATACTTCACAGTTGGGGTGTCATTTTATTCAGAGATAGCTTCAATTTAATTGAGTTCAAAGTATAGTACTATCTGTCTTTTCATTCACTCCGTTATTTTATTCCCCCTAAATTAATTGCTTTGCAAAAGGAGTTAATGTCATCTAAGTGAAACTCAGTGATAACTGATTCAGAGGATAGGACTGGCATTTAGGTTTGGGATAACTGTTTCTTTAGTTTATAATATATATACATTTATGATTTCACTAAATAAGATAATATCTATAAAGTGTTTTAGCAAAGTGCCTGATATATAGTAGACACTATTAATTCTTATTCCCTATCTCCCTCATCTGGAGCCTAATTAAATCTGTGTAATGATGAGCTATGTTTTAATGGAATCTGCTTTGATAGTGACATAACCTATCATGAAAGAGATTTGGTTAAAATAATAAAATAGCTACATGGCACAGTGGATAGTGCACTGGACTGAGAATCACGAAGACTCATCTACATGTGTTCCAATTTGGCTTCAGATATTTACTATCTGTGTGACCACTTAATCCTGTTTACTTCAATTTCCTTATCTGTAAAATAAAATAGAGAAGGAAATAGCAAACCATCCCAGTGTCTTTGCCAAGAAAATCCCAAATGGAGTCACAAAGAGTCAGATATGACTGAAATGACTAAACAAAAACAAAATAAAGTGTTATTATTTTTCATTCTCAAAAAGGACCAATGATATCAGGGGAGTGATATCTTGATTTGCAAGTGAATTGGATTTACAAGAGGCAGAGCTGTGCAAAGTCATCAATTTCACTCTCTCCTCTAAAATCATGGGAGTCTAGTACCAAGATAGGTGAGGATGACAAGGGATAGCACCCAGATTCCATGGGAGATCTTAACTTTTTAAGCTAAGATCTTTCCCAAGTTTCAGTGTGAGTGAGGCAACAGTCATTCAGTGATTAAAGGTTAGAAGCAAAAGAAGACCTAGTTTGACTTTACAAAAGAATCGGTCTAGGAAAAGACCCTCAGTTTCTGGACAGATCAGAAAGAATTGCTATTTATATTCGCTTGCTATTTACATTCACTCTGGCTTGGGCTGGGACCTATTATTGGTAATCAGTGGGAACCAGAATGAGCTCCATTTGAATCCCAGTGGGTTTTATCAAAGTCTGGTTTATCAGAGCTTTATTTCTAGAAATTATAATTGAAAGCTACATAAAACAAAAGAGCTAATTGTCCCAGTTTTTCCAGAAAATAAAAAAAATACTACTAGAATAAAGTGAAGTAAATGCATTACAACAGGTTGCACAAATATTAAACTCTTGTTTAGATTACTTTTGTGTTGGCCATTATAGAATAAAATCAGATTAATTCATGATAATTACATATAATCTAAGCTTACATTTATATAGTACCATGTTTTTAGGTCTAGATTTAAGATTTCATTGGTATCAAAATGGGTCCATGACCTAGGCATAAAGAATGAGATTATAAATAAATTAGAGGAACATAGGATAGTTTATCTCTCAGACTTGTGGTGGAGAAAGAAATTTGTGACCAAAGATGAACTAGAGACCATTACTGATCACAAAATTGAAAATTTTGATTATATCAAATTAAAAAGTCTTTGTACAAACAGAACGAATGCAAACACGATTAGAAGGGAAGCAACAAACTGGGAAAACATCTTTACAATTAAAGGTTCTGATAAAGGCCTCATTTCCAAAATATATAGAGAACTGACTCAAATTTATAAAAAATCAAGCCATTCTCCAATTGATAAATGGTCAAAGGATATGAACAGACAATTTTCAGATGATGAAATTGAAACTATTACCACTCACATGAAAGAGTGTTCCAAATCACTATTGATCAGAGAAATGCAAATTAAGACAACTCTGAGATATCACTACACACCTGTCAGATTGGCTAAGATGACAGGAAAAAATAATGATGAATGTTGGAGGGGATGCGGGAAAACGGAGACACTGATGCATTTTTGGTGGAGTTGTGAACGAATCCAACCATTCTGGAGAGCAATCTGGAATTATGCCCAAAAAGTTATCAAACTGTGCATACCCTTTGATCCAGCAGTGTTTCTATTGGGCTTATATCCCAAAGAGATACTAAAGAAGGGAAAGGGACCTGTATGTGCCAAAATGTTTGTAGCAGCCCTGTTTGCAGTGGCTAGAAACTGGAAAATGAATGGATGCCCATCAATTGGAGAATGGCTTGGTAAATTGTGGTATATGAATGTTATGGAATATTATTGCTCTGTAAGGAATGACCAGCAGGATGAATACAGAGAGGCTTGGAGAGACCTACATGGACTGATGCTAAGTGAGATGAGCAGAACCAGGAGATCATTATACACTTCGACAACGATATTGTATGAGGATGTATTCTGATGGAAGTGGATTTCTATGACAAAGAGACCTAACTGAGTTTCAATGGATAAATGATGGACAGAGACAGCTACACCCAGAGAAGGAACACTGGGAAACGAATGTGAACTATTTGCATTTTTGATTTTCTTCCCGAGTTATTTTTTTACCTTCTGAATCCAATTCTCCCTGTGCAACAGGAGAACTGTTCGGTTCTGCAAACATATATTGTATCTAGGATATACTGCAACATATTTAACATATATAGGACTGCTTGCCATCTTGGGGGGGGGGGGTGGAGGGAGGGAGGAGAAAAAACGAAACATAAGCGAGTGCAAGGGATAATGTTGTAAAAAATTACCCTGGCATGGATTCTGTCAATACAAAGTTATTATTAAATAAAATAAAATTAATTTAAAAATTAAATATATATATATATATATAAAGATTTCATTGGTATAAGGAACTTCCATTAAGAAAACCAATTCAAAACAGTGTCTGCTCTACAACTTATAATGGAAGAGAATTCCTTGGATACTAAGAAATCCAAGGGCTTATTCAGGGATGCATAGCCATTACATAGGAAAGATTGGATTTGGACTCAGGTTTTCCTGACTCTAAGGTTCTTACAATTCATTATATCACTCTGAATCTTAAATATAGATTGTACTTTATTTTTTAAAAACAGATTTTTCTATGCCCAAAGGGCTATCAAACTGTGCATACCCTTTGATCCAGCAATGTTTCTACTAGGTCTGTAACCCAAAGAGATCATAAAAAAGAAAGGAAGAAAGAAAAGGACCCATATGTGAAAAAATGTTGTAGCAATCCTTTTTGTAGTGGCAAGAAATTAGAAAGAGAATGAATGCCCATCAATTGGGGAATTGGTAAATTAAGTATAATATATGAATGTAATCGAATATTATTGTTCTATAAGAAACAATGAATGGGCTGATTTCAGAAAAACCTGGAAAGTTATATGAACTGATGCTGAGTGAAGTGAATAAAACCAAGTGAACATTTTACATAGCAACAAGTTATGCAATGATCAACTGTGATGGATAGCTTTTTTCAATGGTAAGATGATTCAAGGCAATTTCAATAGACTAGTGATGGAAAGAGCCATTCACATCCAGAGAGAGAACTACAGAAACTGAAAATAGAGCATTTTCACCTTTATTGTTGTTGTTATTGTTATTGATGATGATGATAATGATTTGCTTGTGCTTTGTTCTTCCTTATAGTTCTTTTTCCTTTTGATCTTTTTTTTTTTTTCCACAACATGATGAATGTGGAAATGTTTAGCAGAACTGCATATATTTAACCTATATTGAGTTGCTTGCTGTGTCGGGGAAAGGGGAAGGAGAGAGGTTTGAAACACAAGGTTTTGCAAAGGTGAATGTTAAAAACTATCTTTGCACGTATTGGAAAAATAAAAGGCTATTTAAAATAAATATATTTTAATACTGAGGGGAAAAAAACAATTCTTGTTTGCCTAAGGGCAAAATAGCACTAACCCTAGCAAGAGATAGGAGAATGGAATAAATGACCTCTCCTTGGCCCCTAGGATATTGTGATTTGATATTCATGTCAAATGTCTTCCATGAACTCTCCTTGGAGTATTCCCAAAAGAAGAGCATCCACAAGACTGCTGTGGCCTAGGCATTGGTTCAGGGGACATATGTGAAGACTACTACTTTTGATATGGAGGACACAATCATTATCCATTGGCCCGTTTTTCCAATACCTCTAGCCAATAAAGAGACTAACAGTCCATTTGTGCTGGTAAGCCCCAGAATGACTGTTTCACAATTTTATGCTGCTATTTGAGATTTGTTTCATATCTATTACATGTAATCAAGAGCCAATTCTCAACAACTTTCTGGTTTTCTTTTTCCAGACTATTGTCCCCTGACCCATGATGCAAAAAAGACAGTGTCAAAGCACAGCAAGAAATCATTAATTTGTGTGTGTGTGTATACCTATATTTTCACATTTTATAAAACATCTTTTAGCCATGTTTAAATTAAGTGAAGATCTGCATGTCCTTTCTTAAAACTAGAAGTTTTCTTTCACAGCTGTATTGATTTAACTCCCTTTGTGTTTGGGGAGGAGTCACTTTAAAGCTGATAAGAAACTGTCTTCAGTAAAAGGACCTCCCTCTTATATCCTAATTTGTTCAATGCACATCCCTCCCAGCAAGGCAGTAATGATATTTTCACAGCTTTGGGTATTGATCATTATACTTCTGGTTGGCAGAATGTTTTTGGTTTAGCACTTCATAATTACAACCCATATTGTCCTGACTTTACCTAGGCTGCCTACCTATACTATAAACATTTGGTGATTGCCTTTGCAATCTGACACAGATTATTCAGACCAGTAGCCAAAGTGGCAAAAATGTTCATGAAAGTGGTTTCATAATCCTTTTGTGTTTTCACTAATGACCTTCCAATGAATAGCAAGTGGTACCAAAGACTGGTACTTAAATTATAGTAATGAACCTAATCTGTCAGAAAGTCTTGCAAATTATTTCTAGCAGTGATTCCTTGGGCCCTTTGGTGTCTTCTTCTGAAGAAATCGATATTTATGCATCTTTTTTTCAGTCTTGCAGTATATCTCCCGGGAAGCATAAGACAGCAGTCTGATATTATTCATGAACCTATACTTAGAGTTATACACATACACCTACACACATAACATGCATGTGTGTGTTTGTGTGTGTGTGTGTGTGTATTTCATCTCTTTCATTCCCATTTCAAAAACTTTTTTTAAGCAAGTTGATCCCTGATTAGGAATAGAGTAATAAATCACAAGAGAAACATTTCTCTCTTAAACATATTTCTTTGAAATTTGATACTGGGCCTTCAAGAAAATGTCAATAACTATTGTGTTTAGGAAAAAAAATAATAAACCAGACTCTTAGCTTTACTAAAACCAAAAAATAAAATGATTAGCTGTATTTAATCTCCATCAGTGTGAGTTTATCTTAATAAGGAAACAGCTGCCCATATATTCAGAAGGTGGACCAATGGAATTCCAGAATTGCTCTTCTACCACCACCATTTTTAAACTGATATATATATGCATGTTACTTCCTCTTCTATCTTTGCTTTTAAAGAATTTTGTTATGTTATGTTTAAACATCTAATTTGTCTTCTCCACACAATTCTTGCTTAGATTTGTATATCATTTCCTCTCTAGCATATTTTTAACTCACATTTTCCTTTAATTCAATATGTCCTAAGTCTGAAAAAAATATATAGGCTAATTCTACAAGTATGTCTAAATTGATCATTTGAAGTTGAACCCTAAATCATCACATGAAGTTATCAGAATCACAGAATTTGAAGAGAAAAATACTTCAGTAGCCATCTTGTCTAACCCATGCCCAAAAGGAATTCATATTTTAACATACCTGGCAAGGTTAAAAAGTCTTTATTTGAAGAACTCCAGTGAAGAAGAATCTATCCACTACCTAAGGCAGCCTACATTCTGCTTTTAAACAGCTCTATTTATCAACAAATTCTTCCTAAAATTAATCCTTCTACTCTCAGTTCTAAAATGCCTAGTTCCTTCGATCTCTTATTGCTGTTCAGTCAATTTTCAGTCCGACTTTTCATGACTCCATTTGGGATTTTCTTGTCAAAAATAGTGGAATAGTTAGCCATTTCCTTGTCCAGCTCATTTTACAAATAAGGAAACTGAGGCAAATAAGATTAAGTGATTTATCAGGATTCCACAGTAAGTGTCTGAGGTTAAATTTGAACTCAGGAAAATGAGTTTTTCTGACTCCAGGCCTGGCATTCTATCTATTCCCATTGGTCCTTTATCAACTTTGTTATCTCTTTTAGATACTCTGCAGTTTATCAATGTTTTTCTTAAACTGTGACAACCAGAACTGAGCACAACATTTCAGAAATAGTCTGGCAACAACAGAGAAAACAGAGTGACTACCACCTCTTTAATTCCTAAAAGCTTTGTCTACTTTAACAAAAACCAAGATGGCATTTGTTTCCATTTTAGTCAAAGTAACCATACCAAAAAGAAAAAAATCATAGAACGGAAGAGACATAACTATGATGAATTAGCCAAACCTTTAACCTACTAGAATAGTCAGGAAATGGTGTCTGCTCAGTTATTTTTGTTACTCTTGATTTAAATTAAGTGGTATTCATGGCCAGCAGGAAATCTTCAGGGAATCTTCAGAGAATCTCTTTAAGAAAGAGAAAAAAACAGGTCTGAAATCTGCAAACAAAATGCTAGATCTGTATTTTGCAACCATGAAAATAACCAAATCAGTTTGTTTATTGCTGGCATCTGCCTTGAAAGAAAAAGAGGGAAAAAAGCAATAACCCAACTTGTAGTTACTTTGCAGTTCCCATCTATACTTGAGGACTCCAAAAGTGCTGCCCTTAGGGAAACTGCAAAACAATAAACACAAAATGACCTCCTGGGGTACTTCACTACCTCCTTGCATGGAATCCAGTCCTGCTTTATACTAACTTTCACTCCATAATGAACCCTGTTACCTGGCTTCCAGTATATTTCCTAATTGGCTAGATTGCCCAGAGCAAGAAAATGTCTCCTTGGGAATATTTTGGAATGCTTGTTAGTTCTTAAAGGCCACTCAGATGCCTTTTTAGGAAATTATTACTCTGGTGCACTAAATTTGAACTTATGGATAGACTGGATATGATCTGAGAAATCTGGCATGATCTGAAAGAATCCATAGAATTCTTCGTTTCTAGTAAAATGTACAACTGTTTCTCAAAACTTAAAGCTTACATGTATTTATCTGATTTTAGTAAGTAGTTACCTTTTCTACTGATGTAAACCTCAATTTTTTAAGAATAATGCTATACTGTGTAAATTACAAGGGGGCATTTTACAAAGAGTTTAGTTAGGTTTAAGAAATTAAGTGGAATAATTAGATACCAATTCATTCCTAATCAGTAAGAATTGGTTTCTTAAATGTTAATAAAAGAAACAGCATGATGGAATAAGCAGAATATTGAACTAAAAATTAGGAAACCTCAGTCTGAAGCCAAGTTCCTCTACTAGCGAAGTGTGAATGTGACAAGTCAATTAAACTATCAGTGCCTGTTTTCTTGCCCATAACATGAGAAATTGGACTGGATATTTTCAAAAGGTTCCCTCAAATTATAAGTTCTATTATCATAAATTATTAGAAAAGGCTACAAAATAACCAGAAAAATGCAAAATACAGCCACCATGAACAAACAAAAGAGTATTAAAAATCAAAGATTTGTTTCCCATCTTAATACTGACTTCTGAATCCTCCTTTCTTGGAGTCATTTTTTCTAAATGTCTTTGCTCTACCACAAATTAGCAGTTCTGTGACCTTAAACAAATTGTTTCATATCTCTGAACTTTGGTTTTCTTATTGATAGAATTTTGGAATTGGAGATTTCTAATACTCCTTTCAATAATAAAATTAATTTTGATTCCATTCATTTAATAAATATTTATTCATTCAGTCCCAACTAAAATCCCATCTTCTACAAGAAGCCTTCCCCAACATCTCTTAATTCTAATGCCTCCCCTATGTTAATATTTCCCATTTATCCTATATATAGCTTGCTCTGTATGTGTATTTCTTTTAATGTCTCCCCCATTAGAATGTAAAATACTTGAAAGTAGGAACTCTTTTTGTACAGGCATCATTTAACACAGTGCCTGACACATAGTAGGCTCTTAATAAATACTTTTTGACTGATTGATTGAATAGCTCTAGGTGCTTGAGAAATTTATAAGTAGTTAAGACAATCTCTAATGGAATTTGCAATCCTACAAGGGATTACACATGTGCAAATAATTATTTTGTTTATCGTTGTTTTGTCAAACTCTTTTAGGGTTTTCTTGGCAAAGATACTAGATAATCTATATTTTCTGTCATCTACTGGCCTTTGCATCATCTTCTATGTAAGATGGAAGATCTGTGTAAGATTTTTTGGCTCCCCCTTCATACCAGAGAAGTCTGAATTTTTTCTATTTCTTTTATGGGGTATTTATAGTGCCTTATTGTAAAATTTGAATTAAATATTTGGTCATAGGCTATATGTAGATCTATGTTAAGTAAAATACTTTTTTTGCATCATTTGCTGGCCTTTGCATGAATCTTCAATTTCTGCAAAACTCCCCAAAAAATTCCCATTTAATTTTTTATGCTGACCCACAATATATAATAACTACAGTGAGAAAAATCGTGATGTGGAAGGGATAACTATATACATTAATTGTATAAGTACTATGTAATATCTGAAAAAAGAATATAGTAAATGTTTAATAAATTCTTGTTGAATGACTGATTTCTAACTGGAGTGATCAGGATAGAAACTAAGTTAGGCTTTGAAGGATAGACAGGATTTTTAAAAGTAAGATGTACATAGTAATACAGTCATAAATACATTCCCATAAGCATTTTTCAGTATTTTCCATTCAGATTGCTGAATGTGGCAGGAAATTTTAATCTCATTGATCTCTCAATTTCTTCCTGATTTAGAGGTCCATATCTAGAGCAGCCTATAGTGGGCTTTTCCGAAGTCACATAGTTTTTAAGTGCCTGAGTCAAGACTCAACTACAAACTTTCCTGATTTCAGCTCTGGCACTTTATGTCCTCTGCTACCTTGTTTCAGCACATACCCAGAAGTGTTGATGTCTGTATCTGTGCAACTATGTCAGCAGCCCTAGCTTCGCCTTGATTTGGTTCTCCTATTTCCATCACCATTCCCACATTATCCACACACACAACACTGTGCCTAAATTGGCCTACCTATGGTAATGGAGAGAATATTGAGTGTGAAGACAAAGGACCTGTGCTCTGACATTTACTACCTAATCAATTTTGGATGGTAACAATAACAACAACAATTATATCTAGAATTTATATTGCATTTTAAGACTGCAAAGCTCTTTACCAAAATATTATCTCATTTTATCCTCAAATAATCCTGAGAAGTGGGTGTTATTGTTACTTTCTTTTTTATTAATTTTATTTTTCATTTGCAAAATAAAACAAGCATTTCTATAACATAATTTTTTAAGATTCCATTTGAAACTGCAAACCTATTATGTATAATTTGCTGTTCCTTTTAAATATCAGTTATAATATAAATGTCTTTTTTTCTTCTCTTCCACACCTACTAGAGATGGCTGCCATATATATATATATGTAAAATCATTCTATACATTCTACATATAGTTCTATCTATAAGTTCTTTCTCTAAATACAAATGTCTTTTTTTTTTCATGTCTTTTGTAGTTAACTTGGGTATTTATAATAGTCAAAATGACTTATTCAAAGTTGTTCTTAAAACAATATTGCTAGATGAGGAAATTGAGACAAACCTAGGTTAAATGATTCTAACTTTAATCTTTCTGACTCCATATCCAATACTTAATATACTTACTCCACCATACTACTTTGCTTCTTCAGTCACTTAATCTCCTGAATTTTCTCATAATTTCCTCATTTGTAAAATAAAAAGCTTGGACTAGATGATCTCTGAGTATTTTTCCTAGCTTTCACTCTATCAGTTTTTATCATTTTACTTTATAGAAGAAGTTCAAGTAGGGAGAATATATTTTACAACCTTGCTATTAATAAAATGAATCCAACTCTATAGTATTAAGCAAATTCTCAAAGTATACTATCTGATACAAGGGAAAGAAAACTGGAAATATTCAGCAGAGTGGCACATGCCTCTAATCAATGCTACCAGAAAGGCTAAGGATGGCACATGACTTGAATTCTGGAATTTAGCACTGTTGCAAGGCAGAAAGGTAAAGACTAAAGTTGTTTGCTCACACTAAATTAAGCATCAGTCCCCAGGATCAGGCCGCCGCCACCCAATCTTGGAAGGGATGAAATGATCTAGCTCAGAAATGGAGGAAGTCAAAGTTTCCGTGCCATTCAACAATGGAATGAGGTGATAAAGAGAGACAGTAGGGAGAGAGGGAAAATAGACAGACAGACAGACACAGGTTCCCAAAATTAAATAAAATAAGAGAAAAACTAATTTAAAATCAGAAAACAGGGCCATTTGCAACCTCTGTGTCTCTGTGGCTAAATTTCTTCAATGGCAAATTGAGAGAGTTGAATTACATAACATCAAAGGTCCATTCAAGCTATAAATCTATAATCTTATGACATAAAACTCTGCTCCATCTTCCTCATTCTGCATGTCACAGCATAGATTTAAATGGTTAACATTTATGTTTCTGTGACAAGCTGCCATGATGTTCAATCTGAAGACTTATGATCTGTTTGCAACATTAAACTATCACTATGGGGCAAATTTTCAAAGTAGAGCTTGGGATTTGCCAGTGTGAATTCCATTAATTTCAGTAGGAGTCCTTTAGTCAAGTTACTGTGGAGTTTTGTAAGTGTGTGATAGCTTTTTTTTTTTCCCTTCTTTTTAAAATAAATACCATCTAATGACTCAGTCTGCTAGCTGAGAACAGGATTTGAAAATGTAGACAATGTAGTTAGTATAGTAGGTGGCTTTTAAAATTAGATTTTAAACCCTCACTCTTATTAGGCTTACCAACAACAATACAAATACTCTGGAAAATTCTAGAGAGGGTACCTTTCTATAAAAGAACTTGGGGTTCAGGGAGAACATAGGACCCCTAAAGAAGCAGGGTCCCAGCCTAACATTGTTATTCTCCCTGGGAAGACAAGAAATGGGAGTCATTTTAGCTATACACCAAATGACAAGTCAGCAGTGCAGTCAGAACACACTCCATGTTTCCTGGTAAGCCTCTAGTCTTAATTTGCCACCTCTCCTTAGATGCTATTTTAATTGCAGCATAATCCTTTAAAGCTACATATAGGATACTAATGAGGGAGGCAGAAAAACATAAATTTGTGACCACAGTCCCTTGTGGAAAAATCTATATTTTTGTATCTCACTTCAGTTTATGTTTGATTGTTAGCAGAGAAAAGCCATCTCCTGCAAGGAAGGAAAGGGGGACACTGAATGTGAGATATTGCATATACTGTCAGATGTGTATTGGTTGGGTTTGCTGAGCTTTTATTTTTTTCTTTTTTTTTTTTTTTTTTTTACAATCCTTGTTAAAAGGGAGATTCATCAGATTAAGTTGGTGGGAAAGAAGAATAAAAGAAGAAATGAATGTGGGGGAAAAAATGAATGTGATGTAAAAACAAAAGGAATTTTCTTTAAATACCTGAATTATAATATACTTTTCTGGATCTGCATTCTAGACTATGTAAGATAGTGTCACATACAGTTAAATAGGATCTTTGTTCTTCATATAGTCACAAATTCAGATTTAGAACAAGATGGGATAGAGATCTAGTCCAGCTCTCTCCTTTTATAGATGAGGAATTGAATAAAGTTAAGAGAAGTACTCAAGCCCATATGGGTAGTAAATGGCAGAAATAGGATTTGAAACCAGATGTTTTGGATTCATATGTAAATATTATCCAATTTTCCCAATTAAAAACCCATTTCCCAATTAAAAATTTAAAAACTAGGAAAGTTTTTCCTCCAGATGACATGCACTATTATCCCTTAAAAAGATCTACAAGGAAATAAATGGTTAAAAAGTCCATGGAAAAAGCATGCCAGATGATTGTCTCCACGCCAGTCATCCCTTGGGAGTTTTACAAAATAAAAGGACCATATTAGGAAAAATCATGTCCCAAGTTTCTTCATTTTCTGGAAAAAGAAAAGAGTGTATCTTCATGTTCTTCTTTTGTCATTTGTTATCCTTTTCACAGGGATATTTTATGTCCCATGACTTCAGGCATGTTGATATTTCTATTGTCTTTTTCCTGTGTGTGTGTGTGTGTGTGTGTGTGTGTGTAAGTGTGTGTGTGTGTGTGTGTGTGTGTGTGTGTGTGTATTGGATAAAGTTTAAGATTTAAGATCTTATCTGCTCCCAAAATAGAAGCTTTTAGATAAGAGAAAGTGGTTCTTTATATTGGGTAATGGAATATCTGGTGTCCCCAGAGTCAGGCCCTAAAGTCATAATCTCAAATTGATAGAGGAGTCTTCTGATTAGATCTGATTTACCCCTTAGGAGGCCTAGTCTTTTAAACAGACATCATTGCCAATGCAGTTCTGGACATAGTAAGCAGGGACTCATAGTTAATTGTTCTCTTCCTTATTTATCAGATCTAATGGTTTAATTAGTTTACATAGCACCTTGTTTTGCAAAACTCTTTACATATGTTATTTATGTTATTTCATTAAGTCATCACAATTACGTAGGTGCTATTATTATCCTCATTTTACAATTATTCTCAAAAGAAACTAAGGCTGAGAGGCTGACTTACCCAAGTTAACACTGCAAGTTTTAACTCAGGCTTTCTTTGCTTCAAACCCAGCACAATCCACTGTACCACTTAGTTGTCTCGGGGGAAAACAACCATAGCTTACATGGAATAAAGCATTTTTCTGTCTCCAAGTCTAACACTCTTTCTGGTGTCACCTCCCTAAGATCCAGCAAACATTCTCATTATGAGAGGAGACTGAAGAGTGGCCAGTAGGGACCCAGTCCCTGAAAGATGTGCAGTGTCTTTTGCCTGCTCCAAGGCAGCCTTAGTTCCTTTTAGCCAGTCCTCTCATCATATTTTTAAAACACAAATGAAGATGCCTGGAATGTCCTTCTTGGCAATGGCATATGGCTTGATGTGTAATTGAACTACATTTTTTTATTCCAACGATTTACAAAGTACACATTTCTATTTTTTCTGTAAATTTAAGAAACATTTTAAAAAGCTGAAATTGCAGAAAAATCACTTAGGTCAAGAAACAAATAAAAATGTAGTTCATCACATTCTGATATTTATAAATTTGACTTATATGTGAATACATTTAGAGACTAATTAATTTAAAAAGCTAATAATGCATATATTCCTGTACCAATGCAATCTGAACTGAAACTAACTTTGTAATAAGAAAAAACTTGACTTGAGCAAGTCTTACTGAAATCAGTCTTAATGATACTTCCTAAAATGATTTTGCTGCATTATATAAAGCTGAAGGGCATAATTCCAACAAAATAGTGTTTAAAGCAGCTACAAAGATATAATGATGCTGGTTAGATCTACAAATATTGGTTAGAAAAAAGATAAAGAAATGGTAAAGAATAACTTATTAATAAATAAGATATTCTTTACCATTTCTTTATCTTTTTTCTAACTCTCTGCCTAACTTCCTTCAGGACATCTTCCATCTTTTATAATAAAATTCATTCTTGCAGGCAGTAAATTTATCCAAAAGTCTCTAATGGATGAAATTCAAGATTTGACTCTGTTCTCAGTCATCTTCCTTAATCTTTCTTAAACAGTTGACACTTTCAGCATTTGTAGGACCTTGAGATCATGGCACATTGAAGTTTGAAGGCGCTATATTGTTTACACTGGATAAAAGTTAGGGGGAAGCATGATAACTGTCTTCTACATTTGAAGGATTGTCACTCAGGTGAGGGCTGCTTAGCTTCAAAGGACAAAACTAGAAGCAGCATTTGGAGATTGCACAGAAGCCAATTTAAATTTGAAATGTTAGTAAATGGTAACAATAATCCTCACCAAAGATCTTCCAGCAAAGCCTGGATGATCACTCTTGCTGTAGGGATGCTATAGGGATGGTTTCTGTTTAGATAGCAGTTGGATTAGATGAGATCTAAGGTCCCTTCCAACTCAGAGATTCTATAACTACTTTTTCCTTCTCTCCATCCCTCCTCATCTTGAGTTTTATGGGACTGTAAAACCTTGTTGCTTTTACCTCTCATTATTACCATTTTTTAATCTTTCACAGGCTCTTTTTTGTCCCCATAATACTTTAAAAGGTTTGTCTCTTTTGACTGACCTCATCTTTACCATTTCTCTTTCTATTCTAACCTATTCTCCTGGTATCTTTCCTAACATCTTGCTTATATATCGTGTCTTCATTTATAAGCTTATTGATGGAAAGGACCATGTTTTATCATTATTATGTACTATAGCAACCTTCTAACTGAGAATAGTTACCCAAAAAAGGGTTTTATTTTTCATTAAAATTACTTCATTCTTTGGACTACCTTTAGTTGAAAAGTCAGTGAACCAGAGTAAATCCAGCGTTATCTCCTCTGGTTTAAGAGTTAATCCACTTGAATTACTCCACAGGAGACTTGGAAACTAGTGTATATTTGTTAGAGAGACTCAGAGAAATCCCCTGAATTTGGATATTTATATATAGAGATTAGAAACAGAGACATCTTAGTCATCCTTTAATTTGGACTTTTTTTGTATTTGCAGCATTTCTAAAAACAGAAGCAGACAGTACCTACCATAGTTTCAGAAGACCTCAGATAGAGTCAAAAGGTACCTTAGAGATCATCTAGTTCAATTGCTTATCCTATGCATGAATCTCCTCTACAGCACCCCAAAAAATGATCTTTTAGTCTGCTTGAATACCTACAGTGATATGGAACTCATTTCTGAGGGCAAAATGCATCATATTTGGAGAAAATGTTAGGAAATTCTTAGGAATTTGTTAGGAAATATGATGCATTTTGGAGAAAATGTTAGGAAATTCTTCTTTGTATTGAATAAAAATTTGTTCTCTCCTTATTCCAATAAATTTCTACCCTCCTAAAACAAGTAGAATATCTATATGGCAGACCTTCAGATATTCTTGTACAGTAATCATTTCTCACTTACCCATTCCAATCTTTTTTCTTTAGGTTCAACAACCAGATCCAAAGGTTCTCAATCTTTTTGTATGTGTCATGGATTCCATTAGCAAAATCTGTCAAAGGTGAAGCTTATGGATTCCATCTCAAAATAATGTTTTTAAAGCTATAGGATTAGGGTGGATAGAGCACCAGCCCTCAAATCAGGAGAATCTGAGTTCAAATCCAGCCTCAGATCCTTAGTTATGTAACCCTGAGCAAGCCACTTAATCCAAACTGTCTTACCAAAATATAATAATAATAATAATAAAGTTCTATAGGATTTTATTTTAAATAAATTCTTGTATTTAAATATATAACATTTCAAAGGAAAACAATCATACTGAAATATAGTTATCAAAATATTTTTTTAAAACAAGTTTATCAGTGTCAGATTAAGAATTTCTGCTCAAGAAATCTTCATATGACAAATCCCCCTCCTTAAGTTTGGTGCATATATCTGAATATAATTTTCCATATGTAATTATATGAAGACATTGTACAGTTGGACTAAAGATACTTTCTTTTCTCTGTACTATGCTTCAATTAATGCCACACAAGATCATTTTAGCTCTCACAATTAAGCTTATAGCAAAATAAATTCTCTAAAATTTCTTCACATGAATTTCTGTCAATTTCCTTAGGTTGCATTTGTTAAGTTGGCCTTTGTCCCCTCCCTTTCCAGGTGCAGGATTTTATATTTATCTCTTTTAAATTTTGTTACTTTACATTCTACTCAATATTTCAGCAAGATAATTTGGAATCCATATAATGACATCTAATGCTCTAATGATGACCTTCCAATTTTATGTCACATATAGCATTGAAGAACTAGTTTGGTGCAGAGGCAAGAACATTGACTATGGAATCATAAGACCAGATTTCAAATCCCACCACAACCACTTAGTTAGATATGTGTTTTTGGATAAATCACTAAACCCCTCAGGCCTCAACTAAATTTTTATGAGAAAATTAGCCTAGATGTCTCTGAGATGTTTTCCCTGTCTAAAGACAGCTAAATGGTTCAATAAATAGATTCCTGGGTCTAGAATCAAAAAGACCCAAATTCAAATTTGGCATCAGACATATACTAGCTGTTTGATTGGGCTAAGAGCCTGAGCAAGTTAATTAAATGCCAACTGCCTCAACTGCCTCAATTCTAAAATGGGGGGGGGGGGGTAATAATAACATCTATTCCCCAAGATTGTCATGAGGATAAAATAAGATATTTGTTAAAGTACTTAATACAGAATCTGGTACATAATAGATGCTTGGTGTGGGTATGGTGGGGAGCAGTAGGTGGTATAACAGAGAAAGCATCAGGTCTGGAATCAAGAAAGACTGGGTCCAAATCCAGCCTGAGATACTAAGTAGCTACGTGACCCTGAGCAAATCCCTTAACCCTATTTGTCTTAGCTTCCTTTCCTCAAAAATTGTCTGGAGAAGGAAATGGCAAACCACTCCAGTATCTTTGCCACAAAAACCCCAAATGGGGTTACAGAGACAGACAAAACTGAAAAAAAATTGAGCAACAAAGAAGATGCTTAATAAATGTTTATTTGTTCCTTCCATTTCTATACATAATATCCTATGATATATCTTTATCTGGGTTTTTCATATTATATACATATGTATATATATATATATATGTATATATATATATATATATATATATATACTCATACATACATACATACATATATAAAAGCATATGTATGTGTGTGTATATATGTATAAATTTTCAGGAATAAAAATGTAGATCTTCCCTCCAGGTTGATACCAACCCATTAATCAATATGCTCTCAATACGATTTCTCATCAAGATAGAAATCCACCTAACTACTCTCATGTAGTCTGAACCAGTTGACTTGAACTCATATGAAGCAAATAAATCCTTCTCTTATATTAGCATTTTGTTTATTTTTGCTTCAATACTCTCCTTTTATCACTGCATAAAAAGTTGCACCATTCTTCCAATGTTCCCCTGCTTGTTCTCAAAATCCAGGCCCATATTTTTAATACCAGTATTCTCCTGGCACTATTATATGACTGCAAGTCATAGAATGCTATAATCTGAAGAATTAAAGTTAAAGACACACAAAAGGCATGACATGAGTATGATGGTTCTGAGTGGGCTGCAAAGCATTATAAATACACTTTTTTAATTTTGCAAGAGAAGCAGGGATAGAGCCTGGAAAAAAATAGATAGACTGTCACATAACCAGAGCAAGGTATAACTAATAGATAGTCCATATGCTAGTATTCATGCAATATTAAACAGATGAAGGAAGGCCCTCAAATATTGAATATACTCCTGCAGTAGATTATTGGAGGACTTGAACAAGGATGACCAAACATGGATGTTGCATGTATCATTGTCAAGAATACCCATATTGATGAGTTTACATATCAATTGCACTTTTGAAATAATCCATTTTCTCTTATTCATTTTTACTGTGAAAGTAATAAAGGTGGAAATAAATAGGGATTTGGTAGATTTGCTTTCACCAAGTTAACAGCATCATATTCACCTCACACAAAAGGCCAACTCCTTCATTATTCTTCTTGCCCCAATATGTTGAGGGGTTTTTAATCTTCCTTGTCATCCTTAGAATTTTCTGTGTACTTCAATTCATTATGGATTTTAGCCTTCTTTATGGCAGTGCCACACTTTTATATTTCTCCTTGGTTACATGCCTCTACTTCTGTTTGTTCATGTATTTTCAATTGGTATTATCACATAATAAGGCTCTTTAGCTATTAGGCCTTTTTTTGTCACTATTAGGGGTCATTCAAGGCTGTGTTGTCAGAATTTTATCCTTGAATGCCTCTTATCCCTCTTGAAGTGTATTCCACGTTAGAAACTCAAACCATAAGATCATGTTCCAGAGATCTCTTCTCTAAATTTGATGAAATCCATTATCCTAAATAAAGAATTCATTTCTGACTATTCCAAATTTTCCCCTTTTTGACTCTCACAAACTCTAAGAAGACATAATTATTTTCTCCTGGTTTCCAAATCCATTTTACTCCATCAAATAATTCTTTCTTGTTGGTCCAGAGTAGGTCTCATTCCTTACTTCTCCTACCTTATAAAAATATACATTATCATCAAAGCAAGTTAATTATTTGTCAGATGCTGTGGGTTTTTTTTTATGAGACCTATGGCATATGTCTCAAAAAATTATATCCATTGTGTTTTTTTATCTTCCCTTTATGCCAGTTTTGTGATATGTGTCAGGAATTCACCATACATTTGCTCCACCTGGCTTGGAAACTTGTAGTACATTTATTCACTGATACTTTTCTTTCCCTTCCATCTTTTTCTTTATTCAAACTCTCTTACACTAGTAGTTTCCAGCCATTTTAAACATGAGCATTACTTTTTTTTTTTAATTCAAAATGTCTCAGGCACTTTGCACAACAAATAGCGTATAAGAATCATGATTTTACAGAAATATCCTGATAAATGAGGCAAACATATTTCTGGCATTCTTTAGAGAATTGTTTCCTTTTTTTTTCCTAATAGTCTCTATTGGGTCAGGATGAAAGATCATTCTTTGGAAATAGACATACAAATATTAATTCTACTATTCAGAAAGATTTCCTCTATGTGTGGGTATGAATGAATATAGAGAAGATCCAACCTTGGTTGAATAGCAATTCAATAACACTTTTTAAAGGAATTTACTTTATTTTTTTAACAAGAACATCTTTTTTTGCAACATTTGGGGAAATAGTAATACATATGTTGTTCAATTGTGTCCCCATTTGTCCTTCGTGACTCTATTTCTTGTCAAAGATACTGGAATAATTTGCCATGTTTTTCTCCAATTCATTTTACAGAGGAAGAAACTGAGGCAAAAAGAGTTAAGTGACTTGCTCTGGGTCACATGGCCATAAGTGTCTGAGGCCAGAGTTGAACTCAGACATATGATATTTCCTGACTCTAGACCTAGCACCTAGTATACATAAATCCATCAATATGGGAGGCATTATACATAATTTACATAAGCACATAGCAATATAACACAGGCTAGTAGTAATGTAACAAATAACATGAATCATCCTGAAAATTTACACATGTCCATAAGTCCTAGAAATAGTCCAAAAGGATTCCATTGTCTATTAGTTCATGTGCCAGGAATCCAATAGTTCCTGTAAGCTCTGATGTACTGCAAAAGTCTCATCAACAATTTTTCATCTCAGGGAATCCAATGGTTCTTGCTGATTTTTCAAGGACTAAAACAGTTTCATCTTGTGTTAGGAAATCCAATGATTCCTGAAAATTTTAAAAGTCTTTTTAACAGTCTTATTGTCAGCCATCTGATTCTTTCTCCATCTGTGGAAATATAAGCAGATCCTCTTCCCCAAGCAGTTAACTTATCTAATTCCCTTCTATTTACCACTTTTGTAATTTCATCATTTGGTAATTACATTGGAGCTGTTTGTCTTGTTGTCTTAAAAGGTCTGTATTCTTCCCAACTGTAATCCTGATAGCTTTTCTGTTGGTTGATGACATCAGAGTTCCGAATTTCTAAAGTCTCTCTGGGTGTAACCTCAGCTGCTATCATGCCCCACCTGTCCTTTGATTGATACTTTGGAGCTGGGTCCTAGACCTAGCCCCAGTCCTTATGCCTTTCTCTTTATAATCCATATTAGTATTCCTGAAGAGATTATTTAAAACATAGATATCTATCCTCAAATATCTATCAAAACTGGGCAAGCTCTATATTTTTACCTGTTGAAAAGTTCCTGAAATTGGTAACCTTTATGACAATCCATTAATATCAAATAAAAATGTCAGCTTATCCAAAATAATGCCCTGCTAGTAGGATTTTATTTGTATCCCACTTAGAAATTCAAGAATAAATGCCTCAACTTGGCTTTTAAGGACTTCTGTGAACTGTCTCCAATTTATTTCTCTAGGCTTATTTCATATTCATTTCCTTCTATATTTTAAGTACAGCCTAGTTGGGAATACAAAATATTCCTTGAATTCAGCCCCTCACCTCCCACTTCTATAAATTTTCTCAGGCTGTTCTCCTTTGCTATAATATAACCCTTCTGAGATCTTTCAAAATTCTTATTTTTCCTTAAAGGGTCACCCCAAATCGCACCTCCTGTATGTGATCTTCCCTGGTAACAGTACATAGTGTATCAAGCCTGAAGTCAGGAAACCTCATCTTCTGAACTGAAATCTGACCTCAGACACTAACTGTGTGAACCTGGACAAGTCACTTTAATTCTATTTTGCCTCAGTTTTCTCATCTATAAAATAAGCTAGAGAAAGAAATGGCAAAGTAGGTAATGAAGAGTTGGACACAATTGAGCAGTGACAAATGCTTTAGTGAATTAATAAATATTTGGAAACTATAATACTTAGATTGGAGGAATTTGCTATTCAACCAGGGTTGGGTCGTCTCTATATTCATTCATACCCACACATAAAGGAAATCTTTCTGAATAGTAGAATTAATATTTTTATGTCTATTTCCAAAGAATGATCTTTCATCCTGACCCTATAGAGACTATTAAGAAAAAAAGGGAAACAATTCTCTAAAGAATGCCAGAAATGTGTTTGCCTCATTTATCAGGATATTTCCGTAAAATCAGGGGGTTTGGTTTTTTCCCATTAATAATTTAGATAAGCCAATGTCTTTTTCCATCATGCTTTGCTTGTATAAAAGCACTTAGTTATTTAATTAAATGCCTTTTTATGTATTGGTATGGTTTTTTTTTAATGAAGCTGTGCTCCTCTAAGGCTGACTTTTTCTTTGATTTTTCTCTTCTGGCTTTTACAAGAAGTCTTAAAATATTTGATTTTTTTCTCTTACCACGGGCTTTAATTCTGTATTTGGAATTTGGAGATCACAGTGCTGTGGCTAATCCCCAAGAAATCTGTAATTTGATGACTCTGAAATTGATCTCTTATCAGATTTCTGTGGGATTGTGCTATTTGTTGATCATGACATGAAACTATACACAAAACCCTTTTTTGTATTACATTACTGGGATATTTTTCAGTTTTCTGTTTATAGGAACATTTCTAGCCACTGAATGGTGGTTAAGCTCCCCACAAAAAGGTGACTAGCTGTAGTTTCCTTTAAAAGAATTGCTAGGGTTACATCAGCATATGTTGTCAATAAACCCTGCTGTTTATTCTCCCTTAATCAAAAAGTGACATATTCCAAAATTACACTGCAGGAGTCAAAGGAATTGATAATGAGAAAGAAAAATGTGAGTTCAAAGCAGAATTTTATCTCGTGGCATGGAGAACAGTCTTGTTGCTAGTCTGTGCTGAGTTTTGGTTTTGGTTTTTTCAATAATTTTCCTTTTTATTTTTATGAAATAGACACATATAAATATTTGCCCCAACAAGGTACAGAAAATGGGACTACAAATTAAGACATTAATCCCTTTTCTACACAGCTTGCTGAGTTAGGTTGGTTGGGGTTTTGTTTTGGGAGGATTTTTTGTTAGGGGTTTTTTGGAAGAGAAAGGATATTAGGGAGGGTACATTTCAAATATAACAGGGTAATTCCAATGTTGTACTTGTTGTCTGTGTCCCCTTCTGAACTTCCTTATCCTCTCTTCATGATATTTTGTTGTGTTTTTTTTTTTTTAAGAATTGAATAACATCCTTTCCTTTTTTGTATCCTTATAACAAGAATACTCATGCAAAACAATTCAAAATATTTGTTATGTCTGAAAATGTCTCACAATATCTCTAATATATCAGGTATGAGGAATTTTAATTCTACCTCTGCAAATAATTGGCTGAACAAACTTTACACAACCTCATATAACCTATCTCAGCCTGTTTCCTTCCTTTATAAAGTATATATGAAAAAATTAACTTATCCTCATAGGTTGGTGCCATAGTTTCTTCCACATAATGATTGCTTAGTAAATATTGGTTAAGTTCAATTGATAAGTAACAATCAATATAAAGTAATTGCAGAATCATAAATATTTGAGAAACTATTATGTACCCAGTTTCACTATGAACAAAATCCATCCTTAAAAAATTGTATAAATTCACCAGACAAGGGTAAGACTGAAGTAAAAAAGTGTCCAATTTTTATTTTAGTCAGCTACAGAAAAAAAAAAAAAAAAGGTTGCAAAACAGCAGGAAACTGAGATTCAATAAAATCTCAGTGGATCATTAGGTATTCATTTAAGGCTTTTATTTAATCCAAACCATTTCCACAAAACACCATCATTTCATTCCTCAGCAAAATCCAAGTCCATTTTCACACTCCAGGATTTAATCCTAAGAATTATTAGAGCCTAAACTATAGGCAGTTACTTATTTCTAAAAATACCAAATGTTTGGAGAAAGGAAAGAAGGAAGGAAGGAAGGAAGGAAGGAAGGAAGGAAGGAAGGAAGGAAGGAAGGAAGGAAAGAAACAAAGAAAGAAAGGGGAAGTAAGTGAAAAGAAAGAAAGAAAAACAGGGGAAGTAAGTGATTGCCAGTTTCTCCAGGAACATAATGTTAGTTACCATTCATAGGTATCATATATGCGAGAATTCTACACTTTTTAGGTAAGTGACAACTCCATCTACAGAATCTCAATAGCATGATCAATCCATAGAACTTCCTGAAGACTCACTATCAATAATACACTAGTAAGTAATGAATTCTTGGAATTTGTATCAAGTCTAAGTCATAATATCAAGTTTCTTATCACAAAGAATCTTCATATCCAAACATTACTCAAAGTGCCTCAGTGCCAGGGTTCATTGAGTCTTAGTCATCCAACCAGAGGGTATGTAAAATGAAAATATTTGTGAGATATTTTCATTTTTACTCTGCAGAGTTAATACTGAAATAACATTGTTCAGTTGCTGACATACAAGTATGCAGGGTATGACACTGAACAAAATCTCCAAGTGTTGGATTTCACTATGTGACATGGGGGATTTCCAATAGAAGTTTGCCCCCTTGATCATTCATTGGGAAGAGTCCAATTCTGCTTTTAGTTCTCTGGTCAGATAGCAGCAGTATGGAGTTTCACTCATGGTTTGGTCTGAATGTAGCCTTGCATTTTTGGCCGGTAGCAAAGAGACTATTTGGCATAGTGAATAGAGAGAATTGGCTCTGAGGTCAGAAAGATCTGTATTCAACCCTGCCTCTCAAACATACTCCCAGTGTGCTGCTGGTCATATCACTTAATCCCTTGAGCAACTTTCAGTTAGTTTAAATTGCAGAGAAGGTGCTGATAAGTATTAGGTGGAGGAAGTTTCTCCCCAGGAAGTCTACACTGATAAAATCACAGAAGAAAGAGAGAGAGAGAAAGAAAGAAAGAAAGAAAGAAAGAAAGAAAGAAAGAAAGAAAGAAAGAAAGAAAGAAAGAAAGAAAAAAAGAAAGAAAGAAAGAAGAAAGAAAGAAAGAAAGAAAGAAAGAAAGAAAAAAAGAAAGAAAGAAAGAAAGAAAGAAAGAAAGAAAGAAAGAAAAGAAAGAAAGAAAGAAAGAAAGAAAGAAAGAAAGAAAGAAAGAAGAAAGAAAGAAGGAAGGAAGGAAGGAAGGAAGGAAGGAAGGAAGGAAGGAAGGAAGGAAGGGAGAGAGGAAGGGAGGGAGGAAGGGAGGAAGGAAGGAAGGGAGAGAGGAAGGGAGGGAGGAAGGGAGGGAGGAAGGGAGGGAGGAAGGGAGAGAGGAAGGAAGGAAAGAAGGAAGGAAGGAAGGAAGGAAGGAAGGAAGGAAGGAAGGAAGGAAGGAAGGAAGGAAGGAAGGAAAAGAAAACATGCCATGGAATGTTTTTTAAAAGTGGTTAGTTCATTATTAATATTAATCATTAGTTCAATCATGTCTGACTCTTCTTGATCCCATTTCGGGTTTTGAAAAAGATACTAGAGTGATGTGCCATTTCCTTCTCCAGCTCCCTTTTGTAGATGTTTTCTGAAGAAAACAGAGTTAAATGACTTGCTTAATATCACGCAACTATGATTCCGAGTCCAAAGCTCTATTCACTGTACCAACTAGCTGTCCTAATTAGAATATTAAGAGTCCAACATTTTAGGTTCTAAGAATTAGTCCTCAACCTTTCAGTGAGTACAGTTCTTGTCCCCCTCCCCCCAGTCTGAAAAGTTCTCTCATTTTGACTTCACTTCTTAGAAGCCCTCATTCCTTCAAAACTCAAGTCAAACATTACTTTCTGTGGGAGATCTTTCCTGGTAACACACAAACATACACACACACACACACACACACACACACACACACACATATCTACCATCTATTCTATCCATATTTTGTATGTATCTATTGATATATTTGTTGTCTCCTCATCAAAATGTAAGCTTCAACAAGACTTATTTTTTCCTTGTCTTTCCAGCACTTTCCAGCTTATTTTTTGACTACTTGATTTCTATATTTCTATATAAATATTTCTGTATCTTAACAATGAAGCCCCTTAAAATGAAGAAACTCTCCCTGTCTATTCTAATTCACTTCTTCAATCATCCAAAGTATCATTCAAAAAAGTTGCATTAATTGAGGAAAAATGACATGTCGTCTCTGAAATTTTCTCTTGTACATATATAGCTTGGATATTTTCTTTATATTTCAGTGGCATATGAATATATGAGGGTTTTTTTAGCTGTCATATCACATATTATTAACACATAATGATCTTGTAGCCTATTAAAGCCCTTAGGTTTTTTAATTGTATTTCTTCCCCGGCTTGTATTTGTGAAGTCAATTTTTTGACAGCTAAGTGGCACAATGAGTAAAGTGGCAGACCTAGAGTAAGGAACTCATATTCTTGAGTTTAAATATGACGTCAGACACTTACCCCCTGTGCGATCTTGGTCAAGTTACTGAACTTCATTTGCCTCAGTTTCCTCTGTAAATTCCTCTGTAAATTAATCTGGAGAAGAAAATGGCAAACAACTCCAGTAACCCTTCCAAGAAAACCCCAAATGAGGCCACAGATACAACTAAAAACAAATAAACAAATGAACACACAGTAAAAATTCTTACATCTCCTTTAGAAATTACATTTTCTTCTATTCAGTCCAATATTTTAATCTGTTGAGACCTTTTTGAATCCTGAATGTCATCAGGAGTATTAGCTCTTTCTCCCAACTTTGGGTCATCTGCAGATTTTATAAATATACCATCATTCTCTTTATCTCAGTGATTGATAAAAAAGTTTAATAGCACAGCTTCAAACAAAGATATCCTAATGCACTTCACTGAAGAACTCCAGCCAAATTGATGTCAAGCCATCATGACTAGTCTTCAAGTCCTGCCATTCAATCAGTTCCAAAACCATGCAGTTGTACCAATATCTGCCGTGTATCTCTTTATCTTTTCAAATAGAATGGCATGAGGCACTTTATTAAATGCCTTGATAAAGCTGAGGTTAACAATATTCACTTTGCATATCAGTTCAACTGCCCTGCCAAAAATATAAATAATAACAATAATAGTTAATATTTATGTAGTACCTACTATGTATCAAGTACTGCTCAAATTGCTTTTTACAATTACCTCATTTGATCCTCACAACAACCCTGGGAGGTAGGTATTATTATTATCCTCATTTTACAGTTGGGGAAAATGAGACCAACAAAAATTAAGTGATTTGCCCACAAATCTAAAATAAGTGTCTGAGGTTGAATTTAAACTCAGGTCTTCCTGATTTTAAGCCCAGCATTCTGACTTTTCTGCCACTTAATTGCCTAAAGTGAATGAATGAATGAATAATTAGATAGACAGATAGATAGATAGATAGATAGATAGATAGATAGACAGAAAGATAGATAGATAGATAGATAGATAGATAGATAGATAGATAGATAGATAGATAGATGAATTTTTAAAAAAAGGAAGGAGATTAGGTCTGGAATGGCCTGTTCTTGCTAAAACTATTCCACCTCTTTTTGAAAGCCATTTACTTTTTCTAGCTCTTAACTAACCATCTCTTTAATAACATCTTCTAGCATTTTGACAGGCATTGAAGCCAAACTCACCAAGTAACCATTTGCAGACTCTATTCTCTCCTATTTTTTGAAAATCAAGACATTTGTCCTTCATCAGTCCTTTAGTACTTCTGTTGTTCTCTAAATATCATTGATAGCAGTTCAGTAATCACTTTTACCAGTTCTTCTGAGTATGAAGTTAATCTGAGCCAAGTAAATCGAATTCATTAAGGGTAGCTAGGGTTTCTCTAACTTAATACTATGAGACATATTTGTCCTACCCTTTCTAAACCAAAGGTCATTCTGCTCAGCAGAGAAAACAGAAGCAAAATTAGAAGTGAACAGTTCCTGTCCCTTCTTGGATTTTCACCTTGTACTGTGATGGAGCTAACAAGAAACTCCATTATTGTCCTTAGTTTCTCTCACCAGCTCCATCCCAAGGTAGAAGTGAGTCATTCCTATAATTTAAATCATGGCCCAAAAAATCCAAATCCCATCCTCAGATACCACCTTTTTAACCAGCTGTTCACTTACAAAATCATTTTTCTCTCCTATATCCCTTGCCTTCAATGGCAAACTGTTTGAAAATACCACCTGTGCCTGGACTCTTACCCAAGAGTACATAATCTTAGCAACCGTTTCAAAGTTTCTTCTGGAAGTATCATCTCTGCTTATATGAATCACCACAAATGGATAGTCTTCATCTACTTTGAAGTTTTAAAAAGGTCTCTGTTAGGGGTAGAGGAAAAAAACAGACCTATTGTCAAATAGTTCACTTAGTTCATCTGAACAGAAAGTCATCAGCCTCCACTACTCTTCTTCTGACTTTTACTGGATAATATCTTATCTAAAAGCTCTATTTTCATCATTCCTAAGAAAGAAAAGCAGATGCTTTCCTCTGAGATCATAAAATTGCTTCCTCTTCAGGAAGAACTTCAAATTGGAACTTTTGGCCCCAAATCTAGAGTTCCATCTTCCTTTCCGCCTTTTAGTGACGTTTTCTTACTCTCCAATGTCCTAACTCAGGTCAGATTTCCCTTCTATGTCTTTACATCTTTTTCTACCCCTAAATGAGGCTCCTCTTTATTGTTGTTTATTTATTTGGTTTTTTTTAAGGAGCACATCATTATCCCCCAAAACTTACAATATAGAGAAGTATTCCTTGAGCCCCTTCACCTTCTCTTCTAGAAAAGAAACCAGCTATACTTAGAACAGAGATTGTCCATCACAAAATTGTGGCAGAAATGCAAACATCACACACTCAAAAGAAAAGGTCATGTTTGACATTTACTGATATCAGACCATGCTAAATTTCCTTTTTTTTTTTTTAATATCACCTCTTGGCTCTAAGTTAGACTAAGTTAAATCCTTCTTGTTCTTGGTGTCTTATGGCATTTGTTCATTTATAGACTTTGTACATTCCTAGTGAGTTGTCACTTGGCATAGGTGGACTAGTGATAAGAAGGGGTATAGGTATAGTGAAAAAGAAAACTGAGCTGAGAGTAAGGAGAGCAAGTCCTTTTAGTCCTGCCCTCACGGTTTACTGGTTTGTACAAGTAACCTTACTTAAGAAATTTCCTCATTATTGGTGGCCTTATCGAAAACCCCCACTATCCTTCTGCCCTGGAGCTCTTTTGTCCCGTTGATGTGCATCTTCTGGTATTTCCATTTTATTAAAGAACAAAGGGAAACTATCTTTCATTTCTTCTCCCAGCTCTGATTCTGATTCATTGGACTTCATCACCATTATCCCACCCCACTTTTCACCTCCCTTTTATCTTCCCTTATTAAGATGTAAAATCCGGAAGGAAGGAAGGAAGGAAAAAAACGGGAAAACATATCAAATATATCAAGTGTCTGCTGCTACATGCCAGAAACTGAATTAATACTTTGCAAACATTATCTCATCTGATCTTTAAGAACAAAGATTTAAATTTTTTCCTTGTATTTATATATCCATTCAAGAACACAGTGGTTATTGACTTGGCTAGCATTTAAGTTCTAATTGCTCCATAGTCCTTATCTATAATAGTTATCATTAAAGTAAATAATATTTTTAAAAATTTCCAATTTTCAAATGTCTTCCCTTGTCAACAGAAAATGAGAATACCAAGAGACCATCTCAAAATTGTGACAAAGAATCTGGTGAAAATTCAGTTGAATAGTAGGAAAGGTAGAGAACAGAGACCCAGCAATCTCTCAAAGCCAACGTAAAACAGTATTTCTACTGGTAGATACTCCATTTGTCAGAGTTCTCCAGGCCAGGCAGAATGCCAGTCAGGTACAATCACAGCCATATGGAAAAGGACAACATCCACTACTATAGATCCTTGGATAAAAAATGTTCTAGCAATGAAGCCTTCAAGAAGTGGCAGCCAGAATGAGACAAGGTATGGAGTTCTTCTATTTCCTTAGAAGGCAAATACTGGGTCCCAGATGAAATATAATTCCTCCCCATGGTGTCCCTCTATGTCTCACTGACACTATGGCACCTGGAACAACTGCAGAAATGGAGTATTATCCCTTCTTTCCCAAAGCTTCAGGGGCCCCAGTTTAGAGTTCCACACAGTCCTCCAACAGTCAGTTTCCAAGCTGATTCATGGCGAGGAAAGAGGGGTACCCTAATAGTTGTGACTCTTACTCAGTGAGGAACTTATCTTTCTTTTGTATCACTCTACATCAGACTTTAGCTTGAAGAGAAGACAAGAAAATTGGTAACTCCCTCACAGCAAAATTACTAAACAAAAGAATGCTGTGTTTTCTCCACCAGAATCAGGGTTTCACATACTTGGAAATAAATAGTTAACCTATGATTTAATTCCCAGGTTAAGAAACTCCTTTTTCCAACACTGTTCACAACTTTCTCCACAACTTGTAAACTTAAAAGTTGCCCAAAGCACTGAAAGATTAAATGTCTAGGGTCACACAGTCTATTAGTAAGTACTAAAGACATAACTTGAATTCAAATCTTCCTGGTTCAATGGCTACCTCTCACCTCATCATGTCACACTGCCTTTCTTACATGCTATAAAACCTATATATTATCTTGTATACAATCACACATTCATTTTTTCTTAGGCATGATAATTCAAAAAATCTCATAAGATTAGTTTTATTGCAGTTTCATGTAGTTTTCCTTTAACTCTAGAATTATCATTATTGTCCCAGGAAAACTGGAATTTCTGGTTATCTTAAACAATGCAAACCTTGCTCTTTCAAACTATTTTTCCCCAGTGAATCTTTTCATGCTCTTGATAATTTTTGGCAATTCTTCTCTGACCTCCCTTTAAGCAGTCTTTCTACCACAGCCCTGGAGGATTTGGAACAGAATACTGCCTTGTTCTGTAACACAATGCCTTAGTGTATATAACCCCAATATTACCTGGTCCTTTGAGGGCAGATTTCACTTCAGACATCTAATTGGCTGCCTAATTCCATTTCTGTCTATCCCTTCTTTCTTTTTATCTGCCCATATTTCTTCAGATTAATGAAATCTCAGTTTGCCTGGCTGGATCTCTTTCTTTAATTTTCACCTCATAGTTTGGATTTGTGCCATCTTCTTAACTATGCTGCTGCTCACAGTCCTTCATAATGTGAGAGTTCTCTCCTCGTTTTCCAACATAGTGACTCCAAGTCTAAGTCCCTTCAGTTAGAATTCTTGAAATGTGTATAATAAACAGCATAAATTACTAAAAACTTCAAACATAAGATTTTAAGAAAAGGCTTAAGCAATTTGGATTACTTTGTCTGCAGAAGAAATCATGGAAGGATATAATAACCAAAGCTTTAAGATATAATATTTGTGTAATGTAATGGAAAAACCATTGGATTTAAACATGGTGGTCAAAAGATAGGGGCTTAAATCGCAAGTTTGCTATTGCTATCTGTGTAGCCAGAAGCAAATCACTTGAACTCTCTCATACCCAATTTCCCTATCTGTAATCTGAAAATAACAACTATTAGGATTGTTATAACATCATCATCAATAATAATAATAGCTAATATTTATATAGTTCTTTGCCAGGGACTGAGCTAAGAACTTCACAAATACTGTCTCATTTAAATCTCTAAACAAACTTGTGAAGTGGGTGCTATTATTTTCCTTTTTTCAATCGGAAAACTGAGGCAGAAAAAGATTATGGTTACACAGCTAATAAGTATTTGAGAGAGAATTTGAATTTAGGTCTTCTTGACTCCAGGCCAGTGCTCTCTCCACTGCACAACCTAGCTACATCTCATAAAAATCAAGCAAAATAATGAGTTTTTATAAGCCATAGTATGAACATAAAGGACAGTCTTAATTACAAGGAAATGATAGGTGCCCTTATTTTCTTTTTGATCCAGAATGAAATCAAGATGAAGTCAACCAATCAATTTTTATTAAACTATTTGCCAGAGGAAAAGCATAGAAGGGCAATTTCTGTTCAGTAGTAGGGAATATTTCCTATGACACTGGAAGAAATCACCAAAAGAAAAAAAAAAAAATCACTGAATAATCTGACATAATGCAATTTATCTATGGCTCCTTAATCCAACCTCATATTTAATGTCAATTCAATTCAACATATATGTATTAAAAATACAAAGAAAAAAACAAAATGGATCCTAATGCAATTTAACAAGTATTTACTAAGTACTTTTTATATGTCAGGCACTATATATGGCAATAGGAATATAAAAGCAAAAAAGAAATGCTCTCTGCTCACAGGTCATTATATTTTACTATGGACTACAGTATATTAGTATTCCGATATGTAAATACAAAATGATTAGAAGAAAAAAGAATTTTGAATTGGGGAAGGTCAGGAAGAACTTAATGTAAGAAATGAAAATTGAGTGATTCTTGAAGGAAATTTAGGATTACAAAAGATGGAAGGCAAGGAAGGAGTACATTTCATACATTCAGATGCATAAAACTTTTATGAAATAACAGAGATAAAATATTGAGTTGGGCACAGCTAGTAGCCCCAGTTGACTGGGATGTAATGTTTGTGAAGCAAAGTAAAATAGGGAAGGAAAATAGTAATGGGAAGTCTACTTTGTGGAGGAATTTAAATACCAGTCAAAGCAGCTTCTATTTTATTCTAAAGGCACAAAACTGTTTTCATCAGAGAGAGCAGTGTGATCAGACCTTTGCTTTGGGAATATACATGGAGAGAGAGATTAGAAATTGAAAGAAGACTAGGAATTTTGCGATAATCCATACAAATTGCCAAGAATTAAGATAATAGTTGTCTGAGTGATGGAAAGAGAAATGATGTAACATGTGCAGGTAAAAGCAGTAGGAGCAACAAATGACAATAAATGGGAGAGATGAAGAGTCAAGAATGAGTGTTTATCCTTATTAGCTATCTATATGAATACAGTCATTTCTTCACTGTCCTTTGGGTTAACTGAAATTTTGATTCTTCTTAATTCCATAACAAGGGATGTTTTTATAGACAAAAATCACATTATAATATGTCTCTTCTTAGTATGTTTACTAGATTGTTTTGAGATATTAACTAGTCCCCTCCCCCACAGTTTCTTGATTTTCTTCTCATTTCTTTTTCTCTGAAAGTATGAAGCTTTAAAAGTACTCTTTTAAAGCATTAGTCAAGACATCTTCTCAATTATTAATTATTCTGAGTTGTTTTTTCTTGCCTATAGTCTCATCTTGCCTCTCCATAATTATATGTACTCCAGTTGTTTGGAACTTTGGTTTCATTCCTATTTTATTCTCCATAATGCCCTTTTCTTTTCTCCATGACTTTTCACTGATGTAACTTACTCTTTTTTGATTTTCCACTTGATTTTTTTAGCTCTCATTACTTCTTCTGCTACTGATTTTCTTAACTCATAGATTCTTGCCTTTATTCACAGAGGCTGAAAATAATCCTTAACAAAGAAAAAATTGATCCTTCTTTAGCTAAGTATTTTTCTTTTCAAAAGAACTATAATCTATATATTTAAGTTTATAGCCCCTTATTATGAAGTTCATTTTTATTGGGGCTTCAGAATGAGAAAAAAAAAATCTCATACTGATTCTACTTCTATACTTTCTTTTGGTTGTTCTGCCAGAGAAAGCTTGCGTCACTAGTTTCAAGAGATGGTATTATGAGAGTAATCCTATTCCAGGGCCTGAGGTGACTCCTGGACTGACTCCTCAGTGGTTCCTATTACCTCACTGGCTGCTTGATCCATGGGGCTTAGTGATATACAGGTTGGGATGTCTGCAGAAAGTGAAGGATGGAGGTAGTGAAATTTGGAAAACAGTAGCTTATGGGCACATTAAATGAAGGGATTTAGAGGGCAACAGAGCTCTAGTATAGTTCAGCTACTTGATATGACTGGGAACAAGGACCACAAGTTTAGTGTTCACATTTCATTAGATCTTCACCATTTTCTTTTTCCAGAGAATGAACAAAGAAAGAAAGATAAGATATCTTCTGTTCCCTCCTTCCCTAAATAGTCTTGCTGATGATTTAGGCAAAGAAGAGAAGAAGGAAAGTTGGTGCAGATGAGATTCATGAAAAATCGAAGGACTGGGGACATGTTCTTCCTTTCATCATCATCCCTAAAATGAGAAAGTTAAACTAGATCTTCCCTAAAAACCCTTTTAACATATCTTTATGATTTGTTCATTCTTCCTTTCATGGTTCTCATGTGTTTAAATTCTACTATGAAGATAAGCAAATTCATTCACTTTAGCTTCTGTCTTACCATAAATTTACATTCCAAAACATCATGATTTTTATTTTCATAAATTGTGCTAAGAGGTTGCTATGATATTTTCCCTTACAGCAGTTCTCTAATTGATTCTTTTGAAAACTTCTGTTATTTTAGATGAAAAGCCAGTGTGGCAAAATAAAAAGAACACTGAATTTGGCAATAGAGAATCTGTGGCTCAAACACCATCTGTGTGACCTTAGGCAACTTCCATAGACCTTTTCATTTCCTGATATAAAAAAAAAAAAATGAGGAAGTTGACCTAGATCTCTGAGGACCCTTACAATTCTGAATCTATGGTAGAATCTATAACTTAATTTCCTGAACCATTAATGAAATATGAAAAGGCAGCTTATCCCTTATTGAATTCTATTGACTTCAGTTAAAACAAAAATAAGACTTTATAAATCACTCTGTCCAACTCTCTCCACTTGCATACAAGAAAGTTATAGCTCAGAGAAGGAAAATGAGTTGCCTATAGTCATACAGGTGATAAATATCAGAGCAGGATTTAAATATGTTCAAACTCAGATTTCTTTCCATTCTACCATCCTATCTCATTAGAAAAGAAGAGAAACTGAAAATTTCTGAAAAGAAATCACACCAATGAAAATGAATTCTTAGTAGAATAAAAGGGAACAGATGCCTCCAAATTAAGTTAAAGTGGTTTCCAAATTTTAAAATGTTGTTAGAACAGAAAAACACTAAAGGGTTTTGAAAATAAAAAGTCTAATGGGCAAACCAGTTTATGAATATAACCTAACAAGAAAAAAAAATTTTTTAAAGCAACATTCACCATTTCTGCTTTGATTGTTCATCTATGGTTTTAATTTCACTAAACTTTGACTTTCTATTCTGATATGAATTACAATGAGATGATTAAATCAGATCTGCTATTACTTTTGCATATTTTAGTGACTTTGAACACTTAGACTGAGTCATTTTATATTTTTTTTAATTAATTCAAATCTATGACTGTTCTTTTGATTCCCTTCCCCTTCTTTTTGGCTAATGAACTTTGTTCTTATTTTGGTATACTATAAGATGTAGAGTATTTTTTAAATATTTTGTGTCTTATGTGTATATGTATATTTCACATACATTTCACACAATTTTGTCTCTTAGTTTTCAATGTTCTTTCCTACCAAAGACAGCAAAAGCAATGGAGAAATGGAAATAATCCTAAATCTGGAACCAATTCAATTCAATAAACATTTATTAAGCATCTACTATGTTCTAGGCACTATGCAAAGTTTCAAATCTCAGCTTGACTTTTCCATTTAATAGCTTGATGACCATGGGCAAATCACTTAATTTCTCTGAATTTTTATGCCCTTGTCTATTAAATGGGATAATAATCACTTAATTTCTCTGAATTTTTATGCCCTTGTCTATTAAATGGGATAATAAATCACTACACATTTCATAAGGCAGTAGAAAATACATACATGCATATATATATATAAATTTATTGTCTTTGATATTGGTAATATTTTTATGAAATCATGGAATTCCAGAGCTGGAAGTAGATTTTAAAACAAACATATCAATATACTATTGGTAAAGTTGTGAACTAGTCCAACTATTGGGGAAATTGAGTTAAAATCATGTTAGAAAAATTACTGAAATGTCTATGTCCTTCCAAATTCAATCTATCACTTACTATTTGTTGAACCTGGGCAAATTAACTTCTTTAGCTCAGCTTACTCATCTGCAAAATGATGTTAATCTAGATGATATCAAAAATATCTCCCAGTGCTAAATCTATAAGCCTATAGATCTCGTGATCTTATGACCTAGAAATCCTATGATAAGCATATACCTCCAAGGAAATCATAGATAAAAAGAAAGGCCCTATATGCAAAAACACATTTATAGTAGCACATTCTGTAGTAGCAAAGAATTGTAAATAAAGTAGATGCCTATCAATCAGAGAAAGGTACATAAGCATAATGGAATTTGCACTGTAAGAAATGATTGATATGAAGAATTTGGAGAAACATGAAAAGATATATGAATTGCCACAAGGTGAAGTAATCATAACCAAGAAAATCAATCAATAAACATGAATTAAAGTAACTACTACATACCAGACAGGCACCTATGTGGCACAGCGAATACAATGCCACACCTGGAATCAGGAAGACTCATCTTCCTGAATTCAGGTATGATCTCAAGCACTTAAAAGCTGTGTACAAGTCGCTGAATCCTGTTTGCCTCAGTTTCCTCACCTATAAAAAGAGCTGGAGAAGAAAATGTAAAACCAGTATCTTTAGACAAGAAAATCCTAAATGGAGTCACAAAGAATTAAGCAGAACTGAAAAAAGTAACAAAACAAAATATATCAGACACTTTGCCAAGTTCTAGACACTATGCTAAGAGTTTTATATATATATATAATATGCAACAATGAAACAAGAAACAAGAATAAAAGTAAATACTATGTAAGTATGATAAAACTTATCTCTGAAAAAACAACATGAGAAAATGCATCAATCACCTTTCCTTCCATGAAAAGGTAGAGAATCATGAATATAGACATTGCATATGTTGATAGTTAACAAAATGACTGGTTTTACAGAACCACTTTTTTTTTCTTTCAATGCTTCTTTGCTTTTTTCTTGGGACTCTCTGAGACCTGATTTCTTTTTTTAATTATATATAAATTTTATTATTATTTTTTGGAGTTAATTGGTGTTAAGTGGTCACACAACTAATAAGTATCTGAAGCCACATTTGAACTCAAGGTGCTTCTACCTCCAAAGCCAGTATTCTATCCATGACACTACCCTCTAAGGTAGATGCTATTATTAACCCCAGATTTTAAATGAAAAAACAAAGGCCAAGAATGTAAGGGATTTGCCATCGTCACACAGCTAAGTTAGGGTGTAAAGAGAAAATTGAATATAGGTCTTCCCAGTTCCAAGTACAACACTGCATTCACTAAACCATCTAGTTGTATCACCTGGGTGGTATAAAAGCTAAAGAGGAATTTAAAATGTACAAATTAAAATAACAATAACTAGAGGAGTTTTTTTTTAAGCATTTTCTTTCTCTCCTTCCCTCATGTGATTACATTTAGAGAAAGACTCTTACACCAAGAGGCAGCTAACAAAGTAGAAAGAGTCCTGGAGTTGGAGACAAGAAGCCCTGAGTTCAAATCTTTTCTTAGACATTTATTAGTTGTTTGAATTTAGACAAGTCACTTAATCTCTCTCAACCTCATTTTTCTCATTTGAAAATATCTATCTTATAGAATTGTTGTGAGGATCCAGTGAGTACATATATACAATACATTGCAAATCTGAGAGTTCTATATTAATAATATAATTTCGCAACAATATTATTACAATATTAATAAAATAATATGCTAGTTATTATTATCTCCATTGACTTTTAGTCCCAGAACACATATAGAAAACTGGTAGGAGGAAATGGACAAAAGGCCCTCAAGCATTGTGTCTAAGGATGGTCCTAACCTTTTCCTTCAGTTGCACCCTCTTGGCCTAATACCTAACATATTCCAAGGGACTATTCATAAAAAAATCAAAAATGTTGCAAAAGAATATTCTTCTCCTCACTTGAATACTGTGCTTTTCTCAGTCATTACAAAAAATTTGAACTGAAGAGTGAATCTGAATTAATACAGTTGTTAACCTGGAAGATCACAGGATTCTAAATGTAGTAACCTTGAAGTTTAACGTTGTTTTTGTGTGTGAAATCTCTGTATGACATGGTCCTCTCAAAGCAGAAATATAATTTTACTTGAGGACATTAGGGTCAAATTAATTTAGGCAAAAATTTTCATGATAACTATTCAGCTCCATTTTTTCTACTATAAAGTACCTGTCCCTCCAGAAAGATTTCACCATTGAGGATACCAGATTATTTTCTTTTCTTTTCTTTTCTTTCCTAAGCTAGTTTCTCTTTATTATTCATCTTGTTTCCCTAGTTTCAAGGTGACTATATATTTTAGAAGTTGAAATGTGGATGTGTAAGACATAGTTATGTATTTAAATACATTTTATATATTGATGTATAAATTACTATTAAAATATATTGCTTACATGCTGAATATATATATTAATGACTAAGTCTATAAGAATAACCCTATGCTAGTGTCTTATCCTGGCACTGAAATTCCAGAAGGAAACTCAACTCATTGGAAGTTTCCAATGGCTGGTGTTCCAACAATGTTATTTTAATAAGAATCATTTATATAAAACTGTCATTTATATAAACCTATAAGATTTGCAACTTACTTTATGAATCTATATTATCCAATTCTATCAATCCTCTCAATTAGACTTTGTTATTATCCCCCATTTTACTGATGAGGAAACTGTTGCAGACAAGAGTTTAAGTGTTTTGCCCAGGGCCACATAGGTAGTAAATATCTCAGACTGGATTTAAAATTAGGTCTCCCTCAATTCCAATAGACTTGAAATAGAAAGTGTTATTCACATCCAGAGAGAGAACTATGGATACTGAATGTACATAGAAGCATAGTATTTTCACCTTTTTATTTATTTGTTTGCTTTTTCTTTCTCGTAGCTTTTCTCCTTTTGGTCTGATTTTTCTCATACAACATAACAAATATGGAAATATATTTAAAAGAATTACACAAGTTTAACCTATATGAAATTGCTTGCTGACTTGGAGAAGGGGGAGATAAAGGAGGGAGGAAGAAAAAATTGTAACACAAAATCTTATAAAAATGAATGTTGGCAATTACCTTTACATATATTTGAAAAAATAAAATGCTATTGAGAAAAAATAAATAAAATAAAATCAGGTCTTCCTGCCTCCAAGTCCTGTACTCTAAAAGCTCAAGATGATATATATTCATATTCATATTCAACTTTAGTTGAATCATCTAATCTTATGCAGAAACACCCAGACTTCTTAGCTAGCTTATTGAGGATTAGATGTTTTGTGGTTCTAGTCTGACTGGGGCAAATGAAAAAGTTCATGCTTGAGTCAGAGGAAAGAATAAAGCCTCTGCCTACGACAACTTTGATTTCTTTCTGCTAGCATAAATGCCATCTGAGTAATATCTACAGTTCAGGAGAAAAAAGCTGAAGTTTTGATAATTTTGTGGTTAAACAAAGACAAAAGGATTTGGTCAAAAATGTTTGCTTGAGATCAAAAAATTCTGGATTATTCCACTAATGGCCACTGTCCCATGTTTCTTTCAGATACCATTGTTCTCATCGCTTCAATAGCAGTTGTTTCTGCAAAAACTCAGGGTAATATTTTTGCAACATCTGCACTCAGAAGTCTTCGTT
The DNA here is from genome assembly GCF_016432865.1 of Antechinus flavipes. Classification (NCBI taxonomy): domain Eukaryota; kingdom Metazoa; phylum Chordata; class Mammalia; order Dasyuromorphia; family Dasyuridae; genus Antechinus; species Antechinus flavipes. The sequence goes on from NC_067401.1 coordinate 241,381,298, forward strand.
TCCTACAGATCCTCCGCATGGTGCGTATGGACCGAAGAGGAGGAACTTGGAAATTATTAGGTTCAGTTGTCTATGCTCACAGCAAGGTAAGTTTGTTTTTTGCATCACAGGTCAAAATTTGTTCAAGCATTTCATTGGATACATGGCACAGTGGAAAAGAAGATTGAATGTGAAACCATAGGTTCAAATCCCCTGAAATCATCCTTCCAGAGCCTGTTTTCCCTTATGTACAATGAAAAATTATATTATATAGATAGACATAGATATTTATATATATATATATATATATATACACACACACACACACACACACACAACATAAGGACACTATAGAGAAAGCATTTTGTAATCCTTAAAGCATTATGTAAATATGAAATGTCAATTAATTGTTTTTTATAATACATAATTAAATTAACAAATAAACATATCAGTTTAATTCTAAATCTGGATGTTAGATGCTGATTAATGCTGATCTGCTATATGTTGGTCAGTAATGTTTTTTGCAAAATAATCATAAATAATATACCGACCCGATGCATTGTGATGTGGAATGTAAGTGCCTTTGTTGATGTAATCTGTACAGCTAAAAATTCTCCATCTATAATTAAATATAAGATTCAGTGTGATACATTAAACAGAATGTTGAGCTTGGGTATGAAAACCTGGGTTCAAATTCTTCATTTGACATTTACTAGCTGAAGTGGGCAAATCACAACTTATTTGTGCCCTAACACTTATGTATTAAATTATAAGTTGATTATGGTCTACATTAATGAAGGGAGTTTTCATATCAGAAGTTTTTCATAATCATAGAATTCCTTCACATATAAATGAACATATATATTTCTTTTTTATCTTTCCTATTTAAAATTCTTTCATTCCTTTTGTATCTAGGAATTAATCACAGCTTGGTACATAGGATTTTTGGTTCTTATTTTTTCATCTTTCCTTGTCTACCTGGTGGAAAAGGATGCAAATAAACAGTTTTCTACTTATGCAGATGCTCTCTGGTGGGGCACAGTAAGTATCAAAATAATCATTTGTTTAATCATTGGATGAGTGCTATGCAATGTTGTTTGTGAATATTTCCATCAAAAGTTACTAACTTCAGGGAAACAAGTTTAGTATATATGTACCATGTTAAGGATAAACAAATGAAAAATATAACAGTGGCATGAAATAAAACAGACATGCAAAGTAAAAAATAGAAGTCTGTCTATCTATCTATCTATCTATATATATGTGTATATATATATACATATATATGCATATGTACATATATATGAGCATAAAAAGTGAACTCGATCATTTGAACTCTTAAAATCTCTCTGTAATATATAAATGCTGTAATATTTCAGAAAACTCTTATTTCCTTGACATAAATATACTCTCTACTTGAGCAGATCTCATTCTCTCAGTTGCTTAATAAATAATAATCAATCAGTATTTATTAAGCACCTACTACATGCTAGACATTATTTCTGACACTAGAGATAAAAAGACAATAATAAAATAATTTCTGTCCTCAAGGATATCATATTTTATTGGAGGAAACAACATTTGACATAGAAAAAACAGATAGAAAGATAGATGGATGCATGGATGAATAAATACAAAGTATATTTTTTAAAATACAACTAATTCATTTTAAGTATTATAAATACTCAAAACAACTACAAAGGACCTAGGAATAAAGATACAATCTGCCTCCAAAGAAAGAACTGATAAGTAGAAGTATAATATGGTATGTGTGTGTGTGTGTGTGTGTGTGTGTGTGTGTGTGTGTGTGTATGATGTATATACATTTATTTGTATATTTACATATATTTGTATATAATGGTAATCATCTCTAGGATAGGGGGAAAGGAGGGGAAAAAATATAAAAATGCATAGCAGAAAAAGGAACCCTAGAAAGCAGAATAGCTTTGAAAACAATGTACAATATTTTTTTAAAAAGTAAATATTCTGAAATGTAAATTCATGGTTTTTATAATGATCCTCTTTTTATGTTGTGCTATATACATGGAAATGTTCTTTTTTGTCTTTATGTATTTAAGTCCAAGATGAATATTAAAAATATATATATAAAATAAATCTGGAGAAGGAGCATTAGGAACTGAGAATATAAGAAATGGCTTTAAAGAAAAGACTTCAAATAGAATGTGTCATATGAGCAGCATTTTGAAGGAAACAAGAAATTCAGTAAAGTTAAAATGGGAATGAATTTCAGGCAAGGAGAACAGTCAGTGCAAAGATGCAGAAATGGGAGCTGGTGGGTCATGTGTGAACAACAGAAAGAAAGGCAGTGAAATACAAAAAGAGCATTAGCATTATTACATAATAAGGGTGGGAGGCAGGTAGAGTCCAAGTTTTGAAATACTTTAATGGGTAAACAGAGAAGTTTAGATTTTGTTCTTCAAGGTATTCAGAAATCATTGGGGTTCTTTAATTAAGAGAGTGACACGATCACTCCCATAATTTATGAAAATCAGTTTTGATTACTCTGTGGATAAACAAAAAGGAAAATGTCACTGAGAGACAGAGACAGAGAAAGACAGAGGCAAACAGAGAAAGAGAATACAGAAGAAAAAAGTGGTTGACAATGGCAAGAGCTTCAAGAATTATTATGGTCAAAAAATTGAAACGAGACAGAGAGAACAATTAGGAGCCCATTGCAATATCGGAGGCAATGTGTTTGAACTAGAGTGGTGATTGGAGTAGTAGAGAGAAAGAAATGGATGCACAACATACTGTGGAAGTAAACATTTTAGTAATTGTTTAGATATGTAAAATGAAGGATGGTAAACTATCAAAGATAATGCCAAGGTTGCAAATTTAGGATTGAAAGGATGGTAGCACAATTGAGAGAAATAGAAAAATTTGAAAAGGGGGGTGAGTTTGAATGAAAAGATAATGATTTCAATTTTGGACATGTTGAGTTTGAGATACCTCAGGGTTATCCAATTTGATATATCCAGGAGAAAATTGGAGATGTACAACTAGAATTCAGGAATGAAACTAAATAGAATATATAGATAGAAAAGTCATCTGATAGAGATTGAAATCCATGAGAACTCATGAGATTGACAAAGAGAAAGGATAATTTAGGAGTTCTTAACCTAGTGTCCATGAGGATCCATTAACCTGGAAGTAGGGGAAATTACATCACCAACTTCTAATTAAAACAATGTTTCCTTCAAGTATTAAAAAAATGTGATTCTGAAAAGGGATTCATAGGCTTGATCAGATGGCCAAAGGAGTCTATAACACATTTTATAAGTTTGAAAAATTTATACTATAGAAAAAGAATAGCAAAAGGCATCACACAACCTTAAAATGAATCCATAGAAAAGGGTATAATATGAAAAATGAGCATACAGAGGAGACTGAGAAGAAATGTCCATACAGGTAAGAGGAGAACAGTGTCATAAAAACTCAAAGAAGAAAGAAAATCCTGAAGGAGTAAGTAGTCAATAGAATTGCTTCCAAATTTATTATAACCAAAAGAGTCATCAACCTATTAAAAAAAAAAAATCCGATGATAAGCCAATAGATATGCATTCTATCCCCAGAGTTCTCTTGCTTAGCAGGGCCTGTTAGATTTGGGCTATGCTGACTTAGTCTTCAAGAATGATAAGGCATTAATTTATATATTTATATACCCCTCCAGTCCATTAAAAATTTCTCAGTCACAAAGAGGTTGTAAGTGGAAAAAAGTTTCAAAAGTCCTGTTATAAATAACATTGATCATTTTCTAAATATTATTGTTAAATAGAAGTGGAGAAAATGCAACACTTATTTATATAAAAACAAGCAAATAAAAGACAGAAATTTCCATTTTCATTAACATGATAAAAATCATTTATCCAAATGAAGAACTAGGTTTTTTTTTTTTTGCTTTTTCCCCTTTTTTTCCTCAGTATTTTATTTTTCCAAATATATGCAAAAATAATTTAAATGTTCACTTCTGTAAAACTCTGTATTCGAAATTTTTCTCCCTCTCTCCCTCACCTTCCTCTTTCCCAAGATAGCAAGCACTCTAATATAGGTTAAATATATGGTATTCCTTTAAATATATTTCTATATTTGTCATGCTGTGCAAGAAAAATCAAAAGGAGGGAAGGGGAGCCACAAGAAAATAAACAAACATAAAGATGAAAATACTCTACCTTTATCCACATTCATTCTCCATAGTTTTCTCTCTGGATGCAGATGGCATTTTCCATCCAAAGTCTATTGGAATTGACTTGAATCACCACATTGTTGAGAAGAGTCAAGTCCATCACAGATGATCATCACATAATCTTCTTGTTGTTCTCTATGCTTTCCTGGTTCTTCTCAGCATCAGTTCACGTAGTCTTTCCAGACTTTTCTGAAATCTGCTCATCATTTCTTACAGAACAATATTTCTTTACATTCATATACCATAACTTATTTGGCCATTCCCTAGCCGATGGGCATCTCCTCAATTTCCAATTCCTTGTCATTACAAAAAAGAATTGCTACAAACATTTTTGCATATATGGGTCCTTTTCCCTTTCTTAATTATCTGTTTGGGATACAAACACAATGTCAAGATTGCTGGTTCAAAAGTTATGCACAGTTTTATAACTCCTTTGGCATGGTTCTAAATTATTCTCCAGAACGGCTGTATTATTTCACAACTCTACTTACAATGCATTAGTGTTCCAGTTTTCCCACATCCCTTCGACATTTATCATTATCTTTTTCTCTCATTTTAGTCAATCTGACAGGTGTGAAGTAGTTCCTCAGAGTTGTCTTAATTTGCATTTCTCTAATCAATAGTGATTTAGAGCATTTTATATGACTTAAAATGGCTTTCATTTCTTCATCTGAAAATTTTTCCTATTCTTTGACCATTTGACAATTGGGGAATGATTGTGTTCTTATAAATTTGAGTCAGTTCTCTATATATTTTAGAAATGAGGCTTTTATCAGATACACTGGCTGTAAAAAAATTTTTCTGTTTTCTGTTCCCTTCTGATCTTGGTTACATTGACTTTGTACAAAAACTTTTTAATTTAATGTAATCAAAATTATTCATTTTGCATTTCACAATACTTTCTAGTTCTTCTCTGGACATAAATTCCTCCCTTCTCCACAGATCTGACAAGCAGATTATCCCCTTACTGTACTAATTTGCCTGCATTATCAACCTTTATATCTAAATCATGAACTTTAGAGTCATTTTTAATGAAGAAAATGTAACCACTTTCCCAATAAAAATTAGATCCAAGGAAGTATTTCTATTCTTATAATACTAGTATCATTTGATATACTTCCAGAAGTGCTATCTATAACATAAGGTAAGAAAAATAACTTTAAAATTACCATCCACAAAAAAATAGATAATATAAATATCTGATGGTATATGGCATCCTATGACTGTCAACAAAAATAAAATTGAACATTTAAGAAAAAGAATGATAATACATTCCAGAGAAAGAACTGATGACATCTGAAAACACACTAAAACATAATATTTTTTACTTATGTTGTTTCTTCTTGTTTTTATTTTGTTTAACTTTCTTCCACTAAAAAAATAAAGCATCAAAAGACTCAGTGAAGAAATGTATTCCTAATGAAATGTGTTAGAATTGTTCAGACTAGATGTGTAAATCCTGTGGGGTTTTTTTCTTTTCATTCTCTTATAGGCTCACAAACTTTATCTCTTCATTTTTTGTAATATCAAAATATACTTATTTGGGTGTTATCTTTAATTAAGCATGTCAAATAGGAATTATTTTGTGAAAATGTAAAGTATCTTCAATTGTCCAATACTTTTACAAACTTCTTTGATTTCACAACAGATCCATTATAACACCACAAACATTTATTCCACAAAGGTGAATTCTCTAGAAAAATCATTAATAACTTTTATTATACCTTATAGACTAAAAAAGAAAATGAAAATAAATTGACATTTCAATACTGGCAAAAATTTTTCTGCTATCTGAATCAAAGACAAATAGATCTATTATTCATATACTCAAGTGCATCTGCAATCTCATTGATTGGAAATTCGATTCAAGTTTCAGTGTGTCAAAATCAGTTATCCCTCATTCAAGCCCGTGGTTGCAAAACCACAATATTTGAATTCTTCATGGATGGATTCATAATCTCATTAGTTGTCAATACTACCATCTCCTGTGCAGATTGCAATTTTTCAATACCTTTCCATCTCATGAGATTACTGCCCACATCTTTCTGTCAATCTTCCATAAAGGATTCCCCACCCCCCTCAGTTCCATGGAGGGTATTTTCTAATGTTTTTTCTATTCCATGGAAAATACAGCATCAGATTGTCTGTTGTATCTCATCCTCATCTCATGTATGACTCACCCAATTTTCATACACATCCTGTTTCTTACTTTTTCTATGACTCTTTTTGCATGACAGCATTGTTTATATGTTGCCACCCTACTTGAATTCACCATGAACATTTCTGTGCTCATTATGTCAACAAAGTCTTTGACATTGTCAGATGGTCCTGCATCAGAAACTGATGGTCTTACATCAGTAGAAATGTTATTAAAGAAGTGTCATTGCCATCTGCTTTGCTGCTGCACTCTATAGACCATGAAGCCTTTCCATCTGACTTGCAGATGAAACCTATATGTTTTGTCTCTCCCATTAGAATGTGTGTTCCTTAAAATTAGTGACTGTCTTACTCTTCTATTTTTAATCCCAGATGGTCCTTGAGAGTACGACCTTGATACAGATTTTAGTTGGGATAATATTGAAATGTTCTGGGCCTTGATATAATTAATTTATAAGCATCTGTGAACTGGAAAACTTGAAGAAGTCCCCCATCTATAAGAAATTTTCATACTATCATAGGGAATTCTTCTTCTATTTAGATTCCATGCAAGACATTCTTCATGCAATTGCAAATGACTTAAGTGAGCATATGTCTCCCTGTTTTGTGCCTTGCTTGATGTTGACTCAGAGTAGACTACAAAACAAAGTTTTTCCATGGTCACATCTGCTACAGAATTTTATATGAATGCATAGGAGATAGATTCTTTGAAGAGAAATTTTAAGATATATCTTGTTGTATTGAAACAGATTTTTCTAATCAATAAATAGAGCAAAATTTTGTTTTCTATATTTTAGTCAGTTATATGATTAGGAAGATATGATCTGCTATAGAAATTATATACAAAAAATATCTACTCCCTTCTCTTCCTTTCATCATAAAAGCTTTTGATGCATGCACAGACCATTCTCTTAAATGTGTTATATAGATCAAGAAGCAGTCATATAGTTTAAAACTGCTGGCATGTTTTTTATCACTTTCTTGGGCTTTTGTCTTGTTTTATTAAAATCTAATCTGTTATCTTCTCCATTATTTTCAAATTTTTTACCCATTAAGATATCTTGAAAATCAGTGCCAAATTACCTTTAAAATTGTTTTATCCCCAATGCAGATTTCTCTTATTTTAATATAGTCAGGTCCAGCAACACTTATAAAAATAATCTTAAACACCATTGTACTTGTAATTGGATACTGATTTGGCAGGATCCGTTTATCAGTATTAATGAGAATAAAGTATTACAAAAATACTAACAGGTCTGTTTTTTTAATGTCTGCTTTGGTTTGTTTGTTTTCTTCTCATCTTCTAATAATATCTACAAGTGTTCTCAGGATAATGTGCTAAACTGGGTCTCAATGACTTTCCCTTTGTATTTATTTTCTATATTTTGTATTTAAACATCATGTGTTTATTTTGCATATTTCTCCTTTTTTAACCAAAAAATATATTAACCACTGATAGACACTAGGTAATAATGAGATGAGCAAGATAGTGCCTGTTCTCAAGGAGATTATATTTTTTTAGAGAGGAGACAACATAACACGATGTAACATCCTAGCATGATACATATTTATTAACTGCCTAGTATATGCCAGGCACTGTGCTAAGCACTGGGGATTATTTTGTTTATTTCTAATATAAACTTATAAATGTATATATTGCTTTACCTGATTCAAAATAAGTCCTTGAAGACAGAAATTGCTTTATTTTTGTCCTCATAAGCCCAGAACCAAGCATAGAGCCTTCTACATGGTAAGTGCTTAATAAATGTTAGTTGTTTTACTCATTTAGTAAGGGTAGAGCCTTTTTTCCCTTCAACTGATTGCTAATGTTTTGTGAAGAAATATTATTTGTATTCCTCCATCATATTTTCTCATTATGTTTTGCAAATGATGTTGTAATTGAAGCTAGTGGCGCTTTGGATACCATGTGTCTTGACTAAGAGAAAACACTTTACTAGATGAGGTGATTTCTGATCCCTTGATTTTCTCATCATAATGATTTAATTTGCCTGGCTAAAGAGAGCTTGTAAATTATCCTTCTATTTATCTATAATTGATTTTGTTATGTCAAGAATGTCAATATGGATATGGTTCCTTTCTTCTGATAGATTCTGTTTTTAACAATCAGGAGATAAAGATAGTATGTTAACATACCAGAATAACAATACGAAACTAATATTTGTAAATAATTTAAGAACTCTATTATCCTTAGCTTTTGTCTAACCTGCATCCCTTTTTTTTCTACCCTTCTGATACTATCAGCATTGAAGAATAGGACTAAGAGATACTTTGCATTTTTATCTAGTTCATCTCAGCAAAAAAAAAAAAAAAAATGTCACTTAATAATAATCAACCTTCTGGTGAAGATCCTCTCTGCAATGATCTAAGGTAGCCCTCAGATAGCAGACATAGGTTTTAATTAGGCCTGTATATAAAACTTGTTCAAATTGGTTAGACCTGTCAGAGCTTAAGCTCCAAGGATGGTATTTTTTTTTTCAATCAATAGCACTTACTAAGCTTCTAATATGTGTCTGGCATTATACCAAGTGCTTCAGATGCAAAGTGGCAAAAACAATCCTGCCTTCAAGAAACTCACAGTCCAATGGGGAAGGCAATTATATATAAATAGCTACATAGAAGCAACATACAGAATAAGTAGAAAGGAACTTCACAGAGAAAGGCTGGAATAGCTAGAATTGATCAGGAAAAACTTTAAATAGGAGGTGATTTTCTTTCTTTTTTTTTTTTAATAGCTTTTCATTTACAAGTTATATGCATGGGTAATTTTATAGCATTGACAATTGCCAAACCTTTTGTTCCAATTTTTCCCCTTTTTCCCTCCACCTCCTCCCCTAGATGGTAGGATGACCAATACATGTTAAATATGTTATAGTATAAATTAAATACAATATAAATATACATGTCCAAACTGTTATTTTGCTGTACAAAAAGAATCAGACTCTGAAATATTGTACAATTAGCCTGTGAAGGAAATCAAAAATGCAAGCAGGCAAAAATATAGGGATTGGGAATTCAATGTAATGGTTCTTAGTCATCTCCCAGAGTTCTTTCACTGGGCATAGCTGGTTCAATTCATTACTGCTCCATTGGAACTGATTTGGTTCATCTCATTGTTGAAGAGGGCCAGATCCATCAGAATTGATCATTATATAGTATTGTTGTTGAAGTATATAATGATCTCCTGGTCCTGCTCATTTCACTCAACATCAGTTCGTGTAAATCTCTAGGAGGTGATTTTCAAGCTGAACCTTCCATGCAATGATACTATATCCCAGGGCATGACACAATAACTGGCATAGAGGGCACTTAATAAATATTTATTGACTGAGTCAAGTTTTGAATCTAGGATTTCATTAGTTCAGAGAACAAAAAATCAGTATTCTTTAACTTAGGAGTTCCTAACCTAATCTGTGAACTTGGGTGGATGGAGAGATAGATAAATGGATTGATGGAAAGATAGAAAAATATAGATAGATAAATAGGTAGATAGGTAAATAAGTAAATATGGATGGAGAAAGAGGCAGAGAGAGATGGATATATTAGGTGGACATTTAAATAAACAGATAAATGAATGGTTAGATAGATATAAGGAAAGAAAGACAAAGATAGATGGATACATAAGTAGAATGTAAATAGATAAATGAATAGATGATAGATAATTATATTTCAATATAATTAGTTTTCTTTGGAAGCATATATATTCATTTTATGTATTTAAATGTATAATGTTTTAAATGATATAAGGGTTTTTTTAAATATGTTATTCTGAGATGGAGTCCATAAGCTTCACCAGACTGCCTGAAGGATCTATGACACAGAAAAAAAAGTTAAGAATCTTGATTTAACTTGAAACTTTTTTTTCCTTTAACCAAAAGAATAAATAGACATTAGAATATGCCATAACCACAAGTCCTCTGTTAATGTAATCATTTAATTTTCTTCTATTACTTTCTCCCAACTCCCACCACTCCAAACACACTCAAGCATTAATGGACATTTTGCATTGTGTATACACACACACACACACACACACACACAAGAGAGAAAGAGAAACACATGCGCACAAACTCACATACAACTAAAAAAAGGCAGTTGTTTTTTTTTTTTTAAAAAGGGCAGTTAAACTGACAAAATGGTTGCTTAAAATACCTTTTTGTGTACAAGGCAAATGAAAATATATGACTCATGGGAAGATAAACTGTGTAAACTGAGAAAACAGAAGATTTTTCTTGCCAACAAAAGGAAGACAATTGATTAACCAAACCTTGAAAGCTACAAATTTTTATTCATTTGTGATATTTTTCCTTTACTCTTTTTTTAGAGAATTCTAATGTATTTAAATTACTAAGACACACAAATGAATTCTTACCATTAAAATTCAATTTCTGGTGGGCTCAACCTGGCAGAATCTTTATCCTCCTTTCCCATTAGCATTCCTTTTTTTTCCCTCCCTATTAATAAGAATCGCTGTATTGTGTGTTAAACAGTATGTGGGAAACTCTTAATATGCCTCTCACTTAGTCACCAGCTTGTTTCTTTTACCAGAATAACTCACATAGTGTTTTCTTAAAAGGTCATATCTGTGACATCCCAAGGGAAGTCAACATGCTTTCATTGATTTGTTTATTTGTAGTGATACTATTTTGACTGATGATATACTTTTTTGAATGTATATTTTTTTATCTTTTTTAATATATTTTGAATGGCTTTCTCTTTGTAAATGTGTCTGTGTGTGTCTTTCTGTATGTGTCTCTGTCTCTGTGTGTATGACTCTTTCTGTGTATCTCCGTCTCTTTTTCTGTGTGTGTTTCTCTCTATCTCTGTCTCTTCCTTCCTTCCTCCTTCCTTTAACTTTTCCCCTCCATCTCTCCCTCCCTCCCTCTCTCTTCCTTCCTTTTTCTCTCTCTAATTCTTTCTCTTTCTCTCTCTCTCTTTTTCTCTGTCTCTCTCTCTGTTTGTCTCTCTCTCTCTCTCTCTCTCTCTCTCTCTGTGTCTCTCTCTCTCTCACATACAAACATGCAAGCATGCACATGCACTCACACACTATTTTTGAATAAGAGTAAAAATCTCTCAAGATTCTGAGCTTCTAGAATTACAAAAACTGCTCTCCACACTGTATGTTTGTTGATATTGATTCATCAAATGAATCAATCTAAAAACTAAAAGTTGTCACTATGGGTACAGAAGCAGAGATTTTCATTTTATAAAAGGTAAGAGTTAAATGGAAGGCCTTTCTCTTCTTGATATTTTACAAAGAACATCCCTCAATGACTCATCTCTAAAGTGCAAAGATGAAAGAGATTTCACTTATAAAAGGACTAAGATCCTGACACAAATGAATGACTGTATTCACTATCAAACAAAGATTCTAAATGTAAAATGTAAACCTTCCATGTTGAAGGTCAAGGAAATTTGATCTCAAAGCCAGGGTTCAGATCAAAACAGGAGAAAATATTATATTTAACTAACAGATAACAAAAGGTAAAAATGTCAGACCAATAAGCTTGAAAGTAGTAGGCATCTAATTGTACACCTGAAGACACAGAGTATGTCAATTTGATGGAGAAGAAATAGAATAAGACTAGAAGTTAAAAGTCTTGAGTTCTAGTGTCATCTCATGAGTTATAGACTAATTACCAATTCATCTTAGTGAAAAGATTTTCTACACTAGTAATTTCCTAGGACTCAAAAGACTGTTTTTTCTACTCCAACTCTCTGCCCCCTCCTTGAAAAAAAAAAGCCTAAGAAAATTAAAGAACAGAAGTAAAAGATATCTCTATCATGTCTTCTTATGCATATTCATACACGTATGCTTAAGTAAAACTATTTTTACATAAAATCAGAGTGCCTTTAAATTGTTCTACCATATAAAAATATTTTGGTGAAACCTCATGTGTAACATAAAAGCTTCTCAAGCTATAAAGAATAAGACCTCTTAAAAGAGGACCCATCCTAATATTAACTCATATATACTGTTTCAATTCATTTCCTAAAAAGTAGCCTCTACATTGAATACACTGAATAAAAGAAATTATTAGCTTATAACAAAAAGATTAGTTCTTTCGCCAACACTAATGTGACCAAGTACTTCTACCACAAATACTCCTAGGATGGTTAAATGTATCATCATAATTTATCAAAACCCTTTTTTCATAAATGATGCATACCTAATTATTATGAATCTGTTTTTTTATTTTCTTTCTCTTTTTTTTTTTTTTTTGCTAAGACAATTGGAGTTAAATGACTTGCCTAGGGTCACACAGCTAGGAAATGTTAAGTGTCTGAGGACAGATTTGAACTCAGGTCCTCCTGACTTCAGGGCTGGTGCTCTATCCACTGTGCCACCTAGCTGCCCCTGTTTATTTTCTTTGGTAATCTTACACTCATGCTCACTCTCACCTATATATCTCTGCATTCTTCAGTATCAAAATAGACAGTTGACTTCTATTAGATTTGCTTTAAAAATCTGAATGTCCTGTCAACATTTTGAACTCATGTGTTCTAAATGGAAGACATCTTTTCCCCTAAACTCCTTCTCCAAACATCCCTATTACTGTTGAAAGCATCATTATTCTTCCAGTCACCCACATTTATGACTTTAGAATCATCTTTGACTGGTTTTTTTTTTCTGTTTCATCCTGTTCCATATACATTTGAGTGAAAATTTTGTCCATTTTGCTCCAATAATATCTTGTCATATTTGGTCCTTTTCTCTATCTGCCACAATATCCTAGTTCAGGCTCTTGTCACTTCTTGCCTACACTTTTACAAAAACCTTCTAATTGGTATTTATCCTTCAAGGTTTGCATTTTTTCCTCATCCAACCTCCATACAATTGCCAAAATAATCTTCATAAAACATAGGCTACACTACATCACTTACCTGCTTAAAATTCTTCCCTGGATCCCTATTACCTTTAGAATAAAACACATACTCCTTGGCCTGGCAATTAAAATCCTCTACAATCTAACTGCAACCTACCTGTCAAGTATTATATAACTTCCCTTTCTGCAATGTATAATCCAATCAGAGTGGTCAACTAGTGGATCCCATCTCAATATTTCTTCTCCCATCTCAATGCCTTTGTCTCAACTATTCTCATGCTTAAAAAAAGCATTCTTTCCTCACCCTCCCTTTTAACATACTCAGCTTCCTTCAAAGCTCAGTTCAACCTTCACATCCTAAACATTTTCCTGTGCTTCTTTGCTTCTCAATTATCTTAATATTTACTTATGTGTTTTATATATTTTAAATCTTCCTTGATGTTCTGCTGACAGTTTTGTTTTGTTTTTTTCTTTTTATTTTCCTTTATTGTCTTATTCTATTTTGTTTTTTCTAATTTTATATTTAGTTTAATTTTTTAATTAAAATTAGAGAACAAATAAAAATGAAGTATTAAATGATAAATATTAATTTATTGAAATCAGAAAAAAACCTATGTGTATGCAAATTATATAACTTAGTAAAATATAAGTTCTTAGAGGACAGAAATCCATTTTTATTTTATCCAGTACTTGGCATGTGCCTTAGTGTTTTAAAAAATGCTTAATATATTTAGGGAATTGAATTAAACAGAATAAAATCCAGTGCTTAAACTCTAGCACTTTCTCTTATTTTTCCCACCCCTTGAATTTTTTAAATTTTATTTTTAATCTATGAAATAAAACAAGCATTTCTATAACAGTGAAACCAAAAAAAAAAAAAAAAAAAGATGATTGCACATGAAACTGCATATCTCTTATATATAATTTGTCATTCTTTTTAAATATATAATAAAGTTATCATGAAAATTATTTTTTCCATTTTTTCTCCTTCCTTTCCCTCATCTGTGTTATCACAAAGCAGTAAGGGAGAAAATAACAGTCATAAGTCTACCAAAGGAGACATCAAATTTCCCATTTCAGTGTTTAATCCTCTGCTATTCAATGGCTACATAGAGAGCTAGACTTGGAGTCACAAAGATTTGACTTCAAATCTAGCCTCAGACACTTATATCCAGTCTCAGACACTTATTTACAAGCTCTGTGACTCTAAATAAGTCACTTAACTTCTGTCTGCCTTGCTTTTCCCAATTGCAAAATTGGGACAATAATAACACTTATCTCCCAGCATTACTGTGAGCATCAAATGAAATCATATTTGTAAAACATTTACAATGCTTGGCACTGTAAAAAGTAGATGCTTGATAAGTGCTTTGTTTCTTTTCTCCTCTGGATGAAAATTATTTAATTCATTGGGGTTTATTTTTGCTTTAGTTAAGCTGTACTAGTGAATTGCACAGTTAGTCAAGGTTTTCTGAATAAAAGATAAAATCATTGCTTCTTCATCATATTGGTCATCCCAGAGCACTATGATGATTTGGTAGAGTTATCAGGCATCAGCTACTTATATCTTTTGCTCAATATCTCTGGGGTTCAGTCACTGGCAAAAGAGAGGGAACTCATTGGTATTCCTAAGCATAATGGAGCCTGAAGTGTTCTCAGGAGCTCTACAGAGAAGAAGTAGGTTTTATGTCATCTTGTTTCCTACAGCTCAAAAGCCAATGCACAACCTTATTTAAAACCATTTATGATGGCAAAACAAATATGACAAGATGCAATCAATACTGACTTGACCTGCCATTACAATTGGTGGTTATCTCAGAAGGTCAGTGTTCTTTTCTAGAGGGTTAAACTAATGAAGAATTTTCCAGAGAGCACATCTATCAACTATGTCAATAAAGATAATAGGTGTCCTAAATGCTGTCAAAGATGATGTGGCTGAAATGCTTCCAAAGATAATGGGTCATGAAGATCATGTCTACAATGCCTTCTTTTTCTCTGAAAGTGGGCTGCTTATTAATAGAGTATAAAACAGGAATCAGATTTGGTGTGCAATTCTGGATATGTAGCCCAATGGATATATTATTATCCCATTGTTTCATAGATGAAGAAAAGCAGGAGGGAGGAAGAAAAGTATTGAGAACATTACAAGAACTTCTCATATAACTTTGTATAAACACTCACTTAAAAAAAAAAAAACACCAAATTTTTATTGAGTTTAGCAAGCCAAAAGTCAGAAAGATTGTAGAAAGATAGAAATAAGCTTTTGGTCAGTTCAATATTAAAGGACAGTTTCCTCCTTTAATTCAAACAATGTACAAAGTATGAAGTGATAAATATTGGGCATTTTGTAATTACTAAGAAAAGCTTTGGAGGGTTTTTTTACGTGTAGCTTAAACCATGGAAAATCACAGATAGAGCAAAAGGTAGATTGACCTCTAAGTAGAGTGAGTCAGTGCAGATGTAGGGGAAAGCTATGCCTCCACCATACAAATTGTTACCAATATCAAGCATCAGATACAGGAAAAAACTCACAATTTTACATATAGCCAACATCAGTGAGAGAAAATGAAATTGCTGTTTTTTCTAATTAATCAAGCAAGCAAACATTTATTAAATATCTACTATATGCTAAGCACTGTTAGTTTTCAGGGAATTTTCATTCTATCAGTGAAAACAACACATGTACATATAAATATATATGGAACATACGTGAAATAAATACAGTTATCCTTTCCACATTGCAATTTTCCTGATCATGGAAGGGCATAAGAAATTAAATAAAAATTTGAGGGAAGTTTTGTGGAAGCCTCACATGACATGTGAAAACCAAAAGAAAACACAAAATGTTTAGAAACTCAGAAATCCATAAAATACATGTATAGTATTATGTAATATCTTTTAATACATAATAATTTAGGTTTCTCTGGTACAAAATGAAAATAAAAAAATTTATGCAGATTTTCCAGATCAAAGGGTGCCATACCCCTACCACTTCCACAATATGGAAGGGATAACTATACAAAGTAACTTTGGAAGGAAGACAATAGCAACTAGGGATATGAAGAAACACTTTACAAAGAAGCCAGTGCTTGTGAGGTAAACTTCAAAGGAAACAGGATATTAAAAATCAGAGATGAAGAGAGATTGCCTTTTTGGCATGGAAGATGAGTAAGAAGAACATGGACACCAAATTTAGGTTAAATGCAATTATCAAACTAGGCTCTAGGGAATAGACAATGTCCCTCCTCTTGGGTGAGAGATGAGAGACTATGAGAGTAGAATATTGCATATGCTACCAGATATGCTCATTTTAATCTGTTAGGTTTTCTAACTAATTTTATTAAATTTCTTAATGCTTAATTTAATTTTCAATATTTCAGAGAATTCGTTAGGGATGAAACATATTTGGAAATCACTATAATATGTACAAAGTCAGCAAAAAATATCTTACTTTGAAGCACCATTCCCTTCCCAAAAGATGATGCTGAATCTTTCCGGATAGTTAATTCTTGGTTGTAATCCTAAATCCTTTGCCTTCCAGAATATGGTATTCCAGGACCTCCAATCCTTTATTGTAGAAGCTCCCAGATCTTGAGTAATCCTGATTGTTGCTCCTTCATACTGAAATTGTTTTTGTCTGGTACCTTGCCGTACTTTTTTCCTTGAGATTGTAGTTTTGGAGTTTTGCAGTAATGTTTCTTGGGATTTTCCTTGTAGAATTTCTTTCTGAAGGTGATTGATGGATTCTCACCCTTCATTATAGTTTCCTCAAGGTCCTCCCCAGAATCCAACCTAGTAGCTTATCTCTATTGCTTCAAAAGTATGAGAGGGCAGTGAATGCTGAGTAAATGGAATCTAATCTAAGAGAACCCCAGAGCTGCTTGCAGGGGTCCTTGAACTACCGCCTGCGGGCCAGATGCAGCAGCTGAAGATGTTTATCCCCCTCACCCAGGGCTATGAAGTTTCTTTATTTAAAGGCCCACAAAACAAAGTTTTTGTTTTTACTATAGTCCGGCCCTCCAACAGTCTGAGGGACAGTGGAACTGGCCCCCTATTTTAAAAGTTTGAGGACCCCTGATGGGGTTATGAGTCTACCTCCTGGATATTGCCTCCTTGTGGTCATGGTAGGTATTAAGGTAGAGAATCTCTAAAGCATAGGAAGAAGGTAAAGAAGAGAATGTTAACATACCAAAGGGCATTCTGGGTTGTCACTCTCTCAGTTTACAAAATCCCACTCTCCCATACAATGGAGAGAATTGAATTGATATAGAAGAGACTACATGATACTTTCTACCAGACCCCCTTCTATCTTTCTAATCTTATACTTCTTCTCCCTACTACAATAAACATTTATTAAGCACCTATTAAATGCTAGGCATTATACTAAATTATGGGAAATTCAAAAAGAGGCAAAATCCAGTCCCTGCCCTCAGGGAGTTTACAACCTAATAGAGGGGGCAACATGAGAACAAATTTACACATAGCAAGAAAAATATAGGATAAATATATTTAAGAAAGGGGGAGCAATTTAATCATAACCTAGATACTGTTGTGCACATACAGAGATAGCTCCTATCTCTGAATCTTAATATTGATTGGCTAATTCCAAAAGCTAAAATGTTCTTTTTCCTGACCTCAGTCTCTTTGAACCCTGGTATTCCTCAAGATTCAACTCAAGCACCACATGAAGTCTTTCCCCAACTGCTTATGCACTCCTTTCTCAAAACTACCTCATATTTATTTCATATATATTCAGCAGATATATAAATATATGTGTGTTGTCTCCCTGATAGAATATAATCTCTTTGAAAATAGGGAAAGCTTCACTTTCTCCTATTGTAATCCAAGCACTCAACCCAGTATGTCACAGAAAATTAAGGCCCTGTAATCAAGAGGGTCAACTAAACACATCAGAACATGATTTAATAGAAAAGTATCTTTGCCTCTCAAACACGGTTCCCACATTTCTTTGTAAGTACTTAACTTTCATGCTCTGCTTGTTTTGTTTTTAGATTACATTGACAACGATTGGCTACGGAGATAAAACTCCCCTAACTTGGCTTGGAAGATTGCTTTCTGCAGGGTTTGCCCTCCTTGGCATTTCTTTCTTTGCGCTACCCGCTGTGAGTATCTTTGCAAAAAATCAAACAGATAAAATAAGCCTTTAAGGAAATGTTACATTGATCTTTCCATAATTTAACCTGTGTATCCAAATTATTTGCAAAAAAAGGAATACTTTTTTGGCATATTTTTTGTGATGGAATACTACTGTGCAATAAGAAATTATGAATTTAATAATTTTAGGAAAACATGGGGAAAAATTCATAAAATAATGAAAGATAAAATGAGCAGAACCCAGAGAACATTGTATATAGTAACAGCAATATTGTTTTAAGAATGACTTTGAATGAAAAAAATTGACTATAAGTACCCAAATTTACTATAAAAAGCCTGTGAAAAAGATATTATCTGTATCCAGAGTAAAAACTGATAAAATGAAATATGTATAGAATAATTTTACATATATATGGTATAATATATTTGTGTCTAATGGTAGTTATCTGGGGGGTGCAGAGAGAAGAAAAAGAGAAATTTACATAATTTTGTTGTATTTTTTTAAAGGAATAGCAAGTTGTTCATAGTAGAGTTGCAATCTTTTGCAATCTCTTGTGCAATCTTTTTTTTATTGTACTATATTATAGAAATGCTTGTTTTACTCCATAAATTAAAAACAAAATTTTAAAAGATAGATAGGTAGATTTATTTCAACTTTCACTAACTTTTTAAGTGTCTACTGGATAGTAATCAACTGTTACAGAATACTGGGGAACATACAGAGATTAAATGGCATTAAAAGTCTAATTAGGGTTACTTTGTTACTTAACCAGTATTTTTTATACTATCTAGAGGAAACGGTCACTCAGGCATACTCTAATATCAATTATTCATACCATTCACAAATTTTAAATCTATACAGATGTTAAAATGTATATGCTCCATGTTAAACATACTAGATTAAAATTAGTCTATGAATTTGCCTTCCCTGCTACAGATGAATTTGCATACATTAGATATTTATGTCCCCAGATTCATAGGCATTAAAAGAACATAATCTTTAATTTTTAAAGTGTCAGATATTTTCTTCTTTATGTCACAGCCATCAATTTTCTTAATGCATAGCCTCAGTGTTTTGTCAGCAGATAGACAAGCACATACATTTTCTGTTTCTTTCATACATTTCTGTTTAGCTCTATTATAAAAGCTATAAGAGTAATCATTCTGTTCTCTGGTTAACTAACGACATTTATTTAGTAAAATTATATTTCTTTTTGCTTTGACCCCAATCTTATTTCTTCCTTTCCCCTTCTCTCTCCCCTGGCACCTCTTCCCTCCTCCAATCAGCATAGAGAGCGGTGAGCTGGCAATGCTGTGAGCATCATCAGTGAGGGCTCATGTGAAGAAAAGTGTCCCTTCTGTCCACATTCAGATGTGATGGTACCAGTCCCAGTTTGCTCAGAGGCACCACTTCACAGCACAGCACAGAAATTGCCATGAGAAGTGGCTAGGGGACAGAAAGGTTTTGAGGAGGCAAAACTTACATCAGTTTACTTCTGAGCTCTCCTTTTGTTTGTGAAAGGAGCCTGGTCCCTGTGATATGAGATCAGAAATAAAGTTCTGTTTGACATTTAAAGTTCACATGATATGATCCCCAATTATTTTTTTTATCTTCTTAGGCCTTATTCCCTCCATTCATTCTACAATCTATATATACTCTCTCTTTTCTTTGCCTTCCCACTGACTGTCTCTCTTTCATAGAATATTCTCCCTCCTTCCCTCTAATTCCTGATTTCTCTGATTTCCTTCTAATCTCAACTCCTAGGTCATTCTTGGTCCCTCCTTACCTGATAGTGCTATTCCTTCTGAAATTATTTTCCATTTACTTTGTACATATCTTATACGTACTAAATTGTTTATATGAAATCTCCCCCATTAGAATGTAAATTGTTTGAGGACACTGACTGTTTTTTGCCTTTCTTTGTATCTTCAGTACATAATAGTGCTGGGAACATAGCAAATGCTTAATAAATGCTTCTTGACTGGCAACAGACCATTCTAAACATTCATTTATTCAGAGGACATTTTACCCATCAACCTCAACTCTTTGGCTTATTTCAAAAATAAGAAAATAAATTTTAAAATACTCTTGAACTATGTTTTGTTTTAAATCAGTCACCTTAAAAATATTATAAATATACTAAATGTATTTTTTTTGATGCTGCTAACTCAACAATTGCACAACATAATAACATATGTTCTTCTGGTAGGTATAAGTATATCTATATCTAGTACCTAATCTAAGTATAAATATATTTTCTTCCTATTCTGAGAGCAGAAATACTGAGACCACCTATCTACTATTCTTTGCTATCTAGAACATGGCTAAAAATAGGAAGAAAGGGCCTCTGAGCAACAAAAATAGATGTCTTAAAACTCATTTATGTGTCTTATTCATAACAAAAGCCCTTAAGTCCTCAATCAAGATATATGTACTCTTTAATTCTACAACATTCCAACCATTCACAGATATTTTCATCCATAGAATATTAGAAGATGCAAATTAAAAGAGGAAAGAGGTTGATAAAGATAGACACAGTAACAACAAAAAATGATAGTTAAAATGGGATAAAATGATAGCAATAAAAAGGATCAAAAGACCCCTATAAATATAAATAAGAAATCAAAAAATACAATGATCTAAATACCTTTGGAGGGAGGAAGAAATATAAAACTTAATACTTTCTGCATAATCAAGAAATAACTAAATGATGTTAGGGTGATCGTTATCAGTTCCAAAAGATAAAAAAAAAGAAAAAGTAATATTTTGGGATGACAGTCCTTTAAGAATTCAGGAAAATGTATAATATTTTTGAGAAAGCCTTATATCTAAAAAAAACTAATTTGTTTTATTTGATGTGGACCTGACATGTCACTGGTATAAAGAATTCTCATCTTTAAATAATAGCTTTTGACACGGCAACTGAGAGGTTAAGTTACTTGCCAAAGGCCACAGAGCCAAAAGTCACAGAGCTTGAACCTGGTTCTTCTTGACTTCAGAGAAGTCTTTATTTACAATGCCATCCTGCCCAATCTATTTGCTTCTTTTTAATAGATATTTAATGAGTTAAACTTTGGGTTACATGAAAAATTCATTTGTGTGTACTTTCCATTCCCCAACAATGCAAGAACAAAAGAGGTGTTACTATGAGTAGAACAAATGTACAATATAGTGCTCGATATACTTTTATCGAATGAATGAACAAATGAAAGGATGTAATCAAGAACCTATTTTAGAAAAGTAAAATAGCTAGAAATGTCACTAAGGCCTCTGTATTCTTTGAACTGTAAAGCTTTGCTCAAGATTGGAGGCATGTGTTGACATTTTTAATACATTTTAGAATGAATCTTGGCTTCTCACTGCTGATTTTCTCTTTTTATTGCTGGAGAAGTCATTACCTACATATATTCTAGGCATATTTTGTCCCCATTTCTCATATCTCCATTCCTCCTTTCCAAAACCCATCAATAGCAATCAATTCTCACTTTGAAGGTTCAGGGTGAGAAATTATTGAATCTTCCCTATCTCCCCAGGTATACTGAAACCAGTCAATTGTTAAATTATAATTGTGAGCATGAAAACTGACAATTACAAATCCAGACTTGATTTATTGTCTTATTACTTGTCTAGACCCAGGATTTAGAACAACCCTACTGACTGGGGTAGTTCCAGATTTGTACAATCTGGAAGCTAAAAATAATTTTTACATTTTTAAATAAAGCTACTTTAAAAAAAAAAACCATATGACTGGACAAATTTGACTCTGAGGCCCTGATTTTCCAATTTTTGGCGAATTTAAGGAAATGACAAAGAAGAAAGAAAAAGATTATATATTTGTTAAGGGCTGGTTATGTGGCATGCTCAATACCTTACAAATATTATCCCATTTTATTCTCACAACAACACTATAGTATTATTCTTATCCTCATTTTACAGTTGGGAAAACTGAATTGAGTTGCCCAAGATCACACTCACTAGTAAGTGTGTAAGGCTGGATTTAAATTCAGGTCTTTCTGATTTTAGGCCCAATCTTCTATCCACTGTGCCATCAATATGCTATGAATAATACATGTAAAAGTGTGCACATGTTTTTCACCTAAGGTATTTAGGAAACATTTACCAGCATACTTCTGCCTACACCCAAGCTAAATGTTTACCTAAAATTTATACATATCCCTCTCTTTAATTCTGAATGAATGCTTTTCATCAGAGTACTGGTTACACTGTGGTATCCATACTGTTTAACTGCAAAAACATAAAGCAAAGCTACAAAATATAACCTCACTATTGACTGTCCCAGTATTCCCTTTTGAGTTTCATTTAAGACACCCATAAAATCTGGAAAATTGAAAAACTAAGGGAAAAGAGGAGAAGGGGGTAAAAGCAAGATCATAAGAGGGACAATAATATATTTGCTTTATGACATTAAATCAATAAGCAGCCACAAGTAAGATGGATGAAAAAGAGCCCTTGGAGTCAGGAACACCTTGATTCAAACCCTACCTTAGAAATTCACTAGCTGCATGATCCTGAGTTAGTTACATTCATTTAACCTCTCTCAAACTAGGTATCTTCTTGTCTAAAATGGGGGATACTAATAATAGTGTTTTTGCAAGGTTCTTATAAATTAATATATTTAAAGCACTTTTTAAACCGTTGAGCACCTTATAAGTGCTATCACTATCATTATTATTAATATTGATAGTCCATAAAAGGCATTTTAACAGACTTCTATCTAAGGGTTCTGTACTAAGTAAAACAAGAAGAGAGGAAGAAAAAACTGGAATAATGCCATGATAGGACAATGAACAGGCCTGGTTTGATTTAGATAGTTTGATGAGGAGAGATTTAATAAGACCTACCATAGCCTAATTCATTATTCTTGAATAAGATCAATAGGATTTTCAACCCATGGCCAGCAAATCCAAATTTGATCATATGTTACTTGCTAGATAGGTACTATGTAGAATTTGTTTTCATTTTCCAATGAAATCTCATCCAATCTCAATCCAAAATTTCAAGTACAAAAGACAAAGTTTTGGTCTTCTTAGCCATGATAAGCACCATATTGTAAAGGATTTGTTTTTATTTTGTTTTTCTAAACTCCATATCTAAGTCAGAGTAACACCCTAAAAGATTACCTTTATGCATACACACATCTCCTTCCGCTTTTTTTTAAGTATTTTCTTCCTAGACTTAATGCAGCAGTTCTATTATCACATTTCAATATATATTTCTTATTTTTATTAACATATATTAAAAAAGATGATTATAAGAAAGATCAATCCAATAGACATCTTAAAAGACAACGTGGTATTTAGGGGAACAAAGGAAACATTAGACATGAAGTAAGAAAATCTAAATTCAAATCCTATCTCTACCATTTAAAAGATGTGCAATCATGGGTAACTTCTCAGTTTCCTCATCTGTAAAAAAAAAATGGAAATAACCATATTTGCATTTCCTATTTCACATGGGCTATTGAAAAAAAAATGGTTCTAAAACATAAAGTCCCATGTAAATGGGAGCCTTTCTTATGCCTTTACATAGAGCTTTCCAGTGAAATCTAGGCATCATAATGGACAATAATTTGACTCTGATTCAGCAATCTGCTGCTAGTATCATAAAAATTAAAGACAGATATGAGATTGGAGTGAAATAGATGAACAAAATCATTGTACTGGCTGGAATCTAACTAAACTTGACAATATGTATATATACATATTGTTGTATGTATATGTTGTTCCAACTCAGATCTGAGTTAGCACATAAGCAAAACATCTACAAAGGAAAAGCTGTGAGTCTATAGTTAGGAAAACATTTGAAAGACATAGTGAGTTGACCAGAATCCCCCACCTATTCAGGTAATACATGTTTATATCTATAATAGCAGTTCATTGAGATTCTGTGATTCTAACATTAAAAATCTTTCTCTGTCCTAAATACTAGGATAATTTTTGTTCAATCAATATGGCCTGATGGTTTGGAAATTAGCATAGGTTTAGCAAAGTGCTGCAAATGCTTGTGTATCAGCACCAGACATTCTCTAAATGCTCCCTTAATATAAACTCACACCCATCACACTTTAAAACAATGGTTCTCTACTGAAGCAGAATTCCAAACCCTCCATTTCATAAGAGAATCCTATCTGAGAGTCACCAAAAAATGTCAGCATGGAGTAAACAAGAACCAAGAAAAGCCTGTAATTTTACTGAATGTAAGACTTTCTGGAAATATTCAGAAAAAAGCCAGCAAATGATGAGCCCTTTTTAGTTTACTAATTAATGACATCCTGCTTTTAAAAGATTCTTAGTGTAGAACTCAAAATCTTACAAAATGAATATTGAAAACTATCTTTACACATAATTGGAAAAAATAAAATATTATTAAGTACTATTAATTTAAAAAGGCTCTTGTGATATTTTTAATACTGTGGCATTGATATTTTGACATTACATTAAAATGTAAAGATACTATCCTAGGTGCTCATACTAAGCAATATGCTTTGTATCCAACTCAATTTAATAAACATTAGTTGTTGGCAGATCTGATGTGTAAAGAATGGTGCTGAGCACTAAAGGAGATACAAAGAAGTATGAAGCATACATGGTGCCTAAGCTCTTGGAGTTTACAATCTAGGGAGTGAAATTAACCATATAAAGAAATATAAGGCTAATAGAATAGAAATACGATGCTAAATTGAATGAATAAGAGGCACTGTATGCTGATAAAATCCTTGGAGGTCATTAAACCTCTAGATAAAGAAGGATCAGGAAAGATTCCATGGAGAAACAAGACCTTCAAGAATTTTATCATTAAAAAATTATTTCTTAGTTTTCTGATATTCACCTATTTTAATAGGTTCTTAAAATGTAAAAATGGTTGTGCTTTGTATTTTATTCCAGGGTATTCTTGGCTCAGGGTTTGCATTAAAAGTACAGGAACAGCACCGTCAGAAACACTTTGAGAAAAGAAGGAATCCAGCTGCCAGCCTAATTCAGGTAAATTTCAGTGTAATAGGTGGGTAGCAGAATCTGTCTCAGTTAAATACTTGTTGGGTACATTTTATAGTCTTTGTGCTTCATTGTTTTGGAGAATTGTTGTTTTGTTTAAAGGAACATGAAGCCTGAATCAAATGTATAATAACATGAAAACATCTTGGATTTGGATTTATTGGGTTCATTTTTTTCCAAGGAGCTAAATGTACATTTTCAGTGCTTCATTCATGCATCATTCAGATGAATAGGCTTGCCAATAAGGCCAAGCAGAGGGCAGTGGCTGGGTGGTTTGCTGGCTGAATTAATTTATTTTATGAATAACTTAGAAAAACAGAATTGATCATTACGTGATGGAGCAGAATATGGTACTAACCCTCATATTAAATTTTTTTTGAACCAACAGGATAGCAGCTATCTAAGGTGACAATACATTTAAAGTATAATGGTTGGAATTTCATAGTGAATTAATTTTAGCTATCATTTGGTACAACTTGAAACAAATATCCTCTTTATAAACTGACCATACATTTTTGGTTGGAAGTATGAAGAAATTCAGTGTTGGAGAAAGTGAAAAATTAAGCATGATGTTTAACTGAAACCAGTTCACAGGAGCATTGACTTTTTTAGTCAGCATTTCTTCTTATTCAGTGGCTATGAACTTGTATTCCATAGCCAACAAAATGCTTTCCCTTCTCTGCCGTCCATAGTTTACTGGCATGCCGTCTGCTATTGGACCTTGTAGAGAATTTAACACACTTTTTTTCCCCCACTCAAATTCTTTTTTCCCCTTATGACCTAATAATACACAGTAAGCTTTTGGTTATACAGGGGTTGAATATCCAACATGCAAATTTTTTCTAGATTTCTGGCTTCTCTTTCTGTCAGTTTCTTAACCACTTTGATGCTTATTGGTACCTTTGCCAGAGATTGAATGGGGAAAGAAGGAGAAAGGAAAATTTGAAACCATTCATTTTTCTTCTCTTTATTAGCTCATGGAAAGACTGTTTATATCTAATAACTGAATGGTTTTTGGTTTCTTTTTAATTTGAATTCTCCCCTCTTGCCTGTTGGCATTGAAAGCAAAGGTAAATGTAATACCCAATTAAATTAACATGAAGGCAAATTTTTACTTCATTTTTAAATTCCCAGTTTTCAAAATAAAATTGGGGAAGGGAAGAAGATATAAGTCCCCCCCTTTTCTAAGCTGGGGAAAAATTTACTTCTGAGCTCTGGGAGTCAAACAACATCTGGGGTTATGAAAAGGAGAGTTATTTACTTTGTTCGGTTTTTAAAAGTTGCCCCAGTATCCCTTAATCCTTAGGAAAGCATTGATTGGTTGTTTGGTGTGTTCAATATCATTAATGAATTCTCACTGCTACTGTCCTTTAATCTTGCTTCACTCCAAAGCATCAGTAGCTGAATTTGAAAGTGAGGCCCTTTACAGAATATTTATTACAAGGCACATTTATGATAAGAGAATAAAGGAAGAAATTTTTTTACTTGACAAGTCATTCCTCTTAAGGCCTAAAATGTTTGAGGAAAATGAATCCCAAATGAACTTTTTCATTTGATAATTTCTGCTGCTAAAGCAAATGTATAGAGGCATAGAAGTACATTGAATGCACCATAGGAGAGTCCATGAAAAAGGAAGGAACCTCTCTCCATAAGGAGCTATTTGTTTTTTAATCATTTTAGGAAAAAGACTCTATCTTGGAAACCCATGATACATTTTGTTATATGCACAATGGGAAAAGGGGAATGGCCCCAGGTGTAGGGGGTAGGGAAAGCTACAAATTAGGCATCAGGAAAGTAAAATTATCAGATTTGTAAATTATTCTTCTGCTTATCTTTCTAATGCTGATTCTAATTATTTTTTAACAAATAAGAGTATTCAATGATCTTGACTTTCTAATCAAAGTTTTGTGAAATTTATTTGGGGAGGGGAAGTAATGTGCCACCAAAAAAGGTTTTATTTCATCATTACCAATAATCAAGTCACAATCTGTTCATTTTTAAAAAGCAGTAAACTGAATTAGTTGCAGTATTAATAAAAGGGTAATTCTTCATTGTGTTCTTCATTATTTTCACTATCCAAAATTGGGGTCTACAAGCTAGTCTGCACATGTACATCTGCATAATTTATATCACGCACTACATTGGTATACTAGCTATATGTGCTGACATTTTGTTCATTTATATATTGACTAAATTCTTCTTAGACAGCAGTGTGTTGAGAATAACAAGCCCAAACCTAATCCTATTTGGTTTAAATCACAACTATTGTCTTTTTAGAGGATAATACAAACAAGAAAAATACTCAGTGCACATCCAAGAAGCAACCAACATTACTGGTACTTCAGAGCTTTCATGAAAAAATACAAAAGCACCTTAGTTTGCAACCACTGTAAATCCAGTACCTTCATATAATCCATTTAAATAAAGTTTTCATTTAAAGAAAAGCAAATAACTTATGACAAAAAGTATATCTTTCTAATGGTCTATATGTTTGCCAAAGTCTTATAATTCCTAAGTTTTTGATGAGTCATTTCAGTCCAACTCTTTTGATCCTTTTTGGGATATTCCTGGCAAAGATTGTAGAGTGGTTTGCCAACTCCTCCATTTCATTTTACAGATGAGGAAAACTGAGGCAATCAGGGCTAAGTAACTTTCCCAAGGTCATAAAGCTTAAGTGTCTAAGACGAGATTTGAATTCAGGAAGATGAATCTTCCTGACTCCAGGCTTCAGGCTCTATCCACTCCTCCGCCAATTTGCCCAATTCTTAAGTGCTATCAAAAATTCCAAAGCTTTTGAATTGGTATTTTAAAAAAAATTCTTCCCAAAGTCCCATATTAACCATGTATTCACATAGTTACTATGTAAGGTTATATATACAGTAAAACTACATTGCAATGGTCCACAAGGATCATTATCAATCTCTCCTCCTCCATAAGAAAATCCAAGTTATGCCTGACTTGTGTATATAATTATGTATTAAAATTTGAATTAGATTGTTTTTCATACAGCCCCAAGCTTATCAAATAACAAGCAACTCTACCCTGCATTGTTGATCACATAAAGTTGACCTTTGGCATATATGTGTGTTAGGATCTGTCCTAGACATTTTTTATTCCTTCTACCAAAAAATGATATGGCTGAAAAAGTTCAAATGTTTTGAATTATCAATGCATTAGTCACTTAATCATTTGTTAATGAAACTATTAGAGTTCACTTCCCAATATGTACTGGCAACTTATGATTTCTCAACTATTTATATTAGAGATAGAGTTCTTCAAATGTACTTAAGGAAAATACAAGGTTATTCTTGTGAAAAGAATAGCAGAACTATTCATTTCTTTTCTTTTAGACTAAAACTAGAGTTCCACTTAGTCCCTTTTATACTGTTTGTCTATAAAACCAATTTTTATTAACAGAGAAGATTGAAAAAGCCAGTAATTGACAATTAAGAATAGATAGGATAGAAGAGAGGTGAGAAGTTGGTGGTAAAGAAAATGTTCAGTCTTTCTAAAGTGGACCTGTTCTGCCTATTATTCTTTATGGCCTTGTGGGTAATGATTCAGTCTCTTCATATTATTGTTTGATTATGATTTGTTGTGTTGGGATCTTGAGGATAGGGAAAAGAATGGAGTTGCAAACTCATTGATGAGTGAGAATACACACAAGCTTTGACATCCAAATACAGATATTTATGGAAATGATTTTAAATAAGTGGCCATTTCCAATATGACCACAGTGGGAAAATTTGTTGAGTTTACTCCATAAAAAACAAAAGTTATTTCAAAAAAAAAAAAAATCCATGGTTTGTCATACGATTACCTTAAATTGAATTGTAGATAATTGTGCAATTTAATATCTAGACAGCCGAGTGGCAGAGTGGATAGAGTACTGACCATGGATTCAGGAAGACTCATCTTACTGAGTTCCATTCCAGTCTCAGATACTTATTAGCTGTGTGACCCTGGGCAATTCATTTAATGCTATTTATCTCAGTTTCCTCATTTGCAAAGTTAGCTGGAGACGGAAATGACAAACCCACTCTTTGTATCTTTGACAAGAAAGATCCAAGTGAGGTCACAAGTTAGAAACAAATAAAACGAATCAACAACTATAATTTAATATTTTTTTTAAAAAAAGGTAATCTTTAGGAAGCTGAGATTTCTCATGTAAATTAGATGCCCAATATCTACTCATATATACTTCAGCACTTTTGTTCTAGATTTTTTGGGTGCACCCTCTCCTGTTAACTCATCAATGAACCCCTCCATCAGGCACCTACTATATACAAGGCACTATGCTAGGCACTGTGGATACAAATACAAAGAAAGAAACAATCTTGATCAATTTATAATCTAATGAAAATTCCATCCTAGGCACTCTCTTTTCCCATAAGGAGATTACTACTCTGCCATTCAGATTTCAAATCTCTCAGTTGTTAGAAAAACAACATGATATAGTGGAAAGAATGTTGGATTTGGATCAGAGATCCAAGGTTCAAAATCCCAGTTCTGGCTCTTGCTACCTATGTAAACCTGGGTATGACGTTTAATCTTTGGAATTCAGTTTCTAAATCTATTTTCCTAAACTTCCATGCCTGATTTGTGATCTATTTCTTTAATTCATCACGTATTTCTATTTTCTGATCAGAAAATCTGTAGCAAACTCCCACTACAATAATTCTCCTCTCTTGCCCCCAAATACTCTCCACCAAAGATCTACCATGCCAACACATTCATATAATGAATCCAATAAAATCCATTGCCATCTATCACTCTGATTCCTGAATTTCCTCACATAAGAATGTCTTTTTGATAAACCCTTTTTGTTCAACCTGAATTAAGTTTCTCCTGTTGATACATTTCAACACAAGTCATGCCTTACCAAGTCATGTTCCCACTAAAGTAGTTTAGTTCCTTGGATTAAAATATCCAATTCATTTATTATCCATAGTTCATGTATTTTTATATAATCATTTCTAGAATATTTTTCCTATGGATTACTCAGAATTATTGTTCTTTGAATAGCATATTGGTGGTTTTTTCTAATCATGAATGAAATGAGCCTAAGTAAAGGCCTGATCTGTTTAAATGAACTTGTCATTTAAAGTAAAATAGTTTCGACATATTGGTTGCAACAGCATACTTTGCTCCAGAAATTTGAGTTAATAGTTTGTCATGATAATGTGCTCAGGTCAAATACATAGCAAGAATGCTCATTAAATGTCCCTAGAAAGTAGTTTTTAATGGATAATTTTTCTAGATATTACTGTATTTCTTGCACCATCACCTAGTTAAAGAAAAAAACTGAACCTGTCATTTGAATATTTTGTCTAGATAACAAATATATTTGGGGTGATAGATTTTTTTTTTTAATTTTCCATCAAGCTCCGCTATTGTGTAGACAGAATCAAGAGCCAGTCCTGGACTTCCAACTTTTCAGCATTCCCAAGTTGTACTTGGAGAATCTTATCTTTTCCCCTGCTCTAATTTTGGTCTTGGTTTGGATTATCACTATTTCTTTACATCTTTAGCTTCAAAATAATTGTGTAAGTTCCACCTCAGGAAATTTCATAAATTGAAATCATTTACCACTCCTGTCTATTTACTAATTAGATTTGAAACTATTTAAAAGCTATTTGCAGCTGTCTAATTGATCTTTAATTAAAGGATTCAAGATGACTGTCTTTTCCTATATCATATTTTGGTTTTCAAAGATTTTCCTACAAGTTTTCCTGGTATAGTTTCCTAAGCTAATAAAACAAGCCATACCCTTGGTTTAGGCCAAATTAATTTTTTT
Source organism: Antechinus flavipes (assembly GCF_016432865.1). NCBI lineage: Eukaryota > Metazoa > Chordata > Mammalia > Dasyuromorphia > Dasyuridae > Antechinus > Antechinus flavipes. The sequence goes on from NC_067401.1 coordinate 241,412,409, forward strand.
CCATAAACAAGTACTAATTTATTTAATATCATTCTATGTTGGTTTTCTTGTGCTTTTCTATTCTTTCCTGATACCAGGCTGCTTGGTGAATTTATTTGACTGACTTCAGAGGAACAAGCCTAGCAACCACCTCACCATATTATAAAAGTATTCTTCCATCCCTCAGGCATGTATCAGGACTATGAATGATAAGGACAGAAATCCTTTAACGTGTATTGTTTTACTAATCAGCTTTTCCATTTTTGTTCTGTCTCCTGCTCCCTCTGCCTTGTTTTGTTTTTTTTTTTTTATTCTTTTCCTTTTTTTCTTTTTTCTTTTTTTTTTATCATGTATCCGGCCCATAGTGTGTATGGCGTAGTTATGCAGCTGATGAGAAATCAGTTTCCATTGCTACCTGGAAGCCTCATTTGAAGGCCTTGCATACCTGCAGTCCTACCAAGTAGGTACCTGTCTGAGAGTCAGTGGTGTGCTCTATGTCTGTTCCAGCCTGTTTTTGTTTTTATTTTTGGGTTTTTGTTTTGTTGTTATTGTTGTTGGTTTTGTTTTATTTTGTTTTGTTTTTAATGAGCATTAATGTTTGGCTTAAGTAATTCTGTGTATCTCTTTGGGAGTTTCAAATCTGGCTTGTTAGCAACTTGAACTCCAGATTTAATGTACCTGATAAAACCCATTGCCATCTATCAATGATGCTAAGTAAATAGATTAGGAGGACAATGTTCAGAGTCTCACAATCTTATATTCTTTACTCACCGAAATCATCAATGATACCAATCCTTTGTTAATGTTCATCAAAGATGTTAATAATCATAGGCAAATGAATAAGTATGTTGTTTGTTTTGCTAATTCTTTGAATGTTGGCATGAAGAATAGTGCACAAACAACTTTTAAAGGTAAATTACTTCCATGAATTTTAATGATTTCTAGAAAAAACTTTGTAGAGAATTCAATTTGTACATAATATTAAGAAATCAAGACTAAAATCTATATATGTGTATAGACTCAGATATATACTTATGCACAGAACACTTCTACTATTCCATCCTAGTCCTTCAATACCTCTATCCATAATAACTGCAATAACCTGAGGGCAAGTAAAAAGATTTCAAAAAACCCTCTTTTCTATATTCTATATATTAATTCTTAATCCCTCTCAATAGACAAGTGATTTAAATTTACCCATTTAAATCTGAAAGTTCCATTAAGAGTAAATATCATCTGTATATTATGATTTAAAGAAACAACATTCTTAACTTTCATTTTGAAATCAAACTAACATAATTGTTGAAGCAAATAAACAAATAGGACAGACTTAACTTGATTATATTGTGAGACTGAAGAATTTCTCTGTCAGCTTAAAAATTTACTACTTTGTTATCATTAGCAATCAAAAATGTCAAGATAATATGATGCTGTCAAAGACCTCAGCAAAAAAAATTACAGGACTCATTCTAAGGTATAGAGCCTGACAAATGGCTATTGATAAATTGAGTCAATCATCAATTAAACTATTTAAGCAGTTAATGGAGCGGACAACCAATAAATATTTCTTGAATTGACTGGGGTTTTATCTGGTTTGGTTGAAATGGGTTGTGTCTGTCCTTTAACTGTTTAAATATTGTGACTTTTGCTTTTCCCATTTAGGACATTAAAACATCTTCTCTTCTAACCTCAAACTAACCCTGACTTTGATCTTTATGATCAAGTAAAATTGATTTAATGTCCTAACTACTACAGGCAGGGTTCTATTCCTGAATGGGAAAACTTCCCTTTTTTGCTGATTCCAGAGGAACCTTACTTCCTCAGATGATAAGTAAGGAGACTTTGTAAATTTAGGCTTTATCCATTTCATTTGTCTGGGTCCAAGGTTTTTATCTACAAAATTTGGAAGTTATCCAAGATGATTCTAAAAATGATTGCTTCAAGATACTATGAAAAAAATGCTGAACTTCAGTCAGAGGACTTGAATTTAAACCTGGCTTTGCTAATGTGACTTTGAGCAAGTCACAATTCCTCTGGGCTTCAGTTTTCTCATTTATAATGATCTCTAAGACCCCTAACAGCTTTAGAGTTATTATTCTATGATTCTTTATATCTCTCAGATTCTGTGATTCTGTATGCCACTGTTTAGAACAATGTCAGCACCGAGGACAGTTCTAAAGACACCAGATTTCAGAAATAGACCTATCTAAAGTCCCACTTTAAAGATAATTGATGGATACACGTTAACTGAATACTTTTTTCCTGGGTAAAACATATAAACCATAAGCATTTACTTTATTGAGGACTAGGCCTTAGGGAAAGGCTTCAGACCATTGTAGTTATAAGAAGCTGTGACATTTTAGGAAAAGAACATAGCAAATTGCCAGTGATTCCTCAGGGTATGAATCTTGGAAGAGGAAAAAATAAGTAGAATTTGGAAGCATTTTGTATTTCTAAACCTCTTGAGGGAACTTATGCAAACAAGTGTTTGCTACATGAATTTAAACAGAGAAGGGTAGAAGGAAAGCCAAAAAAACTGAATTTTAAAGTGATAAAAATAAAGTAGTTTATTATCACATGAGATTATTCAGCATCCCCCAAGCAATTTTAGAAAAGTCATTTTGGAATGTGGAAAAACTTATTTTTATAAACAGGGAATATCATGTGCATATATTGTCATTTTACTTGAATAATCTCCCATTACCTCCTCACCTCCTATGTTTTTTTTTTTTCAAACAGGGTTGGAGGAGAGTAGAAAGAATTACATAAATATCTAAATAATGGTCTGCCACTTCTTATGTCTTTTATCAATTATTGATAGTTTCACTTTCATTTACTTAATAAATGAGTTTTTACAAAGCAGTCAGTGTCACAATTAACTGGATTTTCTATTTCATAGAATCATAGATTTCCCTATGGTTATAAAATTCAACCCCCTCATTCTACAGATGAAGAAACTGAGACTCAGAGAAGTTAAGTAGCTTGCCCAGAGTCACAAAATCAGTAAAGTGTCTGAGATGGAATTTGAACCAGACCTTCTGGATTCAAATCCACTGCCTTATCTCCACCATCAACAAGTTTCATTTCCTAAAAGACTGATTTAATAGAGTTTATATTTCAGATAAATATAATTCAAAAATAGTTGAAAGAGGCATTTACACTTAGAATTTCCTTTTTTTTCAAATCTCTAATTGGGAATGTAATATCTTAAGAGATAAATTAGGCAGTTCAGCTCACTGCTAATGCTCTTCATGGGTTTGCAGAAGCAGTGGGGTACCTATAGACACCCAGGGAAAGTAGAATGGAAGAAGAGACAAAGAGGAAAGAGGCTGAGAAGCAACTGGTAGGGTTAGAAGAGTAAGTGATGTCCCTTCCAAAACCTTGGATTTAATTTAATACTGTGCTGATTCCTCATATAAAAGTCTCATCTTATTGCCACTTGAAAGAGAGTTGAGATTGAGAGTGGGTATGAAGGTGGAAGTTTTGCAAACAAAATGCTTCTCTTTGTCCTTAAAACAAGTGAGAAAGAATATTCAGAAAGAAGTAAAATGCAAGTGAAAAGTTTACAGTCAGAAACATTCAAGTGATTTTTAAAAACGACATTAACTCTCAAAGACCACTAGAACACCTTTTGGTACCACTAATGTGGTACTTTCTCATTGCATTTTTCTACAGCTAAACTTATTACTGGAAAATATTCAAGTACTACTCAATCATAGCCTGGGAGAATTCCTGTAGATTTCCAAAGCACCTAATTTATTCCTGGCGAATGGTTTACACAGTGAGAAAAGCTGGTTCAGTCAGAGACTCCACTACAGAAGCACATTCACACATTAATGAGTCCAGATAAAGAATAGAACAGAAGAACTAAAATAAATCAGGCTATATCTGTGGCATTAGAATCCTTTTAAATGCCTTTGCTTATTCCATCAGAATAAACCCATATTTATTATTACAGCTAACTTTGCTTAATGAGAGGTCTATAATTTGCTGTATTTTGCACACAATGTGATTGTTAAATTAGTGTTTGACTGACAGTCTGCAGCTCAAAATGTGTGTGTATGTGTGTGTATGTGTATTTTAAAGTTGCCGTTGTCATTATTTTCAGGGATATTACATTTATGAAACTTGCTTAAATATTTCTTCCATAAAAGTTTTATTTTAAATGTTTGCTTTTTCTGATTCCCAATTTAGCATGTATCAAATGTAAAATCATTTAAATGTATTATTGACTAACATCATCTTGTTTCTCTTCCATCTGCATTCATAACTGAAGGAAAGACCAAGGGGAAACATCCAGCAGGTTTGTGATTTCTCTTTTGCTAAATGTTTGTTTATATAAGCCAGGCATCTGGTGGATATTTTAGATGGGTTTCTTCTGGGTAAAATCGATCAACAAATACAAAATGATTAAAAGTGACCTTTCCCAAGACAGTTTGAAAATGTTTCATCGATCACTCACCTGCTGTCTTATACACTCCATTGAGCAAAGACTATTCTAAGGGGGTAAAGGGAAAGAGAAACAACTGTTTGTAACTCCTTACTACCCCACTAGGCAAAAATCATGCCAAAAAATTCAAATATAGTCATCTAAAAGGCAAATACTTGTTTTCAAGAGCCATGAACATGGAGAGCTTAACAAGTGGGCAAAACAGGTAGCTACCTAAGAGAATGATTTTGAAGGACTCATCCATAGAAGTCATTCCTTTGAATTAAGGCCCCAGCTCCAAGAGTCTCTTAAATGCAGTTATGTTATCAGGAAAGGGAACAAATTATCTCATTATCAGCCATTAACATCTTAGCTTAGAGTAATTTATTAGATTAGGTAAAAGCTTCATACTATTTTGAATCTATGAAGTGCTTGACAAATGAAGGTTTTTGTTTTTTTTTAATTCATGCATTCATAAACCCTGTGGGGAAGGAAGATGGGACAGATAAGGTTTGGTAGAGATGAGGAGCTCTAGAATATTATGGAGTTCCAGGCATGTAGTAACCAGGAAGGAATAAGCTGACAGAGGCACTTCATTAAGAGTAGCAAACACAAATAAAAATAAAGGGGGATGGCTAGAAGTAGATGAAAAGTGCTGAAAACAAACCTATTATGCTTACTTCTTTGACCACAGTCAGTCCTGGGTCAAAAGCTTTTAAAACCAGACAGAGTCTCACAACATGAGTTTACTATGCTAGTAACTGATCCTTAACTTTTTATATTAGAAACCTGATTTTTCCTATTCATTCAGGACTACTAAGGGGCTCAGGGAATCATCTGCTCATGGCTAACAAATCCACTAGAGACTTGCTTAATTATTCAGACTGTCAATTAACTGATCTATAAGGAGGCTATAGCTGAAAGACAAAAATAACCATTATTGGTTGTTTACCCAAGGGATTCCCTTCTAAGGTAATGGTCCAATTGTAGAAACCAAATCAAAAAATTGTTTGTCATAAAATCAAACAAAAAACAGATATCCTTAAGGGATCTTTAAGGGATTCCCTTATAATTCCCTTTGTTTTCACTCAAGAGATATTTTTATCCAGAAAAATAGATCTGACATTAAAATCAGGACACATTCTCTTTGGGGCATTTTTTTTTCCAGAAACCCTGAAAAAATGATGATTCTGATTCTAATTTTTTTAGATTCTATGTTGACCACTACCCTTCTGTTATGTTATTTTAATCAGGCTACAGTTTATTTTATATTAGTGACATTTTCATTTCTTAATAGAGAAAGACACTTCAATGGACCGTGCTTTTAGAAAAAGTGGAGGGTTTTATCCCATTCACAAATTTTACACAAATTTGTGAAATACCATTTCACAAAATATACTCTCATTTTGATGCATCCACATTCTTCTTTACTAATTCTATTCCTAAGGTATACTTAAACAGTGTTGGTTCTCCCAAAATATAATAATGTTGCACAGGTACACGAATAAGGATGTATAATCTACATTGCTCCCTCCACCTAAGAAGTATCTTATAAAAATAATTAATATTTATGCATATCCTACGTTTATAAAATCCTTTACGTGCATTATCATGTTTAAATCCTATAGCAAACATGCAAGATGAATTTTTGAGGTATCTTCACTTTATTGAGAAGGAAAATTAAATTAAAAAAAAAGGCAGATGAAAATTATCATCTTGAGATATATGATAAATTGATCCCTTAACCAAGCTAAACATGCAGAGAAGGATAGGATTTCATGAGAATTTTCACTGGGTAGATTGATAGTCTAGGCTTTAAGAATATTGTGTCTGCAAACAAACTAAATCTGTTTAAAGGTAGTTCAGCATTTAGGAATATTGGCCCTGGCTTTAGACAAAAAATTTGTTAATTTGTCTTATCCTGTTTTTAGAGTTCATCAAAACCAAATTCTCACAAGCTTAAATGTTTCCCACACGCTTTTTAATAGTTTTATTTTTAGTTTATTGTGGTTATCTACCACAAGTACAGGCCAAATTCATATTAGGAGACTCAGAGGATTTTTTCAAAGAGTATTAGTATTTCAGTTCTTTGCAGATGGGTTTAACAATCCACTGTCACTCAGATATGTATGTCTATTTGTAAAGACTTCAATGGGCTATGAATAATGTATAAAGATATTTTATTTTATGCTTAGTCATAATAAATAAATATTTTCTCCATATCATTCATTATTATGACAATGTTTAAACAAAGTTCATGGTAGATATTTATCAAGTAAGGGAGAATAGTACTGGAGAAACCCAATATGGTGATGATTCTATACAATTATGAGGGATACAGGGAGAAATTTAAGCAATGTAAAAATAAAATATGGAAATAAAAAATTATTTTAAAAATTTACAATAGAACTCCCAAATAAAGAGAAAGATGGCATTAACTCTAGTAAGAAAAAAATCATGACCTTTTAATCGGGTCGACTGAACTAGGATGAACACAACATTATCTATCTGCTAATCTGGAATATTTTTGGTTACATGGCCTATTATGACTCATTTCCTACAATACTCCCCTGAGCCTGCCCTACCTACCTATAAAATAAAGGCAATGTTAGCATTACTCACTCAATCATTTGTTTTCCCAACCACTTCATGTACTTCCCGCTGCCCTCCCACAGGTAGCCTACTTATTGTCACATAAGTGGAGAATGTTGTTCATGTCAATACTTTTAAATGGAATTATTTAGAGATAAGAAGATGTTCTAATTTTTCCATATATGGACATTCATAAAGACAGCTGTTGGCCATGAATTAAACTTGTATTTGAATGAACCATGATTCCTATTTTATCCAACTCGTGATTTTTCAGAGGTTGATTATCCAATTATCCTGATATTTAGGACCTTTGCTTCAGTTTCTCCCTCATATAGCCTATCTTTTGTCCTTGTTCCCCAACTGTTACTCCTTTCAACAAGTGGAGTAGAGAAAGAACATGAAGCTCAGAGTCATTAGTTTTGCTGCTTGCTACCACCTTATTTTCACTAGCTAGGAAATGAAGCCATATGTATTGTTATTAATTAAACTAAGCTTTGTAGTTTAGTTGTGGATTTCAGTGTCCTAGCTTATCCCATTCTCTATTATCAAATGAAGGCTAAATGTCTTCATTTTGTAGTAGGCTTCAAAATAAAGCTTTCAAAGTATGGATAAGGTATTATGTTAAATTCAAGATTTCTATCTTTTGAACCTTTCAACTGTAGTTATCAGAAGCTGAGTATTTATGAGAATGGTCATAAAAAGAAACATTTTAAAATTTTAAACAGAAATTATATTCTGTTTTAGTGAAAGCGTGTGTTGTGATATGTTTAAGTGCCTTTTCTGAAGCATGATTTTTTTGGTGGTTGTGTATAGATCTTAGTGGGGGGGAGGGGAAGTCTGTTGTCTTGGGACATTTTCAAAAATTGCCAAATGTCTGCTACCTTAGATTTCTCCTACTCATATCTTCTATTCATCACTTTCTATTTCTTCTAACTGTTGTTTTGGATTATTTGCATGTGATATGAATCCTACTAAATAAGACCTGTCTCTAATTCATATTTAGTCAAAATGTGTCTTTATTGGCAAAATGTTCATTTGCTTCAAGAACATCATTTTTGCTTCCAGTTCTCTTCTAGTCAGGAAGAGAATTTGGTTCTTTTTTACATGCATATATTGCATTACAATATTATTTTTAAAAATCCATTTTTTCTGTATAATAAGGAGTAGTAAATCATTTTCCACTGTCTGGTCATTTTTAACATAGACACTCCTATACAAAAGGATCAAAAGGATGTATCCTAATCATAATTGGTTGCATCCAGATACTATCTGGAAATAGAAAAACTACAAGTCCACTTTTTAAAAATTCAAACCACAAATATTAGTGCAATTACTGTGATCTTCAATATGTTTCTATAATTGTTTGTTGAAAAGAAATTTTAATACATATATGCTAATAAAAGTGCTAAAGTAATATTTATAAATAGTTCCATAAAAAGTAATGATCATTTTCATTTGAAATGGAAGTTGATATGTGCACCTACCAAATCTTATTGTGGTAATTATTCTCTCACATCTCTTTCCCCTTTCCCTCCTCCCCAACCTAATTGGAAATGGCCTTGAATTCCTTTCATGTAATAGAATTGAAAAAGTATTGTTTGTTGCTTCTATGGTTTCTGCATTCACAGGAGAATTACAAATGAATGAAGCAGGAACCTGATTTGCTTTGATTTGTAGAAGAAAAAAACACCTAAGCCCTTTCCTAGTAGTGAAATGCTTAGTAATGTGATCCTCTATTTCCCCTCACTCCTAGTAAGCTCTGTAGTAATAAACAGAAGCTCTTCAAGATGTACACCTCTCGGAAACATAGGTATCCAGCATCCTGTCTATTGACATGATCTTTGAGAATGCCAACTAACATCAGGTGCATGATTAGTTTATACTCCCTCTCCCTCCTTAGAGCTTTACAGATCCTGACATCTAGGGACTCTCTCTTGATTGGGGGTTTTTCAAGCTGCTTGTAATTTTCCTTGTTGCCTGTTGCCTGTCATGATATATCTACTACAGAGGCAATTGAGTGATGACCATCAGTGTTATCTCTCAATCCCCTGGCACATCCATCTTGTTGGAAAATTGTTCCAGCTGCACTGGATGTAAAAAAGCTGAGTTCAACTCAGTTGTGTCCAAAGTGGGAACTTATAGATATTTAATCATATGAAAGGCTCAACTAATCATTGCATATTCATCTATTTCATCCTAAACCCAAATGACTTACTGGAATAGTGATGGCAGTATTATGATGCTGCAGCCACATTCCCTTGTAGGAAATCTTTGGAATATACTGCATGCTGGGCTGTATCAATACCCTACACTTATTTCTGGATGCTGTTGAGGAGAGGATTCCCTTAGCTCCAGCTTGTGTAGGCTTGGAGGTGTGAGGGTATGTGTTTAGTCAGAACAGAGCTTTGATTCAGTTGGATTCTGATGCCTTCTTGATTCCCTTTCCCCAAAGTGAATTTTCAGCTTATTGGTTTTTTGGGAATAATCCAGAAATTTTTACCTTAAAATACTGGCACACAAATACTCTTGGGGGAGGGGAAGGGAGTAACATGGAAAGGATGAAAGATTCTTGATCATTTTTATCACAGATTAAAAAATAATAAAAGTGAATTCTTTAACTTAACCAGTAGAAAATATGAATCTTAATCAGTGTACTTTTCAATAATAGCTCCCTAATCAGCATAATAGCTGCCTAATCAAGAAGTTCTATTAATTTCCAATGAGGAAAGAAGTAGATAGATTAATAAAAGCAATAAGTGGGAACAAGACCAAATTGTGCCTTCTAAAACAAGGGTCCTTAATCTTTTTTTTTTGTCAGATCCTCTTTTGGTAGTCTGATTAATGGCCCCTTTTCTGAATAATGTTTTTAAATATGTAAAATACTCAGGATGACAAAGGAAAGCAATTATACTGAAATATAGGTATCAAAATGTTAAAAAATAATAATAATATTTAAGCCAAGTTCAGATACCAGTTTAAGCACCCGTTCTCTAAAGGAAAATTTTGTTTGTTATGAGATTAAAATTTGACTTTTTACTGAACTTTAATATATATTATGGAAAAGAAAAAGAAAACAGTGGGTCTTTTGAAATTTAGTATTCTTGACAGTTTCAATATTGTTGAATTTGTTTCTAAATAATTTCTTGGAGAATATGGAATTTGTGTTCATGTTGGACCTTGGTAAATAGCTAGTGAGTGTGCAAAAAAAGGTCATAAAGCTGAGTACGTGGAAACATATCCATCACCCTCATCATTATTCCATTTGGTTGCCAGGATTCAGCAAATGAAATAATATTCCACTCAAATGTGACCCATTTTTCTCTGTTTTATAGTTAATGTTGAAGCCTGTTTTCACAATGGCTCATTTTTAAAATAGTCATTTCTTGTCTTATGAAAATCTGAGTTGATTCAATGAAATCAATAATTTTTACTGTTTATTTTTACTTTGCAGCTGCCAAAATAAGAAACAAAACAAATAAGATTCTTGATTTGCCTCTTTTTATCAGTTTCTACTCATTTAATTAGTACAAGAAAAAGAGAGGTCTAGTAAGGGACATAAGTAGGGACTATGAGCTCACATTTACATAGGAAATTCCCTGGTAAAGAAATTCCCTCTCTATTAATTCAGGTTGACACCTTCTCTGCCATTTATAGAGCTGCCTAGAGCACTGAGAGGCTAAATGATTTGTACAGCCAGGCAACTAATTTGTATCATTAAAAGTATGTGAACCATCTTCCTGGTGTCAAGGCTGCCCCTCCCTTCTTTACTTCTTGCTGCTTCTTCCATTCATTTAATAAGTACTAGAAAGAGACAAAGTTAGAAAGCTTGAGAAAAATCACTTTACTTCATCTAAAGCCAAATTTCAATAATAACCATTATTGACTAGTTAATAGTTAATTTTGTATCTATAAAGCTAGAAAAGTTAATGGGATTAAGTAAAAAAGAGAATATATGTAATGATAGTTATATATCATTGGAGTCATTCATTAATCTTGATGTCTTAAGACATCAAAGCTAATGTAAGCTTCTTGGACTAATTATAAGTGATTAAACACATATTCAGATATAAAAAGGTGATTTGAACTGGAGAACAATAAACCTGAAACAATAAATCTTTTTCCTAGATAAAAAAGTGAGTTGAAGGTCAGATTTTATTTACCAGGATTTGTTAGCATCTTGTGTGAGGAGTAAGTGGCATTTTTAGCCCTTCAATGTTATGGGTTGTTTTGGGGGTTTTTTAACAACTATTGGTGACTTTCATAGAGTAGAATGAGAATATAAAAATGTAAGTGTTTTAGGTTAGTTGTTTTTTCATAAGATAATCTGCCACCTAATAAATGTGGTGAAATCTTACCTACAGTGAAACCTTGTTACTGATGTGATTGTTTTAAAGAATTCTTGAAACAGTCCCCTTTTATAAAGCTGCCCAGCATGTTCTTTGCATGTGTCTCCCACTCCTATTCCTACTTCAACCATTCATGCTAGACTCAGCCATGTTTGTATTCCAAATGAAGAGCAGTCAAATGCATGGTCAACCTGTCGATTGTTCTCCAGAATTTCATGACCTCAGGAGTTCATGGTTTGATTTGTTTTCATACTGTATAAGCACACATAAAATGTTGTGTCTCCTTAAAGTATCATCTGTTAAGCAATTAGGCATGGAAAAAAAATATGTTAATGTTTCTCGTTAGCTACAAAATACATCCACTAAACACATTTGCTGTTGGCATGCTGCAGTTTGGGACAATGGACCTTGCGGTAAGTGGAAAAGACAAGGCTTCCACTTCATGAATAGTTGGACAACCCTTGTCAATAAAAATGCCTCTTTTCCCCCACCCATCTTCATACTTCCCAAAGGCTGTGACACAGCAGCCTCCCCTTAGACCCAATGAAATGATTTCAGACTCATGGAATTGCCAGAAACTTTTCCTTGAGCCTTCAACCCCATTATTCTATAAAGCCAATACATAAATTTGTACATCTCCGATACAGTTCATTGTGTGTTACCCTCCTATGAATGCTTCTGGCTATTTTCTGGGTGCAACACTGAAGCAAACCAAGCAGATTCACAATACTCATAGGGCACCAACACAAACATCCAGGGCAAAGCAAAAATGGCAAAAAAGGCAAAAATGACTCACATGTATACAAATGAACACCGACAGAGTCACCAACCTGCAAGCACATGGAGGAGGAGAAATACCTTACCTGCAGATGCATGTGACGTCCTGTGTCTGATATTTTTAAAGTACAAGTTGTATCAGTCACCAATAATGCAAACCTAGCTGGCATTTGAGAACCTGGCTGCCCTGCCAGGAATAATTTACAAGCTGCCACAGCAAATCAATAACCTGTTTAACAGCAGGAAATTGTGTTAGTGAACATGGAACATAACATCGCGTTTCTGTTAATCGGTCATCATACTCATTACATCTCAGAGCTGTTCTCTAAGGCCTGTTGTCTGTCTTACATAAATGAATGTCAGCCTAAAGGAAATGTGATGTGTGGAGTGTTGTTTGTCTGACAATATGTATGCAGTATTGCCAGCTGTCATGAAAATGCATGCATCCCTCAATATCATAACCTTGCCCGCAAAATAAGCAGCATGTGGAAAATATATATGTATATCAATAACTGTCTTCCCTGTTTTCCTGTAGAAATGATTAGAAATGCACTGAATCCAGCTCTGAACAGGAAGTAAATACAAAAACTCTCTAAAGTTAAAACTATCAGGAAAACCACCTGCTTGTCTTCTAAAAACTTAGTTGACTTGTAGTTGTCTTTCATTGGATTTTCTCCAAATTGCTGTGCTTTGTTTTAATCCTTTCTACAGTTACTCTAAGAGGGACTACCTATAAAATGTAAATGATTTCAAAGGCGTGCAATCACACAGATTGGAAAGGCTTCCTTTTTTAGGATGGGGGAGGGAGGGAATCAGTTTTTCTTTTTGGAATTGCTGTACTGCCTAAGATATGCACTGCATACAGGTGACTCATATTATTTTTCCAAGTAAAGATGAAGAAATATATCAAGTTATAATAAAACTCCCCATCTGTTTCTCACAGCCAGAAGCTAAGTTTTAAAGAACGGGTGCGAATGGCTAGCCCAAGAGGTCAGAGTATCAAGAGCAGACAAGCATCAGTGGGAGACCGCCGATCTCCAAGCACGGACATCACAGCTGAGAGTAGCCCAACCAAAGTGCAGAAAAGCTGGAGTTTCAATGACCGAACTCGCTTCCGACCTTCCCTACGTCTCAAAAGTTCTCAGCCAAAGCCAGTAATAGATGGTGAGTTGTTTTTTTTTTTTTCAATTTGTATTTGATATGTGGTGTTAGATCATATTAAAGTAAGTATTCTTCCTCAGGATTGCTTTTAAAAAGGAGGAAACAACCCTTAAGAGAGAATCCTGTGTATTTATTCAAAATTCATTCTTTGGCTTTGAGTGGAAACTATAAAAAACATAGTTTTACTTTTTTTAAGTTTCAGTAGGATTTCATTAATTCTTCTCTATAACCTAAAAAATCAATTATTTCTCAGATAAACCCCTGTTAAGACCAATGTGGGCTTTCTTTTGGTCTCTATTGTTTCAGATCAAACTTGGTTTTTCAGGCTGCCGTTAACTTTATACAATGCTATGAATTAGGAAAAGTCTCTGACTTTAAGCCACTTCTAATATAGCTGGTCTAACATAAAATCAACCTACCTCAGAGAAATGAATGCTGGATGACTCAGTCACTAAACCATATATAAGAATCCCTGTAGATCACATTAATTTAGAACACTATGTTTTCTATGAACACTATGAAACACATGTTTTATTGTAACTTATTTTCATAAATATTTCCCAGTTACATTTCAATCTGATTTTGGTCACACTAAGGAGTATTGTGGGTCATATATGGCACCCAGGCTGCATGGTTGTCACCTTTGATATAGTAGATAGAACTGGCTTCCAAGCCAGGAACACCTCTGATAAAAACTGACTAGGTAAGTCACTTAGCTCTCTAAGTCTGTACTCTCAATCCTCTAAGTCTGTAAATTGAAGAAATGGTGCCAACCTGTATTGGTAGACAAAGTTTCTTCATCTAGAACTTCCCCTCAATTCTATTCCTATGTCTAGAAAGAAAGATCTAATATAATTTGTTCTCTTCTTCCCTCCACTTCTTTTTTATTTCTAACCCTAACTCTGTTTCTAACTCTAATTCTCTCTAGATGGCCTTTCAGTTTCCTTCCAGGTTTAGAGTGATTATCTATAATCATATAATATCCATATACTTCTTCCCACTACATTCTCGCTTCCAGTAGTGCCAGTGTACTAAAAATTGTTCTGTTGAAGATTATCAGTATAAAGTAAGAAGAATAAGAATAAAAAGATTTAGTCTATCAGTTCAGTAGTGGTGATTTATAATGCTTTAATAGTCAACAATGGAATAAACATATAAGCAATAAAATATATAAATAATAAAAGAATTCAACTTTTACAGATAATCAACTTGGCTACACTGGCTTTTTTTTCATTTACAATCTCTCTTTTCTGCCTCTTTTTTTAAACCCTAATGCAAAAGCATTTATTTGAATAACCTAGTAATAGGATTTATTTTTAAAAGATTATTTTTATTTTTCAACTAAAAATTTTTTTATATATACCTCTTATTTTTTTCCCCTCATTGAGCAAATTAAAAACAAAACCAAAAACAAAACTTTGAAAAACAAATCCCTCAGTACACAGTCTGGCAATAGTAAGTCCTACATTAACTATATCCAAAAATGTTTGTCTCCCTCTGCATCCTGAATTCATCATCTCTCCATTATGAGATAAATGAGATGTCATATATGTGGATTTTTTTGGATTCCTTGTTCATCATTTCATTGATCAGAATTCTAAAGTTTTTCAGAGCTATTTTTTCCCTATAAATTGGGTAAATAATTCATCTGGTTCTGCTCATTTTACTCTGAATCAACTCACAAAGATCTTCCCAGTTTCTTTGAGTTTCTTCATTTGTTATTATTATGATGTAATAACAAAATTCACAGTAGAGCATTTCCTCTAAAACAGGGCATACTCTGCCACCAACATACATACCATTAATGGAAAGAGCAGGCAAATTTAGATCTCAAACACAAGAATTTTCCACTTAGGAAATATATGAGGAGGGACAACTAAAGCATACATCACTGCAGAGCCCCTGATGTTAACTCAAGATGTCTTTGTGTTATAGTCATTGGGTGTGATATTTGGATTGAGTATTTGGCTTTGTCCCTTGGCTCTGATCTTCCCTTCCTCTAGCTCTGGACTAAACTAAAGTCGTTGACTGGGAAATTGGCAAATCTTTCAGAGAGATCCAGAACCCTCACTTATGGCCACTGAGGAAGGACCCTTCCAGAGTCTTAGCAAGATTCCCACTCCAGGCACCAAGCTTTCTCCTTTCCAAAAACCTCTCCTAAAAGGTTAAGTTTAACCTTTTTCATTTACCTCTTTCTCCATCATCTCTTCTTTTTCCATCCAATTAACAGCTGTATATTTCCCACTATATTCTAAGCACTATTCTAGCTTTGCTCTTACTCTTGCATCCTTCTTCATTGGTCATCCACTTCAGCTAGGCTTTAGTGATTAAGGACCAATGTTCCCTCTCACTTCCTAATAATGTCCCAGAAGTAATCATTTCACTTTGCTCTGCATTGGTCAGAGACATGTATGGGCTATGGTGTTCAGTTGGGAGTACCAAATTTTTAAAAGGACTATTGACAAATTATGGTACATCCATAGGAGGACAAGAAAGATGATAAAAAATCTGTAAATTCTGTCTTATAAAAAATTGAAAGAGCTGTTTAATCTGCACGACAAAAGACTAAATAAAGTAAGATGTAGAAGCAGAGCAGTATAGAATTTTAGGGCTTAGAATTTTAGAGATGATCTTGCCCTGGCATCCCATTTTATGTATGAAGAAATTAAAATCCCAAAAGGTTAAATGACAACTATTTAGTGGCAGAACTGGGATTAATTAGGCATCTCCTAAGGATTTCTGCTCCATGTGATCTTTTCTACCCTTAATTGTCCATCTTCAAAGATTTTTCATATGAAAAAGGGAATAGGCTTGTTCCGAGAATAGAACTAGCACCAGTTTCAACTCAATGTTAAGGAAAAACTTTCTAATTTTTCTATCAATTATAACTATTAGAAATCAATAATAGAGGCAGCTTGATGGCACAATGGATAGAACACTGGCCCTGGAATCAGAAGACATAAGTTCAAATCATCCAGACCCTAACTAACTCTGTAACTCTGGGCAAATCACTTAACCCTGATTGTCTCAAAAAATTAAATTTTAGTAAATTTAAATTTCTTTTAATAACAATGGGAAATGAGCATTTGGGACTAAACACTAGGGGTAGTCAAAAAAAGGCAAAACCTGTCAAGGGATATGGTAAAAAATATATATATATATATATTCATGCATTTAGTGAGAAGTTAAACTGTATGACCCTGAAGAAGCCTTTCAAGCTTAATATTTATTGATTACCTGAGCTGTGCTTGTGACTTTACCAATGATGACTTCTCTGTCAGTTTTGAAGATGTCCAAGCAAAAGTGTATGAGAAAGTACTATGTTAGAAAAAATAGTATTTTTATTCTTGAGATTTTTTACCTACTTTTTGAATCAGTCAAAGAATACCAGTCACTATCTATTACCTTTTAATATGGCCTCTTCTATCCCTTACTCCATTGCCAACAAACTTTCCCCAATCAATAATCAAGAAAAAGTCACTTATTGTCCTGACATTTGGCTATTTCTCACTTGATAATCTTTCAACTTAGACCACCACCACCACCTTTCCCTTTCCATTTCTTCATTCTTATTCCAAAGCTAAAAGGTATCACTTTGGAGAAACTTGCAAAATCTACCCAATTTTATCTAATGTATGTTAGTTATTGTTTATCCTTTGTTCTTGAAGAGGACCATGATATCAGGGAGGTGATATCATGACAGACAAGGGAATTGGATCTGGGTAAGGGAGAGCTGGGCAAGGTCACCTATCTCACCTTCCACTCCAAAGATCAAGACAGCTAGAGATGGATGAAATAGGAGACCTTGGACTTTTTAAGTTAAGGCCTTCAACAGGTGTCACTGACTGAGGCTGCACCCATTCAGTGATAAAGGTTAGGTAGCAAATGAGACAAAGAATCTCTTTCACCTATTCAAAAAAACAAAAATCTAAATAAATAAGTAAATGAATGAATGAATAATATAAAAAGTACTCAACTACAATTTCAGAAAATAAACTAGATTTGATATGCTTTTATACTTAATTGGTATGTTTTATGAATCAACTTCCTTTAATTTATTTGATATTCATGGGCAGAACACTATTCTAAGAAATATCTAGTGTAATAAATGCATGAGAATCAGTGTGGAGGTTGATAGAGGCCTGGCATTTGAACCAGAGAGACTTGAGTTCAAATCTTCTCTCTGAACAGGTCTTAGTCTCTAACTGCTCCTAGATGACTCTTTGAACCCTAAGTGACAATGGTAGCTCCTGAGTTTACCAGGACAAAAACATGACCAATCTCATTTAGTTCCTTACTACGGCCCAGAAGATTTTTTGATTCTACCCTTAGTGACTTCTTTGGAGCAGGTAGGTACCACAGTAAATAAAGTGACAGATCCAAAATCTGGAAGACTTCTTCCAGAGTTAAAATCCAGATTTTGCTACTTAGTATCTGTGTGACCCTGGGCAAATCACCTAACCCTGTTGGCCTCTGTTTCCCCATCTGTAAAATGAGCTGAAGAAGGAAACACAAAGCCACTCCAGTATCTTTGCTGAGAAAATCCTAGATAAGCTCATAAAGAGTTAGACACAATAACAATGACTCCCTTATTCTCCCTTGGTGTCCCATTCCACACAATTTTTCTAAAACTTTTCCTCTCTCTTCAAATTTTTATGTTCCTCACCCCCATAATTATAGTAGGTAATGGCTTATATTTTACTGAAAAAGTTAAAGCTTTCTAATTTAGGGCTCTCTAGTACTTCTCAATGGTAGCATTCTTTCTCCCTTCCTTCCATCCTATCTTATAATAAGAGGTATCCCCAATCCCTATTAAGGCTAATTAATTTCCTTGCCTGACTACTTGATCCCATCACCGTCTTCTCCCAGTACCTTGTACCAACTATTATTTCCCATTTCTCTCATTCAGCTGTAATTTCTCCTTTGCCCTTAGTTTGTTTCCATCTGCCTAAAAATCCCCCAATCCTTGGATCTCTCTTGGTCCTTCAATCCCATCCAGTTTTTGTCCCATCTCTCCTCCGACTTTCGTACCCCAATTTCTTGATAATAGTGTTTGTACTGAAGCAGCTAGGTGATGAAGTGGATAGAGCATTGGTACTGGAGTCAGGAGAACCTGAGTTCAATACAGCTTCAGACACTTAACACTTACTATCTGGGCAAATACCCTAATTGTATTTCAAAAAAAGAAAGAAAATATAGTTTGTACTTATAAGTGTGTGGTTGTTGTTGTTTTTTTAACTAGATTTCTGATTTAATACATCTAAGTCCTAGGCTCTATAACTTTCTCTACCACTACAATTCAGCACGTTTT
The DNA here is from genome assembly GCF_016432865.1 of Antechinus flavipes. Lineage (NCBI taxonomy): Eukaryota > Metazoa > Chordata > Mammalia > Dasyuromorphia > Dasyuridae > Antechinus > Antechinus flavipes. The sequence continues at coordinate 241,431,004 of NC_067401.1, forward strand.
CTCCAACAGTTTTTGAGAATTGTCCTGCAACCCTGAGAACTTAAGTGATTTTTGATGGGTCACACACCCAGTATGTCATGAATCTGTCTTCCTTACTGAGTCAGCTTCTCAATCCACCATAATATTGCCTCTACCTTTCAAGGATTCATAACTTTTTTGTGTGTTGTGGAGCACTTTGGCAGCCTAGCAAAATCAATGGACTGCTTCTCAGAGCTATGTTTTAAAATGCATAAAAATTACATAGGATTGCAAAGGAAACTAATTATATTGAAATAGTTATCAAAAAAAAAAAATTAACATGTTCTTGAACTTCAGGTTAAGAAGCTTTCACCTAGATTCTTACCTAAATTCTATATTTCATCCAACTCTCTCCCCACCCTGGCTCCTATCGCAATGCTCTGTACACAGCACAAACATAATAAATATATAATTGAACTGAATTGAATCTAGTCCCATCTGTGTCATAAAAAGAGCCTCCACTCAGGGAGTTTTAGTCAATTCTATTCATTTTAATAAGTTTTATTTTTCATGCCATATGGAACTATGCTAGACACAGTGGGAGATAAACATGAGATAAAAAATGTGTTCACTTCCTCAAACAACTTATAACCTTATATACCTAGTTTGAGGTAAGAGTTTTGCTCTGCTTCATAACCCTTTTTCACAGGGTTTTGTGTAACCATGGAGAAAAAAAAATAATCTTCAGAATTCTTCAACCTCTGATTTTTCAGAGCCATTCTATTGTTGACCTCTAAAAAAGGCACAAAATTAGCCCTTATACAAATCCCAGAATCTAACCTATATTGGAGAAGCACCATTCATAGATCTCAAATTATTTCCTTTCGCAATGCACAGTTGGCCATTGACTTCACAAAAACATACAAATATGACACAAGTTTAAAATTATATTTAATAGCTTTCATGATGTGTGGTACTTGATAAAGAAGAAAAAAGGGTTTAAACAGAAGTCTAGATCTTTTTTCTTTTTTTTTTTCTCAAGGATATACCTGACAGGAAAAAAAAAGACAAAATGTTCATTGGTTTCTCTCTGCTCTCTTTTGTATGAAATTCAGTGCATTATTCAACCATACCCCAATACCTCTTTTCTCCACCTGATTTTGGCCCAACTCTTTCTAATTTTTGGAATCAGAAAGTCTCTGTTGGGAGCTTAGAGGTCATTTAGTTAAAATACCATGGAAGTATGAATCTTCTTTGCTGAATGGCTGGCAAATGGTCATTTAGTTTTGCCACATCTATTGCAGAAAAACCGTGTCTCCCTTGCCTCCAACTCATGAAAGATTCCTTCTTTTGTGAATCTGTTATAGGAGCAACTGATATTCCCATCAGTCATACAGAACTGGTGACTAACAATTGCCATAGATTTCTCCCTATGATATTTTCCATGATTCCATTTTTTACTTAAGAGATTTCACAAGTCATTGAATCTTGCCACCAATCATTTGAAGCTAGCTTGGTGAGTTGTTTAAAAAAAAAATAGTGTTTATGTTATACATTAGCATATTTTTAAATTGAATACTCTTAAGTGTTCATTAGCTAAATATGTTCTAACTAAATAGACTGCCAACTCCATGTTTAAGTAATTTGGGGAATCAGTCCTATCCATGCCCCTTTCTCATCTATATGCTATAAATTCATCTCTTCCAGCTTCCCTAATTAATAATTATTGCTAACATTGACATAATATTTCGAGATGTACCAAACACATTACATACATTATTTCATTTGACTCTCATAACAAATTTATCAGGTAAATAATATTATTATTTCCATTTTACAGATGAAGAAATTGAATCTTAGAGAGATTAGGTGTCTTCAGTTAGGGTCACACAACCAGTTAAGTGTTCTAAGGCAGGATTTGAACGTAGGTCTTCTTGACAGTAATGTCCAGTCATTTTAATCATTATGCAATTCAAAATCCTACCATGTGTCAGGCATTATGCTATGCTACAGAGGAAAATACTCATTGCCTTTAAGGCACTTATATTTTTGTTGTGGGGGAAGGAAGTAGAAGAGGCAGGGTGGGAGACAACATTCACACAAAATATTAGAGAGTAATTATAAATTAAACACAAGTATTACAGAGTAAATATAAAATAATTTTAAGAGGGGAAATTTTAATAACTAGGTGTTCCAGGAAAAGCTTTAACTAAGAATCAGTCTTGAACTGAGCCTTGAAGGGAGCTAGGAATTCCACTAGTTTTGGAGAAAATTCATTCTAAGCATAAAAACTTTAATGAAAATATTGTGTTCAGGGAATATCAAATAAAACAGTTTTACTAAAATGTAAAATCAAAATGACAGAGTAATACATCAACCTAGAAAGATAAGTAAAAGACTTTTAAGGTGAAACTGAGAGGTTTGGATTTTCTCCTAGAGATGCTAAGAAGTCCCTGTAGCTTGGGAGAAGGGGGAGGAGGAGAGAAGAGGTAACATGATCAGATTAGCCCATTGGGAAATACAATTTGACCCCCATGTGGAGAATGAATTAGAGTAGAGAGAGACTAAAGGCTGTGAGACTAATTAGCAGACTTCTGTTCAGGAGAAAGGTGATGAAGGCCCAGACTAGAGTGGAGGTTGAGAAAAGGGGATAAATGAGAGTTAACAAGACAAAGCAATCAATTGGATTAAAATAATTTTCCAGAGACTCCAAAACTCCAACTATAGATTATATATAATACTTTCCTCTCCGAGCTCCAGCCCTGCAATTGGCAACATGGCTAAATGTACCAAGAAGGTCAAAATTGTTACTAAATATGGAACACATTATGGTACATCCCTCAGAAAAACAATGAAGAAAATTGAAATTTGCCAACATGTCAAGTATACCGGCTCCTTCTGTGGCAAGATCAAAATGAAGAGGTGGGCCGTGGATATCTGACATTGTGGGTCCTGTTTGAAAACAGGAGCTGGTGTGCATGGATCTACAATACCATCTTAGCAATCACAGTCAAATCTGCCATTCAGAAGATGGAAGGAATCGAAAAACCAGTAAAATTCTTCTTAGCAAATATTTGTAGCCCATAACCCAACAATAAATGGGTTAATTTGTGAAATTAAAAAAGATTATATATGTATATATAATATAAGATGTTGTGTATAATAACAATGGGAAGCTAGGTGGCACAGTGGATAAAAGTCCAGATCTAGAATCAGAAAAACTCATCTTTCTGGGTTCAAATCTGGCCTCAGACTCTGACTAGATAAGTAGGTCTGGGCAAAGTCCAGATTGCCTTAATTTTCTTATCTGTAAAAATGAGCTGAAAAAGGAAATAGCCAACCACTCCAGTATTTTTGCCAAGAAAATCCCAAATGGGGTCATAAAAAGTCAAGACACAATCAAAGAGACTGAACAACAACAATAATAGCAAAGCTATTGATTGGTCAAATTGATCCTGCTCTTATTTAGGACTACTAAATAGTAGTCCTGTTACTATTTTTTTCTTATATTTTCTGACACCACTTGCAAGCATTTAGCAGCCTCTGCTAGTGTGTCTACCAACAAAACAAAAGAAAGAGTTAATGGGAAATTTCTTAGGGGTGTTCTCATTTCCCCCAAGTGATGAAGGAAGGAAATGTTGTATACCCAGCTATAGTAAAACCAAGCTCTATTGGATGGAGCTGGAGTCCAGCGGAACTGATTCACCGAGCCAGGACCATTTACTATGGAGAATGGTTAAACACAGGCCACCCAGGGAAGCAGAGCAGAGCTTACCAAGAATTTGGAATGTTTCTGCTAACCACTCAGCTAGTTTCATGTGATCCGCCTCCAGGGAAGGCACCAGCTGTCTTGGCCAATATGGTGGAAGGGGTCATGGCCAAGGCAAATTGCCTATCTGTCCATCTCTTTTACTTTGAACTGAGGCTATTTGTATTAAGGGAGGCTGGTGAAGTGGTTGACTGGAAATGATGGAAGCCAAACCCTTCCCTTTTAACCTGAATTTACTATCAGCAGTTTGGAATCAAGCTGCCAGGCTCTGGGCAGTGGTTGCTCCAATTACCTAAATCAATACTGGAATCAGTCCTTCTGGGTAATTGAAACTGCCTTGCCCAAATCAGCCAGCTTTTTGTTTTAATGAAGGTAGTCACCCAGGAGCATAGCCTAACCTAGATTTTGCTATTTGCAATTTATCATTTTTCTCAGAAAAAAACAAACAAACAAACAGCTTCTATTTATCATTTTCAAAGGCAAATTTTCAGTTTTTCTTTTAAAAAAATTTTTTTAGTTTATGTCTATTAAAAAAATTTTCCACAAACTGTGGGTTTTATGTTAAAATAATATTTTCTTCAGAGAATAAACTAAGAATCTTACAAGTAAGACTAGGGACTCCTATGATTTCACTACTTTTGTAAATTCCTACTACCAGTTGCAAGCCAATTAGAGTCTTATAAAGTTTTGTCTAGAGCAGAGAAGTGACTCGGTCAGTATGTGTCAAAGAAAGGATTTGAACCCAGTTTTTCAGGCATTAAAGTCGTTTCTGAATTCTTTTCCACCTCATCTAGCATATAGTAGGCAGGTAATAAATAGCTGATGGATGAATAGGTAAAAAAAAAAAAAAATTGAGATTTGGCCTGTTCATCATTGCCATCTTCTATTAAGAACTTTATTCTGACATTAATGCCTGCCTACAGAAAGAAGAAATATCCCCATTTATAAGATATTTGAGGATGATTGATAGAGTCATGGCTAATTGCATACCTAAACCACACTCTTACATGTGGTCTTCAAAGGAGATCTTCAAAGTTGCCACAAGCAACAGAGAAAACCATAGCTAAGAGATCAGAGAAAATGGCCTAAAGACAGAAACCTGAATTAGATATCCTGGAGGAAAAACTGGAGTATCTCTTAGATCCCTTCAGGGAAACATGCAGCCCAGGAAAGAATAGAAGTAACAACAGCTAGAAGCAGCTAGAGATAAGCTGGGCAATGCAACAATGGAAGGGTCCCTGGAAAATGGAGGAATTCCAGAAGATAATGTCCCAGGCACAGAGGAGTACATCCTGAGCAATGCTGAGTTCCTGAACCAAGTGGGATAGTTTTAGTGCGAATCAGAAGCAAGGGCCTTTGAATACTGAAGGACAAAAAAAAATTGATGTGAGTAATGATTCAAAGGGTCAAACTCAGGCCTTATTCTTCACTAATGCTGTTAATTCTATGAATTGTGAAGGATAAGGGGATGAGAATCCACTTTTTGGTAATCCTAAGTACTTTCCAAATTCCCACAAAAAAAGGGATAAGGATCTCCAGGTCCCTTGCAAGCAATTCTTTGAAGATAGGATATGTTTTCATCTGGTCAAGAAAAAAACAACACAGAAAAAGTCTTGAACTCATCTACGAAAAATCAAAATATCTGTCTTTCCCCTCCTGTGGGCCCTATAGTCAGCCCTGTTGGCCTATGTAGCCGCTTAGGCTTATTATACTATGCTGGGACAGTAGTCTCCTCCCCCCAATCAATCAATCATTTAGGGGTATGGAGAGGAAAAAAGGGAGGCAAAACTATCATCACAGGACTATACCAAAGGTATAAATGGTAAAAATGACTTGACAAAGTGAATACTTACTAAAGAGGGGAGATTTTTCTTCACTGTTTCAATCCTTGGGTTCAAGTACTTTGTGTTTCGCATTTTCTGTCAAGTGAAACAAAACCATGCTATATTCAATGTGTTGTGGATCTGAGCGCTTGAATAAGGATTGAAGGTCCTTCTCCCTTTTTGTGGAGACCTGGACATGAGCTAAATTCAAAAGCTCCTATGAAAAATCCTCAGAGGAGGCAGAGGCAAATAATAGATATAGTATATAAATAAAAAATATAGATATATTCTCCTTGATGCTTCTATCAACGTGATGCTGTGGAAAGAGCACTGATTCTACAATCAGAGAACTTGGAGTCTGAACCATAATATTCATGTGGCAAATCACTTTCTCTAGGCCCGAGTTAAATTTTCTGTAAAATAAGAGTTGGACTAACTAAAATCTCTTCCAGTTTTAGGCCTGCAGTCCTAAATCCAGAGTTTCCATCCTGAGCTATAGGTTATCTATCAATAAGTGAATGAAAGAACACAGCTACATTTGCACATTCATCTTCATGGATAAAAACCCTAGATTTCTTTAAGGAATAGATTCTAAATTCTATAGGAAATGTTCAGCAGTGAAGCTCCTCTAGAATTGCAAGTGTATTTTATGCTACTCAAAGGAAATATAATCTCTCCTCCTCACTCTCTCATCTCATTTTCTTTCGTCCAGGACAGAGGTAATATTAATACCTAACTACAATACTTGGAAATCTAAAATTAACAAATGCAAAATTATATGCTCACATGAACTTTATTCTCTAGGAAGCATTCCATGGAATCCTATTTGTTGAAAAGCTATAGCAATAATGACACCCTGTCTCCCCAAAAAGGCAGCTTTCTTCATCATCAAAATAATCAGATTTTAATCAAATAATTTACATGAACAGGATTGCTCATGCTGAAGCTGAATACTTTACTGAAGATAGCAGAAATCTTTGTTCTCTCTTAGAGGCAGGGACAGGAAGGCTTGGTTTGATATGTTTCCTTTATTTTAGTTGTTTGATATTAATTAGCTAAAACGCATATGAGGACAAGGGCTTATGCGGCTTTTTCTTTGAATTCCCAATGCTTAAAATAGTACTAGCATGGAATAAGTTTTAATAAATCTTTATTGATTGATAACATTATTCAGAATGTCAGCCATAGATGTCAATGTATACAATAATTAGATGATGGTTTAAAATGATAATAAAAAGCTCTGGATTGCTTTGCGATTTTCACTGCAACTAATTAGGAGTATGTGAAAGCATATTCTAGCCTTTCCCTTTGAGTAAAGATTGTAAATATGGCAATATATACAATTAAGAAGAACAAAGAAAACAAAATAGTTTAGCATCTTCTTATTCTCTTTATGAGCCATTACTAAGCCATTATTGTGACGGAATCAGCAATTTTTGTTGTAGAGAAATTGAACTAATTGTTTTTAAAACCCTCTGATGCTACATATCATTACTCAAAACACAGTCATCCTTTAATTATGTGTCAGGAACTAGTCCATGAAATTTTGCCAGTATTTTTGCAGACTATTTTTCAAACTCTAGCCTAAAAAAAAATGTTAATAGAGAATCTAGGAATATAGGAATGGGTAACACAATTTGCTTAACTGAAGATGCCAAGATAATATATGACTTATGTGTTCAGCCAATACAAAGAATAGCTTTAATCTTAAAGAGAAAATATTTAGTTGTAGTATCTTACATAATATCTCCTTGTTAGCCACATTTAGTGTTACTAAATATTGTTGATTAGCAAATAAAGGGACAAAACCAAAAGAAATCAAGAGTGCTAAGTTACAAAATGTTCTCATTAACATATTTTGATGGACAAAATTAAATTATAATTATGATAATGCATCTACCATATTAATCATTGATATTGAGATATGTTCAATGGCACAGTGAATAAAGACCTGTAGTCAGGAGGATTCATCTTCCTGAGTTCAAAACTGACCTCAGATACATTATGTGTCTCTAGACAAGTCATTTAATCCTGATGGATAATAATAGCACCTACCTTCTGGGATTGCTGTAAGGATCAAATAAGATAATAATTGTAAAGTGCTTACCATAGTATCTGGTATATTGTAAGAGCAATATAAATGTTAGCAATTATTATTATTGCAGCCTCCTGAATGGGGAACTAGGAAATATAGGAATAGATATCTGCTCAGAGAAAAGCCAGAAGCTTTAAATAGGTTATACAGGACAATAATTACTTTTTGAGAGTGCTGAGATGGAAGTCCAAAAGCAGATGATATCTGCATCAGAAGCATCAAAATTCAAGGAGTGCTTAAATGAGATAAAATCAAAGACAGACTATACAAAAGTTCAATACCATGACAATTCAGGACAACTGGGGTTACACACTGTACTTCTTGTAAGATTTTGCAAGCTTTTATAACTAAATAAATGCTTCTCTTTAAATGGAGGACATCATTCTCACAATTAGTCGGCATCCTCCTCAGTTCCTCAGGCTTGTTCACTCAGCTTTTAAATTATAATATTTTTATTTCCACAATATATCTTGCTTACTTCTTTTGATTCACATAGTCACTGTTCTCTTTCAAACTCTCATTATTTCTCACCTAGCTATTGCAACAGTTTTCTAATTGCTCTCCCTGCTTCCATACACTTTTCTCTTCAACTTATCTTCCTCTTAGCTACCAAAGTGATTTTCCTAAAGCATAGGACTGACCATATCACTCTCTCGATCAATAAATTTCATTGGTTCATGTCAAGAAAGCCTATATAATAAATACTAAAGATTGTGTTCAAAGCTAATCTTAATTCTTAAGTATTAATTCTTAATACTTAAGGAATATAGTATAAACCTCTTTGTTTACCTTAAAAAGCTCTTTATAGACTAGATCTAACCTACATTTTTGGTCATTTTACAAACCATTCCCCTTCATGCTCAATGTAGTCTAGATAAACTTCCCCTCTCTCCCATTTCCATGCCTTTGTATCATCCATTCCTCATGCCTGAAATGCAACCCTTCCCAACTTCCACCTCTTAAAATCCTCGGCTTTTTTCAAGGTTCAACTCAAGAGCCATCCTCACTATTAAACCTCTCCTGGTTCCTCTCAGCTTCTAGTGCTTTCTCCCCAACAATGACCTTGTATCTCTTTTAGTGAAAGCATTATATATGGAGACTCGACCATAGTGTCAATAAAATCTGGGTTCAAGCTCTTCCTCTGGCACATACTGCATCCTCTTTTTCCAGTATTTTTATACATTATACTCCAACTCCCCCAAGTATTCTATGATCCAATGACATTGGTCACCTCACTATTACTCAGACAGGATATTTCATCTCTAGTCGTTGGGCATTTTCACTGGCTGGCTCACAAACCTTGTTCTCTCCTTCTTCATTTCAATCTCCTACATTCTTTGTTTCTCACCAAATTTCAACTAAAGTCTTACCTTCTGCAAGAAATCTTTCTTAATTCTCCTTAATTCTAGTACCTTCCTTCTCCTGAATCTCATCAACATATCCCTTGTTTGGATATAGTCTTTTGTATGTTCTCTCCCCTATTTCACTGTGCGCTCCAAGAAGTCAGGAACTATCTTTTTGCCTTTCCTTGTATTGCAGTGCCCATCACTTAACAGGAGCTTAGCAAATATTTATTTATTAACCAACAAACTGGTTGTGTAAAGATGGATAAATTATTTTATCTTTCATTACTCTAAATCAAGATTATTAGCTGAAGAAAAGCTATCTACCTAAAGGGAGAGTTTCACATCAGAGAATTCCCCTTATCCAGGAAATCTCAAAGTGCAATTATCCCTATATAATCTTTATTTGTACCTGTTTTCTCTATTCCCCCTGCCTTACCAAAAAAATCTAAGTTCCTTGAAGGCAAAGACTATTTTGCATCTGTTTGTGTAAAACTGGGACCTAGCACTGATATTGGCTCATAGTAAATATTTTAAAATATTTGCTGATTAATAATCCAGTCCAGACCTTCCATGTTCCCCTAAATAAGTCATGTTTAGGCAGTTTTCCAACAACAACATTATTTTCTAAGGAAATGACTGTCTCTAAGCAATGGCCAGCACTTGAGAGAACATACTATTCTCTAGGCAGAAACAACAGGTGGGAGAGGGATTTTGGTGTAGGGCAATGGGGTCAAACTCAAATAGTAATGGGGCCACTAAACTGTATATAAGCCTCCCTATGAATTTCATATGAACTGACCAAATATTATACCACATATTATAATTAATTATAATTAGCCACATACCATAATTATTTATACTTAATGTAATTAACCACATATTGTATCACATGTTTTATTGTATTTTATTTATTTTTTTAAATCTCTCCCTATTATATTTTAATCTGATTCTGGGCCACGGAATATTATAGGCCACATATTTGACCCCTCTGATGTTGCTTAATAGAGACCTGTCTCAGATCAGGAAGGCTTTGGTTTAAGTCCTGCCTCTGAAATACACTGACTGGGTGACCCTAGAAAAGTCACTTAGCTTCTTAGTTTCCCCAAGAAAGACCTTAAATGTGTAGTGAAATTGGGAAGGGTTTCTTCTCCAGGATTAAATCAATGGTTCTGTTCAAAAAAGGGGGAGGATTCAAAAACAAGTGGGGATTCCCTGAGGAAACATAGTCACAATAATTATGAATTATTATTTACAATGAAATTATTAGTGGGAGAAAAATAACAAGCTCTGGCAGCTCTTGAAGAAGAGGAAGGTTTGGCATGGTGACCCATGTTTGTATTCCTAGGCATTTATTAGTGGATCACTTGATTTCAGGAACTCGGAGGCTCTGAGCTGTAGTGGATAAGGAATAACCACTCAGGTGTTTTCACTAAGCGTGACACCATTATGGTGAGTGCCAGGACCTCTAAAAAGAGAACCAATGAAAGGCAAACTGTCATGGTCAAAAATAAAGCAGGTCAAAGCTCCCAAGCCCAATCTGTAATAGGATCTGCCCATGACTAGCCCATCTACATTTTAAGCCTTGGCAAGATAGCATTAGTCAATATTTTAAAAGATGGGGGGCCCCATTACTGGGTCTGTATCCCAAGGAAATCATAAAGAAGGAAAAGGACTCACATGTGCAAAAATGGTTGTAGCAACTCTTTGTGGGAGCAAAGAATTGGAAGAGGAGTGGATGTCCATCCATTGGGGAATGGCTGAACAGGTTGTAGTACATGAAAGTAATGGAATATTATTGTTCTATAAAAAATGATAAACAAGGTGATTTTAAAAAGACCTGGAAAGATTTACACAAACTGATGCTGAGTGTAACAAGCAGAACCAGGAATATATCGTACACAATATCAGCAAGAATGTGGGATGATCAGTCATGAAACACTTGATTCTTTTGAATGGTTCAGTGATCCAAGGCAATCCCAATAGACTTTGGATAGAAAATGCCATCTGCATCCAGAAAATGAACTATGGAGATTGAATATAAATCAACACATATAATGTTCACTTCTTTTTTCTGTTTTTTTTTCTCTCCCATAGTTTTTCCTCTTTCAACATAATTCATAAAGCGATGTGTATTAAAAATAAATAAATTTCAAAAAAAAGATGGGGTCTCCTCTAGGGATCACTATTATTTCACTCTACCTGCACTTGGTTTATTACTATAGGAATGACTGCTACAATCCTCTATGGTAACTATGTACTCAAAGATTATTATAAATAAAAAATATTTTCCAACAAGTCTTATAACAGTAGACTTGGGGATAACTGTAAAGATGCATGGCAAACCCATCCAGGTTAGATGGCTTTCCCAGATTCAAACTGGTGGTCAGTATGGCACCCCCTTGTTCTTGGTTCCTGATTCCTAGGCCAGTAGTTTTTTTCTATTTTTTGTATATTTCCCTAACTTCAATCTCATAACAAACTAGTAGTTCTTTCTATATTAATTATCTCTGAAGTAATAAATTTACATATAAAAATACTATAATTGCATCTACATATGATTCTTACTTAAACCCAACTCATTTGCATGTCATAGCAATACCTCCCTGATGTCATAGTCCTCTTTGAGAACAAAGGACAAACTATTATCTATAATAAATTTTTAAGAATTAAAAAGCTATCATAATAATTATTAATTGGTACAGACTTATAATTTTATTACTATATAGAATTTCCTGTATGGAAACTTTCTTCATAAATATAAATTGTCAATATATCTCAGCCAGGAATCCTATCTTAAATATTTAATGTCTCTCAATTTCCATTTCCTCATCTGTAAAATGGGTATAATAATATATATTATAATGTATTAACCATATATTATGTGTAATACACATATATAATATATAATAATTAAGTAATACATATAAAGTGCTTTTAAAAATATAAAGTGCTATATAAATGCTAGCTACTATTATTATATCTTATATCATACTTCTTTTCTTTTTTAATAACTTTTTATTGACAGAACCCATGCCAGGGTAATTTTTTACAGCATTATCCCTTACAATCACTTCTGTTCCGATTTTTCCCCTCCTTCCCTCAACCCCCTCCCCCAGATGGCAAGTAGTCCTTTATATGTTGAATAGGTTACAGTATATCCTAGACACAATATATGTGTGCAGAATCGAACAGTTTTCTTGTTGCACAGGGAGAATTGGATTCAGAAGGTAAAAATAACCCGGGAAGAAAAACAAAAATACAAGCAGTTTATATTCATTTCTCAGTGTTCTTTCTTTGGGTGTAGCTGCTTCTGTCCATCCTTGATCAACTGAAACTGAGTTAGATCTCTTTATCGAAGAGATCCACTTCCATCAGAATACATCCTCAAACAGTATCGTTGTTGAGGTATATAATGATCTCCTGGTTCTGCTCATTTCACTTAGCATCAGTTCATGTAAGTCTCGCCAGTCCTCTCTGTATTCATCCTGCTGGTCATTCCTTACAGAACAATAATTATATCATTCTTCTTCTCCTCATAGTAATTACTAATATAATGTCATTAGAATTGTGGCTGCCCTTTGAATACTATTTGAAAACTCTTCTGCAAACATGAGCTTAGAACATTTCTTTTCTTCTTAACTTGCCAGCCACAATTTTCTTTTAAATATGCCATCAGAGCACCACATAAAAGTGGCATCCACAAATGTCATAGAAAAATCATTAGGCTAAATACTTTTTTCCAATTAAAGGCCATTAATTGGAGAGGTAGAGAGAGGTTTTGATCCTGAGCAAATCACTTAATCTCAATCTACCTTAGTTTCTTCATTTGCAAAATGAAATCATAATAGTCCTGACTTCTAATAGTTGTTGTGAAGATCAAATGAGATAATATTTATAGAGTGCTTAGCATAGTGCCTTGTCACTTAACAAATGCTTGTTCCCTTTCCCTCTCTCCCACCACCTAAAATTTTATCAATAACAAGTTGACCAAGTTATTGGTTGGGAGGGGTCAGAGTGGAAAGAGTGTGAAATTAAGAATCAAAGAACATGGATTCACTTCTGTCTCAGAATTCTAGCTTTTGGGACAGCTTAATTAAAATAAAAGCTTTTCTCCATTCACATTTCTTCTACATGAAAAGACATTTCGTTAATATGACAGTTTGCAAATTAGTAGGAATTTAAAAACCTTTCCCTTTGTAAACTTATGCCTCATTAAGCATTTTCATGAGTTAATTGTGTGATCTCCAGCAGTTTCTTCATCTATTAAATGAGTCTAAGATCTGTTCTAGCTCCAGTTCTGTGATCAATCAACAAGCATTTTATTAAGTATCATGCGTTGGAATCTAGCTAGCACGGATGGGCTGTAGCTACACAGTTCAATTCTAATACCTTTGTCCAGGTCTCTATCAAGCACTAGTCTTTCCTAGGATTCATAAATTTTCCAATGACTCAAAGTTTATAACTCATTCCATCTGCTCTTTTGCTTGGGGCTCTTCTCAACCATGTATTCTAGAGCCATGAGGAAATGTGCTGAAAATGCCAATTAGAAAAATACTTGGTGATAAAAATCTTAAAACCTAAGAATTATTTGTGAAATTAAAAGATGCTTCATTTTAATATTTATGTATATATTACCTATGTAATCTTTGCTGAAATAGCAAATACATTCTTAATCATTTAGTATATATATATATATATATGTACCCATTCATATATATGTGTAGGACTATGTACATGTATACGCATACATATTTGCACAGACATATACACACATGTATTATATAGTATATATCCTGGACATATGGTATACATTTTTGTTTCAGATACTACTATCTAGAGCAAGCCATATAAGTGGTTCGTGTTTTTTAGGGTATAATCCTTCCTTATACAATTCCATTGATTTCAAGTAGCTATTTGCCTAAAACGTTCACAAAGAATGGTATTTATAACCCACACCTAGAGCATTAAAAATTTTCCTTTACAATAAAGCGAGAGAATAATATTAGTCTACTGTTAATGTTAATTCATGATTGTCCAACTAAAACTGAGCCACTGACATGCCCTTTATTAAAGGATAAATTCTTTTTTGCTCCAGTCATTTCAATTATGTCCAATTCTGTGTGACCCAAGTTGGGGTTTTCTTAACAGAGATACAAAATTGATTTGCTATTTCTCTCTTCAACTCATTTTACTGATGAGTAAACTGAGGCAAATGGGTTTAAGTTCACTTTATCTAGGGTCACACAGTTAGTATCTGAGGCCAGATTTGAACCCAAGAGAGATAAGTATTCCTGACTCCAAGCTCAGATCTATATCCACTGCACCATGAAACATAATGTCCAGTAACTCCAGGACTTTTGATTAACATACTTATTTCTAAATCACCAGCCTTATCTGCCAGTGGAGGCAATAGAACTCAGTGGATTGGGAGTCTGCAGCTTATAATTACATCAATGAGTATTTCATTGTGTTCTCAGAATTCGAACTTCTTGGATATTTAATTTAAAAGCTAGGTGGTGCCACAGCCCTGAAATCAGGAGGACCTGAGTTCAAATCTTGTCTCAGACACTTACTTCCTAGCTGTGTGAGCCTGGACAAGTCACTTGACCCCAGTTTTAAGGAGGGAAAAAAAATGCCTTCTGCTTATCAAATAGCATCATGAGGTACATTAAAGTAAAAACTAAGGGGCAGCTAGGTGGCACAGTGGATAGAGCACTAGCCCTGAAGTCAGAAGGACCTGAGTTCAAATCTGGCCTCAGAGACTTAACACTTCCTAGCTGCATGGCCCTGGACAAGTCACTTAACCCCAGGGGAAAAAAGTAAAAGCTTAGAAGTAGACAGGAATTCCAGTTCATGTCTGGAAAGTAAAAACTGCTTTTGCCTTTGTATATCTAGTGATTTATATAGTCCCTGGCACATCAGTACCTAATAAAAATGCTTTTTGATCAACTAATTATTGATTATTTTTTCTTTTTGAAAAACCTAGTTATAGACATAGTTGGCATTTTTGAAAAATTGAAAAAGAGACTGGAAAATTTTTTACAATGATCCATTTAGAACAGCTCAATGTTCTATAGCACTTTGCACTCTTTTATCTTCTTTGCCAAAGATGTTTTTCACTGTCATCAAAAAATTGTCTTGTATGCTAGCTAAGAGATATTCAACTTTTATTCTTTGTTGAAAAACTAGCTAGAAAATTCAGGTTGCATGGAATTTTCAAAAAGGACTAGCACCTCTGCTGTGAGAGCTTGCTGAGTCCTTTTCAAGGCTACTTATCTGCCTTTGGTGACCACCTGATTCTATACCATTTATACCAAGCACATAAAGACTTTTTGTTGAATGGACAGATGAAAACAATTGGTTCCAACGGTCATGAAAGCAGCTAACGCAGTTGTTGCGGAGGACTTAGAATTTGGTCAGATATTGAAAATGGCAAGGTCACCTTGGGTCGTCCTGGGCTACAGCCAGTCATTTTGATTTTGGTCCTGCCATTGAACTTCAGTGACTCAGGAAGAAAATATGGTTGACAATTTTGCACAACTCTGCTTTATTTGATTCCAATTCGTGAGCAAGTCAAGATATCACTCAAATGTCATTAGTCCTCTTAGAAAGTGAAGGACAAACAACAGTTAGAAAAATATATGAATCAACAAGAACTTAGAATGACAATAAAAAGTGGATGACGTTTTCTGAAGCATTTTCCAGCCTCTCACATGTTCCTTGAAAAGTCTGGCAGGATCCTTATTAACTATGAATGATTTTCCACATATCAAAGAAATTAGCTTTAAGCAAGAACACAGGACCATATATAGAAAAAGTGTTCATACATCAGGGCCCAACTAGCTACTTTACATTCTAATAGCTCAGTTGAAGATACCTTTGAACTGGTGTAAGAATTTAATTTGATATCTATATTTAGGATGATTTTTAATGAGTCAGGAAATGACAGCAGTGAGGGAAGGTATAAGAAACCCAAGCAGCAGAGGAAGTAAAAAGCTCTTGGAAAATGAATTGTAGTTCATGGCATGATGTTATGAATTAGTTGTCAACACTGTAAGTAATGGTCACATCAGGATACTGTCTTGCAATGTGATAGGGTAGAATAATTTCATGTGTCATTTAAGTTCCTGGAATTAAAATGTTTGGCAGACTCCTGATCCTGTGTCAAGATCAGAAGAGACGTGAATTTTTCATGTGTAACAAGATAAGTAACTACTTTTAAAAAGAAGAGGTAATCATCCAAGCATGAAGTTGTGGGGGTCAAAGGAAATACCAAAGGGTAAAGAAGACAGAATTGAAATACAGAAGACTGGTTATCCTAAAGCTGATTTTTCATGACTCCCCAGAATAATATGCTAGAAAGCTGCCACCAATTCTTATAATTCTAAAGAGGCTAAAGATCATTTCTTTTGCTTGTTTATGAGTCAGAATAAGCTATTGTTGCTTTGAAAGGGTGCTATGTTGTCTCAAATGAACTTTCTGGGAAGGTTCCATTGGCGAGAAAGGAGAAGTCCCATTTTCTTGGATCACTGATTAATTTTGAAGGAAGAACTAATTAAAGGATTTGTATAGATTTCCTTTGGACCAAATAGTGAAATTTAGAGAACTTGGACTACAGAGAGGCAGTATGGCTTAAGGAATGGGTAGATAGCCAAACAGAGAATCAGAAAGACCTGGGTTCAAGTTTTATTTTTAACACATAATGGCTTTGTGGTCCTGGGCTGATTAATTAACGTGTCATTGCTCTAGATAACTCTCTAAGATTATAAATTACAGATAAAACAGTAGGAGTTTCCTTACTTAGGAGTTCCTATACTGATGAAATCACAAATATAGTTCCTACCCTTGTAAAGGGAAAAAGTAATCTATGTAGAAAGGACAGAAATACATTCTGACTTTCCTCCATCCCACAAGCTCCCCCAAAAAAATCTTACCAAGAAATTAACAACAAAGTTTCATCTAAAAATCCCATTCTCTTCCATGACCCCCTTTAATATTAATGCTTTCCCTTTGATTATCTCCAGTTTATTCCATAGATATCTTGATTATACATGTATATTGTCTCCCCCATTAGACTGTGAGTTCCTTGAGGCAAAACCTGGGGTTTTTTGTCTTTCTTTGTACCCTCAATGCTTACGCACTCATTAGAACTATTCAGCAAATGCTTCTTGACTGACCAACTGACTGAGATTAAGATAAAATAGTTAAACAGGAAAGGGATAATTTTGA
Source organism: Antechinus flavipes (assembly GCF_016432865.1). Classification (NCBI taxonomy): domain Eukaryota; kingdom Metazoa; phylum Chordata; class Mammalia; order Dasyuromorphia; family Dasyuridae; genus Antechinus; species Antechinus flavipes. The sequence continues at coordinate 241,448,224 of NC_067401.1, forward strand.
TCTACCCACCATGTTTCCATTCACAGTTTTGAATTCCAATGGAAAGAATTTGCAGTGGAAGCAAAATGATGGACTTTGGAAGCAACAATAGATGCAGAATTCCAGTTTTTCAGTTCCTTCACAACTCCCAACATCCAAGCAATCCTTTTTCCAGCATACTGGAATGGATGGCAAAGCATAAATTTGATTCCTGAATTTCAAAATTCAGAATATAATTTCAAATAAAAGTATTTGAAAGCAAAACCCCAATTTGACTGGAAAAGAAATTGAACAAAAGTCTTATTTTCCTTCCTTCAATTTAAGGCCAAATCTTTGGTCTAAAAGTCTTTTAATGGTCTCAACCAGTCTCTTACCCTGTTGAACACAAGAAAGCATGCCTTATACCTCTGTGTATCACCTACATTTATTAAGTAAACAACTCTGTTGTAATGAAGCAGAACAATGACTGAAGGATTCACCCTACTGGCAATAAATTACCCTTATAAATCACATCTCAATCATATTAATATTAGTTACATTCTATGAGCATATAATGCCTGGCAGCAACACAGGTGAAATAGGTGGTAGATAGATAGAAACATTAGGACACAAGAAGAGAGTCTGGTATTAAAAGTTTTCCATACCTCTCATGACCCAGTAAGGGTAAAACAATATGAACAAACAGTCCTTAAAATAATTCAAACTATTAGCAGCTATATAAAAAGTGCTACAAATCAATAGTAATAGAAATGCAAATTAAAACAACCCAGAGGTTTCACCTCTCACCCAGCCAACTGACGAAAGATGACAAAAGACGGTAATAATGGTTGTTGGAAGGACTATGGGAAAATGGACACATTAATTCAGTCAGTCAATAGACATTTATTAAGCACCTACACTGTCAGGCATTGTGCTAAGTGCAGAAGATATATCAAAAAATAAAAGTCTCTACTGTCAAAGAGCTCAGTCTAATGGAGAAAACAACATGAAAACAACTCCATACAAACAAGACATGCGTAGGAGGATAAATTGGGGATGATCAGAGGAAGCTAAGAATAAGAAGGACTAGAAAGGCTTCTGCAGAAGGTATGACTTTAGCTCCGACTTGAAGGAAGCCAAGGAAACCAGGAAATAGAAACTATGATTGCTTCAAAAAATAAAAAAGTCATGTAATAATAACAGCTAACATTTACATGGCACTTACTATATTCATGTCAATTATTCGACATATATTATTTCATTTGATTCTTACAACATTGCAAGGAGGGTGTTTATTATTATCTCCATTTTATAGATGAGGAAATTAAGGCAAAAAGATGTCGAACTCACAAATGACAAACTTACCAGATCTAACATTCTAGTCCCATGCTGCCTAAAATGCATCTAAATTAAAGAAAAGCTGGATATGAGATGTTGCATTTTCTTCACATGAAGAAACTATGTTAATACCTATATCTTAAAGTAACTATGATAATGAATAGTAATGAAAATTCATTTTGAACTGTTGTATATAATGTGATTATAGAGTCTGCTTAGAATCTGCCCAATTAAAATAAAACATACCTAAATAAAAGGGAAGAAGTTTAGAAACAACTGGTTTCCAGCAGTATCACAGCTGATAAAATGTGGGCATGAATGTGCATTTGACAGTTTTTAAGGGAAATTGTTACTATACATAGTATTCAAATGCTATCTTTAGAATGTTTCATAGGTTATCTACTCAGAAGAAAAAGGCAGAGTATAATGCTTAAAGGCATCTACCAAAAACTCCCTAATGGCCTCCCTGTGAACTCTCTGCTCTGTAACTGTGAGAATAACAAGACCAACAATAGACATTTATAATCCACTTTTAAGTTTAGAAAGCACCTTATGTGTATAAATTCCTATGAACTTCACAACCATTTAAATTAAATTATATAAATATTATTGTCAATATTTTACAAAAGAGGAAAATCAGTGCCTGTCCAGGGTCATAAAGCTAGTAAGTGTCTGAATCAGGACATTAGCCCAGTCCTTTCTCAGTTTTCACATTTGTAAAATGGGAGAAATAATATCTGATTTAACTACTTTTCAGAGTTAAGCCTGTTGGCATGGTCTCCAAGAGAAGGACACTAAATTGTGTCAATGAGAATGTTTGGTTCTTATATGATTAATCTTACCAGTTCAGTCGGGTGGCTGTGAAGCAGGCTTCTGTGATTAGGACACATTAGATGGAACTAGAATGAAAAAAGGATATAGCTCTAGCTTTATTATTTTATCTTATATTGATATATCAACCATTCCAGACAAAAAGGACTTTCAACAATTCCCAACTTGACATTCATCTCCCACCTCCATTCATTTTCAGAAGTCATCCTCTAAAGCTGAATGATATAGATAGATAGATAATGGAGGGATAGAGGAATAGAAGGATAGCTAGATGGATGGATGATAGATAGATGATAAATACATGGATAGATAGACAGACAAATACATGCATACATAGGTAGACAGATAGATAGATACATGGATATAAGTAGACAGACAGATAGATAGATACATGGATACATAGGCAGACAGGCAGATAGATACATGGATACATAGGTAGACAGATAGATACATGGATATAAGTAGACAGACAGACAGATACATGGATTCATAGGTAGACAGACAGACAAATAAATGGATGGATGATAGATACATAGATGATAAATATGTGGATTCATATATATACATTTGTATATGTATGTATATCTATGCATATATATATGTAAACAGTATAGATAATCTAGGATGGAAGGGACTAAGATTAAGAAGGATTAAGAAGAGTTTCTTTAAGAAGATAGGACCTTAATTGAGTCATTAAAAAAAAAAAAAAAAAAAAAAGCTAGAGAAACCAGGAGCCAGAGATGAGAAGGGAAAAAGTTCCAGAAATGAGGAAGAGACAGAGAAAATGATCAGAGTCTGGATATAGAATGTTGTATTCAAAGAACAGCAAGGAAGCAGTATCACTGTATCACAGAGGATGTGAGGAGAGTAAAATACAAGAAACCTAGAAACATAGGAAGGGGCCAAGTAATGAAGAAAGATAAAAGCCTAACAAAGGATTTGATATTTCATCTTGATGGGAACAAGGAACCATCAGAGTTCATTGAATAAAAAGGAATATTGTCAGATTTGTGATTGAGGTATATTAATTTGACAACTGAAAAAGGATAGATTGGTGGGGAGACAACTAGTAAGTTATGGCAACACAGAAACATCTAATACTGTTTTAAACTTTGTGACTCTTGGGGGCAGCTATATGGTTCAATAGATTGAATACTGGCCCTAAAACCAGGAGGAGCTGAGTTCAAATATGACCTCAGACACACTTAACTTCAATTGCCTCATAAAAAAAAGGAAAGAAAAAATAGAATAAACTTCATGACTGTGCAGTGAAGGTACATAGGAAAGGAAATGATAGCACAAAGAAACCAATTTATTTTTAATGCTAGGCATGGTACTAGGTGCTAGTATTATTAAAGACAAAAAGTAAGCAGTTCCTGCCCTCTAGAATCTTACAGTCTATTAGGGAAGACAAAATGAATGTATATAAAAATCTGCAAAATAAAAAAAGAACAAATAAAAAATAATTTGGGAGTGTTGAGAGAAGAGTCACTGGCACATAGAAAAAATCAGAAAAAGTTTCACATAGACAGTGATGCAGGCAGTTAGATTGCCCAGTGGATAAAGTTCTGGACCTGGAATCAGAAAGACTCACCTTCCTGAATTCATCTAGCCTCAGACATTTCCTGACTCTGGGCAAGTCACCTGTTTGCCTCAGTTTCCTCTGTTGTAAAATGAATCAAAGAAGGAAATGGCAAATCGCTCTGTTATCTTTCCCAAGAAAGCCCCAAATGGAATCATGAAGTCAGACATGAATGAACAACAAAGATAGTTGAGCTTGAGCTGAACTTGGAAGGATTCTCAAAAATGTAAGACGAGAGGGAATGTCCCAGATATGGGAGCCATTCAGGGCAAGGGCACTGGAGATTAGCTAAAATCACACTATCTGCCCATCTTAGATTAGACAGTCTGTATTTTTGGTTTATGCTGTGGTGATATTTAAATTGAAGACAAATAGCAAGGTGTGCTTTGTATCATTGGTTTTGTTCTAAGGATTTATTACTCAACTCATCATTTTATCTTGCAGCTGACACTGCTCTTGGAACAGATGATGTATATGATGAGAAAGGATGTCAATGTGATGTTTCGGTAGAAGACCTTACACCACCACTGAAAACTGTCATTAGGGCCATCAGGTAAGTGAGAATAATGTGGCAGAGACCCAGAACTAATTGTTACTATGTTGTTATGTTTCTTTCTTTATAGATAAACCTGTTGTAATAATTTCTGCCTTAGGTTCTTATTAGTCAACATGTCTATCAAAAACTAAGTGACTCAGAAAGTGGAGCCCAAAGAAACATTGGGTTTTCAATCTACTTTTCTATTTACTTTAGTTAAAATTTTCATAAGAATCTGTTCTATAAGAAGGGAGTCTAGTACACTGCCTGGCACATGTTAGGCAGTTATTGACTCTTACTGATTAGTTTAATGATTTATTGATTGATCTCTCTAGTGCAAGAAAAATGCTTCCTTTTAGACTTTGTCTATACAAAGCCAAGAAGCCAATAAAAGACTTAAGAAATTACACCAATATCCCTAATTTATGAACATTCCAGTGATAGATATATTTCCTCCTAATTTTAGCTAGAGATCTGTCATCCAGATCCATTCAAGCCAATGCAAATATCTTGGTCTGAACACTTTGCATTACATTCTTTTAGTCTAAGTTTCTGGAAACCAATGTATGTGTAGTGATTTTAGTAACTATTAGAAGAAACAAGGCATATTGTGAGATAATAAAATATTAGTAAGTCTGGAAAGCTTTAAAATGTATTAGCAATATTAGACCGAAAAATAAATAAAATAACGCCCTACCACCTTTATCTTCCTCTCTCATGGTTAGTCAATAATTCACACACACACACACACACACACACAAATTTCAAATAACTGGCAATATGGGAGCAGTAGAAATCTTGGGTGGGTTCTGTGCTCTGAAGGTCCAGTCAAAAAGTTCCTGAAATGAGGTGAAGAGAGGAAAGGAAGCTTTCAAAATCACCTTGAAAATTAAATTAATATCTAATTATTAAATCAGGGTCAAGGTTTTCCCCCTTCCTGCTTTCTCATACAGAAATCAACCGATGTGGGAAATCTTTCTCAAAGACTTACCCAAGCTAACATCTAACCAGAGACAGTAAAAGAAATTCTAAGTTGAAGTAAATGGGTGGATTCCTGCTCATTGTGATTACTCAGACAGATCTAGGAAAATTTTGAATCTCCCTTTTGTCAGAGATGATATTGAAAATGATGTCTTTTTGACCAAGATTTGGATTCTCAATGTTCAAATGACTCAGTGTCAATGTAAGGTACCTCAAAACCTTCATTGTAATACAGCCCACCCTTATTGTAATATTCGTATTTTCATTAATCATAACCAATCAGAGTTGATTGCCACCCTCAGGAATATCTGCTTTTCCACAGGTATGGGGTGAACCTACCATCATAAGATTCTTTGATATTCAAGAATGCCACTGATCCCCTTTATTAATAATATGTTAGCCTTATAAATAAAATAACTAAATTATCCAGAAACTATGCCTTTTGAAATTTTTAAACATGACAGTGTCCATAAAGTAGAAATGAGGAATAAAGACTAGCAGGGACCACAAAAAGCATAAAATCTTGGTTAATCAGAGTATACACTTTCAACCCATTTACCTGTCATATCTCAAGACCTTATTTTTTTAATTTTTCTGCTTTTAACTTTTGTGCTTTCAACCTATACTCAGGGAAACAAATCGACCTCCATTTGTGGTTTAATTTACTCATCAAGAGAGACAGGCAGTTTATATCAACATTTGTTTCACTGTCACTTTAAAAACTGCATGACACATGGAGAGAGTCAAAAGATCTAAATGTAAATCCTGCCCGTTCCATCTAAAAGTTATATGACATAGGCAAGTCATTTAACTTCTCTGCACCTATTTCAGTGGCTATAAAATTGGGTCAATAAGATTATCTGCCTATTTCATATGATTGCTGTGAGGAAAGTGCTTTATAAACTATATAGAAATATGAGTTAATATCATTTTTATAATGTTTCATTGCTTTGAAGATTCATCTCTGGCTTCTTACATTTTTAACTAGATTTTTATTCCTTCATGAGCTTCTGAAACTTGCTTGTTTCTACATCTGGAAGAAATGTTTTCTTCCTCTTTCAACATTTGTTTTCCTCAGGCAAAGTCATCAAGAACAATTAACTTTTTACCTTGGTACAATTTGTCTCGAGATACTTTTCAGTGCTAAAATCCTGTAATTCTACCAAAATATGCTTGGGATGACCTGATAAGTGGATGAAAGATTTATGTTTAGTTTTCTAGATACAATCATGTGACTAAAGGATCATGTTAGTTACTGACACCTGGAAAGCCATTTGGAGGTTCAAGTCGATACATCTTTTTCAGAAGTGTCCTTTGCCCTGATCATCTTTGTTGCATAAATAAGCTCAGTGTCACTTAGCCAGAACTCACAACAGATACACCATACCAGATGGCTAAAGTACCATAATAGTTTTAGCTTTTTTGTTGTTGACAAAATTTATCCATCATTAATGTGATCTCTCTTTATGTCTATGAGTTTTTTCCTATTTTATTTGGTGGTTTAAAAAAAAAATTTGTAACCCAATCATTACATATTATTTTTTGAAAATAAAATTAAATGTTATGATGGAGAAAAAACCTATCATTGGCAAGCCAGAAAAAATAAATGCATTGGATTTGCTATTATTTATAAGGTTTTAGTTACTATATATTTTCTATGGTTATTAATGTTTTTTAGGCATGTATCATATGACTGGGCATTTTTATGGAATGCTGAAATTCCCCCTCTCTGATCTTCATCTTCTCTCTTTCCATTTCTTTCTCTACTTGTCTCCTTCTAAATCTATTTTTGCCATCACTTTGGGTTCTAATACCTCCATCCCTATTCTATATTCATTCTACTTCCTTCTTTGTTGACTCTGTGGTTAAATAATTCAACGAAGAACCATCCTTCACTCTTGAATATTTCTTCTCCTGATTCCCCTTGTCTTTCTTTTATCACTTACCTACCTGCCATTCTTCAATCCCTATCGACTTCAACAATCACCTTATCTGCTCCTGTTTGTTTTTCAGCTGCTAAATAATATTACTAGATGTTTTTGGTGAATGTTACCCAAATATACTTGACTGCCTCCACTAGAAAATCATATTATCCAGTTTCAATTAAACATGGCACTTATTTTATGCTTTCTTGATTGATTCTTTATCATGTCCAGTCAATTTCAGTTAACAAGTATTAATTAAGTGCCTATTACAAGTCAGCCACTGTGCTAAGTGCTTGGTGTACAAAGAAAAGTATAAGACAGTCCATGTATTCGAGTTCGCAATCTAATGGGATAGACAATGTGGAAAGAAGATACAATACATAAAAATGAATTGAAAAGAATCAACAGAGGGATAGTATTAAGATTGAGGTGAACAGAAAAGGGCTTTTTACAGAAGGAGGGCTTTTTGCTGAGACCTAAAGGAATTCAGTTATATCAGGAAGCTGGGACAAGGGCAAGAGTTATAGGAATGGTGAACATCCAATGAAAATGCAACACTCAGAAACAGAAGATGGAATTAATGTGTTTGTTCACCGTTGCTCATATTTTCTCTTTTTCCCCCACAAGTCCTGAACTTCTCTCATAACAGGCTGCTTTACCTTCAACATTACTGAAAAAATTGAGACCATCTGTCTTGCTCCCTTTCTTGATACCTCAAAATTCCTCTATATCACTATCCTAATAACATGTAAATTCTAACACTGGGATTCAATAATTTCACAAGTTAGAGAAGACATAGCTATATAGCAGTTCACTACAAAAAGATGGGATTTTACTGGACTGCAAGCTCAACATGAGTTAATTTCTCCTTTACATTGATAGTCTAAAGAATTTCTTGATGAAAGCAACCAGGATATCAAGTTCACAGCATAGAGGATCAAGTGAAAGAACTGGGGATGTGTAACCCAGAGGCTTTTAAAAGCCAAGAAAACTAAGTTCAAGTATTTTAAAGAACATTTTTCCTTGTAAGAAAGAAGAGTCCCATTCTGTGATGGCAGAGCAGATTATTTCCAAATGTGATAACTTATATATCAAACTTCCTTTTTACTTGTTTGAGTAAAATTAATTGATTTGGCTTCGAATTAAGGTTGATTCTAATCATTAATAGAGCCAGGGATTTATCTCCTAAGTTCGTCACCCAAACTGCCATCTATCACTTTTTCTTTCTCTCTCTCTCTTTCTCTCTCTCTCTCTCTCTTTCTCTCCTTCTCTTCTCCCCCTCAGGACCTAGCAGGGTGCCTTGCACATAATAAGCACTTCATAAATACTGCTCTATTAATAATAACAATAGCTAATATTTAATAATAGCTAGCATAACACTATAAGGTTTGAAAATGACTTTTACATATGGTATCTCATTAAGCAACAGAATAGATCATTTATGTAATTCAATCTTGCTAAAATAATGGGATAACAATCAGTCTGTATTTAAACATAATTTTAAAAATTAGAAAAGTTTGATAATTTTCCATAAAACAATAGAATTTCCATTTTCTTTATTTTTTTCTCTTTTGTTCCTTCCTATTTTTTTTACAAAGGTATTAGGACTAGTTCATTTAGATACCAAATACAGGATTTTAATTTTCTTAATTGGGTTGATAATAAAAGAGAAGAAAAGAAACATATTTGTTATCAGGAGTTTTTTTTTTTTTTTCAAATGAATCACCTGTTTAATCACTGTTAATTTTTCATTAGCTCTCTGCTATTTTAAAAGAGATGATAAAGATTTTGTTTGCAAGGCACTGTAGAAAAATTCACAGCAGCCAAATCCTTGCTACATTAAAGTAAATGACTCTGGAAAAAGGGAATATATTTAGTCATTACTCCATCTCAAAATTCTTTGGCTTTTGTATTACCAAAAATAAGGACAAATTTCTGTTTGGAGAATTTTATTTATTTTTGATGTCATCAGTGACACTGTAAATTGATAAAGATTATATATATAGTACTTGAGAGTAAATTAAACTGAATAGCATCACTATTTACCATAATTTTTATTGGGTAATCAGAGATTATAATTATGACATATTATGATAATACATTATAAAAATACTAATTTATACATTTTATAACTATTTTACAAATAAAATGTGGTTTATAATAATTAATAGCATTAATTTTATTTAATGATGTAGTTGCTTGTTTTGAATGTGTGTTCTAAAAAGTATTTTTTCTAAACTTTAAGAATTGCAAAATGAGAAAGATAATCTGAATATAAAATGAGATTTCTTTTAAAGGAAACCAAAATGGGGGAAAGAAGGATGGAGGTATGGTATTGGACCTGTAATTTCATAAGGATTTTCTATGTGAGAAAAGTTCTTCTACCAGTGCAGATCTTAAAAAGTTGCTTGGGACACTAAGATTAAGTGACTTGCTCCAGCAGAAATTGAATTCAAGTTATCCAAGATTCTATCCCCAAGTTCTCAAACTTCTTAGTCTCAGAACCTCTTCACTCTTAAAAATTACTAGGGATCACCTCACATCTCTCAGATTGACTAAGATGATAGGAAAAGATAATGATAAATATTGGAAGGGATATGGGAAAAATGGAACACTAATGCATTGTTGATGAGGTGAAATGATCCAACCATTTTGGAGAACATTTTGGAACTATGTCCAAAAGGCTATAAAACTGCATATCCTTTAATCCAACAATGCTCTTACTAGGTCTGTATCCCAAGGAAATCATAAAGGAAGGGAAAGGATCAACATGTGCAAAAATGTTTGTAGCAGCTCTTTTTGTGGTGACAAAGAACTGGAAAATGAGTAAATGTCCATCAATTAGGGAATGGCCGAAACATTTATGATATATGAAATTCATGGACTATTACTGTTCTGTATCTGTAAAAAAAAAAAGGTGAACAAGCTGATTTTAGAAAGGGCTGCAAAGATTTACACAGACTGATACTATATCATGCCCCAACTGATGGTCATCCCCCTCAATTTCCAATTCATTATCAGCACAAAAAGAGCTGCTATAAATATTTTGTAAAAAATGTTTTAAAAGTTCTTCCCCCCCCTTTTCTTGATCTGTTGAGAGACCTAATGGTGGTATGGCTGAGTCAAAGAATATGCACAGTTTTATAGTCCTCTGAGAGTAGTTTCAAATTGTTTTCCAGAAAGGATTGGATCAGTTTACAACTCCACCAATAATGCATTAGTGTTCCTATTTTTACACATCCTCTCCAGGATTTGTCATTTTTCCTTTCTGCTATGTTACTCAATCTGACAAGTGTGAGGTGGTACCTCCAAAATGTTTTTTTTATTTGTGTTTTTCTAATCAATATTACTTTAAAGCATTTTATGTGATTATAGATAGCTTTAATTTCATCTTCTTCTGAAAACTGCCTATTCATATCCTTCATCCAATTTATCCCCTACGTTGTTTTTATAAATTTGACTCAGTTTCCTCTATGTTTGAAAAATAGAAACTTGTTGTTAAAAAAAATAGAAGCTTCCTATAAAAATGCTTGATTATTATTTCAAGCAATATGTAGTTTCCCTGGTTATCTCCTAATTTAGGCTATTTTTGCTTTTGCTTTGACTGTCATGATTGCTACCCCTGAATTTCTTATCTCAGCTGAAGCATAATAGATTGTGCTTAAGCCCCTTACTTTATTTAACTCTGTATGTTTTTCTGCTTTGAGTGTGTTTCTTGTTAAAACAACATATTGTTAGATATTTGTTTTTCATTCATTCTTCTTTCCACTTCAATTTTATGGATGAGTTTACCTCATTCACATTCTTTTATTATGATTATTATTTTCTCTCTCCTGTTTTGTTTATCTTTATCTCTTTTTTTACCCTGTCCCTTCACAAAAGTCTATTTTTGCTTTTGAGCATTGTTTCCCTTAATCTGACCTTCCTTTTATCACCCCATCTCCTTTTCCCTTATCACCTTCCTCTACTACTTCCCTGTTGGGTAAGATAGATTTCTATATCCTACTAGTGTGTGGATATGGGTAGGTATATACCCACTCACACTATACACACACACACATTATATATATATATATATGTATCCCACCCATTTTCCTCGCTTATTTCATATGAGATAATTTTCCCCATTCTTCCTCTCCCTTCCTTCTTCTTGATGAGATTAGATTCAAGGAACCAAATGATGAGATTAGGGTTCCTTGTGGTCAGGGAATTAAATGATGAGGCAAAGTCCCAACAGAGAGATATAAAGTCTTCTCCAGGAAATAGGTGAAGATAAAGAGAAGGTAATGCTGAAAGAGAATATCATTCCAGCGGGCAGAGGTTTCTTTGGCATAGCATGGCATAGCATGGCATATTAGGTCTTCTTTGAGGATTGAGTTTAAAATTGCTGTTTTTATAATAGAAGCCTTTGCCTACAAGCCAAGGCCTGATCCCCCTCCTAATGGGGGCTAGTAGGTGGAGTTGGAGCTGGAATTGAATAAAAAAATCTTCAAATGAATAGGTTTGGAATTCTCTAACTCAGGACTCAACCAGCCTCACCTAGATAACAGAATGAAGCTGTTTATCCTTGGGCAGGGTCTTTACAGTGGCAGGATTCAAGGAGAAAGTCTCCTTGAAGGAGCTTCTCAAATGTTCTATCTCATGGCTCATTCCCAAAGTCAGAGAGAGAAAAAGAGAAAGAGTTTGGGACTCCCCTCATCATTCTCAAAGAGCATCCATTTTTCTCACTGCTTCTTTTTTTTTTTTTTAGATCATCTAACACAATCAATTCATATCATTACCCTTTTATCTATGTAGACTCTTTCTAAATTACCTAATAATGATAAAAGTTATTAGGAGTTGCATGTATCATCTCATATAAAAATATAAATACTTTAACCTTGTTAAATCCCTTATGAATTCTTTTTCATGTTTACAATTTTATGTTTCTCTTGAGTCTTGTATTTAAATGTCGAATTTTCTATTCAGCTCTGATCTTTTCTTCAGGAAAGTCCTTTATTTCATTAAAAATCAATTTTTCTTCTCTGAAGGATTACACTTAGCTTTGTTGAGTAGGTTATTCTGGGTTTATTGTTTTTCTAATGAGATATTTCATATTTTCTTCTATTTTTTTCATTCTTTTTACTTTGTTTTATTGTTTCTTAAAGTCTCATGGAGTCATTAGCTTCCACTTGCTCAATTCTGTCTTTTTTAAGGAATTATTGAACCTCTTTCATCCATTTGGCCAATTCTTTTCTTTTAAAAAATTCTTAAGAATTTTTTTTTTTTGGTGTCTGTTACCATTTGTCTAGTTCTGGGTTTTAAATTATTTTCTTCAAAATTTTTGTGCCTCTTTTGCAAAGCTGTTAATACTCTTTCCATAGTTTTCTTATATCATATTGTTTTTTCCCCACAATTTTTCCTCAACCATTCTTAATCTCTTTCTTCAAGTTTTCTAGGAATTCTGTTGGGGCCAGTATCCAGTTAGCATTTTTTTTTTAATTTCCTTGTAGCTATTTTCAAGTTATTATTTTCTCTTGAGTTTTTGTCTTTGATCTTTCCTGCTACCACAGTAGCTTTTTATGGTCAGTTTATTCTTTGTTATTGTTTGCTCATTTTTCTAGCCTATTCTTGATTTTGAATTTAATGTTAAAATTGAACTTTGCTCACCTAGAAACAGGTTGGCAATATCCTAAGCTTCAGGCTTTTTCACTTTGCTGTTTTCAGAGCTCATTCTGGGTTTTTCTAAGTTTTCAGTGCTTCCAAGTGGTGAAAACTGGGGAAAGGTATGGTCACTCTCTCCTGGACAGTGTCTGGCCTTTATCCAGGAAGTGTCCCTATTCTTCTATAGCCACAACCTCTAGCACTCTGCTTACCCCTGTAACCAGGACCCATGCTTCCTTATGACCAACCACAAGGCTCCTCTCCATCGTGGAGCCAGAGTTAGGTATAGGTAATAAAGTTGCAAATCAGAACCAGATCCTATGTCAATGTCAACTCAGGGTTCCCTATAATCTTTTTCTAACTAGTTGTGCAATCACCTTATAGTCTTTGGGATGAGAGCCCCCAAAGCTGATGCTGCTTCTGGCTGCTGCTGCCTGCTGCTGCCTGCTGGCTGCTGCTGCTTCTGGCTGCTACTGCTGCTGGCTGCTGCCTGCTGGCTGCTGCTGCTGCTGCTGCTGCCTGCTGGCTGGTGCTGCTGCTGCTGCTGCCTGCTGGCTGGTGCTGCTGCTGCTGCTGCTGCTGCTGCTGCTGCTGCCTGCTGGCTGCTGGCTGCTGCTGGCTGCTGCTGGCTCCTGACTTCTAGCTGCTGCTGTAGGCTGTTGCTGGCTGCTGCTGCTACTGCTGCCTGCTGGCTGCTGGCTGCTGCTGGCTCCTGACTTCTAGCTGCTGCTGCTACTGCTGGTTGCTGCTACTGCTGCTGCTGCAATTAACACCAAGGTCCTTGTTGCTGGTGTTGCAGCTGCCTGTACTATGTCCAAGGCTCCAGTTCAGTGACAAGGACCTCTCTGCTGACCTCCTAAATTATCTTGGATTTGAAAAATATCTTGCCCTGAAGTTTTGTTTGCTATGCCATTTCAGAATTCAATTTGATACATTATTTCAAAGCTGTTTTGAAATGAATGTTAGAAGAATTTGGCTGGGTTGCTGCCTCTATGATGCCATCTTGGCCCCAACCTCTTTATATCCTCTTCTGCATTCAATCTGTTATAATATGTTGTTTCAGTTGAAGTATATGAAGAAAATCTGGTCTCATACACATATGTAATTACAAAAGATAAAAGTGTCTTTATAGGCAAATAATATCTTAATATTTTTTATAAAAATAGTTTTTACCTCATGGAGACCTTGGTCTCTCAGAGCTCATCAGAGTACACTTTGAGGATCACTATACTACATGGTGCTATGTCTCTGAAAAATTAACACACAATCACACAAATAATATATATTTTCCATGAAAGGAACTTTTTTAAAAATTTTTAACAATTCAAATAAAGATATTTTATTCTTTTTTAAATATCACTGTTTTCTTCTTTATTATATTCATCATATTTCTCTATTTCCAGATCCTTTTTCAATTTGTCTTTGCTACCATTCATTGCATTTGAAAGGCAGTGTTTCTGAAGCCCTAAGCAAGAAATTTAAGAACTATTCTTTCCCACAAAATTAAAAGCCAATTGAATAGAAATCAACTTTTTTTACCTTTGTTAAGAAGGTATGCCTTCATGAAAAAGTCAGTTGTGTTTCTTAGATAAGACGACTTGAAAGATGTTCTATCCTCAAAAACTGGCCTTAGAAAAAATGGGTGTGTGTGTGTGTGTGTGTATATATATATATATATATATATATATATATATATATATATATATATATGTATTCACAAATCTCTCCAGGTGATAAAATTTAACTGGTTTAAAAAGTCAGATTTTGATGTTTCTAATCTTCTTAGCTTCAGGCATAAGGCTCTTTCCAATGTCCTTTTGTCTTTTTTTGAAGAGCTACCAACCTCTTAATTCCACATGACTGAAAACCAGTCAGCCAGTAATTCAGCCATCATCCAGCCCCTTCCTTGACATCTCACAATTATTCCACTGGAAATGTTTCTTTTGGAAATATTTTTCATCCCATTACAATGGTGATTTTGGATCATCAACCATAATAGCTATGATTTAAGATTTTCATTTCCCATGATCTTCAGAGAGATGAATTTTGTTTCTTTCTCAATTATCACATTGCTCACTATATAGAATATAAGCATATCATTGACACTTCTAATCTGGTTAAACTAATATGTGTTTCCCAACAGCTATGGGTATACCATTGTTATTCAATCAACTTCAATGAAATTCATTGTTGGCCACAAAGATAATGCTGCCCACATGTAGGCAAAGCACAACTTTTTCTATCAATCATCAAGCATTTATTAATAGCCTAATATATGTCAGACATTCTGCCAATTGCTAAGGATACAAGAAAGAGAAAAAAGTAGTCCCTCCTCTCAAGAAGCTTACATTCTAATGGCAGAGACAATATGCAAAAACAATTATATACAAAAAAGATATATACAAGATAAATTGAGGGTAGTATTAGAGGGAAGACACTAAAATTAAGAGCTGGAGTGACTTCTTTTAATATCAGATGATTCTTCCTTTAAATGTTATCTAAGATGCTTTTAATTCAGTAGCTTTAAATTCAATAACTTTTCATTTTAGACCTTTAATTGATGCTTTTGTGGCTGATTAACATTTCATTTGTTGTTTTTAAAATGGAACATATCAGCTTGGAATTGAAGGGTTTTTTTTCTTTCTTTATTTACTTCCAGTGACATCAGCATTACATTTCATTCCTACTTCAGTATGGTTTGTGCTTTCTTTTTTTCTTTTTTAATCTAGATCTATAATTTCATCCCCAGAGAAACATCCTAAGAGAGGAACTTCCTCTACCAGTAAGAGTAGTTAGAAAGTTGCCTAAGGCATTGAAAGATCAGGGTTACATAGTCTAGCTGTGTCAAAAGTAGTTCTTGAACTAAGGTCTTCCTGAGTCCAAGACGATTTGTCTCTCTATCCATTAAGGCATAATTCTTCTCTTGTCATTTCAGCCTAGTAAGTAATTATTGTTTTTAAATTTTTCTTCATATCCATGTCTCAACTTCCATGTCATATTTCACCCCTATTCTTCCAATCTAAAATAAAAAACAGCCTTTTGTCACATAATAAATGATCCACTAGTTAATCAGTCCCAGAACAGAAAGGGCAGGTGACCCTTTAACAAGGACTATGAAATCATAATTTCTCTATCTATGAAAATATGATCCCAGTGTTAATCTGCACTCAAGTTTTATATCAGATTTACAGAGTTAGAGAAGGTAGGGGCAAAAAAGGGTTGCTATAAACATTTTTGCACATGGAGATCCTTTTTCCTTTTTTATGATCTCTTCAGAAAAGGCATTTAAACATAGCACAACACACACTTTCACTAAAACATAAAATACAATTTCTGTTTTAAATTTTTAAATGTTTCTTTTTATGACCATTCTAATAAATACAGGATAACTCAGCTTCTGATACACTATAGCAGAAAGGTTCAAAAGGCAGAAATCTTGAATATAATACCTTATTCATACTTTGAAAATTGTATAAATAGATAAATGAAAAATAGGAAATCACTTAAAAGGGGAAGACATTAAGAGGGGTTGGGAAAGGCTTTCCTATAGAAGATATGGTTTTAGTAGGAGCTTAAAAGAAATCAGTGAGCAAATATTAAGAAGAGAGAGAAAATGTCCAGCTTTGTGAGATAAAGTGTCTTATTTGAGGAACATAAAAGAGATTAGTGT
Source organism: Antechinus flavipes (assembly GCF_016432865.1). Classification (NCBI taxonomy): domain Eukaryota; kingdom Metazoa; phylum Chordata; class Mammalia; order Dasyuromorphia; family Dasyuridae; genus Antechinus; species Antechinus flavipes. The sequence continues at coordinate 241,464,687 of NC_067401.1, forward strand.
CATTATATCACTGTGTCACTGTGCTGAGAAGTGAGGTATAAGAATATTGGGAATGTAGATGTGGGCTAGGTTATTCAGGGATTTGAACGTGATTCTGGAAGTGATAAGGAGTCACTGGAATTTATTGAGTAGGAGGGGTACCATGGTCAGTCTTGTGCTTTAGGAAAATCTCTTTGATGCCTGAATAAAGGATGGATTGAAATAAACAGAGACTTCAGGCAGGCAGAAACACCAACAGATTATTGCTATAATTCAAACATAAGGTAATGAGGGACTACCCCATAATGGTGATTGTGTCAAAGGAAAAAAGATGGCAATTTGAAAGATGTTGCCAAGGTGAAATCAGCAGGGCTTATCAACAGATTGGATATAGATAGGGTTATAAGATAGTGAGGCGTCCAGGATGATATTTAGGTTGTGATAGGGTTATTTTGTTCTTCAGAAATAAACAAAACAAATTTATGATGGAAAATTATACATATCATTGAACTGCATGTATATATATGCATATATATATATATATATATATATATATACTAGATTAATGGGAGAGGGAATGTACAACAGACATTTCAGTCCTCCCAGTATATTCTGAACAGGGTTTGGCCATACCTATCATAAAACCTCTGATGAATTTTATGCATAATGGATAAAGCCTCAGGCTTGGAGTCCTAAAAACTTAAAGTACTGCTTCTAGCACATACTATCTGTGTGATTATAAGCACAGTACTTAAGCATTCAATGCCAATGTGCCTTATTATTGAGTTTCTATATTAGAAGTCACCCAGTGATAACATGTCTAGCAAATGAACTTGAAGTTTATATTAATATAAGTATACCATAGACATAATTTATGAGATGAAAAATATATTTTGACTACTCAAAAAAATTAAAATCAAGTCCCCTTTACTAGCAAGTTTTACTAGCAATCTGCTTTCAAATAGATCTTGTTTTATTATTATCTATTATCAAATAGATGAAATAGATCTAAAGCTTCCAGTCACTTTAAGATTCAATCCAAAGTGCCTTCCTCTTAAGGATACATAAATTTGCCACCTCCTTTTACAGAGATTCATGGCATCACCTCCCCGATCTCATGCTCCTCTCTAAGAACAAATGACAAACAATGGGATGCATGCATATAAGGAAAGAATTGTCCAATTTTCAAGGAAGTAGGAATGGGGGGTAAAGGAAGGTGATTATAAATATAACCACACAGATATAGGGGAAAACACCCAGTTTAAGGTTGATGAGGGAAAAGGGGACAGGATCTAGGGAAATCATAAGAACAAAAGAAAAAGGAGACCCCTGAAGTGATAGCCCTAAATACTTTCTTTCTTTAATTCATTCTTCTTTTTTAAATTCAAGTATTCTTGTAAAAAATGACTAACATGGTAATGGTTTACATGATTATCCATGTGTAACCTATATCTCATTGCTTACCATCTCAGGAAAGGGGAAGAGGAAAGACAGAGAGAGAAACAGAATTTGAAACTTAAAACTTTTTTTTTAAATGTTTTTAAAATTACTTCAACATGTAATTGGGAGGAAATAAAATAGTGTATATTAAAAAATATGTTTTTAAAAAAGAAATATTGTGAAAAGCAGTGGACTTGCAGGACTAGAGGCAGGCAAATATCTCAATTTCAAAAAAGGAAGAGAATAAATTCTGCAAATTATAGAACATTAATGTTTATCTTGATTACTAGAAAAATTAAATAATATTAAAGGGCTGATTAATAATAATAATCTGTCTATTTCTCCATTCAAATAATCATATAATTTTTGACAGGTTGTAAGGTTATAATTGAGGGCCAAGAGAAATTCATCAAAGGTTTTATGATAGGTATGGCCAAACCCTGTTCAGAATACACTGGGAGAACTGAAATGTCTGTTGTACATTCCCTCTCTCATTAATCCAGTATATATTTCATTCAGTTATGAAAATAGCTGCTATATTCTCAGTCTTTAAACTACCTACTGACCTGAATACTGCACATCAGCCTCTATTACACTATTCAAAATTAACTTAAGATTGTATGGTCATAAATGATAGTTCTGCCCAATGCCCAGTTTATTCCCAGTTGGAGATCAAATGTTAGCATTTCTTAAAGCCTGCTTGCTGTTCTTATATGGAGCTATTTTTGCTGAGCAGAAAATAAAGAAGTGTGGGCTCTGCAGTATATACATAAGTAAATATATAGCTATCCTTCAGTATAAAGAATCACAGCATCTCAGAGTAGGAAGGGATGTCAGAGGTCATCTGGTTCAACTTTAGCAAAAATCCAAATCTGACCAGTGATCATGCATCCAGACATTGCTCAAAGACCTCTGAAGGAAATCCACTACCTTCCAAGGCAGACCATTCCATTCTTGAATAACTCTAAGTATTAGATTTTTTTCCTTTAAATTAAACTTAAATATGCCTCCTTTGTGAGTTTTATTTGCTGTTCCTAATACTACCCTCTAGTTCCAAGCAGAACAAGTCTAATGCTGCTTTCATGGGTCCTTTATATACCTGAAGATAACTATCATTTCCCTGCTAAATATTCTCTTTTCCAGACTAGATATTCTCAGTTCCTTCAACTAATCTTCATATTTTATGATGTAATTTGCTGTCTCTTAGGAACTTGATCCAACTTATAAATTTGATATATAACCATTAATGACTAAGTGTTACTTTTGGTCATCTGTCTAATATATCTCTCTTTTTTTCTCACAAGAATAGCTTTAGGGACGTTGTCAAATGCTTTACTAAAACCTAAGAAAAAAAGTGTTCCATTGACCTACCAAGCTAATGACCTTGTCAGAAATGGAAATGAAGTTAGTATGGCATGATCTGTTCTTGAAGAAATTATGCTATTTCTTTAAGATTATTCCTCTATTAATCATCACAATGTTATTAAGTTTTTCCAGCAATTAAGATGAATATTAATGTCCTACAGTTTACAGAGTCCACTCTCTTCCCTTTCTGGAAATTGAGATAATATGTTCTTGTCTCCAGTCCTGCAGTCCCTTGCTTTCCACAAAAAAAAAAAAAAAAAAAAAAAAAGTGTTTAAAAGCATCTATTATCTCACCCCTACTACTCGTCATAATTGCTTTGACCCTTTTTTTTTCATGGAAAAGAAAACTCTCATAGAAAATATACATATTCGAGCAAAACAAATTCCCATATGCCCATGTACAAAAATATATGTCTCATTCTGCCTCCTAAATTATCACCTTTCTAAGTGGGAGGTCCATAATTTCACCCTCAGTCCTTAAGACCCATGGTTATCATAATTTATTGTACTTTATCAGATCTCTAAAGTCCTTCAAAGATGTTTCTCTTTACAATATTGTGATTATAAAAAGAGATCTTGACAGTTTCCTCTAACATTGTCCATTTAATCAGTGTTCATAGTATATAACATTTCATTAAATTCATACACCATAATTTGTTTAGCCATTCTCTAATATGTAGAGCACCCCTCCATAGTTTACAGTTTGGGGCTACTATGAAAAGAATTGTAGGAAGATATGAGATGTGTTTTGCTTTTGTTTAGTCTGACTCTTTATGATCCCATTTGGGGTTTTCTTGTCAAAGATATTTGGGAGGGTTTACCATTTTATTCTCTGACTCATTTTACAGAGAGAAAACTGAAGCAAACAGGGTTAAAATAATTTGTCTATCTTTGCAAATGTGAGTTCTTTTCCTCTTTATTTAATTCCTTTGAGCTACAGACCTACTGTAGGTGTACATAATTTAATGATCTTTGGGGCTTTCTAGAAAGGCTAGACCAATTCACAGCCTCACCAACAAGGTATCAATGTGCTTTTTTTCCTGCATTCTCTGCAACATCCATTACTTTTTTCTCTTTGCCTGTCTGATGAATATGATGTAGAACTTCAGAGCTGCTTTTAATTGGCATTTCTACAATTGTTAGTGATTTGGAGCAGCTTTTCATATGGTTGATAGCTTGAATTTCTTCCTTTGAAAACTACCTGTGTTCTCTGATTATTAATCTCTTGAGAAATGGCTCTTATTCTTATAATTTTGAATTTGTTCTTTCCATATCCCTTTATGATCTTTCAAAAATCATTGACAGTGGTTCAGTAACTACATCTATTTGTTCTTTCAGTCACCAACGATGCATTTTCTAAGAATCAAGTAACTTGAACTCATCAAGAAGGGTGAGGTGTTCTCTATCTCTTCAGTTATCTATCAATTCTCAATCAGCATTTTTGTTGTGTCCTTTCAGTACACATTCTTCTTGTCAGAGAAAACAGAAGCAAAGAAAGATTAGGGTATTTCTTTCTTCTCTCTGTTTTCATTTTTTCATCATTCTGTTCCCTCCAAGCATGGATCTATTCTCTCTTTGCCCAAGAGAGCTAGAAACAAAAAAAAAAAAAAAAAAAAAAAAAATCAATTTTTTGTTTATATAACTTTTCTTTGAGAGTCTCAATTCATTTTGAACTTTACCCCTGTTGATACTATTCTTATTCGATTGTGTGAGCTTTGCAATTCATCCTCTTTTATTTGCCCTAGCTGCCATCTTTTTAAAAATCTAAGATCATTGATGAATCCTATGTATTAGTTTCTGCCTCTTAAGAAAAATCCTTTTCTTCTCATTTGTATCTTCAGAATTTCCTTTTTAAGACTTTTCCATCTTTCCTGAGTTTCCTGGATTCAACATTGGACCTAAAACTGTAAGACCTATGTTCAAATCTCAACTGAAACCCAATTAAATTGTATGACTACAGACAACTTAATCAGTTTCTCTGAGAGTTTCTGCAAATGTAATTGGGACAAAAATACTTGCTCTGTTAATCTAATAGGTTGATCTATCTCAAAATAATATATGAATTTAGCTATTGTAATTAATAATATTTATTTAAAGTATTTATTAAGATTCTACAATGGTGGTTCATTTGAGTTTCTCACTAGCAAGTGAGTTAATCAAACTATTTTCTCTGTTCTGCACAATAAAGAATCCTCTTCTCACAAAGTGATGATTTTTGTCAACCCTCTTTCCTGTTTGTCCTGGGAAGAGAACTTCTGGCAATCTGGTTGTGCAATATGGAGGCAGTTGTTATTTGTCCTTCATTTTCAAGGAGAATAGAGATCTCACAGGTTATTTCTTAATTTATGCTTTTAAGTGAGGCAGAGTTGTGCAAAGCAGTCCTCGCTCTCTCTTTCTGAGTCATTAAAGTCCAGTGGCAGGACAAAAGTCAAGACAACTAGTGCCTGCCTGGAATGCAGTAGATAACCTTGGCGTCTTTGATGTGTGAATATGCTCTAAGCCATCCACATTGCCTGCTTCAGCTGCTTTCATGTCCACTGGAACAGACTGTTCTCATCTGCCCATTCTGCCAGGGGAAGTCTTCATATGCTAGGAATAGACATCCCCCTAATAGGTTTGACACCCGTCAGTTACCCTAACCTGGTTTCTCCTGCTTACTGAGATGATTTGCCAATGTATGGCAGCAGCCTCTCACAAGCACAGGTAAGAATTAAATGAAGATGAACACCAAAGGTGAATGAGCTCTGCTAAAAAGGGCTCAGATCACTTCCCAGCTATGGGACCCTGGGTAAGTCACTTAACCCCAATTGCCTGAGCAGAAAAGTAAAAAATTAAAAAATAAATAATAGATACAAAGGATTCAGAAAACCCTCACATGAGAGGTAATAGTCCTCCCTGAACACCCCATACACCCCTATGTGACCCTCCCTCTCTGAGTTTCAATTTCCTTATCTGTAAAGTGAGGACATAAGATTTGACATCTTCTAAGGTCCATTCAAGCTCCCAATCTTTGATCCTATGACACGTTATGCAAGACTATAATAACACTAGCTAGATTGTGTTTGGGAAGATAGATAATACCATTCACTGGCTTATGGCCCTCATTCACATATAAACCTGGCACTTCTCTAAAGATAGCCGCTTTGCTTTGTAACTACTGAAACTGTTCAAAATGTAACCTTTTTTTTTTTTTTTTAAACAAGTTAATGGGTACAGAAAGTACTCACATGCAAGCCTTTGGAGAGGGCCCAACAGGGACATCTTTCTGCCAGAAATCAGGGCTATCTCATAACTTATACTGTCCTGTTTGGAGGCTCCATAAAAATGATGGGCAGAGTTGTTTTGTTCCCATCAGTCTCTGCTCTCTTATAGCTTTTCTTAGGAGAAGATGGTTACTCCCCAAAGGACCAGATTACTGCCTACCTGGCTTCAATTTCTGTAGCTCAGTTGCCAGCACTGATGTCATTAATTGCCCCATCTCCTGTGGCCCCTCTGCCAACATTGATGTCATCCATTGCCATTGATCTCTTGTTGCTCAATTCCACTATAGCTCCCACCTTTTGTGTTTCTTTCTCATTCCATATGGCTCCAACTCTTACAGTGTAGCTTTTTCCCCAGAAATCAGTTTTCTATTCTCCAGCAGATGGCACATTATCTCTTTTCCGGATCTGATCATTTCCAGCCAACCCACTTGGAGAGACTTCTCCGGAAATCCTGGGGGCTCTCAAATATAAATGGTCTCTGAGGTCCCTTCCAGTCAATATCTATGATGCTATGAGACAAGGAAGGAGTAGCTGGGTAGCACAGTGGATAGAGTATGGGGCCTGAATTCAGTTCAAATTTAGTCTCAGACACTTACTAGCTGTGAAACCATGGGCAAGTCATTTAACCTCAGTTTCCTCATTTGTAAAATGAGCTAGAGAAGGAGAGGGCAAACGACTTCAAGCACCTTTGCCAAGAAAAACTCAAATAAGGTCATGAAGAGTTAAACATAGCTAAGAAACAACTGAACAACATGACACAAGAATTACAAAAGATTCCACAAGTAATTACCTAGGAGTCAAGTTGCACCTATAGATCAGTGTCTCCATTATTTCAAAGTCTACTATAGACACCTGGACCTCATAGTGTCATCTTTACAGACAAAAGTTCTCTTTATATGGCTGCAGTAAATTAGAAGTGTATAACAAGAACAATATATTTGTGTGTATGTCTTTATCTCTCTTCCCTCTTTAATTTTTTTTCTTTGCTCAGAATTCTCATGCAAGTTTACAAATTCTCAGCTGTTTCTACAGTTATCTTTCTGATTTATGATGAATCTCTTCCACCCTCAAGTGGTGGTGATGGGGTACTTCATTTTGTTGCCTTTTGAATGCTTGTTTCTTTCTCTCTCATCTTTTATTTGGCAGTTACTATGAAGAACAGTACCTTCAGTTAGTGAAGATCTGAGTTCAAGTTTCCCCTATCCCCATATTTTTGGTGTGAGGTTTGGTTTTAGAGGCTCTCGATATCCTAACCCTATTAAGAGGCAAAGTGAAATGAGTTACCATCCAATGTTGCCTCTTTATTCAACAGCAAGGCATGAATGAAAAATATTTGAAAGTAGCTTTATTCTTTTCTCTAAAATTAAGTACTTCTTCAAATAAATGAGGTTATTAGTTGATCTCTCTGGAATTTATTATAAATTAAGAGAATGTTCAGTTAAATTCCTTTTAGCTACAAATAAATAAAAGATCCTAGAGTCTCCCTTTCCCTACAAAATTAACAACATATTTTTGTTTTGTTTTTAGCAGCATTGGATGCTCAACAAAGTTTTGTCCTCTGATATGCTTCAAGAATTATAAAGCAAAACTAAAGATTTAACTAAATTATAAATAGAAAAATTTGGCATAGGCTCACCAGAATGTCAAAATCCCACTGTTCTATCACCCCTGGGCAAAAGTGATTCTTTAATCTCGAATCCAACACCTATATACTGCATTTAGAGTTTTAGACAGCCCTGCTCTCCCAGAGCTCTTGCTGGAATTTCAGCTCTTTCTCCAGGCTAATAGGGGAGATGGCATTCCACACAACACAATTTGTTTGACTGTTCTGAAATCAAGGGACACCCACTCAGTTTCCAATTCTTTACTCTTATAAAAAGTACTTCTATGAATATCTTTTTCCTAGATAGAAGGAAAATTTGAAATCTGAAGAGAAAGAAAGAAATCTAAGAAATGGTTTATCAGTCTTTCTGCTCTTGCCCTCTCTTTTCACATAGTTGACAGATTGTGCAAATAGGGAAAGTTGAATCTGCTGTAATCACAGTGACTTCTCATTTTATCCCTTCTTCAAACTTGTATTGATTGTTTTATCTTTGTTCAAACAAATCTAATACTATCTGACTATACACAGATGACTGATTCTGAAATGACTTTCTCTTTAGTAACCAGTCATTTCCTGAATGTAAAAATACAGTCAGTTTTAATTTTTGTAACATTGTTTGGTCTTCAACGTATTCTAATTTCTTTCTTAATGCTATTTTTTTACCTCATTGCCACTTCCTATCATGCCTTTCAATATGCATATACCTCATTACTTAGAAGTACTATTAGTATTCATATATCACAAATAATCATTACAGTAATCAGAATTCTGAATTTTTCACTGTTATTTTCTTTTATATTATTGCCTTGTGTATCATGAGAAAGTAATCATGATCTAACATGCTATCCTACCCACCTCCTGACTGAGGGCTTATAGATTCAAGATGGAGAATGAAACATACATATTTGTACATAGCAATATGGCAGTTTGTTTTGTTAACCTGTACATATTTGATAACAATGGTTTTGTTTTTTTCTAATTAGAGGTTGAAGGTAGGATATGTCTGTTTATAAATAAGACTTCTGACCAAATGGACCACAATTCTTTGAATGCTTTCATTCCTTGATCCCTAAATACAATTTCTAACATCATTTCCACCATCATCCCCTAAATTTATAGAAATGCTACTTAAAACCAAGAGTTTTGTTTTGTTTTGTTTTGTTTTTTACTGTTTCAATTTTGTATTTTTATTCTCAGTACTTAGCACATAGTATACTCTTTAAAAATGCTTGTTGATTGATTGATTGGAGGGGAAAAATGGAAATGATTATGGGGTATAGGGACTATTGAATTATGAAAAGAGACTGCAGGTTGGATCTCTACAATCCAGAAAAAAAAAAAAAAAAGCTGAGAACAGAGATATTTTAAGGCATTTGCAATCCCAAACAATATGAAAACAATGATAATTGACATTTTCTTTCCAGTTCTGATGTTTTAGAATGAAGAGGTATTTTCTAAAGCTTTGCAGCTACAATTTGTAAATTATTGTTCTTAATATTAGTAAAATGTGACATTTTAATGTTTTCAAAATTTTATATACATAATCTCACTTAATTATCCTAATAACTCTGCAGGTGGGAATCAGTCTGATACCTTTCTTCTCCTATACTTTCCTTTTTTTTTTTTTTTAAGTAACTTTTTATTGACAGAACCCATGCCAGGGTAATTTTTTACAACATTATCCTTTGCACTCACTTCTGTTCCGATAAAACCAAGAGTTAATGTAGAACGTAGCAGGGGCAATGATGATGGAAAGAGTGGCTGAATCTGGTCAAATACATGCAGAAGGGCTCCATGCTGGAGATCATACAACTTTAAAGGAACAAAAATAAATTTTCAATATATCTTGGGAAGATTACAACAGAATGTAAAAAATAAGAGAGAATACTATTAGTTGACTGACCTACCTAGCTTACTAGACTGATTATAAACTTTCACACACTATACAGTACAATCAGTTTGGTTTATTTGGTATTCACAAATGGCATTCCAGCTCTCTTATGTTTGTCTTTGTACAAGCTGTTCCCTATGCCTGAAATTCATTCCTTCCTTAACTCCCTGACTTGGGATCTCTAGATTTTTTCAAATGCTACCCTCTATCCAAGAAACTTAGAAGTTATTACCTCCCCACCCACAAATTTCCTCATATTTTTATACATATTTTCTCTATTATATTTAATATTGTATATTTTTCTCTATTATATTTATTATCTATATAGTTATCTTGCCCAGTAGAATATAAAATCCTAGAGAATTTTGTTTCATTTTTGTCTTTTAATCCCAGAGTTTAGCTCAGTGCCTGGCATATAGTGAGATTATCACTTATATTTTGATTAAATAGATTGGTTAATTGATTAAAGTACCAATTAATATAACTACATCCCCATCAACATAAAGCTAATTTCTTTTTATACACAGCATCTAGCCTTTTTTTTTTTTATTGTGAATTTAAGTCAGTCAGTCAACAAGCATTTATTAAGAGCTATGTGCCAATCACTGTGCTAAGTGCTAGGAAAGATAAACTAAGACCCCATGATGATGTAAATAGTTTAATAGCCTATTTCCAATCTTATCCATCTAAAAAATGAATTATTTATATGTTATATGTCTATACATATACATGCATATATATATGCATATATTTAATACTAGATTTTTAAGAAATAAATTATTCTTTTCATTTTCTTACTATATTTGTTCCTCCTAGCCATTATATTGAAGTTGAAGAGAACCAAAGTTTATATTGATTTAATTGGGAGCATCTTGTTAAATTCTTTAGAGAATTTTTCCTTCTTCAATCTCTGCAATATATATGATGTAATTATTTTCATAAGGGTCTTTCCCCCCCAATGGTTCCATGAAATAAAGTTTATTGCTTTAAACCATTTATTCACTTTTCCATGGCCTCTGAACCATCCCTCTAATTGGCAGATACTTCTTTTATCCATCTATAGTCAAAGCATCAATATGTATATGGTTCAATTCTTCTAAGTGTAGAGCAACTCCTTGATTATAAGACAATGAATCACTCCTTAAAAGCTATTGTTGTTGAATCATTTCCATTGTGTTTTACTCTTTGTGTCCTCATTTGGAGTTTTCTTGGCAAAGATACCGTAATGATTTTTCATTTCCTTCTCTAGCTCATTTTACAGATGAGGGAAATGAGGTAAGCAGAATCAAGTGACTTAATCAGAGTCACAGAGTTATTAAGTGTCTGAGACCAGATTTGAACTCAGGAAGATGAGTCTTTCTGACTCCAAGCCCACAGTTCTATCCACTGCTGCCCTATTTGGTACTAGGCTATCAAGAAATAGTTTATTCTTTCCATTTTCTTATATTAGCTCCTCCATATTTTGATATGATGGTTTGTGACTTTTTGGTGTAATATAATTAATCGCTGGAGTTTGAGGAATAGAATGGGGTTAGTAACACTAGATCAAAGAGTATTTAAACAAGGGGAGAAGAGGAGGAATAAAGTATAAGACAGAAAAGTAGGAAGAAACTAAATTATGAAAAGCTTTGAATTCACAGCCAGAGCTTAAGATACAAAAGTTTTGGCTCATTGTAATTCCACTTATGGTTTTACCTAAATTATTGGATCCTGCACCTTTGATATTTGCTGAGGAGAAAGTAAAAATGGGGAGAAGGGATTGGAGGAAAAAGTGATTTTGGAAAATCCACTGTAGATTTTGACCCCAGGGAACTCTAAAGGCTCATTCCACTTTTGAGAATATGATTCAAAAAAAAGTCCAAAAAAAAAAATCCCTATAGCCCATTCATACATAGGTTTTTATTGAGATTGCCTATAATCTGTAGCAGAAGTACCAATTACATAATTCCCAGGTCTTTTCAGTGGAAATTAAAATATGCTCATTTGGATATTTAAATATCTATGAAGTCATTAAAGTATCCAAAAAGTCCAATATATTCAACAAATTATTCTCCAACTTTTCCTTCTTCCTTCAATAAGAAGAAATCTAAGATGAAACATTCTACTATACCAATAATTCTCAAATTTGTTGGTCTACAGATCTTTTTATACACTTAAAAACTGAGAATCCCAAAGCACTCTTGGTTCTGTGGATTTTATGTTAACACAAATACTTCTGTGAAAAATAAATATGTTTTCCAAATAAAATTGTCAGAAGAATATTATTGTTTTACATATTTTTGTACATGTCTTTAATGTTTGCTTAACAGAGGACAAAGGATTCCCATCTGCTTCTACACTCAATCTATTGAAAGATATTTTTTGGTTAAAGTATATGAAGAAAATTCAGCCTTACTCAGATAGGTAGTTGAAAAATGGGAAAATATCTTAAGAGGCAAATAACATGTTGATATTTTGTCAATGTATTTTATTTTATGCATTTATTTTAAATAGTATTTTATTTATTTTATTCATTTATACATGCAAAGATAGTTTTCAACACTCACCTTTGCAAAATCTTGTGTTCCAAATTTTTCGTCCTCACCTCCTTTTTCCCCCCCTCTCCAAACAATGCAATATAGGTGAAAAATGTATAACTCTTCTAAATACATTTCCATAGTCATCATGCTGCACAAAAATATCAGATCAAAAGAAAAAAAAGCACAAAAAAAAAAAGGAAGAAAAAACAAGTAAAAAAAAAAAAAAAAGGTGAAAATACTTTCTTATGATCCATATTCAGTCTCCATAGTTCTCTCTCTGGATATGGATGGCATTTTCTTTCACCTCCTTGATGTCATGGTCCTTTTTGAGAATGAAAGACAAATAACAATCATCACAAGTCTATTGGAATTGCTTTGAATCACCTCACTACTGAAAAGAGCCACATCCACCACAGTTAATCATCACATAATCTTCTTGCTGTATACAATGTTCTCTTGGTTCTGCTCACTTCACTCAGCATCAGTTGATGTAAGTCTTTCTAGACCTCTCTGAAATCATCCTGCTGATTATTTCTTACAGAACAAAAATATTCCATTCTATTCACATGCCATAACTTATTCAATCATTCTCCAACTGATGGGCATCCACTCAGTTTCCAATTCCTTGCCATTGTCAAAAGGGCTGTTACCAACATTTTTGCAAATGTAGGTACTTTTTATTCTTTTGTGATCTCTTTAAGATACAGATGCAGTAAAAGCAAGTATTATTTTTTTAATTTTTATCTCATTGGATGTTCTAAAACTCTCAACACCCTGCAGACCACATTTTGAGAATCACTGCACTACATAAAACCTAGCTCATGGCATACACCTTCCTGGCACACTCCCTCTCTAGGATAGCCTAGAAGTAATTAAATCTCGTTCTTCTTGATCTTCTCTGGGAAAATCCAGAGAATCATCATACTCTGTAAGCAAATCTAAATTAACAGAAAATTAGCTACTTTTATAAATCCATTCTGTTTTATCAAATGTAATTAACTGAGGCAGAAGATTCCTACTTACTTCATTCAACCTCTCTGGACTCAGTTTCCTTATCTGTAAAATGAGAGGATTGAAGTGGATCCTATAAGATACGTTTTAGTTCTAAACGTAAGATTTCTAATACTTACCTCATAGACTCCAAAGAGATAATGTATATATAAATACTTTTGCAAAATTTACAAGACTAGAAAGATTGGTTATTGTCATTATCTCTTAGCCTCCTTTCATTCCCATCTCCAAGAACAAGAAAAATTGTTCTATTTCTATTTTAGAATGATTAGTCCTTAATTAGTAAATCTGCCTTATATGCTCAGTTTCAAACATTCCAAATATTATGCATCCCATGTTTAAGAGTTTAGTTTTGATAAATCAATGTGGCAGCCTATGCCACTTGGGAAGCCAATATTCTATGAAGCAATCAGACTGGTGGCCCATTAGACATTTTAAAACCCATTTTGCATATTTTTCATCATCTTGTCATAAAGAAATAATAAAAGCTGCCAGCTTCATGGCCTTACATTTGACATAATAATATTGATCACAATGATTAACTATGGGCTTTTTTTTCCCCTTAGTTTTGGCTAGCTTACAGACAGTAAATTATGTGCAATAAAAATTAAATTAGCTAATGTTTTTATATGAAATATTATGACTAGGTGATAGCTTGCAGCTTAAAATAGAGCAAATGAGGGCCCACTAGTTTTCATGGGCCATGGCACTATAGCCTCAGGCCATTTCTGCTCTTAATATTGCTGTTTGATGACATGCAGACTCCCAGGCTTGTGGTCCTCAGTCAGTACAATCACAACCATTAGAAAACTTTTCCTGGAGTCCATTTTTCAGCTGTTTTATGATGGTTACCTGACCCACAAATGAACCAAAAGTTGAACGGGCTCCTTTTTTTTTTTAATTAATAGAGCCATAAAGAATGGCCTCCCTAAACTTCCTCTCTGACCCCAACATAGATGTGAATGAAGAAGTTTGCAATCTCTCCAAGAGTTTTGAGAATGGTGCTAGTATTTAGGGGAGAAGAGCTTTACCTGTATAATTAAGATCAATTCAAATAAAAATGCACATGTTGAAGAAAAAAACAGTTGATATATTCCAAATATAATCAAAATCAGTTTTTTCCTACAAGAGTTAGAAAATAAAAGCCAGACAGACAAGAAAGTAGTATGGATTAGTGGATTGAATGATAGACTTGGGAGTCAGAAAGACTCAAGAATGCCTCCTCAGATGTTAACTACCTGTTTGTCTAAAATGGGAACAATAATAACAGCATCTACCTCCAATAGTTGTGAGGATCAAATAAGATTGATATCTATATAAAGTACTTTGACTATCTTTAAGCTTTAAATAAATATCAAGTACCATCATCATCATCACCATACCAAAATAACAAGGTGCTAAAATGAAACAAACTATCCTTCAATCAGTTATCTTCTAATAATTGTCATCTATTTAAATCTTTCTGTAAGAAAAAAAAAATCCATAATAAGAGGAAAAAAATAATGGGTGGGGGAGAGAGGGGATAAATAGATACAAATTATAGAGAAACAACTGAATGTACACTAAGTTTTCAGCTCTTCAATGTGAAAAGACTATCCCAAAGCCATCGTTGACTTACAAGTTGTTGATGACATAATTTTTCTGTTGTAATAGACAAAGGAACAAACAGTTCATCTAAAAAAGAACGTATTAAATTGAAAACAGAAGGACTGCTATATAGTTTTAAGCACTCTGGATCTGTCTTCTCTGATTGGCACTTAGCTATATAGAGTATATCCATTTTGAAATCCTGGGAGATCCATTTTGTATTACAAGTTTCTGTATTCAAATATGCTTTCACACATACATATGTACATGTATGTACACATCTGTGTGTGTTTATGAGTATATATATTTCCTATGGATAGGTCTGTTTTCTGTGAGTTTTTGTTTTAATCTGCTTTTTTTTTTTTAATCTCCCACTTTAATCTTCGAATGCTTTCAGGAATTTTTTTTTAAAACATAAGTAGCCATGAGAGGTATCATGGTGTAATAGAGCCCAGTTTCTAAAACTGGTTCACAAATCCATATGGGATTTCATAAATGAATATAAGGGTCACAAAATTATGATTTATTATCTAAATGCTTTGTTTGAGGGCCCACATAAAAATTTATCAGATGAAAAGGGGCTGTAAGTGGAAAAAGTTTTAAATCATGTCAACCTAGGAGTCAGAAATGCCTTGCTCAAGATCTAACTTTGTGACCATGGGAGATTTATCCAATCTTATACCTCCTCTGATCTATATGTAAGGGGTGAGGGGTGTTAGGGAAAAAAAAGTATAAGCCTAGATTTTTTTAAATGTAATTATATTAACATATTATAAAAATGTATTGACCCACCATATAGTTGTCTTTAGCTGGGGTGTTCCAGGATTACCTGGAATCAGGAAGACCTGAACTCAAATCCTACCTCAGACATTTATTTCCTGGGTTTATTTATGTGACTATGGTCATGATACAACCTTTTCAATGCTCAATATCACTCTCTAAATGATGGGAATAATAACAACACCTACTTTGTAGGGCTGTTGTGAGGATCAAATGAGATTATATATGTAAAGCTTAGATTGAACACTGAGATTGTAATCAAAAGAAATGAATTCTGTCACTTAAAGTAGCTGCCACCTTGATCAAGTTATCTAATTTTTCTGGGTCTTGGCTTTTTCATTTATGAAGTGAAACTAACAATATTTGAATTATTATTCTTGTTTGTGTTTTTAAATGAGAAAACTAATATGAAATAGATGTTCTGGTTCCCTTAAATCCAATTCACAATCTAGTAAAGACATCATCCTTGTGATATTATCGATCCCCTTTGAGAACAAGGGACTAACAAGAACAATCAGAAAAATTATATATATATCAATTGTTGTTGTTTTCAGTCTTGTCCTTGACCCCATTTCCTTCTCTAGCTCTTTTTTCAGAGGAGGAAACTGAGGCAAACAAGGTTAAAGTGACTAGGTCACATAGCTTGTTTGCCTCAGTTTCCTCCTCTGAAAAATGAGCTACAGAAGGAAATGTATCTGAGTATCTGAGGCCAGATTTGAATTCAGGAAGATCAAGGCCCAGCACTATATCCAGCATATCACCTAGCTGCCCTACATAATAATTACAACAACACAAATGGAAAAACAACAGCAAAAAAGGAAAATGAATGGTATGAATTATAATGAAGACTGGTCCCAAAGAAAAGATATGAGAAAGTGCCATTCTCATTTTCCTCCACTCTATTCCTAATTTCTCAGTAGTATGAAATGTTACATATAATGTCAAACTATTTCTGGTTAGATTTTAACTGTGTTGAGAGGTTTTTTTAATTAGTTTTTTTCTTTGTAATAAAAGATTTCTCCCTGGGAAGCATTGGAAGAGGGTTATATCAGAAAATGTAGCTGATGGAAAACAAAAGATGTAAAGCAAAGTTTATTTTTTAGAAACAATCTTGTGAAAAATGTTAAAACAAATAATTTATTGTATTTTTTTAATGATGTCTAGACAATTTGGGAAAGACCCCTAGCACTCTAGGGACTTCTTATGGCAATTTTATGAAAGGTCATAGATGAAAATCCTTTAGTCTCCACACTAATAAGATCACAGAAGTATTGCAGTTATGTTCACTTTTACACCAACTTCAATAACTTCTTTAATCAAAAGGATTCAGAATCATTGGCAATGTATTTCTTTTTGCAGAATTATGAAGTTTCATGTTGCAAAAAGGAAGTTTAAGGAGACATTACGTCCCTATGATGTGAAAGATGTCATTGAACAATATTCTGCTGGACATCTGGATATGCTCTGTAGAATCAAGAGTCTTCAAACACGGTAAGTCATGGGTTCTTTTCATAGTTTAAAAATGCATATGAACTACCCTCAGATTTGTTCCTCAGGATAAAACAATGACCACACCAACCATCCCTATTAAAAGCTTTACTAACCTGATAAGTTCTGCCAGAACTTTTGTTCTAATGATATAACCAATCTTCAAAAAGCCTGGGTCATATCAACCCCACAAGGAAATAAATACCAGATGACTTTGTAAGTCCTTTTAAAAAATAATAATAATACATTTATTTGTAATAATAGGCTTCTTGAGATAATATAGAAATCCATTTAGCAAGCACTGATCAAATACATCCCATATGCCAGGCACTGTGCTAAGATCTGGGAATACAAAGACACAATACAAAAATATTCCCTATTCTGAAGCATGCAATAAGACTTCCATTCACATAGAGCTGTATCACATCTAAAAAAGAAAGTATTGTCAAACTAATCTTGTTGAACATTTAATAAGAGATCACCCTTATGGAATCAGTGTCCTTTTTGTTTAAAAAAAGTTTGTGTTGTGTTGTTGTTGTTGTTTTTTCCCCCCAGAAATGCCTTTCAGAAAACTCCTGGTTTTTTTCCTTATTTAAACTGATCTTCCCATTCCATCTTACTAAATAAATCCTCCCTCTCTTCCGTGAAAGGGCCTGTAGTCAAAAAGACTTGAATTCAAATCTAACTTCAGATACTAGCTGTTAGTCCCTGGGCAAGTCACTTTAATCCTGTTTGTTTCAATTTCCTCACCTATAAAATGAGCTGGAAAAGGATATGGCAAACACTCTAGTATTTTTACTAAGAAAACTCCAAACGGAGTCCCAACGAATCAGGCTATACAAAAGCAAAACAAATCTCACACCCTCCTACAATTTCCAATATTGAGCTTTCTCTTCTTTGAACTACCACAGAATTCATCCTTTCTTTGCAACATCTTATGGGGTTTGCTCATTGGTTTTTGGTGGGTCTTATTGCTCCTTACTAATTAACAGTCAATAACCAAGAAGCAATTTTTTTTCAGTTTCTGCTATGTCCCAGATATGATACTAAGCTCTGGGGACACACAAAATAGAAAGATAATCCCTGCCCTAGAGGAGCATACAATATGACTAAATTGGGGACAAAGCCTTCTCTAACCATTTCTCTATTACCAGAAATGTCAGAAGTAAATAAATGCTTCACTAATTGGTTGAAATAAATTTATCTGTGAAAATGTCAAAAACATTACTTTCAACCAAAACATCTTATCAGATCATTCAAAGCATTAGATAACTCAATATTTTGTTGAAACAAGGTCAACTATTCAGACTGATGGACTTGTCTGATCAAAGAGCTCCTACAAACAAGAACTGAGCTTTATACAGGATGTGATTTTTAAAAAGCTTAGTTTTAAGCTTTAAATAACAGAAAAGTGGATAAAAACTTTGGGATTCCCTGTATTTCTTGCATAACTCCCTACCTAGACAAACACACAAAAGGAGCACAATAATAACACATAATGTACTTTTTAAATGTATTTATTGATTAATTTTCTTTTTTTAATTAAAGCTTTTTATTTTTCAAAACATATTCATGGATAATTCTTTGACATTAACCCTTGCAAAACCCTGTGTTCCAATTTCCCCCACCCTCACTGTCTCCCCTAGATAGCAAGTAGTCCAATATATATGTTAAACATGGTAGAAATATATATTATGATTAATTTTCTATATTCATTCAGTAATTCAAATATTTACTTCTTACTATGTAGAAGAAGGGCACTTGGGTGGTACAGTTACAATGCAAAACCTGGAGTCAAGAAAAATTATCTTCCAGAGTTCAAATCTGAGCTCATACACTTACTCACTGTATGACCCTGGCAAGTCTTTTAACTATATTTGCCTCAATTGAGCAGGAGCAGGAAATGGCAAAACATTCCAGTATCTTTGTCGAGAAAACCCCAAATAAGGTCAGAAGAAATAACTTCTGAAAACAACTGAACAACAACAACAAAAGTATGAGAAATTATGTAAAATACTAAGCTAAGAGCTATGGAAATTTTTTTTAAAAAATGAATGAGACAATTCCTTTGCTCTCCAGCACTTAACTTGGTGCCTGAAACATAATAAGTGCTTGTTGATTGATTTATTGATTAATTGAGTAGAGAAGTTTACAATCTTTCAGACTAAATAACTTGGCTTTGGATAAGTATAACCTTCATGTCTCTAGTAAAACAGAAAGTTGAGATGATTGTCCAAGCAATCCAGTTGCAACCCCGAGTAAGTCAGAAGCAAGTTGTTGTTGTTTTTAACATGGATAAAATTCACCTAGAATTAAGTTCATTTATTTTTTTCTTAATAATAGTTTTTTTTTAATTTTCAAAATACATGCAAAGATAGTTTTCGACATTCATCTTTGCAAGACTGTGTTCCAAATTTCGCTTCCTCTCTCCCCCCCTTCCCCTTCTAGACAACAAATAATCCAATAGAGGTTAAACATGTGCAATTCTTCTAAACACATTTCTACATTTATCATGCTGCACAAGAAAAATCAAATCAAAAAGGGAAAAGGAAAAACGAGAAAGAAAAAAAGCAAGCAAACAACAAAGGTGAAAATATTATATTGTGATCCACATTCAGTCAAAATTGTTTATTTTAGTTCAATAAACATTATTTTAAAACATACTAGATGCCAAGCAGACTGAGAGATGTCAAAATCAATACAAATAGTAATATAATTAGCTGGTATTTCTGTAGCTTTTAGATTTTCACAGCATTATATAAATAATCTCATATGAACTTCACAAACACCTTGTATAGGAGATACTACAGGTATTATCAACTTAACTTTAAACTGAGGCCCAGAGAGGTTAACCTATGATCACAGCCAGGAAGTATCAGAAGTCTTCATAACTCCAAGGCCATGCAAAAAGACATTGTTTGTCCTCAAGGAGCTTGTGACCCAGCAACTATTCTGATTCTTCACTTTACTTTGCCCTTAGATAAATAAATCATTTTAAGCTTTTCTTTAAAGGAATTTGCTCTCTAGTTCCCTAATTTTTAGGGGAAAATTAATTTTAATTTTTTGGGAGAAAATTTAATTTTTATAATATTTATATTGAAATTCTTTATACTATAATGAGAGGGAAAAAAGATTTTTGTGGCACCAAATCATTTCTCTTTATTTCAATCACTACCTCATACAAAAACACACATGACTTACCTTTTCCAATACAAAATATAGTCATAACCTCAATTTTGATAACCTTTTAAGGGTATTTCCAAGAATGATGGATCTGTGATCTCATTAGTAAGGGTATTCATCCTACTGACAACCATGAAACATAAAAACTATGATGGTGGTGATAGTGATCACGCACCTTTTTGTGGCTCTTTAAGACTCAAAAGGCTTTTTATTACAAACTTTCTGTAAGATAGAAGAAACAAAGATGTTAACACAAGATACAGTTTATTTTATAGAAGCTTTACCCCACATGTCCATATTTTCTTGTTGTTATTCCTATGATTTCATTAATGTAGAAGATTCTTGGCATGAAAATTCTATGCAAGTAATCCGCAAATTTTTTTCTGAGACAATCAGGGTGAAGTGACCTTCTTAGAGTCACAGAGTTAGTAAATATCTGAAGCTAGATTCAAACTCAGGCTTTTCGGGCCAGTTCTGTAGCCAATGAGTCATGTGCCCTACGTAATGAATAATTTAAACCCTAGCTGCCAGAAGCATGAAAAAATTTAAAGACTTGCTTCTGATTACATAGCAAATATGCATTAGAGGCAGGGCTTGAATTACAGATCTTTCTGACTAAGGCTGGTTGTCTATCCACTGAACCATGTCACTTCTCATCAATATAGATAGACAGATAGATTGATAGATAAGGGCCCTATTGGATATAGCACCAGTCCTGAAGTCAGGAGAATCTAAATTGAAATCCAGCACAAGACACTTAATATTGTGTGACCCTAAACAAGTCACTTAACCCCAATTGCCTCACAGATAATAATAATTTTATATATACATATATATATGTATATATATATGTATGTTTATGCATATGTGCTTACATATGCATATATATGTATGTTGTTCGGTCAGAGAGCTTGAGGACTTGGGAGCTGAGCTAGGAAGACTGAGAGAACCTCAGCTGATTAGGAATGTTAGGCCCAGCAAGGGGGTAGGGACAGTGCTGGCTGGAAGAACTTTTTAGAGCTCTTGGGTTGGGGTTCCAGGTCAGAAGGAAAAGCTGAAGGGAAGCTAGAGACACCATCCACTCACCCTAGAATTATAAGTGCTTACACTAACAGTTCTCATTAAAAAAAAAAAAATGAATTGGCAAAGAAGAAAGAACCCAACCATAAAAATTTATTATGGGAATAGGAAAGACCAGAGTTCATCTCCAGAGAAGGACAATGAAATTTAAAAAAAAAAAAAAAAGTAAAGTTAAATGACTATCTTCCCAGGAAAAATTTGTAGAACTCAGAAAAGGCTTTAAAAATCAAATGAGAGAAAATGAGGAAAAGCAAAAAATTAAATTAAAACCATTCAAGAAAAACAAATTTATGAAAAAAAAAAGTTAACCAACTAAAAAAGAAGACATAAGAGTTTTTGTTTTGGTTTGGTTTGGTTTGGGTTTTTTGCTGACAGAATTGAGGTTAAGAGACATCCCCAGGTCATACAGCTAGGACATGTTAAGTGTCTGAGATCACAGTTGAACTCAGATTCTCTTGACTTCAGGGCTGGTGCTCTATCTACTGCACCACCTAGCTGTCCTGATATAGAGTCTTGAAGAAGAAAATAATTCTTTGAAAATCAGAATTGGGCAAAGGGAAGCCACTAAAGCTATAATAGACCAAGAAGTAACAAAGCAAAATATAAAGAATGAAAAAAAAAATAGAACAGAATGTGAAATATAAGTAAAACAACAGATCTAGAGAACAGATCAAAAAGAAAAATTAAAAGAATAATTGGACTACCCGAAAGCTCTGACCAAAAAAAGAAGCTTGATATGATAATGCGAGAAATAATCAAAGAAAATTGTCAAAAGAACTAGGTCTGTGGCCAAAAATATCATATCCAGCAAAATAATCCAAAATGTTGAATGGGAGAAAAAGTAGATATTTAACTAATTTGCAGATTTTCAGGACTTTGTCTCACCCAAACCTGAACTTAATAGAAAATTTAACATATAGGAATGAATACCAAAGATAAATTTCAAAAAATTCAACATGGACAAATTGTTTATGTGATGTGCATGGAAATGTATACCATATGTTTAAGAATGACATCAATAATTGGGTAGCTCAAAAGAAAGACTGGGGCAGAATTGAGTATGATCTGGCTCTAAAAAAGCAAAATTGTCTAAGAAAAGCTAAAAATAGAAATTATACTATATGAAATAAGGTGCAGAAAAAGAATTGCCACAGAGGCATTAATGGGGAGTGAGGGAGGTTGGTAGTTCTGAAAAACTATTCACATTGGGAAGGGTTAAATAGGCAACACTATATATAAAAGCAAAAAGTGAAGTCAAGAAGAATGAGTAGATTTATGGCAGTGGGACAAAGTGTGTAGATTAATGGGAAAAGGATAAAGAATAAAGTGAGGTATAGACGGATGTTTAGATTAATGGGAATGGAGTAATGTAGGTTAATAAGAGTGAAATTAAGAAAAAAGGAAAGGATATGATAAGGGTGTGAGGAGCTTAAGTAATAAGGCAAATTAAAGAGTAGAATTAAAGTAGAAGAATTAACCTAGATAGGAAATAAGAGATATACACAAATACTACAAGACTCAAAAATAGAATTTATTAGGAAAAAAAAAAAAGTAGGACTAATAATCACTGATCTTAGACAAAGTCAACTTAAGGATTCAATCAAGAGAGAAATCTACATTAAATGTGCATATATGTATCTGAGCATATGTAGACATGTATGCATGTAGCTCTATGTATGCCTATAAATGTATATATTATATGCATATATATGTGGGGAGGAGGTCTATGGGGAGATTAATGTATCTGTAAGTGTATGTGTATATATATATATATACACCTGAGTTTAACTATAGCCTGTGTGGAGGGGAGAATGAAAGGGGGGAAAAAAAAGTAAAAAATGCACAGTAGAGAACAAAGGAATAATCTACAAAGAAGCAAATAAAAGATGAGACACTCATGAATATAATTTCTTCTATCATTGTCTATGCTTTCTTGAAATGGAAAGTTATTGTTGTATATTTTGAATCCTCTCTGATGTTTGCTGAGCACACGACAATGTTCTGTTTTGTTCTATTTTGTTTTATCTTTCTTTTCTTTCTTTTTTCTATCCTGTTTTTTTTTTCTAAAAAAATTTTATTGTTGTTCCATTATGAACAAGGAATAATGTTCAATACATGATACAAGAGAATAATACAGTGTATACACTATTCAGCTAATCAAGGAAAGAGATGTTTTTATATTAGACAAGCAAAAATCATTTACTGGATGCATACTTATTTCACACACACACACACACACACACACACACACACACACACATTGATTATTTTGGTCCTATTTATCAATCCTTTATTTCTATGTAAAGTTAACTCTTGTTGCAGATAGTATTTATCATTAGCTATGGAAAAAAAAATTGGAAAAAAAGACAAAATTAGAAAAGTTGACAGGGAATATTTCATAATGATTATGACTCTCCAAAAGTGGAATGAAATCAACAGCTAATGGGTTACCCCTCTTTGGAAATCTTCAAGCAAAAGTTGGATGACCAATAAGGAATAATGGTTGGTGAGATTCTTGGTTGTAGATGGGCTAGATTTTGGAAATTTCTCTAATTCTTAGAGTCTGATTCCAGGACTCTGTCATCTGAGTACCAATCCAGCTAAATTTGGAAAGTTCTATCACTAGATATTATGA
The DNA here is from genome assembly GCF_016432865.1 of Antechinus flavipes. Taxonomy (NCBI): domain Eukaryota; kingdom Metazoa; phylum Chordata; class Mammalia; order Dasyuromorphia; family Dasyuridae; genus Antechinus; species Antechinus flavipes. The sequence goes on from NC_067401.1 coordinate 241,488,511, forward strand.
TCTGCATTAGTAAGACAAAAAGTTCAGGGAAGGGAGAAAGGAAGGGAGGGAGGGAAGAAGAAAGAGAAGGAGGGAAGGAGGGGAAAAGGAAAGAGAGGGAGGGAGGAAGAAAAAGAAGGAAGGGAAGGAGAAAGAAAAAAAGGCGGGAGGAAGGGAAAGAAGAAAGAAAAAAGGAAGAAAGGAAAAGGGAGGGATGGAGAAAGGAAGAAAGGAAAAGGGAGGGATGGAGGAAGGAAGGAAGAGAGAGAGAAAAAGAAAGAAAAAGAAGGAAGGAAGAAGGAAGGAAGGAAGGAAGAAAAAGAAGGAAGGAAGGAAGGAAAGAAGGAAGGAAGGAAGGAAGGAAGGAAGAAGAAAGAAAGAAAGAAAGAAAGAAAGAAAGAAAGAAAGAAGGAAGGAAGGAAGGAAGGAAGGAAGGAAGGAAGGAAGGAAGGAAGAAGAAAGAAGAAGAAAGAAAGAAAGAAAGAAAGAAAGAAAGAAAGAAAGAAAGAAAGAAAGAAAGAAAGAAGGAAAGAAGGAAGGAAGAAGAGAAGGAAGGAGAGAAGGAAGGAGAGAAGGAAAAAAAGGAGGGAAGGAGAGAGAAAAAGAAAAGAAAAAAGGTGTTTTTATGTGAGTAAAATTTTACATCTCTTGGAATAAATACCAAAAAGAATAAAGTCAACCTTTTGTTTTATTTCAACATATGTTTAAATAACTGTATTTCCCTTTTCTTTCCAAATCATTTCACCCACCAGACTGTGTCAAGGCCTCTTTCATTAGGAGCCACACTCATTTCAATTTTGTTCTCTGACAGCGTTGATCAAATTCTTGGAAAAGGGCAAATTACATCAGATAAGAAGAGCCGAGAGAAAAACACTGCAGAGCTAGAAACTGCGGATGACCTCAGCATGCTAGGTCGTGTGGTCAAGGTTGAGAAACAGGTATGTTTCAGCTAGCCTTGGTAGCTGTCTGGCCTTCTTTTTGTCTCCTCTATCTGGTTTGATCACAGGAGGTCAGATATATTTCAGGTAATACACATCAGAAAAAAAGATAAAACCCAGAAGGAATAAAATGGAAAAATATATTAGATAATGTACATAGTATTTTTCCTAGGATACATACAAAATTTTTAAAAAGTAACAGTTCATTGCAATGATTAAAATAATTTGAGCTGGAAACCATTGTAGATTTTCATTTTTAAAAGGCAAAGGTTTGCTTTCTTCTATTCTGGTTTCCAGTAGTTCGGTTCAATTTATCATTATACTTTTTTTTAATAAAAGAAAAATTATTTTAATTATAAATGCACAGCTAGTAGAAAAATTTTCAGGGTCTGTCTGCACAAAAATACATAATTCAAGCCTCCTACTCAAAGCAATTTGACCTGAAATAAATGTATGTATACATACATATATTATATATGTGTGTATGTATACATATATACATAAGTAGAATTGCCTGAATAATAACTCACCTTTCAATAATGATTTAAGATTTTTAAAAATGTTTTTGCCACAGCAGTCCTATAAAGTAAATGGTTAAAATATTATTAAACATATTTTACAGATAAATAAACTAACATGTAAATCTTCTAAGTGACTTGCTAAATGTCATTCAACTATTAAATAGAAGACCAAAATCTGAAACTAGGCCTGCAGATATTAAGTCCAGTATACTTTTTTTCTATATCATGTAATTGTCCCTTATTTCTCACACATCTTCATTTTAATTTTGAGTTCTAGAAATGGCAGCCTTTTAAATTTTATCTCCATTTGTCATATAGCTCTTGGATGCTTTCCTGATAAAAGACTCTCCTCCCTCAAGAAGCAGTCCTGTAGGAGAATTCTACTAAAATTAAGCTCCTTTTTAATTCAATTCAATTAATTCAATAAATATTGATCAATAACATACTAAATGTCAGAAAGAGTAAAAGATGCCAAAAATCAATACAAATAGTAACAATCATTGACATTTCTAAAGCACTTTCACATTTTCAAAATGTCTGGCATACATAATCTCAATATGGGCCACATAACCACCCTGTAAATAAGATTCTACAAATGTTATCAATTGTATTTTGAAGAAGCATATTACATGAGAAAGTGACTTGCCCATGATACACAATCAGGAAGCATTATATGTAAGATTTAAACTTCTGTTTCAGTTCCTACATTGTAAAAGGACAATTCTCCTGTAGAATATAAGTTCTTTGAGAGCAGACATGTTTTGATTTGATTTTTGCTTTTATCACTAGTATCTAGAAGAGTACCTGACATCCCAGTGTTTGATAAGTACTAATTGAATTAAATTAGAAGGCTATATGATTCAGTATGGTAAGTCCTAAATTAAGCATCAAAGAAACTGGGTTTGAATTCTGACTCTTCTAGAATTAATACTTGTATGACACTGTGCAAACCACTTAACACTAGAAGAATCAGAATTTAAGAATACCTTGAAAGATCAATTTATGGCAAATGGCACAGTGCATTTGAACATACTAGAGAAAGTAGAATGAATTTTTAATGAAGACTTATTATGAATACTTTCAGGGATCATTTCTATAGTAGGCGACTAGAGAATTGTGGCTCAAATTATGAAATGATGCAGAGTGGAGCGAGCAGAACCAAGAAACAATTCATACAATGATCACAATATTGTAAAGATAATCAAGTGATCAACTCAATAACCAACCACAATTCCAAAGGACCAGTGGTTAACTATGCTAAAAAACTTACTGATTAATAATGCTATCACCCCTCAGAGAGAGATCTAATGGACTAACTGATCGAGTCAATAATCAACTACAGTTCCAAAAGACCAGTGACTATGTTAAAGACTTACTGATTAACAGTGCTATCACCCCTCCCAGAGAGAGATCTAATGGACTAACTGATCAACTCAGTAATCAATCATAATTCCAAAGGACCAGTGGCTAACTGGGCTAAAGACTTACTGATTAATAATGTTATCACCCCTCCCAGAGAGAGATCTAATAAACCAACTGATCAACTTAATAATCAACCACAATTCCAAAGGACCAGTGGCTAACTGTGCTAAAGACTTACTGATTAATAATGCTATCACTCTCCAGAGAGACATTTAATGGACTAAAAGTATAGATGAAAGACTTTTCTTTTTACTTTCTTTTTCTTTAGCCTAATTCAGAAATTTGTTTTGCATGACTATATATTTATAATAAATTTTATTTTTCTTGCCTTTTCAATGAATGGAGAAGAAAAGAGCCAAAGGAAAAAATTAGAGCTAAAAATTGAATTTTTTAAAGTAAAATGATAATATCTGCTTGTAATTATATTTAAAATGTATGTATACAGATAGGAGAAATAATAAATTATAGCAAAATTACCAAAAAAAAATTTTTTAATTCCTCCATCAATTGAAACAATTGACATTCATAATCCATCTCCTGTTTTTAGATTCCTCATCTATAAAATAAATACTTGCTTATATTCTATCTCTTATATCTATGATATTATATCTATTATTCTTATATTATATCTATATATTATATTATATTATATCGATTCTTTATCGATATTCATGTGGGCCATTTTTCTACTTTCTAGGTACAGTCTATAGAATCAAAACTGGACTGCCTCTTGGACATATATCAACAGGTCCTAAGGAAAGGCTCTGCATCAGCCCTGACTTTGGCTTCATTTCAAATTCCACCGTTTGAATGTGAACAAACATCCGATTATCAAAGTCCTGTGGACAGCAAAGACCTGTCCAGTTCCGCACAAAACAGTGGCTGCTTATCCAGGTCGGCCAGTGCCAATATCTCCCGAGGCCTGCAGTTTATACTTACACCAAATGAGTTCAGCACTCAGACTTTCTATGCTCTCAGCCCAACTATGCATAGCCAAGCAACACCGGTGCCAATGAGTCAAAGTGACGGACCGGCAATGGTGGTCACCAACAACATTACAAACCAAATACACCAGGTGACCAAGCCAGTGGCCCCCACCACCTTACAGATCCCCCCTCTCCCAGCCATCAAACATATCCCCAAACCTGAGCCCATACAGATAAGCCCTGCCACCATGCAGGAGAGTATCTCCGACGTCACTGCCTGCCTCGTTGCCTCAAAGGAAAGCGTTCCATCTATACAGTCCAACCCAACCAAGGATCGTTCCCTGAGAAAAAGCTTTGACATGGGAGGAGAGACCCTGCTGTCTGTTCGCCCTCCAGTACAAAAAGATTTGGGCAAATCATTATCTGTACAAAACCTAATCAGATCGACGGAGGAACTGAATGTGCAGCTTTCAGGTAGTGACTCGGGGGGCTCCAGAGGCAGCCAAGAGTTTTATCCCAAATGGAGAGAATCCACTTTATTTATAACTGATGAAGAAGTGGGCCTAGAAGAGACAGAAACTGAGACTTTGGATAGCATTTCTCAGCCTGCCAAGGAAACAGCTTTCCCTTCTGACTCTCTAAGGACTGGAATGTCAAGATCATCTCAAAACATTTGTAAGGCAGGGGAAAGTCCAGATGTACTCAGCTTGCCTCACGTCAAACTTAAATAATTTCTTGATTTTCTTTCTAGGCTTAGCACTTCCTTTAGCCATACATATCATTGCATGAACTATGTTGAAAGCCCTTTTTAAAAGATAAAATAATGAGAATCAGGAAGAATAAGAAAGGCAGTTTAAGAGCCCATTATCTTCTAATTGCATGAAAATGCATGTTTCAGAGATGGCTGAAATTCCAAGGTACACCAACATTAACCCATTCATTTAATAATAAGGTACCAGAGGTTAAAATCCTGAAGGAAAAAAAAAATCTTACACAGCTAATGCTATGGGCTAGATTAAAAAAAAAAAAAGCTAATATTTGAACATTTACAAAAACTGATACTGTATTTTGAAAGTATGAAAGTAAACATCTTCAAATTTAAAGCACTTTTGCTTTATGGTTAAATACAAAAATATTATTTTCCAAACTGGGCCATTGTCTATGTTTATAGACATATAAACTCCTGAGGCTGACAAGAAAAGCATATATCAGATTAGAAATAGCTCCCATCACAAGATAGACATGTTGCCGTTCCAAGGCCATCATTTATCTTTTAATGTAGTTTAGAATGTTGATTTCTGTAATTTTGGGGTGACTTAGTGTTGGAGTAAATGAGTTTACACACCATTTTCAGATAGTTTTTTGCACTAAGAACATTCTTTTTCTATGAAATGTGCAAATGAAGAGGTTCAAAGTCAATAGCAAAAGCAAACAAACTAGCCCAGTGAAGGGGAATATCAGGTATAGAAAAAGATCTTCCGTGATAATCAAATCAATGATGGCCAACTAAAATGGGAAATGATTGATTCTAGGCTTGGAATTGTAGCAACAATTGACTTCTGCACAACCAACTCATTCAACCAAGACTGTCCAGGAAGATGGCCAAAGTTAACTGGTCTGACTGCTGCATGGTCCACTTATTCCAGTCATGGAGGCACAGCCTTCAATCTTGTCATGTCAATGCTGCTTTTAAACTCTTCTAAGACTAATGTGTTTTAACAATAAAGCCCTCTCAGGAAAGGGGGTATAATGTTATTGTTCCCTATCTCTGAAGGGAGCTGTTACTTTCCCATAAAGCTGACAGTGTAGAACATACAAGACAGATGGAGAATTTAGATGGGCCTGAAGTAAGATAAAAGGTGAATGAAATAAAAGGAAATAATCAGGAAATATAAAATCAATGGCTTACTCCCAGGGGGGGGGAAGAGGCCCAAAGGAAGAAGTGAGCAAAACAAAACAAACCAATGAAAAATATATAATAGGAGCAGATCAAAAGATGAAAGAGCAGTGTTATTTGAGAATTCTTATATTTCCCCAATATTTAATAGATTCAACATGCAAATTCCCCCTCCCTTATCTTTTTTTAGGTGGGAAGGGAGGTCTCCCTGTTTTACCCAAACTAGAAATGCAATGGTCATTAAAAGATCCAATCTCAATACTTATCAACACAGAAGATTTAACCTACTCTACTTTTCCAGCATGATTTGGTTTGCCCAGCCTTAGGCAGATTTGTGGGCCCCCATTATTAGGAGTCCACCATATTAGTGCCTGACATAGTCGGAACACCAGAATAGCTTAATGCAGTAATCCACCAGCCTCAGTCTTCCCAACTTCAAGAATTATAGGTATGCACCACCCACTTTGAGCTGAAATAATTTTTTTTTCATATTAAAAAAAAGCTAAAATTATTTGGAAGCATCTTCATTGCTGAATGTTACTAATGGCCTCTCTTCAATGCCAGAGTAATCTGCTCCAATGTGAGCATATTCTCTATATAAATATCTAAATGCAAGGTGCCTCCATATTTTATACACTTAAAGAAAGGTTTGTGTACCATACAAGAATGTCATTCTTGGGGCAGCTAGATGGCACAGTGGATAGAGCAGTCAGGAGAACCCGAGTTCAAATCTGACCTATGACACTTAACACTTCCTAGTTAGGTGACCCTAGGCAAGTCACTTAACTTCAATTGCCTTACCAAAAAAAAAAAAAAAAAAAAACATCAAGAATGCCCCTCTTAACCTGGGAGCTTCTATCCTCTGTTCTGAAAATTCAGTCAGAAATCTGCCAAGATTAGAAGGGACAGAGAATCAAAATGCATAATGCAACAGAAACCAGGCAGAATAATACAGAAACCAGGCAGAATAATGCAACAGAAACCAAGCAGAAAGTCTAAAGAGAAAATAAAGATGAAAAAGCCACTTTATCCGAGTAAAAGCAGCCCTTTGTCAGTCCCAGAGAGTAAGCACTGATTGCTGTGGGAAACCAGTGTAGTAAGTTGCCCAAAGTAGCTGGAGGAATTCTAGACTATCTGTCCCTTCAAGGTACCATATCACAGCTAAATTTAAAGGGCAAAGAAAAAGGGGTATTGCTAACAACATTCTAATATGCTTCCAAAGACAGCTGGACTAAATTTACTTTCAATCACACATGCACTCAGAAACAGGTTGTGCTTTTGTCTATTTGTATAGTCAAATCTATTAATGAATGCTTCCCTGTAACATTTATTGTATATTGCAGCCATAGCCTCAGATTAGCAGTGAAAGAATGGCCAGAGGAACATGTCCTCAGTCTGTGTCTAAGATTTTTTTTTCCATAAAATTTCTTAAATCCCATATAACCATCTTCTTCAACATGTGGGTTTCACAGATACTAGCAAGTAAGCTTTCTTATCTAACTCCTTCATCTCTTTCTCTCACTTGGAGCTATTTTATTTTTCAATTTCAAGAGCTGTTCACAGACCTCCTATCCCTATTTCACTTCTGAATCCCCCATTTAGCCTTAGCCAGGCTCCAACCAAGTCAGACCTCTGCCCTACCTTAAGCCTCACATATTCCATGCACTTAGTGGGCTCTCAATATTAATGGATATATTAATAAATAAGCAATTAACAAATATTAATGAATAGGAAGGAAAAAAGGAGACACAACTTTCAGGTAGCACTGGTTCCTGGACCACTTGTGCTGGATCAAACCCCCACTGGCAGCAAGAATTCTGAATGTATGGGGACACCTACCAAGGCCGCGGGTTTGGCACAATTTAACCATAGGAGTATATAGCATCCAAACCAGATGTGCCGGCACATCTGGTCTATAATCTATACACGCCTATGAGTTTAGCCCTTAGGCCAGACCTGGTTAGAAATTAAAATCATTTTTAAAAAAGGAAAAGAAAAATCACCTGTCCCAGCAGTTTTAATCATGGCTAAACTCTGTAAACTGTATTGTGAAGAACTTGAACTGTTTACTTTGAATATGTGATCACCGCTGCCTCCATCTTTCTTTTTACATAAGAATTATTGAATACTATATGATAAACTTATTATGTGAAAGTACATGCATCCTGTAGGACTATATATAATGTATTGTAATATGGATCCTATGAGATATGGGTGATGGTCCCAGATTCATACTGGGTCAAATTACGGTTGGGAAATTCCACAGGGTGTCTTGAAGCACAATTAGCCAAGCACTGAGTAACCATTTAACTTTTTCTAAATTTGAATTTTCCTACTTTCTTCGATATGTTCATCTGGACATGATAATATCTGATCACAAACACCACTTTTGTGTAATCAACCAAGGTTTTCAAACATTTCAGATGTCTCATCAGAATACTACACTTCTGTCCATCTGAACTAATTGACAGATTTCAAATATTGTTCAAACAAACTTTATCAAAATTTTGAGGCTTTGTTTTTGCTTGTGTTTTACGGTGCCTTCCTCGTTTCCCTTTGGTTCCCGCAGAGGTCAGAGAGTTCTAAATCTGTAGATAGGAAGAGGTAATGGAAAAGACAAACTTGGGCCTAGAAAACCCAAGTTAGTGAGGAAGAAGTATGAATTATGATGAGAATTGGGCAGAGTGCAGCTAAACTAATGAGTTTACCCTTAGGCTTTCCTTTCATTTAACAGGAACAAGAAAGGGTCATTCACATTAAATTATCTCACAAAAGTTGGTATTTTCGCCTTAAATAACATGCTTGTGTTCTCTTAAGAGTAACTTAATTTATTTAATATAATTGTGTGCACTTCAATGAGCATTTCTAAAATTCATGTATGACAATGGAATTAATTGTCTTTTTCTCAAGAACAAATAAATCAGGAATATCACAATGGATTCAGGTGACTTGAAATCTAGTATTCTCCTTCACTATCATTTAAGGGTCAATGTTGGTTTGCTTTTTTAATGGAAGCAATTCAAGACATCTCTGCAACCAGTTTGACAAAGTTTTTCCTCTAAATTGACTGGATAGTTTATTTAATCCACTGCTTATTTCAATCTCACTACACACAAATTCTGTTTTTGTTTTTGAGACTGAGTATCTCTAGTTTACCCATGGGCAACTTTATCACACCCAATCCCACAAAGAGACAGAGCTTGGACCTATCCCATTTCTGACCTGAATTATTCATTCTTCTTTAGGCAATCTAGTACACCACTCCTACCCAGGGCTCACTTTATTAATGCAGAATTTAATATGGACACCAGATTAGTTTAGCTCAAAGCAGCTCAGAACTTTTTGAGCTCAAGAAATCTATCAAGCCCAGCCTCCTTGAATTGCAGGCCACATACCTGGCCACATAGATACAATCTTAAAGAATATTGTTTGGTAATTGATTCAACTGATAAGATGCATTACAATGTAGTGAAGAGAACCAGTCTTGGAATCAGGACAACCTGGGTTCAAGTCCTTCTGTGTGACCATGGACAAATAACAATCTCCCGGATGCAAGTCTTCAATAAGGCTATAAATTACAAAAGAGTCAGGTTGAATTCACAGAAGAATCTTCCACAGATGAAAATCATAGTTCTCCATCTCTCCAGCAAGAAATAGTCAATTCACTAAGTCTTTGATGGTCATGAAAGTATTATTAAGGCATTTTTTTATTTTTCAAAAAAATTGTATTTGATTAAAAGTAATCATACTTTATTCACCCGTAGATAACAAGTATACTTCAAAATTCTTCATGTTAATAGTATTTGCTGAGCACATGTACCAAATATCAGGTCTTAAGTGTCTTCCACTACTCCATTATACCTCCCTAATATTTGCCCTCTCCCCAAAGTCCTCATCACAACACCTAATAAGCATCGCAGTGCCTTTAAGATAATCTGGTATCTAAGCACCACCTGAAAAACTTAATGAAGGGAATTTTAGGGCAAAATACATAAGATAAAAAGGAAAAAAAAATTGGATTCATTCACATTCTGGTTTATTAACAATTACTAATACCTGAGTGCCCTTGGATGAGTCTTACTTAAGTTTTCCTCTGTAAAATAAGTATTTAGACTATATTGTCTCTGAAGTCACTTTCCAGCTCTAAATCTATGACCCAATAGCATCTGTATGTACTTGTACATTATTCTTTCTTCCATTCAATACCATTTTCTTTATTGCTATTATAAAAGTAGTGATTATTTCAGATTGAACACAGTTCTGCCATAAGATAGAGAACAGGAACTGAAAATTCAGATTTATCGCAACTTTATAAAACTGATCATCATCATACCCTCTTAAAGTAATATTAATTATTACTTGCACTCAAGTAATGTCCTCCTCTGGATAGATGGATTATAATAAGTATTAACTAACAGTAGTTTTTTCAACACCCTTAAGATGCAATAATTAATCTTGTTGTACCCATTTTGTGTTATCTCTAGAGGCAACTCTGAAAGCTGCAAAAAAGGTGCAGACCTGTACTAGTAGAAGGAACTTCCTTATTTAGCAGTTCTCTAGACTAACAATTCTTAAAGTGTAGTCCAAGGAACACTGGGAGTTTCTGAGACCCTTTCACACGATCCATGAAATGAAATTTTGCTATTAATTTTTTAATCATAATTCTAAGGCTTATTAATTTCTAATATAGTAACTATCAATAGATATAAGCTCTATAAAACTCTTTAACAGAACCTCAATAATTTTTAAGAGTATAAAGGAGTCTAAAAAAGGTTTGTGACCTGAAGCCCTATACCACTGAAGTCACAGGTCTATTCCTTATTCCTCTTCCCTGCCTTAAAAATAGGAAAGGGGAGTTGGGGGGAAGAGGAAAGGTAAAGGGAAAAAAGAAGGAAGGAAGAGAAAGAAGAAAAGAATGAAAAATGGGGCAGGTAGGTAGAGCAGTGGATAGAGCACCAGCCTTAAGTCAGGAGGACCTGAGTTCAAATTTAATCTCAGACACTTAATACTTCCTAGCTGTGTGACCCTGGGCAAGTCACTTAACCCATTTGCCTCAGCAAAAAGAAAAAAAGAAAAGGAAGGAAGAATGGAAAGAAGGAAATCGGAGTAAAGGAAGAAAAAAAATAAAATTTGCTCATTCTCAAAATCCTAGGGGAAATATGGCAAAGAACCAAAAGCTAATGTGCTACTTACTGATACATAGCCCTCATGGAACCAATTCTCCTTATTCTAATGCTATTAAATTATCTCTAGAGTAGGTCTTCCCATCTTTTACCTGAGTGACAATCTAATAGAAAATAGGATGCTGAAGGGTATTTTTGTTTTGATAGATATTTATTGAATGTGAAGGTGATAATCCAACTACTTCCTTAAAAGCAACAAAACAGAACTAAATTATGAGTTACTCATGACATCACCTAAGAACAACTGAAAAAGGGAAAATATTCTGAGGTAGACAATATCCAAGAGCATAGAACTTGAAGTCTGAAAGATTTGTTGTTGTTCAGTCATTTCAATCATATCCAATTCCTCCTAACCCCATGTGGAGTTTTCTTAGCAAAAATATTAGAGTGGTTTGTCATTTCTTCCAGCTCATTTTACAGATGAGGCAACTATCTATAAACCTTATAGAAGGTCACATAGCTAGAGTCTAAGATTTGAAATCAGATCTTCCTGATTTCATGCTTGATTTTCAGTCCACTGCGCCACCTAGTGTCCAGAGTCAGAAAGACTTAAATTCAAATCCAGTTTTGAAACCTAATTGTTATGACCTGAGTCAAGTCATCTAAATTTTCTAGAACTCAGTTTCCTCATCTTTAAAATAAAGATGCTGTCTTTATTACAAGAGTTTTTTTCCTTTTTTTTTTCTTCAATGGGGGAAGGGAGATAAGAGAATAGGAGAAAATTTCCATAAATTAAAATTTTTACTTAATTTTAAAAATAAGAAATTTTCCAGGGGTCCTCAAACTACAGCCCGCCGGCCAGATGCGGCAGCTGAGGACGATTATCCCCCTCACCCACGGCTATGAAGTTTCTTTATTTAAAGGCCCACAAAACAAAGTTTTTGTTTTTACTATAGTCTGGCCCTCCAACAGTCTGAGGGACAGTGAACTGGCCCCCTATTTAAAAAGTTTGAGGACTCCTGTTAGACTATATAAAGTCCCTATAATCCTAAAAAAAAAAAAAACTTGACTGTTTATAAAACAAATACAATAATAGATTGTAGTAAACATAAGACAACTGAAACATACTTTTTAAAATAACTTTTCATTTTCAAAATATATGCAAAAATAGTTTTCAACATTCACCCTTGCAAAACATTGTGTTCCAAATTTTTCTCCCTCCCCTCCCATTCCTCAAGTAATCCAATATATATTAAACATGTACAATTCTTTTGTATATATTAACATATTTATCATGCTGCAGAAGAAAAATCAGATCAAAAAGGAGAAAGAAAACAAAAAATAAGCAAATAACAACCAAAAAAGGGGAAATACTATGTTGTGATCCACATTCATTCCCCATAAATCTCTTTCTGGATTCAGAGAACTATGTTCTCCTGATTCTACTCATTTCACTTAGATCAGTTCATGTAAATCTCTACAGGCCTCTCTGAAATCATCCTGCTGATTGTCTCTTATAGAATAATAATGTTCCATAACATTCATATTACCCTAACTTATTTAGACATTCCCTAATTGATAGGTTTCCACTCAGTTTCCCAACTGTTTATATTTAAAAGGAGGTTTGTTTCAGTTTTTAAGATATGAAAAGCACTCAGGACTCTATTAAGTAAAATTGTTATGCAAATTACTACTAAAACAAAATAAAGATGACTTCTAAGAAATTATTCCATTCTTATAATGTCCCCAAACAAAAAAAAAAAAAAAAAAAAATACACAAATTGTTTCTACTCAAAATAATTGTAGAGAAGTAATAAAATGTTAAGCCTCTTTGTGCCCCCAAAACCTTCTTGAGTTCATTTTCTCTAAGTCGTATGTCTCAATGTGACAGTCCCTGAAATATCAAAGCAGTTTCAGGAATGGTATTTTTAGATATTTTTAATTGAGAGTTATGAGAGCTATGTTAGGGCACAGAAACAGCAAGGAAGAAATAATGATAAGATATAAAACCAAAAAAGGCAACAGCAACAGAAGCAATAACCAACATTTACATAGTCACCTACTATGTACCATGCACTGTGCTAAGAACTTTATTTTTATTATCTCATTTGACCTTCATTACAACCCTGAGAAGTAGGTATTATTATTATCCCACTTTACAGATAAGGAAACAAAAGAAGACAAAGTTTTCATGACCTGCGGAGGGTCACAGAGGTATTAAAAAGTGTCTGAGGCCATATTTGAAATCAGAAGTGCCTAGAACAAGCATATCAAGGTTAAATGATTTGTCTACAATTCTGAAGCCAGTATTTCTCAGAGGATTTGAACTCAGGGTCCTCTAAGACCAGTGGCTCTCTATCCACAAAATCACAATCTCTAAATCCTTTCATTACAAATCAGGAAGCTGAGAACCTGAAACATTAGGTGGTTTATCCAAATGGATCTCTGGGTAATGAGTGACAGAAACTGGGAGGTGGATGTTACCTTCTACACTTCCTCCTAAAAAATTATAGCTATAGACAGCAATGTGGATATAAATTATCACCCAATTTTTAAAAAATTTTTAAACTTTGAATTTTTTTATAACGTGATATGAGCCTCATACCCTGACAAGGAAGTATCAATTTATCCAGAAAACAGCTAGTTTCTGATTAAACTGCAGTAGACAAGGTCTTGAAGGCCCCTCCCCCACTCTCCTTTGCCTTTCAGACCTTTTCAATTCCCTAACAACAACTCAGTTATTTCTCTAGTCAGTCACTCAGGAAGAAAACGAATTGATAAATTCATTGACACTATTATATTTCCGACTGGATCTTTTATTTTCCTCATGGGAAATTTTAAAAGAAGCCTGGAGAAAAACAACCAAAACCAAAGGAATTTATTATGGTAGCATTGCAAATCTCAGTGGAGGATGGCGTCGGACTTCACATTTAAGCCCCTTAAATTCAGCAGTGATTCATAACATTAATCAAATTGTGACTGATACCTCTTCCCTTCTCCAGTCAAATTTTCTATGAGGATTCACTGCAAACACAAAAAGTGACAAGAGAAATTCTAAAAAGATTTTTTCACTCTCCCCACAAAGCCACCACATCATCCCTACATGACTTTTTTAATTCAACGTAAAAGAAACAATTACCATCCTCATTATAATTATTTGGGGAAATTTTTATTTTCCTAGTAGCTAAAACAAAGGGATTGTGAAATATTGGGGGGAAGAGGAATTGGGAAGAATTAAACATAGAATTCAATCACAATAATGGTCCTGAAAAAAGATATCCATATATGTACAATTCAGTTCATGCATGCAGATTTTTAGTCTAGAAGAGCCCAATCTACAGTGGCTGGCGCGATGTTTTGCTTTTGAAAGAACATACCAAGCACTGTGCTAATCACTGGGAACATAAATAAAGCAAAGACAGCCTCAGCCCTCGAGGAGTTTACATTCAAAAGGAGGAGAGCACGGTCTTGGAAAAGTAGTAGACAGGGAAGGACTAAATTAAGGAGCATAGTAAATTAAAGAGCTGACAGTAGGGAATGGATCAGGGGAATGCGCAGACACACCCCATCCAGGAACAATGGCAGAATTGATTTAATCTTGATTCTTGGTTCCAGGACTCCAAAGAGGAAAGGGAAAGGCATTTTGGGGCGAAGGGAGTTTTAGAAAAGGGAGTTAAAAGAATCATGGCTGGAGTTTTCCTGAAACTACAGAGGGGAGGACTAGTCATCACAGTGCAAAGTAGAGAACCCCAGAAAGAGCAATTTCTCCAGATGTTCTCTAATGTAGGTCACGAGGAAGTTATGAAGAATTTCTGAAAGTTATAACTTGGAAAGAGGAAAGTGTCACTATTTGTTGATTGATTTTAGTACTTTTATTTCTTTTTAGCAGTATTAATTTAGCTTTAGGAAAAGAGAAATTTGAGTTCAGTATTTGGCATTGCAGTGTATATGTACAGGATTACCCAACATGGAATGGATTTGAATTATTTTAAGTAAAAAACAAAGATTACAAAACACAACAGTAAGCTTTTCTATTGCTTTCTTCTTTTACTCTTCAACAGCCAACCTCATTTTTTGTTCAGGTTCTCTTTGAGACTACCATAATGCATTCAGTTAAACCAAGAACTTAAAAGTCAAGATTCTCTTGTCAAAAAAGGGATGTGGACAAAGTGGGGAGCAAATCTGAGAGTTAAAGTGTTTATGTAAAAAAAAAAAAAATTCTAGGAATTTCAAAGAAATGATCCACTATTAGGATTTCTGAATAAAATATGAACTCAATTTAAAGTAACAAAGGCGAGTGACCAAGAGATAAATATATGTATAAGTCGTACTAAACATTATTTTAGAGTTGTCCATTCCTCAGCTAGCATCGCTGAGCACTGTCACACTGCTCACATATTAAAGAAACAAAACCTTGGTTTCCATATTTGGAAACCTGTTTCCATGTTTGGAAATCTGATGTTAGGATTTCTTGAGTAAAATCTCATTTACAAATACTCCAGCTAATAGAAATGCCAATAAGAAAACTATCCACTCTCTGGATTTCTATTATAATTGCATTCCTGAGTCACATCTGTCCCCTGAAGACTAATCTTGTACTTCAAACCCAAACAGTGTAAACAGGAGTATTTCTTTAGTCAAGAAAGCCAACTGTACATCTTTTTTGCCTTTTTAATATTGTCCTGCAATATTAACAGCTGAAAAGATTTGCATAATCAGTGCTAGATAATGAAGTCTCTTGCAGTCCTTCTTAAGCATCTGCGTTTCTTTATTTCTAGTCTCTCCGAGCTCTCTAGTGGATACTATTCTTTGCCTTGTAACAGATGAATAACTTAATAAAATGAGCTTTAAAAAAATCAAACACATTATTGTTCTCAAACCCAGTTATTCTAACATTAGCTGAAGTGGCAACAATATGCTAATATGAAGAACTGAAATCGGGGATAGTGACTATCCCATGCAGAATTTTTTTCTTCAGATGGTACCTGTACCCAGATGGACAGCTTCAGCTGGGTTATTTCCCAAACAATTTGTTTGCAAGTGATATTAGGACTAATAAAAAGAATGTAAGACAATCCAATTTCTTTTAATCTGCCTTAATAATTTTAAAGTAAATTTGAATGCTTGTTAGAAATGGCTGGTAGGAGCCATCCCCAAAATGGAAACCTTTATGGTGAGATGTCTAACCTTAATCTTATTGACCAGAAAACCTGGAGAAAGTTTTTGTAATTGTTAGATTACTCTACAGTAGACCAGAGACCAGTAGACTTACTTCATCAAAAGGCATTTACATAATAAGGCTGAGAATTAAAAATGCAAATATAAATTAAGACAATCCTTACTTTTGGTTCTGGTGCAGTTGTGTCTGACTCTGTGACCCCATAGCATACTAGACCCTGCTATTCTCCCACTGTCTCCTGAAATTTGTTTAAGTTCGTGTTTATTGTTTTTATGATAGATAATTCTATCCAACTCATTCCCTGCTGTCCCTTTCTCCTTTTGTCTTCAGTCTTTCTCAATTATCAAGGTCTTTTCCAACAAGTCCCATCTTTTGTATTTAAGCTTCAGTATTTGATCTTCCAGACAATAAATTGAATTTTTTTTTAAGTATTGATTGATTTGACCTCCTTGCTGTACAAAGGACTCTCTTAAATTTTCATCATTCCTTACCTTTAAGAATTCTATAATCTGGGTCAGCTAGGTGGTTTTTAAATTCTGATCCTTAAGGGATTTTTTTTCTTTATTTTAGTAATCAAGAGGAAGTCTCCTGAAGAGGAATGTGTCCATAGTGTACATTAGAATGGTTTTATATTTTGGTCATATATGTATAACCAACCTATATCAAGATTGCTTACTGTCTTGGGGAGGAAGTAAGGAAAAAAAAAGGAGAAAAACTTGGAACTCAAAATCTTACGAAGATGAATGTAGAAAACCATCTTTACATATAATTGGGGGCAAAATATTATTAAATAGGAAAAAAAGAAAAGAAAGACTTTGTGTTCAATAAGGTAAAAGACAGATTCAAGAAAAGAGACTGGGGCAGAAAAGCTGGGTGAATAGTCTGAGTGAAAAGTGATTTGAACCAGAAAGAATAGGTAGCCAGGAAAATAGAAGGAGAAGATGGTTTGCAGAAACATGGATAAAGTAGAATGGACATCAAATTATTGGACATGATTGCAAGTAAGAGTAAAGATTGAAAGATAACCTAACAATTCTAAGCCTGAGTAACTGGGAGGCTAGGGGATAATCCAGAAATAAAAAGTTTAGGTGAGGGATAGGTTGGAGCCCCTAAGTGACACAGTGGATAGGGCCTAGAATCAGAAATAACTGAGTTCAGACTTGGCTATGTGACCCTGAGCAAGTCACTCTTTATCTCAGTTTCTTCATCTGTAAAATTTGCTGGAGAAAGAAATGGCAAATCACTCCAATATCTTTGCCAAGAAAACTTCAACACAAAGAGTTGGACAGGACTGAACAAGCATCAAGAATGGACTTCCATCTTGTATATTTTTAGTTTAGTTCTTGGTTTGTTTTTTTTTTTACATGTCATGTCAGCCTCATTAGAATGTAGGCTTCTTGAAGGCATTAACTGTTTTTGCCTTGCTTTTGTTAACAAAGGACTTCCAGGTCCATAAAGTGATCATAAATGAAAGAATCTGATCACAGATTACAAAGCTTTATTATCTGAGAGAAGGCTTGCTGGGGAGAGAAGATTCCTCAACTGTTTAAGGGGAATGGAAAAAGCGTGAAATAATAGTTTCTAGATGCTTGGGGAGAGAGGGTGGGGAAAATTAAAGAAGACATCTACAGACACATAATAAGCCAGGATATTTAGAAAGGATGGTTATGGCTAAAGTCTGCAGCTGCTTCTGAGCTGTTTGGTTCTAGCACCTATACAAGTAACTCCAAATTTGGCTAGAGTTCACTGCAAAGGATTATTATGTTCTAGTCTTTCTGGTTGACTAGTTATAATACTCTGATTGGCTTAAAAAGCCCATGTTAACATGTTATACACTCAGTGCTTAATATTGCACCTGGCACATAGTAATTATGTAATAAATGCTTGTTGATTGTTTGACAGAGAACCCGCATTGAAATCTTAACTCTGACTTTTCTTCTCTTTTTTCTGTAAAATAAAGCAGTTGAATTAGATTTCCTCTAATGTCTCTTCCAGCTCTAAATCTATGAACTATGAAGTTAATTAACTTTACAAACAAACTGTGCCAAAAGGTTGTGTCTGAGACTAAGAAATCAGAGGGAAATTCTGGGCAAGACTCCAGTTCTCTTCTATTCCCTATATATGTAACTCTTCAGGAAATCCAAACAAGCAAAAACCCCTATTGTCCAACCAACACCCACCCAGAAGCCCTAATAGAATTCTGCCAAAATTGGAAAGATTTGTATGGAACTGATGACAATTGAGGTCTGCAGAACCAAAAGGATAATGTGCACAAAAAAATAAAGCAGTTTGAGTATCAGAATTGGGATTAATGCAATGACTTTCCCTAACTTCAGAGAACTGATAGAGTAGCAAGCATATTTCCCTAATATTGGCCTAGAGATTACAAGGACAATAGATGTACAATGAGGCATATGTTTTAGACATGATCAGCATTTTGATTTGTCGTATTTAATTATACTTTTTGGTTACAAGGGAGGGTTCTGGGTGTGAAGGAAAGGGCAGGTCATTGAGAACTGATAGTATTATTTTTAAAGTATCAATAAAATTGTTTTTTTTTTCTGTAAAGTAATTCAATCAATAGGTACTTTTTAATTTTAATTCTCTTCAATTAACAATTTTTTTAAACAAATTCAATTAACAAATATTTATTCTCTGTTTTTCCCATCCCAAAAGAAGCCCCTTGTAATAATGTTCAATCAAGCAAAACAAATTCCCACACTGGCCATATTCAAAACACCTGTCTTATTCTGCATCCTGAGTTCATCATCTCTGTCAGAAGGTGGATAGAATGCTTTCTCATCACCAATAAGTGATTCAGAGATTCAATTTCTACCTAAGGGGATATCCCGCAAGAGTAGAAGGCCAGGTCTCCAGAAATCTACTAAGATAGATTGAACAACCCTCCTCATGTCCCCAGATATTTTAAAAGGAGGGGATTTTAGAGCTGTCCTAAAGCTTTGCTTTTGGCATTACATTCAATAATCCAAGTACATTAGTTTGGGCTGAGAGAATCCTAACTCCAGGCCCATTGGTCCTCTAAGCAACAAAAACGTTCAAGGGATGATTTGGAAGGGAGAGATTAATTTTGGAGAGAGTTTTGTTCTCTCATCCAGAACACAGCCAGATTTAGGACTGTCAAATACAGAATAAGTAAATGATAAGTAAGTGTCTTCCTCAGGGAATTTATTATACTCAGAAAAGTACAATATGTTAGAAGAAAACAAGTCTAGCATATTTAAAAAAATATAATCACAGTAATTTGGAGGGAGTATGGAAGCAGGAAATGAGGAAAAGCTTTTTTATGGAGGTCAAACTTGAGCTGAACCTAACCTTTAAGGGTTTCAAGAAGTTGGGAGAACATTTCAGGCACAAGTAATAGAAAGAGCAAAATAATCCAGTTTGAATGGAGTATAAAGTGTCTGAGGGAGAGTAATGTGTAATCAGTATTAAAAGGTAGGTTGGAGCAAGATTGTAAGGAACTCTAAATACTAGAAGAGTTTATTTAATCCTTTGTAAAGAAAGGATCTACTGAAGTTTCTAGAATAGAAGTGACATAGGAATATTTCTGACTATATTATTCTCTTTTCCTAAATAAAGTCTCATCTAGGTTTATGAGGCATTTCTTTCAGACTGTTCTTTATTAATTCAGAAATGTGAGTCTGAGCATTTGCCCAAGTCAGTTCCAGCTGACTTGTTTTCTTGACACCAGCACATAAGACAATGCTCAACAGCAAAGGCTTTCCACGTATTATTTCATTTTATCCTGACAATAACCCAGAGATACAGTGCTATTATTATCCCCACTTTACACTTTATTATCCTCCTTACCTAAGGTAGACTTAAGTGACTTAAGAAGTGGGTTTATTAAATGTCTGTGGTCCAATCCTGAATGCTTCTAACTTTCTATTCACTGCCACCTACCTGTCATTTGTTAAGTTAATTGGTTGACTGAAAGTACACTAGGGAACCCAGTTTCCTTCCCAGCTCTTGTGTTGATTTGGTCATGGACAAATACAGAAACTTAACAAGAAAAGCCACTGTGGAGTAATAATAAGAGTCAAGAGAAATGGAGATGAAATCATTTAAATTCTCTCAGGTTCATTTTCCATATCTGTAAAATGGAAATAATAGAGTTGTGAGGAAAATACTTTGTAACACTTCATTTAAGTTGTAATACACATACATGAGGGATATTAAAAAATTAATAGAGGTAAAGATTTAAATTGAGTTATATTGAGAAATAGGATTTCTCTAGAGGAACATCACTTCCTTCAATAGAATGATTATCTATCTAATAGAGTAATATTTAGAACTGGAAGGGGCCTTAATAATTTACTTGATCATAATAACATCATTTTTCAGATGAGGAAAATGGGTCCAAATGATTTAAGTTATAGCATCACAGATTTGGGTTTGGAAGTCATCTCAATCAACCCTTGTTTTATTTTTTGTTTTTCACTTAATAGTATTTTTTTTCCCCAATTACATATAAAGATAGATTTCAACATTCATTTTTGGTAAGATTTTGAGTTCCAAATATTTTTCTTCCTCTACCTTCTCTCCTTACTTAGCAAGCAATCTGATATAGATTATACAGATATAATCCTTTTTCATGTTTCCATATTAGTCATCCAACTCTAATTTTAAGGGATTAAAAAAATTTCAGGCCCACCCAGAAAGGTCAAGTGATTTGCCTGAGGTCATAAAGAAAGCTAGGCAGTGAAGTAGATAAGAATGCCAGGCCTGAAGTCAAAAAGATTCATCTTCCTGAGTTCAAATATGATCTCAGACAACTTATTACTTGTGTGATCCTGGGCAAATCACTTAACCTTATTTGCCTCAGTTTCTTCATCTGTAAAAATGAGGAGAAGGAAATGATAAGTTACTCTAGGACATTTGCCAAGAGGACACAAACAACATAAAGGTAATAAATAACAAAGTTGGTATTTGAACCCAGTCTCCTGGGGAAAGTCCAGTATAATTTCTGGAGAATGAACTAGAAACTCAGATCTCCTGCCTCACAGTCAAATCAATAAGTTTTTATTAATTGCCTATTATGTTCTATGATAAGAGCTGGACCTGTTTGTAGTGGCTAGAAACTGGAAAATGAATGGATGCCCATCAATTGGAGAATGGTTGAATAAATTGCGGTATATGAACGTTATGGAATATTATTGTTCTGTAAGGAATGACCAGCAGGATGAATAAGAGAGGACTGGCGAGACTTACATGAACTGATGCTAAGTGAAATGAGCAGAACCAGGAGATCATTATATACCTCAACAATGATACTGTTTGAGGATGAATTCTGATGGAAGTGGATCTCTTCCATAAAGAGAGCTAATTCAGTTTCAATTGATCAAGGATGGACAGAAGCAGCTACACCCAAAGAAAGAACACTGGGAAATGAATATAAACTGCTTGCATTTTTGTTTTTCTTCCTGGGTTATTTATACCTTCTGAATCCAATTCTCCCTGTGCAACAAGAAAACTGTTCAGTTCTGCATACATATATTTTATCTAGGATATACTGTAACCTATTTAACATGCTTGCCATCTGGGGGAAGGGGTGGAGGGAGGGAGGGGAAAAATCGGAACAGAAGTGAGTACAAGGGATAATGCTGTAAAAAATTACTCTGGCATGGGTTCTGTCAATAAAAAGTTATTAAATATATATATGTATATATGTATATATATGTGTGTGTGTATATATATATATATATATATATATATCTACTGCCCCATTCATCTTGATTCAGTCCTCTTTGGTGGAAATAATTGATTTAAAGCCATCTAGGTGTTTAGTGCATAGAGCATGTGACTGTAAGGAAGACTTTAATTGAAGTCTGCCTCATAAATTTAACAGTATACTCAATTTCTTCATCTGTAAATATATATATATATATATATAACACTTAGAACACCTTAAATATAAATACTAGCCTTCGTTAGTGATACCGAATAAATAGTCAAAAATACACTACCTTGGGGCAGCTAGGTAGCACAGTGGATAGAGCATCATCTCTGAATACAGGAAGACCTGAGTTCAAATCTGGCCTCAGACACTTAATACTTCCTAGCTATGTGACCCTGGGCAAGTCACTTAACCCCAATTCCTTAGGGGTGGGGAGCAGGGGGGAGAAGTGCACTACCTTTGAAATTAGTCAACAAACATTAAGTACATACTTAATCCAAATGACTTTTTCTCAATCTTCCTTCTGCTTAACCTCTTGCTATGTTGATCATGCTCCTTAGTATTTCTTCCTGGCCTTTTAGAACACCATTCCCTCTGGGTTTTCATTCTAAATTATCAGTTCCCTCCTTTTCAGTCTTATGCTGGATTCTTATCCAGATGACATCTTCTAACCATAGGTATCCCTTGAGAATTCTGAAGTAGGCTCTCTCCTCTTCCTCCATTAAACTACTTCATTTGGTGACCTCATCATTTCCCAAGGATGTAATTACCATCTCTATGGTGGTGATTCTCGAATCTGCCTATCCCGTTCCAAACTCTAGGCTGACCTCCATTCTTGCATCTACAATTGCCTTTCAAACATCTCAACTGGATGTCCAGGAGCCATCTTAAATTCAGCATATCCTAAACAGAATTCATTGTCTTTCTCCCTAAACCATCCCCCCTACTTACATTATAGAGGGCAACATCATCCTCCCAGTACCTCAAGCTCAAAACCCATTAATGATTCCTCAATTCCTCACCATCTCTTATCTCCTATCTGTTGTCAAAGCCCATTGATTTCACTTTTGCAGCATCTCTTGAATATGTCTCCTTGTCATTCTGAGGCAGACCTGTATCACCTTAGGCCTGGATTGCATCAACAGCCTGCAGGTGGTTCTGCCTGCCTTAGCTCTCTCCCCACTCCAATCTACCCTCCATTCCCATGCCAAAATTATTTTCCTAAAGTTCAGATCTGTCACCACCACAACCTATGACCTTCAGAATCAAATACAAAATCCTCCTTTAAAACTTTTCATTATCTACCCCACTGCCCCACTTTTGAGACTTCCTGCCATATATTCTTCAATTCAGTGTCATTGGTCTCTTGGCTATTCCACAAACAAAATAATCCAATTCCTAACTGGAATATTCTGCCTCCTCACCTCTGTTTACTGAACTCCCTGGCCGCCTTTAAGTCTCAACTAAAATTCCGCCTTCTACACAAAGCCCTTCCCAAGCACTTAATTCTAGTGACTAATCTCTTTTAATTATTTCCAATTTATATTGTGTATAGCTTGCTTTGTATATATTTATTTGCATGTTATCTTCTCCATTCAATTATGAGTTCCTTGTGGACAGGGACTGTCTTTTGCCATTTTTTGTAGCAAACTATACCTCTGTTAAGAAAATGACATGAGATCTCAAGAGTTAGACAAGAATGAACAACAAAAGCATGCCCAGGGTTTAGCATAGTGCCTGACACATAGAAGGTCAAATGATTATGGATAGAGAGATTAATTACGATTCAGTGGGCATAAAGTTAAACACTGAGAATACAAAGAAAGACCAAAGGTTAAAATAATTTGAGACAAATACAAAAAATGGCAAGACAGTCCCTGTCCACAAGCAACTCATAATCTAATGGAGAAGTACAAATAATGGAGAAAATGTAAAGAAGTCACTAAATGACCCACAAACTCCTTTCTAATTTTAGTTCCTCAAACTGCCTTTGGTAGCTAGCATCCTTGAAAGAAAAAAAATCACAAGATTATTGCTTGAGTTCAGCACCAAGTCTGTCTCTGTAGGCAACCTTGCTTTTCTCTTGTCAGAAAATGAAAGGAAGATAAATTATGGGGCTTCTTGGTTTACCTCATTTACAAGGGAATAAATTCTCTGGCTGATTGTGGTAATCAGGTCAGCTTTGGATCTTAGAGGAAAAGAATCAGCAAGTATCAATTATGGGCCAATGAGGAATTAATCTCATCATTGAGATGCAAATTCAAATCTTGACTGACACCATCTCCCTCAGACTCCTCTCCCCTCTAATTGGAGGGCTTTCCACTGGACTTTCCACACACACTCCATTTTGTATCTATGCTATGTATAACATTCATGTGTTACATCTAGGTCTCTCCACCTCCCTCCTGTCTACTTAGGTGTATTGTCTTCCCCCATTAGATTGTAAACCATTAATATGCTTCCACAGCACTTAGTAGGTGCGTAGTGCTGTTTAACTCTTCCGGCCCCATTGGGGTTTAAGAATTGGTTCTTTTTAAACAAAGATATCGGAGTGGTAAGCCATTTCCTTCTGCAGCTTATTTTGCAGAGGAGAAAACTGAGACAAAAGTGTCTAATGCCAGATGTAAACTCTCCTGCCTCTAGGATTGGCACTCTATCCACACTGCGCCACCTGCTGTCCAAAGGAGGCACTTAATATTTACTGGATTGGATATGGTATTCGATAAAAATCAATAATTCAAGGAGAATCCTGTATGAATAATTTATTATTTGCAAAGGTGACAGAAATTTTAAACTGGCTTTAATGAGCACAACTATGAACTGTTGATGGGCCCAGTTAGTTATGGAAAATTACATACAATAATGCCATTTTATAGATGTCTTCTTGAAATATCTTTATAAATATATTATCTTCATAAATATTTATATTTTGTACCGCCTGAGATCCAGAGCTGACCTGATAATGTACGTGAAATATTTTGCGAACTTTAAAACATAAAGAGAATGTCACAAACATCTTAAGAATTTTGGTATACCCTTAGAAGTATTAGCTATTATTAGCAGAACTTGGAATTGTATAGAGTATCTACACTTCTGTATAAACATGAGTATCTGTCATTATCTTTTTAGATTTTCTTTTTTGGAATGTTTTCTCATTACTCAAGAGTTTTTTGCAGGCTATATACAGACTCTTGGCTCAATTTCTAGATCCAGCTCCATCTTTCTGATTTATGGTGAATCTTTTACACCCTCAAGTGGTACTTCTGGTGTACTTCATTTGAATCTATTTTGAATGTTTGCTTCATCTCTCTTTTACTTTATATTCCTAAGTATTGGCCCAATTTGATCCCTAAACACAATTAAAGAATCTTATTAGGCACAATAATGAATCACCAAAGACCATATTAGTGAGGAACAAAGCTGGACACAAAGTAAGGCCATCCAGCACCCAAGATTTTCTACGGAGAAATTCAGTTATCCACACTAGCTGACTCCACCCTTACCCCTCAGTTCCACTCTTTCCCAGGGAATGCTATCTAAATCTAATCAATGTTATCAAAACTACTGGAAAGGTTAGTTTGATTGATTTGACTTTTCCTTTTAGGGATCTTTCCAGGTCACCACTCCCCCTAAGTGTAATCTTCTTCATAGGAATGTAAGCTCCAAGGGCAGGCCCAGCCTAGTCTCCAGGAGGTAAGTGCAATGAGGAAGAATAAACTTAATGCTTTACATTCATTCATTCAATTAGCATGTATTAAGTGCCTACTCCAAGATAAGTAGTGGAATTGCATTTAGCAGTGAATTAGAGCTTTTACAAACTCAGGGAAGGGAGGAGGTGGATTTAATTGAATTCAACCATTTTTTAAAGCATCTTATTTTTATTGCTTTTATTTTTTAATGTGTTCAATTCTTAATAGATCCATCCTACTCTCCCCTACTCACTGAGCTATCCTTTCCACAAGCATTTCAACCTTCTGCTTTGAAAGGCAGTATGTGACAGTGCAAAAAGCATTGGATTTGGAGACGAGGCCCTGGATTCAAATTGTATCTATTTTTGTTGTCATCGAGTTATTTTAGTCATGTCCAACTCTTTAACACTATTTGGGTTTCCGTGGCAAGATACTGGAGGAGGAGGAATTCCCTTGACAATTTCTCCTATTAGTTATTTTTTGTTATTTATTCATTTCAGTCATGTCTGATGAGAAAATGACTTGTCCAGGGTCACACAACTCATTAGGTGCATAATGCCAGATTTTTAACTCAGCAGCCAGGGCTGCCACTTGATCCGCTTCACCATGTAGGTCCTTGAAGGGTTTAGACTCTACAATAACTTCTAGCTCTAAATCTAGGTTGTTGTATACGCTTCATTTTCAAGGAGGACCAGTGATCACAGGGACTTGAAAGTGATTTGGATTTAAATGAGGCAGAATTGCAGTCATCAAAATCCAGTGGCAAGACAATCAAAATGGCTGGCAATGAGCCAAGATGGTGGTGCTAGGATACAAGGAATGACCTTGGTATTTTAGATGTCTGACTAAACTTTAAGCATTCTACAGCCTTCCTATGGAATTTGTTCCTGGAACAAATTGTTCTCATCCCCTCATTCTGCTGGGTTAAGTCTTTATATACTTCAGGTAGACACCCCCTAATTCACTGATAGAAATTATTCCAGGGTGGGAGAGAAACAACCTGTGCAAAAGGGAGATGGAATGTCATATGTAAGGATTAAATAGGTCAATTTGGCTAGAATGTAGAAAGGAGAAAGTTTTAGTCTGGAAGGATAGGTTGGAATCAGATTCTGATTGTTTACCATAGACAAGTCACGCAAGCCCAGTTTTCCCTTTTCTTTATGTGTAAAATGGAGAAATAGCACTCACCTCCAGAGCTGTTGTGAGGATCAAATGAAATAGGAAAATTGTTTAGCACAGTGCCTGGCCCATAGTAAATGCTCTTTACTACTAGCTGCTTATGACTACTGCTTTTAAGTTTCAAATAAATTTCTTATTTTATCCCAGAGGCAAGCTGGAGTCAATGAAGTTGTATTAGTGTGGTTTTCTAGTTCCAAAAGATTGATTCTTTTCCTTAATGGCCTTTACTATCAATTTAGTGGATTGGTGACCCAAAAATGTGGAAATCATGAAAAAAAAAAAAATCAAAAAATCATGAATGGTAGTCCAGGATATAAAAAAAAAAAAGTTATTTCCCTTTAACCACAGCCTCTTAAAAACTCAATATCTGATTTGATTATGCTCATAGAATCCAATTTTTCCCGAGGTACAAAGAGATAATGTATAAATATTTCAAATTGGGCAGTTGATGCAATCGATAGAGAACTAGGCCTTACGTCAGAAAATCCAATTTCAGATGAGACCTCAGACATTAGCTTTGACTCAATTTGACACCAAGACACACCGATTTTATATTTGCAACATTTTTTTGAATGCTCCCCTTTCCCAATACTGCCACTGCTCAGGTGCAGGCCCTCATCATACCTGAATCACTGCAAGTCCTTGGTAACTGATGAGCACCTTGGCTCAGTTGTCTATTTCTCGAGTCCTAGTCAGAGGTTACAGCCATCTGATTCTGCCCCAAACTTGGGGCAGGGATGGGACCAGTTGAGGAAGAGAATGGTAATAAACTTCCCTAGCTGTAAGATTGTTGTGCAAGCCAAAAAACCCTCGTAACTGAGTTTATAACCTGAAAGAGTATTGAAAACAAAACTATCCATCATGACCCTGTGTCTCCTGTACTTTTGAGACATTTTATAAAAATGTTATTGCCATTTTCTTCAGTCTCTACAATAAAGCAAGCACTGGGACTGGAGTAAAGAAACTGACATTTCTTAGCTGTGACTTTGGCAAGTCTCTTAACCCTTATCTGCCTTTAAAAAAAAGGGAGGGGAAGGGCAATAGAATAAAAATAGTTATCTCCCAGAGTTGTTTTGAGGATCAAAGATATTTACAAAATGCTTATCAGTAGTGCTTGGCATAGAGTAGGGACTAAATTTCCTTTCTACCGAGTGAGTATGCTTTTAATAATTTAATAAAGATTCTGCAATATCTGACACCCACAGTCAATATTTTTTCATCTTTTCTTCCTAGACCAAGACAAAAAGTATTGATTAGTCAGTATAACCTTTGGTCTGCTCACTGCTTCAAATTTCACATACAACTTTTCAGGAAAATTCTATATGCACTGAGCACAGTAGGCAGTAACTGGATTTCTCCATTCCTGACCCATTGCAGGTTTTCAATCTAAACTTTAGGACAAATTTCAGCTTTAATAACCAAAGGAACCATTGCACAAAACCCTGAACACATGAAATAACTGATTTCAACTATAATACCACCCCACTTATTTTTCCTCAGTTGATAGACAAAATGCATGAAATAACCCACTTCCAATTTTCTCATTTGGGAAGGACGCATACCATTCTATGCCATGAGTTCTGTGATCAGGCGCTAGTGAAAGCAGGTTTAAAAAAAAAAAAAAAAAACTGGTTTCTCTTGGAATTTCAGTATCCAATACTAGATTTGGAGGAAAGTCCTGGTTGTGACCAGAAGGCAAATGACTACTTTCTTTGACCCTCCTAAACTAGATTACAAAAAGACAATCCTCAAGAATCTGATCAGAACCTGTTAAAGATAGGGGTAAGCTAGGTAGCCTCATAGAGAATCTGACCTCAAATCTGGCCTGAAAACGCTTAATTGTGTGACCTTGGGCAAGCCACTTAACCGAGATTAACTCAAATTCTTGAAGATCTAAGAAGAAAGCCTTGGATAGCAAATGAAGGGAAATGCAATGGTTCATGGACTCAATTGGGATTATTTGGATTTTATTCAGTTACAGGGGCTAAATTTTAAAGGCTTTCTCTCTAACAAATTATTCCCCATCTCTTACTATACTGAAGGACTTTTAAATGTTCCTCCAATCTAGCCCACAATTCCCCATGTTCCTCATCCTAGATTACCAAACCATCAACAAAAATTCCTTTTATACCCTTGGGGTAAGGATTTTATCCCAGCCTGCTCCTAAATAGTTACTATTCTCTCTTGGACATAACTATGCAGAAGGAAAATGACCAACGAAACTCAAAGATCTTAAAACAGGAAACCCATTTTCTTCCTAAAACCCTAGTTAAGGCCAGAAGTCCCTTTTCACTACATCTTATTTCACCAGCTCCATCATTTTCTACCCAAAATCTCTCCTTCAGATACCCCAGAGGTAGCTGGAAAGGGGGAGCATTTGGGTAGAAATGGAGAAGGTACACAGGAAAAATAAGTATGATTGTTCCTTCCCAACCCTATCCCCTAAAAAAGAAAAAATAGGAATAAAAAACCAAACATAATTTATTTGTATAAAATTAACAAAAAGCAGCTGGGTAGCATATTACTTCTTTTCCTGAATGGACATCTGGGCAACAGCTTGCTGTGCTTCGTCTGCAGCTGAAAAGAAAAAGATTTGATCCTGTGACTGAAAGGAAAAGGTCATGACTCCTCATTTCTCTAGGGTGTTGTACATACCCTTACATGCATATATCCAGGATTATGTTCATTCACTTCATTTCTTCACCCTGGTCCCTTTGTCTAAACTCCCAAAATCCCCTTTGCAAGAAGGGAGTCTTAGTGAATTTATTACTAAATGGCATGTGCTGGCTTACCAACCTCTTCCACTTTTTTTTGGCTCCTACCCCTAAAAATAGGGGCTTCCCATTGCTTTATCTTTGTGGGTGGCACAGTGAATACAGCCCTGGGGCTTGGACTCTGAAAAGCCCAAGTTCAAATCTTGTTCGTACACTAGATCTATAAAATGGGAACAACAACATTTACCTATTTCCCAGGCTTGTAATTCCTTATATCTCAGGACTCTCATGTATCCTACTTCCAAAAGTGATGAGCCATCATCTCAAACTCAAACCCAAGTTTTTTTTTAAGTTCAAATTCCTAGAGTAAGAAATAGCCAGCTATACCCTCCTATTCCAAAAGAAGCTAGGGGATATAAAATCATAATTAAAATCATAATTAAATTCCAATTCTACTTAGCACCTTCTTGCCTCAAGATTCTTAGTATTACTTGACTTCTCTAGACTCTGGAGAAAATCATTCTTACTGGCTCCTCTTGACCTAGTCTAGTGTTCCAAGCCACTCTACAATACCCCATGACTCACGTCATTACAGTGACTTACCAGCACTTCCTACTCATTCAGAACAATTCACCTGAACCTCATTTGAATGTACCTTCCTTTATTAATATAGGGTCAAAAAAATCTAACTGCCCCCTCATGATAAAGACAATGGAGTAGTTTTGTCATTTCCTTCTCTGGCCCATTTTGCAGTTGAGAAAACTGAGGCAAACAGGTTTAAGTGAGTTGCCCATACAGCTTCAGTATCTGAAGTAAGCATCTAATTTAAACTCAGGAAGATGAAAGTCTTCCTGACTTCAGGCCAATTATTCACTGAGCCATCTGTGTGTGTGTGTGTGTGTGTGTGTGTGTGTGTGTGTATTTATTTATATTTATACACACATACATGTACACACAAAAACACACAATTGCATAAATACTGTATTATAAACATACACCATATGTATAAACATTTTCATTCAAAAAGACATGCCCAAGATTGCACAAGTAAATCCAGTTAAGTTAGAGTCAATGGTACAATGACTCCCAATTCTGAGCAATCTTTTACTGTTTTATCTCTATATCCCTAATACCAAAGCAAAAAAGTCACGAAGAAACCCATCTCTTGAAAATCAAGTCAACAAAAGCTATTAATTGAAGTCCCCCTGGGCTTATTGTGGGTCGGTCACAGCACTAGGCAATGGGAATACAAATGCAAAGACAAGCAATCTCCACTCTCTAGGAATCAAAGCACATGTGGTTTGGAGAGCCTGAGGGCAGGAAGTGTACAGACATCCCACCCGAAGTAAGTCACTTACCATCAGGGGAGGCTGGTGGATACCATCTGATGATACATTCAACCAGTTCTTTTGCTCTAATTCTACAATGGTTGCTTCCGAAAACTAGAACCTCTGCTTTTTCGGGCTTTTCACCGTTCTCTTCTTGATTGAAGAGATCTATTTTAATTTGAGCTCCTGAAAGAGTCTCCATTGCTCGAATCCTCGATCCTTTCATCCCTGAGTCAAGTCAACAAGAGTCCATTAAGCTCCTACTACGTGCCAAGCAGGGACTGAACATGGGCTGATACAAAGACAAGCAACTAAACCCCATAAACCACAAGCCACAACCACAGGAACAAAGGGGAGTGAAAAGAGGGCTCTCGAAGTGGTAGCGGGGCTGGGGAAGTGCCGGGAATCCCGGGTTGTGACGGCTCAGAACCCTACACTCGGCAGCCCGGCTGAGCAGGCAGCGCCAGGAAGCAGCCACGTGGGCAGCGGCCGGAGCGCGGGCTCACTCCCCCGGATTCTCCCCGCGCTCAAGCGTGGGGAAGGGACCACTTGCGAACCCGGGAAGGTACATCTGGGAGAAGAGTTCGGCTCCCAAAGCACTCACCTATAAGGGCACCCACGAGTCGAGCCTCGACCAGAAACCGTAGAGGGTCTTTTTCCTGGGGTCTGGGTCTCGGTCTCCGAGGACGGGACTGGTTATAATCTTCTCGAACAAGCTGATTACTCATGGTGTCCTCGGGACGCAGGTGATACCGGCCAAGAGCAGACGGAAAGACTGGGGTTCAATGAACTCAAGTCCAATTTCAAAGGCACAGGTAAGAGTCCACCCCTTCACAGATCGCCCGCCACTGGCCGGGGCAAATTCAGAATCAACCAATCCCTTCTCGCCTCAGCCGCTGAGGGCGGTGCCTCTCTCATTCTCACGCCCACCCTCACTCCCACCCCCACCTCCATCCCCACCCCCATCCCCACCCCAAGCTTCGGAATCCATTTTTCCCCCAGCCCACCCACCCACCCTTTTCCATTGAGAAGAAAATATTTGTCTTTAGTTTTCTTGATTGATTTAATTATACAGAGAAGGAGGATGGTGAGAGAACTGGTGGGAGAAACAGAAAGGGAGACATTTAATTTTTCTTATCATTAAGTTATTAAGCTGTTAAAGTGTTACTAATTAATATTAAATTAATATAATAATAATTCATGGCATGTATTTTTCAATGTTATCTCATTTGATCCTTGTAACTATGGCTAACAAGTTGGTAACTGTTTAAAGCTTGCAAAAACATATTTTATATTTATATATTTTCTTGTTTGTTCCTACCAAAACTCTGTGACATTCCATGGTTTTAATAATGTCCTACTCTTCGTGACTCTTTTGGGGTTTTTCTTGGCAGACAGTGGAATGCTTTGTCATTTCCGTCTCTGCTCATATTACAGATGGAGAACCTATTTTTAACAACCAGGGTTAAGTGACTTGTCCAAGGTCACACAGCCAGTACGTTGGCCACGCGTTTTACTCACTGAGCCACCTAGCTGCTTTCCTTTCAACGCCTTTCACAGCATACATTCCCCCATCCTCCATCCGAGAGGGAGAGGGGGCTGTTATAACCCCAATTTACATATTATGAAACCCGGAAGAAAGGTTAGGTATTTTAAAACATGTCACAAAGCTAAGAGGCTGAAACTGGATTCAAATTCCCGTCCAGGCTGAATTCAAACGCAGATCTATCCTGAATTCCAACAGGACCCTACCTACTTTGCTACCTAGCCTCCCGACTGCAGAATAGGAGATGAAACAACTCGAATAGAATTGGATGAGTTGAGTGATTCGATCTAATTCTTCCTGTGTGTATTAAGCCTAATATGTACCAAGCACTTGAGGGTATAAAGACTAAACTAATTCTACTGCAAAGTTTACATCTCCATATACAGATAAGTAAATAATATCTGTATATTTTTTAAAATGTGATGGATGGTTAGAATACAAACAAAATATGCGTCTGTATATAAATAATATATATACCCATATATGTAAATTCAAAATGTGTGTAAATTATGTATATATACATAATTGTGTATATATATCTAGACATACATACACATATTTAGTATAACTTCTACGTTTTACAGATGGGAAAATAGGCTCAGGAAAATGAGTTGCCAAGATTACAGAAGACGTAAGTGGAATTCCACTCGTCTTCCTCTCATTCTTAATCACTGACCCAAACTACAAAATAAATATAGGTTTTTTGGGGTTTTTTTGGAGGGATGGGGAAAAAATTCCAACTTTAAGAATTGGAGAGTGACTTTTGAGCTAAGATAGGTAGGTAGCAGCTCCAAGAAACTGAAATGAAGAGAGAGCATTCCAGGAAAGGAAGGGAAAGAAACAATCTATGATAAGGTAAGAAGGCAGGAAACCACTGAAGCACAGTGTGGGTTTATCTCCAATGTATCCTGTAAACTATCTTGTTTGTACATAGTTTGTTTGTATGTCATTTCCTCCATTAGATTGTGAGCACCTTGAAAGCAGGGGTTACATCTCTTTTTTGTATCATAGCATGATGCCCAGAACATACAAGCATTAATAAATGCTTGCTTGACTGATTGAGAGTATAAACAACCTTGAAAAAATCTGGAACCACAATGCCAACCCCTCCCCCTCCAAGCCAAAACCCAGTTCCTGCCCTTAAGCATTTATTCAGCATTCACTTTTGATTATTTTGTAATGATTCTTTCCAGTTTACATACCTATTTTTATACCTATTTTATATACCTATATGCCTGGAATTTCTTAAAAATTTCTCAGGCAAAAAGGGGTCGAGTGGAAAATGTTTAAGAAACCTTGGCCTATGTTATAAGAGCTATAATCCACTACAGAAATATCCTATATCATTTCCTTCTAGAAATTATTATGAATTTCAACAGGATAGTAATATACTTTATTTAGAAGTCTCAAGAACTCAAAAGAAATTTTAATAGTTGGGGTGATATTAAATTCTGATTGAGAGGAATAGTTTCAAAATGATCTCTTCTAATCATGTACAAAGTTAAATGCTTTGTTTAAAAAAGTTTCTTTTGCAAACAAGAAAATTAGCAAATTTGTAGTTTTTGATAGAAAAACTTCAAATGGACACATGGTGGTTTGGTGGTTTATTAAAGGGGAGAAAAAGCAAGAATAAGTTACACATTAAGCGCCTCAAATGTACATCATGTTGAGATTGTGAAATCTGAATGTCATAATAATTGGATCTATACTTTAAAGTCATTCTATTTCCAGTGTCTGACATAAAAAACTATTGATTTTATTTTTTGTTATTTTATTTTATTTTACAATTATTTACAATTTTTAATTGTATTTTACTTTTCCAAATACATGCAAAGATAATTTTCAGTATCTACCTTCACAAAACCTTGTGTTCCAGATTTTTCTCCCCTTCCTCTCCATTTTCCCCTCCCCAAGACTGCAAGCAATTTTATATAGGTTAAATGTGTGCAGTTCTTTTAAACATATTTCCATATTTGTCATGCTGAGCAAAAACAAACAAAACCAATTAAAAGGAAAAAAAAACACAAGAAAGAAGAAAGAAAAAGCTAATCAACAACAAACAGTGAAAATACTATGCTTTGATCTGCATTCAGTCTTCATAGTTCTCTATTTGGATGTGGATGGCACTTTCCCTACAAATGTGTTGGAATTGCAGCGAATCACTTCAAAGAACCAAGGGACTCTTCATTTTTAAATAATCCACTGTTCCTGTTTTCCCTTCCATGGTTCATTTCTTCTGGTTCATTTGACATATTTCTGATGCCTACACCCAAAGAATTCCTTTCCTTGATCCCCCTTCCCTTGACTTTTATAAAATCAGAGATTTAAAACTGAAAAGAAACTTAAAGATCATCTAATCCAACGACCCCCCCCCTTTTCATTTTATTTTATTTTACAAACAAAACAATAAAACAATAACAACAAATAATAAAAATTTATTTTCTCAAATAACTCCTCAGGCACTAGTTGTATGACTTCTGCTTGACTCAGTTTACATCCCTATAAAATAAAGATAACAATATAAAATCTACTTCCCAGGGTATTTATGACGATAAAATGAGATAGCAAACTTAAAAACATTCTATGAATGCTAGTTTTGAGAAAGAGAAAAAGGAAGAGTTTTTCCAGGAGGGTGGGGGGAAGAAGAAAGAGGGGAGACTTCCTAAGGCTTTACTGCTTTCTAACTTCGCTGTTATTATCTAGGGTCTTCTTCCAAGGACCCAGGTTTCTAACTTCAGTCCTTAATTCCTCCTTTTTATTTATACCACACATAGTCTATTGCCAAATCTTAGTTCTACCTTCACAACATTATACATGTGTGCATGCACATGTTTATATATGCATATATGTATGTATATACAACAGTTCCTGAGGCTGAGATTCAACAAAGTATGGATCGATTGTCTGCTGCTTGTGCTAATTTTGGTCTAAGGATTAAAAGCAAGAAAACAGATTCTTCACTAGCCAGCACTGCTTTGTTTTAGCCCATTTCCCAATGTATGTTGTTATTGTTGTTGTTGTTCCTATTTGAGTTTTCTTGGCAAAGATTGGTTTGCTAGTTATTTCTCCAACTCGTTTTATAGGTAAAGACTGAGACAAACAGGGGTAAGTAAGTGACTTTTCAGGGTCACATAACTACTAAGCGTCTAAGGCCAGATTTGAAATTGTAAAGGAGAACTTGGGAAGACTCCAGGCCTAGTAGTTTAGCCAATGAGCCATCTAGCTGTCTTAATGAATAATATCAATGTCATTATTATTGGTGTGATTATCAGTATAGCTAGGTAACTCATCTAAGACTTATAGTCTTAGAAATTTACCTGAACTCATTTACTCCACATAGGTACCTATCTATTCAGGATGTATTGCTTTCTTCTACTTCCTACAGGCAAAAACATGAAATTGAAAAAATTTATGGAAAGGATTGGAGTCTTCTCCACATTCCACGATGTTTTGACCACTTGGACAATCACTATGTAGCACCTCAGCTTGAATTACTAGAATCTGCTGACAATGAGCCGAAAATGAAGGGTGAACAATCAATCCAAAGTCAGCATAGCAATCAGCTTTAACCAAAGTATGGAGATCTTTGTGGTCACAGTGTTTTGGGGGTTGGGATCATCACTAGCTTATGAATTCACACTTCTAAAAAACCCAACAATCCTGGCAGAAAGTCAACAGACAACTGACAGGTTCCTAAAAATGAGGAAATCTGCCAGTATGATCCGTATGATCTACAAAAAAAAAACCAGTATCCTCAGAGCCAATATCACATGAAAGTTGAATATGCTGGAGAGGGAAGGGGGAGATTTACCTGGAGAAAGCTATTTCCCACCAAATTTCCTATTTGGGACCAGAGAAGCAATAGGTGAAATTATATAATGAAAGAGAAGGAAAGAGAGAAAGAGCTTTATTGTCTCTTCCTTTTTTTTTTTCCTTTCCTTCCTTCCAAAGATAAATGATCACCCTCAAATTCAGGATGTTGCTATTTTCTCCCTCAGGAAGGGAAAAAACACACACACACACACACACACCTCTGCTGAGAAATAGAAATGCCAAAGTGGGCTTACAGGGGAAAGACAACTTCTGGGTTTAACAAAGAGCCCAGTTCTAAACCGCCCATCCTCTGCTCTTCAGTCTTACCTCTATATGCAAAAGTAATGATTTTCAGAGGCCCTATCACAATTAAGTTACACTCTGTGACAAGCAATACCAACTAAAATGAAGAAATCCTCACAGTCTAGTGAATTTGGAGAAACCAAAAAACTTGGATATGATCCTCCCAAATGTTCTTTTTTTTCCTTTTAACTAAATTATCAAATAACAATAATTTATTTTTTCTCCTTCACCCTCACAAATACACCCACTGTAAGAAAGGGAAAAAAAAGGAAAAACAAAGCCCTTGTAACAAATATGCATAGCTAGGGAAAGCAAATTCTCCTATTGGCCATGTCCAAAAACATATATCATATTCTAAATATTAACCAATCTCCTCTCTGTTTGGAGGTAGGCAGCATTTTCATTATCAGTTCTCTGGAATTATAGTTGATCAGATTTTTTGTTAAGTTTTTTAATTTATTTTGAACTCAAATACAAAATAAGAAAAAAAATATTGCTATATACAAAACAATAGAGAAGATTCAATATAAAACCATAAATTTGCATTTCAAGAAAACCTATGTAATAAATATTGCACATTGTTTTCAGAGCTGCCCATCCTTTTTTTTTTTTTTTTTTGCTTCCTTGTAGGTTT
Source organism: Antechinus flavipes (assembly GCF_016432865.1). Classification (NCBI taxonomy): domain Eukaryota; kingdom Metazoa; phylum Chordata; class Mammalia; order Dasyuromorphia; family Dasyuridae; genus Antechinus; species Antechinus flavipes. Next base: position 241,525,400 of record NC_067401.1, read on the forward strand.
TCTTTAAATACATATACATGTATGTGTGTACATGTATACACACATAGATATACAATACATAGATATCTATAAACATGTGTATATATACTCATACACATGTGTAAGATGGTACTATGTTTATTTCCATTTGTCATCTGTTTCTCTGAAGATGAAGAGTATCTTCCTTCATAAGACCAAGTTTTTCCATGTTTTTTTAAATCAACCAACCCATCATTTCCTACACCACCATAATATTCCAAAATAAAACATTCTGAGAAATTGCTTATGTAAGTTTTTCCCCAAATTTTCTGCATTTCTACTATTATTAATTATATAAGCTTTATTTATTCAAGAAAATTTTGATTAAAAATATAAAAATTATTCATTATATAATTCAACAATGCTCTCACCTGTAAATATAGTTTAAGGTGTGCTAATTACTGAATCTGCTTCTTTTACTTCTTTTTATTCCCTGATTTCTTTGAAGTTCCTAACCTTCTCTTCTTCCAAATCAACTTTGTTATTTTTTCTAACCCAGTAAGATAATTTTAAAGTAATTTAATTGGGATGGCATTACAAAATTAGGTTAGGTAAAATTGTTAGGGTTTTTTGTCATATTGGCTTAACTTACCCATAAAAAATAAATATTTAGATCTGACTTTATTTGTATAAAAATGTTTTATTTTTATGTTCATATAATTTCTGTGGCTGTTTTATTTTTTTCCAGTTAAATACAAAGATACTTTTCACCATTTATTTTTATAAGATTTTGAGTTCCAAATGTTTTCTTTCTTTGTCCCTCCCTTACTTCCCCCCTCTCCAAAACAGCAAGCAATCTGATATAGATTATATATGTATAATCATTTTAAACATTTCCATATTAATCATGTTCTGAAAGAAAATCAAAACTAAAGAGAAAAACCACAAGAAAATAAAAAAGCAAACAAACAACAAAAAAAGGTGAAAATAGTATGCTTCTATGGCATTCAGTCTTCATGATTCTCTCTCTGGATGTGAATGTCATTTTCTTTCCCAAGTCTATTAGAATTAGATCACTGAATTGCTGAGAAGAGATAAGTCTATCATAGTTGATCATGTTACTGTTTTCCTGATTCGGCTTATTTCATTTAGTATCAATTCATGTAAGTTTTCCCAAGCTTTTCTGAAATCAGTCTGCTCATCATTTCTTTTTTGTTTTTGTTTTAAATTTATTTAATGTTTCCCTAATTACATTCAAAACAACTTATGTTTGTTTTTAAGATTTTTGAGGTTCTCTTCCTTATCCCCATCCACAATTAAGAAACCACATGTGAAATTATGCAAAACAATTGCATAAAAGTCAAGTTGTGAAAGAAAACAGATCTTCCACCCTAATGAAAATAAAAACCTCAAGAAAAATTGTTAAAAATAAAGAAGTGATAGAATAATAAAGAATGCTTCGAACTATATTCAGAATCAATCAGTTTCTTCTATGGTATGGATACGATTTTTCATCATAAGTCCTTCAAAAATTATACTATTGCTCCTCATTTCAAGATGAGTCATATACCATAACTTATTCGACCATTCCTAATTGATGGTGAGCATCCACTCAATTTCCAATTCCTTGTCACCATTTAAAAAAAAAAAGTTTTTGCCTCTTTTTGTATCCCTAGGCCTTAGTACTGGGCCTGTCTTTAATAAGTAGGTATTTAACAAATGTTTGTTGATTGATTGGCTTAATTTCATGCTTTCCTTGATTGTTTGATTTTTGTCTTTTTGTGTGTGTATAATGGCAAGAAAGGATGAGGAACTGAGTTTACAAGCTTTGTTTTGGTTTGTCAATAGAAAATGGGTGTGGTGATAACATTAGCTTCATGCAAAGGCCATTTGCAAGGGCCCTATCCTTTGTCAGATCTTGATCTTTACTGATGTCCACAGTTAATACTTCCCTTCTCATATTTGTATTTCATTTTAAACCAGTTAGATTTAATCTCCACAGTACACATTTCATTTTTCCTTAACAAGAGGCTGTGAATTTAATTTTGTCCTTGTACCTCTTATCCTATCTTGCACATAGTTTTAAATCTTTGTCCTTTGTTTTGAAGACGAATGCCAGCTCCTGCTTAAATTGGAAGTAGCGTTGCACAGGCAGCCACACTCTCAATATCATTAAAGTCCAAAAGCAAGACAAAAGTCAGGATGACTATCAATGGCCCAGTGGATGACTTTGGGGTCTTTAATGTCTGACCAAGCTCTAAGTTCTCTATGTTTGTTTCAACTACCTACAAAATTGTTTAAACAAATTGTTCTCCTCAGCCCATTCTGCCAAGGGAAGTCTTCTTGCTTGAGATAGACTCCCAAATAGTAAATAAAGGTTGAATCAAATTGAATTAATTTGAGAGGAATTTTCCTGAGTGAAGCATTTTCTGACTTCTTTACTCCAATTAGTGCATTTTCTCTCCTGAAATTATCATTTCTCTTCTCTGAGTGCAGGTTGTAACCTCTTATCAGAAAATAAGCTCTCTGAGGGCAAGAATTTAAAATTTACTTTGTCTTTGCATCCCTGGTGCCTAACAGTCTTTTTTAAATCTTGTAGGCACTTCACAAATGTGTATCTAATTAAGTTGAACAGTACTTCACTAAATGACTTAATCAAAAGGCTCTTTGGATGTCCCTTTCCTATTCAGCAAATTGGGCTCCTTCCTTTTCACTTCTCACTAGTCTAACTCTCCTTGACAATTCAATCAGTCTTTCAAATCAGAAAACTCTTTTTAATCTAGTTAACCTTAATCTTAAAGAAAAGGGTGAGTGAAGGTGGGGTCGTGACTGAGTGGTGAGAGTGACTGGGGGTGGAGGCATAATTTCAGTTGAGAAAGTATTGGGTGATTCCATTGGGTCAAGCCAATAACAAGTGGGAGAAGGTGGAGCAGTGAAGGGGCAGGATTCTTGTGTGAATCTTTTAAGAGGTTAAAATTCACAAAATTGAGGAAAAGCCTCTGATAAGTCTGCACGGCCCTGCAACCATGAACAAGTGTCAGGAAGGAGGACCACTGACCAACCAAGAATGCCGGCTCCCCCAACAATCAAGACAAGAAGGCCAGAAATCTAAAGCAGCGGCAGAAGCCAGCGAGTCCGACATTGACTCTGAAGCAGAAGCAGAGGCCTCAAAGGCTCAGACTGAAGCAGGAGAAGCCTCCGAAGCTGAAGAAAAAAGCAGCAATGCCAAAGGCCCAATATCACAAATGGGAGAGAGAGAGGCACTTTTGTTTGCCGATAGACAGGCACCTTGTGGGCTTCCTTATCGGTGAGTGATCCCGGGACGGGGTTCTTTGGCAACTATCTTTCCTTTGTAGATTGTCCTCGCCATCCTTCTCAGAGTTAAGACCCAAGTGATCCCTAAGCCTAAGAAGCTTAGCACTCTGTTTCCGCTATCGCCAGCCCTCCGCTTCCCCCCAGGACGGCCCCCGTTGCTGTCTCACCAAGCTCTGAGTCTTCAAGATGACTCATTCCTCTTTTTCCCCTTTCCCAGAGATTTACGTCCGTCTCCCCCGGATGCCCTTATGTCATCCTTCGTCCATTCTCTTTGCACAAGTCCTAAGGGCTTTACAATAAGAGCTTTCCAGCAGGTCACCCACACTCGAATGAGCATTAAAGCAGACAGAAATAAACGTTTCATCTACATCTATGGAAGCTTCGAAGAATGCCGAAGAGGGAGAAAAGTGGTGGAATGTGTACTTGGTTGGTTCGAGCCGGCACACAGACCGGACTTAATCTGATCTCAAAGAGAATACAGATGTCCCCAAAACAGATGAAAGGTATCCCAAATTTTGCCCCTAAAGTACCTCCAACCCAGTAAAACCTTGCTGTTCTAATTCTTAATTTTAAGAAATGTCTGAGTGACCTATTCTGAGCTGAGTACTACTTGACATTCAAAGATGGACTTCTCACAGACTGTTAGTCAATACCATGACCAACCTTCATCCCAGAGAACTAGGAATGAAGAATATTGCCTGACAAGTGGTGAGGAGGACTTAATATGAACGATGAGACACCTTGGATCAAGAGACCACAAACGGACATATTGCCTAATTAGACATTGGCTTTTAATATTTTTTTTTCCATTTCAGAGATGATAAAGGGAGACTGCATGAGAGAATTTTGTTCAACGATGCAAATAGAATCTCTAAAATTTTATAAATATCTTTTCATGATGTGATTTTTTTTTTAAATGATGTGCATTTTCCAAATGAATTCCTCTCCTTCACCCCTCCAGGAGAATCTTAGTTTAAAATGGAAAATGACAGAAAGAGGGAGAAAAATAGTTCTAATTGAACTAACAAATCAAATAGAGCTTTATATGCATTCATCTACACAGATCTAACTTCTACCTCTACTTTCCCTTCCCATCCAGCAAAACCAATTACTGATTAATTATCAATTGATTAATTGATTAATAATCAATCGACATGTAATTACTAAAATTATTCTGGATATTCTGTATAGTGGGGAACTATTGTTGAGGGCTTGAATTTTCCTCAAAGAATCAATCCTTAAGAAGCAGTGATTACTAGATGCTGGGTATACAAAAACAAAAATAGTCCCAGCTCTTTAGAAGTACACATTTTAATGGGAAAATTCCCTCAATGGGCTTATAAAATATCTACTCATGAGAAGGTGGAAAACTGCTTTAGAATAAGAAGAGGTGGTACTTTCTAAGGTCTGGAAATGAGGGGGGGGGGGAAAGGGAAATAATGGAATAATAACTTCAAAGACAACATCTAGCCAAGTTGTTGTTTGGGTTTTGTTTTAAAGGATCCCAAGAGACAGTCATAGGCATCAGGCAATAAATTAGGTAAAATAGACAACCAAAAGCTATGATTTACAACAGCAAATTTTACTTGGGCAAGTGTTCATTGGCCAAGTATTTCTTCCACAATGAATTTTAATATAAGGACAAGAGTTTAGCCTGTCTCCTACCAGAGCTGTTGTAGATTGCTAGCAAAGAAAGACCAGCACAATAAGGGTGGGGATAGAAACTAGATCTATAGCATGAGAACAAGGAACTCTCTGTAAAGCCAACTCCCATCTACCAATGCAAGTAGGCATGTGCCTCCTGAAACTTTGCTCTTAAAAGTTGCTTAAAATTAAGACAACTCTGAGATACCACTACACACCTATCAGATTGGCTAAGATGAGAGGAAAAGATAGTGACGAATGTTGGAGGGGATGCGGGAAAACCGGGACACTGATGCATTGTTGGTAGAACTGTGAACAGATCCAACCATTCTGGCGAGCAATTTGGAACTATGTGCAAAAAGTTATCAAACTGTGCATACCCTTTGATTCAGCAGTGTTTCTACTGAGCTTAATCCCAACGAGATCTTAAAGGAGGGAAAGGAATTCACATGTGCAAAAAATGTTTGTGGCAGCCATTTTTGTAGTGGCAAGGAACTGGAAACTGAATGGATGCCCATCAACTGGAGAATGGATGAATAAGTTATGATATATTAATGTTATGGAATATTACTGTTCTATTAAAAAAATAATGACCAGGGTGATTTCAGAGAGGCTTGGAGAGACTTACATAAACTGATGCTAAGTGAAATGAACAAAACCTGGAGATCAATGTACATTGCAACAGCAAGATTATAGGATGATCAATTCTTATGGATGTGGCTTTTCTCAACAGACCATTCAGGTCATTTTCCAATGATCTTGGGATGATTAGAACCATCTACACCCAAAAAGAGGATTGTGGGAACTGAATGTGGATCACAACATAGCATTTTCACTTCTTTTGTTGTTTGCTTGAGTTTTATTTTCTTTCTCATTTTTGTTTCCTTTTTGATCTGATCTTTCTTGTGCAGCAAGATAATTGTATAAATACATTTGCCTATATTGGATTTACATACATTTTTACTATGTTTAACATAATATAAATTTTTTGTTACTGTGGATCTGGTTAAAACAAAACAGCAATATAATGTGTAAGGCACAGCTAAACATTTACTAGCCTTTAATAACTCAACAATCATAATTATTAGCTAATTGGTATAATAGATTATTCAGGATCAAATTGTAATTCTTATTAAATAATGGGATTTTTTAAAAAGTTGCTTATAAAGCACTGAAGGGTAAATTGCCTCAAGGAGAGTCACATAGCCAGGATATGTCCAGAGGAGTGATTTGAACCCACAGTTTCTTGCCTTTTAGTCCAGTTCTCCATTCTCCAAGCACACTCCAAGACAAGTACTCTGTTGTCTCCAAGGACAATGGACATTTTAGTTTCATTCCTGATTTTATTGTAAGCCATTCTATTTTATGATGTCAGGTGCTATACAGTCATATCCAATTCACCGAGATCACATTTGAGGTTTTCCGGGCAGAAATATTGGAGTGATTGCTATTTCCTTCTCTAGATCATTTTTACAGATGAAACAGGAAAATAGAGTTAAATTATTTGTCCCAAGGTGACAGCTAGTAAGCATATGAAACCAGATTTGAACTCAGGAGGATGAGTCTTATTGACTTCAGGTCCACAACTCTATCCATTTTGCCATCTATTTACTTTAGGTGTTGATCTAATTTCTTTCATATTGCTGTGGAAATTCCCAAACAAGGTTTGATCAAATAAGAGTTCTTACAATAAGAACAGAGAGCTCTTACAATAAAGGCTATCAAGCAGTTCACCAACATTAACCTAAGTACCACAGCAGATAGGAAATCATCATTCTGTTTACATCCATGGAACCTAAGAGGCCAAAATGAGATGGAATATGTGCTTGATTGGTAGAATGTGTGCTGGATTGGTACCAACCGGCACTCACAAAATAGGGACTTATCTACTGCTGCCCCCAGACAAATGAAGAGCATTTCATAAGTTTCTCCAATCCAGTAATGCATTTCTATTTCCTTCCATTTTAATTTCAAGAAATATCTCTTAATGACTTTGAATTGAGTATTACTAGGGATGCAAAGATGGAATTCTTATCAAAACTCTGTTCCTAGTCAATGTCATGATCAGCCTTTATCCCAGAGAACTAGAAATGAAAAATTGCCTATTTTCCAGGAGGGGGGGTTCAATATGAACAATGAAACAATATTTTGAATCATGGCCTAAGTGGGCATTTTGCTTAATATTGGTTTGAAGGGATTTGTTCCCCAAAAGGGAAGCAAGGAAAGGAGGAGGAAAAACTGAATTTTGTTCAATGAAAAAATAAAACGAAATCTATTAAAATATTTTATGAATATCTTCAGATTTTTCTGGACATGTATTTCCCAAAGGAATTCCTCTCCTTTTCCATTTCCAGAGAGTTCTTGCTTTTAAAAAGAATAGAAAAGAGAGAAAAAAAAAACAGTTTAGCTAAATGAATCTACATATCAAAATTTTGCAAAATCACTCATTAAGCAATCAACAGATAATTTGGGAATATAAACACAAAGTAAAAACATTCCCTGCCCTTAAGAGGCTTACCTAATTTTTTCTTCCAGCAAATGGGGTTAAGGACTTGCCCAGGGTCACACAGTAATAAGTGTTAAGCATCTGATTTCAGATTTGAACACAGCTCCTCCTTAATATAGGGCTGGTACTCTATCCACTGTGCCATCTAGCTGCTCCCAACCTTATCTTTTAGTGGGAAGAAAGATCCATCAATGCACTTGGAAAAATCTATATGGATATGGAAAATTGCCTTAGAGAAAGAGTTTGTGGGGTTTTGTGCCCACTAGTCACCGATTCACATTTCCCCTCAATAACTGTCCTCTCTTATAACTAACTATAGCCTAACAATACCAATCAACACATTGGTCACATATGAAAATACATGTCTCCTGCATAAGTGGGATATCTGCCAAAATGTGAGTGGGTTCTTTCCTCTGTTATAAACTGAGTCTTTAAAATAAAGACTTTCAATCATTGCTTCATATATTCCTCTACTACTACAATATCCCATTAAAACCTCCCTTGGAATGACAACAAAATAATAAGCACAGTTACCCAAAAAAACAACAGGGTCTGACAACATTCTGTCCCTCACCCTCACAACTGAGAGGTTAATTTCACACTCTTATTTGTAACCAAGATCCATTGCAATTGGCATGACTTCATCTGCTTTTGCATGTTGTTTTCTTTAGTGCTATTGGAATCATGATGCATATTATTCTTTTGGTTCTGCTTTCTATTGTTTCTGTTTATATAGTGCTTTGTAAGGTTTTTAGCTGTGGTTGATATATTTTATTTTTCATCACTTATAATCCCTCCTTCCTCTCTTAGAATAAAGAATTTTAAAAGTGAATGGAAAAAAAGCAATTTAGGAAATTAATTGATTTAGAATGATTAGATTGTAGAATGAGCCCTTCTAGTTAAAAATTTGATATTTACCAATATAGGTGAGCTAAGATTGTGTGCCTTTTAATGGGCATTGACTCTGTCAATTAATTTCTTTAAACTAGCTTTCATTTTTTTATTCTCAAGTCCCATAAAGGGAAGAAACTTTACTTTTATTACCTATAACTATCCTGTGATATGTTAGCAAATTATGTGAACATATTTAGGAAATTCAAAAAACAACTAGTCTTAAATTATTTGATTTGTGCAGAGTGAACATTACAACTGCATATATAAAATTTTGAGTCCAGTTTTTAGAACTTGTCATTAGAACATGCTCACAGCCTTTGTATCCCATTAGAAACATTTATATTTGACATATGTAATCATCTGATCTTGTATATTTTCAAAATATTTTCACTTTAACTGTTCACACCAGTTATTTACTCTAGCTGACAAGCTGCCTATTTCCCTCTTAGGAGAATGATATTCTACTAATGATTTAATCTTTTACAAAGTACCAACATTCTTTTGAAGTTGGTAACTTCTAGCCTAAGTTTAATGGCCACACAAATGAATTTACTCAAAAGATGTTTACTTTGATTGTAACAAAAGACCAGAGATAAAGTGTGTAATAAAAAACTAACAGTATCCAAATTACAAGAGAAGTCATTTTTCTAGCTATATTATTATATATATAGCTACTGGGTTTCATAACATAAGCACACAGGTTAAAGTGCAATTATTTAATTTTATTTGATAATTAGACATTACAAAAGGAAAAATTTAATTTGCATAGCCATCTATTATACTACCCTAAGAATTTTTGAAGCTCTACCTTCTTAGCCTACAATAAATTAATTTAGATGAGTTTGATGGTCAAATCCATTCATCTTTCAATCCAGTTTTCTAAGAAACTCTTGTTTGTAGAATATGTGCCACTGGGCCTTGCTCATACTATATATACCCGAAGCACTATATAAATGTTAGCTATTGTGATCTTCAATTCTCTATTCTGTTTTAGAAGTGTCTATTATATAATACAGAGCAGCTAGGTGGTAGAGTGCCAGGGCTGGAGACTCTGCATGTGTGGGCAAGTCACTTCATTCACCCTATTTGCCTCAATTTCCACATCTGAAAAATGAGCTGAAGAAGGAAATGGCAAACTGCTCTAGTATCTTTGCCAATAAAACCCCAAGTGGGGTCACAAAGAGTCAAATGCTGAAAAGCAACTCAACAACAACAAAAGTTATATAATACTTTAAATTGGGAATCATTACATTAACTCTTTTTGTGTTCTGTGCAAACTCTCAATATCTTTGATAAGTCCATGCCCTGCCTATATCAGATCAAGCTCCTTAGGGCTTTATGCTCAGACTGAATATCCAACCTCTACTTAGAATCTTGGAGCATGGGACTAGATCTTGAAGTCTTATAACATTGGCACTCTGCTCAATCCTTACTCTGCTGTATGAGTCTAGCACTCAGCACTATTTCTCAATTTTAATTATTCTAAACTGTTAACAAGATCAGCTAGATCTTAGGACTTTGCTTTTTACAGATGAGAACTGTTTTGGCCATCTTTAAGAGCTCAAAGCATAAAAGCAATTTGATCCCAGAGGTGAGATGAATGAGATGGGAGACTCATAAAGTGTGAGAAGAACTCCAGTTTATTATGCCATACAGCCTTGTTGATATACATTTTTGCAAGTCTGATAATCTTGTGAACATTGGCAATCTCCAATCACCATTCAGAGAAGCAGCTTTTGGGCTTTGTATATGCAAGATATCTTCCAATGGGAGTAGAGCCAATCCAGCAATTCAGCAACTCACTCACAGGTGAGAGGCCCTATCAAGGCATCCCTGCTTATGTAGCCACTGGCTGTGACCTGTAGAGGGCTGAAACTCTGAAAAAGTATACTTCAAACAAGAATACTTACAACAAAGTGTTAACTCAGTGGAATTGATGAGATGATGACTCTTTAGAATATATATACTTAGTATTTAGCATGGTGATGTAATGGTTCTCTAGTTCACACATAGTCAGTATGCTGTAATGATGTAATTATAATAGAGTATTTAAGGGCTGAGAGGACTAGAAAAGAGACATTCCATTTTTGACCATCTTCCTAATGGCTCTCCTGCCTTCATCACTTCTCCACTAAGACCAAGACTCAGACTGATCCCAAGGTCCTCCAGAAAGCTAGCCAGAACATTACAATGATCCTCCAGCTTACTCGTTCCCATGAACACAAATCATTGCTTCTTGATTGACAAGAGCATTTCTGAAACTTATTGTGCACCAAAGGTCAAGGTGGGCTCGGTACTCCCTCTCGGTAGAATCCCATAGCCTAGTAGAAAATATCTCATCTGGGTCCTTGCTGTACCAACTGCACAGGAAACTGTTTTCATTATCTTTATGTCTTTTAACAACTAAATCTAAAAAGAGTTCACTTTTCTAACAATATTTATTTTTTTAATTAAATTTTATTTTTTATTATAGCTTTTAATATACAAAACATATGCATGCGTAACTTTTCAACATTGACCTTTGCAAAACCTTCTGTTCCAACTTTTCCCCTTTCCCTCCACCCCCTCCCCTAGATGGCAAATAGTCCCATACATTCTAACAATATTTCTAATACAACGAATCAAATAATTGCTAGGCAATTTTCAGTCATTATATCATTTAGGTCTCAAAAAACCCTGGAAGCACTTCCAAAGTACTACCTTTCAAACAAAATCACACAGCTTTCAAATTTTCTGTTCTATGCAATTTCCCAACATTTTGTCAAAATGCCAAATAGTAAAATAAAATCTGAATAATCATAATTGTCCCACTTAAAATGAAACCAGAATCAATTTAATTATACCTGGATCTATATTTCCAAGTGGTATCATATGGGACACTTAAGTAATAATTTTAATTATTTAATCTTATTCTTTACAAGGCCCATTCATTTCATAAGGCCTACTATTTTTAGCTAGTTCACTGCCAAAGACTTAAAGTGGCTGTCCCTCATTTGGGGCTCTAAACTACCATATTTATCCTAATAGGGAAATACACTTAGGAGCACATTCTGATGTATTTTTCAGGACAAATTAAATCTGGATGTATAATCTATAATGGTAACATTTAAATCTCATTTTATCTAAAGTTCATTTTCTGTTATCATTTCAATAAAGAGTCCATTATTATCAATAAACTCATTTTTAAACACACATGTTGTTTAAATCCCTTTAGATCCCTATTTTTTTTAAATTTCCTTTCAAACCACCCAAATATTCTGAATGAGTGGTCCTAAATAGCAATTTGCCAATCCCATCTCCCAGGTTTGGAGCCCAGAAATTTTGAGCTATATAATCATAAAGAATAACTACATAAATTTTCCCATTCCTCAAACCTTTTTCAACATGCTTAAATTTTCTTCTTTAATCTCCTTCTTTCTCTCTCTCTCTCTCTCTCTCTCTCTCAAAAGTGTTGCCCCACTAGCACCACTGATGAAACTACAGCTGGAACAAAAACAAGCATGCTTCTATTGCCACACCTACTAACCAGGTTGATTGAACTTGATTGGACTTTGGGAAAAGGAAAAAAAAACGCAACTTACTTTATACTTACCAGGATGGATACATACTCACATAAAAAGAAAAGAAAATCCTTTGATAGTACTTTCAAACCCATTTCTTTCTAATCATTGAAATGACTTATTTATCTGCAAAAGATCAGTTTAATTGTATTGTAAAGCAGGATTATGCAAAAAAAGTTCAAATTACTAAATATTCATTTCATACACCAGCAAAGTTATGCTTAAAATTCTCCAAGAGAGGTTTCAGCAAATGAATGGCTGAATAAGTTATGGTATATGAATGTTATGGTATATTATTGTTCTATAGAAATGATCAGCAAGATGATTTTAGAAAGGCCTAGAGAGACTTACATGAACTGATGTGAAGTGAAATGAGCAGAAGCAGGAGATTATTGTGCAAATCAACAGCAATATTATACGACAATCAATTCTGATAAACATGATTCTTTCCAACAATGAGATGTTTGAGGCCAGTTCCAATGATCTTGTGATGAAGAGAACCATCTATGCCTAGAGAGAGGACTGTAAGAACTGAATGTGGATCACAACATAACATTCTCAGTCTTTTTAATGTTTGCTTGCATTTTATTTTCTTACTCATTTTCTTTTCCTTTTGATCTTATTTTTCTTGTGCAACAAGAGAATTGTATAAATATGTTTACACATATTGGATTTAACATATATTTTAACATGTATAATATAGATTGCTTGACATCTAGAGGAGGGGGTTGGGGAAGGGGGGAAAAATCTGAACCACAAGGCTATGCAAGGGTCAATGTTGAAAAATTATCTGTGTATATGTTTTGAAAATAAAAAAGCTGAGCCAACCAGCTGCTTCTTCTCCCTTAACTTCTTCCTATTTTTGGACAGGTCTCATTTTTAAATTGTCCTGACAGCAAATGTCTTTTTTATTACTCTTTCTTTAAAAAAAAAAAAATAGCTTTTTAAGGGTGTTCCAAATCCCTATTGATCAGAGAAATGCAAATTAAGACAACTCTAACACTACACACCTGTCAGATTAACTAAAATGACAGGAAAAAATAATGATACAGGAAAACTGGGACACTGATTTTTTAAAATAACTTTTTATTGATAGAACTCATGCCAGGGTAATTTTTTACAACATTATCCCTTGCATTCACTTCTGTTCCGATTTTTCCCCTCCCTCCCTCCACCCCCTCCCCCATATGGCAAGCAATCCTTTACATGTTGAATAGGTTACAGTATATCCTGGATACAATATATGTGTGCAGAACTGAACAGTTTTCTTGTTGCATAGGGAGAATTGAATTCAGAAGGTATAAATAATCCGGGAAGAAAAACAAGAATGCAAGCAATTTATATTTATCTCCCAGTGTTCTTTCTTTGGGTGTAGCTGCTTCTGCCCATCTTTGATCAATTGAAACTGAATTAGCTCTCTTTATCGAAGAGATCCACTTCCATCAGAATACATCCTCAAACAGTATCATTGTTGAGGTATATAATGATCTCCTGGTTCTGCTCATTTCACTCAGTATCAGTTCATGTAAGTCTCGCCAGTCCTCTCTGTATTCATCCTGCTGGTCATTCCTTACAGAACAATAATGTTCCATAACATTCATATGCCACAATTTACTCAACCATTTTCCAATTGATGGGCATCCATTCATTTTCCAGCTTCTAGCCACTACAAACAGGGCTGCCACAAACATTTTGGCACATACAGGTCCCTTTCCCTTCTTTAGTATCTCTTTGGGGTATAAGCCCAGTAGAAACACTGCTGGATCAAAGGGTATGCACAGTTTGATAACTTTTTGAGCATAGTTCCAAATTGCTCTCCAGAATGGCTGGATGTGTTCACAATTCCACCAACAATGTGTCAACACTGATGCATTGTTGATGGAGTTGTGAACAAATCTAACCATTCTGGAGAGCAATCTGGAATTATGCCCAAAAAGTTATCAAACTGTGCATACCCTTTGATTCAGCAGTGTTACAATGGGCTTATATATCCCAAAGAGATACTAAAGAAGGGGAAGGGACCTGTATGTGCCAAAATGTTTGTGGCAGCCCTTTTTGTAGTGGCTAGAAACTGGAAAATGAATGGATGCCCATCAATTGGAGAATGATTGGGTAAATTGTGGTATATGAATGTTATGGAATATTATTGTTCTGTAAGAAATGACCAGCAGGATGAATACAGAGGGGCTTGGAAAGACTTACATGAACTGATGCCGAGTGAAATGAGCAGAACCAGGAGATCATTATACATTTCAACAACAATACTGTATGAGGATGTATTCTGATGGAAGTGGATATCTTTGACAAAGAGAAGATCTAATTCAGTTCCAATTGATCAATGATGGACAGAATGAGCTATACCCAGAGAAGGAACACTGGGAAATGAATGTGGACTACTTGCATTTTTGTTTTTCTACTGGGCTTATATCCCAAAAATATCTTAAAGGAGAGAAAGGGACCTACATATGCAAAAATGTTTGTAGCAGCCCTATTTGTTGTGGCTAGAAACTGGAAAATGAATGGATGCCCATCAATTGGAGAATGGCTGGGTAAATTGTGGTATATGAATGTTATGGAATATTATTGTTCTGTAAGAAATGACCAGCAGGTTGAATACAGAGAGGACTGGCGAGACTTACATGAACTGATGCTAAGTGAAATGAGCAGAACCAGGAGATCATTATACACTTCGACAACGATATTGTATGCGGACATATTTTGATGGAAGTGGATTTCTTTGACAAAGAGACCTAACTGAGTTTCAATTGATAAATGACGGACAAAAGCAGCTACACCCAAAGAAAGAACACTGGGAAACGAATGTGAACTATCTGCATTTTTGTTTTTCTTCCCGGGTTATTTATACCTTCTGAATCCAATTCTCCCTGTGCAACAAGAGAACTGTTCGGTTCTGCAAACATATATTGTATTTAGGATATACTGCAACATATCCAACATATAAAGGACTGCTTGCCATCTAGGGGAGGGGGTGGAGGGAGGGAGGGGGAAAAAAATCGGAACAGAAACGAATGCAAGGGATAATGTTGTAAAAAAAAATTACCCTGGCATGGATTCTGTCAATATAAAGTAATTATTAAATAAAAATTAAAAAAAAAATAACCAGCAGGGTGATTTCAGAGAGGCCTGGAGAGACTTACATGAACTGATGCTAAGTGAAATGAGCAGATCCAGGAGATCATTGTACATGGCAACAACAAAATTATACAATGATCAATTCTGATGGACATGGCTCTTTTCAACAATGAGATGATTCAGGCCAATTCCAATGATCTTGTGATGAAGAGAGCCATCTATACCTAGAGAGAGGACTTTGGGAACTGAATGTAGATTATAACATAGCACTCTTTTTGTTGTTGTTTGCTTGCATTTTATTTTCTTTCTCATTTTTTTTCTTTGTGACTTGATTTTTCTTGTGTAGCATGATAATTGTGGAAATGTGTATGCATATATTGGATTTAACATATATTCTTATATATTCTTCATATATTCTTACCATGTTTAATATATAGTGGATTACTTGCCATCTGGGGAGGGCATGGGGGAAGGGGGGAAATTGGAACACAAAGTTTTGCAAGGCTTAATGTTGAAAAATTTTCCATACATATGTTTTGAAAATAAAAAGCTTTAATAAAAATAAAATAATATAGCCTCTAGGATTAGTATCCAGATGAAGACCTCCACTGGGAATTTGCTTCTCTTTCAAGCAGCCTATTCTATTCTCAGGAATTGCTTTTTGTCAGGAATTTATTTTCCTCTTTAAACATACTGGTTTTTTCCTCTCTTTGTTATGACTATTGTTCATCCTATGTCTTCAAAGACCAGTGACATCATAAATGATGTGTTGACTTTCATTTGAGTGGGGCAGAGTTGGGCAAAATCATGGGCTTCGTTCTCTTCCAGAATCATTGAAGTCTAGTAAAAGGCAAAAAGAGCTGGAGGGCTAAGAGTGCTAGAGCATTATTCTCATCAGAAATGAGTTAAAGGGGAATGACACATAACATTTAGAAGGATATAAAAGTCCTTTTAACTTACAGAGAAGTAGGTGATAGAATAAGGGAGGAAGTCTTAGAATCTGTGAAGATCAAGAAGTGTGGGTATATTAAGGAATAGGAGGGCAAGGAGAGATGATGATAAAGTCCTATCATACTCCTTTTGCTAAATAAATATGGTATTAATACCTAAACCAGGAAGAGAAAAAAAAAGAGAGAGAGAAAATTGTATACCAATTTCATTTATGAATATAGATACAAAAATCCTAAATAAACACTAACTAGAAGACATATATCATAAAAATTATACATGTTGACCAATTGGGATTTATACCAGAAATGTAGAAATGTTTTAACATATGGAAAACTAATTTTTTAAAATAATTATAACTTTTTATTGACAGAACCCATGCCTGGGTAAATTTTTACAACATTATCCCTTGCACTCACTTCTGTTCCCACTTTTCCCCTCTCTCCCTCCACCCCTTCCCCCAGATGGCAAGCAGTCCTATACATGTTAAGTATGTCAATATATCCTAGATACAATATATGTGTGTAGAATCGAACAATTCTTTTGTTGCACAGGAAGAATTGGATTCAGAAGGTAAAAATAACCAGGGAAGAAAAACAAAAAGGCAAACAGTTTACATTCATTTCCCAGTGTTCTTTCTTTGGGTGTAGCTGCTTCTGTCCATCCTTGATCAATTGGAACTGAGTTAGATCTTCTTTTTGTCCAAGAAATCCACTTCCATCAAAATATATCCTCATATAGTATCGTTGTTGAAGCGTATAATGACCTCCTAGTCCTACTCATTACATTCAGCATCAGTTCATGTAAGTCTCTCCAAGCCTCTCTGTATTCATCCTGCTGATCATTTCTTATAAAACAATAATATTCCATAACATTCTTATACCACAATTTACCCAGCCATTCTCCAATTGATGGACATCCATTCAATTTCCAGTTTCTAGCCTCTACAAACAGGACTGCCACAAACATTTTGGCACATACAGGTCCCTTTCCCTTTAGTATCTCTCTCTTTTTTTTTTTTTAAATAACTTTTTATTGATAGAACCCATGCCAGGGTAATTTTTTTACAGCATTATCCCTTACATTCACTTCTGTTCCGATTTTTCCCCTCTCTCCCTATACCCCCTCCCCTAGATGGCAAGCAGTCCTTTACATGTTGAATAGGTTACAGTATATCCTAGATACAATATATGTGTGCAGAACCGAACAGTTTTCTTGTTGCACAGGGAGAATTGAATTCAGAAGGTATAAATAACCCGGAAAGAAAAACAAAAATGCAAGCAGTTTATATTAATTTCCCAGTGTTCTTTCTTTGGGTGTAGCTGCTTCTGCCCATCTTTGATCAATTAAAGCTCTCTTTATCGAAGAGATCCACTTCCATCAGAATACATCCTCAAACAGTATCGTTGTTGAGGTATATAATGATCTCCTGGTTCTGCTCCTTTCACTTAGCATCAGTTCATGTAAGTCTCGCCAGTCCTCTCTGTATTCATCCTGCTGGTCATTCCTTACAGAACAATAATATTTCCATAACATTCATATACCACAATTTACTCAACCATTCTCCAATTGATGGGCATCCATTCAATTTGCAGTTTCTAGCCACTACAAAAAGGGCTGCCACAAACATTTGGAACATACAGGTTCCTTCCCCTTCTTTAGTATCTCTTTGGTATATAAACCCAGTAGTAGCACTGCTGGATCAAAGGGTATGCACAGTTTGATAACTTTTTGGGCATAATTCCAGATTGCTCTCCAGAATGGTTGGATTAGTTCAGAACTCCAACAATGCATCAGTGTCCCAGTTTTCCCGCAAACTCTCCAACATTTATCATCATTTTTTCTTGTCACCTTAGCCATTCTGACAGGTGTGTAGTGGTATCTCAGAGTTGTCTTAATTTGCCTTTCTCTGATCAATACTGATTTGAAACACTTTCATATGAGTAGAAATAGTTTCAATTTCATCACCTGAAAACTGTCTGTTCATATCCTTTAACATATGGAAAACTATTAACATAATTGATTTATCAGTAACAAAAATAGCAAAATTATATGATTATATCAGTAGATGCAAAAAAAGCTTTAGACAAAATACATTCATTCCTATTAAAGACATTTGAAAACATAGGTATAAGTGGATTTTTCCTTAAAATGATAAGATCCATCTACCTAAAAAACCATCAGCAAGCATTCTTTGTAATGGAGATAAGTTAGAAGCCTTCCCAATAACAACAAGAGTGAAACAAGAATGCCCATTATCACTCATATTACTCAATACTGCATTAGAAATGCTAGCAATAGTAATAAAATAAGAAAAATAGATGGAAGGAATCTGAATGAGCAATAAAGTAATAAAACTAATTTTTTTGCAAATGATATGATGATATACTTGCAAAATCCAAGAGATTCAACTAAAAAGCTAGTTGAAATAATTAATAATTTTAGCAAAGTAACAGGATATAAAATAAGCTCATGTAGATCATCAGTATTTCTATATATCATCAATAAAACTATTCAAAAAGAGTTAGTAAAAGATTTAAAATCCATTTAAAATAGTATAGCTGGGGCAGATAGGTGGAGCAGTGGATAGAGCACCAGCCCTGAAGTCAGGAGGACCTGAGTTCAAATTTGGTCTCAGACACTTAATACTTCTTAGCTGTGTGACCTTGGGCAAGTCACTTAACCCCAATTGCTTCAGCAAAAAAAATAAAAAAATCATATACCTGCCAAAACAAAATTCAGGAACTACATAAACATAATTATAAAATACTTTTTATACAAATAAAGTAAGATTTAAATAACTGAAGAAATAATAATTGTTCATGAGTACACAGAGCCAATATAATAAAAATAGCAGTTCTACCTAATCTACTTATTCAATGCCATCCCAATTACAGTTCCAAAAAACATTAGTAGAACTAGGAAAAATAATAGCAAAACTCATTTGAAGAAGAAAAGATCAAGAATATCAAAGGAATTAATGAAAAAAAATGTAAAGGAAGGAGATTTAGTAGTACAGATCTTAAATTAAATTATATTGTAAGACAACAATGATCAATCCATCTACTACAATTTAGTATGGCTAAGAAATAGAAAGGTAGATCAGCAGAGCAAAGTAGACTTAAATCATTAGAGTAACCTTATGTCTGACAAATGTAAAGATTTAAGCTTTTGGTATAGGAATAAACTATTTGGTAAAAATTGTTAGAAAAACTGGAAAGCAGTTTGGCAAAAATTGGGTATTGACCATTTTCTTATATCATTTACCAAGACAAGGTCAGAATGGATACATGGCCTAGCTGTAAAAGGAGATATCATAAGTAAATTAGAAGAACATGGAACATATTATCTAACAGACTTATTATGAACAGGAGAATAATTTATGAATAAACAAGAGTGAGAGCACTAGGAGATGTAAAATGGAAATGGTTCTGTACAAATAAAACCAATGCAGTCAAAATTAGAAAGAAAGCAGGAAATTGGGGGGAATTTTTATAGTTTCTCAGATAAAGATCCCATCTTGTTAAGATCCTTACAAAATGATAAGCCAGTTGTCTAATTTAAGCACCGTGTTTAGCAGTTGTCTAGTTCAGAGTTCACACCTTTCACACCTGTAAGAGTTCACACATTAGTTCACACATTAGCCTTCGAAATTCACAAGTCAGGATTCAATATAAGATTCACAAGTTCAGTGGAGGAGATTCACAAGTCAGGAACCCACAATCCCACTCTCTCAGAGGAGTCAACCTTTGAGTTCACACCTCTAAAAGAGAATATAAAAGGACAAGCACTAGAGACTTTTGGGAGATTGAGAAAACAGGATTCAATTGGGCAGAATGAAGGATTCAGACAGAGCTAGAGGCTGAAGCTGGCAGAAGCAAAGGACAAGCTGCAGGAGCTCTTGGAACCAAGGAGGGAGATAGGCCTCTAAGAAAACTAACTGGGATATTTTGGAAGAGACAATAAAAGGACTGGACTTTAACAGCTGGCTGCATTTGAGGTGGTTATTATATTGAACTGAAACTAAGGCTGCCTCCAGAAGCTCCCCAAGAAACCTGTTCCCAGAAAACAATCATATTTTAGAAAAGAAGAACATTACACCATCTTAAATATATAGAGAATCTTGTCAAATTTTAAAGAATATGAGTCATTTCCCAACTAGTAAATAGTCAAAGGATATGAACAGGAAGTTTTTCTATGAAGAAATCAAAATTATATATTGTCACATAAAAATTATTGATTAGAGAAATTCAAATTAAAATAACTTTGAAATTTTACCTTACACCTATCATATTGGCTAAAATTATAGAAGAGGAAAATGATAAATGTTGGAGGAGATATAGAAAAAATTGGGTAATCGATAAACTGTTTTTGGAACTTTGAATTGATCCAACCATTTTGGAAGATAATCTGAAATTATGCCCAAAGAGTTATAAAACCACATATATTTTCTTTTTTTTTTTCTTCTTTACTCCTGTACTTTTTTTTTAATATTTTATTTTATTTTATTTAATAATAACTTTATATTGACAGAATCCATGCCAGGGTAATTTTTTTTACAACATTATCCCTTGCACTCATTTCTGTTCCGATTTTTCCCCTCTCTCCCTCCACCCCCTTCCCTAGATGGCAAGCAGTCCTATATATGTTAGATATGTTGCAGTATATCCTAGATACAGTATATGTTTGCAGAACCGAACAGTTCTCTTGTTGCACAGGGAGAATTGGATTCAGAAGGTAAAAATAACCCGGGAAGAAAAACAAAAATGCAAGTAGTCCACATTCATTTCCCAGTGTTCCTTCTCTGGATATAGCTCATTCTGTCCATCATTGATCAATTGGAACTGAATTAGATCTTCTCTTTGTCAAAGATATCCACTTCCATCAGAATACATCCTCATACAGTATTGTTGTTGAAATGTATAATGATCTCCTGGTTCTGCTCATTTCACTTAGCATCAGTTCATGTAAGTCTCGCCAGTCCTCTCTATATTCATCCTGCTGGTCATTCCTTACAGAACAATAATATTCCATAACATTCATATACCACAATTTACCCAATCATTCTCCAATTGATGGGCATTCATTCATTTTCCAGTTTCTAGCCACTACAAAAAAGGCTGCCACAAACATTTTGGAACATACAGGTTTCTTCCCCTTCTTCAGTATCTCTTTGGGATATAAGCCCAGTAGTAGCACTGCTGGATCAAAAGGTATGCACAGTTTGATAACTTTTTGGGCATAATTCCAGATTGTTCTCCAGAATGGTGGGATTCATTCACAACTCCACCAACAATGCATCAGTGTCCCAGTTTTCCCGCATCCCCTCCAACATTCATCATTATTTTTTCCTGTCATCTTAGCCAATCTGACAGGTGTGTAGTGGTATCTCAGAGTTGTCTTAATTTGCATTTCTCTGATCAATAATGATTTGGAACACTCTTTCATATGAGTGGTAATAGTTTCAATTTCATCATCTGAAAATTGTCTGTTCATATCCTTTGACCAGTTATCAATTGGAGAATGGCTTGATTTCTTATAAATTTGAGTCAGTTCTCTATATATTTTGGAAATGAGGCCTTTATCAGAATCTTTAACTATAAAGATGTTTTCCCAGTTTGTTGCTTCCCTTCTAATCTTGTTTGAGATTAGTTTTGTTTGTACAAAGGCTTTTTAATTTGATATAATCAAAATTTTCTATTTTGTGATCAGTAATGGTCTCTAGTTCATCTTTGGTCACAAATTTCTTTCTCCTCCACAAGTCTGAGAGATAAACTATGTTCCTCTAATTTATTTATAATCTCATTCTTTATGCCTAGGTCATGGACCCATTTTGATTTTATCTTGGTATATGGTGTTAAGTGTGGGTCCTTGCCTAATTTCTGCCATACTAATTTCCAGTTATCCCAGCAGTTTTTATCAAATAATGAAATCTTATCCCAAAAGTTAGGATCTTTGGGTTTGTCAAACACTAGATTGCTATAGTTGACTCTTCTGTCTTGTGAACCTATCCGTTTCCACTGATCAACTAATCTATTTCTTAGCCAATACCAAATGGTTTTGGTGACTGCTGCTTTATAATATAATTTTAGATCAGGTACAGCTAGGCCATCTTCATTTGATTTTTTTTTTCATTAATTCCCTTGAGATTCTCGACTTTTTATTATTCCATATGAATTTTGTTGTTATTTTTTCTAGATCATTAAAATGTTTTCTTGGACACATATATTTTCTGACTCAACAACACCACTATTAGGTTTGTTTTCCAAGGTGTTCTGTGTTCTATATTATAAAATATTTATAGCAGCTCTCTTTGTGGTGACAAAGAACAGGAAACTGAGTGGATCCCCATCAATTAGGAAATGGTTGAACAAGTTGTAGTATTTGATTATGATAGAATACTAATGCTTGTAAGAAGTGATAAGCAAGTTGATTTTAGAAAAAACTTAGAAAGACTTACAGGAAATAATGAAGAGTGAAATGAATAGAACCAAGAGAGCATTGTATACAGTAATAGTTATACTATTCAAAAAAATAATTGTAAACAACTAAGTTATTCTGAGTATTATAAATACTCAAATCAATTATAAAGGACTTATGAAAGAAGATGCTATCCATTTCCAGAGAAAGAACTAAAAAACAAAAGTATGAGTAATATGGTTTTACTTGTAAAGATATGTATATGCATGTATACAAAGTGTACATACCAAAAATGGTAGCATTCTATAGTGTAAGTGGGAAGGAGTGTAACATAGTGTAGTATAGGGAAAAAAAGAGATAGCTTGGAAATTAAAATGTTGAAAAAAACCCAAATATTTTAAAGTCACTTCTGCTGTATAGAATGTCTCTCTCAGAGTAGGAAGTGGAGAGAGATGCTGGGGGAAGTTATGATTATGTAAAAAAAAAAAATCAGTAAAATATACTTAAAGCAAAAATTTAAAAATTAATGACAGAGCCTGAAACAAAAATTCTAAAGTTTGTGCTTTGTAAAGAGAATGATACTGTCTCGGTGAAATGGCTAAAGAATCAAGTATGTAGTTTCAGAAGACCTGGATAATATCTTTGTGAAGTTGGAATTTTCTAGGCTCTGGTTTATTTTTCTGTGGGCTGGCTGTAAGAGTTGAATTAGGTACTCTTTTGGTCTTTTCTAGATCTAAAATTTTATGACTCAACATTATTTCAGAAAGGCATTCAAGAGTACCATACTGAGTATGTATTCCAAAGAAATCATAAAAGAGGGAAAAGGACCCACATGTGCAAAAATGTTTGCAACAGCTTTTTTTGTGGTGGTAAAGAATTGGAAAATGAGTAAATGTCCATCAACTGGGTAATGGCTGAATAAATTATGATACATGAAAGTAATGGAAAATGATGAAGAGGCTGACTTTAGAAAGTTCTGGAAAGATTTAGATGAACTAATGCTGACCAAAACAAGCAGAACCAGGAAAACTTTATATACAACAACAGCAAGATTGTGTGATAATCAACTATGACATCTGATTCTTCTCAGCCATTCAGCAATCCAAACCAATTCCTATAAACCTTGGATGGAAAATGCCATCCATATCCAGAGAGAGAACTATGAAGGCTGAATGTAAAATCAACACATGCTATGTTTATTTTTGTTTGTTTGTTTTTTCTCTTGTGATTTTTCCCTTTTGTTCTGATTTTTCTCTCCCAGTATGATTCATGAGGAAATATGTTTAAAAAAAAAAAAAAAAAAAAAAAGAGTGTACATGTTTAACAACAACAACAACAACAACAAAATGCTTTTATAAGTAACTGGGGAGAGAAAAAAACATTGGGAAATGAAATGGACCACAACATAGCATTTATACTCTTTCTTTATTGTTTGTTTGCATTTTTGTTTTTTCTCCTCAGGTTATTTTTATCTCTTTTCTAAATCCAAGCTTTCTTGTGCAGCAAGATAACTGTATAAATATGCATACATATATTGTATTTAACATATATTTTAACATATTTAACATGTATGGGACTACCTAACATCTGGGGGAGGGAGTAAAGGGAAGGGGTGGAGTTGAAACAAAAGTTTTTGCAAGGGTCAATGTTGAAAAATTACCCATGCATATGTTTTGTATATAAAAAGCTATAATTTTTAAAATTAAAAAAAAAAAAGTAACTGGGGAAAATAATTTTTTTTTAAAAGGCATGCAAGAATGGAGAATTGGGTTTATAGTAGGAAGACCTGAATACAAGTATTGCCTCTGATAAATACTGGCTGTATATCACCTTGAGATTAGCCATTTAACATCTCAATGCTCTAGTAACTCTGCAAAGCTTTAAGTAGCAAAGGTGCCCACTTACATTAATAGATTTTCTTGACTTGGGAGTTCCCTAGATACAATGAAATCATAGGGCCAGTTATCCCTTAGGTTACTTAAGTTTCAGTTTTCTCATCCTAAAATTAAAACCATAACTCTTTGTTAAAATGGAAACTATACTATATTTAGGACCAAAGGACCTGGATTTCAGTCCTGGGCCTGATATTATAATTGAAATAATGACTTTGGATAAATTAGAAAATTTCTCTGAGCTTCAGTTTACTCATTTGTAAAAAAAAAAAAAAAAAAAAAAAAAAGATAAGGTTGGACCACATGTCCTTTAAGTCTCCTTTCATTTCCAGAGCTATGTGACACTGTGTTGAATCGCTTTGAAACTGTTTTTTTTTTCTTTATATTCCAAGTGCTTAGCATAGTTTCCCATATGGTAGGTACTAAAAAACAAATAAAAAAAAAAAACCTGCTTTAACTTAAAATTCCATTTCTTTTTGAAGATAGATCATGAGAATGCAAATATTAGCTCAATTCTTGGCCAAACTTTCTTCATATTTATGACTTGATGTCCCTGAAACAAAATCCTTAAGACAGTTGCTGACGAATTTATTTGGCTTTGTTTTGTTTTGATTTGATTTGTTTTGGGAGAGAGGATGAAAAATAATGTAACAGGATATTTTCCTTATTTCATTTACAATGATATATGTACATGTTGTCTTCCCCTTTAGAACAGAAAATCCTTGAAGGAAGGATTATCTTAATTTTATATATGCAGTATAGATTTTAGAACAAAGTTGATACTTTGTATATATTTTTAATTGGTTAATTGCTTTTTTATTTAACCCACTAGAAACACAATCAATTTCAGTTCCCAGCCGAGCTGACTGGGCATCTGAAGAAATAAACAGTATTTTTTCCTACTTTTAAATTCTCTCTCTCTTTCTCTCTCTGTCTCTCTCTCTCTCTCTCTCTCTCTCTGTCTTTCTCCCTCCCCTCTGTTATTTTGAATTATGTTAGGTCTTGTAAGCAACTCAAATTCTTTTAGAAACAGATGAGCATAAATTATTACAAAATTTTAAGAATTATTTAATTAAATAATATGTTATGGAATAATATTGTTCTGTAAGAAATGACCAGCAGGATGATTTCAGAAAGGCCTGGAAAGACTTACATGAACTGATGTTGACTGAAATGAGCAGAACCAGGAGATCATTATATACTTCAACAACAATACTATATGATGATCAATTCTGATGGACATGGCTGAGATGAGATGAGATGAACCAAATCAGTTTCAATTGTTCAATAATGTTCAAAAATGTTCAATAATGAAGAGAACCAGCTACACCCAGCAAAAGAACTATGGGAAATGAGTGTGGACCACAACATACATTTCTACTCCTTCTGTTTTTGTCCACTTGCATTTTTGTTTTCCTTCTCAGGTTATTTTTACCTTATTTCTAAATCGGATTCTTCTTGTGCAGCAAGATAACTGTATAAATATGTATACATATATTGTATTTAACATATACTTTAACATATTTAACATGTATTGGTCTACTTACTATCTAGGGGAGCAGGTGGAGGGAAGGAGGGGAAAAGTTGGAACAGAAGGTTTTGCAAGGGTCAATGCTGAAAAATTACCCATGCATATGTCTTGTAAATAAAAAGCTATAATTAAAAAAAATTTTAAAAATGCAAAAAAAAGCATTTAATTATTCAAAAAATCTATGATTTCATCAGTATGAGTATTTCTTCCATCAACCACAACACAGTTCCTGCTATAAGAAATCTTTTTCACATACTATTATATGCCCTGCCCCCTCCAAAAATCAACTGGTGACTAGCCTCCCACTAATGAATTTAGTTGGGTATATCCTTGGACAATAGACAAGAGACTCCTTAGATTATATTAGAGACCCTTTCAGCTTGATAGTATTTGCCATAGTTTATTACCTATTAATATAATCCTGAAGAATCTAAGGTATTCTCCATATCAGGTATCAAACCAGGGCTTTGGAAACTATAAACAAATAATAATTCTTGAATCCTTGAATAATCCTCCTTTTTCAAACTAAATTTACCTTTGAAATGAGCTAGTATGACACATTGTTGGTGGAATTGTGAATACATCTAGCCATACAGGAGAACAATTTGGAACTATGCTCAAAAAGTTATCAAACTGTGCATAGCCTTTGATCCAGCAGTGTTTTTACTGGGCTTATACCCAAAAAGATACTAAAGAAGGGAAAGGAACCTGTATGTGCCAAAATGTTTGTGGCAGCCCTGTTTGTAGTGGCTAGCAGCTGGAAGATGAATGGATGCCCATCAATTGGAGAATGGTTGAGTACATTGTGGTATATGAATGTTATGGAATATTATTTTTCTGTAAGAAATGACAAGCAGGATAAGTACAGAGAGGATTGGCAAGACTTACATGAACTGATGCTAAGTGAAATGAGCAGAACCAGGAGATCATTATATACCTCAACAACGATACTGTGAGGATGTATTCTGATGGAAGTGGATTTCTTTGACAAAGAGAAGATCTAACTGAGTTTCAATTGATCAAGGATGGACAGAAGCAGCTACACCCAAAGAAAGAACACTGGGAAATGAATGGAAACTGCTTGTATTTTTGTCTTTCTTCCCAGGTTATTTTTACCTTCTGAATCCAGTTCTTCCTGTGCAACAAGAGAACTGTTCAGTTCTGCACACATATATTGTATCTAGGATACACTGCGACATATTTAACTTGTTTAGGACTGCTTGCCATCTGGGGAAGGGGGTGAAGGGAGGGGAAAAGTGGGAACAGAAGAGAATACAAGCGATAATGCTGTAAAAAAAATTACCCAGGCATGGTCTCTGTCAATAAAAAGTTATAAAAAAAAGAAAGAAAGAAAGAAATGAGCTAGTATGTTAAGATATATTAATATAACTTTGGACCTGAACATGAAAAAAATAGCAAAGGAATTTGGGGGTTCCTAAGAACTAGTAAAAAAGACTTTGTTAAAAGATTTTGGAATACAATTCTATCCTTTCATCAACATACAGTTCTATCATAGTTGTTCCTTTAGTGTTTTGTTTATTGGATTCCATTTTGTTCACATTTTCCCCATCATTATCATCCTCTGAACAATCAACTCAGTCTGCGAAACTACAAAATGAGACATTTCTACCTCTTCGACCTTATAGCAAAGAGAGTGGATACATGATGGTTAAAAGAAAGGAGGGAGAAAAAATAAACATACCATCCTAGTAATTAAGGTTGGATGATTCCAATCAGCTTTGGACAATGGCAGGTGGTCTAAAAAGATATGGGGAGTGGTAGATAGGGCTTGCCTATGCCTCTGAAACAGAAGTTGGACTTAGCCCAGCAGTTAATAAGTATCTAAGGCTAAATTTGAACTCTTATTGTTGGCATAGCTCACTACATCATGAAGCTATCTAGGCTCCTGGAGGAAAAAATCTGTCCACTCATCTTCAAATGACAATTTTTTTTGGCCAACTTTCTTTTTGTAGATAGCAAGCAGATTAAGGTAGGTGAATTGTAGACTTAACAAATTTTGAAAATCTTGGGGTTTAAAACAAATGATTAGACCCAGGAAAATTAGCAGTCAGACTGATTTATCTACCCATAGAAAAATTCAACAAGTCTCCCCTCATATCCACCTGAACCAACCCAAAGCTTACTCTCTCCTTAAGTATCCTTGCTTTTGTCCCCCAGTCAAGATTGAAAAGAATGCATTTGAACTAGTTTATCCTAAGAAGTTAAATCTGCAATCCTTGGGTCTTTGCCTGAGCTGTTCCCAATACCTGGAATGTTCGTGTTCTCTCTCTCTCTCTCTCTCTCTCTCTCTCTCTCTCTCTCTCTCTCTCTCTCTCTCTCTGTCCCTCCCCCCTCCTTCAACAATATCAAAGAACAACCAAGATGTCCATCATTTCCTATAGGAAGTCAAAATACTTTTGTATTCATTCTCCATATATTTTCTATTTATATTCTTAGCTATACAGCCCAATAATACATAAGCTCCCAGAAGTCAAAGACTATTTTTGATTTTTGTTATCTCAGCAGTTAGCACATAAGGTGTAAAGAAGTAGTTGCTGAAGGCTATATGATGATCAACTGTGATGCAGTTGGTTCTTCTCAGCAATGTGGTCTTTGACTCAAGACAATTTTAATAGACTTGCATCCAAAGAGAGAACTGTGGAGACTGTGGATTGAAACATAGTATTTTCACCTTTTTGATAGTTTTTCTTTCTCATTGTTTTTTCCCTTTTGGTCTGATTTTTCTTGCACATGACAAATATGGAAATATGTTTAAAAGAATTGCACATATTTAACCTATATCAGATTGCTTGCTGTCTTGGGGAGAATGGAGGTAAGGGAGTGAGAGAGGGAGAAAAATTTGGAACACAAATCTTTACATGAATTTGGGAAAATGAAATACTATTGAGAAATTTGTTTTAAAAAGAGAGAGAGAGATGCTAAGAAGCAGTAAAGATATTTTATTTGAGAGCAATGACATCACAAAAAATAAAGAAATGTTTGATGAATTGAATTGGTACAAATTTCTTCTAAATTATTTTTTTCTCTTTTTTCAGTCTATCAGATTTAATGCTCCTTCCATCTCTCTTCCTCCACAAATGATTCATCTTGGTAGGATTAGACTTTTGTTTGATTTGTAAAGCCTGGAGATCAGAAGGAAGAGGAGACAGCAACTTGGTAATGAAATTAAAATAGACCACCTCCAGATTGAGATTTTTCTAGATGAGAAGTTTCATCAAAAAAGAGAATGACCATGGATAACTTATTTTTTCTTTGTTTTTAAGATTCAAAATTCACACTTGGGCGGAAAGAGAAATATTTGAGGAAATCTGTTTGTTGTCTTTGCCCAGACTTGTGATTTCATTAGTAGGAGTTCCAGATAAGGATTTTTCTTAACCAAGACAGCTTTATAGCTAGCTGCCAGGCAATTTAGGGTCTTAGAGAAATTCTGGAGTCTCTCTTACTCAGAGGCCAGCTCTCTAAGTAGGAGGCCATGCTGTCCTAATTGGGAGATTGGGGTGATATATAAACAAGAGATATAAATAAAAATTTTATAAAAAACCCTATTCTCCAAAAATATAAGCATTTGATATAGATTGTTTCACCTCTTTTACTCTGGTAAGGTTTAAAAAAATAAAAAAGGAAAGGAGGTATTGAAAATAAATACAGTTATAATGATACTGCATAATTCCACTTTTGTGGATTTTCTATTGGCAAATCAACTCTATCATTGTTCCTGTAAGGGAACTACTTTCCTAAAATCCCTCTCTTCTATCTCCACACTTTTTGTCATTTTTCAATGACAATGTGTTACAATTCTCCCTTGTAAGAAATAAATCTAGTCAAGAAAAAAAAAATTAATATGCTCACCATGACTAAAAATGTACCACCAAATGTACCACCAAAAATGTCTACAACAAGAGGTGGGTAGAATGCCTCACTATGAGTTTTGTGGACTCATATGACTGATCACTGCAGTGATCAGATTTACTTTAGCAGTACTTCCTGAGCTTCTTAGGAGTAGCCTGAATAAGAACTCTGAGCAATTAAAAGTAGATTCGTGGGAGGATTGTGACTGAAAAAGTAGGGACACCAAAGATAGGAAGAATTCCATTCCTGTTCACTTGAAAGGCTCTTACTAAGCAAGAGCTTACTAGGCACTGTGGGAATGAACTTTGGGAATGCTACTACAGGTCATCTTGAGTTAGAGAGGGGAGGAGGGGGATAAAAGAGAATCAACATTTATATAATTCTTACTATGTGCTTGACACTGTCTTAAGAAGTTTTCAAATAATCTCATTTGATCTTCACTACAACCCTGAAAGTATTTACTATTATTATCCCTTATAATAGTTTATAGTTGAGGAAACTGAATCCAAGAATTTATAATTTGTTAGATTGACACAATTATTGTCTGAGGCTGAATATGAACTCAGATCTTGACTCCAGGCCCAGCACTTTTTCCAAAGCGCTACCTGACTGCCATAGTGAGGAGTAAAGATAATTTCCTGAATCATGCACCAATTTTATTTTGTTTGTCCTTCTCTCCCAACATCACCTCTCAATACTTGCTCCAAACTTCTAAAAGTATCTTCCCCTTCAGCCATATTTTCCTTACATACAATGTAATACATAAATCCCCGAGACCACCAGGATTTAGTTAATCCCTTAGGTTCCTGAGGAGGACTTCGAAGGCTTTACGAAGTGAATTTTAACCCACAGAAAGAACGAAGCTGCTCGCTTTGTGGCGCTCCTCTCCAGCGGAAGAAAAGGTCGGGCCAATTCTTGTTTTCAGATTTGGAATCTAATCTATGTAGGGTCCGAAGAATGCGGAAGGTCTTCATTCCGCCCCTCTTCCCACCGCAGCTGCACTTAAGACAACCTAGACAAGACTAGACTACCTGAAAATGTAGGGTATCCTACAGCCAATTAGAGAATTTTCTAAATGCCAGGAACTCGTTTGGAGTCTGGAGGTACCAAGATAAAACAAGATTCTGTTCTCTTCAATCCTCTTTTCCCCGGTTTAATATAGCATAGAGCCATGGCTCTGTCTAAAATTATTAGGAAAACTTCAAAAGAAAGAGCAAAATTTCCAGCCTGCCAATGAGATACAGCCCCCAAAGGGTACCCAAATCTTTTCTCCTCCCATTTGCCTGAATGACTATGGCCCACCCACACCAGTGGAGCGGCTGGATCTCGTGAAGTGATATGCGATTATCCTGGCAAGCGCTCACGTAGGTAGATGGGGAAGCCCACCAAAGAAAGTATCTTTTTTTTCCCTCAACTTTCCACCAGTTTCTTAGGGTTTCTCTCCTCCCTCTTTTGTTTTAAAAACGTTAAGGGTACCTTACCTACATATTACATATTTAACTCAGAGAAAGAAATTAACTATCACTTTTTCAGAGAGGCAATTAGGCTTGCATAGTGGACCGATTGAGGTGTGTTCAACACCTTTTCTAAAAGGGCAACTCATTAATCAAGTCTTCGCCCCATTTCTACATCAACAAAACCCCAATAATAATAATAGCACCTCCTTCTGGGTAATGAGGCCGAGAGTGAAAAGAGAGAATGCCTCTAAAGTGTTTTGAAAACCCTAAAAGTAAGTGTTAACTATTATTACCTCATTTTCCCAATTAACCTTTCAATTATTTAGGTACTTTGAAGATGAAAATTGATGGACACCTTAAAACGTTTTTTTTCTAATTGACAATCTGGCTTTTTATTGTGTGTGTGTGTGTGGGGGGGGGTTGTTCATTCTCTCTGATAACAGGTTTTTTTAAGGTTACAAAGGACTCCCCTGGTACTATTTCTTTTGATCATAAATGAATAGTAAAATAGGCATACAAGTTTTATAATCTTTGTTTTATAAATGAGGGGCAAAGTGTGGCAATAGACTGATAGAAAGCAGAGATCTTCTGGAGAAGGAAATAGCAAACCAATCGAGTATCTTTACCAAAAAAACAAAACAAAACAAAAAACCTCAAATGGGTTTCATGACTGAACAATAACAAAATGTTTTAGTTTCTAAACATTTTTTTAAAACAGCCATGTTTTCATGTTGCAAGGTAATTAAAATTAGCTATTTGCAGATAATATGATAATATACTTAGAGAGCCGGAAAGAATAAAGGAGGGGCAGTTAGGTGGTGCAGTGGATAGAGCACCAGCCCTGAAGTCTGGAGAACTTAAGTTCAAATTTAACCTCAGACACTTAACACTTTCTAGCTGTGTGACTCTAGGCAAGTCACTTAACTCCAATTGTCTCAGCCAAAAAAAAAAAAAAAAAATCAAGGGAAAAAGTGGATGAAACAAATAACTTCAGAAAAGTTGCAAGACAAAATGTGCCCACACAAATCATTAGCATTTCTATATATTATCTATATGTTATCAACAAAACTCAGCAGGAAGAGATAGGGAAATTTCACCTAAAATAACCACAGATAGGGTAAAATATTTGAGATTCTACCTGCCAAGTCACACATAAGAACTATATCAACATAATTACAAAACATTCTTCACACAAATAAAGATTTAAACAATTGGAGAAATATTAATTGCTCCTGAGTAGGCTGAACCAATATAATGTAAATGACAATACTGCCTAAATTAATTTACTTAGTACTATAATAACAAAATTCATCTGGAGGAACAAAAGATCAAGATTTTCAAAGGAATCAATGAAAAAAAATGTAAAGGAAGGAGGTCCAACAGTACCAGATCTCAAACGATACTACAAAACTGTAATCATCAAAACTGTTATTGAATAAGAATTAAGAGTGGTTGGTCAAGTGAATAAATTAGGTATACAATTTACAGTAGTAAATGAGCATAGTATACCGGGTTTATCAAATCCAAAGATATCAATTATCTGTGCATGAATATTTGACAGAAATTGAAAGAATTACTGGAAAGTAGTCTGGGAAAAACTAGACATAGACCAGTATCTTATATTACAAAGCCAATTTCAAAATGGGTACATGATTCAGAAATAATGTGTGATGATATAAATTAATTAGAGTAGCATGGAAGAAAGTACCTATCAGATCTATGGATAAGGGAAGGGTCTGTATCTAAATAAGAGATGGAGAGGTTCATAAAAAATGAAATGGATAATCCTGATTATGAACATTTTAAAAGTTTTTGCACAAAGAGAACTAATACAGCCAAAATTAGAAGAAAAGCAGGAAAATGGAGAGGAAATTTTGCAGCAAGTTCTTCTGATAAAGATCTCATTTCTCAAATCTATAGGAACTGAGCCAAATTTATAAGAATAAAGACCATTCCCCAATCGAGAAATTGTTAAAGGATATGAACAGGCAGTTTTAAAGGAAGAAAGCAAAATTACCAATAGTTATACAAAAAAAAAAATTATCTGAACCATTAATAATTATATAAATGCAAGTTAAAACAACTCTAAGGTGGCACTTTACACCAATCACATTAGTTACGATAACAGTAAAGGAAAATGAAATGACAAATGCTGCAGCAATGTGGAAAAATTGATACCTTAATGCCTAGCTTCTTAAACTAGTTTGCAACCCCATTTGAAGTCTTGTAACTGAATGTGGAAGGTTACAAAATTATGATTTATTATAAGTAAATGTTTGATTTGTATACCTATTTTATATTCCTATATATCTGGGGTCATGTAAAAATTTCTCGAGTGAAAAAGGGTCTCAAGTCTTAAACTTTTTAAGAAACCCTGCACTGGTGTATTGTAAATTGGGCTGTGAATTAGTCTAACCATTCTAGGGTTAATTTAGAACTATGTCCAAAAAGTTTTAAAACTATATATACTTTTTGATTCAGAAATACCACTATGAGGTCTATACCCCAAAGAGATAAAAGAAAATGGGAAAAAGATTCATGTATACAAAAATATTTATTAGTTTTTTTGTTGTGTGATGGCAAAGAATAAGAAACTGAGAGGATGCCTATCAATTAAAGAACAGTTGAAAAAGATATGTTATAAGAATATGATGAAATATTATTGTGCTGTAAGAAATGATGAAAGGCAGGGTTTCAGAAACCTAGAAAAACATATGAACTGATGCACAGTGAAGTGAACAGAACCAGGAGAATGTACATAATAACAGTAATATTGTAAAGATAATCAAATGTTTAAGACTTAACTCTAATCAATGCATTGATCCACCATAATTCTAAAGTACTCATAATGAAAACTAGATAGATGTACCCTGTGTGCAGACTGATACATGTTTTCTTTTTCCTGTTTTCATTATTTTTTTCTAGAACCTGGCTAATGCAGAAACATATTTTGCATAACTTCATATGTTTAATGTACATTGTATTTTTGCATTCTTAATGAGAAGTGGAGAGGGAAATTGGAACTGAAAATTAAAAAAAAAATTTTTAAAGGTAGACAATTGACTCATCACTGTTTTCTTTGCGATAGAAAGGTGGAAAGAGGTCAACAGTACCATTTCTAAGCAATGCCACTCATTCACCCTTATTTTTTCTCCCAAAAGCCTTCTGAAGGACATTCATTTCACATAATTGAAGTATCAACTATATATACATTATTCAAAGAAAAAAATGGAAGTATCTTACCCTTCAGGGGCATTATATTCTATAGGGAGGATAAATCTTGTACACAGATAGATATAATAGATCATTTGAGAAAGGAGAGATCACTAACAACTGATGATTAAAGATGGCATTTGGGGAACTTCACAAAGGGGTTAGCTTCTCAGCTGAGCCTTAAAGAAATAAAATAATTTTTAGAAGTGAGGATGAAGATAGATTTCTTTACAAGTGTAATTCACTTTATGCAAACACACGGAGGTGTATGATGAAGTATCTACTCTAAGGAACAACTAATCCTACAGTCAGAAATTTAGAACATCTGAAAAGGATTAATATGAAACCAGTTTGAAAAAGTAGGTCAAAGTCAGGTTGTAAAGAGATTTTTTTAAAAAGGGAAGGAGGAAAATGGGAAAATTTCCCCCTGAATCTTTCTCTTCTCACCCCATTTCACCCAGTTCTTCACATTTCCAAATACACAAAACACAATCATTTCAGTTTTTAACATAGGAGCTTAGGTGACAACAGAATATCCAAGTGGAAATACTTTGTAGGCAGATGAGACTTAGGAATAGTTCTCAGAAAGGATAATATTCGTTGATAGTCATCTGCAAATCATAAGCATAGAGGACACCATTGAAACAATTGTATATGGATAAAACTGTTGGATAAAAGTATTTATAGGAGGAGAAATGCTACTACAAAGTCCTTTTGGAACTTCGGTTACTAATTCAATTCCATTCAAGAAAGAAGTAAAAATTGAAATCTATTATTCTGGAAAAATAAGGGAAGTCCCTTAAAATCCCAGATAGATATTTTTACTTGACTCTACTTAAAAAAAAGGACAAAAACTATTCATCCATTTATTTATAGAGAGAGCTTTCCTGAGGGGGGGCACACAGCTGTTTGATATAAAGTTTCTGCATTCATTAATAATAGTTAACAAACATAACTTCAAGATTCCCCTTCCTTTTTTTTTTTCCACTGAATTTTTCTCATTACACTACTACCATAACTGAGTGAAGCAGGCAACTATTACTAATATTTCTTACAAATGTCTTCTTTCTTAGAATATAAACTCCTTAAGAGCAGAAATAATATGGGATTTTTTTTCCTGCCTTCTTTTTGTTTACTCAGCAAAGTCACTTGTATATAGAAAGTGCTTAATACATGCTTCTTTCTTTTCTTCTTTTTTTAAATAAACAAAAAATGGAAGCAGACACTCAAAAAAATTACCTATATTGGTTAACAAACAAAAAACAAAAACACCAGAAAACTGAAATTTGAATGCAGATTTCTGAACTATAAATTGGGGGGTCCTTTCCTCTCTATTACCAACTACCTCTACTTTACCTTTTCCCCTCTAATTAGGACTATATATAGACCAATTAAGAGCGGAAAAGTTTGTCTAATATTGTGTTTTATATTGTGGTCGTGAAGCAAGGCTGGAAATCAGGTAATTAAACTTTCCCAACGTGGAGGAAATTAAGTCCCACAAGAAGTTAATGACTTTCCCACAATCATGGAGTTAAAAGAACCCAAGCTTCTTGTCACCTAATGCTCCACATTATTTCATTTGCAACACTTTCTTGCCTCCTCAGATTACACAAAGATAAATGAATAATTAAAATAACTGAAAGTAAAAAGAACTTACACATATAGCTGCATCTAAGGACCTCATCCTTGTCTTAAAATGCAGTTCAAAGAATGAGAATTAGCCAATCATTTCAGTGTCAGTCCCTGTTAAGACCAGTATTTGCTACATGTCCTCTGTTGAGCCTTGTAGTGCACCAAAAGGTGCACCTAATAGAAATATTTACATTGTACTCAAGAGATGTGCCCCTAAGAGTGACATAATACAAACGTATCATCAATATTATTAAGAAATCTGAGACTCTCACCCCAAGCCAAGTACATATTCTATTCTTTTTAGTTGCTATCCATTTTTTGTAAATAATACTTGAGTCTCAGGTGCTTAGATCCCTTTCCTGAAATAGGTGAGGAAAGCCTAAGGTTAAAAGGGAATAGAGGATTTGTTGAAGAGTCCATTGAGACGGAACTGTGATTTTGGAGAAAACAGACACACCATTTATACTCCGAGTTTCAGTTTCCCTTTGTAAAACAAACACAAAAATCTGTTAAAAAAAAAAAATCTTGCATTCCCATATCTTACGGGGCCTCTTTAATTATCATTATCTAGTTCTAGATACATAGGTTTGAACTCTAACTGCAAAGGACGTACAATTCCTAATGCGCCTGCCCCACCTCTTAGGGGACAGCTTTTCGAGGACTCCAAGGTCTTCAAGAGAGCGGATTGGCCGTATCCCAGAGGCTCCGCCCCTCTTCAACCGCCAGCCAATCGTTTCCTCAGGCAGTGACCAGGCCTCAGAGGGGCGGAGGCAGGTCTCGGGTATGTAAACGCGGGCCTCGTGTCGGAAAGGCAGGGCCCAGTTCACTGCTGGACAGAGCTTCGGTTCCTCCCGGCTCTTCTGCCTCTGGGGAGGCTCCTACCATCGACCACAGGAGAAACCAGACGCCTTCCCCTCTAACTAACACCTTCTCGCTTATCCTGCCATCCCCCAATCCCACCCCAACTCCCGCAATGTCCACCAAAGAAACTTACAGCAACAGCGCCTCTCGCAACCCCAGCGCCGCCTCTCGCGGCCCAGCCCCTGACAAGAAAACGCCCACAGCGCCCCCTCGGGCGGCGGGCGGCAGTGCAAGGGGGCGGGGAGGTGGCGGTAGCTCCCGCGGAGGCTCCCGAGGGCCCTCCGGAACCCTTGAGTACCGGGCCCGAGGCTCCTGCTACCGGGAAACGCCGCTCTGTTTTAAACTCGATAGCTCCGTCGTCGGGGCGGTCATAGGTAAGGGGCAGGTGGGGAGCATCCCGGGGCCTCGGGAGGGCAGGGTCGTCTTCTTGGCCTTTGCAGAGTCCAGGCCGGCCGGAGGAACCCGGCTGGGAGGGTTTGACTCTGGACACTCGAGAGTAAAATACCTGCCCCGAAGGTTAAAACGTGCTAGTGGATTGGAATGGAATCGATATAGGATTTTATGCTTGAGCTTAATAAATCCTTTACTTGATGAATAGCAGAGCTCGCATTGGGTGGGGCCTCCCTGCCTTCCCTCTATTGGCTTAT
This sequence comes from Antechinus flavipes, assembly GCF_016432865.1. NCBI lineage: Eukaryota > Metazoa > Chordata > Mammalia > Dasyuromorphia > Dasyuridae > Antechinus > Antechinus flavipes. The sequence goes on from NC_067401.1 coordinate 241,562,841, forward strand.
GAACCTGGGCTCCCTTTGATCCCTTTCCTGAGCCGGGGTCCCCAGCTTCCTTTAGGATTGTCCCAACTCCAAATCATCCCCTGTTCTGCTCCTCCCCCACTCTCAACCCAGCTTTCTTGGGGGCCGCTGTAGGGTAGCAAGTGGCGGAAGAAGATAGATGCCTAACCTGGATAAAGAAGAGACCCGAGTTCTTTCTAAAAAACGGATTGTAAACTTTGAGATTGGACCCCTACCGCCCATATTGTCTGTAAACTTTAAGCATGGCACCCTTACTAGCTATTGTTAAATAAACTTTTAAGCGTGGCACTCTTAGGGTCTCCCTTGTCAATACACTTTAAGCTTAAACCTTTACTTGTTCCTCTAGTCAGAAGAGTGCCTTCCCTAGTCCAATCCAGGTTTACCCCCAAAGTTGTCATATTTTTATGTTTATATTCAGAAGATGTTGGCTGTTAACAGATTAGGATGTTTATCCTTCCCTAGGGTTTTTATATTTTAAACCTAAAGACTAAACTTGCAAGCCTTTAAAAGGAATTGTTCAGTTTTAGACAAAATAACAAAAAGTAGAGGGAAGATTTGTTATGATCAAAAAGAACTGATTCCAAGTCCCAGCTCATTTCCTTACTACAGTTGTGACTTTAAGCAAGTCATATAAACATCTAATCTTGATTTCTCTTAAAGAGAGAAAGACAAACTAGATAAAACAAACTCTTAATTAATAAAAATCGGCTTTTCTCCTATCTCTCTCTCTTCCCGCAATGGGGAAGCAAAAAAACCAAAATCCATTACCAAAAAAATCTACGTTCAGATTTGATTAGCTTTTTTAGGAGGTGATAGTTTATTATCTTTTAGTTATAGATTAGTTATAATCTATAACCTTTTAAACTATTCCAAAAGAGTAATGTAATCCCTTTACCAATCCAATCCAGCAAGCTTGTATTAAACCTAATTTCTGAGGAAGGCACTGTTTAGGCAAAAAAAAAAAAAAAAATTTAAAAAAAAACCCTCAACCTTTACTAAAATTATTTTTCAGGACTGGGAAGGAAAAAAATAAATGCAATATGAAAGCCAAGTAAAATAGCCCCCAATTCCACAAATAGAAGTTTGATCTTTATTTCACCAGGTCATATTTTGAGATATCAGAGAAATGTTTGTTCATTCTCAAAAAAAAAAAAAAAAAAAAAAATATTTGGGTCTCCCCAAATATACTTTAGGTATAAGTGATGGCAGAGGAAGGAGAAAGTAGAAAGTAGAGAGTTCCTAGAATTTAACCTAATAATCTTATATACCTTATATAATTAGCCCAACAAACTGTCCAAATCTTATTCTTATTTTGTATAATTTATAAATGTTTTAACAGGTCGGGGTGGAGCAAAAATAAAGGAAATTCAAGAATCAACAGGTTCTAAAATTCAGGTAAATGTTAATTTTGATAATCTAGAAATGAAAGTTCTGGAATTTGGGATTTCAGAAAATCTAATCATCATAGCTATTTGAAGTATGAGCCTACAAAAGGAATCGGCATAAAGTTGCTGATGAATTTTAAAAGTGCAGACTGGCAACCTCCAATTCTACTTTAGTAGCTTTGCTACTTTTAATCATTTGTCATGTAATTCTTTGCATTTTTATGGTAGTGTAAGCATCAAATTGCCTGCACAGATAGTATTTCATTGTGTTCTTCACTACGCCTGTGAAGCAGAAATTCAACTTGATTTATAGGTGAAACTTGAAAGGTTGTCTAAGATCATATGGCAACCACATGAAAATACTCTCCAAATCAGTAACAATAAGAGAACTGTAAATCAAAATCACCTCATATTCTGCAAACTGGCAAAATTTATCATTGTTGGAGGGCTTGTAAAAAGGCACAGACATTGTCTTTCAAATGGTATAGCCATTTTGGAAAACAATTTGAAATTATGCAAATAAAGTGACTAAAATGTCCCAGAGACTCTTGTAATAGACTTAGACCCCAAGGAATTAGTAAGGGAAAAAAATCCCCCATACCCCAAAATATTTATAGCAGAACTTTTTGTGATAGCTAAGAATTGAAAACAAAGTAAATGCCTATCAGCTGGGGAATGGTTAAACAAATTGTGGCACATAACTGTAATGCAACATTACTGTACTATAAGAAGTGAGTTAGGTGATAAAAGCTGGAAAAAGCTAAATTAATTGATGCAGAGTGAAATGAGGAAGGATAAAGAGACTAATATATACAGTAACTACAACAATGTAAATAAAAAGACCATAACAATACTCCCCCAAAAAAGTAAATGTGACAGAATTATAAAGACTAAATAGTACCCAGATGAATCAATATGAAAAGATGTTCCCATCCTATGCCTTTATGGAAGTGCAAGGTCCAAAGTGTTACATATATTTTCAGATTTTCTTGATGGGATTTTTCATTTGAACTGTCTTTTGTTTTCCTCTTGAAAAAAAATATGGTTTGTAATATGGAACAGTTTGGGGAGAGGAAAAGGATGTCATACATGGGGGATGCTGTGGTGATTCAGAAACAGAAAATACTAATTAAAAAAATTTAAACTTATATGGCTAGTCAGGTGCTCTGCCTCTGTGGTACATGATCTCTTCCCTTTACCTATCTTAAAAGATAGGGGGAGGCCTTCTAAAAAGCTTTCATCAATATCTTTTTGTTATTGCCTTGTCAACTGAAATGATATTCTCATTTTAATTGATCATTATATTATTCTGAAGCACTTAAAAAATTCTACTTTCATGGAAAAGTTCTATTAATATTTACTTTATTAGATGATACAGACCTTATTCTAGGTCCATCTTAAGTAACTATCTTGTTTAACTATTAGAAATTAGAAGATGAATCCAGGATATGAGCCAAGAGGGCTTCTGAAACGTGATAATCCTGGTCCACTAAAACCTTTATTATATTTACTTAAATTTTTTTTTACCATTCTGAATTTGGACATTTATGGGCATAAGAAGATTATGATTATTGCTGTCTTTCCATATTTTTAGATAATAAAGGGGGATCTAGAGTCAGAAACCAGAATATACGGCAACAAGGAGAACCAGAAATCAGCTAAGTTAATGATAGAGGAAATAGTAAAAAAAATAGAAAAGTATTCTAAAGAAGACACAAAAACTGGTAAGTTAATTGTGTATTACAAATCTATGTAAAATAACTGCTCTACAGGATTCTTTATTTAGGAAAAAAAAAAAAGCCATTAAGTAAATTTTCAACAGTTACTGACGTTAATAGCTATAACATTTACTCTTTTCCCCAATACTCCTTCTCTAATAAATTCAATGAATCGCTAATCTTCCAGAGATTTTCCCAGTTTCTTTAGTCTGTCCCTTGCTTTAGTATTATACTTAGGGATGAAGCATTTATTGAATGCCCTACTGTATGTCAGGCATTGTGCTAAGGGTACTTAAATATTAACCTAATTAACTTACTATTAAATATTAAGATCCTCATAATAACCCTTGAGATTGGTGCTGTTGTCTCCATTTTACAGTTGAGAAAATTGAGACTGAGTATAATCTGCCCATAGTCACAAAGCTAGTAAATGTCTGTGGTCAAATTTGAACTAACGTCTTCCTGACTACAGACTCAGGAGTCTGAGTCATCCAACTTCCTTAGTTGAAATTATGTTGGCTGTCGTAAAAAACATGACATTTGTAACTTTGTAATTATATCCACAACTACTCCCCAAATTTTGATCTGAACAGACTTAATCATGTTAATGACCAGCAAAATAAAGCACCATTACATTTATATGATATATAAAGTTGTAAAGTCATATGAATATAATCTATTTTTGTACAAACTTAATCATGTTTTTAATAAGCATTAAGTCTTTGATACATAGTATTGCTTTAGGGTTCAGGAAGATAGAAAAGCAGAAATATGTTCTGTTATTATTTCCTAGGTTCATATCCTGCCTGTGATCTTATCACCTATGTGACCTGAGGCTAGTCACCTTGAACCTTAGTTCCTTTAGAATTGGATGATCTTGTTGACCTCTAAAGTTCTATAGCTATGACCTCATGACAAATATAATAGTTACTGTATTATTTGTACAGTCCATCTCACTGGGTTCTTACGGGCATATTTAGCATCTTTAAAATTCTATAGAAATAGGAGTTCCTGTTATTTTTTTTAAGGGTTTTCACATATACCAAATTATTCTCAGAATCAGATATGTACAGTTACCAGACTATTGTTTAGATGAGAGAAATGAGGTACACAAAATTAGTTGATTAAAAAAAAGCTTAAGTTTGTTAGACATGTATGTTTAACATGAGAATAACAAATTTAATTACACTAATTTAAAAGAGTTGTCCCTTAGTTCCATTAGAGTGATAAAAGATGATATTGTCTAATTCACATTTATATAGTGATTTTAAGGTGTATAAAGTGCTTTTCTTATACCCCTGAAAGGTAAGAATTATAATCAGTAAGTGCTCTTCTCACTTGTCAGAGAGAAAACAAACTATGGCAGGGTAGCTAGGTGATGTAATGAATAGAGAATATCCCTGGAGTCAGAAAGACCTGAGGTCAAGTCCAGCCTCAGACTCTTACTAGCTGTATGACCCCAGGCAAATCACTTAATCTAAAATTCCCTTTCTCAGCACCCGCCAAACTCAACCTTGAAGAATGTTTGTTATTCTTTCCACATTACCTACTTTTTACATTAAAAAATTTATCTTAGAAATCATCATTAACACTTTATATTGAACTAGTAAATGTAATTTATATTGAATAGTTTTCTCTTTATTAGTAAATTGAAGACAATGTTTATGAAAGCAGAAATTGTTACAAAACAATTTTTTTAAACTTCTGATGACTTTGCCTTAACATCTCTGCATCCTGAAGGAAACCCTCTGAAATCATCCTGTAATGAAAATGGCCCAGAGAAAAAAGTTCCAGTAATTGATTGGGAGGCTATTAAACAGGACCATCTCCACTACATTAAAACAAAATGGGACGGTTAGTACAACAAACATTCCTTGTGATTTTTGTCTTAAATGCAAATAATAATTCTGGTAAAATATGCTTCTTTTACCATTATTGAAGAACTCTCTATTGAATAAGGAATAGAAACAGTTTTATAGGACATGATCTTATTTTAATTCTTTGTACAAGTTGCTTACTAAAGGATAAGGCAGTCAATAGCTGACTATTATGTGATAGGACTACTGTGACTTTCTCTAATTCTTTTTTATAAATAGTTTATGGGCATGCATGCATATGTGAGTGTGTGTATATTTGTATGTTAGTAATTCAGGTAGTGACTAATAGTATATAAATTTAAGAAGAGAACTTTGGAAATGCAGACCTGTGATTTAATTGGTGTAAAGAATTCTTGTTACCAAAGCAGGTCTTACATTTACATTCTGATTTATAGTGTTAGCTGCCTAAGACACTGGGAGATTGTGTTTTTCACAGCTAGGTCCACTCTGTATATAGTTTTTCCTCAGCTCCTGGCAGGTTTTCTATTCAATATTTACTGGACCTCTCAGTCTGAGGTCATATTAATAGAGTCTAGATAAGGAAGAAACTGCCCTATCTTCTTTGGATTGGTTCTGGGATCTGAATTTGAAAAGGTAAGATAAGCTAATATAATAAAAATGACAATTCTCCTTAAACTAATCTAGTTATTCAATGCCATCCCAATTAAACTACCAAAAATTACTTTATTGAGCTAGAAAGACAGTAATCTACTTGGAGAAACAAAAGGTCAAGAATATCAAAAGGATTTGGGTGGAAAAAATTGTAAAGGAAGGAAGTTTAGCGATACCAGATCTTATATTATTTTGTAAAGCAGTAACTATCAAAACTATCTGATACTAATAACTAAGATATAGAAAGGAGGATCAGTAGAACAGAGCAGACATGCAATACACACTGATTAATCATAACTTTGTATCTGACAAATTTAAACTTTTGGGATTAGACTATATTATTTGGTAAAAATTGGAAAGCAATTTGGCAGAAATGGGTGTAGACCAATATATTAAAACGCATATCAAAATGATATCAAAATAGATATAAGACATAAATATAAAAGGAGATATCATAAGTAAATTAGAAGAATATAAAACATATTGCCTATCAGACTTATATATAGAAGAATTTATTAATAAACAGCAGATAGAGAGCACTGTGAGATGTAAAATGGATGACTTTAATTACATTCAGTTAAAAAGGTTTTGTACAAATAAAATCAGTTTAGCCAAGATTAGAAGGAAAGAAAAAGGTTTGGAAGAGGTGGAATTTTATAGGCAGTTTCTCAGATAAAGGTCTCATATCTCAAATATGTAGGAAATTTGTCAATTTTTAAGAATATTAGTCATCCCCAAATTGGTAAATGGTTAAAGTATATGAATAAGTGGTTTTCCCATAATGAAATCAAAACTATATATATTGTATGAAAAAATGTTCTAAATTATTATTGAGTAGAGAAATGCAAATTAAAACAACTTTGAATTACCATCTCACATCTATTAGGCTAAAATGATAGTAGGGGAAAATGATAAATTTTGGAGATGATGTGGAAAAATTGGAACATTAAACTATTTTTGGAACTTTGAACTGATCACAACCATTTTAGAAAGCAATCTGGTATTATGCCCAGAGAGTTATAAAACTCTGTATACCCTCTTGACCCAACAATATCAATATTACCTCTGTTTTTCATAATGATCTAGGGGGAAAGGAAAACTTTATATATATATATGTCCTAAAATATTTGTAGCAGCTTTCTTTGTGTGGCATAGAACTGGAAATTGAGGGGATACTCATCAATTAGGAATGCCTGAACATGTATATCATTATAATGGAATACTGCTGTGCTGTAAGGAGTGATAAGCTGGTGAATTTTAGAAAAACATAGAAAGACTTGCATAAAATAATGAAAAGTGAAGTGAGCAGAACCAAGAGGACATTATATGCAGTAACAGCAATACTGTTCAAAGAATAATTGTAAACAACCAAGTTATTCTGAGTACTATAAATGTTCAAGTCAATTATAAAGGACCTGTGAAGGAAGAGGCTATCCATTTCCATAGAAAGAGCTGATAAACAGAAGTTTGCATGTTATGGTTTTACATTTATTTATAAATTTTTTTGTGTCAAGTGGTAGCTTTCTCTAGTGTGGGATTGAGAGGGAGACAGATAATTTGAAATTAAAATGTAACCAAAATAATTTAATTAAAAAATGAGAAATCTAAAAAAAAAAAAGAAAAAAAAAAGGTAAAGTAACAAGAATAACGAATGGATTAGGAGCCATGTCATGGGAACATTGAAAGAACTACAGAAGAGAAGGTTTACTGAGTTCTTCAGATATTTAAAGAGTTGTTATATGAAATAATTATTCTAAACTCCAGAGGATCAGAGGAAAATTAACAATCTTTTAAACAAAGCATTCTCAAAGTAGATACCTTGGAATTATTCAGTGTCAAGTAGAGACTAGATGACCATTTGACATGGTTGGTAGAGAAGTAGTTGCTAAGCAAGGCAGGATTGACTGTTACATTAGTTAATTTCTCTGATCCATTCTGATTCCATGATTATTATGAATCAATACTTTTGCAAAGTATGATAACTATAATTGAGTCAAATTATAAAATGATTGAAAACGTCACACTGAAGGGATTTACTTTCCTTTACTGAGCTTGATATCCAGTTGAAGCTGTGGTAATCTTCTACATATTTAGGCACTTATATTTATATATATATCTTAATTCTAATTAGAATTCCCAAATACTTTGACTAATGGAGTACTTTTTTTTTTCCTCCCACCAAGGTCTTCCCCCAATTAAGAAAGATTTCTACATAGAATCTTCAAAAACAAAATTAATGTCACAAACACAAGTAGATAAGTGGAGGTAAGTAAATTTTATATATGGAAGTACTTTGAGTAAACTCACTGGTTGTTTGTAGTTGCTTTAAATGTATCAGGGAAATCAAATGCCAGCAAATTGAACTGGAAAATGTGGCATAATCCCACCTTTACAATAATTAAAACTGTCAGCCTGAGAATAAAGTGATAATTATCACATAGGCTAATAAGAACTTCTCAGATCTACCTTAGAGTAATTGGGAGTGAAAATCTTATAGTATCCATTATATGCATTTTTAAAATATCTGTCAAAATTATAACATCTTTGCAGATACAGCTTTCTTTAAAATATATCATTATTTGTAAACACAATTTTCATTGGTCCTGTTATACTCTCTTTTAATCTTTGTCAAAGAAGATAGGAATTTATGATTCTATATGCAATCTCTCTTTTAAACTCATTTATATTTGAATATGTAAGTTTTCTTGATGGTGTATAATCTTTAAACATAAGAGAAGAATGGGTCAATACTTATTCCTACACCAGATTAGTGAATTCTAAAGGGACTGTGCTATTAATCTTTCTCTTTTTCCTGTAAAGGGAAGAAAACAATAATATAATGTGTGATGACTTAAGAGAAAATGAAAAACGTATAATTCCCAATCCAGTATGTACATTTGAAGATGCATTTGATCATTATCCTGATGTTATGGCTAATATAAAGAAAGTAGGTTTTACAAGACCTACACCTATCCAGGTATACTACATACAGCTCAATATATTGATTAGGTATAATATTTGGAGGCGGGAGAAGATAGTTGTAGTGGGGAAATCACATTAAAAACTGTAATTTGGTTTTAATGCTTGTCATTTTTTTCAGTCACAAGCATGGCCAATAATATTAAAAGGAATTGATCTAATTGGTATTGCCCAAACTGGCACAGGAAAGACTTTAGCCTATTTAATGCCAGGATTTATTCATCTTGATTTACAGCCACGGTAAGAATTCTTCTTTTTATGTTTTAAGAATGTGATAGGGGCAGCTAGGTGGCGCCGTGGATAGAGCACTGGGCCTGAAGTCAGGAGGACCTGAGTTCAAGTCTGGCCTCAGATACTTAACACTTCCTGGCTGTGTGACCCTGGGCAAGTCACTTAACCCCGATTGCCTCAGCAAAAAAAAAAAAAAAAAGAATGTGATAGGGGTTTTTTGTTGGAGATGGTTTTTTAAAGATAGGACTAAGCTTTCATAATTAGTGAATTAATCTAAAGTCAAGTCTTAAGGTACACTTGCAATCTTTCCAGCCAGGTATAATTTAAGGCGTTTGTAGCTAGAAAATTTGAGACTCTACAGAAGTAATTAGGTAAATAATTGAAATATTTGTTTTGTACTTTATTTAATATTGTTCTCCATTTACATTCAAAACATTTCTTTTTACATTTGTTTTTAAGATTTTGGAGTTCTAGATTCTCTCCCTTATCCCCACCCACAATTAAGAAACCACATGTGAAGTTATGCAAAACATTTCCATAAAAGTCAAATTGTGAAAGAAAACATAGATCTCCCACCCTAATAAAAATAAAAACCCTTGAGAAAAAAATTAAATTTAAAAGAGAGAATGCTTCAGTATATATTCAGATACAGTTTCTTCTATGGGTATAGATAGGATTTTTCATCATAAATCCTTCAGAGTAGTTATGGAATATACTGTTAGGGGCCAGAACTCTGAACTTGAAACAGAGGATTCTTACAAGGTACTAAATCAGTGGAATTGATAGAGACAATAGTTATCTAATTTAGCATGTTTCAGTATGATTGATTTACTCCTACAAGGAGATGTTATGGGCCAGAACTTAAAATAAGGTACTAAATGGAATTGAGGAGACAATGGTTAAATCTAGTTTAGCATTAATTTAATCCTACAACAAATAATAGTTTCCTAGTGATATAATGATTGGTGTATACTCATTGTGGAGGATAAGAAAGAGAAAAGCACATTAGAAGCTCTTGGAGGCTGAGACAGATTCATTTCATTGTCCACCTTTGTGGTGGCTGCAGGCTGAAGCACAAATCTTTGGATTCAGAAAGATTCAGAGAAAGAGGCAGGAATTCAAGCTCTTGGAACAAGGAGAGAGATAGGCCTCTAAGAAAACTAGTCAATCCCAAAGTGAAGGAAATAGGACTTTGAAGGAGACAATAAAGAATTTGGACTTTAACATCTAGTGCACTTGTGATTACTGAACTAAAAGGAAGGCTGCTTCCAAAGACCACAAGAAAACCTCAACAGAGAACATTACATTTTATAGAGAACACTACATTATACTAGTGAGAACAGCAAAAGTCATTTACAGCTGGTCATCCTAGAACGTTGTTACTTCGTATACAATATATTTCACTTTGTTCATGGAAGACTTTTCAAGTGTTTTTTTTTTTTTTCCCTGAGAGCTTCCTGCTCATCAATTCCCAGAGAACACTAATATGCCTTTACCAACATATACCACAGTTTATTGAGCCATTTCTCAATTGATGGGCATCCCCTCAATCTCCAATTTTTTATTTATTTATTTATTTTTTTTGCCTTGAGAAGAGAGCTGCTATGAATATTGGTCATTTTCCTTTTTTTTTTTTCCTTTGGTTTTGTTTTTTCCTCAAATCTCTTGGTATTCATGCCTAGTAGTAGTGTTGTTAGGTCAAAGGATATGCATGAATTTACAGCTTTTGGGGTACAGATCATATCTTTTGATCAATTATCAATTGAGGCATGGCTTTTATTTTTTATAAATTTGATTCAATTTCCTTTGAAAAATGAGACCTTATCAGAGAAACTTGCTTCAAATTTTTTTTTTTTTACAATTACTATTGCTAATTGTATTACCCCCCCCCCCCCCATTCTCTCCTTTTACCCCATCCCGCTTCAAAAGTGTTTTGCTACTGACCACTCCCTCCCCCAATATGCCCTCTCATTTGTCACCCTCCCCCTTCCTATATCCCATTTTCCTCTTACTTTCCTTCAGGGTAAGATAGATTTCTATGCCTTTATTGAGTATGTATGTTATTTCCTATTTGAGCTAATAATTGGAATGTTTTGGTAAAAGATTACTGGAAAAGCAAAATATTTTCTCATATATCCATCATCTATAACCCTAACATTTGGTTAACATTTGCTATCACATTGCAGTTTTAAATTATGCACTTTCTTCAAGATTTCTCCTTATACTTTTCCTCCCTTTCTTCTTATATCTGATAATCTATCATTTTCACATCTTCAACTATCACCCTTAATGGTATTTCTCTCCTGATTATAGCTAGGGAACGTGTCTTCCCCCTTGCTGATTGCTAAAACCCCTTTCTTTATTAAAAACAATTATGAATTTTAGCCTGCTCTTAGCACATAAAATCTTTGCCCCTTGAGTATAACTAATACTTCCCTATCTACACTTTAAAGAACCATGGAGAAAAGGGATGGTCCTGGAATGCTTGTGTTGACACCAACGAGAGAATTGGCTTTACAAGTAGAAAGTGAATGTAAAAAATATACCTACAAAGGAATTAAAAGGTAATTTCTATTGCTTTTTATATTTTAATATTATTTCTGTTTACTGGACATTTACCATGATTATTGGGAAGATTTTTTGTAACTAAACCTTGTGGAACTTTTGGCAGCATTTGTATATATGGTGGTGGAGACAGAAGAGGTCAGATTGAACATGTTACTAAGGGTGTAGATATTGTCATTGCTACTCCTGGTAGACTCAATGATCTTCAAATGAATGAATTCATCAACCTGAATAGCATCACATATTTGGTAAGCTTATTTCACAGGAGGGGCAGGAGGTAGAGGAATGAAAAAAAAAAATTATCTTCCCCAATCATTTTGAATTTTGTAATTTAATCAAAATGTTATTTTAATGTAATCAATAACCACTCATTTCATCTCAAGTGAAGTACTTATTGTAATAGAAATTAAGAGAATTACAAAATCAAATTCCTAAAAGCCCAAAGGAGATTTTATTGTGTATTACATGAAGTAGTAGAACTCTTGTGAGGTTCTAAGCCTGGAGTATATGGATAAATTATCAGGTGGATCACAAGTTTGAATGAGAAAAGAAATTACATCATTACTTTCACTAATCTGTAACTGAAATGTTGCACTTCTTTTAATTATGAATATAGGCAATAAACATCATTCTGAAAAAAGATCCATATCCTTCTTCAGAATTGCCAACGGGGTCCATGAAACAGAGATTAAGAACCAATGTCTTAAATGAGTAGTTATTTTGCTTTTAGGTTGGGCTTTGGGGAAAAATAGGATCTAAAAGAATTGTTTAAAATAGCATTTCCAATTCTTTACAGGTTCTAGATGAGGCTGATAAAATGTTAGACATGGGGTTTGAACCTCAAATAATGAAGATTTTATTAGATGTTCGGCCAGATAGACAAACTATTATGACCAGGTATGTAAATGACATTTCCATTTGTAAAATAGAATTAATGGAATATGTAGGTCTTTTCTGATTTTGACAATTTCCTAATGTACTATGAAGACTACTTCATAAAATCTTAAATTATTCCCTTGAATAATAAAAATAAAGTGAATGCTAAATCTAGTAATAGTTATATAATGAAACCAGATTTTTGATTAACTGTAAATTCTTTTCATTTTCTATTGATTTCTCTTTGACCTGAAGCGTAAAATCTCTCAAGTTATAGCTCTTCTTTGCCCTTCATTGTGGGGGAAAAAAGTTCTTTCTGATACTTCATCAGTGGCATTATCATTCACTTATGCCACTGTCTTTTACCTTCATCTCTTAACACTCTTATGTTCTATAACCAAATCTCTCCTCCCTATTGTCATCATTTATGGGAGGGCGGGGAGGGGAGTACATTATTTCACTTAAACTTCACATTAATCTTTTTGGATAGGTGCTTCTGTATTCTCATTTTACAGATGAGGAAACTGAGACTTGGGGATTAAATGATTTATCCAAGGTCACATAGCTAATATGTGTCTGACTTAAGATTCAGACCCACACAGCAGCACTTTTACCTAATCCTAAACCATCCATCTCAAATTAATCTTCCATATGAGAAAAAGTAATTGTCTTTGCTTTTTCAAACTAGTCGATTGTTGCTCACCTAAATATTAAACACTTGGTGTCAGCCTGACTTTAAATCCTTTCTTTCTTAAATGAAATAAACTTTCAGCTATTCTTATACGATATAACTACTCAATATAATACAGCTAAATTCCTTTACTTAACTGATAAAATCATATCCTTCCTTTTATGATCCAAATCAAATACTGTCTTCATGAAAACTTCCCTAATTACCTCTTGCCTCATCCCCAAACATTGAAAGAAAGGAAGATCACTTCCTATTTTTATCTTACTAGATTAGAAATTTCGTAAGAATAGGGCTCATCTTAGTTTCTTGGTTCTTTCTCCTAGTACATATGACTTACACTGTCACATATTTTGTTTGATGCCAATACCTAGAAACATAACATTTTTCCATGTATTTTTTTTTTTACATCCAGTGCTACTTGGCCTGATGCTGTACGTCGCCTTTCACAAAAATATTTGAATGATCCAATGATTGTTTATGTTGGAACTCTGGATCTTGCGGTAAGCTTTTTAAACTTGAGATTTGTGTCACTTCTTTTGAGTGGGTATAAGGAAGCTTATGTGTCAAGTCAATGAAAATAGTTATAGATTCCATATCCTATATAGAAAATGAGGTCCTATAATTGACCTGCTGTTAGAAAAATATTTAAACAAGGACACATTTAAACAGGGACAAATCTGGGTAAGCTCCAACCATAAGACAGTAGGCATATAGTCTAAGGTAATCCTATTTCACTGGGCATTCTTCCTTTTATTAGAACTTTCGCACCTCAGACCTTTGGCACTCTTAACTTTTGTGTTTCTTCACTAGCCAGCTTTAAAAATGGCATAATTTGACCAATTTTTAAAATATAATACAGTGGTTGTTCCCTGTTTCAGGAAAAAGAGGGACATAATTCACATATATCAAGGTCTACTCAGGAAATCAAGAAATAAGATGTACATTGTGTTTTTCAATGGGAATTTTTAAAAATTGCTCTAAAGGAAATTATGACACTGTTCATAGCAATATGTTTTTGATGAATGAGGGTTAAAAGATTTAACTTATAGAAGTGATAATATTTGTATCTTCACCTGTTTTTCTAAATCTGAATTTTTTTTTCTTCAATGGTTTAGGCTGTAAATACTGTGAGGCAGAAAATAATCATAACCACAGAACAAGAGAAGCCTGCTCTTATACATTCCTTCATTGATTCAATGAAGCCTGAAGATAAAGTAATTATTTTTGTAGGAAGAAAACTGATGTGAGTAAGATAGTGCTCACATTTGTCTGCCTGTCTCAGAAATATTAATTTTTACTCATCTTATTTGTGTCTCTTTTGGCACTAAAAGCCAAAATCTAACCATGAAGTCTGCCATTAATAAAATACAACCTTCTTAGGTTGGTGGTAGTATTGCTAGAAATTCCTGTGATTTATTAGTTTAGATTGCATTTTAAATTGTCAATTTTTTTCTTAGTGCTGATGATATATCCAGTGACCTGAGCATTAAGGGTTTACCTGTACAATCATTACATGGTAATCGGGAGCAAAGTGATCGTGAACGAGCACTGAACGAGTTTAAAACAGGTATGTTTATACAGTGATTACTATTCCAGTGAATCATGCTTCAAATTTATTTTGCCTCTAAACTAATTCTAGACTCAGGAAATACCATTGACAAGGTATAAACACCAACAAAAAATAGTATCCATCTAAAAAGTGGGTTGATTGGGTCTCAGAAAAATGTATCCCTTGGTGATTAGTAAATTGAACAGCCTCATTTGCATATAAATATATAGGGGGACATATACATGTCTATCTATAAATTAAATCCCTGTTTTTGGTTTTTCAATTTTTCTAGGAATAGTAAGAATATTAATAGCTACAGATTTGGCATCACGAGGTCTTGATGTCTTAGATATCACCCATGTTTTTAACTTTGATTTTCCTCGAAACCTCGAGGAGTATGTCCATAGAGTAGGACGAACTGGAAGAGCTGGGTAAGAATGTTATGCTTTTTGCAATTAATTCTTTTTCACTTTTTCATTACTCCTGTACAAGCAAATCTTTTAATGGTTCCTTGCATATAAGTTGCCTGTTTTTCTATAACTTTATAATAGGCCTAACATTCTGCTACTTTATGTCCTGAAAATTTTCAAACTTGGTTACTAACCTGAATGACCTGCTAATTACTAATTAAATACTAATCTAGTAAATCAATAATGTGTCTTATTTCAATATTAGATAGAAAACATGATAAGAGTTTACTTACATGAGATTGTTCTCTTAAAGGCATACAGGGGAATCAATTACCCTACTAACTAGGAATGATTGGAAAATAGCTGGTGAATTAATCAACATTTTGGAGAGAGCCAACCAGGTGAGTAAATTTAATTTGGTATTTCCTAATTCCTTTTAATTTTTAAATTTTGTTTGTTAACAAACATATTTCCTTGTTAGGAAATATGAAAAAAATGTTTTGGTTGTGTTAGCAAATGTGAGAGTAAATAAAATTTTTTAAGACTTCATGATGAGATCTGCAAATTTATTACTACGTAATTAGAGTTTTAGTGTTTTTAATCTCATTAATTAACATCAATCTACAAATTTCCCTCAAATTACTGCTGAGAATGTGGAGTAGCGCTTTAGCTAGAAAGCATTTTTTAATAAAATTTTAATAACCTAGTGCACTTAATAATTTCAGGAAATTCCAAATGAGCTTATATTAATGGCTGAAAGATATAAACAGCACAAACAGAAAAAAGATGAAGAAAGAAACATGTCAAGAACTCGTGGAAGGACAAGAAACATTTATTGATTTTTGGAAGCATATACAATCCAGGAAACAACTTACTTTTGGAGTTGTTGCCTTTCAGCTCAGCCAAAGCTAAACAGTGAGGGCATTGGAAGTCATCAAAGGAAAGACAATTCTGGATTTGGTTTTTTCCCTTTTTTTTTTTTTTTTTTTAATATATTGTCAAGAAACGAGTATTACATTGAAAGTTCAGATCTGAATGTAAGTAAAAAAAATATGACTTGCATATGAAAGGACAGTTCAGTCGTCAATATGTTTAAAGATATAGACATCTTAGAACATTTTTGTACTTTGTTTAATAAAATCAAAAGTATTTTAAAAACTTTAGATTCTTTGGAGCCTTTTCCTTCCCCTGATTCCCTTCTCCTCTCCTCACTAAAACAAACACAAAAAACCCCTTCAAACTATTTCTTGTATAATTAGAGTACATATTCTAATAAAATTAGGAATTTTGCCTTCTTTCTTATGATACGTTTTCATTTCTGTTGTCCAATTCAGCTATGGCTGGACATGTGGCTTTTGTTTCACCAAGGGGTCTTCTCCAGTGCTTTGGATGCAGTTTCTAAATTAGCCCTACTTCAAATGACCAGTTCCTACTTTCTCTTTTGACTCCTCTAGGCTATACCTTTGCGCCTGAAGGGAACATTGGCTGATTGGCTCCATAGGACACATTATCACTTGCCACAAGGTTAACAATCCAGTGACCTTCCTCCAATAGACCTCTCCAGCCACTGAAAATATTCATGAACTCATTCCTTAATGGTTAGCCTGCTCCCATCATACCCTGATGATAAGAGTGATTCTGAACTCCCAGTTTTCATGATAGAAATCCTTCATGATACTCTATCCTTCAATGTCACCTCAACTCTAACCACCTTTATCCTATGACCTACTCTAAATCTACCCACCCCTTCCACTGTGCTCTCTAAAATGACTACTCCATAATTAACAAACTTGTTTTCAATTTAAATCTTTTTCTTTTCCATTCCTATTTTCTTGAACTCAGAGCTGCCTCATTTCTGATTTGCTGCATCTTTGGCCGCCCTTTTCAATATTCATTGAGCTTTTATGGGCAGGAACATACATGTGCATGCACACACACATGAAAGAGTCAGAATAATCTTTGTTCCTTTTTGCCACATTGTGACTTTCCGTCTACTACCCTTACTCAGTAAACTTTTCTCTGAGGTCCAGAACAATCCATATTTATCTCCAATTAAAATTCCAGTAACTATTATTAATATTTAATACATTTAGGCATTTACCTTTTTTCCCTCAATGGACTCAGCCTTCTCTATTACCCTCATACTAAGGAACTGCAATATATATATTGCTATTTCCTCAAACACTTAACTTCCTGGTTCTTTAATTTACTCATTACCCATCACCTATTCATTAACTTCATCTTTATACAGAGATGGTCTTATCTTTGATTTGATCACATGTCCCACTTGACATTTGTGAACCCTGAAATTCCTTTATCTGATCATAATTTTTTATAGTTCCATCTTTCCTTATGTCTGAGACCCCTAACCCTGTCCCTGCCTCCTAATATAATCTCCACTCTTGCTATCCCTCAGTTATTTTCGAGGCCACCTCTCCAGTCTCAATTCATTATCCTACTCTCCACAGCATCTGTTCCAAATATTAAGTCTCTCTTTAAACCTCTCCTTTTGCCCTTCAACCTCCTCCACTGAAAATCTTGCCTCATAATTCAATGAAAAAAAATTTAATTCATTTGCTGTACAAATATCATCCCCCTTTTTTCCTTGATATTCTTTTCTGTAGGTTTTAATACCACTGCTCTCTTCTGTTTCTCCTAACTGTCTGATCACTCCTCAATCTCCTTTCCAGAATCTTGATTCTCCCTCCATAGTAATTTCTTTGGTGATCTTTGTTGATCTCTACCAATTTAATTTTCATGTCCATTCAAGATGATTTCCAGATCAATTTATCTACCCCATCCTCTCTCCAGTCTCTTGACTTTCAATCTCCTAACTCTAGGTACTTCTTGGACATTTCAAATTGTATGTCCTATAGACATCTTAAACTCAACATGTCTAAAACAGAACTTATCTTTCCCCCCAAACCCTCCCTTCTTCCTGACTTTCCTATTGTAGGAAATCTCAATGACATAGGCTTACAACTCAGATGTCATCTTCAACTCTCCACTTCCTCTCACCCTTCACATTGAATCTATTGCCAAGCCCTGTTGAGTCTCCTTTTGCAGCATCTCTCCTACATGTCCTCTTCTCTCCTCTGACACGATAGCAATCCTGGTGTAGGCCCTCATCACATCTCACCTGAACTATTGGGATAGCTTTCTTGTGGGTCTCCCTGCCTTATCTCTTCTTACTCCATTCCATCCTCCCCTTTACTACTAAAGTGATCGGGTAATCGGTCTGAAGCACAGAGCTAATATCTCTGCCTCACCATACATCAATAAACTCCAGTGGTTCCCTGTTACCTCTTAAACAAAACATAAATGCCTCTATATGACTTTTAAAGCCCTTCACAACTTGGTCCCTTCCTACCTTTCAAAGCCTTCTTAAACTTGACTCCCATCTGTTCAGATCTAGTAACAATGGGCTTGCTATTTAATTTAATTACAAACCCTCCATCTTCTGACTGTCTTTTTATTGGCTCTCCTTCATGCCTGGAAGGCCCTTCTTTTCTTCCTCATTTTCAACTTCTGCTTCCTTCAAGCCTTTCTCAATCCACCTCAGTTCCTTCCCTCTAAAATTATCTCCTCTATGTTCACTTGACATTTCGTGACAAGATTTCTTTGTAGTCATATTCACATATACGAAAATGTTGGTGACTAGAAAAATCTATAATTGATTTTTTTTTTTCCCCTGGGGCCCATTTCTTTCAAAAGTCCATTTTTTGGAAGGCTTTATCCTCTCCTAATTCCCTCAGCCACATAAAAGGCATGTCTTGCCTTTTATAATTAATCTTAATTATTTTGTGATTAAGATTATAATTACTACATACAATATGTAATTATATTAACATAATTAATATAATTATTCATATTGTAATTAACATTAGATATTTTATAATATAAATAATTTATAATTATTTTAGAGCACTGAGGTCATTTCATACTTTTGCTCCCCTTTATCTCAATAGATTTGTCATCATCCTAACAATAGCATTTGCATTTTTAACTATGATTTCTTTACTGCTTACTAAATAATTTGTTTTTAAAATTCCAATTTAAAAATGGCTACCATTTCAATGACAAATTTTTAAGCTTTTATTAAAGATTTTTGGTTTTGTCCCAGTTTGCTGAAAAACTATTCTTTCTTCTATACTGGCAAAGCCATTGACAGAATATAGAACATTCTTTTCCATTAATCTTTTTTTTGCCCCACTTACTCATTTTAAATCCCCCCCCCATTCTTTGCCCCATCCTACCAAAAAAGAGAATACATCTATTTTCAGAGAAGACAATTCAGTGACAATTTCAGAAATTACTTTATTAAGGTGACAGCAACTGTAAGTCTTCTTTCTTTTCTAAGCATAATCTTATTCATCAAACACTGGAAACATATTGTTTTTTTGAAATTCAATTTGCTTTAAGAGAAATATTTGACTGTTTTTGTCAATAAGATCACGACTAAAGAGATTACATCTAGGAATAAAAAAATGTATAAGTTGTTCTATCTGGAGACAATGAAGAAAGTAAGTCACACAGGCATCAAAACACTGTTGTAGATTTTCTTTTTGCCATTGACTGTCGTGTGGTTTCTGGGCACATAAGTGAAAGAAGGCAGTTTTAATGTGATAGGAATGGAATTTGTTTAGCCCCTTGTGGTTCTCAAACTTTTTTTTCAGTTGTTCAAGAAGATATTTCATCAACTTTAAACATTTTTTCCTGTTAATGAAAAAGTAAATGTAAGGTTGGCCCTTTTGCTGTCTTATATTTAATTGTTTTGAGATAATTTTTTCCACAAAGATTTGTAGGTAAGGATTATATCTTATATGGCAGTTCTTACTAAATTGTTGAGAATGGAGCAAGTACTAAGTATTTATTTGAGAGGAAAGGATGTAGACTGTTTCTTCATACATCAAAGTCTACACAATCTTTCTGAAAGCAAGTTAGTTTTTCTGATTTAATACTACTCTGTGCTGTATTTAAAATCTTAAAACCTATTTATAATTCCCCTAAATCTAGGCTTAAAGTAAGATGAATTAACTCTTTAGGGGCACACTAATACTCAGATTTGTAGAATAGCCTTAATAAATTTTTTAAAAATCAATTCAGGAAAACACTTGCTATTAAAAGGAACTGATAGCACCAGCAAAAGAAAAAGAATAACAAAGACAAAACAAAATAAACAGTTCCTGTTCTACATTCTATTGACCATCCAACAAAGCAGTATGAAAACCAGACACATAACTCACCTGCAACATAACATTTTAGTTTCACAGCATCTTTTAGAACTTCCATGATTCATTAGCATTTTCTTCTCAATGTGTGAGAAGGAAAGCCGCCATATGTTAGCTGAATTTTTAAAAAAGTAAATAAAAAAGTGTCAGTTTACAAAATGTTATATTCCATATGTAATAGCTAATTCTATCTAGCTTGTTCTATCCAACAAAACACCCCATCCTAATATTAGGAAATATCTATTACTTTAATATGCTTTATTTCACACATCAAAAGTTAAGCAGGTCAGGGTCATACCTAGAATTAAAGAAAACTTGAGAAATCATCTTTCCCCACCCCTTTTATTTTACAGATGAAGGCACTGAGACCCAGAGAAACTAAATGACTTGACTGAGATCTAGCACCTTATTAATTAGTGGCAAAACCAATATTAGAACCTAGCTCTCCTGACATTTTGTCCAATACCATACTATATAACCTCTAATAATTTGAAGACAAGTGAAATTTTAACAGCTTGGAATTATGTTTCAAATTTATTTGTTTGCTTTGGGGGAGAACAAGAGATAGTGTTCCTAAATCAGTAAATATTTAGTATTAAAGTCATTTATGCTGAAACCAATTCATTAAAAAATACAATTATAATTAATATGATAATTATATTGTCTGTTTATATATAACATTTATCTAATTCATAATATAATATTTATATATAATATGTTATAACTAATTAGAACTTTTAAAATATATTTTCACAGCAAGGTACTGCAGTGGATAGGTGGGCCTGAAGTTGGGAAGACCTAGCTTCAAATCCAGACTCAGATTTTTTATATGCTACATAATCCTGGACAAGTAATCTATTTGCCTCAGTATCCTTAATTATAAAATGGGGATAATAATATCTGCCTCCCAAGATTGTTGTAAAGTTCAAATGAGATATTTGTACAGCATTTAGCATAGTACTGATATATAGTAGGTACTTAATAAAAATGAGCTTTTTTTTGGTAGGATACTGATGTAAAGGTAAGTAGGTTGAAATAAGACTATTCTCCCTTAGCCTAACCTAATTAAAACATTCTTAAACCCTACTACAGAATGTATGAAGTGAAGCATAACTTTACTTGCTTTCTAAATACACACACACACACACACACACATACACTCACACACTTTCTAGCAATCACAGAAAAATGCTGATTATATAAACAGAAAATTTGGGTGACATAGACTTCTCTGAAAGATTCTTTGGATTTAGAGTACTGAAGGTGACATGAAGCTAATCAGAGCTGAATTCTAATTGCAGCTTTGCTGTTAATTTATTGTGGCCCTCCTTTCTTCCCAGATTTGGGAGAGGTGATGTAGTACAGGTAATCTAGACCTGGCATCCAGAGATCTGGGTCTAAATCCTTATTCCAACACTTATTAGTTGTGTAACCATAAGGAAGTCATTTAATATCTCTATGCTGCCATTTCTCTAGCTGTAAAAGGTGTATACTACTTTCCTCATAAGTTCCTTGGAGGAAAGGATATATAAAAGTAAACCATTTGGGGATAAAGGTCACTAAGGTGAAGGTCAAAGAAAAATCAAAGAACTACATAAACACAAGTTATTTCCTGTAAGAGGTTTTACCTTAATGTTTTAAGAATAAATTCCATTTTAAACAAAAGGAAATTTTGGTGACCCTTTATTTCACATTTCATAAAATATGTATTATATGGTTTCCATGTAGCAATGGCAATAAGACATTTTAGGAGCTTCTCTAGCTCATGTCATCTGCTAAGTAATCAACATGATTTATCAAGTAGTTTTAATAGTTTTCTTTTATTCTAATTATAAGATAAAGACAGAAAGCATCTGAATTATCTCTAACTCTGATTTCATGAAAATATATAAATTTAACTGTGAGGAAAAAAAGCAATCCAAATGGCATCACTATTGAAAGGACAAAAAAATTACTAACCTATTTCTATCAATACTGTTTGGACCAAAAGCTCTTACACTTTTTGTGTCATAGACTCTTTTAGTAAAACCTATAGACCCTTCCTCAGAATCATATTCTTAAATACATAAACTATAAATATATATATACATATATATATATTACATATATATGCTTAAAATAATGCTAATAGTATTTAATATTCAAAATACCTTGAAAACCATTTCCTTCCTTTACAGGTTTAGGTACAAGATAAACTGGCTCGAATTTAAATTTCCTCTTTTCTTTTTTTCCTAGCCAGTTTTCAATTGGTAGACCCCCGCATGTACTTGAGGGCCAGCTGCTCTTCGATTCCAAAGCTAGGACTATGTCCACTGATATTTCTTCAGGTTTTCTAATTAGAAGGGTTACTGCTGGACTTGTAGGCTTTTTTCTCTCCACAGTAATGTCCATTTCTGTTTGAATATTTAAAAGAAAAATAGGAAGTTTATTTAATTTAATTCAATAATATTTGTTAGATGGCTGAGCATTATACTAGTCACTGGCACAGAGAAAGAGTTAAGATTATATTACTTCATGGCAGAAATTAGGCATGGACCCACACTTAACACCATATATCAAGATAAAATCAAAATGGGTCCATGACCTAGGCATAAAGAACGAGATTATAAATAAATTAGAGGAACATAAGATAGTTTATCTCTCAGACTTGTGGAGAGAAAGAAATTTGTGACCAAAGATGAACTAAAGACCATTATTGATCACAAAATAGAAAATTTTGATTATATCAAATTAAAAGGCCTTTGTACAAACAAAACTAATGCAAACAAGATTAGAAGGGAAGCAACAAACTGGGAAAACATCTTCACAGTTAAAGGTTCTGATAAAGGCCTCATTTCCAAAATATATAGAGAACTGACTCAAATTTATAAGAAATCAAGCCATTCTCCAATTGATAACTGGTCAAAGGATATGAACAGACAATTTTCAGATGATGAAATTGAAACTATTACCACTCATATGAAAGAGTGTTCCAAATCATTATTGATCAGAGAAATGCAAATTAAGGCAACTCTGAGATGCCACTACACATCTGTCAGATTGGCTAAGATGACAGGAAAAAATAATGATGAATGTTGGAGGGGATGTGGGAAAACTGGGACACTGATGCATTGTTGGTGGAGTTGTGAACAAATCCAACAATTCTGGAGAGCAATCTGGAATTATGCCCAAAAAGCTATCAAAATGTGCATACCCTTTGATCCAGCAGTGTTTCCTTTGGGCTTATATCCCAAAGAAATACTAAAGAAGGGAAAGGGACCTGTATATGCCAAAATGTTTGTGGCAGCCCTGTTTGTAGTGGCTAGAAACTGGAAATTGAATGGATGCCCATCAATTGGAGAATGGCTGGGTAAATTGTGGTATATGAATGTTATGGAATATTATTGTTCTGTAAGAAATGACCAGCAGGATGAATACGGAGAGGACTGGCGAGACTTACATGAACTGATGCTAAGTGAAATGAGCAGAACCAGGAGATCATTATACACTTCGACAACGATATTGTATGAGGATGTATTCTGATGGAAGTGGATTTCTTTGACAAAGAGACCTGAGTTTCAATTGATAAATGATGGACAGAAGCAGCTACACTCAAAGAAAGAACACTGGGAAACGAATGTGAACTATTTGCATTTTTGTTTTTCTTCCTGGGTTATTTTTACCTTCTGAATCCAATTCTCCCTGTGCAACAAGAGAACTGTTCGGTTCTGCAAACATATATTGTATCTAGGATATACTGCAACATATCTAACATATATAGGACTGCTTGCCATCTAGGGGAGGGGATGGAGGGAGGAAGGGGAAAAATCGGAACAGAAGCGAGTGCAAGGGATAATGTTGTAAAAAAATTACCCTGGCATGGATATAAAGTTATTATAAAATAAAATAAAATATTAATTTTTAAAAAATATTATATTCATGGATCTTGCTGTCTCTTAAAGCACTATGACATATATCAAAATAACTATTCTGATATACTTACATGGAGCTATGATTTGACCAATGTGTTAACTTTTTTCTTAGGGAAAATCCAATCCCTCTGTGTCTATTCATCCTGTACAATCCTAACTTAATTTTGTTTTCCAACTATGTCTCTTAATAAGATTCATTCAATACAATGGAGACCTTTCTTTGGATCCTTTTAACATTTATGGGAGTACCAGTGTCACTTTCTGGCTATTCACAATTTTTTCCCAAAGAAATCATGTAGCACTTTTAAAGATCCTGAGTTACTTACCCCGACAAAATATTTTACACTTATATGTATGTATATATGAATATACCTATATGTCCATATATACAGACATGTATAGACACACATTTATATGCACATATGTATTAGAATTTTTAATACTAATAGCTTTTGATCTTCAAAATATATGCAAAGATAGATTTTAACATTCACCCTTGCAAAACCTTGTTTTGCAAATTTTTCTCCCTCCCTCTGTACTGCCCCGTCTCCCAGACAGCAAGTAATCCAATATAAGTTAAACATGTACAATTCCTCTAAATATATCTCCACATTTATCATTATTCTTGAATTGTTAAAGGTGCTATTATCTTTATATAAATAGATTAGGGAAAATATTTATTGCAAATATGAAAAATTTTGACATTGCAAATGTAGAGCTAACCTTCAAACTTGGTGATTCCCATTCAATGGGAATTCAATTCCCATTCAATAATTAATGTTCAATGGATTTTTTAAAAAATTATTGATAACAATACTATATGATGATCAATTCTGATGGACCTCGCCATCTTCAGCAATGAGATGAACCAAATCAGTTCCAATGGAGCAGTAATGAACTGAACCAGCTATACCCAGCAAAAGAACTCTGGGAAATGACTAAGAACCATTACATTGAATTCCCAATCCCTATATTTTTGCCCTCCTGCATTTTTGATTTCCTTCACAAGCTAATTGTACAATATTCCAGAGTCTGATTCTTTTTGTACAGCAAAATAACAGTTTGGACATGTATACTTATTTTGTATTTAATTTATACTTTAATATATTTAACATGTATTGGTCTGCTTGCCATCTAGGGGAGGGGATGGAGGGAGGAAGGGGAAAAATCGGAACAGAAGCGAGTGCAAGGGATAATGTTGTAAAAAAATTACCCTGGCATGGATATAAAGTTATTATAAAATAAAATAAAATATTAATTTTTAAAAAATATTATATTCATGGATCTTGCTGTCTCTTAAAGCACTATGACATATATCAAAATAACTATTCTGATATACTTACATGGAGCTATGATTTGACCAATGTGTTAACTTTTTTCTTAGGGAAAATCCAATCCCTCTGTGTCTATTCATCCTGTACAATCCTAACTTAATTTTGTTTTCCAACTATGTCTCTTAATAAGATTCATTCAATACAATGGAGACCTTTCTTTGGATCCTTTTAACATTTATGGGAGTACCAGTGTCACTTTCTGGCTATTCACAATTTTTTCCCAAAGAAATCATGTAGCACTTTTAAAGATCCTGAGTTACTTACCCCGACAAAATATTTTACACTTATATGTATGTATATATGAATATACCTATATGTCCATATATACAGACATGTATAGACACACATTTATATGCACATATGTATTAGAATTTTTAATACTAATAGCTTTTGATCTTCAAAATATATGCAAAGATAGATTTTAACATTCACCCTTGCAAAACCTTGTTTTGCAAATTTTTCTCCCTCCCTCTGTACTGCCCCGTCTCCCAGACAGCAAGTAATCCAATATAAGTTAAACATGTACAATTCCTCTAAATATATCTCCACAT
Organism: Antechinus flavipes; assembly: GCF_016432865.1. NCBI lineage: Eukaryota > Metazoa > Chordata > Mammalia > Dasyuromorphia > Dasyuridae > Antechinus > Antechinus flavipes. The sequence goes on from NC_067401.1 coordinate 241,588,779, forward strand.
TTATCATTATTCTTGAATTGTTAAAGGTGCTATTATCTTTATATAAATAGATTAGGGAAAATATTTATTGCAAATATGAAAAATTTTGACATTGCAAATGTAGAGCTAACCTTCAAACTTGGTGATTCCCATTCAATGGGAATTCAATTCCCATTCAATAATTAATGTTCAATGGATTTTTTAAAAAATTTATTGATAACAATACTATATGATGATCAATTCTGATGGACCTCGCCATCTTCAGCAATGAGATGAACCAAATCAGTTCCAATGGAGCAGTAATGAACTGAACCAGCTATACCCAGCAAAAGAACTCTGGGAAATGACTAAGAACCATTACATTGAATTCCCAATCCCTATATTTTTGCCCTCCTGCATTTTTGATTTCCTTCACAAGCTAATTGTACAATATTCCAGAGTCTGATTCTTTTTGTACAGCAAAATAACAGTTTGGACATGTATACTTATTTTGTATTTAATTTATACTTTAATATATTTAACATGTATTGGTCATCCTGCCATCTAGGGGAGGGGATGGGGAGAAGGAGGGGAAAAATTGGAATAAAAGGTTTGGCAATTGTCAATGCTGTAAAATTACCCATGCATATAACTTGTAAATAAAAAGCTATTAAAAATTTTTAAAAATTTATTGATATGATTTGTTTTTTACATCATTTTTATTTTCAAATATGTTCCTTTCCACCCTCACTATCTCCTCCTCCTACTTCTAAGAGCCATCCTTTTTAACAAAATGTTGTTTTGCATTCTTTGTATGTATATAGATATAGATATAGATATAGATATATGTGACTAGCTAGCTTTCTTTTTCAGGTATACACACCCCTGACAAGATGGCTAGATAAAGGCAGCAAGCCAGTCAAACTCTCAACATTTCTCCCAAAACAATTTTGAAATAACACTTAAAACTGAATTTTGGAGCAGCATAACCAACAAAAAGTCAGAGAGAGAGCTTTTTTTGTAAAAGCATTGTGATCTTTTGCATTCATTTGGAATCTTTCTTTCTTCGAAATATCTTGAAAACTAATCCCTCAGTAACTTTAAAATGATGTCACTTTCATCTTAGATTTGGTGAGAATAATGAACTCTGATTTTCTGACTATTTTCTTAAGTGCCACTTGCCACTTTTTCATATAAAGGAGTTGTTCTTTGAATTCCAAGATCTAATCACAGAAAAGAGGCCAAGTACAAAGCAGTAAGCTAACTATAAAAATTGAGCTGCTTCCAAAAAAACTGGGAGCAAAGTAGATGCCCATTAACCAGAGAATGACTAAAAGCAACATGTTACCTGAATGTAATGGAATATTACTATGCTATAAGAAACAGTATATGTGCTGAATACAGAGAAACATGGAAAGATTTACATGAACTAATGCAAAATAAAGCAACCAGATGCAGGAAAACAATATACACAATCGCTATAAACAATAGAAATGGAGAGGAAAAAGTCATAACACAAGACCTAAAGAATAACATTCTAAAATACAGAACAAGCAAAACCCCAAAAAAACAACATAAGAAGATATCTCCCTCCCAATTCATATAGAGATGTGCTAAGTTCAAAATGTGGAACATTGAATTTATTGCTATATTTTAAAATTATTGATTTTAAAATGTATTGATTAATTTTACTAATATCTTTCTTTAAGCAATATCTTTACTTTTAACTACTTTTCAGAGTTGATAATTTAAACCACTGGGTTGGAATTGTTCAATGTACACAATGTCTTCTTGTCATCTTTTTATTTTCTTCTAATTTGTTACTTATTTTGATATTTGTTCTAACCAAATGATTTTATTTCACACCAACAGTTGATTATGGAATAGTTATTCCACTTGATCAGTTTTCTATTAAGATTTTCATTATTTATGATCTCATGGCTCCTTTGAACAGAACACTACCATCAAGGCTCCCTTCTTCCAAAAGGACACTGCAAAATAATTCAAAAGTCCATTAACAAGCAAGCAATATTGCTGATTGTCTTAAAGCTTGAAACATTTCAGAGTCTCCTGAATGAGAGTTTGACCTAACCATCAAAACATCAACCTGGTCACAAGTAAGGGATCCAGACAAGAAGTTACAGAGAACTGACAGCTTAATTATGTCTAAAGGCATCATAAAAAGAAATCTTGTTTTTCCTGAATTAAATAATCTCTTTAAATGGAGTAGCAACATCCTTGGAAGAGATAATATATAAAGATCTGAGATATAAGCACTTTTAGGAATTTCCCATTGGCCACTCCTTTAATTCTACTGTGAACTTTGTCATTCCCTGTTATAATCTCAGTGTGGACATGCAAAGCTATATCTGCTTAGATATCCTCAAGGATATCAGTCCTATGATATAGCTTTTTGTTTATCCAAAGCCTCCTGTGAGAACATAGCTTATTGACTACACAAAGTTCTGGACAAACACTATAACCTTTAAAATATACCTGATTAAACCTATGTGAAATAGGTGACTAACCAAGCACCCTGATCCTGGCTGTCCAGTTTTCCTTTCTTTCATCTTATGCATATGTGTATATATCTGTCTATCTCTGTATATACATACACATGAACCTTTTCCCCCTTTATAATCTGTCTTCTCCCTCTTTTATACAGGACTCTTTTTCATAGATTGTTTTCCCTTTCTTTTTAAAGGGAAAAAGTAATTTTTTTCAAAAAAGACGTTTTTTAACTAATATTTTTATTGTACACAGTAACAACAAGATTATACAATAATCAACTGTGATGGCCTTGGCTTTTTTCAATAATGAATTGATTCCTATGCCCAAAGGGCTATAAAATTGTGCATACTCTCTATGATCCAACAGTGTCTCTAATGGGCCTATATCCCAAAAAGATCACAAAAAAGGGAAATGGATCCATCTGCAAAAATGTTTATAGCAGCTCTTTTTGTAGTGGCAAGGAACTGGAAACTGAATGGATGCCCATCAGTTGGAGAATGGCCGAATAAATTATGGTATATGAATGTTATGGAATATTATTGTTACATAAGAAATGATAAGCAGGGTGATTTCAGAAAAGTCTGGAAAGACTTATATGAACTGATGCTAAGTGAAATGAGCAGAATCAGGAGAACATTGTACACCATAACAAGATTATATGATGATCAACTCGGAAGGACATGGCTCTTTTCAACATAAACAATATAACAACCAAGAGAACATAAGAATCCAGTGATTCAAGGCAGTTCCAATAGACTTGTGATGGAAAGTGCCAACCACAACCACAAAAAGAACTATGGATCTTGAATTTGGATCAAAGCATTGCATTTTTACTTTGTTGTTGTTATTTGTTTACTTTGTTTTTCTTTCCTTTCTTGTGTTTTCCCTTTTGATCTGATTTTTTTTTTTTTTTTTTTTTTGCACAACATGACAAATACAGAAATCTGTTTAGAAGAATCACATACGTTTAACCTATATTAGGTTGTTGTTTTGGGGGAGGGAGAGGGAAGAGGAGAGTAAGAAAATTTTGAAATATAAGGTTTTGCAATGATGAATATTGGAAGCTATCTTTCCATGTATTTGGAAAAAAGTACTATAAAAATATATAAAAAAAAAAAAACCAAACCCTAATGTTCTGGTCAAGCCACATCATTGTTGTATCAATTATAATATATATTAATAATTAATATTACTAATATAATAATAAATTATGTCTTTTTAAAATTATTTTTGATATGCCATTAGAAGTACAACATTCATCAGTGCACATATCTTGACTAAACACTGTAAATAAACAGTAATTAAATGGGTTAAGGGGAATGGACTGAATTGCCTTTGGGAAAGTTCAGTTTCATTAATGACCCCAGACTTTTTGCAGAAACAAAAATCCATATTTTTAGTACTAATAGTCTTCTGGTATCATTGTATGGTTGTGATTCATAGAATACTATAACCTATGAAGAATTTAAACTGGATATCAGTCACAGAGCAATAGAGAAATACCTACATTATGCAACATATAATAAATACAGAAATATAAAGAAATAGAATAAAAAATGGCATCTCCCCCCAAAAATATAATCAACAAAAGAAGCTGGGCCAATCTAAAAAGTGAGATATAACCAAAAGTCAGCCAGGGTGAACCACTGGTATATTTGTGAAGTTAAAAGAAAGTAAAGAAGGTCTTTATCATATTTGTTTCCTGCCCACACATTCACACATGCACTTCTGTGAAGACAGGAAATGAATAACACAAGACAAGCAAATACAGATAAGTTGTGCTACACAGTACTAGAGGCAACATGAAAATCAATGAAGTCACAGCATGATCTCATTTGGCATCTACCATGTCTAGAAATTCTTTATTCTTGAAGAAAATATTCATGATGCTAAGTGTAGTGCTTCTGCGTAGTCTACATTTCTTTGAACATTTTCATTTTTATTTTGAACCATAATATATAACTTAATTTGAATTTTATTTGCTAGGCAGAAGGATTTTGAGCAGAAGAGTGACAAAATCTATGCATGATAAAAATTAGTCTGGCAGTGATATTAAGAACTGACTGAAAAGGAAAAAGTGGAAGCAAAAACTTCCCTTTGAAAGTTTTTTCAGTACTACAAGGAAGTAGTAATTATGTCTTTTATTAATATAGTGATGGAAAGAATAGAAAAGAGATATGATAAATACTGTAGAGATAGGACTGATAGGCTTTAGTAATCAATTGGATATAAGAAGTTAAGAAAAAGGAAGCATCAAAGATTTAGTGCCAAAGTTTCAAACATGGGAGATTGGGAAAATATAACCAGAATGAGTAGTTATCAGTATCATGCTCTAGAAAGATGAAGAACATAAAAACTAAAATAAATCATTGAAAATTGAGATTAGGAAATCACAAAACAACCGTAGAGAGGCAGCATTTCATGAGAATAGTATAATTGAAATGTTTCTCCTCACTATTCCCTTTACCAATACCCAACAGAACCTTCCTCTATAATAAATGACTGCAATCAATTAAAACAAATTAATATATTGGTCTTATTTTAAAATATATCTCATTCTGAACCTATTATGCACTACCTATTTGCCAACAGGCAGGAGACATGTATAAATAACATCTATTTTACTTTATTTTGGAAAGAAAAACAAGTCTTATAACAAATAAGCAAAACAAATCCACTCTGTAGCCATCTCCAAAAATATGTCTCTGTAATTCTGTGTCCATAGAAGGAAGTTGAAGAATTGTGTAATCAGAATGGGAGAGACCTTATAAACATTCTGAAGCCTCCTAAGGAAGAGAAAAATCCACTAACCAATGCTGAAGTCATTGAGATATGTATTTAAACAATTTCTTATGAAAATATAAAAAGAAAACCAAACACACAATCTTTATATTTTTTATGATATTTCCTGGCAAAGCTGTGAAGATGAGTTACTATTTAAATGTTATACATTACTTAATTGTATAATCATAATAAAAGGCAAAGAACCAATATAATCTGGACAAGCAAATTTTTAAGAACAGAGGATTCTAAAATCTTACCTTTTATATGTTTTACTTCTTCCTTAATGAGTTTCCTAAATTGAGACTGAAACTTAGAAGCTGATAATATTCCATTATCTAAAAATTTGCTCAAAGGGTTTCCTTTTGGATTTCTTTTAAACTTCACAAAATAAAATGCACCACTGTCATCATATTCTTTTAGTTCAATTCTAGAAACTTGCAGTTTAAGCATGATATCAAATTCATTAGGAGCAGAAATCTGTGAAACAACAAATAAAATAAAATAAAATTACATTGATATGAATGATGTATTTTTAATGTCTTGATAAGTTACCAAACATTAATTTTACTTAGAATTTCCATTTACTAATTCAATTTTTTAAATTCCTAAAATTAAAATTTTATCACACATAAATCAGTTTTTATGGGTTTAATGTTCCATAATTTTTTCCCAGAGGAATTAAGCTCATAGAATGGGCTAGGACCTTAAATAAATTTTCATTTATTCTTTCTTTGCTCCTCACTATAGAAGGAATCATTCTTCATTTGTGAAAATAGTACTAATGACCCATCATATTGCCAAAATCTAGACCTCAAGTTGTTTTTATTTTGAAGATGTACTTACCCATGTCATCACCCTTCCTTGAAGGAGCAGCCCTAGATAAATGATGGAACAAATTTCTTTTTCTTTAATCTTTTGCTCTCCTCCTTGGTGTTCAGTATAAGTCTATAGGTGTCCAGGCCCATAAGGAGGTTAGATGGATCAGTGGAAAGAGTCAAAAGAATAGAGTTCACCACTCTTTCTATTATTGTTTGCTTGGATTTTTGTTTTTCTTCCCAGGTTATTATTATCTTCTTTCTAAATCTGATTTTTCTTGTGTAGCAAGACAACTGCATAAATATATATACCTATATTGTATTTAACATATACTTTAACATATTTAACATATATGGGACTACCTGCCATCTAGAGGAGGAGGTAGAGGGAAACAGGGGAAAAGTTGGAACAAGGGTCAGTGTTGAAAAATACCCATGCATATGTTTTGTCGATAATAATAATAACAAAAAAAAGAATAGAATTCACCTATTAAGTTACCTCTAAAAGAATTAAAGCAGTGGCTTTATTTGGATGGAAAGTTATACAACTCATACAAATCATTTTAATTATGCATAAAATTAAAATGTGGTCTGAGAAAATTTCAACTTGTAAACTATGAAGTAATAACTCATTTACATAGCAGAGACAGAATGATTCAAACAACTGAACGAGGCTGCTTAGTATAGTGAATGCAATGCTGAGCTTAGATCAGAAGACTTTCAATTTTAGATTCTGTTAATTCCTATGGTTGTCAACTTGGACAACACATTGAAAGAAATTATTATTTTCTATTACTAGCTAATTATTAAATTAGGATTAAGATTTTTCCTTTCTATTTCTTCCTTTAGAAACCAGCCCTTGCAGGTTAATCAGTCATTCTCTGAAGGACACTGCTGATTGATGATATTGGCCAAATCCTTCAGGGACATACCTTGCAACCGTTCATGAAACTCCATTCAACAGGAAAACTTTACAAACAGAATCTAATCTAGGTGAATTCTTGTCCTTAGGAACCAAATTTGTGCCTTTGCAGACCCTCCATTAGAATTCAGGGTGACCCAGTTTATGAAGAAAACAATCAGTGGTCTAGGTAGAGATGGATTCCTTTATCCAAATAGAGACAGCTGAATCTCATGATCACGTCTCATTCTCAGCAGGAGGAGCTAAAAGAAGACTTTTAACCCACCTCTTCATTAATATCTATCCCTTATTATTCACCAGTGAGGGTTGATTTTCATCTATCAGGGGCACTTTCTTTTCCAAAGGTATTTAAGCAATCAGGGATCTGTATAGTTTTGACTTTGTTACCCAGAGAGACTACTTACTAACCATCAATTTATTGATTATCCAATAACCCAATTATTAATTCACCAGAAAACAGAAACTCTTGTCTCTCGGGCTTTTCATTTATCATAACATCAAGCTTCTCAGAGACTTTTTTTTTTTTCTTATTTGTAAAATGAGGACAAAAATGAAATAATGTATAATGCATATAAAGCACTTTGTAGATTGTAAAACAATATATATAAATGTCATTTTCCAGGTAATTAGAGCTTTACTTTTTTAAAATTAATTTTTTTTCTCTCTTGAACCTTCTCATACCTCTACTAAAGGAAAAAACCCCTTGTGACCAAAAAGAACTCCAGAAGTGGGAAAATACTAAGTTAAAAAAAATTGGGAGGAGGGTAAAATAGAAAAAGAAAAATCCTATTTATTGGAAGAATTAGATTTTTTTTAAAGGAATCACTGAAAAGAAAAGCAATAACTAACATGTACATGGTACTTTATGCTGTCCTTACAACAACCTTCCCAGTTATATCCCAAAGAGATCTTAAAGAAGGGAAAGGGACTTGTATGTGCAAGAATGTTTGTGGCAGTCCTCTTTGTAGTGGCCAGAAACTGGAAACTGAGTAGATGCCCATCAATGGAGAATGGCTGAATAAATTGTGGTATATGAATATTATGGAATATTATTGTTCAATAAGAAATGACCAGCAGGATGGTTTCAGAAAGGCCTGGAGAGACTTACATGAACTGATGCTGAGTGAAACGAGCAGGGCCAGGAGATCATTATATACTTCAACAACAATACTATAGGATGATCAATTCTGATGGACATGTCCATCTTCAGCAATGAGATGAACCAAATCAATTCCAATGGAGCAGTAATGAACTGAACCAGCAATACCCAGCGAAAGATGACTAAGAACCATCACATAGAATTCCCAATTCCTATATTTTTGCCGCCTGCATTTTTGATTTCCTTCACAAGCTAATTGTACAACATTTCAGAGTCCTATTCTTTTTGTACAACAAAATAATGGTTTGGACATGTGTACTTATTTTGCATTTAATTTATACTTTAACATATTTAACATGTATTGGTCATCCTGCCATCTAGAGGAGGGGGTGGGAGGAGGGAAGGGAAAAATTGGAACAAAAGGTTTGGCAATTGTCAATGCTGTAAAATTACCCGTGCATATAACTTGTAAATAAAAAGCTATTAAAAATTTAAAAAAAAAAAAAACAACTTCCCAGGCAGATGATTCAAATATTATCTGTTTTACAAATGAGAAGATGGATTCAAAGAAGTTAATAAACTTGTCCACTATTGTACATCTAAAAAATATCAGAGTTAGGATTTGAACCCTGTATTCTTATCCTCTACAATGCAGAGTCTACAAGCCAGGCTTTCTCTCTTCTCTTTCCCAACTCTTTCCCCACATCCCAGCAAATCAAATGAATTTTGATGGCAAATTAAAATGTACAAAGAAAGTATAAATAAAGGAAAAAGAAAGGTGGAAAAGGACTTATATCCAAAGACATACATGAGAAAGATAAAGGAAAAAATAAATTCAAAAAATTGTATTCCTGTGAGCATAAATACCCAGTTAATGCTTCTGCACTTTTGAGAATTATCACCAACTTGAATGCCTACTCTCCCTTTTCCACTCTACCCCTCTTTCCCTTTACCTACTGAAAGACTACCCAGTTTTTAAAATCTAATTCAAAGATTACCTTACACATAAAATATTCTCTGGTTCCAGAGAGATGTTTTCTTTTTTTCATTTGAAATCCTGTAGTGTTTTATACCATTCTTCTGGTACCCCATCCTATGTATCCTCTCTAGGATTATTTGTGCACAGATCTTATCTTTCTACTAGCTTAGGCTCATATATTTAGAATTCAAGGTAACAAGAACCTTAAAAAGTTACGTGGTAAGATATAAATTTAAGTTTAATTACTTTGGGAACTAGGTATGAAATAGAGTGGAATGATGAGAAACTTGTCACAGGGAGACCAATTAGGAAGCAGTTTCAATAATCTAAGAGATGATGAGGCCCTGAACACAGGTTGTAGTTTTGAGTGAAGGGATCAGATGTGAGAAATTTTGTAAAGGTTGAAATAATGAAATTTGATAATTGATTAAATATATTGAGTGAGAAAGAATGAGGACTGTGGAATCATGCTAAGATTCTGAACTTGAGACTAGAAGAATATCTTTAAAAGAAATAGGGAAATTTAGAAGAGGGGAAGCTTTTGAGGGACAAGATAATGAGTTCAGTTTTTAGACATATTGAGCTTGAAGCATTTAGGGCATCCAGTTTGAAATGTACAAGCAATTGGTGATATATAATTGAAACTCAGGAAAGTAACTACTCTTAAATATGTGGATGTTAGCTCTATAAGGATGATACTTGAATTCCTGGGCACTAATAAGGTTACCAAGAGAAATATGCAGGGAAAAAAAAGCCTAAGACAAAAAGAGACATGATAGAGACAGTAAGACTTGAGGCACAATCAGACAGATTTTGATAGGAGGAAAATTCAGCAATGGGAGTACCATTTTTGCTGAAGTAATAATATATATGTAATTTTTTTCTCTTATTTATCTCTTTTTAACACCAATGTTTTTATTGTTCAGAGAACTTAAATTAAAATCCCACGTTTATTACTCCTAATTTACGCCTAATGATTTTTTATAAATCATTTAATCTCTCTATACCTTAGTTTTTAGTTTTTTGCTTTTTATCTAAAAAAAAAAAAGAAAAGAAAAGAAAAGAAAAAAAGGAGAGACTGGCCTACATGCCTTTAAAGTCTCTTCCAGTTCTAAATTTGTCATCCTATGAAAACATTTAATGCAGGGGGTTCTAGGAATTTTTTCCTACACGAATATCTGATTAGGTTTCTTCTTAGGAATTCTTCTCACCTAACACAAGACATCCCTATAACATTTTGATTAGTAAAGTCTGTAGATCAAAAGTGCCCCAGAAATGTTTGTTGAATAAATGAATGGATAAATGAATCTTCAAATGAACCTTCCTCAATCCACAATACCATTGTTGGTACTCAATAGTCATTTAAGCAAACTAGTTTTCACTTAATAACTGCTGCTTTTAGGAGATACTTTTTGCAAATAATGTTCAGTTTTACTTAGAAATAACAGAGAAATTTCAGTTTTATTTGCACAAAATAAAATGTTTGATAGGAAATGCAGAATTTATACTACAAAATTCCTCAAAATTTAGATGAAACTAACCTTGTCAATCTTGGATATTGTAAAGAAGTAAAGCATTAAGTTTCTTTCCATCAGATGGAAGTATTTAGAAAGTGCCAGAAGATCAAAGGTTACATATAGTACATTAAGGTTTTGAAGAGTTACACCCTTTTGACTTAAGCTATCATTTTGATGATGTGCAAATTGTTAAAGGCAGTCCATCCAGCTGCCTTTGCTGAATTCCCTGTTCTTTTATAATTAAATCCTCCATATCTAAACATGAGCCATAGAAACTCTTCATCTGAAAAGGGTGGCAGCAGAAGTATCACTGGCTCCAGGAAAAATAGGTGCCACCTTTTTCCCCTCCCTATCAAGGATGAAAATCATAAGCTTTAGGATAAAAAGTGAGTTCAGGGTTTATTCTGGTCTAACCTCTAATGTAGTGAGAAAACAGAAGTCAGGAGAGAACTTTGTATTAAATACTGCCCTGAGGTTCACTAATTATGTGACTAAGGAAAAGGGAGGAGGGGGGAGAGAAAGCCCTTCAGTGTCCCCAGGCCTCTAAAATGAACATGTTGCAAGTGAATTTTAATAAAAGGATAAACAGACAGATCTCTACACAAGATAACATTTCTTAGCAAAAACCTCTACCTATCAGTAGGTGAGTTAATGGCTTGCCTCCACTAGCCAAAGTCCTCAAGCATATAGACAGCTCCCTTTTTACTGGTTTTGGGGAGTACAAAATAAAGAAGGAACAAAGTAGATGAAATCATGGAATAAAGTGCCAACATGATTGGTTACAGATCTGAGACCCAGAGAACAACATGATTGGTTGGAAATTTGGTAATGAGAACTGCAAGTCTTCCCTGCCGCCCTCCACCCACCCCCACCCCAATCCTCCACCCCTTTCTCTCAAGAGGCTAATAAGAGCTCATTGTTTGAGTTCAAGTGCAAGACAACAGGCCAGATTTATGTATGACAAACCAACCATTCTTGAAGAATAATTTGGTAAAGATACCAGGTCCAAACTCTTTCTGTTCACATACTCTGCAAGGTTAGCAAAATTCATTTAAAGGCGATTTGGATTTTTGAACTTAACCCATTACAAGCCAAGTGAACTCTAAACCAAGTTCAGAAAAAAAAAAAAAAAAAAAAAAAAAAAACCATGATTTAAGCAGTTACAGGATAAAAGCAATTAATTGTAAACAGAATCATAAGAAAATAATACAAGATGAATTTTTTTTTGAAGCAATTAGGGTTAAGTGACTTACTCAATCCAGGGTCAAACGACTTGCTCAACGGGAAATTAAATATCAAGTATAGTGAACTATTTCCCATTCAAAATCCAGCTTTCTTTCGTGGATCCCCCATGGAGAAATGAGCAGCTATAACGCAAAGGAGGTAAGGGAAATTTTGTTTTTGGTGAAAATGGACCTACAGAGAGCCAGGGTAATGTATGTAAAGTATAAGGATAAAATAAAGCAAAACATTTTGCAAACGTTTAAAGATCTATAAGGAAGCCAACTATTATTCTCAATGAGGAGATAAAGGATAAGCAAACTTTTAGTCAACTCACCTTCACAAACTCGTAGTAGCTGCCTGTGCCCAGCCTCTCAATGCCCTCGAAGGCCGAGTCAAGGAGAGGTAGCTTCCGTTTCAGGTGGTCCACGACCTTATTCACCAACTCGCAGGCTTTAGATTTATCCTGACGCCTCAGCTTCACTTTTTCCACTACACTCTCTAGTTTGCAGCTAGCAGAGTTCTGGCGGAGGACCTTCTTTTTAAGGTTCACATGATCCCTTTTTTCGTTGGCCAAGATTCCCGGCTCGTTGAAAAGGGATGTCGGGGCACCAGGGGACTCATCCTCCTCAAGGACCGGTCTCCTGTCCCTCAGTGTATGTCCGTCCTCTGGATGGGGAAGCCCCTTCTTACCGGACTGAGACTCCGGAGCCCTGACCGGGAGTTTCTCCTGGACTACAGGAGGTTGTTTCTTCTGCCTTACAGGGGGTTTCTTCTCCCGCAGAATTTCCGAACCACTGGAACAGGAGCCTTTGCCTACAGCGGAGTCCTGAAGATCGGGGGCAGCCTGAGAGGGAAGACTCGAAGTACGGGTTTGTGCTGCCTGCGACTTGCGGGAACCTCGGGTTGAACTCTTGCGCTTGGTTGCTGGATCCTTTGTCACTCTCCCTTCCATCTCAGACCATTCAAGTTTTCCCGGATCTCTCGTCTTAAGAGTCTCTAGGAGAAAAAGGCTTTCCTAGAAGAGGCGGGAGTGGGGCGGACTGAAGCAAGGGGGTGAAATGGAAGGGTGGATTCTAAGGAAATGAAACTTAATAAAACTTGGAGGGAAGTCTGCTGCACAAAAACGTAGTTAAAAGGGAAACCCCAGTTATTTTCTAAGATTCCCTCATTGAGTAATTAACTGGGATGAGGTAAAATAGTTATACAATAAACTTTATAACTTTTTACAACTCAAAAAAAAAAAAAAAACCTTAATAAGCAGTGTGTCCTTATGCTGCGATCACTTGCTTTGTACAGTTTGATTTTGGAGTAGTAAGATTTTAACACATTCTTTTCTTCTTCATCATGGAATCACACTCAGCAAAATGTATATTAAACATATCTTTGACATAGTTTTCATTTTTCCAAGTCTAAACTTGACTTTAGAGCATGGGCTTTCTCTTTTAAAATACATTTTATTAATATCTTTTTGTTTTTACATACTAGATTTCCCCTTATTCTCTTTTCTCTTTCCCCCTCTCTCTCTTATAGTTTTTTTTTTTTAAAGAAAAAAATTAACAAAACTAATCAATACAGTTGAGGTTATGTGCAATGTTCAACATCCTTTCCCATCCCTGGGACATTTGGATGGCAACAGTGGATAAAATACTGGCTCTGGAATCAGGGCGACTTATACCCTCCTCATTTCTGTGAAAGATTAAAGAAAGGAAGTCTTCTTTCCCCCTCTCTCAATTTTAAACATCCTGATCCAATCATTCTGGAGAGCAATTTGGAACTCTGCCCGATAGACTATCAAAATATGCATAGCTTTTAATCTGTCACTATCTCTATTAGGTCTATATCCCAAAGAAATCATTAAAAAAGGGGGAAAGATTCACATATGCAAAAATGTTTGTAGCAGTCCTTTTTGTAGTGGCAAAGAACGAAATTGAATGGTTGCCCAAGTTGAGGAATGGCTGAATAAGTTAGGATATTTTAATGTAATAGAATATTATTGTTCTATAAGAAATGATGAGCAAACTGATTTCAGAAAATCCTGGAAAGACTTGCACGAATTGATGGTGAATAAAGTGAGTAGAACCAAGAGAACATTGTACATTTCATCATTAGTCTTTTGGGATTGTCCTGGATCATTGTGTTGGCGAGAATAGCTAAATCATTCATAATTCTTCATCGAATAATATTGCTGCTACTGTGTACAAAGTTCTGTTCTGTTCACTTCACTATGCATCAGTTCATGTAAGTCTTCCCAGATTTTTTTTCTGCTTGTCATTACTTATAGTACGATGCTATTCCATTACAATTATATACCATAAATTGTTTAGCCATTCTCCAATTGATGGACATCCTTTTGATTTCCAATTCTTAGCCACCACAAAAAGAGCTATACTAAATAATTTTGTACAAATAGGTTTCTTCCCCCCCCCCTTTTTTTTTGCATGTCTTTGGAATAAAGACCTGAAGTGATATTGTTGGGTCAAAGTATATGCACAATTTTATAGCCCTTCGGTTAGTTCCAAGTTGCTCTTCAGAATGACTGGTCCAGTTCACAATTCCACTAACAATGATGCATTCGTGTCCCAGTTCTCCCACATCCCTTTCAACATTTATAATTTTCTTTTTTTGTCACATTAGCCAGTCAATATGATAGCTGTGAAGTGGTAATTCAAGAGTTGTATTAATTTGTACTTTTCTGATCAATAATAAATTTAGAACTTTTTTATCTGCCCATAAATAGTTTTGATTTCTTTGTCTGAAAACTGCTTGTTCACATGCTTTGATCATTTATCAATTGGGGAATGACTTATATTCTTATAAATTTGACACAGTTCATTATATATTTTAGAAATGAAGCTTTTAACAGGGATACTTGTAGCAAAATTTCCTCCCAGTTTTCTGTTTTCCTTAAAATTTTGGTTGCATTGATTTTGTTAATGCAAAATCTTTTTAATCTGATATAATCAAAATGATCTGTTTTTACATTGGAAATGCTTTCCATAGCTTCTTTGGTTCTAAATTCTTCTCTCTTTATATATTGAATGTTGATATCTCTGCATGTAATTTTTTATTGTAATATGATCTGAAAAGGATGAGTTTACTTTTTCTGCTTTTGATTGTAAAGTTTATTCCTAATATATGGTCAATTTTTATGTAGGTGCCATGTGCTGATGAGAAAGAGATATATTCCTTTCTGTTCCTATTCAATTTTCTCCAGAGAGCTATCATATCTAAACTTTTCTAGAATTTTATTCATCTTCTTCATTTCTTGTTTATTTTTTGGCTAGATTTTTCTAGTTCTAAGAGAGGAAAGTTGAGATTCTCTCACCAGTATAGTGTTACTATGTATTTCCTCCTGTAACTCATTCAACTTCTTCAAAAATTTATTTTTAAATAGTATTTTTCTTTCTGCATTTATATGTCAAGAAGAATCTTAGCACAAATTTTTACAAGATTTTGAATCCCAAATTTTTCTTTCCCCTCTTCCAAAGGTAGTAAGCAGCTTGATACAATTTATCCATGTGCTATCATGTAAAATATATTTCTATATCAGCCACAGTTGTGAAAAAAAAAAAAAAGACAGACAAGTCAGCCATCTTTGGACCTAACACGCTAACTGTAGCTGTACATGACAGAGATTTACAATTCCATATACAGATCCGGTTTTTTCTGTCTTTTGTATATGAAACACAATTGATGGTATTTGTCAAGTTCAAAAGACAAAAAATTTAAAAATATATTTTAAAATGAAAAAAATTAAGCATAATCCTGGATTTTAAAAAGGGGGGCATTTAACAAACTGAGTCAGGTATTTGTGGCAAAACAGCAGAACTTTAGGGAAAATTCAACAGATAACATCCAAGAGAAATATAAGGTAAACATTAATATTGAATTTTCTTTAGAGACCAATTATAAGGGACTCAATAAGGTCAAATTCTTTAATTCTTGTATGTGAAAATATTATCTATTCTTATGACTGCCATCAGTATTTGAGTAGTTTAAAAGACTTGGGCCAAGCTGAGTATGATGAGCTAAAAAAAAAAAAAAAAACTATAGGGAGAGATAAAAAGCATCAATTACCTCATACAAATGTATAGATGTATGTATATGTAAATGTTTACATTCAAAAAGAAATAGAGGGGAGATGAAGGGAGAGGATAAAGGAGGGACATAGAGATGGGTAGGATAAGGAATAGGAGGGCAAGGCAGTAGGTAGAAATAAAGAAGAAGAGCAGATACAGATAGGAGTAATATTAAGATGATGAGGAAAAATAGGAAATGCAAGTCACTTAATCCCAATTGCCTCAGCACATGCGCGCGCACACACACACACACACACACACACACACACACAAGAATTAGCTGTCCCAGTCTGCAAGTGAGATTTTTGGCAAAATGGATTTATTTTCACTGAGAATTTCTCTCAGTGGGCCGCTTCTTGATTAGGAAGATAGTGAAGTTTGAGGTATAGAGTTTTGATTTTATATAGCCTTCTATGGCTTGGAGCTAGGAAGATGTCCAGATGAATTGAGGGACTAATTTCCAGGTCAGTAATGGATGTTGATTGTTTCTCAGACCAAAGTGATTCCCAGATTAATTGGAGGTGGAAGTTTCCCATAAGAACCAGGTAGGACGGTGGGGATGTTCCCAGAGGCCCAGAGGGGTTGAAATTCAGGGTTTTTCCAACCCAGGCCCACCCCCCAAAAAAAGATCAGGGGGACACAGTTCTATTACATCAATTCCAATTAAATCCCAGAGGAAAAAAGATGTTAAGTAAGGGGACTTGACAATATCATACATTAAATTATAAGGTAAGAGCATAAGGTGAAGAGTATTGAAGTATAAAATGAATAATTTTGATTATTCTGAAGCCAAGAATAGAAGGAATGCAGAAAATTGGGGGGGAAAGCTTTCATAGAAATGATTTCTGATTAGGATATGATTGCATTGGAAATGCTGTGTGGTACAGGAAATGAACTGGTTGATTTAGAAAAACATGGGGTGATTTGGACTTATGAAAGAAGATGCCATTCACCTTGAATGAGACCAGGTGAAGTTTTCTCAAAAAGTCTATGTGTGAGATAGAGTAGGTCCGGACTAACCTAAGTCATGTTGATGCTGTTAGTGGCAGTGAAGAGAGTTGTGAGAATTGATGTGAGAATCCCCTCTGGTCTCAGAACTGGTCCAACATGAAAAGAATTCACAAACTCAGAATCTTAGTGGCAAAAAAGGAAGTTTTATTTTTCACTAAGAAGCTCTCTTTTAGTGGACAAATCTCTTAATGAAGAGATTTGCAAAGAATGTGTTAAGAGAAACCTATTTTATGAGCATATCTTGGGGCTGGAGGCAGTTTGAACTGGTTATTAGACCAAGATCTTCCAATTGAATGAAATCATTTTGAAGGCTTTTTCCCCCCGGGATTTGGAGTTTCCTAAATGGGCATCCGGCTACCCAAAAGATCAATGGGGGGTGATTTGTTTGAGATTTCCAATTGATATTGGAATGACCAGCAGGATGAATACGAGACGACTGGCAAGACTTACATGAATTGATGCTGAGTGAAATGAGCAGAACCAGAAGATTATTATATACCTCAACAACGATACTGTTTGAGGATGTATTCTGATGGAAGTGGATCTCTTCGATAAAGAGAGCTAATTCAGTTTCAATTGATCAAAGATGGGCAGAAGCAGCTACACCCAAAGAAAGAACACTGGGAGATGAATATAAACTGCTTGCATTTTTGTTTTTCTTCCCGGATTATTTATACCTTCTGAATTCAATTCTCCCTGTGCAACAAGAAAACTGTTCGGTTCTGCACACACATATTGTATCCAAGATATACTGTAACCTGTTCAACATGTAAAGAATTGCTTGCCATCTGGGGGAGGGGGTGGAGGGAGGAAGGGGAAAAATCGGAACAGAAGTGAATGCAAGGGATAATGCTGTAAAAAATTACCCTGACATGAGTTCTATCAATAAAAAGTTATTTTTTTAAAAAAGGATAATGCTGTAAAAAAAATTACCCTGGCACGGGTATCAATAAAAAGTTATTAAAAAAAAGAGAGAGAGAGAGAGATTTCCAATTGAATGATGCTGCTTGTCTTAGAAAATAGTCCGTCTGGAAAATATGCCCCCTCCCAGACTCTCTGCAGTCTGGGAGACCCCAAATCTCTCTTCTTTTACAAATCAAAGAGGACACAGTTTCATCGTGATTTTACAGATTAAAGGGGACAAGTTCAGAGTTCATCTCCCCTTCTCCTCCCTCTCATTTCTCCCCCCTCAAGCAGTTAACCCCCAAATTAATTTGGGGTAAAAGGATTAAAGGTCCTCAGTAGTTACTTCGAGCTGACAAGGGTTGTAGAGTTGTCCCTAAATTCATGGAGGGGGTTCCAAGCCAGGAGGGAAAGTGTGAGATCTGAAGATAGCAGCAGCGGCAGCAGCATCTAAGGGGTGTTGTGTGTCTCAATCAGTCATCCCATGATGTGCAGGCTGAAGGAGCAGTTGAAAATTCACAGCTTGAATCTCAGAGGAAACAAGTCTCACAAGCAGTTTGAAAATGCAGGGGCCAAATATGAGTTTAAAAAACAATATTAGGAGTGGAGTTAGTATAGGGTTAGTAGAGACCATAGTCAAGAACCCCACCCAGAGGAAGACTGGGGAAGTATAAGGAGTTTCTCATGAATGGCTTACATCCAAGCAGCTTTCTCTAAGATTCTCTCAGTGCAAAGTTTGAACTCCCTTGAATTGTTAATGCACATACAGCAAGAAGTATGATCTATTTCAGCAAGCATTTTGATATCTCCTGAGCCTTCTCAGTCTTGGATGGAAAGCTTCTATCCAGTTTGTAAAGGTATCAATAAAGACTAGAAGCAATTTGAAATCTCTACAAGGGGGCATATGCATGAAATCTATTTGCCAAATCCTCACCAGAGTATGCACCCCTTCTCTGAATTGGCTTTAGGAGAGGGGGAGTTTTAACAGCTCCCTCAGAATTCACCTGGGCACAAATTGGGCAGGCCTGGCAGACCTGTTTGATTGTTTCTCCCAGCTTGTGACCAGTGAAAATGTATTTCATCAGGGATTGGAGAGCATTTCTCCCCAGGTGTGTAGCCTGATGGAGACCAAGAATCAATTTCCACTGACTTGCCTCTGGGATTAAGAGGTGGTCTGAAGGTGTTTGAAAGCAGCCAGAGGAAGAAAGAATGTATCCCCTTTCTACTGCAAGGGTTTTTTCCTGTAACCTATAGGAAGAGGTATAAGAATCAGGGAGCTGGGAATTAAAGGTGCTATGGTCAGGGGTAAATGGGCAACAGTTTAACAGCTGAATCTGCAAACCTGTTTCCCTTGGCCGAAGTGAATCTCCCTTCTGGTGTCCTTTACAAAACATGATTGAAATTTTCCTGGGTTCCTGGACAGGTTGCAATAGCTATAGAATTTCTTCTGCATGTTTAATGGAAGAATTCTTTGATGAGACAGACCTCTCACCCACCCACCCCCACCCCTTATAGCCCCTTGAGCATGCAAAATATGAAAAGCATATTTGGAGTCAGTATAGATGTTCACGCATTCCCTTCCCCAGTTCTAAAGCTCTACTTAGGGCAATGAGTTCATATTCTGTGTAAAAGTCCCAGGAGGCAGTGGTTTAGCCTCCAGGGTGCTATTGAAAGTCATTACAGAATAACCTGCCTTTCTTTCCCCATTTTCAAGAAAGCTTGACCCATCTGTAAACCATTCCCCATCTGGGTTCTCAAGGGGAATTTCCCTTAAGTCAGGTCGGCTGGAGTAGACAGAATCTAGAGCTTCTTCACAATTATGGATAATTTCTCCAGAGTGGGAAGTGTCAGGAAGCAAGGTGGCAGGATTTAAAGTATGACAAGCTCAGAGAGTTAGGTCCGGGGTATCTAGCAGGAGAGCCTGATTCTAGTAAGCCTCCCAGTCGCAAAGCACTTGGCTTCTAAAATGCTCCAGACTCAGTCGGGAATTAAAACCTCTAATGGCTATCCTAGGGTTAAAAATGTACTGGATCTCAAGATCTCTTAACTCTAACTAAAAGTTTGTGCGTAAAAAGTTTCTCTGGAGAGCTGAGAAGAAATCATACCCCAATAAAGGAGCAGGATAGGAGGGACTAATAAATAATCATTTAAATGACAGGTCAGCACACTGGTGAGGCAGAGGACAGGTCTTAAGACAAGTCTTGAGTTCCCCTGCAATCCCCACTCTATGGGGGAACTCTGGATAGAGACCAGAGTTGCAGAGCTAGAGTGAAGGAAAAGCCCCTCCCATAGCAAAAAGAAATTCAATACTCTTACCAGCCACATCTAACTATAGCCAGGGTTCTGCTGTTGATGTGTTGAATCCAAGGGGAGCTTGACCAAAGACCAAAGTCCTGCTGGACTCCAGGGCATTGAGGAGACAGCTAATCCCCTATAGGCAGTCCCTCCTTCAGTGCTCCTCCTGCTCAAACTCAGGACAAGGACTGGGGAGTTTAAAGCATGGACTTTTGTGGTTCCCAGAAATAGCAGCCAAGAGTAGGGACTTTTCTCCAAATCTCACTTTAATTCTGAGACCTTTCTCCTTGGCTACAGCCTGATCCCTATCATAAACTCCAATAGCTGTTTTTAAGGGAGAAATTTGAGGAACTAAATCTGGCTTCTCCAGCTTCCTCCATATATCTGGAGCAAATTGTTCAATATTAACATCTCCCCAGGACAGATGAAAGAGGATGTTCCCTTTGGATACCTCAAAAGGCTGGGTGGGATCCTCAGAGTAATGACCAGGGTTTTTTGCAGTCTGGGAGATATTTGACATTGAAACAGGCACTTCTGCTCTGAGTGCCTCTCCCGGAGGGAATGCTGTTTCTCCCAGGAGGCAGAAGTTACACTGAGGAGTTGAAAAAGAGCTGGGATTCCCAGGATTTAGTTCAGGTGAGAGAGACAGAGTTAAAGAGATAGTGCTGGACATAAGGGCCTGTTATGAAAGGGATTTAGAGGTCCTAGAGGAGGAGGAAGGAGGGAGTTTGATTTCCTTCCAGCAAGTTTAACCAGCATCCTGCAATGCTGTTTTAATTTAAGCTTTTTAGGCTTGAGATCTTTCAAGCTGAATTTGTTTCTGCCTAAGGAAGGATCCTTAGAAACAAAGATGTTTTGTTGCATTTTGCCAAAAGCCTTAAGTTTCCCTGATTCTATAGCTCCTTGCCCTTCTCCAGCTGTCTCTAGAGATGGAGAGATGACAAAATGTTCCTTGAATAAGGGGGCCTTTTTGTTAGAGAATGCAGGTATTCCCATACAGGCATCCCCAAGAGAATTCTGCTGGGCATGGAGTTCCAACAATACAAATTTTCCCGAGAATTTGGATTGTTCTGGCTATAGAATAAAACAACAACAAAAAAGGCTTTACTTCTTCCAGATTTGGGGGGATTCCCAGTCAGAGAAATAAAATGATGCTTTTAGTGGCAGTGCAGAGAGTTGTGAGAATTGATGTGAGAGTCCTCTCTAGTCTCAGAGCAGGTCCAACGTGAAAAGAATTCACGAACTCAAAATCTTAGTGTCAAAAAATGAAGTTTTATTTTTCACTAAAAAGCTCTCTCTTACCACTACACACTGTAAGATTGGCTAGAATGACAGGGAAAGATAATGCAGAATGCTGGAGGGGATATGGGAAAACTGGGACACTGATACATTGTTGGTGGAATTGTGAATACATCCAGCCATTCTGGAGAATGATTAGGAATTATGCCCAAAAAGTTATCAAACTGTGCATACCCTTTGATCCAGTAGTGTTACTACTGGGCTTATATCCCAAAGAGATCTTAAAGAAGGGAAAGGAACTTGTATGTGCAAGAATGTTTGTGGCAGCCCTCTATGTAGTGGCCAGAAACTGAAAACTGAGTGGATAACCCTTAATTGGAGAATGGCTGAATAAATTGTGGTATATGAATGTTATGGAATATTATTGTTCTGTAAGAAATGAGCAGCAGGATGATTTCAGAAAGGCCTGGAGAGACTCACATGAGCTGATGCTGAGTGAAATGAGCAGGATCAGGAGATCATTATATACTTCAACAACAATTCTATATGATGATCAATTCTGATTGACATGGCCCTCTTCAACAATGAGATGAACCAAATTCCAATAGAGTAGTAATGAATTGAACCAGCTATACCCAGCAAAAGAACTCTGGGAGATGATTATGAACTACTACATAGAATTCCCAATACCTCTATTTTTGTCTGCCTGCATTTTTTATTTCCTTCATAGGTTAATTGTACACTATTTCAAAGTCCGATTCTTTTTTGTACAGCAAAATAACTGTATTGACATGTATACATATATTGTATTTAACATATATTTTAACATATATAACATGTATTGGTCAACCTGCCATCTGGGGGAAGGGGTATAGGGAAGGAAGGGAAAAATTATAACAAAGGGTTTTGCAGTTGTCAATGCTGAAAAATTACCCATGCATATACCTTGTAAACAAAAAGCTATAATTAAAAAAAAAGAACTGAAAAAAAAAGCTCTCTCACTGGACAAATTCTCTTAATGAGATTTGCAAAGAATGTGTTAACAGAAACCTATTTTATGAGAAAATCTTGAGGCTGGGGGTAGTTTGAACTGATTATCAGACCAAGATCTCCCAATTGAATGAAATCATTTTGAAGGATTTCCTCCCTCTCCGCCCCCCCCCCCCCACTCCCCCTGGAATCTGGAGTTTCCTGAATGGGGATCTGACTACCCAAAAGATCAATGGGGAGTAATTTGCCTGAGATTTCCAAATGAATGATCCTGCTTATCTTAGAAAAAGGCCCCTCTGGAAAATATGCCCCTTCTCAGACTCTGGGAGATCCCAAATCTCCCTTCTTTGCAGATCAAAGGGTCACAGTTTCAGAGTAATTATTTTACAGATTAAAGGGGACACAATTTCAGAGTTCACCCACATCAATATGATTCCCTATTTCCAGAGGTCTGCAGAGTGGGAAGATCAGGTCTTGGGCCCAGGATATAGGAAGTCACATGATCTCAAGGCTTAGCTCAGCTATAAGTGACTTATAGGAAAGAGACAACTTTGGTGACCATTGGTCAATGGTGGTTACTTCCTTTCAGTCTATCCAATGAAAAGACTTGGGTCTTTAGCTGTTTAACCAGCTTTATTGTTTCTGGTTTTCAAGTCCGGTATATGTTGGGAGCTCTTTCCCCAGGTGTGCTTGCACCTCTCCCTGCAGGGTCTAAATAAATGCTTTCTCTTTGTAGCTGAAGATGTCTCTGCTTAGTTAATTTGGGGAAGGGGGTCTAGCACTAGTCCCACACAACATTCAAAGAAACAGATAAGAAATAGGTGACAAGTGGAAATAAGCATAATGTGGTCTTATGTATTTGTGAATATGTCTATGTTTTTAGATATCTATGCATTATATAAATATATCCACACTTAACAGTAGCCTTCTGGGGAGGAGGGAGAAAAGAAAGGGGGAAAAATAAGGACAGAAGAGAATAAAAGAAAATCCACAAAGAAGTAAAAAAAAAAAAAAAAAAAAAAAAAAGCTGGGCAGCTTTGAAAATAATTCGTAGTGTTTATTTTACAAGGTTTTTTTGAAATGCAAATTTATTAATACTGAATACTCTCTTATGTTCTGCTGTGTATGTCAATGTTGTTTTTTCTTGTCCCATTATGTGAGACTAGGTGCTACATCCCCTTACCAAATTGACTACCCAGAGTTCAGAGACAAACAGGAAGCATTTATTCAGTCCTTGTAAGGAGAGGTCCAAACATACCAGCTAAGCAGACAGAGAGCCTTTCAGTTCCCATCTCCCAGCATTGTGGCCTGGCTAGCAGGAAATGATGAATTGGTTAAACAGCAAAAAACCTAGGTTCATTGGATGGATTGAAAAGGAAGTAATAATTTACCAATGGTCAGCAATGCTGTCTACTTCCTGTGGGTCACATAACTTCATGAAACTTAGACTTTAGGGTCTGACTTCTGCCCTACAGCCCTCTGAGAATAGGGATCACATGACTTCCCGAAATTTGGGTCTAAGGCTTTAATTTAATTTAATTTTTAATTTAATCTAATTTTGGGTCTCGCTTCTGAGAAATCTTTACCTGGTCCCATTCACCATTTTATATTTCAATTTAAAATAAAATAATTTATCCAAAACAAAGCACGAGACCCTTTCTCAAAATAATGATTTTAAGTGCATAAAATGAAACACATAGGATTACAAAAAACATAATTATATTAAAAATAAGTTACTAAGATATTTGTTTTTCATTGTCCCCAATTTGATGCCTAGCTCTTCCTGGAATGAGGAATGTTTGCAGTTCTTTATTACCACAGAAATTGTTTCTATACATATTTTGGCATGTATGATATCTTCTGTAAGATTATCTTTTTTTTTGTATGATACGATTGTGAGCAATGAAATATTAAAGTCTTTAAGAATTAAAAAATGAGTATCACTGAGAAACCAATGGAGAAATAGGTTGAAACATTGTCAAATTAAGTATAATGGGAATTGATACATTACATAGTGCTTATGTGGTATGTCTTCATGTGGGAGAAGTTAAGGAGGCTCTATTCAAGAGAGCTATGATGACATGTAATAGAAAGTGTATCTATAGACATTCTGTAATGGGTTCTGGTCAGTTCTATGAAGAAGCAGCTCTTTGAGTGCAATGGAAGCATTAAAAAAAAAAGTAGCAACCAAATCCTTAGCTATCTAGTATTGTATATCTAATTGTATATCATTAATTGTATTGTATATCTAATTTGTTGCCAGATCTTCTTTCTTCCTCAATAACATCTCTCTCATATATTCCCTTCTCACCACTGACACATCTCATTCTTTGTATAAACCCTCTTTATCTTATGTCTGGACTATTTCAAGAGCCTTTCTACCTCAAATGCCTTTCCATTCCAATCTATCACTCAGCTGCCAAAGTGATCTTTCTAATGTGCAGATCTGACAATATTACTTCCCATTCAATAAATTACAGTAGCCTCTCATACTTCCAGAATCAAATAGAATATCCTCTGTTTAAAGCCATTTACATTGCCCTTTTCCAATCTTACTACCTTTTACTTGGTTATACATGTTCTAGGCGATCTGCTGTTTCTGACAGATGAAACTACACCTCCCACTCTGTGCCTTTTCACTGGATGACTCATGCCTATTATCAGATTCTTTGCTTTCTTCTTAAATCTCGTGTGCGGGAGACTTTTTCTGCTCTTCCTGTTTCTTGATCCTCCCAACTAGTTTTTTACTTCAGATTAACTTCCTTTAACTGTTTATATCTTGTATGTTCCCAGATATTTATATGTCTCCCCCATTAAAATGTGGGCTCTTTGAGATCAGTGAGTGAATTTTTTCTTCTTTTTTCTTTTGCTGTATTAAAGGCTTAACAAATGGTATTGACTGACTGACAGAAATGGAATAGACTGAGAAGCTGAAAAGTCAGGTTATTAGCAGAAAAAGTCAGGTTATTAGCAGAAAAAGTAGTATGTACAATGAAGTCTCTTATTATGAGGTCAGGAGTTGAGGTAGACAGAAAGACTATGAGACTGAGATACTTAACTCATAAAGGAAGGAAAATGTCCTGGGTGTCCATAGATAATACTCTAAGATCTGGATTACATGATAAATTTGGATGGAATGAATCTCAAAAGAGGATGGGCTAATGGGAAGCAAGAGCAGTCTATCTCCTTAATGTAGGCTGGTGAGTCAGAGAGTATAAAAGAAAATATAGCAACCAGAAAGGGTGGCAAGGAAAGTAATATCAGAAGAAACTCAAATGTTACTGAGTTCCGGAAGATGAAAGATAGCTGGATAATTGAGATTATATAAAATTTTTTAAAGTTTTTACAGGAACAAAACTAAAGTAGTTTAAATTAGAGGGGAAAGCAATAATTAGGAAAAATTCTGAAGCTAATTTCTCTCACAGAGAGCTCATATCCAATATATAATGAACTGATGAAAATTTATAAGACTAATAGCCATTCACCCACAGATAAATGGTCAAAGAAGTAGTTGAAGTTGTAGTTGAAGTTCTCAAAAGAAAAATAATCTAAGCTATCTAAAACCATATAAAAGAATGTTCTAAATCCCTAATAAATACAAAATAAAGCAACCCTGAGATTCTCCCTGACTTTATGCCCATCAGATTGGCAAAGATGACAAAAGAAAATGACAAATGATGGAAGGGCTGCAGTAAAAGAGGTTCAATAATGCATTATTGATAGACCTGTAAACTGTTCCCACATCTAGAACACTATTTGGAACTATGCCCCCAAAATTATACCTTTTGACCCAATAATGCCACTATTATGCCTATACATTAAAGAGAGCAAATAAAAAGGAAAAAGATCCACATGAAAATATTTTTATATACAAATAGTTATAGTAGCATTTTTTGTAGTAGTATCCTATTGGGGAATGGTTAAATAATAATGGGATATTATTATACCATAAGAAACAATAAAATGGAAAGTTTCAAAGAAAAACCTTTTATGAAATGATACAGTAAAGTGAACAGAACTAGAATAGTTTATATGACGACAAAGTTATAAAGAAAATCAACTTTGAAAGACTAGAACTCTGATCAATGCAATGACAAAAAATATGATTCTAGAGGACTTAAAATGAAGTACAAATTTGTAGAAGGTAGTGATGTTGACTGTTTTGAGTCCCAAGAGGACCAACTCACAACAGGCAAGAACTGGTAAGGACCAACAAGTCCAGACAGAATTCAGGAGCTGGCAGTCTGAGATGGTTCTGATTTTGGATTAGCCTCTTAAGCAAAGTTACTTAAATAAACTTTTTCTACTTGTGACTTTTTTTTTTCCTAGAGAAATTTTTATGTGCTTCTGAGTACACAGGTATATAAAATAGGTGTACAAATCAAATATTTACAGATAATAAATTATAATTCTGTGATTCACATTCAGTTTTAAGACTCTATATGGCATCACTACCCACAATTTAAGAAACTAGGATCTACAGCACTGGAGAACATGAGACAAGACAAGCCTGAAGCCTGAGTCCCCAGGTGGCTGATACAGCTGATACCTTCTGTGAAGAAACCACATGTAGTCAGCTTGTATAGGGCTGATGTATGGGGAAGGCAGAAGATACAAGTAAGCAGATTGAATTCTGGTAACTCCCCAAAACAAAGACAGATGGATAGGCTGCAGGCCTCTTTTCTTTCTTTTTTTTTTTTTTAAGTGCAAATTCCACTTTTATTTGGATTTTAAAGCTTCTGATGGACAAAATTCATAATGTATACATATTAGAAAAGTGAATAACACTTTAAACCCTTTCAATATAGCAGTAAGGATTAAACGATTTAACTAGATTTAAAAGCATTTAGGCTGAAAAGGCATAAATATCAATTTAAAGGTTTTATACTTTTTTTTCTCTTGAAGGGTAATGAGTATCTGTGTAGGAAATGTAAGTAATGGCTTTCAACCAGCTGAATGAAAATACAGAAACTAGCTTTATTCTATTTTTTTTTTTACTTCATAAATAAACCTGATTTTATTCCATACAAGTCTGCATTTTCAAACAAAAATAACACTGTTATTTAGACCAACATATTTTCCACAGCCATACCACACCACAGGAAAAAAAAGTGGTTATTTTTTTTTTAATCTCTTAATTTAGACATTTGTTGTTAGTTATGAAATTCTAGAATGTAGATATCAAATTCTACTTACTAAATTTTTAATGATATTCACCATAGAAATAAACAATTCTAAAATAAATTCATACACACAAAAAATAAAAACCTTGACTGGGCCCACAAAGTAAGTTTCTACTTCTCAGAAACCCCAATTCTGCTTAAGTTTGACTGTCAAGTGGAACTTGAACTGAAGCTGACTGAATACAAACTCTTTGAGAGCAGCAAACTCTTTTGAGAGCAGTTTGTCTTTGCATCTCCAGTTCCTACCGCAGCACATGGAGCAGACATTTATTAAAGATTTGCCATTTGAATGCCCATCAATTGGAGAATGGCTGAGTAAATTGTGGTATATGAATGTTATGGAATATTGTTGTTCTGTAAGAAATGACCAACAGGATGAATACAGAGAGGCTTGGAGAGACTTACATGAACTGATGCTGAATGTAATGAGTAGGACCAGGAGATCATTATACACTTCCACAACGATACTGTATGAGGATGTATTCTGATGGAAGTGGATTTCTTTGACAAAGAGACCTGAGTTTCAATTGATAAATGATGGACAGAAGCAGCTACACCCAAAGAAAGAACACTGGGAAACGAATGTGAACTATTTGCATTTTTGTTTTTCTTCCCGGGTTATTTTTACCTTCTGAATCCAATTCTCCCTGTGTAAGAAGAGAACTGTTCGGGGTTCTGCAAACATATATTGTATCTAGGATATACTTTAACATATCTAACATATACAGGACTGCTTGCCACCTAGGGGAGGGGGTGGAAGGAGGGAGGGGAAAAATTGGAACAGAAACGAGTGCAAGGGATAATGTTGTAAAAAAAATTACCCTGGCATGGATTCTGTCAATATAAAGTTATTATTAAATAAAATTTAAAATAAAATATTAAAAAAAATATTTGCCATTAATTGACAGGATGCTAACTAGGGCAAAAGAGAGAGAAGTTGACTGGCTATAGTGCTATTAAGGAAGTGGAGAATGTTGTAATATCTCTTAAGAGGAATATAGACATTTAGATATGTAATTAAACACACACAGAGAACTAATAATAATAAAGAGCTCACCAGGAGCCAGGGATGTGGAGAGGGCAATGTATTATTTATGTACACTATAAGGGGAAAAGGAGGGTCTTAATTTTTTTTTTCTTTCTGTTATCATAGAACCCTCTGACAACACCCTTTCCAGAACATGGGGAATTAAAAAAAATTTTTTTCTTAATGCAACATTTCAGTTTCAGGTTACTGAAAAACACAAGTTTATTTAACTGCTGATGAAAGATCAAAAATCCCCTGTCTTACACCCCGACCACACACTAAGATCTGGGAAAGGGGGGAGGAAATCATGTGAGAACAAGCTCAGGAACACGTGGTTGTGCCCGCCTCCTCTACCTCCTCCTTTTTCCTCCGTCCCATGGGGTACGGGACCATTGGAGGCGTAATGGGACGGGTTCACGGCGCCCTAAGACCGCGCGCGCCACGTCACGACGTCAGTAAAGATGGCGGCCCCCTGCAGTCTCCGAGTACTATTCGGTCGCCATTGATTTTGAGCAACTGCAGTGCCCCCGTCACGGTTCTTAACAGGGGCGATTTCTGCCCCGCTCTCACTATGCTCCCCTTAGGCCATTGGAGTTGCCGGTTAGCGGCTCGCCTCAGCAAACAGCCCCTACCGATATCCCGCTCTTACGGAGGCCCTGCAGTGCCACACTACGACGTGGTGATCATTGGCGGGGGACATGCGGGGACAGAGGCGGCGGCGGCCGCGGCTCGCTGTGGCTCCCGGACTCTGCTGCTTACGCACCGCTTAGACACTATCGGTAGGAGCTGCTGCGGGGAAGGGGCGGGGCTTAGATGAAGGGCTCCGAGTGCGCCTGCGTTTCTCTTTCCCTTTCCTCCTCTCCCTCCTCCAGTGGTCTCCCACTGGGTGCAAGGGAGGGGCCTCAAAATGAAAGGAGAGGACCAGAGGAAGTTAGGTCATTTGTTGAATTAATGTTCTAGCCGAATGAATGCGATCCGTTGTACTTCCTGAGAGAAAGGGAGAAACAGCCCCTTTCTATTTAATTCTGAGCAAGTCTCTTGACTTCCCAGGGACTCAGTTTCCTCGTGTATAAATGGGAGGGTTGGATGAGATGGCCTTTCCAGCCTTTTAATTTTTTTTTTTTAAATCATTTTGTGCCCTGGACTCTTTTAACAGTCTGGTAGAACCTGTGGACCTCTTCTCAGAATGTTTTTAAACACATGAAATAATTAGGCAGAATGAGAAAGGAAATCTGTTATATTGAAAATCAGATTATATATATATATATATTTTTTTTTTTTCCAAAAAGTTCAAACAACCTGTTAAAAAACTCTTGGCAATATTTCACTCTTTTCTGAGGTGTTTTCCGCGTTCTCCCTAATGAAGTCCTTCCTGACCCCCAGAGCAGGAAGTGTTTATCTCTCCAGGCACTGACAGCACTTTGGATGGTTCATCTGCATTTATTCTAATGATTCTAATGTTTATTAAGGTTTCAAATCTTGTTATTGTAGTTGTCATTCCTATTATAGTTACTTGTACCTCAATCTGACTCCTTATTAGATTGTGGAATTATTATAGTTACTTGTGCCTCAATCTGACTCCTTATTAGATTGTGGAATCCTTGAACACAGAACTCTTATACAATTTTGTATTCCCACTGTTTAGCATAATTCTTTGCACATTTGCTAAATTGAACTTTATGAAACCTTTCTAGAGATGTAAAGCTATAATTTCCATATTTTAAGCTTAATCTTTATGTTGTAATCATTGTATTACTGAGTTAGAATAGGAATGTAACTTCCAAAAAGGCTTGGGTTTCCAAAGTTGTGTGTGAATCTCTGTGTGAATCAAAAGAATCTTTTGATAATTTAGCTAATGGTGCTGTAACATCGTCACTTCTTAGGACTGAAAATAAATTCAAGGTTTTGGTCCAATTTCTTTAGATGAAAGGATGAATCACAAAAATCTAGAGATAAGCAGGCTTAATATTGAATCATTAGTGTGATGTAGTTGCCAGAAAAGCTAGTAATGTCTTACTACTTAAAAGAGAGACATTGCTTATAAGAACAGAGAACTGATTGATTGTCCTTCTACATTCTGCCCAACTCAAATATTAGAAGTGATATATTCACTTCATTAATAATTTGGGGAATATACAGAGGAAGGCAACCAGGTTATTGAAGTAGAGTGCATTTTATAGAAGATACAGTTGAAGGCATTAAGCCTCTAGAAAATAAAATTGGAAGAATGGAAGATAGGGAGGGAATATATTTACAATGTATGTATTTGAAGGCTGTCATTTGAAAGTGGAATTAAACTTTGTTTGACCTGAGTAGAACTATGAGCAATGAGTAGACATTGCAAAGAGGGGGTTTTAGGCTTTTGTCAGGAGAAAAAAATGCCTAACAATTGTCTGAGAGTTGAATGAACTGCTTTGGGAGGTAGTGGGTCCCTCATTGGAGATTTTCAAGCAGAGGCTAAAAAGGAATTCTTGATAAGTATCTTATAGTGGGGGGGTTCTTTTTTCCATAGGTGTTAAATTGGATGGAAGTTAACATGGATCTTTAAAAATAACTAATTGGGTTTCTCCCTTGCTATCTAGCATTTGTTTTAGAATGTGTCCATTCCCTTCACTATGCATATCCCCCATGTTTGCCCACTGTTACTGTATGTTGTAGTTGTTAATACCTAGGCATTTGCATTAATTGGAAAAGTTACATAAATAGCTTGAATTATTAACAATATAATTATATATAAATTCAGGTTGCAGTACAGTAGAAAGAACTTTGGGCCTGGATTCAAATCCCACCTCTGAAATTTAACACTTGTGTTGCCTGAGGCAAGTCACATTTCCCAGGGCCTCAATTTTCTTAACTGTAAAATGAAGATGATAAATTAGATGGTCTTTTGAAATTTCTTTTACTTCTAGATCTATCTGTTTTGGTAATCACTAGTATCATAAGAGTTGTTAAGAAATCATTATCAGTTATCATTGTGGAAAGTTAGTCTGCTTGTTCACAAAAGAGGGTTAGGAAAAGGAATTGGAGAGGAAATCTGGGAATTGACAATATTTTTCTAAAACCGGAAGGAACATCAGTAACAAAAACAACAAGAAAGTTTAGTTAAATATGAGAAATAGTAGTTATTTAGTTTTTAGTATATTGTTGACTTGGCTTTCATTTACATTTCATGGGGATGATTACAAAAGTAATGGCATTTTTTTTTGTTTTTTGTTTTGGTATGTTCTTTTCTCAGGTCAGATGTCTTGTAATCCTTCCTTTGGAGGTATTGGGAAAGGTCATTTAATGAGGGAAATAGATGCCCTGGACGGTCTGTGTTCTCGGATCTGTGATCAGTCTGGTGTACATTATAAAGTACTGAACCGATGTAAGGGACCAGCTGTATGGGGTCTCCGAGCTCAGATTGATAGAAAACTTTATAAGCAAAAGATGCAGGTGAGATTTAAATAAATGCTTTTGACATTGTTAACCACCTCTTCCTGGACACCCTTTCTCTCTTCAGGGTGTGTGTGACATCATTGTCCTCTCTCCCTTTTTCCCTCCCTCTTCCCCTCTTTCCTTCCCTCTCTCTGTCTCTGCCTCTGTCTTTCTCTCCCTCCGTTCTTCTCTTAACTGTTTCACAATCCCTCAGTCTTCTTTGATAGTACATCATCTATTTAATGCCCTCTTACTAATTGGTGTTTCCTAGCCTTCTGACCTGGGCCCTCTTCTGTTTTTTGTTGTAGTTTCCAAAACTCAGTTCAAATAATCATTTCTACATGAAACCTTTCCTATTGCAAGCAGGGCAGTTAGTGGCCCTTCCTCTCTTCCCCTCAAAAATTCCACAAATTTACCTTGTATTTATTTTGCATAGCCTTGTTTATGTTCATGTTGTCATCTTGAGGTCAGGATCGGTTTCATTTTTGTCTTTGTATTCCTAGTGTCTGGCATATAGAGATGGACTAATAAATGATTATTGATAAAGGAAAAAATGAAATTGGTGAGGAAACACTTTGACTCAGATTTCTCAATCATTTCTTCTCTGTTGGTAGGAGGAAATCTTGACTACACCTCTGCTAACTGTTAAAGAGACAGCTGTGGAAGATCTTCTTCTTACGGAACCAGACTCAGACCACCCTGGAAAATGTCGTGTCAGTGGTGTTGTGCTAGGTATATATTCGATATAGGATATTTGACAGTGTCTATTTTTAAAGCTATGAGTTTTTGTGGTTATTTTAGCTGTTGTTTGTTTTAAAAGAAAACTTGGATTATTTAGATTCGTTACATTCTAACTTCTATTCTAGCATAGGACTTTTTAATCTTCTATAATACATTCTCCTTTGGCACTCTGATAAAAACTTATGGACTCTTTTCTCAAAATAGTGTTTTTAAATTTTAGTTAGGTGTTAATGAAAATAAAGATGTGATTTTTTTTTTTCCTCATCCAACTTCACAGAGCCTCTGAAATCTGTCCACAGATTCTGGGTGTCTGTAGACTCACTCAACAAATTTGGACTTGTTAACAAAGTAGAGCCCAGTTACAAATTCAGTATCTATCTCAGATTTCTAGAAATCTGAAATCCATTTTTAAAAAATCCACTAATCAGATGACATAGAATAGTCACCAGCCTGTTTAATCTTTGGTAATAATTGGAACAAAGATAATTGATTTTGTTCTCTCTTTTTCCCTTTCTTCCCCAATTCCACCCCCCCCCCCTTTTTTTTTTTCATAAATCATCTAGAAGATGGAAGCAGAGTGTATGCTGAGAGTGTTGTCCTAACTACTGGCACATTTCTGAGAGGAATGATTCTAATTGGATTGGAAGCATATCCAGCAGGGCGCCTAGGAGATCAGTCTTCTATTGGCTTGGCACAGACTCTGGAAAAATTGGGGTTTGTTGTGGGAAGGTTGAAGACAGGAACTCCACCCCGAATTGCCAAAGATTCTATTAATTTTAGTATTCTGAATAAGCAATTGCCTGACAACCCATCTGTACCATTCAGCTTTCTCAGTGAAGCAGTTTGGCTTAGGGTAAGAATTTTCAAAGCTATGATAGTAATTGGACTGCATTAGAAACTTTTTTGGAGGAGTCTTGGTAGCTAAAATTAAAGGAAATCATTTCATATTTTCTAATTTCAGTCCAAATTTCTTGTTTAAAGTATAAGCAACAAATCTTCAAAAGGATTAATTTAGAAAAAATTAGCCCCACTTTTCTTAAAATTATATTAATTCCCCATAGCTTTCCTCATCATTTCAGTTTTTTAAAAATTATGTTACACATTTAAAAGTTGAGAACTTAAAAAATGAAGGTTTAGTTTCTGATCATGACTCCTAATATTATGTGACTTAGAATAAACCTCTTTCTCTTTGGAATTAAAAAAAGAAGTTATGAAGTTTATTCTTCATAGATTTTAATATCAGTAAAAAACTTGTATAAATCATCTCATAATTCATAATGATTAAAACAAAAACTAAAGGTTCAAAGTAATTTTGTAACATCTTATGGGGTTTTTTTTAGCCAGAAGACCAGCTACCATGTTACTTAACAAATACCAACTCAAGAGTTGAACAAATTGTTAATGAAAACATTCATCTTAATACTCATGTGAAAGAGACTACCAAAGGACCCCGGTAAGAATGAACTATTCCGTTGGAGGGGATGTGGGAAAACAGGGACACTGATACATTGTTGGTGGAATTGTGAACACATCCAGCCATACTGGAGAGCAATTTGGAACTATTATCAAAAAGTTATCAAACTGTGCATACCCTTTGATCCAGCAGTGTTTCTACTGGGCTTATACCCCAAAGAGATACTAAAGAAAGGAAAGGGACCTGTATGTGCCAAAATGTTTGTAGCAGCCCTATTTGTAGTGGCTAGAAGCTGGAAAATGAAAGGATGCCCATCAATTGGAGAATGGTTGAGTAAAGTGTGGTTTATGAATATTATGGAATATTATTGTTCTGTAAGGAATGACCAGCAGGATGAATACAGAGAGGACTGGCGAGACTTACATGAACTGATGCAAAGTGAAACGAGCAGAACCAGGAGATCACTATATACCTCAACAACGATACTGTTTGAGGATGTATTCTGATGGAAGTGGATCTCTTCGATAAAGAGAGCTTTAATTGATCAAAGATGAATAGAAGCAGCTACACCCAAAGAAAGAACA
This sequence comes from Antechinus flavipes, assembly GCF_016432865.1. NCBI lineage: Eukaryota > Metazoa > Chordata > Mammalia > Dasyuromorphia > Dasyuridae > Antechinus > Antechinus flavipes. The sequence continues at coordinate 241,623,471 of NC_067401.1, forward strand.
CTGGGAAATGAATATAAACTGCTTGCACTTTTGTTTTTCTTCCCGGGTTATTTATACCTTCTGAATTCAATTCTCCCTGTGCAACAAGAGAACTGTTCGGTTCTGCACACATATATTGTATCTAAGATATACTGTAACCTATTCAACATGTAAAGGACTGCTTGCCATCTGAGGGAGGGAGTGGAAAGAGGGAGGGGAAAAATCGGAACAGAAGTGAATGCAAGGGATAATGCTATAAAAAATTACCCTGGCATGGGTTCTATCAATAAAAAGTTATTTAAAAAAAAAAAAAAGAATGAACTATTCTGACAATATGCCGAATAACTTATATTTTTAATATATGTATTTTTAATGTAATAATATAATAAAAAATTATTTTTAATACAAAATTTCAGAATTAAAAGGGACCTCCTTCAGTAGCCATGCAGTTCTGCCCTTACTCAAAAAAGTATGAGTTTGGGTTATAGATTATGAGCTGTAGATCTCAGTATATCTAGTAAGTGATTATCTGGCTCCTACCTGGAGACTTCTAATTACAAAACTTACTGCCTCAAAAAGCTGTTCATTTCACTGTCATATCAAACTAATAGTTAGGAATTTTATCCTGACAAGCTTAAATTTGTCTTTTTGCAATTTACTTATTCTGCCTTCCAGAGTCAAACAGAACAATTCTGATTCCTCTTCCAGTCAGTCAACAAGTATTTATTAAGCACTTATTATATGGCAAGAGCTGTGCTAAGTGTTAGAGAATTAAAAAAAAAAAAAAAAAAGCAAAAGACAGTCCTTGCCCTCGAGGAACAGCTCACAGTTTAGTAGGGGAGAGAATAAGCAAACATATGTGCAAACAAACTGTGTACAGGATAAATAGGAAATAATTTTAAAAGAGAAGGCACTAAAATTAAAAGGGGTCTAGTATCACTGGAATCCAGTGGGGCTTAAGTTGTAAGACTAGAAAGGTGGGTGGGGAGAGCAGGAAGCTAGAAGGAAGATATAAAGGGTTTTGAATGCCAAATAAGATTTTGTATTTGATTCTGGAGGTCATAGGGAATTTATTGAGTATGGAGATGACCTGGTTGGATCATGTCTTCCACATGATAACCCTTTAAATAGTTGAAATACATGTCAGTGTTCTCTCCACTCCCAATTCTCAAATCTCCTCTTTTAGGTCTTTCAGTTGGTCCTAATGTGGCTTGAGGTTGAAGCCCTTCACCATCCTGGGTGTCCTTCAGTTTATCAGAGTATTGACTAGAACTGGACATGATATTCCAAATATATTCCAAATATTCCAAATAAGGCAGATTGCAATATTCCTGGAAGTTATGTCTGTTTTTAGCTATTGTTTCATATTAACTTTTTGGCTGCACTATTGCACTGTTAAATTATTTTAGCTTTCAATCTACAAAAATTTTTAGATCTTTTTCAGATAAACTGCTATTGAACCACACCAATCCTATATTGTACTTATGAAGGTAATTTTTTTAAATAAGATGTGATATTGAATTCATTATGTATTTTAAAAGAAAAGCAAGATGTTACATAATAGATACTTGTAATTTGATATTTAATCCTATTTTCTATTCATCTAAATATATAGAAATACTCATTTTACTTGAGATTAAGTGTAATCATCTTTTAAAATGCAACCTAACAATTTAGTCTGTCAAGATAATAATAGCAATAGTTTTGCAAAGTGTTTTACATGTTATCTAAATTGGTCTTCACAACAACCCTCTGTAAGGTAGGTGCTTTTATAATCCTCATTTTATGGATAAGCAAACTGAAGCAAACAAAGTTAAAGAGATTTTTCTCAGGATCACAGAGATAGTATCTGAGTTGAATTTGAATTCATGTTTTCTTGATTCCAACTCTAGCACTCTATCCACTGAGCCCCCTATCAGTCCTATCTTTTTTGGAGCCTGGCTTTCTTACCCATTTTTAATCCCTCCTTCCATATTTGGGCAATCTGAAAATTTGGTACACTTGCCTTCTATGCCTTTATCCAAGTGCTAATAAAAATGTTATATAGCACAGGTTCAAGACCAAAAACCAGTGCTTTGGGGATATTTTATTGGAAAACTCCTTCCAAGTTGACATTGAGCTATTAAAGAATAATCTTTAATTCAGCCATTTAATCAATTCTGAATGAATATAAGTACACTATTGCCTGGTTTGTCTGTTTTTTTCTAAAAGATTAGCTCAAGAGACTTGTTAAATGCTTTGCTAAAATCTAGGTAAATTTTGTCTTTATAGCATTCTCTGATTTACTAGGTTAGTAGCCTTTTCTAAAAATGAAATAAAATTAGTCTGCCCTAATCTATTCTAAATGAAGCTATACTAGCTCTTTTTTATTGTCTTTTTCCTTGTCTAGTTGTTTACTTAGTAAGTTATTGAACCTTCTTTTGTACTATTGTTAGTGTTGGCTTTTCCTTCATTTGTTTCAAATTTTCTATTAACAGATACTGTCCTTCAATTGAGTCAAAGATTTTACGTTTTCCAAACCGTATACATCAAGTGTGGTTGGAACCAGAAGGAATGGATTCTGATCTCATCTATCCACAAGGGCTTTCTATGACACTACCACCTAACATGCAAGAACAGCTGATCACATCTATCAGAGGCTTGGAGAAAGCCAGGATTGTACAACCAGGTACTATGTTATATTTGTCCTTCCATGCAAGTTTAGCACTACTTAACTTGATAGTGAATCAGTCAATAAGTATTTATTAAGCATCCATTATTTGCTCTAGGCCCTGGAGATTCACAGGTACTAAGAATGAAATAATCACTATTTTTTAAGAAATTTAAATTGTAATGGGAAGACAATAAATACATATATAAGTATATGCAGAAAAAATATAAAGAAAATAAATACAAGGCTGCTAAGGAGAGGATGATACCAGTTGTTGGGTTAGGAATCAGAGAAGGCTTTAGGTAGAAGATAATATTTCAGATGTGTCTTGAGTGAAATGAGGGATCCTATGAGGAGGGAGTAAATTCTGGGATAGGGAATAGTCATTGCAAAAACCCACAGAGAAGATAAGAGTATCATGTGAAAGGGTCAAAAAATAGGAGTGATGTACAATAAGACTTTAAGTTTACTCAAGTTTAAGTTGACTCAAGGTTTGAATAGATTTAAAAGCTAAACTAAGAAGTTTACATATTATCCTTAAAGCAATATAGAGCCAGTAGAACTTATTGAATAGGGCAATGACATGGAAGAAAATCATTTTGGCAACAGTGTATAGATGGCTTAGAGCAAGAGAAACCTGCAGCAAGAGAACCATTCAGGTGCCCTTGATGAACTTTTGAACTAGAGTGGTAGATGTGGAACTATAGAGAAGAGATCATAGTTTACATCACTTCTTATAGTCTGGAAATAGAAAATTTAAACATCAGACTATGTCCATAGAAGTATTCTGTCTTGTTTTTGATGAATCGTAACAATATTTATTATGTCGTTTCTGCTTTGAGGAAATCTGGTGACATTACTTTATCCTTGTTGCTTATTCTTTGGATAGGTTATGGTGTTCAATATGATTATTTGGATCCCCGTCAGATCACTTCTTCTCTTGAAACGCATTTGGTTCAGCGACTTTTCTTTGCCGGACAAATAAATGGTACTACTGGTTATGAAGAAGCAGCCGCCCAAGTAAGTGGCTATATATGGAATGTAATGGGACAGCATTTGATGGATCATAGATTTATAGTTGGAAGGAACCTTGGAAGAAATTCCTCATTTTGTAGATGAGGAAATTAAGATTTAAGGAGAATAATCTTGCCTAAGGTCACACATAATTAGTACCTGAGGTAGGATTTGTACTCAAGTCCTTATTCATTAAAGGCTACAGTATTTGTAGCATTAGGCTATGCTTTAGGGATTGTAAACAAAAGCAAGCAAGGTAATTCCTGCTCTCAGGGAGCTCACATTCTAATTAGGGGAAGAAACACATACAGAACAGTTGAATTGCAGGTCAGATGGAAAGACCAAATGTAGTGGTCCCTAATGTGCAAGGATGGATGACAAAGTCTTTAGCTTATAATGGCAGGTCAGATAGCAATACCTGGGGGCTCTAAAAGAACTGTTGGAAATGAAATATTTATTCAATGTGTTGCTAGGTTGGGGAATTATAGTGACAGTTACTGTCTATTTTATTGTTTCCAGAAGAAGTTGAAAAAATCTATCAAGGCAAGTCCACATACTTTCATAGTGATTTTACTGCAACAGGGGAACATAGCAGAAAAATATGTTCAGATTTAATTAATGAATAATAACAAAGGCTTGTAGATGATTCAAAAGACAGGACAGTATATATTCCAGGCAGGACCTTGATAGGTATAGTCAGGGACTTTGAGCCCAGGAGTACCAGGAATAACATCATACATCCCCACTGACCCCGCAAGCCTTGGGTTCTGCTCCTACCTAGCTTTTGCAGCTATCATTCAGGGAATGAATTCTTGTGGAGATGCATCCTGGCACCTGATTCTATAGATACTGCAGCCACTGCTTCTTTAGCTATTGAAAATCCAGAAAAGAAATTTCTCACCACCAAAGTCCTTGGTACCACCACATAATTAAACATATAGCAGATAAGATTTTATGTGGAAATAACATTAAAGAGAATATATTGCTATCTTCTTTGCTGCCATACCATAGGAGAACCATAATGTTTTTATTTCTGATTTGAAGGTGAAACCTTATATATATTTTTGTCACCCCCTATTTTAATACAAATAGAATTCTTTAGAATAGACACTATTTTGCTTTTCTTTCTGTATCCTCAGTGTTTAATACAGGGATTTTCACATGATAAATATTTGAGAAATGTTTTTTCTTTCATTCATTCATACTAAGGAGTCTCACATCTGTGTCATGAATATTTCATTAAGATGTTTTAAAGAACATAGAAATCATATAGAAAATTTAATTGACCACATTTTTAACAAAAAGAAATCAACTAATAATGATGTTCTATGTATACAAAGTCAGACTAATGATTAATTGCAATGGAGATAAAAATCACTTAAATCAGAAGAAAGGATACATAAAGAAGACAACACTAAAATCTGACTTAATCAAAAGAGTTGCAGTTACTAAGGAAGTTAGGAATGGAAAAAGGGAAAGATATTGCCTTTACTACTTCCTATAGGATTTTAACTAATGTAAAACAGATGCCACAACAAAGTTTTCAAAAGGTTCCTGAAACTAACCTAGCCAGCAAATACTTGATTTCATTGCTAGAGGTAAAAAATAATGCCATTTTTAAGGTATAACTATGTTAGTAAATCATGGAGGAGAACGTTAGATGATTATGAGCAGTATTGCCTCTTTAATATCAAAAAGCAATGGAGACAAATTTTGGTATTAGACTTAATTGAGTTGATTCCAAAATATTTATAGACACAAGCTAGATAAGGACAACAAGAACACAGAAATTATAACATATTTGTCAGACTTTTTGTTATCTATTTTCAGTATCATAGTTAACAGCCAACTAGCACAAAGTCGTGACCATTATTGACCTGAATATTCCCTGAAAGAGAGTGGGATACTGTTGAAAGTCTGGGAAAGAGAGAGCAGGACATAAATGTAAAATCCCTTCCTCCAGTTCTTTGCTGATACTCTCATCCCTGTCTGCAAATGTGTTTTTCAGAGGAGAGCTAGAATACTGAACTTATTAAAAGAGCTGAAGAAGATTCTCACAACCCTGGAATTGTTGTATTTTGTTTTTACCAAAGTTTCTCATCAAGTCCTGCCTGAAGGACATTCCCCTTCAATGACCAAAAAGCAAAAAACAAACAACTGTTCTCTCAGAAAAGTTCCAAAATAACAACAAAAAAAGTTCTAATAGCAACAGAAAAGAAAGAAGAGCCTAATGCTCATTATGTTATTACTTCTTTTTCTGGGGCACCAAGTACTTAAGATGCTTGATATACCTTCTCAAAACAGGAGATGACTATATTTCTGTTGGAACTATTGATTTCAGGAAAGAGTGGTTAAACTAGACCAGATTCAGAGAAAAAGAAAAAATTTGTCTGAACTGAAGCAGAACAAAGTAAGCAGAACCAGGAGAACATTATAGAATGTGACTATAAAATTATAAAGAAAAATTTAAGAACTCTGACCAATGCAAAGACCAATCATTATCCCACAAAACTGGTGATATATAAACATGATAATGCTTCCCACTTCTTGGCAGACAGGTGATAGAATAGAGTTATAGAATTAGACATACATTTTAAAGTAGAGCATGGATATGTTTTGTATGACTATACTTTGTTGTTAAAAGCAAGGAATTTTATTTGGAGAGAAGGAAGAAGAGAGTTGGGAAGAAATTATGGGATAGTAAATGTGATGCTAAAAAAAGAAGAAAAAAAAGAATGTAAATGAATCATTAAAAAAAGAAGAAAGCAGATGAAAAATCAGATGAAGCTATATAAGCAGAAAAGTATTGATTGTCCCATGTTATATTTGAAATATACAAAAAAGATCCAAATTGCATGGTTATGGTTTCATAGATATTACTCATTTTCTATTCTATACAAAAGGAAATTTTTTTATTTGCCAAATTCATAATAATAAAAAGTTATTTTTTAAAAAATTAAAATGTCTTGGGGGCAGTTAGGTGGCATAGTGGATGGAGCATTGGCTCTGTAATCAGGAGACCCGAGTTCAAATCCAATCTCGGATACTTAATATGTTCTAGATGTGTGACCCTGGACAAGTCATTTAACCCCAATTGCCTCTCAAAATTAAAAAAAAAAATCACTAAAAATTAAAATATCTCAACAAGATATCCCAAATGAATAGAAAAAAGATCACAAAAACTTATGAAAAAAATGTAATTAGTAGAATACCAATAGTTACAAATTCCTATTTTCTCTTCTTTATAAAAATGATCTGTACATGTGCTAAGAGTATCCTTGATTAAAATGAGAAAGGACTATTTTGCTAACATTTTTTACAGCAGACTGAACCTTCCTTTATATTCATACAGTTGACCAAAAGGTGTAGAAAATAGAAGATTCTGTTATGTTTATTGTTTGTTGTTTACAGAAACCTTTCAACTCGGTACAGCAAAGTTCAGCCTTAAAGATTCTTTTCCAATACGTAATTACAAGCATGTGTGAATATTCCTTCATAACACCACCACAGAAATAACTGAAATCAAGTGAGTCAAAAAAACAGGGAGACATATGTTCCACAAAAGTATTACTGTAGTGGAGAATGTAAAGTCCATCTGGAAGAAAGGGGTCTTTACCAAGGGTCTACTACAACCCCTGAGATCCTTTAATATGCTTTGAGTACAGGAAATTGAGACTTCAATAAATTAAGTGACTTGTCCTTCATCACACAGTTGAGAGATACACAGTGTGAGAGGCAAGTTTTTAATTCCATACTTTCTTACTTCAGATTCTACTATATCCATTATGTCACAGTGCCTTTAACAGAATTGTACTTCTAAAATAGAAAAGAGAAACAATGTGTTTATCCTTTCTCATCTTAAATTATATTCTTTTTTTTTTTAAGTTTCACTTAAGTTCATTGGCACGCTTTATGTTATTTTCTTACATTATTAGGCTTTGATCTTCTTTAAATAAGACACATTTGTAGTAACTTCACAATTATTCTTATAACCTTTCAGTTTTGGGTTTGTATGTGTGTGTGTTCGTGTGTGTGTGTGTGTGTGTGTGTGTGTGTGTGTGTGTGTTTGTGTGTATATGTGTGTAGGGAATAATAGCTGGAATCAACGCCAGTCTTCGGGTCCATGGCAAACCTCCATTTGTCGTTAGTCGCACAGAGGGCTATATTGGAGTCTTGATTGATGACCTTACCACACTGGGTACCAGTGAACCATATCGAATGTTTACTAGCCGAGTAGAGTTCCGTGTCTCTCTCCGGCCTGATAATGCTGACAGCAGACTTACTTTCCGAGGTAATTATGTCTTTTCCCTATGACTTCTTTACTTGACATAAATGACTTTTAAAAACTTATCTTGATCCTCTGTTCTTTTTTCCCAGGCTACAGTGAAACTGGTTGTGTATCACAGCAGCGGTATAATCGAGCTTCTTTGATGAAATCTTCTTTAGAAGAAGGAATTGCTGTGCTGAAATCTCTCCAGTTTTCTGGCTACAAATGGAAAAAAATGATTCCAGAAGCCCCAATAAGCACTATTAAAAGTAAGCCTCAAAGGTAAGAGTTTGAGTAGAATTTCTTGGTTTTGACAGTATTCAAATAATAATTATTAAAAAAATGTGAACCTTTTTTGCTGGTTTCTATTCCTTCTTAGGAGAAAAGGAAATAGAATATCTAAATAGACCTATTTTAGAAAAATAAATTGAACAAAGCATAAATGCGCTTTTTAAGAAAAAAAGCACCAGGACCAGATAGATTTACAATCTGTCAAACATTTAGACACCAACTAATTCCAATATTAAATAAATTATTTGGAATAATAGATAAAGAAAAAGTCCTACCAAACTTCTTTTATGAAACAAATATGATACTGATATTTAAGCCAGGAAGAGCAAAAAGAGAGAAAGAAAATTATAGATTAATTTCATTAATAAAAATCCTAAATAAAATACTAGCTAGGAGATTTCAATAATATAGTACATTATGACCAAGCAGAATTTATACAGTTTAATAGAATGAAAACTTTTGACATAATTATGTCAATAATAAAAGTAACACAAATCCTATAAATCAATAGATGCAGAAAAAGATTTTGATAATGTGTAATACTTTTTTTTTATTAAAGCTTTTTATTTTCAAAACATATATATGGGTAATTTTCAACATTCACCCTTATAAAAGCTTGTGTTCCAATTTTTTTTCTCTTCCTTCCCCTCACCCCCTCCCCAACAAGTAATCTAATATATGTTAAACGTGCAATTTCTCTATACAAATTTCTACAATTATCATGCTGCACAAAAAAAAAATCAGATCAAAAAGGAAAATAATAAGAAAGAAAACAGCAAGCAAACAACAGAAAAAGTGAAAATATTATGTTGACACTTACTTCTATTAAAATACTTTAATCCCTTCTTGATTACCATGTCCTTGACCTTTCTTCACCATACACCTCTTTATTTTATTTTTTTCTTGTAAATGTCTGTGAAATATCCTAAGATTTATTCAATGGATGGAGCAGTAAGGTTAATGCACTTCACAAATCCACTAACAGTACATTAGTGTATCAATTTTCCCATATCTCCTCCAACATTTATCATTTTCCTTTTTTTGTCATATTAATCAATCTGATAGGTATGAGGTAGTACCTCAGGGTTGTTTTAATTTACATTTCACTAATCAATAATAATTTAGAACATTCTTCCTATATGACTATAGATAGCTTTGATTTGTTTTGATTCACTGCTTTTGATCATATATCAATCAGAAAATGACTTGTATTATAAAATTGAGTCAGTTCTCTCTATATTTGAGAAATAAGACCTTTATCAGAGATGCTTGCTTTTAAAAATTGTTTCCCATCTTTTTGCTTTCCTTCTGATTTTGATTGCATTAGTTTTGTTTGTGTAAAATATTTTTAATATAATCAAAATTATCATTTTTACGTCTTATAATGTTCTCCATCTCTTGTTTGGAGACAAATTCTTTCCTTCTCCATAGATCTGACAATTTTCTTGCTCCTCTAATTTGTTTATGGTATCTTCCTTTTTGTCTAAATCATATACCCATTTTGACCTTACCTTGTTATGTGGTACAAGATATTAGTTTATAACTAGTTTCTACCATACTGTTTTCCAGTTTTCCCAGCAGTTTTTGTAAAATAATGGGTTCTTGTCCCCAAAGCTTGAGTCTTTGGGTTTATTAAACAGAAATACTATAGTCATTTATTATTGTAATCTTGTATACCTAAGTTGTTCCACTGATTCACCATTCTATTTCTTATCTAGTATCAGATTGTTTCCTGATTATCACTTGATAATACTGTTTGAGATCTGCATAATTAGGCTACTTTTCCTCTCTTTTTTTTTTTTCCATTAATTCCTTCAATATTCTTTGCCTTTTGTTCTTCCAGATAAATTTTGTTATTTTTTTTAACTGTATAAAATAATTTTTGGTAGTTTGGTATGGCACTACATAAGTAAAGTAATTTAGGTGGATTTAACTATTTTTAAATATTTGTAAATAATAATGACAACTAGCTTTTAGATATTGCTTTAAAGTTCACAAAATACTTGAAATAGTTTTACTTGAGCCTCATCAAAAAACCTCTAAAGTAAGTATAATTTCTATTTTACAACCAAGGAAACTCAGATTCAAAGAGTTTAAATGACTTGTGATCAAACAGTTCAGTATCAGAAGCAGGATTTTAATTTGTCTTATATTTCTAAATTCAGTACTCGATTTTGTCATGTTGCTTCTTAACTTATGACCTTTTAACAGTTTCTGAAACATAACATGTCTATTAATCTCTCTCTCATTACCTTCTTCTCCCTTCCACCTTGAACATTTTTTTAAATATGAAAAACAAATCCCTTAATACACAGTTACTTAGTCTAGCAAAAGAAATTCCCATATTAGTTATGTCCAACATTTTATGTCTCTTCATGTTGAGGAAATAAAATTTTTACCTTTAATCTTTTGGACCTTTGATTTATCATGACATTGATTAGAGTTCTAAAATTTTGTTTAGATCATACCTAACCATTCTGTGTTGGGCCTTCTGTTTTTTTCTGTATCATTTCATTTCATGATCTCATCATTTCCCATGAATTAAATTATCTCTATATTGATGATCCCTGGATCTACTTCTAGCCTTACCCTCCCTGTTAATCACCAGACTCACATTGCCAGCTGACTTATTAAACATCTTAAACCATTCAAACTTTGCTGCTTGCTATTTTCTGTGCCTTTTCACAAGCAGTCTCACACCTTAGAGTCATTAGTTTTCTTTAAGCTCAGCTGCTACCCTCTGTTAGAAGCCTTTTCTGAGATCCTTAAGTTGTTAGTGATCTCCTTCCTCACATTACCTTGTATTTAATTCTTCTTTTTACAAATTATATCCTCCTGTTAGAATGTAAACTCCTTGAAGGCAGGGACTGCAGTGTCTCCAGCATCAACATTTAAGTGTCTTCCACATAGTACTATAGGTGCTTAATAAATGTTTATTAAATTAAATTTGTTGAACATAATTATTCTATGCTAATTACCACTTACATAGCCACAACTATCTTATCTACTTACTTGTATCCAGTGCATCCTTTCTTCTCCACATAGTTCCGAAATTGATATTCCTCAAGTGCAGGGATAGATAGTGATATGTTGTTGCTCAGTCATTTCAGTAGTGTCTGACTCTTCATGATACCATTTGGGGTTCTTGGCACAGTTACTGGAGTGGTTTACCATTTTCTTCTCCAATTCTTTTTACAGATAAGGAAACAGACAAATAGGGTTCAGTGACTTTCCAGAGGTCACACAGCTAGTGTCTGAGGCCAGATTTGAAATGAATCTTCCTTGCTCCAGACCCAGCACTATATCCACCACAGTACCTACCTGCCTCCTAATGGTGTCATGGACAAGCTTTGCTGGGTTTCCCCTTGTCTTTAGGATAAACTGTAAGCCCTCCAGTTTTTAAAGCCTTTAACAATCTGACTACCACTGATTTTTCCAGGTCAATCACATATTATTTCCATACTATAAACTCTTACCAAGTTAACAAACTTGACATTCTATGAACTTTTTGCCAAGAAATGCCTATCTTCACTATTAGAATTGCTTGGAATTTTTTCACTCTTCATCTCCTTTTATTTTAAAATATATTTTTATTGATTTCTTTTGGTTTACATCTGCTAGATTTCCTCCTGTATCTCTCCCCCTTCCAGAGAGTCATCTCTTATAACAAAGAATTTATTAAAGAGAAGAAAAATTCAACAAAACTGAGTAATACATCAGAAAAAATCTGTTACATGCAATATTTTATATCGATGAGTTCCTCTGCACCCATCTCTGCAGAGGAACAAAGGAAGATATTCTTTCCTATCTTTCCTTTGAGATTGTTTTTCTCTTTATAATTTCACAACATTCATCATTATATGTTTTGTTGTTTTTATTTACATCATTGTAGTAATTGTATGTATTGTTATTCTGACTCTGCTTACTTCACTTTAATTCAGTTCATGTAAGTCTTTATATGCCTTCTGTTTTCATCTATGGTTTCTTGTGACATGGTAAATAATCCCTGACTCTCTCTGAGACTCAGCTCTAATCTTGATTCCTCTAGTTAGGGGGAATTCCCCCAGTTGTTAGTCATCTCCCTCCCAAATACAGTTCATTCATTAGTTCATTTGTTCTCACAAAGGAGCATGACATCAAGGAGGTGTTGTCATGACTTGCAAGTGAATTGGATGTAAATAAGGGAGGGCAGTGCAGGGTCACCTATTCCACTGTCTCCTCCAGAGCCATCTGGATCCAATGGCCAGATAGAGATCAGGATGACTGGAGATGATCTTGGATGCAGTGGGAGACCTTAACTTTTTTTAAGCTAAGGTTTTTAACAGATCTCAGATTGACTGAGGCAATACCCATTCAGTGATTAAGGCTAGGAGAAAGCCAGGCAAAAAATGGCCTGTTTTAGCTAGTCAAAAAAACAAAACAAAAATCAGTCTAGTATTTTTGCAAGCTGTGGAATTAATTTCAATCCAGGGGATTCTCTTTATTCATCTGCATATCAGGTGTTCTCTAGGAGATCAAATTTCTACAAATCCATCATTCTCTCAAAAGGAGATAGAAACCTACACTTTATTTTTTTTTCAATTTCCTTAATTTTATTTTATTTTATTTTTGCATGTATTTTTTTAATTTTTATTTAATGTTTACTTTATATTGACAACATTATCCCTTGCACTCGTTTCTTTTCCGATTTTTTTTTCCCCTCCCTCCCTTCACCCCCTCCCCTAGATGGCAAGCAGTCCTTTATATGTTGGATATGTTGCAGTATATCCTAGATACAATATATGTTTGCAGAACCGAACAGTTCTCTTGTTGCATAGGGAGAATTGGATTCAGAAGGTATAAATAACCCGGGAAGAAAAACAAAAATGCAGATAGTTCACATTCGTTTCCCAGTGTTCTTTCTTTGGGTGTAGCTGCTTTTGTCCGTCATTTATCAATTGAAACTTAGTTAGGTCTCTTTGTCAAAGAAATCCACTTCCATCAAAATATGTCCTCATACAATATCGTTGTCGAAGTGTATAATGATCTCCTGGTTCTGCTCATTTCACTCAGCATCAGTTCATGTAAGTCTCGCCAGTCCTCTCTGTATTCATCCTGCTGTAAACCTACACTTTCTATTCCTAATCCCAGTATAAGAAATTTGTCAGACAGATTATCCAAAATATAGCTTGGGGGTGTGGTAGGATCAAGTGAAGTTTTTTGTATATATCCTTAAGAGGCAATGTGGTATCATGGATAGAAAGCAGGGAAGGAAGATGTGGTTTCAAGATCTACCTCTTGCACATATTGATTGTAAGCTTGTACAAGACATTTGCCTTTCCAGTGCTTCAGACAGCTCTCTCTAACTTAGCTGCCTTGGTAGATAAAATTCCCTATATCAGTGAAATTCCCTATCTCCTAATTCCAAATCCTAGCATTTATTTATCCTAGCAAAGAGTAGGTGCTTTAGTAAGTGTTTGTTGATTGTATTTTTAAAATACATATAATAAGCCATAGCTCATTTCTTCATGGAATTTTCATCCTAATGTGAACCATCTTATTATGAATATATAATATTATAGTTCACATCAAATTTTAGTGTAAATAAAAATGTTTTCTGTGTTGTACTATTATTTTTTATGCTTTGTTTCATTCACCGCCAAAAAGATGGAGAGAATATTAAATGGGAAAAGAAAAGAGCCACAGTGGTCATAGGGACCCAGAGATGGAGTCTACAGTCTAGATATATGCAGTAATGATTTTGTCAACAAAGCAGCTCAGAATTCATTAACTGCATTTATATTAATTTTTAGAACTTTTTGAAGCTGCTGTTTTCTTTCATTTTCTACTAAAAGAGGAACCTTTCTGCTTTCATTCCATTTAGTTACTTCAACAGTGAATTTATTTGGTTCCTCCAGTCAGTTGCATTTTTAACATGACTTTTAGGTGGAAATTTTTTTTTTCTAAAATTTATCAAAGAGTTGGAGAAAATAAGAAGGTGATGTTATTTTTAGATACACTAGAGAATTCTTTCCATGGAGGTAGTTAATGGATTCTGATTCTTTATCTGCTTCATATGATTTTGATTCCTTTGATAAATAAACATTTCGTTATTTGTAGCGCTTTGGACATTTTGAAATATGAAGAAGTTGACATGGCAATGTTAGCCAAAGTTCTTCCAGAACCCTTGACAAAGTTTGCTGAATGTCAGGAACTAATGAACAGACTGAAAATAGAAGGTAAAGTATATATGTCTGTTTTCCTAGGCTCCTTAAACACAGAAACTGTTCTCACTTTTCCTTTGTTTCACCAGGCACCTTGAACAGTGTCTGGCAATAAATGTTTAAGAAATATTTATCGACTTTAAACAGCTTCCAGCCATGGTATTCTTTCTATAATCTTTCAGGGTCTTATTATTCACTGGCATTTGTTTAATGTGGCTCAATTTAATATGATAATATAATGAAGTTAAAACTCACTTAGATGATCATATTCTGCAGTCTTGCCATCTATATTCCTCTGAATCTCAATATATCTTCATATAGTATTCACTGCTTAAAATATTGAGTACCTTAAAAAAATAGCTTTTTTTTAAAAAAGCTGGGAAAAAAGACTGGGAACCCTGGTGCTTATATAATATGGTTCTGTCATTAATCTGTGTGTTATTAGATTATACTTAGATATTATCTTCTCCCTAAAATGAGGGATTTCCTCATTTTAAATTATTGCAACAGTCCAGCAAATAAGTGATAAATACTACCTTCATGAAAATACTGGGGCCTGGTGACCTACGTACATTTGCCATTTACCCTGAGTTGTCGCAGAAAATTAGTCACCGGTCAGCAACTTTTCTATTATTAAAAGATTTTTCTTTCCTTAAAAAAAAGCACTGGTCCTGAAGTCAGGAAAACTTGAGCTCAGATTTAACTTCAGACATACACTTGACATTTACTGTTGTGTGAACCCTATGCAAGTCACTTAACCCTGATTGCCCCACAAAAAGAAAAATTAGAAACAAAACTAGAACTTAGGTCCAGTATTTCCCTACATGTTGCTTCTAGATACCAAAGGAAATCTTAGTAGCATTTCTTCCATCACTATATATTTATTTTGAATGCACACACAACACATACATATATCCATACCCACACACATACACATATACTTATGGACAAATGCTTGTGCATTTTACTAATAATCCAGTCAGTTTAGTGATAGGGACAGTTAGCATTCAAATTTTTATCTTGATTATGGTATCAGAATACAAATTTTTTGGAGATGATTTCTCTTCTTTGGATAATAGAGATCTGCCAATAAATTGGACTTTATAAAAGGTTTTCCAAATTTATACTTCCAAAAGGAAAAAAGAATACTTACTATGACAAACAGTTTACACAGCTGTAATAGTATAATCGCTAAGCTTTTTGTTTCTATACTGGTAATTGCAGACTTCAGGAGAAAATCTGCCTATTCCTTATCATCACCACTAGATGTTTCCAGCTGACAATTTGTCTTTTCCCATCCTAAAATTAATTCACAGATTGGTCTAATTACCAGCCCCTTTCCCTGTTGTCTGTAGAACAAATAAAATGTCCTTTGACTTCACTTTTTTTTATCTTCCTAGATATTCCAAGGATGTCAAGCACTTAGCGGTTGACTAATTGATTACTTAGTAACTTCAAAAGTATATGTATGTTAGCTGCAAATTTAGGTTATTAAAAATTAGTGAATTTTGCCTTTAGAACCAACTTCAGAAAAACTTTGATGGAGATGGGCAGATCATACTCACACAAAATTCATTTTACACTACTTTTGTATGCATCATTATTGTAAAAACATTGATTTATAGTGAAACTCAAGGCTCTGGAATATAAATCGAGGAACTGAAGACACTAACAAGTCTTTACATTTAGAATAAATTTAGAATATTTAGAATAAAATCTATTTTTACAAATCTTTGTTAATTTGTTAATTTTGGTTTTGATCCCTGCTTTCTTTTTAAATGACTATGATATACATAATATCTCTATCTGTACATAACATAACTTTTCTGTTTTCCTTCTTCACCAGCCACTTATGAATTAAGTCTGATTCTTCAACAAAAGGAAATAGAGGAAATTCGACGAGATGAAGCCCTTCAGCTCCCAAAAGATCTGGATTATTTGACTATCAGAGATGTTTCCTTGTCCCAAGAAGTTCGAGAAAAGCTACATTCTAGTCGCCCACAAACAGTAAGTGGCACATGAGAGGACTGTAACGTATAAAGAAACGGAGCATTAATTTTGTCATGAGTATCAATATATCTCAGACTATGTCATATTTTTGTTGTGTTCCTTTATTTTTGTGGAGCAGAAATTTGAACAAAGAATTTCTACCCAAGAAAGAATTGTGACTTAAATATGCCTTTTATCAGGAGTCCCCTGTGTCATTTGCCATCTCTTCAAAATAATTTGTATACAGAGTCTAAAAGAAATCTGATGAAAGTGAGTGAGTAGGAGGCAAAACTGATTTTTGATTTGGAGTGCCAGGTCCTAATTCTTAATTTTTGTATGACTTTTTTGTATGTTATTTCAGTTTCCCTGGACTTCATTTACTTTGTTTGTAAATAAGAGATTTGAACTTTACCTCTAAGGTCCTTTACAGCTTCAATTGCTGTGAACTTACGGAAATGTCATTTGGGAGGAGGGAATATAAAAGGTATGGAATTATTCATGGTAATAGTTATTGATAATTTCAGATGAAGGGCAAGAAGATCTGGATGGATTTTAGACCTGTTTCCCAAGTATATGGGTTTTGTTATTTTAGGCAAGTTACTTCATCTCCAAGTGCCCCCAGACCACTCTATAGAGTTTCAGAGCAGAAGCTGCCCTGCTTTAACCATGTAGAAATTTTCACCACAGGAGCTCCTTGTAACAAGTGAAAAAAAACAGGTTCTGTACCCTCATCATCTTCTTCTAATCACTGAAATCAGGCATTCTATAATAAATGCCTAGCATTTCTATTAAATTCTGGCTAGATTTCCCTGGGAGAAAAACTATAGAACAATGGTATCAAACTCAAATAGAAACTGACTTAGAAAACCTCTTATTATCTACATTGCATTGTATTTTTTTTATTTATTTATTTTGGATTTTTAAATTTATTTTGGTAAATTTCCCAGTTACATTTTAATATTGTGGTGGTTTTTGGGGGTCTAACTCCAGATAGATGCTCTAGAAAATATTTACCACAGACAGACTTTTTTCCTGAGCTTATTGAAAAAGGGAATATAATGAATATAAGAGATATAAATACTGTTTATGCTCTAGATTTTATGAACTGATGACATTTTCAGCAGTTCTAATGGTTTTTAGCCTATCTACTTGTTAGATTTATTATTGTTGTTAGATATGGCATCTTCCTTCAAACAGTTTAAAAGCAGGAATGGGGAACCTTTTTTCTGCCAAGGATATTTATAATATCTTTCACACCCATACAAAATTATCAACTTATCAACAATGTCATTTAGCAGGTGACCTAAGGGCCAGACAATTCTCACCCCTGGTTTAAATTATATTAGGGTGAGACTAAACAGCAAAATGAAGCACACCAGTGCCTCTAAACTCATCCTCACTGTTTTTTCTTTCATATCATATAAAGAAACAACTGTTTAATCTCGCTCAGACCTGTAGTGTGATCATTTATTTTTCCATAAAATGGAATCATGGCTATTTATGTTTTATGTAGCTAATTTTGCAAGTATTAAGTATTGGGTTTTATTGTTAGCGAGTTCACTTTAAAGTTTTTCTGCTGCTTCCTTGTTAGTGTTTGTTATAATTGCCTCTAAGCAGTTAGTTAATTGTATTTGATTGGAAAAATATACTCCTTAGTTGGTGGTCCCTTTTTTTACCATGGAATTACAGATACCATGGTAAGGCATAAAGTCCTAGGCCTGGAGTCAAAATGTATGTTCAAATCCAGCCTCACAAACTTACTGGCTATGTGATCCCGCAAACAAGTCTTAACTTCTCTTTGCCTCACTTTGCTCATCTATAAACTGAAGATAATAGAACTTATTTCCCAGAATTGTTGTGAAGATTAAATAAGACAATATTTAATAATTGTTAATTATTGTTAATAATTAATCTTAATAGTAAGTACTTTGTAAACTTTAAAGCACAGCACTTATGATCATGGCTTTATATTTATTTATTCTTTTCATTTCTTAGATTGGAGCTGCTAGTCGAATACCTGGAATAACTCCTGCTGCTATTGTTAATCTTCTAAGATTTGTAAAGACTACTAAACACAAAAAGGAATCTGTAGATAAACTGTCTCTAAATGATCAATACTTAAGTAAGACAGATAGACTTCAAAAGATAGAATTATAGCATTTTATTTATAGAAAAATTTCTGAAGGACTACTGAACCAATTCTGTAAAGCAATATATACATATACACTAATGTTAACATGTCTAACAACTATCAAAATATAATGTATATGCTTTACTAGATCATTGTGGAATTGTCATTATTTCAAGAGAAGAACCAAAAAGTATTCTTTCAAAAACTTGAATTATGGTTTTGAAGAAATAGTTAAGAAAGTATTAAGGAAAATTGAGGAGATTTACATAAATTACTGTAGCATGACATGAACAATTTATACAATGTCAGCAACATTATCAAGAAATACAACTTTGAAAGATTTTAAAACTTTGATCAAAGCAATGCCAATGGTGGATCCAGAGAATTGAAGATGAAGCATGTTATCCATTTTTTCACTGAATGATGATAGACTGAAAATGCCTAATGAGATATGCATTTTTGAACACTGTTAACTGTTGTTAACATTCATGTTGTTAACATCCATGTTTCTATTTTCCCCATTATTAAAAAGAATTATTTACCTACTGTATTGATTTTAAGATCTTGAATTAGATGAAATTATTTATATAACCTCTAAGTTTTATTCCTAATTTAATATAATGATGTGACAAACCCTAACCCCAATATAAAATTGAAACTGAAAAAATCTGAGTTGATCTCAGTAGGTAAAATTTCAACAAGGAAGATTAAAATAAAAATAAGAATCTTTCAGACTTTATTGAAGAACAATATATTTTGGTTTTTCAAGCTAGCCAAAAAGGCAGTTTCAAAATCACCAGATATTCATGATTTAGACATAAAGGGCGATACTAGAAACAAATTGATAGAGCAAGGGATCTACCTCTCAGATCTGTGGAAAAGGGAGGAATTTATGGCCAAAGAAGAACTAGAGACTATTATTGAAATACAAAATGGATAATTTTGATTACATTAAATTAGGTTTTGCACAAACAAAACCAATGTAGCCAAGGGAAGCAGAAAGCTGGGGAACAATTTATAGTCAATATTTCTGATAAAGATTGCATTTCTAAATTACATAGATTTATAAGAATATAAGTCATTTTCCAATTACTAAATGGTCAAAGGATACAAATAGACAGTTTTCAGATGAAGAAATGAAAAAAATGCTGTAAATTACTATTGATTAGAGAAATGCAAATTAAAACAACTCTGAGGTATCACTTCACACCTTTCAGATTGGCTATGACAGGAAAAGATCATAAATGTTGGGAATGGAGGTGGGAAAACTGGGACACTAATATATTGTTGATGGAGTGGTGAAATAATTCACCCATTTTGGAGAGCAACTTGGAACTATACCCAAAGGACAACCAAACCTTTGACCCAAAAATACCACTACCGTGTTTCCCTGATAATAAGACACTGTCTTTTTTTTTTTTTTTTTTTTTTTTTGGACAGAAAAACACCAGAGGGCTTATTTTAATGAATATTGACAGCAATTTTAATAAACAGGTAAATGTGAACAAAAAAAGTACCTTTATTTAATAATGATCATGTCATCTTCTTCAAAAACATCATCATAAGTGTCCATACCCTGAATTCCATCCTGGATGTCTTGCGCCTCTATTTCCTTCAGAAGAAGTGGACCCAATCTGTCATGTCCATCAATATAGCTCTCTTTAAATGAACATGTCTTGTCCAGGTAACCTGTTTACATACCAGGTTTTTATGTTGTCCTGCCTCAGCTCTCTTCCACGGCACTGCTCTCAATGCCGCCAGCAAGCAAATCACTGGGGAAGAACAGGATGACCTGCTCACTGCTGCAGCTCTGATTGGATGCAGTCGGAGCCCGGCGTGCGTTTCACTGGAGGGGAGGGGAGGACAGTGCATACAGAGGGTACCGTAATGTAGCAGGTAGCGCAGGGGATCATCTTCACTACAGTAGCAATCTCAATAAGGCTTATTTTCGGGATAGGTCTTATTATCGGGGAAACACGGTATTAAGTCTGTATCCCAAAGTGATAATAGAAGGAAGAGGACCACATGTGCAAAAATATCTATAGCATCTCTTTTTGTAGTGGCAAGGAACTGGAAACTGAATAGATGCCCATTAGTTGGGGAATGGCTGAATAAGTTATGATATATGAATGTAATGGAATATTATTCTAGAAGAAATGATGAGCAGGCTAATTTCTGGAGAGATTTAAATGAACTGATGAGTGAAGGAAGCAGAACCAGGAGAACATAGTAACAGCAGGATTATGTGATGATCAACTGTGATGGATTTGATTCTTCTTGAATGGAGAATGCTATCCTTCAGAAGGAAAACTAGAGACTGAATGTGGATCAAAGCACAATGTTTTCACCTTTTTTGTTGTTTGCTTTTTCTTATGGGTTTTTTTCCCTTTTTGTCTGATTTTTCTTGACAAACATGACATATATTTTTTAAAAAGTCATGTAATAAGAATTCTCTTCCAGTTCACATTCATATTTTTTTTTTTTACTAATTAGTCATATACAAACACATACACAAAAATCACCAGGTACCTTAACTAACAAAGGATTGGGCTGGATTCAAGTATTATTATGGGACTAAATAAAGACCTCTTTTTTCTCAAAGGAAAAAGACATCATTAAACCGCATTACCAGATCACAAAGGAAATGCCCTTTCTTTTCCCTTTCCCTCAATCCACATAAGGACGCACTTTGCCACAAATTCCCACATCACTAGTGAGAGAGGACCTATAAATAGGGCAACTCATGTCCCAGCTGGGATTCCTCTCTACCTATGATGCTACTAGCTGTTTCTGCTGCTGAGTAAAATTGGTCTTGTAACTTTCTAAATGGAAATCCTTATCCAGTATTCATTATATTCCTGTTTTGTGTGTAGCACACAACAGTAGCTACTGCTGTGCATATACTTTTCCTTTTAAATTAGTGAGATCAGAAATCACCTTTATGATTATCGATTCCTCTTAAAATACAGTATATTAAGCAGTCTTGAAGAAGGAAGCAACCGCATGTAGTCATTTGTTCTTTTGTAATATATTTTCTCAAGGAAACGCCAGTGTCATTTCTTAACATGAGAAACTCACAAGGCTGCCAGCAAAAAATTTCTTTTCTAATCCTTCATTTGGAAAAAGAAATGTAGTCCTTAACTACGAGTACTTTTTTCTTGGGCAGCTAGGTGGCGCAGTGGATAAAGGGCCAGACCTAGAGTTAGGAAGACAACTCTGATTTCAGGCCTCAGACCTTATTAGCTATGTGTCTCTGGGCAAGTCATTTAACCCTGTTTGGCTTACGTTCCTCATCTGGAATGTGAGCTGGACAAGGAAATGACAAACTACTCCAGTATCTTTGCCAATGAAATCCCAAATAGGGTCAAAAAGAATTAAACAAAACTGAACAACAATAAACTTCATTGCCACCGATAATCAGGATAATTTTGGTATAAGGCTTTCCCAGCCTGAACCTGGGACATGCAGGCTACCTCAGGTACTATCTTGGGAGATATAAGAGGAATTTGGCATGGTGGAATTTTCTGTTTTGTCTGAAGGATAATAATCCAAATTTCTGGCACTGTCCCAGAAGAAATGCCATTTTCTATTCTTGAATTCAGTTCCTTTCTATTAAAGTTAAAAAAAAAAAAATTAGTGTTGATCCTTACTGGAGCACCCTATTCTCTGAAAAATGCTTGAGAATCATCTTGTTTGGGGCAGCTAGGTGGTGCAGTGGATAGAGCACTAGCGCTGAAGTCAGGAGAACCTGAGTTCAAATGTGACGTCAGACTTGCAACACCTCTTAGCTGTGTGACCCTAGGCAAGTCACTTAACCCCAATTGCTTCAGCAAAAAAAAAAAAAAGAAAGAAAAAGAAAAAGAATCATCTTTTTTGATAATTCTAAAACCTCTAATTCACCTCCAGTTTCCATTTTTAAATTTCCTTTGACCCAGATATTTGGTTCTAGGGAGTAGTAAATTGTTTTTAACATATGACTTAAAATAATTTAAAGTCCTTAATGCTAGATTGCTTGTGTAAAATTTCCAAAAACAACAAATGCCATCCTAATCTTCCTGATGCTAATAACCCAATAATGATACAAAATGTTACATGTTGCTATATTTCCATTCCCATCCCATAACTGTCTTCATGAAAATCCACAGAAATCCCTATGGTCATTTCACTTAAAACCAACTACACTCTAGAAATTCCCTATCCCATTCTTGCAACAATGATTAGATTATAGCAGAAGTTTGTTGCACTCATGATTTCCCCCATTTACCACATGCTAAGTAGTTGGGAATTTGCCAGGCATTAAAGTTAACTTTGAAAAATATAAAACAAAAGCAGAAATAACTGAAAAATATTGTAAGATTATTTATTTGACATATTTATGAAGAGGAAGCCTGTATTTTTAATTAGAATTTTAAGCTAAAGTGATAGCCTATCTAGATTTTCCAAAGTGGGGTCTTAGGCTGTAATAAAGGAGTAAACACAAAGTGGTCCATAGGCAAGACAATGAAGGAATGAGGAAAAGAAATGTGGCAGTTGGATGGAAGCAGAAATTGTGTGATGATATGTCTTGAAAGTAGCTTTAATCTTCAATTCAAATATTCCTTAGTTCTTACAATAACCTTTTAAAATAGGAGGAAAATAGTGCCTAGTACATGATAGGTAGTTACTAAGTGCTTGTTGATTATCATTAACCATTGATTGATAGGGAAACAAGAATAAGTTTAAGAAAATAAAATAGAAGAGAACTAGTTCTCTAATTCTGAGCTTCATTTTTTTTCTTAAGTGCTTCACAGTCAATTACTAAATATTCACAGAAATTTGTTATAAAGATAGCACAAATAATTCAAATTCATTGTAATCCTCAAATTACGGTTCTAATTTTTTTCTACTCTGAAATTTGCCAGACCTACTAATCTTTAAGAATGGAGAACAAGATTTGAATTTTTCATTCTTTCCTTTTATTTTTTCCCCTCTTTGCTATTCCTAATACAGAGCTACTAAATAAGTAACAAAAAGTTCAACTAGACATAACAAAGGAGGAAAATAGGAATCACAACAGGAATAACGTACAAAATAGTTACTTAAAATTGCTGTAAACTAGAACTCATTTAGGTAAAGTCCAAAATTTGACTTCCATTTTGACAGAGAACTTCCTAGAAACTTAATAGATTTTCATTAGTTCCTGTAATCAAATTAATACACTCCTGGTAGAGCTGTGAATTTGTCCATTCTGAAAAGCAATCTGGTAGTATAAAAAATGCTCGTAAATAATAACACACTGTATAAATACAAATCATTATTATTTCTGTGCAAACTTACGGCTTTTGCCATTTACTCCCTGTGACCTAGGAAAGTCCTTTAATCTTTCTGTGCCTCAGTTTTCTCATCTAAAAAATAAGGGGTTGTACTAAATAACCTCTGAGGATCCTTTCACTTCTAAATCTATGATATGACCATCAAGTTTCAGGAAATGCAGCAAAAACAAAGTCACTATTCACTATCTATTGATAGTCCTGTCAACCTGCCATCTCAGGTATCATGTGTCAACTCTAAGATCTTAAGTTTCCTTTATTTTACTTAGATGATTACAGTGAAATAGTAACTAGATGGAACAGGCCAGTCAACAAATATTTACTATGTGCTGGTTATACATGAACAATTAAAAACATGATCTCTATTCTTAAAAAAACTCACATTCTAATGGCTTTGCCTTTTTCCATTTGAACTCCCACATTACTAATCTGATAATTAAAAAATATTTAAAAGGCTTTTCCTTACTGATATGGATTATTGGTTAGGAACTGTAGGAGATAATAGAGGTGGTAGGAATTGGTCCTCCTGCTCTAGTGGACTCTATTCACTGTACCATTTAGCTGTCTCCAAGGGGTTGTTTGAACTGAAAAGATTACTAGTTTTAGAAATGAAAGAGATCCTAGAAATTCCCTAGTTTAAATTCTCTGAACCTAGGTTTCCTTCTCTATAAAAAGGTAAAGTAATTTGTCTAAGATTATACAAGGTAGTAAGTGTAATCCTGGAATTTTAACTCTATAAGTGCTAAAGAGAAGAGATTATAGTAAACACTAATTTCCCTTGAATATCTGTCACAATTCTGCTGTGTCCATGCTGTTGTTTGTCCTTCATGCTTGAAGAGGACCAAAATGGCATCATAATGTTGGGTCAATGTACAGTATGTCTAGCTGTAGCTAATCATACCAAAATGAGCTACTACAGTTTGAGCATAAATAGTCTGTATGACTGTCATTTGGGAGGGAGAAGTCTTTAAACTTGTGCATCAAATCTGTGGTCAGTTTTACTTTTTTGTGGCAGTGACAGGGGCAGGAAAGTCTAGTATGTGTTTCCCAACCAAGGAGTATACAGACACTTCTTTTCTGGCCATGCTGACTTCCCTTTTATCTTCCCATTCTCCCTTTCCTATCTGATTCTGTGGAATGTTCCCAGGGATATGATGATAAAAATTTAACAATCAGGTTTCCAAAGGAAAACAATACACAATATAATTTTCAGTTTAACCTGAAAACATTTATCAAAAGCAGCTATGTAGTATGTTGGATGGAGCACTGGTCTTGGAGTCAGGGGGACATGAATTCAAGTTTGACCTTAGACACTTGACACTGACTGTGTGATCCTGAGAAAGTCACTTAACTCTAATTGCCTCAAAAATATTATCCATCTAACTGAGAAATCACTACACATCTCTCAAATTGGCTAAGATGACAGAACAATGATAAATATTGGAAGGGATTTGGGAAAACTGGGACACACTAATATATTGTTGGTAGAGTTGTAAACTGATCCAACCATTTAATATGGAATTATGCCCAAAGGGCTATGAAACTGCATACCCTTTGATCCATCAATGTCTCTCCTGGATCTGTATCCCAACAAGATCATAAAAAAGGAAAAAGGACCCACATTTGCAAAAATGTTTGTGGCAGCCCTTTTTGTAGAGGCAAGAAACTAGAAACTAAATGGATACTTGTAGAAGGTCATAGTCAGTGGGGAAACAATGTCTGGTTTGGCTCCCCATCGCCCTTAAAGGCTCTCAGCCTTCCTGAGAAGTCAGGGGGTGGTGACAATGTGTGTTGAGATTGAAGCAAAGTGATACCAGGTGAACGAATGATACCAAGTGGCAAACTACATACAATAGCAAGTTGTTTATGTGGTCCCACATCACAGTGTTATTTTTGTTACATTATATAAAGGGGAAAACCCTTGAAATAAACAGACTCCATTTTTCCACTATCCTTGGGAGTCTCGCCTCATCACTTCTCCACTAGGAAGGTATATTTTAATCACCCCAGTGTGGGGGTTCTAGAAAGCAGGACTCAATATTTTAATCATCCCAACGTGGGGCTCTAGAAAACAGGACACAACAGATGCCCATCATTTGAGGAATAGCTGAATAAGTTATGGTATTTGTTATGGAATATTATTGTTCTGTAAGAAACAATCAGCAGGATGATTTCAGAAAAGCCTTTAGAGACTTACATGAATTGTTGCCAAGTGAAATGAGTAGAACCAAGAAAACACTATACACAGTAACAAGATTATGTGATGAACAACTGTGATGGATTTGGCTCTTTTCAATAATGAGTAATTCAGGCCAATTCCAATAGACTTGAATCCAGAAAGAGAATCACAATATAGTATTTTCAACTTTTTTGTTGTTTTTTGCTTGCTTTTTTTCTTTCTCATTTTTTTCTTTTTGATCTGATTTTTCTTGTGCAGCATGATAAATGTGGAAATATCTTTAGAAGAAAAAAAAAATTATCCATCACTTTAAATCAAGACAATCAACAAAACAATAAATCAAATCTTGATTTGTAGTATTTGCCCAAATTCTAAAGTATAAACATTCACACTGAAAATTTAATAATGAGCTTGAATGGTGTAGGCAAGCGTTCAAGCCAAGAGAAATAAAAAGATTGAATCCAGAAAGAGACATGGAGAGATACATACACAAAGAGAATGCTCAATAAATTGAACTCTACCCCCCTACCTACCTACGAAAATCCACAGTTCAAGATTAACACCACATTTTTCAGCTAGATCTTGCTATCATTTCCTTTTAGTAGCATCATTGATACTGGTTTTTATTTAACCTACTTTTTCTACTTATATCTTTTTTTTTTCCAATAGTGTCATGGGCTGCCTCGCCATGCAGTATTCCTTTTATAATATCTTGATAACTTCCCCAAAATAAGACCATCAATCACACCATTAGAGAACATTGAAACTATTATTGTCAAGAGAAGCTTCGATTTCCAGAGTATTAGTGCCCACCTTGGTTGACATCAGTCTGGGTCCCAAGGCAGAGGATGATTCTCAAGTCTTAATATTAAAAAAATTTTTCACTAAACCTTATTATCCCTCTAGATATCCTGTTTTTTCTCCCATTTTCAAG
Source organism: Antechinus flavipes (assembly GCF_016432865.1). Classification (NCBI taxonomy): domain Eukaryota; kingdom Metazoa; phylum Chordata; class Mammalia; order Dasyuromorphia; family Dasyuridae; genus Antechinus; species Antechinus flavipes. The sequence continues at coordinate 241,650,417 of NC_067401.1, forward strand.
CAAACTCCCCCTTAGAAAAAGCTGTCTGCCCTCATTCTTTGCCTTTCTTTTTTTTTCAATTCTCAACTCTGTAATCTGGATTCTGACCTCCATCATTCAAGTGAAATTGTTCTCTCCAGAGTTACCAAGTCAGACCCAATAATCTTTTCTCAGTCCTTGTCCTGTCCTCTCTGCAGTACTTGATGCTGTTGACCAACATCTCTTCTTAGATACTTTCTCCTCTCTGGATTTTCATACCATCTCTTGGTTCTCTATCTGATCTCTCCTTAGTCTCCTTTATTGGATCATCATCCATATCACACCTCTAATTAAGTCTCTAACTGTATCCCCTTCTAGTCTTTCTTTATATCTCCCCACTGGCAAATTAATCAACTCTCTCAGGTTTATCATCTTCAATCCTATACATGCTCTTCAGGGTCGCCATATTGACCTTTTTGTTCTCCATATATGACATTCCATCTTCAGTCTTCATGCCTTTGTACTGGCTGTCTTCCAAATCTAGAATGCACTTTCTTTTCATTTCTTCCTCTTGGAATCCCTAGAAGACTTAGGCTAAGCATCTATCTACATGTAGCCTTTCCATGAAAAGAAAACCAACTAAACAAAAATATCCAAAACAGTGAAAATATCTAATAAATGTATATAAATTTTCTGTTCTAGTAGTCTTCCACCTATCTGCCTTCAGAGAAAAGGCCTGTTTCATTATATTATCAGTTCTATGGTGACATTATTGTACTCTCTTTTTCTCTTCCTTCTCCTCCTTTTTCTCCTCCTCCTCTTGCATTTCCTCACATGTAAAATGGCAATATACCTAGTCATAAGTAGATGACTCAAATGAAATAATATATTTAAAAACAATATATAATTCAATTTGTTAAACATTTATCATGGGACTACTGTGTGCCAGATACTGGTAATAAAGACAAAACCAAAATAATTCCAGACTTCAAGAATTTTACATTTGAGTGGAGAAAACAACATATGCACATTCACAGTTATAAGTAGACTGATATTCATGCAGTGAATACAAAGAACTTTGTGCATGATGATGGGAAAAGCACTAACTAAGGAAATCAAGAAAGTCTGCTTATAGGAAGAGGCATTTGAGATGAGTTTTGAAAGGAGCTAGAGATTTCAAGAAGCAGAGGTGTGGAAAGGGAGCTCTCAAGGTATGAAAATGGGACCTGCAATATTATGCTAAAGAAACAGAAAGAACTTAGAATGTGTGAAGGACATGAATGTATAATCAAAAAGGGTAGAGCCATACTGAGGACTTTAAAATGGGAAATAAAAAGAGCATATTTAATTCCAGAGGGAATTAGCAGCCAGTGAAACTTCTTAAGTTGGAAAGTGACTTGATTAAGTAGAATTTTGCTTTAAGAATATCTTTTTGGCAACTGTCTGGAGGATGAAATGGAGAGGGGGAAGATGAGTATCGTGGAAGCTAATTAGACTATTGCAATAGTCTAATTGAGAGATGAGGGCCTGAACTAGAGTGACAGTCACATGCATGAACAGAAGGGAACAGATGCAAGAGATGTTGTGAAGATAGAATTAACAATACCAGCAACTGATTGGATATTAGAGTAAAAAAAAAAAAAAAAGTGGAGTTGTAGATGTCTAGGTTTTGAATCTAGGGGAATGAAAGAATGGTGGTACCCTCCACAATAAATTAATTAGCTAAGAGAAGAGGTTGACTTAAATCAGTGGTACTTTACCTGGAATCTGTAAATTTTTTTTTAATATTTTAAACTGTATTTTATGTATTTAATTTTATGCATTTAAAAGAAAGGGTTCATATCACTCTACACTCTCAGATTGGTTAAGACAGGAAAAGATGATAAAGGTTGGAAGGGGTGTGGGAAAACTGGGACACTAATTCATTGTTGGTGGAGTTGTGAAATGATCCAACCCTTCTGGAGAGCAATTTGGAACTATGCACAAGGGCCTATCAAACTGTGCATACCCTTTGACCCAGCAGTGTTTCTACTGGGCTTATATCCCAAAGAAATCATAAAGGAGGGAAAGGGACTCACATGTGCAAAAATGTCTATAGCAGCTCTTTTTGTAGTGGCAAGGAACTAGAAACTGAGTGGATACCCATCAGTTGGGGAATGGCTGGGTAAGTTATAGTATATGAATGTTATGGAATATTATTGTGCTTTAAGAAATGATCAGCAGGATAATTTCAGAAAAGTCTGGAAAGACTTATATGAACGGAAACTGGGTGAAATGAGCAGAAGTAGAAGATCATTGTACATGGCAACAGCAAGATAATATGATAATCAATTCTGATGGACATGATTCTTTTCAACAATGAGATGGATTTAGCCATCTGCTTTCAGAGAGAGGACTGTGGGCACCGAGTGTGGATCACTTTTTTTGTTGTTTGCATTTTGTTTTCTTTCTCATCTTTTATCTTTCATCTGATTTTTCTTGTGCAGCATGATAACTCTGGAAATATGCAAAGAAGAATTGTACATGTTTAACATATTAGATTACTGTCTAGGGGAGGGGAGGGAGAACAATTTGTAACACAAGGTTTTGCAAGGGTGAACATTGAAAATTATCTTTGCATGTATTTGAAAATAAAAAAGCTATTATTTTAAAAAAAGAGGACCAAAGATATCTGACACAAAGTTCATATTCTTTTTGAACAGACTAAGAAGAAATTTAAAGCTGAATTACTTTTTTTTTTACTGTTCTAATTTCAGTAATGTAGAAGACAACATAGGATAGTGCAGAGATGTCAAATATGCTGCAGGGCTGCCTGCAAACCCATAATATTCCTGAATGTAGTCCAAAGAGGATGAAAATGTAATTGGGAAAAATATAACAAAATAAATAAAAAATAAAACATGTTAATTTGTAGTTTTCTAAGTCAATATGCCCCACTAGGGATCAGTTTCTATTTGAGTTTATGACATCACTGCCCTAGACTAATGAATCACAAATCACAAGTTCCAGTCCAAAAAGAAATTCAGCAATATACAATTATAAGGGTTTATAACTGGTTGAACTTATTCCCAGTTGACATCAACCCATTAATCATCAGTTTTCGAATTAAGTTCTGACTTTACCTAAGTGAGTTTACCCAAAAGGATAGCATGAGAGCCTGCTGTATTTTTATGCTTACAGTTGGCTCTTTTCCCTGTCCTTGATATCAATGGAGTACATGCCCGATAGTATCACCAGATCAGAGGATACAGCTTAGTAATTCCAAATTGAAAATCATAGTTCCACCAGAATTGTCTGTCCTCCCATAACCCCTCCAAAAATCGTCATTTTCCTCACATCATTTTTGACAATCTGATGTGAAGCAGAACTTACTTCTGAGTTTTTAGTTTATGTTTCTCTCATTATTAATGACTTGGAGTATTCCTTCATATGGTTGTTGATAGCTTCCATTTTTTCATTTGAGAACTGCCTGTTACATTTTTTGACTACTTATCTATTGTGGAATGATTTTGATAACATTTGGTGAGGAGCTAGATGGGAAAAAATGGTGGATTTCAAGTCAAAAGAACTTCAATTTGAATTCCAGATTTGTCACTTATTGCCACTTAACCCATATGGACTTCAGATCCTTCATCTGTAAAATGAGGGATTGATTTGAAGGAAAAAAAAAATTTTTAAATCATTTTAAAATGTATAAACTTATCTTGTGAATTGATCCAAAGCATTCAGAAAAGCTTTTTGGAATTCTGTCCAAAGAGCTATCAAACTGTGCATACCCTTTGATCCAGGAGTGTTACTACTAGGTCTGTATCCCAAAGAGATCCTAAGAGGAAAAAGGACCCATATGTGGAAAAATATTTGTAGTTCTGTTTGGGGTGAATCAATTGGCTAAGTTGTGTGCTGAATGTAATGGAACACTATTGTGCTATAAGAAATAATGAGCAGATTTTGGAAAAACCTAGAAAGATTTACAGTGCTGAGTGAAGTGAGCAGAATTAGGTGAACACCATACACAGCAACAGCAAGATTATATGATGATAAATTATGGTAAGACTTAGCTCTTCTCAGAAATATTATGACCCAAGACAATTCCCATAGATTTGAATTGGAAAGTGCCATTCACATCTAGAGAATTAAGGAGACTGAATATAGATCAAAGCATTATTTTCACTTTTTGTTTTCCTTCTGGTTTTTCCCCTTATGTTCTGATTTTTCTTTTACAAGATGACTAATGTGGAAATATTCAACATGATTGTACACGTATACTCTAAATCAGATTTCTTGCTGTCTTGGGGAAAGGAAAAAAATTGGGGATTCAAAATCTTACAAGTATGAATGCTGAAAATCATTCATATGGAATGGAAAAATATGCTATTAAAATAAAATAAAAACAAAAAATGAATGTTGAAAACTATCTTTACATGAAATTGAGGGAAAAACCCCAAATATCATTAAATGAAAAAAATTTTTAAATATTTATCAACTGTCAATAAATGTCAATTTCAATATGCAAAAATAAAAAAAAAACTGTATTTGAAATTTTGGTCCCTCCCTTCTAACAAGTATGGTTAAAGAAATCAATACATTAGCCATAATCTGAAAATGTATGCCTCATTCTGTATTTCTACTTCCTCACCTCTCTTTCAAAAAGGCAAGGAAAGTTGCACCATCATAATGGAGTATGATATCTAAGATTCCTTCCAACTCTAAATCCTATTATTTTGTTCTGATGGTTACTTCTTTCATGCTACAATTCTAAAATGTTACCTCTTCTTATTTTGAAAATCCTATCTAAATTAACAGCTTTAGATGATTTAAATTTTAGGTATTTAGATATTATATATTAGATTATTTAGATGATTTAAAGATCACATTTTCCCTTTGTTGTGTTTTCAGTGACTTTTAATGAAAAGCAAAAAAGCAAATCTTAATTAACTCAATTTTATTTATTTTAAAACTATTCATGTTACATTCAACCTTTTTTGGAATGATTTTGAGAACAGTTAGGATCCCGTATGTCCCAAAAATTAAGAACATAAGCACAATTTAGAATACCTTTTCAATTATTTGACATCTAAAACCACCTACCAAGGTTGCTTTTGAAAGTTTACACCACATATAGCAAATTTTTTCAATTTCATTTTATTCACTTGCAATTCATCCTAATTAGACTGAGAACTCAAAAGATTTAAGTCCTTGTCTTTTATGGATTTATGATCTTTTTCCACATTGAAGGCAGGGTGGTTTAAAGGTCCCCTTTGTAATCTGGCTGGATTTAACATCCACTAGGTGGTGCTAAAAACCAGACAATCTGAAAACACTAAATAAGCACCTCCTCTTCTTCCCAGCATCTCTTCCCCATTCCCATTAGGTAATTTTTTTTTTTTTTTTAAAGAAAACTAGAAATGTGCATGATATAGCAGATTTCATAGTGATTAGGCACTCATTGTGATATCATTTACTTTTAAGGGACTCTGGGAAGGCCTTGGATTTAACTAGTTAGTACCTTTCTCTGTTTAAAGTTTTGATTCTTGTAAAAATTTAAAACCAAATACTTTCGAAGTTTGAAAATATTACCTAGTTCAACCTGTTAATTTTAAATAGGAAATGTCAACTAAGTGCACTGAAGTATAGCAATTGGTATCAGAGATCCCTGTGCCAGGACTATATGACTCTGTAATCACTCTTTGGCCACATATGCCTAAAAGAAAGAACCAAATTCTCTTAAAGACCATCCATACTATGTTACACCAAAAAATTTCCTTTCCAAATTAAGCTTCCAGTGAAATGTTGACTCTTACCAACTATTCATTTCTAAAACTCTTTTCTACTAGGATGTTTGTATATAAAAGTTAACTTTTTTTCTGTTTACCATGAGGTATATAAATCAGATGTAATATTTGGCAATTATCACACTGGGGGGAAATGATTGTTAAAAGTTGTGGATTAGGAATGCTACTGAGAAAAAGCAGTTCTGAGGTCTCTGGCCACAACTATTTGACTACTTTATATTTGATTTAGTGAAGAAATTTGCTATTTATATAGCACTTCAAAGTTTTCAAAGGGGACTTTGAAAAAACAAAAAAACAGCTAGTTTTTTTTCTTCTAGAACAAAATGAGACCCCAAAATTATTTGTAACCACAAAACTAAGTGACAGAGGCAGGATTTAAGTCATTTGCTTTTCTTGGGAAAGAATTGATTTTTAATACAAAGTTTGGGTAAGCAAACACAAGCATAAGGCTGTATTGGGGTTTTTTTTTGGGGGGGGGAGGGGAAGAGGAATCATAGCTGCTTTTTTTTTTAGAATTCTTTCACATGGAGTTTATTATTTTTTTTAACTTCTTTAAATTACTTTTTATTGATAGAGCTTAATATTTCAAAAGGGGAAGAGGTACTGGAATATTAAAACTTTCACTGCCCTGGAAAATTTTTTTCTTTTAAATTTATTTTTTTAAACTTCAAATGGCTGCACAATTTCTTTATTCATCCTCAGGCCTTTGAAATGTGTTAAAATATGAAAATGTTCCTAAACAACTAAAATATTTTACTCAAGGGATATAACCTTCCAAGTATTTTCCTTGCCCCAAACAAGCCATTCGCTATTTTTTAGTTTCCACAACAGGATCCGGTCTAAATATTTTAAACGTTACCAATTCCAAGAAAATACATTTCTCATCAATACAATTTCTATTGGGTATGTTGCTCTAGGACAATTGGCTGGTGAAAAAGTGAGACTTGGGAACTAAGTCTGGAAAAAGACTAAATTAAGGTATCTTTGTATAATTGTCACTTATCTTTGATGGGGATACAAAATGGGATAATTTTAAATTTGCTGATGTAAGTCAGCATGTTTAAATGCAAATGAAGACATGTTCCTACTATAAGCCAATTTTGTTAGAATTCCCGATCTAATTGGTATAATGAACTTTTGTGAGAAAACCTACCATTTATCAGCAACTTAACTTGAGCTCTAAAAGGTTAAGTGACTCACCTAGGTCATACATGCCTGGAAACAAATTCTGAATTTAATGACTATGCTACAATAAAACATGTAGACCTCTCTATCTGCTAAGACAGGGTGGTTCATGACGAAGCTAAATTTAAAAGATGCAAATAAAAAGCTGATTGTGTATAATATACAAAATATTAACCTAGCAATAAGTCTTCATATAGTATGTATACACCCCTCCCCCCCAATAAATGATATCCCTAGTTTTTTCCAGCTCTTACCTGAGCTATCCTGTATAAACCAAATCATGGCTAACATTTGCCTTAACACCGCTTATTACCTACTCCTATAACCTTCAGCTAACGAACTTTGGCTCCTAGTAACCAGAACAAGCTAGACAAAGGATTTTTCTATCATTCAAAACTATTAAGTTCAGGGTAGTTAAATTGTAGTGTAGGTGGAAAAGGACTTTGAAAATGAAGTCATCTGCATTGATCTTATACATTACCATCTTTTGGAGTGAGCCAGCGAAATTTCAGCAAAAATGCATCAACATCAAATTTCTGTTCGTATAAAATAAGTTATGAAATTAGGGTATTCTGGTTATTCTTACCAAATGCATATACATAATTACTATATCTCAAGGAATTTAAATACAACTCACACAAACTATGCCGAATAAAATTTAATTTTTAACAAATCAAGGTATTTTATGATCTTACAGTGCCTTGGTCATCATCATTGTTATCTATTTTCAAGTTCTACCAGGTTAAGTTTGAATGTTCTGATTGACATTTTCCAGAATAAGCCCGATATCACCTCTCAAAATTTGTGCTTTTCCAAATTTTAGATATGATTCCCAGTTTTAACCTAGCTAAATAGATTTAGTCTGGATTTTTCACTCCCTCTCCTCCCATTCTCCATTCTCTTGGTGGTACTCATTAAAAGCATTGGTTAATTTCACTCATGGCACTATGGATCAAAAAGGTCATTTACCTTGTGTTATCTTCTGTCTAACAGTAAAGTCAATCTCATTGACAGAAAGGTAACAATTTTTTCAACTTCAATATAACCCATATAAATGCTTCTAGGTGGCATCTTAAAAGCATGAAAGCTTTTAAGTATCATACTTAGTTAATTTGTAAGACACTAGGGGTCACAAAGAACAAATGGGAATCTGGTAATGGTTTAAGATTGTAAACCCAAATGTAAACATTACCAATATTCAAACCAAATCAAATTACCAGTTAACCCAGTGATTCATGCCTACAAGTTACAGGCTTATAGACTAAAATCTTCCAAATGTGAAGAGAATATATTGTAATAATGGAACCTGGCAATGATTCCTTAGCAATTGCTAAGTCAGAGTATTATAAGCTCCAATAATCCAATGAATATTCACTGAATACTCAAATATATTGTTCCCAAAGGCTTTATGAAGGTCATAGAAGGTCCAGTTTTTGCACATTTACAAATATTTGAAGATGGACAGTTTTTCCAAATGTTTCAGTCAACCTATGCTTTCCTAAAACATGTATCAAAGCATACTAATTTTCTATATAGAACCTGGTCAAATTGTGTCCAATTTACAAGACAATTTAAATTGGAAAAAATCCTACCACCACAAACCAAGTTGTGGTTCACCTCAATAGTTGTGATTTAGTCACAAACCCTCTTCTGCCCATGCATTTTACAAAAGGAAATGTTACTCAGCCATAACACCAAAAGCACAAGTGGCTTTGCAATAGTTCCTGACACTACATGTTAAGAAAAATTAAGCTGAAAGAATCCTCAACTAAAAAAGGCATAGGGAGTTTATCCACTAAAACCAACCTTGTCAGTCCATTTATTGGGAATGTTTTGGAAAACCAATTTATCTACATGGTGGTACATTTGTACTTGCCACATAGTCATTAGGACAAGTGATTCAAATCAGGAGACAGTCAACCTAAACAAATTCCCTCCATTTGTCCACGTGTGGCAATAAATACTCCAAACCACAGGGCTTGTGAGCAATCTGAGGGAGTAGCTAAGTAGCTGAAAAGTAAAACCATTTATCATGAAACAGATCTTTCACTTCAGAGTTCTCTAACCCACTATACATTTTTATACTTTCAATGTCTAACATATTTGTCCTATTTTCACTCACACCTACTTTAAAAAATTGAATTTTCCTACACCTGGACTTGGGCACTTTTGGTTTTATTGTACTGCTTCTCCAAGTCCTGGTAGTAATATTCCTCTAATCCAGTTCTGGTAGAAATCGGTGTCATTTACTTTCTAACAAAAATTTGCAATTCAAGTGGGGTTGGTTAAACTTCAACACAATTGAAAACAGGTCTAGATCTTCCTTTTCCGAATAAAAACCCCCTTTATTAAGACAATGTCATTTATAATTTTCCAACAACTTATTTACCTTGTGGATTACATTTAGAAATATTTACCTAAAGTGCTATTTCCCAGCTATAGATCATCTATATAACATCTGCCAGAGGTTCCCACCACAAATGCAACATGCATGTTTAATCATAAATTCTTAAACCCTTAATATATCCACCCAACACCCTACTAATTAGTGATTAAGGGTTTGTTTTGAGGCAGTTTAACAGAGCTGGAAAATTCCAAGTTATCCACAATAAGGATATTCATCTTTCAAGAAGGTGTTTTCTGACCTTCCAGATTTAGTTCTATTAAAAGTTTTGGTTCCAAAAATGAACTTGAGGTAATTTTACTAGTAAGAGGTAATGTAATGATAAACTCCATAGAAAGAATGCTAGCTTTTCAATAATAAGATTAATCTTAGAAGTTGGGAACTTTATTACTATCACATACTAAATAAACTATTACACCACGTTGTATGAAGTAACAAAGCAGCTAACATGGCAGTTTTCTGCTAGTGGCACACCTGACATTCATTAATTCACTAAATTTTCTTTATCATCCCCCCAGATAGCATTACTTCCATTTGGCACAATCAGAATTTAAGAGGTAATGCTAAAACTCCATAGAAACAATTCTCATTTCAGTGCTAGTATATTTCGCCTCAAACAGATGGACAATTACATAATTTCTATAAGACAGTGCCAATTTTCTTTAAAAAAAAATCCATCTAATCCTATATATATCCTTTACCAGAAGACTTGCTGGTGTTTTAGATGAGATTGTCTAGCTAGAAAAAAGAGCTAAAGCCAAAGGCTTTGGAAGGGCATTGTTAAAAAATTATAGCACTTTACCCCTTAACCTACAAAAAAGAATACCATTATTTTCATTAAAAGGCTTAAGTACAGCCCTAACAAGTCAGATGAACACATTTCTATCAGTTTTGTTCAAAGGTAAACTATACATTTTTTCAAACAAAAATTACAATTTTAGGTCAAGTGAGCTCACTTGCCAGTGTTGGTACTTTTTTGTGCCCAGAAATTGTAGCCAAGATTCTGTGGCCAATGGAATTATTTGTGCCTGCTTACATCCTTTCCACCCCCAAATTCTAATAATGGTTGACCCAAAGAACACACAGGTTTCGCATTAAACTGTTTTAATGGTCTCAAAATTCTGTGACAGATTTTTGGTCAAGTTGTTTCCATTTAAAAATTACTGATTTTAAAAACTAATAACTTAAAACTGCCACGAAACAAATGGTCCACAAAAACATTCCTTTCCTCCTGAAGCTTTTACGATGCATTGTAATCATTAACCAGTCTTTTACTATTAAACTTAAATGGCCAATTGAGACAAACAGTTCTGAGACCGTTCTTCCACCACTGATTAAGACTGGGGTGGCAGGTATTTTACAGAATATTCATTTAGCCTTCTGGGCCTTCTGGGCAGATTTTGTGACCTTGCCAGCTCCAGCAGCCTTCTTGTCAACTGCCTTGATGACACCAACTGCAACAGTCTGCCTCATATCACGAACAGCAAAACGACCTGAATAGAAAAATATTCATTAGGTTACTGTGTAATAGGATACAAAGCAGTAAGCTTTAGTGTTTCCATAATTAGTCATCAAAATACTTACCCAGAGGAGGATAATCAGAGAAGCTCTCCACACACATAGGCTTGCCTGGAACCATGTCAACGATGGCAGCATCACCAGATTTCAGGAATTTAGGGCCATCTTCCAGCTTCTTACCAGAACGACGATCAATCTTCTCCTTCAGTTCAGCAAACTTGCAAGCAATGTGAGCAGTGTGACAATCCAGAACAGGTGCATAGCCAGCACTGATTTGGCCTGGATGGTTTAGGATAATGACCTAAAAAAAAAAAAAACAAACAAACAAGTCAAATTAAACCTATTTCTAACCCCCCAAACAAGTTAGGTCATGTGCTGACGATCTAAAACCTCAAGATGGTACCTGTGCAGTGAAACCAGCAGCTTCCATAGGTGGGTCATTCTTGCTATCACCAGCCACATTACCACGGCGGACATCTTTGACAGACACGTTCTTGACATTGAAACCAACATTATCCCCAGGCAGAGCCTCACTCAAAGCTTCATGGTGCATTTCAACAGACTTTACTTCAGTTGTAACATTGACTGGAGCAAAGGTGACCACCATGCCTGGTTTCAGAACACCAGTTTCCACACGGCCAACAGGTACAGTACCAATACCTAAAAAGAAAAAGCAAAATTCCTTTACAAAAGCCAAGATGACAGTGAACATTGTTTTACCTTTCAGATTTACTACAAAATTTTTGTTTAATCTAATTTTACTTACCACCAATCTTGTAGACATCTTGAAGGGGTAGACGAAGGGGCTTATCAGTTGGACGAGTTGGTGGCAGGATGCAATCCAAAGCTTCAAGCAGTGTAGTTCCATTAGCATTTCCATCCTTACGGGTGACTTTCCATCCCTTAAACCAAGGCATCTTAAAGACAAAAGTTTCATAATTTAGTAATTGCAACTTGGGTGCATACATACAAAAACAGATTACTTGAACATACTCACATTAGAGCTTGGCTCTAGCATGTTGTCACCATTCCATCCTGAAATTGGCACAAAAGCTACTGTATCAGGGTTGTAGCCAATTTTCTTGATATAGGTACTGACTTCCTTGACAATTTCCTCGTATCTCTTCTGGCTGTAGGGGGGCTCGGTGGAATCCATTTTGTTTACACCAACAATCAGTTGTTTCACACCTAGTGTGTAGGCCAGAAGGGCATGCTCACGGGTCTGCCCATTCTTTGAGATACCAGCTTCAAATTCACCAACACCAGCAGCAACAATCAGGACAGCACAGTCAGCCTATTAAAAACAAGATTTTTTGAGAACACTAAAGTAATCTGTAAACACAAAAACTGTTTAAACCAAATCAGTTTGGGTAGTTGCCTAAGCAAATTGTTAAATCCCTACCAAAGTGACCAACTGAACAGTATCTGTTAATACAAACCTGAGATGTGCCTGTAATCATGTTCTTGATAAAGTCTCTGTGTCCCGGAGCATCAATAATAGTCACATAGTATTTGCTGGTCTCAAATTTCCACAGGGAGATATCAATAGTGATACCACGCTCACGTTCAGCCTTCAGTTTATCCAAGACCCAGGCATATTTGAAGGAGCCCTTTCCCATCTGCAAGAGTAAAAATTCACACTTGGTATCTTCTAATTACCATCAAGTCGATTTTTTAGAAACCAGAATACTGTGGTTTCAATTACTGGATAAAAATAATTTGGCCTATACCGACTTGGCTTAAAGAGGTGACAGATTCCTTAGACAAATCCTATTTCCTAGTAGCTTTCTATGAACTTACTACCCTGAAAAGGGATAAGGGGGGTATTCTGGACCACTCTAACTCTACACTCTTTTAACTGGAGTGTTAACAGACCACTATGCAATACTTTGATAATTTTATTCTCACATTAAAATTCCCAGAAAACAGTCCTCAGAAGTTTGAAAGGTAGAGACTCACCCTGACCACACTATCACAAGTCCCAATGTCTTTTCCCCTCATGATTACATACCTCAGCAGCCTCCTTCTCGAACTTCTCAATGGTTCTCTTATCAATTCCACCACATTTGTAGATGAGGTGACCAGTAGTGGTGGACTTGCCAGAGTCTACATGTCCAATGACGACAATGTTAATGTGAGTCTTTTCCTTGCCCATTTTTGTGGAGGTTTAGCGATGGTTTTCACAACACCTGAGCAAAGAAACAGAGGCTTGTATTAACAATCAAATGTGGTGGAGGTGGGGAAAAGACCTCTAAAAATTTCAAGCTGGGGTGGCAGCCCCCGCGTGCCAATCTGGGCAACAGCGGCTCCTACTCGGGCCTCTCAATCTCCTCCCACTAGACACACGCACACCACACACTCACCACACACGAGGTGGATTCCGAGGGCGGCGCCCCTCCCCCAGTCCACAGCATTGTCTGCTCCGGAGGGGGGGGGCGAGGGCTGGCCTCAGTCCCGGGGGGGGGCCTTAGGGCTCAGGCCGGCCACGAAAGCTAGACAGGGAGGGGCGGCGAGGCCCCCGTCCCTTTCTTTGTGCCGGTGACTCACCCGCCCGCCTCAGCCACCGCCGTGTCCTCCATTTTGTGCTCCCTGCACCAGGCCCGGGGAGCGGCCATTTTTCAGCTCACGCACCCGTCTGGCCTGGCCAGAGGCGGCGGTCCCGGCTTAAACGCCGGCCCTCATTCCTGAGGGAGACTGAAGCCAAAGATCAAAAGACCATTTTGCCCACCTGCCTTTGAGTGGTTCCCGAAAGTGTACGTAAACCCCTCCCCCCTTCTCTTGTACCCCTCCCCCCTACCGCCATGCGGCCCCTGAAGACGAGGCCTAGCCTCTCTACGGCCAGCCGGCCGCCATCCTGCGCGTCCCCGCTGCCGCTGCGCGTCCCCGGCTTGCCTCTCCCCGGCCCCGCCCCTCGAGCCGCCGAGGCCGCGCCACATGTGCCACGAACTAGAGGCGGGTGGGCTCCGTAGCGCGCGCCACCGCCACCGCCTTCCTTTCCCAATCACACACACGCAATCGGTCTCACAGACGCCGCGAGCAACAGCGCCGGCACCGACCCACACACAAGAAAGTGCCTGTGAGAACCTACAGGGACAGGGTAACGCCCGGCCGCCATCGTAAGAAAAACGACACCTCACGTCCTATCTAGCAGTCACTCAAAAAACGAAATCCGAACAAAAATAAAGGCTAAGGGAAGGACCGTGGAAAAATCGCGCGGGGACTGACCCAGCACGAGGCTAGGCAGCGGGGCCGCAGCTCGTGCCAGTCAGTCAGGCCCAAGCACGAGGCGTGTCCCGGGAAAATTCCAATGCTCGAAAGCGCCACACTTTCAGACTCAAATTAGACCAGTAGGAAGGGGGAGAAAAAAAAAAAAGGAAAAGGTAAAAGAAGTGGAAAATTGGGGGAAGGGACACCGAAGGCAGTAGGCCTCACGCCAGGCAAGGCCTGCCGGACGCAGCGTTCGCTCCTACCTGTGTTCTGGCGGCAAACCCGTTGCGAAAAAGAACGTCTAGGGCGGCAGCGCTACTTATATACTGTCCTCCCCTCCTCCCTCCGGGAAAGGAGGTGGAGCCAGCCGCGCGTCACCGCTACCCAGCTCCCCCCGCGCTTCAGCCACCCGCTCAGGTTCAACGTGCCCATTCGTCCCCTCCCCCACGGGGGCTCTCTCTTGGGGACAGAGGGAAATGTGCGCCCAATCCCACAAAGCGCACAGGAAGGCGCGCGCATTCGTCCCGGCCCCGCCCAGTTCTCTGTGCGGAGTGAGAGTCGAGGAAAGACTGGACGAGTCAGCGGTTCAGTCAGAGCGAGTTTTACGACGATCCCTTAAAATTGCCTTCTCGGTTCCCACCCGCCCGCCCCTTCCACTCCTTCCAGGCGGAGGCGATTCTTTTTGTATGAATTACTCTTGGGGCTCTGGGTTCGGCGTTCCAGGGGGGGAGGTGGGGGAAGAGTCCAGAATCTTCCTCCCCCTTAATGCCTTCTAGAAAAACCGGCTAATGCAACCGGGAACAAATAGGCGAACATGTCTTTCCCTGGCCTTAGGTCTTGCTGGAGCCCAGCCAGATGCCAAAGGGGGATGGGGGAGGAAGAAAGGGAAGATAATCATTCACCCCTGGTCGGTTGCTCTTTGGGCCCTGGCACTCACTCCTCCTTACCCCGCTTCCACTCCTTTTCTCCTCTACTTGGAGAAGCCACGTGACACGAATGTCCAGGGCGGACACCTCAGTCCGGATGGGCCTTCTCCACTCGTTCTATGGTGAGGCAACTTTTTGGGCTGGGACCCGCATCCAATTGTTGGCAATATAGGGCCTTACCTACCGTTCCCTTTTTATGACTTTCCTAATGGTTTGATGATAAGTGATGAGTCTGCATTTAAATGTGGGTCTCTTTAACTCTTTCCTAGGCACATCAATCACCACAGACCCTGCTTTCCACCTCCCCGTCACTATGGTATCCCCGATGGGCCAAACTTCTTTACCGGCTCATAGGCCTTGATTCTTGGGAAAAGATCTACAATTTCCCCATAGAATTATAGTCAGAAAGGCCACCGTGCTATACATTCTTTTGTGATTCACCCTCTTCCGGTTTCGACATCCATTTCCTTTCTTCCCCTCCCTTCCTAAAGTGAAAAAAAAATTCTTCCAGGAGAGATCTCAAAAGAATCTTTTTAGCTCACTCAGTCCTTCCACATGACTTGCAGCCCAACTTTGCAAGGCGCTGCCTGCTTCTCAACTACACAAAGGTCCTGGCTCTTCTCGGGGTTCCTTCTAGCATGGTCCCACTAATTATCTGGATTCATTAAAACCAAACACCTTTACTTTCTTCCTATCTCTGACTCGACTACTTTGCTTAAAATTAGAATTAGGGATGAATGAGGTGGCTTAGATGAGATGTCTAGAATCAGTGAAGTACTTTTTGAGGAGATGGGAGAGGAAAGCCTAAGGAAATTGAGGAGGGGGGAATAGATTTGTTTAAAAATTATAGCCTCATGTTTCGACTTGTATGTGTGTGTTTATATATACACGTTGTTTTAGTATAAACATAAATGTGCTGCCCAACTTCTCATTTATTACCCACTCTTACTAGGCACTGTATTTTTTTTTTAAGTTTAAAACAAAGTTTTAAAGTTTAAACTGCAGCTAGGAATGAGGAGGAAAAGCTAATATTAGGAAAAAATAAATATGTCTATTTTTAAGAGCCTATTCTGTTAAGGATACTGTTGTCATATAACTGATATCCATTAGAAAAAAAGATAATTGGCTAAAATATTTCATCAGAAAATATGTAGCCTTTTCTGTATTGCTTATTTTTCTTTTCCCTTCTTTCTTATTCTTCACATTGCAGCCCACACAACCCACACACATGCCCTTTATTCTGTTAGAGGCACCCATGCATAGTTAATGAAATTTTAAAAAGTAGGTTCACGATTTCTTCTAATTTTTGTTTTATGAAAATTATGATTGATGATTTCCTGAAGTAGATTTTTCCTTCCATAATTATTCATACTGTGTATATCAGGAAAGAATGTGGTATCTCAGCAAAAAAAGCATTTATAAAGTAATTTGTGAACATTTAAAGCACTACATAAATGTCCACTCTTATTATGGTCCCAGGCTTTCAGGCAAAGCTTAGGACATCACCCAAAGATTTTATTATTTTCTGTGCAGTCTTCACTAGTAAATATCTCTTTTCATCAGAATGTTAGATTTACACAAAATTAATATTTGCTATGCTAATGAAATGTGATTGATTTTTTTAAAAGAATGGGAGGTTGTAAAGAAATGATTATGCTAATGAGAGATTTTTGATGTTTGATAGGAAAGTAGTGTGCTGAGCATAGCTAAAATCAAAAGAAAAATATAAAGATAGACATCACTTTTTTCAAACAGGAAACTGTAAATATTCATTATGATGATGACGATGGTTGGAAAGATGACAGCTCAAGAGATATTTAAGATTCTAAACTAAACCAAGTAAACAGGCATATTTAAATGTGCCATTTCCAACAACACATTCTCAAGATTCAGTTGAAATAACTGAAATTTGTACACTGATGTTGAATTATTGTATATTTAGAAGTATGCACCTGCAGTTAATCAAACTGCATGCAATCTTTCAAACATAAGCATATCTGAATAGGCACCTTTACCAAATCTCGGTGTTTATTGCTTCTGTTTAGAAATAAAGGCAAGTAAGCACTTGTTCACTAGCACCATGCTGGAAACTATGGACTTCATGGAGAAAATCAATGAACGGTTTTATAGAAGCTTACAAAGTCTTTGGGATCCCAGTAACAACTAATCCTGTTTGAAATGAACTATATTCAAATTTTACCTTTCAGTATCATCTTAGCAATATTGCTTTGCTCTTTTAACCAAAGTACCTTAAATTAAATATAATTAAAGTAACAAAATGGGCCAATCAATTTTTATCCTTTTCAGCTGGCCAGATGCATGGAAAACAGTCCCCAAGTATTCCTCATTGAGGAAAATGGAAATCAAGACAAGAACAACCGGCAAAATCCTGGTTCCAGTTAGTTATTTATCCCAATTTATAAACATATTTTCTAATCGGAAAGCCAGTGATTGCATATAGTTTTCCATTTTAAAAGACTCCCTTTAAAGTTAATTACTTCTGTTAAGTCTTAGAACAACAAATAAAGCCAGAGAAATAAATCCCGGATTCCTATTCAATTACTCAAGCAAACTCGGGCCCAATGAGCCTAGCATGGTGGTGAACATTTACCCCCTGAACTGGGAACTCTATAAACTTTTTATTCTTTTTATTATTTTAGTCACAATCTGAGTGCCTCAATTCTCCAGTGGAGATGGTTAGGGATGGGTGTATGGCTTAGGAGTTTTTTGGGGGAAATAGGAAAATTGTTTTTCTTCAGGCATTCTAAATTAGAAAGGAAGGTCATGAAGGATAAAGAGCAAAAAGGATAAACTAAGTTCGTCTTCTCTCTCTGGAATGGAAGAAGACATGCCTGGGCTGCACATTTAGCGAGAATGGGATGTATTGTGTGGTAGTCAGGATTTGAGGAGTGGTACTTTGGTGGAGATGGCTTGAAAAATTGTGATGAATGGGATAAGAGGAGTTCAAGCACCATGGTACCAATTTCCCATCTCTTTCCCATTTCTATCTGTTTTTCCAATGAAACGGGCTAGGCAGGAGGGGTGGGAGCGGAGTCTGAGAGGTGACTCAAGGACGCCTTTTTCTCCTCCCCTCCCAGTCCAGGAGGGCAGGGGTGGGTGGGGCCCCAGAGGGGCCATTTTCCCTGTCCCTATGGAGAAAGATCTTTAAGTGGGACTCGGCCGGGGTGCGGTAGGAGACGAGAGTGGGGGTGGCTTAGCAGAGGGCACACCTGTTTCCCAGCGGGGGAAATTCTCTCCAGTCTCCTCCCCATCCCCCCTCATATAACTGTGCGCACAGCGGGAGACCTGGGGAGTGGCCTTGAACTATACAAAAAATCCTAAGGGGTTGGTGGCTGGGACCCAGACCCGGAGCTCCCTCTGACCCCAGGGAAACGGGATCGCACCCCCTACCCTCCATCCTTCCTCAGTTCTCAAGCCTTGCTGAGCTTGAACGCATCCTACGCACTTCCTTCCTTCCAGGTTTAAGTCCACGAGGTTGGTGAAAATCCAAGACCGGAGACCAGAAGAAATCGGGCCAGAGAGAAAACAAACACGTGGCTGGGGGAGGAGGGGACATTTGGGCATTACGTCACTGCCACTCCTAATAGATGCCTTCTGAAAGAGTAAAGATATAAATCTTAAGGCAAATTCTCTCCCTCCCTTTCTTTTCATGCCTTCTTTCCAAATGTTAAGGGTATCTGATAATGTAGCAGCATGTTGGTTCACTAAGATTTTGGAATAGATACAATATGCCCTTAACTAACTGGAACATTAAGAATGTTACAGTATTGAGATAAAAATATGTTACAGTAACAATGGGGAGAGTTTTAGACATTGTTTTTGGTCACACATTGACGTATTTTATTTAAATTATTTTTTTCCTGAATCGATCATAATAGTTTATTGTTCTGAAAATATCTGTGATCCCAAAATTACCATTAGTCACGTGATGATTTTTGCCAACCGGCTTTACTTTTTGTTGAAGGAATAATCTTTTAATATACATAGTTTATGACCTATATTCTTCAATTTACATTAACTACTCCGCTACTATGTCTAATTTAAAAGTTTTAAAGAAATTCTATCTAGCTGTTACCATATTTAGGCTGTTCCTTTACAATTTACAAAATTTACAATTTTAAAGTATTCTAGATACTATCAAGCTGTGTTAATTGAGTTAAACAAGGCACATGATTTTCTAGGAAGAAATAAGAGGGGAATATATTGAGGAATGAAAGTGATATAAAAACAAAAGTTATCAATACAATACCTTAAAATGTCATCCTGAAATTTAAACATTAAAGCTATGAATATTTTGGATCTGAAATTCAAATTCTCATTGCAATAATTTATATGTAATGATTCCATGATCCTTTGAGAAAGGATCTTTGGAAGTAAATGACCAAAGAGATTAGGGGAAAGAGATTTCCTGAAGACAATATTAGAACTCTGCAGATTTCTTATTGCAAAGATTTAAACTGAGATATAATGACCAAAGTTGAAGGGCCCAAAAATACCAGTGAGATGGAGGGACAATTTCACAGTCTTGCCTTGGATGACTTAGTCAAGCATAGTTCTGGATTTGGATATCAAATCATACTTCTACAAGCTCAAAAATATAAAATACCCAATGTTTCTAAGGCAAGTCCTGTTTCCTGATTCCAGAATAATGATGTGGTCCCAATGTTTTTAAAAAGTTAATGTAAAAGAATTCTCTATTTGCCCTTTTTGGCAATATACCTATCCTATATGAAATGTCATTTATTTCACAAAATCATAAGATTTGTATGAAACCTCAAAGAATATCTAATTCAAAATATAACCTGAGGGAAATCATTTGTACAATATCCCTGGCAGATGTTTACCCAGCCTTGAAAATCTCCATTGACTGGCAACTCATCACCTCAAATGGTGACAAATTCTACTTTAGGGCAGGGCTCTTACTAATGCTTTTTTACCTCTTTAAGTTTAAGTTTCAAACTTATATCTTTATTTTTTCCTCCTCTCCCCTTTCAAGGAAAAGGTGATCAATACCTAATGTTTTTCAAAGCTGTGCTGATCTCATCTTTTCTTTTTCCTATATCATTCACATTTCATTCCCTCTTTCCTTTCTACTTCAAACTTCTTCAGATATTTACAACTCCCTAAAAAAGTTAACCCTCAAATTTCAGAGTTGGAAAGGGGTATTAATGGGTGTTAATGGTTATATAGCCAACCCACTTGTCAAGTTAACTTTCATTTATCTCCTAAACCACTATTTGGGATTTACTTTCCCTTGGATCGAGTAGTAAATGCCCAGAAAATAAAGAATCCTACTTATACTTTTTCCAGAGCTCTTTCCCTTATTTTTTTCTTCTTTTTGACAGAACTGTAGTAAAGGATAGTTATAGTTCCCGGTACCATTTCTTTATCACCTACTTTCATTCCTTAAACCTTTACAATCTAGTTTTTGTCCCCATAACATTTATACTTATTAAAAACAATTGCTTTTTCTTCACTATTTTTCTTGGCTTCTCATTAACATGGGACAAAATTACTATGTCCTTCTTGAAAGCATTTCCTTTCCTGTCATGAGTAACACAGTGCTCCCCAATTCTCTTTATTTTCCTTTGATGGATCCTCTTTTTCTCTGCCTCTAAATATAAATATCCTCCAAAGACCCTTTACTCCTTTTTTTCTACAACAGAAATGTCAAATACCTAGCCAGCAAACTGGCAGCCCACTCTACAGTGTGGCCTGAGCCAGAATGAAAGGTAATTGGGAAATATTTAACAAAAATAAGTTGAAAAAAATGTAGGCAATAAATAAAGTTAATATGTAGTTTTCTAATTTTCTGCTGTTGCACAGATTCTTATTTATGGTGTGATGGCCCATTTTCTCTATGACTTTGACACATTTGTTCTATATTGCCTTGGTTATGTCATTCACTTACATGGCTTCAGCTATTCCCTCTTTTTATATTTATGTGTGTCTGGTTCTCTTACCAAATTGTGAATTCCCTAAGAGGAGGGACTTTTATCTAAACATTGTGTCTACTTTAGTGCCTAGCAAAGTGCTTTATACAGAATAAGCATTTAATTATTGTAATAAACATAATTCCAACTTTATATTTCTTTCTAATTCCAGATCTCCAACTGTCTACTATTTATTTCCACCTGGATGTCCAATTGATGACTCAAGTGAATATGTCCAAAGGTGAACTTAAGATTTCATCTCAATTCTAAAACCTCAGAGTTAATCTTGATTCTTTCTTCTCTCTCAATTACTATACCACTCAGTGCTGACTATTCTGATTCTAGGAGTACAATATAGTTTATCTTTAAGACACTTTACATTAGGACTGGAAAGGACATTAAATGTCATCTCTAATCTTGCAGCCTCACTTCACAATTGTTGGACAAAGTTTCCCAGCTAGTAAATGATAGTCTTAGAACTATAATTTGATAAGCCAGGAATCTTTCCCCATGTACCATATTGCTTAGAGGTATCTTCCCTGGAAACAGACTCCTTCCTTTTTTTTTTTATCTCAAATTAATATTTAGTAAGTAGCCTACTATATGTGCAAGGGCTGGAGATGTTCAGTTATATCTGACTTTGTGATCCTTTTTAGTATTTTCTTGTCAAAGATACTGGAATGGTTTGCCATTTATTTCCTTCTCCAGCTCATTTTACAAATTAGGAAACTGAGGTGTACAGGATTAAGTAACTTGCTTAGAGTCACAAAGTTAGGATGTGTCTGATGCTATATTTGAACTCATGAAGAATTTTTCCTAATTCTAGATCTAGTACTTTATTACTATGCCACTGGGCTGGAGGTACAAACAAACAAAGAAAACAGTTCCTGGCTTCCAAGAGCCTACATTCTGGAGAGTATGATATGTATACAGATAGATTCCATATGATTTGAAGAAAGAATAAAGACAAAAAGTATTGATATCTCCTACTAATATTTAATAAAATTCTTCTCTGTTTGATTATCTAATAAAGTTAATCCAGATTCTACCCTTACCTTTCCTGAGCTATATTTACTGTGTGCTGCTCCAGGTTTTAGAGGTTTCCTAATCTTTTCAATATGCACCCTGTAGCCATTATTTTTCCTGATCTACATAACTAATCCCAGCCTTGGTTTTTGTTCCTCTCACTAAATCCATTCTGCTTTATCTTTCTAGGACCAAGTCCTTAGTACTTTAAATCATCATATAAAAGACAAATATTAACAAGGATTAAGTAAACTAAAACTGATAAGTATTCTCCAACTTCATAGCTTGCCTCCTCCCTAGAACATAAATATACTAAAGAGGGACTTTATCTCTAAAAGTTGCTGAGCAATGCCAAAATATAGACCTTTCTCATTTTCTCTCTCCAGGGATATAACCTTAGTTTGTGTTTTTCAGCCTGTTCCCAACTTCCACTCTCCCAGGATTTCCCATTCCTCCTCAATATATCCCTGCTATATTAATTTTAATGAATAGATCTGATTATGGCATTCCATAATCAGATGCTTTCCATACATATTCTAAAACCAAAAGCTTCTGTGATTCCATATTTTCCATATTGCTTAGGCCATAAGACTCAATGGAGTCTTTAAAATCATGGATCTGGCTTCTAACACACACACACACACACACACACACACACACACACACACACACACACACACACACACACACACACACCCCCTTTGGATAAGTCACTTCTTCCTCTATCACCAGTTTCAGATTTTTTTGTTTATTTCCAAGAACCACTTTTAACAATAACAACACCATGTTTTGAATCCTCAGGGTAATTTAATATACTACTTGTAATTTTCTTTTAAATTTAGATACTAAGTGGTTACAATATTGACTTTTGTCTCCAAAAAGTTTCAAATTAAAATGTATAATTGTAAAATATAAAATTTCATTCTATTGATAATTATGAAAACTCTAAACATATAATTGTGAAACAATTATAAATATTTTACATAGCACATCCTATGAGAATTAAAATAATCTAACATATGCTTATTATCTGCAAAATTAAATTTTATTTTACAAATTTTGTTGAAGAAAAGTAATATTTTAAAAAGAAATTAAGTTTCAACTTAGAAGATATCAGACATAATATAATAATGTATAAACTTAAATTGCAATGCTAGACTTTTTTTATTTGAATAAGAATTCAGAGAATTTGGCTCAATCTCAAATACACATTGTCTTAATCTGGTTTACCTTGAATTTATTTTTGTATTTGATTTACCACAAGAATAATGTGAAAATGTTCATTCATAAAATACTGTGAGAAATGTTTCTCTTGTTGAATGCTGGAAATTCACTTTAAAAAATTTTTAGTTACCCCATTAATAAAAATGAATGACTAGTTACATCATGAAATACTTTCTAGCTTTTTTTCTGACTAACAACAAAATATATTAAAAGACAAATGTGTTTAAAGTGCAATAGTATATATTGCTTTATTTTTTTAAAACAATGTTTATATTCAAATTAACTTTGGTGATGAAATAATCACTTTAGAAGTTATTTCCTTCTCTTCTACCATGGCACATTGGCTACATTTTCACAGAAACTATTGAATGACTGACTGGCCAGTATCATCAACTAGTTCATTTGAAAATCTACTAAAGAGAAGGAAGATAAGTTAAGTGGATGATCAGATTTAAGTTTAAATCTGAAAACAAGCTGAATACTGAAATGAAAACCAATATAAAGTTTGTTTCTGCAGAATATTTGTGAGAGTCTTTAATGATTTCAAGATGGCTAGTAATGCACTTGCCCAGTGATCATTGCTCAGTGATTAATAATAAACTGATATTTGCTAAACAAGAATGCAAATATTCATAAGATCTTGATCACATGATTACACAGCTGATAAGATACAATTTCAGATTATCTGAGAGGAAGAAGAGAACTACTCTAGTGTAGTGTGAAGAATCAGTTTGCATTTGAATGTGGAATTCTTGTGGTGTTTTGGAAACAGATGACAGGTTGAAAAATAGCAAGAACAAATAATCAGAAAGATCAGATTTTCATGTAATTGGTGCATGAATGCCAAAAATATTATATAAATTAATCATGATGATTTCAAATCACTATAAAAATAAATTTGTAATGCTTGCTTGTCATTAAGAGGGAAAATAAATAGATAAAGTACATGCTTATCATTAAGGGGGAAAATCACACATTATAATATAGTCAAGCAATTATGTATTACTTAAGGTGCTATGAAAGAATTTAATATGAACCTTTTGGATCATCTTTGTGAGTCATGGAGACCATTGCTTTATTGCTGTTTCCTTATTTGTAAAATAATCGATGTTGATTAGAAGACCCCCTGAGGGGTTCCTTCTAATTCCAGACTAAAGAATAACTTTTGAAACTTAATCTGGCATTTAGGATCCTTTCATAATCTGGCTCTAACTCATAGGTGTAAAAGAGATAGCATGATACTGGGTTGATAGTCAAAAAGAACTGAATTCAAATCAAGGTTCTCCTCCTCCTCCTTCTCCTTTTCCTCCTTCTTCTTAACCGTATTTTATTTTTCCAAACTCATGCAGATAGTTTTCAACATTCACCTTTGCAAAACCTTAGTTCCAAATTTTTCTCTGTGTCTTCCCCCCATCATCCCTTCCCAAGATATCAAGCAATTTGAGATAGGTTAAACATGTGCAATTCTTCTAAACATATTTCCATATTTGTCCTGCTGCACAAGAAAAATCACAAGAAAAAAAATACTAGAAAGAAAAAAAAATGAATAATAGTCATCTAATAATCTTTTAATAATTAAAACATTCACTTTAAAAAAATATCATCTGAAAATTGTTCATATCCTTTGACTATCAATTGAAGAAGGGCTTTTATTCTTATAAATTTGAGTCAATTCTCTATATATGTTAGAAATGAGGCCTTTATCAGAAATATTGGCTATAAAATTTTCCCTTCTATTTTCTGCTTCCCTCCTAATCTTGGATAAATAGCTTTTGTTTGTGCAAAGCATTTTTAATTTAATACATTCACTGTAATGCCGGAGAAACTGAGCAAGACAGAGGTTAGAGACCAATTTAATAGTTTATTAAATGGAGAGATATACTGGGATCAAATGGATCTTGGTCCAAACGCTGGACGAGACTATCATCTCAAAGAATCCAGTGCTAGTATCAGAGAATAACCTTTTTTGTAAAATAACAAGAACAATGATATAATGGGGGAGGTACCTGGATGGGAATAACCTAATGGGGGGACGTGTACCTAGGATGATACAATGGAGGGAGGTACTGGAGAGGTTACTGACGTTCTAATGACATCTAAAATGGATAAACCTTTGTCCTGTCAAACATAAAGGAATGATTATAACTTAAAGATATAAAACCTTTATCTCATCGACCATTTAAGAGGGAATGATTATAGCCTGGGGTTTTGGGGCAGAGCAACTGAGGTAGACCTTTATCTCATCAAACATTAAGAGGGAAAGGTTATAACCTGAGGCAGAATAATTAAATAGGACAATTAGGGAAACTAGGTCAGGACTTCAAGAAGGAACTGTAGCACAACTTCACATTATCCATTTTGCATTTCATAATGTCCTCTAGTTCTTCTTTGGTCATAAATTCCTCCCTTCTCCACAGATCTGAGAAGTAAACTATTCCTTGTTCTCCTAATTTTCTGCTATTTGTTTCTTGAGTTACTTTAGGGCAAGTTCATCTTTATGGACATCAGTTTTCTAATTAGTTAAATGAAGGGTTTGAAATTGATCATCTCTATGATCCTTTAAAACTTAAAATTATTCTTTTCTAATCTTATTTTACACGACTCGCTTTTATTGATCTTTTCGAGGAGCTTAATTGGGTTTCAATTTCCAGAACATACCTCTTAATTTTTCTTTCCTCCCAGTGCCTTTGTTCATACCTCTGTGCCTAGAATAACTTCTATGCCCGTTTTTTGAAATTTTGTCCAAATTTAAGAGGTCAAAGGGAGAAAAATATCTGTTTATTGAAATATATGTTATTGGGAGGTGATGCAGTGGATAGAGCACTAGCCCTGAAGTCAGGAAGACCTATCTTAGTTCAAATCTGAACTCAGACACTTAATACTTCCTAACTGCATGACCCTAGGCAAGTCACTTAACCCCAACTGCCTTAGCCAATACACATATACAGAGGGGGGGGGGGAGGAAAGAGGGGAGAGGGGAGAGGAAATTAGGATTCAAATTCTGATTCATACCTCTACTACCTTGGTGACCTCCTGAATAAGTCGTTTATCCTTTCAACACCAGCTACTAACAATGTTGTCTTATTTCAACTTTGAAATCCTAGTATATAGCACAGAGCTTTGTATGTAGTAAAAGGCTTCAAGGTCTGGCTCAAATCTCACTTTATGCAAGAAGTCTTCTCTAAAATCTCCAGGCCCTCTGAGTTCTCTTGTAAACTACAAAATCTAAAATAAATTATAAAAGTTATCATTATAAGGTGGTAGTTTTTTATATGAATGTTCTAGATTTATTACATCATAAGAAATTGTCGGAATCTTTACAAATTGTTAAGTCATTAGAGTTGATAGAGACAATAATTATCTAATTTAGCATGGTTCAGTATCACTGATCTGATCTCACAAGGAGATGTTTTGAGTCAGAACCTGAAACAAGGTACTAAGTAGAACTAATTGATACAATGCTTGTGTTCATACCAGTACTCATTGGAGTTCCACAAGTATGGGAGATTCACAAAGTAAACTTTGTAACTTTGTGAATTCACACCTCCCTTAGGTGTGCCTCCAGAAGGAAGAGTCAACCTTTGGGAGATGATATATAAGAAGCGGACTCAGTCGGGAGCTCAGCTGAATTTAGATTGAGAGGGGAGTGTCAAGTGAGTTCAGCCAGAAGCCCTCTCTGAGTGAGTAGTTTTACTTCCGAACATTGACTGGGGTCAGAGAGGAGCACCCTGGGAGATTGAGAGCCAGAAGCCCTCTCTCAGAGGTAAGACAGATTCACCTTTGTGCTGGCTGGGCTGAAGGACAAACCTTTGGATTTGGAGACATTCGGAGGGAGCTCTTGGAACCAAGCAGAGAGATAGGCCTCTAAGCTAACCGGGGTATATTGGAGGCAATAAAAAATCTGAACTTTTATCACCTGACTGCATTTTGAGGTGATTATTACTTTCAACTGCAACCAAGGCTGCCTCCAGAAAACCTCCCCTGAGAAACCTGCTTTCTCCCAGAAAAAAACATCATTATTATATTTTAAAAAAAGAAAATCACCATAAGAAATGACAAAAGTCAGAAATTCAGAGAAAGATGGGAAGATAAATGATGTGATACAGAATAAGGAAGCAGGACCAAGAGATCAATATACATAATGACTAGCATTAAATCAGTTAACATCAGTCAACAAGAATTTTTTTTTCAAATTTTACCTTCCTTTCCCTCATCCTCTTCCCTAGATGGCAAGCAATCCAACATATGTTATACATGTTAAATATATGTTAAGTCCAATATATGTAAACATATTTATACAATTATCTTGCTGCACAAGAAAGATTAGATCAAAAAAGAAAGAAAATGAATAAGAAAATAAAATGAAAATAAAAAACAACAAAAAGACTGAGAATGTTTTGTT
The DNA here is from genome assembly GCF_016432865.1 of Antechinus flavipes. NCBI lineage: Eukaryota > Metazoa > Chordata > Mammalia > Dasyuromorphia > Dasyuridae > Antechinus > Antechinus flavipes. The sequence goes on from NC_067401.1 coordinate 241,678,013, forward strand.
ATGATCCACACTCAATTCTTGCAGTCCTCTCTTTGGATGTAGATGGCTCTCTTCATCACGAGATCATTGAAACTGTCCTCAATCATCTCATTGTTGGAAAGAGCCACGTCCATCAAAATTGATCGTAGTATAATATTGTTGTTGCTATGTACAATGATTTCCTAGTTCTGTTTATTTCACTTAGCATCAGTTCATGTAAATCTCTTTGCCTCTTTGAAATCATCCTGCTGATAATTTCTTATAGAACAGTAATATTCTATAACATTCATATACCAAAACTTATTCAGCCATTCTCTAACTGATGGGCATCTACTCAGTTTCCAGTTTCTTGCCCTACAAAAAGGGCTGCCACAAATATTTTTGCACATATGGATCCCTTTCCCTCCTTTAAGATCTCGTTGGGAGATAGGCCCAATAGAAACACTGCTGGATCAAAGTGATGCTGTTTGAGTGGTCTAGATTAGTGGCTATAAGAGAGTTGTTAAGAATCCACTTTAAATTGGTGGCAGGTTTTAGGAGTAAAAGAATTCACTCATTCCCAAATTATTCGTGGCAAAATGAAAGTTTATTTTTAGATAGAAATCAGTTTACCAAGAGACTGACTTCTATAGTGGTAGATCTATGGAAAATAGAGTTTTGCACTGAGAATGCAGTTGTCAGTGGACAGAAGGTCCTGGCAGCAAAGGGAGTTGTAGAGGGCTGAAACTCTTGAGTCGTTGCACTGAGGTTGGTTCAAGCACTTAGGGCTCATTACTGATTGGACGATACTCTATGGGCATATGCTTAGAAAATGGTCCTTCCCACTATCCTGTATTGGCTCAATGATTGGTGTATACAGAGGATTGTAGGAGGGACTAGGAGTGGAGTAAGATGAATCAGGGTCACTTTAGCAATAGACAAGGAAGAAGATGCTTGTGGAGATTCTGCTTCCAGACTGTTCACTTCTATCCCTAAAGACCAAGAATAAAGACTAAGGACTTTTGCTTACCCTGACTCCAGCTGATTCTAAAGTGTCCTGGGTCCTAGTGTGGTTGTCACAGGGAGCTCCCAAGGTCCATCTCCAAAAGACCTTAATTGAAGGAAGCCGTTGTATTGGGAGTCTTTAATTGAATAAGGTTGGAATTCTAGATAACAGAATGAAACTGTTTGTCTTATTTCCCTTGGGCAGAGTCCCTAACTGAGGCAAAGTTGAAAGAGATTTTCTCCTTCAAGGATTTTTAGAGTTTCAAGGTCCCTTCTTCAAAGGGATATTCACAGTTTGATCATTTTTTGAACATAGGTCCAAATTGCTCTCCAGATTGGCTGGATCCATTCACAATTACACCAACAATGTATTAATGTCCCAGTTTTCCCATATCCCCTCTGACATTTGTCATTATCTTTTCCTATTATCTTAGCCAGACTGAGAGGTATGTAGTAATATCTCAGAGTTGTCTTAATTTACATTTTTCTGATCAATAATGATTAAGAGCACCTTTTCATATGACTAGAAATGATTTTAATTTCTTCATCTGAAAATTATCTATTCATATTCTTTCACCATTTATTAATTGGAGAATGGCTTGAATTCTTGTAAATTTTAGTCAGTTCTTTATATATTTTAGAAATGAGGTCTTTAACAGAACCCTTAAATGTAAAAATGTTTTTAAGGTGATTTTTTTTTAAGAGATGAAAAAATTTCTCCAGTAATAGTCAGTCTCCTTGCCTCAATTGCCCATCATAATCCATCTGCTAAGTTTTCTAGAGCAGGGCTTCTTAAACTTTTTCCATTCAACCTCTTTTTGCTTGTGAATTTTTTTTTTATGTTCTAGATATGTAAGTATATGAAATAGGTATATAGATCAAATATTTAATGATAATCAATTATAACCTTATGACTCCCACATTCAATTACAAGATTCCATAAGGGGATTGAAAACCATAGCTTAAAAAGCTGGAATCTAGAGAATTTTCTTCCTTCCAGGTCTATGAGGCTGCTTTGCACTCAGGTGATGAGAGGTAATCTCTTTAGGAATATCTCAGTATTTTTAAGGAAAAACTAGCCTAACCTGCATAGGGAACAGGGATTAATATATTGCTTAATGTACCCCTACTTTCTGTTTGACAGGGACAAGACATTTACCCCATCTGTATGAAATACTAATTGTTGTTCTTTATAAAGAATGCTTTGTATACAATAGACATATTTGTTGACTGCTAAAAAAACACAAAACTTTACCTATCCTTCAAAGTCTAACTCAAATTTCACTTCATCCAGAAAGTCTCCTCTGATGTCCCTAGACTCTTGAATTATCTTTCAAACAGTAAAACCAACTCATCATGGAATGGTATTTATGAAGAGACAATAAAATATTTCATAGAATCAGAGAGATTTCAAAGATTACCCACTCCATTCCTGAACAAGAATTCCTTCTACAACATAGCCAACTAGTGATCATCCAGCTTTTACTGAAGTGTTCCAGTGAGGGCTAACTTACTACTTTTACAAGATGTATTTGTTTGGGAGGGAATTCAGGTCAGTTCCAGTGATCTAGTGATGGAGAGAGCCATCTGCACCCAGAGAGAGGACTGTGAGAACTGAGTGTGAATAACAACATAGTATTTTCACTTTTTTGTTGTTGTTTGCTTGCATTTTGTTTTCTTTGTCACTTTTTTTCATTTTTGATCTGATTTTTCTTGTGCAGCACAATAATTGTGTAAATATTTATAGAAGAATTACACATATTTAATATATATTGTATTGCTTGCCTCTAGGGGAGGGAATGGGAAGAAGAGAAGAAGAAAACATTTTGCAAGGGTGAATGTTGAAAATTATCCATGCATATGTTTTGAAAATTAAAAAAAAAGGAAAAAAAGATGTACATGTTCACATTTGGGTAGTTGTCTTTGTTAGGAAGTTTCTACCCATAGCTCCTCATTTTATCCCTTGGAACCAAGCATAACGAGTCTAAACTTTTTACGCAACTTGAAATGACTATCATAGGATCATAGATTAAACATAGAAAGGACCTTAAAGGTCACCTAGTCCAACACCATCATTTTATAGTTGAGGGAATTGAATTCTAAAAATGTTAAGACAAGGTCATATTGGTAGTATGTGGCACAGCAGAAATTTGAATTCTGAGTCTGAATTTAATAATCCAACACTTTCTCTACTGTACCTTATCTGCTTCCCCCAGGTCTTCAGGCTAACTATCCCCAATTTTTTCAACCTCATGTCATGTTTAAGACAAGCAATCAGTTCCAGACAAAATAATGGCATTACCTGGATGAAACCTAGGTTTTTTTTTATCTTTGAGAGGGAGGCAGTGTAGGACGGTGAACATGGAATATTTGAATCAGTTTGAAGAGGAAGAACACCTACATAAAGAAAGTAGAAAGATCCCTGGTTTCATTCCTAGAAAAAAATATTTCTCCTTATCATGGGAACAATTATAATTAAGATGCCTAGATGATTGATTTTTGAAAATAAAAATAGAATCCTCCTTTTCCTAAAAACATGGCAATAGGAAGTTCCCTTGGCCTTCCTGTTGCCTAATGATATTTCCAAAAGATGTGCCATATTGAGTGCTATATGGCCACAATTCCTGCAGAATATTTGAAGTGAATTAAAAGTTTGCACTTTGCCTGTACAGTAGCTACATAGTAAAGAACAGTAAAATCTTATATTATAAAAAATTCTTGTGAAAAATTAATTGGCATTTTTAATGTCTGTACCATCTTCATCTTAATCACTTTTGGAGAGAAGGATAGGGAAAGATGTTTAAGAAATGTATTTTGATTTGTCAAAAGTTTTCAAAAACAGGGTAACTAAAAAAGAACAGAATTTGGGTTCTTTTTTTTATTTTATTGTTTCTTAGTAAATTTATTTATTTTTTAATATGAATTTATTTTATGAATCATGTGGGGAGAAAAAAATTGGAGCAAAAGGTAAAAACCATGGGAGAAATTAAAAAAAAAACTAGAAAAAGAAGTGAACATAGCATGTATTGATTTACATTCAATCTCCTTAGTTCTTTTTTTGGATGCAGATGGTAATTTCTGTCCAAAGTCTATTGGAGATTTGAATTCTTTACTTGAAGTTCTCATTCATGAAGGATTATACTAACATATATAAATAGATATTTATTTGTCAGATTTTCTTAATCAAAGATACATTATACCTTTTAATAGATATCTCTTTATGTCTTGGTTACCTGTGGGAATTGTATATTAAATAAAATTAGACTACAAATTGTCAGCATTCCCCTTAAATAATTCAAGAAATCAAAATTTGCAAAACAGAGATTGGACCTACCTCATTAAAAAAATCATTGTATGGAGCAGGAATGAATTGAACCAGCTACACCCAGAGAAAGAACTCTGAGAGATGACTAAGAACCATTACATAGAATTCCCAATCCCTCTATTTTTGTCCACTGCATTTTTTATTTCCTTTACAGGCTAATTGTACACTGTTTCAGAGCTAATTGTACACTATTTCAGAGTCCAATTCTTTTTGTACAGCAAAATAACGGTTTGGACATGTATACTTATTTTGTATTTAATTTATACTTTAACATATTTAACATGTATTGGTCAACCTGCCATCTGGGGGAGGGGATGGGGGAAATGAGGGGAAAAAATGGAACAAAAGGTTTGGCAATTATCAATGCTATAAAATTACCCATGCATATAACTTCTAAATAAAAAGCTATTAAAAAAAAATCATTGTAAAGATTTCTCCATTCTAAATTTGAGTCTGCAAGTGTATTGCCAAATGTTTTTTAAAAGCTCCTAAATTATCATTTAGGGAAAAGAAAATGAGTACAGAGTTCTTTGTGAATGCATTATTTTAATGATAATTTTTCTTTTCAATCTAGTGTAAAGGGTTGAAACTCTTGAGTTCACGCATTGAGGTTGGACAACCGAGCACTTAAGGCTAACTACCGATTGGACAATACTCTATTAGCATATGCTTGGAAAATGCCCCTCCCCACTATTCTGTGCTAGCTCAATAATTGGTGTATACAGAGAATTGTAGGAGGGACTAAGGGATGGAGTAAGACTAGCCTGAGTCACTTCTGGGCGGGAGACCAAGAAGGAAGGTAGTGGAGATTCTGCGTCCATCCAATTCATTCCTACCTCTAAAGACCAAGAATAAAGATTAAGAACTTTTTTGCTTATCCTGACTCCGACTGATTCTAAGGTATCCAGGGTGCTAACATGGTCATCACAATATAGGAATTCCTTTTTTTCTTTACAAGGCAACAAAAATTTTGACAAATAGAAAAAAAAAATCTGTTCAATCACTAGCTCTAATACATTATTTCATGGGCATTTCATGTAAACTCCAATAGTCCAATGACTCTGCCATCTTCCAATAAAAAATATTCCCTACAGAAATGCAAACTAACTCAAAAATGACTACCTAGTCTTTACTAGAATAGGCTTAGATGACCAGATATGGCAGGGTATCCTTGTCCTCTCATAGTGGAGTAGAAAGGGAGTAAGCAGTTTTTGAGATAAATCTTGAATAAATACACAGCACTACTTTTGCTCATTCTATATTACTCTCAGTCATGTCTTCTCATAAGTTTAGATCAGGTGGTTTACTCTTCTTCATACTTTCTTTTCGTAGCATGGACTCAATTTTATTGATTTCAAAGAGCTAAATAAATATTTGTTGTTATTGTTTGCCCTTCCTTCTGGAAGAGGACCATGACATCAGAGAAGGCAAGTGAATTGGATTTAAGTGAAGGAAGGTTGTGCAATGTCACCCGCCTTCCTTTCCCCTTCAGAGCCATGTGGATGTAGTAACAAGATATCTCCAAATAAATATTTACTACTTACTATGTGCCGACACTGTGTGACATTTAGCTTTTAACTCTCGCAATAAAAAGACAAAAGAAAAACTGTCTTTGCCTTCCAGGAGCTTACATTCTACTAGAGAAAAATAATATATACAAAATGATACAAAGTATCAAATGCAAAGTAATTTCAGGACAGTTTGTTGTATACCTATATAAAGAACTAACAATTGAAGTGAACCTTGAAGGCAAAAGATTTTTAGAGGAAGAGATAAGGGGAGAACTCATTCCAGGCTCTGGGTTAGAAGAGTAAATGTCATTTACCAGGATTGGCAAGTAGGCCAAGTTGATAGAAATGTAAAGTGCTGATGTATAATCAGCATGGAAAGGTAAATTAGAGCAAAATTATGGTGGTATTTAAATGCCATATAGAGGAAGGCGTACTTAAGTTTCATTTTGTCTTTTTTGATAGTTTTTGTTATTGTTGAATAATTTTAGTCATGTGGGGTTTTCTTGGCAAAGGTACTAGACTGGTTTTTCCTTTCCTTCTCCAGTTCATTTTACAGATGAAGAACTGAAGCAAGATTAAGTAATTTGCTCATGGTCACACAACTAGTTACTATCTAAGACTAAATTTGAACTGAAGTCCCCTTGACTCCAACTTCAGTGCTCTATCCCCTGGGCCACCTAGTGGCCCCTGAAGGGAGAGACATATAATGACAAATACTAATTAAGAATTTGGCCTGCACTCTAATCCCTAGTACCATTGTAATGTTGGAGAAACTGAGGCAGGATAGAGATTAGAGAACGATTTAACAATGTGTTTAAAGAGAGAGATTTACTGGGATCAAATGGATGCATGGTTTGGTCACAGGGCTGAATGAGATTATCCTCTCCAAGAATTCAGCAGTGAATGTCAGATACAAGAATACAGTAGTTAGAATGTCAGAATGTCAGATAAAGATTCTTTTATGGGGTAACAAGACCGATGACATAATGGGGGAGGTACTTGGATGGGGATAACCTGGGGGAGGTCATCATGGTGGGGAAGAACCTAGGATGAGGATGACATAATGGAGACAGGCACCTAGGATGACATAATGGAGGGAGGTACTGAAGAGGTTCTTGATAGTCTAATGATGTCTAAAATGGAGAAAGATCTTTATCCCATCAAACATTAAGAGGGAATGATTATAGTCTAAGGTCTAAGATATAAGATCTTTATCCTATCAAACATTAAGAGGGAATGGTTATAACCTGAGGCAGAATAACTGAATGGGATAATTAGGGAAACTGGGTCAGGATATTAAAAGGGAACTGTGTACAACACCATCTCACTGTCTCTTAGAAGTATTAGAGAGCTATTAAAGCTTCCTAAATAAGAAAGTGATGTAGTGAGTTTAGTGTTTTAGGATATCAGTAGAACATGCAGATTTTTCCTTGTTTATCACTTCCTCTTCCTTTCATATAACTTTTTAAAGAATGCCTTCAATGTTAATGAAGATCAGTGGTGTCAAATTCAAAAAGGAACTAACCTAAACATAAGGATCCCTTAAGTCTACATATTGATTTAGAAAATTACATATTTTTTAAAAAAAGAAAATGACATATTACCATTATCTGTGTTCCATGGTATTATTTATTATTTTGTTAAATATTTCCCAATCATATTTTAATTTAGTTTGCCCATACTAAAGAATGTTGTGGACCACATGCCTCTCAATAGCCTGTATTTATACTTCAGTATAGATTATTCTCATAAAAATTTTATATAGATGGGAAAATAGGCATATGAAACCAATAGCTTTTCATATTCCTTAATTTAATTCATAATTCCTTAATAATTCCTTGTATTTTTGTGAAATAAATAATAAATTGTGGGATTGTAGTCATGATTTTGGATTCTTTCCTTTCTTTACATGTTAAGAATTAATTCCTGAAGGCCTTCAAAGTTGTGTTATTCTAGAATGGCTTTACTTAACATTTTGAGCCCTAGTCTTCTCATATGTAAAGTGATAATGAAACCTGTAAGTACCTACCTCACAGGTTGTTGTAGGGATCAAAGCATATGCATATTAAGTACCTTTTAAACTTTAAAGTACTATATAAATGTTAACTTTCTTGGGTAAAATTCTTTTGAGATAATGACATTGAACTGATTATTCTGAATTTTAGAGATTATCCTAGACCTTTGCTGACATAATGCAAAATCTTGTCAGACAAGGTCTACACAGTGGGGGAGGTCTCCACAACTGTTGTCAAAAGGACTATGATATTAAAGGATAGTTAAGAACTGGGGAGTTGTGCTTCCTTTAAAAAACCCCAGCAACAATAACTTATCTTTCCTTCCTCCCTTAATAATAAAAATAACAAGAGAATCTTATCTGTTCTGCTGTTCAATTGTTTCAGTCCTGTCCAACTCTTTGTGACCCCATTTGGGGTTTTCTTGGCAAAGATACTGCAGTGGTTTGCCATTTCCTTTTCCAGGTCATTTTACAGATGAGAAACTGAGGCAAACAAGGTTGCTTGTCCAATGTCACATGACCATTAACAAGATTCCTTTTTTTGTGAGTGCCTTGGAAATCCTCTTCAACCTATTCCAATTTATTAATTTATTAAATATTGTCTGCTATGTTCCAGATAGTGTGCTAAGTGCTGGGGATACAATGAATAAGTAAGAAAGACAGTCTCTGACTTCAAGGAAATTGAGTGAGGTGGGCAAGCAACACAAAAAAAGGCAAAAAGGTGAGATTGAGGTAAGGGGACACCTAGTGGGGGCATCTTGTTCCATGGAGTTGCAATTAGGAAAAGCAGCAGAGGCAGACTGAAACAAACTGAAGAAAAGTCTGGTTTCTACTCTCTATAAAAGAAGGCATTGGAAGGAATTTGGTATGCCACTCTCTAGCCCACCAGAATGAAGAGGAGGCTGAAGAAGGTGTTGCTTAAGAATTGACTTAAAATAATGATGAGAATAGAGGTCATGAGCTTAACTGAGAGGGACATCATTCCACCCCCACTCCCACCTCTCCCAGGTAAAATTAGGAAAAGCAGATGAAGAGTGTAGTGAGCCTAACATTTCACCATCTCTCTTCAGATCAGATATTTTAATAAGCTTACTATAATCACTAGGTTAACCTTTTCTGTGTTTCAGTTTTCCCCTTCAATTTTTCCTCTAATGTTTGGGCTAGTTTTCTGGAGGTCCTTCAGACAGGCCTTGGTCTCAGCAGGATAGACACCATGAGAATGGTCGGAATAGCAGGGGTCCTCAAACTACAGCCCACAGACCAGATGCAGCAGCTGAGGATGTTTTATCTCCCTCACCCAGGGCTATGAAGTTTCTTTATTTAAAGGCCCACAAAACAAAGTTTGTGTTTTTTACTATAGTCTGGCCCTCCAACAGTCTGAGGGACAGTGACCTGGCCCCCTATTTAAAAAGTTTGAGGACCCCTGGAAGAGTCTTTATTGTCTCCTTCACAGCCTGTCTCCTTTACAATCTGTGTCTATCTGTCTGACCCAGTTTTGATCTTAGTGGAATGCTGGAAGCAGGAGAGCCACCAGGAAGATAGTCAAAAATGAAATGTCTCCTTTCTAGTCCTTCTTAGCCCTTATATACCTTATTGTAATTAAATCATTACAGCATACTGATTATGTGTGAATTAGAGAACCATTACATCACCATGCTAAGTACTAAATATATATATATATATATATATATACTAGAGAACCATCATCTCATCAATTCCACTGAGTTAACACCTTGTTGTAAGTATCCTTGTTTCAAGTATACTTCTCCAAAGTTCCAGCCCTCTACATTTTCCTATTGAGAGAAAGCAAATTTTCAATGAGGATCACATTAACTTTTTATGTGTGGAACTGGCAGCACACCATTGCTTAATCAATTATGAAGAGAAACCTTAATTAACAACAAAAACCCCAAAATTTTGATCAGTAGTTTATGATTTCCTCAAATTCTATATCCTTCTGTTATATTAATGTTTTGAAATGTATTAAGTTTTAGGGTTGGGTTTTCTTTCTTTTTTTTTCTGTGTCCCAGTTTTCTATATCCCCTCCAATATTTATCATTATCTTTTCCTGCCGTCTTAGCCAATTTGAGAGGTGTGTAGTGGTACCTCAGAGTTGTCTTAATTTGCATTTCTCTAATCAATAGTGATTTAGAGTATTTTTTTCATCTGACTAGAAATGGTTTTAATTTCTTCATCTGAAAATTGTCCATTTCCTTTGACCATTTATCAATTGGAGAAAGGCTTGTATTCTTATAAATTTGAATCAATTCTCTATATATTTTAGAAATGAGACCTTTATCAGAACCCTTGAATATAAAATTTCTTCTCCTTCCCCCCAGTTTTCTGCTTCCCTTCTAATCTTGACTGCATGGTTTTGTTTGTACAAAAGCTTTTTAATTTAATATAATTAAAATTATCCATCTAGTTCTTCTTTGGCCATAAATTCCTTCCTTCACCATAGATCTCAGAAGGGGGCTATCCCTTGTTCTCCTAATTAGCTTATAGTATCACCCCTTTTGTCTAAATTATGAACTCATATTCATTTTATCTTGGCATAGGGTGTTAGATGTTGATTAATGTCTAGTTTCTGCTATACTATTTTCCAATTTTCCCAGCAATTTTTGTCAAATAGTGAGTTCTTATCCCGGAAGCTGTAGTTTTGGGGTTTATCAAACACCAGAACTTTTATCATTAATTATTGTGTCTCGTGAACCAAATCTATTCCACTGATCAACTATTCCATTTCTTAGTCAGCACCAAATGGTTTTGATGATTGATGCTTTATAAATAGTTTTAGGTCTAGTACAGCTAAGCTACCTTTATTTGCATTTTTTCATTAATCCCTTTGAAATGCTTGACTTTTTGTTCTTCCAAATAAACTGTGTTATTATTTTTTCCTACCTCTGTAATTTCTTGGCAGTTTGATTGCTGTGACACCGAATAAGTTGATTAATTTTAGGTAGAACTGTCATTTTTATTATATTAGCTTGGCCTACCCATGTTTCTAGTAGTTTTTAAGTGGATTTTCTAGGATTCTCTAAGTATTCTGTCATATCATCTGCAAAGAGCCTCTTTTTTTTTCTGATTACAGAATCATTTACATTGTCTCTTTGCTCCATTACATCATTCCAGTACCATCTGTTGTATTTATTTACTGTTCCCCCCAACACAGTTAGAAACTTAAATTTAAGGAAACACCCCCATTTTGATAAAGAAAACTTGTCCCTTACATTAGTCATTGATGGCAACTAAAAATTAGGCATATGTGACAAGATAACTTCTGCATAGGTAACTGTGATACTACCTTAACCACCACACAATTGAGACTGTTCCTGAAAGTCATCTTGAGAATTCCAGAAGTAATTTTTGATGGCTTCTTCCACCAATTTTGCAGAACTATCTGTTATCATCTTATTTGTTGATGTGGCCTAAAATAGACTTACTGACTAGGTTAGGGATATACATCCTTGAAGCAGTTATGGCTCAGCTAACCTAATCCAGCTGTCATTTGCTAGCTCTTTGAAGCTGAATAAATAGAACCATATGGATCAAAATATAGCTCACATCCGAAGACAACACTATTGTCTTTGAAGTTTGAGCAGATTCCCTGCTGAATGCCTTTATCTACTAGTTGTGTGAGCAAGTTGCTGTGTGTAGCAGACACTTAAATAATAGCAAATGTTGTTAGGACAGGTAAAAAAGTAGTTGAAAAAATTTTTTGAAAAGTATATGTTCTACATATATTTCTATCATGTTTAACATATATTGGACTACTTGCCATCTAAGGGAAGGTGTGAGGGAAGATGGGGGAAATTGGAACATAAAGTTTTGCAAGGACTAATTTTGAAGAATTGTCCACACATATGTTTGGAAAAATAAAAAGCTTTAATTAAAAAAAAGAAAGAAAAGTATATGTTCTAGCATGCATGAACATGCTAAAATTATTTTTAATGTACTCAGTGATATTGGACAAATCACTTAACCTTTCTCTGATTCAATAACCATTTCTCATAATTGTAACATCCTACTTTTGGAGCTGGAAGGAACCTGAGAAGTCGAATTCAACTTCTACCCCTATCACTTTACCAAAGAAGAAACTGAGTCCCAGAGAAGTAAAAATGACTTGTTTAAGGATGTAAGTGACAGTGTTAGGAATTTGAACTCGTCTAACTCTGAATTTAGTGGAGTTGAGGTTTGTTTGTTTTTTTTCCATATTTTGTACTTTAAGATATGGAATAAAAGTATCATGTTACAAGACTGTTTATAACAATGGAAAATAATTACAAAGTGCTTTGCAAATAGTGTTATAATCTGTGGTTGAGGCCTGTCAAAGCCTCTGGATTTACATAAATTAGGTCCAATCTTGGGGGGCTAAGTATCATTTTCTCTTTGATTAATTATGTATCTACCCTGGAATTTAATCTGGGGAAATATCTTCAAAATAAAGTTTGGTTATAAGTCATGGCTAGGTTTACATAAAAGTAGTTAAAGGGGGTTCTTGGCTCCTGTTTAAGCACTCAGGATACTAAACACATATCAGAAAAGATTACCTTTATTTCACAACATAGAAGACACAGAAGATGCAAAAGATTCACAGGAACTTTTAAACCATTATAGAAACATGCAACACTTTAGACGTCCATAAATCCTTCACTTTTTGATATTCTGATAAATTTTTATTCCCCAAAACACCTACACAACATTCTCCTTTGTCCTAATTTGTAGTACTTCCCTATGGTTTGGACTTCCTTCAAAAAAAAAAAATACTTTGAAGATGTTGAATAAGCAATTCCCTTTCAGCCAGACTGTCACTCTAGGGGTCTATTTCTGCCTTTCACTTCTTCAGGAAATCTCTCAGTATTCCAGTTACTGTCATCTCTTGGTCTGGGAAAGTCCAAGTCTTAGGAGGGGTACAGAACAGATTTTTGGTATTTTTGTATTTGGTATTTTTGCTAAATTGCCTTTTTTTCTCTGTGGGTGTGTGAAACCATTTAATCTGGAGAAAGGGGGGGTACAAAATGATTGATATAAAGGTAGAAAGTATTGATCAAACATATGTAAAGAAAAAAAAGACCTGACCCCAAATAATTTTGAGATAGTGATACTAATGCGAAAGTGAAGATTTTAAAAAATCATTTTAAAAAAATTGAATACTTTTTCTCTAAATAGTTTTGTCTCTTTCCCATCAGAAACTCTGATTCCATCCCTGAAAAGCTTGGTTTTATAGATGAGCATTTGCCTTATCTTGTCTAAAATTAGACCTCAAAGCCACTTCCTGGCTATCTCTATAACATAGCTGTTAAACTTTCCTCCCTCCCGCTTCTAGCTCCCTTTTATGGTTATATCCCACTATTAGGATGTAAACCCCTTGCAAGACCTAAGCTGTTTTGCTTACTTTTAATTTTATCTCCAAAATTGAAGGCGATACCTGGCAAATAGTAAATATTTAATTAATGTTCTATTCATCCATCATCTGTTCATCCGTCCATCTATCTATCTATGTATCTATCTATTAGTAAGCAACTAAATTGTGCAATGGATAGAGCTTGTTGATCCTGAAGTCAGGGAGACTTGAGTTCAAATTTGGTCTCAGACATTTATTAGCTGTATAACACTGGGCAAGTCACTTACTTTGTTAGCCTTAGTTTCCTCATCTATAAAATCAGCTGGAGAAGGAAATGGCAAATAACTCTAGTTCTTTGCCAAGAAAACACTATATGGAATCCTGATGAATTGGACACAACTGAAATGACTAAACAGCAAAACTATTTCACATTATATAGGACTTTATAGTCTCGAAAACATTTTCCTTTATAACACCCTATGAGGTAGTATAAATAAATATTTATAGATGAGGAACTAAGAAATATTGCAAATATGCATATGCATGTGTGTATGTAGTGCTTATGAGATGACTTTGAAAGACTTAAGAACTCTGGTGCAATTAACAATCATAATTCCAGAGGAATGACGATGATCTATATAAAGTTTCTTCTGAGAAAGGTGTTAGAATCAACATGTAGAATAAGACATACATTTTTAGACATGGTCAGTGCAGAAAATGTTTTTGCTTAACTACCCATGTTTATTATATGAATTTTGATTTTTTAAAAATGGGTAGCGGGAGAAAGTGGGAGAGAAACAAAATTAATTCTTATTAATTGAAAAAAATAAAATAAAGGTTACAATAAAAAGTACTTCATGAACCTTAAGTTATTACATAAATGCTAGTTTTTATTATTAGTTGGGACTGGTAGTGATCAGCATTTTTTTTCTCTTTGAAATAAATAAACTCCTGAGTGTCTCTTTGATTTTAGCAAGGGTATTGAAATCCATATCTTGTGTGAAGAAAAATGCAGGAAAAACAATTTCCATGCTAATTTCCTAGTTGGCTTTATCTTGCTCCTAGTATCTTTTCCCTTTCCCTCAAAGATGTCATGTTTTTGTGGATCAATTGGTCCCAGAATCTGGGTACTTCAGCAGCTCTAAAGGGGTGTCCTTATAGCATAGCAAGTAGGCGGCAATTCAACCTTTGTTTAACATTCTCAGTGAAGAAATTTACAGCTTACATCACCTTTGGATATTTCTAATTTGGGGGAAGTTTTTTCCTTAGGCCAACTCTAAATTTGTTTCTTTCCAAATTCTATTAGATCATTCAATTAAGAGCAAGAGGGTATTTTAATCCTGTAATTTTACTTCTCAAGTCCCTTTTAGTTCTAAACTTGTGATATAGGTACCTTCAAGAATATCTATTATTAAGAACTCATTAGAACTTAGTCTAGCAATCCAGACAGAAAGAACCAATTAGAATATTTGTTCCCCAGAGTATACCATGTAGTTGGAAGAAGAGTCCATTGAAGTAGAATACTGATATATCTATATATCTATCTGTATCTTTGTCCACCCAGTGCATTGGAGTTCTCAGATAGATATCTGCTACGTACCTACTTACCTATCTATCTGTCTGTCTATCTATCTATATTGAATAAATATAATGCATTTAGATAAAGAGCCTGGCCTAGCATTGAATAGGAGGAAGAGAGTGAGCTGGATTGCCTTTGGGAACCTGAATCAATTTTTTAGTATCCCATAGGGACTTCCAAGTCCCTATAAAAAAACAAAACAAAGCAAAGCAAAGCAAAACAAAACACCATCGTGGAATAGTGGATAAAAAGTACACATGAGAGTCAAGAAAGCCTAGGTATAAGTCCCCAGATCTGTGTAACCCTGGGAAATGTATTTAAGTTCTTAGTGACTCAACCAATTTTCTAAGACAGTAAGTTATAGACCAGCTTTGCACTGATAGAGAAATTTCCGACATCTGTGAAAGTACAAGTTCACATTGCTTCTTCCTTTTCCTCAAAAACAAAAACAAAAACCCTCCAAAACCCAAACACCTGATGGTGCCATAGGGTTGCAAATCATGGAATATCATAATCTTAGAGGAAATCAAATGGTGGGTAACCAGAGAAAAATGGAAAAAGATATAATAGATATTAAATTGAAGTGTATACTCTATCCATCAGTCTATTGACAAGCCTTCATGGCATGCTAAATTCTAGTACACAAATAATGATGAAACAGTCCTTGATTTTAATAAATTTATAGTACATTCTACCAATGATGACATGCATTTAAGATATAACATAAAAAGACAAAGATCTGTATATTTGGGAAAAAGACATGAATCAGTCATAAGTGGGGGATAAAAGGCTTAAAAGATTACGAAAGCATTCTGAAATCCTTGAAACATTAAGAAATTAGATGAGATCTCCAATGCACTGGGTAGACCTACAATGATTTTCTGAAAGGAAATCAACAAAAACCAACAACGGAATGAGAAAGCATGGACCTGGTAGCATTTAGTTATACAGGAAATTTTCTTAAGAATGAGATCATTGGTCCATCAAAGTATTATTTAAATATCCATTACATTATAACTCCAAGGCTCAGAATCCCAGATCTGAGATCATATGGGCTACATTCACTTATGGAAGCTTCTCCATGGGTAGCTCTTCAGCTTATCTATAGTTCCCCCTGAGGGCATCAGAATTTGGCTTACATCCAGGCCTTCAGAAAAGAAAGAAAAAGGAGAAATGCCCTCAGCTCCCATTTAAACACTGCAGCAGTAAATATAGAAAAGATTTTATTTAACATAATAGAAAACACAAAAGGAATACTCAAGTCCAAACTGGTCAAACAAGTGTTCCTATCTTAACCAGGGCCTAAATGGTTCACATGCTTCACAGAACCAGCAAAAGTTAGGCCCAAATTCCAGGCCATGGCTCCTTCTCTCTTTGGGGAAATGTGTGAGCATATGTAGGGAATCCATTCCATCTGAGTTGCCTCTGTGTCTCTGTGCCTCTTTTGATAAATGGATCTATGTCTGTTGTTTTATTGCTTTCTGTATGGGATAAAGAGGGAGAGGGATAATGTCTCCTTAGATAGCTGCTCTTCCATTGAAATGCCTCCTTTCCTTCCTCTTTTCATCTGAGGAACTAGTTCAAATTTGTACCAAAATATTTATTTGTACAAAAATATTTATAGCAACTCTTTTTCTGTGGTGGCAAAGAATTGGAAATTGGTGGGACACCCATCAATTGAGGAATGACTGAACAAGAGATATATGATTATAATGGAATACTCTTGTCCTATAAGAAATGATGAGCAGAACATTTCAGAAAAACCTATAAAAGTTACATATATTGATGCTAAGTGAGCAAAACCAAGAGAACCTTGTACACAGTAGCAACATTGTGTGATGATTAACTATAATTGACTTAGCTCTTCTCAGCAATACAATGATGCAAGACTATTTCAAAAAACTTATGTTGGAAAGCTTTTCTAATTCAGAGAAAGATAATGGAATCTAAATACAGGTCAAAGAATAGTATTTTCACTCTTTTTGTGTGTGTGGCTTTTCTCTTTTGTTTTATTTCTTTCACAGCATGACTAATGTGGAAATATGTTTACAGGACTGCAAACATATAGTCATTTCAGGTTGCTTGCATTCTTAGAGGGAATAGGAAAGAGAAAAAATTTGAAACTCAAAATCTTATAAAAATGAATGTTGAACTTATTAACCAACACCACCAAAAAAAAAAAAAAAGAATGTTGAAATTATGTGTAATTGGAAAGAATAAAATACTATTTAACATATGTATATTAAACAGTATTTTATTATACATAATATACATGCATATATACATATGTGTGTGTATATGTCTATATCTTGTTCAGGATGGAGAAGTGGATGGCCTTCCAGTCCTGTATAAGAAACTTATGCTATGTGATCCATTTTCTTCAGACAACTCCCTATGATTTAGCTATTGAGTCATAGCCTGGGAGTTCCCCATTCTGATGAAATCCCCAACAGCTGGGGAAAAAAGGCTTTTCAGACCATCCTCATTACATGTTTAGGCATTCTCTGCTACAAAAACCTAGAAGAAAGCACTTCTGCAATATTAGTGTTCTCCTTTCTCCCCCTCTCCCCCCCCAATTTTTTTAAATTTATTGAAAATTTGAGTATGGGAAATAGGTAAGGGAGACAACCTATCACAGATTATTTCAAGAACCTATGATTTCTTTTTTTTTCCTTTTCTTTCTTTTTTTTCTTTTTCTTTCTTTTTTTTCTTTCTTTTTTTTTTTTTTCTGAGGCAATTGGGGTTAAGCCAGGGTCACACAGCTACTATGATTTCATTATTAGAGGTAAGTATTTTCTCCACTGATAGATCACAAGTCCTCTATAAACTAAGTGGTAAAGATGTTAAAAAATCCTAAGCATTTGTTCTAAAATTCATTCATTTGATATTATAAATCTATTCAATACAAAGTTAGATATCATTCATGCAAATTTTATATGTTTCTTTCCTAAACTGTAATTTAAAGACTCAATTTGTCATGAATAAGTAGAAAATGAATAATTTATATCAAGGAAGTACATTCTCCAGATTTTTAAATTAATCAATCAACAAACATTTATTAAACAGATACAAATATACAAAAACTTCATGAAATATACACATCCATTGAGCCAAAGCTCCATATCTAAAAATACATTAAATATGAGGCTGAAGCATTTGCTCTAGTGATTTAGGAGAGCAATATTACCTTTATCAATAATTATAAACTTTCTTAAGAAAACTATATATTATGAAAAGCAAAGATGATATATGTTTTATCCAATAAAACTAATATCAGAGGTCAAACAGCTCTGATTACACTGGTTTTGTATGAAGTTGACTATAATTCACCAATTATCTTTCATTGTGACATTTTTTAAAAGTAGGAATGGAAATAGCAAAATATTTTAGAAAGTAGCTTTTTTGAAAGTGTAATCATCTTTGACTGGTGATCAGAGTATACCCATCTTCCTGATCCTCATCCTATTTTTCTAGGCTCTTCTAATATTACTCCCCTTTAAATACTCTGTGATCCAACTAAACAGGACTATTTTTTTGTTTTTCCGCAAGAAGAGTCCCCTGTATGAGTTGATTCAATATAGCAAACTTATTTGACTAATCCCCTCTGTGCATGTGATCATACTGTTGATTCCATAAATGGAATGTTCTCCTTTTTCTCTTAACCCTTTAAAATTCAATTCAGGTTCCCTCTTCTTCAAGAAGCCTTCCATGCTCTTTCTAGCAAGAAATGACTCTGCCTTTACATAGTACTTTTTTCTCTAATAAACTTATGTATTAATTCACATTAGATGTTTCTTTTCCCTTTTTCTATATATCCTATCCCTTTCAAATTCCAAAAGCTCCCAAACAGTTTTATTTATCTCTGGATCCGCAACTATTCAACCCCCAAACTTTGAGTACAACATTTTCAATGTTAAGATACAACTGTCCCTAATAAGAAGAGTAATTAATCTTCATTCATTCAGCTTGTGATTCAATAGGAAGGGAAGGTACTCGGATAAGTCTGCCAGCTGGCAGATATTTGATGCAAAGAGATCAAGCCTGGCCGCTATTTTAACTGAGGCCAGTTGCTTCTGACTGATATGATATACTGTGCCAATTTTTTTTTAAGTTTTGATTTTAACAACCTTAAGTCAGAAGAACTAGGTACAAGTCCCATCTCTGCCACTTAACTAGCTGTGTGACTTTAGGTCAATAATTTAGAGAGGCAAAAAATTTTTGAGATGGATGAAAAGGATCTTAGAAATCATTTAATCCATTTCCCTTATTTAACAGATAAAGATCCTGAGCTCTTCAGAAGTTAATTGAAAAAAAAAAAAAGAAGTTAATTGAGTTGCCCAAGTGGCAATATTGGGCTTAGTGGCAAGAATGAAGAGTTACTGATTTACAATAGATTACTTTGGTACCACATTTCAAGACTATGCAAGCTAAAGGAAACATAAAGAGTAGGAGTTTCTGCCAGAGACTTCGAAACGAGAAGAGGAAGGCAACATTTACTAAACTCTTACTAAATGCCAGGTACCACGTTAAGCATTTTATATATATTATCTCTTTTGATCCTCACAATACTTCTAAAGGTAGGTAGTACTGTGCTCCCATTTTACAACTGAGAAAACTGAAGCAGGTAGATATTAAATGACTTGTCCAGGATCACCCAGCTAGGAAGCATCAGAGGCCATGTTTGAACACAGGTCTTCCAGACTCCAGGTCCAATGCTCTATCCATTATACCATCTATCAAAAATAAGCAAGAAAATGTCTTATTTGAGGAAAATTTCAACTATTAGAATAATACAATCTTACTTAAGGCCCAACCAATGCCATCCTTCAATGTTTCCATGATCTTTTTGAGTTTTTTTATTATGTAATTTATTATGTAAATTAATTAACTAATAATATTAGAGAGACAGAACTTACTGACACCGGTCCTCTTATTACAAGCAATTTTTTTTGTGCAAAAAAATTTATGTAGGTTTAACTTTTGCTAGGCCTTAAAGCAACATTGTAAATCAGAAGATTCTCAGATAAAAGAGATTCTTACCTGGGATATTTAAATTGTAATCTGTATTTTTAGACAACAATAATAGTACATATTTTTATAATTCCTTACTACATAGAATTATATAGAAATTACATAAAATCATATAATTTTTTTCCTTTGATTTTCAAATTAGCCTTGTGTGATTGATAGAAAAAAAAAGTTAAAAAAAATTTTTTAATTGAAAAGTTTTTGTACAAACAAAACTAATGCAGACAAGATTAGAAGGGAAGCAATAAACTGGGAAAACATTTTTACAGTCAAATTTACATTTCTGATAAAGGCCTCATTTCCAAAATATATAGAGAATTGATTCTAAATTTCTAAGAAATCAAG
This sequence comes from Antechinus flavipes, assembly GCF_016432865.1. Lineage (NCBI taxonomy): Eukaryota > Metazoa > Chordata > Mammalia > Dasyuromorphia > Dasyuridae > Antechinus > Antechinus flavipes. The sequence continues at coordinate 241,698,122 of NC_067401.1, forward strand.
CCATTCTCCAATTGATAAATGGTCAAAGAATATAAACAGACAATTCTCAGACAAAGAAATTGAAACTATTTCTAGCCATATGAAAAGATGCTCCAAGTCATTATTAATCAGAGAAATGCAAATTAAGACAACTCTGAGATTGTCTAGAATGACAGGGAAAGATAATGTGCAATGTTGGAGGGGATGTGGGAAAACGGGGACACTGATACATTGTTGGTGGAATTATGAATGCATCCAACCATTCTGGAGAGCAATTTGGAACTATTCTCAAAAAGTTATCAAACTGTGCATACCCTTTGATCCAGCAGTATTTCTACTGGGCTTATATCCCAAAGAAATCTTAAAGAAGGGAAAGGGACCTGTATGTGCAAGAATGTTTGTGGCAGGTCCCTTTGTAGTGGCCAGAAACTGGAAACTGGATGCCCATTAATTGGAGAATGGCTGAATAAATTGTGGTATATGAATATTATAGAATACTATTGTTCGGTAAGAAATGACCAGCAGGATGATTTCAGAAAGGCCTGGAGAGACTTACATGAACTGATGCTGAGAGAAATGAGCAGGACCAGGAGATCATTATATGCTTCAACAACAATACTATATGATAATCAATTCTGATGGATGTGGCCATCTCCAGCAATGAGATGAACCAAATCAGTTCCAATAGAGCAGTAATGAATAGAGCAGCTACACCCAGTGAAAGAACTCTGGGATATGAATTGGAACTATTACATAGAATTCCCAGTCCCTCTATTTTTGTCCGCCTGCATTTTTGATTTCCTTCATAGGCTAATAGTATACTATTTCAAGTTTTATACAGCAAAATAACTGTTAAGACATGTATACTTATATTATATTTAATTTATATTTTAACATGTTTGGTCAACTTGCCATCTAGGGAAGGGGATGGGTGGAAGGAGAGGAAAAATTGGAACAAAAGATTTGGCAATTGTCAATGCTGTAAAATTGCCCATTCATATAACTTGTAAATAAAAACCTATAATTAAAAAAAATTTTTTTTTAATTTAGTAGGAGGTAGAACTCAGAGTCCTGAAGAATTGAGTTCAAAAGTCCTAGTTGTGTGACCCGGGGCAAGTCACTTAATCTCTACTTTCCAAGGTTGTTGTGAGGATAAGTAAGATGATATTTGCAAAAGTGCTTTGAAAATCTTAAATAAAATTATATTGTTTGTATTTTGTTTCACAATCATTGAACCTATGTTTTGCTAATTGTAAACAGAACATAAATGTATCATGACTTTCTATAGCCTTTGATTATTGTTAACTGTCATATCAAGATGAATTAGCCAAATTTTCAGTGAGGTTGTAGAAAATGATAACCCTCTTTTGAACCAGCTATTAAATTAAATTTTGATATTTTTAAAATACCCAGCATGTCATGGGATCATGAGATAAATTAAGTAGGATCTCATACCTTACATCTTATTGTTTGAAATACATGTTGTGGGGTATTTTTCTTAGTGAAAATATATAATTAGACTTTTGAACTGTTTTCTGCGTTTATTGGTAGCAATGACACCAAAGACAAAGGGGAATGAATGAAAAATTTTAAACTGGAAAGAAAACATAAAATATACTACATTTTCCATGTGTCTTGTAATTATTTAGAGGTTAAAGAATCTTAGAAATTGAGAAATTATAAAAGCCTTTGGAAATTAAAGAAAATCTTAAAGCAATTTATAAATGTTAGTGATTATTATTTTTAATTCGATTTATTTTTTCAAATCCAAATTATTACCTTCTTCTCTCCCTCTCTTTCACCCACTGAAAAGGAAAAAACAAAACAAAACCTATGTCTACTCATGTAAAATAAATTGTATTAGCCATGTCCAAAAGAAAAAAAAATTAAAGGAAAATAACTATGATTATTATTACTTGAATTTTGTTGTTCATATGTTTCAGCCATGGCCCATTCTTCATGACTTAATATGGGGTTTTATTGACAGAGTTTAGTATTTTCTTTTCCAGTTCATTTTTAAGTTACTTGCTCAGGATCATACAGCTAGTAAATGAGTTCCGATTTGATGAGTGTTCCTAATTCTAGGCCCAGCACTCTATTTACAGCATACCTTGGGAAAAAAGGCACCAGTTCTCTCTGTTTCTCTCTTTGTCTCTTTCTCTCTCTCTCCTTCTCTCCCTCTCTTTTATTAGATTTTTATTTTTAAAACATATGCATAGATAGTCTTCAACATTCACCCTTGCAAAACCTTGTGTTCCAATTTTTTTCTCTCCATTACTTCCACCCCTCCCTTAGGCAGCAAATAATCTAATATGTGTTAAACATATGTAATTCTTTTGTACATATTTCCACAATTATCATGCTGCACAAGAAAAATCAGAACAAAAAGCAAAAAAGATGAGAAAGAAAACAAAATGCAAGCAAACAACAACAAAAAAGTGAAAATACTATGTTGTGATCCACACTCAGTCCTCACAATTCTCTCTCTGGGGTGCAGATGACTCTCTCCATGTCAAGAACACTGGAACTAGCCTAAATCATCTTGCTGTTGAAAACAATTGTGTCCATCAGAATTGATCATTATATAATCTTGCTGTTGCTGTGAATAATGTTCTCCTGGTTCTATTCACTTCACTGAGCATCAGTTCATGTAAGTCTCTCCAGGCCTCTCTGAAATCATCTTGCTGAATATTTCTTATAGAACAATAATATTCCATAACATTCATATACCATAACTTATTCAGCCATTTTCCAACCTATGGGCATCCACGCAGTTTCCAATTTCTTGCAATTATAAAAAGGACTGCTACAAATATTTTTGCATACATGGATGCTTTTTCCTTTTTTTATGATCTCTTTGGGATACAGGCCCAGTAGAAACTGTTGGATCAAAGGGTAGTCCTATGGGCTTAGTTCCATATTGCTTTCCAGAATGGTTGGATCAGTTCACAACTCCACCAACAATATATTAGTGTCCCACATTTCCTCCAACATTCATCATTATCTTTCCCTTTTCATTTTAGTCAATCTGAGAGGTATGTAGTGGTACTTCAGAATTGTCTTGATTTGCATTTCTCTGCTCAATAGTGATTTAGAGCATTTTTATATGACTATAAATGGTTTTAATTTCTTCATCTGAAAATTATTCATATCATATCAATTGGAGAATATCTTGAATTCGTGTAAATTTGAGTCAATTATATATTTTAGAAATGAGGACTTTATACAAAATCAAAATGTAAAAATTTTCCCCAGTTTATTGCTTCCCTTCTAATCTTGACTGCATTGGTTTTGTTTGTTCAAAAACTTTTTAACTTAATATAATTAAAATTTTCCATTTTGTATTCCATCATGTAGGTAGTTCTTTGGCCACATATTCGGAAGGCACCAGTTTTCTTAGAAGTTTCAATTTTCTTATCTATAAAATGGAAATAATATTATTTAGATAAAATATAGTACAAGTTTATTTTGAACCAGTTAATATGAAACTTAAAGCCACCTAACATGTGAATTATTATTATCATGATAAGAAAAAGAAGTCACTGAAGAAGGAAAAGAGACCAAGTTTATACAGTCCCAGGTCTTAATAATAAGTTCAGGCAGTTGTATATTTTTACAGAAAATTTTCAATCAATTTGCAAATATGTTTTAGCAACTCTATTAGATAGGTACTTGAGAGGAAAAGTAATGGATCATCCAGGAGTGACTAGATTTGGGAGAAATTAGAGTAGTAAAAGAAATTAGGATGGAATAATCATAATAATATATTTACATAGTGTCTTAAGTTTTGTTAACCCAAATTAGAACAATTCATGGGGTAGAAGCGGATTTTACTGAGACAGTTCAGTATTGTCAAAACCACTCCTGACACCTACTGGTTATATGATCCTGATCATATCTGAGCCTGAATTTCCTCATCTGTAAAAAGATCATAATAACAGCATTTTCCTCCCAGGGTTGTTAAAAGGGTTAAAGGAGATAATATAGATCTAGAGCAAAACTTAAATTTCTATGCCAAATCTCACTATCCTAATTTTTACAGATGAAGAAACTGAGACTCAGAGAGGTTAATTCTAGCATTAAGGTTTTCTCCAAGGTCAAGGAGTTAGTGTCAGAGGTAGCTTTTGAACCCAGGTTTTCTCAACTTATCCAGTACCTGATCCACTCTGCTATTTTATAGATATATAGATATAGATAGCTATTTAGTGACATTAGTCATCTTATTACTCTAACACCTCCTCCACTGTCACAGTACTATATCTTCAAAGGTCTATTGAATCATTTTACTGAAGTCTTGGCAAAGAACAATTAGCTCTTTGAAATGAATTTCTGAAAGAATGGCAAGAAGACAGAATGGCTGGCACTGAGAAGAAATAAAAGGCTCAGGCCCTTTCATTCAGAAGTTCTTGCTGGTCAGAGCTTACTTTAGGAGTAAGCCAAAACTGGATCTTTCTTAAGTATCCAGACAATGCGGTAGAATCTGCCAGATTCTGATAATGTAACCAAAGATTTAATAACTCAGAAGTGGAGAGATTGACTTGATTGCAGCCAAGATTCATTAAGGATGAACCATGATGTTGTTAGGCCAGTAGTGGTGTGCTGATCAATGTTTAATGGTTGTTTCTCTGTTAAAAAAAAAAAAAATTAAAAATTACACAACATATTCAAGTTGTGTAAAAAATCTGCATATTTAACATTTCCCCTCTCACTTTTAAAAGTCTAAACAATCAACAAAACGATAAATCAAATTGTCATTTGTGGAGTTTGCCAATTTCTGAGCTGCAAATGTTCATAACAAAATTTTAACTGTGGCTGTCAGGAGGAGCTGGCTCGATCCAGCACAAGCTTGAGTAAGTCTCTATTATTATAAGATTAAACTGATATAGTGAAATATCAAGAAGATGTCTAGCAAAATTAATCAATTCATAAGAGTTCTAATATAACAGTTGGTTAATCTCAAAACATTATGGTTAAATAGACCAAGTAATTAAAAACCTTAGGTTTTTTTTTTTAAAGGTATCAGATTACACTTCCACCAAAGGCATCATTGATTTAGAGCTAGAAGGAATCTCAGAGGTCATTTAGGCCATTTCATAAATGAGGAAACAATCCCAGAGAGATGAAAGAACTTAAAGTAACATTCATTCATTTATCAAGTATTTATTAAGCACCTATAGTCATCGACGGAGCAGTGGATAGAAATGAAGAAGACCTTAGTTCAGATTCTGCCTCAGAGACTTCCTAGTTATATGATCCTAGACAAGTTAATTGATCTTTGTTGGACTCAGATTCCTCATTTGTAAAATGAAGATAATAATAGCATACTTTAGAATTGTTGAGGATAAAATGAGCTAGTAATTCTAAAGCATTTAGCATGTCTGGTACATAAAAGAACTGTATTAGCCATACAATTAGCCATTATATAGTAGAGAGTATATTGGATTTGAAGTAAGAAAAAACTGGGTTCATCTCCTACCTCAGAAATTCTCCAGTTATGTGATCCTGGATCACTTAACTTCTCTATAACTCAGCTTCTACATTTTTAAAATGAGAAAATTGGACTTTATGGCCTCTAAGGTATCTTAGAGTTTCTAATTTTAAATCTATGATCTCGTGTTTAGGCACTGGGGCAAAACAAAGCAAAAAAGAAAAAGGGTTCCTACCCTTGAGGAGATTACATTCTAGGACCAAACTATATAAATGTAGTTTTAGATAGAGAACTTTGGGTAAATGAATGTGAATAGTTTCCAACAAGCTATTGTATATTTGTGTCTATATTTATATAAATATAATTTCAGGGAAAAGGGAGGAAATTGTCTCACTTAAAAGGTAGAGCTTGAGTTGAGCTTAGAACACAGCAGAGTCAGAATTTGAACCCAAGTCCAATGTTCAGTCCAGCATTTGTTCCACAAATCATATTACAAAGACATCTAATATCTATGTAGGTAAAGAGCATTAGACATGGAGTTAAAAAAACAAACCCTGAATTCAAATCCTGCCTCAGTTATTTACTATTGTTAATTCATTTAATTTGTTAGCTTCAGTTTTCTTATCTGTAAAATGGTGATAGTAATTGCACCTACAATTCAGGGTCATTGTGAAGCTAAAATGAGTTATTTGTAAAGCACTTTGAAAATCTTAAGGCACTATATAAATGCTAGTTATTGTTATTAAGGTTTTAATGGTATCAACCTGGGATTCTGGATGGAACACATTCTATCTTTCCAAGTTAAGTATCTGGTGCCTGTCCTGTTATATAAGTGAGAGTGGGGTGTGCAAAGTTACCTGCCTCATTTTCTCCTTCAGAGCCATCTGTGTTCAGGGGCAAGACATAGACCAGAACTACTGGAGATGGCCCTGGATACAGTGGGATCTTGGCCTTTATAAGCTAAGATTTTATTTAACAGGTCTCAGTTTGATTGAGGCAACTTCCATTCAGTGATAAAGGTTAGGTAAGAATTGAGGCAAAAAATGGCTTCTTTTACCTGGTTAAAAAAACCCAACAATCTGGGAAGGCAAGATTATCAGGGTTTCTGGTCAAAACAAAAATAATTGTAATTTATGTTTACTCTGAGTCAAATAGAGCTTGACCAGGGATCTATTGTTGACCAATCAATGAGAACCAGAGAGATTTGGTTTTAAGGCATGGAGTTTAAGAAAGAAATCTAGCTGGCAAATCCCAAGATATATTGGGAAGTTTCAGAAATCAGAAAAATAATTTTTTTTCATTCTTTTGGACAGAGTACCTATAGGTAAGGATATGTTATTCTATGATGAAATGAAAAAAGAAAGAAAAAGAAAAAGAGAGAGAGAGAGAAAGAGAAGGAAAGAAAGAAAATGGTAGAGAAAGAAGGAAAGAAAAAAGAAAAGAAGAAAGAATCATGTTGCCCAACTAATCAGACACAAAAATTTGTAAAATACTGCAGTATATTTAAGACAAATAGAAGAAGAAAAAGATAGTGTCTTGACTAGCTAAACTTGAATAGAGATTTATTATGTATACCATAATTTTACATATACATGTTTATGTATATATGAATATGCATATGAAACACCCAAACACATATATGCCTATTTGTGTCTAATAATAGCCATCTCTAGAATAGGGGAGGGAAGAAAAAAAGGGAGAAAATAATTTATATGATAACTTCATTGTATGTTTGGAGGGAATAGCAAATTATACATGGTCAATTTGTAGTTTCATATGCAATCATCTTTTTTTTTATCGTACTGGGTTATGAAAAATGCTTATTTTGTTCCATGAATTAAAGATAAAATAATTTTTTTTAAAAAGAAAGAAAAAAAATTACAACCAGAGGAGTTTAATTATCTGGAAATAAATGTTTTTAGCCACAAAAATTCATGAAGTACTCTATACTTCTGGAAGGAAATACCCACACCAATACAAAATCATGTTTCTTATGGAATATAAAATTATCTGATTTCTCATCTTACAATGCTTTCATAGACTCTTTACCATTTCCTCTTACCCAACCAAAAATAAAAGGAAAAAATTTTACACAGAAAAAGGATCCTAGAGATCTTATGGAAGTCTGCCAGACTTAAGCTTTAGGCTAGATTTAAAATTTGGATAAAATTTTTTGATATTTGACTCCAAATAGCCTTACCAACCCATCGGGAGATCTAAATAATAAGGAAAAAAGTTTTTTTGGAGAGGTTGTTTTGGGTATAAATACAACAATAAGTTTTAGTTCTATTTCTATCCTCAGTACTTTAACTTATCTTTAAAATTCACAGAAGTGTAAATGAACCTACAAGTTTTCATTTTATTTTTATCCTTAGCAGTTTAAATGTTTTTTTAGCTTATCTTTAAAATTTACACATAATAGTAAAATATACCATTTAAGTTTTTAAGCAACTAAATAAGTACTTAAGCAACAAAGCAAAGCAACAAAAATGGAATTAAACATATATTTAATAGCACAAGTTTAAAAATAGACTCTTTACTTGCTGGTTAAACTTGATTCCCATCAGCTAGGTTTTCAAGTCCTATTTTGAGACTTAAATAGAAATTAAGGGTTAATTATTTTAAGAATGCAGAATTTTCCTTTATAATACTTAAAAGATGTTAATTGATCTAGACTAAGTAATTTAAATTAATAATTTAAAGGTTCTCCTATTCTCTTTTAACTTCCCTCAGACCTCTCTCTCAAAACACTGTTAATCAATACTTGTTATCTCCTCTTAAAATCTTCTTATACATACTTTAATTCAATAAGTTACTCACTAGAAGAAGGTGAAGATTCCTGCTGGGAAGACTGTTGCCTTGCTAGAAAAAGAAATCAATCAGAATGCAGTTCAATCACAATAAAACACTGTTCTAAGTTGGTCAACTTCCTTTAAGCAAAAGCCAAATAATTATATGACATCCCACCAATATGGGGACTTCAAATCTGCTTTTAGTTCTATAAGCACATAGGTGTTGTGTATTGAGGATGGAATTCAAAACTAGCTAGAAGCAGGCGTTGACATAAATAAGCATTTGAGACCTGAATATGAACTGAATTGCCAAATTCTGCCTAACAATATCCATTAGTAGAAAGGGCATTTTCAATGCTCAATTATAGTTTCCTCTCCCTAGGAAAGGACCAAACACGCAGCTAACTGGAGGAAACAAACAAACAAAAAAGAGGTTCCCAGTATATTTAGCCCTTTAAACATTTCCTCCTCCACTTTTCCCTTTACCCCCTTCACCATAGGCATGTTATCTTTCTTGGTATCCTGGATTTAGAAATATTGGAAGAATTATGTATAAAATATATAAAAAGGGCTGAGTTGGCTCGATTTGCAACAAAACTTAAACTCATCCCTCCCAGGACTCTTCTGTGGCTATTGCTAAGAGTTCCTACGACTAAGTACTTAGCTTTAGAGGGATAAGAGAAAGGCAGAAATTCCTGGCTGGATATGCAAATTAGAAATTCAAAAGAATATTTCATAGAATAACTCAGACAAAAAATTCAGAAACAAATACTTCTCCACACCTCAAATCTTTTATGTATAGGGTTTAGGAAGGACTAGGCTATGTGTTGTCAGAAGATCTGGGCTCAATTTTAGAATATGCTGCAGATTTGATATCTGCTTGACTTTGGGCTGATCAATCCTTTAACATCTTTGGATCTTGGTTTTCTCACATGTAAAAAAAATGAGCTTGAACAAAATCAGGAGTTCTTCATCTTCTTTGTGTCATGGGACCTTCTAGCAATTTAGTGAAAGTTATGAACCCTTTTTCAGATTAATGAAGAAAATGATAAATTTCAGTTGAGGCTAGTGAAAATAAAGATGTATTGTTTTTCCATTTAAGTTCATGGACATCCTGAAATATATCTTAAGTTAGGAATTTCTGACTCAGATGAATTCTATAATTCTTTTCAAATCAAAATCTCTGAGATTGCTGTAAGAACTAGGGTAAGATTAATTTCTACCAAAATTTACCACATATATGAAAACATTTCATAAATGTGATTGATGAATTTTTGGAACAATCTTAATCAGATTTCAGTGGGACAAATAGAAAAGTCAGTCAGGTAAATATTCGTTAAAGTCCAGAGAATGTGCTAAATGCTATAATACAAATAGAATACAAAGAAAGGGCAAAATAAAAAAGTCCCTGTTCTCAAGATTATCAAAATCTATCAAAATCATGACAACATGAACACAACTACAAATGTATAAACAAAATATCTACAGGGTAAATTGGGAATAATCAAGAATGGGAAGGCATTGGCATCAAGGGGAATCAGGAAAGGTTTTTTTTAGAAGGTGGTGTTTTAGCTTAGATCCTAAGGGCAAGAAATAGTGAGGAGAAAGAGAATTCCAGCCATGGGGGACAGTTAATGAAAATATTTGGAGTCAAGAGATGCGGTGATTTGTTTTTACAAACAACTAGCAAGTAGGAGGCCAGCATCATTGACTCTCAGAGTACCTACACGGTAGTAAGGTATACAAAGACTGAAAAGAGTAGGTGAGGGCTAAGTTATAAAGAGCTTTGAATGCCAGATGATTTTATATTTGATCTTGGTGATGATAGGGAATGGCTGGAGTTTACTGAAGGGGAGATGACATGAATTTTAGGAAGTTCAATTTTTTTTGTTTTTTGTTTTTTGCTGAGGCAATTGGGGTTAAATGACTTGCCCAATGTCACACAGCTAGGAATTGTTAAGTGTTTGAGGTCCTCCTGACTTCAGGGCTGGTGCTCTATCCACTGTGCCACCTAGCTACCCCGGAAGATCAATCTTATAGCTGAATGAATGGTAGACTGGAGTTGGAAAAGTTACTCAGTCAGTCAAATATTTTTTAGGCACCTATTTTGTGTCTAACATTATGGTAAGTGCTAGGGATATGCAGAAAGACAAAAGAACCCTAAAAAAGCTAACAATTTAACAGTCTCCTATTAATAACTTAATGGGAAACAATAGGAAAACAACTGGGTACAAACAAGATATCTACAGGTTGAATTAGAGATGTGTGGAAAAGAGAAAACAGCAGCATTTAGGGGGATTGGGAAAGACTTCTCATAGAAGGTGAGATTTTAGCAGAGATTTGAAGGAAACTAGGGAAGTTGGGTGATGTACATGAGGGTCTGCTCCAGGCATGTGGAACAGCTGGTGAAAATCTCCAGTGTCTACAGATAGGATGGTCTGTGGAAGGAACAGCAAAATGGCCAGTGTCTCTGGAACAGAGTATGTGACAGGGAATAAGGTAGAAGGAGACTGAAAAAACATAGGATGAGGCCAGGTTGTTAAGGGCTTTGAATATCCAACATTTATATATGAACCTGGAAAATTGTTGGAATCCTTACAAAGTGTTAAGTCATTAGAGTTGATAGAGACAATAATTATCTAATTTAGCATGGTTCAGTATCATTGATCTGATCTTACAAGGAGATGTTATGGGCAGAAGAAACAAGGTATTAAGTGAAACTGATAGAAACAATGCTTGTGTTCACACCTTTAGAGAGTGCATATAAGCAAGAAGCTCTTAGGGCCAGAGAGCACTCTGGGACAGACACAGAGGCATTCTGGGATAGACACGGAGCACTCTGGGAGAGCCAGAAGCCCTCTCTCAGAGGCGCAGCCAGATTCATTCACTTCATCTCACACCACTGTGGTGGCTGGCCTCCTGCACTTCCCGCACTGAGACCAAGGCTGGTCTGAAAGGCTCTTCAGAAAGCTGCCCAGCCCTAGGTAAGGAGACAAAAGATTCATTCCATTTTCCACCTTTGTGCTGGCTGGAGGCTAAAGAACAAACCTTTGGATTTGGAGACATTCAGAGGGAGCTCTTGGAACTAAGCAGAGAGATAGGCCTCCAAAAAAAACTAACCAGGCTATTTTGGAGGAAGTAATAAAAGATCTGAACTTTTAACACCTGGCTGTATTTGGGATGATTATTGATCTGAACTGAAAACTAAGGCTGCCTCCAGAAAACCTCCCCAAGAAACCTGCTCCCAGAGAGAACCCTTATACTTTAAAGAAGAAGAACACCACAGAAAATAACAGTCACCAAAATTTATTGAAGAGGTGAGGGTGTAACATAGACATAACTGAGGTTTAAGAAGATCACTTTGATAGCTGAGTGGATTGACAAAGGGAAGGGTCAAAGAGGTAGAGGAATGCAGATGCATCATTGTGAGGATGAAAAACAGGGTTTAGATATCTAAGCACGAGGGAAAAGATCTAATGATAAACGTCTATGATCAGATAAAGGAATTTCAGAGTTTTTGAACCTGAAAGTGGGATGCTTTTGGCTTATGGCAAGATTAAGGATGGTAAAGTGGATTGAAGGGATAGGTCATGGGAAATGAATAGATTGAGGAAATAGGAAATTAGAGTATTTGAAAGAATATGAATATATTTGCAGTTGAAGTCCCCCTTTGTTCTATAGTTTTATTTATTTTTTCCCTCAGTATTATATTTTTCCAAATTTATGTAAAAATAGTTTTCAACTTTCATTTTTGTAAGACTTGTGTTTCCAAATTTTTCTCCCTCTCTTCCTTAACTTCCTTCTCCCCAAGACATGAAGCAAGGTTATAGGTTATATGTATATAACCTATATAATAGGTTAACTATCTTTTAAACTATATTCCCATATTTGTCATGTTGTACTAGAAAAATCAGAGCAAAAGGGGAAAAAAAAAAACCACATGAAAGAAAAAGCAAACAAATAAAAAACCAACCAAAAAGTATGAAAATATTATGCTTCAATCCAAATTTGGTCTCCAACCTAACTGAGTTTCAATGGATAAATGATGGACAGAAACAGCTACACCCAAAGAAGGAACACTGGGAAACGAATGTGAACTATTTGCATTTTTGATTTTCTTCCTGAGTTATTTTTACCTTCTGAATCCAATTCTCCCTGTGCAACAGGAGAACTGTTCGGTTCTGCAAATATGTATTGTATCTAGGATATACTGCAACATATTTAACATATATAGGACTGTTTGCCATCTTGGGGGGGGGGTGGAGGGAGGGAGGGGAAAAAACGAAACATAAGCGAGTGCAAGGGATAATGTTGTAAAAAATTACCCTGGCATGGATTCTGTCAATACAAAGTTATTATTAAATAAAATAAAATTAAAAAAAAAAACAAAAACAAATTTGGTCTCCAGAGTCTCTCTCTGGATATAGATGACATTTTTCATGCTAAATCTATTGGAATTGTTTTGGATGATTTAATTATTGAGAAGAGCCAAATCTACCATAGCTGATCATCACATATCTAGCTGTTACTAGGTACAATGTTCTCCCAGTTCTGCTTACTTCACTCAACAATTCATGTAAATTTTTTCAGGCCTTTCTAAAATCAGCCTGCTCATCATTAAAAAAAAAATAGAACAATGATATTCAATTAATTTCATATATCATAACTTGTTCATTCAATACTCAATTGATGGGCATTCATTCAATTTCCAATTCTTTGCTCCTACAAAAAGAGCTGCTAAAAACATTCTTGGGCATGTGGATCCTTTTCCCTCTTTTATGATCTCTTTGGAATACAGACCCAGTAGAGACATTGCTGGATCAAAGGATGTGCACAATTTGATAGCAGTTTTGGCATGGTTTCATGTTGCTCTCCAGAAAGGTTGGTTCAGTTCACAATTCCACTAACAATTCATTAGTGTTCCAGTCAATTCATACAAGTTTTCCAACATTCCTCTGCATTCTTCATATTTAACAGCACAGTTAATATTTCTTTACATTTATATACCACATTTCTCAAGTACTAGGAAGATTATTTGTTTCTAACTTTTCCCAGTTAGTTTTTCTTGTTCTTCATTTCCCATCTATAATGGAGTTAGTCATTTCAGCTTAATCACTACTTCTTCCATAACATCTCACAGCCTTTAGTTATATTATATAATTCAAAGATTATTTAGAAATTTAGAATTTCTCACAAATTTCTATCCAATAATTTTCTTGATAGGGGCTTTCCTAACATAGCTTTAATCTTTTGACTAGAAGAAACCTTAGGGAAAACAAGGAAAACTATCTATTATCTCCACTCAGTGTAATTCATTCAATATAATTCATAAAATGACAAGATGTGTTACCAGCAGATTCTTCTGATGACAACACAAAGAATTTTTATATTTTAAAAAACCTATGATGAATTGTAAACTTCTGTAAATGAACAAAATAGTGGCAAGTACTTTGGGGACAGGTTAAGTTTGTTTTGATTTAGGACAACATAAATATGAGGCCCCAAGAGTTTCAAGTTCCCAGTTCTACCTTTGTTAGTTCATTGGGCCAGTTTGACTTCATAATTTCCCCTGATTACTTTAGGGACTTATAATTTTTTTTCCCTAAATTTCTATTTAAGTTATAATTGTTCATGACCCACAGAGGGAGACCTTAAATTAGCCACCCGAGGATAGTAGCATCACAGCATGGTTGAATTAACACTGATACTGAAAGGAGTTGGCTTCCCTTAAGTGACTATTTGCTTCAGTCAGAATTGCATACAGGAATTATAGAGTATATTCTGCTACCTGAACTCTCTTCAGTAAGGAAATTAAATTTTGCTGAGAAAAATGAGTGCTTATTTTTAAATGTGAAAGTGATTTTAGAATGGTTGGACAAACTGAATATAATGAAATATGATCTGAGGGGAACTCAGAGGCACATAGGAAGACTGGGTAAACTGATGCAGTGTAAATTAGGTAAAACTGGGAAAATATTGCTTGCAACAATGTACATGAAAAGGCCTTTAAAAGGAAGTCAAACTCTAAGTAATTGTAAAGTCTAATATTGGTGTCTTAGAACAAATAATGAAACATACTTTTTCCCTGTAGAAGAGAGGTAGGGGGCTATGGAAACAGTATCTTGCATACATTGCAAATGAGCTCTCTCTCTCTCTCTCTCTCTCTCTCTTTTGTTGAGACAGTTGGGGTTAAGTGACTTGTCCAGGGTCACACACATAAAAAGTATTAAGTGTTTAAGATCAGATTTGAATTCAGGTCCTCCTGACTTCTGGGCTGGTTAGTTATCCACTGAGCCACCTAGCTACCCCTATGGGATCTCTTTTAAATGTTGTTTTTGTTTATTTTTTTTTTTTTAATGTGTAAGCCAATTTTGAGCACATTCAGTTTGCCTGAAATCCTCTCCCCCTCCCCCCCATGTGGTGGGATATCCTCTTTTCATTGGCTGAGTCTTTAAAATTAGTGAGATGGTCATTCTTTTCTTTACATCATTTTTTAGCTGTTGTTCTACTATCTACACCCAGATAATTATGGAGCTGTGAACTTGAGTGCCCAGTGAGCTTGTACATGTTTGTTTCTGATCTGGATGGAGTTTGTCCTCAGTGTCAGGTGCCAGAGGTGATCTCTATAGGCCCTGGACTTTAAGTAGTGGTGATTTTGGAGCCAAGATTTCAGACTGGGTGGGGTAGCCAGCCAGGCAGGAAAGTATGGAAATCCTGAAAAGTCAGGGTTCCTGGGACAGGTTTGACCTCTAAACAGGGACTATGCTGTTTGGAAATTAGATTAAATTATGAACCTAATCCTCTTCTCCTCCCCAGAGATTGAGGAGTGAAAGCTATGTGTGGGGTTATGTTTCCCATGTCTTGGGTGGGGGGAGTGTCTTTGTATATTTGTGATTATATTTGGAAGTAACAAAGCTCCACTTTATTATACATGTTACAAGGAAGGTCAGGTGTCCTTCCTTATTGGGTGGCCTGAGTCTGGGGGGAGACTACGTAAAAATGACTGATATAAAGAACAAAGGTATCAATACAATTCTTTTTATTTTATTTTTAAGTAATTTTATTTTTTATGGTTATTTTTATTTTAAATAGTATTTTATTTTTTATCTTTAAACAGTATTTCATTTTATTTTTAAGTAGTATTTCATTTTTCCCAGTTACTTGTAATGATAATTTTTAACATTCATTTAAATTTTTTTTACCTCCCTCCTTATTTCACTTCCCCCCTCCCTAAGACAGTAAGCAATTTAATATAGATTTTTACAAAGCATACACACATACACACAGATCTATATATAAGCAATCATGTAAAACATATTTCCATATTAGTCATGTTGTAAAAGAAAAAAAGAGACCAAAAGGAAAACACTACCAAAAATGTGAGCTATAGTATACTTTGATCTACATTCAGACTCCATCTGTTCTTTCTCTGGATATGGATAGAAGTTTTCAGCATGAGTTCTTTGGGATTGTCATGGATCATTGTATTGCTGAGAATAGCTAAATCATTCATAGTTGATCATCATACAATACTGTTGCTACTGTATACAATTTTTTCCTGGTTCTTCTCATTTCATTTTGCATCAATTTATACCAATCTTTCCAGATTTTTCTGAAATCTTCCTGCTCATCATTTCTTATGGCACAATAATATTTCATCATAATCACATAACATAATTTGTTTGGCCATCCTTCAATTGATTGTTATCCCCTCAATTTACAATTTTTTGCTACCATAAAAAGAGCTGCTATAAATATTTTTGTACAAATAGGTCCTTTTTCTGTTTTTTTTTTTTTTTTTTCCTTTTTAAAAAATCTCTTTGGGATACAAACTTAGTAGTGGATCTAAGAATATGCACAATTTGGTTGGCTTTTGAGCATAGTTCCAAATTGTTCTCTAGAATGGTTGGATCAGTTCACCAACTGTGTATTAATGCATTAGTGTCCTAATTTTTCCATATCCCCTCCAGTATTTATCATTCTCTCTCTCTCTTTCTCTCTCTCTCTCTCTCACTCTCTCTCTTTTTTGGTCATATAGAAAATCCAATAGGTATGGTAGTATCTCAGAGTTGTTTGAATTAATACAAATGTATGACATGTTGGCAACATAGTAGGTGGTATTTTTGTTCAGGTAGCAGTTGGATTAGATGACCCCCTGATGTTCCTAACAACACTAAAATTCTGTCAAACATAATAATCACCAATTTGTCTACCTCCCAGACCTGGGCTGTCAATAAGGATTTTTGGACAGATTAAGAAACAAGATATTTCCACTTTTTAGCCATTATTGAAAGCAGTATGAACATTCAGAATTTATAATGTAAGACTCAGGTGTCTTTACCTTCTATCCTTTAACACAAAACATTGAAATTATTGATATTATTATATTAGCTGATTTTTTTCCTTAATTTTTCTTCTTGCTTTGAGTTTTATTTTTCTTCCTTGAAGGAAATAATCATGGAAAGGAGAGGGGTTAGAATTAGGAATGGGATTAGATATAAAATACTATGTTGGTGAGATATGCCACCCTAAGGAAGGATGCTATTTCAAATTAATTGTTCAATTAAATCAACATTACAAATGTTTAAACCATAGGCAAGTATTGAGCCAGATGATGAAGCAATAAATAGAATCATAGACTAACACTAAATATTTTCAGTTGAGAATTGCCTTGAAATAGAAGAGTTTATTTCCATATGTGCAAGCCAGACACAGACCACAGGCAAATAAACTTATGACCCTGTTTCCTGTGCCTACGTCAATTGTATTTCCTGAACCAAAAATTGGGACAGATGACTTTACAGAAGATGTTACTTTTGTACAATCCCACTAAAAACACATTTTCTTTTCTTGAATTTCTGATCAGCCACTGAATCTGAACGTGTCAAGAAATAACAGCAAATTCTCAAACCAAATTGCATTCTAAGTCTGCCACTGTAATATTGTGACAGAGGACTAATTAAAAATAAAATCAAATAAAAACAATATATATAAGACCAAAAAGAGAGGAGTAAGAACCTTCTTCTCATAAAAGGGCTTTACTTTGGTGCTTAAATGGATTCGATTTCTGTTTTGAGGATGGTTGATCCCCCAAAGAGGAAATCTAATTTTTCTTAAACTCTTTGGCTTATTATGCTCCTATCCATGTCTGGTTAATATTTAACAATAGACTCTCAAAAACAAATAACCACAACACACTTTTAAATTTAATTTGCATTATTAACATTTTTGTAGTCACTTTCTTAAGTCTAGACAATCAACAAAACAATAAGTCAACCCCTAATTTGTAACGTTTGTCAATTTTCAAAGCCAAAAATGCTCACACTGAAAATTTAGTAATAGCATTTGGAGAGCTGATTCAAGCTGGCTGGAGCACACTGCTTTATAAGAGTTCTAGCTTAGGAATAGTTGATGTATAGGACCTCCCCAAAAGGGATCAATAGGATTTCTTTCTGAAGGTCACACAATGTATAAAATAAATCAAGTTTAGAATTAGTAAACCTCAGAGCCAGATAAATTTGGGTTCAAGTCTTTCCTATAGTATTAACTAGAATTTTTATAGCACCTTCTATGTACGAGGCATTGTGCTAAGCACTTTAAAATATTATCTCAACTTAAATTGCTTGCTTAGAGAGGGAGGGGAAAAATGGGAACTCAAAATCTTACAAAAATGAATGTTGAAAATTGTCTTTACATGTAATTGTAAAACTAAAATATTATTAAAATATTATCTTATTTGATCTTCCAACAATCAATATTATAGATAATTTTGCTGGATATGATATTTTTGACCACAGGCCTAGTTCTTTTAATTGTCACTAGATACATCAGGACCTATGGTTTTTTAATGTGGCCTCTGATAAAATCCTGTATGGAGCTATGTATTTGAATTGTGGTTTTTTTTTTTTTTTTCTTTTTCTTGCAAAATTTTCTCTTTGATCTTGAGGTTTTGATATCTGAAAATACTATTTCTCTGGTTTTTCACAAAGGATCTCATTGAGGTAGTTATCTGTGGATTTTAAAAATTTCTATTTTTCCCTCCTGGTCTATCACTCCAGACAATTTTCTTGGATTATTTCTTGCATTATTGTGTCAAAGTTCTTTTCTTGGCAGTCCATTTATTCTTATATTTTCTCTTCTTGATCTCTTAGATCTGTCGCTTTTCTTATGTTTCACATTGTTTTATTTTTTCATTCTTTAGAATCTGTTTTGTTATTTTTTGTTATTTCTCATAGCTTCAATGGCTTCCCCTTGCCCAATTCTAATTTTCAAAAAGTTATTTTCATCTTTGAGACTATGTATCTCCTTTTCTAGTTGGTTAACTTTTTTTTTTTTCTCCATAATGTTATTTTTCTTGCATGGGCTTTATTTATTTAGTTAGTTTTCCCTCAATGTCTCTCATTTGATTTAAAAAAATTTTTTTGAGTTCTTCTGTAAATTCTTTCTGGGCATAAAGCCATTTCATGTAACTCTGGGATAGAAGAAGCTCTTTTTACTTTAGTGTCCTTTGAAGATGAACCCTCTTGTCTTCCCTGTTCTCATAGTAAATTTCTAAGGTGGTGTTCTGTCTTCTCTGCTGGTCCATTAAAAAAAAAAAAGGTAGTAGTGTAAGCACTTCTAAATGTGGGGTAGGGAAATAGTGCCTCAAGATTCATTTCAGCTTTCTCCTGTGACTTGGAACCCCAAACAAAAGCTCTACCTTCCAGCAAGTGCCTACAATTAGCAGTGTCCCTGCCTCACTGTTTCTGCAATCATGGATATGTTTCTTCTAGCCCAGTGCTGCTTCCCTACTGCACAACTGGGCCTGGTATTCCTAATTAGTCAAGGTTCATTCATTCTTCTTGGACTCGAACCCTAACTCTACAAATAATACAGGTGGTGAAAGTTTCTGTGGTTCCTTTTGAGGCTCTAGCCACATCCAGTTGGCTCCAGGGCTCTCCATTTAAAAGCAAGCTCTGAGGCGTTTGCCCTTCACTTGGGTTAATCCCTGGCCCTGAGATCTTTCTTCAGATCTTATTGGGCTGTACTTGGAGGAGCCCAATTCTACTCCAAGTCTTTTTGATTTTTTGCCAATCTATGTGTGCCCTGAGGCGCAAATTTGTTCTGTTTGTGTGGAAAATCTGGAGAACTTGAAATTTACCAGCCTACTCTTCCGTCTTTCCAGAATCTTCCCCTTAATTTTTAAATTTAGGGACTAAAGCAAGTATTTCTATAATATAGAATATTAAAAAGATATTTGTATGTGAAACTAAATATATTATATGCAACTTACTATTCCTTTTAAATATATAATAAAGCCATCATGAAAATTTCCCTCTTTTCTTTTTCTCCTCTCCTCTCCTTAGAGATAGCCACTATTAAACACAAATAGGCATACACACACACACACACACACACACACACACAAAACAAAACCACATATAAATATTCCCTATATACTCCTATTTATTACTCCTTTCTCTAGATGCAGATGGTGTCTTTCTTCATTTGTCCTTTATAGTTTATTTGGGTATTTATGACTCTCAAAATCACTTACTTGCACTGTCATTCTTAAAATAATACTGCTGTTATTATATACAATTTTTTATTGGTTCTGCTCATTTTTCAACTCATTATTTTGTGCAAGTCTTGGAAGATTGGGAAGATGGTGGAGAATAGACACATCTCTATTTGAACTTCTCCAAGCTTCCCTCAAATCAACAGCAGATTAAGCCTCTGAACTGGTTTTGGAGTGACAGAACCCATAAATACTTGGAGTACAACAAATGTCCAGAAGAAGATACTAGGGAAGAACTTCAGAAAAGGAGAAAAGGTCTATTTCAAAAGGGCAGGGGAGAGGCTGCTGAGACCAGACCTCAGCTCAGGGAGTCTGGGGCAATGAACTGCTACACTAGGGGAATCTATTGTTAGGCTCTTAGGCTACTCTGTCCTGGTTACAAGCCAGTAGTTCAGCAGATTGGCTGTGAGACACCCAAAACAAATACAAAAGGCAAATTGTGAGCCTCTGAACCCCAGAACTCCAGAAAAATGGGACCTGGCCACATCTATCCAGCACCAGAAATCAGTCAGCAGTACTGGCCCCAAAAGAAACTAAACTAGCTGTTGTCCCTTTGCCTTAAGAGCAGACCTCAATCCTTTTTTTAAAAAATGAGCAAAAAAGCAAATAGAACTCTGATTATAGAGTTTGTAGAGAGAAAGGGAAGAACAACCTTCAAATCTGAAGATCCTAAAAGCACATCAGCCCCAAATGAAGCCCCAAAGGGTGATATAAGTTGATCTCCATTTCACAAGGCATTCTTAGAAGAATTCAAAAAGGATCTTAAAAGAGAGTTAGAAGAAAAATTGGTGAAAGAAATGAGATCTTTGCAAGAGGGTACAGAAAAGAAAAAACAGAAATTATCTGAAGAAAACTCCTTAAAAATAGATTTGATGAAATGGGAAGAGCATATAACTCCTTATAAAATAGATTTGATGAAATGGAAAAACCAGATAACTCTACAAAACAGATATGAAAAAGAAATCAATTCATTGAAAAACAGAATTTGTGAAATGGAAAAAAAAATGCAACGAACAAAACACCTCACTTAAAAGTTCAATTAACCAAGTACAAAAGGAGATAAAAAAGCTAACTGAAGAAACTAATTCAGTAAAAATTCCATTGAACAAATGGAAGTAAATGACTCAATTAGACTTCAAAAAGAATCAAACAAAATAAAAAAAAAATAATAGAAGAAAATGTAAAACACCTCATTGAAAAAACAACTGACCTAGAAAAAAGATCTAGGAGAGACAATCTAAGAATTATTGGACTTCCTTAAAAAAAAAAAAAAAAAAAAAAAAACATGATGAAAAAAAGAGCCTAAACATCATCTTTCAGGAAATCATCAAGCGAAACTTCCCAGATGTCCTAGAATCAAAGGGTAAAATAGTAATTGAAAAAATTCACTGATCACCTCCTGGAAGAGACCCCAAAATGAAAACTCCAAGGAACATCACAGCTAAATTTCAGAATTATCAAATCAAGGAGAAAAAAAAAAAATATATATATATATATATATATATATATATATTCCCCCCCTCCCCCCAAGGAGAAAATATTGCAGGCAGCTAGAAGAAAACAATTCAAATATCATGGAACCACAATAAGAATTATCCAGGACCTAGTAACTTCCACTTTAGAAGACTGAAGGGCATGGAATCTGATATTGCAAAAGGCAAAGGAACTGGGATTGCAGCCAAGAATCAACTATCCAGCAAAATTGAGCATCATCTTTCTTTTCTTTTTCTTATTTAAAATTTTCATTTATTTATTAAAGCTTTTTATTTTCAAAGCATATGCATGAATAATTTTTCAACATTAACCCTTGCAAAACCTTTTCTTCCAATTTCCCTACTCCTCCACCTTTTCCCGTAGATGGCAAGTAGTCCATTATATGTTAAACATGGTAGAAATATATGTTAAATCCAATATGTACATACATATTTATACAATTATCTTGCTACACAAGAAAAATCAAATCAAACCAAAAAAAAAAAAAAAAGAAAGAAAAGAAAATGAAATTAAACAACAACAAAAAGAATGAAAATGCTATGCTGTGAATCACATTTCATTCCCACAGTCCTCTCTCTGGTTGTAAATGGCTCTCTTCATCATAAGATCATTGGCACTGGTCTGAATCAACTCATTGTTGAAAAGAGCCATGTCAATCAGAATTGATCATTGTATAATCTTGTTGGTGCCATATACAATGATTTCTTGATTCTGCTCATTTCACTTAGTGTTAAAGGATAGGTCAATTCTCTAAGAGCCTCCACAACTGTGAATCATAATAACATCTGAAGGAGTTGCAAGGCAGCCTTTGCTGATACAGGTGTTGCAGATTGGGAATGAAATAAATTGGAGTCACAGGGAAGAGGAGAGAGGTCAGACAACACAAACGGCCTCTCAGTCAGAGAACAGCAACTGCCTCTCAGTTTCCTTGTAACATCCTCTCACAAGAAGAGATCCATTCTGTAGGAGTGAGTTGGATCTCCAGCAGCCAATGTCAGGTGGCTCCCATGTATTCCAACAGCTCCCGTTTATTCCAACAACTTAGCATCAGTTTATGTAAATCTCTCCAGGCCTTTCTGAAATCATCTTGCTGATTGTTTCTTCTAGAACAATAATATTCTATAACATTCATATACCATAATTTATTCAGCCATTCTCCAACTGATGGGCATCTACTCAGTTTCCAGTTTCTTGCCACTACAAAAAGGGCTGGCACAAATACATTTGCACATATGAGTCTCTTTCCTTCTTTTAAAATCTCTTTGGAATATAAGCCCAGTAGAAACACTGCTGTATCAAAGGGTATCAAACTGTTTGATAATTCTTTGGTTAGAGCTCCAAATTGCTCTCCAGAATGGTTGCATCAGTTCACAACTCCACCAACATTATATTCATGTCTGAGTTTTCTCACATCCCCTTCAACATTCATCATTATCTTTTCCTGTCATCTTAGCCAATCTAAGAAATGTGTAGTGGTATCTCAGAGTCATCTTAATTTGCATTTCTCTGATCAATAGTGATCAGCATCTTTTCATATGACTAGAATAGTTTCAATTTCTTATTAAAAACACTAGAGAATATAGGAATAAATAGACTTTTTCTTAAAATGATAAGTAGCATCTATTTAAAACCATCAGCAAGCATCATATGTAATGGGGATAACTGCAATCACTCCCAATAAGATCAGGAGGGAAACAAGGTTGCCCACTATCACCATTACTATTCAATATTGTATTAGAAATGTTAGCTTTGGCAATAAAAGAAAAAGAGATTAAAGGAATTAGAGTAGGTAATGAGGAAACCAAATTATCACTCTTTGCAGATGATAAGATGGTATACTTAGAGAACCGTAGAAAATCAATTAAAAAACTACAAGAAACAATTCACAACTTTAGCAAAGTTGCAGGATACAGAATAAATCCACAGAAATCATCAGCATTTTTACATATTACCAACAAAGTCCAACAGCAAGAGATATAAAGAGAAATTCCATTTAAAATAACTGTCAACAATATAAAATAATTAGAAGTCTGTCTGCCAAGGCAAACTAGGAACTGTATAAATACAGTTACAAAGCACTTTCCACACAAATAAAGTCAGATCTAATCAATTGGAAAAACATCAAGTGCTAATGGGGAAGCTAAGTGAATATATTGCTATACCAATCAAACTCCCAAAAATTATTTTACAGATCTAGAAAAAAATAATAAAAAAGTTCATCTGGAAGAACAAAAGGTCAAGAATTTCAAGGGAATTAATGAGAAAAAAATGCAAATGAAGGTGGCCTAGCTGTACCAGATCTAAAACTCTACTATAAAGCAGCAGTCATCAAAACCATTTAATACTGGCTAAGAAATAGAGTAGTCCATCAAATAGTTAAGGTTTACAGGACAAAATAGTCACTGACTATCGTGATCTAATATTTGACAAACCCAAAGACTCCAGCTTTTGGGATAAGAATTCACTATTTGACAAAAACTGCTGGGAAAATTGGAAACTAGTATGGCAGAAACTAGGCATTGATCCTAACATCATATACTAAAATAAGGTTGAAATGTGTTCATCATTTAGATATAGTGATATTATAAGCAAATTAGAATAAAGGATAGTCTAATTCTCAGATCTGTGGAGAAGGAAGAAATTTATGGCCAAAGAAGAACTGGAATTCATTATTGAACATAAAATAGATAATTTTGATTATATGAAGTTAAATAGTTTCTGTACCAACAAAATTAATGCAGACAAGATCAGAAGGGAAATAATAAACTGGGTATCACAACATAGCATTTTCATTCATTTTGTTGTTGTTTGCTTGCATTTTATTTTTTTATTTTTTCCTCAGGTCTTTTTTCATTAAAGTTTTTTTATTTATAAAAAATATGCATGGGTGATTTTTCAACATTGACCCTTGCAAAACTTTTTGTTCCAAATTTTTCCCTCCTTCCCCTCACCTCTTCCCTTAGCTAGCAGATAGTCAATACATGTTAGCATTTTATTTTCTTTCTTGATCTGATTTTTCTTGTTCAGTAAAATAATTTTATAAATATGTATGCTTATATTAGATTTAACATATATATTTTACTATGTTTAACATATATTGAATTACTTGCTGTCGGGGGGGGGGGAGATGTGGGGAAGGTGGAGAAAAATTGGAACACAAGGTTTTGCAAGGGTCAATGTTTGAAAAATTATCCATGGCATATATACTTATATTATATTTAATTTATTCTTTAACATATTTAACATGTATTGGTCAACCTGCCATCTGGGGGAGGGGGTGGGAGGAAAGAGGGGAAAAATTGGAACAAAAGGTTTGGCAATTGTCAATGCTGTAAAATTACCCATGCATATAACTTGTAAATAATAACTATAATAAAAAAATAATAATCTATAAGAAAAAAGAAAAGAAAAAGTATCCATGGGTATGTTTTAGAAATAAAAAGCTTTAATAAAAAAAAAATTTAAAAAGTAAAAAACATGGGAAGAAAAAAAAGTCTTTCAGTTTTTCTAAGATCATTGAGCTTATAATTTTTTATAGCATAATATTATTCAATCACAATCATATATCATATATACCTTTGATGGAGTGATAAAGACCACAGTGTTCACAATAAGATGCTTGAAGTTATTAATAATCCCTTCATTTCTATAGTAATTTACTGCCAACAAAACATTTTCACATAATTTCATTTCATCTTCACAACAATTCTATGAGATAGAGCAGGCAAAAATTGTTATCCCTATTTTGCTGATGAGATCTTGAGATTGAGATATTTGAGTTACTGAGATTTGAAAAGCTACAAAACTAAATACAAACAGGTAAACAAGACCCAAATCTTCTTGCTCTCAATCTAGTCATCTTTTTACTAAAATCTTGGCATCTTAGTATTGTAAAAGACTAGATTTAATCTAGTTCTAACTACCTATCCAATAGGTGAATTGTTACCATATTACATGAATCTCTGCAATAATATTCTTAGTAGACAGAGAGAACTAGTTTCTCTTCCATCACATATCATGATGAGAAAATCATCACTTTACAAAGACACCTACTCCAATTTTTTTTTTTTTTAGCAGATCTAATTGTTAATGTCAGAGACATGTTCAAATGAACATGGCTGCTCTTCTAGCATATATAAGCATATACAAAGTGTTTATGTAAGTGTAAATGAACACTTATGAAATATCTTTTTTGGTTACAATTATGGAATTGGGCAGGTCAGACCAGAAGGAGAGTCCTCAAGATGCGGGAAAGATTCCTTTCTAGATTCCCACCCTCTCCTAGTTAATAATGTAAATTGTCCTCTCACAAATCCTGGTCCCTTTGAATTCCAGTAGAAGATCTGACCTGTTCCCAGCCCCATCCAGATCTGAGCCAACTTTGGGGCTACACCCCAAACCCCTCGAGCTAAGTCTCCTATTATAAAAAGGCCACTAAGTCTCCTATTATAAAAAGGCCACGCTCGGAACCCCTCTTTGCAGAGATTCCAAACATGGTAACCATGTGAGGACCCTCTGTCCACTGCACTCTTTGTCCAGTGCCCTCCTTAGCTCCATCTTCACCTAATAATAAACCTCTTTTATCAATCTAGCTCTCCAGGCCAATAAATGCTTTTATTGGGAACTCGCCGCTACTAGACTCCCTTGCGCCGAATCTGTATCCCAAACCTGCCACTAGACCTTAACCCTAATTTCATTTAGGTACCCCAAAGCTAGACCTCAACATTTGGTTCCCTGACGAAACGAACACCGGAAGCTAGATAATTTGGAGATCAAACTGAAACCCAACCTTTTCGGGGCACTCAGAACCAATCTGGGTTTTGATCTGTTCAGGCAGTATTCTTCCGGGAAGAATCTGCGTTCTTTCTTTTGTCTCACTCTATCTCTAAAGGTAGTGGGGAGAATATATGTGTATTCCGTCTCACTCTACTTCCATTTCAGGTGAAAAGGCTTCTATTTTTACGGATATCAGGACCAGGCAATCCGGCACTCTGGACAAGGTAAAAGACTTTTTTTTCTTTCCTTATCTTGCAGTGGACACCCAAAGCCCTCGGGTCGGGCTTGGGTCTTTGTTGGGAGCTCTAAGCTCTGGCACAATTCTTTAGGAATTGCTGCGGATTGACAAAAGGCCTTCTTTTGTCGGCTCTGTCTCTTAAGAGATACGAGGGAGGCTGCAAGGATCTGGAAAAATAAAAGTTTTTACCTGTCCACAATCTGGACACTCCCCTGCCTCTAAAGTCTTTCCTGGAGCAGATGCTTTGCTTGAAGAAACTCCCTCTGTCCAAATCCTTTGGAGAGATGAAGGCCCTTCCTTTGAATCTCAATGCATTTCTAATCTTTTTTCGTCTCCAGATAGTCCTGCTCTCCAGCAGGAACTGTTGAGATATGAGAGGAAGTGTTTTTTTAATACACACCCCCAGACCAAGGAGACACATGGCCATTCTGGGGACCCCCCCCCTTGGGTTCCCAGGCCAGTGCTCTTTGATCTGTTCTGGGGAGATAGCTAGAGAAACTTAAGAGGAGACGTGTTTGAGCCCTTCTCCCACTCCACTGTTAAATGCAATGGAGTTTCTAATGGTCAGGCTGTAGCCACGAGGAGAAAGATCACTGAATTGGGCTGAGTTTAGAGAATGTCTCTGCCCATGGCTGCTACTTCTGGGCAGGGGTAAGCGGTCTCCCCTTCAGGTTTTGCTCTCCCAACAAGATTTGGGGGCTTAGATGAACTGCCCTGCCTTCAAGTTCCAGCGTGGAATCGCCAGAGGAGCCCTCGCCATTCAAGACTCACTCTTCCTCCCCCACCCTCGTTCTGGCCTTTCCTCCCCCTTCTTCTATGGAGTGGGGAGTGTAGAACTCGAGGCCTGTTTTGGACCTCTCCCATGTGGCTTGGTAACCTGCCATTTAAATGCTCTTATCCTGTCCCCTTCTTGGGGTTACTGTACAGTGGGGAGATTGGGGACTCAATCTTAAATCTTCTTAAATCTCCAGAAAAGTTTTCACCAACTTTTAAAATAGAACTTTACTAGCAATTTGGACAAGTGGGCTGCGCCCCTCCCAGACCTTTACCTGGCTCTTAAAGCCGCAGCTTCCAGCCCTCAGGAAGTGTGCTCGTCCCATACATTTTAAGCGGGACTCGGTTTCCCTGATTTAGTCATCCTGCATTAACTGTAGAAGCCTCAGAATTACGCTTTTGCATGCTCACAAGGCTATCTACAAAGACGGGATTTTAAACTGCTCTCGGTTTTTTTTCTTAGCCTCAGGCTACTACTTTAAACCTTTTCTTAGCTGTTTGTGGAGAGATAACCTAGGTAAACCAGGCTAGGTCTGTCTCTCTCTCTCTCTCACTCACTTTGCTACCTAACCCTACAAGTAGGAACTCTTTTGCTCCTAATTTTCTTAGTCCTAAGACCTGTTGTGTAATGACTGCGTATTTAAAATCAGCCGGAGTCAGGAACTCAGGTTAAGGGAAAAATCTTCAGTCTTTATTGAAGTGAAGAGGTGAAAAAAGATTGCGATAGCAATATGGGCAGCTGCGACAGGAAGCCAGCTAGCAGAGAAAGTGGGGCCTGAGCTCTCCTCCCCTTCCTTTTTCACTCCCCTGCCTCCACCCACCAGAATTGTCATTTCCTATACAACACATCAGGACTTGCACAAAGAGTGGGTGGGGGCCATTCTTTCTCCAAGCTTATATATTAATAGAGTATGGTCTAATTACTATTTAGCCTCATGTGCTTGGGACCTCGGTGCATCAACTCAAGCCTCAGCCCATTACACTTTAGCTCTGTTCTATTTTCTGGATTGGCATTCTATGTCCCTGCCAACAAAGGGCTTTTTTTCTTGGGCTCCAACCCTGGCCAGGTTGCAGCTTCAAGAAAGACCTTTGAATGATGGCTGGGGAATAAAATTTCAGGTCAAGGCAAATTAAATTCTTTAAAAGATGGGCTTTTTTTCCTTTTCTCCCCTCATTCCTTGACTGCAGCAAGAAATGAGTTAATGGGAGAAACTGAAGCCATTTAAGAATTTGGTGAATACCTTTAGGAAAGAAGTCTCTTTCCTGTGTGCTTTTCTCAAATTCTCTAGACTTGTTCCCTGTTTTCCCTCCCTCATTCTTTGAGAAGTTATTGAGGGACTAAGATGGGAATATAAAATAGAGGTTATTAAAACAAAATGCTGGTAGTTTAACCTTCCTACTGTGTGGGTCAAAAACCATTAATAAAACAACTGGATAGATCTCTAGAAGCAAAGCAAAGTTTATTTACGTTCTCGAGATCGGGCATCCAACCCCTCGAGCAAACAATCGAAGGGAGGAGGCACCGTAGGGGGTAGGGTCGGTGCTTTTATCCCTAACGCAAATTCCCCCTCCCACCACTGACCCTCATCCTTATTGGCTGAGGATCTTACATTCTAAACGCGGGAACTACCCAAGAAATTGAACTTGGCCCATATTTGGCTGAAATAGGGAGGATAACAAGAAGGGGACTTAAGTATGCCCTTGACCTTAAAGTCCTTCAGGCCTACTCAAACTTTGAAATAGATGAAGCCTTACTCGATTTTCACAACTGTCTTGAAAGATCTCATTTTATCTCGTTCACTACTTAGATGGTGTTTTCTAGAGGTATTAGGTAATTTGTAACTTGAGTTATACCTTAAAATTTGTCATCTCTGTTGGGCAATTATAAGTTACATGAAATTTGGTTGTGAACCTTGAAGTTTAAAGTTAAAATTTTTTTTCTTTGACTTAAAGATCTGTGTAATGTTAAATTTAAAACTATCTACTTAGATAAGAAAGATAGCTGTATAAGCTGTAAACCCTTTACTGTGATTCTTGAGAACTAGATTCATCTGAAGCCCCTGATTAATGATAATTGCTGTAGAAGATAAAATCCTTTGGGACTGCAGCTAATATTTGCTGGGAGTTTTGAATTCAGGTGTGACTGTATAGGTCATAAGGTGGAATGGTTAAAACTTAAAGACAGTTACCTTAAGTAAAACTGCCTTAAATAGGTATTTTAATTTGCGGCCAGACTTTGGTTGCTGCTATTAATCTTTTAACCTTTTTACTTCCTGGGCTAGAGTTTCTTTATCTAAAGGTTTCCTTCACCCAAGTACTTAGGGCCGCTCCCACCTTGTCTTTTGAGAAAGCTGGGAATCTCATGGCCCTGATTAGGCGTAGGCCTAGAGCCCTTTTACACCGTATGTTGATGGAAGGCAGGGCTAGGCCCCTGACTTGCTGCTCATATGCATACTGTCTAGAGTTAAGAGAGTAGCTATTGAAAGGAGAACACACCACTCCTACCACATCTCTCCTTTGCTACCTTGCCCTCAGTGTTGGTGGCCCTCTTAGGAGGTTTCCACTGAGGCAAACCCACCACAACATGCTTCTATAACGAGGGGCGGCTCAAATTCCCGGGCTAATTTGAGCTTGCTGGGAGACTCCGGGAGTCTTGGGGTGGGAGGGGATTTGTCGCTCATAGGATACTGTGAGGACGAAATCCTGTTTTGTTTTTTTTTTTTTTTTTTTTTTGCAAACGGTCTTCTGGGGAGGGCCCTTTGTGATACCTTCTAGAGACGTTTACATTACAGAATGGTAAAGTTTTTGGGTTTTGCCATGAATTAGCCTTCTTCCCCATCCCTATAGAGATTTTAAACTGTCTCTTAATGCAGAGACAAACCCTGGGCTTGAGAAAAATGCCTCAATCTCAACACCTGAACCCTGAATAGATTAGCTGAATTCCAATCTCTCTGGACAAGTCCATCCTTTAAAGTGCTTTTTTCTTTCTAATCCTGGGACTGATTAACACTTGTGCCCTTAGGCAAAAGTAGCAAACCAAAACACACCCAGCACAATTGTCTCTTTAAAAGTTGAAAGACTCAGCCTGGTGAAACCTAGGACCCACCCACCATCTCCAAACCTCAATGTTTCTTCTACTCTGCTGCTAACAGCTGTTGGTTTCCCTTTAACTCTAACCCGAGACTCTCAGCTCTTTTCTTCTCAGGGCAACTTTTGCCTCCTGAAAAAAACATTTGGAGCGGAAGCGCCTTTTAATACAAATCTCTCCCAGACTTAGTCCTATAGGTGCCCTGGAAACTGTCCGAGGAGACCCTAGTCACTTGTCCTGAGTTCGAGCAGGAGGAACAACAGAGAAATTGCGTCACACCACAGGGGTTGAATTGGCCCCCGTTGTCCTGCTCCCGGGTAGGGAATTGGGGGTCTGGCCCTGTTTCCGTTTTTATCCCAGGACAGTCCCAACACCTCAGGGGTGATAAGCTGGGTTAGCAGTGCTGAGATACTTTGCACTCCCTCTGCCCCCTTCCACCCCTCCCCCATAAGAGTGGGGAAAGTGGGGGGAAGGCTTAGGATCTTTGCTTATTGAGGAACCAACTCTTTTTAAAGAAAGGCAGCACAGTTAAAAGATTCCTAAGAGCTTAAATTGCATTCTTATCTTGATTAGATATATAGTCTTCCAGTTTCCCCCGACTTCTTAGTCCACACCCTGAACCAACACCAGGAGAAATTAGCTTCCCTGGAAATTAAGAGTGAAAGGGCTAAACCCGAGGCTACTTAACACTTTTTACTATAGACAAATAATCTTTTGCTCCCAGCATTTTCTCCTACTTCTCCTTGTTAGATGGGCCATCAGCATTTTTACAGGCAGCCCACAGAAGGGACGAGATGCATCTCCTGCTGTCTCCATCTCCACCCTGGATGACACCCCTGTTTTAACCCGCTCCCGAGATCTGGGCTTCAACCTTTGGACCTTTGGACTCTCAACTGCCCTTCAGCCTGGAGAACATGGGACAACTGACTGGGAACGACTGACTGGGATACACATCCCTTAGATACCCTGCTGTCATCTCCAAACCCCACACCTCATGCCTCACCTCCTGGCATGAAACCCCAAATCTCTACGACCCTTGCTAGCTCGAAGCAGTTTGTAATGCTGGAGAAACTGAGGCAGGAGAGAGATTAGAGAGTTTTAATATTTTTATTAATGGAAGAGTAAGATTGACTGGACAGGACTCTCGTCTCAGATTATCCAGTCAGACAGAGATAAGTATACTGGGACCAAGGAATCCATATTGGTCCCAGGGCTGGAGGAGTCCGGCATACAACTGCCAGCCGCCATACTCCAGCAATGAATGGAAGAACCCCAACTTCTTAAATACCTTTTTGGAGACAAAGAAGAGAAAGGGAGGGAAAGTTTTTATCAGGGAGGGGAAGCCATATCTTCGGTTATCTTGGAATATTCTAAAGGAATATTGTAAATCCATAAAAGAGTCAGGAGATCTACTCTTCTATCTTGCTAATTTATAACCCCAGAGCGAATAATCCTTAGTTTTACTGGGTCAGAGACAGAACAGTTAAGGAAACTGAGACAGGGAAACTGAGTCAGGACAGTTAAAGAGAACTGTGGCATAACAAGTTAAGAGGAGATCGGCGCCCCTTTTCCCACATGCCTTTGGAGGTGACTGCTTAAGGGGTGGATAAAGAGGGGACCCCCGAACTTGGAAAATCCTGCAAGGAGAAAATCTTCAATTCTGTCTCAAGAAGAGACTTTGCCCCATGTCTTTTTCCTTAAATG
Organism: Antechinus flavipes; assembly: GCF_016432865.1. Classification (NCBI taxonomy): domain Eukaryota; kingdom Metazoa; phylum Chordata; class Mammalia; order Dasyuromorphia; family Dasyuridae; genus Antechinus; species Antechinus flavipes. The sequence continues at coordinate 241,729,952 of NC_067401.1, forward strand.
AATTTAAGTTCCAACTGCTTGAGGGGGGAATGATGCGAGAAAGATTCCTTTCTAGATTCCCACCCTCTCCTAGTTAATAATGTAAATTGCCCTTTAACTCACAAATCCTGGTCCCTTTGAATTCCAATAGAAAATCTGACCTGTTCCCAGCCCCACCCGGATATGAGCCAACTTTGGGGCTACACCCCAAAGCCCCTCGAGCTAAGTCTCCTATTATAAAAAGGCCATGCTGGGAACCCCTCTTTGCAGAGATTCCAAACATGCTAGCCATGTGAGGACCCTCTGTCCACTGGACTCTTTGTCCAGTGCCCTCTTTATCTCTGTCTTCACTTAATAATAAACCTCTTTTATCAGTCTAGCTCTCCAGGCCAATAAATGCTTTTATTGGGAACTCACACCGCTACTAGACCTTGCGCCAAATCTGTACCCCAAACCTGCCACTAGACCTTAACCCTAATTTCATTTAGGTACCTCAAATCTAGACCTCAACACTTAGAATTGAGCAAGAAGAGAAGACAGGAGTAGTAGAAGTGAGAAAATGGCTCCTGCTTTTTTTTTTTTTTTTTTTTTCTGAGCCAATTGGGGTTAGGTGACTTGCTCAGAGTCACACAGCTAGGAAGTGTTAAGTGTCTGAGGCCAGATTTGTACTCATGTCCACCTGACTTCAGGGCTGGTGCTCTATCCATTGCACCACCTAGCTGTCCCATAGTTCTTGGTTTTTGAGAATTTTTTTCCATTCTGTGCTGTATCTAATCCAGTGAAGTGTGAAACACTGAAGCTTTACTTTTCTCTTTGAGATGCAAACAATTGATAATGGAGGTAGCAGGCACTGTCTAGATATGAGTTCCTATGATTGATTTGGTCATGCACCTCTAAATAAATCTTAATGTCAAAGAAAAGTGCTCTTTCCCAAGTGGCAGTTCTAATTCAGTAACAAAGAGTCCAAACTGGTGATCAGAACACTATCCCTTCCTTCCAGTGAAAAAAGGAATAGCAACTGTTGGTCCCTGTATAAAGAAAAGAAGAAAGGAAGGAAAGGAAGGAAGGGAGAAAATAAAAGGGAAGGAGAAAAAAGGAAAGAAAAGAAAGGAAGAAAGCAAGAAAAGAAAAAAAAGTGAAAACAGAAATATTGATTACACCCTGTCAGCATCATATATATTAGTTTGTAAACCTTGAAAGCAAAAGTTAAGCAATTTTTTCATCTTTGTATCTTTAGACTTAGCCCAGTGCTCTGAATATAATAGGAATTTAATAAATAGTTCTTAAATTGAGATTAAGAGGGATGAAATGCTGTGGCTCAGCTGTCTAGACAATAATGTTCTAGTTATATCTTAAAGTAGACCTTGCTCTAGAGATCAGTTAATCTTTATAAACTGTCCTGATAAGCCAACATTTTAAAATAATTAAGCTAGACAAAGGCTTATGGTTGATAAATATATGCCAAAAATTATCTCACAAATCTCACTGTAACTAATGTTGAAGCAGACAGGCTTCCAAAATTTGATTACACAGACATCTTAGAAATATATTCAAACCAAACATAAATTTTATAATTGCTCCTCTGTCTAGTGAGGGAGTCAATATGACAAGAAATGAAAGGGAGCCCATTTACAAAAGTTTGCTGTGGTTTCTAGAAATATTCTAGAAAATAGTCATTCTAGATCCTGACTAAAGGGTATGTGATTTCATGCTTTCTGTGCCATAGAGAAAAAAGAATAATAACTAACATCTACTTAACACTTCAAGATTTTGTCAACAAAAATTCATTTTCACTTCTCCCCTCTCTCTTCCTTCATTGAGAAAGCAAAATCAAAACAAAAACAAAGAATTGCACTAGCCATTCCGGAAAGCAATTTAGAACTATGTCCAAAGGGCTATAAAATTGAGCATACCCTTTGATCCAGCAGTGTCATTACTAGGTCTGTATCCCAAAGAGATTATAAAAAGGGGGAAAGACTCACATGTGCCAAAATATTTGCAGCAGCTTTTGTGTGTGTGTGTGTGTGTGTGTGTGTGTGTGTGTGGTGACAAAGAATTGGAAATTGAGGGAATGTCGATCAGTTGGGGAGTGGCTGCATAAATTATGGTATATGAATGCAATGAAATATTATTGTTCTATAAGAAATGATTGTACAGATTGACTTCAGAAAAGTCTAGAAACACTTACATGAGCTGATACTGATTGAAGCAAGCAAAAACAGGAGAGCATTATACACAGCTCTATATATACATATATAGCAAGATTATATGGTGGTCAACTATGATAGACTCAGCTCTTTTCAGTTATTCAATGATCCAAAGGCAATTCCAAAAACCTCTAGATGGAGAATGCCATCCTCATCCAGAAAAAAGAACTATGGAAGAAGAATGGAATCTGAAGCATACTATTCCACCTTTCTTTTGTTTTTTCTTTCTTGAGGTTTCTCTCTTTTGTTCTGATTTTTCTCCTACAACATGATTTATATGGAAACATTTTTAATGTTTCCTATAAACCTATAGGAAATGTACAACCTAAAAAAATTAAATAAAATTTTTTAAAAGAAAAGAAAAAAATTATTTCTGCTTAAAATAATTGTACATATATAACCTATTTCAGATGCTTACTATCTTGGGGAAGGGGGAAGTAAAGGAAGGAGGGAGAAAACAATTTGAAAACCCAAATCTTACAAAAATGAATTTTGAAAATTGTCTTTACATGTAATTGGAAAAATGAAATATTACCAAGGAAAGAAAAGAAATAAAAACTCCCACAAAATAAAAACCCTTTTATTACAAACATGTTAGAGTGATGCAAAACAAATTCTTTCATTGACCAAGTCTAAAAAGAAAAAAATCAGTCTGCAATAAGTTGTTCCCAGCTAGAAGAAAGAGTTGAAAGATTATTTGAAGCAGAAATGACACAGAGTAAGGGAAATCTAGGAACTTTGGAGGCCCAGGGTACATACACTGGTCAAGTCAGCTATAATTGCAAGACAAGTGTGCATCTACTCTGAATTAGCAATTAAAGCTTGTCTGGCTCACTGATGGGTTTATGCAGTAATCTGTTGGATAGAATTTGCTGCTATCCTGGGAGCTAATGAATTTATTCTCCCTACACTTCCTTTTAATCTGTTGCCTAGCAAACTGCCTTTAGCTTGTCCCTGGGAGTTACTCCCTCTCTTTAAACCTTGCTTTATTTTCTGTCTGAATTTTTATAATTAGTATTGTCTCCAGATAGAGATAATCTGATATTTTATTGTATTCTAAATTTTGGTGAAAAGTGAACGTGCCAAAGTACTTTGGAAGCAATTTGAATGACACACCAAAAGTCCAAAAGAAAGAAGATAAAATGGGCCACTAACCTCTTGCCAGAGAGGTGATGAACTTAAAAAGAAAAAACAAGAGCTTCCTTCCTTCCTTTCTTCCTTCCTTCCTTTTTTCCTTCCTTCCTTCCTTCCTTCCTTCCTTCCTTTTTTCCTTCCTTCCTTCCTTCCTTCTTTCCTTCCTTCCTTCTTTGCTCAATGAGAAGCAGAGACATTATAAACGTGTGTAAAAATAACTAAAAAAAAATTAATGAGTGGACAGGGGAACATATTTTCAAGTATTTGAAAATCTAATAAGTGGAAGAGGGATTAAATTTGTTCTACTTGGTCCCAGATGATGGTAGAACTAGGAGTAAAAATAATTTTTAAAAGGCAGAACTTGGGCTCAACATAAAGAATAACCCTCTAATAATTACAACTGTCCAAAAGTGGAAAGGAGCTATTCTGGGATGTAGTAAGTTCCTTCTAAGATGAACATATATGTAATCTTTTTTTTAAATTAAAGCTTTTTATTTAAAAAAAAATTATATAGGTAATTTTCAACATTCACACTTCCAAAACCTTATGTTCCCAATTTTTTTCTCCCTCCCTTAGAAGAAAAGTAATCCAATATATGTTAAGCATGTGTAATTCTTCTATACATATTTCCATAATTATCATATTGTACAAGAAAAAATCAGATCAAAAAGGTAAGATGACATTTCTCTCTTTCTCAACTTATATCTTCCTTATTTATTGAGTCAAGTCCTACTGCCTACTAACATGTTCAAATCTCTACCCCAATCCTTATAATCCTTTCTTATGTTATATCAAAGAAATATAGTTTATTTAATTTTTTAAAAATTTGATATTTTATTTTATCCCAATTATATGTAAAAACAAATTTTAATATTTATTAAAAATTTTTTTCTTGAGTTTCACATTTTCTCCTTTCCCTTTCCCCCTCATTGAGAGGGCAAGCCATTTGATTTAGATTATATACATGCAGTCATACAAAAGTTATTCTATGTTAATCACAGACCAAAAAGAACAGCAACAACAATTGAAGAAAATGTATGCTTCAAACTGCATTCAGATTAAATTTCTATCTAGAAATAGAGAACATTTAAAAAATAATTTAGCAAAACTAATCAACACCACAAATGTGTGCAAAACTATTTTTAATAATATGCAGCATTTTACATTTAGGGTTTTCCCTTTATTGAAAGAATGTAAAGGTCTTTCATCATTTGATCTCTAACAAAAAGAACCAGTAATCTTATAATTGCTAAAGGCAATAGTCTTTTCTCAGTTCTCATCATCCTTAATCTCTCTACTACTTTTGAGCGTCAACAGCTCTCACTTCTTGCATAATATCTTCCTTTAGCTTCCATGACATTGTTCTCTTCCTAGTCTTATTTCCTCTTTTCAGTTTCCTTTTCTGGTGAATCATCCATCTCCTGCTCCCTGAGCATAAGTATCTTAAGAAAAGACTTTTCCATTCTCTTTGTACTATCACTCCTTTGATCATCTCTTCAACTGTTTGGTCTTCTCAATTTGCAGTGTTTGTGATAAGCATTTACACAAAGTCCACCATGAAAATTATCACCACCCATGTGACATGTTATAGAGGATGATGAGTATTGAAATAATAAATGAATTTATGAGAGCTCATGAGATCACCAAGTGATACAGTTTTGAGGAGCAGAGAGCCCATTAAAGAGCCTGGCGGCTATCCAAAGTTAGAAGATCTGAGCAGGATGAAGATCTAACAAAAGTGACTGAGGAGAGGTCATACAGGTCAGAGGACTAAGAGAGAATAGCACCATGAAAACCTAGAAAGAAGAGAGAATCAAAGAGAAGAAAATAATGCTTTGATAGTAAGCTATGTAAGCACAAAAATTGAACCTGGAGAGGACAATGAAAAACTTGAAAAAATATGATTTAGGAGTAAAGAATGGAAGAACCAAAGGCTTGTAGACTATAGAAAAGCGTATTCTTGATACATTGGGAATATCTTTTTTAGAGAAAAGTATAGGAGAGCCCTGGACATAGTGAGCATCAAATAACACAGAAAAAGTAATTGATTTCTATTTTAATAGACATGGTTCAACTCATTAATAATATAGAAATCATTTCTTAGTAACCTGATTGAATATATTCAGACCCACTGATTTGATAGATGTGAGATAAAAATTAGCATAATAACAGAAGAAATAATAAAAATGAGAAAATAATAGTATTTGTTTTCTATTAAAATACTCCAACCTAGTCCAATTCTTTTTGTACAGCAAAATAATGGTTTGGACACGTATACTTATTTTGTATTTAATTTATCCTCTAATATATTTAACATGTATTGGTCATCCTGCCATCTAGGGGAAGGGATGGAGGAAAGGAGGGGAAAAATTGGAAAAAAAGGTTTGGCAATTGTCAATGCTGTAAAATTACCTATGGATATAACTTGTAAATAAAAAGCTATTAAAATTAAAAAAAAAAAAAAGAAATGGGAGTAACTGTTATGTATGTGTAATATATGGGAGGGGGAGGGGACCAAAATAAGGAGCACATAATAGGTGCTTAATAAACGTTTGTTGATTGATTGATACTATAAAAAAAATACTCCAACCTGACCTACTTATATAAATTATTGATGCTGAAAATGGATGAAGGGACTCCAGCATCAGTTGTATTAAAGTTCTGAATTAGGGTGGTAGCTGTGTGAATATTGAGAAGTGGATTGATGCAGGAGAGAGTATAGAAGTAGAATTAATAAGACTTTTCAGCGAATTGACTATAATATTTGTAAAGTGTTTTGGAACACTCATTAATACTAAATATATAAAACAATATGAATGCTAGCTATTATTATCATTACCCACCACTGCTACCATTAGTTTGTTGTTGATGTTCAGTCTGAGCTGACTCTTTGATAATCCCATTTAGGCAAAGACACTGGAGTAATTTACCATTTCATTCTCCTGCATTGTAAATGAGGAAACTGAGGTGAACAAGGTTAAGGATCTTGCCCAGCTAGTGAATGTCTGAGGTCAAATTTGAACTCAGGGCTTCCTGACTCCAGGCCCAGGGCTTTATTTTGTTTTTTATTTCTTTAATTAGTTAATTATTTTGAGTTTTCAATAGTATTTTATTTTTTCTAATACATGCCATTTCTTTTTCCAGTTTATTTTATAAGATCACATGGTTATTAAGTGTTTGAGATCACATTTGAACTCATCTTTCAGATTCTAGTGCTAGTGCTCTATTGCTCTAGCTGCCCTTGTATCCTTGTTGTTAGGACATTAAGAATGAACAAAAGTAGTTTTTAGATCATATTTTGAAAATTTCTGGTCAAATGGGTTTGAGTTTTAGTTCTTATTCTAATTCTAACTAGTTTGAATTCAAATTAGTTTTATCTCCTTTGACAAGTAAAATGATGTTTTTGATGATGTTTATGATGAAGGCATGGAGAGAATGCTGGGCTGGGGAATAAGGAAGATTCATCTTCATGAGTTCAATGCCAACCTTAGATACTTACTAGCTATGTAACCCTGCAAGTCATTTATCCTTCTTTGCTTCAATTCTTCATCTGTACAATGAATTGGAGAAGGAAATGACAAACGACTCCAGTATCTCTGCCAAGAAAACTCCAAATGGGATCATGGAGAGGCAGACACAACTGACATGACAGAATAACATAATGACAAAATTGACATAACCTATGAAAATATTTTTAAAAGGACTCCACAAGCATAAGTACTAATTTCTACAAAACACTTTGAAATATTAACTACCATGTTATTTTTAAAGGATTCTATTGCCCTTTGCCTTAGGGTAAATGTAATAGTACAACTTAGGGCCTGGGCAGTGGGCATTCCAAATAACTTCTGGGCAGTCGTTCGCTTGTTTGGTAAGTTCTAAGCTGGTCAGCCAAGTGTTTGATGTCATTATTTTCTGCACATGTGTGGAATGAAAGGTTGTGAAAATGTTTGGCTACAAAGTACAGTGATAGGGAGAGAGACAAGGACTGGATCTCTGATTTTATCAGGACAAGGAATTTCTAGTTTAGGAAAATCTCTTTATTATTTAGGTTAGCACCTTCTCTACAGTTTTAATCTTGAAGAGTTGCCTAGACCATAAGATAAATGATTTGTCCAGGGTTATATAATCAATTTGTATCAGAACTTCAGTCCTCCTAGCTCTGAGACTAGCTTTCTGTTCATTGTGCCTACTTGCTTTATGAAGAACAATGGATTATTTTTTAAATTAAAAATTTTTTTCAGTTCTAAATTTTCTCCATTCATCCTCCTGTCAGCTATTGAGAAAACAAAAAAATATGAATTTCATTATACATATGAAGTTATGTAGAACATATTTCTTTATTAACCATGTTACAAATTTTTAAAAGCAAGAAAAATAAAGTAAGTGAAAAAAATTTGCTTCAATCTGCACTCAGAATTTATCAGTATTTTCTCAAGTGGACAGCATTTTTCATTATAAGTCTTTTGGAATTATCATGGATCATTGTATTGATCAAAGTAGCTATGTCTTTCACAATTATTATTACAACATTGCTATTATTGTACAAAATGATCTCCTGGTGCTTCTCACTTTACTCTGTATCAGTTCATATTAAATCTTCCCAGGTTTTTCTGAATTATCATTTCTTACAGCACAACAGCATTCTGTTACAATCTGTTACAAATGTTGCAACATTTTCAGCCACTCCACAACTGATGAACATCCACTAAATTTTCAATTTTTTGCTACCATAGAAACAACTGCGATGAGTATTTTTGTATATATGGGTCCTTTTCCTTTTCTTTTGATTTCTTTGGAATACAAAATTAATAGAGGTATTGTGGAATGAATATTCATTACTGACAGGATGGTTTTGAGTGCAAGCACCAAAATACTGATGATCATGCAGTATATGCTCAAATTCATTGTCACTGGTCTGGTTATTATGATGCAGACCAATACTCATACTTAATCAGGGTATAAGTTCCCAGGATCCTTCCTTCCCCCCTCCCCAATCTTATTTTCTCTTTATTTTTCATTTTAAAAAATCATTGCTATTAATACCTTTAGATTGTAAATGTTCTTAAATATCACAGTCATTTACTAATATACTTCCTTGTTATCATGAACAAAAAGAAGCAATATTAACCAATCCAGTTACCCTTTCTGAGAATGTCTATAAAATTCCACAATCATCATCTCCTACAGATCTACATGAGGAATGGATGTGTTTTTCATTTTCTGGAATGCAAACTGTTTATTGCAATCAATTTGAATTCACCTGCCTTTTGATATAATTTTCAATCATGTTATTATAATTGTATATATTGCTTTTTTGAATCTGTTTACTTTTTTGCTTTATTCTGTAACAATTAATACAAATCTTCCAAAGTTTTTTCCTAAATTTTGCATTTTCAATGTTTCATATAATAATAATAATAATAAAACCCCATCTTCATGTTGCAATTCTTGATAATCTTCAATTGATGGGTATCCTCTTTTTTTTTTTATCAGAGTGCTATTACAAATATTTTTGGGTACACAGACCCTTTATGTCTGTTATTAATCCTCTTAGGATATATATTGTTCAGTCATTTCAGCCATGTCTAATTCTTTGTGACCTAATAAGGAGTTTTCTTGGTAAAGATACTACAGTGGTTTGCCATTTCCATCTTCCAGTTTCTTTTACAGATGAGGAAACTGAGACAAATAAGATGAAGTGACTTGCCTAGCATCACACAGCTAGTAAGAATCTGAGGCCAGATTTGAACTCAGAAAAATGTATCTTTCTGACTCTAGGTCTCACACTCTCTATCCACTGTACCACCTAACTGCTCTCTAAGATATGTATGCTCAGTAATAATAATATGTTTGGGCACGAGACTGGGTATAATTGAGTAACTTCTCACATAATTCATTCTTATTTTTCAGAATGTGTGGGCCAATTCACAGCTGCGTGAAATGCAGCCTAGTATGTCTGTCTTCTCACTAATCTCTCCAACATTATTTCCATTTAAAAATCATTTTTGCCAATTTTATAAATATGAGATGAAATAGAATGGTTATTTTAATTGCATTTTTCTCTTCCACTGTTTCTTGGCACAGTAGAAAGAGGATTTTAGAGTGAGAGAAAGTGTGTTAAAAATTCTACTTTGGTTGATTGTTACCTGTGTGACTGGAGAAATCATTAAATTTCCTTGAACTTTAGATATGCCATCAGTAAAGTGAGGGAGGATTGAACTTCAGAATCTTTGAGATCCCTCCAGTTCTAGATCTATTAACAGTGATTTTCAAAAGTTTGCCCACCCCCATATACTTATTCATCATTTACATTTTCATCTTTAAGCTTTGTTCATATTCTTTAGCCACTTACTTATTAGGGAATAGTCTTTGGCAACATGTACGCATATTTTCCTTGGATATATACCTTGGACAGGAATAAGAATTAGACTTGGGATTTCATTAATATAAGGAAGTCCTTTCTCTACTTTTGCTACTAATGAATTATGACAAAACTTTCTCTACTATTGAAGTAGTTATCCACACATATAGTTTTAAAAAGTTGTCTCTTAAATATCAAGTTATAGTCAGTGATATTATTACAAAAGTTTTTTTTTAAACTTGTAGTTGAACTGCTTTTGCTTGTGTACAAGCTTTAAATTTTATGTAATTTAAATGTCTATCTGATCTTTTATTATCACCCCTCTTCCTTGCTTGCAAATTCTCCCCAGAGAACTGAAAGATACTTCCTTCTATTATCCCTTAATTTTTATGATGTGACCTATAATGTTACATTTTGGTCCCCATTAAGAGGACTTTGTCAGGCAGTGTTACAGATGAGAAAACAAAGGCTCAAACCCCGCCCCCCCCAAAAAAAACCCTCAGAGACTTGCCCAGTCACAAAGCATAGCCTTTTCATACTTTTTTGAATGCAATCTATACTTCTAGAAAAAATTTCTCAAAATGAAGTTTGCAAAGGTTTTACTTTGTAATAGTAAGACTTGTCAAGGGTTAACCTTTAGGTTTCAGTCTTTGAATTACAAATCTAACTAGAGATTTAATAATATCTTACAGAATCAAGAGGATCATTTAAATCCTGATCCTTATATGACTGTTGACAATCTCTGTAAAACTAATAAGCCAAATCATTATGATGATGAAGAGAATATAAGTCATAGTGGAAAGAATATTGGATTTTGGAGTCAAAAGATTTATGAGGAATTCAGACTTGGCCACGCATTACTTGTGTGACTCTAACAGCTGTGAGAAATTAATTTTAAATCTTTCAACTTTCATGTCTCCAATTCGTCACTGCTTATACTTTTTCACTTCACAAAGTTATTATGAGATCCATATAGATAATGCAAAAGTTTTATTGAATATTATGGAAAAGTGAGAGATTCTTTAAAAATTTTCTATTGTTATATTTTGGTTTTCTGTCCCCAGTTTCCTAGTATATATATCTCTTTTCCTATCTTCCAACCAGAAATCTGTACCTTGTACCAAAGAATTTGTAAAACAAAATAAAACAAAACAAAAAACCCAAGAAAAAAGTCAGTTCAGTAAAACTTCAACATATCAACTTAGTTCAATAATATAAGCAGTGTTACATACTCATAATTTTCCATCTCTGCAAAAATGTTGTTTTTATGTTTGTGAATACACAAATCTCTTCTTTGAGACAAAGCTTGACCATTAGAATTCTACAATTTTCTTGTTATTGTTTGTGCCTTTGCATTGTTGTAGTTATTACATATCTTGTTTTTCTCTTTCTGCTTATTTCAAACTCCTCTGTTTTCCCAAACTCTTCTGTTTTCTTCATGTACATCATTTATACATTAATATTCCATTACAACCCAGTGCCACAATTTGTTTTCTCATTCTCTAAGTGGAGAATAAAGAGACTCTTTCTGTCTCCTAGTTGTGCGCTCTCAAATTTGGGCTTCAACTTAGAAATGAATATCACCAAGTTTGAGAAACTACTCTGCATGTTACTAGCTTTCATTTTTAATTGTTTTTATTGATTACTTCTGCTTCTTACATTATAAGAGTATGCTTATCTTTCCACTCTTCCTCTCTGAAAGCCATGCCACATGACAAATAGTATTTGTTTAGAGAGGAAAGAAAAGGTGATTACAACTTATTGATACATTGAAAAAAATTTTAAAACATGTGCAAAATATAATAGTTGGCTGGGGATATCTTCTTTTCTCTTGATTCAAATCTTGTTTAATGTTTATGATTTTGGGTAAAAAGAGAGGGGGGAAAGAGAGAGAGAGACACACACAGAGACAGAGACAGAGAAAGAGAGAAAGAAAGACAGAGAGAGATAGACACACACACACAAAGAGAGAGACAGAGAGAGATAGAGACAGACAGACAGACACATACATATACACACACGAGAGAGAGAGAGACAGAGAGACAGAGAGACAGAGAGACAGAGAGAATATGGTCTCAGACACTTATGACTTCCTAACTGTGACCCTGGGCAAGTCACTTAACCCCAATTGCCTCAGGGAAAAAAAAAAGATCTTTATAATTTTGTTACATTTACTATTAATTGGTGTTTCATTGTTCTTTCCATTTAAATTGCTGTAGTTACTGTATATAATGTTTTCTTGTCTCTACTTATTTCACTTTGTATCAATTCATATAGAGATCTTTCCATCCTTCTCTACATTCATCACACAATTGAACAGTAATATTTCATTACATTCATGTACCACAATTTGTTTAGCTACTCCCCATTTGATAGCATCTGCATTGTTTCCAGTTCTTAGTTTTTATTAAAAAGTGCTGATATAAATATTTTGGAATACTATATATATACTCTTTTCTTACTGATGAAGTCCCTGGTTCAAAGGGTATGGACATTTTAGTTATTTTATCTGCATAATCCAAATTGTTTTTGAAAATAATTATGCCATTTTATAGCTCTACCAACAATGTTTTAGTGTGCCTATCTTTCTGCAATCCCTCTAATATGAACTGCTGCTATTTTTGTCACTTTTGCTGATTTGCAAGGTATGAGATAAAATTCTAATGTTGCTTTGACTTGAATTTCTTTTTAGTGATTTGGAGCATTTTTTTTTTTTTAGAATGGGAATACTTTGCAGTTCTTTTGAGAACAATTTATATCTTTTGACTAGTTTTAGAGAAATGATAACTAGTCATATATTTATTATTTATATATCTCAAATATGTCACTATTATTGCTAGGTTAGCTTAGAATGATGACCCATAAATTTCACTTTGTTTATATCTGTCTGTCTGTTTATCTATCTATCTGGTATCTTTGTAGCTTATTTGGGACTTCTGACATCAGCCAATTAACTGCCAGAAAATATTTACAAAAATATTTTACAAATAATTCAATATTCCTTCTATTCCTATTTAAATAACTCTCCCGATGAATGAGTGTTGGAGTTATTTGGTTTAGCAGGAAAACTATTATCTCTTAGATGGCCCCCATCACCACTTTGTCAGTTAGTCTTTCCCAGCTGTTCTTTCCATGGAGAAGCCTTTTCCCTTAGTCTGTCCCAGCTGTCAAAGGCTCAAAGCAGGGCAGCATTTCATTTTTACTTGTTACTTTTTAAAAGTTTTTTTCCTCTATTTTTAATGTATTTTTAAAATTTTAAAATGTTAAAGCTTTTTATTTTCAAAACATATGCATAGTTTTCAACATTCACCCTTGCAAAACCTTGTTCCAATTTTTTTTCTTCCTTTCTTCTCCCATCCTCTCCCCTAGACAGCGATCTAATGTATGTCAAACATGTGAAACTATTCTATACATATTTTCACAACCATCAAGCTGCATAAGAAAAATCAGACCAAAAAGGAAATAAATGAAAAAGAAAACAAAATACAAGCAAACAACAATAACAAAAAAGTGAAAACACTCTGTTGTGATCCACACTCAGTCCCCATAGTCCTCTCTCTGGGTGCAAATGGCTCTTTTCATCACAAGATCATTGGAACTGGACTGAATTACCTCGCTGTTGAAAAGTGCCATATCCATCAGAATTGATCATCATATATTCTTGTTATTGCTATGTACAATGTTCTCCTGGTTCTACTCACTTCACTCAGCATCAGTTCATGTAAATCTCTCCAGGACTCTTTGAAATCATTCTGCTGATTGTTTCTTATAGAACAGTAATATTCCATAATATTCATATGCCATAACTTATTCAGTCATTCTCTGACTGATGGACACCCACTCAGTTTCTAGTGACAAGGAACCTTGTCACCATATAAAAGGGCTGCTACAAACATTTTTACACATATGAGTCCTTTTCCCTTTTTAATGATATTTTTGGGATACAGACCCAGTAGAGACACTGCTGGATCAAAGGGTATGTACAGTTTGATAGCCCTTTGGGTATGATTTCATATTGCTTTCCAGAATGATGGATTAATTCACAACTGGGAGATGTCATTTCTTTAAACCTAAAGATAGAGTGCAATGAATAGAAGAATTTCTTTCCTTTTCTTTTTTTATAGTTTTTTATTTACAAGATATATTGCGTGGGTAATTTTTCAGCATTGACAATCACAAAACCTTGTGTTCCAATTTTCCCCCTCCTTCCCCTCTCCCTTCCCAGATGGCAGATTGACCAATACATGTTAAATATGTTAAAGTATAAGTTAAATACTATATATATATATATGTATATATATATATATACATGTCCATACAGTTATTTTGCTGTACAAAAAGAATCAGACTTTGAAACAGTGTACAATTAACCTGTAAAGGAAATAAAAAATGCAGGCAGACAAAAATAGAGGGATTGGGAATTCTATGTAGTGGTTCATAGTCATCTCCCAGAATTCTTTCGCTGGGTGTAGCTGGTTCATTTCATTACTGCTCTATTGGAACTGATTTGGTTCATCTCATTGTTGAAGAGAGCCATGTCCATTAGAATTGATCATCATGTAATATTGTTCTTGAAGGATATAATGATCTCCTGGTACTGCTCATTTCACTCAGCATTAGTTCATGTAAGTCTCTCCAGGCCTTTCTGAAATCATCCTGCTGGTCATTTCTTACAGAAAAATAACATTCCATAATATTCATATACCACAATTTATTCAGCCATTCTCCAATTGATGGGCATCCACTCAGTTTCTAGTTTCTGGCCACTACAAAGAGGGCTGCCACAAACATTTTTGCACATCCAGGTCCCTTTCCCTAGCAGAAGAATTTCTTAAGGTCAGTTGTCTCATTGGGCTTGGGGGAGGGGATGGGGAGGAAGATTTTACCAAAATTAATGCTGCTGGTTAGCCTTTTCTTTCATTAGGAGAGTCTATGGTGATCTGAAATCACTTTGCTTTTGAAGAGTTATCAGTAACATTTTTGGCATCCAGACAGGAACCCTTTTGGTAATTTGGAAAGAGAATTTCTTTTTCATTTCTAGAACAACCACAGTCTCTCACTCTACTAGTTTCCCCTTTATCTCAGACACAATTGTACACTGAACAATCTTATTAAAACCAATATCTTTTAAAAAAAAACATTTGGCCAATACAATATATAAAGTAAACATTGAAGGACAAAAAAATAGAAAATAGGCTCATTAAGAGAGCTAGTAGGAAGCAGGAGATGGTGAAGTTTTTTTTTACCATCGTTATTGTTTACATCCAGGAAATAGCTACAGTCTTTTAATTTATCTGCTTCTCTCATTCTCTCTTGAAATTTCATGGTCATACCAGCATCCAAAAGCTCATTGTTTTATCTTCTCTCTCTTTCTCTCAGTCTTTCTCTCTCTGTTGCTCCCTATCATATAGAATCCTGTTCTTTAAACAATTAATATTTATTAAGTTTATACTATATACCATGGATCGGGATTCATGAAATTATGTTTATTTGTTTTTTGCTTGTTCTTTTCCCCCCTTAATAATATTTTATTTTTTCCCAAATACATGGAAAGATAGTTTTGTAGCATCCATTTTGTAAGATTTTAAGTTCCAATTTTTTAAATTTCCATCTCTCAATTTCCCCCTCTCGAAGACAGCATGCAGTCTAATATAAGTTGTATATATATACAATCCTTTTCAACATATTTCTAGATTGTTATGTTGTGCAAGAAAAATCAGATCAAAAGGGGAAAAAACCATGATAAAGACAAGTCAAACAAACAAAAAAGGTGAAAATAGTATACTTTGATCCACATTCAGCCTCCATAATTCTCTCTCTGGACATGGATGGCATTTTCCATCCCAAGTTTGCTGGAATTGTGTTGGATTACTGCATTCCTGAAAAGACCTAAGTCTATCATAGTTGATCAACACATAATCTGGTTTTGCTCACTTCACTCAGCAGCAGTCATGAAATTATTTGCTAAAAAAATGTTGAATTCCTCTGTAATCTTATGAATTTAAAAATATAATTCTGAGAAGGGGACTGTAGCTTTTACCAGGCTACTAAATAAACCATGATCTTAAAAAAAGAATAAAAACCCCGATTCAAAAATAAAGGGAAAGATCTTCTGACTTTTTATGTACAGACAATTCTTGGGATCATAGAAGTTCATATAGAATGGAGCTGGAGACATTATATCTGTCAATGGGCATACATAAGCACGCGCACATGCACACACACACACACACACACACACAAATACAGGATTAACTATGGTTCAGGATCATCACCTTTCCTTTCCAATTTTTGATGCATGTGAGTGCTATCTTGAGGGAGATAAATCATAAAATAAAAAAAGGGTATGTGAGGAATGTTGGGAAGTGGAAGTCAAGGGAGAGTAATGGGAAAGACTAATAACAAATATGTTAGTTTTGCCATGATAGTTGTATTGGTGGGATTTATAATCTTTATCTATCTATCTATCTATCTATCTATCTATCTATCTATCTATAAAAGCTTAGATCCAGATTCAAAGTTAGAAAGTAACTGGGTTTAAGTCCCATTTCTGACTATATTGCTTGGCTATAAGCAATATATTAAGACTATATTATTAGTAAAATGTATCATTGGAGAGTTTCTACATTATAGAGACTTCCTTTCATGGGTAAAATCAGTTTCAGACAAAAAAGACTTTACAAATGGGGATGATAGCATTTGTAGTTCTAACCTTATAGAGTTTTGTGAGATTGAAAGGAAATAATGCATATAAAGTATTTGCAGGCCTTAAAGTGATATGCAAATGTAAACAAATATTAGTAGAAGTTGTACCAACCACTTTCTTACCTAATGGGATGCTTAGCCATGGGGAAGGGGGAGGGGTAGAAATGGATGAAGGGATCAAGCACAGGATTAAAATTATAGATCATAAATTTAGTTTTGGAAGGGACCCCAAAGGTCATTTAATCTGTTCTCTCATTATAGATGAGGAATTTGAGATCCAAAGGAGTGGAGTCTTATCCAAGGTCACATTGGCAGCAAAGAGAAGAGCCAGGATTTAATCCTCTGACTCCAACTCCAGCACTGACTATACTGTGTCACATTGCCTCATTCTAAATTAGAATGCCCCTTGGAGCCTGAGGGCTATTTTGCATTTCATGTTCCTCAGCGGTTTACATGGTGCCTGTCCTAATAGCAAGCTCTTAATAAGTGCTTGTTTTTTAAATTTATTTTTAATTAAAATTTTTTTTTAATTAAAGCTTTTTATTTTCCAAACATAAGCATGCATGATTTTTCAACATTAACCCTTACAAAATCTTGTGTTCCATTCTTCCCTTCTTCCCCCCTCCCCTCCTCTAGATGGCAAATAATCTATGTTAAACATGGTAAAAATATATGTTAAATTCAACATATGCATACATATTTACACAATTATCTTGCTGCACAAGAAAAATGAAATCAAAACCAGAAAAAATAGAAAGAAAATAAAATACAAGCAAGCAACAACAAAAAAAGGGAAAATACTATGTTGTGATCCACACTCAGTTTCCACAGTTATCTTTCTGGGTGTAGATGGCTCTCTTCATCACAAAATCATGGGAACTGGCCTGAATCATTGTTGAAAAGATCCATGTCCATCAGAATTGATCATCGTGTAATCTTGTTGTTGCCATGTACAATGATCTCCTGGTTCTGCTCTTTTCACTTAGCATCAGTTCATATGTCTCTCTAGTCTCTGAAATAATCCTACTGATCGTTTCTTACAGAACAATATTCCATAACATTCATATACCACAATTTATTCAGTCATTCTCCAACTGATGGGCATGCACTCAGTTTCCAGTTTCTTGCCACTATAAAAAGGGCTGCCATAAACATTAACAAATACTTGTTAATTGCAGCACCCATGGACAGCTCTGTTCTTTCAGAAATCAGCACATTAAAAAAACAACAACAACATACTTTTTGTATGTTTTCACTCAATTCTTTTTTGTTGACAAAGATACATCAAATATTTGATTTATGTATTAAAAAAATACAGTAGGCTGTTTTTGTAGCTTGCACTTTTAAGAGTGTTTGGATAACCAAGAATTTTGATAATGAATTTAGCCTAACTATATTAGATTTTTCTTACTTATACAAAATGAGGTATGAATGTGTGTATGCATTTAAGAATACATGACAGACAAGTTTTTTTGACGGGGGAGCAAGAAGTAGGAAATACATGTTTTGTTGTTAAAACATGAATTTTTCAGTTTCCATAGAATATAGTCATGACATTTTAGAACTGAATTAGTAAAGGCTAGTTAAAATATTGACTATTTTGACATGATATAAGAAACTGAGTAAATAGTATGAATCATGCAACTGTAATATTATGCATTATTGTCAGCACATTCTCCTAATCACTGATTCTGGCTGGTTTAAATTACCAGTCATTTGATCTCTGTCAAATGTAAGAGGAAAGTTTTCATCTGTAACTTGCATAGTCAAACCCATGTGCCAGGAAGCTTAGAACAATTACACAATATTTGACTTTTTAAAATTTTACTCACCAATTGAGGGCCAGGGGCATGGAAATCTGTCTATTAATATAAAAAGTAAAGTTTTTCATTTCATATAGTTACTGAAAAGGGAGAGCAGACTGAAAGAGAGTGTCAGAAGCAAAACACTGGTAGGGAGGGAAAAGGGAAAAAGAGAGAGAAGAGTATAACCTGGGAAAAATAGGATGATAGGAAAGCCAGAATTAGTAATTTTAACTATAAATGGGAGGAACTCTCACATAAAACAGAAGCAGAGAGCAGAGCAAATTAAAAGCCAGAATCCTACTATGTTATTTAAAAGAAACACATTTGAAGCAGAGATACATACAGAGAAAAGGTGAAAGGCCAGAGTATATAGATTTTTTCTTTTTTTAATTAAAAAAATTATTTATTTTTAAAACACATTGCTTTATGAATCATGTTGAGAGAGAAAAATCAGAACAAAAGGGAAAAAAACATTGGAGAGAAAGAAAAAAAAATAGAAGAAGTAAACGTAGCATGTGTTGATTTCCATTTTATCAATAGTTCTTCCTCTGAATGCAGATGGCATTTTCTATCCAAAGTCTGTTGGGATTGCCTTAGATCACTGAACCACTGAGAAGAACCTAATTTTTCCTTAGCTGATCATCGAACATTCTGAGCATATAGTTTTCTGGAAACCGTCAAGAAGAGGGAAAAACTTCTCAGTAGTTAATACTTAAATCAAATTAAGGTTTCATAGTGACAGTTAATTTGTTTCCTTTAAGCAGTAGGTGATGTTGAATTTGGATGTATTTTTGATTTTGTTTTCTTAATTTATACTATGCCTGTGATGAGACCCTATCAAATAGAGCACTAAAGAGTTTTCTCATTAACAAGAGTTTTTCATATTGTAGTCTTAATAACTTGTGCTATGTTTCAGGATCAAATATTCAGAATGAATGTGAAAGGACTGAACATTTTCTTTCCAGATTCCATCACAGCAGGACTCCAGCTGTAACTACCAACGTGGAATGGGAGGAGGGGGAGGGGCTGGGAGACCAGGTCTAAGCTTCCTATTGTTCTAAGAGCTTATCTCAGTTCAGCTGCTCTAAATTTCAGTCACTCCAATCTCTTTCTTTGTGTTTTCTAAGCCCTCAGGGATGGAAGCTCCACCTAGAAACCTCCAAACCTAATACAAAAGAAATATATCTATTTAATTCTAATTTATGGCTTCCTAAAATGTGATTCTGTTGCAAGTTTCTCAAGAGTTAACTGAATATACCATTCCACTTCACTCTATTCTAAAATGTAAAACTCACTTTACATCATCAGCCTTTCTTTGTTCCCCACTTTTCCCTTATCATGGAGACTCAAATCAATGAAGACTTAAAAAAAATCTCTTTTATTGATATCTTTTGTTTACACATTAGTCATTTCTGAATATACCCCTGCTTTTTCTTCCCTCTACCTGTTGAACTTGGCTTTATTATTTTTTTTAAAAGAGAGTTAAAACAAAATCAATCAATGCAGTGAATACATTCGACAGTGAATGCAACATTGTGTTATTAGAATCCTTGTCTTTCTGCCAAGGAAAAGAGGTTTGTTTCCTCATGTGTTCTCCAGAACCATTATTTGTCTTTCATTAACTCAGAGTTTAGCTTCTTTTTAGTGAGCTTTTCTTACGTATTGCTGCAGCCTTTGTATATATTGTTTATTGAAGTTCATACACATATCCTCAGGTTTCTTTGGTTTCTTCATGTGACATAAAGTTCAAGCCTACAATCTGCCTAAGACTCGACTCATTGGCTGAGAGAATGATTACTTGATGCTCTGTACCTAAGTGAAGAGTGGTGTTGATGAGTGCTAGGATGAGGAAAGTTTTTATAAGAAGTTGTTATATATGAGTCGATGCATTGATTATGTCCACATTTCCAGTGAGCCAGATTAGAGACAATGGAAAATTTCTGCTTGGGTAAGATTGAGGACTCTTTCAATTGAGTTGACATATCTCACTCCAAGTAGGAGAGCTTATTCTTTGGATGTATTTTTGATATATGCTAATTTCTATATAACAGCTCTGCTTTCTGTTAGCTATCAATTTGGATTTCATTCTCCAGAAGGAAGATGTGGAGGAATCAATGCCATGACAAGCAAGTGAATTTCATTTAAGTGAGGGAGGGCTGTGCAAAGCCATTAGCAGCCCCACTGTTTCCTCTGGAGCCATCTGGATCCAACTTTTAAACTTTTTTTTTTTATTATAGCTTTTTATTTACAAGTTATATGGATGGATAATTTTACAGCATCGACAATTGCCAAACCTTGTTCAAATTTTTCCCCTCCTTTCCCCTACCCCCTCCCTCAGATGGCAGGTTGACTAATACATGTTAAATATGTTAAAGTATAAATTAAATACAATAATGTCCAAACAGTTATTTTGTTGTACAAAAAGAATTGGACTTTGAAATAGTATACAATTAGCCTGTGAAGGAAATCAAAAATGCAGGCGGACAAAAATAGAGGGATTGGGAATTCTATGTAGTGGTTCATATCATCTCCCAGAATTCTTTTGCTGGGTGTAGCTGGTTCAATTCATTACTGCTCTATTGGAACTGCTTTGGTTCATCTCATTGTTGAAGAGGGGCCCTGTCCATCAGAACTGATCATCATATAGTATTGTTGTTGAAGTATATAATGATCTCCTGATCCTACTCATTTCACCCAGCATCAGTTCGTGTAAGTCTCTCCAGGACTTTCTGAAATCTTCCTGCTGGTCATTTCTTACAGAACAATAATATTCCATAATATTCACATACCACAATTTATTCAGCCATTCTCCAGTTGATGGGCATCCACTCAGTTTCCAGTTTCTGGCCACTACAAAGAGGGTTGCTGTGAACATTAGTGCACATATAGGTCTCTTTCCCTTCTTTAAGATCTCTATGGGGTATAAGCCCAGTAGTAATACTGCTGGATCAAAGAGTATGCACAGCTTGATAACTTTTTGAGCATCAACTTTTAAACTTTTAGCTTAAAAAAGCTAAGCTCTCCCACTGCATCTAGGGCCATCTCCAATCATCCTGGCCCATATCTTGCCACTGGACCCAGATGACTCCAGAGGAGCCTGTGGCCAGTACAGCCCTTCCTCACTTAAACTCAATTCACTTGCATGTCATAGTATCACCTCCCAGATGTCATGGTCCTCTTCCAGAATGAAGGACAAACAACAACATCCATTTGGACAAGTGGATTTATTTGTTATTCACTTTCTGATAATCTATGTATTGGGCATTCAGTGGGAAGAGAGTCAAGTCATTGGATAGGATTTGGGTTACTCCTTCTGTATTAAGGCATGTACATCAGCAGAGAAGCATGAAACCAACATTTCCTTTAGGCTAAGCAATATTTAAAGGGATAGCTGGACATCATAATGCTGATCTGGTGTCTCCTCTCAGAGGAGAACAGATAAGTTTCATAGCTCCAATTTCATGCTCTTCTCCAGACAGAAATCAGTCTTTTTTGGAAGGGGGTGCTGGAAATCTTAATCATATCTATTTTTTTCCATCTAGTTTTTAAGTAAACCAGCATGGATATGCATAATGTATAAAATCATCATATGCATAAATTACAAGCACATTCTTTTCTTTTTTTTAACTGCATAATAAGTTATACATATATTCACATGCCACAACCATTTCTCAAATAATAGACACTCACTTCAGCTATTTCTGAAATGGAAGATACACATTTTGTTTTCAATGCTTTACTACAAGTTTACTGCTATGAATTAGATCGGGTCTTTTTGCCCTTGACTTTGACCTCTTTGGAGTACATATGCCCAGGAGCAGGGCCTCTGGATCTAAGGGTAAGAGTACTTTAGTTATTTTCTTGACATTGTTCCAAGTTGTTTTCTAGAATGATTTGACAAATTCATGGCTCTAGCAACATTCCATTAATCTTTCCATAGCTTCTCCACACATTGATTGTTTCCTCTTTTTAGGGCTCAGTTTGGCAAAATAGGAATAACAATAAAGAAAAAAAGGAGAAACAACTGAAGCAAAACAAGTATCTAGGGTAGAATATTTCTCCATTTTATTGGACTCAGTTTTAGTTTTTTTCTTTTCTTTTCTTTTTTTTTTTTTTTGAGATTTAAGTGACTTGGAGTCACACAGTTATTAAGTATCTGAGACTAAATTTGAAATTAGGTCCCTCTGACTCCAGTTAGTGGATAGAGTCAGTGACCTCTCCACTGTGCCACCTAATGCCTGAAGGCATAATTTTAAGGACACTTAGAGGACAATATTCAAGACATCTTAAGAGAAGATACCAGATGCTTCTAAAAAAATGATAGTCATTATTATTGAAAAAAGGTAATCAAAGAAAATGTGTGTAATTGCTTATAAATATGCCTACTTTCCTTTTTCTACAAAAAAGCTTAATGAGAAAAATGCACATGTACATCCTTGATGGGTTTTGAGAGGAAACAGGAAAAATTTCACAGATGATAGTCTATAGCAGATCACATTTTTAGACTTAAACAGTTGACTGGATTGTCAAGAATACACAATCCCCCTGAACTCATTTTTTGAAAATATTGCCAAATTATCCCACATATATCTTATTTGTATACTGTGGTTTGCATGTGGTCTCTCCTATTAGATTGTGAATACCTTAAAAGCTTTGCCTTTCTCTGTATTCCCAGCATTTCTCATAGTGCCTGGTACATAGCCAGTACCTAATAAATTTTTATTGACTGACTGACTGACCCTAATGGAGACAGTCCAAGAACCTAAAACCTAAGAGCCTTGGGAATAACTATGCCTCCAGGACATCAAATTTGCTTCAAGTTCAGTTCACTGAAAGAATTCAACTCTCACTAAATGAAGAAATCTTTGTGGACAAGGGACCCCCCTTCCTTATCCCCAACAGCAACAAATGCTGGCCAGCTGCCACTAGCAGGTGGTAAAGCAGGAGCTGTGTGGGGTGAGAGCCCCACCCCACTTCCAATCCTGCTTTCAGTTTATTCCACCTCAGCCATTGTCTGGAGAGGCAACTCCTACGTGCTCAGCCATCCCCACCAACTGCCAACCAACTGTCACCCCCACTGGGAAGACAGGCCAACTTAGCTGAAGCAGTAGAGTTGTAAAGAAGAGACAGAGGCAGTTTGTGACAGATCAAACCATCATAACCTTGAAAACTATCTCCCCTAAGATCCCAGTGAAGTCAGCCCACTACTCCAAAATCCAGAGCCTTTGGAATAGCAATGCTTCCCAAAGCAGTGTCAAATGTTTCAATATCAGAGATCAATATGATTTTATTAGTAGAAATAATATTAAGGAAAATTCACTAGCATTTGCTTTGAGAATATACTCTAAGGGCAGATTAATCCATCTGACTTGGAGCTGAAATCTTTCCTAAGTGTTATTTCCCCCCATTAGAAAGTAAGTTTCTCAAGAGCAGGGACTGTCTTATTTTTTTACTTCCCCAGTGTTTTGTACATAGTAAGCACACAAAAAAGGCTTCATTCATTCACTCATTCATGATGAAGTATTGTAGGTACACTTATTCACAGATGACATTGTGCTGATTGTTCCAAGCCCCAGAATATTGTAGAATCTCCTAAATTAAATTAATAATATCCACAAGGGAACAAGTCAAGTGGACAATAATCTAAATTATGACATATAGTTGGATAGACATAGCTAAGTCCTATAAATAAGTTCTCAATTGTAAAATCCTCACATTAAAATATAACAACTTTGTAAGTGAAAAAAGTCCTAATACATTATTTACAAAACTTTTAATATTTTTCTCATTTTGAGCTTTTATCCCACAAATGGCAATTGTTTTTCATTTTAAGGAGCAATGAGGAGCTATTAGAGGAAAAAAAAAACTAAAAAGAAATAGTACTAATGAACTTAAAAAAAAAACTAATTAATACATAGTTTGGGACCATTAACTTGATTGAAGGCCAGTGTTGGATGTCAGTCATAGCCGCTATGTCACTGTGGTTCTCAAAGTATGGTCTAGAGAATCCTGGGGATCTCTGAAACCCTTTTAGAGGGTCTACAAATTCAAAAATAGTTTTTATTTCCAATATGGTAAATGTCTATAAATATAATCTAGATAAACAAAAACGCTTTGGAGAGATCCTCAATAATTTTTAATAGAATAAATATACTGAAAACAAAAGTTTGAGGACTCATAGGTTTAGCCCTTACATAGGTCAGCTAACTTCTTTTACTTAGTTCAGTCTTTAGATCATATCCTTCATCCCACCTATCTTCAAAATTGTTAGTCAAAAGTGGGATAATTTGGACAGCTCAGTACAAACTTACTGTTCTTATTGGAAAAACAGTGGAAAACACATATGCTACTGACTGCAATTCTGTGAAATTATCATTGTAGATAGAGTATTGTAACTGGACAATTTGCATCTGAAAAACTAGAACTTGCTTCCTCTGAATATATGTGACCAAAGCTAAAGTTTTTGCACTGTGGAAGTTATTAGAACAAAAACAAATAGACAATAACAAAAGTTTTACTTCAGCTAAATCTGGTGTTTTGTAAAAAATATCATCCATATGTCTGTTTCACTCTAGGAGGGGTGAGTTCTAGTGCTGGTGAAATGAGCAGAATTTAGTGTTCCCTTAGAGGAGCATGTTACAAAAATCATTAATTGTGGGGACATAAAGTTTGCTTAGTTCTTGCTTTGCCAATCTGAGGAGAGATGTTAGAAGTACCTTTAGCTCAGTTGCCTAAGGATTGGATCATCCTGAAGGACTACTCTGTGAGTGCTACAGGAAATCTAACCTTCCTTCTCATTAGCCTCCTCCCGCAACAGAGATAAAGTGAAAGTAAACTGGAGCCTGGAAAATTACCAGTTTTCTTCCTAATTGCTCCAAACAGAATAAGGGTTGAAGACTTAGATGCTATGCTTCATTTTCTTATTCAGTGTGCCTGTTTAGATACACTTTTCTCCTTTATAAAGCTTTTTGCTAGAACATAATTTCCATATGATTCCTTCTCTGAAAAAAATCACTTTTACTACTCATGATTTTGTAATTATTGATTGTTTGCTTGAATTTCTCTAAAAGCCAAAAGCAGCTAAGGAAGATTCATCTGTTTCCAAGGGAAAGAAAAATTGACAACTCCATTTAATTTACAATTCTGTTTTTGCTTTTCTGAAATGAGCTGGTTACATTTCTAAGAAGGCAAAGCAGTCTCCCACAATTCTGGTTCGATTGATTTTTCTGAGGAGGACCCAAGAGGCCATTTTTCTCAGTGATATTTCCCTCATCAATATTCTGAGAAACTTTATTTTGAACAGTGAAGAGTGTATCAATGTCATTTTGGAAAATGTATAATCTAATCCCTTTAATCTTCCTTCTGTTGAGGGTATTACTATCCTTCAAGCATCCAATTTTACTACCCAGAAGTCATTTTTTATTCCCTCCCCGCTTCCTTTTTTGTCCCATTTCCCTTTATTTCTGCCCTTCTTCTTTCACCTGGTTCCCTAATTTGTCTCTCTGCTTCCAGGCCCTCATTTCTCAATCCATCCACAGGTTGATAGTGAAATTCCTAAAAAACAGGTTTAACCAGGTCATTCCTGCTCATGAGCCCAGAGAAGCACCATCTTGCTTTTTGTTCCATTTCATTAGAGGAAAACAACACATCTATAAATAAATAAATAAATAAAAATAACATGGCTTGTTTAGTCTTTAAAGGACTTGACAATCTTGACTTCATGTAAGGTCTCTAGGCTTATTGCACATTATTCCCTCCTTTCTCTTGCCTATGCTCCAGCCAAACTGCATTAGCTTCCTGTTCTCCACATACAACATTTCATCTTCTATGTCTGTGCCTTTGCATACATACATAGGCTGTCTTAGAATGCTCCCTTTCTTCTTCATCTTCATCTCTTAGAACCTTAAGGTTCAGTTCTAAGGCCTTTTCCTTTGGGATGCCAATCCTGTCCTCCAAGTTTATAGTGCCTTTCCCCTCTCCAAACCCTATATCAACATAAAAATAACATATACAACCCTTATATCCCCACAAAGGACTTAATAATATTTTAAAGGACTCTTCAAATGGAACATTAAACTGTACCCACCTCACAGTACTAGTGTCTGTATCCTATCTAAATTTATAATTACATTTTCTTTCTTCTAGTTTCAATTAAATGTTCAAACTGGCCTCAGACACTTAACAAACATTTCCTAGCTGTGTAACTCTGGGCAGGTCAGTTAACCCCAATTGCCTCACCAAAAAAAAAAAAAAAAAAAAAAGGAATAAAAAGAGAATTAAAAAGAATTGAAAGCATATTTCCAAATTGCTTTCCAGAATTCAGGATGGCATATTTTTGTTCTCATCAGATTAGAATTGGGATTATCTATACAGGTTTTATATACCTTAAGACATAGGTTTAAGTTTTGTTCCTAAAATATGACTCTGGACAAATTGCTTAATCTATTCTATGCCCTGGGAACTCACTAGAAGTTTCCATTACAGAATTAGATGAAAAAAAAAAAGTAGGCATTCAAATATTTAAAGTATGGGTGATCATAGCATTGTAGGTTTTACAGCTTGATGAGAAAGAGGTGAAATTCAGAGAAATGATTGGTTAGGCATCTGAGTTAGGATTTGAATTTAGGTCTTTCTGACCACAAGTCTAGTATCCTATCTATGATATTGTGAAAAATTGGGCTTTCTACGGAAACTGATGATGTAAACAATCAGGAGAAAGGTTAGCCTATGGCAGATCAAACTGCTTGAAAGCACACTCTGTTCCCTCCCTCACTTTCCCCCAAGAAAGAAACATTTGGTATGAGGTCTGATACCATGTGTAGTTAGCATTTTTTTTTTTTGTTTGTTTGCAAAAACTCTTAAATTTTTGGTACTCAAAAGACCAATACAAAAGCAAAAGATATCAGTAATATAGAAATATAACTTTCTTATTTCTGTTCTTAACTGTTACAGGAACTACATGGACTACTACAAGGCTTGTATTACATAGAGAAGTCTTATAGAAAAGATTATCATCTTCTCTTTCTATCAACCCCCCATAATAATGAAATAGTTCTCAAATTTTAATTCGTTAAGGGGACTATGGCTTGAACGTGTTGAGTCAACACATCCTTTGGACCGGCAGATGCAGAGGTGAGATTTGCATCTAATTGAATCAACACTGTATCTTGGCTGAATATTTTTCCCAATTTATGGTTAAGAAAACTTCTTTTGTTAAGTATTATATGATCCATGACTCTCATTTTGTTTCAATTCTGAGTCTACACCACTAGACTAGTCTGAGATCCAGAACTTCAACCCCATGGTTATTCTTAACCATGGATAGTTAGATTTAAGCAATAAGGCCTATGGCTTTTAGTTCACAGTACTTAAGAAGAATATTAAAAGGCAATTTGAAAAACTTTAGATATAGTTGAAGCATAGAATTCCATTGATCAAAAAAAAATTACAGTATATTCATAAACTAGGATACACTGAAATTAAAAAAAAATACATAGCTAATGATTTGTGTGTGAGCTTTTAAGGATCCTATCTGAAAAGGATCACATTTGACTAGAAACCTTGAAAGAAGTGGCATAAAAGATGCAATGAATAATGTGACCAGAAAATGATGAACTGGGCTATATACTATGATTGATAAGGAATCTCTGATGAATAGTTTCTGTGCTTCACTTCTCCCCTGCCACATAAGACATGCAGAGTGCTTATGGACCCTGTATCAACGGTTTGCTAGGTGAATGGACAAGAATTCAGTATGATGGGGAGATACAGATGGGGTGTGATCTGCTTCCCTGAAAGGAATTCCTACAGAGATGAAATCACAGATCTATCTTAATATTAAAGAACGATATAGCAGAGTAAAAAAAAAATATGTTCTTGTTTCAAGATAACTTTTTAGAGAAAAAATGTGCTTATGTCATATCATCCCTTTTAAAAATGATTATGGTAGGGCATCCAAGTGGCACAGTAGATAGAGCAGCAACCCTGAAGTCAGAAGGACCTGAGTTCAAATCTGATCTCAGACACTTAACATTTCCTAGCTGTGAACCTGGATAAGTCACTTAATCTTAATTGCCTCAGGAAAAAAAAAAAAAAAAAGAGTATGTTATTAATTTTGAAAACAAAACATTTTAGTTTTATGGAGTAAGAAAATACAAATCCTTATAAAAACTGTAAGATAACAGAACAGTCACATTTAATCTTCATTTTAATGACATAAAAAAGAAACACCACATGACAAATTAAAAGTATTTACAATAAATGCTGACTGAATAGGGTTTGAAAAATAAATTACATAAAATTGCACCCAACAGGTAACAAAAAAGTTATCCTAGACAAGATAAGCTAACAGGACTAACAGTTACAAAACATTAGCCAAAACCTAAATCAAATAAAAGTTATTTAAAGCATGCTTTGAAATTACTGGCTGAAAAGTTGGAAAAAATCCCTTTGTAAATCCCAGAGAGGTTGAATCCCAGAGACTAGAAGCAGCAGGACCTTTCCTGGGATGATTTGGGTCTTTAAAAACTACCTTTACTTTGAATTGCAAAGAGAAGCGCAAGTTAAGCCTCCTAGAGGAATGAAGATGTGTTCTGTCTTTGTAATAGTTCAAGAAGCAGGCACCTATATTTGGAACCAGAAGAAACAGTGGCACAGACAGCTGGTCCCAAGTATGGTTCGTGGGATGATTTAAGAATGAGCAGGAATCTAAATCTGTGTTGCAGACTATATGACAACTCAGAATTCAATTTGCTGAGCAGAGTGGGTGGAAGTTACCTCAAATACATACACAGAAGTTGAGATTTCCCCCAGCCCTGGCTGCTCTGAAAGTGCAGTTTCATCAGTCAGTTAAGAGCTACATAATGAGAACTCTATCTAAGCAATGGCACTGAGCTATTACTGGCAAATCTTGGTCTATGTGGCAATGGGTGGCCTCTGCACCCCAAGAGCCAGAGGAGAAACATTTAGGTAAAAACGGTCTGTTGGTGAAAATGAAGCTGCCCTTGCCACAAGCCATCTGACCAAGAGTAAACTCCATGAAGGCAACAACCCTCCCTTCTTATCTCTCCAGGGAGCTGCCCGAGGTTTTACACACAGTGGACCCTTAAGACATTTTGAATTGTATTAGACCAATTACTAGGGCAGATTCTATGGATGCTAGCAGCACCATGGAAACATTAAATTTTCAGACCTGAGGGAGAGTAGATTAAAAATAGCTCTGACTTAGAGAACATGTTGTGCTATCCTCACAATAACTCTGTGAGGTAAAAAATGCAAGTACTTGTGTTTTTACAAATGAGGAAACTGAGACCCCAAAAAGTTATGCGACTCATCTAAAGTCACAAAAGCTTATAAATGGTAAAGCTGGGCTAGAACTGGGTGAAGTGTGTTCATGAGAGAAGTTTAGATAAGAACAAGTCCTTACTGATACCTGAGAATCTCCATTCGACTTGTGGAAAGGTATAAAGTTCACTTTAGCTAATTCTCCTAAGTGTATAGCTCTCTAAAAAGAAATAAATAGCACACTTCTATTTGATGTTTTTTGACTTTTTTTTGATGATCCTGAATTACTATGCATAATTATTTTCTTATAGCTGTGTATCTGAAGCTAAATTACAACTTCCAGCCTATGCTTTTCTCACTATAAATGATTAAAAATATTAAATTACACACACACACACAAAATCAAGTAGTGACATTTCATAATTTCAAGTCTTAAAAGTATATAAGTACATTTTTTGGTGGAATTTTTAAGCATTCAAATATCAAAGGCACTTTTAGGTTACATGATGATAAAAATGAATCAAGAGAGTAGCTTTTTCCATGGTTCTTTTAGTTTAGATGCCTGTGATAACCATGTAAAGCCCAGTCTTGCACTTCACCCTTGGAGAAAGCTGTGAAGAAAAGTGCTCCAAACACATCAATACCAGCAGCAATGTAGAACACCATCTGCCATTCTTCCACTGTGTTCTGTAAAAGGAAAAAAAAAAAAAAAAAAGGAATTCAAAACACTATTATTAAATGCAATCTCTGGAATCTGGGATTGTTAGTGTAAGGGAGTTGATTTCTGAGCTGGAGTTAGGAAGGGGTAGAGGAAAGGCAGAGGAAAATAATCACTAGACATCAAACTATAAAGTTTTACCCATTTGATCATTTTCTGAGATGTGAGCCAAAAAAAAAAGGGGTGGGGTGGGGTCGGGTACTTTAAATAGTTAAGTCCTAGGCAATTTAACAGGGGAAGAGAATTGAGGCTCTGGAATGCTTTGTGGAAGAGAATCCTGGCTGACCGGTTGGGGGAGGGGAGTGAAAGGACATGAATAAGCTTTCAAAGACTTTCTCAAAGTCCTAACACATGAACCAATATTAGCTTTCATAGATCCCAACCAGTCATCTGTTCTGCATAGAGATGCCAGTCTGGAATGCTTAAGAACAGTCCTGTATCAAGAGAGTATAAGTCACCAGAAACTAGTTTCATTTACCCATAGAGTAAGGAACCACAGTAAAACTATCCACTAATAATAATTGTTGACTTGGAAATGTGTGTCACTCAGAAATCCAAAGACTTTCGAGTGAAATTGCAAATGTGAACAAACAACAATCTTCTGAGAGCCTAGCTAGGGCCAAGTTAGAAGCAGATTGCCCGAGATGGGCAGCAGCATGAGCCAACTATAACTCAGCAAATATTACTAGACAAGGAAGACTAATGTGTGCATGCAGATGTTCTGTACACAAAACTCTGAAATTAAGAGTGAAATCTAAGTAAGAGTGAAATCTATGTCCTAACAGAGAGAGGATAGTGCAGGAAGGAGCGACACCCAAGAAGCTCAATTCCAAGCAAATGACAGTGTAGCTTAAGATTTTGGGACTTCTACTAGACAACGTTGCAGCTGCATTTGGGAATTTGTTTCACTGACCTCATTTTCTCTGCCTGAGTTGGGTATAAATGACTGGCAGTGAAAGGATTTAAGTTCCAGTCCCCTGAAGCCACCCGGCTACTGAGACAATGACAAAAGTTGAGGTTGTGGCTGCCACAAATGCCATGTAAAGCAGTGGGTGCTGCTCAGAGCATGAAAGCCTTACATGCTGACTTTGGATATATATAAGAGATAGGAACATATATCTTGAGAAGAAATGATTCTTGAGGGAGAGTGATGGAGGTAGTAAGAAACATATTTTATTGGTGCAAAATGGCTGCAAACTTCATGATAGGCAAAGAAAAAAATTTCAATTTTTGCTCCCATATTTGGAGCTATCTATAAATGCTTGCAAAACTTCTAAACTTTTTTGCAAGCATTTATAGACAGCTCCAAATTTGGGAGCATTATTCTATTAGGGGATAGTGGGAACATAAAAAGGCATGAAAAAAATATCAAAACTAGGAGCTAAAATATTGTGGGAAAAGTATGGTCTTTCCTGTAAAAATTCATTTGGACCAGTGTTAGGCATATACCCCAAGGAGATCATTGCTAAAGATAAAGGTTACACATATAACAAAAGATTTATAGCAGAACCTTTTGTTTTAGTAAAGAACAGGGGAAAAAAAAGCAGATGCCCATAAATTGAAAAATGGGTAACCTAATCGTGGTTCATGAATACAATGAAATATTGTAATGATTTAAGAAATTACAAAAATGATGACTACAGAGAAGCATGGAAAGATTTATATGACGTGATACAAAATGAAAGAGAGTTGGGAAAAAAATATACATTACAACAATGTAAATGGAAAGAACAACTATCATAAAATGAGTGAAACAGAATGTTGTGAAATTACAAAATATAAGCTTGATCTCAAAGAAGAGATATGAGAAGATACTTCTTCCCACTTCTTTGCAAAAGATGATGTTCAAGGATGTGGAATATTACATATAACATGAGACTTTTTGGATATGCTGATCAGTATTATTGATTTTTCTTCTTGCCTTTAAGAAAAAATTATTTGTTATGAGGAATAGTTCTCTGGAATGAGGGAAGAAAAGTGATGCAGGAATAAATTTAGGTGATGTAAAAACAAAAGATATAAAAACAAATTACCTCTTTTATAAAGTTTAGTGGTCCAAACTCCACTAAATTTTTTGATAATTTGCTCAGTTTGGGGACAATTCCCCTCCCCCCTCCAAATTTAATAGTTTAAATTCAGTCAGAATTGAATAAGCAATGAGGAGAAAAAGCAGGGAGAAGAGGAAAGAATTAGGGCAGAGTGAGCTAAAATAGAAAAATGTGAACAATACAAGGGAGAGAAACAGGAACACTACTGAAAAGTCACACTGGTTTGAAATGAAATGAATGTTTTGTCAAAAAGAAATCCTAAAAGTTCATCTTAAATGTGTTGTGAGTGAGTAATCAGAGAGGCAGGTGTGGTGCAGTAGCACCAGAAGAAAAGGGAATAAATCAATGATTATTTATTCTACTAGAATACTGTTTAAGGCAGCTTCTCAGAATTCCTAAGACAAAGCTGCTCTGTTTAACCTACAGCACAAAATAATACTTCAGTGTTACTTTGAGGCAATGGGTGGTTTACAAACCAGTCAATTCATCAATTGTACTGTAATTCCCACACAGCTTCCAGTTTTGAAGATGAAAATTCTACTAGTGACTTTAAAATGTTTTATTTTATAATAATTGTACCATAAACACACTTTGAATTTCAATTATATACTTATAAAAAGATTCAACAATAATAAACTTTGTAAATATGACCACTCTCAAAATAACATGATAACTACTAATGATACAGAGGAAAAACAACGGTCCCTACCTCCAAGGAAATTATAATCTAATGAGAGGGAGAAAGCATGCAAACAAATAAGTAGATATTAGGTACAATGTAATAATGATAAACAAGGGTCCCCCATAAAGTTTCAAAAGAAATCTGAAGGAGAATTCAATGTCATTGGGAAGTGGAAAGTAGTGAAGGCTTTGTGAGCCTGGAAGAACCAAAAAATCATTTCAACAGTCAGAGATGGAAGAGAGTGTATTCCAGATATGGGGGAAAGACTTTCATAAATGAAAGTAACTATGGAAAAGTGCACGATTAACTAGGAATGATAGTACTCTTGACTGGCTGAATACAAATGTACACGAAGTGGGGAAAAGATGAAATTAAATATCAAGCCAAGGAGTTTGGCTTTTATTTTGCAGGTAATAGGGAGCCACTGTATGTTTTTGAGCAAGGTAGTGTCAGGGTCAGACTTGTGTAAGAGAAAGATGATTTTGGAAAAAGATGCAAATGTAGTGTCAAGAATGCTAGGCCTAACAAAACTGTTTATAACTATTCTTGTGATACAGAAAGCAGTTTGAGGCCTATCAGTCCTGGTTCCTTCCTTTGATATCTCTTCTTTGGAAGTACTAATTTATATCAATTGGGAAACACACTGGCTGGCAGAATTAGAACTCAGTACCTCAGAATTACCCCCTAGAATCATGAGAGTAGTAGTAGTAGTAGTTACTGACCTCTGGGGATTCACTTTGAAAGTGACAGGTATTAAGACAGTCAGAGGGGGAGAAAGAGAGTGCTATAGAGCGTTGAGTGGCAATAACAAATAAAAAGTAAAAATTAAAGTGTTTTAAGTTCTTTTCTTGGTACATTTGAGGAAAGAGTAATATGTGTTATCATATCTTGACCCTGAAGTGCTTAAATAAAATTTAAAACATATATATTTTTCTCAAACGGTAGACTAGGAAATAAAATGGATGAAGAAAATGTGAGACCTGGAAGTTCTTAAATATATTTAAAAATGTATATATTTTTCTCAAACAGTAGAGTAGGAAATTAAAATGGAAGAGGAAAATGCAAGAACTATTTAACCATACCCATGACTAAATATCATGTATACAAAAATTACACACTGGTTTGTAAAAGACAATTCATCTTAAATATACAGATATATTTGTATTTAATTTTCTTACATTGGCCACTTAAAAAAGAGGAAACAGCATGATGGAAAAGGGATGTTTCACATTCTCCGGCCCTAATTAATATAACTGAAAGGATGTTCTACTCTTGCCATTTCTATCAAGTCAGCATGCCTCTGACAAAGTTAACCAAATATATAAACTAAACAATTTATAGATATCTATTAAATCAATCAATCAAAAGTATGTTAAAGATGCCAGAAACATCTTAGGCCACTGGATGAAATCAGATGAGGAAATATGCTTGAACTGGTTAAAAGATTTAGACATACTTTTAGGGCTAACAGATTCCTGAAGAAAAGCCATTTCAATAACTGCTTCCACTGTTACATTTTGAGGAACTAAATCCTTACACCTATAACCCAAAGCAGTAAAGGAGTTGGGAATAAGCCCAATAATTTAATAGAGATCTCTAGGATTATTTACACATGTTTTATACATTTGATTAAATAATTCTGCAACTCAAAGAAGTGTTCTATCTGATGATATAAGGGATAAAGCATCTTTTTAATTACATTAATTGGGACTAAGAATATCAAATACTTTTCTCAACAACAGTACTACTGAGAGAATGAAAAAGATTGAATTTAAACTGTTAGTTTACTGGCTTTTTTTAAAAGCATACCATACGTGTGAACTTGATCAGTTAACCTCAGCTCCTCATCTATGAAATGAGGGGACTGGAGAGAAAAGATATTTGCTAATTTTTTAAAAATAGTGGTATATGTGTTTGGGTCCCATAGATGTGGAATGTTGCATACATTTTCATATCAAGTTACTGTGTTATTAGTTTTATTAAACTGTTTTACTTTGATACAAGACACCTCATATTGAGGGGATAATCTATAAATGTTTATAATATAAACTATAAACAAATCAATAAAACTTAAAAACTGTTTTTGCTTTGACAAATGTACAAATATGTTTAGAAGAATTGTACATATTTAACCTATACTAGATTATTTACTATCTGGGGAAGGAGTTAGGGGAAAGGGAGGGAGAAAAATGTGGAATGCAAGGTTTTGCAAGAGTGAATGCTAAAAGTAAAGCTATTATTAAAAATAAATTAATAAAACAAAACAAAACTAAAAACCTTGTTTTGGCCTTTGCTCATATTCTTCCCTATTTTTGGAATGCCCTTTCCCCTAATGTATTAACTTGTTGAATTCCTAGTCATACTTTAAAACCCAATTCAAATATTGTCTTTTTTTTTTTATTAAACTCTCCTGGACTCACCTGGTAGTTAATGACCTTCTCCCTTAGGACAACATGGCAAATTTTGTTCTGCAATTTTCTGATTTGTTTACTCAATATTTTATGGTTATATACACACTTTCCATTAGATTATTAAATCCATGAAGGCAGGGATTGTATCTTATCTAACTTGCAATGTTTAATAAACATTAATCGAATGTTAACTAATACAAAAAATGTCACACAAATGTAATTATATAGGAGCTTCCCAGGCACAAAGTCTTTAACCATCTACTACTTAAAAAGCAATTAAACTATAAATATTCAATATAAATATTCATAAGTATTCATACTGAAGAATCAAAGTACACACTCAAAATACATTGTAATTAAAATATATTCAATTTTGAACTGTTTGTAATGTTTACTTACATTAGGTGTTAGACTTTTAGCAATGACTGGTCCAATCATTCCTGGAATAGTACCAAATGAATTTGTGATGCCTAGGAGGATACCAGCATACCTGTACAAACAATTATCATAGCAGTTTATTAGTTGATAATAACACTTTAAGTATCATTTTATTTTTTCAGATCATGAATATGAGATACTTCATTGAGATAATATGGAGGGAAACAGGCTTCTAGGGAATAGGGATGGATATTTTAAGTGAAGCATTTAATTCTGTTTTTTAATCAATAGCATTAAAATTAATAATTTAAAAATATCACATATTTATCAATTGTATACCCCTTCTTTTCTATTCTCCTAAAGGACCATCTTATAGTAAAAGACAGAAAAAACAAACAAGTTCATCAAAACTAAGTGATATAGCCAATTAATATACTAATATAATTTGAGGAAACGATGCCATAAAAGAATGCTATGTATTGGTCTACCTGCCATCTGTGGGAGAGGATGGGGGAAAGAGGAGGAAAATTGGAACAAAAAGTTTTGCAACTGTCAATGCTGAAAAATTACCATGCATATATCTTGTAAATAAAAAGCTATAATAAAAAAAAATAAAAACAAAACAAAACAAAACAAAAAAAGGATGCTAGATGGTGCATTGGATAAAGCACTTAGCTTCAGACACTAGCTGTGAAACCTTAGGCAAGTCATTTAACCCGTTTGCCTCAGTTTCCTCATCTGTAAAAGGAGCTCCAGAACGAAATGGCAAACCAGTCTTGTAGCTTTGCTAAGAAAATCCCAAATGGGCTCAACAAAGAAACCTAATTGAAAAATAATCAAACAACAATAAAAATGCTATAAAAATGATACTTTTAAAACAAGACTAAAAGTGTTCAATGGTGGAGTGAATAGAATACCTTAGAGTCAGTAAGAGCTATGTTTATATCTATCTCTGATACTTGTTAACTGCAAGACTGGCCAAGTCATTCAATCTCTTGCCATCTCTGTCAACTTTCTGTGATTTTGTTTCTACATCTATTATTCCTCTGAAGTTACTAAACAATTTTCTTATACATTTGTCATCATTAGGATGTTGGTTTTGGCATTTAATGAAATTCCAATTTGGATTACTAATTAGTAATATTTTGTAATTTGTAGTTTGTAAAAACTCATTATGGCTCTCTACAAGTTGCACTCGAAACAGTATGGTTTTTGAAGATTTTCATAACCTAAACTCATTTATTCTAATCCTTCCTGCTATTTCCAAGTCTCCCAAGTACTTCAAGCAAGTACAAAACATGCCATATGCATTTCAGCCAAGGTGCTCTTTTTGTTCTGCTTGGACTACCCTCCTACCTCCCTTTCTGCTTATCTAAATCCTATCTTTCAAAGCCCCAGCTACTATCTTTTCCAGGTAAGCCCTTTCCAATCATAACACTTCATAGTGATTTTTTTTCTCTTATCTGAATTCTCATATTGCACTGAAAATCAGTTCCACACTTAGCACTTGATTCTTTTTATTATTATTATTATTTTTTAATCATAAACTTATTTCAACTACTACAAGCCATCCAAAGATGTTTTTCCCAGCTCCTTTCCCAGGTCCTTCCTCCTGCTCAAACTCTGAGGCCTTGTGCAGGAAAGCCTAAGGTCTGTTTGTCATAATCATATTTTTACTTGTCATTCTATTAACTAATTAGGAAAGCAATCTTCATGTTTTTTTGGGGGAGAGGGGTTGGGAGAACCCTCCCATAATGAGCTCTGGAAGATTTCGTTTTTAATTTATTATAGATGGAGAGATGCATGGAGGGATTATTTACATTGCCAAAATCACAGATCCAATGTTTGGGCTTTAGAGTAGATATAAAAGTGTGAGCATCAATGTATTATGGCTTGTGAGAAAAAATGATAATTTGATACTTATTAGTAATATCTATAATAGTAGTATATCAATTTATCATTACTTATTAGTAATATAGGAATTCATTAAGCAGTTGGAGGTATCATGATGCTGAAAGGGAAAGGAAGAAAAAAATCTCCCCCTCCCCCATATGAATAAGCAAATAAATCATAATTTATTTTTCTGGTATGATGTTTTCAGTTGGGGGAAGATCTCTTATTTCTGAAAACTGTATTTAACAAAGATAGATGCACAGAAATGAACAATTTAAGTAAATTCCCTACGACTCAATGTCTACTATGCTAGGGAATTTTAATTAATATTCTGTCATATTATACTGGTTTTCTTTTTATTCCTTGTTGACTGATGTCTGTTAGTAATGTATAAAAGGACATTACTTACAAGTGTGCTGAACTGATCACAATATATTAACTTTTTTTTCCCTCCTCCACTGAAACAGGTGGGTATGTATTATAATGATGGTTAAAAAAAAAAAGGAGATGTAATTATTCAGATTTAGAAACAGTAAGGAAAGGATAGCACTCTCTCTTTAAAAAAACTACTTTTCTTTTTTAATTTTAAGATTATTTTTGTTGTTGTTGATATAATGTGGTATCATGTGGTCAGTTAGCCTGGCACTATGTGCCAGACACTATGCTAAGCACTAGCGATACAAAGAATGAAAAAAAGGGAGCCTTGAGGAACTCACATAATGTGGGAGATAATATGCAAATGACTATGCATAAATAAGATATATATATAGGATAAATCGGACAAAATCAATAGAAGAGAAGGCATTAGAATTAAGGGGATTAGGGGCAGGCTTCCTGCAGAAGGTAGATTTTAGCCAGAACTTGAAGAAAGCCAAGATAGCCAGGTGATAGAGAAGAGAAAGAATTTTAGGCATGGGGGACAGCCAGCCAGAGAAAATTCAAGAGTTTGGAGAGGTAATATATTATGTCACTGGATTGCAGGCTACTTCTATTATCCATTGGTAGATGATGCCAGGATGCTGGCAGTGTCAGAGGAAAGAAGGACTATACAAAAGATATTACAAAGGTAAAATCAATATAACTTGTCAATAGATTGGATGTGGGAGAGTAAGAGAGTGAAGAGTTGAGGGTGACACTTTAAGGCCTGGGTGACTGGGAGGATAGCTGTACCCTAGACTGTAATAGAGAAAAAAGGAAGGTTTTTGAGGAAAGATGAGTTCAATTTTACATATACTGAAATTAAGATGTCCCTGGGATAGTCAGTTAGAAATATCTAATAGTCAGTTGGATATATGAGACTGAAGTTAGTGAAGAATTCAGGGCTGGATAAGTAGATCTGAAAATCATTAACTTTGAGATAACTGAATTCATGGAAATTGGTGGGAAAACCAGGATAGAGTGTGACAAAAAATCTAGAGAGAAGAAAACTGGGGGGAAAAAGATGTTCATGTATTGGAAAATGGTACAAACTGATACATCTATGTATAAAATATTATGCTGCTGCAAGAAATCAATACAGAGAAAGAGGGAAAGACTCCCTTGAACTGATGCAAGAGTTAAATAAGCTTAGTCAAGAAAACAAAATATCCAATGATTGAAACAATGTAAAAAGAATGAACAGGCACAATAAAAAGTGAAAGGGATCATTACAAAATTATAAACATTACAAAGTTATGAAGAACAAGTGAGTGCAGCCCCAAAGAAAAGATGTAAGAATATGTTCTCACCCCCCTCTCCCCTCCCTTTGGTGGAGGTGGGAAATTCTTGGGTGTGGAATATTGCATATATTTTCAGACTTTTATAATGTGTTGATCAATTTTGCTGTCTTTTCCTTTTTTGTCTTTAAAAAAAATCCTTGTTATATAGAATGACTATAGGAAGATGGTAAGAAAAGGGGAAATTTTGGACAATGTTAAAAAAAAGCAATAAATATTTGTTTAAAAATATATATTTTACTGTTTCTATTCCCAAAGAACTTACAGTTTAGTAAAACTGAACAAAAACTTTAAGTTCAGGGAAGTTGTCTCAACAGTTCAACTAAATCTATTTTTAGGCAAGGCAGTTCAAGGATACTTGTCCAACACAATATCTCACTTAATATTTTATTTCCTTACATACTCTCTATCTATATAAATCTATACAATCTTGAGATTTTTATTCTCTAGCTTAAATAATTTGAATTATTAAATTTACTTAACTTAAAGAGATATGGGGAAGGAAAAAAAATCTAGCACAGCTGGAATGGATCCAGGTGTTAACATTTGACAATCTTACAATTTTCTATGTTCAAAACACTTAAGGTGTGATAATGAAACTATGGGGCACAGATTCTTCTCAGCACTCTAGTTTTAATACGTCTTAAATAAACCAAGCTGGCAGCACAGACTTTTTTTAAACGTAGTTAACATTTTGGCAATAGGTGGACACTGACTGTAACACTGCCAGAAGTTACAAGAGCCTGTTACTAAGTGTAAGTGTATGCTGTGAAATTCTCAATGTCAGCACCCAGAAGCTGGAGTATTTATATTTTGATTGGCCTAGAAGTGCAATGAAAGCATGATGCACTGCTGTGGGAA
Organism: Antechinus flavipes; assembly: GCF_016432865.1. Taxonomy (NCBI): domain Eukaryota; kingdom Metazoa; phylum Chordata; class Mammalia; order Dasyuromorphia; family Dasyuridae; genus Antechinus; species Antechinus flavipes. The sequence continues at coordinate 241,770,135 of NC_067401.1, forward strand.
AAAATGGATTACGGGGACTTCTGTGGAATTTCTACTTGTATTTCGTGGTATAAAGTTGAAATAACTTCTCTAAGATTCCCTTCATGTTGGTCAACAAAGCAGACATTTCAACAGCTGTAGAAAAAATACAGTAAAATTTTTATTAGCTAAAGGATATATGTATTTAGCTGTTATTTCCAAAGACTTAGAAATATATTTTTCTGGTCTTTTTTTTATTCAGAGGAATTATGGTTTTTAAAATAGTTTTAAACTTAATAAAAACATAATTGTAGTTATAAGAAAGGTATAATTCAATATTTTAAAAGACATCTTCTAATTCCAAAAAACTTGTATTGAACGATGTCATCCACATTCAGAGAAAGAACTATGGAGTCTGAATGCAAATCAAAGCATAATATTTTCACTTTTTATTATTTATATTTTCTTTCTTGTGGTTTTCCCCTTTGTTCTGATTCTTCTTTCACAATATGACTAATACAGAAATTTGTTTACCATGATTGTACATGTATACCTGGTACTGCATTGCTTGCTGCCATTGGTGGAGGGAAGGAAGGTGTAAAATTTGGAACTTAACATCTTACAAAAATGAATGCTGTAAACTATCTTTACATGTAATTGGAAAAAATTCAAATACTATTAAATGAAAAAAAAAAAAAAAAGACAAGTCTTCACTGATGTTGGGACTCTTTTCCACCAAGCTGTTTTTAGCCACTACGGATCTAGAAATCTAGTTCTACTTGCACCATCTAGCTGCCTCATTCAAGAATGGCTGTGGACAAAAGGATTCATCCCTGGGGGCCAGTCTTCTAAAGATAAGTCTCTATGTCCATTTTAATTGCTGTGACATATTTGGTTTGCATGATCTGTCCAGGATGTATACAGAATATATTTGCTCCGTAGGATCCTGTAACCAAAAATGCTATTGACTTTGTTTCCTCTTTTAGAATAAAAGTATATAAAAGTGATAACTTGCTGAGAGCAGGTCTACATATACAGAGCTATCCATACCTATACTGAGAAGGCAATGAATTATGATTTATCATCACCATCATCAATAACAATAAGCATCTACAAAATGCTTATTACTATTAGATGCTGTGTTAATTTCTGGAAATACAAAGAAAATCAAAAACACAGTCCAGGCTCTCAAAGAGCTCATATTTTCTAAAGGAGGAAAGAACATAGAAACAATTATATACCTCCAAGATCTAAATAATTTTGATAGAAGGTAACCTTTGAGAGAAGGCACAAATGGGGGAGTACAATAAAATTAAGATCTAAGGATTTGAACTTAGTTTTAAAAGAAATCAAGGAAGCAAAGAAGGGGCAAAAAAGGAAAGCCAGTACAAGGGCAAAGAATTAAGAGATGCAATGTTGCGTGTGAGGAAGAGCAAAGAATGATGCAGAATCACAAAGTGAGTGCCTGGAGGACAATAAAGTGTAAAAAGACTGGAAAGGCAGGAAGGGGGCCAGATTGTGAAGGAATTTAAAAGCCAAATTGGATTTGTTAGTTTATTATTATTTGCACAGTGATACTCAATTTTCATATATTCCAATTCTGCTTCTACAACTCACTTCTTCATTGAAAGTTTTTCTCAGTTTCTATATTCTTAATATTTGTCACTTTTATAATATTTCATTACATTCAACCATTGATCTTGTGTATCAATATTGTTACTACAAAAAATGCTGCTATAAATATTTCTCTATATATCTTCCTCAGTGTTTTTTTGTTGGATCAAAGAGTAGGAACAGCTCAGTAACTTTTCAGGAATAATTCCAAATTGTTTTCTAGAATGATCAGAATAATTCATAACTATCAATGTTTTTATTTATATCTTCCCATTAGTCCCTCAAACACTTGCTGTTTTTTGTTTTCTATTATCTTTGCTAATGATTACTCTGAAGTGAAACCTTAGGGTTATTTCATGTGTATTTCTTTTATTATTAATGATTTGGGCATTCTTTCTCATATGATTGTTTTCTTTTTTGTTTTCCTTAGAAACCTCATATCTACTCTGTATATATGTAGTAAATACCTAGTTATCTGTCTACAATGATCTTCCCTTATTAGAAAGTAAGCTCCTTGAGGGGAAAGTCACATTTCTTGCTTTTCTTTATATTCCTAGTACTCAGAATCATGGCAGGCACATATCATATGCTTAAAAGATACTTCCTGATTGATAGACTGACTGAAAACTGCCCGTTTCCCTGTCTTTGACTATTTATCTATTGAGTAATGGCTCTTGTGCTTATGCATTTATCAGATATATCTGCTGCTAAGATTTTAAGGGAAGTTTTTTACAGGAGGTAGTTCCTGGTTTCACACTTAGGAAATGGATTCTAAAAGGTGCGGAGAAAGAACTACATGGAGATGTTAGAAATACCTAAATATAAGGAACTGAGCATCTAATTTGCTTAAATAACTTTAAGCAAAATGCCTTCATTCGTTTGTACAGGGCTCTAATTTTCCATTTCTAATTTTTCTTTGTTTAATAATCAGATCTTAGATTGATAATTTTTTTTAGAAGACAGAAGCAAAACATACTATTATAACTGTTGCCTTCTGTTAAAAATATTTCTTTCTCTTATTAAGAGATTTTTCTTTAGTCTTCCCTTAACTTTAAATACTTTTTTTCATCCATATCTTATGAATTGCTTATTTCTTGCTTTTTACAGATTTTTGTCCCTTATTTACTTGTATCTTTTTTGCATTCCTCCTTCCTTCCTTCCTTCCTTTCTCAACTACTTTGTGGAATACACATTTGTCAGGTCATTCTGCTGCTCTTTGTTTAGTCAAGTACGCTTCTTCCCACCCTTCCCATTTTGACATAATAAACATAGATTCTTCTTATGTGCTTTTACAATTCTTCCTTTGAATAAAATTCTACTTTTTTGAACTCCTTTTCTGCTTAAATAGCCTTCCTACCAATTCTTTCTGAATATATCCTCAGGTCAATAAAGTGGATATTCTTGAAATTTGTGTTCTCTGAAATTTCTATCATCTTTATGAAGCAAGATGTTATCTTCAACTAATTTTTCCTTACTTATAGGGATAACTTCTTGAAGGGATTGTTCCTTTTTTTTCATTTCAGTTTCCCCCCTGAAATTATATAAAGCAATGTGGGGAAGATCTAATTCAATTTTACAGGGTTTTATTGAATGCCTGAATTGCCAGGCACTGTGATAGATAATATGATCAAAACACAAAAGAATGGATCAGTCTTTGGTTTCAAAAAGCTTGTAATGTAAGTATATCACATTTAATTTTATGAATTAAACAACAGAAGAATTTTTGGATCCTAGATTGGGCTGAAAGGGACCAGAACCATCATGTCCAGTGGCTTCATTTTAATACATGAGAAAACTAAGGCTCATAAAGTTTACTCAGAATAATATAAGTAATAAAGGGTCAAGTTAGTATTTAAACCCAAGTCTTTTGATTTCAAATCCAGTGATCTTTCCACTACACTAAATCATATATATATATAAATATGTTTATCAGATAAAGGGATAAGATAAATTTTAGGAACATGTTGGCTGTGATCAATATATTTCTTAGTTTACTAAGAACATACAAAAATTTTGAAAAAAAATTCTTAATAAAGATACTAGAGTGGTTTGTCATTTCCTTCTCCAGTTCATTTTACAAATAAGGAGACTGAGACAAAGTGACTTATTTAGGTCACACAACTAGCTAAGTATCTAAGGCCAAATCTGAACTTGGATCTTTCTGACTCCAGGTCCAGCACTCTATCTACTGTATCATGTAACTGCCCACATAAAAGAACGAGAGTCAGTTTTTTTGAGAATCAGGATTTTTATGCTTCTTTATATAATATAATTTATATCCTTTTTTTTGAAAACAAAAAAGTTAGAAAACAATAGAACTCAAGATAAATCTATAGTTTAAAAAGTCAAAGCTTTGTAATATTGTATGGTTTATTTAAGTTTTGAAGGTTTAGGAATTGGAAAGACAATAATGCTTGTTTTTATGATTACATAATCTAATATTTAATTTGAATCAATTTTCTAATTTAGAAGTTTTATACAGGTTTAATAATTACATATTCTTTAACAATGAAGATAACTATGTACAATGAGTGGATGTTTTGTTTAGTAATTAGCACAAAACAAATTCAGGTCTAGACAACTTCCAAATCACTAAAGGAAAAAAAAATTGTATTTAAGTTTTCTTAAATTAGCATTTAGTTAGTTTTTGCCTTTCATTACCATATTGAAAGAAAATGAATGTAGTAGGCTAGTGAATTTAATGAAAACTTAACTATCTGTTTTAATTCTAGGCCTAAGGAGAATCTTTCCAATTAATATTATGATTAGATTAACATAATATCAATTCATGAACTATAGCTGAGAAGATACAAAGAACTACCTTGAGAAATGATCATTAGTGCCAAAAGTCTATTTACTAGGTCAATAGTGCCACCTATTGATTTTAAAGTGAATACAACTGCATTTGTGCTACTGCCCCTGTTTCTTTAGAACCCCTTACATTAAAAGAAAATGCATAATTTACTGTTCTCATCAGAGGCTACTTTAATACTTTAAGAGAACTATACAGAGTGAACAGAACCAGGAAATCCTTTTACACAATGACATTATAGAGAAAAACAAATCTGAAAGACTTTAGAATGACAGAAAGATACTATATGTGACAAAATATTGATAACACTTTTGGAGTAGCCAAAAACTGGAAGCAAAGTGAGTGTCCATCAATTTGAGAGGAACTAAATAGATTGTGCTCCATGAATATAATGGGAAATGGCACTATAAGACATGATAAATATGTATTCGAAGAAACTTGGGAAGATTTATATCAAACATTGGAAAAAAGAATTTAAACAGAGCCAATGGCCACAAAACAACACTAAAATCAGGAGGATTCAGATCAGTGTAATGATTCAAATAATGAAACATTACTTCCCTTTCTCTAGGTAGATAGACTAGGCACATGTTATCATTTGTATATCCCTCACATTTCTCATGTGTCCCATTCTTTACATCCACATAGCTAATTTAGAGCCTCATTACCACTTTTGATCTACTGTTAGATTCCAGTCTCTGTCTCCTTTCCAATCTATGCTCTGCCAAAATAATATTTCTAAAACATAGGTCTGATTGTGTCACTTTTCTGTTTAAAAAGCTTCAATGAATCTCTATTGCTTCTAAGATAAATTACAAACTCAACTATTTGGGATTACAGTCTCATAATTTGGCATAAATTTCTCTTTCTAGACTGATTTTTATATCATTGTTCCTCATTTACTCTTATATTCTGACTCCTTGTGTCCCACTTATAGCATTCCATGTTCATTATCTGTGTCCTAGGCTTGGAATACTCTCTCTTTTCAGTGATACACCTTGGAATTCCTAGTTCTCCTTAAGTGTTACCTCTTGCATGAGGCCTTTCCTGCTGTGTGACCCTGGACAAGTCACTTAACCCCCAATAGCCTCAGCAAAAATAAGTAAATAAATAAGATGAAAAGTGTAAATTTAAAATCCTGACCTCAACCAAAATAAGCATTTTGTTTTTTGGCTGAGGCAATTGGGGTTAACTGACTTGCCCAGGGTCACACAGCTAGGATGTGTTAAGTATCTGAGATCACATTTGAACTCAGATCCTCCTAACTTCAGGGCTGGTGCTCTATCCACTGGGTCACTGAGCTGCCCCCCAAATAAGCATTTTTTAAAAATGCCTCTTTAAAAAAATTATTGATACCTTTGGAGAAAGCAATTTTAATTCAGTGGTAGGACAACAATCAAATAAGTGAAGAAGTAGAGGAACTTAGTTGGGAGAAAATATGGCCTCTATTTTTTTTTCAGTATACTAAGAGGTAAGGTCTATTGATAACAAGATAGGTGGAGGAGGCATTGAGGGCAGCATGGTATAAAAGAAAAAATTCTGGACTTCTGGATTTCAAAATCTGAATATTGAACACTTACAAGTTGTAAGATTTTGGCTAAGTCATATATTTTTCTCAGCCTCAGTTTCCTCATCTATATAGTGATAATAATATACAATTGTACCTATAAAGGGGAGTTGTGTTTAAAATAATGTACTTAAAGTATTTTGTGAACATTAAGGTGCTATTTAAATGTCAGCTATCAGCTGTGATTATGGGGGCTAAAAGTGAGGTTTGGAGGAGCTGTTGAAGGGAGTGGGACAGAATCAATTAGAGACGAATATATATTTTGTAGTCTATCACTGGGGACCCAGTTATAATTAGCTCAAATAAATTTGTCATGAACCAGGGAACATCCCACACTGAGGTAGAGTGAAGCTGAAGGCAGAGATGTGGAGGAAGCTGATGAATTGTGAAGTAAGAATGTAAAAGAGACTTAAAGGTGATAGATAAGTTCCCAAGTATAAGGACAGGAACAATTTCTAGAAAATAAAAATTACCTAGGAATCCAAGTAAATTTCAAATGCATTATTAATCAACATTGTGATTTGGTATCTAAAAATACTGTGATCCTAAGCTATATTAACATAAAAAATATCTAGAAATAAAAAGACAGTCAACCTATTATGTTCTCTTTGATTAGACCACATCTGAAATATTGTATTTTGTATGACACATTTTAGGACAGGACTGTGATAAAGTGGACCATATCTAGAAGGGAAATGTTTAGTCTAAATAAAAGAAGATCTACAGAAAATAATGGCAGTCAAGGGGGTGTAGTGGAAAGAGCACTAGACTTATAATAAGGGGCCTGGCTTAGGTTTCTGGCTATCATACTACTGCTGTGAACCTGGGGAAGTCACTGAAACTCTTTAAGCCTCCATTTCCTCATCTATAAAATGAAGGAAAAAACCCTGTATTATCTACTAATTAGATTATTGTACTTAAGAATTTACTATTATTAGACATTTTTTCCCTCTCTCCTTAGGTACGAATACATTTTTTTGAGGTGGACAACTGCTTCAGTCCATCTAAGGAAGTCCATTCTAAGGAGGATCTTTTTTCCTCCTTCTTTCTTCCAAAAACTGATGAACTCATTTACATTTTGAAAAAATACATTTTATCAGATGTTTTCCATTATCCTCATTTTAGAGAGGAAGAAGTAAAGGTACAAAGAAGTTAGGTGACTAAGATCACATAACTAGCATCAGAAAACAATTTTGACACCACTTGATTGTCTCCAATTTAGAATTTAAACTATTTCACACTTCATGCTATCTCCATATAAACTGATCCCAATAAATTCAATGATTTAAGAAATCATGAAGAAATTTAATGTTTAAGAAATTCAAAATGATCTACATATTAGTACTTACGAAGGTGCAATATCCAGATGATTGATACTAAACCCAGAAGTACAAAAACCTCCTAATGTTGTGGATATGGTTAGGAAGGCAATTGCCAAATAATAATCACAGCCAATGAATCCAGCTGCTACTAGGAATACTGCTGGCCCAATCATTCCTGGAGTCATTTTTTTTTTTTTTTTACAAAAAAGAGAAAGCAAAAATATTATGAAAGAACTGCATACAGTAGTGTGACCCACATGTAATTCTGAACCATGATGTTACTTCCCCCTAGTGCAGAAACATTGCACTACATTCTCCTTCCAAAGACTCAGAAGTTTGCCCATCTTTAGAGATTCCTTTAATGTTGCTGGGCCATATTAAATGTTCAATATTAAATGAATGATGTATCTAGATATGAAGAAACTAAAATATCATGAAATGCAGAGGTAAAATTTCGGGGAGAAAATATGGAATCCAGCAAACTACAAAGTAATAAGCTATTTTTCTTGTGATAATTTTAAATTCATAAATATAAAAGTAATAAAATTGAATTACGAACTTTGATGCATTAGGAAAAGCTAATACATAAAACTGATAATATTTATAATCATATGCAATTCAAAAGTCAATAGGGGCATTTAGTATGACTTAAATAAAAATAGAAAATAGTAAACACAGATGAAAGATCTTTTTTTATAAAGAGGATGCTGACAAGCTATTTTCCATGTTCTCAAAGGACAAAATATAACAAAATAAGATTATAGAAGAGTCTTTAATTTTATGGAAAAAATTATTGATTGTTAAGAAGAGCTAAAACCACCCAGAATAAAGTTATTAAAATTATGTATTGGGGATAGAGATGGTAGAATTTTCATGCTTGGAGAGCTTCAAAAATATAATAAAAAATTCTTTGCTCTAGGAGGTTTAAGACATGACATTTATAAAAACTTGGATTGAAGGCTAAATCAGACAGTGACATACAATAAATACTGTTCCAGCAAAGTCTCCCATCTTCCCCATAAGGGGACTCATAGCTATAATAAACAGTGTTTCCATCTTAAACAACATTCCTTCCTCAAAACCAAGACAAAATACAATATAATATAAACATAAATCCAAAATGCTGGACCTTGTTCATAAAACATAGGGGACAATGTTAACATTGTTAAAGAAACTGACTAGATTTGTAAAGAATATCATAGTATAATTATTTATAATATACATACTGGTTTAGGAAATATACAGATGTCATTTTACAAAAATGCACATAAAATATTTTGTATGGAAATGAAAGAAATGACCAACATAACCCCTTATTTTTGCTTTAAAGTACACTGTTCGATCTTAAAAATAACAACAATAACAACAACTACTGTACCTACCTATTAAACTAAATACTCTACGGACCCATACAGTTGAAAATGTCCATGTTACTCTTAAGTAGTCAGCAGCTTGACCAGACAAGAGCATACAAATCCAACATCCAAAATAAGGTAGTGCAGATAAAAGTCCATTCTGAAAAAAAAAGCATAATAATATTAATGGCAATTAAAAGACTAAAGTATAATTAGACACACAGAGATATTTAAATCCAGAGTCTATCTTTCGTAGAGGTACAAAACTGGAAGCAGTTTTTGCCAGTAAGAAAATTCTTCGATTTTTTTCTATCATGCAATTCCATGATGACATCTTTTATTGTTCTTCTTTGAAATTCTTTATTGGATATATATTGTATCCTGCTTATATTCTTATATTCTTCCACTGCCTTTGGTGGTGCTCATGTTTAATTCTTCAGAGATGGTGATACATTTCATGTTTTGCTGTCATAGGACAGCACATCAACTCTTGATATTAAAAAGATACATCTTTATTTTCATGAGAAGCATGGTTTCATCAGCAAACTGCAGTTTCTTTAAGGCAATCCAGTCAGCTATCATCTTCCTGTTCAAATCTGGATCCAACTTACTGTCCATTAAGTGCACATTGTAATTTGGGCAATAAAAATTCTTCATTTAATAGTCTTTTCCCAGAAGGCTTTGATTCAATAAGCATGTTTTCTACAAATAGACATATCTGAAAAAACCTTATCGATCACAAGGAATCTTTCTTCAACTGGGGATTTGTGCTGACTCTTCTCTATCACAATGGCAAAATACTTTTGATGAGCAGGGTCATTTCTGTTGTACCTTTCAAGGAATCTTGGTGTTTTTAACTTTTGAATGGAAGACACTTCATTGAAAACGAGACCATAAAGTGATGTTTTGTTCTACTGAGGCAACAATTTTTCATAATCAACAAACTAATAAGCATCTTATATGCTATATCTTTTAATCAATTATGAAATGTTAAAGATGTTGACTACTACTGATGGAGGCCTGATTGTTTCTAATAATTCATCACGGAAACCCTCAATTCATGTACAGCTCACTCACATAAATATTTTGAATAAATATGAGAATAGGTAAATAATCAAATAGTCAATTGATGTTTTCTCAGCCTCATCCTCACCCCTTCTCTTTTCTGCATTAGCAAGAACTAAAGTTTTTTTTTCCCATATATTTTAATATTATCTTAATTTTTAATCTGTTAGTTGTTTTTCCATTTCCATTTTTAAATGCCCTTAGTGTGACTTGCTTAAAAGAGTTTTTGCCAAAATGGTTTCTTTCCATTTCTTCTTTGTTTTCTGAAACAATATTGCTCTTCAGTCCTTTTTGTAATGGTAAAGAAATTTTGTAATGGATGCCCATCAGTTGGGGAATGGCTGAATAAGTGAGGATATATGAAGGTAATGGATTATTATTGTTCTGTAAGAAATTATGAGTAGGCTGATTTCAGAAAAGCTTGAAAAGACTTACATGAATTGATTTTAAATAAAGTTAGCAATAACAAGCAAATATTGTAAACAATAACAACAAGATTATGTGATAATCAACTGTGATGGACCTGGCTCTTTTCAACAATGAAGTGATTCAAAGCAATTCCAATAGATTTGTGATGGAAAGTGCCATTTGCTTCCAGAAGGAGAACTACAGACACGGAATGTGGATCAAATCATAATATTTTCACTTTTTTTTGGTTATTATTGTAGTTTTTTTCTTTTTTGTGATTTTTTTCACTTTTTGATATGATTTTTCTTGCACAGCTTGATGAATATGGACATATATTGTCTTGGGGAGGGAGAGTAGAATATAAGATTTTGCAATGGTAAATGCATGTGTTTGGAAAAATAAAATCCTATTAAAAACAATATTACTTTTAATCATCCATCTTTCTTTAAATTTTAAAAAAATAATAGCTTTTTATTTTTAAAATATATTCAAAGATAGTTTTCAATGTTTATCCTTGCAAAGCCTTATGTTCCAAATTTTTCTCCGTCCTTCTCTCCCTCCCCTAGACAGCAAGTAATCTATGTTAAAGATGTGCAATTCTACATATATTTCCACATTTATCATGCTGCACAAGAAAAATCAGATAAAAAACCATAAAGAAGATAAAAAGCAAGAAAACAACAACAAAAAGGTGAAAAACTATGGTAAGATCCACATTCAGTCCCTATAGGATCTCTTTCTGTTTGCAGATGGCCCTTTCCATCACAAGTCTATTGGAACTGGCCTGAATCACATCATTGTTGAAAAGAGCCACATTCATAATCTTGTTGTTGTTGTGTATAATGTTCTCTTCATCCATCATTCTTAATAAGATTTTTCAAATGAATCTATAATCTAACTTTGTGTTACCTTTGGAGGTCATCTCTTATCTATCTGGCAAGTAAATCGGATGTTTGCTGACTAAGGAGGTTCCTTCTTTACTCTTTTAGTCTCTTTGTTAGTTATTGCAAACAATAAATACAATAGGTATAAATTTTATTTCTTCATTAACATTTCCAATTTTGATTGTTGATTATGTATTTAAATGGTCTACAATTGAGTTGTTTCAGTTGTGTGACACATCTTTTTATTTTTCTTCTTGATTTTTATGAAAACCAATCTTAGGTAGGACAATTGATGGTCAGAATACAAACAGCCAAAACAGGGATAACTTCCATATCAATTAATGAGTCTTCTTATTTCTTAAAATAGAATGTATTTTGTGTGTGTGTGAAAATAGGGTATAGTAGAAAGAAATCTGACTGTAAATCCAAGAAAACCTAAATTCAAGTCGTCTTTGACACACATTAGCTATATAACTGAGCAAATTGCATAATTTCTCAATGATGTAGGCTACTGTCTAAGAGTAACACTATGACTCTCTAATTACACAGAAGGTAACAACTAGTAATAATAGAGGGAGTTTCCTTATCTGAAAGTTCATTATACCAACTAAATCACAGCTCCAGTTCTTTCCCCTATCCATATGTGGCGGAGAAACATATCCTTGTGTTTAGCATATCTCAATTGTGACATAAAATGTGGGGTTTCAGTATAAGTCACAAGTCTTTGGTATCTCTCATTCCTTTTTCCTAATCCATGTTTTCCCACTTCCTAACATGCTTATCTTTCCCCATGCTTGCAATGAAGTCACTAAGTAGTAGAGTGTGTCTTGATTTAATTTGCAGGGCTTATTAAGTTTTTTTTTTTTTTTAATAACTTTTTATTGATAAAACCCATGCCAGGGTAATTTTTTACAGCATTATCCCTTGCACTCACTTCTGTTCCGATTTTTCCCCTCCCTCCCTCTTCTCCCTCCCCCAGATGGCAAGCAGTCCTTTACATGTTGAATAGGTAACAGTATATCCTAGATACAATATTTGTGTGCAGAACCGAACAGTTCTCTTGTTGCACAGGGAGAATTGGATTCAGAAGGTATAAATAATCCAGGAAGAAAAATAAAAATGTAAGGGCTTATTAAGTTCTAAATAATTTTTCATCTTTAGTAGCCAATGCTGGTATAAACTATAGTTTCATGAAGATTTTTGGGGGGGCAAGTCCTTATCAACTATAATGTGCTTAACAAATAATTTTTGTTCGTTTGCTTGTTTTGTCTGCCATTAGGAATACAATAAAACCCATTCTGCCAACTCTTTTTTTTCCTCTCCAAGTATTTGTGTGCCAAATTTCTATGTAGCTAGAAGAGCTTCCTCTTTTCTCCTTGCTTCATCAATAGCAAAAATATTAAGACTGATATAATTAGGCTTCTCTAGAAGTACATGCTAAATTATTCTTTATTTATAAGTAGCCATCACCAGGAAAAATTCTCTATCAACTATCTAGTCTATTGGTGATATGCCTTTCTGTACTTAGCTAGGAAAATAGACTCATTCTATTTCTGGGACCACACTAAAAACCTGCCAGAGTACATACTCCACCAGCACAGCCTTTTGGAAACCCACGGTCAAACCATATCATAATGAGTCATTGGAGATTGAACTTCTGAGAACATCTTATTAGTGAAAATCTAGAAAAAGAAGTGTTGAACAAAAAGAAGGCAGCAAGGATAATTCTATCAAAAAGAGATCATTCATAATTAACTTCAGTTCCTTTTCCGAAAGGTTACTAGGTAGAGTTCTTTACCATTAGCTCCTTCAATGAAATTAAAATCCAATCTCTCCCCTTATCTTTATTAGATTGGTAGCTTAGGGGAATGCTGAATAATATAATTTACCCAAATGTTTAAAAATATTTTCATTGATACATTTTTTAAAAAATTACTCACATTTCCCAATGAATTTCCTCCCTGCTAATTCCATAGAAACATATACAAACAATAAAAAAAGAGAAGGAAAAAAAGTAGTTCAGGAAAATCAACCAACACATCAAAAAAGCCTAACATTACCATTTTCCTTGGGTGATTTTGTTATACCTTTTATTTGGATTTCCACATAATCAAAATTTATTTTATATGACCCCGATACACAGATAAACTATAACAAACTAGAGTGATTGAATTTTCTAGTTCTTGTGTGATTCAATAGTGGCTACTTCTACACTAACAGTGCCTTAGTGTAGACAAGTTTTTCAAACAGATATAGCTACATTCTCCCCCTTTCCCCCTAGAATCTGAGAATTAGAAGGGACTTTGAAGGTTAACTAGTTAAAGTTATACTTGAATAGAAATTTTCTCTATGATAATTAATGTGAAATCAAAAATTAAAATCTTCCATAACATTTTAAAGTGGTTCCACATATATTTGCCATTGTTAAGCTATACATTCTAGACAGGACCACATTTGGCAGTGGGGGGAAGAATGGAAAGGGAGGAAAAATTATAACAATGACAGGCAACATTCTACAGAAGGAATGAATTTGGAATAAGACGACTTGGATTTAAATTCTAGCTCTATTGTAGTCTATAGTCCTAAGTCTTAGTTTCTCCATTTGTGAAGTTGGGAGCGTAGACTACATCTTAAAAGTTCCTTTGAACTTTAAATTTTATGATCTTTTGTAATTTTGTGTTGTATTATTATCTTATACTTCTTCATGTCTCTCACAGTCTCTTGTAAATAAAAGAATAAATGGTTGTTGGAGGCTTAATAGCGAAGAAGGAAGTAGAAAGACCATGGAATGGGGAGTGGGAAGTAAAGATACTATAAACCCCAATAAAACAGAAATTGCAATATTTAAAAATTTCAGAGAAATGTACAAATAACAATGTTATATGTATCTATAAATATAGCTACAAAAATACTTAAGAAATCAATGAGATTATTTTTCTCTTACCTCTTGAGCATCAAATCTTAGTATCTCTTTCATATATGTAGGCAACAATGTTAATAAAGTATAGAAAGTCCAGTTGTAAGAAAAATGTGCCACAACAATAGACCAAAGTGGTAGTGATTTCAGCATTGATATCCATGGTACTGACTTCTGTGCAGTAAGCTAAAGAAAATCAGGTAAGATTGAGAAAAAGATTTATTTTTTTATGAGTGAAACTTTGTCTAAGATCTAAATCAAGAATACCTGAAGAAAGTAATTCATATAACCATATTCTGATATTCTGAAAATTAATTTACTGATCATCAATACACATTAACTAATTAAATGTGATATAAGCTATTTTGGAATCTCTATATTCTATATATGTATTCTATATATAGAATGATTATTGATTGTAATAAAATTTAACTAATCCAAGAACCTGTGGTTCAAGTTAAAAGAAAAACACTGAGAAATCTTGGCTCTATAAAGTCATCTCTACAGCATCTTTGTAAACTCCATTGTGATCCCAATTTCTTTAGAAAAGATTCAATAGTTTTATTACCATTTATTATTAACTTTGTTAACAAAGATTGGGACAAATAATTAAAAACAGATTTGAAGACGTTTGATTTTGAAGGAAATTGTAGCCTAGTTTCTCCTAATCTTGAGTTCTTCAGATCATAGATTTGGATCTAGAAGAGGCCTTAGAGGTGGTCTAGGTTATTTAACTCAGAAACTTAGGGTTAGAGCTACATATACAAAATTCTGAGTCTTTCCTCCAAAAGAACCCACTACCCTGTTCTCCCTAGTAGAAAAAGAGAACAATTTCTATCTATGAAATTTCAAAAATAAATAAGATGTTTTTGATATTCATACATAACTGATCTTCATTCTTCCATAAAAGTTTCTATAAAACAGACACCAGAATTTTTATTTTGCTAAGGCAATTGGGGTTAATTGACTTGCCCAAGGTCACACAGCTAGAAAGTAGTAAGTGTCTGAATCTGGATTTAAGCTCAGGTCTCTCTAGCTTCAGGGCCAATGCTCTATTCACTGTACCATTTAGATGCCCCCAGGGGAAAAAAAATATATAAAACAGTCTATAGCATCAGATAGATCATCATGGTTCCTGTAGGATGGCAGATAGCATAGTACCTTGCATATAGCAGGTATTTAATGACTACTTTGTTGAATTGAAAATTATTATTCACAAATTTACTGAGAGTAGAATAGCCATCAGCAACAACAGCATTCTTTTGATAAGAAACAAGAATTTCTATTGAGGTTATAAATATGGGACTTATTGTCCAGTTTGTTAACAAAGATTGGGACAAATAATTAAGAACAGATTGGAAGATGTTTGATTTTGAAGGAAATTGTAGCCTAGTTTCTCCTAATCTTGAGTTCATCAGATCATAGATTTGGATCTAGAAGAGGCCTTAGAGGTGGTCTAGTTTATTTAACCTCTTTGTTTTATAGATAAGGAAACTGAGGTCCCCCAAAGTGACCTGCCCAAGGCAATAAATGTGAATGGGTTAAAGAGGGAATAATTAATATTTAGATGGGTATAAAACCTCAAAATTTATCAAGAAGTAAGAGGGAGAGGGATTAGGATAGAAAGTTGTATAAATGAACAGAAATGGGATAAAATGTATAGATTGAGGGGAATGGGATAAAGAGAGAGGGATAAAGATGATGGAAGAACATATAAAGGATGATGGAGGAAGGGGGGGATTTAAGTAATAGCAAGACAAGCTAGCAGGTAGAAATAAAGTAGAAGAGTCAGCAGGAATAAGAAACAAGAAATATACATAAACACCATAATAGTGATCAGGAAAAAATAATGAGTTGATAGATTAAAAAAATATGGAAAGATTTGGACCAAAAAAGGATGATGTTATCTACACTCCGAGAAACAGAGACAAGCAAGCATAATACAATCTTATACAGATGTAGGTGAATATATATGTATATATGTATGATTATAGTAACTGTATTATATACATGCAAGTATGTATATATGCATATGAATATATGTACACATATAAGTATACATACACACACATGCACATACATATACATAAATATATCTACGTTTAATTGTAACCTGCTTGAAGAAAGTAGCGTGAAAGAGGAAAAAAAAAGAATAAAGTAAAAAGTATACAGTAGAGCCTACAAGGAAGCAAACAAAAGATGGACAGTTCTGAATACAATGTATTTTATTATTACATATACTTCTAGAAATTTATTGTTACATATTTTGAATCCTCTCATGTTTTGCTGGGCACATGATTTTTTTTTTTCTGCTATTTTCTCTTTTTTGTATTTAAAAAAATTATTTAATTTTATTTTTATGTTTACATAGTTTATGTATTTATTTAAAACACATGTTTTTTTTTTTTTTTTTTTAAGAATAGAAATAAACTCAAAGGGTCAGGAAGTTTATCTATGAAGACTAAAAATGAAGCATTAGAAAAGCAGAAATTGCTGATGAAACAGTTCAGAAAATGAGAATTACTAGACAAAATTCCACATGACAAAGTTGTGATTGATAAATTTTATGTTCTCCTTTCTTTCTTAGACATTTAAAAATATTTCCTCTCTAAACTTAACAAACATCAAATAAAATGAACATTTCCACATATACAGTAGAAGAGAAAAAACTGCAAATCTCTTCAGTATAGCTTGCTTTTCTTTCAAGTATATTATAAGTTTAACCTGTAACTTTAAAGCTGTTCTACTTATCACTTCTTTCTGGCCTTTTTTTTTTTTCTATTCTGTTAAAAAAAATATTTCAATGATCTTTCTTTTTGATGCCCTATTCCTGTCCCCTTTGCCCTCCCCCACAACTACACTATTGGAAGAAAAAATGGTATAGAAACTTTTGTATAAAAAAATATGCATAGTCCAGCAAAATAAATTCCCACATTGATTATGTTTAAAAATGTATGCTTCATTTTGCTTTTTGAATCTGTCATCTCACTGTGAGGAAATGTGTAGACGTGTCATCATGAGTCCTTTGAAATCCATCATTGGACATTGCATTGATGAAGTGTCTTTCAAAATTGTTTTTTTTTATAATGTTGTTATTGTCTAAGTTATTTCCTAATTCTGCTCACATTACTCTATATCAGAACATACTGATCTTATTTTTCTCTGAAACCACTTTGTCATTTCTTGTAGCACAACACTATTTCATTACATTAATGTCATAATTCATTTAGTCATTCTTTCTTTAGAAAAAAGTTTTAGTTTTCAACACTTTTTCTTCAAAAAAGCTATAAATATGTATATTTTTATGTATGGGTGTTTTCCTCTTTCTATGATTTCTTTCAGGTATAGTTAGTATATATATATAATATATATATATACCTTGGAATTGTTTAAATGTGCATTTTTCTACTTATTAGAGCTTTGGAGCATTTTATTCATATTTTTTTCATTGATATTTTTATTGATAGCCTGGATTTCTTCCTTTGGGAACTGCTTGTTCATATCTCTTGTCTATTTATTTATCTGTTGAGGAATCATTTCAGACACTTTTCTAAAAATTAACCTTTTTCTATCTTTTTAACATAGTGATATATATGAAATCCCTAAAATTGCACTTTGTTTCACAATGTTAATGGTTTTTGTCTTCTTCACATAAATTATAAAGAGGGAATGTGGTAAAGTGGAAAGAATGTTGGAACTCTCAGGAAAGATCTGATTTCAAAACCTTTCTCCAACACTTTGTGTCACTATGGACAAGTCACTTAACCTTCTGTTTCTTTAGCTATAAAATGGAATGAAAATACTTACAATACCCACACCATGGGTTTGTTGTAAGAAAAACAATTTTAAAGGAACTGGAAATGGTGTAGATGCCCATCAATTGGGGAATAGCTGGATAAGTTATGGTATATGAATGTAATAGAATATTATTGTTCTGTAAGAAATAATGAACAGGGAGATTTCAGAAAGGCTTGGATTTGAGTAGAACCAAGAGAACAATGAACAGAGTAACAAGATTATGGACTTGGCTCTTTTCAAAAATGAGGTGATTCAAGGCAGTTCCAATAGACTTGTGATGGAAAATGCCATTCACATCCAGAGAGAGAATTAGGAAGACTGAATATGGAGCATAATAAAGTATTTTTACTTTTTGTTGTTGTTTCTGTTATTTTTTTTCCTTTATTGTGTTTTTTTCCCTTTGGATATGACTTTTCTTGCTCAGCATGACAAATATGGAAATATGTTTAGAAGAATTGCACATGTTTAATCTAGAAGGGATTGCTTGTTGTTTTGGGGAAGGGACATAGGGGAGAGGAGGAGAAAAATTTGGAACACAAGGTTTTGCAAAGGTGAATATTGAAAACTATCTTTGCATGTGTTTGGAAGAAAAGTAAAATACTATTTTTTTTAAAAAAAGGAAAGCAATTTGAAAACCTTAAAGTATTACATATATTTTTATTTTTCCCAAAAACTCCATCTTCTTTCCCCATTTGCTCATCTCCTCCCTTCAAAATGAAAGGAAGAGGAAATTATTTTTTTCTTTTTTTTGGTGAGGCAATTGGGATTAAGTGACTTGCTCAGGGTCATACAACTAGGAAGTGTTAAGTGTCTGGGGCTGGATTTGAATTTAAGTTTTTCTGACTCCAGGGCTGCTACTCTTTCCACTATACCATCTAACTGCCCATAAAATTTTTACTTTAAAGTATCTGTACAAATGAACTGATTTAATGTCTGTTGACCCATATATAAAGAATAAATGAAAAAGAAACAAAAAAGCAAAATAATACTAAAAAATGAGTGCACTACACTTGTAACTTGTTAAGAACCATGCCTAAGTAAAAAACACTGAAAGCCTGTAAAGGGTTAAAGG
Organism: Antechinus flavipes; assembly: GCF_016432865.1. Lineage (NCBI taxonomy): Eukaryota > Metazoa > Chordata > Mammalia > Dasyuromorphia > Dasyuridae > Antechinus > Antechinus flavipes. The sequence goes on from NC_067401.1 coordinate 241,788,907, forward strand.
GAACTGTACCCTTATGGGGCAGTTGGTTCTCTGGAAGCCCTCACAGCAGTGAATCATAAAGTACTTGAAGGAGTTGCAAATCAGCCTTTACTGATGCAGATGTTGCTTGTGAATTGGGAATGAAATAAATCGGGAGGCAAGAGGGAAGTGGAAAGAGGTCAGAGAATGCAACTGCCTCTCAGTCTCTCTATCTTGTTATCATCCCCTCAACATGAAGGAATCTATTCTGTTAGTCAGAATTAAATCTCTAGCAGCTAACAGAAGGTGACTCCTGTAACAGTAACTTTTGTCATAGATTTGTTAAAAATAACAAAAATTTTATATTAACAAGTATTCTTCCTCTTTAATCAGGGTAGCCTTTTTTTTTTTAAACTATAGTCTAAACAAGAAGTTAAATAAGTGCTACAAAGGTAATGAAATTCAAAAATAAATTTTCAAAGGGGATAAATTTCTTATTCTTTCTGTGCTCTTTTTATTTAAATAACACATAAATAAGTACACTTCAGGCAATCATCTAAGTTTAAAATTTAAAAGAACAAAAATTTAGAATTTAGTCAATAAGCTTTTCAGTTATGCAATAGTTTATTTTCTATTTACAATGAGAGAGAGAAAGGGTTATTTCTATAGTAAACCTTTTGATTTTAAAAAGATAGCCTGGGGCAGTAGAATATGCTAGATTTTGGAATTAGGTTTTTGCTACTTACTACTTGAATGATTTTGAGCAATTTTCCTTTCTGGGCCTTAGTTTTCCTCAACTATAAGAAGAAAGGAAGTTCGACTTGGTCACCTTTAAGATTTCTTGAATCTCTAAGTCAAAAATCCTCCAAGATTTTATTATTACAAAACTTTAGATTTGATTTAAAGAGATAATTTTGTATGATTCTGATGTAATGACAGCTGCCTTTATATATCTATATCTATCTCTCTATATAACAATAAAACCATACTTAAAGCTTTCTTTTACCTGCTCGTTAGTTTTAGCAGAAATATCAATGCAAACTTTGTCAACACAAAGCCAGACCCCTGCTATTCTCTTGAATGGTTAAGTAATAATGTGCTAAAAGTTCATACCTGATCTTTCAGAGAACAAAGAATGTATTCCTTTTCCAAAACAGAGATTGTCTTGTGAGTTTCTGGTGTATCACTAACCAACCAGATCCATAAAATGAACCAAAGTATTCCAAGAGCACCTTAAAATAGAAAGGCAAGTTGAAAATGTGTAAATTTTTATATTGAAACACATAATATAAAGGGATAAAAAGGTTTTACTTAAGTAATGAAAAAACAACTTATTTCACAAAATATTATTATTAATCACTGAAACTATCAATATGAAACCCTTATTAATGTGAATTTCAGGGCAGAAACCATTTCATTTTGGTATTTTTATTCCCAATGCTACATACTATAGAAGCAGCACATAATAAATATATCATTTAAAAAAAAATTCATTCTTGAGCACAGGATGTCCAAATAGATGGTATTTCATAGATGTTTCCCTCAGCCACTTTGTGAGGTTAATTTCTAGAAATATATCATTTCCTACAATAGCTATAGAAATGGGACATTTCCAGGCACGTCTTAGATGGACCGTCTGTCAACTAAAATGATTTCCTGAAAAAATATCCATACTATCTCTAAAGCTTTTGGGTTTTGCTTTTTAAATGAAGTTGGAGAAAATCATGAAATTCCGACGACTAGGTCCAGAATAATCATATTTCATGCCATAAGATCATTTTCTCTGCCCCCCTGAGGCATTTGGGATTAAGTGATTTGCCCAGGGTCACATTGCTAGTGTTAAGTGGTTGAGGCAGGATTTGACTTCTCTTGACTCCAGGGTCATTGCTCTATCCACTGTGCCATCTAGCAGGCCTTTATGCCATATAATCTTGAGTACTTCACTGCAACAAGGCAACCTTTTTATATTTCTCTAATTGATTCACTATCCCACTCAACAATGTTTTTTACAAACAATTTCACCCCTTTTCATGGCTACTCCTACCTTCACCTTCTCAAAGGAGATCCTGTTTCATTTTCATTGGAAAAAAATGAGGCCATTAGCAGAGTTTTTGATGTGGGAAAGATTAGTTTCTAGATTCCCATCCCCTCCTAGTAATGTAAATTACCCTTTAACTCACAAATCCTGGTCCCTTTGAATTCCAATAGAAGATCCGGACCTGTCCCAGCCCCACCTGGGTCTGAGCCAATTTTGGGGTTACACCCAAAAACCCCTCGAGCTAAGTCTCCTATTATAAAAAGGCCACACTGGGGACCCCTCTTTGCAGAGATTCCAAACATGCTAGTCATGTGAGGACCCTCTGTCCACTGGACCCTCTGTCTTGTGCCCTCCTTATCTCTACCTTTGTCTATATTTTAATCTTCTTACCCAATAATAAACCTCTTTTAACAATCTAGCTCTCGGGCCAAGAAATGCTTTTATTGGGAACTCACGCTGCTATTAGACCCCATTTACCGCCGTATCCAAGGGAGTTGCAGGGGAGCTTTGCTTGACTCCCCGTACCCCAAACCTGGCACTAGACCTTAACTAAACCCTAATTTCATTTAGGTATTCTAAATCTAGACTTCAACATTTGGTTCCCTGACGAAACGAACACCGGAAGCTAGATAATTTGGCGATCAAACTGAAAATCAACCTTTTCGGGGCACTCAGAACCAATCTGGGTTTTGACCTGTTCAGGCAGTATTCTTCCGGGAAGAATCTACGTTCTTTCTTTGGTCTTACTCTATCTCTAAAGGTAGTGGGGAGAATATATCTGTGTTTCGTCTCACCCTACTTGCATATCAGGTGAAAAGGCTGATTTTTACAGATAGCAGGACCAGGCAATCCAGAACTCTGGACAAGGTAAAAGACTTTTTTTTTCCTTTCCTAATCTTGCAGTGAACACCCAAAGCTCTCGGTCGGGCTTGGATCGTTGTTGGGAGCTCTAAGCTCTGGCACAATTCTTTAGGAATTGCTGCGGATTGACAAAAGGCCTTCTTTTGTCGGCTCTGTCTCTTAAGAGATACGAGGGAGGCTGCAAGGATTTGGAAAAATAAAAGTTTTTACCTGTCCATAATCTAGACACTCCCCTGCCTCTAAAATCTTTCCTGGAACAGATGCTTTGCTTGAGGAAACTCCCTCTGTCCAAAACCTTTGGAGAGATAAAGGCCCTTCCTTTGCATCTCAATGTATTTCTAATCTTTTTTTTTTTTTTTTTTGGTCACCAGATAGTCCTGCTCTCCAGCAAGAACTGTTGAGACACGAGAGGAAGTGTCTCTTTAACACCCCTCCCAGGCCAAGGAGACACATGGCCGTTCTGGGGATCCCACCCCTCTCGGGGGTCCCTTTGATCTGTTTTGGGGAGATAGCCGGAGAAACTTAAGAGGAGCTGTGTTTGAGCCCTTCTCCCATGCCACTGTTAAATGCAATGGTCTCTCTAATGGTCAGGCTATAGCCACGAGGAGAAAGGTCACTGAATTGGGGTGAGTTTAGAGAATGTCTCTGCCTATGGCTGCTACTCCCTGGACAGGGGTAAGCGGTCTCCCCTTCAGGTTTTGCTCTCCCAGCAAGATTTGGGGGCTTAGATGAGCTGCCCCCTTTCAAGTTCCAGCGTGGAATCCGCCAGAGGAGCCCTCGCCTTTCAAGATGCACTGCCCTGGGTAAGATGGCATCTTTTCCTCCCCCACCCTCATTCTGGCCTTGCCTCCCCCTTCTTCCATAGAGTGGGTAGTGTAGAACTCGAGGCTTGTTTCGGACCTCTCTCATGTGGCTTGGTAACCTGCCATTTAAATGCTCCTATCCTGTCCCCTTCTTGGGGTTACTGTACAGTGGGGAGATTGGGGACTCAATTTTAAATCTTAAGTCTCCAGAAGTTTTCTCCAACTTTTAAAACGGAACTTTGCTAGCAATTTGGACAAATGGGCTGCGCCCCTCCCAGACCTTTACCTGGCTCTTAAAGCCACAGCTTCCAGCCCTCAGGAAGTGTGCTTGTCCCATACATTTTAAATGGGACTCAAGTTTCCCTGATTTGGTCATCCTGCATTAACTGTAGAAGCCTCAGAATTAGGCTTTTGCATGCTCACAAAGCTGTCTGCAAAGACGGGATTTTAAACTGCTCTCGGTTTTTTTTTTCTTAGCCTCAGGGCACTACTTAAAACCTTTTCTTAGCTGCTAGTGAAGAGATAACCTAGGTAAACCAGGCTAGGTCTGTCTCTCTCACATTTTCCTACTTAACCTTACAGGTGGGAACTCTTTTGCTCCTAATTTTCTTAGTCCTAAGACCTTTTGCTCTTAGCACACTCGGTTCTATTCTTTTCTGGATTGGCTTTCTATGTCCCTGACAACAATTAAAAGATTTTTTTCTTGGGCTCCAACCCTGGCCAGGTTGCAGCTTCAAGAAAGACCTTTAGAAGATGGCTTTTTTTTTTTTTTCTTTTCTCCTCTCATTCCTTGACTGCAGCAAGAAATGAGTTAATGGGAGAAATTGAAGCCATTTAAGAATTCGGTGAATACCTTTAGGAAAGAAGTCTCTTTCCTGTGTGCTTTTCTCAAGTTCTCTAGACTTGTTCCCTGTTTTCCCTCCCTCATTCTTTGAGAAGTTATTGAGGGACTAAGATGGGAATATAAAATAGAGGTTATTAAAACAAAATGCTGGTAGTTTAACCTTCCTACTTAGATGGTGTTTTCTAGAGGTATTAGGTAATTTGTAACGAGTTATGCCTTAAAATTTGTCATCTCTGTTGGGCAATTATAAGTTATATGAAGTTTGGTTGCGAATCTTGAAGTTTAAAGTTAAAAAAAATTTTTTTCTTTGACTTAAAGATCTGTGTAATGTTAAATTTAAAACTATCTACTTAGATAAGAAAGATAGCTGTATAAGCTGTAAACCCTTTACTGTGATTCTTGAGAACTAGATTCATCTGAAGCCCCTGATTAATGATAATTGCTGTAGAAGATAAAATCCTTTGGGACTGCAGCTAATATTTGCTGGGAGTTTTGAATTCAGGTGTGACTGTATAGGTCATAAGTTGGAATGGTTAAAACTTAAAGACAGTTACCTTAAGTAAAACTGCCTTAAATAGGTATTTTAATTTGTGGCCAGACTTTGGTTGCTGCTATTAATCTTTTAACCTTTTTACTTCCTGGGCTAGAGTTTCTTTATCTAAAGGTTTCCTTTGCCCAAGTACTTGGGGCCACTCCCACCTTGCCTTTTGAGAAATTTGGGAATCTCATGGCCCTAATTAGGCTAAGGTTTAGGCCTAGAGCCTTTTACACTGTGTGTTGATGGAAGGCAGGGCTATCTCTGAATATGCATACTATCTAGAGTTAAGAGAGGAGCTATTGAAATGGAGAACACACCCACTCCTACCACACTTCTCCATTGCTACCTTGCCCTCAGTGTTGGTGGCCCTCTTAGGAGGTTTCCACTGAGGCAAACCCACCATATCATGCTTCTATAATGGGAGGGGGGGGCGGCTCAAATTCCCGGGCTAATTTGAGCTTGCTGACAGACTTCGGGAGTCTTCAGGGGGATTCGTCGCTCATAGGACGCTGTGAGGACGAAATCCTGTTTTGTTTTTTTTTTTTGTTTGGCAAACGGTCCTCTGGAAGGGCCTTTGTGTCATCTTCTAGAGACGTTTACATTACAGAATGGTAAAGTTTTTGGGTTTTGCCATGAATTAGCCTTCTTCCCCATCCCTATAGAGATTTTAAACTGTTTCTTAATGCAGAGACAAACCCTGGGCTTGAGAAAAATGCCTCAATCTCAACACCTGAACCCTGAATAGATTAGCTGAATTCCAATCTCTCTGGACAAGTCCATCCTTTAAAGTGCTTTTTTCTTTCTAATCCTGGGACTGATTAACACTTGTGCCCTTAGGCAAAAGTAGCAAACCAAAACACACCCAGCACAATTGTCTCTTTAAAAGTTGAAAGACTCAGCCTGGTGAAACCTAGGACCCACCCACCATCTCCAAACCTCAATGTTTCTTCTACTCTGCTGCTAACAGCTGTTGGTTTCCCTTTAACTCTAACCCGAGACTCTCAGCTCTTTTCTTCTCAGGGCAACTTTTGCCTCCTGAAAAAAACATTTGGAGCGGAAGCGCCTTTTAATACAAATCTCTCCCAGACTTAGTCCTATAGGTGCCCTGGAAACTGTCCGAGGAGACCCTAGTCACTTGTCCTGAGTTCGAGCAGGAGGAACAACAGAGAAATTGCGTCACACCACAGGGGTTGAATTGGCCCCCGGCGTCCTGCTCCCGGGTAGGGAATTGGGGTCTGGCCCTGTTTCCCTTTTTATCCCAGGACAGTCCCAACACCTCAGGGGCGATAAGTTGGGTTAGCAGTGCTAAGATACTTTGCACTCCCTCTGTTCCACCCCTCCCCCAGAACAGTGGGGAAAGTGGGGGGAAGACTTAGGATCCTTGCTTATTAAGGAACCAACTCTTTTTAAAGAAAGGCAGCACAGTTAAAAGATTTCTAAGAGCTTAAATTGCATTCTTATCTTGATTAGATATATAGTCTTCCAGTTTCCCCTGACTTCTTAGTCCACACCCTGAACCAGCACCAGGAGAAATTAGCTTACATCATGCATATAAACAGAGTCCCCAAAGGTTCTGCCTGGAGCCCTTGCTTCTTCTCCATCAATACTTTTCATGTGGTAATCACACCACATTAAAACTCTTAGTTTTAATGATCATTTCTATGTTGATGATCCTCAAATCTACTTTTTCAGTCCAGATCTTTCTGCTGAACTCTAATCTCATCTCCAGCTACCAACTGGAAATCTCAAAATGGATAATCCACAGAAATCTTAAACATAATATGTTCAAAACTGAACTTATCTTCCTTCCCTCCCTCCACCCCAAACTCCCCTTTTCTTACTTCCCAACTACTCTTAAAGGTACCATTATCCATCTAGTCACCTAGAAATCATCCTCAACTCCTCACTCTTTGTTTTAAAATTGGTACAACTTTTCACCAGATATTTTCATGAAATATATTCTACAAAAACCTAAAGAACAAATTACTTAAAGAGATTTTTTGAAATGTTTTCGCTCTAGTAGTGATGCTAACCACCAGTATATACTGAAATTTTTTTTTTTTTTTTTGGGTATTTGTCTGTGAAGGAAAGTAGGTTTGGACTTGTTGATTCATTCTTATGAGGAACTCTTGGTATAAAAACTTCCTCCACCGCTACAGATTTGCAACCTATCTATAATTTCTAATATCAGAGCTATCTAAGGTACCGAGAGATTAAGTGATTTGTCCATGGTCACACAACCATTATTTTTTTGGTAAGAGGTAGGACCTGAACTCAGGCACTGGGATTCCAAAGCCACCCTTTATTCACTATGCATATCTCCTCTATTAATTTTTTTTAAATTTATGTTTAAAATATACTTACCAAAAAAGTAGAAGACATAAGGCCAATCCATATAGAAACAAATTATTCCAGACAGTGGAAGTGAGATGACTGTTCCAAGCTGAGCTCCTAGACAAGAAAAAATCAATACAGTTGTGTTAAGAATAAATGATCATGGTTAGGAGAAGCCATCTGTTTGAGAAAAAGATTAGCACACTGTAGAAAAAAAATGTAAGAGCTATCTCTTACTTTGTTTCTGCACTATCAAAGCAATTTAAACAAAAAAGGGTAGAACAAAATTGATTGAAGGTGTCAACAGGCAATCAAAAATGCAGAATACCCCTTAATCATTCTTAACAAAGGTAGGGATTCAATTAATCAGCAAGTATTTATTTAAGAGCCTATATGCTAAACAAGACTAATTCAACTAAAATTAGAAGCCAAACAGAAAATCAGGAAAAAATTTTATATCAGATTTTTCTGATAAAGACCTCATTTTTCAAGAATATAGAAAAGTGAACTAAACATTAAAGTAACTCTGAGAGTCACTCCATACCTATCACATTAGCTAACATGATAGAAAAAGAAAATAACAAGTGCTGGAGGGAAGACTATTGGTGGAGTTGTGAACTGATCCAAACTGTTCTAGAGAAAAATATGAAACTATGTCCAGAGGCCTATAAAACTATGCATGCCATTTTGTTGTTCATTTTTTATTCGCCATTATGATTTGCTTTTTAAGTGTGTTTTTTGTAAAAATCCAAATGTGTCTTTTTTTTCTTATTAGATTTGTCACTTTCATTTTATTGGGTTGTTTAATCCAATTATATTTAAAGTTATGAGCATATATACAGATATAGATGTACTATATATAATATATATACTTAGATATCTATCTATATAGGTATATATATCTAAGAAAATAATAGAAAAAGTAAAAATGAAGGAGTTGATGTTTTCTTAAAACATAAATTATATTATGAGGCAGTAATTATCAAAAATATCTAGCATTATGTTAAAAATAGAAAAGCTGATCAATGAAGTAAAACTAATGTATAAAGCAGTTTGGTTTTTAATAACTTAAGGAACATCAGGAATTGGAGAAAGAACTTTTTATTCAACAAGAACTACTAAGAAAATGGATAAAGAGACTTGACAGAAAATAAGTTTAGAGATGAATTTATACTATTTCAATAATTAATAAGTAAATAATAAAGTTAAAAATAAAAAGTAGCATGGTTAAAACCTTAAGAGAACAGAAAGTTTTCTATCTCTAATCTTCTTTCAAAAACTTTATTAATAACATTCATTTTATTTTATTTTTTTAATTTAAATTTTATTTTAGTTAATAAGTTTGTATTGACAGAATCCATGCCAGGGTAATTTTTTTACAACATTATCCCTTGCACTCGCTTATGTTTCGTTTTTTCCCCTCCCTTCCTCCCTCCCCCCGCCCAAGATGGCAAATTAACATTCATTTTAAAAAATGTTGAGTTCCAAAATCTCCCCCACCCTTCCATTCAGCCCCCTCTAAATCTTTTCAAAGTTTTTCATTTTGATCTATTTCTTCTCTAGTTTTCTAGATTTCCTATTTTGTGTTTGTTGGTTTTTAAAATTGTGTTCTCAGTTCATACTGCCTTTTTACCCCCTTTTAATTAATGTATTTTTTTTCTTTCTTTTTTTGCTTAGGCAACTGGAGTTAAGTGATTTGCCTAGGGTCACACAACTAGGAAGTATTAAGTGTCTGAGGCCAGAGTTGAACTCAACTCCTCCTGATTTCAGGGCTGATGCTCTATCTACTATACCACCTAGTTACCCCAATGTATATTTTTAAAGATATATTTTTCTCCCTGGAAACTGAGACTACTTTAGCTATGGATCCTGAAATTTTGTATGTGTATCTAATTATTGTTTCCATGATTTTTTGATTCTGTTATAATTACTCTTCAGGACATTATTATGTCCATTTAGGTCTATCTTTTTGGCTTGTTCCCCATATTGTGACTGTTTTTATTGAATTATAGTCTCCTTGATCACCATACTACCTACTTTCTGAACATCATCTTTAGCTTCCTGACATCAGAATGCTGTACTCAATTCCTGTCTCTTCAATTTTGAGAGTGAAGTTTTCATTTTCTATGCTACCATGTGCAGTTTAAAACTCCTCCTAATCCTTTGCTTTCTAGCATATGTGTCACTTTCCCCAAATTGAATGTAAGCACTTTGTGAGTAAAAACTGTCTTGTTTGTTTACATTTGTGTGCCCAGTGCTTAGCAAAGTATCTCACACAAATCTTTCAATCTGTAAATAATATATTCGGAATTTCTGTTTCACATTTATTCATAATTTCCTACTGCTCTAGCACATGATCTGTTTTGCAAAGGCAATACTCAGTATAGTCTTTTTTTTTTTCCATAAGGCAACATGACTTGGCCAGGATCATGCAGCTAGGAAGTGTTAAGTGTATGAGGCCAGATTTAAACTTAGGTTGTCCTGACTTCGGGGCTGGTGCTTTATCCATTGAGTTACCTAACTGCCCCAATAAGTATAGTCTTTAATACTTCATTAAGAAGATGCTTATGTTGACTTTATGTTATACATATATTATTATTCATGATTAAATGCCTGGGGAGACACCCCCCAACTTACCATAGGGTTTGAGATCCTTTCTTTACCTTCAACCTGTTTAGATCATCTGCCTAAATGGTTTACTGAGGTGTGGTTGCTATATATGTTATGGTTTCTTGGAGCCACAGGTGAAAGGTGAATTAGGTGGACATTAAAGGTGGAGAGAAGCCCTGAGGTACTAGTCTTTCCTGTCACACCCTACAGCAACATCCTTCAAATACCAAATATATGCTTGCCCCCAAAAAACTTATTTTATGGAGAACTCATACAGGGCAAGCACTTATAAGGTGATCAGAAGAAGCAATGCAAGGACACTCTCAAGGTATTTCTTACGACTTTTAGAATCAATTGCATGACATAGGAGACCTAGCACAAGATCACCCAGCATGGCATGCTCTCATCAGAGAAGGTGCTATGCTCTAAGGGCAAAGCAGAAATGAATTAGCCCAAAGGAAAAGTGAAATGTGCAAAATTAGAGAAGCTACTCCAAATGTTTATGTGGACTGTTTGTATCCAATTGTTATGCCAGTTTCCTTTAATTGTTCTGCCTCAATCTTCCTGATGGCAACCCCGTTCCTGGCCATTAGGATGGAAATAATTAGGGCTGGGAGGCCTGCCTACTCTAGCATTCCAAAAAGTCATAAACTGCAGGTGGCTTATCTCAGATATCCTGGCTCCTACCTTCCCAACTTATCAGGATTTATGGTCCTTCCTTACCTCCAATGATCCATTCCCACTCACCAGTACTCAAACCCCTTCTGCCTTTGTTTCCCTTATTGCTGAAGCCCTATAAGAATCGCTGGAACCCTTAGCTCCCTGCTGGATGCTTTGAGACACGAGTCCAATACAACCTGTTGGGGTCAACATGGACCCTGTTTTGCCCCCAGTAGATCTCTCCCTCTAAATAAAATATTAAAAACTCTAATCTTAATCTTGCCTCAATTTCTCTGACATTACACAATCTACGGCAGAGCATTCCAAATTTGTATTGGTCTGATCACGAACACAATGTATCTCGATTCTAACACAGTGATGTCATTTTGATCTTCTAAAATGAAGGACATCAACTTATTATTCAGGATTAAAGTCTCATGTGGAGGTTTTAACAACTTAATAAACCATCATAATACTTTTTAACTTCTGACTCAAATGAACACAATATAATATGGGGGAAAAAAATTTATAAGCTAGATCTGCAGAACCAATTGTAAATCCTTGAGAAATAACAAAGGAGCGGTACCCAAAGTCCAAACATGGAACGAAGTTACCATTCTCTGAAAGGTCAGAAATAATTTTCTAATGATATTAAATGCCAAATCCAATCTTTTTACCTCATTTGGCATTGTTGCCCACTTCTCCTTAATATTTTTGCCTCTCTTAGTTTCCAAGATACTGCATTCTATAGTTCTCTCTGAGAACCTTCACTGGTTTCTCTTCTTTTCATATTCTTTAAAACCTCGCATTTTTCAAAGCTCTGCCCCAACTCTCTTCATTGTACTTAATTGTTCTGTGGTAATTATCTTACCTGCATATGAAATACTAAGAAGTTTGCTTCTTTCAAGAGGAGGAGCCCAAGAGGACCACATAGCATGCATAGCAGGATACGTAACACCCTGGACAATAAAAAGAAGCTCTGGATGAAATACGTAAATATTGTTTTTATTTCCTTAATAATCGCAAATGTCATAGCAAACTTGCTACTGAAGAAATTCTTGAAATAACAATTAGAATAGATTCTCACTAGATCATCATTCAGTTCAACACCATGAGATACTACTTATGTTGTTAGTGGAATTACCATATGATTCAGTCCTTTTGTTAATGTGGTAATTAAGCCTACCTCAAGAGCTTGGGGAAAAAAGGTGTCATTTCATTACAATTTTTCCTAGGAAAAAATATAGGTTCCTATGCATTCTCTTCAAGTTTTAAATACCATAATTACCCAGTTACCAAAGTCAGTGCAATGGAAAGGATACTTGCTGGGTGTGGTCAGGAAGGCTGAATTCAAACCCAGCCTCAGGCACACACTAGCTGTGTGACAGGACAAACCATTTATCTCTCTGTTTCAATTTCTCCAACAGTAAAATAGGGATACTCCTACATCCCAAAATTGTTTAATGATAAAACACTGAAAATCTTAAAGCATTATATACAAGTGCTAGTTGTTATTAAGTACTAAAGAATTACTATGTCTATTTTTTTTAAATAAAAAGGTGATCAGTTAAAAAGAATCTCAATTTTAATACAACTGGAAGAATGATTAGATTTGTACTGTTTAGCCCAGAACCAGAAGCAATGTATGAAGGTTTACAAAAAATCTGAGAGTTTTTAGGCTCTGAGAGTCAGAGCTGTCCAAAAGGATAAAAGGCTGCCTTGGGAGTTGGTGGATAGTTCTTGTGATGTTGTTGAGGTTGGGAAGAGGGACCCCAGAAGTTTGGGGTCGCAGATTGGTGTCCTGAGGTATCTAAAGAGAATTTGCAGTCTTGAATCCATTTCCTTGTCAAGGGGCAAAGTTTATTTGTAATTTTAAAGCCATTACAAGCAGGCTAAGTTCCAAAAGAAATTAGCAAAGAATCTGAGAGAAGGGGATAGGGGATAGATTTATACAAAATTGGATCAGAGCTTCATGTTACTTATTTGCTAATTTTATGGTTTCCAGGTAGGTGTGAGGGGTGGTCTCAGGACTTGGTAATTACTGACCAACAGATTATCTATTTGACAGTAATGTTTTTAAGACTATTCTAAGGCCAGAAGACACTGAAATCATTGACAGGCAAATTATTAGAACAAGGGCATCAGGATCACTAACATATCTTCCCTAAAATAAGGGAAGAAATAGAATTATATTTTATAATCATTGACAGACAAGCATTTTTAGGTCAAAAGGGCTTCAGAGTCACTACTGTCTCCCCTATATCAATGTGGTTCAAGGACCAAATGATGTGGTTGATGTAGATATCAGATGATGGTAGACACCAAAAGTTGGGGTTCAATCATGTGAAGAATTGTGAATTAAATGGGAATTCTCTTTGGCAAAAGCTGGATTTATTTAGGGAATAGGTTACAGACAAAATGAAGGGATACAATAGATACCAGGGATGGTGGAAGTACATATGAAAGACAAGTTCCTTAGTGGAGCTCAAAATTACCCAGTGGAAAGGGAGCACCCCATGAGGTTGGGGCATGTCCTTAGCTGGCAGGCTAAATCCTGAAAGGGACTTATCCTAAAAGAGTTAGAGAAGTGGGGTTGGGAATCATAGTGGAATTAGCGGGGATACCATATGGCATGGGGAATGGAAGGGGAAAGACATTAACAGGCAGAGTGCCCCGGTGGACTAACCCAAAGGAAGGCAGCAGCCATGGAATGGTCTATAAATAGATTTTATAGGGAAAATTTAACCCCACGGACATGATTGGTATTTGTAACAGAGCATGTCAAAGTAAGACTTCTTGAGATCTCTACAGAGGGTGATTCTCAGGAGTTTGATATAACTTGGATTTCAGACTGGACCACTTCCCCAGAAGATGGAACCATGGAACTAAACTGATCTCTATAACTATTTTCTCCCTGCTTCCCTCAGGGATCAATTCTTTTGCTTCTCTCTGTCAAAAACACCATCCAGGATCTCATCATTTGATTTAAAGTCTTTAAGCAGAAACTGGCTGACCATCTGTCAGGGATCCTATAGTGGAGAACCCTTTTCAAGGATGTTAGCCATTGAGGTCTCTTCAAACTTTCAAATTCTGCATGGTATTGTATGGAAAAGGTGAAGAACTTATAGATCAAGCACATATTGATCAGTGATCAATGACAGTAAATTAATTGAAGCCTTAAGGCCTCAGTTTTGGCTTCTCCGGAGTCACATGATTTTAGATAAGGCCTGGACTACATTCCATTGCCCAAAGAAGAGATTAAAAAGTACATCACCTTATCTATTGCATTCCACTGACCAAATAGGGGAATAGAGACTTATATAACCAATCACAACATATAGAGGGTGGGATTTGGGGGGTTCTTTGTCAGAAATGTATAAAAACTGTGACCACTGTCAAGGGAGTGGCCCTCCTGCTGTGAGCTTTGGCTCACAGAATAAGATGGTCAGCTTCTCAAGATTCTAATAAATATTCTGCTTTCTATGAGTGATCACTGAGTAGTCAATTTGGGTAGGCGTCTTCCTCCCTAACAGTATCTTACTAGAGATTTATGCAAAATCTCATTTTGTACTTGTGAAGGGAAAGTGAAACTGTGTTCCCTTTAAAATTATCACTCTGAAACTGTGTTCCCTTTTGATCTGTAAAGAAGGGAGAATGACGTCTAAGGCCCTCCTGGGAAAGCATATCTCTCCAGATAACTTAAGTAGAAATCTTGGTCAAAAAACCCCATTGATCTTTTGGGGATGCCAGATCCTTTTAAATTCCAATTGGAGATCTGGGCTAGATATTGATAAGCATCTAGGACTGAGGCCTTTGGCTTTCTTTTCCACCTGAAATCTGAGCCTCAAGATTCCTTTTTAAATAGCAACTTCTGAACTCATTCTTTACAGAATGTCCAAAGTAAGACCCTGCCCACTGAGAGGGCATTCTTTTCTCAGTGCCAGCCTCCATTTCCCTAATAGGATTTTGCCACTAAAGAAGTTAGTCTCTTAGCATAATTGGCTTCCTATCCAACAATAAACTTCCATTTTTGTCAATTAGCATTCCAGGATTTGTGAATTCTTTCACATTGAACTTGTGCACGACCAAGAGGGGATTTTCACAACTCTCTGACTGCCACTAACCTCATCACTTGTATGATGTGAACCATACAATTACTAAGAGTCAGGGAGTTTGTTTAATTTATGGCAAAAAAAGACGTCCACTGATAAATGGTATGTTAGCGATGGAGTATAACTTCTAGGGGAAACAGCAGTAAGGAGGTATTCCTGTCCCTCACACACACTTTAGAGTTGCTTCTGTTCTAACAATCTGTCAATGATCTAACGTCTTCTGGCTTTATAATCAAGTATCTTGAGGTGCCTCTGACCTTAAAGTGCTATTGTTCTAACATTTTGTCTTCTGGCCTTAGAATAGTCCTACAAACATTGATGATAGTCAGATACATAATTTGCTAGTTTGTGATAACCAAATACCTGAGTTCTATTTCTAGGCCATAAAATTAGCATATCACTGACAAGAAGAACTGGATTAAACTATTTCCTTCTTTTTGGATCTTTACTAAATTCTTTTAGAATTTTGTTTGCTTCAATTGGTGTTACAATTACAATAAAATTTGCCCCTTGATTTGGATATGGATTCAAGCCTGCAAATTCTTTTGAGACACCTTGAAACACTGATCCGCATGGGACCACCCAACCTTTTGGGGTCCCTTTTGAACCTTAACAATAGTAACAAAACCCAACATTTATTAAGTATCCACTGAATGAATGAGCAGAATAGCAGTTATTAATGAATTAGGAAGGGAATAAATATTTAAATAGTGCTCAGTATATGCCAGGCATTATGCTAAATATTTTTTGCAAATATCTCATTTGATCCTCAAAACAATCCTGAGAAGTAAGTGCTGTGATAATTCCCATTTTAGAGTTGAGAAAACTGGGGTAGAAGTTAAGTGACATGATAGTAAGTATCTGAGACTGAATTTGAACTCAGATCTTTCTGACTTCCGCTTCTCTGCTCTATTCAATACTTTTCACAATACCATCTTATTGCTTCTTGGCAATGACAAAACCATGAATACAGAACTAAATCAGACTTTGAAATAATATAGGCTATGTAAATATCAGGGTGTCTGGTACATAGTAAACACTATATAAAAGTCAACTATTAAAATCTAAGTGGGGGAGACAATACTAAATAAATATCAAGTAATTTCAGAGGAAAGACTAGAAAACTGGAATGGGTGTCAGTAAACCCATCAGTTTAAAAGAATTTAATTACCATCTCCAAAACAATGCTCAGATTTACATATCCAATCCTAATCTCTACACTAACCTGGGTCATCACTAACTGCCAGATACAGCACCTGGCTATCCTCAAGGTATCTCAAACCCAAAACTGACCTTTAAGGAAGGGGTGGGGGAGAACATGATTTTTTGTTAATTTTTTAAAAATTAAAAAATAAGACATATCTCCCCCCTCCAAAAAACCCACCTCATCCCATTCCTTACAAATTACATTAATTTATAAAAAATAATAATAATTTTTCTCAACAGATATTATTGAAAGTGAATTTCTGAACTAACAAAACTGACTTCATTTTGTACTGTACTAACCACTTTATTGTATATGACTCTTTTATTAATTGCAAGACCAGATGCAACAGTTAGTGTTCTTTAATGACTCCTTTTCTCTGTACAAAAAGACAGATAATGCTGAAGGATTCTAGAGTCACAAGAATGACTTCCTCCCCTGTCTGGCCTGATAAGTAGTTTAAGGTAGTGAAATTAGCTACATTAAGAAGATAAATTACTTATCTATCTCCTATAGCAAATGATACACATTTTATTTTTAACAAATGTATTACCAGATTGGCTAAAATGATTGAAGAAAGTTACAAAAGTTGGAGGGGATATGGAAAAATTGGGACACGAATTCATTGTTAGTGGAGGCATAAAATAATTCAATCATTTTGGAGAAAAATTGGGTTCAAAAAGTTATAAAATTGCCTAATCTTTTTGATTCATTAGTACCATTACTTGGTCTATTTTTAAGAATGACTGAACAAATAAGGTTTTTTTTTTCTATTATAAATACTCAAATTAATTACAAAGGATATATGAAAAAATGTCCTATCTGTATCTAGAAAAATAACTGATAAATAGAATAGATAAATAAATAGAACAATTTTACATGCACATATAAACCCACACAAGAATACATAAACCTATTCGGGTCTAAAAGTAGTCATGGGGAAGAGGTAAGGCGAAGGAGGAAAACAAAAAAGATAGTTACATTATAATTTTGTTGTTTATTTGAAAGGAACAGAAACTTATACACAATAGATTTGCACTTTCATGAAAAGTCCTTTTTCTTTTTTTATAAAAATTCAGGAGGACCTGAATTCAAATTTGACTTCAGACAACATTTCCTAGCTGTGTGACCTTGGGCAAGTCACTTAACTCCAACTGCCTCAACAAAAACAAACAAATAAAAAAAATAAAAAAAACTAAGTACATTTTATTTCTTTGCTTACCCATTTTAATTTTTTAAAAAAGTATTTTTAAATTTGTTTCATATTAATTTATAACTATTTCTTGGGAAGTTGTGAATGACATATTCCCTATCAACTGCTGGTGAGGAATGCCACACTTGAATATAATAAAATCTATTTCTTATTTGTTCTGGTTTATTGGCATTAGCTAGTCAAACTGATTAAGAAGAACTAACAAAATTTACTGTCTGACCACTTTTGTTGTCTCCACCTGTTGACTTTGTTGCAGTTCGAAGTCACTGAGTTTATTTTTCTGCTTTCTTCATTCTGTCTTCGTATAAGTTCAGAGTTTTAACGAATTTAGAGTTGTAATAGAACTTAAGAGGATATTTAGTTAAACTTCTTTAAAAAAAAAAAAGATAATAGGGAAATTGAATCCCAGGAAGATTAAGCAACAATTGGCAAAAATCTTTTCATGTTTTCCTGAATCTTGCATATTTATAATTGTTTATAAAGCATTAAGATTCTATTTCATTCACCTATCACTCCTCAATCTTTGTGTACACTATTTTTTGTTATGACAAATACTACTATGAACTTTCAAAAAAAAAAACTTTATATATATAGAGATTTTCTTATAGTCAGTAACTTCCTGGGAATAGCAATGTCCCTATAGACCACTGGCTCTACTTCCAATCTAGCCCTGTAGTTGTCACCTAGGGGAGCAACTCTTGTGATGATTGGGCCTGCCATCCTCACTTTTATCATCATTACTCCATCAATGAAGTAGATAACACCAAAGCACTTGAAGGATTGCTTTATTTTAAGGGTTTTAGGTGAGGAGAAGGTATATTCAAAAATATATAATCTTAGAGCAATAAATCCTAGGTTCAAGTCTCAGAATTAATGCTTACTGTGTGTTTTTCAGAGCCTCAGTTTCTTCATGTAAAATGAGGATAATATAGACACTTCCTACCATATAGAGCTATAGTGAGCAAAACTCTTTCTTAATCTTAAAGAGCTAAAAAAAGTATGAACTACTAGGTGGCTTAAACTTCACTAAGTCTTTGGGAACATCCTGTATTATTGTGACATATGAAAAGAGCAGTAAGAGAAAGTATATTTAATTAACCTCTTATTGCCCAGTCAAAAAGAGAATATGAAGCAAATAAAAAGTTAATAATTGAAGGACAGGTGGCACATAAATGGAAAGTGTCATAAGTTAGGACATAAAAAATAAAATTGCTATAGAATAGTATGAAATGAGTTGTATATTTAGACACTGAAAATAGGAGAGAGAAATAGGGGTAAAAGCATGACCAAGTGAATATTAAGTGGTCCAATTTTTTTTCATCTTTTATATTACGACCAAATATCAAAGTCTTTCTTTACATACTGGAATGAGACTTCTAATTTAGGGCTGTTCTTTCTAAGATATGATTATTAGTAAATTCAAGAGAATTCATTAATCACAACTTAAGGTTCAAGTAAATTTCTAGTTTTTAAAAAGGTCAACACTTTTTCTTTCCTGAAAGCAATCCAAATGTGGTTTTGGATATATAGCCTTGACGAACAGTGAAATTCTTTGTCTCTAGCAGACACAATTGTAACTATGTAATTCTTTGTGTTCACAGACACAATTTTAGCCAAAATAAATGAAGTTTAACTACACCTATACAGTGATATCTTCAGACACAAACAACACATTGTTAGGATTTGAAGGCATCAGAGTTCTGGCCTAGAACTTTCATGCTACTCCCTTTTCTCTTTAACAGACCATGCATACATTGTCTTTGCCACTAGAATGGAAGCTCCTTGAAAGCAATGACCGTTTTCCTTTTATTGCCTTCATGTCTCTTTGTACTACTTGGCACATAGTTATAGATTTACTATTTCGATTGTCAAGAAATGAACATGATAAATGTATAGCAACTATGACAAGGTGATAGGAGTTCCTTGGGGCTCTCCCTCTAGTTTCTAGGCTACACATTTACATCATAAGGAGGGTCTTTTGGAGACATATAATGTTGCTTGTTACTGTTGAGTTACTTCAGTCGTATCCAATTGTTCATGACCCCATTTGAGGTTTTCTTGGCAAAAAATACCAGAGTGGTTTGGCATTTCCTTCTCTAGCTCATTTCACAGTTGAGGAAATGGAGGCAAACAGTTACCCAGCTTGCCCAGGGTCACATAGCTAAGTTAGTGTTTGTGGGCACATTTGAACTCAGGTCTTCCAGACTCTAGGTCTGACACTATCTCTTGTATCACCTAGTGGCCCCATCATTATCTGCAATTAGCAGATGCATTTCCCAAAGGCTTTTGTTGTTTGTCCTTCATTCTCAGAGGACCATGACCAAGGAGATAATGTTGTGACAAGCAAATGAATGTATTTAAGTGAGGGAGGCCGGTGCAAGATCCCCTGCATCACTTTTTCCTCCAGAGCTATCTGAGTCTAGTGGCAAAATATAGATCAGGATGACTAAAGGTGGCCCTGGATGCAGTGGGAGATCTTGGCCTTTTAAGCTTTTCTGATCTCAGTTTGACTGAGATAGTATCCATTCAGTGATTAAGGCTAGGTAAGAAATGAAGCAAAGAATGACACTCCCCCCTTTTTTTTTTGGCCTGGTTTCCTCTGCCCCCTCAAAAAAAAAAAAAAAATCCAATCTGGGAGGGGAAGATCCTTAGGATTTCTGACCAAAACAGAAACCAATTGCTGTTTAATATAATGATCTACAAAAGACTCATGATAGAAAATGCTTTCCACATCCAAAGAAATAACTTTGCAGATCAAAGCATGCTATTTTCACTTTTTCCCCCCCTTTTTCTTTTTTGTGGTTTTCCTTTTGTTCTGATTCTTTTTTCACAAGATGATTAATGTAGAAATGTTTAATATGACTGTACATGTATAAACTATATCAGATTGCTTGCTATTTTGGGGAGGGGGGAAGAGGTAAGGGAAGGAGAAAAAAATGGAAATCAAAACCTTATGAAAGTAAATGTTGAAAACTGGAAAAAAAAAAAGAATGTAAATACAAAAATAAAAAGAAATAATTGATATTTACATTTACTCTGAGTCAACTGGGGCCCAAATTGTTCTGCCTCAGTTTCCTTGGTGGCAACCCCCTTCCTGGCCAGTAGGACTGAGATAATTAGGGCTGGGAGTCTGGCCACTCTGGCATTCCAAAGAGTCATAAAACTCCAAATGGCTTATCTCAAACGTTTGGACCTCTCCTGGCTCAGACTTATTGTCTCCTAGCTTCTTCACTCTCAACTTATCAAAATTTATGATCCTTCCTCCTTATCTCCAACCTGTTACAACTGAATTTATGGTCTTTTCCTGGAACTTCCATCCATCCAGTGCTTCCCCCCCCGACTTTGTTTCCCTGATAGCTGGAGCCCTATAAGAGTCTCTGGAATCCCTTACTCATTGTTGGATGCTTTGAGATGGGAGTCTCATCTAGCTGGCTGGCTAATATGGCTGTCAGTCCAAACTCTCCACTATTAAAATATTAAAAACCATCTAATCTCTGTCTTGCCTCAGTTTCTCTGGCATTACAAAACAATTATCAATTGGGGCTTTGTTGGAATCCTTACAAACTGCTAACTCATTAGAGTTGATAGATTGTTGATCTGATCTTAAAAGATGATGTTTTGGGCCAGAACCTGAAACAAGGTACTAAGTAGAACTAATTAATACAATGCTTGTGTTTGCACCTTTACTCATTGGAGTTCACAAGTATGCCAGCTTCACAAAGTAAACTTTGTAACTTTGTGAGTTCACACCTCCCTTGAAGCTCTTTGGGCCAAAGAGCACTATGGGAGAAAACCCATAATCCCTCTCTTTCATATCCCACAATTCATCCCTCTGGTATAAAAGAAACAGACAGAGGCTCTCCGTCAGATTTCACCGGAATGACATGAAGAGTGGAGCTGGCTGGAGGCTGAAGAAAGCAGAGGCAGAGGCTGAAGGACAAAACCTTTGGCGACATTCGGAGGGAGCTCTTGGAACCAAGCAGAGAGATAGGCCTCTATGTAAATTATGTATAATGTGGAAAGACAAGGTCCACATTTTGGCGCCCGAACAGGGACCGACAAAATCCTGATTCCAGGGAAGGCACCCAGAGAGAACTTTTATAATATTTTAAAGAAGAACAAGAACCCAACATTTGAACTCACAACAGGGCTTGGCCTGAGACTTATTGTTGACCAATCAAGAAGAACCAAAGTGATCTGGATTTAAGCATGGTCCTTAAAAAAGATTTGTAACTGGTAAGACCCAAGATATCTTGGGAGGTTTCAGCAAATCAGAAAAAACAAATTTCATTCCTTTGGTTAGAGCACGCACAGGTAAGGGTATACTACCCTATGAAGAAAAGAAAGAAGGAAGAAAGGAAGAAAAAAGAATAAGTTGTATTGCTCAGCTGATAAAAGGCACAAAAATTTGTAAAAGAAGAGACTGCAGAATGTATAAAAACAAATGTAAGATGAAAGAAAAAGATGAAGGTTTTTAAATAGGAAAAGGATAGAATAGAAAGAATTAATAAAAATCAGTAACAATGATTCCATGTTCACAAAGGATTGAAGTCCCTATTTAGGGTCTGAGGTCCTTAATAAATATAAAACTCAGTACAAATAGAATTTCAAAATATGAATTGTTCATCAGTACAGATGAGATTGGTAATTGACTTAAAATATAAAATTTTCAAGAAAATATAAGATGAAAAATGAAGTAATGATAAATAACTTACCTCTCCTAGTCCTTCCAGGGCACGAACTGCAATAAGAAAGCCTACTCCCCAATCTGCAGCAATAGGGGTCAATAATGTGAGCAAAGAGGTACCAAGTATTCCAAATCCCAAAAGTAGCTTTCCTCCTATTTTACTGGCAACATATCCACCAGGAATCTGAGTGATGATGTAGCCATAAAAAAAGGAGCCAAGAATCCATCCCTGAGTTTCTGCATCCCAATGGTATTTCTTTCCCTAAAACACAACAATAAAAATTATTTTAGTATCTGATTTTGAAGACTTATTTTTCACTACAAAATTCATTTTCTTTGTCCACTATTTTAATCTATATAATACAATTAAGAAATGAGAACTTTGGGGCAGTTAGATGGCCCAGTGGATAGCATACCAGCCCTTAAGTCAGAAGGACCTGAGTTCAAATCAGCCTCAGATACTTAATACTTCCTAGCTGTGTGACCCCGGGTAAGTCACTTAACCCCCAGTGCCTCAGCAGAGAGAGAGAGAGAGAGAGAGAGAACTTTTTGCTAGCTAATATGACTATATGAGCTCTGGGAATATAGTCTGAAGGAACTTTAATGATACGCAGGGAGCTGAAATCTCCAAGCCTTCAGGAAAGATGGCTATTTTAGGGAACACCTTAGGACAAAGAAAACAATATAATCAGCTGAAGCTGTTTCATAACTTATGGAACAAAAAGTTTCTTATGTTTTATTCATAATATTAAGCATTCTATATTTACATTCCTTTGAGCTTTTGAACACGTGCAGAGACACTAATTATCCTGGGATCATAAAAAATATTATTGTTCAGTCATTTCAGTCATGTCTGACTCTGTCATCCCACTTTGGATTTATGTTTGTTTTTTTTTTGGCAGAGATTTGCCATTTCCTTCTCTAGTTCATTTTATAGAAGAGGAAACTGAGATATACAGAGTTAAGTGACTTGCCCACTGTTAGGATTCTTACAAAGTGATGTCAGTTGTTTAATTTTAGCATAGTGCTTAGCAGTTCTCTAGTTCAGAGTTCACACCTTTCACACCTTTAAGAGTTCACACATTAGTTCACATATTAGCTTTGGAGATTCACAAGTCAGGATTCAGTATGAGATTCACAAGTTCAGTAGAGGAGATTCACAAGTCACAGCTTCCACAATCCCACTCTCAGAGGAGGAGTCAACCTTTGAGTTCACACCTATAAGAGATCATTTAGAAGAAGTCTTGGAGCCTCAGCCAGGAGTCAGTTGAGGAGATTGAGAAGCCAGGATTCAGTTGGGCAGAACAAAGGATTTGGGAGAAAAGAGGCTGAAGCTGGAAGAGGCAAAGGAGTAACGGGAGCTCTTGGAACGAAGGAGAGAGATAGGCCTCTAAGAAAACTAACTGGGCTATTTTGAAGGAGACAATAAGGGATTTGGACCTTTAACAGCTGACTGCATTTGAGGTGATTATTACATGGAACCGAAACAAGGCTGTCTCCAGAAGCTCTCCAGGAAACCTGCTTCCATAGAATGATTATATTTTAGAAAAGAAGAACACTACAGCCCACAATCACACAATAAATATCTGTGGCCAAATTTGAACTCAGAAAGAGGTATCTGCCTGATATCAGGCCCAGTACTCTATCCACTGAGCATTTAGCTGTTGCCCAAATAATATATATCATCTAGCTGAATTACATTATAAACTCACTATAGATAAACATTTTATTTGATTGGGGGGCGGGGATGACAGCAGCAGCAGAGATCAACACTTAATTTTTAAATCTCAAATAGCTTTGGTTTAACTCAAGTGACATGTGAAAATCTATTGAGAATATATTTATCATGGATATGCCAGCACACACACACACACACACACACACAAATCAACTACATTTTAATCATACAATCAGATTTTGGATTATATATACACACAGCTTACATTCAATTTGTAGATTTTCTATGTTTATCTGCCTACCAAATTGGCCTTTAAAACCAGAAACAGAAATTAGGACTGATATTCTGGTTGATATTCTGACTGTTTACTGACTATTCAGTATATTCATCTAACTTCTGACTATATAATCTACATACATCTGACTATATAATTTATCTGAATTCCAAAGCCAAACATAAAAAATTTTGAAATTTTACACTGTCATTTGGCAATGTCATTAATTCCCACAACTTCAACTATCACCTCTATGAAGTTGACAAATTTCTATTTCCTACAGGTCAACTGGGGCAAGTGGCACATGAAATCCCATATAAGTGAAACCAAGTTAATTATTTCTGCTTCTAAACTAGATCTTTCTTACTTCCCTATTTCTACATGTGTTATCACTATTCACACAAGTTTCTCAAATTTGAAATCTGGGTTTTTTTTTTTTTTTCTTGATTCTTCCTTCTTTGCCACTTATCATATCCAATCAATTAGAAGTCTTACTATCTCATTACTAGAAACACGGTATTCTAAATAAGGGACCAGAAAAGCCCTACTGACCCTTTGACCTAAATGGACATCTTGAATCTTAAGAGTTTTGGATATCAAATTTTAGGAAAAATATTGTTAACTTAGAACATGTCCAAACAAAGGCATGTAAAATTATGAAAGGATCAAATCTGCTACATGAAGGAACTGGGTATAGTTAGCCTGAAGAAGAGAAAATTTGGGGAAAGTAGGAAGGTTAAAGAGAGGAGCTACATTTAGAGGGCTGTCAAATGAAAGAGGATTTAAAATAATTTTACTTTGTTTCAGAATTCTCTTCAACCTCGTCCAATGAAAGCCAGAAAATTCTATGTGAAATCACACAGAGTAACTATTATGGTATTTCTTATTTTTATTTTTGAAGTTTCATTTTTTTAATTAATAGTTTTATTTTTGTTATGGTGGGGCAGCTTAGTAGCATGGTCACAGAGCAAGTCTTCCAAAGTTGCCTGTATTGAAATCCTGTTTCTGATACTAGCTGTGTGATTCTGGGTAAATCAGATAACATTTCTCAGCCTGTTTCTTTATCTGTGAAAGTTTTAGGGGATAAAGCTCAAAGGGCTGTAGTAAGAATGTAATAAAATATATAAAGCTTAAATATATAAATGCTAGCTAAAATTATCGTCATTTTTTCATATCTAAAAAATACCAATTAAATATGTACATTCCCATATGTAAAGAACAAAAAAAAGGATCATGCAGAAAACTGGGAATTCTCTTCTATGGACAGTTTACTTTAAAAAAAAAAAAAACACATCAACGGTTTGACTCTGAGCTTCTTTTCTACTAAAAAATACTTTAATGATCACTTTCTTTTTTTTTTTTCTAGGAATGTTATCACTTATGCCCCTCACCTCCAAATCTTCCCTAGCTTGTTTCTTTTAATATATATTAAATTTTACATAATAGTACTAATATTGTCTTGCTACATGTGTACCCCTCTGAATCTCTTTCTGATCTCCCAAATATTTTAAAAATGTTTCAGTGGTCTTTTATTCTTTTCCTTTTTATTTTGCTTCACTATCACTATCTCCCAAATAAAACCCCCACTTTGTAACAAAAATAAAATTACATATAACCAATTTGTGTTCTAATAATCATGATTAAAAATGTAGGTCTGGGGGCAGCTAGTTGGTGTAGTAGATAGAGCACCAGCCCTGAAGTCAGGAAGTTCAAATCTGGCCTCAGACACTTAACACTTCCTGGTTGTGTGACCCTCCGCAAGTCATTTAGCTCAAATTGCCTCAGCCAAAAAAAAAAAAGAAAAGAAAAGAAAAGAAAAAGAAAAAGAAAAATGTAAGTCTGGGTTTGCACCTTATGTTGTTGTTGTTGTTGTTATTTCAGTATCCTTGAGTCTCCCTGACCTCATATGGGGTTTTCTTGGCAAAGATAATGGGATAATTTCCTTCTCCAGCTCATTATGAGGAAACTGAGGCAAACAGAGTTAAATGACTTGACTCAGGTCACACAGCAAATGAGTCTCTGAAGCCAGATGTGAACTCACAGAGTTCCAGGCCCCAGGCAATCCACTGTGTTACTTAGCTGCCTTTGGTACTTTATGATATGTAATTTCAAAAAAAGTGATTTGTCATTAAATCCACTTCATTAAAGAGCAATTTTGTGTGTGTGTGTGTGTGCCAGGTTCTACTGCTCTTTTAAATGCCAAAGGCATAAGAAGAAAATTTTATGCTGAATGTTATGTTGCTGCCAATGTCTTCTTTGGCAAAATAAGGATAGTTTTTTCTATCTTTGGTTGATTTATTTTGTATGGTCTCTCTTACCCTAATCTATTATCCACAATTACAAAGTGATTTTTCTTAGGCACAAATTATTATTTGTCCTACTCATATTACTGTCCTACTCAATAAACCTCAGTTCCTTGCTATGGTCTCTTTGGCTTTTAAAACCAGCCATAATTTAGTCCCATTCACTTCTCCCTTCATTTATGTTACCCACCTCCCTATATGTCATGATTTAGCTGAACTGTCTGTCCTTGTTGTTACTCTCTTGGTTACAGGCCCAATAAATGGAGCATTAAAGTTGATTTCAGAAATAACCCGGATTCAAATCCTGTCTAATATATTCACTTGAGCTGCTATATGACCCTGAGAAAGTCCTTAATTTCTCCATACCTCAGTTTTTGTTTTGTTTTGCATTTTTGAGAAACAGCAGGATATCAGAGGATAGAACACCAAACTTGGAGTGGGTAAAATGCCCATCCAAATCTCTTCTCAGACACTTGGAGTGACTTGTCCAGGGTCTCAAGAGCAGGAAGTCACTCCATCTGTGGGCCTCAGTTTCTTGCTGCATAAACATGAGGGGGTGGAGCTCAGTAACTTCCAGGATCTCTTCCAGCTCCAAATCTAAAATTCCATCCCTATGTTGGTTATTGCCTATATCTGGGAGGCACTCTCTCCTTACCTCCATTTTCTTATTTCCTTCCAGATATATCTCAACCATTGTCTCCTGTCTGAAATCTTTGCTGAACCCTAAATTGTCAGTGTCTTTCCTCCTTAGACTGCTCACTAATACACACACAAGTATATATGCATATATGTGTGTGTATATACTGTTGCTACATGTCTCTCCCAGTAGAATTTTGGCCCACAAAAAAAGTAGGGACTATTTTACTTTTATCTTTGTATCCTCAGTACCCTGCACAGGGTCCTATATTCAGTGGATGTTTAATAAATGCTTGTTGATTAATTTCCCCCATTAAGCTCCTAGAGAAAAGGGACAATTAATTTTTGTTTAAGTTAAATTGAACTCATTAAGTTTAATTTAAAATATTAAATGGAAATTGTAGAATTTCAACTTAACTGAAAGAAAAACAGAGCTGTTCAAAAGAGCAATGGACTACCTTAGGAGGCAGTGAAATTCCCCCCATAATTGACAGCTTTCAAGCAGAGATTAAATGTCACTAACTTGTTAGGAATGGTCAAACTAGAAGACTTCTGAGATCCCCTTCAGCTATGAGATACTTTTATAACCTCTCTCACATGTCCTCTCCTGTCTATTCTCTCTGGAATCACTCCAATACTGGCCCTTATTTCCAACTGCCATGGCTATTGAAATTGCTTAATAAGTCTGCTGTTGCTCTTGTGTTCCTCTTCTCATAGAACTGCCAAACTAATCTTCTTTAAGTCTAGATTTAAAATAAAGAAAAAACCTTTCAGTGGTTCTTTACTACCTCCCAAAGAAAGTTTATACTTTTGGCATTCAAGGCTCTTTGAAACCAGCTTTATTTCATGATTCTTTTCCATATACTTTGCACTCTAGCCAAGTATATTTCATACTTTTTAGTTACATGCCTTTGTTGTTATGACCTTAAATCTTTTCTTCTTAATTTTTTATTTTATTCTCACCTATTCTTTAGAGCTCAGCAAAAATGTCATCAGACCACCTTTCCTAAGTCTTTTATTTGTAATGGTTCTCCACACTCTGGGCTGTATGTAGCATTTCAGCAGCTTCCCCTGCAGCCTCCCCTTCTACTCACCACCCCTCCCCCCCCCCCCCCCCCAAAAAAAAAAAAAAAAAAAAAAAAAGCGATCCAGAGACACTGGTCTTGTTGCTATTTTTTAAACAAGACACTTCTATCTCCTGACTCCAGGCATTTTCAGTGGCTGTCCTACATATCTAGAATTTTTTTCTGTCTTTTATCTTTAGCATCCTTAAAGTCCCTTTAATTATAGTGCCTTCACATTGTTGATTATTGTCAATATATTTTGTACACACCTTGTCTGTACAACAGTCCTCCCCTCCCATTAGAATGTGAGTGCCTTGAGAACAGGGAATGTCTTTTGTCTTTCTACATATGCTTATGCTTATGATCACAGATATCAGTCTATGATAAGTGCTTAATATATGCTTATTGACTGGCTGACTATTCTTAGGTAAACACTGGGAAACGAATGTAAACCGTTTGCATTTTTGTTTTTCTTCCCGGGTTATTTCTACCTTCTGTATCTAGGATATACTGTGACATATTTAACATATATAGGACTGCTTGCCATCTGGGGAAGGGGGTAGAGGAAGGGAGGGGAAAAATCGGAACAGAAATGAGTGCAAGGGTTAATGTTGTAAAAAATTACTCTGGCATGGGTTCTATCAATAAAAAGTTATTAAAAAAAATAAATTAAAAAAAGTAAGGTCACTGATTTCTCCTACTTGCACCAATGACCTGATCCTTGCAACAACCAAAAAATAAAAAAAAAATTTTTCAATAGTTTATAAAACCATCAGTGAAAACAGATGTTCACTTTTCAATTCCCACATCCAACAGTTATTTGGACATGTACCTATTGCCCATTTGCTCATAGACATATTCAAATGTGGAGA
The DNA here is from genome assembly GCF_016432865.1 of Antechinus flavipes. Taxonomy (NCBI): domain Eukaryota; kingdom Metazoa; phylum Chordata; class Mammalia; order Dasyuromorphia; family Dasyuridae; genus Antechinus; species Antechinus flavipes. The sequence continues at coordinate 241,817,596 of NC_067401.1, forward strand.
AAATTATTCTCTATGATGGTCCAGAGTTTTGTTTTTTGATTGGTAGATTGGCACTTCTCCATGAAAAAGTCATAGTATATAAACCAATTAGAGAGTACAGAAAGTTGATGTGATAATACACCAGCTCTCCTGGAAATAGCAGTGTTAGCAGCAACAACAACAACAAAAACAAGTATTAAATAACATTCCTTTAAAAAAAAGTGATGTCAACATTTACCTCCTTGACTATAACTAAAGTATAACTATATAAATGCTTTTCAAACAGATCAATATATATAGTATAATAAAATAAGAGAAATTATTTTTAGTTTATGTTCAAAATAGTATCAGAATAAAACTGCCAGGATGAATTTGCTATCTCAGAGGTTCCATCTGCTACAACAGAAGGGTGGTCCTAAAGGTAAAATCTGAAAGTGACAATGCTTATGGGAACTTAGGGGTTAAAAAGAAATACTATTACAAAATTGTGCTTATAGCTTTTTTGCTCAATGTTTGTACTTAATCACCTAACAATAGCTATTCTGCTTTAAGTCTATTCAGCAAAACTATCTAATATTTTTAAAATATAAAATCAAAATACTTACCGTTCGATTATGAAAGTCTCCTATGGGAGCAGAATGTTCTGGGCACCCCTCAGAAGTTGTATTTCTCTCCATACTTTTATTTGAATCTACCATATCCACTAATGCTACACTTAAATTCACACGTAAGGCGTAGAGTATGAAGAATCCAAAAAAGGCTATCATTGCTAAATTGTAACGAGTGGAACAGCATATGGGAACTGAAACAAAAATGAGTAAAAGTATTGTTAAGCAAGAAGGTACCCCAAAATACCAAATATAAATGCATCCAAAATAATTCTAAAATCAAGTGTAATTCCATTATTTATAAACAATATAACAAAACACAAACCATCCTATAGTATCAGTAACATATATTTAATTTTTAACATTTAAATAAACTATACTTATTGTATTTTTACATCTGATATTTAATTCAACTTAACTTATTTCTACTGTAGGTAGAGCATTATATACTTCAAGGTCCTACTGGATTATGACTTAAAAAAATTTTTTTTTTTTTTAGATCTTTGATTTCATTTGTGCTGAGAGTTCCTGGGGAAGAAATTCCTACTAAGGAAGACAAGTAGTTGTTCTGCAAGACCTAGTATTTAGAGTTTTTAGGGCATTTAGAGGTTAAATGACCTGCCCACCTGATGCCCACACACAGCCAGGTTGTGTCAAAGACAGGACTTACAAGGTTAATTCTTTATATATTGATTCCATAGATTCAAATATTTTAGAAATCATCTAGTCCATACCCTTCATTTTATAGATGAAAATTAGACTTCACGAGTTTAGGTGACTTGCCTAGACCACACTGGTAGTAAACAGCAGAGCTAGGATGTACCACTCATTTTGTCCTCTGTTAGGGCTATAATGTCAAGGAAAGTTAAATGGCACAGTGGATAAAACCTTGGCCCTGAAGTCAAAAGAACCCAAGTTTAAAACTGCCCTCAGACATTTAACACTTATTAGATGTATGACTTGAGTAAGTCATTGAATCCCAATTGCCTCACTTATCTTGCCCCCAATTAAACATTTAGAAAAGTGATGTGGACTTGGCTGTATTAAGAGGGACACAGTAGTACATAGTCAGCTGTCAAGGTGAGAAAACTTAAGTTCAAGTTCAGTTTATGATACACTATTATTTTGTTTAAAGTTAATATATTTAATGATAAATTGCAAATAATTTGGAGACAATCATTCTATATATTATCTCACTTTTAAAACTTTATTTGAATATTGTTTATATTATTAATTTAAATTTTAAAATTAATTTTTAATGTAATAAACATTTATTGAGTGCCAGCCATATATAAGTCACTGAGTTAGACTACGGGGGTGGATTCAGAAAAGAACAAGATTCAGTCCTTTAAGAATTTAGTAGTAGGGTAGGCAGTTTTGATCTAAATAGAAAACCCTTTCTGGGTAAAGGTCACTCCAAGTACATGGTTGTATTTATTTTTACTGCTCATAGGTTTTTGGAGGGCTTATATCCGAGATCCTTGACATATAGGTCAGGTTGCCAGATGGCAGAATTCTGGAGAAAAAGGATACTACTGTAAAAACTTGAGTTATATAGAACCTGCTGGTAATCATTCCTTTCTGTGAGGGAAGACCACAGTGACAAGGCCATAATGATAAGGTGATACAGTGGTTAGAGCACCAGCCCTCTCAGGCTGGACCTGAGTTCAAATGTGATTTCAGGTACTTAACACTTCCTAGCTACGTGATCCTGGGCAAGTCACTTGACCCCAATTGCCTCAGCAAAAAAAAAAAAAAAAAATTACTAATGGGGAGAAAAGAATGAATAACTACAATAAATAAATGAATATTAAAGTTTAGTAAATGAATAATAAAAAACAAATATTTATTAATTTAAAAAATTTTAATTAGTAAAAAAAGTTCACATTTACCTGATAATTGAAAATCATTATAAATTTCTATTATTGAATTACATTTAATACATGAATATTCATATTCTCCATCTTCATTAGCTTCACCAAATATTGCTTTTCTGCAAAATCACCTACTCCCTCTCCTCTACAGAAATATTTATTACTATGACTAATTCTTCTATCTCTCTTTATTGTTCTCTTGTCCCTTCCACGCAACATGTTTAGGTCTCTCTTCTCATCTTCACTATTAAACTTATGAATACAAGTTGTCAATATCCAATGTCTTTTTGCTCTCTGATCCATTCCTTCCATATTGATGTCACAACAATCTTTCCTACCCATAAATCTGATGTTTCAACTAAAAAATCTTTGGTGACTTTCTATCACCTACCAAGTGCAGGAAAAATGTCTCTTTAATCCATTTAATTGTCTGATATTTCCCTATCTTTCTTTTATTATTCTACATTACAGATAAACTGGTCTGCTTTTTAATTTCCAAACAGGCCTTTGTGTTGTGGTGCCTTTATTCACTTCTTTTCTGCATTTGAAATTCATGCATACTTTGTCATGTTCTACACATTTTAATTAAAATGCTATCTCCACAGAACCTTTCTTGCATCCTCAATCTCTCAATGATTTTTATCCAAACACCACATTCTATACTTTGTTTTGTAATTCCTTTGTGTTTATCACAAAGATTTTGTATCATAGTTACTTGGGTTTGTGTCTTTTCCCCTAGATTATTAGTTTCTGAAAGGCAGCCATGCTGTCTTATATAAAACTCCCTTTCTCAAGTCCAGTGTTCTGCATAGGATGTTGGCTGAACAAATCATAAATTACATTGAAGACCCAAAGTCTCCCTGTCATTATTATTACAGGTAATGTACTATAGTACAGTAACAATACTACACTTTGTTACCTGTCGTTGCTACAGGTAATGTACTATAGTACAGTAACAATACTACAGGTATTACAGGTAAACAATTACAAGAATACAGTTTTCAATATGTTGCTCAGCATTCATAGATGATGTCTACCAGTTTTGATCTAAATAGAAAACAGGTTCTGGGTAAAGGCCAATCCAAGTACATGGGAGTATTTATTTTTACTGCTCACAGACTTTTTGGGGGCTTATATCCTAGATCCTTGATATATAGGTCAGGTTGCTAGATGGCAGAATTCTGGAGTGAAAGGGTACTACTGTAAAAACTTGAATTATATGGAACCTGCTGGTAATCACTCCTTTACCTGTGAGAGAAGACCACAGTGACAAAGCCATACATATTATGTTAGATAACAAAGGATAAGGTTAAACCATAAATTAGACCACCAAATGCCAATATAATTATGGTACTCTAGTATTTGTGAGGTAGCTAGATGGCTCAATAGATAGAGTGCTGGCCCTGGAGTCAGGAAGACTTGAATTCAAATCTAATCTCAGATATTTATTAGCTGTGTGACTCTGGGCAAGTGGTTTAATTTCCTTAGCTTCCTCATATATAAAATGAGTTGGAGAAGGAAATGTCAAACCACTCCAGTTCTTTGCCAAGAAACCTTCCAAGAGATTTCACAAACTAAACAACTAATTAATATGTTTTCATGTCTTTTTGTTTTCTGTTTCTTTACTTTGGTTTTATTCTATTCTCTTTTTTCTTTACTTTCTGCTTTTTACTTTTGGAGGTCACAGTGACTTGGTTAAGATCACTTAGGGAGAACGCAGGTAATTGTACTAGGGATTATTTCAATAATAATGATGGTAATGTTGTTCAGTCATATCTGACTTCTTATTTAAAGTTTTCTTGGCAAAGATACTGGAGTGGTTTCTCACTTCCTTCTCTGCTTATTTTATAGATGAGGAACTGAGGCAAACAGGGATATGTGACTTGCTTGGGGTAACAATGCTAGTAAGTCTCTATTCACTTCACTACCCAGATACCTAATAATAAAATGGAGCATTTAAATGGTATCTTATTTGTGCCAGACTGAGACAAGCACTTTAGAACTAATATCTCTTAGTCTTCACAACAAACCTGGGAGATAGGTGCCATTATGGGTTCTCATTTCACAGTTGGTAAACTGAGGCAGGCCTTGATTAAGAAACTTGGCTAGAGTTACACAGCTAGTGTCAAAGAACTGCTTCTTTACTTTAATCACAGGCTGTTGCTGGGAAAGGCTGGAATAAAATCTTTCCAAAATCTTTGAAAGCTTCACTACATAAATTCGAAATGCAGTAACTTTATATAATACATTTGCCCATAATTTTAAAGAATTAAAAATATCTAAATATAGTACATTTACATATGCCCGTTCCCCAAATTTTAAGTGCTTAAATGCAACTCGGTTATATTCCCCCCTCCCCCCCCCAAAAAAATATCAGCCGCCTGACTTCAATCATCCTCTTCCAGATAGGAAAAGGAAAAGGAGCAACAACAGTTTAATCTCGAGTCACAAGACTATCCTAAATGCCAGGTGACAGATCACTCAACAAGGAAACAGACCGACTCTTAGGGGCCCACGGAGCTCTCGAGGCCGTAGCCGTCCCAAGCAGTTCCGAACCAGGAGGTGACAAAGCCTCTGGGGACGGGGTGCGGGTGAGGGCGGTGCAGGGAGCGATCAAGTTCAAATCCGCAACTCCAGTCCCACTCACTCCAGCAGTCCAAGAAAGCATCCTCGGAGCTGGAGCACTTCCTGGGAAAGGAGGTGAGGGAACAGAAGTAAAGGGGAGAGGGTGTGATTCTGTCGGAACGAGGGCTTTGCAGCCCCCCTTCATCCTCCCGGACCTGCCTTTTTCGTCACATCCCGGTTGAGGAGAGGGAGCTCTGACCGGGTTTCTCCCCGGGCCCTGCACCCTGCTTACCTGGGCCACCCTGTGGGGGCTTCTGCAGTAAGGGGGTCCTGTGCAATGCATCTTCAGACTCACTGTCAGAGAGGTGGTCCGCCGGGGATCTCATGACGTCTCTGGGAGGAAAGGGATTAGTCCAAGATTAGACGTAGGGACTGGGGCGAGCCGGGTGCCTCAGAGACTGCAGACACATCCGCCCCGTCCCGCTCGGCCCCGCCTCTGCCCTCCCCTCCTCCCGCCCCTATCCGGACGGCAAGTCGTGAGTCTAAAGCTCAGAGAGAGAATTGTCGCCCTAGTCCCCGGACGCCATCTTGAGAACGGGCACTTCCTCTAGAAGGTACCGCGATGGAGTCCTGCCGCGGTCTCCATCTTAAGTATGGGCACGGCTTCAGGGAGGTCTGAAGGCTGATTCCACCCCTCCCTCTCTTCCTTCTCACCCCTCTTCCCCTCCCCCTATACCGCCATCTTAGGTGTGGGCAGTGTCCCTAGTATTGCCCAAGACTCTTCAGGTTTTTTGCACCTAGTTAGGGAGGTGGGAATGTCTTCATTCACTTATCTCTCGGAACTTTGCGCTTTCTACTTGTCTACTCCTACATGTTTTACCCTGAAGGGGCCTCGTCCTAGCCTTCCTTATCTCTCAAAAATCCTGACTATGCTTGTCACGTTCTGTGGGTTCAGTAGTGTCTGACTCTGTGTGACCTCTTTTGAGATCTTCTTGGCAGAAATACTGGAGTGGTTTGCCATTTCCTTCTCCAGCACATTTTAGATGAAGAAACTGAGGCAAACTGAGTTAAATTACTTGCCCAGAGTCAACAACTAGTGTTTTGAGGCCAGATTTGAACTGAGGTTTGATGAATCTGACTCTAGGCGGTATCGGCAGCCATCTAGCTGCCAAAAATTTATTGATTAAGAAAGTTAACGATCCCATTTGTTTAAAAGAAAGCATCAAGATTACATCCGCCTCTTTGAAAAGGGAACCACAATATTTGCTGGAACTCCCAAGTCTATCAATCAATCAGCTATTCTATTTCAAGAAGAACTGCCGGAACCTCTGTCAAGCCCTGGACCAAGTGGTAGACCCACAAAGACAAGCAGTTTGCTCTTTACCCCAGGAGGCAAGATAGTCCTAGATAGAAGAATTGGATGTGGGAAGGATGGGGGGTTTGGGAAGGACTGGGAACGGAGCGGGTAGGGAAAGAGGTCAGAAAAGACTTTAATGAGAAAGTGACATTTTTTCTTTTAAAAATTTAATATTTATTTAAAATTAAATACAAAGTAAGAAACAAAATAGAAAGATAAAAAATAAAATAAAAAACCCAAAACATTGTTTTGTGCCTAGCAGAACATCAAGGATTCAAAATGTGTAACAAATTTCCACATCAAGAAAGCATGTATAATAATAAAAGACATTATTTTCATGACTTTCCATCTTTTCTTTGCTTCCTTGTAGGTTATTATTTATTTTTTTTGTTCTCTGCAGTGCACTTTTTACTTTATTATTTTTTCCCCTTTTATCCTCCCCTCCCCCAAGCCAGCTACAGTTAAGTAGGAATACACACAAATTCATACCCATACACACCACATAATACATATTTCTGGCATCTATATATCTACATGTGTAGACATGCATCCAAAACAATATTAACATGGCTGACATAATATAGATTTCTCTCATGATTGAATCTTTAAGTTTGACTTTGAGATCAATGATTATAAGCCCTACTTCTTTTTTTCCTAATAAATTCTACTCCGAATCCTTAATTATTGTGTTTGTGTATATCTCTTGTTTCTTATCCCTGCTAACTTTTTTATTTTAGTTCTACTCCTTAACTTGCTTTGCTATTAATGCTTCCTCCCTCAAGATTGGATTCATTCCCTATCTTCTCTCCTCACTTTTCCCCTCTTTATCCCATGTTGGAATCTTTACAAACTTAATCACCTTATCCCACTTCCATTAATTTAAACATCCTTCTGTATTCCATTGTATCCTGTGTTTCTCTCTTTATCCCTTTTCCATTATTCTACACTCCTTATCTCAGAACGATGAATCTATACACTCTTCTAAACTCTACCTTATCTTATTCCTTTCCCCCTTATTTCTTTAGAGATTTTGACAGGTGCTATACCCCCATGCTATACACACACACACACACACACACACACACACACACACACTCCTCTTGTTCCCTATTTAACTCAATGTGAATAGGTTTTCAGAACTACCAGCCCTCCTTTCCCTCTGAATGATGCTGTATTGATCCTGATGAAGTCAGGAAACCAAATGATGCAGTTAGTGGCAGTGCAGAGAGTTGTGGGAACTCCTCTTTGTTTGGCGCAGGTCCAATGTGAAAGAATTCATGAACCTGAAATATTAAACTGGCAAAAGGAACCTTATAGGCATTGAGAAATCAGCTTTTGCTAGTAGATTGACTTCTTCAGTAGCAAGGTCCTGACAGAGAAATAAAGGTCCTTGCAGAGAAATCCTGGCAAAGAGATAAAGAGGGGTTAATGCTGAAAAGAGAATGTCTTCACACCAGGCAAGGGTCCTGGCAGGCAGTTATGCTAAAGAGAGATCCCTTGGCATGGCATGATTCCTGCTTTTAGGCCTCTGCCAAGAAATGAGCCCCCAAATTGCCCTTTAAATAGGAAATCTGACACTGAAGTTTCTATTGAATGAAATTCCTTCAATGTTGTCACTGCCCCCAGGCCTAGCTTTCCAATTGAATAAGACCACTTAAGTTCAAGCTAAGTAGGAGTGGTCCTGGACTAATTTTCAGCTCACTAGAGAGTGTAGAAATATCAGGTCCAGATCTCCAGCTAGAGCTATGTAGGGAGTAGTCCTGAGCCAATCTTAATGAAACCACTTAACTGTCCCAGGGGTGGGTCCCTGTCAGGAGAGTTTCAGGGCTCACCCCAAAAGTCAAGGACAGTTTCATGGCTCCCCCATCAGTTTTTCTCCATTTCATTCAGGTAACATAACTATTTTTACCTTTTAGTAGAGTTTTATTTTTTAGAATTAGATCACACTCAATTCTGCCCCAATCTTTCACAGCTTTTAGATTGTCCAATTTTTTAATGTTTTTTCTTCTTGAGCTGTTTTTTTTTTATGTTTCACATTCTCTTCTTTTTTTTTATTCTTCATATTTTATTTTGTTATTTCTTGGTCTTTATAGCTTCACTGACTTTCCCTTCCCTAATTCTAATTTTCAAATAATTGTTTTCTTCTTTAGGACTCTGGGTCTTCTTTCCTAAGTGCTTAACTTTTTTTTCCATAATCTTTTTGTTTTTCTTGAATGGTTCTTCTTTCTACTTACTTTCTTCTTCTTCTTCTTCTTCTTCTTTTCTTCTTCTTCTTCTTTTCTTTTCTTCTTCTTTTCTTCTTCTTCTTTTCTTCTTCTTTTCTTCTTTTCTTTTCTTCTTCTTCTTCTTTTCTTCTTCTTTACTTCTTCTTCTTCTTCTTCATTTTTCCTCAATATCTGTTATTTGATTTTTGAATTCTTTTCTGAGTTCTTCTACACAATCTTTCTGAGCAGGTAGCCATGTAATGTTACTCTTTGGGAGAGGCTTTTTTTTTTTAAACTTCAATTTCCTCTGAAGATAAGGGAATTCTTCCCTATTCCCTTAGTAAATTTTTATAGTTGGATTTTTTCTTCTTTGCCCTGTTCCTTTCCCCATCCAAATTATAAAATGCCAATGACAGACCAGCTGTATTGGCTCTCACAGAGACCATGAAAGCAAGAAAAGGAGAAAACACTGGTGTTAGTGATCAAGACATTTTATTTGTGCTAATTTTAAGTTCTAAAACCACAAAGTTGCTAAGGAGACAAAAGGAAAACAAAAAATAGACAAATCAGTCAAGGTATGAAGGGACTGTGTGAATTTAGGGTTCAAGGAGAAACTAACATTCTCAAACAGTCTCTTCTCCCTATCCAACCTGTTTACCATTCTAGTATATCTGTTCCCAATCCTTCTCAGCCTTCATTTGTCTGTTGGCTGGCTCTTAGGAGGGTTCAATGCTAAGTCAGGATGATCTGAAGTCCTGTAGACTAAGCACAGACTAAGGAGTATGATTACCTGAAGAGGTACATGAGTCTTAAAGGAAAGTTGAAATTGCTGTAAAGAAAGTGATCTGTAGTCCTAAACTTAATTTTGTTCAATATTGTTGCTCTACTATAATCATTTTCAAGTTATTTTGAGAGGGAAAATCAAAAAATCATTTACCTGTAAATGGAATAGTTGAAATTTACTTAGATTTTAAAATCTCCAAAAGGTTTTATATACTTCATCTCCTCAACAGCCCTAGCATAGAGCTTTAGAGACTAGAGTTTTATCTCTTTACAATTATCCTATAAGGAAAATGCTAGAGCTAATATTATTTTCATATTTCAGATAAACTATATGGCTTAGTAGGAGTGAAGGAGATCTGGGTTCATGAATTTGCTTCTAACATATGGGTTCTTAACAGAGAAAAATGTTTGGATGCCAGAAGTGTCATGTTTAGGAACAGCAGAAAGGATCGGTTGTTTCAAGAGTGAGTGGGAGTAAAATAGTAAGACTAAGACTCCTTTGACTCTTTGGGGCAATGATAATGTTTTTAAAAATACATAAGATTACAATGAAAATCAATTTAAATATAGTAGGATCTCTCCAGACTCCAGCTCTGGAGAGATCTTGTGGTAGCTCTTTTGACTTCTACCATGCTGAGCAAAGGTCCCTTCCAAATCTAAATCTTATCATCCTATAAAAGGAGATGGAGAAGCAGAATCCACAATTATAGTAAGATTTTTATGAATGAATGAAAAAGAATTTATTAAACATCTATGTTGGGGTCTCTAGCGAGTGCAGACCTGCTGACACCAGTTGGTGTCTGAGCACTTACCCACAATTATTGTTGCCTCTATGACCTTCGGAGATGGACGTTTCCGTCTCCAGTTATGACAGAGTAGTTCTGACACTCTTTATGCCAGGGGTCCTCAAACTAAGGCCCGTGGGCCAGATGCAGCCCACTGGGTTATGGCAAAATCAGACCATAAGTGATGTTCAACCTAAACTTGCGTTAGCAATGCACCCTTCCGGCACTGGACTAAGGTGATGGAGACAGAGTGTGAGGCGATACTAAGTTGAGGTGAGTTCTCAGGTCGGGGTGTGGGGTGTGGGGAAGGGAGAGAGATGCAGAAGATGGAGAACTGACAGCCCACGGCCTTGTATAGTAACAGCAGCCACCACATCAGACAGGCACAGGGGATATACAGTGCATGCTGCGCATGTCACGGCTGCTGCAGGGGGAATTCACTGCAGCAGTGAAGGTCAGAAGCAGGAGTGCGAAGAGTGGGAAGAGAGAGTGTGGGAAACGGAGGCATCACAGCATAGAGGAAGCTTGGAGGAAGGTGGGCATTGCAGTCTGTCTGTCTCTGTGTGGGCAAAGTTATTGCTGGTGTAGAGGACTGGAACTATTGAATTCAATGCACTGAGGTCGGGACTGCTGAGCGCTTGAGGCTAATTACTGATTGGACCATACTCTATGGGCATGTGCTTGGAAAATGGTCCTTTCCACTATCCGTACTGGCTCAATGATTGGTGTATAGAGGATTGTAGGAGGGACTAGGGGGTGGAGAAAAGCTAGCCAGGCACACACTATCGGTGGGAGATGAGGAGAAAGTGGTTGCAGAGAATCTGCTTCTATCCTGTTCAACTCTTGAGTTGAAGACCAAGGATAAAGACTGAGGACTTTTGCTTATCCTGACTCCAGCTGATTCTGGGGAGTCCTCGGTGCTAGCGCGATTGTTATTGCTGATATATTGTTTTTGTAGCACTGTATATATATATATATATTGGTATTTTACTAATAGCAATTTGGAATCTCTAGGAAATAATGATGTCAAGAAAAAGAAAAATTGACTCCGAGTATAGGATATTCAAAGAACAGTGGACTTATGATTACTTTTTCACGCAGTACAAGGAAAGAGCTGTATGTCTGATATGCCAGAATATAGTGTCTGTGTTCAAAGAATATAATTTGCGTTGACACTATGAAACTCAACATAAAGATAAATATGATTGTTTGGTTGGAGAAGTGAGAAAAGATAAAATATTAAAACTAAAAAATACATTGACAACTCAGCAAAATACTTTTGTGAAGCAGAAGCAGCTAAATATTTCATCACTGAGAGCAAGTTTTCAAGTTGCCAAGCTAATAGCACGCACTGGCAGACCATTTGTGGAGGGAGAATTTGTTAAAGAATGCCTTCTTTCTGTTGCCAAAGAGATGTGTCCAGAGAAGGCCTATTTATTCAGTACAGTGAGTCTTTCAGCACCTACAATTACAGGAGGATTGAAGAAATAGGAGACAATCTGCATCAGCATTTGCAAAACTCCATAAAAAAAAATTTCATATTTTTCCTTGGCACTTGACGAAAGCAATGATGTTTGTGATTCTGCACAACTTCTAATTTTTATTCATGGGACGAATGATTATTTTGAAGTCATAGAAGAGCTTGCTGCACTGCAAAAGCATCAAAGGAACAACTACAGGAGAGGATATCTATGAAAAGGTTTGCCAAACTATGAATGGTTTGGAGCTGGACTGGGCTAAACTAGCCAGTGTGACAACTGATAGTGCTTCTAGCATGGTGGGGTCTAAGAAAGGAGTAATTGCTCTCATTAACCAAGAGATGGACAAACATAATCAGTCTCATCCAATAGCCATACACTGCCTCCTCCACCAACAAGCGCTGTGTAGTAAATCACTGAAGTGGGACTCTGTTATGAAAATTGTGGTATCTTGTATTAACTTCACTAGAGCTAATGCACTAAATCACAGACAATTTCAGGAATTTCTGTCTGAGCTAAATGTTGAGTATGAAGATGTTTTATATCACACAGAAGTCCATTGGCTGAGTCGAGGGAGAGTTTTGAAACATTTCTATGACTTACTTCCACAGATTACAACTTTTCTGCTTTCAAAAAACAAAGAAGTACCAGAGCTCAATGATGCAGAATGGAAATGGCACCTTGCCTTTCTGACAGATGTAACAGAGCTACTCAACAATTTCAATATGCAACTTCAAGGAAAGGGGAAGCTCATCTGTGATATGCAATCCCATGTCAAAGCAATTGAAGTAAAATTAGGCCTCCTCATCAAACAAGTGAAGGAGGGAAAACTTCTGCCATCTCCCCACAACTCAAAATCTGTTAGCGGAAAAACCGCTGATTGCATTCCCAAACAAAACATGTGTGGATTCACTGGAAAAATTGCAAAAGGAGTTCCAATTTAGATTTAAAGAGCTTCATCTCCATGAACAGGACATATAGCTTTTCCATAACCCATTTTCTGTTGATTTTGAAAATGTGGATACAATTTACCAAATGGAACTGGCTGAACTGCTGAATTGTGACTCTCTGAAAGACGCATGCAAGTCAAGCAGCCTTCATAATTTTTATACATCTCTCCCCTCTGAGACATAGCCTCATCTCAGGAACCATGCACTCAAATGACAGCACTTATGTCTGTGAACAGACTTTTTCTAGAATGAAACATTCGAAATCTCCAACCAGATCAAGACTAATGGATGCACACTTGCATCACTTGTTACCACCAGCAGTGACAAATATGAACCAGACATTGACCATCTCATTAGCCAAAAGCAGGCCTATAGTTCCCACTGAAATACTGTTAAGTTTGTTGATTTAACTTTATTTCATTTTAAATATTGTATTTGTTCCCGTTTTGTTTCTTCATTTCAAAATAAGATATATGCAACGTGCATAGAAATTTGTTCATAGTTTTTATTTTTATGATAGTCCAGCCCTCCAATAGTATGAGGGACAGTGAACTAGCCCCCATTTAAAAAGTTTGAGGACCCCTGCTATAAACTTTTAGGATTGTCTCTGTAATAGCTTTTCCCTTATCCTACCTGATCAGATAACAACGTCATGCAGACATCTTCACTCTCTTCTCTTCTCTACCAGAACTTGACAGCTTACTTAGTCTTCTAATCCCTCTAATTCAATCACCTCATCTGTAAATAGAGAAGATAAATTATGGCCTCCAATTATCTAAATATGAGTTCGTTATTCAATTCAGAAGCATTTATCAAATGTCTGTAAAGTACAAGATGGTGTCAATACCAAGGCAAAAGTTGAATAGTTCCTACCTTCAAGAAGCTTATGTCATTACTCTATTAGATAAGTTTTTGAAGTAGTCTTTGACAACTAGAAGGGAGAATTATAAGAAGTGACAGTCAGGGGAATGGGGAAAGTAATGCTTGTCAAGTAAATGTCATGTTATGCATCCACAAAAACCAGAGGGTGCTGACAATCAAATTCAGATAGCTGGTTGCCTGTTTTCCTTTAGATTCAATTCCTTTTGTGTTTGGGGATATTCTTGTTAATCTAAGAGTCTGGTATGCATTTATTGAGTCAATTCACCGACTAAGCTGCTCCCATCCATTTAATAAGTATCTATTAATGTGTCAGGTACCCATGTTAAGCCCTGAGAATACAAAAGAAAATAAAAAAGTTGTCCTGGCCTCAAAGAGTTTTCACAGTAGTGGGGGAAACAATATGTAAATAACTACATAATTACAAAATATATACAGAGTAATGGAGTTAAGGAAGCTAATAGGGGAATAGATGCCTTTCTGTTCCCTCTTCTATCTTTGTTCTTCCCCATCACCTTGTTTCTGTTGCATTTCAACTGAGGTTATTTACAAAGCTGAAAACTTATACCATTCTTTAAATATAATATTAGAGAAGAATAAAAACAAATACATCTATATATCTGGTACAGGTAGAATCTTCCACACACCAGGCAGCAACTCAAACCTCCCAAGATCTTTTTTAGTTCTTCCAGTCACTCCCATGGGGATCTAACAGGTGTTTATCCCAAGGTAGCTCCACTTATAACAAAAATTTCTTAGGGGGGTCAATATTTGATCAGTTAAGTTGATGGAAGGACTCAAGTGTTCCAGCTGGTCTGTTTCTACTTGTCTCTTTTCTTTCCTTTCTTCGTTTCCTCCCTCAATGGCTTCTCCTTTTTCCTTCACTTTTCTTTCACCAGAATAATATGGCTTCAGCAATCAAGGCAACAACAGGTAGAATGGATGGGAGTTCATTCTTTGTCAAGGAAACCAATTTTCAATCCTTTTTCCTTTAGGAATGGACAGGGTGAGAAAAAAGGATTGCTTTTTATAAGACACAGATGGCTAAAATTTTAGTTTTATACACATGTAGGGAAAGAATAAATGATCACTCCTCTACCCCCCATTTCCAAGTACCATTTCCCCAATATTCTTGTTTCATGCTCAGTTCAGTTCAGTCTGGCTTTCTTCCTTCTTCCTCTTTTAAACTGTTGAACTTCAAGTGTTTTCTACCACTTTGCCAGTAGGGCAAATGTAAAATGAAATATAAACGATTACTGTTATCATTATTTTTGCAGCTAGGTAGTACATTGGATATAGTATTAGGTCTGAAGTCAGGAAGCTCAAAGTTCAAGTTTGGCCTCAACCCAGGGCAAGTCCAAAAAAATAATAAAATTTCTGTTTGTCTCAGTTTCCTCTTCTGTAAAATGAAGGTAATAGCACTTACAGGGTTGTAGTGAGCATCAAATATGATACTAATTGTAAAGAACTTAGCACAGTACTCAGTACATAGTAAACACTATATAAATTGTAATTATTTTGATTGGTATAGAGGATGTGATATTACTTAGCTAAGTTTCTATATTATGCCCAGTATCTGAGAGTGAATTGATGCGAATGGTTGGTCACTCTAGGACATCTAGGTTCCAGTCTTTTGGGGAAGAAAGGTATCTATACCATCTTCTTTTAAATTTATATTGATATATTTTGTTTTTTATATCATATTCATTTTCTAATATTTTCTTCCTTCTTTACACAGAGAGTCATCTGTTGTAAAAGAGAATAAAAATGAAAGAAAAAAAAAAGCAATCCACCAACTTTAACCAATTGTTCTACTGTAATCCCCTATCTTTACAATGAAAGAGGAAAGTGCATTTTTTTTTTCACCTCTTTGGAATCATGCTTTATCATTATAATTAGAGTATTTAATTTCTTTTTTGGGGGGAGTCCTTTCTATTCACATCATTGTAGTTATTTTATCTGTTTTCATGCTGGTCCTGCTTTTTTCACTTTTCATCATAGGATCATAGATTTAGAAATGAAATTCATATATTTCTTCCCATCCTCTAAAATTTTCACATTTATTAATTCTTAGTGCTCAAAAATATTGGATTACATTCATGTACCACACTTTAGCCACTGTCCAATTGCTGGGCATTTACTTTATGTAAAAATCTTTGATACAGAAAAAAATAGTGATACAATGAATATTTAGATATATATGTGATCTTTCCTTCAGACTTAACCTTCTTTGGGACACACACACACACACACACACACACACACACACACACACCTTACCATGGAATGTCTGGATCAAGAATATGGTGACTTAAAATGTACATATATTTATACATTTGTATATATATAGCTATGTATAAATATGTATATGTATATATGTATATAAATTTAATTTTACATTGTTTGGACCAAACTGTTAAACCAATCCCACCTTCACAAATGATATATATATAGGTTTATTTTCTTCAAGCCCCTTCAAAGTAAATTATTTCTACTTTTCACTATCTCTGGTAGTTTTCTAGGTATGAAAAGAAACCATAGGATCTTTTTGATTTGTATTTCTCATCATTAGCAACTTGGAACACATTTTCATATGGTTATTAATCATTTACAATTCTTTTGAAAACTATTTGTTTTAATATTTTTACCACTTATCTATTAGGGTGTTGTTCTTATATATTTGTGTTTCTTCTCTCTATATTTTAAATATTGGATCTATATCAGATATTTGATGTAAATATTTTTTTCCTCAGTTGAGAGCTTCCTCTCTCATTCTAGTTGCATTGACTGTGATAAGGGGAAAGTTTTGAATTCCATGTGATCAAAATTCTTTATTTTATCTTTTTGTGTTTATTTTTATCCCTTGCTTGGCTAAAATACATTCAATTTCCCTCTTTCTAATCCAGTAATGATGGTGAAAAATATCTAATCATTCTTTCTCTTTTTCTGTCTCTCTCTTTTTTCCTCTTTCTGTCTCTTCTCTATCTCTCTCTCTGTTTTTCTGTTTCTCTTTTTGTTTCTGTCTCTCTCTGTCTTTCTCTGGCTAAATCTCACTGGCTGTCTCTCTCAGTCTCTCTGTGACTCTGTCTCTTTCTACATGTCTTGTCTCTGTCTTTCTATCTGTCTCTGTCCATCTCTGTGTCTCTTTTTGATTCTCTCTTTGCCTCTGTCTCTCTCTGTCTCTGGTTGTTTCTTTCTGTCTCTGCTTCTTTCTGGGTTTCTCTTTGTCTCTTTGTTTGCCTTTGTCACTGTCTCTCTCCCTCTCGCTCTATTTATGGTTCAGGTTCCCTATTCATTTTGAGCTTATTATCCTAAACTTCTAAGAAATTTTGGAAAGGGTTATTATATTCCTGTTAAGGCAACAAAGAATTGTAGAAGAGAAGAGTTTATCTTTATTTTTTTTAAGCATTACTAAAGACTTTGATTTCCTGCAACATGCATGTCATGTGCCCTGGGAGTTGTTGACTTTCTTCTTGTATGAAATAATAGCTGGTGCCAGCAGCTTTTAGAAGAGGATGTTCTTTAAACATATCTTTTAACACTTTTACAATCAATCTCTTGCTTGTAACTTCTGCTGAAGAAATACTATGGACAAGTTCTTTTTTTTTTTTTTATTTAAATTTTATTTTAGTTAATAATAACTTTGTATTGACAGAATCCATGCCAGGGTAATTTTTTACAACATTATCCCTTGCACTCGCTTATGTTTCGTTTTTTTTCCCCTTCCTCCCTCCACCCCCCTTCCCCAAGATGGCAAGCAGTCCTATATATGTTAAATATGTTGCAGTATATCCTAGATACAATACATATTTGCAGAACTGAACAGTTCTCCTGTTGCACAGGGAGAATTGCATTCAGAAGGTAAAAATAACTCGGGAAGAAAATCAAAAATGCAAATAGTTCACATTCGTTTCCCAGTGTTCCTTCTTTGGGTGTAGCTGTTTCTGTCCATCATTTATCCATTGAAACTCAGTTAAGTCTCTTTGTCATAGAAATCCACTTCCATCAGAATACATCCTCATACCATATCGTTGTCGAAGTGTATAATGATCTCCTGGTTCTGCTCATCTCACTTAGCATCAGTCCATGTAGGTCTCTCCAAGCCTCTCTGTATTCATCCTGCTGGTCATTCCTTACAGAGCAATAATATTTATGGACAAGTTCTTTAACTTATCTGACCCTTGTTTTTTATTTTGTTCTTTTTTTTTTTTTTTTTTTTGTCAGCAAACAGTATCATAGTCATCAATTTAAAGCTCTGAGGAAATTTAGAGTTACACAATCTATTCTAACTACCTTCAGTTTAATAAGTACTGAACCAGATACTGAAAACCAGTTTAATAGGAGTTTGGATTGTGAAGATATTCCAGGTAGTTCTTTTTTCCTTCTATTCAGCTCTGTCCCACTTATTGTTTTAAATACTTGGTGCTTGGAGATACAAAAAGATTTGTGTACGTGGAGTGAAAGGAAGTTGTCAAAGCTATTTTCCTGAGTTCTCGCTGGCTTCAGAATGTTTTCTAAAGTTTCTCATCTGGTGATTTTAGGAGTTATATTTCATATCCTTTTAATTCTTGGATTATGTACTTTTAATGGTTAATTTTGTAGGTTGAATGTATTATCCACATGTGTTTTTCTATATGTGATTTTCAGGGAGGAGTAAATAGTTTCTGGGGTCTGTTTTACCTACCTTTCTTCAAAGGAGACTTTGATTCCTGCCAGGCTGAAAGCAGGAGATTGAGTCTTTGAGGCAGATTTCTCTGCTGTCATCAGAGAGGGGGTATACTGGGCTAGAATGATATCTATCTAGTCTCAAGAATGTGAGTTTAGGATAAGTAATTTTTAGGTTCAAAATATAGTGGAAATCTAGCAAATTAGCCTTTTGAGGAGAGAATACTTCATGCTCCTTTGGAATGCTTGACTCCTTTTCTACTGTATGGGATAAATTGAGTGAAGACTTCTCATAAGGATGTGGTTTTAATCTATGCCCTAATTGTGACTTGAGACTTTGCAATAAGTTGAATTACAGCTAAAATCTACAGGTGTTTGATTTTCTTAGATAAACCAACATTTCCCTCCTGTCTCTCTCCCCTCCTCCCCCTTTTCATTAGCATTTAAGTACCTGATATGGAAAAGTGTGTTCTGGGGTCCATGTTTAGTCTCTGGGTAAATTACAATTCTCCAGCCAATGGGAGAAAAGGTCAAAGGGCAGGGTGGCGCTTCTGGTTAGGGTCTATATAACCCTGTGTTTGCAGTTTGCACTTCCCACTCCTCTACTGATATCTTGTCTCTTGGTAGTTGTCCTTTCTTGCATAATAAACCCCCTTTTTGCTTTTCTTACTCTGAGAGTGAATAATCTTAATTTGGTTCACTGTCCCACACACTACCAAATGCCAACAATACATAGATCATTACACATAGTGAATAGTAAATAAATCCAAGCCAATAGCAAACAGAAATGAGTTCTAAAGATTAGAATATATCAGACAATATAAAGAGTGAATCAACTATCCCACTGAGATATCTTTACTCAACCAAGAGAAGAGGCCTTGATTTCAACCCAAGGGAAATCTTCCACAGCCTCTAGTGTTGCAAAATGGGAATATAATCAAGATACCAGTTCCTCATATCAACTTCTTACTGGAGTTTTTCTTTCTCTTCATTGACCTCTCCTTGAAAACAGCCAGGAATCCTACATATCCTCTCTTGAAGCTAGAAGCCAAAAGACTAAGTTTTCATCAACTCTGTTGTTCATTTAGGCACAGAGAATGGAGGAATAATTATTCTTTTTACCAATGAGAAAAGTTTTATACAAATGTCATTCCAGCTCTGGATTACAAATGTTACATTTTAATTTAATGTTATGGTTCTGGACTATCTCATATAAACGCTCCCTCCCACCCCCAAACCCTTGAACTTTCAAGCCTAACACAACAAAATGAGGCACTTGTGTGTCATTGAACATTTAACATTAATATTTAACATTTACATTTCTCTAACAAAGTAAGGATATGACACAAGGATTCAGCAGCACCTAACTTCTCTGGAAATGGCTTCCCTGGTTTCCACATAGAAACTGATCTGGTCATCAGAGTAAAATATGATAACTCATATAGTTTTCAGAAAACTACCAAATTGGGCGGACCTTGACTTCTCATGGGTCAGACTTTTTATGTCTTTAGATGACCAGGAAGATGCGTCAAAGGAGGCTTTCTAGAGACTAAACTATACTCTTGACTCTTGGATGACTTTCTTCTGCCAGGCCTATATTTGAGAGTTCAAATCTGAATCTTTTATGTGGCTTTGATTGGCAAAATTGTTTGGTGTTTTAGTCTTCTGGCATCTATTGCCTCAACTCAGGTATGGCTGTTGGGATCTATGGCCTGGTATTAATTGTTATTTCCTGTTTGGTCATTTACATTAGATTTCTCACTCTAAACCACTCTAAACCAAACCTGGGCAATTGATTCTGTCCATCACTTCTACTCCAATCTACCTCAGTCCTTCCCCAACAATATTTCCAGTTCACATTGATGCATTGTTGGTGGAGTTGTGAACGAATCCAAACATTCTGGAGAGCAATCAGGAATTATGCCCAAAAAGTTATCAAACTGTGCATACTCTTTGATCCAGCAATGTTACTTCTGGGCTTATACCCCAAAGAGATACTAAAGAAGGGAAAGGGACCTGTATGTGCCAAAATGTTTGTGGCAGCCCTGTTTGTAGTGGCTAGAAACTGGAAACTGAGTGGAGATATATTGGATCAATTGGAGAATAGTTGGATAAATTGTGGTATATGAATGTTATGGAATATTATTGTTCTGTAAGAAATGACCAACAGGATGAATATAGAGAGGCTTGGAGAGACTTACATGAACTGATGCTAAGTGGAATGAGCAGAACCAGGAGATCATTATATACTTCAACAACGATACTGTATGAAAATATATTCTGATGGAAGTGGATCTCTTTGACAAAGAGATCTAACTCAGTTTCAATTGATCAATGATGGACAGAAGCAGCTACACCCAAAGAAAGAACACTGGGAAATGAATGTAAATTGTTTGCATTTTGGTTTTTCTTCCTGGGTTATTTTTACCTTCTGAATCCAATTCTCCCCGTGCACAAGAGAACTGTTCAGTTCTGCACATATATATTGTATCTAGGATTTGCTGTGACATATTTAACATATATAGGACTGCTTGCCATCTGGGGGAGGGGGTGGAGGGAGGGAGGGGAAAAATTGGAACAGAAATGAGTGCAAGGGATAATGTTGTAAAAAATTACCCTGGCATGGGATCTGTCAATAAAAAGTTATTATAAAAAAAAAAATTTCCAGTTCACATTTCCCTACTTCCCACAATATTCCCAGGCAAGAAAAATTCTTCTATAACTAGCTTCCTGTACTCTCTTTCTTTTTTATTGATAGGCAGACACTTTAAGGAAGTATTTTTTCTAAGTGGGCTTTAGATGATGTTATGGGCCAAAACTCTACTTGAAACAAGGATTCTTACAAGGTATTAATTCAGTGGAATTGATAATACAATGGTTTTCTAGTTTAGCATGGTGATGAATAACTCTCTAGTTCAATACATATATTTAGTTTAATATAGTTCTACAAGATTCACATCTATGATAATGTAATTATAATAGAGTATATAGGATGGGACAAACTCAACCAGATTCATTCGTTCCATCTCATATCACCGTGGTGGCAGGCCTGTCCTCCTTCATTTCTCCACTGAGACCAAGTCCCGTCTGAGCCAGTCTCTCAGGAGAGCCACCAGGAGCCTGACCAAAGATGGAATGTCTCTCCAGTCCTTCTTGGCTATTATATACTCTATTATAATTACATCATTGTAGGTGTGAATCTTGTAGAATAGATGTCAATCTTGTAGAACTATATTAAGTACTAAGTACACGTACTGAACTAGAGAACTATTAATCACCATGCTAAACTAGATAACCATCGTCTTATTAATTCCACTTAATTAACACCTTGTAAGAATCAATCATACAGAGTTTCAACCCTCTACAAGATGTAATCTTGGGTCACAAGGCAGCACACTCCTTGACCACAGGTCCCTCATCTCATCTTTGTTGTTTAATATGACCCCTGTATTGTCCTCAAAATACAGGAACACACCATCTTTTCTCCAATATGACTTCTGTTGGTATATTATTACTGCTAGATGAACCATCTTCTGGAACTCTGGTTTTCTTTTTTTGACTGTGGCTATTATGTCACTCACACCAGCTCCGGGAAGTCTGCTCAATCTCCTCATAAGTCTCTTCATAGAGATGATGCATCTGTATTTTAAATATTATCAGCACAATTGATGACAGCTCCCACTGGAGACCCTAAGAAATTTGGAACTTTGCTCCCAAAGAACCACCACAACCTTCTTTAGATGTCTCAGTTCCCCAGAGACCAGAAAAGAGGAAGTATTATCTTTCCTTTGGCTTTCTAGCTTGAAGAGCCAACCATCTGTCCACTACAGAATTCCATGTTCTACCCTCTGGAAGTTATCAGTCTTAACTCAGTCTAGTTTCTCTATTCTTGACTGGTTGGCTTACAATATATTCTACTAACCAGATTTTAATAATCCTCTTCCTTTTGTTATGAAGTTATCTTATATCTTAACATTGGAAATTAGTATGGTAGAAAATAGGCATTGATCCACACCTAACACCCTATAACAGCATGAAATCAAAATGGGATTAAACATAAAGACTGATACTATAAGCAAGTTAGAAGAACAAAGGATAGTCTAACTCTCATATTTGTGGAGAAGTCTACATTTTGTGGCCAAAGAAGAACTAGAATGCATTATGGATCGTTTTGATTATATTAAGTTAAAAAGTTTTTAAACAAACAAAACTAATGCAGACAATATTAGAAGGGAAGCAATAAACTGGGGGAAATTTTTTTATATCCAAGGATTCTGATAAAGGCCTCATTTCTAAAATATATAGAGAATTGACTCAAATTTATAAGTTCAAGCCATTCTCCAACTGATAAAGGGTCAAAGGATATGAACAGACAATTTTCAGATGAAGAAATAGAAATCATTTATAATCAGGTGAAAAAATGCTCTAAATCATTATTTAGAAATGCAAATTAAGACAACTCTGAGGTACCTCTATATACCTCTCAGATTGGCTAAGGTGACAGGAAAAAATAATGATGAATGTTGGAGGGAATGTGGGAAAAATAGGGCACTAATATATTATTGGTAGAGTTGTGAACTGATCCAATCATTCTAGAAAGCAATTTGGAATTATGCCCAAAGGGCTATCAAACTGTGTTTATCCTTTGATCCAGCAATGTCTCTACTGGGCCTATATCCCAAAGAGATTATAAAAAAAGGGAAAAAAGGCTTTAGTGTGCCAAAAATGTTTGTAGCAGCCTTTTTTGTAGGGGCAAGAAATTGAAACTTAAGTAAATGCCCATCAGTTGGAGAATGCCTGAATAATTATGATATATGAATGTTATGAAATATTATTTTTCAGTTAGAAACCATCAGCAAATTGATTTCAGAGAGGCTGAAAAAACTTACATGAATCGATGTTAAGCAAAGTGAGTAGAACCAAGAGAACATTGTTCACAGTAACAGCAAGATTATATAATGATCAATTTTTGTGAACGTGGCTTTTTTTAACTGCGAGGTGATTCAGACCAGTTCCAATATTTTTTTGTTGAAGAGAGCCATCTGCACTCAGAACGATGACTGTGGGGACTGAGTGTGGATCACAACATAGTATTTTCACCTTTTTTTTTTAATTGTTTGCTTATATTTTGTTTTTTCTCATCTCCCTTCCTTCCCCTCCCCACCCCCACCTCCCCATTTTGATTTGATTTTTCTTGTGCAGCATGATAATTGTGGAAATATGTATAGAAGAATTACACATGTTTAACATATATTAGATTTCTTGCCATTTAGGGGAGGGAAAAAATTTGGAACACAAGGTTTTGCAAGGGTGAATGTTGAAAATTATCTATGCATATGCTTTGAAAATAAAAATCTTTAATTTAAAAAAAAAAAAGGACTCTCTCTTTTTCTCCAATTTTTATTTCAAGGAGGCTAAGTTTCCACCTAGGTCTGAACACTTGGAATCATAGATTCCATTCTCCTTGTTAGCCAATTTTCAATAAATTTGAAGACATTGCAATTCTATATTCTTATCCTTTTCACATAATTATTGAACTCAACATACCCCAAAGCATAGATTTAAAGGCAAAAGTAACAGATATCTTGCTACATTCTAGTCACTCTGCAATTCCCCCCAAAAGAAGGAATATCCCTGTTGAAATTTTGCCTATACAAAAAGGGATAGCTGAGATGCCAACTTTGGAGTTACTACACCACACTCCAATTTGGAGAAAGACTTGGAAGCCCACAGCATGAGATTCCCAGCTCTTGCTGACTTAACAAAAATTTCCTTTAATCTATTTTGAGCCTTTAAGTTTATGTATGGACTTTTTCTTTTCCCTCTTGACTAGTGTTGATTCTAAGTTACTACATAATCCTTTAGGAAGGACTGCATTCAAAAGAAGCTGCTTCTTCAGTCAATTACCCTAATTTACAAACCTTGAACCTTGAAAGAAATATTTTCTAAGTTTAGCCTGAAAGAAATATGTAAAAGCTGTTCTTAATATTAATGTAAGTTAGGAGATATTTGTCATATTTTTTTTTGTCATTAAGATATTTATTACTCAGAGTATCCAAGACGATAATTGGTATTGTTTCTGTCAAACACCCTTAGAACTGATGATCTGACTATATTTTTTCATGTCCTGTCTTTCACAACTCAGCACTCTTTCAAATATTCCAGAACATTTGTCAAGAGTTAAATAAAATTAACTTAATCAAGTAATAAGCAAAACTCAGTTGAATATTAATATTTTATTTCAAACATTTGAGAATAATTTTAGCATTTCCTTTATAGACAGCACTTTGCATTTTCCCAAGAGCTTTATAATCTAAAAAGATGATAATTCTTGTAACATTACCAAGAGTTTATGGTATTTCCTTTAACATATTTAACATGTATTGGTCTACCTGCCATCTAGGGGAGGAGGTGTGGGGAAGGAGAGGAAAAGTTGGAACAGAAGGTTTTGCAAGGGTCAATGCTGAAAAATTACCCATGCATATATCTTGTAAATTAAAAGGTATAATAAAAAAATAAATAATTTAAAAAAAGTTAAATTATTAACTTTTAATAATTTAAAGTGTTGAACTAAAAGCCAATTATAAAAGGACATATCCCTCTTCTCTATGAGTTCAATTTTTTCAAACATGTAATTAGCCCTATTTGCACTATAATTTTAGGTAGATAAGACATTTCTCTTTCTACTTTCTGTTTTATTCCTTTGCATTGACTAAAATAGTTTTTTGCTACATATTATATAAACTATATGCAACAGCAAAAATAAATATCACCTTGAGAAAACTTTTAGTGATCTCTCAGCTTTATCTTTGTATTTATTGATGATTTCAAGCAAATGATATTTTGCAAGTATTGTGAAATTTCAGTAGGGATGAATCACCTAGGAAGCAAAAAACATCCTGACCTTCAGAAATGAAGAAAAGCACATGCATTGCAATTAAAAATGATGACTCAGGCAGATTACAAGATTAAGTTCTATATCTGTTTTTCTGAGTAATTTGTAAAGATGTGATGATACTGAATCAGGTCCTATTGGTAAATTCTTTTTATACTTCTGGAATTATTAATCTTTTCAAGTTTTGGTAAAATACATTAGATTCAAATTTAAAAAAAAATTATTATAGCAAGGTAAGAAATAAGGATTATTAGAACCCTGATATCATTACATTTTAAGGGGTCAAGCGACTTGAAAGTTCATATTTTCATTAAAAATTATACCTCTTTGGCAATAGTTCTATTCATAGTCATAGATTGTTAGAACTGAAGATAGCTCTGAAAATTGTCCAGTTTAACTTCCTGTTATATATAAGTTGAATAATACTTAAAAGATTCCAGTAGTTAGCTACTTTACTATAATTAAATGATAATTAACTACTTAATAAAAAAAGTCTAAAAATATTTTATGATTTGAAGAAAACTTGTGACAGTGGATTCCAACTTCTATGTATGTATTTCAGTTTCTTCTCTTTCTTGTTTTTTTCTTCTTCTCCTCTTCCTCCTTTTTCTCCTTTTTCTTCTAATTTTAATGTATCATATATCTTTTTTAAAAATTAGTGTTTGTTCATCACATTCATTTCTGAATATATCTTTCTGAATATATATCTCAATATAACTTTCTAACTCTCTCTACCCAGTGAAGCTTTCTTCATAATAAAAATGTATAGGGGAGGGAAAAACTAATTCAAATTAAGTAACAACCAAAACATCAACTGTATCTGACAATATATAATATGATACAGTAGAAAAAACACAGGAAGGGAAGCAAAACTATCATTCTTTGCAGATAATATGATAGTATACTTGGAAAAGTTTTGAGAATCAATTAAAAATAATTACCAACTTTAGCAAAGTTGCAGAATGTAAAATCCACACAATCATCAGCATTTCTATATGTTAACAATAAGATACAGGAGCAAGAGATAGAGAAATTCCATTTAATATAATTGTATATTATTGTTCTATAAGAAATGACTAACAAGATGATTTCAGAGAGGCCTGGAGAGATTTACATGAATTAATGCTAAGTGAAATGAGCAGAACCCAGAGATCATTATGCAAAGCAACAACAAGATTATACCATGATTAATTCTGATGGATGTGGCTCTCTTCAACAATGAGATAATTCAAACGATTTCCACTTGCTCAGTGATGAAGAAAGCCATCTACACCCAGAGAGAGGACAGTGGGAACCGGGTGTAGACTACAACATAGCATTCTCACTCTCTCTTTGTTGTTTGCTTACATTTTGTTTTCTTTTCCAGTTTTTTTTTTCTTCCTTCTTGATCTGATTTCTCTTGTGCAACAAGAGAAACTATACAAATATGTATACATATGTCAGATTTAATATATATTTTAACATTTTTAATTGGACTACCTGCCATCTAGGGGAGGGGGTGGGGGGAAGGAGGGGAATATTTGGAACAGAAGGTTCTGTAAGGATTAATGTTGAAAAATTACCCATGCATATGTTTTGTAAATAAAAAGCTATAATAATAAAAAATAAAGAATATAATAATTGTAGATTATATAAAATATTTGGGAATCTACCTGCCAAGACAAACCCAGGAACTATATAAATACTATTACAAAATACTTTTCAAACAAAGTCAGATTTAGGAAAATATTAATTGCTCATGGGTAGACTGAGTCAATTTAATAAAAACGACAATTCTGCCTAAGTTTACTTATTCAGTGCCATAACAATTAAATTACCAAAAAATTACTTTATAGAGCTAGAAAATATAATAAAATTCATCTTTAAAAAAAAAAAAGGTCAAGAATAACAAGGAAATGGGAGGAAGATTCTGGGAAGATGATAGGGTAAGAAAGTAAATTTCTAACTCTCTAGATTTCCCCCACCAAAAGAACAAATTTGCGCCTCAAAGCAAACATAGATAGACTGGTGAAAAATCAAGAAGACTTGAGGCAGAACAACCCAAGCTCTAACGATCCTAGCCCAGGGATTAACTAGCTTAAAGTGCAAACATCTCCAGATTAATGAGAACCTCTGGGGAGAGCTGGGTTTTTTTGGGAGCTTCAACCCAACTACAGAAACTTTCACCTCCCCAGACAGCCTGACAAGTTGGGAGTCTGAATCTGGGAAGTCTGAGGGAACCTTTGCTGATTAGGAGTGGTTGCCTACTTGTGCTATACAAACTGGCAAGAAGGAAACAGCACCCCTCCCCTCTCACTGTCCCCCACCAAGGAGTATAGTAGCATGGGGCAGGGATATTGCTGGCTGGTACTTGCAGGAGGGTGGAGCTCTTGGTTTTCCATCTCAGGTTAGAGGGAAGTGAAGCTAGAAGCACCACCCTCCCACCACCACATTTAGAGGTACTTATGTCAATTAGTACTTCTCATTAAAAAAAAAAATGAAGAATGAACACAACCATAAAAATTTATGGAAACAGGGAAGACCCAAGTTCATCTTCAGAGGACACTGAAGTAAAATGTAAGTAAAAATAAGTAAAATATGCTTGTATTTTACTGAAGTAAAATACTGAAGTAAAAATAAGCTTCTTCTATGCCAAAGAGTAATGTTAAATGGCTCCCTTCCCCAAGAGAATTTATAGAAGAACTTAAAAAGAGAATTTAAAAATCAAAGAAGAGATATTGTGAAAAAACATAAAATTAAAAAAAAAAACCTCATGTAAGAAAAACAAGATTATAAAAAAAGTTAACCAACTAGGAAAGGAGATACAGTCTTAAAGAAGAAAAGAACTAGAGGGCAGCTAGGTGGTGCAATGGATAGAGCACCGTCCCTGAAGTCAGGAGGACCCAAATTCAAATCTAGTCTCAGACACTTAACACTTCCTGGCTGTGTGACCCTGAGCAAGTCACTTAACCCTCATTGCCTCAGAAAATAAATAAATAAAATAAAAAGCTATTAAAAAAAAAGAAGAAAAGAATTCTTTGAAAATTAGAATTGAGCAAAGGGAAGCTAGTAAAACTATCAGAGATCAAGACATGACAGAATAGAATATAAAAAATAGAATAGAATGTGAAACATAAGAAAAATAACAGATATTAAAAATAGATCAAGAAGAGAAAATACAAGAATAATTAGATTACCTAAAAGTGTAACCTCCAAAAAGAACCTTGATACAGTAATGCAAGAAAATTGTCCTGGAGTGGCAGAACATGTGGGTAGAAGAAGAAATATAAAAAAATCCATGATCACCATCTCAAGGAGATCCTTTATGGAAAACACATAGGGATATTATTGCCAAATTTTGAAACCCCCCAGGTTAAAGAGAAAATCTTGCAAGAAACGAGAAAAAAACATTTCAAAAATTCTGGAGTTACAATTAGAATTGTGTAGGACTTAGCAGCAACTACAAAAAGACTGCAGTCCTGAAATTATATATATATATATATATATTGACAATCAAAAGAACTAAGTCTGTGGTCAAAAATATATCCAGCATAATTATAATGTTGAATGAAAAAAAAAAAAAAGGAAATTCAATGAATTTGCAGATTTTCAGGACTTTCTTTTAATCAAACCCAAATGCAATATAAAATTTAACATATATGAGCCAATATTAAAGATGAATTTCAAGGAACTTAACATGATCAAATTGTTTATGTTTTTAATGTGAAAATGTATACTATATGTTTAAGGTTAACATCAGTAATTGGGTAGCTCAAAAGAAATATAGGGGCAGAGTTAAGGTAAAAATAGCAATTATGTTATATAAATGAGGTGCAGAGAAAGAATAGACAGACATTAGAGAAGGGGGGGGCTCGTAGTTCTGAAAATCTATTGACATCAAGAATAGGTTAATTAGTCAAAAACTATATGATATACTATGAAGGGTATAGTACCCTTCAAAATCTATAAAGAAATAAGGGAGGACAAATGGACTGAGGGAGAAGCAAAAAGTATGGGAAGAAGACAAGGGAAAGATTCTTGGATGGGGGAAAGTTAAGTAATAAATAGCAAGGCAAGTTAAGGAGCAGCATTAAAGTAAAGAGTAAGCAAGGATAAGAAAAATGTATGTATGTGTGTGTGTGAGGGGCACATGGGGATGTGTGTGCATCTATCTATCTATCTATCTATCTATCTATCTATCTATCAATCTATCCATAAATATAACCTGCTTGAGGGAGGTAGGGGAAGAAAGGGAAAAAAAAGAATAAAGTAAAAAAAAATGCACAGTAGAGAACAAAAGAACAATTTATAAGGAAGTAAAGATGGACAGTCATGATTTATAATTTCTTCTATTATATATCCTTTTTTGAACCAGTAATTTATTGTTATATATTTTGACTCTTCCCTGATGTTCTGCTGGATATATGACAATATTCTGATTTGTCTTGTCTTGTTTTGTTTTACATTTTTGTTTAAAATTTTTTTTTTAAATCAATAAGATCAATTGAAAAAACAACAAGGGAATCTATTAAAAGAAATTCTAAGGAAGGTGGCTTAATCAAACCAATCTCAAACTATATTACATAGTAGTAATCCTCAAAACAATCTGATATTGGTTAAGGAAAAGACTGGTGAAGCATAGATTAAATACACAATAGTAGCAAATGACCATGTAATCTAGTGTTTGAGAAATGCAAAGATCAAAGCTTTAGGGACAAGAACTAAGTATTTGACAAAACCTGCTGGGAAAACTATAAAGCAGTTGGGTAGAAACTAGATATAGACCAATATATCACACTATATCCCAACATAAAATCAAAATGGACATATAATTTAGACATGAAGTTGATGCCTGGTACAAAACACTAGTTACATTTAATATTTTTCAATGCATGCAATAAAAACTTGCTAATTAAGATGTGCAAACAATACAAACATCATCCCCACTCTAAGAAAAAGACGCCATTTTGAATCTTAGGAATCTTGTTAATTTTTTTTCCTAGAGCTCACTATGAGGCTCTTTCTGCCCATTTATAACCGGAATTATGTATGTCTCTCTCAAAGGTAGTCATCTGACAAATCTCCATCAATCATCACTATACTCATGAAAAAATAGTCTCCAGTCTTAAATGGGATGGGGAATTCAGCAACTTTTTCTAATCTCCATTTAGGACCTGGTAAATGTTAGAAAATCCAATACGTTTCTTACAGTTTCCAGTATAGGTGTTCCTAATTTATTTACCACATACTTTGATTGGTAGTTAATTAATAAGGAACTAATTAAGTTGTTAATATTTTTCTAATGGTAGCCTGTTCTGATAAAGGGTCCACATATGCTTTTCGGTTCCTTACAAATAACGCACATACTTAAAAAAAAAACCAAAAAAACAAAAACAAAAACAAAAAAACCCGAACACAACTATATCACACAAGTGCTTATCTTATTACCAAAAAACAATTTTTATAAAATAACTTAATCAAAACAACTCAATAACAAAGTGGAAGTTTAAAACAAAATGAAGTTAGTTAAGTTAACAAATTTACTCCTATTATCTTGTTAAAGTAATAAAGCTTATTCTCACTAACTGGTATTTAGGATGAACTGAGTAAAGACCCTCTCCTGGGAATATGGCTTTAAACTCTTCCCTAATTATGACTTGAGACTTTGCAATAACAAGTTGAGCTATAGCTAAAAAGTAACAGGTGTTCTTGTACTGAATGAATATTTCCCTCCAGTTTCCCACTAATTCTTAATTAGCATTTAAGCACTTCTTTTAAAGGAAATTTATTCTTTTGTTTCCTTTTTGTATCCTTTTAAAGGATAGATTTCCTTTTTAAAGTATAAACCTGGATTCCCCCAAACAATTTGGGGGGGGGATCAAAGGGGTGGGTCCTCCCCCTATTGTTCTATTTAATCTTGTATTTTACAGTTTATGTTTTTCACGCCTTCTACTGACAAACATCTGTCAAATGGGAAATGTCCTTTTTTAAGAGATTGCTCTAAACTCCTTTTGTCTTTTTCTTATTCTGAGAGTCTCTGTTTTTGTGGTTGCTACTGTCCCACACAGTTTAGCATTGGTCCGGGTTATTTCCTGTTTGTGAGGAGCTTCTTCTGTGCCAAATCCTTGGATATTTGTTCTTCTCCAATGGTCCTTGGACTTGACTCAAGAACTCCAGTTCCAACAAGATAAACCCCTGAAGAAAGACACTTGGAAAAAACAAAAACAGAAATAGGCTAGCAAAGATAGAGACTTAATTTGGTTCAGGAGATAAACCAGCTGAGAAAAATTTGAAATCAGTTAAGTAAGTTATGCAGCACAACCTAGATGAGCAAGAACTGGTGAAGGGAAAAGAAACTCTGTAGTACCTGGAAACTGAGGCAAGACAGAGATTAGAGACTTTTTAATATTTTAATAGTGGAGCGTTTGGCCTGGCAGCCCTATTAGCACCCAGTTGGATGGGATCATCTCAAAGCATCCAATGATGATCAAGAAATTCCAGAGATTCCAAAATATATAGAGAATTGAATCTAATTTATAAGAAATCAAGCCATTCTCCAATTGATAAATGGTCAAAGGATATGAACAGACAATTCTCAGATGAAGAAATTGAAACTATTTCTAGCCATATGAAAAGATGATCCAAGTCATTATTAATCAGAGAAATGCATATTAAGACAACTCTGAGATACCACTACACACTATCAGATTGGCTAGAATGACAGGGAAAGATAATGCGGAATGTTGGAGGGGATGTGGGAACACTGGGACACTGATACATTGTTGGTGGAATTGTGAATACATCCAGCCATTCTGGAGAGCAATTTGGAACTATGCTCAAAAAGTTATCAAACTGTGCATACCCTTTGATCCAGCAGTGCTTCTACTGGGCCAAAGAAATCTTAAAGAAGGGAAAGGGACCTGTATGTGCAAGAATGTTTGTGGCAGCCCTGTTTGTAGTGGCCAGAAACTGGAAACTGAGTGGATGCCCATCAATTGGAGAATGGCTGAATAAATTATGGTATATGAATGTTATGGAATATTATTGTTCTGTAAGAAATGACCAACAAGATGATTTCAGAATGGCCTGGAGAGACTTATTCTGATTCTGAACTGATTCTGAGTGAAATGAGCAGGACCAGGAGATCATTATATACTTCAACAACAACACTATATGATGATCAATTCTGGTGGACGTGGCCATCTTCAACAATGAGATGAACCAAATCAGTTCCAATAGAGCAGTAATGAATTTTTTTTCCTTTGATTTTTTTAAATTTAATTTAATTTAATTTTTTAATTTTTTATTTAATAATTACTTTATATTGACACTCATTTCTGTTCCGATTTTTTTTCCCCTCTCTCCCTCCACCCCCTCCCCTAGATGGCAAGCAGTCCTTTATATGTTGGATATGTTGCAGTATATCCTAGATACAATATATGTTTGCAAAACCGAACAGTTCTCTTGTTGCATAGGGAGAATTGGATTCAGAAGGTATAAATAACCCTGGAAGAAAAACAAAAATGCTTCCCAGTGTTCTTTCTTTGGGTGTAGCTGCTTTTGTCCGTCATTTATCAATTGAAACTCGTCAAAGAAATCCACTTCCATCAAAATATGTCCTCATACAATATCGTTGTCCAAGTGTATAATGATCTCCTGGTTCTGCTCATTTCACTTAGCATCAGTTCATGTAAGTCTCGCCAGTCCTCTCTGTATTCATCCTGCTGGTCATTTCTTACAGAACAATAATATTCCATAACATTCATATACCACAATTTACCCAGCCATTCTCCAATTGATGGGCATCCATTCATTTTCCAGTTTCTGGCCACTACAAACAGGGCTGCTACAAACATTTTGGCACATACAGGCCCCTTTCCCTTCTTTAGTATTTCTTTGGGATATAAGCCCAATAGAAACACTGCTGGATCAAAGGGTATGCACAGTTTGATAATTTTTTGGGCATAGTTCCAGATTGCTCTCCAGAATGGTTGGATTCGTTCACAACTCCACCAACAATGCATTAGTGTCCCAGTTTTCCCGCATCCCCTCCAACATTCATCATTATTTTTTCCTGTCATCTTAGCCAATCTGACAGGTGTGTAGTGGTATCTCAGAGTTGTCTTAATTTGCATTTCTCTGATCAATAATGATTTGGAACACTCTTTCATATGAGTGGTAATAGTTTCAATTTCATCCTCTGAAAATTGTCTGTTCATATCCTTTGACCATTTATCAATTGGAGAATGGCTTGATTTCTTATAAATTTGAGTCAGTTCTCTATATATTTTGGAAATGAGGCCTTTATCAGAACCTTTAACTGTGAAAATGTTTTCCCAGTTTGTTGCTTCCCTTCTAATCTTGTTTGCATTAGTTTTATTTGTACAAAGGCTTTTTAATTTGATGTAATCGAAATTTTCTATTTTGTGATCAGTAATGGTCTCTAGTTCATCTTTGGTCACAAATTTCTTTCTCCTCCACAAGTCTGAGAGATAAACTATTCTATGTTCCTCTAATTTATTTATAATCTCGTTCTTTATGCCTAGGTCATGGACCCATTTTGATCTTATCTTGGTATATGGTGTTAAGTGTGGGTCCATGCCTAATTTCGAGCAGTAATGAATTGAACCAGCTACATCCAGCGAAAGAACTCTGGGAGATGACTATGAACCACTACATAGAATTCCCAATCCCTCTATTTTTGTCCACCTGCATTTTTGATTTCCTTCACAGACTAATTGTACACTATTTCAAAGTCCGATTCTTTTTGTACAGCAAAATAACTGCATGGACGTGTATACATATATTGTATTTAACTTATACTTTAACATATTTAACATATTTGATCAACCTGCCATTTAGAGAAAGTTACGGGGGGAAGGAGGGGAAAAATTGGAACAAAAGGTTTGGCAATTGTCAATGCTGTAAAATTACCCATGTATGTATCTTGTAAATAAAAAGCTATAATAATAATAATAAAAAAAAAAGAAATTCCAGAGACTCTTATAGGGCTCCATTGATCAGAGATACAAAGGCAAGGCAGATAAAGCACTGGGTGGATGGAAGTTCCCGGAAAGGACCATAACTTTTAAATTCTGACAGGTTGGGAGTTGAAAGCAGAAGAAAGTAAGTCTGAGGCAAAAGATAACCAAATATTTGTGATAAGCCATCTGGAGTTTTATGACTCTTTGGAATGCCAAAGTGACCAGAGCTCCCAGCCCTAATTATCTCAGTTCTAATGTCCAGGAAGGCAGGGTTGCCACCAGGGAAATCAAGGCAGAACAATTCAGGGAAACTGAGCAGAGAAAATGGAGGCATAACAACTCTATTCATAAGAGGACTTTTCTCTGCCAAGTCACTGGTGAGCCACTTGGGTGCTGGGATTAAGAGAATTTAGGCAAAGTCCATAGAAAGTTCCTATTTCCCTTTGATATTGGGAGAATCCCAGATGGTTTGGGTCCATAGAGATGCTCCTATTTTCCTTTGGTAAGATCAGATGAATCCTCCATTCAAAGAGAATAAGACATTGTGAACGTTGGCAAAGGAAAATACCAAGTTTTAAACCTAGCTAGTGTCTCAGAAAAAATAGCTTTTTAGGAAGAATTGGATTGAAATACCAAAAGGTATAGGGAAATAGTCTTGTTTTGTTTGAGTAGGTACCCTGCTCACTAGGAGAAACTGTCTATTCTCTCAGGGATTGAATGTAAATTCAAAGGAGCCTTTAATACCTGGCTGGCTGGCTCTTAAGGCTTTGGGTCCAGAATTCCCCACCTCAAATCCACTGCAAGGTGAGGCTAAGAACAGGAGCAGGAACTTGATTACTATAGTCATTGACTATTTTGTTCTGTGAATCTAACCTATTCCACTGATCAACTGTTCTATTTCTTAGCCATTACCACATGTTTTTTCATTTATATACAGTTATATATAAAGCAAATATAACTGCTTTATAATATAATATAGTTTTAGATTTATGATATTGTTTTAGATTTGGTAAGACTAGGCTACTTTCATTTGCTTTTCTTTTCATTAATTCTCTTGAAATTCTTTTCCTTTTGTTCTTCCAGATGAATTTGTTTTTTTTTTCTAGATCAGTAAAATAGTTTCTTGGGAGTTTGATTGGAATAGCACTAAATAAATAGAGTAGTTTAGGTAGTATTGTCATCTGTATTATATTCACTTGACCTATCCAAGAGCACTTGATATTTTTCCAAAGTGTTTTATAGTTTTGCTCATATAGTTCCTAACTTTCTCTTGGCAGATAGATTCCCAAATTTTTTATCCTATCAACAATTATTTTAAATGGAATTTCCCTTTGTATCTCTTGCTGTTGGATTTTGTTAGTGATGTATAAAAATGCTGATGATTTATGGGAGTTTATTTTGTATCCTGTAACTTTGTTAAAATTGTGGATTACTTCTAATAGTTTTTTAGTTAGTTGATTCTCTATGGTGGCAGGCTAAATCTTGAAAGGGACTTGATACCCTGGAAGAGTTAGCTTTAGGGAGGAGAAGTGGGTATGAGCAGAATGCTGTTGATCCAAAGGAAGGTAGCAGCCATGAAATGTAGTGTTCTTGTTTAGTTTTCTGGAGGTCTTGGAGCAGCTTTCCTTTCAGCAGAATAATCGCCACAAGAATAGCCACATGTTAAAGTTCAAATTCTTTATTATCTCCTTCACAATCTAGTTTCCTTGCCTGGGGCCTGGGCCAGCCTTTCAGACTGGTCTTGGTTTCAGTGTGGGGAACAGGAGGACAGACAAGCCACTACAAGGCTGGTGAAGATGGAGATTAATCTCTCTGAGTCTGAGGGCTTGTGCTTCAGCCTCTAGCCACCACAAAAGTGGACAATGGAATGAATCTATCTCTCCTTGGCTCCAAGAGTATGAGCTCCCGCCTCCAGTCTGTTTGTCTTCTCTGGCTCTGAGTCCCAGCTTATATGCTTTACACTGAGGATAAAGCAATCATTATATCACTAGGAAAGGTAAGATTAAATCAATCATATTGAATTTAGAGAACTATTAATCACCATGCTAAACGAGATAACTATTGTCTCCTCAATTCCACTGACTTAACACCTTGTAAGAATCCTTGTTTCAGCGTTCTGGTCCATAACAATGAAATGACCCACAAATAAGTTCCAGAGGGAAAATTTAACCTTAGGGACATGACTGGGATTTCCACTGAAGAAAGATTGAGTAACCTGTAGAGGCAATTCCAGTTAAACAAGGATGTGATAAGAGTAAACTATGACCTGAATGAGCCCTATAAAATTATGTAAAATAACCAAAAAATGTCTCCTTTGATCTACAAACCAAAATGGTCTTGCATCCTCTGGGAGCAAGATAAACTTTCTTGGGGGAAGTCACAACTCCAGGAAAGATTTCACATTCACCTGAGACTTCCCTTAAGACTCAGAAAATGATTTTTTGCAGATCACTTCTTTCTTGAGAATGCTATGCCCACCAAGAGGATCCCTTTTGGTGTTTCTTTAACAATAAAGCTTTTTACATAGCCTTTGGGTTTAGTGAATTCATTCCCTCCCGAACTCTGGCCTTAGAGAACAGAATCCCCCCATTCCTGCCCAACCTCTCCATTAATACTGTCATTCCTCATCAGATGGACTCCAGTAGAGAAAAAGGACAAACCAGGTCCAGAGGGTTTGGAGAGTGAGGATAAGATGGTTGAGGAAATATACCAAGAAAGTTGTGAGAGGTTTGTAGCAGTTCTTTTTGTGGCAGCAAAGAATTAGAAAATGAATAGATGCCCATCAATTGGGGAATAGCCAAACAAGTTGTGGTATATGAAGGAAATGGAATATTATTATTCTATAAAAAATGATGAATAGGCTGATTTTAGAAAGGCCTGGAAATGTTTACATGAACTGATGCTGAGTGAAACAAGCAGAATCAGGAATAAACTGTACACAATAACAGCAAGAATGTGTGATGATCATTTGGAACTATGCTCAAAAAGTTATCAAACTGTGCATACTCTTTGATCCAGCAGTGTTTCTACTGGGATTATACCCCAAAGAGATACTAAAGAAAGGAAAGGGACCTGTATATGCCAAAATGTTTGTGGCAGCCCTGTTTGTAGTGGCTAAAAGCTGGAAAATGAATGGATGCCCATCAATTGGAGAATGGTTGGGTAAATTGTGGTATATGAACGTTATGGAATATTATTGTTCTGTAAGAAATGACCAGCAGGATGAATACAGAGAGGACTGGCAAGACTTACATGAACTGATGCTAAGTGAAATGAGCAGAACCAGGAGATCATTATATACCTCAACAATGATACTGTATGAGGATGTATTCTGATGGATGTGGATCTCTTTGATAAAGAGATCTAATTCAGTTTCAATTGATCAAGAATGGACAGAAGCAGCTACACCCAAAGAAAGAACACTGGGAAATGAATATAAACTGCTTGCATTTTTGTTTTTCTTCCCGGGTTATTTATACCTTCTGAATCCAATTCTCCCTGTGCAACAAGAGAACTGTTCGGTTCTGCACACATATATTGTATTTAGGATATACTGTAACCTATTACCATGTATAGGACTGCTTGCCATCTGGGGGAGAGGTGGAGGGAGGAAAGGGAAAAATCGGAACAGAAGTGAGTGCAAGGGATAATGTTGTAAAAAATTACCCTGGCATGGGTTCTGTCAATAAAAAGTTATTAAAAAAAAAAAAAAAGAATGTGTGATGATCATCTATTAAAGACTTAGTTCTTAGTGGTTCAGTGAATCAGATATGGCTTTAAACTATTCCCTAGTTATGATTTGAGAATTTTGCAATAACATGTTTAGCTATAGCTAAAAAACTGCAGGTGTTCCTCTCAAATGAACATCCTTCTTCTGTTTCCCATCAACTCCTAATTAGCATTTAAGCACTTCTTTTAAAGGCAATCTGTTCTTTTGTTTCTGGGATAGATTTCTGTGGTTAAAACCTGGACTCCCTCAAACAAGAGAGAAAAGATCAAAGGGGAGGAGGGGCATCTATTCTATTTAATTTTGAATTTTGCAGTTTATGCTTTGAACCCCTTTGCTGACAAACATCTTGTCATATGGGAGATGCCCTTTCTTTTGACATAGTAATAAACCTTCTTTGCTTTTCCTTACTCTGAGAGTCTCTAATTGTTTTTGTGTTCACTACTGTCCTACACAATGGAAGGGATGTTCATTAAAAAATTTTTTCCCTTGGATTTTTTTCTTTCAAAGAATGTCATTGCAGAAGATAAATACAGTTCTATTTAAACTTTTTTTTTTTTTAACAAATTATCAATTTTATTAGTAATAAACATTATCATAGGTTGCAATTTATGATCAGAATGTCAAAGCCAGACACTTTTTATTTTCATTATATAAAATCAATTCTCTTACTTTAAATGTTTGTTTTAATGTACCTACCTTGGCCATGCCTAGATCTACCAGGATGGAGATACTTTGAATCCTGAATTTTTTATTATAAAAGTGGGTAAAACCTCCTCTGAGTGGTAGGTTAGCCAGAATAGTCTGTATCTTTAAAATTGTCAAGAAGAGTCTCTTTCCTGCTGTGCCTATATACATAGGGCATGTATTTTGAAATGAATCAGAGAGGAAGTCTACTTTTTCTCTCTCCCTCTCTTTAATCTTTGGTAATGGGTCTTTGTATTGTTTTGTTTTTGTTTGTGCTTTTCTCTTCCAGGTGTTCTTCTGAATTGGAATTTTGGGTCAAGGTGACTCCGGAGCCAGAATTCCAAATATCATGTTGCTATAAATATAATCTTTTGATATTTATATTAAATATTAATATAAATTATATTAAATATATAAAATATTCATAAAAATTATTTGGCTATGCTCAAAAAGTTATCAAACTTTGCATATCCTTTGACCCAGCAATATTTCTATTGGGCTTATATGCCAAACATGTCTTAAAGAGGGAAAGGGATCCACATGTGCAAAAATGTTTGTGGCAGCCCTTTTTGTAGTGATAAGAAACTGGAAACTGAATGGATGCCCATCGATTGAAGAATGGCTGAGTAAATTATGGTTTACAAATGTTATGGAATATTATTTTTCTGTAAGAAACAACCAATAGGATGATTTCAGAGAGGCCCGAAGAGACTTACATGAACTGATGCTGAGTGAAATGAGCAGAACCAGGAGATCATTATACACAGCAACATCAAGATTATGTGATAATCAATTCTGATGCACATGGCTCTCTTCAACCATAAGATGATTCAGACCAGTTCCAATTGTTCAGTGATGAAGACAGCTATATATACCCAGAACGTGACCTATGGGAACTGAGTATGGACCACAACAGCATTTTTACACTTTCTGTTGATGTTTGCTTGCATTTTGTTTTCCTTCTCAGGTTTTTTTCCTTTCTAGACCTGATTTTTCTTGTGCAGCAAGATAACTGTATAAATATGTATACATATATTGGATTTACCATATATTTTAATATATTTAACATGTATTTGACTACCTGCCATCTCGGAGAGGGGTGGGGGGAAGGAGGGAAAAATTTGGCACATAAAGTTTTGCAAGGGTCAATGTTGAAAAAGTATCCAAACATATGTTTTATGAATAAAAAGCTTAATTAAAAAAAAGCTATTTGGACTGTTTGTGCTTAAATGGAACTGGGGTACAAAGGATCCCATCACACATTTGAGGAACACAGTAAGTGAGATTTAGAGCCAATGACAGAACTTAGACAAGACTTCTTCCTTAAATTCCTCTTAAAAGTACTGGAGAACCCTGGGAGAGAGGTGGCCTTTAGGAAGTAGATACTCGGATGATCACTGTTAATGTGGGGCCTTGTTGGGATAAAATTGGCCTCTTTGTTTTTGCAGGAAACAATGGAAAGATTGTCTGCTTGGGTTTTCAGTTTTTAGGTATTCTAGACTATGATATCCTCAAAAAGCTTAGCAATGTTTTTAGGCTGTGAATAGAGTCAATTTTTTTTGTAGTGTGTACTCTCATAGGTCAGTTCCATTTGTTTAATTTAAAAAATTTTCATATTTTAATGTATCTTTAGCTTATTTCACTAAATATTTCCCAATTGTACTTAACATTTTAAATATTCATAAAAACATTTTTGAGTTCCAAATTCTCTCTCTTTGATGTCCCACCTCTATTCCTTGAGAAGGCAAGCAATATGATTATATAATGTGTAATATATTATATGCAATAGTATCCAACTGGTTGCTCAAACCAGCTTGAGCTCAGAAGACTACCACAGGTTGGGTACAAATAGTCCATGTGAACTTTTGTGATGAATTCTCTATATCTGCACATCATGCATTCCTTTGAGCTACTTCAATTCTGTTTTGCTTATAGCACAGTACCTTCTTTGATGAGGCATACCATGCTGGGTGATCCTGTGCCAGTGTCTCCTATATCTCATCATCAACTTCAAAGTTCTTCAGAGAAACCTTGAGAGTGTCTTTGTATCACTTCTTTTGACCACATGTACTTGCTTGCTCTGTGTGAGTTCTTTTTAACATAGTTTTTTATGTAGGTTTGGCATTTAAACCACATGGCCAACCTATCAAAATTGTGCTCTCTGCAGTAAAGTTTGAAGCAGTAGTGTTTGAATGGTTGGTAGGACCTCAGTGATTGGTATCTTATCCTGTCACGTGATCTTCACAATCTTTCTAAAAAATTCAAATGGGAGTGATTTATTTCCTTGGCAAGGCTTTGGTAAATTGTGCACATTTCACAGGCATACAACAATGAGGTCAGCATAATGGTTCTTTAGATCTTCAGTTTGGTAGTCTACTAATACCTCTTCTTTCCATACTTTCTCCTCTATAGGTGGATAACATTTTTCATCCTGGGTTCTTTGGAATTATCTTGAATCATAGTCATGATCAAAAAGTTTCTATTTTAGTAGTTGCTCATTTTTCAATATTCTTGTTACTGTGTACCTTATTTTCCTAAAGTCATGAAAACTCATCCTTCTGAGTTCAAAACTGGCCTCAGATATTTACTGGCTCTACAATTTTACTCCCCAAATGAGGTCATGAACAGTAAGTCATGACTGAAATGACTGAATGATGATATCCCTTCAATTTCCAGTTCTTTTCCATCAAAAGAAAAGCTGCTATGAATATTTTTGCACAAATAGGCTCTTTTCCCTCTGCTCTTTTTGGTATGTAAACCTAAGAGTGATATTGTTAGGTCAAAGGGTATGCACAGTTTTATAGCCCTTTGGTTATAAACATTTTTCATTTGTTTATCACTTGACTGATTAAATACTGTGGGGAATTTCTCAGACAAGGAGTCCTTTTGATTAGAAGTCAATAAATCAAGAGGCAAGGCTGGAAGATTAAAAAAAAAAAAGTTTTAATTAGTATCACCTAATAGAAAGTTTCCAGTAAGATAGCAACACATGAATGAAGGGAGAAAAATATATATGCACAGTATTTACACAGTTGAAGAGTGAAATTATAGAGATCTGCTTAGTTACTTTCCTTAATTGGGAGGTTGAGTAATAGAAACAGAATTTCAAGTGGAAAATGTGTTAACCTTGAACTTGGAACTTGTTTACCTTGGGGTCTCAGGAGTTGTCAAATATCAGGTTTGTTCCAAGAAGGTGTTTTCTCTGTAGTTAATCTTATCAAATATCTTGGCAGAAATCTTAAAAAAAAGAAAAAAAAAGAAGCTTCTTTCAAGATATAAATCAGTAAAGAACATTTTGTCTTTGCTAGCCTGAGTCTCTATTTATACAACTAAGTCATTCTGTTTCTTTGACCTCTAAGGTTACTTTTTTCTGGGGAGATGTTTTCCCCAAATTCAAAGTCTACCTCCTTCACAACTAATTCTTTTTGCATTACTGAATAATGTTTAGTATTGATAGGCAATTTTATATTACTTAGTATTAATATTAATCAATTGATATTAAGTTTTAAATATGAGAAATCTATATTCACTAGCTTACGACTCAATAGAAATGTTCCTTTGTTCTTTTACATTTAAACTGATCTAGACTGCTTGCTTTCTGTGAAAGCAAAATGTCCTACAATGTCCTAGGGTGAGATGAAGTAGTAACTTCTCCCTCCCTCTATCAGACTTGAATACTTGGCAGAGAAACTAGACATTACCTCCCTTCCCCAATCTCCTGAAGGGTCCTGAAGAACTCTGGAGAGTAAGTGAAAGGTAACAAACTAGCAATGGGGATGAGGTTGGTCAGTGTGTTACACTTGCATAATGAAAACATGGTACTAACCACAGGATAGTTAGTTCTAGCTTGATTTTCAATACAAAAAAAAAAAAATCGATTTCCCAGGAATAGAGAATTGCATTGCTTTATTAAGAAATTACTTAAAAACCACATTACTAATAATTCAAATTTAACATAAAATGTGACTAAAATAATGATACTGATTTCATTCTGTCACTAATGAATGAAAAGCAATTCCCAAAGAGTTCCAAAAAATGCTTTAAGTAATGGGAGCATTGTGGAAGTATGTTCAGTCTTCCAAGTAACTATTTTGAAATATCACACTTTATAAAGGCTCTGTCACTACATATAAAGATACTACACATATTATATAGCCATACCTCAGTCAAACTGAGACCAGTTAAAGATCTTAGCTAAAAAAGGTCAATGGTCAGGGACCATTTTTAAACATCCTAATCTATATCTAGCCACTGGACCCCGATGGCTCTGAAGGAGAAGGTGAAGCTGGTGACTGCAAAGCCCACTCCCACTTAAACCAACTCACTTGCCTATCATCGTATCATCTCTCTGAAATCATGATCCTCTTTGAGAACAAAGGACAAACAACAACAAAAACAAGCACCTCATATAAGAAAAAGCAGGGTTGGATAAAGTCCATTATTTTTAGTAAAAAGTTCTGATTTTACAGGTGACATATTATAAAATTTGATAATATATTTTAAAAATTATATTATGTAAGTGGGGAGGCCCTTTAACAAAAGGAACAGAATAGGCATTTAAATAGCACCTACGATGTGCCAGGCACAAACACTTTGCAAATATCCCATTTGATCCTTACAACAACCTTGGGAGGTAGACCCTTTTATTATCATCTCCATTTTACATGTTGAGGAAATGGAGGCAATTACTTGCCCAGGGACACAAAGTATCTGAGGCTAAATTTGCACTCAGGACTTTCTGACTCCAGACCCAGTGTCCTATCCATTGAGCTACTAGTTGTGTCTAACAACGGCAGGCAGAGGCTTACTTAAAGGTTATAAATGGCCCATTAAAAAAGTTTATTAATGCTTTTATATCACTATGATTTTCTGATACTTCTTCTAGCCCCTTTCTAGTCCTCCCTTTTAACAATGAAAAACAATTAAGTCAATCAGTGAACAATCACTTTCTAATAGTGTATGAAACACACTATACCTATTACCCCAATTTGTGAATTATTTAAAAATTTATTATTTACTTTTAAACATTCTTTTCTTTTTAAAAATTTGAGCTCCAGGTTCTCTTCTTCACTTACACTTCCTCTCCCCCAAGACAAACAACATATCGATTATACATGTGAAATCATGTAAAAATATTCCATATTGTCAATAATACAAAAAAATTAAGAAAGCAACAAAATTACACTTCATTTTGCACCTAGAGTACGTTAGTTCTTTTTTTCTCTGGAGGTACATAGCATTTTTTTCAGAGTCCTTTTAAAATTTTGGGCTCTGGGTTCTCTCCTTCCCTTGCACTCACTCCTTCCTCTCTACCCTACTGAAAAGTCAAACAATATATCAATTATACGTGTGAAATCATGCAAAAATATTTCTATATTAGCAATAATGCAAAAAAAAAGCAAAAAATTAAGGAGTCAAGAAGATTATACTTCATTTTGCACTTAGAGTATGTCAGTTTTTTCTCTTTCTGTAAGTGATAACATTTTTTCACTAAGACCTTTGGAACTGTCTTTGATCATTGTATTGATCAGAGTAGCCAAGTCTTTCACAGTTGATCATTGTTAACAACATTATTGTTCCTGTGTACAATGATTTTCCAGTTCTTTTCTCTTCACTTTGCATTAGTTCATATGGGTCTTGCTAGGTGTTTCTGAAAACTTCCTTCCTTATTTTTTATACCATAATATTATTACATTACACTCATATGTCAAAATTTGTTCAGTTATTTCTCAATTCTTGAACATCCCTTAAATTTCCAGTTCTTTGCTACCACAAAAAGAACTGCTTAGTGTACTTGCTTTCCTTCATTCCCTCCAGAATGTCATTTCTGAGAGGTTAAAACCTCAAAGTTGTTTTAATTTTCTTTTCTCTAATTTGAGTATAGATTGTTTTAATTTCTTCTTCTGAAAACTGCCTGTTTATATC
The DNA here is from genome assembly GCF_016432865.1 of Antechinus flavipes. Lineage (NCBI taxonomy): Eukaryota > Metazoa > Chordata > Mammalia > Dasyuromorphia > Dasyuridae > Antechinus > Antechinus flavipes. Next base: position 241,861,920 of record NC_067401.1, read on the forward strand.
CTTTGATCACCTTTATAAATTTAACTCAGTTCCCTATCTATATATTTGAGAAATGAAATCTTTATCAGAAAAACTTGCTGCAATTTTTTTTTTTTTGCTATTACTTTTTGTCTGTGGTATCTTTTAACAAAATGTGATTTGCGTGATTATCTTTTTATTTATTTATGTTTTTGCTGAGTCAATTGAAGTTAAATGACTTGCCCAAGGTCACACAGCCAGGAAGTATTAAATGTCAGAGGCCAGATTTGAATTCAGGTCCTCCTGACTTCAGGGCTGATGCTCTGATTATCTTTTAAAATTAGTTCTACTTTTACTTCTTCTTCAATTATGATTACTATCCCTGCTTTTTTTTTTTTTTTTTTTTAACTTCAGCTAAAGCATAATAAGTTCTTCTCCAACCTTTTATTTTAACTCTGTGTCTTTCTGTTTCAAGTGTGTCTCTTGTATATTGTTAAATTTTGGTTGCTAATCTATTCTATCTTCTTCCATTTTATTGGTTAGATCATCCCATTCACATTCACAGTTATGATTATACTAACTTTGTATTTCCCTTTATCCTATTTTCTTCTATTTATTCTTCTCTTTCTCTTTTTATCTTGTCTCTTCTCAAAAGTCTGTTAAGTTTCTGATCACTGCCTACCTTAATCTGTGTTCTTTTATCATTCTTTCCCTCTCCCATATCTTTTATTTTCTTCCCCTCCTACTTCCTTATTGAGTAAAATAGATTTCTATACCCCATTTTGTGTGTGTGTGTGTGTGTGTGTGTGTGTTCTTTTCCCTTTGAACAATTCTAATGAAAGTTAGGTTCAAGGTTAGCCCCTCCTCCATTTTCCTTCCACTATAAAAGTTCTTCTTTACAGACCTCTTTGTTGTGAAAAAAATTTCCCTATTCTATACTCTCTTCCTTTCTTCTCTGTGTATTCCTCTCTCTCACCACTACATTATTTTTATGAGGTTATCCTAACACAATCAACTCACATTCATACTCTTTGTCTAGATAGACTACTTCTAATTGACCTAAATAATGACAAAAGTCCTTAGGAGTTAATATGTATCATTTTTTTTACATAGGAATATAAGTAGTTTAAGCTTGTGGAGTGTGTGGGTCAGAAACCATTAATAAAAAAAAGACTGGATAGATCTTTAGAAGCAAAGCAAAGTTTATTATACCTTCTCTAGAGAATCAAACGCCTTATTCATCAAGCAGACAATCGAAGGGAGGAAGGGTCTACGCTTTTAATCCCTAACGCAGATTCCCCTCCCACCACTGACCCTCATCCTTATTGGCTGAGGATCTTACATTCTAAACGAGGGAACTACCCAAGAAATTGAACTTGACCAATAAGTACATAGTTGCCTATATTTGGTCGAAATAGGGAGGATAACAAGAAGGGGGCTTAAGTATGCCCTTAGGGGATAACAGGGAGGAGACTTTAAGTATGTCCTTAGGAGAATAGCAGGAAGGAGACTTTAAGTATGCCCTTGACTTAATACTTAAAGTCCTTCAGGTCTACTCAAACTTTGAAATAGATGAAGCCTTACTCGATTTTCACAACTGTCTTGAAAGATCTCACCTTATCTCATTCAGTCCCCCCTCTTATTTATACACTGACATCTCTTCAACATCTTTATACAACAAAATATACAAATTTAGTTTCACACAAACTCTCCTTTCCTCAGCTAACAAATAATCCAGCACAAGGCTGTTGTAAAACAGCCTCTCGTGTTTGAGTAGCTTGGTCAGCCAAAAGATCTAGTGCCTCAGCCGTCTGATTGGTGATAATCTCTACAACTGCTTGAAGCTTAATTATCCTGTTCAACATATATTTTGGGGTTCTATATCCCCAACTTCCATCTTGAGCCCAAGTGGCTGGCTCATACTCTATTCTTTCTGGAGGCCAGGCATCACCCCTACCATTTGCATCTCCAGTCTGAGTAATGGAGGTATCTAAACTCCATTTCTCTCTTCCCAAATCATCATACGACTGAATCCCTAAATATTGGTTTGCCTATTCAGGAAGAAAGAAAAATTTTGGCCTTATTAGTCCAATATAGCAAATCCCTGTCCAATTAAGTAGTAGGTGAGTATAAGCAGTTAAACCACAGATCCAATAATGACCCATTAGAATAGGTTGTTCCCTCAAAAATATGTCTGAACTATCTTTGTAAAAGGGCAATGTTGCTGGTCTCTCTTCCCTAGGGGACCTTCCCCTACAAAGGTGACATACTGACATTTCCATAAACCCTGATCTTTCCTCCTACAATTGGCAACTGGCCATTGACCTCTTAGGTTAAAGGTATTCCAAAATGTGGGAAACAGAGTCCCATATTTCCCAGGTGTCCCTGGGGTGACATGGTACCAACCCCATTGATGTCTACACAGGTTAAAATTTAAGTTTTCCAAATCTTTGCAGCCTCCCTCATGTCTCCTAGAGACAGAGCAGACAAAGAAAGTCCTTTGTCAATCCGCAGCAATTCCTCAAGAATTGTGCCAGAGCTCCCAAGAGCTCCAAATGACTGCTATATCCACTTGACAACTGCAGTGTCCACTACAAGATAAGGAAAGAAAAAGTCTTTTGTCCAGAGTTAAGTCCACTCACATACACTATTTCCCAGCTTCAAACTTTGCCCTGTTTAACAAATCCTATCTTCTGTCAATGGCCACTGATATTTCTCTTCTAAGTTCCAGAAATCAGTCCCATTATGAATTTGGGATCAGTTATTAAGGATCCAGGCTGGACTTAAGTCCTTAATTAGCTCAGTCATTGGGATCCACCACAATCCAACAATTTGATAAGTTAAAAGTTCTTCCTATATTCTGCATGAGCAGGAAGAGCTGGAAGATAAAGGTCTGGTTTCTATGGCTATCATGAGGAAATAGGCAGACCCAAAGCTCAGGGAAAGCCCCATGAGAGTTTCCCAAAGTAATTAATCTAAGAAAAGTCATACAGTTACAATGCACTGGATTCAGAATTGTGTACCATTCAGTGGAGGTCCCCTCCTCAAATGTAATTTGAGGTCTCCCCATCTTCAACTGTCCACTCGGATAAAGGTGGTGCCACAGGTCTTTTTGTTCTGGTGTGGTGTGTCCAGCCTCATTCCTGGGTGTGAATTGCAGTGTCCCAGAGGTCAGTATTATCTGGTAGGGTCCATCAGGGTCCGTCCCAGCACAGAGTCAGCTTCTCATCCTTCCAGAAACGGATCAACACCCAATCTCCACCTGAATTCTATGAACAGGGAAACCTAGAGGAGTCTTTTGTTGAAGTCCTTGTAAATGTCTTAGCAATGATTTAAGAAATAAATCCTTTGTCTCAAAGATAGGGTCCCAGTTTCCCATAGGACAAGCCTAGAGAGGATGACCATACAATAATTCCTAAGGTGAAAGTCCAATTTCTCTACATGGCTTGGTTCTGATTCTGACCAGAGCAAGAGCAAAACATTTAGTCCAAGGTAGTTGGGTCTCTAAACATAATTTAGTCAGTTGCCATTTTATTTCCTGATTCATCCTTTCTACTTTCCCAGAAGAGGAAGGATGCCAAGGGGTGTGGAGATCCCAAGTGATTTCTAAAGCCCCAATCATATTCTGCAACACCTGGGCAGAAAAATGTGATCCCTGATCTGAGTCTATACTCTCCACTATTCCATATCTAGGAATAATTTGTTCTAATAAGACCTTACTGTCGAGGCAGTTGCTCGGACTGAGGGGAATGCTTCCACCCATGAGGTCAGATGGTCCACTATGACCAGCAAGTATTTGAGGTGACCCACTGGTGGCAGCTCAGTGAAGTCCACCTGGATGCTTTGGAATGGTCTGATTCCCGGAGGTCATCCCCATTTTGGTATCTGGCATTGAGCAGCCTTATTAGTCCTTCGACAAGCCGTCCACCAGTTGTTGGGCCATTGTATATAGGCCAGGGGTAACATACCTTGTCAGCACAGCATCACACAGGTTTTGGACATCCCAGAGACTACCCTGGTGCAGCTGCTGAAGGACCTGCCTTTTACTTGCTTTGGTCAGTACCTCTCTGCCATCAGGTAAGAGCCATCGTCCTTCTGAGTTCCCAACTGCTCCGAGAGTTGAGGCCTTCTCTTTTTCCTTCGGGGTAAAGCTGGGAGAGGGTAGACTAGGGGGAAGTACAGGTATCAAGGCCATCATATGAGAAATCTCCTGGTCTCCAGCTCCCTTGGCCTCCTCATCTGCTAATCTATTTCCCCTTGCCTCAAAAGAGCTTCCCATCTGATGTCCCTCAGTAACTTCAAGGTTTGAGTTAAGGCATACAATTCACAAGTTTGAGCTAACCAATGGGCAGGTAGACTGCCTTTGGTAACAGTGGAAGTCCTATCTCCATCCACAATAGCAAACTCATTTTTCCTTTTCCCATCTATCCCTCTAGAGGATCCATCTATAAACCAATTTACTTCCCCAGGCATTGGGAAGTGTTGTGAATCCTCTTACTTTCATTTGAAAATCGATTTAACTCTAAACAACAATATTCCTCGGCAGGAGTGGTTCTGTTCCAGGGGACAGAGGCAGAATTAAGATTATCAACATTCTGAAATCTGTGAGCTATTTCCCAGCCCTCTGATTTAATATAGTTCTTATTTGGTGTGGGACACTTACTATAATACTGCCTCCAAAGGTGAGCTTCCTACTCTCTTCTACCAAGAGAGTGGTAGCAGTTACTGCTTGTACATAGGTCAGCCATCCTTTGGCTACGGGATCTAATACTTTAGAAAGGAAAGCCACTAGTTAGGAGCCTTTGCTCCAGCAATGCAACATGGGCAGCTGATCTTCTAAGCCTCCTTCCCTTCACCTAGAATGAATTCTCCTTCATTTCATTTTCTCTGCGTATATTGTGTGGGTGTCAAATGTTCTCTTCCCATATAGCCCTCCCCTCTCCCCCCCCCCCCCCCCATGATCATGCAAAACATGAAAAACACATCTTCCTTATAGATCTTTGATAAGTAAGTCAGGGGCCTAGGATTGGGGTTCCAGAGATAGCCCTGACTTCCATAACACACAGTGTAAAAGGCTCTAGGCCTAAACTTTAGCCTAATTAGAGCCATGAGATTCCCAGCTTTCTCAAAAGGCAAGGTGGGAATGGCCCCAAGTACTTGGGCAAAGTAAATCTTTAGATAAGAAACTCTAGCCCCAGGAAGTAAAAAGGTTAAAAGATTAATAGCAGCAATCAAACTCTGGCCGCAAATTAAAATATCTATTTAAGGCAGTTTTACTTCAGGTAACTGTCCTTAAGTTTTAACCATTCCAGCTTATGACCTATGCAGTCACACCTGAATTCAAAACTCCCAGCAAATATTAGCTGCAGTCCCAAAGGATTTTATCTTCTACAGCAATTATCATTAATCAAGGGCTTCAGGTGAATCTAGTTCTCAAGAATCCCAGTAAAGGGTTTACAGTTTATACAGCTATCTTTCTTATCTAAGTAGACAGTTCTAAATTTAACATTACACAGGTCATTTGCCTTTAAAATACTCAAATACAAAGAAAAAAAATTCTAAATCGCATGTTGTGCATCCTGTTTCCACATAAAAGAAACTTTTAAATCTTTCAAATTTAACATTAATACTCTCTTCATTCTAAAAAAAAGAATTTTTGGAAATAACCCTATCAAATTATCAGATCAAATTAAAATCCTGCTCTAGATTTTTTATCATCTTCCTTAAACAAGGAGATTACCATGCACGTAAATAAGCATTAAATAATTTGCTTTAGACAGAATCTTAGTAGAAATAAATCACTTTCAGATAACTTAACAGTTCCAACAAACGTCTTAGAGCAGACTTGAAAAATAAAAATAAAACATTCAGTTATTAACACTATATAAATGTAGGCTGTTCCTTTAAACAGTAGAAGCAATTGATATCCGAACCAGCAAGGTGTTCCAGCCACCATACTTAATGGGGAAGGGGGATTAGATCACCTAACAAGGTCCCTCTCCATGTGGCCACCCTTCCCCCACTCCACCATGCTTCCCAAACCTAACTTATCACAGTTAACTTTTTTAGGGTGCCATTTCCTCAGAATCCAATCTGCCAGCTCAAGACAGGCCCCAACCTCATGGGATATATCTCTTTTTCCTATGACAAATGGCAGATTCACTAGGGAATTTGCCTTTTTCTTCCCCATTTCTGGAGAGCTATTTTCCTCTCTTTTTCTCTCCCACCATCTCTTCCTGTCCCATCTCTCTCCTTCCAAAGATTATTTGCTTAAATCTTCTCCAACATATGTTAAACACTCCCAAACCAATACTAGATGCTCCATTTAAATTATTGATTGCTTTTGCAAATCAATCTTTCTTGTCCCTTGTCTTTAAATCAAAGAAAAAAAAATTTTTTTTAAAACTTCAAGATTCTCAGATAACTGAACCAAATTTCATAAAACTTATAATTGCCCAACAGAGATGACAAATTTTAAGGCATAACTCAGTTACAAATTATTCAATACCTCTAGAAAACACACACCATCTAAGTAGGAAGATACAACCTCAACCTCCCCTAAGGTAAACTACCAGCATTTTGTTTTAATAACCTATATTTTAACTTAAAATCCCAAACACAGCTTTAAATTCCCAATAATATAAAACCACTTTCACCGTCATATTTAAAATAATGAATTTCACCAAATAGCAGTTTCTTTCCCTTGGTCCCACGTGGCCCTACTGCAGGTCAGGACATGTGGGAGGGAAAGGAAAGAAGCCACCTCTTTACTCTCTCGATCCCACATACTTCCCGATGTATAGGGTGATTGTGATCACAATTGGGGTCTGCTAACGGTATTTCTGGTCAGCTAAAACTACTCCTGCAGCTGGAGGGTTTCTCCTGTCCCACTCCTTCATAGCTGCAACTCTAATTAGTCCCCTCTCCTCTAGTAAGAGGAGAGAATTCATTAAGTTCTCCTCCCAGCCCCAATGGACCGTGGAGGGGCTAAAGGAATTAAATCCTTTCCTTCTCTTTCAGGTACAAATTCAGGCTTTGGCACCCCAGTCTTCAATAGTGCCTTCACAAGTGCCTTGTCAGGTGATCTAATCCCCCTTCCCCATTAAGTATGGTGGGATGCTGTCATCCCAGAAAAACAATACCTTATCATCTTTCTCTTTTTCCTTGCTTTTTCCTTCATTTTTTGGCAATTTGTTCCAATTACTTAATTTATCTCCCAAGGGACTATTTACCGGTATTTTCTGATCTTTTTCTCATTTCTCTCCGCGAGGGCTGGCTGGGACTGGGCCACACCCATTGAATTTGGATGGAATCTAAATTCCAAAACACCCAAACATGCCAATTGTCGCCAATTGACTCCAGTCACCCTAGAAGGCCTAGCCAAGCCTATCCTGTCCAGAGACGCAGAGTTTAAGACTCCAGGCCTCACAGGCTCCTGTCCAGAGACCCCCTCCAGAGTTTATGACTCAAGGACCACACAGGGGGCTTATCTGATCCTATCCAGAAACCCAGAGTTTAAGACTCCAGGCCTCACAGGCTCCTGTCCAAAGACTCCTCCAGAGTTTAAGACTCAAGGGTCTCACAGGGGGTTTACCTCTGGGTTGTTGCGCAACAAATTACTTGACTGATACCTGTCTTCCACCAACCGGTGGGGATTTCTACCTTTTACCGCGAAGTTTCTCCCTTTGCTTTGCTCTGAGTTTCTCACTTTGGGCTCACTTTATCTTAGGGAGTAAGGAGAAGCCCTGGATGCTGGTGGGCTGCCTAAATCAGGGTAGGGCGCCACCCCACCAGCACCCCAAGGGTTCACCTACTCACCACAAGTAGTGTAATCCCGGATGAGCCCCCAAGACTGTGTGGGTCAGAAACCATTAATAAAAAAAAAGACTGGATAGATCTCTAGAAGCAAAGCAAAGTTTATTATACGTTCTCTCTCGAGAATCGGGCATCCCACTCATCAAGCAGACAATGGAAGGGAGGAGGCACTGTAGGGGGCAGGGTCTACGCTTTTATAATCCCTAATGCAAATTCTCCTCCCACCACTGACCCTCATCCTTATTGGCTGAGGATCTTACATTCTAAATGCGGGAACTACCCAAGAAATTGAACTTGACCAATAAGTACACAGTTGCCTATATTTGGTCGAAATAGGGAGGATAACAAGAAGGGGGCTTAAGTATGCCCTTAGGAGGATAACAGGGAGGAGACTTTAAGTATGTCCTTAGGAGGATGGCAGGGAGGAGACTTTAAGTATGGCTTAGAAGAATAGCAGGGAGGAGACACTCTAAGTATGTCCTTGACTTAATGCTTAAAGTCCTTCAGGCCTACTCAAACTTTGAAATAGATGAAGCCTTACTCGATTTTCACAACTGTCTTGAAAGATCTCACCTTATCTCTTTCATGGTGTCCCTTATGATTATTCTTTCATGTTTATCTTTTTGTGTTTTTCTGGAGTCTTTTGTTTGAATGTCAGATTTTCTAATCAGCTCTGGTCTTTTCATCAGGAATGCTTGAAAAAATCTATTTTTTCCCCTGAAGGATTATACTCATTTTTTCTGTGTAGATTATTCTTGGTTGTGATCCTAGTTTTTTTGCCATCTGGAATATCATATTCCAAGCCCTCCACTCCTTTATTATAGAAAATGCTAAATCTTGTATGTCCATGATGCTGGAATTGTTTCTGGATACTTGTAATTATTTTCTCCTTGATCTATGAGATCTGGACTTTTCTTTAATATTCCTCAGAGTTTTTGTTTTGGGTTCTCTTTTAGGAGATTATTGTTGTATTCTTCCAAATTTTATTATTTATTATTATTATTATTTGGTGAGGCAATTGGGATTGAGTGGCTTGTCCAAGGTCACAAAGTTGGTAAATATTAAGTGTCTGAGGCCAAATTTGAACTCATGACCTCAGAGCTGGTGCTCTATCCACTGTACCATCTAGCTGCCCTCTTAAATTCTATTTTAGACTCTGGATCTAAAATATTGGGTCACTTTTCCTTGATAATATCTCAAAATATGATGTCTAAAGCTCTTTTTTTTCCTCCTTCTGATCATGGCCTTTAGGTATTTGAATAATTCTTAAATTATCTTTCCTCAATACAACTATCCAAATTAATTGTTTTTCCTGTACAGTGTTTCACATTTTCTTTTCTTTCCCATTCTTTTGAATTTGTTTTATTGCTTCTTGAAGCCTCAGAGTTGTAAGTTTCCAATTGCCCAGTGCTAATTTTTAAGAAATTATTTTCTTTTATATCTGTTTTTCCATTTAATCAGTTGTTGTTGTTTGTCTTTCTTTCTTGAAAGGACTATGACATCAGGAGATTAAGCCATGATATGCAGGTGAGTTGGATTTAAATGAGGGAAGATTGTGAAAGGTCAATTGCCTCAATTTCCCCTCCAGAACCATCAAGATCCAGTGGCCAGATATACATGGAGATGACTCTAGAAACAATGGGATAGCTTGGTCTTTTCAAGCTAAGGTCTTTAACTGGTCTCAGTGTGCCTGAGGCTGCACTTATTTGGTGATTAAAGTTAGGTAAAAATTAAGGCAAAGAATCTGCTCTTTCTCCTAATCAAAAAAAAAAAAATCTAAATAAATATAGTAATAAATCTATAAAGGGAAGAACCTCAGGGTTTCTGGCCAAAGCAGAAATGATTGCTGTTTACATTCAATCTGATTCAATCAGGACTCAAACAATGATCAAATGAGGCTTGAACTGGGAGCTATTGGTGGTTAATCAATGAGAATTAGAGTGGTTTTGGTTTAAGGCATTTCCATTTGGTCTATTTTACTTTTAAAGAAGTTATTTTCTTCAGTGTATTTTTGTGCCTTTTTTTTTTTTTAATCATTATGTCAATTCTGTTTTTTAAGGTATTATTTTCTTCAGTATTTTATGTGTGTGTGTGTGTGTGTGTATGTGTATGTGTGTGTGCATGCACATATGTGATTCATTTAATAAGCCTGGGCCTCTGAATGTAGACTGACCCAGAGAAATCAGAGCCAGGGCCCAGCTCCAAGATATACAAAAGATAGATGGGGCATGATAGCAGTTGAGGTTACACCCAGAGAGTCTTTAGAAGGTCAGGGGAATTACAGTTAGGGAGAATACAGGCCTTTTAACCCACAGGGCAATGTCCAGTGCAAATAGCTCCAATGTAATGGCCAACTGATGAGGAGAAATCCCAAAGTGGTAAATAGAAGGGAGTTAGATAGGTTAATTGTTTGAGGAAGAGGGTTTGCTTGTATCTCTACAAGAGGAGAAGGAATCAGATGGGTGCCAATGAGCCATATTCGCCTTGTCCATCAGAGAGAAACAGAAAAAGAGAAAAACCTCAAAACAAAGGAGAAGATTTAAGAAACATCTGACACCGAAAGAGCATGGCTGACAATGAGACTGTTAAAAGAACTTTAAATTTAATTTTACATTTTCTTTTTATAATTTTATTTATCATTCTCATTTCTTTCTCCAATTTTTCCTCTATTACTTTTATCTCTTTTATTTACTCTTCTAAAAATTCTTGCTGACTTTGGGTCCAATTGGCATTTCTTTGATATTTTACTTACAGAGATTTTCACATTGTTGTCTTCTGAGTTTGTGTTGGTCTTCTCTACCACCAAAGTAATATTTTATGATCAAGTTCTTTTGTTTTCTTTTTTGCTGTTGTTATTTGCTCATTTTCCTAGACTATTATTCACCTTGAACTTTATGTTAAAGATTGAGCTCATCTCATTTAGGAGTAGGGAGGCATCATTCCAAGCTTCATGGTTTTTTTGTGTGTGCTGCTGTTTTCAGAGCTAATACTGGGGTTCTACAGGTTTCTGGAACTTCCAGCGTAATATTTTTTGGGAGAGATGTGGTTACTACTGTCTTACTCTGTACTCTGTTTTTTTTATTGAGGAAGGGTCCTTGTTCTTCTGCAGTTCTAAGTACTGATGCTCCTCTTGGCTCTGGAACTGTGACCGGCAGCTGCAAGTGCTAGCAGTCCTTTTTTTTTTTTTTTTTCCTGGAACTGGTATCCTGTACTGCCCTTGGGCAATAAAGTTGCAATTCAGCATCAGCAATGCCAGGAACCAACCAAGGGTCCCCTGTTATCTCTTTCTGACCAACTGTGCCACTCTCCCACCTTCTCTGGGCTGAGACCTCCTAAACCTGTAGCTACTGCTGTCAAGACTGCCTCCAATACTCATCACTAATGTTCTTGCTATGTTCTGAGCCTTCATCTTCTGTAGTATTACAGACCTCTCCTGTGGACTTACTAAATTGTCTTAAACTGGAAAAATGTCTCTCTTTGACCTTTTGTTGGTTCTGCCACTCCAAAATTTGACTTGAAGTATCATTGCTTGCTTGGGTTTTTTGGGAAGCAATTGGGGTTAAGTGGGAGATTTCAGCTGGGTCTTGGCCTATATTCTATCATTGTATAGTCCATTTCTTTAGCAAAAGGAAAAAATTGTCATTAATCAATACATATTTCCTCCTTGGTTTTAAATTGGTTAATGACAAAATATTTAAGATTTGTTATAATTAACATAATTATAAAAATGTTTTATTGTCACTCTTCATTTTTACCATATTGTCCTTTCTGGACAATTTACCTCATTGTCCCTCACAAATATACCATTTACTCTCAAATGAATTATCTCTTGTAGCAAAGAAAAATAGTTAAGCAAAAACAGCTGATTTAGTAACCACATTTGAGTGTCATACCATCTTTTGTTTTTATCATTTCCTATCTTTGGGAAGATTTATTTCATTATCTCTTTTCCTGGATTCTTAGTGGTTTTTCAATTGCTTAGAGTCTGTCTTCAATAAATGACTTTTTAAAGGAGCAACACTTAATTTACCTGTGGTTACAGGGCTGTTTCACTTAAGTGTTTTAAAAATTGGTCGGAAGTTAGTCATGATTCTCTAAGTAGGTCTTTATTTGGAAATGAAGCTGCTAGAAACCATCGACAATTCTGAATTTTGCCCACAAGATGGTGCTAATAAGTTCTCATTTTTTCCAGTTATAGCTTTTAAAACAATTTTCCTTAGAGAGGATAGAGAAATATTTTTATCATGTATAAATCCATTTAACTTGAGTATTATTTCCTATGTTTTGAGTAGTTGTTTTGAAACTGAGACTATGAGAAATTAAAATTAGATTGTTGCCATGGTGTTCAAGATCTTTTACGTTTACTTGGTATCCAAAAATAGCAATTTGGTTGATAGAACAACAGTGCTTAGTTTTTTTTTTTTTTTTTTTTTTGTCTGCCTAGAATTTTATTTGTATCAATGTAATTCCATTTTATTCTTATTTTCCATTTAGGTCCAGAGAACAAACAATTAGTATGCTTGTGAAGAGGACATATTCAGGATCACAGATTTAGAGTTACAAGGCACTTAACATAGGTTCATAGATCTGGAGCTAAAAGGGAATTCAGAGACCATTTAATGCAAACTCTAATTTTTTTTCAGATAAGGGAAACAGGTCCAAGTTGGTATAGAGAATCCTAGTGAAGAATCCCAGTGAGTCTCAGGCATGCCTTTGTGTAAATTTATTTGCTGAGAACTTTGAAATGTACTCTTAGCTATCTAATAAATCTTAGGAGGCATTGAAGGGAGTAGCCATCTTCCTAATGTCTTGATTAATGAACATCCTTAATAGTAGGCCTGTGTTTGCCGGGGAAACCTGGCCAGTTCCTGGAGTAAAGGCAGTCCTCCTAAAGAAATTAACAAATATTCTCTTAATGGACCCCTTTAGAATGGCACATCTCTGTGCCTGGGGAAGGTGGGGGGAGAGGCTGTTCTATCTCAAGGGTCATGTGTCAAATGGGAATATTTGGTGCAGAGCTTTCTTTATTTTCAGCCTATAAAAATCTCTTAGTGGAAAGGGACTTTGAAAACTCAATTAGGAAGATTGGTACCATTTGCTTAAGACCATTTCCCATTCGAGACTCTGGATAGCTGTGACTCGGGTTCTCCCAGCTATTGGAAAACAGATGTTGGTGCTTCCTTAAAATGAGGTTGTATATTGTAGGTTGTCTATTGTTTGTTTCTTAGAGTGTCTTGGTGATCACTTTATTTGTTGATTGCATACTATTATTATGCTATAAGTTTCCTCTTTCTTATATCTTGGTTAAATCAAGGTTCTGAGCAGTAATAAACTTTTGTATTTCACCTTTTCTAAGTCTGTGCCTATTGAATGAAAATTCTGAACCTAGAATAAAACCCTACAGGAGGTTAAGTGACATATACATCTTATCTCTTCCTTCCCTTAAATGATTTTTTAAAACATAAAAACATCAGTTTGTCACTGAAGAAATATGTAATCTATTATTTTCCATATGTATTTACAGAAATATTTACAGAAAGTCTGTCTTCACAATAATAATAATAATAGAAAAGATTTGTGATTTTTTTTTCACCATTATGAGATTGTAATCTGTCTACAACTTAATAGATAAGTTTTATCATTACATAACTAAGTCACAGAGGGGCTGAATTCAGGTCTTTTTGACTCTTAAGTCCAGCAGACTATTCAGTGACTCACACTGAATATGGATTTATAAATACATGAGTTCTATTTTCATAGGACTTGGAAAAAAAAAAAAAGAAAAAACTCAACCTCAACAACCACCCAAAAGTAACCCCTACACAAAGCTGCTCCATTGACTGTAAGTCTATCCACATATATATGCAACATATATGCATATAGAAAATACAAAAATACTTTAAAAAAGTTGGTATCTAATTCATTTCATGAAAATGAACTGAGTCTAAAATAGACTGTGAGAGAAATAAAGTTTTGAAGTCCTAGATTAATGGCATTCATTGGTTGTATGCAAAATGAAGGCATTACACTCTAGGAATGGCAATATCCTGGATTCTTCTGAAGATATGATAGAAACTTCCATTGTCATCTTACCAAAAGAACAAAACAAAACATATTTTCATAGATTTTTTATCTATATGGTCAGCTGAAGTTAATTAATACCACATTCTTCATTGGTTTTATTACCAAGCAAAAAAACATAGTTCAATTATGTTATTCAAAACTAAATATTTTAATCATTAAATTTGCAAATAAAAGTAGAATTTGTAAGCAAGGAGGAAATAATATTATAAGAGGAAGAATGAGAATAAGGATTGAATCTCAAGTGAAATCTCATTTTAGCTCCTATCTTAAGACAATGATTCACTCCCATGACTAGTTAAATTTATACAAGATATCCCTGGTTTGCTACCAAATCAAATTATAAAAGGAAGTTTATACCTAACCCAAGGATTTAGTGCATAAAATTAGTAGTCATGAGAGTGGAGTGGGTAATGAGATTTAAGATGTGTATATTTAGAAGATGATAAAGCACTTTACTGTTAGGTATTTCCATTAATGGTCCAGAAACAATATGTCTAGTAGGAACCTGAGCACTGGATTTGGAGTCAGAGGATGTTCTCTGAAGAAATGGGAACTTATAAGAGGAAGCAGGAGTAATTCCTAACTTGGATTAGTCATTACACAGATTCACTAGAGAGCAGCAAAGTAAGGAGTGGCTGGATGAATTGTTATGTATGAAAGGAAGGAAATGTTAACTGTGATGTTAGCATAGTTGATTATAAGAAACTCAGAGACATTTGGGAACAAAGTCTTATAAACTGATGCAGTGAGAAGAAGGTAGAATCAGGAGAACCACATTAGCAATAATTACAATGAGGAAATGATTAATTACAATGAATAAGCTTGGTTCTGGAGAATAGATGAAACTTATTTTTCTTCTCTGTTTAATATGGGAGAATCATGACTATGGAATGTTTTATGAGGTTACCCTAGGTATAAATATTCTGTTAGTTTAAATCCATTGAAAACCATAGTTCATGAACTGTTTTTCCATTTTCTAGTTAACTAAATGGCATAATTAGTTCAAAGTTTTTGTTTTTACTATAGTCCGGCCCTCCAGCAGTCTGAGGGACAGTGAACTGGCCCCCTATTTAAAAAGTTTGAGGACCCTTGCATGGTTTAGATCTTAGGAAGGCAAGCTCTCAAATATCTGGACATTGGCTTGAGAAAGGAAACATTATTTGCTTTTTCTTGGTCTTTCTAAGACTAAGCTCTTAGAACATGAACTTTGAATTAATTTCCTCTTGCTACCAGGATCATTGTTTCTGTCCCAACCCTCTGATTCAGGGTTAGAAAGTTCCCTTTAACTTTTATGAGTATTCTCTCCCCTTTTCTACCCAATGATCTATTCTTTATAATGAATATCCATTATAAAAAAGAAGAAAAGATGGGAAAAAAACAGTTTAGGAAAAACAACTAACACATCAGTAAACTATAAAAATGTATGCAACGGTGCACAAACATTATCTCTCATTTTTACAGGGAGGGACATATATTTTCTAGTCTCTTCAGGAATTTTAATAAACATTTCTTCAATTTTTTTTCTATTTATATTGTCATAATAATCATGTATTTCTTGGTTCTTGGTTTACTTTACTTTGCATCAATTAGTATGCCTTCCACATATCTTTACATTAGTTATTTCTTAAAGTATAGCAAAATTCCATTAATTCACATGCTATGATTTTTTTTGGTCATTCCTCAATTGATGGCATCTATTTTGTTTCCAGCTTTTTGATGTTACCTTGGTCAGTACTGAAAGTAAAAGTCAAACATTAAGTGATACAAGGAGTAAAAAAAGTAATAAAAAAGTGAACAATTCAGCATCAATTCAAAATTTTACTATATATTCTTGAGAATTAAAGAATTCCGAAGTAAGAGAGAACTCATGAAAAAAAGAAGGATGTAGAAGAGTTCTAGTTTTCTACATGGTTATAAGAAGTTCAACTTAACCAAAATATAAGGTGGATCATTAACATAATGAACATGAGAACAGTTACAGTAAGAGAAGTAAACTGAAACTCTCTCTGCAAACCTGGAAAATAGTATGGAAAAATACTATTCATAATGATTAACTTCAGTGTGTGATGACCACGTATTTTAAAATCAGCCTGAGTCAGGAATTCAGGTTAAGGGAACATCTTCAATCTTTATTCTCTGTGGAGGGGAAGGGGGATTCACAATGTGAGCAGACGCCTCTCTTCCTCCCCTATGCCTCCATCCACCAAAATCATCATTTCCTATACAACACATTGGGACTTGCACAAAGAGTGGGCGGGAGCCATTCTTTCTCCAAGCATATATATTAATAAATATGGTCCAATTACTATTTAGCCTCACGTGCTTGAGATCTCAGTGCATCAACTCAAGCTTCAGTCCATTACACCAGTGCTTAAAAATATTGTATTGATTACCAGAAATATACTTTATTGGAATCCTACCAGATGCAAGCTTGATCCTGCCTTTCTTATCAGAAGATGTTAATATTTATTATTAAAGGATGAGAACCAAACATAGGTAAATTACTTGTTTTTATATAAATCATTCATAATTTATATTGGGGGAAAATCCATAAATACTTAAAAGATAACAACATACTGTTTGAGGAAATAGGAGAGGGGGAGATAGGTTATAAAGCCAATCAAGACCAGGTCACTGTTATATGAAACCACAGAAGTGTTATTCTTAAGGACCCCTGGACTTTATTGTGATGACCGCATATTTAAAATCAGCTGGAGTCAGGAATTCAGGTTAAGGGAAAAATCTTCAGTCTTTATTTTCAGTAGAGTGAATTCTCAGAAGAGATGAAGAAGGATTGTGGTAGCAATATGGGCAGCTGCGACAGGAAGCCAGCTAGCAGAGGGGGATTGGAGGTCAGGGGCAGTCCCGAAAGCAATGTGAGCAGCTGTGACAAGACACCAGCCAGAAGTCTCTCTTTCCACTTCCTTTTCCATTCTCCTGCCTCCACTCACCAAACGTAATTTCTTATACAACACATCAGGACTTGCACAAAGAGTGGGGGGAGGGGGAGCATTCTTTCTCCAAACATATATATTAATAGAGTATGGTCCAATTACTATTTAGCCTCATATGCTTGGGACCTCAGTGCATCAACTCAAGCCTCAGCCCATTCCACTTGACAATCAATTTATATTATGTAAAAAAATGATGATTATGCAACAGTTTAATGAAATTGGTAAAGATTTGGTACCTACTGATTGTCTAGGAGACATGACTTAGTGATTAGAATAATCCATCAGAAGTTTAGTATCTCTCATGGGTTGACATATGGCAAATCTTACAGTTACAAATATAGATCTCAAAATATCTTGGAGAACTCAAACCAACAACAAATTACTGGAACCAGGGCACCATCACAGACTAAATTATTGCCCAGATATACCTACATATAACATTGATTCATAAAAATTCAATGAAATTTTCATTACATATCATCATACCAACTATTCATTTATTCTAAGTCATTTAGAACAAAAGACTTACAACGTATAGAGACCTGGATAAGGAAGCCAAAATTATGTAGGAATAAGATAAGGAAAATATCATCCTTGTTCTATTTGCAGCTGGAATTGTACCAAGGATGCTTTTCCTTTTTCCATGTAATGCCAGAGAGTAGAGTAGGACAAATCTGTGCAAGTTATAGGGAGGCAGAGTTCAATTTAAAATAAAGAAAAACTTAATAACTAGAACTCTGAAACAATGGAATAGTGTTACCTCAGAAAGCAGTGATCTCTCTGTTATTAGATTTATAGTGAGGGCCAATGAACAAAAATCAATTATATCACTGAAAAATTTTTGTACTGGGGGAGGAGAGAAGTTTGTCCTGGGAAGGAGGGAGTGGTCCCCTTTCTTCCATTTTTAACATTCTATATTGTATGACAGATTGTTTTTTTAAATTTTTTTTCAGCATTTTGATTCTGAATCTTCTGATTGGCTTTCTAAACCCTTAACCAATGACTACTGTAAACAAGATTTCAGGTGACTGATATAACCAGTGTAAGGGAACATAATACTTTCAAGGATTTTAGTGCATTTAAAAAATATATGTAATTTGGGATACTAATTGCAAGAATTGTATTTAGACACTAAAACAGGGCTTGAGACGACTATTTGGAAAAAAAATTTATTAGGTCATTTTTTGAAAATAATAACTTTATTTTCAAAATATATGCAGATAATTTTCCACATTCATCCTTGCAAAACTTTGTATTTCAAATTTTTCTTCCTCCCTTCTCTTTCAATCCCAGCAAGTAATCCAATATATATTACACATGTGCAATTCTTCTATACATAGTTCCACATTTATCATGCTGCACAAAAAAAAATCAGATCAAAAAGGAAAAAATGAGAAAAAGCAAAAAGCAAGAAACAACAAAAATGATGAAAACATTAAGTTGTGATTCACTTCAGTTCCCATTGTTCTCTGTATGTAGATGGCTCTCTCCATCACAAGTCTTTTGAAATTAGCCTGAATTACTTCATTGTTAAAAAGAGTCAAAAAGATGCATCAGAATTGATTATCACATAATCTTATTGCTCTGTATAATGTTCTCTTGATTCTTTCTGAAATCATCCTCCTAATTGTTTCTTATAGAACAGCAATATTTCATAACATTCATATACCATAACTTATCCAGTCATTCCCCAACTGATAGGCATCCGCTCAGTTTCCAGTTCCTTAGCAGGTCATTCTAGTTTCTGACTATCCTGAAAACAGTAAATGTCTAATTATAATTCACATTAACTTGAACCATAATTAATTTTCAGTACTCTATATGTAATAGGAGAACCTGAACTGGACTTAAAATCAAGACCTTGCTCTACTATTAATTAGCTATGTGACTTTGGTGACAAATCAACTTCTTTGGGCTTCATTTTCTGTGGTCTAATTGAAAGAGCCCTGGAGTAAGGAGTAATCTAGGTTTGAATTCTCCCTCCAACAGTTAATAGTAAGTTACCCTGTTCAGACCTACTTTTTTTTTTTTTTTTTTTTTTTTTTTGCTGAGGCAATTGGAGTTAAGTGGCTTGTCCAGGGTCACACAGTTAGGAAGTGTTAAGTGTCTGAAACCAGAATTGAACTCAGGCCCTCCTGACTTTCAGGACTGGTGCTCTATTAACTGCACCACCTAGCTGCCCCTGGACTGAACCTTCTTAACCTCGATTTCTTAATTTGTAAAATAGGATAACAATAGGTGTAATATCAACCTTACATGACCAAATGCAACAATGCATGAATCTCACAAACCCTAGGGTGCTGTATAAATATCAGTTTTATTATTAGATTCAGTCAGAGTTGCTTTTCTTTCTTCTAAAGAGAGACACCCTGGGTGGTGACTGGGTTATGGAGTATGTCAGGAAATGACTTGATGTAAACACAAAAGGCCTAAATTAAAAACAATTCAGTCAAGAGCAAAACCAGTTTTAAAAATATAAACTCTTTTACAAAATCTTATGGAGAATGGTAGAAGATTATAATCACTCTTATAAATAGGGAGAAGTGGTAGAAATTAACAAGTTTACTGAAAGTTTGGTGAAAAATTCAATTAAACCAGATTGCCCAGAAAATATTGAAGGAAACAAAATTGCATAGACACTAAAAAAAAAAAAAAAGGAAAGAAAAAGAAAAAAATTAGAAATGGTCTCATGAAATTCCTATAATAGTCTTTTTTTCCTCATCCAATCCAGCTAGCTGTTCTGCTTGGTCAGATTCTATTGTAAAGGCTTAGCAAGAATAAGGGTGGGAAGCCCTTTCTATCCATTTCCATAAATCTTTCTGCCAATGCTCCCTTCCCCTTTCCTCTTTTTGTCTGAGGCCAGAGATGCCCCAAACACAAACTCAGAAGAGGAAAATAAGGCCAGAATGCCTTCAAGGAAGACTGGAAAAGAAATAGTGAGGGAGATATTGTTATTGCCATAAATGTAAGTGGTAGAGGTTCAGGAAGAGAGAAAAGAAAACATTTGGAGTAGTTACTTTGGAGAATATGATCGGGAATCATCCAATGAGGGCAGAGAAAAATTATCCAGTGGCAGCAAAGGTCTAGATAATGATATGTATATATAAGGATGTATGTGTGTGGGAGAGGGCATTGTTAAATCAATTGGTGGTATCATCCCACTTCACTTGAAGTAAACATCTCTACTCAATCAGGCATAGGTTTTTGATAGTGTGAAAAAACCCTTAATCAATTTAGTTATCTTTGAAATATCATACAGGAAATGTGTTCAAATAATTGAGAAATCTTGGGTATGCTTTGTGGTTATGGCTATAAAATTAGATAGCCAGTTCAGAATTGAGGCATTAGAGTGTTTGGAAGCGTAGTAGTAGAATCCATCAGCTAAATCCCAGAATCCAACTCTTTTCCCTTAATTGAATATGTACTTTGGAAGATCAGAGAATTTGGATTTTTCATGAACATCCTGGCAGCATCTGTGGAATATCTGGTGATCACATCTGCATTAGCAGTTAAAGACTATCTATAAAGCAGAAAAATTATGCCAGACTTAAGAAAAACTTCATTAGTATTTCTCAATAAAGAGGAAAAGATTTCTAGCAACCTGAAGTTTTGTTAACTATTTACTATATGTTCTCTAAGCTTGAGCCTTATTTTTCTTTGGACTTGAATATATTAGTGGGAAAGTATGCCACAGACTTTGAGAAAAGGGAGACGTTTCTATCAATTATTCCTACCATACTACCTTAGTAAATGCTTCTTTATACAATTTAATTGTGACTGACTAATTTGATATAATTGATAATGATAAAGACAAATTCACTGGAGGTGGGAAATGAGCAACAGCATTAGACAAACCATCCTCCAATTTCTTCGGGCTACCCTTAGAACTCTGAGGCAATAAATAATAGCTGAGCTCTGGTGACTTAGCTATCAGAACAGAATGGAAGAATGGGAAGGAATGTCTTCCCTAGGGATGAAGATGTACAGATCTGGAATAAAGGAAGGTCATTGAGGTACAGGTGATAGCCAGTGGAACTTTTTTTTTTGTTTGTTTGTTTTTTTTAATGTAAATATTTTATTTTATTTTATAATAACTTTATATTGACAGAATCCATGCCAGGGTAATTTTTTTTTACAACATTATCCCTTGCACTCCCTTCTGTTCCGATTTTTCCCCTCCCTCCCTCCACCCCCTCTCCTAGATGGCAAGCAGTCCTATATATGTTAGATATGTTGCAGTATATCCTAGATACAATATATGTTTGCAGAACCAAGCAGTTCTCTTGTTGCACAGGGAGAATTGGATTCAGAAGGTAAAAACAACTCAGAAAGAAAAACAAAAATGCAAATAGTTCACATTCGTTTCCTAGTGTTCTTTCTTTGGATGTAGCTGCTTCTGTCCATCATTTATCAATTGAAACTGAGTCTTTGTCAAAGAAATCCACTTCCATCAGAATACATCCTCATACAATATCGTTGTCGAAGTGTAAAGTGATCTCCTGGTTCTGCTCATTTCACTTAGCATCAGTGTATGTAAATCTCTCCAAGCCTCTCTGTATTCATCCTGCTGGTCATTTCTTACAGAACAATAATATTCCATAACATTCATATACCACAATCTACCCAGCCATTCTCCAATTGATGGGCATCCATTCAATTTCCAGTTTCTAGCCACTACAAACAGGCTGCCACAAACAATTTTAGCCAGTGGAACGTTAAAATGGCTAATTTGGACGTCATTTCACCTTTCTGGGCTTCAGTTTCCTCATGTAAAATAAGGAGATTGGATTAGTAATCTCTAAGATTCCCTTAAAATTCTATCTATAAGTATGGAAACAAGGGAGGCCAGAATGAAGAAGGACTGAGAGAATGGGCATGAGCCAAGAGACAGGAAGTCTTTGTACAAAGAACAGATTAGGAATTAACTGTAAGAATGAAGACCGAAGTTTGTAATTAAAGACTACAATCTCAAAAGTTCTAGTTCCTGGAGGTGATATAATTCTGAGGTTGAAAATATGACCATACTAATATGTGGCTGAAATAGAGTACCAATCATCAAAATTAAGTAGAGTAGCCAATCACTAAAATTGACCTGGTTGAGAAATTATGTGGTAAAGCTATTAAGAGGGGTTGTAGTTTGTTAACATGAATAACAACTGGGTATAGGGTGGAAAGGAAGAATGTGATCCAGTTACCAAAATTATTTTAATTGGGTGCTCTGAAGCAAGTTTGTAGGTATCACAAAATTCTCCTAGGGAGCAAAATGCTAAATTATAGAGATATATGGCAGAAACTTTTTTTTAAGTATAGCTTTTTATTTACAAGATATGTGCCTGGGCAATTTTTCAGCACTGACAATTGCAAAGCCTTTTGTTCCAACTTTTCCCCTCCTTCCCCCCACCCTTTCCCCCAGATGGCAGGTTGACCAATACATGTTAAATATCTTAAAGTATAAGTGAAATACAATATATGTATACATGTCCATACAATTATTTTGCTGTACAAAAAGAATCGGATCTTGAAATAGTGTACAATTAGCCTGTGAAGGAAATCAAAAATGCAGGCGGACAAAAATAGAGGGATTGGGAATTCTATATAGTGGTTCATAGTCATCTCCCAGAGTTGCTGGGTGTAGCTGGTTCAATTCATTCCTGCTCCATTGGAACTGATTTAGTTCATCTCATTGCTGAAGATGGCTAGGTCCATCAGAATTGATCTTCATATAGTATTGTTGTTGAAGTGTATAATGATCTCCTGGTCCTGCTCATTCCACTTAGCATCAGTTCATGTAAGTCTCTCCAGGCCTATCTGAAATCATCCTGCTTGGTCATTTCTTACAGAATAATAATATTCCATAATATTCATATATCACATTTTATTCAGCTATTCTCCAATTGATGGGCATCCACTCAGTTTCCAGTTTCTGGCCACTACAAAGAGGGCGATGGCAGAAAAAATTTTAAAATAATTTGCTTTTTTTTTTTTTTTTAAAGCAGCGAGAAGGACCCTGAGATGTCATTTAATTCAAGGCTCTCATTTTTCAAATGAACAAATTGAGACCCAGAATAGGATAGTCACTTGGGCAAGGTCAGAGAGGAAATGAATGGAATGTGCAGAATTAGAATTTAATCCTTGTGATTTCCAAGTTCCATGCTGCAGTAGTAGAGTAATAGGCTCATTAAGTCCAAACCTTTTTATGTTATGGATGAAGAAACTGAAGTATAGAGAAGTTGTGTCCACATAGCTAGTGACTGAGGCAGGTTTTGAACCTATGTCTTGGCATAGTTTCTTTTCTTTCTTTTTTTTAAATTTTTAAATAACTTTTTATTGATAGAACGCATGCCAGGGTAATTTTTTACAGCATTATCCCTTGCATTCACTTCTGTTCCGATTTTTCCCCTCCCTCCCTCCACCCCTTCCCCCAGATGGCAAGAGTCCTTTACATGTTGAATGGGTTGCAGTATATCCTAGATACAATATATGTGTGCAGAACTGAACAGTTTTCTTGTTGCACAGGGAGAATTGAATTCAGAAGGTAGAAATAACCCGGGAAGAAAAACAAAAATGCAAGCAGTTTATATTCATTTCCCAGTGTTCCTTCTCTGGGTGTAGCTGCTTCTGTCCATCTTTGATCAATTAAGGCTCTCTTTATCGAAGAGGTCCACTTCCATCAGAATACATCTTCTTTTTTTTTTTTTTTTTGTATTTTTTAAAAAAAATTTTTATTTAATAATTACTTTATATTGACACTCGTTTCTGTTCCGATTTTTTTTTCCCCTCCCTCCCTCCACCCCCTCCCCTAGATGGCAAGCAGTCCTTTATATGTTGGATATGTTGCAGTATATCCTAGATACAATATATGTTTGCAGAACCGAACAGTTCTCTTGTTGCTTAGGGAGAATTGGATTCAGAAGGTATAAATAACCCGGAAGAAAAACAAAAATGCAGATAGTTTACATTCGTTTCCCAGTGTTCTTTCTTTGGGTGTAGCTGCTTTTGTCCGTCATTTATCAATTGAAACTCAGGTCTCTTTGTCAAAGAAATCCACTTCCATCAAAATATGTCCTCATACAACATCGTTGTCGAAGTGTATAATGATCTCCGGGTTCTGCTCATTTCACTTAGCATCAGTTCATGTAAGTCTCGCCAGTCCTCTCTGTATTCATCCTGCTGGTCATTTCTTACAGAACAATAATATTCCATAACATTCATATACCACAATTTACCCAGGCATTCTCCAATTGATGGGCATCCATTCATTTTCCAGTTTCTAGCCACTACAAACAGGGCTGCTACAAACATTTTGGCACATACAGGTCCCTTTCCCTTCTTTAGTATTTCTTTGGGATATAAGCCCAATAGAAACACTGCTGGATCAAAGGGTATGCACAATTTGATAATTTTTTGGGCATAATTCCAGATTGCTCTCCAGAATGGTTGGATTCGCAGAATACATCTTCAAACAGTATCGTTGTTGAGATATATAATGATCTCCTGGTTCTGCTCATTTCACTCAGCATCAGTTCATGTAGGTCTCTCCAAGCCTCTCTGTATTCATCCTGCTGGTCATTCCTTACAGAATAATAATATTCCATAATATTCATATATCACATTTTATTCAGCTATTCTCCAATTGATGGGCATCCACTCAGTTTCCAGTTTCTGGCCACTACAAAGAGGGCGATGGCAGAAAAAATTTTAAAATAATTTGCTTTTTTTTTTTTTTTTAAAGCAGCGAGAAGGACCCTGAGATGTCATTTAATTCAAGGCTCTCATTTTTCAAATGAACAAATTGAGACCCAGAATAGGATAGTCACTTGGGCAAGGTCAGACAGGAAATGAATGGAATGTGCAGAATTAGAATTTAATCCTTGTGATTTCCAAGTTCCATGCTGCAGTAGTAGAGTAATAGGCTCATTAAGTCCAAACCTTTTTATGTTATGGATGAAGAAACTGAAGTATGGAGAAGTTGTGTCCACATAGCTAGTGACTGAGGCAGGTTTTGAACCTATGTCTTGGCATAGTTTCTTTTTTTAAAATTTTTTAATAACTTTTTATTGATAGAACGCATGCCAGGGTAATTTTTTACAGCATTATCCCTTGCATTCACTTCTGTTCCGATTTTTCCCCTCCCTCCCTCCACCCCTTCCCCAGATGGCAAGAGTCCTTTACATGTTGAATGGGTTGCAGTATATCCTAGATACAATATATGTGTGCAGAACCGAACAGTTTTCTTGTTGCACAGGGAGAATTGAATTCAGAAGGTAGAAATAACCCGGGAAGAAAAACAAAAATGCAAGCAGTTTATATTCATTTCCCAGTGTTCCTTCTCTGGGTGTAGCTGCTTCTGTCCATCTTTGATCAATTAAGGCTCTCTTTATCAAAGAGATCCACTTCCATCAGAATATATCCTCAAACAGTATCGTTGTTGAGGTATATAATGATATCCTGGTTCTGCTCATTTCACTCAGCATCAGTTCATGTAAGTCTCGCCAGTCCTCTCTGTATTCATCCTGCTGGTCATTCCTTACAGAACAATAATATTCCATAACATTCATATACCACAATTTACTCAACCATTCTCCAATTGATGGACATCCTTTCATTTTCCAGCTTCTAGCCACTACAAACAGGGCTTGGGCATAGTTTCTTATTTGACACTGCTGAATTGTAGACTATGATAGATTCATCTTCCCCTAGTTCTAGCTTCCTTATTCTTATTCCTATATGGAAAGATAGAACTGCTTGTCTCTTTCTGGGAAATAAACTTAAATCTGTTCCATTCAACTGCCTTTAGACTCATTTCCTATCATCCCTCAGTACTAATTCAGCCCACTCCCTGATTCTCATATTTAGCCCATCCCAAAGAAACAAGGAATTGCACAGCTGGAGTAACAGTAATAGCTGTGGCAAGAGCATGGGCATGTTAGGGTTTTCCCAGAAACTGAAATGGAGTAGTCATTTAATCACCTTTCCCAAAAAGTCAATCTTGCCAGGAGGGTAGCTGTTGCTTAAACTTAGGAAAGACACAAGTGGCCATCTGCAGGCCATTTAGCAGGCTGAAAAAGGGTGGGACAGGAAAGGGAGGAAGTTTTTGCACTGGGGTAAACCACAGGTTTTCAAGGTGCTATTTTTTTTTTTTCCTTTGGAAGGCTCCCAGTTTTGTCAAGAAGTGCTCATTTGATGATCTCTTTCCCTTTATTCACAGTACCCCCCCTAAAATATTACTCATTACAATCTCTCTCCCTGTATCAATTAAAACATTTTAAGTTGTTAGAACTAAGTGTGCCTGCTTTTCTACAGTTCCCGGCAGGTCCACTGCTTTTATGGTGTTGTCATGGTGAAACTTGAGTCATCTGAAGAGTGCCAGAAAGGCAGAGAAAGGAGCAGAGGGATATTTAACATGAGGAGGAAAAAAAAGGGGGATGCTTCTATAGGTAGTGTGCTCATCAGATCTTAACTATTCTGCCATTGTAAAAGCATTTCATATTTAAATAGATATTAAAAGCACACTGGACATATGTAAAATATTCAAGTTTTACAATTCTAATGATCATCTTGCAGCAAATGAGGATGGCTATGTAAAGATATAATTGATTATATTTTTCTAAGATTTTTTTCAGAGTACTTACATTTGGATCATAGATCTGGAGCTGGGAGGGTGGTTAGATATCATGTAGTTTAACTCCCTCATTTAAAAGATGAGAAAACTGAGGGCTATCAAAAAGGTAGCAAGTAGTAGAGCCCAAATTCAGCCCTCTTCCCATTGCATCACACTTCTTTGTACTTACAATAAAAAATTATTAGAAATAATTCGATTAATTTGATAGCCTACTGAAGAGTATTTGTTCCCTGCCTGAGAAAACACCAAAAACATACTCCAAAATTCAAAAGGAGGAAATTAAAAAAAAATGAAATGAAGCATCCTGTTTTTCATACACATTTAAACAATCCAGAAAAGATATCAGTTGGTGTAGTGGGGTGTGTGTGTGGTGTGGGGTGTGTGTGTGTGTGTGTGTGTGTGTGTGTGTGTGTGTGTATGCGGTTTGCCATTTCTCTGAGATCCTGACTCATAATCGAGGAGGCCAATGATCGATTTTTTCCCACTTCACAAAGTTCCTCAAAACTTCATTTCTTTTACAAGGGGTACGCCTGTTTATTCACTCCAGACAGTTGGTAAAATAGTGTTTCTGAAAACGGCGGTGTCTAAACTAAGAGTCTCTGTTAGCTTGAGCAAGTGGAGCCCCTTCCCTTCGCCTCGGGAAGGTCTGAGGGGCGGTGCTGGTCCACTTTAGGATCACGAGCCCGGAGTTCTAGGCCCGGGGAAGTCGCCTCCAGATTTGTGCTATCTGCGGGAGCAGCCAGGGCAGTAGAACGAAAGCATCTCCAGCCAGAGGGCGACCGGGAGCGAAGAAGCGGGGCGGAGCCACGATCTAGAGGCTCAATTTAGATCTTCCACTGCCCCAATCCTACGCGTCCTTTCGCACGGCCAAACCCAGCGGAGCAAGAGTCCATAAACTGCTGCTGGTGGAGGGAGTTGGAAAACTGCAACCCCTCTGCGGAATCTGCGAGGTTCTTCCGAAGCAGGATGCTGCTGCTGCTGCCAGACGCTGCTGCGAAAATGAGGGGCTCCCTGCTCCTTGCTCCCCACTTTCTGTGCCTTCTGACTGCGTCTTGGGCTGCTTCTGCAGCGGCCGGGTATGAAGGGGATGGGTGGAAGCCGGGGTGGGGAGAGGAGAAGAGGAGAAGAGACAGGATGAATGAAAGGGAGGGGGAATGGGAAAAGGGGAGTTGCTTATCAAGGATGAGTGGGTGGGGGAGGTGAGGAGAAGAGAGGTGGGCTGCAAGTAGTAATTTAAATTTGGGCGGACATGCTTTCGAGATGAACTTCGAGATGGGGCCCTCTTCTCGGTGGGGAAAACAGAGGCAGAATCTAGGAGTTTAGAAGGACCGACTGGGAAAACTTGTATCCCCTGAAATTGGCTCGAATTGTGGTTCCCTATTTACTTCATTTTGAATCACTCCTCAACTGCCTCTTTCCCTGCCTCCCTCTTCCCGACTCCTCCAGGCATTTCACATACTGGAAGCCTGAGCTTTTCTCGAGGCATTCATTTAGGATCAAAAGTCCGTTCCTTCTTCATTCAATCATAAGTTCATAGATTTAAGTCTGAAAGAGACCATACATAGCGTCGTCATGTCCAGCTCGCTCAAGTACAGATGAAGAAACTGAGGGTCAGAGGGTTTAGGTGACTTTCTCAAGGTCACACAGAGTTGGGATCTGAGTTCAGTCCCTCTGGCTTGGAATCCAGTTTCCCCCACATTGTACCATTGTTTTTTTTTTTTTTTTTTTTTTTTGGTCCAAGCACTTATTATTTAATTTATATGTTTTTTATATTTACAATTATACAATATATAATATATATTTTTATATATAAATATTTATATATTTAATTTAATAAGTTAACTTATTATTTATTGCCTGATTCTAAACTTGTGATCTTAGAGGATATCTTTCTGTGGAGGTTTTGTGATATATACTCAGCTTTACTTTAGGGATCTGCATATTCTGAAGTAAAATAGATATTCCACTATAGTTAACCAGTGTTGAAAATTATGAATCGATTTCCCTAAGTATGGACTGACTTTACCCCACGTGTTGTGGGAACTATGCCCCACTCTGTCCTCGAGGGGGTACCCCCCCCAACTTGGGATTTTCAACTCCCTTTTGTATGTTGTCTTCCTCCATTAGAATGCAAGCTTTTTGAAATCTCTCTGTCTGTCTGTCTGTCTCTCTCCTGTCTGTCTTTTTTCTTTGTCTATATCTCCCTCTTTTCTCTCTCTCTCAGCACTTAGTACAGTGCTTGGCTAATATTGTTCAATCATGTCTTGCTCTTCCTTAACCCATGGACCATATCAGCCAAATACTGGCCATGAGGCCCTTCTTGGAAGATTCTGGAGTAGTTTGCCATTTCCATCTCCAGTTCATTTTATAGATGAGGAAACTGAGGCAAACGGGATTAAGTGACTTGCCCAGTTACACAGTTAATATGCATGTGAGATCATATTTCAATTCAGGTCTTCTTTACTTCATGTTTGACACTGTTCATTGAGTTGTCTCCTAGTGACAGAAATAATAGAAATAGAAATATAAAAAAATAGAAGTTTGCTGCCTTGTAGATAGAGTGCTTGACTTGGAGCAAAGTTATTTAAACTTTTTTTGTCTTCTTGATCCCTTTTTTGTGAGGGGGTTTTCTTGGTAAAGATACCAAAATGGTTTGTCATTTCCATCTTCAGCTCGTTTTACAGATGTAACTGTGGCAAACAGGGTTAAGTGACTTGCTCAGGGTTACACAGATAGCAAATGTCCAAGACCCAATTTTAACACATGAAGATGAATCTTTCTGATTCCAAGTCCCATGCTTTAGTCACTGCCATTTTAGTAGGGCCTGTTAAAAACCAAATACCCAAAGACAAAACTCCCAGTAATTAAACTTACGTTATTTGAAATTAGGAATCTATATCCCCATCTCTCTGAACTAGGGGTCTAATCAAACCAATATTAGATTCATCTCTCCTCTCATGCTTCATTGTTGCATGAAAGTGACCCTGGATTCTTAGCTATGCCAGAACCACACAAGTTTTGTCAGTTCCGGGACATTGACTGTGACAGGCAATCCCCTCTGATGAAAAGAGTGTTTAATCTACAGGAGTGAATGCCAGACATTGTGCTGAGGTTAACTGATTTGGTGAGAGCCTGGTCACACAGCTACTAAGTACTCTAGCTCAGATTTGACCACATTTCTTCCTGACTCTAAACCTAGCTCCCTCTCCACTTTACCATTTGGCTACCTGGGGTTTACTGGGTTAAAGTTTCACTTCTAACATATACTAGCTGTGTGAGTCTGGGCAAGTTTTTTGACTTCTCTGTGCTTTCTAAACTCAACTCTTCAAAACTCTAAGATGTATGAATTTCTGGTTTGCATTGATGGATGGTATCCATACTGGGACTTCTTCATATTAGGAGAAATTACAGGTTTTGATTTTTTTTTTTTAAATGGTGAGTGAAAATTTTCTTGTATTTTTTGTTGTTTATTTTTTCAGAGCATGTTCCTTCCTGGGAGAGATCCAAAGTTTAGATAAAATTGGATCTTTGTTTTTGTGGAGTTTATAGTTTGATTTAAAAAAATACTTAAGGGTTTTACCCTTTCTTCCTTGAACATGGAATAGATGTCTTAGAATGGGAAGAAGCAGTAGGCAAAATTCTTGAGATTTTTTTATTTTTTACTTTTTTTTGGCAAGGAAGTTGGGGTTAAGTGATTTGCCCAGGGTCACACAGCCAGAAAGTGTGGTTTCTTTTTTTTTAATCAAGAAAAATCTTATAAAATGAGATGGTCTGCAAACACGAGTCAAATCTCCCATCATGCCACTAACTGTCCATCTTCTCGGTGCTGTTTGGTAGTTGTAAAATGTAAATAATATTATCTTGTTTCCTTAGAGTAGAGATGTATGACTTAATATCTAACCATGGGACAGCTAGTTGGTGCAGTAACTAGAATACAAACCCAGAGTTCAGGAGAACCTGAGTTCAAATTTGGCCCAGAATTTAATATTTACTACCTGTGTGATCTTGTGCAAGTCACTTAACCCAATTGTCTAAACAAACAAACAAAAAACCCTTAACATCCAACTATTCTTAATCCTTTATGTTATTTTTGTTTCAGTAGCAGTACATTGGCATTAAAATGAAAAAAATTATTTCACTCTCTGCTTGCTATAGTGAATTAATGCTGGACTTGAAATCAAGAAGACGGGTTTAAATCCTTATTTCTGAATCTAAATAGCTGAGTAACCTTGAACAAGTTAACTGTCAGACACAAGAGTTTCCTCACTCAAAATATGGGAATAACAATATATGGAATAAGTATATCACTAGATTATTGTCAGGCTCAAATAAAATAATGCAGCCATCCCAAAAGTTTTGGAGAAATTTTAGACTTTTTAATAGCATAAAACTGTGTCAAGATTTTTGGGACACTATGTATACATAAAGTGCTTTGCAAATTTCAAAGTCTTGCATAAATGTTATTATCCTTTACCAGTAAAATTTGTGAAAGTGCTTTAAAGTGAGGAGATGGGAGAATGATATTTTATTATTTTTCCCCCTTCTCAAGGCCCAGTTTTTTGGTAACTGCTCCTAGTGTCATCAGGCCAGGAGTCAACATGACGGTTGGGGTGGAACTGCTGGAGAATAGCCCCTTACAAGTTTTGGTAAAGGCTGAAGTGCGTCGGAGCCAGCCAAATATCACTGTCCTGGAAGCAGAAGGAATCTTTCAAAAAGGTGAGCTAAATGCTCTCATTGGGCTCTTTCCTGACAGTAAGATTATCAGAGCAATGTATTCATTCTAACCTTATATAATGAAAACAAAGTTTTGTATCCAGTTTTAGGAGGAAGAAAAGAAGTTAGAAATTAATTTTGTGGACTCCTTTTTATCTGAAAAGTAATTGGAGAAAAATGAAAATAATCTGAAAGTGGGATTAATTGAAAATCAATTGAAAATTTTGTTGGGTTCTCTTTCTATAGTCTATACTTTAAAAAACCTTTTCATCACCATTAAAAAAAATTATATTGTCTTTTATTACAGTCATTTCCCAATTTTCCCTTGTGACAAAGTATAATAAACAAATCTGTCTATTTGTAAAGATATCTAACTCATAGAGTTGTTGTGAGGATCGAATGAGATAATATTTATACTGTTTTGCAAATCTTAAAGAATCATATAAAAGCTAACTCCTATTATCATGACCACTATACTTCTGCTTCTTCTGTTTTGTTGTTAAACTCTGTCCAACTCTTCATGATCCCATTTGGAATTTTCTTGGCAAAATTACTGCCAATTTCTTCTCTAGTTCATTTTACAGATGAGGAAATTGAGGCAAACTAGGTTAAGTGACTTACATAGTCACATAGTTAATAAATGTCTGGGGGTAGTTATAAACTGAGGAAGATAAGTCTTCCTGACTCCAGGCCTGACACTATTCACTTTGCCACCTACTTATACTACTAGTACTACTGCTAGTTTTAGTACTACTACTACTACCATCACTACCACCATCACCACCACTACTATTATTATCCCCACCCTACCGTACCACCCCACCCCCACTCCTCTTAACACCACTGCCATCACTACCCTCACACCTTCCCCTACGATTACTACTATTACTAATTCGATTCAGACATTGTATCTGACATCTAGGCCTTTTTTTTTTTTAACATTGAAAATATAGAAACAAGAATTAAGAACTAAGAAATATGGCAAATTGAAATTAAGAGAATGAGAAATTTTTGTCCCAAGAATGATGAAATAGAGTGACTATTTTTAAATAGCACAGTACTGTTGAATTTTATTTGAGGTCAGAAACTAAATGATTGGTTGATATTTATCTTAAAATTTATCTAAAAAATGAATCACATGAGGGTGAACAGTAAGGAGGTGAGTGGGTCGAATTACTGATTAGTTTATGGTCTAAATATTTGTCCAATGCTAACATAGAGAAATTTTGCACTGTCATGAAAATAAGATTAAAAAAAGAGTCCCCTCATTTCTCATCCTGCCAAAAGTGGACTGGGTAGGTAGGTGTCAGATTCAAGTGCGGGTGCCCCTCTTCTTCCCCTCAGTAGCAAAGAAGGTAACATATAGTAATGGTAAAAGGGAAAGTACCAAACATTAAGGGGTACTATTTCCTTTCAACTCTTGAGCACTTCTTTATTTTTATAACTGAAACACCATTGCTGAACATGAATGGATTATGCTCATTTAATAATAGCTTGGGGAAACAGTAAGAATGACCAGTGCTGACTGTAAAGTGCCAGAGGCTTTCAGCATTCACTTATTAGGAGGAGTTTATAGTTCTAGCTCCATTAATTCAGAGCTATGCTTCCTGTAGCTCAGATTTCCTGAATGAACATTTTAATGACTATATTTTGTTTGACATTTGGAGCTTATCTTTATTTTCACACCCTCTCCTGCTAATTTTTATTCTGTCATCTCTGCTGTCATGATCTCATTTCTTCCTCTTTGCAGTTTTGTCTTTTTCTTTTCTCTCCTTCTGTTTCCCCTTCACTTAATTTTATTTAAGGAATCATATACAAATTTTATTAGTTGGTTAATATAAATCAGACCTCTGAGTTGTTAAGTTGCAAAGAGTCTCATCTCATCCTACCTAGATGATGTCCTTCTGAAGGAGAATGGAATTAAATTGATGGTAGCTGCGGATTGTATCATTTCCAGAAAAAATTTTTTTTTTTCCAGTTTTAGAATGAAAATTACCAGAATTTTTTTTCTTCAACATTAATCTCATATTAATGGTCAGACTTAGAGGATTTTTAGTCCATTGGAATTTGAATCCCAATAGAAATATAATTAAATAGCCTATTAAAAAAATTTACTTATGGCTATTTAATAGCTAGTTTGTATACATGTGTACACATACACACATGTATTACACAGATATAATATGTATACATATATTGCTATTAGAGATATAATCATGAGTTTCTTCATACTATTGAAAAAGAAAGGAAAGTTGAATGAATAAAACAGAGATACAGAGATGTTTTGTGTAACAGTTAAAGGAATGATCTTGGGGTTTGAAAGACCTGAGGACAAATCCTAACTCTGAAACATATTTCTTGTATAATATTGGGCTAGTTGTTTAATCTTCCCCTTTCCATTCCCCTTAGTTTTTTTTTCACCCACAGAATAGGGATAATAATAGTACCTGCCTCTTATAGTTGTTTTGAGGATCAAAAGAATTAATAATTGTAAAATATTAAGGGCAGTGCCTAACACATAATAAATACTATATAAATGTTTAGTGGTTGCTCAGTTGACTCTTTGGGAAACCTATTTAAGGTTTTTTTATATTATTTGATAATATTCATCCTGGCAGGAAACTCAACCAGTTTCATAGTATTATCTAGCTTTAAATAAAATATCAGATCTAGCAAATATAGTTGAAAAGCTTATTGTCATCCCAGGGTATAATGGAAAAGATGAAGGACAAAACACCTCATTTGGATCACATGGCAAAACATTGGGAATTATAAGTATTAAGAAACTGCCTTTTATGAGAAAAAATGCTGGTTGAATTATGGAGCAAGGATGATTGATAATAGTTGGTTTGTCTGGATGACAGATTGAAACTTACAGGGAACACAAATGGCTTCACTCAGTGGAGTGTATCAGCTGTTCTAATTATTTGGACAGTATAAGATAGTGAATTCTTTTGGTCAGTGGGTTAGAACTAGCATTGTGATGAATAGTGACAGATTTGAATAAAAATGACAGTGAATGAAAGAAGACAATAAAGACACAATGTACTAGTCATAGGTCAGAGGTGGGGATGGAGAAAAATACTGTAACTATCGGCATAAAGCCTGCTATATAAACTTATTTTGTCAACTAAACATCACCACTGTGTCAATTGATTTTTGCTTTGTGGATAATCCTTCTGGAGGAGTGTAGATTTTATTTCTTTACATTATTTTGTTCTATCTTTTACCTTATAGTAATTTTGCCTTGAAATTCCTTAAAATTGCCTAGAAATGACATTTGCATGCCAAAGGGAATATGATATCATTAATGGAAAAAGTACTGACCTGCTGAGTTTTTCAGTGAAGATGAGATGGGATGTTAATAGGTTTAAGGAAAAGTGGTTTTTTTCCTTCTTCTTCTTTTTAAGTATCGGAGAGATGAACAGTTTGTAGGGACATTGGGAGAAGTTTGTAAAGAGTGAAATTAAATATTCACGAGAGCAAAGTTTGAGAGAGACTGCTCGAGTAAGGTACTAGAGGAATTGGAAGGCAACGGATTTAAGGGCAAAGGCAGAAGAATTAAGCCTTTATGAAGAGTCGAGCTAGTTTTTCTTGATTGTGAAGGTTGATGTGAAGGAGGAAAAAAATATATTATGATGCTAAAAGTCTTAAATATTTGGAGATAAGTGTTGTGATTATAAAAAAACACTAAATTTCCAAACTGGACTAAACAAATAATAAAAAACAGTGTAATTGAGTTTGAAGAACTAGAGTCTGAGGTTTTCTACAGAAATATAACAGAAGAAAAAAACACCCTATTCTGCTAAATTTCCTCAAACTTTTCCCCTCCAGATAGGTTGTGTGTCCCTTGCTGCCATATTGTTTAACAAATGAATTTGTAATGTAGTACAGTAGAAAATACATGAGACTAGGATTTAGAAGTCACAGAATTCCAGTTCCAATACTGGCTCTTTCAGTTCCTGCTCATGTTACCCTAGCAAATCATTTAACATTTTCCAACTCAAGTTTCTTCTTCTATTAAATGAGTGGATTGGACTTAGATGACATTGGAGGGCCCTTCTAGAGCTAAAGGTTCTTAACCTGGGGTAAAATAGATTTCAAGGGAGTCTGTGACTTTGACTAGGAAGAAGTGGAATATTTATTTATTTATATAAATTTCAAACTGAAATATAGCATTTTCTTCAATTATTTAAAAATTATGATTTTGAGAAGGGTACTGTATGTTTCACCCAATTCCAAAGTGGGCCATGTCCTACAAATAGTTTAAGAATTCTTGCTCTAGATCTTTGATCTGATGTTCCTATGAGCTTGGGTAGGACACTTACTTCTTAGGAGTCTCAGTTTCTTAATCTGGAAAGTTGAGATAATACCTACTTTTCCTACTTCTCTGAGATTGTTTAAGAATTGAATGAGATAATGTACATAAGAGTGCTGTAAAAATTATAAAAGTGAATATAAAATGATTTAGTATTTTTACTATTCATACCTTCCTAAACTAGTTTTCAATTATGACTACATCAGAATGAAAGGAAATAAATAAGAACAAAAAGAATTTATGGAGACGTGGTTATCATTTGTGCAGGCATGTGAAATAATTGAAATATTTTTGATGTTCTGCAAACTCATATACCTAATCCTTTTCTCCTTCCATGATTTGAAATTTAACTTGTGAATTTTTTCTGTTACCTCTTACCAGTTTGTTCCAAATTTTTTAGGGGTGGTACCCTGTAGACATACTTCCTTCCATCATATAATCATGGGAAAACTGGCCTCACTCATAATTTGTTTTAAGATCTTAGCCAAATAAACAAAAAGCTACAGAGTAAAACAAATTCTGTTACTCATCATTAACAATCATTTATTGAGAGCCTGCTGAGTGCAGAGCCCTGCCCCGGTGCCCCTCCCATTTCCCACTGGCCTGTTGGATTATTTGGGTATGAGGCATCTTATAAATATGTAAGTTGTTTTGAACGGTCTTTTACCTCCCACTCTAGCTGTTGTGCTTAATGCTTAGGGAAAGTTAATTCAGGTTTATCTAATCTTATGAAAAGTAACTTTAAACCTGTCCTTGCCTAATAATTGTTCCTGTAACTCTCTGTCATTCATTTTACTATTTACATTTAAGAAAGAAATACTTTCTGGAATTTTCAATACTAGCTGAGAACGACCCAATTTCGACCATATCTTTTAGTTCTTATGGTTTTCCTCCCATAGTTTTTTTTTCTGAATTTACAAATCAGCTTTGTGAGTTCTGTCTAAATCAGAATCAGTTCCATGGTGCTTATGAAAGTGTATTAATTAGACTATGGTGTAGGCAAATGTACCAGTGCAAGTTCTCACAGGCAGCTTTGTCAGTAGAACTCAGTCTGTACTTGTACTTACAGGATAATTTTTATTTTTTTGAGATTGTGGTGGTGATGGGGAAAGAAGAGGGAAGGTAGAGAGGTGGGGCTTCAGATTTGTTTAATTCAGTCTTATTTAATTTTTCCTGTGTGATGCAAAAAAAGGTATTTTAGGAATTTGGACAAGGACATTAAAATCACATAACAATGACTATTCATGTCAAAGACAATTATTAAACACCTATCTAGGGTGGTTCTGGGTTAGGCACTTTTTAAAGGGAACATGCCTTTAAGGATTTTTACAATAGTGTGGGAGAATTCAATAGTATGTATAGCACATTGAGAGATTTAATATGAGTGTCAATAGAAAACCTAAATTCTATTTTATAAAGCAATTTTTATATTTATTTTTAATGGGATACAATTGAAGCCAAGAGGAAACTCTAGTTAATCTTTTGGAATCTTAGAAGTTTAGAACCCTACCATCATCTACTCCAGTCTTTCTTTCTTTCTTTCTTTTTTTTAAATAGATGGAAGAAATAGTCCCAGAAGATAAAGTTATTTGTTCAAGGCCATACAGCATAGATAAAAGCCAAATGAGTACAATTTTTAGTTCAGTGATTCTCACTATACCATAGTAAATTTTTTTCTTTAAACAGAGCCATGTGAGAAGCCTCCAAAATATTTTTAAATGTTGACTTACTTGATTCTTATTTTCTTAAGTTTAGTTTTCCTATTTTAGTCTAAATGATTCATTTCAGCAGAAATTTCTTGAGAACTTTCTATGTTCCAACGCCTTGTAGTATATACTGTGATGGTATTGTTGGTAGTGGTGTAATATAAATGTGAATAAGAAATGGAAATGTGGACCCTGTATATAGAAGTTTATGCTACAGTAGTAGGTGAGCTTGTTTCTTGTATACTAGAGCCAATTCTTTTTTTTTTTTTTTTCCTTATGTGCAAGGGAGGATTTTTATTTAGCTGTCTCCTAATCAAACTTTACTCTGAGAATCACATGCCTATACAAGACTGATGATTCATGTCAGTGAAGGGGAGGAAACTCACTGGAATCTGGCAATCTTGCATTGAGTACAATTCACAATTCTAAGCAATGGTGTAACCTTATAAACAGTGGGAAAATATGTCTGAATGTTTAATTATGAAACTAGATTCCAATGGCATTGAAAGGGACCATGTCTTGGGTCTTTCAAGTGATTCACTGACAGGCCCATCTGTGGGAATAGAAATTATATACTCTTAAGAACTTGGACTGCATTGCTGTGAGGTCATTTATATTTTGATGCATGACCTTTTTTTTTTTTTTTTTATACTGGTGAAACTAAGAATTCCTGAGACTTTATTTCCATGTGCCCATCCCATTTCTTGTATGTGAAACAGCTGGTTGTATATGAAACTTCTGCATATGGAATTGATGGCTTGTGAAACTTTTGTATATTTAATAAGTTGTATGTGAAATTTTGGGAGAATCTTGAAGAAAGGATGGAAGAAAAATGAGTATCTTGTGTGAAATATAAACCTCATGAGGTCAGAGAATGTTTTATTTTAATTTTACTTAAGAAGTTTTGTTAAAAACCGAGAGATGGAAGTAGAATGCTTGTTTCTAAAATTACTGTTTTCATTGATATGGCAAACTCTGAATGAGGAAAGTTTCTCCATTAATATAGATACAGTTTATACTCTTAAAGAGTTGTCGAAGTCACTGGGAGAATTAAGTGACTTGCATAGAGTCAGATGTCATGGGCAGAGCTTTCTGACTCTGAAGCCTGATCTTTATCCACTATGTCCATGCGGCTATCGGTTCAAGAAATTTTTTTATTGTTATTTTCTGCTTCCATTATCACCCACATTTCCCAGTATATCCCTTCTACTCCTCCAAGAAAGCCATCATTTATTACCAAAAAAAAAAAAAAAGCCCTCATTCAGCAAAACTAATAAATACATTGAAAAAGTCTGACATCCATAGTGTTCCAAGTTGTACAATTCTCCACCTCTGCAAAAAAGACAGGGGGACAATTTCTCATATTTACTCTTTGGGACTAAGCTTAGACTTGTCATTTCATAGCATTCAATTTTAATTGTTTTATTGTTTTTGTACTTTCTACTTTATTGTAGTCTTTGTGTATGTTGTTTTCCTGGTTCTGTTTACTTCACTTTACACCAGTTCATGTAAGTTTGTATGTTTTTTTGTAGTTATCATTTCATCACTTCTTTATAGCACAGTAATATTTCATTATATCCATTGATCTTAACTTCTTCTGCCATTTTTCACTTAAGAATTTACTATTTCATCCTTTGGTATTATAAAAAAAGTTCTGTTTTAAATATTTCTGTGCATATAGGACCTTTTTTTTTTTTTTTAATCATTCACATTCTTGGAGTACATGTATTGCAGTGGAATCTCTGGGTCAAAAAGTATGGATCTTTTAGTTACTTTCTTCTCATAATTCCAAATCGCTTTTCAGAATAATTAGACCAATTCACTTTTCCAACAACCAAATGTACATACTCATCTTTCTGCAACTAGTCTAACATTGACTATTCCTCTCTTTCTTATGTATATTCCCTTCCACAAACTCTGTGATCTAATTTATGCTGGTCTCTTTGCTGTTCCTTACACATGACATTGTTTCTTGTCTGCATACCTTCATATTGATTGCCTTAGTATACCCAGAATGTTCTCCCTCTTCATTTCCACTTTCTAGCTTTTTTTGGCTTCCTTTAAGATTTCCTTCCTCCCTCCCTTCCTTTCTCCCTTCCTCCCTTCCTTCCTTCTAAATCGGAGTTAAGTGACTTGCCCAGGGTCACACATCTAGGCAGTATTATGTGTCTGAGGCCAGATTTGAACTTAGGTCCTACTGACTTCAAGGCTGGTGCTCTATCCACTACACCAATTAGCTGCTCCTATTGTATATATCTTGTACATACGTAGTTATTTGTATATTACGCTTCCCATTGGAATATGAACTCCTTGAGAGTAGGGACTGTTTTTTGCTTTTCCATGAAATACAATACCTAA
Source organism: Antechinus flavipes (assembly GCF_016432865.1). NCBI lineage: Eukaryota > Metazoa > Chordata > Mammalia > Dasyuromorphia > Dasyuridae > Antechinus > Antechinus flavipes. The sequence continues at coordinate 241,901,448 of NC_067401.1, forward strand.
TGCATAGTAGGCCATTAATAAATGTTTGTTCACTGCTTGGCTTAGGTGCACCCTCCCACCCTCCCACCTCCAGCATTTGACAGGCTGTTTCATAGAATTGTGATCATGATTAGATGTATTGTAAATGATTTCAGAAAGAAATGTGCAAGTTTTACAGAGGCAGACTCCATAAGAAAGATCCACATAAGAAAGACCTTCCTCATAGATAGAACCATCCATAAGTGGAAAGGGCTATCATAGTAGGCAGTGAGTTACTGGAAGTGGAAGTTTTCAAACAGATGACTATTTATTTGATTGTAGAGGGAATTCATGCATTAGTAAGGGCTGGAAGTAAATGAACTGTCCTTTTCAGGTAGGGGAATTTATACTCCTATTAAATGTGCAGCACAGCTCCAAATTCCTTTACCTCTTTTATTGAAGGCAAGGAAAAAATTTATTTTCCTCTGACTTAAGAAAGAATGAAAATGAATTTAAGTGCTTACTATGTGCAAAATACTGTGCTAAGTGTTGGGAATACAAACAGAAAAGTGGGATAATCCCTATTTTCTAGTAATTCACATTTTATTTGGGGGAGATAACAAATATAGGAGATTTCAGCTGTAAATCAGATTGAAAGATCCAGAGTCCTAAGGGTACTGTGGCAAAATAAATGGTAAGACATTTTCTTTAGTGTTTCTATGCATGAACCCATATTCATGAACCATTTAATACCACCAAAGTCTTTGCAAATTGTTTATCATTAGAATGTAATATAGAATATAGTAACAACAGAATATAAAAATATCAGGAAAATTTCACCTAGGAGGTGGTACTTGGTCTTAGATTTGAAGGGGTTTAAGGATTCTTCTAAGATGTGAAGAAGAATAAGCACATTCAATCACAGAGTGAGTCATGGAGAGGGAATATGATGTCTAAGAACCAGCAAGTAAGCTCCTTGGACTTGAATGGAAAGTATGTAAGGGATACTATTGTGAAGGAACTAGAAGCAGGTAGGTGGTGCAGTTCATAGAAGAATGGATCTCAAGGCAGGAAGACTTGAGTTCAAATCAAGCTTCATATGCTTACAAACTGTGTGATTTTGTTCCAGCCTCTGTTTCCTCATCTGTAGAATGGGAATAATAATAGGATTTAATTCCCAAGAATCCTGTAAGGACAAGAATGAGATGATATATATAAAGTGCTTTGCAAACTTTAAAGCACTGTAGGAATGCTCATTATTATTATTACTAATTTGTTATCTATATGTTACTAACATTTATTACAATAATAATACTACCTAGCATTTGTATAGAACTTGCCATGTGCCAAGCACTGTGTTAAGCAATTTACAAATTTTATCTCAATTGATCTTCACAACAACCCTGGGAGATAGATGCTGTATATGCTTATATAAATACATATATATAAATAAGAATAACATAAAGCAGCATGTAATAAGTTTAAAAAAGTTATAAGAGCTATAGTTCTTTGGAGGCTAGGGATATTATATTAGTTGGAATTTTAAACAGGAGCTCTCATTCAGAGGTCTGTTAACTTAAAATTTTTTTGGATGTAATTTATTTTATACATTTAAAAGCATTATTCTGGTTTTATTATGTTTCCAGTTCAGTTTATGATAGAAAAACCAAAAGGTTAAAAGCTCTTGGTTAAAATTTCTTTTCCCTAGAAATTTGTCAATAGAATAAAAGAAGGAGAATGGCAACTTAAAGCAATTAGTTATAAATAAATATATGTTATATAGAATTAATATAGAAATATCATGATATTTCTATATTATATATAAGTATAGAATAATAACATATAATAAATATATAATAGAATTAGTCTTTTTAAAAGCTAGGAAAAACATGAGCTTGTTTATAAATCAAGGGGAAGGAGGCAATGAGGGAAAGGCAAGAAAAGAGGTATTTATAAAACAAGGTTCTTTTTGATGCTTACAGTTAGCTACAGGTAATTACAAGGGGGCATATAAACATCAGAATAAAAAATAGCAAATCAAAGTTTGTGTGGCAATAAAGCTGTTATATCATAAAGATAAAAGGTAAGTTTGACTTTTGGGTGGAATATGATGGTAGTATATTGTTTTGATAGAGGGTGACTGAAGGAATTCCATGTATAGTTACAATGGGATGATGGAATCTTGCTAATTATCGCCTATTCAGGCCAGTAGTATACTTGGAAGGCAGGAGATTGTAAAGAACAATTTGAATAATGATTGAGAGAAGGTTAGGCATATTGAGGCAGAGAAAATGCATTTTCTATTAAAGTTGGAGGAGCCAGTAGCAGGCCTAAAAAAAGGAAGAGACTGAGATACTCTGGGGTGACTGACTGGTATAAGAGAAAGATGAGGTTATAGGATAGTATTTTGATGAAGGGTTTGAAAATGAGAGATTTTTAGTTCCCTTCAGTATAAGAATTCATATAACAATTCTCAATTCAAATATTTAAAAAAATAGCTTTAAAGTGAGAAAACAAAGGCAATTTTGTATTACTTTGCTACTTGTATCATCAAAGGAGATCTGGAAAGAGTGTTAGGATGCAAAGAGAGAGAGTTTAATGGTTACTGAAAGGCAACATTGAAGTAGAGTTCAGAAATAATGCTGGCTTGGATGAAATTGGAAATAATGATTACATAATGAATAAAATTAGGTATTAGAAACCTGTGTAGCATAATATTTTAGATATTTTCTGACCAGAGTACAGTAGGACTATAATGTTTCTTTCTAGTCCTAGCCATTATGGCCCTTTTAGTGAAGCCCAAGATCACATTAGCTTCTTTCTTTCTTTCTTTCTTTATTTTGATCATTGTCACTTATATAGAATCTACTATGTGCCAGGCACTGTGCTAAGCACTTTTATGAATGTTATCTCATTTGAACTTCCCAACATATTTGTTGACGTAGGTGGTGTTCTTATCCTCAGTTTATAGTTCAGGGAACTGAGGCAAACAAGTTGTAACTTGCCTAGCATCACAAAATAAGTGTCTACAATTGAATTTGAACTTAAGTCTTATCTCTAGGATTCAATCCCCGAGCCCTTGGTTACCTAGTGACATTCAATAATTTTTAAAAATTAAATTAAATAAAAAAATTAGTTTTGAATTCTCTCCCTTCTTCCAGCCCTTCCTTGATCCACTGGGAAAGCTAGAAGTATGCTTACCATTATACATGTGGACATTCAATAATTTAACAAAGGATTTAAAATTCTCATGAGAGTTCAGTCTTATGACTACCAATCAATGGACATTAGAGATAATTCTAAATTAGGGAAGTGGTAGTATTAGACATATAAGAGCAAGGATTGTTTCATTTTTGACTCAGTTTTCTCCAAATCTAATGTGATCTCTGGCACATGGGAGGTATTTAATAAATACTTATTGGCTGATTAATTAAATAGTATTCATACAGAGTAGAAAATTTGTTCTTTCTACTCTGTCTCTAAACTGGCTGAAGCTAGTTAGAATCCCTTCTAGATCTGTTCAGATTTCCACATCCAATGTATTACTTTCCTTCATCTAGTCTCCACTCTGGTATTTGGCACACACCCGATGTGGGAAGGTGTAGCACACTGAATTCCAGTATATGTTTAAAAAGTTAAGGAAAGGTTACTTTCTGTGTATGCTCATTATATGATTTTAAAATAGACAGCCTCTATTTGTAAATCAAACTGTTGGTTCTTAGACCTATGCCAAATGTGGAGCACAAAAACAACATTTCTTTTGATTTGTATAGGAGGCATGGATTAGAGCAAACACATTTCTAATCTTAACTCTCCTTGGTTAAGCAACAAAAAAAGATTTTTTTTTTTGAAGCTTTTGGTAACAAAAGAAAAAAAACCAACTTAAAATACTCTGGGTGGTATAGAAAAATCCTGGAATTTGCGACTTGTAGAAAAAATATAATGCAACATTCACTAGCATTTGATCTTGTTGGGAAAAATGTAAATTTTGCATTTTTGGTGAAAAGTGTTTTTCTTGGTAAAATTCCCGAATTATTTATATAGGATTAGCAACAACAATCTATAAACAGGAGCTAATTGATCCTGATTTTGAGAATATCACAGAAAAAAAAGAAAGATTTTCTTTTTCTCTTATGCAGGAATGATATTTGAATCTGAAAAGATGAAAAATTCTTGGGTTTTTTGCTCATCTATTTTTTTCCCTGCTCAATAGTACTTTATTTTCCCAAATATGTGTAAAGATAATTTTCAACATTCTTTTTGTAATACTTTTTGTTTTAAGTTTTTCTCCCTTCCCCCTGAGTGAAATGGGAAACTGAGGACTTCTCAGAATAATAACCTTCAGTAGTTTAGACTCAGCACTAAGGCTTCATTTAATTATTAAGGCTGTGGGAGAAGAGCAAAGACTTGCTCTTTCAACAGAAAATATTTGAGATAACCCCCTTGACCCTTGCTCAACTGCTTAGAGAAAAACCTGACCAATTGTTTAATGGCCTTGAGATATTCCAGAAGTCTCTAACCTAGCCATCCTTATCTGATTGATCGAGGAAAATCTGAAACAGACCAAATACCCTTGGTTATTAGCTTAGTAATTTAGAAACTTTTAACCCCTCTTGCTTAATTGATTACTGATCCTTGATGCAAAACAGATCTCTTTTCTTTATTTTGAAACATTTATTGCTTAACCAAGATCTTGGTACCACAAAAGCCTACCTATATTTCAAAGACAAGAAATCAGGATTGAGTGAACCAATGATTTTATTTTATTTTATTTTATTTTTTAAATAACTTTTTATTGACAGAACCCATGCCAGGGTAATTTTTTACAACATTATCCCTTGTACTCACTTCTGTTCCGATTTTTCCCCTCCCTCCCTCCACCCCCTCCCCCAGATGGCAAGCAGTCCTTTACATGTTAAATAGATTACAGTATATCCTAGATACAATATATGTGTGCAGAACTGAACAGTTCACTTGTTGCACAGGGAGAATTGGATTCAGAAGGTAAAAATAACCTGGGAAGAAAAACAAAAATGCAAGCAATTTACATTCATTTCCCAGTGTTCTTTCTTTGGGTGTAGCTGCTTCTGTCCATCCTTGATCAGTTGAAACTGAATTAGCTCTCTTTATCGAAGAGATCCACTTCCATCAGAATACATCCTCAAACAGTATCGTTGTTGAGGTATATAATGATCTCCTGGTTCTGCTCATTTCACTTAGCATCATTTCATGTAAGTCTCACCAGTTCTCTCTGTATTCATCCTGCTGGTCATTTCTTATAGAACAATAATATTCCATAATGTTCATATACCACAATTTACTCAACCATTCTCCAATTGATGGGCATCCATTCATTTTCCAGCTTCTAGCCACTACAAACAGGGCTGCCACAAACATTTTGGCACATACATGGACCAATGATTTTGAAAAGATTAACAGGAGGTAGGTGCGTGAAAGGGTTTCTGTAAACCTTGACTGTATAACCATGTTCTTTACTTCTGTAAAACTTGGCTTTTCCTGCTCTAGACTTGCTGGTGGAGGGACTGCCCAACTTCAAAAGAATGGAAATAAAGAAACTTTGTTTGTACCTAGAGACACCTTTGAGCAATCAAATTGAGTCCTTTTCATCCCACATACCTCTTACCTCCCTCCTCCCCATTGTTTGTTATTTTTTTTAAAAAAGATTTCATTGATGTGTTTTGTTTTATATAACATTTATAGATTATTCCCACTTTATAATAAAAGTAAAACAGTTAAATAAAACTAATAATGCAATGATCTCATCTGAAACTGCATAAAATGTTTTATCTCTGCAGCCTCTTCCCTTCTAAGTTCTATATTAAAACAAAAACTCAAGCCAAATGAATAGCGATCTATTTTTTTCTCCCTTACACTTCTATCCCCTGGAAAAATAAAAAAGAACAATTAAAAATTTTTATTAAAGCTTTTTATTTACAAAACACTTGCATGGGTAATTTTTCAACATTGACCCTTGTAAAACTTTCTGTTCCAAATTTTTCCCTCCTTCCCCCTCTCCCCACCTCCTCTCTTAGATGGTAGATAGTCCAATACATGTTAAATATGTTAAAATATATGTTAAATACAATATATATATATATACACACACACACACATATTTAAACAGTTATCTTGCTGCACAAGAAAAATTGGATCTAGGGGGAAAAAACCTGAGAAGGAAAACAAAGTGCAAGCAAACATCAACAGAAAGAGTGAAAATGTTATGTTGTGGTCCACACTCAGTTCCCACAGGCCTCTCTCTGGGTGTAGATGGCTCTCTTATCACTGAGCAAGTGGAACTGGTTTGAATCATCCCAGTGTTGAAGAGAGCCACATCCATCAGAATTGATCATTGTATAGTCTTGTTATTGCCATGTATAATGATGTCCTAGTTCTGCTCATTTCACTTAGCATCAATTTCTGTAAGTCTCTCCAGGCCTCTCTGTATTCGTCCTGCTAGTTCTTACAGAACAATAATATTCCATAATATTCATATACCACAATTTATTCAGCCATTTTCCAATTTATGGGCATCCACTCAGTTTCCAGTTTCTGGCCACTACAAAAAAGGCTATCTCAAACATTCTTGCACATACAAGTTCCTTTTCCTCCTTTAAGATCTCTTTGGGATACAAGCCCAATAGTAACACTGCTGGATCAAATGGTGGCATAGTTTCATAAATTCCTGAGCATAGTTCCAAATTGCTCTTCAGAATGGCTGGATCCATTCACACTTCCACCAACAATGTATCAAGTGTCTCAGTTTTCCCACATCCCCTCCAACATTTGTCCAATATCTTTCCCTATCATTCTAGCCAATCTGACAGGTGTGTAGTGGTATCTCAGAGTTGTCTTAATTTGCATTTCTTTGATCAATAGTGATTTGGAGCATCTTTTCATGTGGCTACAAATAGTTTCAATTTCTTCATCTGAAAATTTTCTGTTCATATTCTTTGACATTTATCAATTGGAGAATGGCTTGAACTGTTATAAATTTGAGTCATTTCTCTATTTTAGAAATGAGGCCTTTATCAGATCCTTTGAATGTAAAAATGTCTTCCCAATTTATTGCTTCCCAGGAAGGGTTTTTCTTTTGTGAGCTCATAGAATCAGAAATAGATGATGAGTAACATAATCAACTTTTTTTTTTTTTTTAAGGAGGAGCAGGTGTGAGGGCTTCATTTTGATGATTGCAGAAGGCTGTAGCAGTGAGGCTGAGGAATCCAGGATTCCTGTTATTTTTCCAGTACTCTGATCCCTAGAGAGGGAAACCTTTTAAAGACCAAACTACTACTAACAGCAAAATTAATATTGTTCTGAAGTCTCGACATATTGAGGTTTCAAAAATGCCATGTGAATTAGACTTTTCTGTTAGCCAGCTACAATGATTAAGTTCTGATGATGTGCCTGCCTGTTGGAAAATAGTAAGGGATTTCAAATAGATTTGTTCAGATTAGGAGAATAGGAGTCCCTATAAGAAAAAAATGACATTTAGTGAATTGAATTCAGGAATTCTGGCTTCTATTACGGGTTCTGCTGTGACTTTTGAAAAGTCTTTTTGCCTCCCTCTTGACCTTAATTTCCTTATTCATATATATATATATATATATATGCTGTGACTTTTGAAAAGTCTTTTTGCCTCCCTCTTGACCTTAATTTCCTTATTCTCATATATATATATACATACATGTATGTGTATATATATATATATATATCTCATCCATGGGGATAATGCTCAATAAGCCTTAAAAGTTAGATGTGGAGCCAAATGGTGAAAGACTTTAAAAATCAAAGAGAAGAGTTTTTACATTTTATTCTTCCTAGGGGCAAGAGGAAGCCAAAGTTTATTGAGGAGAGTGGATGTTTATTTGCCCTAGCTAGGTAGTACAGCAGATAGAGCATAGGATCTGTAGCCAGGAAGACCCAAGTTCAAATCTAGCCTCAAATCTTTACTACCTCTATGATCCTGGTCAAGTCCCTTAACTTCTGTTTGCCTCAGTTTCTTCATCTGTAAAATGGGGACAATGTAGGTATAGCACCTATATTCCAGGGTTGTTATGAGAGCATGTAGCAATTATTATGTAAATATTATCTATTATTGTCAGACCTGTATTTTAGGAATATCAGTTAAACAGTTGTGTGAATGATAGATTGGGTAGGGAGATTGGTTAGGAACTCATTGCAAGCCATTGCTTGGGAGAGAAAAAATGAAAATCTAAATCCCAGGGGAGGGGAAATGGCTTGGTGAATATAGACAAAAGAGTGGATGGAAGCTATATTTCTAAAGTAGAAATGCTAAGACTTGGCAACTGACTGGATATGAGAAGTAAGGAAGGAGAAAGTGTTGTAAAATGAAGGGTTTTCTTAGATGATTCTAAGATCCTTTCCAGAGGCTAATCCCTTTAATTAGGAGAATGTTAAGGAATGTTCATTTGACAGTGATGTATGGCTGGGGTAGTAATTTAGGGATGAGCAGATCTAGGCTACTCATTGTTTCCCAAATGAGCCTTGACCTTCCTTAACTCTGTGACTTTTCTAGAAATTCTTGTCCCTCTTCATGTCTATTTACCTAATTCTTGGTTATTCTTTAAGGTTCAACTAAATATCATTACTTATTTCCTTGGTTCCTATAGCAAGAAACAATATCTTCTTCCTCCCCTTCCTGAAAAGAAGGAAGGGCAAGATCATTATAGCTTCCACAGTACCTAGCATGGCCTCTTAGCAGATGCTCAGTAATTTAGTACATTATTGTGGCGGCAAAAATTAAACATGAACTGATGAGGGCTGATGAGCCTTGAGAGGAGGAAGTCAGTCTTACAATCAGTTAACATGAATCAATTAAGCACTTATTGTATATCAGAGACTATGCTAAGCAGTGGGGATACAATCAAAAGCAAAAGACAAACCCCACAACTTCTACCAATATTCCTAACCAGATCATTGGTGGCTTACTCACTCTGAAACTTGTCTGTATGTAGCTTATAAATGTATAGAAATTCCATATTTCTGAATTGGTATTTGTAATATTGATCCTCATAATGTGACCATAGGTCTGGGTTTTTTGGACACGAGGAGAGGCAATATCTTATTATGGAAGGTCAGGGGTATGAATCTGAAGAACATAGTTACTTGTATGGCTTTTCCTATATTTGTATGCATGTAACTACAGAAAGGCTCCCCATTGGACTGTATTTTATAAGCTGAAGAGTTCTAATGCAAAAGCAACACTTAGAACTCCCTTTCCCCTTTCAGTAGTGCCTGTCCTCTTTTAGACCATTCTTGCCACCTTCAGATAATAAGTATGCTAATATTCTTTTCATCCTTCTTACATGAAATCCAGATTTTCAAGACAGGATTTAATAAATGCATTAACAATGAGCTATTTCAAACTTTAATAGGGAACAAAGTCTCTGTTTGGAATAAACCAAAAAACTAATCACAAGTTATACAATTACAGACCTTAACCCTTTGGTTGGGGGAGGAACTTCTTTGGACAAGAAACTCTAAAATCATGTTGTGTAGGAATCTCTCTGCTGGTCAGGCTGTCTTAATGTAGAACAGAGATTTGTTTTTATTATTTGTTTTATTTAAGTTTCGTATTTCCTGTTCTTAAGATGTGATGCATGAGACGTTTTATCTTTCTCTCTTAAAACAAACACAGTTGCTTTTTATTTATGTAATCTGATTTTTGTCCCTGTGTTAGTGGCCCAAGATGAAAATAAAGCTCCTCATTAGGCCTTTATTTTTGTCTTTAATGGTAGTAGTAGTTAAATTGTTTTTAAAAAAGATTTCCATTCCTGAATCATATTTTCTGTATTTAGTGAAATTATGAAATACAGCAAACATTTAAGTATGCATGTCATTTTAAAAGAAAAAAATTGGTTGAGGGTCTACCATAGTGATATGTAAGAATTTGTGCTAGACACAGTGAAATTCAAAGATGAAAAATTACATAGTACCTGTCCTCAAGGAACTTACATTTGAATGAGGTGTTAAGACACATTAAAAAAACATATAAGAAAAAGAAGAGATTCATACAAAGTCCTGTAGGAAAACTTGAGGAAAGACCAGTTTTAACTAGAGGGATCAGGGAAGGATTCATGGAGGATGCAGTACATAAGTCTTTTTAAAATAATTTTCTTGCATCACTCTCATTTCTTTTTTCAATTTTTCCTTCATGTTGATTTAAAAAAAATCTTTTTTGAGCTTTCCCAGGAATTTGTTTGGGGCTTGGGACCAATCCACATTTTTCTTGGGTATAGCGGTTTTTATTTTGTTGTTTTCTTCTGAGTTGTTTTGAACTTCTCTGTCATATAGTAACTTTCTATGGTAAGATTCCTTTTTTCTTCTTTTGCTCATTTTTCCAGCCTATTTCTTGATTTCTAACTTTATGTTGAAGTTGGACTATGCATTTAGGATGGAGGAGCACTCACTATTCCAAGCTTCAAGTTTTTTTATGTAACTGTTTTCAGAGCCACTTCTGGTGGTCTGTAAATTTTCACTTCTTCCAATGTGATATGATCTAAAGAGATGTGTATTTACTGTTCTGGCTTTTACTTTAGTATATGACAAGAACTCTTTTTTCACTCTGGAACTCTGACCAGCATCTATACTCTCCTGCAGCCACAAACTCTTGTGCTAGTGTTCCTCTTTGTCCTGTGGCTGTGATCCAGGACATTGACCCAAATCTAAGTATGGTCCTGAACCCAAGTGCTAGCAGAGGGACCCTTTAGAAAAAATCTCTTTCTGACTAATTGTTCTAGTCCCTTAACATTTGTGGACTAAGAGCTCTGGAAGTTGTGCTGATTCAGTCACCTCCAAAGTCTGTTGATGGTTTACTGGGGTCCATTCTATGCTTCACTCTCACCCTACCATGACAGACTTTTCTTGATGACCTTCTGAGTTGTCTTAGGTTAGAAATTGTTTCACACCATCCTTCTGTGGATTCTGCTGCTCCAGAATTTGTTTTGAGATATTGAAGTTGTTTAAAAGGGAGTTTGCTCAGGCAATTCTCTGCCTTTCTTTCTTCATCTTGGCTCTATCTACCAGTCTCCTACCCTCCCATCCCTGGAGGTAGTACTTAAAATGAGTTTGAAGAAGATTTCAATAGAGATATAGAGCTAATATGTTTTAGGAATGTGGAATCACTAGTGGGAGAAGACAGGCAGATATCAGGGAACATTTAGTAATTAAATTAGGTTGGAAATAAAGACCTTGGGATGGGGATGGTATTGATTCCCCTCAAAAAAACCAATATGAGTTGATTGACAGGTTGGTACCTGAAGAGCTTATTAAAAATGTTAGAGATCTTACATAGGGAGTGACTGAAGATTTTTGGGTGCTAGAGTTTTAAATAGATTTTTGCTTAATTGATGTGTTGCTAAATATACTTTGGAGTATGGTTTTTATGTAATTTATATTTGAAGATGTATGTGTCTAAAGATTCTGGAAATTAACATCAAAAGTAAGACTCCATGCTACAAAGATGTGACTTGAGCTGGGAAACTGTCCAGTTTGTATTAGGAAAATATTCTTATACTTCAGAGTACAAGTTAAAAAAAATGTCCAAAGTCTTGTGCCCAAGTTCCTGTATCTAAAAAGTAGGGACAAAATGTTTGACTTATTCGAAAATATTTCACTTAGCAACCCAATATTATGACTGAAATGTCTGTAATTTTAGTTATCTTTTAGGTTAAAAGATTACAATTTCAGAGAGTCCCTATTAAAATATAAAATGTACTTTTGCTTGGAAAGGGTTATTTGAAGAAATAAAATCAAGTCAATTTATTATGCATGAGTAACTGTGCTTTAAAGGATATAGAACAGGAAAAAAATTTTAAGTTTAAGAAGTTAAATTTTTTTTTGGAAAATATTTAATAAAATATGGAGGTTTTTTTTGTTGGTATTTGATTTTTAAAGATATGCCTTTACTATGAATATACTTTTAAGTATATGCAAAAATCTAAGCTTCTTGAAGGCAGAGACTATTTCATGTTTTCTTTGTATCCCCAGAACCTAGCAAAATGGCTGTTACTCTAACAAGTACCTCTTAAATGTATCTTCATGGATTAATTTAGTATTGAGTACAAAACAGCTTTAAAATAAATACTAAGATTCAGAGAAAGATGATGTCTGATAACTTGGTGATACATGTGACCTATCTTATATGGAAGCAGTGATCATAGGGTTTGAAATAAGTATGTTTAAATTACAGAGAAAAAGACCTAACATTTTCCTCTTGAGCTCTTTTAATTCTAATTTATTTTTATATAGCTTTTATTTTTACATTTCCTTCCAGAATATAGTCTTCCTCTTTCCTTGATTCAGGGAAATCCTGATCCAGAAAGTCCAGACTTTCTGGTAACAATAAATAAAGAGGAAAAAAAGAAAAGTAGAGTCCTTCAAAACTAGGCAATATATTAATTGAATTGATAGTATATTTAATATCATACACATATAATTTCTGTCTCACCAGTGAAAGAAGTGAAGTTCATATTATTCTCTTTTTCAGGGATAATTTTGATTCTTATCGTAATACTATATTTTGTTTTTCTAAAAAGTAATTTATGTTGTGATTATAAATATGAGCTGATGCAGAGATAAATAAGAAAATAATATATATAGTTCTTTATTTTCTTCATTTCTTATGGTAAATTCATATTTAGTTATATTCATAGATCACAACTTGATTTTCATTTCCTACTAATGGCATGGCTTTTGGACTTTTTTGGATTTCTCTATTATATCTTCATGCCCAGGAAACTAATCATTGGGAAATTGAAGCATTTTCTAAATGAGCCTTGGTGCTTAGTATTTGGTACTCATAAGTACTCTCTGCCCTTCTGATTGGACCCTCTACCTGCCTAAAGACCATATCCATGAACTTCAAAACTTCCATTTAAGGGACTCAGCACATTCTTTTTTCCTATTTCCCACCAGTTGCACTAATTTTGGACATTTTTGAACTGCTCCATCATGTCCCCACAGTGGATATTTTCTTCCCATATTCCTCACTGTATTAAGTTAAAAAAAATTATATTAACTTCCCTCACTAGATTGTAAGTTCCTTGAGGTTAAGGACCGCCTTTTTTATTTGTATTTGAATACAATTTGCTCTTAGCAAAGTGTCTGGCACATAGATGTTTGATAAATGTTGATTAATTATTGACAATTCATGGGCATCTACTTTGTTTCTAATTTGTTACAACAATAACAAAATGCTACTATATTTTTATGTATATGATAGGAACTTTCTGACTTAGACTTTTTTTGACACACACACACACACACACACACACACACATACATATATTTAGCAGTCGGATCTCTGAGTCAAAGAGTATAGATATTTTAGTCATTTCTTTACTATAATTCCAAGTTCTGACATTAACAAAATAACTTTTCTCCCTTCAGATAGAAGAGGAAAAGTTATGGCTAAAATGACATTTTGGAAGTACAGTATGAAATATGAAGTTATAGATGGATTTACTTTGTAAATTCATGATAAATATTTAGATAGGATCATGATAGATGCTACTTTTATAAAATAGAGAGGTGAGGGTTGTGATGTTTCAGAATACCAAGGTTTAATAAAAAGAAATAACAGTAGAAAGAGTTTTAGAATTATAGTCAGAGAATTTGGATTAGAATCTTTTATTTCCTACATATGTGAACTTGGACAAACCACTCCAGCTCTTTACGTCTTATTTTGGCTTATAAAAAAAGAAAGGTTTGGATTAGATGATTGCTGAGGTTCCTTCTATATCTAAATTTATGTGTCTAAGGGTCTAAAAAATATAGGAACTCTAATTAGGAATATAGCAGTGGGAATAGAAAAGAAACTTAGGTGTCCAAATTATTGGAAAGAGATATCTTTGTTTTTCTTAAATTTTCAATAAAGCTTTTTTGGGGGGAGGGAGAAAAGAAAAGGCAAATGGAAGACAGATTATGATGAAATAAACTTAATTTACTGATTTATTGAATATAAAAATCAAGAGAAGGAAGGGGGCCTAAGGGTAATTTCTTGAACCTAGGTGACTAAAAGACTGGTCTCATTAACAGAAATTATTAAATCAGGTATGGGAACTAGTTTTAGGGAGGAAATGATGAGTTTGGTGTGAGAAATGTTGAACTTGAAGTGATAGCTTTGTAGAAGTGTCTAGCAGGCTGTTATAAATGTGAGAACAGAACATGGGAGAATGGCCAAGATTAATGATAATTATATGGGATTCATTTGTGTGAATGTTGAAGCAGTAGGAGTGGGTGAGTTTTTTGGAGAGTTTAAGAGTAGTAATTGAAGGCCTAGTCCAATAGTTTCTAAAGTAGGGCTGTGCAATGGCCAGGGGTCATACCTTTACCCTAAAGAATGTATGATTATTCAGCTGGAAGACTGGTAGATGGGTTTCATTCAGTCTTTCCAGCCTGTTTAACCAATTATTGGAATAGTCAACAATACAACTACCTCACTCTCTTCCCTTCCACAAGTGGCTATATATGTGACTGCCCTTGGAATCGACCATTTGTGGAGATTATAAACAACCTAATTCAACCCAAATACCCACAAAAGTTGTGATGACAAAATCTTTCCCTTTCATTTTCCCTTCCATCTCTTAAAACACCCCAGAATCCATGCAGAATTCTACAGCTTCCCCTCATCACAGTGGTGATGAACTCTGCATCCATGACAGTGACATTTCCATTTTAAAAAAGTCAGTTTCTTTCCTTTGGAATGGGGAAATATTCTTCCTCTTTTCAATTTTGTAATGTTAGGAACTGTTCTTTTCTTTTTTGGCATGGTACTGTGTGGAACAAAAAATCCTTGCTCTGTCACTTTATTTGCTTTGTGATTTTAGCAAGTCAGTTAATCTTCCTGGGCATTACTTGCTTCATCCATACAAGAGAAAGTTGCACTTGATGAATTCCAAGGTCTCTTTTGACTTTAAATCTATGATTCATTAATTCTTTCTTTTCTTCCTCTATTTTGCCTTTCTCTAACCTCAGTCTATCCAGATTTGAGGACCAGTTTCATCTTCTGAAGAAAATACTTAAAAATCCCAGGGCTGAGGCAAAAGATACTTTTAGTTATCAAGGTCTTCTTTCTGATGGTCCTGCTCACTTTGTGATTCGTGTTTGTTGTGGTTTTTGACCTAAATACTTTGCTTTATGCTTCTGTGCTTTATCCAGATACCTGTCTGATTGCTGATCTAATGAGTGTGTTGGTGTTGGGATATGTGTGTGTGTGTAATACATGTACAAAATAAGTAAATACAAAGTAATTTCAGGAGGATGAAAACTTTAATAACTGAAGGAGGCAGGAGGGGAAGAAATCAAGAGAAATCAAGAAATGCTTTCTGTGGGTGCTAGATTTTCAGTTGAATGTGGAGGAAGTAGGGGAGAGGAGGCAGAGATGAGGAAGTATATATGTGTCATAACTTTGGTTTTTCTACCTTGTTGTAATCTATATCTCTGATCTAACTCTTCCTTAATATGCCTTATCTTTCAGTTCTTGTTTAGTGTCCTGAAATCTCAACCCCCGACCTTTTCTATTTATCTAATTCTTCTACCCTAATCCTACTCCTATACCTGATAGTTATGTTAAGTTTATCTTATAGATCCATCTATGTGTTTTTATTCAATTAATGAATATTTATTTCTTATAATGTTTAGCACTATGCATTATATATAGTAGGTAGTCAAGAAATATTTTGGTAAATAAATTACTAAATTACTTCACTGAAGTCATGCTCAATGTAGTTCAGATGTGAACTTGGATTTATAAGGTAAGTTCTAGC
Source organism: Antechinus flavipes (assembly GCF_016432865.1). Classification (NCBI taxonomy): domain Eukaryota; kingdom Metazoa; phylum Chordata; class Mammalia; order Dasyuromorphia; family Dasyuridae; genus Antechinus; species Antechinus flavipes. The sequence goes on from NC_067401.1 coordinate 241,917,215, forward strand.
ATATTTTACTATAATGATAGATTTTTGAGAATGAGTCAGTGATGGATTGGATGTCTGTTGTCTAAGAAGCCTAAGTGCAGAGAAACTTATAGCAAGAGAGCTGGCCACTAGATAAAGAACTTTTCTATACATGATAACTTATAAAAACCATCAATAAGGTATGGAAGGATTGCTTTCTGTCCAGTGGCAGCAAGTACTCATATGGATGAACACAGGGATCCTTAGAGTATTGAAGTAATGAAGTACTAATGAATGCCTTTCATTCCTTTAAACTAAGTTTCTTGAATGAATCTGTACTGTGGTTTGAGCAATTAATGAGCTGCTTCTGGACTACATAATACAGTTTTTGTGTAATTTAGAGACCAAGAGGATTTCCCTGAACAATTAGTCTCAGTTCCTTAAACTTTTAACTATTTTAAAAGGTACTCTTTGAGAAAAAAAAAGTATTTAGTGAATGATTTAAGGGAATTTCTTTACCAATATTTTTTCTGAAAGAAACTGTGCATCCAGTTGCCAAAGGGAAGGAAATGACAATTTTTATTTGGCCTCAAATTTCCAATTAGCTTCATTTCATCATCAGACAGTCAATTGGTATTGACCCTACATAAAGCACTTTGTTTTGTTTCTTAAGTAATACAAATGTACTTTTCAAGAGAAATTCAGATAAACAGAATTCTGAACTTAAGAAATTCATGAATTTATTCACAAGCAGCTTCTCTTAGTTACAGAATCTTTGGATCTTGTGGTCATCTTGATCCTGCCAATTTATCCCTGTTTTTCTTGCCAGCTGGAGTACTTGGCTCACTCTTTGACAACTGGTTGATGTTTGAAAATGATCTGACTAAACAGACACCATTTTGATGCTCTCCTAGTCTCTAATGAGAATTACAGCTACTGACTAGGTTCTTGGATTGAGAACATAATGGTTATCAGAAGTATGATCATCTAATTTGTTGGTTATTGACAGATCACACATATACTAGATAACTATATAACAAAGCCAATAAGCTTATGAGCTTCCATTACTGAACAGGAATAGAATTCAAGTCTTTTTAGATATATATCTATGTCTTCCATTCAGGGCTACTGCAATAAGATTTACACTTGTTATTTATTCATTTGTTCATTGATTGCTTTGTATCCTGTAGATGCTTGATAAATGTTTGTGGAACTGAACTGACTACCTATTATGTACAAGGCATTATGGTAGATAATGTGGAGGATAATCAGATTAGTAATCTCAGGGAACTTATAATAAAGTATGTACACAGTTAATTGTAGTATAATAGCTTACATTCCTATAAGTTGAAGTCTGATAACAGAGTTAACCCTGTTTTTCTCATTGGCATGATAGGGTGGGCATGTTTATTTTTTTATTTACAGAAATGACTACAAATCAACCAACAAGTATGTATTAAGTTCCCTGTGTACTAAGCACAATGCTAAACTCTAGAAACATAAAAAAGGATAACTTGTCCCATTATGCCAATGAAAAAAAACAGAGTTAACTCTGTTATCAGTGTATATATATATATAATATATATATATATATACATACTTAGCAGAGCAAAATAGTAAATAATCACATCAAATTTTATTTGCTATGATATAGCATTGTATAATATTGTACAAAGCTGTTCAAAGATTATGTTAAAACTACCATTTGCCTTATATGGTACAAATGAAAAGGTGAAGGACTTTCTTAGGACTGTGAGATTTTAAAGTAGAAAGGTTTTTTGAGAGGACATTTTCATGGGACATTTTTATTGTTTCTTTTTTTTTTTAATTAATAGTATGTTTTCAATTACATGTAAAGATAGTTTTAGTATTCATTTTTGTAAGATTTTGAATTCTAATTTTTTCCTCCTTCCTTTCTTCCTTTCCCCCTCCCCAAGACAGTAAGCAATCTGATATAGATTATACATATACAATAATTTTACACTTATTTCCATATTAGTCATCTTGTGAAAGAAAGAGCAAAACAAAAGGGAAAAATCATAAGAAAGAAAAAAAAGTGAAAATATTATGCTTCGTTCTACAAAATCCATAGTTCTTTCTCTGGATGTAGGTGGCATTTTCCATTCCAAGTCTATCGGAATTGTCTTAAATCAGTATATTATCAAGAAGAGCTAAGTTTGTCATTGTCGATCATCACACAATTTTATTATTACTATATACAATGTTTTCCTGGTTCTGCTTACTTCATTCAGCATCAATTCATGTAAGTCTTTTGAGGTTTTCTGAAATCAGCTTGCTCACCATTTCTTATAGAATAAAAGTATTAAATTACATGCAAATACCACAACTTTTCCAGCTGTTCTCTAATTAACGGACATTCACTCAATTTGCTACCTCAAAAAGAACTGTTACAGAAATTTTTGTGCATGGGTTCTTTTATTTCTTTTTTTATGTCTCTATGATATAGACTCAGTAGAGGCATTCCGGCATCAAAGAGATGCATAGTTCCAAATTGCTCTCCAGAATGGCTGGATAAGTTCACAACTCCACCAACAATTCTTTAATGTCTAATTTTCCCACATTCTTTCCAATATTTATCATCATCTTTTTCTGTCGTCTTAGCCAATCTGCTAGGTGTGAGGTAGAACCTCAGAGTTGTTTTCATTTGCATTTCTCTAATCAGTAGTGATTTAGAGCATTTTTTCATATATCTATACATGGCTTTAATGTATTCATCTTTAAATTGTTTGTTCATATTCTTTGAGTATCCTTTGATCATTTATCAATTGGGGAATGGCTTGTATTCTTATAAATTTGACTCAGTTCTCTGTGTTTTGGAAATGAGGCCTTTTTCAGAAACACTAGCTATAAAAAATGTTTTCCAGCTTTCTGCTTCCATAGGACATTTTTTTTTTTCCCCAATTACATGTGAAGATACTTTTTAACATTCATTTTTACAAAATTTTGAGTTTCAATTTTTTTTTCTCTATTTCTGCCTTACTTCCTGAGATGGTAAGCAATTTGATATAGGTTAAACATATGTGATCATGCAAAGTATATTGCCTTGTTAGATTGTAAAAAAAGATCAAAAAAGAAAAAAAATATGAAAAGAATAAAGTGAAAAATAATATACTTTTATTCATATTCAGATTCCTTCATTTCTTTCTCTAGATGTGGTAATGTCTTTCATTATGAATTAGTTCATGGGACATTTTCAAGGAAATTTTTTGGAGGGAGTTGCTTGATGCTTTTATTTCTACAAATCTTTATTGAGTATATACTCTGTGCAAGATGGTATATTTCTGGACACTGGGAAAAGTATAAAAATAGTTAATCATGCAGATTATGGTCTATTGCTATTTAAAGTAAAGCAGGAAATTGTTATTCATTGATTCATTAATTCCCTTCTGCATTGTAAATGCTTAATATTTATTTGCTTAATTGAGTGTTTATTATGTGCAAAGTGTTAGGTTCTGTTGGGGGGGTAATTATTTTTTATCAACAGGAATATGATAAGTGCAATAGAAAAGTACAAAATGTGATTAAGGAAGGATAATTTTAATGGGGGGGTAGAATCAAGGACAGCTTTATGAAGGAAGTAGCATTTGAGCTGATTCTTGAAGAATGGAAAAGGTTTCAATAGATGTAGAGGGAAGGTAATCATAAGGTATTAAGAATGACATAAGCAAGGACTGAAAAGTGTGAATGGGTGGATATGTACAGAAGACAGTGAGAAATCCAATTTAGCTGTAATGTTGAGTGTATAAAAGAGTAAGACAAGGTAGGGTTGCTCCTGTTTGTGAAGGGTCTTAAGTGGTAGGCTGAGAAATTTGAAATTTAGTCATTCAACAACAAGAAACATTTGAAATGCTTTGAGCAGAAAAGTGACCAATTACATCTATGCAAGAGGAAAATTGAATGATATTGGTTTGGAGTGTGGATTGAAGGAAGGCACAGACCAGAGATAGTAAAGTGGATTGTACAAGTGTCTGGTAATAAGGGGCTTGCCTTAGTGTGGTATTAATGGAAACAGAGAAGAGGGATGGGCTCTGAGAGATATAGGAGAACTAGATCTGACAGATTTTTGGCAACTGAACTATGAAGAAGGAACAAGGAGAGCATTAGGTTTCAAAGATGGCAACTACTTGAATTTGTGGGAAACTAGTGAAATCAGAAGGAAGAACAAGTTTTTTTTTTTTTTTTTTTTTTTCTTTTTTGCTGAGGCAGTTGGGGTTAAGTGATTTGCCCAGGGTTACACAACTAGGAAGTGTTAAGTGTCTGAGACCAGATTTGAACTCAGATCCTCCTGACTTCAGGGCTGGAGCTCTATCCACTGTACCACCTAGCTGGCCCGGGAAGAACAAGTTTTAAGGAAAAAATGATGAATAAGAGAGGGATGTCAAGTTTGCTTTATTTTTAAATTATAAATCACTTTATAGCAAGCATAGACTTTGGAGAGCAAGATGCTGATGATTGAATGTATTGCCTGTACATCTATAATCATGTGATTTGTTAGTTTGGTTATTGATATGGTCAATTATATTTGAATTATTTCTTTCTCTTTGCTTGACCTGATAATTCTGGAACTTAGCTACAATATTCTTTGGAATTTTCATTTTGGAGTCTCTTTCAGAACGTGATTGGTGGGTTCTTTCAATCTATTTTATCGAGCAGCTAGATGGTGCAAGGGATAGAGCACCAGTTCTGGAGTCAGGAGGACCTGAGTTCAAATCTGGCCTCAGACACTTAACACTTACTACTAACTTATGTGTAACTTTGGGCAAGTCAGTTAATCTCAGTTGCCTCTTCCAAAAAAATAATAAAAAAGAAAAGTAGAGAACAATGACTAATTTACCTTCTGTTTCTAAGATATTAGGGCAGTTTTTCTCAATAATTTCTTGAAAGATATTCAGGCTCTTTTTTTCATTATGGCTTTCAAGTAGTCCAATAATTTTTAGATTGTCTTTCCTGGATCAATTTTCCATGTCATTTGTTTTTCCAATGAAGTGTTTTACATTTCTTCTATTTTTTCATTTTTAAAATTTTGTTTGACTGATTCTTGATGTCTCATTGAGTCATTTACTTCCATTTGTCCAGTTCTCATTTTTTATGAATTATTTTCTTCAGTTAATTTTTTTTTTAACCTTCTTTTGCATTTGGCCAATTGTATTTTTAAAGTGGTTGTTTTGTTCAGTGGATTTTCCCCCCATTTTGCCAATTCTGTTTTTTAAGAAGTTGTTTTCTTCAGTATATATTTTTTCCATTTAGCCAAATTTATTTTTTAAGGAGTCATTTTCCTCAATATCTCTTTCCTCTCATATCACCAAATTTATTTTTTAAAGAGTTGTTTTCTTTGGTCAATTTCTGTGCTTTCCTTTCCAAGCTATTGGCTTTCCTCCCAAAACTCTCATAACTCTCCAACATAACTCTAACTTCTTTACCCAATTTTTCTTCTATCTCTCTCTTTTTAGATCCTTTTTTAACTCTTCCAAGAGAACTTTTTGAGTCAAGAGACCAGTTCATATCCTCGTGTGAGACTTCACCTGCAAGCATTTGTCCTCTTATAGTTTGTGTTCTGATCTTCCCTGTTCCCATAATAGCTCTCTATGATCAGAACTCTTTTTGCTTTTTTTCTTTATTTTTAAAGACCTTTTAAAGGTCTGCTCCTGGAACACAGGGAAGATTGTCCTAATCTTCCTCAGCAGGGCAACAGGGGCTTCTTACTAACTGTTCTGGGCCCAGTGATGCTGCAGGCTTTCCCACTGGCCAAGTCCCACCTGTTATGCTTGGGTTTAGGATCTCATAGTTTGCCTTCCATAGTTGTGTGGAAGGTCTCACAGCTAGTCTGTTGATCCACTGGCCTTCTGAACAAGGACAGAGTAGCCAATACTGCTGTATTTTGACTACTATCATCCCCTAGATTCCCTGTGCTTCCCCATGTCAAGTCTTCTTGCATCATATCTGAAATGGGCCATGTTCCCTCCTTGGAGGGATGTCATGTTCTTCTTTGAGAATGAAGGAAAAGCAATAATCTCTGTAATAGTATTATTATGCCTAAAAATGTACATACTTTAATTAAAAATACTTAGTTAAAAAATGCTAACCATTTTCTGAGTCTTTAGCAAATGGTAATTTTTTTTGCTGGTAGAGGTTCTGGTCTTTATGTCAATGACTGCTGACTGATCAGAGTGATAGTTGCTGAAGGTTGGAGTGGCAATTTCTTAAAATAAGACAAAAATGAAATTAATTGACTCCACTTGAATGCATAAAATCTGTTTTGGGGCTATTAATTAGCCTAATTTAAGTATTGTTGTGCCTCAGGTATAGAAAGACCCAAAGAGAAGAAGAGAGATAGGGAAAGGCTGGTTGTTCAAGTAGTCAGAACACACACATCATTTTTCAATTTAGTTCACAGTCATATGGAAGTTTGTGGTATTATTAGAACAATTATAATAGTAATGTCAAAGATCATCATAACAGATATAATGTTAATGAAAATGTTTGAAATATTGTGAGAATTGCCAAAATGTAACAGAGACATATGATATAATCATATGTTTTTGGGAAAATTGCACCTTCAATTTGTAAAAAATGCAGTATCTGCAAAACATAATAAATGAAGTGCAATAAAATGAGGTATGCCTGTAAGTTGTGAAGCAATTGTTGATGTGCTTTGGTAGAAGTTGTTCCTCATCTAAAGTTTCCTATACTAAAAAGAGGGTGATTGGAAATGTAGAAGAGTTTGCTTATAAACCAGCAGAGTTTTCACAGACATAGTGCACTAAACAGGAGTAAGTTGTATTGAAATGTATCAGAATGGGTATACAGAAGGTTAGAAGTAAAGATGGAATTTTGATGAAGGTTATAGGGATGATAGGGATGAAGTAAAATTGGAGATTGGGATGTAGCTTGTGGAATATATAAATGAATGGGAAAGGAGGAAGATAATGGGTAGAAGTTTGTTAGTGGAACAGTTTGAGGGATCTTCTTTTGGATCTAGGATTTCAGTCTGTCAAGACTACTGTTTTCCATTTCTAATAAATAAGATGAAAAAAACTAGCAGATATTCTGAAATTTCTCTTTTAAAAAATACATTGCCATGGAAAATCAACAAAAAGGAAATAGAAAAGAGAGAGCCAAAGTTAAAAAAATTAATTTTTTTAATTAATGAAAATCTATCTTTTCTTTCTCTAATTCACACTTTTCCCTTCTCCCCATTGAGAAAGAAAGAAAAAACAAATCTTCTTTTACAAATATGTAAAGCATATTAAAGCAAAACAGAGTCTCATACTGAACCTGTCAAAAAAAATAGTCTCAACATGGACTCTGGATTTATCTCCTTTTTCTCAGTAGATGGGCAGCATCTTTAATCACAAGCACTCTGTAATCATGGTTTACAGATTACTGTAATCACAGTAAAAACAGTTTGTATCAAACAGGGTTCCAAAGTCTTTCAGAATTTTTTGTCTTTATAATATTATTGTTTTTGTATACCTTTTCTCCTACTTTTTCTCACTTTACTTAACATCAGTTCATATAGTCTTCCTAGATTTCTCTGAAACTACCTTATTCCTCATTTCTAATGGCACTATAACGTTTTGGTTACATTCATATACTATAATTTGTTTAGCCATTCTTTGATTGATGAGTACCCCCCCCCCCCCCCAGTTTCCATTTTTTTTTTTTTTTTGCTATCACAAACAGAGCTACTTTAAATATGTATATATTAGTTCTTATTCTTAAAAGCAGAGCAGTTTTTATTTATTTGAGACTGGCATATTTTGGGATTTTGGCTTGTGTTTATTTTTATAGGTAATCTGGGACTTAACCAAATGAATTTGGTTTTATTTGGTTTTGATTAACCAAATGATTTAGCTTTGTTTGTAAGCCATGTTTAAAAAGTTTGTAACTAAAACCAAAAATAAGAGAGCGCTATTGAGAAAAATAAATGTTTATTTAACATGTTATTCAGATTGATTTTTTTTTTCTTTTTGTTTCCTACTTAGGTTCATTTGAGACTCTTGTTCTTCCAGCAGTAAGTATATGTTCTCTGTTGTATTCCAAATGGTTATAATTTGGAAATGTGTTTTTTTGTCTTTTTCACTAAATTAACTTATCTTCAGCATTTGTTTTTATGCTGCCCAGAATTCAGATAACTTATAAATTACATTTCCCTGGGGACATTGGATTAAATTTCTATTGTCATAACAGAGATTTCCATCCCTTAGCCTGAGGGAATTATAGTGTTCCAGAAAATAATTGTGTCATTCAGTCTCCTACTTGATTTGTATTTTGTGACATATTTATAAATAGAAAATTTACTTACCAGTCAGATTGGTCTAGTAGAAAGAACACTAAGTTTAGAGTGTGTATTTATATCTATATCTATGCGCTTCAGTCCTAGCTCTTTTGTTAGTTAGCTAATGACTTTGAGTGAGTTGTACCAATGCATCTCAATATTCTTCAGCTGTTAAGTGAGGATAATGATATCTCCCTACCGCTAAAATCCATGCTATTTTCTGCTAGTTAGCAATTTATTTACCTTCTTTAATCTTCTTTAGTTTCCTCCCCTCAAATTTGTGGAATAATAATAATAATGATGATGATGATGATGATGATACTTCCTAAGTTGTGTGGGGAAAGTGATTTGCAAATATTAGAGTAGTATAACAGCAATATACTTAAAATAAAATCTACTGTATGCAGAGTCTTGAGCTAGAAACTTGAGGGAGACATGAAGATTAGTTAAGCCTTAGTCTCTGACCTCCTGAATTTTAAAATCTAGAAGGGGCTAAGATACCAACAGGCAGAGAATATTGTACAATTGCATTTGATTGTTATAAAATGAAGGGCTACAATCATACCTGAAATTTGCTTAAGATTACCAAAATGTATTAATACATTATTTTTTGATCTTGTTGTGAGAGTTCCAGCCTCCAACCTCAAGCTTCAATAGGTCTGAGAAGAGTCTCAAGTAGAGAGCAAGACTGTGGGTCAGATTGAGTGCAATCATGTAAATAAAGAACCAACTAGGGAGAAAAGATTTTATTAACTCTAGGGAAATCTCCAATAAGATTTCCACCAGGTTTTAGGAACTTAGGGTTCCTTCCATGAGCTAGATGTATAGTAATTGTGACATTCAGTGACAGTAAAAAGGAGGGAAAATGTGTAAATCTTGATGGTCATAGGAGTTGCTAAAGGTCAAATGTATTCCTATTGGTTAATGTATTTTCTTTGTGACCAGCGTTATAATCAGTGGTCATACTGTGATAAAATCTTCTCCTGAAATAATGGACAGATGACAGTTATTTCAATGACCACGGAGGCAATTGAAGCAAGCTCTGTGGAATGCTTAAAGCTTGGTCAGGCATTGAAGATACCAACATTATCCACTGTGTCCCAGGTCATTGCCAGTCATCTTGACTTTTGTCCTGTCAGTGGACTTCGATGACTCTGTATGACATTGTTAGATTGATGACTTTTTGCAACTCTGTCTCACTAAAATGCAGTTCATGCACAAGTCATGCTATCACCCTTGATGTCACTGGGACATTTCTAAAATGAAAAATCTTCATTAGATGATATTGTTTCATAAGGAAATCTCTAAGATGATGAGAGATCTTTTAAAAATAGAATAATCCTTTTTTTCAAATGAAATTGTTTCTTCAACTGGCAAAAATCTACTATTTCTCCCCCCCCCCAACCCCCGCATTGAGTTCAAAAGAAAAACAAAAAAAAGTTGTAAACATTTTTATTTAAATAGAATACATTTCTACATTGGTTGTCTTTTATATATATATATTTGTGTGTGTGTGTGTGTGTGTGTGTGTGTGTATGTGTGTGTGCATGCGTGCGTGTGTGTGTGAGAGAGAGAGAGAAAGAAAGAGAATGGATATATGTATGTTGCATTCTACACTTTGAGACTTTAATTTTTCGATTAGGAAATGGGTAGCATGTTTTCATATTGACCATTTAGTGATGTCCATGTGTAGAGCCAGTCACTTTTGTATTGAGGAAAAAGTATTTTCTATGACCAATGAATTGCCTTGATAAAATTCTTATTTGTCTCTGCCTTTTTTCATTTTATATTCCAAGGTCAAGCTTGCTTGTTATTTTAATTATCATTTGATTTCCTCCTTTAGTATTCCAATCCTCTGTGATGAAAGAAGCATCTTTTTTTTTTTTTTTTTTTTTTTTTTTTTGGGGTGTCATTTTTAGAAGATGTTGTAGGTCTTCATAGAGTTGAGCATTTTTGGCCTCTTCAGCATCAGTGGTTAGAGTAGAGAGTTGTATGAATATGTTGTTTAATGGTTTTCCTTAGATTTGAACAGATACCATTCTGTCATTCTTGAGTTTAAAGGTTTCCATATAAGATTGAATTTTCAGGATCAGACTTTTCTTTGTTACCAGACATACCCACAATGGAGCATTCTTTCAGCTTTGGCCTAGCCGTATTATTCTTTCTGAAACTATTTGTATTTGTCCTCTGCTTTTCCCTGTTCGTGTGTCAGGCACCTTCTGAGCTGAGAGGTTCATCTTCAGTGTCATATTCTTTATTATTTTAATACTGCCCATATGTTTTCTTGGCAAAGATATTGGAGTAGTTTGTAATTTTCTTCTCCAGTCATCTGAACTTTCTACTAACAAATAACCTCCAAGCTAGTTCTGCAGAAACATCAAGTGGGAAGAAGTACCATTTAATTTCTCTTGTTTAAGTCTCTAATTTATGGAGAAGTCGTTGTCCTATTTTGGTAGGACTTCTTCACTGAAGAATTCCATATACTAATAAAATCACAGTTCCAATCTTTATCCCTTTATTTTTTAAAACATTGCATTGGATTTTAAAGGTATTTTTGCATTTTGATAATGTTTTCTCTGATGTAGGCAATTATGATAATTTTACATTAAATGGAATTGATGAAAGCATACTATTGAATAGAACTATAGAAAACTATCTCTGATCTTTATTTCTACTTTTGATATGCTAGAGTTCTCTTTGCTTGTACTATTTTGTTTGAAGGAACACAAAAATTGAAAGCTTAGTGCTATTTTATACCAATTGTTTGTAATTTATCTTTCTCTTTTTTTTCCTTTGGGGAAAATAAAACAAGTAGCCGTAATTTAAATGAATTTAATTAAAGGTATCTGAGGGCTGAAATATTAATTGAGAAGATGAAAGTATGAGATATTTGCTCCTTAATAATGATGGTTTCTGGCATTATTCTGTATTTTCATGTTTCATTACAATCAGACTCATTTTGAGACTGCCATGAAAGGATTAGGTTGATAGCTAGCAGAAATGGGATGGAATCCATAGAAATTCAGAGTCAGTGCTGTAGAACTTAATTATTTTGTTAGTTCATTAACAAATGACTAAACAGTTTATGCAGTTCTGGAGTCATGGAATTTAAACAGAGCTTATCTTTTAATAAGGAAAATATTGTGTATTTCAGAGGAGAAAAAGAAAAGGTGAAAGATAGGTTCTTCTTATAAGCATACGATCAAATGCTCTGCAAAACTGCCTGACACTGAATAATTGAATTTTTCAAACCAAAAAAGATATGATAAGGGGAATTGATGAAAAAACCATATATGAGGGTTTTTTTTTAATTAAAGCTTTTTATTTACAAAACATATGCATGGGTAATTTTTCAACACTGACCCTAGGAAAACTTTTTGTCCCAAATTTTTCCCTCCTCCTCATCCCCTTCCCTAACTGGCAGGTAGTCCAATACATATTAGATATGTTAAACTATTTGCTAAATCCAATATATGTATACATATTTATACAGTTATCTTGCTGCACAAGAAAAATTGGATCTAGGGAAAAAAAAAACTTGAGAAAAAAAACAAAATGCAAGCAAACAACAACAGAGAGAGTGAGAATTCTATGTTGTGGTCCACACTCAGTTCTCATGGTCCACTCTCTCCTCTCTCTGAATGTAGATAGCTCTTTTCATCACTGAACAAGTGACACTGGTTTGAATCATCTCCTTATTGAAGAGAGAGATGTTCATCAGAATTGATCATTGTATAGTTTTGTTGTTACCATGTATAATGATCTCCTGGTTCTACTTATTTTACTTAGCATCACTTCATGTATGATGTTTGAAATTGTCCTGCTGATCGTTTCTTACAGAACAATAATATTCAATAGCATTCATATATCATAATTTATTCAGCCATTTTCCAATTGATGCAGTTTTTGTTAAGGATTAATAAATTCTTGGAATTGAAAATGACAAAGTAACAGCTGCTTTAAGCTAGAGAGCATTTGCATGCATTTGTCTAGGAGTTCTAATGGGATGAGTACAAAAGAAGAAATAAGAGAATAAGTAAAAGAGCAAACGAACAATTGCAATTAGGAATTTAGAGTTGTCTCAGGTGAAGGAGGTTTTTAAAGCTTGAAATTATTTCTGTTAACATTTACAATATATTTCTAAACATTAATTGAATTTCTTCCCCAAATCTGGTATATGTAAAATTAGTATACATTATACTTGGTGTTATTTTTTAGCATACACATGTATGTGTTTTTCCTTTATTTAAAAAAAAAATTACAATTTTTAATTTTGATTTGAGAAAATCTTCACAAACATGAATATTTTCATACACAAAGGATACAAAATAGGTTGCATAGGAAATTATTTATCTATCATATACAACTTAGAGGTATGTCTCATAATTAGACTAAAATATGTAGCTAATGTTCTGTTCTTTTTTATGATTAAACAACTTCTGAATTAAAAAAGAATACTTAACTTGGTCTGATCTTATAACACTGATCTGCTTTTTTTTTTTCCTTCTAGCTACCCTTGAATAGCGTGAATGAATTGTATGAATTATATATCACTGGACATGCGCAGGGTCAGACTTTGTTTTCTGATAAAACCCACTTGATCTTTGAGACCAAGAGATTATCTGTCTTCATTCAAACAGACAAGTTCCTTTACAAACCAAATCAAGAGGTGAAATTCCGTGTTGTCACTCTCTACTCTGACCTCAAGCCATATAAATCTTCTGCAGACATTCTAATTAAGGTAAGCACCAGTTAGAAACATAGCCATAAGCTCCAGCCCTTGGCTTTGTATTTGAAGGGAAACTATTAATAAAATGAGAAAAGTGGGAGGAGTATTGGACTTAGACTCAGGAGTACTGAGGTCAAATCTCAGTTCTTAATGCTTGATTTTGAAAGTCACATATTTTCTAAATCTCATTTGACTCATCTCTATCTCCTAAGTTCTTAAGAAGAAAAGTCTTTGTAAGCCTTAAAGCATGTAGAAATGGAGCTTATTATTTTTAACAGTGGGATGTTTAGTTTTGTTTCCTTTTTGTTCAACTTTCTGAGAACCAAGTAAAGTCAACTTGTCATTGTCAAGTGTTTATGAATTACCCACTATGTGATAGGCCCTGGGCTAATCACTAGAAATATAAAGAAAAGCAAAAATCAGTCTTTACCCTCAAACAACTTCAGAGTCTAATGGGGAATACAACTGTATACAAACAAAATATAGAGAGGATGGTTGTCCTTTGTTCCTGAAGAGGACCAAAATCACATCACTGTGTTGGGGTAAAGGTACATTAGTGTATTTGATTGTGGATGATCAGACCAATATGAGCTCAAAAGGCTGTGTCACAAATTGGCACAAATAGTCCACATGATCATTTGGAGTAAAGATATCCCTAAATGTGCTCATTTTATGATTTCTTTGAGCTATTTCAATTCTCCTTTGCTCATAGAGCACAGTGCCTTATTTGATGTAAGCATGAGACCTTGAAAGTATCCTTGAAAGTTGGTGGGATTATCTTAGGGTAAAGCCCTAGAATAATAAAGGGTCAGGAAGGGCTTCTTGTTGAAGATGAGACTCAGAATCTTATAGTTGGAAGGGGTCTTAAAAGTTGTCTAATCCAAGTTCCCTCAGTGCAAGCTTTGCTTGTCATAGAAAGATCAGCATTAGAGAGGCATTTTCATTATCTGTAGGGGTCTTGATTATACAGCTGGAGTCTAGCCTAGCTTTCACTGCAATTTCCTTTGACATCTTTGTTTTCCCTTTATAAGATAAAGAGACATCTGCTGACCTTGTAGAATACTTCTTATGACTAATACTACATGGAAGGCAAATGTATCTCTTTCAGACATTCACTGTTGTTGTTTCTGTTATTGTTTCAGTTAATAGTTCTCTGAATTTATGGTAATGTTTCATAACACATTGTTTGTAATGGAGGTTTAATACCACCATCAGTATTTCCATATTGAGTTTTGCAGTCCAAACAGTTTAGGAATGATAAAAGTACTAAAAAAATTTTAAATTAGAAAAGGTTTTTAATAGTATTTTATATTCCTGAATATATGCAAAGATGGTTTTTAACATTTACCTTTGCAAAGCCTTGTATTCCACATTTTTCTCTCCCCCCCACTAAGAGAACAAGCAAGCAAGCAATCCAATATAAATTAAATATGTAGTTCTTCTAAGTATATTTCTGTATTCATCATAATGTACAAGAAAAATCAGATCAAAAGGGAAAAAAAGACAAGAAAGAAAAATACCAAGCAAACAAATAACATAAAAAGGTGAAAATACTATGCTTTGATCCCTATTCGGTCTCCATAGTTCTCTCTCTGGATGCAGATGGTATTTTTCATCACAAGCCTATTGGAACTGAATTATCTCACTGTTGAAAAGAGCCAAGTTGATCATCACATAATCTTGTTTTTATTGTGTACAGTGTTCCTTGGTTGCTCACTTCACTTAGCATCAGTTCACATAAGTCTTTCTAAGCTTTTCTGAAATCAAGCAGTGTAGGGGTGCTCATGGTTTCTTAAAGAACAATAATATTCCATTACATTCATATGCAATAACGTATTCAATCATTTTCCAATTGATGAGCATCCATTTCAATTAGAAGTATTTCTTTTGTGTCCATTTTGGTAGATGATTCTGTAGTACATATCTTAAGAATATTAAAGGAAAGATTGAACAAGGAGGTAGGAGAAAGCTATGAATCAAGAGGTAATGGGAAAAATGAAATGTGGTTGTCTAGACATAGCTGGAGGTGAGACAACAAAGAGGAAAAAGTGAGATTTTCTTTCAAAACATGACAGGTGACTGATATTCTATGTAGATAATAGTCTGGTGTAAAGGAAAGTTCTGAGAGTGTTGGAGAATGTCACTTGTTCAATCATTTCAGTTTTATATGTTTTTTTGTGATCTCATTTTGGAGTTTTGTTGATCAAGATACTGGAGTGTTTTTCAACTTTTTATTCCAGCTGATTTTACAGATAAGGAATCTTAGGCAAAGAAGGTTAAATTATTTGCTGAAGGTCACGTAGTTTAAGGCTGGATTTGAATTTGTGAAGATGAATCTTCCTGATTCCAAATTCAGTGCTCTATCTATGCATTACTTAACTGCTTTGCAATGTCTATAGCCATCAAATAAATAACGAGGTAGTCCAGCAGATAGAGTACTAGGCATGAACTTAGAAACCTATAAATTCAAATTTAGCCAGTCACTTATTAGCTGTATGACCTTTGGAACATCATTTAACCTTTCTCTGCCTCAGTTTCATCAACTGTAAAATAAGTAAATAATAGGACTTGCTCTCCCAGAGTTATCATGAGAACCAAATGAAATAATATTTGTAAAGCACTCAGTCTAGTGCTTGGCAGTAGTAGGAATTTGTTATATGCTGGTTTCTTCCCCCTTTACAACAGAAGATGCAAATTATTGTTCTCTTCTCTCTTCCCAAAAGTGGTTTTTGTCATCTTTAAAATAAGTGATATGTCAAATTTTTTTTTAAATTATAGGACCCCAAGTTAAATTTAATCCAACAGTGGTCAGATGAAGAAGGTAACCTTGGAGTTATTTCTAAAACATTTCAATTAACTTCAAATCCAATACTTGGCTATTGGTCTATTCAAGCACGAGTGAATGTAAGTACAATTTTAACCTTTTTGAAGAAACATATCTAAGGATTTAAATGTATTTGGAAGGGAAAAATGTCCCAAACCATTATCTGTGATGCCAAGCTTTTCATTTATAAGAAGGAACAGAAACAAAGAAAATAAGGTATAAAAACAGCTAGAAAATTTGAGATGTTTCACTTATTAATTAATAAATCTGGTCAAATCATCATTATATCTTCTATTTATATATTGTTTTACAATAATTCTGGAGACCAGTAAAGTGAGGACTGAGCAATCTCTACTTATATGATTTCTACTTATATGATAACATACAACAGTTGAGGAACTGAGAATATATGGCTATAATTTGAGAAGTTTTGGATTTTATTATGGCTTTTATTTATTGTACATTTATATATTTATTTATTGTGCTATTATAATCTTGTTATTATAGTTTTGCTATCTTAAAAAATCAATTATCTGTAAAGCAATATTCATAATTCAATTCTACTAACATTAACTATCTACTGAGAGCTGTGTTGTAGTATGTTGGGCACTGGATAAGATAAAACTATTTACCATACTTACCCAAACTATAACTACTCCCAAACTCAAAGTTTTAGAAGGTATAATAGAATCATTGAATTTAGATCTGGAAGGCATCTTTAGAATCATATATTCCAACTTTCTAATTTTTTTAGATGAGGAAACTGAGGCCCACAGAGGTTATATATGTAAGTAATGAGTGACATAGATTCAAATCCTGAACCTTGGTATAAAGGAAAGAGCACTTAATTTGGAATTAGAGAATCTTGGTTCAAATCTTGTTCTTCTGCTTACTACCTATGTAATTCTGGACAAGTCACTTTGCTTACTTAGGTCTCACTTTCCTCATGTGTAAAAGAGAGAGTTGGGCCATATGACCTCTGAGATCTCTTCCAGTTAAAATCTGTGACTTTTGTGCCTTCAGGCAGCTAGCTGGATGGCACAGTGGATAGAATGTGGGCATAGACTGAGGAATACCTAAGTTTCATTCTGGCCCCACTTATTTGCTGAACCTTTCTAATGACTATGGCCAATTCACTTCACTTCTGCTTTCTTTAGTTTCCTAATTTTTAAAATGGGGAAAATAATAGCAGCTTCAGGGTTGTTGTGAGAAACAAACGAGATAATATTTGTATATTTCTGAGCACAGTGCTTGGGATTTAGTAGGTGCTTAATTCATGCTTATTTCTTTCCCACACTGTCCCATTTCATTCTTGCCTTCTTAATTTCAGAGGTGATTTAGTCCAATTGTAATCTGGGCAGAAATCTCTTCTATACTGCCCTTGGGAAGTGATCATTTAGTTTTACCCTGAATACTACTTGTAAGAGGGAAGCCATTACTTCCTGAAACAGTCCATATTACTTTGGATAGATCTAACTGTTAGGAAGTTTTTCCTCATATTGAACTAAATATTCATCTATTTAGCTTCTGCACATTGCTCTTGCCTCGTTCTTCTTGGATATGATCAGAACAAGTTCAGTTCCTTTTTTCATATTCAAATCTTTAAGATATTTGAAGATAAACATGTCCTCTTTTTGTATTCTTTTCCACACACTAAAAGTCCCTAATTCCTTCTATCATCTTTATATGGCATAGTCTGTAGACCTCTCAGCATACTGGCTGCTCCTTTCTGAGCTTGCTTCTCCTTGCTAATGGCCTTTCAAAAATGCAGGATTTAGAACTGAACTCAGTATTTTGGTTGGGATATGGACAGAACAGAATAGCATGGAATTATTATCCTCTTCCTTCTGAACACTGTGCCTCTCTTTTTCCATGTAATTTAGGTTACATTCACTTTCTTGACTATTTTGTCATATTGTTGA
Source organism: Antechinus flavipes (assembly GCF_016432865.1). Classification (NCBI taxonomy): domain Eukaryota; kingdom Metazoa; phylum Chordata; class Mammalia; order Dasyuromorphia; family Dasyuridae; genus Antechinus; species Antechinus flavipes. Next base: position 241,934,947 of record NC_067401.1, read on the forward strand.
ATTCTAGCTTATTGATCTCAATTCTGTTTTCTATTGTATTAGTTATTCCTTCCAGTTTTGTGTTATTTGCAAATTTGACAAGTATTCCATCAATACTTACATCAGAATCTTTATTAAAAATATTGAGTAGCACAGCACCATGAACAGATACTAGGGCACTCAAATAAATGAAGACTTCCTTTATATTGGCACAGATTCATTAATGAACATTTTTGGAGTTTGTTCATTCAATAAGTTCTGAAGCTACCTAATTATTATTTTCTATATTTTATTTTTACAAAGATAACATGAAAGACTTGTTATATATTTGCTGAAATTTAGATATATTCTACTTATGACATTTATTTCATCTACCAGTCTAGTTGTCCTGTGAACAAAGAATGTTAAATTATTTGATGTGACTTGTTCTTGATGAAGGTATGCTTATTGCTCTTTGTGACCTGTTGATGTAGTTTCATCATAGTTTGTCCAATTCTCTTCATAATTCAATTTGGAGTTTTCTTGGCAAAGACATTGAAGCTGCTTGTCATTTTCCTTTGCAACTCATTTTAAAGATGAAGAAACTGAGGCAAATAGTGTTAAGTGATTTGCCTAGAGAAACACAATTAATATGTGTCTGAAGCCAGATTTTTAACTCGAGGAATCCTCCTGACTCCAGGCACACTATCCAATGCATCACCAAACTGTCCCCTTAGTGACAGTTACTTCTCTTTCCCAAACTTTCCCTTTAGTAACATATATATATACACACACATATATATTAATTTTATTAAAGCTTTTTATTTACAAAACATATGGATAGATAATTTTTCAACATTGACCCTTACAAAATTTCCCTTCCAAATTTTCCCTTCCTTCTCTCAAGCCCCTCCCCTAGATGGCAGGTAGTCTAATACATGTTAAATATGTTAACATATATGTTAAATCCAATATATGTATACATATTTATACAGTTATCTTGCTGCAGAAGAAAAATTGGGTCAAGAAGGAAAAAAAAAAACCCGAGGAAGAAAAGAAAATGCAAACAAACATCAACAGAAAGAGTGAAAATGCTTTATTGTGATCGATCAATACTCAGTTCCCACAGTCTTTTCTTTGGGTGTAGGTGGCTCTCTTCATCATTGAACAATTGGAACTGGTTTGAACCATCTCATTGTTGAAGAGAGCCACGTCCATCAGAATTGATCATTGTATATAGTCTTGTTGCCGTGTATGATGATCACCTGATTCTGCTCATTTCACTTAGTATCAGTTCATGTAAGTCTCTCCAGACCTCTGTGAAATCATTCTGCTGATCGTTTCTTACAGAACAATAATATTCCATAACGTTCATATACCACAATTTATTCAGCCATTCTCCAATTGATGGGCATCCATTCAGTTTCCAGTTTCTAGTTATTGCAAAAAGGGCTGCCACAAACATTTTTGCACATGTGGGTCCCTTTTCCTCCTTTAAGATCTCTCTGGGATATAAGCCCATTAGTAACACTGCTGGATCAAAGGGTATGCACATTTTGACAACTTTTTGAGCATAGTTCCAAATTGCTCTCTAGAATGGTTGGATTTGTTCACAACTCCACCAACATTGCATCAGTGTCCCAGTTTTCCCACACCCCCTCCAACATTCATCATTAATTATCTTTTCCTGTCATCTTAGCCAATCTGACAAGTGTGTAGTGGTATCTCAGAGGTGTCTTAATTTGCATTTCTTTGATCAATAGTGATTTGGAATACCTTTTCATATGACTAGAAATAGTTTCAATTTCTTCATCTGAAAATTGTCTCTTACTCTGAGATACCACTACACACCTGTCAGATTGGCTAAGATGACAGGAAAAAATAATGATGAATATTGGAGGGGATGCGGGAAAACTGGGACACTAATGCATTGTTGGTGGAGTTGTGAACGAATCTAACCATTCTGGAGAGCAATCTGGAATTATGCCCAAAAAATTATCAAATTGTGCATACCCTTTGATCCAGCAGTGTTTCTACTGGGCTTATATCCCAAAGAAATACTAAAGAAGGGAAAGGGACCTGTATGTGCCAAAATGTTTGTAGCAGCCCTATTTGTAGTGGCTAGAAACTGGAAAATGAATGGATGCCCATCAATTGGAGAATGGCTGGGTAAATTGTGGTATATGAATGTTATGGAATATTATTGTTCTGTAAGAAATGACCAGCAGGATGAATACAGAGAGGACTGGCGAGACTTACATGAACTGATGCTAAGTGAAATGAGCAGAACCAGGAGATCATTATACACTTCGACAACGATATTGTATGAGGACATATTTTGATGGAAGTGGATTTCTTTGACAAAGAGACCTAACTGAGTTTCAATTGATAAATGACAGACAAAAGCAGCTACACCCAAAGAAAGAACACTGGGAAACGAATGTGAACTATCTGCATTTTTGTTTTTCTTCCCGGGTTATTTATACCTTCTGAATCCAATTCTCCCTGTGCAACAAGAGAACTGTTCGGTTCTGCAAACATATATTGTATCTAGGATATACTGCAACATATCCAACATATAAAGGACTGCTTGCCATCTAGGGAAGGGGGTGGAGGGAGGGAGGGGAAAAAAATTGGAACAGAAACGAGTGCAAAGGATAATGTTGTAAAAAAAAAAAATTACCCTGGCATGGATTCTGTCAATATAAAGTAATTATTAAATAAAAATTAAAAAAAAAAAAAGAGTAACTGGAGTTTATCAAAGTTTTCAAAAAAAAAAAAAAAGAAAATTGTCTCTTCATATTCTTTGACCATTTATCAATTGGAGTATGGCTTGAATTCTTATAAATTTGAGTCAATTCTCTATATATTTTAGAAATGAGGCCTTTATCAGAACCTTTGAATGTAAAAATGTTTTCCCAGTTTATTACTTCCCTTCTAATCTTGTCTGCATTAGTTTTGTTCCTTTAGAAATATTTTCTAGAATTTCACCACTTAAGCTAAATGGCTTGCAATTTAAATATTCCTTCTGAATCTTTCTGAGACTATTCTGTTCCTTTTAGAAAAAATTAGAAAAAAATAACATTTGTCTATTCAGTCCTTTAGTCCTACTTTTATTCTCCACAGTTTTTCAAAGATCATTATTGACAGTGCTCACTAATTATATCTGATAGTTCTTTCATTTCTCTGGGAGATAGGTTATCTGGTTTTTGTGACTTAAATTTTTTCGAGTCAATTGAATACTTTTTTTTTTTTTTTTTTTAGGTTTCAATCTGTTAATCATTTTATTTAAGCCTTTCTTGGCAAAAGATCATTTTCCTTGTTAGGGAAAAGAGAGATAAAATAAAACCTGTATAGCTTATTTCCTCTTAGCTTATTCCCTTATCCTTGGTCTCTCTGCAACAAGTTTCTCCCCACCCGAATTCTCTTCTATTCAACTTCCAAAATGATTCTCCTAAATGTGTAGACTTAATCTCTCCCCTGATTCAGTTAATTCCAATGACATCATATTACCTACAGGATTAAAAATAAAATACTCAGTTTGATATTCAGAACCCTTCCTAAACGTGCCCTTTCTTTTTAAAAAAAGTCTTTTAAGCTAACATCTTTAACAGGTCTCAGTTTGACTAAGGCAACACCCAATCAATTATTTATTTAATATTTTGTTTTTCCATAGTGACATGTAAAAACAATTTTTAGTATTATTTAAAAAACTTTGAGTTCCAGCTTTTCTTCCTTCCTCCCTCTCTCCCTGCCCGCATTGAGAAGACAAGTAATTTGATATAGGTTATATCTGTGCAGTCATGCAAAATACTTCCAAAAGTAATACTGTAGAAAAAAAATAGACCCCACCCCCCAAAAAACCCTCAAAAAAAGTGAAAAAATATGCTTCTGTATTCAGACACTATCAATTTTTTATCTTTCTTGGTGTCATAAAGTACTACTTCAATTCAATTCACGAGTCAACATGTTATGGAGACTGTGCATTAAAAAAAAAAAAGACCACAACCTAACATTATAACTTAGAATTTAAAGCCAGTTATTGGGAAAGTACTTGTAACCTGGCAGGATTTGTGACAAATCATTAAGAAATATGTGAGAACACCATAGAGTGAATTGAGCCAGAATAATAATAATATCCACTATATAATAGAATGATGTTGGTTTAATAATTAGCTATGTCCCCTTTAAGCACTAACTAGTGTTAGCATAGGGTTAAACATTCTTTGTAAGTGTATGATAATTTTTGTCAGCTGGTCTGGCCTTAAATTTTAAAATAGTGGTCATGATTCTAACTATCATAATAGTTAGTGTTTGCCTTGACTGTTGCTGATATTTCAGGAGCTAGATTGAAGAATGAATAAAAAAGTGTTTAGTATTTTCTATGCATCAAATTCAATAAAAATGCAAAATGTTAATACAAAATTAAAGAGTTCCTTTCCTAATGGAGCTCATATTTAAATTTTTTCCCCCAAATACATAACAACAAATTATCAGATCAAGAAGGTATATATATCAGTAGAAGAAATTATATTCATGAATGTCCATTTTTCTTTTCTTCCTTGTAAATTGTTTTTTGGTTCTCTGCTGTGCACCTTAGTAACTTTATTCCTTTTCCCCCCTTTTCATCTCCGCCCATGCTGAAGCAAGCCACAGTTAAGAAAAGATACATTTATGTATACATGTGTAGATATATACATACATACACTCCCACAGACCCCCACAAACTCTACATATATATATATATACACACATATCTTTCCTATACCTGCTGCCTCTTTAATAAAATTTTGTTCCCTATTTTGCCTTTTATTACTTAACCTCTCCCCACCCAAGGATCCCTCCCTTGTCTCATTCCCTTACTCTTTACTTTCCCATCTGCTCATCTCTCCCCATTTATTTCTTTATAGATTTTGGAGGGTGCTATATCTTTCATGGTATATATGTATTGTTGCCTATCGGTGGAGCTTACATTCTAATAGTAGAAAAAAGCAAATATAGTTGAGTGGTAGCCAGAAAAGAGTATTTCGGCTTGGAAAGTTCTTTGAAAAGGATCTATTCAAGAGAAAAACAAGGGAGGAGGGAAAAGTCTTATGCACACACCATCATTTTTCTTTCTGTTTCTTTTACCTTTCTCTTTTTCATGGATGGATAGCTTGAGAGTTAGTGTGAATTTAGCCCATGTGATTAGATTGTTTGGAGGGGGGAAGTGAAGGGTAGAGTGCCAAGTCTGGAGTCAGTAATACTACGTACAGTATAATAGAGTGGTATTGGTCAAATAATTAGCTGTGTCCCCTTTAAACATTATTAGTGTTAACATGGGGTTAAACATTTTTTGTAAATGCAAATTCTAATATCATCTCAGATGCTTGCTAGTTGTGTGACTCTGGGTAAATCACTTAACATTATTTATCTCAGTTTCCTCATCTGTAAAAGGAAAAAGGAAATAGCAAACCACTTTAGTATCTTTAACAAGAAAATTGACTAAAACAAGACTGAATAATAACAATAATAATAATGATTCATTAATAGCAGACTGAAAAGGAAAATACAAACTCTTTCCTCCAGAGAATAGGCTGAGGTTATATTCAGTCAAGACTGGCCAAGATTGTTTAATGTTTAGTTGTAAAAAATTCATCTTTATCATGATTTTAAAATTGTATTTTACCAAAATTTAGTAGTGCGGGTATGACATAAGTTTCAGTCTTCCTTTAGTGTCATTGCTTTGATATTCTAAGAAAAAACCCATCCATCTATGTAAATACATTAATTTGTTGAATAATATCTGCCCAGTAGGATCATAAACTTAGGGTTGGAAGAGACCTTAGAGGTCATTTCATTTTATAAATGAGAAAGTTTTTGACCCAGAAAAGTAAAACAAGTAACTCAGAATTACATGACAAAAAGTGGCAGAATTAGATTTGAATTCAGGATAAAGACCTATGACTTTGAATTTTGTACTTTATCACTTTAGGCATTATGAGGGAGTTAAAAGATGTATAAGAAGTGTCCTTTGTTCAGGAGTTTTCAATCTTATTATTTCTTTGGTGAAATTCTCAAGAGAATAAGATAAAAACTTAGCTTTTGGTAAATTCCTTCCCTCATATTCTTGGTAATTTTTTTGTCTTTTTTTGCTATTAAATAGCAGAAGATCAGAATAGATACTTTTCAAAAGTGTGTATGTGTGTCTATATATGTCTCTGTGTATTTTAAGACTACCTCTTTATCCTCCCTCGCTAAAAATGTAGCAGCTGCTTATAGAGTCCATCCCATTGCTGATGGTCCTGGAATATTTTATTTGCTCTCTTTAGGCTGGTTCATTCCTCTTAGTCTCCCTGATTCTGTCCTGTATGTATTGTCTAGGACCAGATATGTGCATTTAGAGAATGAACAAATGAAAAAGCAAATGCCAGGAAGTTTTTTTTTTTTTTTTTAAATTAAGGGATATTTCCTTCTTATGAAAATTTCAGTAGATTTATGAGTAATGGTTAGTGTGGCTTAGTGGCCTTTCCACAGTTCTCATAATTTTATTTTAAATTTCTTATTCCATTATCTTTTCTCCATTCCCATGGGGATGGGGAGCAAGAGAAAGAAAGGGAAGGGAAAGAAGGGGAAAAGGTGAGAGAGACACAAAGAAAGGAAGAAAATTGGAAAGAGAGCAACACACACAGAGAGAGAGAGAGAGACAGACAGACAGGTGTACACACACACATACACACACATGCACAGAGACAGAGAAAATGAATATATTCATAGAAAAGGTAGGACCTGAAGAATGGATTAGATTGTCCATTTACTACTGTGACTTTAAAAAAAGTCTGGAACCAGGATTTTAATTTATTGTAGAGAACTCTTTCTATAAAAAAGAAATCAAAACCTTTCCATTCATTAAGATTTGATAATACTCCTGGAATTTATAGTGTTAGAGAGTCTCCTAGAGCAATGAAGAGTTAAATAAATTTTTCATTGTCACATAGTATGTATCAGAGACAGGATTTCAACCCAGGTTTTCCTGACTTCAGAGTGCCTGTCATCTATGTCACACTCCTGTTCCTTGCATGCATTTGATCTGCTAAGTGTGACTTGATTGTTTGGCAGAAGAAAAATAATATGATATTTTGATGGTATTTACTATTAAAATATGCATATATAAATATAAAATATATTTCTATATATGTATACACATACAGACACATACACTCTTCCACACATACATATATTTATTTAATCATACTATAAAATACATGTTTGGGGCACTTCTTCTGCCTCTTCTTTTTTTATGAAGCTCTTTTATATTTTCTAACACAATCCTTTTGATATTATTATTGTTATAGAGAATGTAAAGTTTATCTGAAGAAAATACATAAAAATAAACCCTATTTGAAAGAGAACATTTTTGTGTATGTGTTTCAATGGCCCTCTAGGGGTCAGTGTAATCAAAGAAATAACAGACTCTGTAGTGCTTGAAATGAAACCAGTTATTTAACTGAAATTATGCAGACACACACTCTCTCTCTCTCTCTCTCTCTCTCTCTCTCTCTCTCTCTCTCTCTCTCTCTCTCTCTCTCTATATATATATATATATACATATATATATATATATATATATATTTTTTTTTTTTTCCTCTGGGAGATAGGTTGTTCCAGGCTCTTTTCCTTCACATCTGTTTTTTATGTTACCTTACCTAAACAAAATTGTTATTAGGTTTGTTTGGTCAGAGTGTTTATTTTTGAATGAACAAATGTTTTGTTGAGGTGATTCTTGGCAAATTCCAAATCCTATAAGGAGCATATGGTGAAAATTGTGAAATGTGATGATAGAATTAACATAAAACACAGTTCCACTTATAACAAGTCAGAAAACAGTGGCATTCTCTGTAGCATACAGTTCTAGTTTCCAAAATACTTTGGTCAGGATTCTGCTTAAAAGGAGGTTGCTGCTCTGAGAAAGGTCTTAGGGTCTCATTTTTGTGTTCTATGAGAGAAAGGGCTGGATGATGTTCATGTGATTTTTTTTTTTAGGTCACCAGATCCTGTGGCTACAAAGGAAGCAAGGATTGCAGGGATCATGTAATGTCTGTGGGACCTTTTGCCAGATCACATTTCAGGAATTGCTCCACTAGATGATAGTTATGGAGGCTGGGATGCAGGTTGGGCTCATGGAATGTAGCACTGCTATTCTTAGGATTCTTAGGATTCTTGAGCTTCCCTATCCATTAGTGATATTTCCAGCTTTTCCTTAAAAAGCTTATTTGTATTTGGTCATTTGCATGTTGTCTTCCCCTTTTGACAATGAGTTTTTTTTTTCCCCCTGAGACAATTGGTGTTAAGTGACTTGCCCAGGGTCACACAGCTAGGAAGTGTTAAGTGTCTGAAGTCAAATTTGAACTCGGGTCATCCTGACTTCAGGGCAGGTGCTCTAGTTACTGCACCACCTAGCTGCCTCTGACAGTGAGTTCCTTGAGAGCAAGATCTGTCTTTTACAAACTTTCTTTGGCTTCCTGACTCTTAGCACCGTTTTTATCAAATAATTATTATTGTTGTTGTTATTGTTATTGTTCCTTCATTATTTTAAATAATATTTTTTTCCTCAATTACATCTTAAAATAATTTTAAACATTAAAAAAGTTTTGAGTTTTATATTCTATCTTTCTCTGCCTCTTCTCTCAATATGATATAGATTATACATGTTCAGTCATGTAAAACATTTTCATATTAGTCATTTTGCACAAGAAGATTCATATAAAAAAAGCAAAAAATAGTATTTTTCAGTCTGTATTCAGACAACATCAGTTCTTTCTCTGAATGTAGATAACATTTTTCATCACAAGTCCTTTGGGATTATCTTGGATCATTGTATTGCTGAGAATAATTGTCATTCACAATTAATCATTGTAAAAAAGTGTACAGTGGTTCCTAGGTCTGCTCATTTCACTTTGCATTAGTTCATGTAAACCTTTACAGGTTTTTCTGAAATCATCCTACTTGCCATTTTTTAATAGCACAATAATATTCCATCACAATCTTATACCATAACTTGCTCAGCCATTTCCCAATTGATGATCATCCTTAACCACCACAAAAAGAGCTCCTATAAGTGTTTTTGCATAAGTAAGTCCTTTACTTAAAAAAAAAAAAATATATATATATATATATATATCTTTGAGATATGGACTTCTCAGTAGCATTGCTGGATTAAAGGCTATGCACAATTCTTGTATGTTTCATTCTTGAAGAGTCCCAATGATATCATGAGATTGATGTCTTGACTTGTGAATGAATTGAATTTAAGTGAAGCAGAGCTACACAAAGTCAGTCTGTCCTCCTGAGTCATTGAAATTCAGTGGCAAGGTGAAAGTCAGAATGACTGATAATGACCCAGGATGCAGTTAGTCATCTTGTTCTTTCTAAATTAAAGTCTTTCCCAGGTCTTAGTTTGTCTAAGGCATTGTCTATTCAATGACTAAGGGCTAGGTAAGAATTGAGACAAAAGATTAGCCAATTTACCATCACAAAGCTACCAATCTGGGAGAGGAAGTTCCTTAGAGTCATAAAATAGTAGGTTCTTAATAAATACTTATTAATTGACTGACTATAAAATAAGTTGCCTGACTTCAGGGACCTTAGTTTAGGAGGTAATGTATCCACACAAAAAAAGGTAGACAAGAGAAAAAAGTCTACTGAATGGTACAGACAGATATAGAAGTTTGGAGGAGGGAGATATCATGATGGTTTGTTTGGTTTAGGGAAGCTTTATTATTCTCATTTGTCAAGGAAAGCTTCCTGAATGTCGTTCTGTTTGAATGATATAATTGAGAGAGACTGGTTAGCAAGAGAAGAGAGGGCCTTTCATATATAGGAAGAGAACTCTCAAGAGAAAATCTTCACACAACAGGATCTTGTTTGGAGTAGAGATAAAGAGAGGAAATTCATGCTGACAGGGAGCTTTCCTAGATAAAATTTATTAATAGTAAAGTAAAGGAAGTTGGAAGGAAGTGTGGCAGCCTGTGATGCCTGTTTTCTCTTTTAACCAAAACATGATACAGCACATATAAGTGGCTAGTTCTGTCAGAATGACCTTAGTGACTCCTGAGCACTTTGTTAAGACAATAGTCCATCAGTAGCTATTTATTAAGCATCCATCATGTGCCAAGCATTGTGCTGAGTGTTGCAGATGTTAATACAAATTAAAAAATAAAGGTAGTCTCTCCTCTGAGGCAAACTATATTTTAATAAGGGAAGACAGTGCATAAAAGAGAAGCTGGAAAGGAAGGGGAATGTGAGGGAAACTGGGAAAGAGAAGAGGTACTTGCTTAGGTGCATGGTGGTAAAGTCCAGAAAATGAGGTATAAGACTGGTTTAGGTTCTCTCCAAAATGGATGTCCTGGGAAAAATTCACCAATGGGGGAAGGGATCTATAGAGGCAGAGGCATAGTAATAAAGTCTAGAAAATGAGGAGGGATAGGACTGGAATGTCCAAAATGAGGGTTCAATGAACTGGAAGGTCGAAAATGAATAATTCCTCAACAAGAGAAGAGGTTTATGAGATGGAGGGTAGAGATAGTTTAGTCTTTGATGATAAAATATAGAGAATGAGAAATGGCTGGTTGGTTTTCATATTCAGGAAAATACAGGTAGTGTTCTTTCCAGATGTTCCCGTCTAGGGAAGGAACCTTTACATACAATAATCATGAGTAAACTAGGTAAGGATATCACAGAAATTGATGAAATTCCTTTTAGAAATTCTGAGAGATTTGTAGGCTTTTAGATTTAGACTCATAAGGGACCATAGAAGTCATCTGGTCCAAACCCTCTCATTTTACAGAGGAAGAAATTGAGATCCATAGAGGCTGGCAAGATCATTCAGTTATTAAGGAGTAGAGCCAGAATTCTATCTCAAATCCTTTGTCTCCTTGTTGTTTCTATTGAGGTGGGGTTCAAACCCAGATCTCTCCCCTGACTAATCTGAGAGGCTTTTTTAGTTATACCGTGCTACCTGTCTTGTTCATTCAGCCATGTATAGGACATTCTTTGTGACAAGTAGGGAGAGATGGAAGTCAACATAACAACATTCATAATAGATATTTCTAAAAACCTCAGAGGATGGTATTTAGACATTGAATGTCTGAAGACTGTATCAGTGAAGAATAAGCTTTGGCTCATTCTGCCATACTGGAAAACCTTTCAGATTCAAGCAATAGACTGTGATGATAGACTCTCTCTCTCTCTCTTTCTCTCTCTCTCTCTCTCTCTCTCTCTCTCTCTCTCTCTCTCTCTCTCTCTCTGTCTCTGTCTTAAAAGGTCCTGAGTAAAAGAGATAGTAAAAAGAAGAGAAAGAGTACAACTTGGGTAATATTGTTGAGCATTGATTTTTGCATAAATAGGTCCCTTTACTTTTAAAAAAATATATCTTTGAGATATGGGCTTAGCAGTAGCATTGCTAGATCAAAGGATGTGTGAGGGGTTGTTCTGAAAGGGAAGAATATCTCTTTTACTTCCCTATCCTTTTATATGGGGCTCCAAGAACCTGCAGCATGCACAGTGACTACGTGATGATAAAATCATCTCCTCATTGGGCTAAATCAGATTAGGTAACCAACAGGCTCAAATCTATGGGTAAGTTAGGGGAGTGTCTTCCTTTAGCATGTGAAGACTTCCTCCAGCAGAATGAACAGATGAGAACCATTTGTTCCAGTGACCTTGAAGGTGGCAAAAGCATCCTCTGTGGAGTGCTTAGAGCTTGGTCAGACATCAGAGACGTCAAAGATATTTACTGCATCTCAGGCTGTTGCCAATCATCTTGACTTTTGTTTTTCCACTGGACTTTAATGACTCAGGAAGAGAGAGTGAGGCTGAAGACTGTGTAACTTTGCCTTACTAAAATCCAATTTATAAGCATATCATCATATCACACTAAGATTTCACTGATCCTCTTCAAAAATGAAGGACAAGATGGCAAATTCAAATTTGGCTTTAGACCCTTGACACTTACTAGCTATGTGATTCTAGGCAAGACATTTTCCCTAATTACCTCAAAAAAAAAGGACAAAAAGCAACAACAACAACAACAAGTAAGGGTGCACATACAAATACACGCAATTTTCTTGAAAAAAAAAACTATGTAAGTTGTTGGTACCAAAGACTTTAGTAACTTGATTCATTAGAATTTTTTTTTATCTTCAGAGTGTCCCAAGACATGTTTTTCTTTCTTTAGAAAAGGTTTTGGTTGTTTAAACAAGGCCACAAAGCCTTCAAAGCCAAAGACTGTGTATATTACCAAGCAGATTGTCTTCCAGAAGTTTGTAAGTTGTTTGGAACTATGAACATATGGTCCCGTCTGAAGCAACAGACAATGGTAGGGTTCCCAGGTTTCTCTATTTCACCCATCAGAGTTGGAAGTCCAACCACTTCATTTTAGAAATGGTGGAATAGAGGGTCAGAGAGGTGATGGGTTTATCTAGAGTCACACAAGTCATAAATGGCAGAGGTAGGATTAGAATCCAAGTTTTTTTGATTTCAAACTAAGTGATTTTTCCCCCTATTGTATCACACTGCTTTCCACTTATAACTGACTGGTATTAACTAATTTCCGGTCAATGGAATTCACATTGGTTAAATAAATAGCCCCACTTATATAACTGTTTAGTTCCATTTTTTTCATTTAAAAAAAAACTGTAGAGACAATATTTCAGCCTTCTTCAAGAGTTGAAAGGGGTTTTACTTTATTTATATAATCCTCCTCTTAATTCCTCACCCCCTTTTAATGGCTAGGTAGTATATCATGTTCCTGAAGAATTCATTAAAATTAGACATTCGTTCTAGTTGGGTAGTTTCATAATGGAGTTTTTTTTTTTTCAGGAATACATAAATCAAGTTTTAATAATTCACATTTTTGTGCTTTAGTTGTAGCATCCTTGTTAGAGGAAGAGTACGTTTTAAATAACATGTTTTTTGCTTCTTCACTGGACCTGCTACTTTTATAGATTCTCAAATTGCACCAGAGACAAAAGCATAAGTAATTTTTTATGAAGAAATCATTTACTGGTTAATATAGATTGGCATGACTTTTATGTTTCCATTTGTGGAGCTGCTGGGAAAACTTTGGTGAGATGGGAGTAAAAACCTGGAGTGAGTCTGCTGTAGGAAAGTTTTCCCAAGAATGTACTTCCCTCCCCAGAATAGTGACCATATTGGGTAGGGACAGAGGCCCAACACTGCTGATTTCTATGTATTACAGCCTAGTAGAGGAGGTGAACCTGAAATAAAATGTGTTTGCTTTGAAAATAAGCTGTCCAAAAGTTTTAAACCTTCAGTTTAGTTTCTTTCTTTCTCTAATAGCTGGCAGCTTGATTATACAATAACACAAAACATATTTTAAAACAATTTAAATTTGTCTGGAAACATTGTTTAATAAAACACAATCCTTACCTTTTTCAAAAATACTAATGACTAGATATTAACATTTTTGGGTCCATTAGCTAGAGCATTTACACTTAGAAATGAAAAGTTATTACTAATTTCAGGTTTTTTATTTTTTTGTTTGTTTGTCTTTTGTTTTTGGTACTTAGGACTATTCCTTTGCTTAAGAATAAAATGTGATTATTTTCCTTTCTTGTAATTTTCATGGGTTAAAAAGGATAAATTGATTGTTGACCACGTGAATACCTTGAATAGTATTGGTTTTGAATAAGTTAAGAGTATGACATTCCCAATGTTCTCTCCTAGAACAAAAAAGGATTATTGATTGCTTAGTGTCGAGGACTGATTCTTGTTTTTCTCTTTCTCAAAATGTTTCACATGTAATTATACACACAAATACTCTTGTCTACTCAATACTGTCCTCCTTCCCATCCAAGTATTTGCTAGTCGACATGCAAACCTGGAGAATAACTCACCTGTCCATAATTTAGAATAATTTCTTTTTGATAGTCTGATTGTTTTAGACTTTGATTCCCAGTCATTTCATACTAGTAATGAATTGCTGTGTTTGAAGGATATGAGCAGAAGTCCTTCTTTTTCTTATCATCAATACCATGCTTTATTTCATCCTTGTATACCCCATAGGTCTTGGAATATAGCAGTGATTTGTGTGGAATACATATTTCACAAATATTTTAATTTGTCAAAGGTACTGTAGAAGGATTTGCTGTATTAAATGAAAAGATGTACTATAAAGTGCCTTTTGATCTGATCTTCGCACAGAAAAACAAAGTCATCCAATCCCCCTTTCTAATATATGAATTTTCTGTAATTGCTGTAATTGGATAGGCTGAGGCAGGCCAAAGAATGAATTAAATGGCCAATTGTGTTTCCCTTTAATTCTGTGATTATTTATTAATCAAATGGGAAAATAGAGAGGTACAGGGAAAGGAATACTGAATCATCTGTTGTTGTTTAGTTATGTCTTATTTTCAGTGATCTCTTTGGCGTTTTCTTAGCAAAGATAAAATGATTTTCCTTTTCCTTTTCCATTTCATTTTACAGATGAAGATCTGAGATAAACAGGATTAAATGGCTTGTTCAGGTCTCACAAGTAGAAAATAATTGAGGCTGGATTTGAATTTAGGAAAATGAATCTTAATGATTTGAAGTACAATACTCTATCCACTGTGCTACTAGTTACACTGTGCCACTAGGACTGGGTTCAAATTCCAACTCTGCATAAAGTTATGTGAAGGATCAATAAATACACTTTGGAAGATGTTTACTGTTATTAAAATCTACATTGTCTTATGGATGTTGAGAATCACAGAGAATCTGAGTTTGATTCCTAATTCTGTCACTTATTTCCTGTGTGACAGCAAAGTTTCTTGACCTTACAATGAGGAACTACTTCAAGTATTAGATATATGATTCCATGAACTTAAGTGACAGTTTAGCATGACTGTCAGGTATAAGGATTAGTATAATTTTTCTTATTAGTAATTCTGGAAAGTAATTCAAGGAATTAGGACAATGAGAATATTACATAATTATGAGTACTTGAATTTAAGATAAATTTATGTCCTTAGTTTGTTATTTTCAGTAGCCAGTGAATAAAACAGATATAGCATGGAATTTAATAAATGATATTTCTGAATCTAGAATCTTAGAAGTAAAAAAGATACTGAAAATCTTGGCTAATTTTGCAAATGAGGTAATTGAGTCTCAGAGACTTTAAGTAACTTGCTTAAAAGTCAAATAGCTAATTACTCACATAAGATTTTTTAAAATGCAGGAATATTGGATTTCTTAGGACTCAGGAGTCATATTACTAAATATCCTATTTACAATTTTTTTGTTTGATTAAAGAAACATAAAAATTAAAAAAAATAAAATAATTTATCCACTGATAAATGGTTATTTCTTTGCAGTTTTCAGGATGTCATCTTATAGACAAGTAACCGAACTTATTACATTTCTTTTGTGTTTTTTTTAAAAATAGGGTCAGACCTATTACCAGTCATTCCAAGTTTTAGAATATGGTAAGTGTTGAACAATTTCACTTTAAAAGGAAAAATGTTAATTTCTTCAGAAATAAAGAAAAATATAAGTAATCATGTTATATTGTGCACTATAATTGTGTATAGTTTACATAAATGATGTGTATTATTTTCTTCTGTGTTTCACATAAAAATCCGAAGACTTCAGATTTAGGTCAAATGCCTTATTCTGAAACTTAAATATATTTATATATCTCCTTTAATAATATTATCTTAAGAATGTTCACTCAAATAAGTAAACAATATAGTAGTGTTTATTTATTCAATAATTATTTCTTAAGCCTTGGCCTAAAGGATCTTACTTTAATTGGAGAAAACACCAAAAACACACAAGTAAATATAAAATTTATGACGAAGTAAAAAAATAATTTTTTAAAGGAACATTTCATCTTTCTTTTCTTGCCTTTCTGAGAATGAAATATAATAAAGTAGAGGAAGTAAAGTTTAGGGGAAACAATGTTTAGTATTTTAGGTGATCCAGAGACATCTCAAACTTATAATGTTTAAATGTACTCATTATCTTTCCTGTCAAAATCATCTCTTTTGCAAACTTAGCTATTTCTGTGGAAAGCACCAAGAATTCTTCAAGTCCTGTTTCTTAACTTTGATGTGATTACTCAATTTCCCTCATTTTATCTATCTAGTGTGATGCTTATTTTGCCAATTTTATCTCTACTCTCATTTGCATCACATGCTCCCACGAGTATTTCTCATTTGACTTGTTTTCTTTCTCAGGAGCCATTGAGCCCCAAAATTATTGATTGTCTTTCTTTAAGTCTCTTCTTCACTAAAGTTTTTCTATCCTTTACACTGTTGCCAGGGTGATTTATTTTAAGTGAAGATCTGACCATGTCACTATCTGACTCAGCAAATTCTCTAGTGGTTCCCTATTTCCCTTCAGAATAAAATGTAATCTTTTTTTTTTTTTTTTTTGTTCTTAAAAATTTTTTTTATAACCCAGCTGAAATCTATCTTTCCAATTTTGTTGTGTACATTGCTTTCTCTGTCTTGTTCTCCTAGATTTAGAAAAACCTACCTTCTATGAGTTCTTTATATATGCTATTCCTATTACCACCTCAGTGCCTTTGCACAAGTTATTCCTTACTGGACTGAATTCCTTCCTTATCTCTGTCTCAGAGAATGTCATCATTCTGTTCAATCTGTCAGATTCTATTCAAGCACCACTTTCTATCTTTATTGATCTCCCAAATTGCTAGTGTAATCCCCTCACAAGTACCTTTTATTTACCTTTGAAAGCAAGGATTATTTAATTCTTTACATTTGTATGCCTCGTACCTAACACAGTGCCAACAACCTAGCAAATGTATCTTAAATGTTTGTTGATTGATTGGCTAGAATTTTCTTTAAAAGAAAGAGGCTATCAAGGTATAAATATCAGGTGATTTAATATTGCATCAGGCAGACAACTTATTTCAATGACAGTGATGCAAGGAGCAGGGAAAAAATGAATTAATTGTTATATTGATGTTAGAAGGGGTCAGAAATGGGATAGAGGTGGGATGGAGAGAACCATTAATTACAAATTTTTGGTCTGTATCTTTTGTGATTATTTCTTATTCAAACAATAAAAATTAGGGATGGAAAGAAATCTATTTTTATTATTATTTGGGGACTTGAGCACTCTATAGTCTCATGACCAAATAGACAAATATTGCAAGTCCAAAATGCCTCCTCTTTCCTATTTGAAGTGTCTGTTATTGGAGGGTGATAGTTGCTAATAGGTGAGATTAGGGAGTAGTGGACAGGACTGGGATACTGATGTGAGCCAAGATAAGGTCAAAGAAGTCAAGTTCTCTTTATTGGTTTGTAATTCAAGAGTGTGCTAAATGTTCTAACTCTTGAGAATTCAGAGAATCTTGATGGTGATGAGGAATAGGGCATGACAATGACATATGACCCCCATATTTGGAATGCCAGGTGTTCCTGATCCCTTGCATATATAACATTAACACATATGATAATCTGGCACTTCTTCAGGGTCTGCTTCATTTTTTTTTTTTTTAATATTTCCACTATTTAGTACCGTGCTTGGCATATAGTAGATGATTAATAAATTCTTGTTGATTGAATATTAGGAACTTCCTGTGAGACACTGTACCTCATAAGAGGCATAACAGTTCTTCATTTTTCTTTTTCCTTATCAGGAGCATTCTATTTTAGTCCCAGGATTTCTGATAGATCCCAATGCTTCCTTGATTTTCTAAGAATTCAAATCAGAGAGAAAATGATTTATTTCTGCAAGGAAATTTGGTAAAAATATATGGTGCAATTCTTAACACACAACTGACCTTTAAAACAGGTGACATTTAAAAAGTCATGGAGTTTATGATTTTAAATTGATTAAAGAATTTTATTATTGGAGAGAAAAGAAAATACTTTGTAAATGCTTTGACATGTGATTGGCCATTTGTGAAGCTATTCATTTGTGATTCAAATGTGAATTCATTTGAATGAATGAGTGAGAATGTATTTATTAAGCATTTAGTTTACCAGAGTACTAAAAAGAGACAATTGTTCCCTCCCTCGCCCACCCCCAAGGGATTGTATTTTTATATAGAGACAGTGCAAATAGGGTATTTGTTCCATTTGGTCCCCATAGGTCAGAACTAGAAATAGTAAGTGTCAGTTGCAAAGAGTTAAAATAGGTTTGATGTAAGGAAAGAGTTTAGAATAATTAGAACCTCAAAGTGAACTGGGCTGCTTTGGAAGTTGTGGGCTGTCCTTCACTGGACAGTAGTATTTAAGTGATTTCTAACTAGTGCTTATTGGTTCTCTTATTTTGGGAATTCTTTGAAAGATATACATTATTATTACCAGTGTTAAAATATTAATAATTCTATCTTTTTGAACTAAAATAGACTTACTTTCTGAATAGCAAAAACCTACTTTCTCTCTGATTTCCCTCTCCCCATTAAAAAACAAAAACAAAAACAGTCTTGTAAAAATTATGTAAAACCAAGCAAAAAAAATCATCAGCTATGTCTAAAAATGTCTTATTCTTTAGTCTTTATTCATCATTTTTCTATCTGATGATTCATCTGTTGGTGGTATTGTTCTTGTTCTTCTTGAAAATATGATAGTTCTCTCTGGGGGAGAGCAGTTTCTCAGGGAAGTTTTCTGGAGGCAACCTTAGTATCAGTTCAGATTAATAATTACCCCAAATGCAGCCAGGGGATAAAAGTTCAGATCTTTTATTGCCTCCAATATAGCCGGTTAGCTTAGAGGCCTATCTCTCTGCTTAGTTCCAAGAGCTCTCTCCGAATGTCTCCAAATCCAAAGGTTTGTCCTTCAGCCTCCAGCCAGCACAAAGGTGAATCTGTCTTGCCTCTGAGTGAGGGCTTGTGGCTCTCAATCTCCCAGAGTGCGCTATGTCTGTCCCAGTATGCTCCTCTCCTATCTAATTCAGCTGAACTCTCTCAACTGGGCCTCTGCTTTCTTCTTATGTATCAGAGAGTGGGATTATGGGTTTTCTCCCATAGTGCTCTCTGGCCCTAAGAGCTTCAAGGGAGGTGTGAATTCGGATATCTCATATTAAACCCTGAAATCTCCCGAATGTGTGAACTCCAATGAGTAAAGGTGTGAACACAAGCATTGTATCAAGTAGTTCTACTTAGTACCTTGTTTTAGGTTCTGGCCCAAAACTTCTCCTTGTAAGATCAGATCAGTGATACTGAACCTTGCTAAATTAGATAATTATTGTCTCTATCAACTCTAATGACTTAACAGTTTGTAACGATTCCAACACTTCATTATCAGTCCTTTAGACTCATGATTAACCATTGCATTGATCAAACAAATTTCAAAGCCATTATTTATAATGAAATCAATGGAATTTTAAATAATTTTAAGCTTATATTTGTTTTTCAGTATTACCCAAATTTGAAGTTACTCTCCAGACACCTTTATATCATTCTTTGAATTATAAAAGCTTGAATGGCACTGTTACTGCAAAGTAAGTATTATTACTTTCTCTCTCTCTCTCTCTCTCTCTTTTTCTCTCCTCCCTCCCCCTTAAATTCTGTATTTTAGCTATGATATTTTTATGTTTTTAATTCTTTATGATTTTAAAATAATTTTAATAGAATCTGGCTAGTTTCATTTTGTAATATTTTTGAAATTTGGCATCCGATTTTTTGTTTTTCATTTGTTTTTGATAGTAGATACTTTGCACAGTTTTTTAAATGTTTAGTCTATTACCTTTGTTCTAGTATTTCTTGTTTTGTTTTCTTCATTTTATTTTTTAAAAGAACATTTATTTTTTTTGTTTATTTTATAATAGCTTTTATATTTTTCAAAATGCATGCAAAGATAGTTTTCAACATTCATCTTTTCAAAAACTTGTTTTCCAAATTTTTCTTCCTCCTCCTTTCCTCCTCTCCTAGGTAGCAAGTAATCTAATATATACATGTTATCATGCTGCATAAGAAAAATCAGATCAAAAGGGGAAAAATGAGAAACAAACAAAATAAACTTAAGCTAGCAAACATCATCAATAACAAAAAGATGAAGATATAATGTTTGATCTTCATTCGATCCCTGTAATTCTCTCTCTGGATGCAAATGGCTCTCTTCTTTACATGTTTATTAGAAATGGCTATCATCTCATTGTTGAAAAATCCCCTCATTGTTTTTTTTTATTTTTTTTTATTTTTTTTTATTTTTTTATCCCCTCATTGTTGAAAAGAACCAAGTCCATCACAGTTGATCATGAGCTAATCTTATTGTTGCTGTGTATAATGTTCTCTTGGTTCTAGTCATCTCACCTAGAATCAATTAATTTCATTCTATTTTTGAAGGTGTCTGCATGGGTAAGGTTTTTTTGCCTTTTGTTCTATGATTATTTAAAAAAATTTTTTCCCTCAAAAGCTCTAGTGTCATTTTTTATCTTTTGCTTCATTTCTTCTATCTTCTCTTGGAGTCCTGTATTGTCATTTTCTTTAGATTCTACTTTAATTGTTTTGGAATTAGTTAGTCTTTTCTAATTTTATTCTTAGGCCTTTTAAAATCAATAGTATCCCTTCATTGTATTTGTTCAGAATTTCCTTCTCTTTACTTATATTTTTAGCTACCAGTTCCCATTCTAGAACATTGTGCCAGAGTCACATTCTGGCCTTTTCTGTATTCTCAGGTAGGGAGATAGGTTTTATTTATGTGTTTTGTGTACGTGGTTGCTGCTTCAGTGATAGATGAAAGGCTGATTCTCTGCCTATTCCTTTGCTACAATCCTTGACTACTGCTTCCATTGTCTGATGGCTCAATTCAGGTGTTGATCTTGATCTTTATTTTGGTTCCTTTTCTTTCTGCATTCTCCAACTGAAAACTGTATTTGTTCCTTGATTTAGCTCTCACAGGTCCAAACTGGATTACAGAAGATTGTGCTATTATTAGGCTTTCTGCAAATAATCTTGTATGGGTGCATAGGTTATGAATTGGCCTTGTGTCCTGCTTTGGTTCTAAGAAGAGTATTGACTTTAGGACCCTTGAAGGACTTTCAGAACTCATTCCTGTTTTGATAGTGTTGCTGCTATGAATGTATGTATGGCTATGAATGCTGTATTGTCTGTTGGTGTGGTGACCTTTTGAGGATGATTGTCTTTGTCTATTCCTCTGACATGCTGTGACTGAGATCCTACTGGTTTTAATTGTCATTCACAGGAACTTATGATTATTATTCTCTGTGATATGTCTCTGAGTGTCCATAAGATTGTGGTTATCTTTTTTTTGCATTATTGGAATAGGAATTTAATTGATATTTCTCTTTGTTCTTAAATGCTGTTCCATATGGAGCCCTTTTAGATTTTTTTTCTGGGGTGTTTATAAGAGAGCTGGCCTCCTTTAAGACCATTCATGTTGTCATCTTTCATTTCTTAATTCTGAATATTGTTTCTTGTGGCAACATAATATTCTATTATGTCCAGATACCATATATTTTTTAAAAATTCCCGTCCACCAGACATTTATTTTAGTATTATCTCCCATCCAGGGTTTCCTCAAACTATGGCCGCGGGTCAGAAGCGGCAGCTGAGGATGTTTATCCCCCTCACCCAAGGCTATGAAGTTTCTTTATTTAAAGACCCACAAAACAAAGTTTTTGTTTTTACTATAGTCCGGCCCTCCAACAGTCTGAGGATAGTGAACTGGCCCCCTTTTTAAAAAGTTTGAGGACCCCTGCATTAAACCATAAGTTCCTTGAAAGCAGGGATTCTTTTTTGCCTTGTTTTGTATGCTCAACTCTTTGCACAGTTCCTGGCACAAAATGTTTAATAAATTTTTATTGATTGATTTTTCAGTTCTTAATAACTACAGAAATTGCTGCTATAAATATTTTGATGCAAATTGTATCTTTCTTTTTATATTTATTCTCATTGTATATGATTAACAGTGAACTCTTTGAAGTAAAAAATATAGATATTTTAGTCTCTGTTTTAACATTATTCCAAGTTATTTTCTACAATGGTTGGATAAGTTCATAGCTCCATGAATAGCCTGTTTTTATTGCTGTTTTCCTACAACTCTTCTGGTGAACTTTTTGGTCATCTTTGCCCATTTTGTGAGTGTGAGGTGAAACCTTAGAGTTGTTCTGAACTGCATTTCTTGTTACTAATTATTTGGAGCAGTCTTTCATATGCTTGTTAATAGTTTGCAGTTCTCTAGTTACTTATATTTTTAAATTGCTTATCTACTAAAATAATGGCTCTTGGACTTAAAATTTTTTGCTAATTCCTTATGTAAATATATTTGCACTAAATATCTTTGACATGATACTTGTTGACATCTTTCTTTCTCATCTTAATTATGTTAACTCTGTTCCAGCAAAAGCTTTTCAATCTCATATAATCAAAATTTTCAATTTTTATCTTTTGTGATCACCTCTATACCTAATTTCTCTTAAAATCTGGCTTTTCAACATCTAAAACTTTTGTTAAGATTGCTATGTCTAAGTAGGGTAAGGGTTCAGTTGTTTTTGATTAGCTCAAAAAACAATAAAGAGGATGTTTGTAAATCCTCTGCATACAGTCAAGTCACTTCAACACAGATTCAGAGTGACTTCTGGCATAACAGAATAGCATATCCTAATGACTTAGAAGTTTTTTGAATGATCTTAAAACTTAACAGTGTTTAATATTATTATTAATTTTAACAAAATAAAAATAAAACATCTTTTCAGACCATTAAGTAATTCTGGGGTTTAGCAGTGACGATGGCTAGCTTCTGATAGTACTTGATGGTTGACATGACAATATCTGCTTTGGTATTTGGCATAATTTAATAATGCTGTTTTTAACACTTAATAAATGCCAGATTTCAGCAAAAGCAGACTCAGCAAAAACAATGCCATCTGTCTAGTTCTGATGGGATTTTTAGGCAGTGTGGCAAGTGCTGGGTGGTGGTGATTTCCCAGCTTAAGTTTTTCACAGATCAAAAAGTTGCCAAATTTCTACCCTAGACATATGTTTATCATAAAGTTATGTGAAACCTTTGTAACAACATAAGAAAATAGGCAAAAATTTTGTTTAGGATTTTCTTACCAACTCAGTCTTCTGTCCAGGTTCAACAAAGTTGACAACTTTTCTTTTTGAGTATTTTTTGAATTTGGGTACCATGGAGAAATTTATGAATCAGAAAATATGTAAATTCTGTATTTTCATAATTGCTACTCTACACACTTTATATTATTCAAAATGTCAAAAAAATCTTTGTACAAATTTCCTTTTGAATTCTTTGCCTTTGAATCTTGGAACATATAAAAACAAGCCTATCATTGACATGCATATGGACTTAATTGAGGCTGTACTTCATCTTGGATTTTGTTCTTAATTTTCATATTGTTGTGTTTTAGAATTTAAAATTAAATCCTTGCATTTTGCTAAAGTTTGAGACTTTTTGGAACACTTTAATGCTCCAAGGATTTACTGTCTCTTTGGACTTGTCTAAGAGAGTGACAATTTGGCATCTGGGCCCCTCTTGGGCTTCCTGGATCTCTCCATTTTGTCTGGCCTTATCCCTTGGAAAAGGTGCAGCAATAGTAGCACCAACCTGGAAATTTGATTTCTACCTTGGTTTTCTGCATTCCAGAGAAGATTGGCGGCAGGAAAGGATTCCTTGCTGGAGATGACTGTGCCTGGATTGAAGGATTCCTCTGATTAGCTTATTATTCTGTCCTCAAGTCTCTTCCGTTTTTTTTTCTGCTGATTGAAGCTGTGAGAAACTGAGCCTACAGAATTTTTAGAGATGTTGCCTTAACATTCAAAAATGGGTGATTGAGGCAGGATGAAAAGAAAGGAGGGGATGTCTGACAAATGAGCAAGATAGGAAATCTCCTTAAATACAGAAGCAGATGGGCCCAAGTGATTATCACTCCCCCTTGTTAATACCTTCTTTTTAAAAAATTTGCTATCTTTTCTCTCTTTCTGTATTAAATATGCTTATTTATGTATGAATCTTCTTCCAGATACAAAAGTAAGTTCTCTAAGAGGAAAAATTGTTTCATTTTAGTTTCGTAACCTAACACCCAGCATAGTGCCTAATACATATTCAGTTCTATACTCTCATATTCATCATTTCTTCTAGCATAGCAACATTTTATTATATTTATATACTATAATTCATTTAGCCATTCTTCAATTAATAGGCAGCTATTTTGTTTTTTTAATAGCTATTTTACATGCAAAAATAGTTTTCAATAGTCAGCCTTGTAAAACCGTGTGTTCCAAATTTTTCTTCTTCCCTACCCACGTCCCTACTCTCTTAGGTAGCTAGTAATCCAAAATTGGTTAAGTATGTGCAATTCTTCTAAACTTATTTCCACATTTATCATAGGCATCTATTTTGTTTGCAATTTTTTGCTATCACAAAAAATGCTGCCATCAATATTTTGGTATTTATGGAGACTTTTTCTTATCAAAAACTTCTTTAGGATGGCATATCTAATATGGAATCTCAGGTTCAAAAGGAATGGTCATTTTAGTTTTTCTATTTGCATAGTTCCAAATTGCTTTTCAAAATTGTTGTATTGATTCTCTGTTCCACTAACATTGCAGTAGTTTGTGTATCTTCCTACAACTAGCTCTTTAACATCTACTTTTCCCTTCTTTTGTAATTTTTGCAAATTTTCAGGATATAAGATAAAACTTCAAGGCTATTTTGATATGCACTTCTGTTATTAAAATTTGGAACATTATTTCATATAGTTGTTAAATAGTGCTATTTTTCTTTTGAGAACTGTTTGTTTTTATCCCTAGCCCACTTATCTATTGAGGAATGGCTTTTGGTCTTATATAAATTAGTTAAATATTTCATTATCTTGGAAACCAACTACTAGAGTATTAGAGTACTTGACTATTAGAACTCTTCAGTTATTTAAATTAATTTGCCTTTCTCAATTTCTCTAAATACTTGGATTTTTCTTTCAGAATTCCCACCTAGTTTGTGACTTTTCATCAGAAATACTTGAAAGTCCTCTACTAAAGATGATTTTTTTTACCTGTATAGTATTGTACTCAGTTTTATAGGATGCTATTCTTGGTTATAATCCTTTATCTTTTCGATTTGGAATATTGTGTTTTAAGAGCTCTTCTCATTTTCAGTAGGAGTTTCCAGGTTTTTTTATGGACTAGACTGTATTTTTTTTTTGTTTGTTTTTTTGAATTTCTTTAGTATAGTTGCTTACAATATTTTTATTTTGTTGTGGAAACTCTGAATTTTGGAAATGACATACCTGGGATTTTTTTCCAACTTCCTTTGGAAGGAAATGATTGATGGATTCTTGCTAGCATTGCTTTGTTCTCTAGTTCTAATAGATATGGGAAGTTTTCATTTATGATTTTTTAAACTATATTGTCCAGGCTTTCCCCCCTCCCTTTCAAATCCTGGTTTTCAAGGAGTCTAATGATTCTCCATTTGTTTCTTCTTGACCATTTTCCCAGATAATAATTGTTTTTGATAGTAAATGGCCTAAACAGTTAATTATCAATAGTTGTACATTTTCCTTTTGTGACTCCAAGCACTTGAATGATTTCTTGAGTAATTTTTACTTTTCTCTTTGCATTTGGCATATTCCGAGCTATGCACAGTAGAGAAAAACATGGGAGGTGTGATAAAGATGAATTAATGGAATAGCTGGTGTTCTAATAGGGGCTTCACTGGTCTTATTGACCTGAGCATTAAAAAAATCTTCCTGTGTATTCATAACATATTTTTGTTTTCCTTTAAATTTCAAGTTTTTTTTTTGTTGTTGTTGTTGCAATTACATCCCCAAAGTATAGTAAAAGTCCTTTTGCCTCTAAACCCAAGATTTCAAAGTCATTAATGTAACTTGGTGAGAAAATAAAGATATTTTATAAAACTTTTTGGTGGAATGTCTGTAACAGCCATCAGCCAGAAGATCCTTAAGGAATCCAAATGGTACAAAAAGCAGATGCCATTGATTGATTATTTTAAGCTAGTGAAAGCACAAAGGTGATGTTGGGGTCTCACCAGTCTCTCCATCTTCTGATAGTACCAACTAATGTCCCAGCAACTTCTAACTTAGTTTTGAGAGGAAGACCATGGTAGAGAGGTTTACAGCAGTATGGTATAGAGTACGATACTCTCACACTCACTTAAAAATAATACAGAGTGGAAGGTAAGATTCAGGTTAAAAATATTTTAGTTTTAAGAATTTCATTTACTGCACATTATTCATGATATTGCAGATTTTATAGTGTTGTGAAAAGTGGAAAATTATGAGATAATTTTTTTTTTTTTACTGAGATGTTAGCACAAAAAAACCCCACAGAATTCCAAGGAGTTACTAGCAAGAAAAAATGTTTTGCCTGTTACCAATTTTATATACTGCATTGTTGTGGATTATGTCACGATCACTATATTAGAAAAAGTACATATTATCAAAATTAATGTTCTGTTATGAAGAATTGTAGCAGAAAAAATTATTTTCAGCAATCTCTAGCAAAAGATAACAATTTTTATTGTGAAAACCTAACCCCTTATTTCCCATAGATTCAGTGTGTCAACATCTGTGTTTTTTACTTTCTTATTGTTTTCTAGACATGCTAACCCTGTAAAAGTTGAGCATTGATTGTATTTTCTATTTTTTTTCAACCTTTGGTTTTAATATTTCTTGCTGTCTGATAGAGTCATTCATGTCTCTGGTCTGTTTTAGTTCTTGGGGATTACACTTCTTGGGCAAGGTTTACCACTTTTCTTCTAAGCTATTTATTCTTCTTTTGATTCTTTCCTCAAGAGTGTTTATTTCATTTTTTAACACTTTCTCCCTCTTTGTTTCTTCTAGGTATTCATGTTATATGTATGAGAAATCTATTTTTTAAAAAACTTTGAGTCTTTGTTTAGAGTTGTTATATAATTGTTCTCTCCTTTTGAGGATTCTCTATATCTACTTTTTTTTTTTTGACTCACTCATTTTTCCAAGTTTAGCTATAGAGTTGTGGAATTGTGGCAGACTCAAGCTCTACCTCTAATGTACTGTTGGGTGGGCTTCTTGCCAGAGAGTTGGATGAAGTTCTATGCCTAGAGTCAGAAAGATTTGAGTTCAAATTTGGCCTTGGATACTGGGCAAATTACTTAACCACCATTTACCTCAGTTTCCTCTGTTGTCCAATGGGAATAATAGTAGCAACTATGTCCTAGGGTTGTTGTGAGGATTAAATGAGATAATATTTGTAAAGTACTTTTGTGCTAGTTGGTGTTTAGCTTAATAAATGCTCATTTATTTCCTTTCCTTCTCTGCTTGATTTTTGTCTGCACCTGGGTTTCTTTGTTGATTTTCCATCTCCTGGGTTTAGATTCTCTTGGATCTTTGAGTTTCAAGAGTGCTGGATCCTCAGGTACTCTAGGACATCTTGAGACAGAGTGCTGGGAACCTCAGAGTCCCCAGACCTACGATGTCCTAATCTGAGCATTAGTGTGCCGTTGTGGATACTATCATTTTCTATGTCTTCTGAAAGTCATACCCTGTGGATTTCTCAGGGGACTCGCTCCTCAATATCTCTGGATACAGAGTCTTGCAGCCTTATTTGTTTCTGGCCTGTTTCTGGTAGCAGTATGAGGATTTTTGATCTCTGGGAAAGTGAAACTAGAGAATTGTGACATATAAACCCTTTTCTGGGATAAAGCATCAACTTTTTTTTTCTCTCACTATATCAATTTCTTATTCTATCTCATTAATTGCTGAAAGTTCAGTGGATACCTTTGATAGTGATAGACACATTTGCAATTGATTGGCTCAAGGTTTCTTTGGAAAGCTTATTAATAATGATATTAACTTTTATTACAATTTCTACTTGAATGTCTTAAGGATAAACTATTGCTCATTATTGGAATAATTGTGATATTTTTAGGTGATAGTGTGAAAAAAAAAGATCAAGGATTACTGTTCATAATTGGCATTTTTGACTATTATTTTGACATGATCCAATTTGAAATAGAAAAAGATGGTTATTTTTTTTTCAGGTACACATATGGAAAACCAGTTAAAGGAGATGTAACACTCATATTTATACCTCTGTCAATCTGGGGAATAAAGAAAACTATAACTAAACATTTTGAGGTAAGAATTTTTTATAAAGAAGTCATGAGATTTTTCTAATATAGAAAACACAATCAATTAGTAAATATTTATTAAGCATCTATTATGCCAGGTATTGTGCTAATAAGCATAGGGGATGCAAAGAAAGGCAAAAGACAATTCCTGTTCCCAAGGAGCTAACAGCCTAATGGAGGAGATGACATGTGACAACTATGTACAAAAAGCTGTAAAGAAGAGACATTGGAAATAATCAACAGATAGAAGGCACTAGTGGGTGATGGGATTTTAGCTGGTTCTTGATGGAAGCTAGGAAAAGCAGGAGACAGAAATGAAGTGAGAAGGTATTCTAGGTATGGGGGACAGCCTTTGAAAATGCTTGGAATCTGGGGATGCTGTTCAAGGAATAGCAAGGAAGCCAACGTCACTCAATCAAAAGAGTATGCGAGAAGCAATGTAAAGGAGTAAGAAGACTGGAAATGTGTGTATTGGGGAGGTAGGTAGGTTAAGAAGGATTTTGAACGCCAAATGGAATTTGATATTTGATTATTGAGGTGATATGGAATCAGTGGAGTTTGTTGAGTAGGGGGAATGGCATAGTCAGACGTATACCTTCGGAAGATCATGAAAACTGAGTGTTTAAATTAAGATTTTGCCTTTATATAAATTTACATAAATTACAAAAATATATTAAGAAATAGACAAATTAGTAGGCCAATCCAAATTTAATAATAATGATAATTATGATTATATATGATTTTAAAATAAAGCACTTTACATACAATATCTCATTTCAGCATCACAAACAATCTTTGAGCTAGGTTTTTGTAGGTATTTCTATACATGGAGTTTGAGAATCAGAGTCTCAAATAATAAATTCAAATAACTTAAATAGTAAATATCAGAAGTAGGAGTTGAACTTTAGGTTTTCTGACTCCAAATCTACTAGTCTTCACTATCTCTTACAAGGTGATGAGTGACTTGATAACTTCTGGCCTGAAATCAGGAAAATCTAAGTTCAAATTTTACCTCAAAAATTTTGCTAGCTCTGTGGCTCTGGGCAAGGCCTTTATCCCTGTCTGCCTCAGTTTGCTCATCAGTAATATGAGTTAGAGAAGAAAATGGCAAGCCAGTCTAGGATCTTTGCCAAGAAAACCTTAAATGGAGTCACAAAGAGTTTAACACAACTGAAATGATGAACAACAACAAAATAATAAACTATGATAAATCTTGAGTAATAAACTTGCTGTAAAATGTTGTAAACTTTAAATGTAGATAGTCCAAAAGTAGAGGTGTCTCACTAAGTTAGCAAAGGAAACATTAAAAAACTAATAATTCTTTATCACATAAAAGGCTTTACTTTGAGTGACTCTTACTTCATGTTAGAAAAATTGGGGCAATTTTTGGTGTCTTCTCAAGGTTGTAGGAGTACCTCTGAGGAGTCAGAAATCTTTTTTTCCTAATGTTAACAGCTCCAAGCTCCATTCCAGTGCATTACTTTATTATTTACTGACAGTGGGTAACTCTCTAGTGCTATTTAACCAATTAATTTCAATTAGCTTTTTAAAAATAGACATTTACTTTGAAAATATAGCATATAGAAATCTAATGTTTCCCTTAAATACCTTGGGGACATAATTCTCTCCTATCAGTTCTTTATTTTCTTAAGGTACTTTTATTGTACAGCTTAAGTCTCTAGATCCAGACTCCCCAGCCTCTTCCATATAATGGACTACATTAGCAAAATTGCTGATTCCTGTTCACTCAACCTTTATTACGATATTAATAGGAAGGTTTGCATTAGCATTTTGTATACATTATCTCATTTAGTCTTTGCCGCATTCTGTTGGTTAGGTGCTATTATTCTCCTCACTTTATGAGGAAACTGAGGCTGAGGATGCTTCAGTGACTTGCCTAGGGTTACACAGCTAGGATTATGTCTCACATAGTTCTTGAACTCAAGTCTTCCTAACTTCAAGACCAACATTCTATGCACTATACCAACTAATTGCCTCATTTACATAGTTACTCTTTAAATATAGCAGAATTTTATATTTTTATGAAGAGAAAGGGAATGAGAATGAAGCAGTTTTGATTTTGTTGTGGTTAGAATTTAATTTAAATATTTTTAGAATTTGAATAACTCAATTGAAAAAATAATGCATTCCTTTTTTTAAAACAGATAAATGGATCTGCAAACTTCACTTTTAGTGATCTAGAGATGAAAAGTGTCATGAATCATGCAGAGGAACTACCTTACCCCAATGATAAATCTTCTCCAGGACCAGTGGAAATTGTCGCTGTGGTGACAGAATCACTTACAGGTATATAGCACATTTATTCTAAAGGTAACGATTTTTTATTATAGTATTATGGTATCTTCTAAAGAACTTTTAAAAAAATCACTGACCCATAGTTTGATGCTTCTTATATAAGATTTTCTTTGTACAAATACATTTGTAAATTTTATTGTCTCTTCTAATCCACTAGGTAGAAGTTACTGTTCAGTGATATTGAATATTTTACTAGTTTCCATAGAATTAAAAAAAAAAACCCACCTTTTAAATTTGTTTCATTCATTTAATATTTATTAAGCCCCCAGTTTAAAATATTGTAGTAGTTACTGGGAAGGTACAAAAATTAAATGATATATCATCTTGCACTTATAGAACTTATATTTTAATATATTAAATAGATATAAACATTGAATAATATAAAATATTCTTGATATATTTTTTATTATCTCTATAACCTATAAATCAATTATATGAGATTAGTAGCTAGTATGATTTTTCTTATATTCACCACTGAAAACTTTGGGTATTCTCTCAGGTTTTAGTCTGTGGCTGGAACATGTGGTCTTTCTTCAGGCTAAACATAGTCTTTGTTTTCATTCAAATATCTCCTGAAATCTCACTTCACTCATGATGTCTTTCCTTTTTGTCATTTTCTGATGTTATATTGGATCATAGATCTAGAATTGTAAGGAATCTCACATTTCCAAAGTCCCTTCTCTTTGTGACAATAGAGTTGCTTTATTTTCACATTACACATAACTTTAATAATGGGGCAAAGGGGAGGAGGGAAGGAGGAGAAAGAGAAGGAGAGAAAGAGAGAACCCTTCTGCTCAAGAGCCAAAGGACTTAAGGAAAATGAGCTTCTGAAATAACTACTGATTAACTTATTGATACTGAGCCCTGGGGAAATTATTAGAAAATATCTGTTGGTAAAAGCTAATTTCTTTTTATCTAAATGGTATTATTTCTGAAACAGGAATTTCCCGAAATGCAAGTTCAAATGTATTTTTCAAGGCAAATGACTACACAATTGAATTTTTTGATTATGTTAATGTCTTGAAGCCTTCTCTCAACTTCACGGTTACTGTAAGTTGGTATATTTAATTATATGTGAAAATCAGTAGTTAAAATAATGATTTCATATGTATTATGTTATTGTTAAAATATTATAATTACATTATCTCACTTGGTTCACAAGGCCACCCTCAAAGATAGGGAGTTCAAGTATTAGGTACCATTTAAGAAAACTGAGCACCAGCTCTGAGTTCAAATCTAGTCTCAGACACTTAACACTTTCTGGCTGTGTGATCCTGGGAAAATCACTTAACCCCAATTTCCTCAGCAAAAAACAAACAAACAAACAAAAACACTGGTGATGAAAAAAGTTAAGACTTTACCAAAGATGCAGAATATGTAGTGAAACTGAGACTTTTAACCCATACCTTTTGAATCTAAGTCTAGAACTCTTCAAATGAAATATAATAGAATTAGAATTAGATGTATCATATTTACCGATGTCCTAATATTTAGGGTTAGTCAGAAAGAGAAATGTGGGCTTTTCCCCCCAAAGTCTGTACACTAGCTTAAAAAAAATTATAGCTTTTTATTGACAGAACTTAGGAATGGGTAATTTCTCAACATTGACCCTTGCACTCACTTTTGTTCCAACTTTTCCTTTCCTTCCCTCCACTCTCTCACCTAGATGGCAGGTAGATCAATGCATGTTAAACATGTTAAAGTATATCTTAAATACAATATATGTTTGCACTAGCTTTTATGAAGCATGGGGATAGTCTTCAGAGAGAGGGAACAGTTTATACAGTTCTATTAGCAAACTGGGGGCAGCTAGGTAACACAATAGGTGGAATGCCATGCCAGGATTCAGGAAGACTCATCTTCCTGAGCATACATCTAGTCTTAGATATTGGGTGACCTGGGGCAAGTCACTTAACCCTGCTTGCCTTAGTTTCCCCATCTGTAAAATGAGTTAAAGAAGGAAAGAGCAAACCATTTTAGTATCTTTGCCAAGAAAATTCCAAATCGGGTTGCAAAGAATCATACATGATTAAAACAACTGAAAAACAATACCATTTAGCAAATTACATCAGCAAATTATCAAATTGAACCCTTATTTTTATGGGGATCAGGAATTTTATAGATATAGTGATATAAAGGATTAATTCTGGTGCCTCTGAATAGGTCTATCACTTGTGACATGAAGTTTGTGCTATTTTTTTAGGATTTGACATCCAAATATAAGTAAACTATGTTGATCTTTGAAAGAACATAATACTTGCATATAGCTTTTATAGCACCTTCTATTTAACACCTATTTGTATTTGGTACCATAGATATATAGATACATAGATATATCTCTCACTGATCTTATCCTTAAAGTTTGGTTGAGGAGATAATTTTGCATAATTGAAAAGATTAAC
This sequence comes from Antechinus flavipes, assembly GCF_016432865.1. Lineage (NCBI taxonomy): Eukaryota > Metazoa > Chordata > Mammalia > Dasyuromorphia > Dasyuridae > Antechinus > Antechinus flavipes. Next base: position 241,967,684 of record NC_067401.1, read on the forward strand.
AAATAATAAGTAATAAAAGTTATAAGGCCAACAATGGTATCAAATAAATTATATGAATAAGGTGGGATGATCAGGAAGGTTCATGGAAGTCAGATTTGAAATTTATCTTGAAGGATTAGTAGGATTTCATTAGGCACATCTGAAGTAGGAATTCTTAAACTGTGGTATATAGAACTCTGAGTCCATGTGCAGATTTCAGAGGATTTGTGAACTTGGACAGGAAAAAAATCGCATCTTTATTTTCGCTAACTGAAATTTAGCACTTCCTATAATTGTTTAAAAACATTATTCAAAGAAGGTGTCTTTAGATTTCTCTAGACTAACAGAGGTGTCCAGGATACAAAAAAAAGTTAAGATATTAGTGGAAGAGACATGGTTGGAAAAGCTGGGAACACATTGTTCACAACAAGACTCAGAATTTTATGTTCAGAAGTTCAGATGTTCAGATTAGTAGGCAGTAGAGAGACATCAGAAGTTTATGAACATTATGGTTACAAAAATGAAAGAAATATTCTTTAGAAATATTAATTGGCTGGCAAAGTTCAGGAAACAGTGAAGACAGAGAATCTGCAAAGAGAAAAGATAAACATTTATATAGAACCTACTATAAGCAAGGCACTGTGCAAAGTGTTTTACAAATATTATCTCATTTGATCCTCACAGCAATCCTGTAAAGTAGATTCTGTTATTTCCTCCATTTTACAATTGAAGAAACTGAGGCTGAGAGAGATTAAGGGACTTGTGCAGGATCACTGTAATGGGTGAAATCTGAGATAACCAAGGAAACAATGGTTCTAACTTCTGAGCATATCAGTTATTAAGCTATGCATGCCACTTGCATAACAAATTGGGATCAAGCTTCCTGAGCCTTGGTCTTGGACCCTAAATATAGTGGGAGACAGACTTTTGTGCATTAAATATAAAGGATTACCTAAATATAAACCAAATACAAGATTATGTAACCTGTTTTCTAATCGGAAGAAAGATTAGGGCCTTGCTGAATTGAGAGGATGATGAGTGAGTTTTGAGAGTCGGAAGTAGAGAGAGTAAATACGTGGATTGTTCTAGATATAAAACAGACCTTAATTCCCAGGATTAACAAGCAGATGGAATGAATAAGCAAACTTAGCTCTCAAAATGGAGTCAGTTTTACATGATGGGGTCAGTTTGATTTTCCTAATTTCCACAATTTCCTCACACACATAGTCTAGAAGCAGGAATACCAGTTAGGAATTCAGGAATGTGGTAATTTACTCAGGCATGAGCTGAGTGATAGAAGAGGCAGTGGGAGGGGATAGTAAGAAGAGGCATTTTGAAGAAAAAATAAACAGAACATGTAACACTTTTAGATGTTGAAGAAGGGGAGGGTAAGAGAGGAGGAACAGTTTATGATGTAGTTTTGAAACCAAATGAACAGGAGAATTCCCCTAACAGGACAGTTTGGGGGGGAGAAGCAGATTTGGAGAAGGAAATAAATTTTAGACATTTTGGAGCCTCTAGATGGAAATTCTTTTTCTTCAGGGAAGGAATTTGAGAAAGTTGTGAGGACTAGAGAACAAAATTGGCAGAATCATTTTACAAAAAGTAACATTTGAAGTGGTGACACAAGATAAAAATCTGAGAGAGAGACACACAGAGAGAGACAGAGAAAGAGAGAGACACAGAGAAGGGAGAAAGAGAGAGAGAGACAGAGAGAGAGAGAGAGAGAGAGAGAGAGAGAGAGAGAGAGATAGAGAGAAAGAGAGAGAGAAAGAAGAGAGAGAGAGAGAGAGAGAGAGAGAGAGAGAGAGAGAGAAAGAGAGAGAGAAAGAGAGAGAAAGAAGAGAGAAAGAGAGAGAGAGAAAGAGAGAGAAAGACAGAAGGGAGAGAGAAAGAGAGACAGAGAAAGAGAGAGACAGAGAAGGAAGAGAGAGAACGAGAAGGGAGAAAGACAGAGAATGGAGAGAGAGAGAAAGAGAGAGACAAAGAAGGAAGAGAGAGAGAGAAAAAAAGAGAGAGAGAGAAAGAGAGAGAGAGACAGAGAGAGAGGGACAGAGAAGGGAGAGAGAGAAAGAGAAAGAGGGAGAGAGAGAAAGAGACAGAGAGAGTGGAGAGAGAGAGAGAGAGACAGAGAAAGAGACACACACACACACACACACACACACACACACACACAAAGAGAGAGAGACAGAGGGACAGAGGAAGAGACAGAGAAAGAGAGAGAGACACAGAGAGGGGAGAGAGACAGAGGGAGAGACAGAGAGAGACAGAGGAAGAGACAGAAAAAGAGAGAGACGAGAAGGGAGAGAGAGACAGAAAGACAGAGAGAGAGAAAGAGAGAGAGAGAGAGACAGAGGAAAGATAGAGAGAGAGACAGAGAAGGGAGAGAGAGAAAGAGAGAGAGAAACAGAGAGGGAGAGACAGAGACAGAGAGACAGAGAAAGAGAGAGGCACAGAGAGGAGAGAGAGAAAGAGCAAAAAAGACTGAATACAAAGTTTTAGGCAATTTCGAAGGAGAAGGAAGGGAACTTTCCAATTTTAGGAGAATTTTAGGAGAAGGAAGGGAACCTAATAAGAGAGACAGAGGAGAAGTAGGTGGAATATAACAGACATCAAAAGAAGAATTTTAAGAGTTTAATGGAGGTTCAGAGGTCAAGCAAAGTGTCTTTTTCTCAGACAATTGTGTTTGGCAATTAAACCAGTGAAGATATTCAATAGCTTTGTTTCAGGATAATGATGGGGATGGAGGGTGGAAATCAGATTCAAATGAAATAATTCCTTTTCTTCTTCTGTAATGTCTTTCTCTTTATATTCCTTTCTATCAATTAGGTGAAAATAACCCGTTCTGATGGTGTTCGGCTGACTCCTGAAGAAATGAGAAATAATGTAATGCTCACCATAACACAGACAAATTACACCAATTTTTGGGACAGATGGAACAACGAAGATCAGGAAAGAGACACTGTCCAGGTCCTAAATTACACAGTTCCAGAAGATGGGACCTTTCGTCTTGAATTTCCAATCCTAGTTAATACCAGTCAACTGCAAGTGAAGGTGCTGTTTGGGTCCGATATTCTCTTAATAAAATGCTATTATGACTGTAACTTGGTGACTGGATTTCCATTACCCTGTATAAATACTGGTGAAGAAGGCAACAACCAATCACAGCTTAGAATGCTTAGAGAATAAGATATTTGACCATAAATAAATGTGGGAAAAATTCTTTGTTAGAATTTAGATTGATTAGATAGCAGCAGTTCTGAGAACTCAGTTTTTAGAAGAACATTTTAAAATAAAGTAATCTAAGAAGCTACAATAGACGAGAATATATAACCCCCCCCCCCCAAAGACATTTTAAACAGATACCTAGTCTTTTGTAATTCGAGTTTTGTAGAAACTGAATATGGGTTTAGGTTATACTAGTGAATTGCTTATATAAGAGAAAAAAGGAAAATAGGGGTGGTTGTCTGTTCTCCCAGACACTTGTTAACCTCTCCAATTGAAAAATCTTTAATGGTTTTGTTTGGTGTCTCTTTGCCATTTTTTCTGACTCAGACTGGTATCTCCTTTGTATCACAAAGATGGGATTGAATTGTGGAAAATGGCTTTCAGTGATGAACATCTGACTCCTTTCCTTGTACTTTTTTCATGGTAGATTGAGTGATGAGCACATAGAAATAGACAATTATCCATTCTTTTCTTATCCATTTGTAGACTGGGAAGAGAAGGGTATCTTTTTGGAAGTATGTGTGATAACTCCTTCCTTTTTTTTTTTTTTTTTTTTTTTTGAGTCTGTCTTCTCTACAATGGTTTCCTCTACTATTCCAATTTCTTAGGGCCATTAATTTCCTTCCTCCCCTTAAAATACTGTTTCACTTCACCCAGCATTTATTAAGCATCTACTGTATGGTAGATGTTATGTTAGATGTTGAAGATACAAAGACAAAAACAAAACAGTTCTTGTCAAGGAGTTTGCATTCTATAGTGGTGTAGGAATGGGGAAGCAATATGTTTCACATAGCAAAAGTGATCATAGAATATTTAAAGTAAACATAAGATAATTTTGAAGGGCTGAAATAATTGGAGGTAAAATCAGGAAAGCCTCAGATAGGAGGTGGTATTTGACTTGAACCTTAAAGGGATCGAGGAGTTCCAAAATGTGAAGTTGAGAAATAGCATTCCAGGTCTTGGGTACATGTGCATAGATAGGGAGGAGAGAGATGAAATGTTATTTATAGGGACAACAAATCAGACATTTTGTTTCCAATATAGGCTGTATGAAAGAAATATTAAATTAATTAATGAATAAGCATTTGTTAAGTGTTTATTATGTTAGTGGGCAAATATTTTGCATACAAAGAAAAGGAAAAAACAGCCCCACCTTCTGGAGAACTTATATTTTAGAAATCTGTTTCACTGAGGGATCAGCAGTGTTTTAAGGCTGAAAGTTGTGAAGGGCTTTAAAAGCCAGAGAATTTTATATTTGATCCTAAAGGTGGATAGGGAATTGCTGGAATTTATTGGGTGGGGCAGGAGCTTTAACATGGTCAGACTTGTATTTTAGGAAGATCTCTTTGAGGTCTGAGTGGAGGATGGACTGGTATGTCCATGATAGGAAAGTCAGCCAGGTAGAGACTTTACATCTTTCCCTTGAGATCCTGCATATCAATGCTGACCTAGTTGGAGGGGGTAGAATCCTTTTTACCTTTGTGACCTTATGCTTTATTCCCCTCCAAGCACTGATTAAGTTATATTTGCCTTCTTGCTCTTCCTAACCCATAACACCACATCTCTGAACTCTGTGCTCCTTTTCTGGTCCTCTTCAATGTTAGTAGTGCCTTTCTTCTGAGACTGCTTTTTATTTATCCTGAATATATCTTGTAGATATGTAGTTGTCTCTCATCTTTCCCCTAGAAAGTGAGCCCCTTGCTTTTGCCTTTTTGTATTCTCAGAGTAAGTGTTGCATAGTACATAGTGCTTGACCTATAGTAAGAATTTAATAAATGCTTGTTGATTATGAATATAAATTTTGGGGTTTTAATATTGGGGAGAAAATGATTTATTTATTCATTTATGTACAAATACCTCTGTTTGCTGTAGCCATTATCTGGTAAGTGATATGCTCTCTTTTATAAAGGGAAGGATAGTTGATAATATTTTCAGTTATAAAAATCCTAAATAGCAAACATATCCTTATATACATTATGGACAGAGTTATACAATTTAGACATTATGAAAATGTGTTTCAACAGTTACTATTTTATTGACACTAATACAGACAGATTTTAAAGTCTTGTGTTGTGGAAATGATCCTCATTTATCAAAGGATCTGCTGGAATAGCATAGGCTGTGGCAGGTCCTACTGAATTGGAGGAAGTTTGGTTATGAGCCTAGTGATGGACTCTTAGCTATTAATAATATTTCTTCTCCAGGGACCAGCCTGATTTAGTGCATAGAGCTCTGTTATTAGAAGGCTGGCCACCATGATAAATCATTTTTGTCCACAACAAAACATGATTATGATCTTATAAGGTTTGAAGTGGTTTAAACTAGTATTGGTGGAGAGGAATACCTACATCATTGAAAACTTACTTTTTGAAGTATTGAAGCATAATATTCTTTTAGTTTACAATTGTTTATGTTTGTGAATATCTAGTATTAATGGTGTACATTTTACCTGCTTTAAAAAATATAGTCTATTTTATTTTGAAAAGGATGGATTATTCCATATTTTATATATGTTTCATTTCTATTGATTGCCAAGAATTAGTGGAAAGATATTAAAACAATTGAAATTAAACTTTTTTTTTTTTTAACAGGCTTCTTTTCTTGATGGTGTGAATAGCTTATCAATTTATGGCATGTTTAAGTCTCCTAGTATGACATATATCCAATTAAAAGCAGGAAGTGAAAATGTAAAGGTAAGTATATTCATGTGATTATCAATAATTATAATTAGCCATATGATTCTTTTTTGCTAACGAGAATGTTGTTTTTCTAGGCTGGCTCACCTTTTGAAGTGATTGTCACTAGCAACAAGCCAATGAAGGAACTAAGTTATATGGTAATGTAGCAATTTAAAATATATTATGCATTATTTGCCATATTACTGTATGTGTGTAGCAGTCTTTCTGTGTTTCTTTCCACATCATTCTTATCCAGACTGTTTCATATATTACCCTCAAAATATTCTTTTATACTGTTGCTCTGTGGTCTCCAGGGACTGGCTCCATCACTCAGTAAATTTATGAGTCATAATGTTATAATAAACTAGCATTTATATAGTTCTTTAAGATTTGCAAAGATCTTTATGTTAGTTTGATAGTTGAAGAATCTGAGGGCCAGATTTGTTAAAAAATAATTTGCCCCAATTTACCATATAGGTATCTGTGATAGCAGAATGGAATTCAGACCCAAGACCTTTCAAGAGATAGCTCCTTCCATAGCACCAAATTGACTTAGAGAAAACTACATGTCTCCAGTTGTGGAGATGAAACTCTAGAAAGTCAGTCAGTCTCATTTCAAAATTTTAATGTTTCTCTTCCTTGTTTCTCTTACTCTTCATTCCTGTTAAGTTTGCATTATCATATTCAGATGTTTTTTGTTTTTTTTCTTTTTTGTTTTCCAACATTTCACTTGTAAAAAACTGATCCACACAAATGGGAAAATTTGCCTCTTCTGCTTCACTAAACTAATCCCTCCCCCCCAATTTTGTAAGTTCTTATATATGTTTATGTTTATAGTAAACCATTTAATTAGAGGTATCTTAAATTTTTCTAATGATAAATACAAATAAATTCTAACTCAGATGAGTATATTAGCACAGGATACTTACCAATGTATATTTGATTCTTGAAGAATTTTGAGACTGAAATCAAACATATATTTCTGAACTTGAAATGATGATAAATGTAGAAAAATAGCTATTACAGATCATAGTATTGGCTTTATCAGAAAGTAAATTTAAATTTTCTTTTTCAGGTGATATCCCAAAGCCAGGTAGTTGCAGTAGGCAAAAAGAACTCCTCAAGTTTTTTTTTAACACCAGAAAATTCCTGGGCTCCAAAAGCTTGTATAATTGTGTACTATGTTGGAGATGATGGGGAAATTATAAATGATGTCCTGAAAGTTCCTGTCCAACTTGTCTTTAAGAATAAGGTAAGAAATCAGAATCAAGGTTGTAATTACAAATGAAAAAAAGGTATGTTCCTAAATAGTTGTTTAGAAAAGAAAGGTTAATGTGAATTGCTTAAAGTTCAAGGCTAGAATTTTGGTAAAATAGATAAAAGATTTCAAGAGATAAAGATTTCATTTATTATTTGATTAACTATTATCAGTTTACTTGACACTCCTCTTATTGTTTACATGTATTTCTGCAATGATCAAAGCTCATGATTTCAGAGATGAATAAGTGCAGCAACATTTTCACTTATCTTGTATTGTTGAGTGTGCATTTATCTCTATGTATATCCATACACATTTGTGTGACTGTGGGTTTAATGTTGCTTATAGTTTATAAGGAAAGAGGATTGGCCCCATGTCCTATATGGTATGTTTTGAAAGTCCAAAAGTTTCCAGCTTCCCTAAGATTTTTAGAATCCTCTATATAAATGCTTTATTTTTTTCAGTACTTAATAGGTGCTGCTTTTTATACAGTAGGTACTTTTCATATAAGAAGTGCTTAACAAATGTATATTGAAATAATACACAATACTACAAAAATCATATGTTCTTTTTGTACAGACTGAGAGAGGTGAAAATAGCATTTGGATTGTAGAAATTGTTTGGTAGTAATTTGGAATAAAATGAATAAGGGATTAGTGTAGAGATCTGAGTGGATAGAGCAGGTAAGGAAAGTGAGGAAGCAGTCAGCCAGAGTTTGGTAGAATTTAGTCAGGGATTAGCAGTAAGTGGTCCAGGAACAATTTGGAGTTTTTTAATTATATATTTGAAATTTTTCTGGCTAAAATAAATAAATTAATTTGTATCCATGTTTTAATCCATTAATATCTAAATCCATTAATCTCTATATAATATGATTATATAATGCATTATGCACTACAGTAGTTAATGACATTAACAATTCATATTTATATATAGGGTTTGAAGTTTTTAGAGAATTCCTTTGAGGATTCAGAAGAATCCTTTGAGGCAGGTAGTTTAACATTAATCTTATATTACAGATGAAGTAACTGAGTCTCTTGGAAAGTAAATGATTTGTGTATGGTTCTACAAATTATAAGTATCAAAGTTACAAGAACTCCTGACTATACATCCAGCATTTCTTTCATCATTCCATGATTCCATATTTAACCTTTGTACCTGATATTCTGTTTTTAATAATCTCATAAAGTCATGGCTATTGGAGATAGAAACTATTGAGCTGACTGACCTTCTGCCAGTGATGATTGTTTCTGCCAATGAATGTAACATTTAGCAGGTATGGGAATTGAGTACAGAAAATCATAAATTCGTTGTTATTGATTGGAGACCTTGGAACATGGTGGATAGTTCCTGACTGTCCTTTGTGTCCATGCATTGTTTACCTGCTTGGGATTCATGATTTTTTGCTAAAGATTAGTAACTAATGGCTTTGTGGTGATTTCATAGATACAGACTTTTTGTGATCTTGAAAGAATGAAGAAATACTTTAGTAAATAGTTAAAATAAATTAAAGCTAAAGAGATATTGTATTTGACTATCATTTCTCTAGTAAATATATGACATATTATCTTTCATTTCCACCCCTCTTTTTCTTTTCCTTTTTTTTTCATTTTCATTACTGCCATCTTTATGCAGTCTCAAACTGTGGACAAATTCAAAGGTCTCACATTTTCAATAATAGACATTTATTTACTCTTATTGTATATAAGATGATTTGAAATAGATCTGGGGATCTTAGTGTACTGCAAGCTCCATATAGGTCAGTTGTATGATGTAGAGGCCAAGAAAGAAAAACAGAACAAAACCATAAAAGAGGCCTAGCTCCTGGGATTTAGGGAGATTGTACTCTCTCTGAACTCTACCCTGTTAGATCTCCTCTTGAGTATTGACTTTAGTTCACTATACTTTATGAAGAATGTGGATAAACAGCAAGAATAATGAAGGGCCTTAATTAAGTCCATGAAATTTGATCCTCAGTTGGAAGGAATACTTAGCCTGGAGAATAAGAGGTGCAAAGAGAAAATGACAATTATTTTAGAATATTTGAAATGTTCTTTTGTGGAGTGGGGATGAGGTGAGATTTGGTTTTTTTGGCCCCATCACATTACAGAACTAGGAATAATGATTAGAAATTTCAAAGGCTCAATGTAGGCAAAATTTTCCTAAGAATTAGAGCTGTCCAAAAGTGGGTTGAACTATTTTAAGAGATGCTAGATTCCCCCTTTTTCCTCTCCTTCCTAATCTTCTCCCCCAGGGTCTTCAAGCAGAAGAAGGGTGATTTTTGTTAGGATATGTTACAATTGAGATTACTTTTGTAGTTGGGTGAGACTAATTAGTTGTTGAGGTTCTTTCTCATAGCAGAGATTCTGAGAATTTAGTTACTGAACATTAACATTATTATTCTGGTTTTATGAACATTTTGTGAAAGTTTCATGCTGCCACTGAAGTTATGGGTTAGTCTATTCAGGGAGTTGGGACATACATCACAATAAAAGGTAAAATAGGCAAAATGATGCAATGCTTGGTATAGGCAAGAAGTTCCATAGGGTATCAGGAGAGAGAGTGATCACCAAAGGCTGAGGTTTTCATTTCCATGATCCCCTAAGGGACACTGAATCACAAAAAGATGTGGCAAACTCAGTCTCTGACTAAGCTGTAAGGTCAGGTTCTGGAAAATCAGAACTTTGGGGAATCAGAATGGGGTTGACTCATACAACAGTTTATTCTCTGGCATTGCAACTATGCTTTCTGCATGATTCAGCTTTGGAATCTTGCCATTCTGCAGAGACGTTCATATGAACCATAAACTTTCTATCTTGTATTTTGTTTTTCTCCCAACTTGGGTCCCTTGTGGGAACTGCGGACCCTCCTCCCTGTCCTCTACACTTTCTCCTTTGGCTTGTATTTCCCTTCCTTGACTCACTAGCATGTAATATGTCAGCTGTCTTGCACAGGATGCTACAATATTGTACACTTCTCCAAATAACTCCCTGATAGTTGCTGAAGCTGTAAACACTCATCAGAGAGCTCTGATCATCTCTATATGTGGTGTCAAACTGAAATTAAAAAGATGGGGCACTAAGGCCCAATTATAAAATCACCTGTTAACATTATCTATGTTTTGTTCTATTTTAATTTAATTTAATTTAAATTATATTAAGTATTTTTCAATTACATTTTAATCAGTTTTGGACCTTACTCAACATGGGCTGCATGTTTGATACCTCTGCTATATGTCAAATTAATTTTTCTAAAAAAACCCCAACTATGTTTTACGTATCAGTCCTCTCATATAAAGCATCTTTTAACCTGACATTCAGGGCCCTCTGTTACCTTTTCAATCTTTTCTGTCAGAATTCTCTTATGTAAGAATTTTGCTTCAGTTGAATTGATGCACTTAATTTTCCCCACATATATACTTTCTTATTCTGTTTCTTTATTCACATCTTTTCTCACAAACTATTCCTCCTCTTACTTAAGTTCTGTTCTTTTTTCCAGGTCCAGCTTTTAAGTTCTGTCTCCTCTATGAAGTTCTTTCTAATATCTAGATGAATGGAGTACTGGACTTGGAGTTAGAAATATTCAAGTTCAAATCCTACCTCAGACATTTACTAACTTTGTGACCCTAGGCAAATAATTTAATTTTAGTTTCAAATTCCTCTGTAAAATGAAGCATAAATCTCTCAAAGTTGTCATGAAAATCAAATTAGATAATATATGCAAAGTTCTTTGCAAATGTTGAAGTGCCACATAAATTTTAGCTATTATTATTACTGGTTGTTATTATTATGGTCTGCTGTGATGATCACTTGTCCTCTTAACTCCTGCCTAATTTAGTGCCTTTATTCAGCATTTTGTCATACTTTGCTTTTCTACTTCTCTCTTGACATATATATGTGTATATATATGTATTTGTATGTGTGTATATATATGTAATGTGTGTATATATATACATACACACACACACGTATTTATTTGCTTATTTTGTTTACTATTCTAAAGCATCTGGTTGCCTCATGCCAAGGAAAATATAGAATCCTTATGTACTTTTTTGCTCTGGAGTCTCATCCAGTTTGAATCTATGACCAGTTTGAATCAGTTTTATTGATCTGCTGCTGGTGAGAAGTTGCTGGATTAGGAAATTAAAAAAGGTTAATCAATTCTTTTTTTTTGGTACTATGGTTATTTTTCAATATGCTGCCCCTCTGCAAATATATGTATATATACGTAGATTTGTAGAAGGAAAAAATAAAACTGATTATGTCTGGCACTTATACAACATTTGGCACTGTTTTTGAGAGAAGGGAAAGTATATTTTATCATTTGTCTTCCAGATCCAATGTTGGTCATTGCCTTTATAATTCAAGTTCAGCTGCCTTTTAGAACAATTTAAGTTTATTTTATTGTAGTTATTGTGTATAATGTCCTCTTAGTTTCACTTTCTTTGCTCTGGATTTGTTTTTATAAATTTCTCTAAATTTCTTATTTGTCTTTTCTTATCAGTAAGTCAAAAAGCATTTACTAAGCACTTTCTGAATGCCAGTCACTGTAGTAAGTGCTGGGGATATAAATAGAAAAGTATAAGATAGCCCCTGATCTCAAAGTGCTTATATTCTGATGAGAGACAACATATATGGAAAGTTTTGGCTGCAAGTCAGATAGAAAGATCTCGTGGTCCTTAGGATGCAGCAGCAAAGTGGGTATTAAGCCTTTCTTCTATATTATCATTTCTACTGATAAAATCATATGAGATTCTAATGTTTTATTAAACACTTTTTTATTTTTAAAACAATTAAAATTTTTTTAAATTAAAATTTTTAAATTTTATTTTTAAAAATATGCATTTCTTTATGAATTGCATTAGGAGAGAAAAATCCGAACAAAAAGGAAAAACCATGAGAGGGGGGAAAAAAAAACAGAAGAAAAAGAAAAAAAGTGAACATATCATGTATTGATTTACTTTCAGTCTCCATAGTTTTTTCTCTGGATGCATGAGTTTCTAATGTTGAATTGTTAGATAGTGCCAAGGACTTTGTTATCAAGAACTTTCTATGTCTTCAATAGTTGTGACTGTAGCACTTGCAGGAACAGTTTCCAGGCTGCATTTCCACAGGATTTGCTTTCTAGGATGATGGCTGCAGACACTGGACTGGAAGCAGTGCTGTTCCCAGGCTCTTAGGTTTAGAGTGCTTGGATGTTTTCTCCAGGGGCTGAAAGTAGTGAGGAGGATGGTGACTGACTTGCTTAGCCTCAGGATGCTTCACTCTGTCAACTAGCCTTGTTTGCCCGTGAATGGTAGCTGGTTGACAGTTGATGAGGATGGCTGATGATTTCTCCATAAGAATAGTCTCCCTAAATGATTGTGAGAGATGAGTTAGCACTAAAACAGGTGATCTAAGGTGGGGGTATCACGCCACTCCCAGGACTTCTGTGTCCATTGCCTCTTGATGGCAGTGGGTCAACAGTTGGTGGTGATGAGAAATATGAACCCCCTGATCACAATGACTTCTCTCCTCAGTGATGACTATGAAGAAATAGATGGAAGCAGGTTTAATGTTTCCAAGGTCTATAGGTTTAAGGTCTGGGCTGTCATCAGTATGGTCTGAGGGGAAATGGTGGTCAAGGTGATGGTGGTGATTTGACTTTTCTGGCACATTCTATCTCCTGTTTCTCCTTCAGGGTACTTTGTTGCTTCAATTGAACTTAATCTCTTTGAGTCTCAGTTTTCTCATCTGCAAATGAGTAGGGTTGAACTAATGTCTTCCACAGTCCTTTTCAGTTTTAAATCTGTAATCCTGTGACTTCCTAGGGAATAATCATGTACTAAATTAATTACATTTTCTTTCTTTTGCAGATTACATTATCTTGGAATAAAGTTAGTGCCGAACCATCTGAGAGTGTTGCTCTTAAAGTTTCTGCAACTCAACCTAGATCCTTAATAGGACTTGTAGCTGTTGATAAAAGTGTAAAACTGATGAACGGTTCAAATGATTTTTCAGAAGAAAGTGTAAGTTGGAACACATTTATGGAAAGATTGACATTATGTTTAATGATATTAAATAGAGAGACAAATTGTGTTATAATTCTATTTTTAGGAAAATATCTTTCTCTTTTCTTCAAAGTAAAGATTTAATCTACCAATTTTCTATATCTATGTTCACTTGAAATTGTCTTGGCTTCTCCAGCCTATGAAAAAACATTAGAGGTTATTGTCTAGTTCAATCTCCTTCATTTTGCAAATGAAAAAAGAGAATCTCAGAAAGAATACATGACTTAATTACTTAAAAGATCCTGGTAGACAAATAGCTAAGCATGTTAACTAAGAATTTCAATCCCACACAGTTTTAGATGAGAGAGAGAATAGATTTGGACACATTTGCTATACATTTCATTCTGTTTACAAATAATGAGCCTCTAAAAATGGTTAAATTATGATACTCTAGAAAAGCTTCTTAATCATTTTATGTAACCATGTTAACAAGTTTTGTAAAATTAATAAGGCCACACCCTTTTTTTTTTGGTCAGTAGGATTTTCATTGGCTGAGCCTGCAGCTATTATAAATTAGATGACAGTGTTCCTGGAATAGGGAAACCTATTGCTTGTGTGTGCATCTGTGTTTGGTTTTCTCAGTTAGATTGTAGAGTTATCAAAAGTGTCTGTTGTTGGGTTGACTGAAAAATAGATATTAAAATAAATGGCCACCTTTGTGGAGTTTTAATCTGGTTATGTAGAATGAACTCACAAACATGAAAAGACTTAACTAGCAATAAAAAAATCATCAAATACAACTTTACTGTTTCAGAAGTTAATTTTCATTATTAAGTGTCTGTACATCCTTAATATATCTCTGTATATTATTGTTAGGGGTTACGGAAAGTTGGACATGACTGAAATGACTGAACAGCCTACTACTGTTCATAGTTTAGGTTATAATCTAAATGCCAAGGATTATATTTAATTTGTTCAGTATAAATAGTGCATAGCATCGTGCTGTAAAACAACATGTATTTCCTGGATGTTTATGATGATTTGTCAACCATTGTGGAGGGAACTTTTAGGGTGGAACATTTTCAGATGCTGACTAGTAATTTGCCTATAATTTATAGTAATAGAGAGCTGGTTGGGAAATTAAGTGTCTTTCCCATATTCACATAATTAAAAAGTATCAGAGGAAGTTAAGTATTTTACCCATATTCACATAGTTAAAAAGTATCAGAGGAAGGATTTGAATCTGGATCATTCTATCCTTAGTCTAGTTAAATCATCTATCCATTATGTCATACTGCCTCTTTTGGGCATCACATCCTTAAAAATTATGAACATAATCACCATCAATAGATATGGGAAAATGTCTGTTCTTTTTATTCTCCCTTCTCTTCTTTCTTTTTTTTTCATTCTCCCTCCTTTTTTTCCTTTTTCATCTTTCCTCCTCCACTTCTACTTTTGCTTATTTTTTCCTCCCTTTTCTCCTCATAGGCTAATGATCATCAGGAATGTTATTATTTTCTTGAATGTGAGGATTATGAAAATCTGACAGATATGTATGGTTATACCATACGTGTAACATAGATGCTATCATACTACTTTTCTTCTTCCTTTTGTTTTTTTTCGGTTCAGATCTGTGATTTCATTACTGTAAAGAAATGCCCTCTATCTTTTTTTTTTTTTTTAACTTTTTATTGACAGAACCCATGCCAGGGTAATTTTTTACAACATTATCCCTTGTACTCACTTCTGTTCCGATTTTTCCCCTCCCTTCCTCCACCCCCTCCCCCAGATGGCAAGCAGTCCTTTACATGTTAAATAGGTTACAGTATATCCTAGATAGATGTGTGCAGAACCAAAGAGTTCTCTTGTTGCACAGGGAGAATTGGATTCAGAAGGTATAAATAACCTGGGAAGAAAAACAAAAATACAAATAGTTTACATTCATTTCCCAGTGTTCTTTCTTTGGGTGTAGCTGCTTCTGTCCATCTTTGATCAATTGAAACTGAGTTAGATCTCTTTATCGAAAAGATCCACTTCCATCAGAATACATCCTCAAACAGTATCGTTGTTGAGGTATATAATGATCTTCTGGTTCTGCTCATTTCACTTAGCATCAGTTCATATAAGTCTCTCCAAGCCTCTCTGTATTCATCCTGCTGGTCATTCCTTACAGAACAATAATATTCCATAACATTCATATACCACAATTTACTCAACCATTCTCCAATTGATGGGCATCCATTCATTTTCCAGTTTCTAGCCACTACAAACAGGGCTGCCACAAACATTCTTGCACATACAGGTCCCTTTCCCTTCTTTAATATCTCTTTGGGGTATAACCCCAGTAGAAACACTGCTGGATCAAAGGGTATGCACAATTTGATAACTTTTTGAGCATAGTTCCAAATTGCTCTCCAGAATGACTGGATGTGTTCACAATTCCACCAACAATGTATCAGTGTCCCTGTTTTCCCACATCCCCTCCAACATTCCGCATTGTCTTTCCCTGTCATTCTAGCCTATCTGACAGGTGTGTAGTGGTATCTCAGAGTTGTCTTAATTTGCAAGAAATGCCCTCTATCAATGTAGTTTAACAACAGTTCTTTATAGTTTTCGAAAACTGTCTAAAGGCATTGAGAAATTGAGGGGTTAATCACCCTTCTAGTAGTGGGATTTGAAACTAGGTCTAAGTCTCTCTTACTCCATTCAGGATCTTCAGCCTCTATCATATTTATAGTTTTGTGTGTCTATGTCTGCCCTAATATCTGATAGACAATGTGCTTCCTCTCTGTTATTATATGATGTGAAGCACAATGCCTTATAAATACAAGATCTTCTAAAATACTTGCTCAGTGAATGATTTCTTTCCTAAAAAAACTCCAAAAAACAGCATTGCATTGTTTATGTCTCTGAAGCATAAGTATTTGGTATCTGTTAGAAATTTTGCACAGAGTTGGTGATGAGAATTTTAAGTCAAGATCTGTGATTTTGGACCTACATCTAGATATAGGTCCTATACCTTGCTCCTTGGATAGGCTCAATTCAAGACTGATAAAATAGGATTATTTACATTCCAGAACTGTCCATTATTTCAGGATTTAGATGAAATTAAGGAAGAAAATACATTCAAAAAACAGAATGGCAACTATTTTTGAATAATCAAAACAAGCCTTATTTCAATATTCAAAACAATATATATGTGTGTTCATATATTTGGTCTAAAGCATTCACATATTTGATGTAAAGCATCATAAAGAATATGGACAAATCAGAAAAAGGCTCATTCAGCTTTTCTTTGAACATTTCTAGGAATGGGAATTTGTTTTTTTAAATTGTTTTTTAAAGTAGTCATTCCTTTTATGGAATGCTCTACTTATTAGGAAGTTCCTTTTAATATTTTCCTGTAACATCCACCTACTTTTGTTGGTTTTTCCCTCTACACAGAATAAACCTAATTCTTTTTTCCCCTTTACCCAGAATAAACCTAATATCTTTTTCACATAGCAGCTGTCATATCCTCCTTGCATTTTTTTCCAGGCTAAGCATTTGTATTTTCTCCAATTATTCCTCATACATCACAGTTCCCAGACATTTTATCATTCTACTTATCTTCTTACTGTTTGTTGGTGTTTCTTTTGAAATGTGGCATCTAGATGTGGCTGAACCAGGGTAGAACACAAGTGGAAAATTTCTTCCCTTGATCTGGATATTTTAATTCTTTTAATATGGTCCAAGAATAAATTGGATTTTTTTTTTTTGGTAGTTCATGTCACATTTTTAGCTCAGCTGCAGTTTATGGTTATCTAAAACCCAGCTTCTTCCCCCCTTCTCCGTTTTAAACTTAAATTTCTGTTAGCCCAATTTTCCTCCCATTTTCTACATGTAATTTTTTTTTAAAAGCCTTGTTGTAAAACTTTAGATTATCCTTTTTAGGAACCTTAATGTGAAAACCTTAATATGAAACTTCATATTATCCTCTTTTAAATTTAACTTTCTTAGTTTTACAAGCTTTTTGAGGCCTTTTAGACTTGATTCTATCATCCAGATTTTTTTTCTGTCTCTTACAGATTTACTAACATGGGGTTACACTTCTGCAGACATTATTGCTGAAAGTACTTAATAAGCTGGGTCCAGCCATGGGACTTTCATACATGTTGCATCCCTCTAGGTTGATATAAATACATTAATCCACTGATTTGTTTTCTTCAGGTGATCCATGAACTGGAATTATACAACAGTGGTTATTATTTAGGCATGTTCACAAATTCCCATGCAGTTTTTCAGGTATGTTTGAATTTATACACAATACATATATATATATATATTAATTAACATTTCTTACCATTTTAATATTTTTGGAACAAAAACTCCAGTCATTATGAAGTCCAGATCTTTCAATAAATTCTGTTGTCACTGCAAAATACAGAACATTGCTAAAATAGTACAAAATGAAAAGAAACTTCCTTGGGATTTTAATCACAAATTTAAAAAATACATAAGTTTTCATGAAAAATAAAATAAAATCTTTAAGCATCACTTAACATTACTTTTCCCTATATTGAGTTAAGCTTTTGCTTTTTGGGTAGAGTAATGAAATGGTTTGTGTACTTATGTTTCTCTCTGTAAGAAAAATAAGTTAAAAGAAAAATAACTTGTATATGAAAGGAAAATCATATTTTATTGTTCTTTCTTTCTAGGAATGTGGTCTGTGGGTATCAACGGATGCAAATCTTGTGCATGATTACGTGTACGAAAGTTGTAAGTTGTATAAAACAAACCCTCTAAAACGTTTCAGCTTTCTTAAATATTATATGAGGCAGCATGGTAAAAGGAGTGGATGGAGAGCTGGGCTTGGAGTTCAGAAAATCTGGGTTCAAGTTCCCTCTTAGATACTTACTGGTTGTATGGGCAAGCCACTTAACCTATCTTTGTCTGAGTTTCCTCATTTGTAAAATGAGGAGGATTGTATCAGATGGTCTCTTAAGTTTTTCAGAACCTCTGCAGCCACAGAGATAGAGATAAAAAGCAGACAAATCCCAGATTTAGGTATGTGCCTAAGAGGCATCATATCTGAGCTTACAATAGATAGTATTAGATTTGAAATAAGACATCCTGGTCTGTATTTGTATCTGAACTAAGATAGAATGAGTGTAGGCCAAATCTCTTAATCTTTCAGTTTTCTTCTCTAAAAAATGAAGATAATAGCTAAACTACTTTTTTCCTGGAATTATTGTCAGAAAAGACAACAAAGTTCTCTCTATAATGAGTTATTACTATATAATAACAAATATTAATATTTTGAAGTTCATTTGCCCCCATGCAATAAATTAATCATTATAAAGTTCACATTTTGCTTATAGTATTATTTATAATACCAGAAGAGCCAAGTGTAGCTATGGGTTTTATATTTCTTGATTTGAATGAGCAAACTGAATCTAATGGAATTTATTTAGGTTAATACAAAACAAGTTGCATCTTTTTTTTAACAGAGGTTACAAATTGTGTTGATTAAAACTGAAAAATGTACAAAATTGTAAGCTTCAAAAAGGTAATTCCAAAAGTTGTTCTTGATGTAAGGAAACATGATACCAGTCATCATAATGAAGTGTCTGGACTCTACTTTCTATGCTGATTAGGGACAGTTAATAGGGAGAGATACTTAAGTAGAACTCAAGTTATGATACGAAAGGGGAAGCTGACTATTCTATCAAGTTAAACCATGGAGCAAGTAAGCCCAGTGAGCAAGGTTGATGTTAGGTTTATCAATTGTCCAATCTCAGACCATCAGCATGTAGTAGGATGGAAAAAATTATGAAGGGCACCATAGTAGAAGGAGCAAATAAACCCAGTGGGCAAGTATGTGTCATGAAGGTTTATCAGCTGTCCAACTCGAGAAGGAGCCATAACTATAAAGTAGGTCAGGGAAGAAATTATGAAAAGCACCTCAATAAAAGAACAAAGGCTCTGAGAGCATTTTAAGTGACAGCAGTGTGCTTCTCCTTCTCACTTAGACGCATTGGTTTTACTGTGGTTCTAGACTTCATCTTGGCTGGACCTTGGATAACTCTACTAATAATTTATTTCACACAAAGCTGACCTAAGTCTTGGGGTTAAGGAAAAAAAGATTGCCTAAATTCCCAGGTCCTTTTTGTTACTTTGAACCTGTTTTGGTTACCTGCCTTGCTTTTTCAGATTCAGCAAATCTCTTGGTTCCCAAATTTGCCTGGGAATTTTGCCCATCAGCTTTGTTCTGTCTTAAATGTTTTTGGCATCCCTTTTGTCCATCTGTCTGCCTGATCTTTAACCTGCTGTTGGCTCTGACATTCACTATTGATAGATACCCTGATTTCTGCTGGGCCACTTGATTCTAACCTCTTGCTTGCTTTGACTTCCCAGTTCGTGCCTGATCCTTAACTGCTTCATTGGTCCTGGCTCTTCGTCTTGGCACTCTGACCTGCTGCTACCCAATGTGTGAAAAGAGGTAGTCTTTGAAGTACTTTTTTTTTCAAACTTAAGAACTACAGGGAAGGAGGGTCTGAACTTGCTATTGGGTCTTGTGCTTCATAATCAATCCAATCAAGAATTTAAATATTTTTCCTACCAAAATTTTTGTGGTTCTTAATATAGACAATATAAAAGCTTTTACTGAATAAAATTGTTTTGTACTTCTGTTCTTTGTTTATAAGTATATTTTAAAGTTCATAAGTTATCTCTGATAACTAGGAACATGCAGTTCCATGTATTATGTTAGGATAGTAGTTCCTAATCTGGAATTTGTGAACATGTTTAAAATTTTTTTTTGAAAGCTATATTTCATTATAATTGGTTTCCTTTGCATTTTATGTTTAAAAAACATTTTGAGAAAAGTTCATAGGCTTTGTCAGACTGCCAGAGGGGCTCATGACACAAAAAAGGTTAAAAATCCTTATATCGAGACATCATTCCATGGAGATAGGACTGGAAAATTAAATTATGCTAGTTTCACATAGTAAAACTGATAAAAAACAGTTTCATTTTTCCAAGTTGGCCATTTTTAATTTTTTCCATTTCTTTTCTTAATTTGTTTATTCTGAAGCTCTATATATCTGGTTCCTATGTAAAAATAAAAGTAAACTTATTACCTATGTAATACATACTACTATAATTTTTCTGAATTATAGTCAGATTTTAAAATTTTATGTATGCATTTTTCTTGTATGTTTGTTTTAAAAGTCTTATTTATGAGGGCCTGTTAGAACAATATAATGGGGAAAAACACTGGACTGGAAACCTAAGAATCTGTTTTCTAGTTATTGCTGATCTTGCTACTATGACTAACTTCTCTGAGCTTCTGTTTTCTTCTGTCTGGAGTGATGACATTGGAATGGATAATTTCTAAGATCCATTATAGCTCCAGGATTTTGTTATTCTGATACTAATAAAACAATAACTATATATTTTATTTAGTGTTTTTTTGGTTAATGATAGCAAATATTTATTTTTAGTTAATGGAGAGCTTTTTGAGATGGATAATGCAGAGGATCAAGTTATGTTAACAAGTGGAACAATTGACATGGATTCAGCTCTTGAAGGTGCATTTGCAGGGAGTGCTAGTCCATCTATCAGAAAACATTTTCCAGAGACCTGGCTTTGGATGGACATCAATATGGGGTAAAAACTCACAGTGTTCTGACTTCATTATTATTTTCTTTTTTGAATTTTATTCAGATTGAGCTTATTTTTGTGCTTATTTTAATGTGAAAGTGTTAATCATAATAAAATTAGATTGATGTATTATTTTTGATGGTATATCATTGTCATCAATATAAAATAATACTTGCTAAAAGTCAGTGCATGTGGGAGTGTAATAAAGTCAGAAAATGAGGCTAAAATTTTTCTGAAGAACTAGTTTTGATTTGAGCAACTAGGTGGCACAGTAGATAAGAGTTCTGGACCTGGACTTAGGAAGACTCATCTTTCTGGGTTCAAGTATGGGCTCAGACACTAAGCAAGTATGACAATTAATAAATTAAATTAATAATTAATTTAAGCAAGCAAGTCATTTAATCTCGTTTGCCTCAGATTCCTCATCTGTAAAATGAAGTGGAGAAGGAAATGGCATAGAGCTATTTTACCTCAGGTTATAAAATTGCTGATGCGTCATTCCTATGAGTTCTATATACTGATTAAAGGGGGAATATATTAGCTATTTAATAGGATACTATAAGTGCTTCTTTGCCTTGGGATCTCTGGGACTATGCCAGTGGCATCTAAACACTTTTCCTAGGGAACCTCTTTCCCACAAATCTTTCTGATCTATGCCTCCTTTGTCAATCAGTTCCTGATTCCCCCTGTTTTTAATGTTTTTCTTGGGGAGTATGTGGCAGAGTATCCCTAGGGTTTCCTGTTACCTCAACAAGGGTGGTTTGGGAGTATATAGCTTCAAGACAACCTTCTCTCACCAGGGTCCATAGAAATAGCTGCCCAAAGATCCTGCCACCTTCCTCACACACACAACTATTAGTTATCACCCATCTTAGTGTCTGTGATCCTGGAGGTGATCAGAAGTTCAGAGGCTGCTTACTAATCCCAGGGTAAGGATATTATGAGGTCCTCCTTCTGTCCCTCAGAATACACACCACCTCCTCCCTTTCTCTTTTCCTCCTCCCAATTGTGCAATATTTTGTTTTCCCTTGTATATTCCCTTTGGCCTGGCTACCCCTCATCATCACCATCTCTTGCCTAGGTGAGCATGTTGTTCCTGGCAGAAATATTTAAGGAGTGAGGAGGCTGACTGGGCATACTTCCTTTCTCCCCCACCTCCCTGAATGAAACACATCTTTTTTCACATTTTCATATTCTATTCTATTCTAGAATAAATTCATATTCTAATAAATTTGTGTAACTTTAAACTTAAAAAAAAAAGAGCAGCTAGGTGGTGCAGTGAATAGAGCACTGGTCCTGGAATCAAGAGGACTGAGTTCAAATTTAATTTTAGAAATTTGACAACAGCTATGTGGGCAAGTCAAAATCCTGATTGCCTCAGGAAAAAAACAAACAAACAAACAAAAAACAAAACAAAAAACTTTCTCCACTATGACTTTCCTTAAGGGAGGAGCTGTGGGGCGGGAGGGTGGGAAGGTGGGGGGATTATAGAAACTATTATATATATTGAAAACATTCAACTCTGACAGCCCTTGATCTGTCTGGCTTAGAGATTATCCATAGCTCATGTTCAACTAGTTGGCAGGGAGGTTGGGGGTGGCAGGAAGAGGAGAGGGCAAGTTAGGCCAAAGGGGATATTGAGGAGAAGACAGAATATTGCCCAGTTGGGAGGGGTAAAAGAGAAAGGAAAAGGTGGTATGTATTCTAAGGGACAGAAAGGGGACCTTTCAGCATCCCTAACTTGGAATAGTGAGCAGCCCCTGACCTCCTGGGGGAAAAGAAGGGAGGGACTTGAAGAAAGACATATGTTATTCAACAAAATAGTCTTTATCAGTAGTTAATGAACATTGCTTTTGTACTGGGCAAGCTAAGATGATTTTTGCATTTTAAAATATTAAAATGTAAAAATTATTCTTAGTTCATAGGCAACATAAAAACAGGCAAGCTGACCCTAAGGCCAATTTGCTAAACCCTGAATTATATCAATATTGACAGAATTAATAGAAGTCCATATAGACAAAGTGAAAACTATTGTACAGGGAGAAAGAGGCATTTAAATATTTATTTCTAGGATAAGATGCATAAGACTATTGTTTATTTTGAATATATTTAATTAAACAACAGTTAACATGTATTATGTATTATTTTATATAAGATATTGTGCTAGGTGTTAAGTGTTAAATGAAAAAAATAAATGACACAGTCTCTGCTTTCAGTTACTCAAATGATCAATAAGCATGCACTAGTTTGAGATAGTGTGCTAAGTGGGCATACAAAGACAAAATGAAATAGTTCCTACAATGATCTTACATTCTATCTAGGAGATATATGTGTGTGGGGGTATATGTACATACATATATATCTGACAGAAAATAAAAACAATAATAATACATAATGCTTTAAAGTTTATTAAACATTTCATATTATCTGATTTTATTCTCATAATAATGTTGGTAAATGCTATTATGATTTCCAATTTACAGATTAAAAAATAGAATCTGAACAAAGTTAGGTAACTTGTCTAAGACCACAGAGATAATGAATGTCTGAAATCCAGCACATTATCCACTATACCACCTAGCTTCCTAAGATACTGTGAGGGAGGAAAGCAATAGCAACTGGGGGAAGCAGGGAAGGTTTCATGTACAAAGTAATGTTTGATCTAAACTCTGAAGAAAGATGTGGAAATGAGGTCAAAGTGATTTCTAGGAATTGGAGACAGTCAGCCAGTGTCAAGGTGTAGAGATGGGAAATGAAATGTTATGTATGATGATAACAAGTCTAGTTTGGCTAGAACATAGAGGAATAATGTAAGAGGCTAGAAAGGTAGACTTAACCTAAATTTTGAAGGTATTTAAATACCACACTGGAGAAGAGTATGTTTTTGCTACTAGAGCAATGGCTGGAGTATAGCATATGATCAGATCTGACCTTGAAGAAAAACATTTTTGGAGTTATGTGGAGAATGCATTGGAGAGTGGAGAAACTTGAGGATGGAAGATCAAGTGAATTAGGACAGTTTCTGTATACACAAAGTGAAGGGGACCAGGTGTAAAACTTAGCAACTAATTTAGGTGGGGTACATCTTGATTTTGTGAATTTCCATGACTGGAAAGTGGATAATGCCTTTAACAGATGGAAGTTCAGAAGAGAAGTAGGTTTGGAAGTCTGTTTTGAACATATTGAATTTGAGATGACTCCAGGACATTTAAAAATGTCCTAGGAAATTGATTATGTAGACAGGAGAGAGACTGCCTTTATAAACTAGGTAGCATTGGAGTTGCAGCTTGAGAAATATAATTTCATTAAGGGTAGATGACAGCAAAGTGGATAGTGACAAACCTTGGGTCAGGAAGACTCACCTTCCTGTGTTCAAATCTGTCCTTATACTAGTATGACCCTGGGCAAGTCCTTTACCCCTGTTTGCCTCAGTTTCTTCATCTGTAAAATGATTTGGAAAAGAAAATTGCAAACTACTTGATCATCTTTGCCAAGAAAACCCTCAAATGAGGTCACAAATAGTCGGATACAACTAAAAACAGCTGAACCACATGGGTATTAATAAATAGGGAAGGCATTGTAGGTATAGAAAACTGGAATCAGAGGCATGGAAGCAAAATTTCTATCTATGTATCCATCTAGAAGTAATCTAAAGGCATATTTTTATTATATTATGAAAAAAAATACAGTATTTAGATTTATTTATTGACTAGTTAATGTTTGTTCATTTATCACATTGCTATTAAAATAATAAAGATTTGCAATTACTAAATAGTAGTTTTTTTTTCTTTTAAGATCATTTTGAAGTTAAATTTGAAAACCAAGAAGGTTGTAGAAAAGAATATTCAGGCAAAATAATTTAAGCACTTGAGGAAAAGTGACTGTCTAGTTTTTCATCTTTGTAGTCTCCATTTCAGCACAATGCACACTATTGCATAGCGTGAATCTACTAAATGCCTATTCAATTTAATTAACTGCTCTTGACTTTTTTTGAACATTGTAAGATGACAGAGCCAATTCTTGGTTTTGAAATTTTATATAATTAACTTTAAAATGTCATTATGTTTTTCTTAACTTTAGTTCTCAGACTGACAGAGAATTTGAAGTTATTGTGCCGGATTCCATCACTTCCTGGGTGGCTACTGCCTTTGTGATCTCTGAAGACTTAGGACTTGGAATGACAACTGTTCCAGTGGAGGTAGCATATTAAAGGGCATTTTGGTTTACGTCATGAGAATTTGAAGCTAAAAAAAATAGGCTTCTGGATTTCTAGCTTTATTTATGATCCTCACAGATGCTTAGACTTTCTGACAATAATTTGCTTACTTACATTCCATGCTCTGTCCCTCATTTTTTATGGGTTATTTTCTCTGGTTATATATAAAACAATTTTTACATTTGTTTTTAAAATTTTGAGTTTCAGATTCTCCCCATTACTCCCTACATCCTTTCATTGAGAAGGTCCACATGAAATTGTGCAAAACATTTCCATAAAAGTCATGTTGCAAAAGAAAATATAGATCTTCCTCCCACTCCTTCCAAAAAAAAAAAAAAAAACTCAAGGAAAAAAATAGAGCTAAAAAAAAGTATGCTTCAGTTTATATTCAGACACAATTAGTTCTTTCTCTGGGTATGGATATTATTTTTTATCATAAATTCTTCAAAGTAGTCTTGGATCATTGTATAGCTAAAAATAAAATCATTCCTAGCTGATCATTTCACAACTTTTTTTTTTTCTATTACTGTGCATCCACACCATACATTTTACTTTGCTTGAGCTTTTGGAGGACTTTCCAGGTTTTTTTGATAGTACCCTGCTCATCATTTTTTATTGAACAATAATATTCTTTCATAATCATGTACCACAGTTTATTCAGCCATTCTCCAATTGATGGGCATCTCTTCAATTTCTATTTCTGTGCCCTGAGAAAAGATTCTCTTTTCCCTTTTGTATTTCATGCTGTTTACATATAAGTGTGTTGTTTTTACAGAATGTCCCAAAAGTCTTAGTTCAGTTTTTAGCTTTAATAACTTATTATGTATAAATACCTTAAAGTAGCAATGAGATTTTTGAATTGCTTTTTGTATATAAAGGTCACATGAAAACGTTCCTATTAAGAATCTTGAATTGTATTGCATAGCAACATAGAAAGCTAACCCTTTAAGTGACAAGTGGTGATTTCTGTACACCAGAGCTCAGGAAGTGTATTGATGTATTTGGGTTTTGAAATCAAAATTATTAAGGGAAGAGTGATAATTTGAGCTTCTTACTGGGTCCATTTTATAAAGAGTCTTAGAAGAACCATTTTTGGAATGTTCATTTCACACTTATAGCCATGTTAAAATGTCAGGGTTTTTAGCTCAAATGAATTGTGTTTAAAGATGTTTTAAATAACTTCTGGTGACTTTATCTTTTATTGAGTTAATAAAACTATAACTCATACCTCCTACATCTTCTTGACGTGTGTTTTTTAGGATGCTAAGATAAGCTGCTTGATCTTTGCAATTTTGAATCTCAGTGAATATTGTATTTAAATTCATTGCTTTTAGAGCCCCTCTGCATAGTGTAGTTACTGTTCAAACAAGTCCTGCAAGAAATAGAATAGAATTAACATCATCTCTCAGTCTCTGGCCCTATAACCTCTATCAATTTAAGTTAATAAAACAACTTGGACATGAGGGTATTGGAATAAACAGAAGAAGATCTTGTGCTTTGTAGTCAAATGTGAGCTTCTAGAGAATCCTTGGAAATCTCTTTTATCTTCAATGTCTAGCATAGTGTCTGGAAGATATTTAGGGCTTAGTAATAAATGTTGATTATCAACCCAAGACATCCTTAAAATAGAGTATTTACATATAGAATTCCCGTGCATGGAGAAGGCTTGTATAAAGCTTTGTAAACTTTCATTAGGAAAACAATTTATTGGCAGTAACCAACTAGGTTGTCTATTTAATGGTTCAACCAGGACTCTCAACATTAAAAAGTTTTGGACTTTAGTAATGAAAAAGGACCTTAGAGAGGTTATATCATTCAACTCCCTTATTTTTATAGATTAATAAACTGTAGTTTGAAGGGATGAAATGGTTTGCCTGAAGGCATATAAGTAGAAGTAGAGTCATTGGGATAATTGCTTTTTATTACATTAAAAATAGTCATTTTTTTTCCTTTACAGCTACAAGCTTTTCAACCATTTTTCATTTTTTTGAATCTTCCATACTCAGTTATTAGAGGAGAACAATTTGTTTTGGAAGTAACCATATTCAATTACTTGAAAGACGCCAGTGAGGTAATGTATTCAGGTTTTTTTAGGCGCCTAAGCATTTATATTTCATGAGACAATATATGTATGCTTGCATGTGTCTATGCATCTGTCTATGTTTATGTGTGTGCCAATCTGTTTTAGGCAGCTAAGTAACATAGTGGATAGAGCACTTGGCCTGAAGTCAGGAAATCAGAGTTTATATTAGTCCTCAGGCATGTCCTAGCTGTGTTCCCTTGGGCAAGATATTTAATCTTTGCTTGTCTCATCTGTAAAATGGGGATAATAATAATACCTATCTTGTAGGATTGTCATGAGGAACAAATGAGGTAATAATTGTAAAGCACGTAGCATATATAGAAATGTTAGCTATAATAATAAATTAATAATAATGATAAAGTTCTTAGTATCCAGTGATTTAGGTGGGTCTACCTTAAAAAAGCTTTTGGGTGATTGCTGAATTGAATGTTTGAGTTATTTGCTTTTGTTTTATACTATTTAAGAATTCTAATAACATACATGAAGCCTTTTAAAAATTCCTTCCCAGCATGATTTCTTCATTTTAGCTTGATCAATCTCCTTACTATTGAGAAGATTCAGAGTGATCCTATATTATTTTCTTATTGATCATTTTTACACTTAATTGATTTTGTCCTAAAATTGCTTTTGTCTTCTAACTGGTTAAGATATTATTTTCTTTATCTCTGAATTTGCTTCAGCGTTTAGCTGGCCTGTAATAGATTTTTTTTTTTAAATGTAGCTCTTGTCTCAAGGATTTTAACTGACCTTGGAGAATGTGTGATGGAGCAAGGGAATTTAGCCCTGATATCTTTATTTCGCCAAGCTATCCTTCAAGGATGTCTGGTTTGCTGTCCAGAAGTCTGAGCTGCTATATTGTACCTGGACTCAAACAGTGAGCACTTCTTGTTCTTATGAGAGAAGGGAGGTAGAATGAGGAGGTATCATTGTTAATCCCTATCACTAAACTTCCAACCAATCAGGTTATTCCTTACACTCAGCTCTGTTACTGATCATGTTACACTTAGTTCTATGATGTCATCTACTCTGCTTTATATTTTTGTTTTGTTCTTCCCAAAACCTATTTAAGGAGAATTGTTCTTTTGCTCAGGGTCTTTGACATTAATGGAGTCAAGCCATTGATCCATTTATTGACAGATAGCATACCTCTGCCAATAAATCTTATTTTGCTTATAGATCAGTTTACCCTTTTGTTAAAATTTACTTATAGCACTTTCTCTGAGACATGACTTTTTTCTTCCTTCCTTCCTTCCTTCCTTCCTTCCATTATGCTATCTAGTTGCCCCTCTTTTTTCTTAAATTGTTCCTCCTGTGTGGAGTAAATTGCCACCTAGTTTTTGATAGTCTATTTCTAAGACTTTTTCTTTTCTTTTCTTTCTTTCTTTTTCTGCAAGAGAAAGTTTATTTTCTATGAACATATCAAACAAAATATTGGGCTTGAATGCCATTCCTTCTCTTCTTGATTGGGAAGTTCTTTCTGCAGGCTGGTGTAATGAGAAAGGAGTCATATGGAGGCCACATTTTTACAAGTTTAATAGAATTTTGTTTCTCATTAACTCACAGTATGAGTACCTGGAATCTGCCCTGAGGCTTCTTTCTGGACCAGCCCAAGATTTAGTTCATAATTTATATTCAGAACATATTTCTTCTTAATCTATACCTGTTTTTTGATGGCTCAGATGAGGGTGTGGCCTCTTCAATTATTCTCCTCAGTTCAAAATATTATTTTTCCTTAGATTTTCTTAAAGTTCTTTGTCTAAATCTCTTCTTTGCCTTCATCATCTTATGTCTTTTGTCACTTTTATTTGTATGTGTCACATCTTTCCCTATTAGATTGTAAACTCCTAAACTCTTTGATGTTAAATTTTCACCTTTTCACGATACAAAAATCAGTGGAAGTGGCAGTGGGAGCAAGAAGAACGTCATCTAGTTTCCTGTCCTTGTGATTCAGGGGGATTAAGAAAAGGAATTACTAGTCTTGGATAATGTTGAAAGGAACATGATGTCCAGATTTTAATGAATGAAAATGGATAGTTACATTCCAGAAAGATATTGAGTATGAAAACAAGTTTCTTCTTTTTTTTTCTTTTATGAGGATATGCTTAAATTAGATGGATGCTATTGTTCATATCTGAAAGTAGGACTTTAAAAAAAAAAATCTAGCCATCTAATGATATAGGAGAAGGAAAATGTTATATTGCTTTGGAAGTAGAAATCAAGCTAAATGGAAAATAGCGTGATAGAAATCTCATAAAAGAGAGAGAGTAGATAAATAATATGTTGTTTTACTTCTATCCTAGCTTTATTATATGTTCCAAGAATTTGTTTGTTCATCACTTCATTGGCTTATCATTCTAATCATCTTTGGTATCACTTGTATGAAAAAGAATGAAAGTTTATGGAAAATTCAGATTTAGGAACACTTTAATCAAGGGTAGAGTATTGCTTCATAGGTGGAAGGGGAGCAAGCACATTGGCTCATTAAAGTTAATTGAGGTGTGATGATTAAAAAGACTCAAGAGACATAATTTCTTGATAATTTAATCATTTTATTATTAACAGTAGCATGTTTACTTTTTAATTAAAATTTTTTTTGGAAAAAAATTTCAATAGTATTTTATTTTTCCAAATATATGTAAAAATAATTTTCAATATTAATTTTGGTAAGACTTTGTATCCCAAAATTTCCCCCCCTTCTCTTCTTACCTCCTTTTCCCTAAGAAGCAAATTATCTGATATAGATTAAATATATATAATTCCTTTAAACATATTTCCATAATTATCATATTGTACAAGAAAAATTAGACCAAAAGGGAAAAAAACCAAGAAAAAGAAAAAAACAAACAAATGTGAAAACACTATGCTTCAGTCTATATTCAGTCTCCATAATTCTCTTTCTGGATGAAGATTACATTTCCATTCCAAATCTATTGGAATTGCTTTGAATCACCACATTGTTTTTTTTTTTTTTTTAATTTTTATTTAATAATTACTTTATATTGACAGAATCCATGCCAGGGTAATTTTTTTTTTTTTTTTTTTACAACATTATCCTTTGCACTCGTTTCTGTTCCAATTTTTTTTCCCTCCCTCCCTCCACCCCCTCCCCTCGATGGCAAGCAGTCCTTTATATGTTGGATATGTTGCAGTATATCCTAGATACAATATATGTTTGCAGAACCGAACAGTTCTCTTGTTGCATAGGGAGAATTGGATTCAGAAGGTATAAATAACCCGGGAAGAAAAACAAAAATGCAGATAGTTCACATTCGTTTCCCAGTGTTCTTTCTTTGGGTGTAGCTGCTTTTGTCCGTCATTTATCAATTGAAACTCAGTTAGGTCTCTTTGTCAAAGAAATCCACTTCCATCAAAATATGTCCTCATACAATATTGTTGTCGAAGTGAATCACCACATTGTTGAAAAGAGTCAAGTCCATCACAGTTGATCATCATATAATCTTGTTACTATGTACAGTAACAAGTGTTATAGTGTTAACAAGTGTACAGTGTTCTTTGAGAATCATATTTATGAATAAAAGGATGTTAATCTGACCATCCAAAAGATAATCATGGCGGCAGGCTCACAGTTTATATATACCCTTGAAAAGTAGGTGCTTCCCAGAGTGGGAATCATCTATGATCAGTTAACAATTATGACTGAGTGAATATTATAGTGAGGGACTGAAAGTGACATAATGTCACCTTTAGACAGAGAGTGTCTCCATACCCAGACTATCCAGCCTTGGGCAATTTAGGTAAAAGGTGCTGTTTCTTCCCAAGCTAGATTGAATAGAATCCACTTTAGACTAGAGATTCCTTGTATGGTTGGGTGGGGTTAGATAGAGGAGAAAGCTCAATCATCAAAGAATGAAGTTTTGAAAATAGAAAAATGAGAAACTCTGAATCTTCAAATCATTAATTATTAGTAATCTTTTTTTTTTTTCAGAGGAAGAGGAGTGAAATCAAATTTTTATTTCATGCAGTTGAGGATTGTATTATAGCTCTATGCTATAAAGCTATAGTTAGAATTGATTCAAAATTCATGAATATAGGTAAGGAGCAACTTCAGAGGTTCAATATAAAAACAAATTTGTGTTATTTTATCTTGCAGGTTATAGTAACTATTGAGACAAGTGACAAGTTTGATATTCTTATGATTTCAAATGAAGTAAATGCCACAGGACATCAGCAGTCTTTACTAGTGCCAAGTGAGGATGGGAGAACTGTGCTTTTCCCAATTAAACCAAAGCATTTAGGAGAGATTCCAATCACTGTGACAGCAGTTTCACCCAGTGCCTCTGACGCCATCACTCAGAACATTTTAGTAAAAGTAAGTACTTGAAGGATTAATTCAGTGACAAATTATATTTTATTATAAAGGAAATGGGGTAAGTAGAGTATTTTTATATTTATTAAATTCTTAGGAGAGAATTAAAATAAATGATTTCCTTTTAGTGCATCTTATAGTCAATGACTTACTGCTTTTTAGGAATATAAATTTTTTTGAATATTTGTTACTTTTCCCATTTAAAGTTAGCTGGGGAATAAGACCTTGACTAATTGTCTGTTATAGTCAATTACATTTGAGATTATTAAAATGGTTTCTATTAAAGTATGAAGAATTAATTTGATTATTTAATCTCAAATTAGACAATGTGGGAAGAAGAAATGTCAAAAGCTTATTTGAAGTAAATCTTTACATTGAGAACATGCTATACTACGAATACTTCTAAACACTTGCCTTCCTACCTCTCAAATCCTCTTTTGTTTTCCTTCCTCAGTCTTTTGCTTGCTGATCATATCTGCAAATTTAGGTTCAATAATCATCTCTATGTAGACAACTCAAATCTACATTTTTTTTCTCAGTCTTTGTAAAGAATCAAAGTTTTATATCATTACCTGACCTTCCATGTGGAATGTCCCTTTGGCATCAAAGAGTCTGTCTAAAATTGAACCCTTTATTTTTCGTTCACAAAAAATATTCCTCTTGCCATCCTTCCCTACATTTTTTTCTTTGTGTGTATATCACTATCCTTATAGCTCCAGAAGTTAAAACAGCATCTGTCACATCATAAACACAATATTTATTGATTGATCATTCTTGTAATCTAGCTTCATAGCCTCAGAATCATGCTAGATTCTTTACTTCCCTTGCTCCCCATATTTAATCATTTGCCAAGTGTTGTTGATTTTATTTTTACATCTCTTAAAACTATCTCCTTTCCCTTTACCTAGCCATCATTCTAGTTCACATTCTTTTTACCTCTAATTCAGGCTATTTCAATAATTTCCTGATAGATATTCTTCTTTAGAGCTTTTTTCTTCCTCCATTCTATCCTTCACACAATTGCCCAAACAACCTTCCTACAGCATAGATATGACTGTGTCCCTCTCTTATTCAAAAAAGTGTTGATGGCTCTCTATTGTCCATTTCATATCCTCTATGTTTGACTCCAACCCACATTCCCAGTATTTTTTGCATTTTCTCCCTTTGTGCACTATGTGCCATTCAGCCTGATCTATTAATTATCTCCCCAACTAAATATCTTTCTTTCACCTCTGAGCATTTGTACAAGTTATCTTTCATGCCTGAAATACATTTCTTTTTTTCATCTTTAACAAACTTTAAACAGAAACTCAAATGTGATCTCTTTTGTGAAAGCATTCCCTGATCATTTAAGAATCAACCTTAGAGAGTACAAATGTGCTCTGTCTTCTAGTTGTTTTGCTTTTACCTGTGTCCATGTGTCTTTGGGGCAGGTCTGGCTTTGTTTTCATATCACCAGTGTTTAGCACAATCCCATATACATAATGGATACTTTGTAAGTGTTTATTGTATGAATAAATAAAAGTAGAATAAAATGCTTGTTGCTGGAGCTAAATTCCTACTTGATTTTGTAGTTTTTAGACTTGGTGACTCTCTATGGAAAACTCCAATTATTCTTTTGGAAAGGGATTGTCTTTTTCATTTAAAAATATTTTAAATTTATGGAATAAAACAGGCATTTTTATAACATTAAAAAAGATGATTGCACATGAAACTGCAAATCTACTATGAACAACTTGCTATTCCTTTCATATATACAACAAAAATATCATATAAATTTCTTTCCCCCCCCCTTCTCCTTACCCCCATTCTAGAGATGACTACCATTAGACACAATAGGAAAAGGATTTTGAAAGAATTCCAATTATATAACTACCTATGCCTTATTTAATTAGAAGAGAAAAGCTCTTTTTGAAAGGATTTTTTTTTTTTTTTTTGGTATTTTTATTCTCAGCTTCTAAATCCAGTACTTACTACTTATAGGTACTGAACAAATATTTAATTGATTGAAAGAAAGTTGATGGAACATGTGATACAATGGATGGATAGAGCTCTAGATTTGGAGTCCAATGACCTGATCCACTAGGAAGTTAGTCAATAAGCATTTATTAAGTTCTTACTATGTGACAGACACTAAGCATTATGGATACAAAAAGAAACAAAATATGGGCCTTGCTTTCAAAGAATTCACATTCTAATGATGTGGATTTGAGTTTCGATTTTTCAGTTACTAGTTGTATTAACTTGGGCAAGGCTCTGGATCTTTTGGCCTTAGTTTATCTTTTTGTAAAATAGGATTAGTTGTGGTACCTCATAGTGATGCTGTGAAGAAAGAGTTTTGTAAATTATTTGTTAATACGAATTGCCACCATATTATTTTAAAATATAATTTAAAGTGTTGTGTAACTGGTAAGGTATTCTAATTTATAAGTAGTTCAATTCTGAGTGATTTAATAAATATTGACTTAATTATATTTATTTGTTTTATTAGGCTGAGGGAATAGAGACATCATATTCACAGTCTCTCCTTTTGGATCTGACTGGCAACAAATTATCAACTACAAACCATACTTTGAACTTCAACTTCCCTCCTGATAGGGTGATTGGTAGTGAAAAAATTCATATCACTGCTGTTGGTAAGAATACATTGTATGGATTTATTGTTTTTTATGTTTGTAACTCTGTAGATTTTTTCCTTTCTGTTACTCTCCTAATAGAAGACTGGGGGAAAATGATATCCACCCCTACTGAGCTCTGATCATAGAGCAAAAAGGCATCTTACATAGACTTATAGACAGTATGTATCCCTGACTCAGTAAATTGGAGGGAGGGATTGGTACAGAGAAGTAATATCTTTAGTACGTAGAAGACAACTCTGATCAAACCTAGATTCTGACTTGTTTTAGAATCTGGATGACATAGGTCTTTCTGGGAAAATCAGGAAGATAATTTTGGTAACATTGATACAATTTTTTAAAGTTCCTACGTGAAAGCAAAATCCATTTTGTTAATATATAATGGAACATTTTACTATATTCTCACAATACTTTTAGGCTCTAAGCAGATCAAAAATACTACAGTCAACTCAGATTATGATTATATCTAAACTTGGGAGTTTTTTATTTAGAAATAATTTTTAATTTATTCTATGTTTGGCAAATTTCTTATTTTTATGAGACCTAAAATAGATGGGATCGAAGGAAATGATACCAAAACTCTAAGCTATGTAAGATATTTTTATTTTCTATAGTCATGAGAAATCCAGATCTTAAATGCTCATTGTGGTCTTCTCCAAAACACAAGTAGCCAAGACCACAGGAGTCCACTCATAGGCTTCAGGCAACGCAGAATTATAACCTTTTAATTCAGCTTTTACTAGCATCAAAATAAGATTTAGGTCACTATGAAAGCATAACCTCTCTCCAAATAGTGTGATTATACAGCTGTGTTTTACAAATAGTATATAGCTAGAGGAAAAATCTTAATTAATGACATCTGAATTTAATAACAGTACCAGGCCACCAGGATTTTAGGATCTGGGACAAGCATCTTTGCTTTAACCTTTCAGAGACTCTGCTAATTCACATCTGCCAGGGTAACAATCCTTTCTGTTTTTCTATTCCATATGTTCCCCACTTGTCCTCTGAAAACAAAAGCTAAAGCAAAAACATCCAATTTAAGTTGAAATTAAGTTGAAATTCTCAGAAAGAATAAGTACAGAAACTTCAGTTTTCCATTCAATGGACCTATTTGTCCAATTATCTTCCATACTGTTGGAATGCCAGGCAGTGGGGAAGTTGGAAATAAAAAATGTTTGTTCAAGCTCTTATTTAAGGGAAAATGTGCTGAAGCAGTATTGAGAAGGGCAAAACCGAGGTATGTCTCAATGCTCTGCTCCAGGTTTGGCTGTCAAAAAATAACAAATGAGTATAATTCTAGAAGATTTTGGACCTCCAGATAAAGGATCACACCTACCAATATCATTATTTGGAGGTCCAATTTATTAACTAACACTACTGTTTATTAGAATGAATTCTTTCATTCTAATATAGTTTTACTATGTACTATAATTTTCAGGTTTTAATTTAATTTAAAATTAGTTTTATTTTTTGGTTATATGAATGAAATCTACAATCAATCATTTTGGTAACAGTGCATTAGTGAACCTGGCTTTCCTTAGTCTCTCCAACACTGAGTACCATACCAGTCTTTGTCAATTTTTGCCACTTTGCTTGGTGTGAGGTAAAATCTCATAATTGTTTTGATTTTCATTTCTCTTATTTGTGATTTGAATCATCATTAATATGAGCAAACTAAACAGGAGAGCAATATAATCAATTAAACTAGTTTGGCAACTATTTATTTACATTTTAACATAAAATAAATTCAGTCCTGAAATGCTGTGTCTCCATCAAGCCTTTCCCCTCTCCCCTTAAATCTCCATCATGATTCTTTGTTCATTCATTCTCATTAACTTTTCCTATAAAAGGGTCTATATAGGAGCAACTGATATAGTTTTACTATGTACTATAATTTTCAGGTTTTAATTTAATTTAAAATTAATTTTATTTTTTGGTTATATGAATGAAATCTACTATCAAAAACTAATAGAGTGTTTGTCATAATTCTGTATATAACATTAATCTTTTGTTTACAGGAGATATTCTTGGGCCTTCTATCAATGGTTTAGAGTCCTTGATTCGGATGCCTTATGGCTGTGGTGAACAGAATATGATCAACTTTGCTCCAAATATCTATGTTTTGAATTACCTGACTAACACAAGACAACTGACAAATAATGTGAAAGACAAAGCTATCCGGTTTATGAGACAAGGTCAGTATTTTAGCAAACAAATAACATTTTTTTGCATCTTCTAGAAATAGTTAAACCTGTATAGATCTTTCAAAGAGATGAATTTTGTCTTACATTTCTTATGGATAGTAGTAGGATAGTAGTAAGATAGTAGGATGGATTAAAGGATACCACGTGGCTGTAGATGAGAGAAGCCAGTGCTGAAAGGGATGAAGGAGTCTGATCCGACTCTTGATTAATTTAACCAAACAATTAGCAAGCAATTCTTTTGGGAAAATTTTTGTATCTTTTTTTTTGAATTTCAAGTGAAAGACATTTTAACATTTAAAAATTTTTTGAGTTCTAAATTCTTTCTCTACTTTCTTTCCTTCTTCCCCTCCTTGCGCAGGCAAGCAATATTGTATAGATTATACAGATTCAGTCATGTAACATATATCCATATTAACCATGTTGCAAAAGAAAACACAAACAAAAAAGAACCCAAGAAAAATAAAATTAAAAAAGTTTACTTAGATCTTCATTCAGGCTCCATCAATTCTTTCTCTGGAGGTAGATAGCATTTTTCATCATAAGTCCTTTAAACTTGTCTTAAATCATTGTACTGATCAGTAGAGTTAAGTCATTGACAATTGATAATCATACACTATTGATGTTACTATGTATAATGTTCTTCTGGTGTTATTCATTTCACTTTGTATCATACAGTTCTCTCCAAATTTTTCTGAGAACCTCTAGCTTACTGCTTATAGCACAGTAGTATTCCATCAGAATCATATACTACAACTTGTTCAGTCATTCCCCAGTTGATGGGCATCCTCTCAATTTCCAATTCTTTTGACACCACAAAAAGAAAATGCAAGCAATTGTTAAACACCTACTGTTTGCTAGGGATATAAAGACATAATAAAGGAAGCAGTCTGTGTCTTCAAGGAGCTTATAATCAAGGGAAAATATATTAGAATAGATATAAAATATAAAGAAAATAAATATAAGATTATTTATGTTGGAAGGAAGTACTAATAGCTGTGAAGATTAAGAAAGACCTTATGTTATAGACAGATATTGAGATAAGGCTTAAACTAAGTATGAGATTCTAGGAGAGAATACATCTAGGCATAGAAATATCCTTTTTCAATGGAGTTAGAAATCAAATGTCATGTGTGAGGAATGCAAGTAGATCTGTTCACCTGGATTTTAGAATGTATATAGGGAAGTAATGTGTAATAAACTTGGGAATGTAGGCTGGAGCCAAATTGTGAAGGGCTTTAATGGCCAAATGAGAATTGTTTAGAGGTCAATTTGGTATAATACCCTTCTTTAGGAGTCAGAGGATCTGGGTTCAGATTCTGTCTTACTCCCACATTAATTCTCTGACATTGATTAAATAACACAACTTTCCTGAATCTCAGTTTCCTTATCTGTTAAATAAGGGAGTTAAATTGGTGGCCTCAGAGCTACCAGTTCTATGTTTATAAGTTCAAAATCTGATGGCAATCAGCCAAGATATATGGGTAAAATGAATCTATCTACTATCCAGGATCCAGGATCCTGGATAGGATCAAACAGGTAGGTCACATATATATGAAACCTGAATCTAGTCCTTTTACTACACAGTCAGGACAACTTTTCAAACTCTCCTCTCAACTCTTCTATTTGGCTTTCTAAGTACTTAATTTCCTTCTTCAATGTATAGCTACCTTGAAGGTTTAAGGAACCTTTCTTCTGGCTCTCCAAGTCTTACTTGTTTCTCTTTGATCTTTCCAATTCACTTATCACATTCTTATAGTTATTTGTGAACATATGTTATCTAACTACTATGTTATATGGTCCTAGGAAGTGACTTTTTGTTCTTTCTATCTCTAGCACTTTGCTTCTCTTCTAAGCACATTGCTTACCATATAGGAGGGCTACTCTAGAGTAAATTCTTGTTGAATTAAATTGTTTTGATTATCTTACTCATTACACATCAAATGTATCACTACTACTATCTAGCAGTATCATATATATATATTATAAAGTACTTTGGAGCATAAATTCTATATTTGCACTTAGTTTTTGTTGTTGTTCATTCTTCATTTATGAAGAAGACTAATGACATCATGGGAAATGTCTTAACTGACATATAAATTGAATTTATGTGATTTTTATAGTCATCAGTCTCATTATTGCTTCCTTAATCATCAAAGTCCAGTGGTAAGACCAAAATTAAGAATACTGGTGATAGCACAGAATGCCATGGATGACCTTCTGGTACTTAGCAGACAAAGATGAATGGATGGATGAAAAAGAAATGGAGTGAAGAAGCAAAAATATTTAGTATTAATTTCACTACTTTGCTCATGAATTTGTATAAATAAAGTCCAGGGCAAATGTCCTTTGGATAGGAGGTCTTCCTAAATTTTCCTTTTTGTATTTTTTTTCCTATGTGTTTCATGTTTTCATTTATCCTAAACAGAATCCTATACATAGAGGAATTGTGGGATCAAGTCTTAAGTTTGTGTTCACTCTGAGCTGTGAGTAGCAATTGGTCAAATGAGGTAGATGTGTATGATCATAATTTGAGCTAGGGAAATGGAATAGTATACTATAGAAAGAGTAAGTGAGCAAGTGAGTACCATGAATACAGTTCCTTAAATCATAATGAATAACTGGTTTTAATTGCTAAGTTTGACATCCATGGATCTAGGCTGTGTAAAATGGTAGAATTGGAAGCAGAATGTGAGTATTTAAATAGTGATTGGGAACCAAAGATTAAATGAAGCATAAGGGAGCAGGTGGAGAATAGATCCTAAACAAGGAAATCAGCAACATTTGGTTCCACAATAGTACAGCCAGAAGGTAACTGTTGATCCTAAGACAGAGCTCTTTGTTTTATTTTGTGTGGAACAATGTGGGCTAGGAGATTTCCTAGAGTGACCTAGGACTCAGGAGGTCCTAGTGGCTGCTAATTGCAATACAGGTATATGGTTGTGGTCCCTAGGGAAAAGTTCTCACTATTTGCCTTTTGTTTGCACTTTGTTTTTTTCATTTATCAGTCCATGAAGTGGAATCTTTTAAATATGGATCAAGACACAATTAGGTTGTGCCTAAACTCTATGCAGTTTTAAGTCTTAACAGCTTTAAACTATTCTATATTGTTGATGCATAAACTCTTGATTAGCTCCAGAAGTAATCATGACCATTTCTGCTAAGGGTTTAATCATGAATATTTGGGACTATCTCATAGTCTATCTCTAAAATACTTTTTACTAACAAGCATAAGGAATTTAGGTGAGTTGTTTTAAAGGAAATAGGAAAGAAACTATTATTTATAATTACATATTTTTTTCTAAAAATAAAACTGAATTAGATCTCTTGGAATAATATAAATAAACTCTACATTTTACATATATTTTATAAACTGGAACTATGACTATTCAATATTTGTAATTTAAAAATAAGCCATTCTTGTAGTTACATATATATGATGTCCTTTTCTTTTAGTGTTTTGTTTTTTAAATTAATTTTTTTCAGTTAAAAATATTTTTTCTTCTTCTCCCCTCTCTGGGAAAAAAAGGCAAACAAAATCCTTGTAATAAATTTGAATAGTCAAACAGAACAGAACAGAATATCAGCCATGAACAGTGATCAGTTAATATTCTGGAGGACTGATAAATGAATTTCTCCTTCTGACTATGCAGAATGAGACTTCATTTTGTTTTAAAAGAGATTTTCTTATATATGAAAGGTCAAAGATCTAAATCTCTTTTTTTTTCTTCTAAAAATGACATATTTGTAAGAGTATTTGTTTAAGCTGAGATACTCTGAGATAACTTTTAAAAAATTTAGGGGCATTTCAGAACAAGAATCTTTTGTAATTCATTGATCTTGTAAAATTAAGAATGGAGGTGAAAGAAATTTATTGATTTTTCCACCGAAATGAAAACATTAAATAATATTCCAAACTCTTTTTAGGAAGCTATGTGTTTTCTGTGGGCCACACTTTGAAGTGGTGAGGAGGTGTTGAAAAACAATGCCATAACACTCTGAGTTGTACCTAACTTTAAACAATTCTTTGGCCACCATTGAACTAAACTATTTTGTCAAAGTGAAATACAAATTAATGGTATTAAGTAAAGTGATATGTGTCCCAGAAACAATTTGCCTTCTTTTAAAGACTGAATTACTTATTTTTGGTCAAACTTTATAAAATCTCTTATATGGTTGGTTTTCATTTAAAAAAACTAAGTGGCTTTGTTGAGTCATTATTATGTTATTAAATCTTATATTCAGACTGTATTTTTTCCCCCATTTAATTCTTTG
Source organism: Antechinus flavipes (assembly GCF_016432865.1). Lineage (NCBI taxonomy): Eukaryota > Metazoa > Chordata > Mammalia > Dasyuromorphia > Dasyuridae > Antechinus > Antechinus flavipes. The sequence continues at coordinate 242,008,201 of NC_067401.1, forward strand.
GCATAGGAGATCAATACTCTTAACATAATATATTTTGGCTAAAAATACTTACTGCATCAATGAATGAAGTAGGAAGGAATTGAAAATAAGCATTTATTAAGCACTTAGTTTTTTGCTAAGCACTATACTAAATACTTTATAAATATTATCTCTTTGGTAGAGAGATGCTATTATTATTAACATTTTACAGTTGAGAAAACTGAGGTAGCTAGAGATTAAATGTTTGCCCAGGGTCATAGGGTTAATCTGAGGCTGGATTTGATCTCAGGTCTTTCTTACACTAGATCCAATGTCTATCTACTGGACCACCTAGCTGCCTCTTTCATTGCTGAAAAAGAAAGAAAAAAAAAAGTCCACAAGGACTTTACAACAAAGTGTCTTAGATTTGTATTGCACATAGTTAATCTGTTAATTGGAGATTTCTCTCAGATATTTAATTTAGGGTTACGTTACTTAAAACTTAATTTTGTGAGTAATCAGAAAAAGTGTTTAGTTAATGTGTATTATCTTCTAAATAAAAGCAGAAAAGGAGAAGATTCTGGTTTTGTAGTCAGTTTTCAAAGTATGATCCTGAGACAAAAGGAAAAAAATACAAGTTCTTTATTAAAACCTATAAAGATCCCATTTACTACTTTTCTCCTTTTTTCCCCTTTGTCTCTTATTTCTACACTGATAGGTAGCACAGTGGATAGAGTGCCAGATCTGAATTCCAAAAGAGGATGAGTTTAGATCCTGCCTAAGATACTCTCTAACTATGTGATCCTGAGCAAGTCACTTAACCTTTGCTTACCTTAATCTCCTCATTTGTAAAATGGGGATAATAACAATGTTTACCTGCTAGGGATGTGTGAAACACTGTGTAAATCTTAAGATTTATACAAATGTTATGTATTATTATGATATATTTGAATAACTTCAAAGTTTTTTTTGGTAGAAAATTATTTTTTCTCTTTTCTAACTTAGCTTGAATCTTTTTTCCTTCTCTGTTCAGAGCCATAATCCTATGGCATCACCACAGAGAAACATTAGCTGTGTCTTTTTGCATGAACATTTTCCAAAGAATTAATTGACCACCATAAATACCAATAGACCAAAACTGATTTAGAGAGGAAATAAAATAATTCTACTTATATTGCTTAATATAGAATTCTCCCACATTCAGATGTCAATAGGGAATATTTTCCCTCCAGGTTATGTTTTTCTGGTTGCTGTCACCCATGATCATAGCTCAACATTTACATTCCCTATTCCAGCTAAATAAGCAAAGGAAGTTTACTTCAGAACTGGAGAATTCATTATTTTATTTTCTTTGTGCTGCCTTTCTCTGGCAGAGGATTGGTGGTAGTTGTTGGTGTAGAGTCCTGGAGGTCAGCCACCTGAGAGGTAATTTTCATGAGAACTGATCTCATCTCCATGATCTCATCCCCATGACCAATTTTTACAATATCTCATACTTGGAACAATAGTTGTTGATAGGATTTGTGCCGTTAGAGGGCATACTGTCCTTTTTTATTCTGGATAGGTCATTCTAATTACAGGAATGTTTTCCATAGTTTACATGAGTCCCAAAATATTTCCATGTTTTTCAAGATTAAAAAGTTACAGTTCAGTTGTGGCCATTCATATAATGAAGCATTGAGGAGAGCCTGTATAATGGTTGAAATACTGGTTTGTAAATCAAAGGTCTGTTCTTATTCAGAGTTCCATTGTCAATCACATTTGTGATATTAAGAAAGTTATTTAAAAACTTGAGATCTTTAGTATTTTCATGACTCACTTCCCCTATTCTACTACATTTTGATTTCCTGTATTTGCTACATAAATACTTCATGCCTTTTCCTTTTCTTTCTTCTGCTCTTATTTTCTTTATGAGAAAATACTGACTATGAAGTTAATAATACTGAACATCCTTGTCTCTTTTCATGTCTTCAGGCTACCAAAGAGAACTTCTATACCAAAGGGATGATGGTTCTTTTAGTGCTTTTGGAAATAATGATCCTTTTGGGAGCACATGGTATGTATGTTTACCAGCAAAATTAATCTATATCTTAGATCAGGAACACATAACTCAGATAGTTCAATGAGATGAAAATGTTCAAGAAATTGGCAGACATTTCTCAATGGGATGTCTTCCAGCTTAATTTTCATCAGAACCATTGCCCAATTTTGAAGTAATTCTCCTGTAGGCAGTAGCCTAGGCAATTCTGAAGAAAGCCACTTTCATCTTTTTGGAAGATGAGTAATAATTTTGTCACTGTGGATGAAGTTACATGGAATGCTTTGAGGTGATTGTACATCTGATAGGAACAATTTGTGAGAATGTAATAAAAGGACAGGATGGTCTGTCTTAATTCTTTAAAGTTTCATATTATGAAATAAAATTCAGCATAAAGTTATCTGATTAAATTTGCCATAGTAATAGATTGAGCTCCTGAGTTTGTCACTGGGAGATGGAATTAAAATGTTGATTATGATGCCTTCTCCATTTTCTTGCTATAACCAATGATAACAGATCCAGTTTTAGATGATGTTATCTCTGGATGACTTAACTGATTCTTATTGTAGCTTTATACATCTATAGCTGGGAAGTGGCATCCAGCTCTCTCATTTTACAGATCATGAAATCAAAACTCAAAGATATAAAGTTCATCCATTCAATAAACATTATTAAGTGCTTTAAATGCAGGAAATATAAAAAGAGGTAAAAAAATAGTCCCTTAACTCAAGAGCATTATAATCTAATGGAGAGACAAAACTTGTCCAGATGAGGTGGCCTTTTAATCCAGGTTTTCCTAACTCTAAGTCCAGTCCCTAAACACTGTCCTTTATTGCCTCTTCTTTTTCAGTATCCCATTTCCCTTTTTCTTTTGAAATTTGTAGAGCATAACTGGTCACTTCTTCATTATTATTTCACTTGACATCCTACTTCTACTAAACTTGATGACCTGAAGAAGAGGATATTATCATTGTTGTTTTTCCTCAAAAGTAATACATTCAGATAACAGTAATAAAAAAGTAATGTAATTTGATTCTGGGCTATAAATAATGAAAACCTTAGTTGATTTCTGCAGATATAAGATAGAATACAACATTTTTATTCTTCCTGAATAAATTGCTACAGTATTTCACAAATAAAATATGAATTTCATTCAAATGTATGTATTTTTTGGTAATAAAAATAGTAAATATATTTCTACTTATAGGACATTTTATTCATTGGATATGGGTGTATAGAATTCATAGGACATAGGTTCCCAAAGCATCAATACTTTGTTATTTTCTTCTTTGATTTGTATTCTGTATGAGAAAAAAATCATTCATAACATATATTTTATTTTAAGAGTTCTGTTTTCTTCCACATCTAGGTTATCAGCTTTTGTCCTAAGATGTTTTCTTCAAGCTTCTCCTTACATAGATATTGATCAGGATGTGATACACAGAACATATTCCTGGCTTAAGAAACATAGGAAACCTAATGGTGAATTCTGGGAACCAGGAAGAGTGATCCATAGTGACCTTCAAGGTGGCAATAATAGTCCAATTACTCTTACAGCCTATATTCTGACATCCCTCTTAGGCTATCAGAAATACCAGGTATTTAACTTTTTGTTGTATTTGAATAAGTGAAATAACAAGGAAGGGATATTTCAGGCTCCAGAGATTCAGTTATTTTGCTTCCTATATCTATATCTAAGGAACCCAGTTTGGACCTATACTACTTTGCTTCCATGTTCCAACAATCCACTAGATAGGTCAGTGTCGGGAGTAGCCAAAGAAGTTCTGTTAATTATATTCTTTAAAAAAAAACAAAACTTACATGTACCATTAATATGTTAACAAATATTTTATCATTTAACAGGAATAGGTTTTTTTTTTTTTAAATGAACGTTATCTACTTTGGTAAAAACATTTTCCTAATTATTTGGCTAATGATTTTCTTATTTATATATGTGTGTGGACAAATAGTTGGTACAGAAGATACAGTGCTGAGCCTGAATCATTGATCACCTTTTAGGTTCCCATCACTGCACTAAGTGTGATAGATCAATTTTGTCTCCTGAATTTATAATGTTCATTCCTGAAATTGAATCATGTGCTATTCTACCCAAGTACAAACCCAACTTTTACTTCAGGTCAGCAGTTTTCTGGAAATTCACTAACATTCTGTTAAAAATAAACAATTGTTTATTTTTTCAGTAATCCTTCTTTCTTTGGAGGACAAAGCCTAATTACCTGTTATTGTGAAAGTTAATTACACATTTTAAAAATGACAATGTGTCAGGTTCCTAAGTATCATCAGGGTTTGTTATTTAAATAAGACAATATCCTAATATCTCCGTGTTTGTCTAGGCTTCTATGGATATGAGAGCCTCTGTTAACTTTTTGGAGTCCCACTTCAGGGAAGGTGTTTCAGATAACTATACTCTAGCTCTCATAAGTTATGCATTATCATCTGTGGACAGTTCTGAAGGGAAAGCAGCTCTGGATATGTTGAATCAGAGAGCAGAACATAAAGGTAAGTGTATTCTTTTATTATTTATAGATTGTGATTTCTTTGTTGCAGGGAACACTGGGTTTAGCTCTGTCTGTGTTCAGTGAACTGAAAATTAATGGACTTGCTTGCCTAAGATTTTCTGATTTGAAGAATGCATAGCATAGTGAATAGGTGGATTTGGTGTCATAATGATCTGGATTCAAATCTTTCATCAGCTATTTACAAACTGTAAAAACCCTTAATTTCTGCAACTATAAAATGGAATCATAATAGCCCTACCTGCTAGGATTGTGAGGATCGAATGAAATTAAGAGTTTTTTAAACCTTAAGGTGTTATATAATTATTAACTCTTATTATTATTAGAAAATGGAGAGGTTTGAGTTTGATGGTTTCCAAAGTCCCTTTGGGGCAGTTGGGTGGGACAGTAGTTATCATAACAGATCAGGAAGATTCACCTTTCTGAATTCAGATCTGGCTTCACACACTTTCTAGCTATGTGACCCTGGGCAAGTTAATTAACCCTGTTTGCCTCAGTTTCCTCATTTGTAAAATGAGTTGGAGAAAGAAAAGGCAAACTATTCCAATATCTTTGCTAAGAAAACCCTGAATAGGGTCATGAAGAATAAGATGTGACTGACTGATTAAATAACAATAATACTTACATTATTTTAAAGATGATAGATGCTGAGATTATTGAAGTGAGTTTTTACCATTTTGACTATTTGATGTCTCCTACAAGGTGACCCAGATGTTATGCATCCATTAAGCTCCTCTCTCCTCTGTCTTCTGTAAACCTCTTTCAACCAGAATACCATCAAATCTAAACATATATTTTAATGTCAGTCTATAAGCAATCTAATATCCAAAGGAGTATTGTGGAAACATCATACGTACTAATTCTAAATTTTGCCAATTTAAATAAAGGATAATCTCATAAAGTCGGTAGACACTTGTAAGATTTCACAGAACATTGTATCATCATCATCACCATCAACTATAACAATAGTCAAGTGGTAAACATTAATTAAACACCTGTATATACCAGCCACTTTGTATTGAAAGAAAGTCAAAACCAGAGTCCCTACTCTCAAGGAGCTCTCAGTCTAAGAGGGAAGACAATATACAAAGGAAGCTAAAAAGGAGAGGCTACCCCAGTCTATCCTAGAATGAGAAGCAGAAAGAAATTTGAAGGTCATAAAGTTTAAACCTTCTCCCCATTCTCTATTATATAGGTGAGGAAACAGATCTAGAGTGATTAAGTGACTTTTTGACAGGCACTCAGCTAGTAAATATCTGAGGGAGTTTTGAACCTCAGTTACTCCAAATCCAGTAGACTTTCTGATATAGCAGGCTGACTTCCAAATGTTTCTGCTGAAGCAGAAAGAATCCTTGTTATTTCTTTCAGTAGAGCTGAAAGACCTACTCTTTGGCTTAGATGTAGCTCTAGATTGATTGATTGATATAGCTACTAATTCAAATAGTTCCTTCATTGTTTGGAAGATGGATAGGAAGAACTCCATAGGGAGAACCTTATCCTCTCATGGATATGTGGCATAAGAATTTTTTGTGTGTAGTGACAATTGGGATTAAGTGACTTGCCCAGGGTCACACAGTGAGGAAGTGTTAAGTGACTGAGGCAATATTTGAATTCAGATCCTTCTGACTCCAAGGCCAGTGTTCTAAACATTGTATGCCATTTATCTGCCCCTGTGGCATAAGAATTTTTAGGAGAATTTTACAAGATTAGGGGCACATTGATGAATTTTACTGAAGGTGTGGGGCAATAGTTTATAATTCTATTACCATGACTTTTTAAGAATGAAATATGATAGATAAGTCATATAGAATTTTAAAACTGGGGACTTCCGGTTAAGATGGCGGAGAGGAGGCTCACAGTTGCATAAGCTCCGCGCTTTCTCTCACTATCCACTTCATTACAAGCCTCTGAATCAATGCTTGACTGAAAAAAACCCACAAAAAGTTACCAAGAGAAGCCATCCTTGAGATCCGCCAAGAAAGGTCTGTCTTTACTGGAGGGCTGGGGCGGTTTTAGATCGGGCGCAGGCTGAGGGCAGCGGCAGTGAGAGCACGGGAGCAGAGCTGAGAGGGGGTGGGGAGTGATCGTAGCCGTCTCTGTGGGGAGAGCTTCGCTACAGGTTTGGAATCTGCAGCAAGTCAACAGCCCAGCAGAGAAGCTAAAAACACCGGGGCTGAAGAATACAACCGCAAACAGCTGGAGTCTCTCAGGACCTGGCCGCCCCCCCCCTTCCCCCCCCTCAGTGACTCAGCACGCTTTGGGATCTCAGAGCGCAGGCGCAGCACAGTCCTGCTAGTGCCTCACTGCTGCCACCTGCAGTCTGTAGAGGAAGCTCGATAACACACCCAGCCCCCCCCCCCAAAGAAAGACTCCAGTTTTTTCTGTTTTTCTTTGGTAGTTTATCTCTGATTAATAGACAGAATGAGCAAGAAGCTGAAGAGGACTTTAACCCTTGACAGCTTCTATACAGATAGAGAGCAGACTCTAAATCCTGAGGAGACTAAAAACAGGCAGTCCCCAGGTGATTCCCCAAAGGAGGAAATCATCTGTTCCTCAGCACAGATGAACCTCATAGAAGTGATTAAAAAGGCTCTCACAAGGGAGCTAGAAGAAAAATGGGGAAAGCAGAGTGAGGCTTGGCAAAAGGAGAGGGAGGCTTGGGAAAAGGAGAGGGAGGCTTGGCAAAAGAGCCTGGAGAAAGTTAAAGAGAGAGTGGATAAAGAAGTAAAATCCTTGAAAAATAGGATTAGTGAACTGGAAACAGAAAACAGCTCTCTAAAAAACAAAATGGGCGAAATGGAAAAAAATTCCACAGAACAAAAGAACTCAATTGGACAATTAGAGAAAGATTTTAAAAAAGTGAGTGAAGAGAATACTTCACTGAAAATCAGAATTGAACAAGTGGAATTGAATGACTCGAGGAGACAAGAAGAATCAGTCAAGCAAATCCAAAAAAATCAAACAATGGAGAAAAATGTGAAATACCTTCTGGGGAAGACAACAGACCTGGAAAACAGATCCAGGAGAGACAATCTGAGAATCATTGGACTCCCAGAAAAACATGATGAAAAAAAGAGCCTGGACACTGTCTTCCAGGAAATTATCAAAGAGAACTGCCCAGAAGTCATAGGAACAGAGGAAAAAATAAACATTGAAAGGATTCATCGATCACCCACTGAAAGGGATCCTAAAATCAAAACACCAAGGAATATAGTGGCCAAATGCCAGAACCCTCAGGTGAAAGAAAAAATATTGCAAGCGGCTAGAAAAACCCAATTCAAGTATCAAGGAGCCACAATAAGGATCACCCAGGATCTGGCAGCATCCACATTAAAAGATCGAAGGGCCTGGAATATGATATTCCGAAAGGCTAAGGAACTTGGTATGCAACCAAAAATAACTTACCCAGCGAGAATGAGCATCTTTTTCCAGGGAAGAAGATGGACATTCAACGAAGTAAGCGAATTTCATCTATTTCTGATGAAAAAACCAGAACTTAACAAAAAGTTTGATCTACAAATATAGAACTCAAGAGAAATCTAAAAAGGTAAAGATTAATCTTGGGAACTATATTTTGACTATATAGATGTATAAAGAATACATGTATACCTTGTTCTAGAAATTGATGTGGAAAGGACATTGTACCAGAAAAAGGGTAAAGTGGGGGTAGTACATCTCATGAAGAGGCATAGGAAACCTATTATATCTGAGAGAAAGAATGGAGGGGGATGAATATAGTGGGTATCTTACTGCCTTCAGAATTGGCTTTAAGTGAAAAATCTTAAGACATATTCAATCTATGGTGAAACTTCTCCCATCTCATTGAAAAGTGAGAAGGGAAAAGTGGAAAGGGAAGGAATAAGCTAAGCGGAAGGGAATACAGGAACTGGGAGGGAAAGGGGTAAGATAGGGGGAGGAACTCTAAGGCAGGGGGAGGGACACTAAAAAGGGAGGGCTGTGAGAAGCAAGGGGTGCTCACAAGCTTAATACTTGGAAGGGGGGGAAAGGGGAAAGAAGGGAGGAAAGCATAAACCGGGGTTAACAAGATGGCAAGTAATACAGAATTGGTCATTCTAACCATAAACGTGAACGGGGTAAACTCCCCCATAAAGAGGAAGCGGTTAGCAGAATGGATTAAAAGCCAGAATCCTACAATATGTTGTTTACAGGAAACACACCTGAAGCGGGGAGATACATGCAGGTTAAAGGTAAAAGGTTGGAGCAAAATCTACTATGCTTCAGGTGAAGTCAAAAAAGCAGGGGTAGCCATCCTGATCTCAGATCAAGCTAAAGCAAAAATTGACCTAATTAAAAGAGATAAGGAAGGACACTATATCTTGCTAAAGGGTAGCATGGATAATGAAGCACTATCTATATTAAACATATATGCACCAAGTGGGGTAGCATCTAAATTCTTAAAAGAGAAACTAAGAGAGCTGCAAGAAGAAATAGACAGTAAAACTATAATAGTGGGAGATCTTAACCTTGCACTCTCAGAATTAGATAAATCAAACCAGAAAATATATAAGAAAGAAGTCAAAGAGGTAAACAGAATACTAGAAAAGCTAGATATGATAGATCTCTGGAGAAAATGTAATGGAGACAGAAAGGAATACACTTTCTTTTCAGCAGTTCATGGAACCTATACAAAAATTGACCATATATTAGGACATAAAAACCTCAAACTCAAATGTAGTAAGGCAGAAATAGTAAATGCATCCTTTTCAGACCACGATGCAATGAAAATTACATTCAACAAAAAAGCAGGGGGAAGTAGACCAAAAAATAATTGGAAACTAAATAATCTCATACTAAAGAATGATTGGGTAAAACAGCAAATCATAGACATAATTAATAACTTCACCCAAGAAAACGATAATAATGAGACATCATACCAAAATGTATGGGATGCAGCCAAAGCGGTAATAAGGGGAAATTTCATATCTCTAGAGGCCTATTTGTATAAAATAGAGAAAGAGAAGGTCAATGAATTGGGTTTGCAATTAAAAATGCTAGAAAAGGAACAAATTAAAAACCCCCAGTCAAACACTAAACTTGAAATTCTAAAAGTAAAAGGTGAGATCAATAAAATTGAAAGTAAAAAAACTATTGAATTGATTAATAAAACTAAGAGTTGGTTCTATGAAAAAACCAACAAAATAGACAAACCCTTAGTAAATCTGATTAAAAAAAGGAAAGAGGAAAATCAAATTGTTAGTCTTAAAAATGAAAAGGGAGAACTCACCACTAACGAAGAGGAAATTAGAGCAATAATTAGGAGTTACTTTGCCCAACTTTATGCCAATAAATTCGACAACTTAAATGAAATAGAAAAATACCTCCAAAAATACAGCTTGCCCAAACTAACAGAGGAAGAAGTAAATATCCTAAACAGTCCCATCTCAGAAAAAGAAATAGAACAAACTATCAATCAACTCCCTAAGAAAAAATCCCCAGGACCAGATGGATTTACATGTGAATTCTACCAAACATTTAAAGAACAATTAACTCCAATGTTATATAAACTATTTGAAAAAATAGGGATTGAAGGAGTCCTACCAAACTCCTTTTATGACACAGATATGGTACTGATACCTAAACCAGGTAGGCTGAAAACAGAGAAAGAAAATTATAGACCAATCTCCCTAATGAATATTGATGCTAAAATCTTAAATAAAATATTAGCAAAAAGATTACAGAAAATTGTCACCAGGATAATACACTATGACCAAGTAGGATTTATACCAGGAATGCAGGGCTGGTTCAATATTAGGAAAACTATTAACATAATTGACTATATCAATAACCAAACAAACAAAAACCACATGATCATCTCAATAGATGCAGAAAAAGCATTTGATAAAATCCAACATCCATTCCTAATAAAAACACTTGAGAGCATAGGAATAAATGGACTTTTCCTTAAAATAGTCAGGAGCATATATTTAAAACCATCAGTAAGCATCATATGCAATGGGGAAAAACTGGAATCTTTCCCAGTAAGATCTGGAGTGAAGCAAGGTTGCCCACTATCACCATTATTATTTAATATCGTATTAGAAACACTAGCCTCGGCAATAAGAGTCGAGAAAGATATAAAAGGAATTAGAGTAGGCAATGAGGAAACCAAACTATCACTCTTTGCAGATGATATGATGGTATACCTAGAGAACCCCAGAGATTCTACCAAAAAGCTATTGGAAATAATTCATAATTTTAGCAAAGTAGCTGGCTACAAAATAAATCCCCATAAATCCTCAGCATTTTTATACATCACCAACAAAACCCAACAGCAAGAGATACAAAGAGAAATTCCATTCAGAATAACTGTTGATACCATAAAATATTTGGGAATCTATCTACCAAAGGAAAGTCAGGAATTATATGAGCAAAATTATAAAAAAGTCTCCACACAAATAAAGTCAGACTTAAATAATTGGAAAAATATTAAGTGCTCTTGGATCGGCCGAGCGAACATAATAAAGATGACAATACTCCCTAAACTAATCTATTTATTTAGTGCTATACCAATCAGACTTCCAAGAAAATATTTTATTGATCTAGAAAAAATAACAACAAAATTCATATGGAACAATAAAAAGTCGAGAATCTCAAGGGAATTAATGAAAAAAAAATCAAATGAAGGTGGCCTAGCTGTACCTGATCTAAAATTATATTATAAAGCAGCAGTCACCAAAACCATTTGGTATTGGCTAAGAAATAGATTAGTGGATCAGTGGAAAAGGCTAGGCTCACAAGACAGAATAGTCAACTATAGCAATCTAGTGTTTGACAAACCCAAAGCCCCTAACTTCTGGGAAAAGAATTCATTATTTGATAAAAACTGCTGGGATAATTGGAAATTAGTATGGCAGAAATTAGGCATGGACCCACACTTAACACCATATACCAAGATAAGATCAAAATGGGTCTATGACCTAGGCATAAAGAACGAGACTATAAATAAATTAGAGGAACATAGAATAGTTTATCTCTCAGACTTGTGGAGGAGAAAGAAATTTGTGACCAAAGATGAACTAGAGACCATTACTGATCACAGAATAGAAAATTTCGATTACATCAAATTAAAAAGCCTTTGTACAAATAAAACTAATGCAAACAAGATTAGAAGGGAAGCAACAAACTGGGAAAACATTCTCACAGTTAAAGGTTCTGATAAAGGCCTCGTTTCCAAAATATATAGAGAACTGACTCAAATTTATAAGAAATCAAGCCATTCTCCAATTGATAAATGGTCAAAGGATATGAACAGACAATTTTCAGAGGATGAGATTGAAACTATTACCACTCATATGAAAGAGTGTTCCAAATCATTATTGATCAGAGAAATGCAAATTAAGACAACTCTGAGATACCACTACACACCTGTCAGATTGGCTAAGATGACAGGAAAAAATAATGATGAATGTTGGAGGGGATGCGGGAAAACTGGGACACTAATGCATTGTTGGTGGAGTTGTGAACGAATCCAACCATTCTGGAGAGCAATCTGGAATTATGCCCAAAAAATTATCAAAATGTGCATATCCTTTGATCCAGCAGTGTTTCTATTGGGCTTATATCCCAAAGAAATACTAAAGAAGGGAAAGGGACCTGTATGTGCCAAAATGTTTGTAGCAGCCCTGTTTGTAGTGGCTAGAAACTGGAAAATGAATGGATGCCCATCAATTGGAGAATGGCTGGGTAAATTGTGGTATATGAATGTTATGGAATATTATTGTTCTGTAAGAAATGACCAGCAGGATGAATACAGAGAGGCTTGGAGAGACCTACATGAACTGATGCTAAGTGAAATGAGCAGAACCAGGAGATCATTATACACTTCGACAACGATATTGTATGAGGTCATATTTTGATGGAAGTGGATTTCTTTGACAAAGAGACCTGAGTTTCAATTGATAAATGACGGACAAAAGCAGCTACACCCAAAGAAAGAACACTGGGAAACGAATGTGAACTATCTGCATTTTTGTTTCTCTTCCCGGATTATTTATACCTTCTGAATCCAATTCTCCCTACGCAACAAGAGAACTGTTCGGTTCTGCAAACATATATTGTATCTAGGATATACTGCAACATATCCAACATATAAAGGACTGCTTGCCATCTAGGGGAGGGGGTGGAGGGAGGGAGGGGAAAAAAATCGGAACAGAAATGAGTGTAAATATAATGTAATTATTAAATAAAAAAATTAAAAAAAAAAAGAATTTTAAAACTAATAAAGTTCGTAGCTGTTATCTAGATCTCTCTTTATTTGGAGAAACTTAGGCTTAGGGAGGGTAAATGACTGGTCTGACTTCATACAGCTAATTAATGATACAACTGGGACAGTTCAGATTTCAAAACACTTCGTTTAGGCTTCTTTCCATTACTTCACACTGACTCCTAAAGTACTTTTAGAAAGGCATATCCAAATGAGTTGTGTGCTTTACTTTCTGCATAAGGTATACATTCTTCTTTTTCTCTTCCTCCTCTTCTTTCTCCTCCTCCTCCTCTTCCTTCTTTCTTCTTCTCCTCTTTCTTTTCCCTCTTATTTCTTCTTCTTCCTCCTCCTTCTTCTTTTTCTTCTATCAATGTCTTTTGTTTTAAAATCACCTTAATTTCTGAATATAACCTTCCTCATCCTTTCCTTTGTGATCCTACCCTTGTAACAAAGATTAAGCAAAAAATTGGGGGTGGGAGGAACCAGTTCACCAAAACTAACCAGATGTACTGACCATGTCTGATATATAATTTCTTTAAAAAAATTCAATTTAATTTTCAGTTTTGAATCCTCTTTCTTTCACTTCCCTATGTTCTACTTATTGAGAAAGCAAGAAAAACAAAGGCCATTACAGATATTTATAATCATGCAAAACAAATTCTGCATCAGCCATATTTTTGAAAAAATGCCTTATTTTGCATTCTGAGTTCATCACCTCCCTATTTGGAGGTAATTAGTATGATTAAAACTCTTCTTAACAAATACAGATTGAAGATGGGCTTAATATCCAGCCTTCTCCTACCGCTGTATATCTTGATGCTTTGTTCTCTTGCAGGAGGTATGCAATTCTGGGAGTCCTCAGTATCCAAACTTTCTGAATCTTGGCAGCCGAGTTCCTTGGACATTGAGGTTGCAGCCTATGCATTATTGTCACACTTCCTGCAAAATCGGATGGCAGAAGGAATGCCCATTATGAAGTGGTTAAGCAAGCAGAGAAATAGTCTGGGAGGTTATTCCTCTACTCAGGTTAGAGCTGATAAAATATTTTCTGAAAATATACTTTGCGTGTGTTTGTGTGTTCATGTTTGTGTGTGTGTGTGTAAAGGTGTTACATGCTGTTCTTAAAAAAAATAGGATTTTGGGCTTTATGGAATTCTGTGCCTATAAAGAAATGGAAGTTATTTTCACCAAGCCATATATGAAGACATTTTATAATTATCATTTTATAGTTACATGATGTCTCTATTGAGTGGGATATAAAGCTTCCATGCTTTGAGATTCCATCTTAAGATTTTCTTTGGTAAAATTAGGGTTTTAATCTTTATGAGTGGAAGTATCTATTGGGTTTGTGTTTCTTTTCCACTTTCACATTTCCCCCTATTCAATATGGTAAATTTAACATCTGGTTTCTTATAGAATATGTATTAACTGGTTGACTGGTTGATTGATGGCTTTAAAATAAACAATTTAAGGCTTTGTGATAAGAGACTATAGAGGTTATTTTACAATAAACATTCTTAAAGTCCTTTATCCTTTACAGCTGCTTTTTGTTAAGGACATAGGATTTTTCAGCACAAACAAGTCAACCAAAAGCCCCTAGTTGTTTCTGGTACTCTATCACCTCCTTAGTTCTTCAATGCTATTTAAACACAGCTGGATCACTTTAATAAGAAAGGTGGAGAAGCTGACTTAGGTGTATCTGATTGGTTCCTTACCTCTGATGTTACAGGAGATAATTAGCTAGTCATCTAGGGAGCTTTTTTCTCATCTAATATACATTTACAAGGAATTGTCTTATTATCCTAGTAATTGTTATTTTTTACAGGAAAAAAAAAGTAATTTACAATGCAATAGTAAAAATTTCCTTTAGTTATTGGGAAAAAATCAGAATCCTTTAACTGCTGTGTTTTTACTCTATAAATTATTTCTTCCTTTCCTCCACCAGGATACTATTGTGGCCTTGCATGCTTTATCTACATTTGCAGCTCTCACTACCACTGGAGAGACAGACATGAGAGTAACTGTTACTGGCCCTAGTGTGACAACACCAACAGAGTTTCCAATTAACACTAAAAACCGTTTTCTTCTCCAGACAGCAGAGGTAAGTAATGAAGAATATATGCCCACTGGAAAATTATTTAAAATTGTATAGAGAATGCATTAAGCTGGAGAAATTCTCTTTTGATCATTTATCATTTGTTTTAATCATAAAATAGATGAGCTGATTTTAGATAAGTAAATATAGGTGTTGAATCTATGAAATATTATACTCAGAACCCTGGATTTAAAAAAAAAAGCAGCAGAATGCCCACCATTGGGTGAATGTTTGGGAACTCAAATTAGGAAAAAGAAGTAGGATAAGGGAGAATATGTTCTTGGCTGGAGAAGAAAGCAGATGAGCCAGGAGAGGAAGAAAACAGCAGTGAAACCACTTGGTTAAAAAAGGATCTCTTAGACTGATGCTCTAACTTTTAGGCATGGTGTATGAAGTATCATGCAAGACAGTGGGGATATTATAAATCAACAACAAAGCTCTGCCTTCAAGAAGCATATTTTATGCTTCACTTTCCCCTTTTCTGTCCACTTTAACATGGTCTTGTACTCTAGCCTGGGAGTAAGGATAACAGTCTCAGGATCTTGGAAAATTAAAGTAGGAAAAGGAAAACGAGGGATGAAGTGAAGTCCAATATGAGATGAATTATATCATCATGCTTCAGGGATATCTCACCATTTAGGACAGAAAGATAAAATTCCTACTGAACTTTTTTTTTAAGGCAGAGTGAGTAGGCACTTCAAATGAACAACTTTCAATCACTAGAGAGCTTGATTTACCTTTCTACCTCTACTTACACTTAAAGAAATAAGGAAATAGGAGCTAGAAGTCACAGTTAGGTAAGAACTTCTTATTGTTCATCCTTTGTTCTTTAAGAAGAGCAAAGATTAAAAAAAAAGTTTTTAAAAAAAAGTTGGTGGAGAGGATGATTATCTGTTGGAATCTTTACAAAGTGTAAAGTCATTAGAGTTGATAGAATAATTATCTAATTTAGCATGATTCAGTTTCATTGATCTGATCTTAGCATTTTCTTTAATTATGAATTCATCTGACAAAAAAGTCTGTGACTCAAAAAGGGTTAAGCATATTTGATGAGGATTATTGTTTAGCCCTTTCCAAATATGTATCTGTTAATATATGAGTATACATTCACATATATACATGTAAATTTATATATAGGTATATACATTCCAAGCAGCTAGATGAGTATACATTCATAAAATTTATACATATAAATTTATAGATAGATATACACATTCATGGGCAGCTAGGTGCTACAATGGCTTGATTGCTGGTTCTGGAGTGAGGAAGATTATTCTTCCTGAGTTTAGATCTGATCTCAGACACTTACAGGTTATGTGACCCTGGACAAGTCACTTATTCCTGTTTGCCTCGTTTTTCTCATCTGTAAAATGAACTGAAGCAGGAAATGACAAATGACTGCAGTATCTTTGCCAAGAAAATCCCAAATGGGGTGATGAAGAGTTGGACACAGCTGAAATAACTCAACATTAATAAATACATATTCACATATGTATATGACATATATGTACATATATACAAATGTATACAATATAACATTATCATATGCATATTTTAAAAACTGACAAAGAGGGCTGATACTGAAATGATTATACTCTTACTGGTAGTACTAATCGTTAACTTTTTAGGGCTTTCCTATATAATAAATGATATGAGCATAGTCATATATTCATTATTTTTTCTCGCTCCATTCAGCTTGCAGTCCAACAGCCAACTTCAGTTACTGTTTCAGCAAGTGGTTTTGGATTTGCTTTTTGTCAGGTATGTAGTCGTGTTTTTACTTGTTTAATTTTGTCACTTCTTAATTGATGAGCACATGTCCTTTAACAGAATCTATTCCTCTCTGCCTGAGTAGATTGTTAATTGATAAGAGTTGAAAAAAATTCTTCCACTGTTGGTTGGCCTTTTTGGTGATGTTTCTTTAATTTAGTGGGATGAGAATTTGGATGACAGGCTTGGGATTTGTCATCAGCCCTAAAACACTTAATGGTTTTACAGCTTTCTGTAGGACCTGCCAGTACTGGCATTCTACTGATGTAGTATTTTTGAACCTAGAGTGAACTTTACATGCTCATAGAACTATTTGATTAGAAGTTTAGTTAAATATCACTGTTTTAAAATGATTCTTTGGAAGGTCTTATAAAAATAGCATAGATAATCTCTCTTAAACTCTTGATTCATTTTTTAACATGATTAAAATTATAAATGGCTTTTAATTTTAAAAATTTGTAAATCTTTGTATTACACATTCCTATCAGCTAGGTGAGTATACATTCATAAATGTACATACTAATTTATATATAAATATACACATTCGTAGGCAATTTGTAAATCTTTCTATTTAGAGTTTTGCTTTTTTGCTTGGAGAAAGAGTTATCAATGAGTACTTTATTATTAAAGTCCAGTGTAGTTTTTGATGGTATTAAATGTTAAATACATGGTTAATTCCCATTTCCTGTTTGGTATGGAAAAATGAGTGTTTTTGGAATATATTAACCTTTTATAGAGTCTTTATCCATTTGAATAACTTATCTTAGTTATATACTGTTCATTTTAACTTTTTTATCTTAATTATATGTTCTATAATATGTAGTAATATTTTAGTTAGTTTTTTTTTTTTTTTTTTGGTGGAGTTGGGAGATGAGAGATATTGGACCTGTGATTAAATCATGTGTGGAACTCTAGTAATAGAAGTTATTTTGTTGGTGCAAATGTTTTATAATTTACATTTATAATTTAATTTGTCTGGACCATTAAAACAATTAAATGACTTGTCTAAAATTATATAGCATAATTTCTGTGAGAGATAGATTTTTACATGTAATTTTAATAATATTTTTATATGTAATTTCAGTATATATTCAGTACATATATAATTATGTCATATTCAGTGTATATCTATCTATCTATCTATCTAGAGGTCAGTTTTATTTTCTGTGGAAATGTCTCTGAAATTATAATGGGGAATCAATGGGAAAATGTTGCCAAAGGTTCATTTTATGTATATTGAAGAAATTCCTCTACTGCCTATTGTAAGGTTAACCTGTTTATTAAAGTACAAATTGGAAACAAAAAGCAAATATCCATCAGTAAACTACCACATGACTAATTTCAACATTTTACATAAAATTTGAAATAAAATAAAACTGAAGGAATTTATTAATAGGTTATCAATTTTTTTAAAATTAAGAAACATAATAAAATAGATGTTAATAATATCTGAATTTAATAGTTATTAACATAAATGGCATAAGAAAACTGGAGTCTCAAAACCGAAACATACAAGCATCTTATATGAAGCTCAAGAAAACATGTTCTAAATATAAAAAAGATAAGACGGTTGAAAATAAAAATCCATGAATAACTTCATAAAACACCCTATATGCCCCACTGACAAAATCAAAAGGAATTCAAAGTGGCAATCAAAGGGAATTCAAAAAGCATGTATTTAATATATTTAACACACAATAAACAGTACTATTCCAGTTATTGGAAAAGAGACAAAGATATGTAAGACTATACACATCCTCATGGAATTTACATTTTAATAGAGAAATATCTCATTTAAATATGAGATTGAAAAAAATGTTGCAAAAAAAAAACTTGCAAAATTGTTTACCTTTTAAATCTATCAAAGGAAGGAAGTGAATTGGAGAATTAATGTGATACCTTAATAAATACAGTCTAAAACATTCAGAGGACAAAAAAAGAAATAGTTAAGAGGCTATCTAAAAGAGACCTTGACTGAGACTGACATTGGGAACTTTCTCATTTTTGTTTTATTTGGATGCACAAATCAAGGGTATTAGATTCTATAGCAGTAAATAGAGAATACCCCAAATCTAATCAGTAAAGCAGAAGCATATGAAAAGCATTGAATCCTAATATCATTTATTCAGATTTTGAAAGATTTTGAGAGCAAAATTGTAAAACTTTCTATGAGTGTTATTTATACCTTAATTAATATTTATTAACATATTAATGTTTATAGCCTATTAGTTATAGATATGCATTATTACTATATTTAAATTTATTACTTTGATTACTTATATTGAGTTTATTACTTATTTGTTTAAATGTAAATTTACTATCATTTGCAGTATTTATTATCCTTATTGTCTGTTATTATTTATGGGATTTATTAATCTATTAATGCTTTAATTAACATAACTAGAAACAAACACTTTGGTAAGTAACAGTGTAAGACATGTTGGTAGGAACTGAATAAATATTAGCAAAATTCTTATAAGAAGGGATGGGCTAGAAGAATTAATTGAATTTTAGATGTAATGGTCCTTAGGTGTCATGAAATATATCCATATTTGACAAAGAAGACCATTACAGCATCCCTGACAAGTGGTCCTTTATTCTCTTCTTGAAGATTTCCTCATTGCCTCTTGAGGTACAGTCCCCTTCCTCTTGCAGAGACAGATTTAATTATTTGGAAGGTTTTCCTGCCATCAGACTTACATTTTTTTTTTTTTTTGACTTCTGCTTTTTGCTCCTGCATGGAGACCTTTCTCATGTTCTTTTTGAGACTAAAGAACTAAACTTGTTCTCGGCCCCAGAGGGGCCGATAGAGGATAAAGAAAATTGCAAAATCTCCCAAACCAAAAAAATGCTATTTCTATTCCCACCAAAATGGTGAAAAAAAAAAAATATATATATATATATATACACATACATACATACATACATACATATATATATTTAAAAAGAGTTAGGGGTCATTGAACATTTAAAGGGGTCAGCTTGGTTTTTGTGATTAGAAATCACATTTATTAATTTCCCAGTTTTATTTGATGGGGGTCACTAAGTAGATAGATCAGGAAAAACCAATGAATATAATTTATTTAGACTTAAATCTTGCACATAGTTCTGTGCTGAAGGTTATTTTAATTTCACTCTCTGCAGTCTCCCTCCTACACATAAACACATACAATAAAATGGAATCATAATTGGATGGGAAGATGGGGCAGTAAGCATTCCCCTGTCACAAAAAAATAATTGATTTTGAGATTGGAAATAAAAAAAATAAGAATAGATGAGAACTCGTCATGACAGAGGAGAGTAAATATGATGTCAGTCAAGGATTTGTTTTATTTAACATTTATCAAGAAAAGCATTATGAAAGCTTTCAGACTTGGAGTTAACACTGAGTTGAGTAAAACCCCCAACTGTGAGGAATAAACTGAAGATCATCTCATAAGCCTTTGTGACTAGGTGGATGATTGAGAAACTAAGGCAACATATTATTGTTCAATTGTTTAACTTGTATCTGACTCTCTGTGATCCCATTTTGGTTTTTCTTGGCAAAGATATTGGAATGCCATTTCGTTCTCCAGTTCATGGAGGCAAATGGAGGCAAATGAGGCAAAAATGAGAGACTTGTTCATGGTCACAAAGTTAAACTAATAAGTGTTTGAAGCTAGACTTGAACTCAGATTATATTGACTCCAGGCCTGGAACTGTATTACCTAACTGCTCTACCTGACACATAAAAGTATTTAATGAATGCTCATTGCTTGGCTTGACATACATAATTATTTTCATAATAGCATTTTAAGGTAATATACAGAGATTATTTAATTTTGTAAGGGTGAAAACTGTTTAGGAAGATCATAATCCATCTCTAATTAGTTAGGAGATAAGTCTTAGAAAATAGTTGTCTAAGATCAACTTCATCAAAGAGATTGTCATTACCTGTCATCACATAACTACAAAGATAGGATTTGAACTTGTTTTCCATACTCTAAATCCAATACTTTATCAATTATTCCATGCTGCTTTTCTTTATTAGATAATAAAAGTAATTTTTTCCATTTAGCAAATTATTTCAAAATCTTACCTGAGTGTTTAAAGGAATCTTAGCAAGCATGCTAATAGCTTGTTATAACATTGATAGCTGGTTATAACATTCTTTCCTTTCCTTTTAATTGTTGCAGCTCAATGTTGTATACAATGTGAAAAATTCAGAATCTTCCAGAAAGCGCAGATCCATTGAAAGCCAAGAAGCCTTTGACTTAGATGTTGCTGTTAAAGATAATAAAGAGGATATCAATCATTTAACTGTGAATGTTTGCACCAGGTAGGTCTTTATTTAGCTATTCACTTCATATTTTATGATTTTACTGAAGATGTAAATCATTATATTCCTGGACAAAAGTTAGAGTACTAGCCAATTGTTTCTTTCTCTAGTTATTAAATAGTTTTGGACATAAGAAGAACAAATGAAAAAATTTCAGGATATGTTCATTATTCCAAATACAGAATAGAGCCTTCTGTAGTAGAACGATGTTTGAAGTATTTAAGAAGTATTTAATTATATGTATTTCTGAAGAAAGGCATTTATAATTTGGTGGGGAAATAAAAGTAAGACAAAGACAACAATTAGAGAACAATGAAGTATTAAACTAAATGGTAGCTAAGTACTATAATGATTTAAAGATGAGAAGATATCATTGAGGACTAAAGAATTTCATGGAGGGAGTTGGAATTTGAAAGGGCTGTGGAAAAGAAATGGGAAGAAATGAAGGTATTTCAGGGGTGTGTGTGCATAAAGGTATGCAATGGACTTTCATGTAGTTTGGTTATTTCAGTATGTATGCATGTGTGTGTTTTCCTGTGAATAAAATATTTCTTTTTCCTTTCACCTGTAAATATATGAAAACCAGTTACTTTTCTATTTAACAAATATATGGTAGTTGAACACATTTTATAATATTATGAATCTCCTAACTCTTATTTGAATAATTGTAAAAATCTCAATAGCTATCTGGAAATTAAATTTTAAAAAATACCTTTAATATCAACTTTTGGATATTCCCACCATGTGTAATTCTTAATCTAAAAAGGATAGATTTCAGAAATACTATTTTTAAAACAACTTTCAGTGACCAAGTCATTTTGACTATTATAAATACATAAATTAACTTCAAAGGATTTATGAAGGAAGATGTGATCTGTATCCAGAGAAAGAACTGATAAATAGAAATATATGTAGTACGGTTTTACACACACACACACACACACACACACACTTACACGCACACACACACACACACACAAATACATACATAGACATACATGTCTATTTATCCATCTATTTGTTTCTAATGGAAGCCATCTTCAGGAGGGAAGAAGGGGAAAAAAAAGTTACATAATTATATATTTAAAAAGAAAAACAAATTGTACATGATAAATTTTAGTTTTATGTGCAAAATTAAAAAAAGATAGATCTAAGGGCTTTGCACACACATACAGCATCTAACACTGTCCTGTATATATAGTAGTGCTTAATAAATATTTGTTATTGTTAAATTAAAATGAAGTACAATTTGGATTGACCCAGAGGATGGGAAGATGCTGATTTCAAAGTCCAGTAATCATTTACCCTCAAGTAAAGGGATATAATTCAGGGAGAATCTTAAATCTATCCCACCTTAGATCTGACAGGAAAGTTGGAAGAAACAGGGAAATATGAGAATCTTATTTAGTGATTCCCTAATATGCTGACAAAAAATTGAAGCTCAGTATCCCCTTCTGAATGTGGGATTCTCTGTCCCGTCATAATGGAATCTCACCATGGGAGAACACTTTTTTCTATTCCATGGACTTTATAACCAGGAATCATCTTTTAAAAATCAGGTGGAAATATTTAAGAAGTGATGGGGAAATTTAGAAATGAAATTTTATTAGAGTATATTCAGTAGTGTTTGAAAAATGACTTAGAATCCAAAGCTATTCAGCATTGGACCTGGAAACTTGATCTAGATTATACCTTTATAAGGGAATGGCTTGCCTGCTTTCATGAGGTAATAAGTATAAAAGCTTGGGATTTATACCATCTCTTCTTTCTCTAAAACAAGTATTCTTTCCCTTTAACCATAATATATGCAATTAAATTCCCATGGAAAATCTCAAGCATACTAGGATAGGTGGGAGGATGGGGGTGGTTGATGCATTTTATAACAATATTATTTCATCTTTCAGTTACTGAGTCTTCATGAATAAAGGTCCAGAGCAACTTCACCTTTTTCTAGGAATTCATAATATTTTTTTTGTATCATGGATTCCTTTGGCAATCTGGTGAAGCCTATGGATCCCTTTATCAGAATGTTTATAAATACATAAAATCAAATACATAGTAGAATTATAAAAGGAATCAAACAAAGGTTAGTGAAAATATATGTACATATCTAAAAATATATTGTGTGTGTGTTTCTCATTCAAATTCCCAATCCTCCTGAAATTTATCCATGATCCTCATGAATCCCAGGATAAGGAACATTACCTTACTTTGATTTATGTTTCTGCTTTAGAGATAGATTGGCTCTTACTTCTTAGGTAGCAGAAAGATGAGATCATCAGGTTACCTTTAGATGTAGTATTTAATATGATTTAAACAGTTTGGCCATTTTCCTCATTTATGATAATTACTCAAATGTAATTGTCCCAAGATCCATTTCAATGATTTATTTTCAACTGCATCTATTTTGGCTATGTGGAGGACCCAACAGATGGTTTCAGTTGCTTCTGATTTCTGAGCCAGCTGAAGTCAGCAGTTGTGCTGTATTGCTTTTCAATCAGTCAGGCTGCCAGGTTTAATATCACTGCTTTGAAAAGCCCAGTCTTCTTTTTCTGTTTTTTTTTTTTTCTTCTTCTTTTTGGCCATCAGTAACTATAAATAAATAATAATTGAAACTAACTGAATAATTGTCATACTATGCATATTGGAAACTCTTTTCCATGATCATTCTGATTACTATTTTGGTTACTTCTATATTTCAAACAAGTAGCTCCTGCCACCTGTTTTAGGGGAAAAAATTCTCTAGGAGCCAGAAGTTTTGGGGTTAGATTTTGTGGGGCTGGAGGAGAAAGGGTAAGTAAGGGCATTGTGTACAATAGCTCAAAGAATTAATGTAGGGCAAAAAAATCTTTCCAAGGTATGTAATCCTACCAAATTGGCCAAAGAAAGCACAAAAATGAACTCCAAAATATTCAGGGGAACAAAAAGAAATCTCTCACTGTTAAGCCTTCTTTTTCCAAATCTAGATGGTTAAAAGAGTACTAAGGGTTTGGCATTGTGGCTGCCTTAAAAGATCAAGAAAGAGCTGCTTCCACTTTGAGTCTTGGCTTTTAGCTGAAAAGTCATGCCATTTTCTCCTGAGAAAACAAACAAAAAAAAAATGTAACTTGCTTTAAAATCATGGCAACTAAAAAAAGACTCCTTTTTGAAATAAAGTGGATTACATCCTTCCCTAAATAGAGTCCCATAAAGCTTACTTTGCTGTACACTGGGGGTTTTTATATAATCATTTTTTTAATTTTAAAAGATTCATAAAAGAGAAGTTATTTAATCTTTTGTCATAAAATCTGGGTGTTAAGAAGAAACATTTGGAGAAACTAGTGTATAAATATTTCTCCATACAAATTCTTATTTGAATTTTGAATAAAATAGTGTAATGAGACTTCTAATTTCTAAGCAAATATTGCATCATTATATATATGTGTGTGTAGATACACTCCCCTCCCCCCCCCACATATATATAATCACTCACACACATATTTAGTATATTGCTATTAGCACATTTGGTTTTTCATGAAGTTTTGTTCTCTTCTTCCCTCCCTCCTTTCCTTCTTTTCTCCCTCTTTTCCTTTCTTCTTTCCTCCCTCTCTCCCTTCCTCCCTTCCTTCCTTCCTTTTTCTCATTCTTAATTTTAGGTTTCGGGGACCATCCAAGAGTGGCATGGCTCTGATGGAAGTTAACTTACTGAGTGGCTTTGCAATGCCTCCAGATGCAATTCTACTGAGTGACACAATTAAGAAAGTAGAGAATGATCATGGCCAAGTCAATCTATATTTAGATTCTGTAAGTAGAAAAAAATTTACTATATACACATATACATATACATATATAGATATAGATATATACATTTAGATTATTGGTTTTTGATCCATGGTTCATAGGATTGTAGATTTGGAGTTGGTAGCCATCTTAGAGATGATCTGATCTAACCTTTTCATCATAAAGATGAATAACTAGAAATGCAGGTTAAATGACTTCCCATTGTCACACAGATAGTAAGCAATAGTCCTGGGATTTGATTGTAAGTCATCTGATTCCTGTTCCAACGTACTTTCCATAGTACCACACTGCCAAAAGATAATAAGAACCACTTGACTTTCTGTATCCATTGGAAAGACCCAAATCAGCCAAACAAAAACTTGACTAGAATTAAGGCAAAGAATATCCATGCCTTTAATGAGACTGTAACAATATAGGCTATGCAAAGTAATTAACATATACCCAAGAAACAAAATTATGGAAGTTGTAATAATATGAATTTCAAGAGACTGGGTAGTGGGCTGATTATAGGATGATGTTCAGTGATCATCAGTGGTCCCCAGTCCATATTTGAAAATGCCTTATATATAGACGAGTTAAAAGTTTTTAATAGTATAATGCTAAAATGAAAAATTCAGCTATAATTAAAAAAATTAACAACCTTTTATTTTATCTCCCTTCCCCTGGGGGAAAACAGACAAAAACAAAAGCTCCATAAAACACATGTGACATAAAAACTATATGACTATATATGTATACACAACACTTATAAACTATATATCTATATATGTACATATGCATATACATACATATATACATAACATAAATTGTGAAAGCCACAATTCCCACATTATCCATGACCAAAAAACATGTCTCATTCTGTATTGAATTGATGTCAGGAGGTAGGTATGATTTTTTTCTTCACTTGTCAGTTTTTTGTGGTTGGCAATTTCATTTGTATAAATTATTCTCTTAGTTCTGTTTACTTGTCTAATCAATTATAAAATTTTTAATGTTTGTGTGAATTCAAATCCAGGGCTATTTTATGCTGTTCTGTCAAATATGGTTTATGTTTTTTGTGGCAAATATAATAATGTAGTATTTGAAATAAAAAAAAAATCAGTTTGTTGTTAAATTGACCTCAAACTTTTCCAGGTAAATTGGAATTTTCAGACACTGATAGTAGGCAATAGCTGTTTTAGTTATTACTAATATGGGAGTTGCCATTTTGCCCATAGTTTCTCAAACTTTTACTGAACCTATTCACAGCTTCCTGGCTCTTATAGCAGTTGTAATACTCGGAGACACTGTGCCTATAAACAAAAATGTTGCATTTGTTGAATGGACTAGGACACTCCCTGATCTCTGCCTCATTTCCCTGACTTCTCATTTTTTATGATCATTTGGATTGACCCATCACAAAAGAGAATTATTCCAGATGCAGTACTTAGGACGGATCTGTTCCTGCAGATTACCTTTTAGTTGTAGTCAAAAACTTTCCACTACTTAGGATTATCCAAAACCTAATTAAGATGGAATTTGTCTACCCAACAACTAATTTTTATGCTGCTAGATATATTAATATGCACATTTTTTTTAAAAAATCAGGGATGATTTGAGAGCTGCAAGCTGTAAGGGGATGATTCTTCTTGGACCTATAACTGTCTGAAAGTTGTTGGGAACATTACAGAGCTAGTGATTTAGAGCTGTTCTTGGGTGTTGCAGAGTTAACTTGTGTAGCACCCTCTGAAGTTACTCCTCCAATTTGCATTAATTTTCTTGAAGTTCCCAAAAGGTTGTCTGACTATCCTCTATGATTTCTAGGGATAACTCTGAGAAGCTTTGTTTTTATAATTATTACTCATGAGCCCCCACAATGTGTTCCCTATTAACAATCAGCCAGTAGATTAATTAGCTCTTGGAAAAGGCTTTTTGTAGTGTGTCATAACAAGAATAGTTGGTACAAAATAACTGCCTCTCAAAAAATTCAGGCAGACTTTGCCACAGATTCATGCAGATCCATAGGAAAAATGATTTAAACAGTTTTAGTGAGACATACATGTAAAATACACATCTATTAAAAGAGTAACACAGCTCTCAGCCCTTTTTGACCTAAAAATCCTTTCTTGAATCCATAATATTCTTCTGTGGTGCAAAAGGGTTATTATGTTCCTTAGAACTGCCTCCCTTCTCAGGTTACCGTCTTTCTGAACCCTTTATCTTTGATGTTTCATTCTGTTTCCTAATGATGTATTTATCTCTTAGTTTAATCTCTCTGACTTCCATTTGGATACGGTCTTTCCCAGTTACATCATCAGTGACAGAAGTGTGGGATGATTAAGAAAAAGAAACCCTTTTCATTTCTCTTAAGATTGGAACTTCAGTTCTCAACTCCCAAATTTGTGCATTGCTTAACTGTTTGCTATTTTTATATATTATTCTTTCAGCCAATTCTAAATTGTTTCCAATGTTTTCATCTGTCTTTATCCAGTTGCTAAAACATTATCCTCAAATTGGTTTGTAACTTAATTATATCTTGGGGTGTGAGATTATAGGAAAATTTTTAGTTTATAATTTATATTGATGGATTAATTTAGTTGAGGATGTCTAGGTTTTCTGTAATTACATTACTTGAAGTAAAGATACAATATATTGGTATTTTGGAGGAGTTTTGATGGAGCATTGTAGAACTCTTGAAGGAGAGAAGTGATTAACTTATTTGTACTCTCATAAGTCTTTGGAAGCAGGGAGGGGCTCACTCAGTTATGGAAACAATTGGGAGCCAGAATGCTTTAATCAATGGAGCCATCAAAGTGTGACCTAAAAAACTTGGGTTCTATTTCTACCCTGCTAATAATTAGTGCATAAGTCACTTACTTTTTCAGGATTTCCTCAAATGCAATATGATCTTTAAACTTGCTCTTAATTTTAAATTGATGAGGCCATTGACCTTGCATGCTTAATAGGATCCTCATTGATTATAGAGAGCATAGGAGATTCATAATTTTCCCCAGACTAGGGACTCTAAGGTTGTTCATTATACAAATATATACACACTGCCTTCTAAATTTTGCTTTTATTTTTTCAAGGTAAATGAAACACAGTTTTGTGTAGATATTCCTGCTGTGAGAAACTTCAAAGTATCAAATACCCAAGATGCCTCTGTATCTATAGTGGATTATTATGAACCAAGTAAGTGTCGATCTTTCTGTGAAGAATATAGTTATACAGAAATTAAAATAGGTAATTACATTTTTTTGAAAGTGATTGCATAATTTGTTCAATTGATGGGTGGTAAAAGCACCCACTTAAGGGAAGAGACTTTATAAACAACAGAACATACATACTATTTTGTGTATGAATAATAATATCAAGTTTGAAAATGTTATTTTTGCTTAAGCATTGTTTTAAACTTTGAACTTAAATGCCCCAAATCATGTTGATAAAAATAATAGCCTAGTTAAAATTCATTTTCCACATTTATTGCCCATATTTCAAGTTTAGCTATTTCATCTTTTTTTTTTTTTTTTGTTTTACAATGGGGTTCCTTTTATAAAAAAAAAGTATTCTCCATCTTATAGATAGATTCATTTGCCATCCCATTGAACACTTGTGCATGTAAAAAATGGTTTTAGTTTCACAACTTGGGCAGTTAGAAAATTTAGAGGACAAAAAGTTGTCTTGCTTAACAAGATCCCAACAATTGTAATTCTTGTTGTTGTTGTTGTTTAAAATAACAAATCTTCTCGGTTTAGTGCCGGTAGGTACATGTTTAGGTGGGAATAATGTGCTGGAAAAAAAAAAAACAAAACAGGTTTCATATTGGAAGTAACTCAAGCCCATTGTGCTTTTGTCAATTCTATCAATTAAATTTCTTATTGCCTGAATTTTACATGATATTAGTCAATAATAGCATCTGTATCTGATTTGAACTTTAGTTACAGAGTAAAAAGTTTATCCTGAAATCTTTTCTTATTGTGACTAAGTTCTTAATGGCTCGGACATCACATTCTGCTGCAAATTCCCATTTATAGGCTATCCCAAAAGACTTAATGTAGTTTTTAACTGTTAGAGCACTTAAAGCTTGAAGCTTTAGTAAGCTATGCACTAAGACCTTTGGAATACCTTGTATTTGCAAAGAATTATATTTCAATATAAATTTAATTCATTTGTAGAACTTGATAACATTAGCATGAAACTAAGAAAGTCATGTCACTGGTTATCCCTGATATAAAAGTAGGAGAGTTTCTTTTGCTTTTTCTAAGTTTTCCAGATTTGGGAAATATTTGGTCTTCTTTATCCCACAATTGAATATATATATATATATATATATATATATATATATATATAATATATATATATATATACACACATACACACACACACATATATATATAATATATACAGACATATATATGTATATATATAATGTGTATATATATGTGTGTGTGTGTATATGTATGTATGTGTGTGTATATGTATATGTATGTATATATATATATATATATATATTTAAGAGTTGGGGAGTAAGACTCTGGGAGATAGGGGAGGATGGCCTGGCAAGACCTAATAATAATGCACATTCATCCAAAGGGTATTTATTCTTCAGATAGAGTTTACAACTCCTCCATATTTAATTAAATATATATAATTATTTATAAAACTTTTACATAAATATATATTATATGTACAAATATAATATATATATGTAAGTTTGTGTGGCAGGGTATAAAATGAGCTTCTATGTACCAAAACATTTCCTTAAAACTTCTGGTAATGAACCCCCACAAACATGGATTGATTCTGGGATGGCATATACAAAGTATGTTATAAGGTCCAAACTCTCAGTCTTCTGCTCTGGGACAGGGACAAACAAATTTGTTGACACAAATTTTGAGAACCCAGGATCATAGGATCATATATTTAGCAGAAGAGATCTTAGTCACCCCCTTGTCCAATGTACTTATTTTACAAATGAAGAAATCCAGGTTTATGGAGGTTAATCAATCTTAAATAAGCATTTATTAAGCACCTAATATATGCTAATCACTGGGGGAGACAAAGACAAAAATGAAAAAGTCCCTGTCAAGGAACATATGTTCTAGGGAGTGGAAGTATGGAGAGAAGAGATAACATATACATGTGAAATTATCTACAAAATAAATAAATAAGGACTTTGGTGGAAGATTCATCCAAATACACTAATGAATTACTTTTTCTCAAAGTGAAAGGAGAACATTTGACAATTTTAAAGCAAAAGCAAAAGTGGTGTGTCTTTCTAAATTTATCAGGAAAGCAATGGGTAATGAAAGAAAAAACATATTACTGGTGTTAACCATTAAAGTGAAATATGATAGAACAGTTTTAAAGTATCACAATTTACTTTATAAAACTATATAATATAATATATATGGAAATATCCCATATCGAAAACCTCCACTAAAAAGTCAAAGAAGTGCAAGTTGAATATGCTTTGAAAAAAAAATTAAGAAATATGGTAGTCAATTACATCTTGCTGGTTTTCTACATTCTGATTTGATATTGTTGCAATTTTATCTTGAGATTAAAAAAAAGATTTAATGTATTCAGAGAAGAGTCATATACTTGAATTAATTAAATTTAAAGATTCATGGTATTTAAAGTTTTCAGATAGTCCCCTTGGATAGGAGACAAGCCTCTCTTTTAAAAATAATACTTTTTCCTCCTTTTTTTTTTTTTTTAAAGACCATTTATATTGTGACGTTAACAAATAAATAAATATGTGATTATACACATATATGTGAATATATGCCTCTGTGTGCTATATGCATAAGTAATATTAATTTAAATTAACCACTCTCCAAGGTATTTTTTTTCTTTCTTTTATTTTATTTTTCAAATATATAGACTTCTTTTTTTTTTTTTTAATTTTATTTTATTTAATAATAACTTTGTATTGACAGAATCCATGCCAGGATAATTTTTACACGACATTATCCCTTGCAATCACTTATGTTTCGTTTTTTCCCCTCCCTCCCTCCTCCCCCCCCCCCCCAGGATGGCAAGCAGTCCTATATATGTTAAATATGTTGCAGTATATCCTAGATACAATACATATTTGCAGAACCGAACAGTTCTCTTGTTGCACAGGGAGAATTGGATTCAGAAGGTAAAAATAACTCGGGAAGAAAATCAAAATGCAAATAGTTCACATTCATTTCCCAGTATTCCTTCTTTGGGTGTAGCTGTTTCTGTCCATCATTTCTCCAATGAAACTCAGTTAAGTCTCTTTGTCAGAGAAATCCACTTCCATCAGAATACATCCTCATACAATATCGTTGTCGAAGTGTATAATGATCTCCTGGTTCTGCTCATCTCACTTAGCATCAGTCCATGTAGGTCTCTCCAAGCCTCTCTGTATTCATCCTGCTGGTCATTCCTTACAGAGCAATAATATTCCATAACATTCATATACCACAATTTACCCAGCCATTCTCCAATTGATGGGCATCCATTCATTTTCCAGTTTCTAGCCACTACAAACAGGGCTGCTACAAACATTTTGGCACATACAGGTCCCCTTCCAAGGTATTTTTTGAAAACAAATTATAGTTTGAGTTCTTCCAGTGATGTAATTACATTACAATTGCAATCTACACCAATTTACTTTTAAGTGATAGCCAATTTCTGGTAGGGTATTTGATTGAAAGTATCTTTTTATTTTGGGTAAGAGTTTGGATTTGTCCCTCTCTGAGCAATATAATGTTTTAATGACTTCTTGTCAAAGTAAATAATTAAAGAATTAAATTGAGAGAGATTGTATGTATGTATTTTAAAATATGAACACCTGAAAATTCAGAAAATTGTAGGAAATGCTATTGCATCCTGGCAAAGTACTTATTTCTTTCAAAATAAGTCAAATGTTTAAATAAATATTTTTCTCTTTGAACAGGGAGACAGGCAGTCAGAAGTTACAATTCCAAAGTGATGCTGGATGTGTCTTCTTGTGACCTGAGTGATGGAGAACAAAATTGGGAATTTTGCAAAGACAGCTCCCCAAGATTATTTCAAAACTCTTTAATAGTTTCTTTTTGGTGCTTCTTGTTTCTCTCCTCTTTGCAGATTTGGCTGTGATCTTTTATTTTGTGAGGGGTACATTGAAATTTCCATGGATGGTTTGTACTCATTGTTTGATTCATCTTCTGATTCTGTTTAAATAGTTATTTCCATGGGTTAAAATGAACAAATATCAATGTTAGTTTCATTGATATTTTTCTCCTCTCCCCCATCAGTTTTTAAGAGGAACTTAGAAGCTAATTGATTTGGAAAATAATCTTATTGTGCCTTACTTCCCTGCACCTGTCCTTCTTTTCCCACCCAAAATGGGCTATATCAAAGGTAAAACTTTCTTCAATGTTAAGAATATTTTGTTATGAGGGCTTCATTTATTCATCATATTTGATTAATGAAACAGGTTCTTGCTGAAAACAGCTGAATGTTAGTGTTTAGGACTGTTATGAAAGGTGCTGCCTTTTCTCCAAGAAGAAAACTGCTTTTATGAGTGGAGTTCCTTTGAAAACTGAGAATGAAGAAAAATGCAAGAAAGAACTTGTTTGGGCCCATACTTATTCTCATGGCCTTAACATACCCTTTCCATCTTTCATGAATTTGGTTCTTTCCAGAACCTTAGGTTGTAAAAAAAAAATTTGTTCTCTTCCTCCTAATTTCTCTCATTCTAATAATTTGCTTCTTTCTCACTTGTTCTCTCAGATTCCAGAATAACTCAGGTATGAGGATTTGAGGCTGTTCCAGTGGAAACCAGGTTTAGTGTACACTATAAGGAACTAGACCTGAAAATCATAATTTAATTTTTAAGATTTTTTGGCAGTGCTTGGGAGATAAAACAGACCAAGAGTGTGTTGTTCTAAGTTTTATATAAAAATTATGGGAATAATTTTAGCACTACCTTGATCTATGTGTGCTTCTGGCCAGAAATTTGGGGTTTGGTCTACAACTAAAAAAAACACATAACACATAACAAAGTAAGGATATACCTGCTACTAAAATATTAGATCATATGGAGCAGCCTGGCAATATAGATAGATCAGGAAGACTTGAAGTTTAAATCCTGCTTCTGACATATACCAGCTGTGACCATGGGCAAAAAACACACACTTTCCCAGTGCCCTATGTCATTCATTAAACTGTAGACAAGTTGCTGACCTGAATCATTGCAGGGAGTTCCCCATGCCTATTAATATAACAAGTCTGTAAGAAAAACTATGTATAAAGCTAAAGTCCTTTAGGTTAGTTCTTATATTGATTATGGAAGTTTTGATTGAAAAGAAATTAAATATTGTATCTTAGGAATCTGGAAATTGTCTAAGTGCAGTTATTATTAATGTTTGAATACATACAGAATATGTGTAGAGAATAGTTTCTTATATAGTGCCATTTTTATACAGAAGAGAGAAGAAGGTAACCATTGAATTAGTTATTCTAGTACTTTTTTTACAAGGAAGGGCTGATATCTACTAATGAACTGGTACTCACCTAGAACAACTCTTGTCAACAATGGAAAGGCACTTGACATTCTGTAACATAGCAAGTTATAATAACAACAATACACATTTATTTAGCACTTTTATAGTTTACAAAGTACTTTTCTCACAAGAACCCTGTGGAGGAAGTGAGAGCAAGTAGCAGTAAGCTCATTTTATAGTCACTTGGAATTCTACACAAGAATGATATAAGTGTATAAAAGCAGTTAAGTGACTTTATTGATCCTGAAGAGATAAGAGAATTGTCTAAGGTCATTAGTAAGTGATAAAGCTAGGAGGTTAATTCAGTCTCCTGATTTTTCATCCATTGATCCTTTGAGCAAGGCTTTCTTCTTTTTAGATGAAAATACCTTAGAATAAAGCTGCTTCGGCAAATAGCTCCTTAGATTCAATCCCAGAATGATCTTATAATTAATTCCACTCTCTTGAAAAAACATTTTGAGTTTTCATTGTCAAAAGTTACTCATTTTTAGTATATATGGAAACTTGGAACTGGAAAAAGCATGAGTATATTCTTGCCTTTCCTATCATGCTATCATGTGAGATACTGATAACTTTCCTATACTTTGCTTTTTTCATTTATAAAAGTCAGTTGATGATAACTCTCAGTAGAGTCCATTCTATATGAGTGGTATCTCCCTTTTAATTAATCCTAAATTTCATCAGCTGCTGAAAGTGAGGTCTGAACAACTAAGGCAGGATGATACAGCTCATCTTTATGAATGAACTTGAGTTCTACCATTTATTTTTTCATATTATGCCTCTCTTAGGATGATTTCCTGCCTAAAATGTGGGGTTGTTTTAAGATTAGTGACCATTATGAAACCTCACATATAATAGGGATACAATAGTGGTATTAGTTAATAGTAGAAACTATTGATATTTCTGGAGGTGGAAGGGGAGAAGTTATATGCACACCACGATTAATGAATAGTAAGGGGTAAATCACCCAACTCTTTTAAACTATAACAATTAGGTTTCAGGTATTTTAAATTAATTTTAACTTGCTTTTTCTTCTCTTTTATTCTTCCCTTTGTGGACTGGGTAAGTCCCTAAGACTTCAATAAAGGCCATTCTTATATTTTGGACCCATTAGTGGTCTACCAGAGGGCTAGCATGGATCATCAAAGGAATTTGAGAAACACGAATTGGCATAAATTAGGAATAAATAAAAAGTTCCTTTACCTTTGGATTTCTTTATTTTAGCAGTTCATTTTTCATAAGTACAATCAGGCATCATTTAAAAAATTTCATTTTAAACCTTTTTAAGGTAAGCACTATCAAATAAGTGTAGGACCTCAGAAACTGTGATGTCTGATCTTCTCATATAATAGAGGAGGAATCTGAGTTCAGAAAACTAAAATGACTTGGTTAAAGTATTCAAATTTTGAACTGTAGTGGTCCTTTGACTCTGGAGCTAGCTCTTTTCACAATATCAAGCTGCTTCCTAATGATACCTTGAGAAATATCACACTTGTATGGAATTTTGATATGCATCTGCTTTGGAATTAATATTCCTTTTGGTAGCTTGCAAACTATATTTAACTCTTATTCTTTAAGAAGGAAAAAAACCCATACTTTCAAAAGACAAAATCTGAGTCCAAATGTAGGACATAACAACATATTAGGTACTTTTACTAACAATGACAATATAATGTCAGCTTTCTTAGCTAAATCAAGTTAATTCTTTATGTTTGTCTTAAATCCAGATGACTAATTCTATCCCTGCTATATTGATATGATTTTGAAAAAAAAATCAAGGTCTACTTCTTTTAAGGGGCAGCTAGGTGGCATAGTGGATAGAGCATTGGACTTGGAATCAGGAAATCATCTTCCTGAGTTTAAATTCTATCTCAGATGCTTATTAGTTGTCTGTTGCTGATCAAGTTACTTAACTCTGCTCCAGTTCCTCATCTGTAAAATGATCTGGAGTAGGAAATGCCAAACCATTCCAATCTTTGCTAAGAAAACCCCAAATTGAGTCATGGAGGTCCTGAAGTGACTCAACAATATCCAACCACCAGCACTACTACCACAGTTCTTTTAAAAAAATATCCTAGGCTAATAATGTAAAATCATAATGCTCATATACCCGGTGTTCTGATACTATCTTATAAACCAGAACATTTCTTGAAAACACATTAGCTTTTTTCCTTTCCTATTTTATTGATCCATAACAGGGATACTTTGAAAAATGAATTGTTTCCATATCAAATTTAGCTTAGCAATAAATACTTAATGGCTGCTATTTGTATCTAGAGCTCACATTTCTAAAATACTTTAAGGTTCACAAATGCCTTATCTCACAATCTCCCTTTAAGGTGAGCAGTGTAAGAATATCATAGAACTGTAAATTTAAAGCTCAGACTTAACTCAAGTATTAATTAAGTACCCACTGTGGTTCCCAAACCCAGAACCTGTCTGTTATAAAGGAGCTAATTAATACTATATTGGTACTGCTGTAAATGAATTTAGATGGTCTAGACTCTTCATTTTCTAGATGGAGAAATAGGGGAAATTAGAAGAAATGGCTTTTTAAAGAACACACAGCTAGTAAAAGTGTTTACCTCGTGATTTGAACCCAGATCTCCTGACTCTTAAGTCTAGAATGAAATCCATTATACTATACTGCCTATGCCAGTACTGAATACATATAATTTCATTGTATAGTGTCTTTATGTAACATTTATAATAAATTAATATTTCAGTTGAACTTCAAAGTATTTTCTCCTTTCAATTTTGGCTTCTGCTTTGCAGACGGTCAGGGCTTGTCAAGTATTTTCTTTGGATTTATTTTTAAAATAACAAGAAAGCATAACATACTTTTAGCAACTTACCAAAGCACTCATCCATTCCATATCAACACATGATCAATATAACTATAATGCAAATTAAAATACCATATGTGTATAAGAGAATAGAGTGACTTGTTTTGTACTGGAAATAAACTAGCTGAATTGGTCACTTTAGGCTATTAGAAATGAGGAAAAAGACATATATGTTCTATCAACCACTCCAGAACATTAGCTAGTGAATTTGATTTTGACTACTATTTCCTTACTAACTGTATTACAGTAACTTGTCACATCAAATGGATACTCTAGTGTACCCTCTGTGATGTTATATTGTGCCATAAAATATCTAAATATGAAGGAAAGGAATGTTTCCTAGGCTATTTCTGACTTCCATTTTAAAAGAGCATTTTTGTGTTAGGTTACAAGGTGCATTAAGTGTGCATGAGTGTGTAATTTATACTTTTTAGGAATGACATTGAGGTATGTGTTACTTTCTATTTAAAAATGATCATTTTGATTGTGTGAATGAGTTTGTCATGAGGGTTAGAATTACCATCGTCCTGTAAGGCATACTGAGTAATTATTCAAAGAGGGCAATTTCATATATTATTGTTCCTTTAGATTATTTTTTGTAATTTCCATAGGCTGTAGCTCTTGTCTGACTTTTCAGATTTTAGGTCTCTTGTATTTGTCCTGTGTGCCTTTGAGGCAAAGAAAGAAAATGAAAACTCTCTCTTGCTTGAGTTTCTTTTAGAAGCTTTCAAAGATTTCATTAATGACTCCTCCCTACTTTACTTTGGAAAATTGTTTTTCTTATGCAAAGAGTACTTTTAAAATAAGACTGACCTTTTTTTTTTTTCCCCAAGGACAAAGTTGTGATTTATTTAGTAAGGTCATTCTATTTGTTTTAATTTTAAATGTTTGCATTTCATACTATTTCTTCTCCTCTTCAAACTATGCATTATTAATGTCCAAAATAAAATACTTTCCTGTATTATTCATAGAAAACCATGGTTTATCAATAAAAAGTTTAAATCGTTTCTGTTTATTATTTATATAGTATGTTTCATAAACCACTCAAAGTGGCCTGCAATATATATTTCTCACTCACCAGCAGCCATTTCATATGCATTAGAAGTGGTATATTAAATCCTGTGGAGACAGGCACTGTTTAGTTTGAAAAGCCCCAAGTGATAGGGAGGGAAAAAAAGTGGCAATCTTGGCCTTCTTCACCTTAAATTAAGGATTGTGGTTGGTTTCCTCTTCACCCCTTCTTCTCTTCTCTCTGCCCTCTACTCTCTCCACCCACCTATGACTTATGTCTTCCATATGGAAAGAAAGGAAATATGGAAGAGCAGAAAGAAATGAAGAATTTGCCTGTTCAGAAGTGGTAGGAGATTCTGGACATGTAATGTTGCATGTACCACAAGAAATAAAAGATCCACCCCCCTTCCCTCCTCCCCTTCTCCCCCTCTCCTCCCCCTCTCTTTCCTCTCCTCCTCGCCTTCTTTCTCTTCTCTTCTCTTCTCTTCTCTTCTCTTCTCTTCTCTTCTCTTCTCTTCTCTTCTCTTCTCTTCTCTTCTCTTCTCTTCTCTTCTCTTCT
Source organism: Antechinus flavipes (assembly GCF_016432865.1). Classification (NCBI taxonomy): domain Eukaryota; kingdom Metazoa; phylum Chordata; class Mammalia; order Dasyuromorphia; family Dasyuridae; genus Antechinus; species Antechinus flavipes. The sequence goes on from NC_067401.1 coordinate 242,045,838, forward strand.
TCTCTTCTCTTCTTCTCTTCTCTTCTCTTCCTCTTCTCTTCCTCTTCTCTTCTCTTCTTCTCTCTTTCTGGCTCTCTCTGACTCTCCCATCCCTCCTTTCTTTCTCTCTATCTCTCTTTGTTACAAGAGGGATATGTTGCAGGGGAAGGGATATATTCCAAAATGAAAATGATGTAAAACAAAATGTAGCAATAAGAATAAAATTTTAAGACAATAAAATTGAAGAAGTTGAGATGAAACCTTTAAAAGAAAACAGTTTATCTGCTTCAGTGAACATTGTCCATGGGGTTCTTTTAATGAGCTTTAGAATACATATCCTAATTTAACGTGGATCTAAGATTTAGTTGGCATAAAGATCTCTTGATGTGGAAATTCTGTCCAGCAACACAAATTTTAGCCCCAGAGATATGTAAAACTTAATGATTTACCCCAGGTCACTTTTACCAGACTTCAGAGATGGATTTTAAACCCAAGTATTCCTAATGCCAAGCCCAGCCCTTTGTTTATTATATTCTTTGTACCCATAATAAAAGAAATGAATAATAATAATTAGTACAATGTCATTTTAAAATTGGGGCATGTGGGGGGCCTTGGAAGAACTATTTTTCCATTTGGACTTGGAGTTTTAACTCAACCTTAATTACTGATGAATAAGCATAGGTCTCTTTATTTGATACTGGTAAACAAAGGATACTGAATACAATTGGTCTAGTTACATCTATCCAGGAATCTTGCAAGATACAAACATGCCTGGGAAACACTTTGTCGAATGGGAACCTCAGAGACTGCATTTTACTCCATTGAGTACAGTTCTTTTATGTAAAAATTATAATTGAATTTTACATTTTTGAAGTTTTTGTCCTCATGACTACTTTAAGAGGTAACAAAATGTACTTAAGATTTGTAGGCTAAGCTTCCTGTTGGCTGCTGTTGGATATTATATAAATTTGTCAGTATATAAACTGCAAAATAGACATAGGTTAAAAGATTATTAAATAGAGTTACACAATTTGTAACGACCGAATCACTATAAGTTAAGCTTCCGAATTCTCTATGTAGTGTACTTTCAGCCAAGAACACAATACCTTCCAGATAAAGGGAAGACCTTATCTTTAGTCATATCTCTGTTCCAGATTTTTTGTTCTTTTCTGAGACAGTGGTCAAAGGCATATATGCGAAAGAAGGGCCTTGCTTGATTATAGGTTAGGAAATAGGAAAAGATGTGGACACAAATAAGAGAGTTAGAAGGCCAGTGGTAGTTGGAGGGAAAATCACCCAGTTCTTAAATATATGATATGGAGCACAATTGAATAATATTGAAAATATCTAAATTTGGTACATATGTCATATCGATAGAATGTTAATTTTTATTCTGAATTTAACAAACACAAAATAAAAGACATTTCCATATCATACAGTAGAAAAGAAAATATGTTGAAAACTATGGATCTCTAATAATGCATAATTGGCTTTTAAAAATATGTAATAAATTCAGCTTACAATTTTCAAAGCTATTTGACTTGTCTGTGATTCTATCTGGCATTCTATTCTTTTCCTTGAATTTTTAAAACATGCTTCAATAACCTTTTCTTCACCTCCCACTTAAAAAAAACCATTCATAGCAAATATGCATCATCAGACAAAGCTCATTTCCATATTGGCCATGCCCCAAAATTTGTGTCTCCTTTTGCATCCTGAGTCCACATCTCTGTAAAAAGGTAGAGAGAGTAAGCTTCATTGCACCTCAGATATTACAGAGTATGACAGAGAATAGTAAAATAACATCACTGAAGAAGATATTTTTTCAGGAACATTTTAAAAGGAAAGAAAGAAAAGGAGCTGCAGTACTAAGAAGAAAATTCCTATTATTTCTACATGAACAAGTATACCTGCTAGAACCTTCTTCAACAAAAAAAATTTCTTTGCTATCTTTCTAGACCCTAAATACAATAGGGACATGAATAGGGAATGTAAGTAGTTTGTTGTGTATTTTCAGTAAAGAACTTTGTGCAAAAGAAGTAGTGTCATGGATGTTTCCCTAGAAAATGTATTATTTGGGACAGCTAGATGGTGCAGTAGATAAAGTGCCAGTTCTGAAGCCAGGAGGACCTGAGTTCAAATCTGGCCTCAAACACTCAATACTTCCTAGCCATGTGACCCTGGGCAAGTCACTTAATCCCAATTGCCCCAGCCAAAAAAAAAAATGTATTCTTGTCAAGGGATCCAGGATGGGTGCATAACAAGAATCTGAGGATAACAATCCAGTGACTGAACTGATACCCAGGAAATGTAAAAGGACTTGGAGGAAGACCTCCAGCATGTTGACCAGATCTTGAACTGAGGAATGAATTTTGGTTGTGAACATGGGTCAGATCACAGATTCACTGAAGTACACATATTGAAGAAGGTAGGAGCAGATGATTTTCTTCAGGATCCTTCTGGATCCTGATCTTGTGATTTTTCCTTCTGGATATTTTTATGCATTATTTCTATTTTCCTTTTCCTCCCCCCCCCCACCTTCTTGAATCTTCCTTCTCTCTTCCCCTCCTTCCTCCTCCTTCCTTCCCTTACTCCTTCTTCAACCCTTTCTTCTCCTCTTCCTCCTCCTTTCCTTTCCTCCCTTTCTTCTTCAGTCTCTTCTTCTTTCTTTTCCTTTACCAATTATGTAATTTTTTTTTATCCTGGCAGACCAAACAGGTGATATTTTTATATGAAGTTTCCCATTATCATCAATTAATGGAAATTAATGGTGGGTGTTTTTTAAATTACCAATGGTCAAAACTTAAATTACTTATAAGTCAAAACTACTGTTTTGCTACTTTAATAGTTTAAAACTACATTAAAATTTTTGGGACATCTTTTATGATGAAAATATCAATATAATATTCTTTTTTTTAAACAATTCAGATGGGCAACAATTGTTTCTGAATTGGGGAAAATCTAAATCAGGTTGGGCCTGGTTTTTATCACAGAGTACTATTGTGCTATTGTGTCAATCACTGTGCTAAACATTTTACAATTATTTTATTCCCACAAAAACCTTGGGAGGTAGGTGTATTATTTCCATTATACATATGGGGAAACTGAGGGGAAAAAGGAGAAATGACTTGCCCAGTGTTACGCAACTTAAAAATGCCAGACTCTGGCACTCATTTGACTATGCTGCCTAACCAACTCTAGGAGCACTAAGGAAAATAAAAGAAGGTATATATTTATCCTCAAAAAACAATTGCATATCAGCTGACAACTTTTATCTATTTAGAAGGGGAGAAATAATAACTACTCCCTCAGCTCAGACTGAGAAAATGGGCAGCAGTGGAAATACGTGATTGCATTGAGGAAGCATCTTTCTGTTATTAATGGGGAACTCCTTAATCAGAATCGTTTTGTCCCTTGCAAGGAGGGGCAATTCCAGTGGCTATTAGAATTTGTGCAGAATTTAGAATGTAGCTAGTATGAGGTATTCAACCTTTGATGGGACTGCTAAAAAGCAGGCTTTGGATAGGGATTCTTGGGTTCATGAACTTTCTTAATTTTCTTAATAGTGAGACAAAGTATATAGATTAATGGGAATGGGATAAAGAGATAAGGAGAGGATGGGAGAAGAAGATAAAGGAGGGATCCCTGGGTCGGGGAAGGGAAAGTAATAACAAGGCATGTTTGAGGAGCAGCATTAAAGTAGAAGAGTTGGCATGGATAGGAAAATAAGTTTATACAGAAACTACAACAGGGATCAGAAGTAGAATTTACTAGAAAAAAAGTAGGGCTAGTAATCATTGATCTTAGCCAAAGTCAAAGTTAAAGATTTAATCAACAAAGAAATCGACATCAACCTTATTGTTTTAGATGCATGTTTACATATGGGTAAATGCATGTGCATAAATATGTGTCTGAGTATTTGTGGGTATGCATGCATGAAGGTCTATGTATATATGTATATAGATATATGTATATGTGTGTATGGCTCTATGGGTGGATGTGAATGTGTGTATTTATGTGTGTGTGTATGTTTATATAAATTTATCTGTGTTTAATTGTAGCCTGCTTGGAGGAGGGGACATGAAAGGGGAAAAAAAGAATAAAAAAGTTCTCAGAAGAGAACAAAAGAATAACAATTATCTATAAGGAACCAAAGAAAAGATGGATATTTGTGAATATTAATTTCTTTTTTTGAATTGTTCTTTTTTTTATTATAGCTTTTTATTTACAAGATATATGCATAGGTAAAATTTCAGCATTGACAGTGGCTAATCCTTTTGTTCCAACTTTTTCTCTCCTTCCCCTCATCCTTCCCCCAGATGGCAGTTGACCAATATATGTTAAATATGTTAAAGTATAAGTTAAATACAATATATGTATACATGTCCAAACAATTATTTTGCTGTATACAAAGAGTCCGACTTTGAAATAGTGTACAATTAGCCTGTGAAGGAAATAAAAAATGCAGGCAGACAAAAATAGAAGAATTGGGAATTCTATGTAGTGGTTCATAGTCATCTCCCAGAGTTCTTTCTCTGGGTGTAGCTGGTTCGGTTCACTACTGCTCTATTGGAACTGATTTGGTTCATCTCATTGTTGAAGAGGGCCACATCCATCAGAATTGATCATCATATAGTATCATTGTTGAGGTATATAATGATCTCCTGGTACTGCTCATTTCACTCAGCATCAGTTCATGTAAGTCTCTCTAGGCCTTTCTGAAATTATCCTGCTGGTCATTTCTTATAGAACAATAATATTCCATAATTGAATATTAATTTCTTCTATTATTGTATATGCTTTCTTGAAATGAAAATTTATTGTTTTATATTTTGATTCCTACCTGATGTTCTACTAGACACATGATAAATATTTTTAAGTTTTCCTTTTCTGTTTTTCCTTTTTCTATGAGAAAAATTATTTTGATAATCAATATTTTGATTTTGTATTTAAATGAAAAAATAGAAAAATATTTAATAACTGATAGAATTGATTTCCATTATAATCCTATGGATTTTATTTTATCCATTTAAAACATTCTGAGAAGAGATCTTTAGGTTTTGCTAGACTGCCAGAGGAGCAGATGATTCTTTCCCCTCCCCACCAAAACCTTGGAACCTTTGCTATAGAGAGTTTAACACATATAGAAGATGGAATCTGTGGAAGAATTTCTGTAGAAACACAGATTGGACAATAGTTTTTGATTTCAGATAATTTATTGTTGTTCAGTTCTATCAGTCTTATGTGACTCTATGACTCCATTTGGTATTTTCTTGGCAAAGATACTGGAGTGGTTTGTCATTTCCTTCTCCAGCTCATTTTACAGATAAGGAAACTGAAGTAAACAGGGTTAAGTGACTCGTCCAGGGTGATAGAGCTAGTAAGTGTTGGAGGCTGGGTTTAAACTCAGTATGTCCTGACTGCAGGTCTGGAAGATATATCCATTGTACTTCTTAGCTGCCCTTTTAGAATAATAGTGACGCCTCCTCAACACTAGATTTAGATACCAACATTTATCCAAATAGCCAGTAACATAACTGGAGTCCAACTGGCCTGTGGAACTCATTTATAACATTACTTGACCTACTCTCTAGGGTGCATACTCAAGGACAAATTAGTTGAAAGGGACTGTCTTGGTTGGCTCAGTGAAGTATCTGTCCAGATCAAGACAGCCAGGCTAGATGTATCCTATAGACACTTTGCAAAAATTCCCTTATTGCTGGAAGACTGAGGCTTAAAAATGATGGGGAAAAAGGTTAAATAGTACACTACTCCCATTTCCCTCTTTACCTTTAATAGCAATTTTTTAATGGCACATTGTGATGCTAGTTGTCCTGTTCCTTCCACAATTGAAACCCAGACCTTGGCAAGCAGCTGGTACCGAGGCAGCTGGTACCATATTTCCACAGTAAATCGTGTTGGGTCTAAAATGAAAAAGACTTGAGTTCAAATTATCCTCGGATAATTCCTTACTGAGTGACATTGAAAAAAATCATTTAACCTTTGTTTGTCTTGGTTCCCTCAACTGTAAAGTGGGAACTATAATAGCACCTACCTCATAGAATTGTTATGATTATTAAATAACAATGTTTGTAAAAAGTGCTTAGTAGTACAGTGCTGGCACAATAGTAGGTGCTTTATAAATGTTCATTTTCTTCTTTCCTCTTACCTAATCAGAACAGAAATAAAGCATGCACAGGCTTTTTGAGGTTTCCTTTTTCTTTATTTCTCTTCCCTTGTCTTTACTGGAGAACACAGCTATTCATCTCTCATTGTTTTCAGGCCTTCTTTGTGGGAAGAATAGAAGACAACAGATTTTTTTCTTCCTTTCTCACTTCAGGTCTATTCTCATAGGTAAACCATCAGCATAGCTGCTTTGAGGAGCAGAGGAGACCCCAGACAGAGTCTGTCTCTGTCTCACTGTCTCTCTCTCTTCCTTCCCTTGATTTGGAATTGGAAAGAAAGTCTGCATGGTCTTATGCTTAGCCAACTGGGCTCAGGAGATGTAGTATGATTCCATCCTGTTTTCAGGCATTCTTCTGTGTCTGTGTCTTTAGGATTATTGTTAAGACATATTTTCCATTTATAGAAGTAACTTTTGATGGATTCCCATGTTTATACCAAGTTAGACCTTTGCCAAAAGTTCATGCATTTGCTAGTCCTCATTAAATATCTCCCTCAAGCAATATTGTGGTTTTATCCAAGAGAGGTTCAGCCAGCCAAGCATCCTATTGTCCATAGCCCAAAATATCCCAAATTGCTAGCTGGAATAGATGGTAAAAGGTGGAGCTCACTGTGTTGTTCGCCAAAATCTCTTCTTACAGTAGTGATTTGTTAAAGTAACAAATCTGGTGGAGAAAGCGGGTAAGACAATAGGTTAGGGTAACTCAGTGGGATGTGATAATGTAGAATAACTAGGCTGGGCAAAAGCTTAATTAGTTCTATTTTACCTTGAGGAAAACTAATGTTTGGATTCTGAATTGAGAAAGCTTTTTCCTCAAACACTGGGGATTATAAAAAAAGTCAATATTCTCCAAGTCAGGAAGTGATTTTAGAGTTCTCTAAGTGTATGCTTTTCCAGTTACCTTTCAGTCTTTCAACTTAGTTAACAAAGGCCATTTTCCTAATGATGTGCAAGTAGTTTTTGAGGAAGCAAAAGCACATGGGCTAAAGTCAATTGCAAATGAGCTTTTCTTTCTGCCAAGCAGTGATTCAGGGTTTTTTTTTCCTTCTATTGGGCTCCCAATATAAGAACTTCACAATCTTGCAGATGTTATAATAAGCTCAAGTTGACACTTAATGAAGTGAACAATCAAATTTGAATTTCTTTAGCGTGCCTTCTATCCCAAAGTACATTTAAAGGCAATACCCAAGTAGTCAACCATGCAATTAAAAATATATATCCTTTTTGATTAAGTAAGATGTCTTTCATAGGCTCCAAATACTTCATTGTCTTATCATTCTCTAAAACTTCAATCAATTGAATTTCCTGGAATTAATCTTTATACTTATTTATCCTTTTACATTACACCATTTCCCATCTCTGTGCTTTTGTACTGTCAGCCCTCTATGACTATAACAGTTCCTTCCATCCCAAAATCATTAAATCCCTTTCTTCCTATAATACTCAACTCACGACACAAAATCTTATCCTACCCACCCATCTACTCTTGTTTCTATCCTTCTTTAATTAACTCATATATATTTGTATTTAATCACTTTATGTTTATTATGCTTTGTATTTAACCACTTTTTGTTTAATCATTTTAATGTTTATTTATAGATGTTCTTGTCTCTCCCATTTGAAAGTGAGCTCCCAGTGAGTACAGAGTGTTTCATCCTTTATTATTTGTATTTTCAGAGTGTAGAATAGTGCCTGGTACATAAGAGCTGTTTAAGAAATACCTATGGATTGATTGCTTGAGATTGTGCTTCCCCCCCAATATGAGTTTTTGAAAGGCACATCCAGAAAGAGTTTCTCATTGTATGATTCTCTGTCCTCAATGAAATGTTACTGTTTTATTCACAAGCTTCAAGAAATTCAGCATCTGAGATGTTTCCTCTATTTTGGTTTATTTGCTCTTGTTTCAGGCTTGAAAAGTTGTTACCTGTAGAATCTAGCTTATACTTTTAAAATTGTCTCTGAACTTTGAACCAGGATTGATTTATTTTCAAATTAGAAGATTAGATCTGTGTTTTAGGAAATAGTAATGGTGAGACAGCAATGCATATACATTCACATACACATGCATACTCCTAATCTTTACCTTACCATTCCTATATATAATGAATGCACATATATCTATATGTGAACAGATGCATAAAATATATGTGCGTATTTGAAAAAAGCTACTTAGCTATAGTAGATAGAAAATTCTATAGGGAGAACAATAGTTATCAATCAGCAAGTATTTATTAAGTTTTGAGGCTTGCCAAGTACTATGCTAAGCGTTAGGGATATAAAGTATGGCAATAAACAGTCTGTGCCCTCAAGGAACTCAGATTCTGTTGGGGGAGACAACATGTAGATAATTTGGCACATAATCTCTCTCTCTCTCTCTCTTTCTCTCTCTCTCTCTGTATATATATTCTCTTTCTCTCTCTCTCTCTCTGTGTATATATATATATTATATATATATAAACTCTTCTCTCCTTCCTCTAGTGCCTCTCTTCATTTATATACAAGGATATCCTCTTGTCAACCACATCAAGTCTAGAACTTTTAGCTAATGTTAAAGTTTTTCTCTGTCCTCTATTCTCTCTCTCTCTCTCTGTGTACACACACACACACACACACACACACACACACACACACATACACACACACATACACACACACATATACATATATGATAGGCAAATTCTAGACTAGAAGAGAAAACTAGTGTCTGAAGGGAAAGGCAAACTGCAGAAAGTAGGATTTGAGCTAAGTTTTGAAGGAAGCCAGGAGTAAGGGCAGAGAATTCCAAATGACATAGTATGGTACAAAAGTTAAATGCTTCCAACACAGTATAAAACATCCCAACAAATATGAAATAAAGTTTCAGTAGAGAGGAAGTTGATATAATCATTATAATCAATGTGACCGTCGAAATGATATCTCCTATTCATATAGTCCTTTAAAGACTTTTAAAGTACTTTACAAGAGTGACTAGAGGGTTGATTTCTTTACTGCAGTCATCTCTCAGATGAGAGCCTGTATCACTCCCTCTCCAGACTTAGGTCCAGGAACTGGGGGACTGGGAACTTAGGGTGTGAGATTCTTACATAGGTCTATAGCTTGACTCCACTTGAGTCTACTTGACTTTGAGGCTGTGTGGATTAGGGCACATGCAACTTTAATGTGCTTTTGCTTCAAGGTTTCCTTTAGTAGCTAAGAAATGTGAAAATCCAGTATTCTTTATTTCCTCCATCAAATTTAGTACTCTAGTCTCTTGTCTGAGCTCAAATTTCTCCCTCTGAAAATAAATGATAGTTTGATCGATTCCTTCCCACCTTTTTTTTTTTTTTTTTTTGGATTAGGGCCAGCACAAAGAGAAGGTCCAGAATATCCTGAGTCAATCAATTCACCAATAATCCTTGAGACCTAATCACTTATCCTCAATGAAGTGTAAAAGTCATTTGCTTGGCACACATGAATGGCATGAGACTCTAGTTATAGGCCTGAAAAAATGCATTCTCTTCTCTAGAAACACCTGGGAGAAAACCATAATATCTTTGTCTTGAATTTTGCTTCTTTATCCAAGATCTGAATAGCCGTAAACGATATCCATTAATAAATCTCATTAGGGTAAGTTTTCTATGTAGATCATCTTTTCAGACTTATCAACTTAGAGAATATTTGCTATTAATGGTGGAAACTCACAGGAGAGATTACTCATCTCTCCACCTAAAGTCAAATGTGAGATGTGTTTTCAAACATACGATTGGATGGAGAAAAAATGGCCAAGCATTCCAATTTAGGAGAATAAGACCATCAAAGGAATAGAGACGAGAGAAAACTTTAAAATTAGCTAAAAGTTCTAGACTCGATGTGGTTGACATGAAGATATCCTTGTACATAAAAGAAGAGAGGCCTTAGAGGAAGAAGAGAAGAGTTAAGAAACTAATTTCAATCATTTTAGTGTGAAGTGATGAGTTATAGACCAGGTTAATAGCTATGGTAATAAAAAGGAAGCAGTACCCAATATGTAATTTTTCTTTCATATCAACATCCTTACTTACTTTCCTATTTCAATTAATGTCAGTACAATAATTCTCCCCTTAAAAGGTTCAAAATCTCATGATTCTTCCCATTCCTTGTATTCAAATCAGTTACCAACTTTTGTGGATTCTCTCTCTAAAATATTCCTTAAACCTATTCTCTTATTTCTATTCTCATTCTTAAAACTCTATTTTTAGAATATTACAATAAATTTCACATAATTTCCATGTTTCCTCTTCTCTTGCTCTTCAATTCACCCTGAACACTGTTCTCAAATTATTTTCAAGAATATCTTGTGAAGACAACAATAGATTTTAGTTATCAAAATTCCATTATCCTTAGTCCCTTCTTTCCTGAATTACAATTAGCTCATCTCTGGAGAAAAATGAATTGGTTGCAGATGTTTGATATGAAATGTTTTCACCATGTTTCTTAGCCTTTTTCTAACTCTTTTCTCTTCTTCAGTGTGAAAGATTATAGTGACTCTCCTTTACCTTCAAGATACAGTCTAGATTCCTTGGTCTCTACCCCACTTTCCAAACTTATCTTATATCACTCCCCTATGCAAAAAAACTCTTCTAGTCAGATAACTCATTGATCCTATAATGCCCACGTTCTCTATTTCTTGACCTTTACACATGTCCTTTCTTTTATCTGGACTGTTCTGTCCTCTTCCCTCCTTCTGTGGAAATCCTATCCAATCTTCAAGATTAAGATAAAACCTCATACACTTATAAACCATTTCATAGGATTGTAGAACCATAGATCTGGAATTGGAAGGAATCTCAGAAGCCATGTAGTTCAACTCTAGTATTTTAGAGAAGTCTTAGGGAGATTAAGAGACTTGCTGAGGTCATGAAGGTAGCAAGCACCAAAAGCAAAACTTGAACCCTAGTATTCTGATTTTAAAAGCAGGGCTTTTATGACTACAGTACTGTTCAATAGTAGAGGTATATAGTAGAATCTATCTCCTCTTTCTCCATATAAATTAGGCTAGTTTTCCTCAAAAGGTGTTGAAACCATCCTTGAAACTTGGTTAGCCCAGAGGATAAAAGCTCAGGCTATATCATTACTTATTTGTCACCTAAGTATAAAACAACCTCAAGGAGCTTCAGGGGTTGATGCTTGGCTTGTAGAAGGTTATAGCAATTCAGTCAAAGAGGCTTCCATGCAGCCAAATTAACTCAAAAGTTTTCTCAATGCTAATCATTGTTGAATCTCCTTTTCCTTCTATGATTTAATAAATCTTCTTTTGTTAATTATATAAAGACCTAGGTGTGTCTTATGTTGTTCAAATATGGTACTAAATTATGAGGGCACTGATGTAAGTTAGGTTCACGCCAGAACACTTGCTCATCCCAGGCTTCCTATATCAGATATTTTCATATATGTTTTACTTAATCTCAAATTACATTAGGCAGAGACCAGGTTTAAATCTAATCTTTTTAGAATCTAGCATGACACACTATTTGTTGAATGTTGAATAAATAAATGCATCTTTCATCTCAATTCCCTATTCCCTCTACTTCCTCAAGCAAAAGAGGGAAGAAATCTTAAAATTTTTTTTCAATACTAGCTTTTCATTTTAAAAATACATGAAAAGATAGCCTTCAACAATCAAAATCATGTGTTCCATTTTTCTCCCTCTTTTCCTGTTCCCCTAGACAGCAAGTAATCAAATATAGATTAAAATATGCAATTTAAAAATAATTATTTTAATTTTCTCATTGCACCAGAGCTTTCAATAAATGTTTGTTGATTGAATTGGTTACTTAATGATCTCCAAAATGTCACATTAAATCCCATGTATACAAATACAAAAAATCAATTAGTTCCTATCCTCAAAGGAGCTTTCACCTTCCTTGGGGTGAGATGGGTAGGAAATGAGTGGTGCCATTCTTAACATTTGCTCCTCACTTCTGTTTTTTTATACCCCACACTATAAATCAAGCTTATGTCCTCTTATTTTATCCATGGTAAAGGACAAGAACTAGAGAAAATCTGACCACAACAGAGAGCAAGAAGAATTAATTCATAGTTTCAAGGTGATGTTATACTTTTATTTTAGGCTCTTTTCTAATTCTTAAGAAATTCAAACATACTAGATAAATTTGGAAATATACAAAAGGATTTAAACTGTCAACCCAGTGGGTATGGAATCATGTCTAAAGCTTTGGTTTTTACAATGCTTCAAATTCTATTGGCATTCATTGATGTTTGGAAAGAAGGCTTATGTCATACTCTTTTCACAACTTTCCAAAAGCCTGTACTGTTGAATGGCAACAGAATTAAATTAAATTAAAAAAAATACATCATTTACACTTTCTTTTGACATATTACACTGGGAAAAAAATAAAAACAAAACAAAGAGGATTAGTTTATTTGTTGGACATGAACAAATCTACTGCAATTAAAAAAATGTTATAAATTAGTGATTTCGGTACTGTTGGGGGACTTTTAGAAACTACCTCTATTGATGAAGTTCAATAATTCAAGTGGTCTGCACATCTGCTCCTTAGCTTTTAACAGGAGTTTTAAATGTCATATATTAAAGTGGTTTGCAAAAATATATAAAACAAAAAATTGAGAGACCTGTTGGTTTTATCAGACCAAACACCTTGATGTTCCTCACATATCTTGCTCCATATTCCATTTACCTATCTGCACACTGACTAGCCCTGTGTCTAGGATGACCTTCCTCACTTCTGCTTCTTAGAATTCCAAGCTTCTTTCACAATTTGGTTTAAGAGATACCTCCTACATGAGACTCTGTTGGATCCTCCCGGATTCTAGTGCCTTTCCCTATCCTCAGAAATTTTCTGATATTTATAATAAATATATTTAAAATATAATCACACATATGCATAGTATTTCTTCTAACTGAAGTTAAACTTTATTATTTTTTGTTTGTTTTTGGGAAGAAATTGGGATTAAGTCACACAGTCACACAGCTAGTAAGTATTAAGTGTCTGAGATCAAATTTGAACTCAGGTCCTCCTGACTCCAAGGCCAGTATTCTATCTACTACATCATTTAGCTGCTCCTGAAAGAAAACTTAAGAATTTTTAAAAATTTCTTTATACTTGATATCAGTTGATCAATAATGAAATCTTGATTGTATCTCTGTTGACTTTGGAATACTGGAAAATGCCATGGAATCAGAACTTAGAATTTATTTCATCAAACGCCTCTCATTTTTTCAGATGAGAAGAATGAAGTCCCCAGAGATTAAGTAGCTTCCCCAAGATCACATAGGTACTAAAGGCATTTGAACTTAAGTCTTGACAAAATTTATCACCTGTACCATGCTATCTTAACAGTAAATAATACATGGTATAAAGTAGGTGCTTAATACATTTTTTGCTTGCCTCCTTCCAGATGAAGATTATCAATTAACCTGCATGTACACCTACCATGTGCTTGGCACTGTGCTAAGTGCTGGAGAGATACAAAATTTACAAGAAAACACATCTTGCATTTGGGTCAGTCTGGGGAGAAAAAAATAAACATGGGATAATTTTGGGAGGAAGACTCTAGAAGCTGGACAATCAAGAAAGGTTTCATGCTGAAAGTGACATTTCAGCTGAACTTTGAAAGAAACAAGGAATTCTAAAAAAGCAGATTTGGCAAGGAGAGAAAAATTTTAGGCATGGGGGACAGTGAGCAAAAAATATTTAGAGGGGAGATTGATTGTTATGATTGAGGAACAGCAAGAAGACCAATCTGTCTATCAAAAGTGTTGGAAAGAGCATAAGGATAATGAGTTTGAAGGTAGGTGGGAACCAATAGTGAAGGGATTTAAAAGTCAAAGGAAACATTTATATTTGATTCTAAAGGTAATAGAGTAATGTCTGCAAAATGCTTTGCAAATTTGAAAACTTTATACAAATGTCAATTGTAATTATTTTGAATAGAAATATGAAAGTTAATGATGGCTATACATATGGTATCCAAGAACATGGTTTATTTTTCTGGATCATGGCTTGAAATATCAGAATGTTCAGCTTCTGGCCAAGGATGGAGTATATCTCACAAAGAGAAGGAGAAAGATGTTGGCTGGACAATTTGATCAAAATTTCCTTAAACTGAAATTTTAAGGGGACTAAGTGGGAGAAAAATGCCTGATTGTAACTAAAAAATCAGTGATCATGGAAGACAGCCAGTTGGGCATAAAAACCAGAGAGGCGGAAATATTGGGTGATTTGGAGGAGAAAATGGTAAAGGGAAGAGTCAGGAATAACATCTTTGTCCCTAGATGTCTATTCAATTCAATTCAAATTTAATAGGCTCCTGCCATGTGCCAAGCCTTTTAGTAGGTACTAAGGATAAAAAATAAAACCAAATCCCAAATTCCCAAACTAAAAAACCAAAAATAAGCAGTCCTAAAGAGTTTGAATGCTATTATATCCTACATTGTCAGTCCAGGCAATCGACAAGCATTTAAGCACTGACTGAATGATAGATTCTATGCTAAAAGCTGGGGATACAAAGAAAGGCCAAAAAAAATTATGGATAATAAATGAGGCAAATTAAAATTTTTCAAACAAGATGCCCAAAGTAAAACAGTAGCTATAATCTTGTTAATTCATTTTTTTTCCAGATAAAAAGTACTGTATTATCAGAAATGTCATTTGCAGAATACAATTGCTACTCCTTATTGTTTCAGTTTTATTTGCCACTAGATGGCAGTGAGTGATCATAGAAAGAGAAAATTCCACCGCTTCCTCCCCCACATCTCTTTCCTGGCGTTTTTTTTTTTTTTTTTTTTAAATTCAATTTATATTTTGCAAATGAAGTGAGTTCTGAGTGTTTCTTTCCTGACTATGAAAAAAGAGATAATAAAGTAATTAAAATATTCTGCTGCTTACTCCTATTACCATATGGTTTATAGTTTTAAGTTCTTATCCTTAATATATAACTTATGTTTATTATTATTTTTTCCTCATAACAGAAAGAGGCCTGTTCCAGAGTGGGAGTTGTTTTTTGACCTTCTAAAAATAAATTCTATTTTCTGAAATACAAGAGAACATTTGCTTTCACAGTTCCTCCTCCTTTTCTTTTCTTTTCTTTTTTTTTTTTTTAATAAAAGAAATACAAGTATACTTATTCAGATTTTCATTTCAGAAGTCATCCTTCTGGCCTCTCTTTTCTCACTCAAAGAGATATAAATAGCAGATATATTCATATTTAGAGTTGGTGGAATGCAAATCTTTTAATGAAGTATAAAAACAGGTGTCTATCATTTAAAGTATGCTTTTTAATTTCTTTTTTTTCTATTTTGGTTTCTGATATTTGGGTTTTAGCCTCTGTTTTTGCTGTATTCCTGCATCCCTGATGGTAAGAGGATCAATGTGACTGAGAAAGTAGAATGAGTTTGCTAAATGATTTTATGGAAGAGTGTATTTTTCAATGTTAGATCATCCTATGCCCTCATATGCTATTTTTTCAGTTAAAACTATTTTGTGTGCAAGCTAGTATTTATTTTTTTCAACAAAGGTAAGTCTTGATTTTGAGATAGGGGGAATAAGAAGAAAGTTTATCCCCCAACTTCTCTTTCTCTCTTTGTATTTCTGTCTGTCTGTCTGTTTCTCTCTCTCTGCTTATCTGCCTCTATCATATCTATCATATCTCTCTACTAATTTATTAATTCATTATTTATTTATTTCCTTCAAATTAATTAACATTTATTTTCTTTCCCTTCCTCCTCTCCCCTAACTGGAAAAAAAAAAAAACCCTTGTAACAAATGTGCAAGTCGGGAAAAGAAATTCTCTTATTGACTATGTCCACAAATGTTTCATTTTGCATCTTGAATCCTTATTATCTCTAGGTTAGGAGGTAAGGAGCATTATCATTACTGCTCTCTTGTAATTATGGTTGGTCATTGCATTGATCAGACTTCTTACATTTTTCAAAGTTATTTGCTTTACAATGTTGTTGTACAAGTTATTGTTTTGATTCTACTTACTTTATTTAACATCAGTTCATAAAGAAGCCTCAGATTTCTTAGAAATTCTGCCTTTATTTTCTGTAGTTCAAAAGTATTTCATTAAATTCATAAACTATAATTTGTTCAGGCATTCCTTAGTTGAAGGATACAGCCTTTGTTTTGACTATTTTGCTACAAGAAAAAAAACTGCTTTAAGTATTTTTATACATATGGGTTAATTTTCTTTCTTTCTTTCTTTCTTTTGGATCTCTTTAGAGGTATAAACACGATAGTGATATTGTTCATATCAAAGGGCACGCATATTAACTATGGGGCATGGTTTCATATTGCTTTCTAGAATGGCTGGATCAATTCCTTTCATTATCAAAAATATATTAATATACCTCCTCCCCAGCCTCTCTAATATTGTCACTTCCCTTTTTTGTCAAGTTTGCCCGTTATGATGGATGTGAGATAGACCCTCAGAATTGCTTTAATTTGCCTTTCTCTAATTATTTGTTTTTTTGAAGGAGCAGTGGAGTTGAAGTTAAAAAAAAAGGCTATGTGCTCAGATTCTGAATAATAGGCAAGTCAATCAATAAATGAAGAAATATTTAACATGTAAAGGACTGCTTGTCATCTGAGGGAGGGGGTGGAGGGAGGAAGGGGAAAAATCGGAACAGAAGTGAGTGCAAGGGATAATGCTGTGAAAAAATTACCCTGGCATGCGTTCTGTCAATAAAAAGTTATTTAAAAAAATGAGGAAGCATCTAATAATTACCTTTTTTTTTTTGCATGAGGCCTCATACTTGGTTTTTGGGATACAAATACAAAAGTGTGACAATCCCTGTTCTTAGGAAGCTTATTCTCTGTTGAAGGAAAGCAGTATAATAAGTTAATAAATATAATACAATATTTATACAAAACAAAAGTAGAGAGATAGAGTGTAGTGGGAGAAACAGGTAAAAACTCTTGAAGGAGGAAGAAGTTGAGCTCTTGTCCTCTGACAGTTCAAGAGCAAGTCCTGGAATAGAAAGCGCCAGAGGTGAGAGATAAGTCTAAAGAGGAAATAATTAAAAAAAATCGCAAACCCAGGGCAAAAATATTTTTGAGGTTGTAGTAGTACAATGATTGTAGTAGTACAATGACTATCAGGAATGCAAGAAAACATTCAAAGAAAGGCCAGGATGGTGAAAAGTGTTGTTTCTGTCATTCAAGAACCAGTGGAGGGAAGGGATGTTTAACTTGGAAAAAGAGAAGCCTCTGGAAAATATGATGGCTGTAACTAAGCATTTGTAAATCTATCATAGGGAAAAGATATGAGTTTTGATTTGGTCTAGGAGGGCAGAAAGAGGAGCAACAGGAGAAAATTAAAAAGAGGAAGATTCAAGGTTTGATCTAAGAAAAACTTTCTGAACGTTTGTTGTTCAATCACTTCAATGGTGCCTGCTCTCTATGACTCCATTTTGGGGTTTCTTGGCAAAAAAATTGGAGTGGTTTGTCATTTCCTTTCTCAGTTTATTTTATAGAAGAGGAAACTGAGTGATTAAGTGACTTGCCCAAGGTTACACAGCTAGTAAGTTAATGAGGTTGTATTTGATCTCAGGAAGATGAGTCTTAAGGTTAACCAAAAATAGAATGTGCTATCTTCGTGTGATAAAAAGTTTTCTCTTCTATTATGTCTTCAAATGAAGAGTGGATAGTGGATAATCATTTGTCAGGGATATTAGATAGACAATTTTTCATCAGATATATATTGTATTCTATGTTTTCATAGGTCTCTTGCATTTCTGAGATTCTGTGATTTTTTTTTTAGAGATAACCCAGTTTACTGAAGCAGTGTCCAACTCAACTACAAATACTAAGTATTAATAACTACTAATAATATTAATAACAATAAGGATTCCTATGTGCCACATATTAACATAATAACATTATCCATGATATATTGTATTCTTATTTATTTTGTTAAATATTTTCTAATTACATTTTAATCTGATTAGGACTTCACTTGAGAGTATTAGTTGCAATGAGCTCAAAGACTCTATGTTTGACACCTCTGCTGTATTGCTTAGCTCTTGGATTTGGAGTCATGAAGACTTGATCCAAATTCTATTTCTCACATTTAATAGTTATGATTCTAGGGAGGTACTTAACCTCTCTGGGCCTCAGCTTTCTCACCTAAAAAATGGAAACTGGACTTCTAAGGTTTCTTCTAGCTTTAAATCTATGTTCCTATGAACACTGAGATATACAGATTTTTTTTTCAACATGTTATCTTTTTTTGAAACCAGGGAAATTAAGAGGGAAATGAGGTGCGCAAATATTATGGGTTTCATGGATATCCAATTCAAAAACTGGATGAGAGATGTATTACTGCATGCAAAAACCAAAACCAAAACAAAAAAAAGACAAAAAAAAAGTAGGCCACTATATCTGGATCAGACTGTATGAAGGAAAGTAAAGTGTAAGAATATTGGAAAGGTAGAAAGGGGACAAGTTATTATTATTATTTTTTGTTAAAACTTTTTATTTTCAAAATATATGTATGAATAATTTTCAGCATTTACCCTTGCAAAACCTTATGTTCCAAATTTTTCCCTCCCTTCCCCCCACATCCTCCTCTAGACAGAAAGTAATCCAATATATGTTAAACATGGGAAATTCTTCTATACATATCCACAAATACCATGCTGCACAAGAAAAATTAGATCAAAAATGAAAAATGAGAAAGAAAACAAAATTCAAGCAAACAACAACAAGAAGAGTGAAAATACTATGTTGTGATCCACACTTAGTTCCTACAATCTTCTTTCTGGGTGCAGATGGCTCTCTTCATCACAAGATCATTAGTACTGGCCTGAATCATCTCATTTTCAACAAGAAAAGAGCCACAAGAGGACAAGTTGTAAAGAACTTCAAATACTTAAAAGAGAGGGTAGCTAGATAGCACAATAGATAGAGCATGGGAGGTTCAAATCAGCCTTAGACATTTGACACTTACCAGTTATGTGATTTAACTCCAATTGCATTGTCAAAAAAAGTGCTAAACAGAGAACTTTAGGTTTTATCCTAGAAATAATAAAATCCACTAGAAGTTTTTGAGTAGGGCCACATGGGCAGACCTAATGCTTTATGAATTTGGTAGCTGAGTGGAGAATATTTTGTAATGGAGAGAGAATTGAGGCAAGAAAACCAGTGAGAAAGCTAGATTAGAGAAGAAAGTGGTGACTGTGTGAATAGAGAGATGAAGATGTGTACAATAGAGATTGTGAAAGTAGAAACATTAGCCATTAGGTTGAATCTGTGGGATGTGGAAAAGTGAATTAGAGGACACTGAAATTGTGAATCTGAGTGACTGGGAAAATGGTAGCCCCTTCACAATCCTAGGGAAGTTAAGAAGAGGGATTAGTGTTGGAGGTAAAGTTCTGTTTTGAACATGTTATATTTTTCATGCTCTTGAGACATCAAATACAAAATATCTAACAGGCAATTTAGTTTGTGATGCAAAGATATAGCTCAGGAGAAAGACAAGGGCTAGATCTGGAGCAGTTTGCAGAGATGTGATAATTAAGACCATGGAAGCTAAAGAGATGACTAAATGAGTTAAAGAGAAGGGGTCCAAGATAGACTATTGGGAGATACCTACATTAGTGCATGTGACATGGATGAGCCACCAGCAAAGGAAATGGAGGAGTGGCCAAATAGAAGAGACCTTGTCATGAAAACCTAGAGAAGAAAAATAAGAGATCCTTTCAAAGGATGGGAAGAATCAGGATTGAGAAAAACTCATTAGATTTGGTGATTAAGAGATTATTGATAAATTCTGAGAGAGCAATTTGCAAAGAAGAGAATGAGAAGAATGAGAGAAGAGGAAATGAAAGTACTTAGTGTAGACTACTCAGGCTTTGACCTTGTATCTATCTCAATCTTCAGTCTTCACTCTCATCCTGTTCAATGTTTGTTCCCTTCCCTAAGGGTCAAAGATTACACTGTTTCTTAACAAATCAGTCAGAACTAAGGTATTGGACAATAGAGTATTGTGTTACATACTCAAAGGGCTTTTTTGTTGTGGTTATTCTTAACAGGAGATTCATAGAAAAATTCAGCACGAATAAAAAAATTTGAATGACAACAATTCCAGCGTTGCTTGATTAATTTAATGTGAGTGTGTGTGTGTGTTTGTATTTTTGTGTCTTTCACTGACCCTTAAAATTTGGTCACATCTATTCTGGACTACTTAAAATTTGCTCTCTACTTAATACTATTTAATACTACATCTGTCTCTAATTCTATTCAAAAGGAAGGCTTATACATACAGATTATGATCTATATGAAATCAGTCACATTTAAAATGAAAGAACTGAAACTAAATTAAAATTAATTGAATTAAAACAAGTGGTCTCCAAACATTTTGGAGTAAAAAATTTTAAAGCACATATCCTGAAAACTGCATATGCTTTTAAAATTATTTGTAAATTATATGTACTTATATTAGTGAGTATTATAAAACTTGTACAAAATAGAAATTAAATAGGATATAATGCAAATGTATTATGTGATCTTAGAATCAATAATTATTGATTCTAAATCATAATACCTATGCTTTAGGAAAATCACTTTGGCTGATACAAAGAGGTTGCATTGTAATGGGGGAAGATTTGAGGAGATTATTGGAAAGATCCAGTTGAGGGATGATAGGATCCTGATGAGGTGGTGACATGAAGTGGAGAGAAGGGTGTAGATATAGGAGATGTTGTGGATGTTAAAAAAACAAGATTTGCTAATTTTTTTGATTTGTGAGTTCAAGTGAGAAGTTGAAGATGACATTGGGGTTTTGCACCTAGGTGATTAGAAAGATAGTAGTTTTTAGATACAGGGAAGTTTTGAAGCGGGATGGGTTTTGGAGAAAAGATAATATAATTAGATATGTAATACAGATTTCCAAGTATCCATATCTGCTCATCCTGTGTGACTCACTGTGACTCACCCAAAATGAAAAAGGAGAATCTAGTACTCTTACTCATAAATAATAAAGGGTGTTCTGTTGTGGCCCAGAACTCTGAACTTGAAACAAAGATTCTTACAAGGTGCTAAGTCAGTGGAATTAACAAGACAATGGTTGTCTACTTTAACATGGTGATTAATAGTTCTCTAATTCAGCATGATTGATTTAATGTTACAATAAATAGTGATTCTCTAGTGATATAATGATTGGCTTATACTCAGTATGATGAATGGATTTAACTATAAGAGAGCATATAAGCTGGGAGGGACTGAGAAACAGATTCATTTGGCCTCCTGCACTTTTCCACTGAAACCAAGACTCTGGAAGGCCTCTAATAAAGGCAGCCTGTCCCTGGGCAAGGAAACAAGACTTTGAAGGAGACAACAAAAGACAAAAGAAAGAAGACAATAAAGAATTCTAACACCTGGTTATTCTCATTATAATTATTCTACTGAAACGAAGGTTGCTCCAAGACCTCCAGAAAACCAACTGAGAACATTACAATGTTCTATATCAGCAACAGTGTGGGGATTCTGGACAGGATGTCCAGTGGAGTGAATGGAGAATTTTCCCAAATGGTAGCTGTACAACTACTGTTATAGATATCTGGTAATTTACAGCAGCCCTCAGAGGTTAATTTCTGCTACAAAAGAAAAGAGATCAAGAACCTGCACTATGAAACGAGAGAGTAAAATTGAAAAGTAAGGGGGAGACTAGGG
Source organism: Antechinus flavipes (assembly GCF_016432865.1). Classification (NCBI taxonomy): domain Eukaryota; kingdom Metazoa; phylum Chordata; class Mammalia; order Dasyuromorphia; family Dasyuridae; genus Antechinus; species Antechinus flavipes. Next base: position 242,067,675 of record NC_067401.1, read on the forward strand.
TAGATGTGATTATGTTGGACATAAACCCCATAATTGGCTCTAATGGGAAGAGAGTATAGAACAATCCTCACTCCATGGGATTGAGCAACTTCCACTTTCCCACTCTGATTAGTTAATAATTTTGGGGGTCCTTCTCTTGGAGTTATTTAAGGCATTACCCTCACTCTCACTTTGGAAACCATTAGTTTAAAGGAACAAAAATTAAATGCAGTTCTGGGAGAGAATTCATTCATTAAATTCAATTTAGGAATGAAATATAAATAAACATTTCACATTAAAATTTTCCTATTTCATTTTCCCTATTCCTTTCTCCCTGCCTTCTCATATCTTATTACAGTGACTTGAATGTTCCTCTTCAATTCTTTCTTCATTCTTTAGGATTTCTAAGCAGTCTCTTCCCCTTTTAGAATCTGGTTTCCTTTCCAACCTTTTCCAGCACCAGGATACTAGGCTTTTATGTAGTGTTTTAAAGGTTTATGCAATTTGTACACTATCTTCTAGTCTATATGGGTCCCCTTTCCTTCCAGACAATATCTTTTTCATACTACAAAAAGTTGTAGTAAGAATATACCTGTATCTTTTAGCATGTAGTCAATCTATGTCTTTCTTAATTTCACTTTATAGTTGCTATAATAAAGGAACAACAAATACTTATTATGTGTTTATTAGAGAGCAGAGTACTAGGTAAAGGAGGAAATACAAAGTTCAATTAAGACAATTCATAAGGGAAACAGGATAGTGCCAAAATATATACAAGAGATTTCCATATTTTCCAGGGAGAACACATAGATCTCTTTTAGTATCCTAATTGAATTTCAAACTGCAAATTCATCTGGGGCACTATAGTAGATGTTGTCTGATTTGGACCTGATAGATTCAGTCTAGCTTCTTAGCAAAAATTGATGCAGCAAATACTCTTATCTTATTCTATATCACTCTTCATTTTGCATCTCAGATGTTCCAAGAGAATCCTCCACCTCTTGATTAGAACAATGAAAACTAATGTCAAGAGATGGCTGTACCTCTCTCAAAAAAGCAGCATTCAATTTATCAGTCTATACAAAATGTACTGAAAAGTGCTCAAATATACATGGATTACAGTAATTGCCTGCTTGATCATAAATGATAGAATTTTGTGTAGCATGTGTAAGACCTGACTATTAAGGAGTAAATTCCTCCATCTATCCTTTTGGCTCTTTAAAACATTAGTCACTAGGTATTCCAAAATATATGAACTGACCATATAAATAATTTGATTAAAATATGTTACAAAATTCATGAGCTTATGTGAGATATACTAATTTTTATCATTACACTGTAATATGAATTAGATATAAGAAATACAAATAAAATCTTAATTTATTTTAAAAAATTTTATATCTTTGAATGACATTAAATGAGATACAGGATAGTTTTAAAGATGAGTATAAATGTAAGTTTTGCTAATATCAATGCTTTTGATTATCACAGTGAATTAAGAAAATTCATTCTATTTCATAACTTGCATCTGAATAAAGCATATTCATATGTATTTGCATCAATATTTGATACTTTTATCACTTCATTAATGTGTAATAGTGAATAGTCTACTATTGTACAAACAAGAGAATTCATGTCACTTCAATAGTTATAGATCTAGGTTACATTCCATTGTAACTGATGACTAGTATATTTGATAGAGTTTCCATAGGAGTTCTGACAAAATGATATCATCCAAAGTGGTGTTTTGTTTTTAATTTTTTTTTAATTCTGGAGTTTGAGGTTTTGTCAACAATGATATTTATATGACTTCCTCTTGAGATGGTTGTGTTCAGTCGTTTTTCAGTCATGTCCAACTCTCTATGAGCCCCATGTGAGTTTTTCTTGGCTATATCCTGAATTGGCTTGCCATTTCATTTTTGAGTTCATTTTGTGGGTGAGGAACTGAGGAAAATAGGGTTGAGTGACTTGTTCAGGGTCACATAGCTAGTAATTATCTGAAGACCAGATTTAAAATCATGAAGATGAGTCTTTCTGATTCTAGACCCTCTTCTCTATTCTCTGTATCATCCACCTATCCTTTCATGAGGTAGTGAGGCACAAAACACAAAACTATGTTTTAAGTAATGATCCAATGTCATATTATACAGAGTAGTGAACATAAATATAATCCTAATCTTTTTGGTCATTTTTAAAGCATGTCTCTTTTCCCATTGTTCTGATATGAGCACAAATCTTTATTTTCTTTTGGGCCTTAAACACACACATCTTTAACATACAGAACAATTGGATATCCTGAGACAAACTTTTTCAGCACAATGGGGCACAATCTTAAAAAAGGGGATGATTTCATAATATATCATAAACCTGTCAACCTTTTACCAGTGGGGGCAATTAGCTCTAAAATCCAAACTTCTTTATACCATTGCTCTAATTATAAATATTTGTAGAGCTGCATAGTACTTTTCCTGGAAATCTATTTTGAACAAAAATCATTGAATCATTTATCAATCTATACTAGAGACACTCCTGATAAGTGCTCAAATATACATGAGTTACAGTAATTACCTGCTTGATCATAAATGATAAAATTCTGTGTAGCAAGTGTAAGAACTGACTATTAAGGAGTGAATTGCTCCATCTGTCCTTTGCTCTTTAAAACAGTCACCAGATATTAGACACCAGATAAACCAGATATGGTTTAGACCATACGGGGTAATAGAACTTTTTGTCTCAGTCTTTCTCTCTCTTTCTGTCTCTGTCTTTCTCTTTCTCTCTGTGCATGCCTATGATGATTAGTGTCTTCCAAAATGTAAGATCTTCTGAGATTTGGGGCTGGAACAGAGAGAGAATAAAATAGCATCAAATATATGGTTCTGACTGTGGGTAGCTGATAGAACTTCCATAAAGATTTAAATTTGGTTGAGGGCAGGCACTTGAGAACATAAAATGTTTAAAGTGCCGTGATAACCCCTTGGCTATAGAGATAGTTGAGAGGGTTTTTTTTTTAAACTAGAGGCTTGACAATTTTATAAACAATGAATATTTGACAAATTGAATGAGGGTAAGATATATTCCATTCTCTTTATAATCTTGGCCTTGAGCTTTTTTTTTTTTTTTTTATAAGGGTTTGAAGACTAGCTGTTGTATCTAAAAAGAAAGATTAGACTGTATTCTTTTGAATGGAACCAGGAGATTTGGCTCTGAAGATCAGCAAAGCTATTGGTCTAGAACACTGAATGAAAAGTCCTGCTATGTCTTCTGCCAGTGCAATCACCATTTGAGCAGGGCTATTTATTGAATGACATCATCCTAACATGCGTGAAGAGTAGGATACTGTAAAGCATGATCATTCAGGTAACTTCTCTCCCTGAATTTCAAGAACCACTGGAAAACCTGAATTCAAATCCAATTCCAGATCCTGTATGACTCCCTCTATCTGCCTCATTTTCTTCATCTTTTAAATGGGAATAATAATATTTTCCTTCCAGAGTTATTATGAAGTTTAAAATGAAGATAATATTGGTAAAGCACTTTGCAAATCTTGAAACAGTATTTTAATACAAGTTATTGTTATTAGAACTTCACTAATACCATCACTGACTTTACTATGTTTTTTGAGAACAGATAGTGGTTTTGAAATTAACAGATGTCAGAATTACAAAATGTCAAATATTATGCCAGCATCTGGTCCAAGAAGAATTAGAGTACATAACAACATAGTGATTATGGGGACTCTGGGAGATTGGGACCTGGCCAATGACTTAATATTGATTAAAAATGAAAACTGGCCAGATGTAGTCTCATAAGAAAACTAATGTTTGGGGATTAAGTCAAGTGGAATACACACACACACACGCACACACACACACACACATTAAGCACAGAACTGACATAAGAGTGCACAGAACAAATACAAGTAAATAATGTTTACTCATTATTTTAGCAAGGCCTTTAAAAAGTGAGTAGCTATTATGTTCAGGTTTTTTTGTAAATATTGTTTTTTTAAAAAAATACTTGTATGTTGTATTATATGTGTGTGTGTATTTTAAGAATATTATGTTATCTACCTTTACCTATTTGTTAAATCAAAAAGAAAATTCTGACATGGTTCATGATGATGTGGGTAAAGACTGTGTTTTTTAAAATAGCAATTGTATATAGGTCCTATCTTTCTTACATTATTTCAATTCATACTTATTAATATGAAAAACATTTATTATCTATTATTGTATTCAGAAAAGAGAACAAAGTGATGGAGAAAATACAATCTATCTATAAGGTAACTTATAAGGAAGGTAGGATAAGGAAAAATCATAGTATTGGGAGTCCAAATACCTGAATTCTAATCTGGCTCTGTTTCTTATTAGTTTTATGGACAAATCAGTTAACTTATTTGAATCTCTTATTTTCCTCATCTGTAAAATGAGACCATTGGTCTATATAACCTGCTCTAAATCCAAGATCTTATGATGTACAATATGGTGCCTGTCCTTTTCAACTTTATTCTCTAAGAGTGTAACCTGGACAACATACCTATAACTGTTCCCTGAATAATTATTTCACTAATTTTTGGCTACATTTCTGCTGGAGAATCAGTGTTTCACATAAATAACTCCTAGGGAAAATTAAGTCCAGTGTAGACAGAGCTCAGTTGTTCCTAAACTTGTCTTGCTTATTCTCATTTTTCCTCTGATGCCATCTGTGTACCACTTACCTTCTCTTTGTTATCCTTTTTTTTAATCATCTGGGATTGATTTGATTAAGCTCTTTCCCCTATGAAATTTGTACTGCTTTAGTTTCATTTTCCATGAAAATGATTTTCTTTTGGATTATTAACTATTATCTGCACCCTTTCTGTCTATATCTTTTCCTTTCTGTATTTTCACCATGCCTTTTCCCCTCTGGTCATTGTCCTCATCTTCCTGGACTCTGTCCACTGTGTCTCCTGGTTCTAATTGGTTAAGTTTTTGCTTTCAATCTTTTTGGTCTGGGCTTCTTTGTCATTCTCTGACTCTTCCTCTCAACATGAGATTGGGCTCTCCCTGTCCTCCCTTTCACCATATCTTTCTATGCTGTCTTCTAATAATTTGTAAAAGCTCCTTGGGGGTAGGAACTGTTTTGTTTGTCTCTATATTCATAAGTTAACAACTGTTAAAAAAACATTCTCTTTCTTTCTCTTTCTCATCTCATATTTTATCACTTTGAGGAATTATTTCTACTTTTCTTCAGAATAATAAAATTATTATAATGTGATTATTAGCATTTTCAGCTCAAAATCTCAAAATTCTCTGTTGACTTTCTATCTCTTAACATTGCAAATTATTTTTATTAGTCAATATTTTTGTAAAAGCATTAACTGGTTGGCCTCTCCTTAACTCCTCAGAATATTTGCTAATAGTACTCCTTTGAGTTAGAGTTAAATTTATGTATGCTTGTAAAATGTGGGGTCTCCAATAAAGTGCTCAAGTGGCATTTGATTTGATAGGTGCTGAAAGGCTTCCGATGTACAAGCATCAATATTCACTAAATACCTACACAAAGAAGGCATTTTCTGTTAAATTGAACTGAATTTCTTGAAAGAAGCATAGAGGGCATGTAGTAGGTGCTTAATCATTTTTATTAATTGATTGAATGGAATTTCAGGAAATAATGAGGTGTAGAAACATTTTTTTTTTTCGGGGGAAGTTGGAGTCTACCTTCTAACCCTTGAAATACATCTCTCTCTCTCTCTCTCTCTCTCTCTCTCTCTCTCTCTCTCTCTATATATATATATATATATATATATATATACACACACATATATATATATATGAACTTTTTATTTTTTCAAATATATACAAAGATAGTTTTCAACATTCACCTTTGCAAAATTTTATGTTTCAAATTTTTCTCCCTCCCTTCCTCCCTTCCTCCTTCTCTAGACAAGAAGCGATCTGATAGATGTTAAACGCATGTAATTCTTCTAAAAATATTTCCATATTTGTCATGCTTTTAAAGAAAAATTAGATTAAAAGGGGAAAAACATGAGAAAGAAAAAATGAGCAAACAACAACAAAAAGATGAAAATAACATACTTTGATACATATTTAGTCTACATAGTTCTCTTTCTGGATGTGGCACTTTCCATCACAAATCTATTGTAATTCCCTTGAATCAATGCACTGTTGAATAGAGCCAAATCCATACAGTTTATCATCATATAATTTTTATTTTAATTTATTTTAATTGTAACTTTTTATTGACAGAACATATGCCTGGATAATTTTTTATAACATTATCCCTTGCACTCACTTCTGTTCCAACTTTTCCCTTCCCTCCCTCCACCACCTCCCCTAGATGGCAAGCAGTCTTATACATGTTAAATATATCATCACATAATCTTGTTGTTGCTGTATACAATGATGTCTTGCTAACCCTTGAAATATTCCTAAAGCTGATTCTGCATTAGTTATAGTAGGGTTCTTAGTGTGATTTTGCTTTAGGAATCTTAAAGTATTATAAAAATGTGAATTTTAAATTTTTACTTAAAAGTACTATTAATGTCCTCTGAGAGTCACCTCCCCTTTTTTCTTTCTTCCCTCTTCTCCTTATCTTCATATTCCTCAGTGTGGTCATTGATTAAGAGCCGGAACAGACCTTACTTAGAGATTATTTGGTGATTCCAAACCCCCTTTGCCAGATGAGAAAACTGAGGTCCAGAAAGTTAGGAGACATACCTCAGATCTAATGGGTTGTTCTTGTCTTTTTCTTTCTTTCTTTCTTTTCTTTTCTTTTTCTTTTTTCTTTTTTTTAATAATCCTGACTGTGGCTCTATAGTACTTGAAATCTTTCTGGCAGTTTATAGATTATTCCTTTGAATTGGAAACTCTGAATTTTGGCTCATATGTTCCTGTGAGTCTTCATTTTGGAATTTTTTTTTTCAGGAAGTGACTGTTGATTCTTCCCATGTCCTCTTCGCCCTCTAGCTCAAATAGATCTGAGAAGTTTTCTTTTAAGGCTTCTTGAAAGATGTTGTCTAGGCTTTTTTGTTTCATCATGGTTTTCAGGCAGTCCAATAATTTTTAGATTTTCTGATGAAGTATTTTACATTTTCTTCTATTTTTTCATTTTTTAAATTTTTTGGTTGATCCTTGATATCTCATTTAGTCATTCAATTTTATTTGTTCAATATTAATTTTTAATGAATTATTTTCCTCAGCTAGGCTTTTTAAAAAAAATCTCCTTTTGCATTTGACCAGTTGAACTTTTAAATGAGTTGTTTTGTTCATTGGATTTTTTTTTTCCATTTCACAAATTTTGTTTTTCAAGGAGTTGTTTTCTTTTTCCTTTTTTTCAAATCGATTTTGTAAGGAGTTATATTGTTTTGCTAAATCTATTTTAATGAATTTTTTTCAGATAATTTCAGTGTTTCCTTTTCCAAACGCTCCTGAAAAGTTCTTATTTCCTTTCCCCATTTTTCTTCTAACTTTCTTTTAAGATACTTTTTGAATTCTTCCAAGAGAGCCTTGTGAGATGGAGACCACTCCATCTAACAGATCTTGGGCTTCATCTGGAGATATTTTGCCTTTAGTGTCCTTAGGGTACATTCCTTCTCGGTGAGCAGAGGCCTCTTTGCCCTGGGACCCTGAGCTATGCCTGCATTTGGCTGCCCGCCCCATTCCCTTATCTGATTGAAACAGGCCTTTTCTGAAATTCTTCCAAAATATCTTCTGCTGGAAATTACTTACACTTCAAATATTTGTGGGTTCTGTTACAATAAAACTAGTTCAGAGGCTTGATCTGGTTTTGATCTTAGGGAGCCTTCCTTCCTTCCTTCCTTCCTTCCTTCCTTCCTTCCTTCCTTCCTTCCTTCCTTCCTTCCTTCCTTCCTTCCTTCCTTCCTTCCTTCCTTCCTTCCTTCCTTCCTTATTTTATCCCTCCCTCCCTCCTGCCTTCCTATCTTTTTTCCTGCCTTCATGGGAGAATGGAGGGATAGAGAGCAAAAAAACCAAAAAAACAATCCAAAAAGCCCAAAACCAAACCCTGGAAAAATACAATTTACTTTAAAAAACAGTATAATTTATATTTGACTCCATAGGCAATTTGTTCCTCTGATCCCTTCAAAAGGGAACAAATCACTTAATCTCTTAGTGCTTCAGACAACTCTATAAGGGAATAATTATTTTTAGAGCAGATGGAAATCTATATTGGTAGAAAGTTCCTCACAGGCTCTCTCTACAGGATGAAATTGTAGATATTTTAAAAAGTCACTGAATTTTTGGAACCTTTTCTTAGTTACAATAGTAATTCTTTTTTTTTTTTAAATAACTTTTTATTGATAGAACCCATGCCAGGGTAATTTTTTACAGCATTATCCCTTGCATTCACTTCTTTCTGATTTTTCTCCTCCCTCCCTCCACCCCCTCTCCCAGATGGCAAGCAGTCCTTTACATGTTGAATAGGTTACAGTATATCCTAGATACAATATATGTGTGCAGAATAGAACAGTTTTCTTGTTGCACAGGGAGAATTGAATTCAGAAGGTATAAATAACCTGGGAAGAAAAACAAAAATGCAAGCAGTTTATATTCATTTCCCAGTGTTTTTTCTTGGGTGTAGCTGCTTCTGTCCATCTTTGATCAATTGAAACTGAATTAGCTCTTTTTATCGAAGAGATCCACTTCCATCAGAATACATCCTCAAACAGTATCATTGTTGAGGTATATAATGATCTCCTGGTTCTGCTCATTTCAGTTAGCATCAGTTCATGTAAGTCTCACCAGTCCTCTCTGTATTCATCCCGCTGGTCATTCCTTACAGAACAATAATTACAATAGTAATTCTAAGTAAATCTTCGTAATTTATTCTTCATGTTGCATTGTTTCCTACTCACAATGTAAACAAAGAGAGAAAATGTTAGTTGCAAAGTTACTAGGCTTAGAGTTATGGGTGCATCTATTTACCACAAAAAATACCTCAAAACAAAATAAAACCCCAATTAAAATGTATGTCTTATATGGTGGACAGTTGTTATCATTAAGCAGACCAGTATTAATTTTAGAGGGAAACTTGAAATTGATGGTATTCACTAAATGAATCAGAAAAGAAATTTAATCGAATCCTCTATGAATGATGATTAACATCAAATATGCAGATAAAATTTCCAACCACCAACTCTGGAAAGCAATCAAGCTTTTGTAGTAATGGAAATCATTAATGAGAAAGGTATGTGAGAAGAATGGACACAATAGCCAATTACTTTATGATGAATTCTAGTTAAGTAAAGATACTGGCATAATTGTGAGAATTTATGACAATGAATCACCAAAAAGGGAATGTGAAACTGATGTTGCTGTCATGAATGCTCTTGAGTCACTCAGGAGATGAGGCTGACTCTATTCCTCAGATGTTGTTTTCCTCCTTTTTCTAAGTTGGAATTGTTTCTTTTCTTTTTTTCCAATTATCTTTCTTACAAATTGGTACATACTTTTCCCTTAGTTCTAGGTTCCTATTTGGTCAAATTCATTTGTTACAGAGGCAACTTATTCCTATTACCTTGTGGATATGTGACAATGAGTGAATCATATTTTTAAAATTTTACTTAATAAACTGCAATTTTTCAAGAATATAAGCTGCAGACAAGGTACAGGTCTTCAATGAGAGAGGGAATTCTTTACTTTGAACAATTCATTCATTCATTTAATCATTAATTAATTAACTAATTCCCCATATATTTGAACAGTGCTAAGTAAATTATGAGTTGAAGTCAATGAGTAATATACCAGGATAGGTGTATTTTTATGCATTCATTTTAATTTTCCTGTACTTATTCAACAATAACAACAAACAATTGAGAACCTTGCCTCATATTTTACAGAAAAATTGAGGGTATTCACCATGAACTCACTCTTTCCCCCATTTCCTCATCTTATATCACTCACACCATCAGTTCTTCCACTATCTCTTTTTTCATCCCTGTCTCATATGATGAAATTGTCTTCCTCCTCCCCAAGGACTACTCTCTTCCTACTCAAGCAAGTTCATTCCATCTTGTGTACTTCAACAATTCCTTTTCTGAAATCTACACTCTATCACTTATTTTCAAACTGTTCCTTCTATCTAGCAATATGTTTTGTCTTTCTCATCTTGAAAAATCCTTACTTGTCCTTCCATTTCTACTATTGGGTCACTTTGTGTGATGACTGCGTATTTAAAATTAGCCGGAGTCAGGAATTCAGGTTAAGGGAAAAATCTTCAATCTTTATTGAAGTAAAGAGGTGAAAAAAGGATTGCGATAGCAATATGGGCAAGAAGGATTGCGATAGCAATATGGGCAGCTGTGACAGGAAGCCAGCTGGCAAAGGGGGATTGGAGATGAAGGGCAGCAGCGATAACAATGCCAGCAGCTGTGTCAAGACATCAGCCAGCAGTCTCTCCTTCCCCTTCCTTTTCCACTCCCCTGCCTCCACCCACCAAAATTGTCATTTCCTATACAACACATCAGGACTTGCACAAAGAATGGGTAGGGGCCATTCTTTCTTCAAGCTTATATATTAATAGAGTATGGTCCAATTACTATTTAGCCTCACGTGTTTGGGACCTCAGTGCATCAACTCAAGCCTCAGCCCATTACAACTTTGTTGTTGAACTCCTTGAAAAGACTGCCTACAATAGGTGCCTCCATTTAGTTGGTTGTTATTTTTTGTTCTTGAAGAGGACTAAAATGACATCACTATGTTAGAGTTAAGTTACAGTGTGTCTGACTGTGGCTGATCAAACCAATATAAGCTCTGAATGCTCTGCCACAGACTGGACACAAATAGTTCACATGAACTTTTGAAGTAACTTGTTTATCATTTTTTATAGAATAATGATATTCCATTACTTTCATATATTACAACTTATTCAACCATTCTCCAACTGATGGGCATCTACTCATTTTCCAATTCATTGCTATTTCAAAAAAAGTTGCCACAAATATTTTTGCTCATGTGGGTTCTTTCTCCTCCTTTATGATTTCCTTGGGCTACAGATCCAATAATGGCATTACTGGGTCAAAGGATATGCATAGTTTGATAGCCCTTTGGGAATAGTTCCAGATTACTTTCCAGAATGGTTGGATCATTTCACAACTTCACCAACAAAGCATTAGTGTCCCATTTTCCCATATCCCCTCCAACATTTATCATTATCTTTTCCTATCATTTTAACTAATCTGAGAAGTATGAGGTGATACCTCAGAGTTGTTTTAATTTGCATTTCTCTAATCAATAGTAATTAAGAGCATTTTTTCACATAACTATATATAACTTTAATTTCGTCATCTGAAAATTGTTTGTTCATATCTTTTGACCATTTGTTAATTGGGGAATATCAATAATTAATCCATGAACACAATACTCCATCTCGCTGGCTCTGGGCATTTTCTCTTGTCCCCTAAGCCCATACTGTTTTTTCTCCTTGTCTCTATCTACTGGCTTGTGTTTTCTTTTAAATACCAATCAAAACCCTATACAAGAAGTTTTCCCCAATCTCTTTTAATTTTAGTATCATTCATCTCTAAATCATTTCCTATTTATCAAGTACATAGCTTATTTAAATATATTTGTTGTATCTTCCATCAAGTTTTGGATGCTTGAAGGAAGGGACCATTTTATTTGCCTTTTTAAAGTATTTTCAGTATTTGACACAGTGCCTGAGATTTTTTAGGCACTCAATAAATATTTAATGGTTGACTGACATTTTATATGCCAAATTTGTACGCCCATATCAGCTGCATTAAGACTTTTGGGACTCTATATACATAAATAAATCTATATAGGGCTATCTGTCTGTTTTTCTCATTCAATATATTAGGCAAAAAGCAACCAGGCTTAAATTTATGTAATTCAAACTTAACATTCCCTTATTTCAGTTAAATATTAAGTACTTCAATGGCTTAGTTGTCTGCTTTCTTCTCAGCTTAAGGTTGTGTCCATTGGGTGTTTTTCAAATGAAGAGACTGGTTAGAATCAAAAGAATTAGAATGGATATTATATAAAGTTGCTTAAGGAAAATAATATGTTGTTATATTATTTAAAAATCAGTTCCTGTGTGCTATATCTTCTGGACTGACCTTACTTTCTTTCTGTCTCTTTTTGAATTGACTGACATTACTCAGCTGAAGTTCCAGAAAAGGGCCTTTGTCAAAGAAATAAGTACTTGGCTCTTTTAGCATTTAGAGTTTGGGAATAGCATCAAGACTGGGAAAGGTTGTGAATTTGGAAATGATACAGTGTCTGAACTTTGGAGAATGAAATAGCTACTTTAAATGTTTCCAAGGGCATAGGAGGAGGAGTTTGGGAGACCTGAATTCTAGCATAATTTTTTACCCCCTTGGGTAGTTTGAAAAGAACTCTTTTCTAGATAAAAGTGAGGAATAGAGGGGTAACATTGGTTTTAACTAGGAAGTAGCACAACAAAAATAGTTTATGTTTTTAAACAAATCTAATTTAACTTTAATAATGACAAAGCCTGCTTCACAGACTCAAATCTTTTTACTGTTCTGTTTCCAAAGTTAGATTTGCCTCTCTAAAAAGTGCAGACCACACTCTCATTTGTACTGGACAAACATAGTATAGGGAGTGGGCACATCCTCTTACTTTAGGACTTTAACCAAGTACTTCTCCCTATTACCCCACCCTCCATCCCCCACTCAAAGGGGAAATTGAATCCTGGTGTTTTTGATTTATGGTATCATAAAATCCTACAGTTGGAAGGAATCTTAGAGGTCATTTACACTTAAATCATTAAAATATTGCTCTTCCAAGCTATTTGAAGTCCAAGAATAGCGGAAGAGTCTTTTAAATGGACCTTTATTTGGCTTGTTTTTAAAACCAGGAAGTCCTATTTTTGCCAAGGTATGCAAATGCTGACACTAAAGAATCAAAGTCATTTCAAAATTCAAACTACAGTCTTCTGAATGGGTAATAAACCTAGCCAAACAGATTTGTACAAGGCCTCTGTCTTCCACTATGATGCTATTCCCATTATTATGAAACGGTACTCACTATTTGGTTATACTAATGAGATGTAGGACCAGTTCAAAGGCTGGTTTTGTCATTAAGCATTTGTAATGCTCTTCATGTAATTTGTTTCAATTCAACAAATTACTATGTACAAGGCATTGTGTCAGACACTGTACCAGGTACTGAGGAGTATGAGTGGAATAAAAGAAAGATAGATAGATTTGGAGCTACACTAGCTATGTTGAAATAGTGAAATAGAAACAGTTGAAATCTGTTACTACCAGAGTGATCTTGGACAAGTTCTCTCTGGACTTCAGTTTACTCATTTGTAAAATGAAAGAGTTGGATTAATTGGTTTCTAAAGTCTTTTCCATCTCTAAATCTTTGCTCCCTGCTTTTAATGATCTGGCACTTTTATTGAGGTAGGGGTGTGAAAAATGTATACATAAAACACGATACAGGAGATGGCTTAATAAATTTGAGGGAGAAGCTCAGGAAAATCATTAAAAGATACTTGGGGAGGGAAAGATTTCCTTTACCTGGCATGTGAGAGAAAACTTATAGAGGGAACGTCACCTGATTCTGGCCTTTAAGAAAGGAAGGAATTGAAATTTTGCCCAAGTGGTCAGTGATGGGGTGGAAGAATCTATTTTATGCTTGGTGAGTAGTGTGGGTAAAGAATGGAAACAGAAGTGAGTGGGACAAGAATAGAGCATAGATACAAATCCAGTTGGGCTGAAACAGTTTGTATGTGAAGGAGAATGGTATCAGTTAAACCTGGACAAGTCACTGAGATTTCAGAGGGCCTTCAATGTCAGATAAGGAGTTTATAATTTATTCTTCAGGCAGTGGGAAACCACAGAAAGTTTCTGAGGGGAGATGTGACCTTAGACTGGTTACTTGACCAGCACTATGAAGGATTAAGAATAGATTGGAGAGATATTGTTTAATCATTCAGCTGTGTCTAAATCTTTGTGACCTATGGTGCATACCATCTTTGGGGTTTTCTTGGTAAAGGTACTATAATGGTTTGCCATTTTCTTGTTAAGTGAATTAAGGGTTAAGTGACTTGCTCAGGGTAACACAGCTAGTAAGTTTCAGAGTCTGCATTTGAACTCAAATCTTCCTGACTCCAGGCCCATCCCTCTATTCGCTGAATCACCTAGCTGCCTTCTATGTAATCAAAGATTAAATTATTTGTCTAGGGTCACATAACTATTAAGTGTTTCAGTATGTATTTCAACTCACCCAGATCTCTATCCATTGAACCATCTAGCCACCCAATTGGACTCAGTTTTAAAAGTCTTAATGTTAAGCAGAGCTCTAGTATTTGCAGTAGGAAGGGAAAGAAAGGGGACATGTATGAGCCATGTAGATATATAATCAGTACAATTGTTCCTTTTAGCTCAGCCCTTTCTTTTCTTTTCTTTTTATTGTTTTATTTTTTTTTTCTGGTTATACATATACTTTCAATTTTTTATACACATTTCTTCATGAATCATATTAGGAGAGAAGAATCAAAACAAAAGGGAAAACCATGAAAGAAAAAAATAGAAGAAAAAGAAAAAAGTAAACATAGCATGTATTGATTTATATTTAGTTTCTATAGTTCTCTCTCTGGATGCATATGCCATTTTCTATTCAGTTTATTGGGACTGCTTTGGATCACTGAACCACTGAGGAGAACCAAGTCTGTCAGTTGATCATTGCACAGTCTTGCTGTTACTATATACAGAGTTTTATTCCTGCTTCTGCTTGTTTTGCTCAGCATCAGTTTTTATAAATCTCTCCAGGCCTTTCTAAAATCAGCTTGTCATCATTTTTAATAGAACAATAATATTCCATTACTTTTATATACCATTACTTATTCAGCCATTCCCCAGTTGATGGGCATCTACTAATTTTCCAGTTCTTTGGCACCACAAAAAAAGCTGCTACAAATAATTTTGTACATGTGGGCCCTTTTCCCTCCTTTATGATTTCCCTGAGATACAAACCTGAGATAATCCAGCCCCCTTTTAACATGAATCTGGATCTAGGTTATTGACTAGAGACATTGAGATGGCACATTGACTAGAGTGCTAAACTTAGAGATTGGATAGATTGGAGTTCAAATCCTATCTCAGGCACTTATTCTTTTTGTGATCATGACTAAGTCACTTAGTTTCTATCTGTTTCAATTTCCTCATTTGTAAAATGAGGATAGTAATAACACTTAACCATGAAGGATAGTTAAACTGCTATATAAATGCAGTCTATTTTTATATACTTCAAGTCAAGTAATATTTGATTGATGCTTAATCAGATCTAATTCATAAGGGAGATGGAAAACCAAAGATAGCTCTAAGGTTTGGACCCAATTATTTTCATTACTGATAGACCCATCAATAAATAGCTTTATATGTAAATGTGTTTGGATATATTAACTAACATTTCACATGTACTTTCTCATTTGATCTTTATAACTACTCTATGAGGTAGACACTGGAGGTATTTTCATTTTATAAATAAAGAAAATAAGGATTAGACATGTTCTGGGTCTAGTTCATGGTCATATAGTTAGTATAGTCAGAGATAAGGTTCAAATTCAAGAGTTCTGGCCTACCCATGCTCATAACTATCTAGTATATCAATCCTCAAAATGTGTCCACAGACCCCCTGGGATTCCTAAGACCCATTATAGGTTGTTTTCCTATTAAAATTCTCCTCCTTCCCCCTTTATATAACATTTAAATAATACAGACATATAAATGTTATTATATTATTCACCTCCGAACTTTTCCAATAAACCAGAAGCAGTTATATACACAAGCAGTTTCCAATTTCATATTAGCGTAAGACTACATTTTTTTCATATGCTTCAACCAAAACAATATATCTGAAGAGATTGGAAGTTGAAGCAGCTATTAAAATCCAACTATCTTTTATTAATCCAAAGATTTACAAAAATATGTAAAACAATGGCATTTTTCTCAATATTTAATGTTATGTTAACATGTTTTTTTTTGTTAAGATGTAATAAATTATTGTTTCTTTAAATGAATAAACATTCAGGATGTGTCCATTTTAATGTCAAATACAATAAATATTGATAGATATAGCATAAAAAACATTTGGGGGCCTTCATAATTTGTAAGGTTTTAAAGGGATACTGAGACCAAAAAGTTTCAGAATTGCTAGACTAACACATAAAAGCTTGATGATTGATTGGTGACTCTAAGTTTAGCATTCTATGTACTATCTCCAGCTGTTTAAATATAGTAGATGAATGTTTATTTATGATCTAGTATCATTGAATTCAAACATCAGATAATTTCAATTTATTTCATGAGATACATTACATTGACAGTGTATACTCTCAGCCTTTCCCAAACCTCTAACTTTTGAGGGATTTAAAATCTTGTTTTTTAATTCAAAAATCTTCTGCATGCAAGGACATTCAGTTAGCAAAAAGCATTTTTTCTAAGTACTAGACACTGTTAAGCACTGAAAATACAAATACCATTAGAAAGAAAGACTGTTCTGGCTCTCTAGGAGCTTACATTTAAATATTGGAAGACAACTCAAAAAAGAAGCTGAAAAGGGAGAAGAGAGGCAAAAAAGTACTGTGTGTGGGGGCATGCTAGAGAAAGTTTGGATTGTAGCCTGAATAAAAATGAGATATGAGTAGGCTGATGCCCTACTTAAAAGGACATTATTGGAAGAGCTATCCAATTGACTGGAGAGACAAAGTACTTCTTTCCAATGTCTGAATTCAGTGCTGGAGTGAGCTTCAGTTTGAGGAGTTGGGCATTAATAGAGAAGAGTGTGCAACCTGAAGAGGAAAGTATATAAAAAAGGAGAAAAGAAGCCAAATGTTTTTCAGTATATCAATAGTCAGTCAACACATATAAAACTCCTCTTTTAGGGAGGAGATTTGAGCTAGAGTTAAGCACCTGCAACAGTTACCTGTTGTAAACATTATGTGAAAAAATGAATATGAAATGCTTTAAATACCTTAAAAGTATCATGAAAATGTCCATTAGTAATTGTATCTAAACATCTTCTGCTATGATGACTCATAGACTCATAAGCATTTGATTAACAACAACAATAATGATGAAACTATATATATCATTTTACAATGCCTACTATGTGCCGGGCACTGTTCTTAATGCTTCACAAATGACATGTCATTTGATCCTTAATCAGGGATATTTAAACAACAATTTTGGGATCTAGATGCTATTTTAAATACCCATTTTACCACTAAGGAATTGAGGTAAACAGTGTTTAAATGACTTGTTCAAAGTCACATAACTAATCTCTGAAGATGGACTTGAACTCTGGTCTTACTGATTGGTGATTGTTTCACTTGCTATTTTAAAGGTTATCAACCCAACGTCCTCATTTTTCAGAATCTGAGGCATAGATTGACAATGTGACTTGTTTAAAGATGTAGTGGAAGTTGGGTTGAAGCAACAGTTCTCTGATTCCAAATACAATGCTTTTGGTAGTATACCAACTGGGAAATTTTCTATAGTTCCCTGATCACTGGATTCTGTTATCATTTGACAATGTGCATGGAATTCAAAGAATGGTAATTTTAACAGCTGAACTAAGAATCACAGCATGTTAAAATCATTTGGTCCAACTCCTTAATTTTTACTCATGAATAAGCTATTATGTGACAGCCAATGATTGGACTTAAAGGGTTTCTAAGATATCTATATATCAATGTGCTTATGATCCAATAACCAAGAATGTTTGAAAGATATCAAAGCAATCAAAGATACCACATTAACAATGAATGGTTACATAATAAGATGTCAAGGTCAGTATCATTCTTTTAATCATTGAGTTTCTTTCATGTATCAAAATGGAAGAAATTATTATTATAGCTTCATTTTCTTCATTTTTAATTAGTGGTTTTGCTTAGCTTCTGACTCCAAGAACATCATGACCTTATCACCTCTTCCCCTTCACAATAAGCTAATTACCTGAAATTTGATCATGATGTACATTGACTCAGCTTTTGATATTTAATATCTTAGCTCCCTCAGTTACTCTTCTCTCTAATTGAGGGACTGAAAGATGGAATAACAAACTCTTCCCCAAACTTTCCTTTTATAGAGGATTCAAAATATTCGAGGTAACTCTTCATTTTCCATAAATGGTTTTTGTTTGTTTTCTATTTCAAAAGCATCATTCTGGGGCTCTAGTATCCCATGATCCCCCACTTTTTCAGCTTCCTCTAGTAACTGTCTTCTTTATTAGACTGTAAATTCCTTGAGAACAGACTGTTTTTTTTGTATCTCCATCTCATAGCACAGTATGTAGATCATAGGAGGTGCTTAATAAATATTTATTGAATTGAATTGAAATTGCATAATTTCAATAAAATTGAGTAAATTTTATTGAAAATAAATGAAAACTGCTTTTCTGATCATTTAGGATAAAAACTGCTTTTCTGGTCATTTGGTATATGAAAGCGCACACAGAGAGAGGATGTCCTTTCAGCAGGGAGACCTGCTTTTTCTTTCTGCTTTAATTGGTCTATATTCTTTTACATCCTTGGTTTCACCTTCCTTAACTTAAAGATGCTTTAAATAGAATCAATCTAAACAAATAAATGAATAAAGTTCAAATCTGAACTTAGATATTACTAGCTATGTGATACTGAGCGAGTCACTTAACTTAAATTTGCTTTAGTTTTCTCAACTGTAAATTGGGAATAATAATAGCATCTACTCATAGTGTTGCTGTGAGGAGCAAATAAGATACCATTTGTTAAAAAAAGTGCTCAACACAGCTCCTGGCACATAATAAGTATTATATATGTACTAATCCTTAAAAAAAAATTCAGTTACAGGCTTAGAAGATATATACCTTTTTGTGGTCAAATTCTACTTGCCATGTGATCAATAATGTCTCTTATACTATTCTTGTCTTACCATTTGACAGGGTCTCATGTTATCTTTATGAACACAATGGGGAAGATGTGGATTATGTTAGCATGACTGATACCCTTTCCTGCAAGGTTGAAGGAATAGCTCCAATGTCAGCACACTTGATTCAACTTTGATGTTGGAATGAAATGAGACACTTATAAATCTTTGAACATTAACAAAGATAGCTTACTTTACCTTAACTCACAAGAATACATAACAAGGATATAGTGGCTCTTAAACTCTCTAGATGCATTCTTCACTCCATTCCTTGATCCCTTGGCTGCATATCAGGTTAGTAAGCCATCAAGGAATGATATCTTCTATAGTCTCAGAAGTCCACCAGGTGTGAGAGGCTGAGAATGTAGCTGGAATTTTTTGTGTCTTAGATTAGGAAGTTGTTTTAGGGAAGCTGGGGGCAATTAAGTTGTGTTCTCATTAGGAAAACTAGTAAAGGGAGTTAGAAAAATGATTCTTGTGTCAGAGGATGAAATTGGCTTCAGAGGATAGAAATTAGAAGAAATGGGTGGGAAGTTGCAAAAAGACAGAAGTAAACTTGATTTAAAGAAAACAAAATCTTACAATTAGAACTGTCCAATACAGAATGGTCTCTTCTAGAAGGCAGTGGCTTTCTCTTCCTATGACTCTTTAAGGAAAGGCAGCATGACTACTTGTTAGATCTTTTTACTCCTTTGGGTATGGCTAAATGGCCTTTGTGTTTCTGTGACTAAAGTGTTGCCAAGCCAGAATATCAAAAATGTTGTCTTAACAAACGTCCTTTCTTTAACATTTTTGGCCTTAACAAATAATATCCTAGAGGTCTGAGGAAAGGCAAAATGAAAATAGTATTTCTATCATTGTTTTGGAAGACATGGAATCAAAAAGTGCTTTGTACATAGGCACTTTTGATTCCATGTACATAATATGTGCTTAATAAATAGGAGTTCCACCAATTGACATTCACATGGCACTACTGTTTCCATGGCTTTCCAGTTATATACATATTTACATGACAAAGTAAATGGAGTCAAAGTCATTTTTTCTATTCAGTTAAAAAACAGGGTATTATTCAGAATGAATCATTTTATGCTAGATTGAAAATACTAGTTGATATTAGATTAAACTTGAACGTCAAAGGTGTTTTTGACAGATTTTTTCTTTTAACTAAAGATTTCAGAATTTTGATTTGTTCTTCAAAATTTTTATTACTTCCTAATTTTCTTCTAAAAATTGCCATGATTAAGGAGTAATTCACAAAGATAGATAGGAATACACCAATGTCAACCAGTATAATCATTTTAATCTTGCTATTTGAATGAATTTTTTTCCTTAGTCGCCTCTCCTTCCCTTCTGCCACCAGTTTTTTAAAACAGCTGTCATTATCTGATTCCAAATATTATTTAATAAATTAAATAGAATTCTGGCTGATGTATTTTATTCTCTTAAGAATTATCTACTTAAAATAATCATTGATAAAACATTCTTAAAATAAAAATATTCAGGGAAAAAAGCAGAAAGTTTCTTCTACCTCAGGACTATATTTCTCTCTCTCTCTGAGAGAAATAAAACTAGAACCAAAAGTATAAATTATACAATGATAGCATCATTGAAAAGATCTACAAAGTTTGAAAGACTTAAAAACTTGTATCAATGCAATAACCAACTACTATATTTCAAAGAACTGATGAGGAAGCATATAAACCACTTTTTGATCAATTGATGATGAACTCAAGATACAGAATAAAACACATAGTTAATGCCTGAATTTGCTTTGCTTGACTATTCATATTTTTACAAGGATTTAAGGTTTGTTTTCAATTGGGATATGAGGAATGGGAAGAAGATTAATAATAAATGTTTGCCAATTTAAAAAAAACAAAAATCTTAAAAAGAAAATTACCCCAGAACTTTGGGGTGAAAGTAATGAGTCAGAGAGTGGAAGAAAATCCTGAATTCCTTCTTCTTGGAATAAGACTCTTCCAGAACTGAATACAGTCCATAGGAGTCCAAAGCAAGTCCAAAACAAAAAAAAGTTTTGCTTTGTTTTTTGCTGGAAGTGGATCTTTTGGCTTGGTGACATATGAAAGAAGAGATAAATGTAAGATGTTCTATGATAATTTGTAAATATATATATATATATATATATATATATATATATATATATATATATATATATATATGCTGAGTTCAAATCTGGTCTCAATTACTTATTAGCAGTATGACCAGAGTTAGTTGATCAAAGTATATAGGGAAATGCACCCAGAAGTGTTTTGTTGTTGTTTTTAATTGTAATGATACATTAAAAATGGACTTATCTAAAATTAATTATAATTTTTCTTTATGATAGTACACTGTAACAAAGTGCTTTTAAATATTTCTCATTTGATCCTCTAGATAGACAAAACAGTTATTTCTCCTTAAGAGAACTCGTAAGCATTTCTGATGAAAAGTGCAGAGCTAATTAGAGATTTTGTCATTCAAACACAAGACTCAAGAGAAGCATAAAAAGGTAAACTTAAAAGAGTAATTATAAAGAAATCAATAATGTTAAACTATTTACGTTGCTATATAGGATAATAATATATGTAACTCCTAAGATCTTTATCATTAGTAGGCAATTAGAAGACATTTAAAGAGACAGAGGGTTTAGGTATGAATTGATTATGTTTTGTATGAGAAAATTCCTCCCATTCTACTTTTTCCTTTCCCCTTCTTTTCATGCATCCTTCTTTCTCAACCTTTTAATTTTTAGAAAGATCTTTCTGTAAGAGAAACTTTTTGCTATTTTCCTGTTCCATCCCTGTAGCTCCCAAGTTGTTCGGAGGGAGGGTAACCCTAAGGAAGGGATCCAATGAGGTAAACATCGCATTATGAGACAATGGATTGTTGATGACTGGCTATCAAAAGTTCTGTGCATTGCTGATTTTTCCCTAATGTTAAACATGGGCTTATTTTCAGCATACTTCATTATCATTTCTTCATTTAATCTTATTTATCTCTTCTACAAATTCAAAGATGCCTTCCTCTCCAACCTGAGATGGGATCCAATCCTCTTTACACCCTGATTGGGAATGAAGGAGGATGATCTTAGGGTAGTACTCTTCACCAAAGGCTGAGGTTTTAAAGAAGGAAAAATATATATTCATTGGATTATAGGATTGCATAGATTCAGAGCAAGGTGGGCTTTTACATTCCATGTAGTACAATACATTAATTTTACAAAAGAAGAAATTGAGATTTTAAGACATTCAGTGGGTACCACTACATTCCTCTCAGATTGGCTAAGATGACAGGAAAAGATAATGATGAATGTTGGAGAGGATGTGGGAAAACTGGGACACTAATATATTATTGGTGGAATTGTGAATACATCCAGCCATTCTGGAGAGCTATGTTCAAAAGGTTATCACATTGTGTATACCCTTTGATCTAGCAGTGTTTCTACTGAGCTTATATCCCAAAGAGATCTTAAAGGAGGGAAAGGGATCCACATGTGCAAAAATTATTGTGGAAGCCCTTTTTGTAGTGGCAAAAACTGGAAACAGAGTGGATCTCTATCAGTTGAAGAATAGTTGAATAAGTTGTGGTACACAAATATTATGGAATATTATTCTATAAGAAATGATCCGCAGGATGATTTCAGAGAAGCCTAGAAAGACTCACATGAACTGATACTAAGTGAAATGAGCAGAGTCAGGAGATCATTGTGCACAGCAACAGCAAGATTATACGATGATCAATTCTGATGGACATGGCTCCTTTCAACAATGAGATGGTTCAGGACAGTTCTAATAATATTATGATGATGAGAGCCATCTACAACCAGAGAAAGGTTGATGGGAACTGAGTGTGGATCACAACATAGCATTTTCTCTTCTTTTGTTATTCTTTGCTTGAATTTTATTTTCTCTCATTTTTTCCTTTTTGATTTGATTTTTTTTGTGCAGCAAGATAATTATATAAACATGTATGCCTATATTGGATTTACACATATTTTTTTTTACCATGTTTAACATATAATGGTTAACATGTACCATGTTTAACATATACTGCATTACTTTCCATTTCGGAAGGGGGTGGTGGGAAGAGATTGGAACACAAGGTTTTGCAAGGGTCAATGGTGAAAAATTACTCTTGCATATGTTTTGAAAATAAAAAGCTTCAATAAAAAAAAAGACATTCAGTGGCTTGCCCAAAGTCACATTAGTAGAGTTGTGATTCACATGCAGGACTTCTGGCTTCAAATCCTGCAATCTTTTTATTTTACCACAAGGATTCCCCTAACATCCCATTGCATATCCTAGAACAAAACATAGAGGAAGGCTCATAATAGAAATGTGTTTAAAAACTTTAAGGTTCTTGAGGTCAGCACCTGCTTCATTTTTGTCTTTTATGCACAACTATTAGTCTGGCACATAATAGATAATTAATAAATGCTTGCTGATTGGGAGTTTTGATTTATTTCTCAAGAGCAAATTGCCTCCAAACCACTGGGCAGGTCACTGTTCTTAAAATGTCAGTGTTTTGGGAGCAGATGGACATGAAAGAAAATCTTTCATTTCCCCCAGTCTCTCTAGTACTAATTTAGGGAGACTCCCAGGGAGATACTTCTCTCATGATGTTTTTACATGCCTAATGTTTTACCATGATGCTAATGATGCCCACCTGCTGTCTAAAAAACAGCTGTTTTTCTTACATCTAAATACTTTGGGTATTAAATTTATCACCCACCACTAGCATTTTGGCTTCTAAGACTCAGCTAGAGCCCATATTGGCATTAATTCCCAAAGATTCTTTAATGAAACACAGTTAGTTGCTTCATTACCCATCAGTAACATAAGGCCTCCTGGCAACATATTTGTGGCCTCTGAGTTGACCCCAGAAGAAAATAGGGTCGGATGCTTTTGTCTCAGGAATGTTTCCACAAGTCCCTTGCACATCAGAGAGGAGTTTTAGTCAATAAAATAGTTTATTGAGCTCCCAAGAAGTCAGGCATGTCTGAGGGAAAGAATGAATGGACTCTATTGTTTAAAGGAAAATTTCACTTGATGATTGCTACCATACTAGGCTTTGATGAAGTATTAGTTTGTGGCTGTAGTGATACTGCAGTTCAGCTAGAAGTTTTTAAGGACCTACAAATAGCAAAACATATGGGGGATATGAAGAAGGAATATCAATGCTTTTCTTAAGGATTTTATAATCTAGGGAAGCAAGTCAAAATCTTTGAAAATTAATAAGTGATATAAAGATAATGCACAAGATAATTAACTAGTTAACTAATATGGCAATGAATTATATTATATTATTATAATGATAATGCTAAGTATATAATATAATACTATACTCAGTTCATGATAACTTTCCAAAGGTGTTGGAATCCTTACTAACTGCTAAGTAATTAGAGTTGATCTAATCTTACAAGAAGTTGTTTTGGCCAGAACCTGAAACAAGGTACTAAGTAGAACTAATCAAGACAAGGCTTGTGTTCCCACCTTTACTTATTGGAGTCCACAAGTATGCTAGCTTCACAAAGTACACTTTCTAACTTCAAGAGAGTCCACACCTTAAAGCTCTTTGGGCCAGAGAGCACTATGGGAGAAAACCCATAATCCCATTCTTTCAGAAGGTTCACATATAAGGCGAGACAGCCATTCCAGAATACATTTTTTCCTCTTGGCTGGCTGATCGCGCTGGACTCGAAAGGAACGACTGTTGCAGAGAACACTTTGACGGATTTCAGTGGAGCTATGCCAGAAGCCCTCTCTCCGCGGCAAGCTGGTGGCTGGGCTCCCCAGAAGGAGATAAGAGAGACCTTCCATCTCTGTCTTGGTTGGAGGCAGAAGAAAGCAGAGGCAGAGGCTGAAGGACAGAACCTTTGGATTTGGAGACATCCGAAGGGGTCCAAGCCTCTAAACCAGCTGTGCCTTTGAGAAGAACTAACTCCAACATTTGAACTCTTAACAATATTTGTTACATAAAATACCTTATTTTGAAATAACATCCATCTTGCAAGGGAAATTTAATTTTGATTAAAAGATAAGACTAATTTTTATTACTTTTTTAAAAAAAGTTTTGAGACAGTAACATAAGCAATTTCTGCTTAGCTCTTTGAATTGTAACCCCTGTAACTGGTGGTACAAATTATAAGAAAGAACATTAAATAGAAAAAATATTTTCTTAATATTGCCAATTTACTCTAGTTCTTACTTATTTGATTATTTGAAATTATACTTTTTGTGAAATATACTCAGGAAGCAAAATGGACATTAAAATTAAAGCAGAGATCAATTCTCAAATAGTCAAATGAGTGGTCTGGAAACTTTAGCTATTAAAATGATAATATGATGCTTTAGCATCAGCTGTTGTTTTAAGAATTTTCTACTAAATTTAAGCTGGACATTTGTTTTGAAAAATACAATGTGATAATTATGTATATTGTATATATTTGCTTTTGATCTTTAACTTTCTGTTTGATCAGCCCTTCCAAGCTCCTACACTGCCTCCAGGGAAGAATCCTCGTGGTTTGAGACCCAATGAAATCTGGCAAATGGATGTGATTCATTATAAATCTTTTGGTCATCTGTCTTTTATCCACGTTGTGGTAGACACCTTTTCAGGATTCACTTTTGCCATACCAGCAGCAAAAGAGACAGCCCGAGTGGTCACTGAATTCCTCATTCAAGCATTCGCAATTATGGGTGTGCCACAAGAAATAAAAACAGATAATGGACCGGCATATACCTCCAAACATTTTGAACACTTTTGTGCACAGTATAAGATTTTACACATTACTGGCATACCCTTCAATCCTCAAGGTCAAGCAATAGTAGAAAGAAGAAACAGAGACATTAAGACACTCCTCCAAAAACAAAAGAAAGGGGGAGCCACGGGTAACCCTAGAGAACTTCTAAATTTAGTTCTCTATACCATTAATTTTTTAATCTTTGATAAAGATGCACTGGCTCCACCAGACAGGTTTTATAACCCACCAGAAGAGCAGTGTCCAGTGCGAGCAGCTCCACTATCCTTAGATAATCGCCAGGTGATGTGGAGAGACCCAGAAAGTGGTGAATGGAAGGGACCAGATAGGCTAACTGCTTGGGGGAGAGGATTTGCTTGCATCTCTACAGGTGGAGAAGGAATCAGATGGGTGCCTACGAGCCGCATTCACCTTGTCCAACAAAGGACAAAACAAAGGAGAAGACCCAAGAAATATCGGGTGGTTCTGTTGCTGATTGTGCTCACAAGAATTATTAGATTCCTGGCACATGAACTAATGGACAATGGAATCCTATTGGACTGTTTCTAGGACTTAAGGACATGTGTAAATTTTCAGATTGATTCTTGTTATTTGTTACATTACTACTAGCCTGTGTTATATTGCTATGTGCTCATGTAAATTATGTATAATGCCTCCCATATTGATGGATTTATGTGTACCCCCTCAGAAACCCCCTATGTTTTAAAACAAAAGAAAGGGGGAGATGTTGGAATCCTTACTAACTGCTAAGTAATTAGAGTTGATCTAATCTTACAAGAAGTTGTTTTGGCCAGAACCTGAAACAAGGTACTAAGTAGAACTAATCAAGACAAGGCTTGTGTTCCCACCTTTACTCATTGGAGTCCACAAGTATGCTAGCTTCACAAAGTACACTTTCTAACTTCAAGAGAGTCCACACCTTAAAGCTCTTTGGGCCAGAGAGCACTATGGGAGAAAACCCATAATCCCATTCTTTCAGAAGGTTCACATATAAGGCGAGACAGCCATTCCAGAATACATTTTTTCCTCTTGGCTGGCTGATCGCGCTGGACTCGAAAGGAACGACTCTGTTGCAGAAAACACTTTGACGGATTTCAGTGGAGCTATGCCAGAAGCCCTCTCTCCGCGGCAAGCTGGTGGCTGGGCTCCCCAGAAGGAGATAAGAGAGACCTTCCATCTCTTTCTTGGTTGGAGGCAGAAGAAAGCAGAGGCAGAGGCTGAAGGACAGAACCTTTGGATTTGGAGACATCCGAAGGGGTCCAAGCCTCTAAACCGGCTGTGCCTTTGAGAAGAACTAACTCCAACATTTGAACTCTTAACACAAAGGAATAGTAGAGACAATAGTTACTTTTAGTTTATAGGAAGAATTTCTGTGCTTAGGCACTAATCTCATTGAGGTGGCACAAAAATTGGTCCTTATAGGATGGAATGTATGGGAAAGGGATCTATGAATAAGAAAGACAGTGCTAGATGTTTGGGGAAAAACATGAAATTCAGTTTTTGTAAGAAAGCTAAAAACTCTCAGTGTTAATAATCAAAATATCTACATTGGGAATCCACGAAGTGTATTCAACTTGTAATCCACTGGTTTCTTGGCTTGATGATGTTGTGTGAAAATAGCCATTAGAGCTAATTCCAAAAGGCTTCAGAAGGATTGTCCACTCTTTTAAGACAGGAATCATATTATATACTCTATACTTCTCTGGTACTTAGCACAAACCTGGACACATAGTAAGTCATGAATAAAAATAATTTTGTAGAAATTCTTAGATAGGAAGGAAAGGCACCCATATTGAAGACAAGGAAACTAAGAAATAGAGAAGTCAATTTCTTGCTCAAAGTCAGTTAGTAATAGGATGAGGACTAGGGTTTGGGTCTTTTGATTTGAAGTCCCAAGTTTTGTTTAATTTAATTTAGCTTCTCCCCCCATTATACCACAAATAGAACTGTTCTAACTGACTACAAATGGGGACCAAAGAGTGTATAGAAATAGGGATAGGACTAGGGACTAGATCTTTGATGTTAGTACTGGAAGTTTCTAGATGAGAAAACTCCCTTCAACAATGCTAGTCAGAATCTTCTCTTCAACTTATAGTCTTAGAGAATTACTTAAAGGTAAAGTCATATGCCCAGGATCACATAGCCAATACATATGAGAAGGGGAATTTACATCCAGGTCTTCTTGGCTCCAAGGCTCAAACCATTCTAGATTGTCCCTTGAGAACTAGAATGTCAATGAAATTATAAAAAGATATCTTTTAAATATTTTTCTTTGAATGTAGCAAGCAAACAAAAATAATATTTTTCTCCTGCCTTTTTATTTCCAGTGTGAATGGATGTCAACTTTGAGAAACAATTACTGTAAAACTCCTTTTTTAATGTTCCATAGTTTATTATAACAGAGGTCAGAACGATGATATTTCTGGAACAAAGCAAATGTTATAGTTAGTTTATAGGGTTGTATATAGGTAGAGTTAGTTTATAGGATTGTTATTGGTCCTATCTCACAATACCAACTTTTATATTAGGTTAAATTATTATAATTTTAGTTACACTGATTTTAAAGACATGAAATCTTAGGACACCAAGACCTGGCTTTATTTTTTTGTTACTCATGTACATAGGACGTGGTTCTTCAGTTCTGAAACCAGTATAGCCTAGTGAATTGGATGAGATCTGGTCTGGCATCCTTGTTGAAAATTTGGAAATGGTCACAAGTTTCCTCTAAAATAGAGATGTTGACTCAAGGTCTGTGAATAGATTTGAGAAGGTCCATGAACTTGGATAAGAAAAAAAATCACACCTTTATTTTCATTAGCCTATGATTTCCTTTGTAATTTCATCATATTATTTTATGCATTTAAAAACATTTTTCTGAGAAGGGGTTCATACTCTTTGCCAGATTGCATAAGACATCCATGAAATGAAAATTGTCAAGAACCATTGACCTAGAATGTTTAATATCTTACTATTTTTAGGTATAAAATGAGGCAAATATTTTTCCTCACAGAATTTAACTTGTAATTTCAAAATATGACATAAATTCCAAAAATTTTACTCTGAAACAGATCCATTATATTGAGATAACACCAGGTTTTTGAAGGTCATGATAGAGAAAGGAAAGTTCTTACAATTCCTATCACTCTGGAAAGTCTCCCAGTGTAGTACTAGTTACAGCTGAAGTCTGTTGCCAAGGACCAGACTAAATATGGAGACATTTAGCCACTAGGTGATGAATTCTTTGGCCATGGGAGATCCTGAAATATAAATCCTAAGCATTGTTGTGGATTATATAACCAAAGAACAATCACTGTTGATTTCAGTTAAAACTTTAGTGCTAATTAAAAAAAAATATCATGTCTTGAAAGTGACCTTTTCTGTGTTTGTAGATAGAGAAGATTTTGGATGTGGAACATTTACTGTCATATTTGATTGATGTATTGGTTAGTTTTTCTAAATTACTTTTTTCTTTCTTGTCTTTAAAAAAATCTTGGAGGAAGGATAGAAAAGGAATGTGTTGGGAAATGAAGATGCTATAAAAACAGCATATCAGTAAATATTCTTAAAAAAATTAAAAAAATATATGCCTAACTGACCCACACTTAACACTGTACATCAAGATAATGTCAAAATGCGTTCATGACCTAGGCATAAAGAATGAGCTTATAAACAAATTAGAGGAACACAGGATAGTTTACCTCTCAGACCTGTGGAAGAGGAAGGAATTTATGACCAAAGAAGAACTAGAGATCATTACTGATCACAAAATAGAAAATTTTGTTTATATTAAATTGAAAAGTTTTTGTACAAACAAAACTAATGCAGACAAGATTAGAAGAGAAGCAATAAAATGGGAAAACATTTTTACAGTCAAAGGTTCTGATAAAGGCCTCATTTCCAAAATATATAGACAATTTGACTTTAATTTATAAGAAATCAAGCCATTCTCCAAGTGATAAATGGTCAAAGGATATGAACAGACAATTCTCAGACAAAGAAATTGAAACTATTTCTAGCCATATGAAAAGATGCTCCAAGTCATTATTAATCAGAGAAATGCAAATTAAGACAACTCTGAGATACCACTACACACCTGTCAGACTGGCTACAGGGAAAGATAATGCAGAATGTTGGAGGGGATGTGGGAAAACAGGGACACTAATACATTGTTGGTGGAATTGTGAATACATCCAACCATTCTGGAGGGCAATTTGGAACTATGCTCAAAAAGTTATCAAATTGTGCATACCCTTTGATCCAGCAGTGTTACTATTGGGCTTATATTCCAAAGAGATCTTAAAGAAGGGAAAGGGACATGTATGTGTAAGAATGTTTGTGGCAGCCCTCTTTGTAGTGGCCAGAAACTGGAAACTGAGTAGATGCCCATCAGTTGGAAAATGGCTGAATAAACTGTGGTAATATTATGGAATATTATTGTTCGATAAGAAATGACCACCAGGATGATTTCAGAAAGGCCTGGAGAGACTTATATGAACTGATGCTGAGTGAAATGAGCAGGGCCAGGAGATCACTATATATGTCAACAAAATATACTATATGATGATCAATTCTGATGGACCTGACCATCTTCAGCAATGAGTTAAACCAAATCAGTTCCAATGGAGCAGTAATGAATTGAACCAGCTACACTCAGCGAAAGAACTCTGGGAGATGACTAAGAACCATTACATAGAATTCCCAATCCGTATATTTTTGATTTCCTTCACAGGCTAATTGTACAATATTTCAGAGTCCGATTCTTTTTGTACAGCAAAATAACAGTTTGGTCACATATACTTTGTATTTAATTTATACTTTAATATATTTAACATATATTGGTCATCCTACCATTTAGGGGAGGGGGTAGAGGGAAGGAGGGGGAAAATTGGAACAAAAGACTTGGCAATTGTCAATGCTGTAAAATTACCCATGCATATAATTTGTAAATAAAAAGCTATTACATTAAAAAAAAAGAATGGCTCAAAAAGAAAAAATATATATATGTCTAACTTTAATAGCATACACACTCTAGTAATGATCTATTTTGAGGGTGTATGGTTATAATAACATGCATCTACTCTCTTCCTCCTCAGCCATAAATGAGAATAAAGGCAACCTGGAAAAACAGATCTAACAGAAGAAAGCAGAAGAAAGAAATAGTTGTTTCTGATTTTTGTGAAGCATATTCCTTATTGTCAACTCCTCTGATACTTTTAGTATTCAATACTTTAAGAAACTCCCCTGGGTGCAAGACTTCTCCAAATACCTCCAGTAGGAAGTGGAGTCAAGATGGCACAATAAAGGCAGGAACTTGCTGTGCTTTCCCCAAATAACTCCATATTCCTTTAAATAATGTTTCTAAACAAATTTTATTATGTCAGGACACAAAAAAAGATAGAGCAGAACATTTTCCAGTCAAAGACAAGACAAGATCAGCAGGTAAGGTCTGTGGAGTCAGGGTGGGATTCCGGAATGCAGTATAGGCTGTGCCAAGGCAGCCCTGATCCCAACCCCAACTCCAGCACCAAGAAAGCAGGGACAGGTCTTGGGCTTCTGAATCAGTAACAATACTGGTGGTTTCTAGACCTCTCAATCCAGAGACATCAAAACTGACTTGGAAGGTCAGTAGGAAAGGTCTGTCAGTGGAATGAGAGAGACTGCGAAACCAATGAATCAGGAGTAGGTATGGGCATCAGGGACAGCGACAGCTTTTAGAGGCCTCAACTCATAGGAAATCTCTTTACTAGCACTGAGGAAGGACTCTATTGCTTTAACACACTAGATCTTACAGTCACAGTGGAGTGGAAACACTTCTCATAGTTCCAGTGCAGAAAAGAGTACTTGCGTTTAATTACCCAGAAGGCTCTCTGAACACAGCTTGAGACAATGCACCCTTCACCTGGAAAAGGAACCCTATTTTAACAAAAAGTCAAATAATAGGCTGGGAAAATGAGCAGACAACAGAAAAAGATTCTGACCAAAGAAAGTTATTGTGGAGGGCTGGGGAGAATTCTGAGAAGATGGTGGAATAGGTTGGTAAATGGAGGAGACTCCTAATTCTGAAAAACCTTCCCACATCAGGAGTAGGTTTAATAGGCAACACTACATGTACACCACAAAGAGTATAGCATTCTCCAAAATCTATAAGAAAATTAGGAAGGAGGGATGGGCAGATAGTGAAGTAAAAGGTGAGGGAAGAAGACAAGGGAATCCTTGGGTGGAGAAGAGGTTAAATAATAACAAGGCAAGTTGTGAAGCAGAATTTAATGAAAGAGTCAGCATGGATAGAAAAGATGTGTATGTTTATGGGGTATGTGGATGGTGTGAATGGTATATGTATGTATATATCTGCATATGTATACATAAATATATTTTTTCTTAACTGATTGGGGGGGGTGGTGAGGATGAAAAAAGAACAAAGTAAATAAGGTGCACAGCAGATAACCAAAGAACAATTTACAAGGAAGTAAACAGAAAATGGAAATTCATGAATATAATTTCTTCTACTAAAATATATACTTTCTTGATGTGGTAATTTGTTGTTACATATTTTGAATCCTTTCTGATGTTCTGCTGGACACAATGTTCTCTTTTGTTTTGCTTTATTTTGTTTTATATTCCTTTTCTGTTTTTCTTTTTTCTTGCTCTGTTTTTTCAAATAAAATAATTTTTTAAAAAACAAAATTACTCTGGTGACAAGAAAGAGCAAAACAGATGCTCAGAAGAAGATAACAGTCAAAATTCCTACAACCAAAGATTCCAAGAAAAATAAAAATTGGTCTTAGGCCATAGAAGAGTTCAAAAGGCACTTTGAAAATCAAATAATAGAAATAGAGGAAAAATTGGGAAGAGAATTGAGAGTGGTCAAAAGGAAATTCAGAAAGCTAATGAGGAGAAGACTTCCTTAAAAAGCAAAATTGGCCAAATGGGAAAAGAGGTACAAAAGCTCACTGAGGAAAAAAATTCCTTGAAAATTAGAATTGAGCAAATGGAAGCTGATGATTATGAGAAATCAAGAAACAATAAAACAAAACAAAAAGAATGAAAAGAAATGGAAAAGAG
The DNA here is from genome assembly GCF_016432865.1 of Antechinus flavipes. Lineage (NCBI taxonomy): Eukaryota > Metazoa > Chordata > Mammalia > Dasyuromorphia > Dasyuridae > Antechinus > Antechinus flavipes. The sequence continues at coordinate 242,100,392 of NC_067401.1, forward strand.
TAATGAAATATCTCATTGAAAAAGAAACCCAACTGACCTGGAAAATAAATCTAGGGGAAATAATTTAAAAATTATTGGTCTACCTGAAAAGTATGATCAATAAAAGAGCTCAGAATCATCTTCTATCAAGGAAAACTGTTTTGATATTCTAGAACTAGAGAGGTAAAATAGAAATGGAAAGAATTCATTGATAACTTCCTGAAAGAGATCCAAAAAGGAAAACTCACAGAGATATTACAGCCAAATTCTGGAACTCTCAAGCCAAGGAGAAAATAAAACATCCAGAAAGAAACAAGTCAAGTATAATGAAGCCTCAGTCAGTATAACACAAGATTTAATAGCTTCTACATTAAAGGATTGGAGGGCTTAGAATATGCAATTTCAGAGAATAATGGAACTAGGATTACAATCAAGAATCACCTACCTAGCAAAACTGAGTATATTCCTTCAGGGGAAATGGTAAATATTCAGTGTAGTAGAAGACTTTCAAGCATTCATGATGAAAAGACCAGAGTTGAATAGAAAATTTGATTTTTTTTATTATAGCTTTTTATTTACAAGATATATGCATGGGTGATTTTTCAGCATTGACAATTGCAAAACCTTTTATTCCAATTTTTCCCCTCCTTCCCCCCACCCCATCCCCCAGATGGCAGGTAGACCAATACATGTTAAATATATTAAAGTATATGTTAAATGCAATATATGTATACATATCCAAACAATTATTTTGCTGCACAAGAAGAATGACTTTGAAATAATGTACAATTAGCCTGTGAAGGAAATAAAAAATGCAAGTGGACAAAAACAGAGGAATTGGAAATGCTAAGTAGTGGTTCACACTTACTTCTCAGAATTTTTTCTCTGGGTGTAGATGGTTCTATTCATTATTGAACAAATGGAACTAATTTGGTTCATCTCATTGTTGAAGAGGGCCACGTCCATCAGAATTGATCATCATATAGTATTGTTGTTGAAGTATATAATGATCTCCTGATCCTGCTCATTTCACTCAGCATCAGTTCATGTAAAGTCTTTCCAGGCCTTTCTGTAATCATCCTGGTGGTCATTTCTTACAGAACAATAATATTCCATAACATTCATACACCACAATTTATTCAGCCATTTTCCAGTTGTTGGGCATCCACTCAGTTTCCAGTTTCTGGCCACTACAAAGAGGGTTGTCACAAATATTTTGGCACATATAGATCCCTTTCCCTTCTTTAGCATCTCTTTGGGATATAAGCCCAGTAGTAACACTGCTGGATAAAAGGGTATGTATAGTTTGATAACTTTTTGAGCATAGTTCCAAATTGCCCTCCAGAATGGTTGGATATATTCACAATTCCACCAACAATGTATTAGTGTCCCTGTTTTCCCACATTCCCTCCAACATTCCACATTATCTTTCCCCGTCATTCTGGCCAGTTTGACAGGTATCTCAGAGTTCTCTTAATTTGCATTTCTCTGATTAATAATGACTGGGAGCATCTTTTCATATGGCTAGAAGTAGTTTCAATTTCTTTGTCTGAGCATTGTCTGTTCATATCCTTTGACCATTTATCAAGTGGAGACTGGCTTGATTTCTTATAAATTAGAGTCAGTTCTCTATATATTTTGTAAATGAGTCCTATATCAGAACCTTTGACTGTAAAAGTACTTTCCCAGTTTATTGCTTCCCTTCTAATCTTGTCTGCATTAGTTTTGTTTGTACAAAAACTTTTCAGTTTGGTATAATCAAAACTTTCTATTTTGTGATCAGTAATGATCTCTAGTTCTTCTCTGGTCATAAATTCCTTCCTCTTCCACAGGTCTGAGAGGTAAACTATCCTATGTTCCTCTAATTTATTTATAATCTCATTCTTTATGCCTAGGTCATGAATCCATTTTGACCTTATCTTGGTGTACGGTATTAAGTGCAGGTCGATACCTAGTTTCTGCCATACTAATTTCCAATTTTCCCAGCAATTTTTGTCAAACAGTAAGTTCTTATCCCAAAAGCTGGGGTCTTTGGGTTTGTCAAACACTAGGTTGCTATAGTTATTGACTGTTTTGTCCTTTGAACCTAACCTATTCCACTGATCAACTAATCTATTCCTTAGCCAATACCAAATGGTTTTGCTAAGCCACCTTCATTTGATTTTTTTTTTTTCATTAATTCCCTTGAAATTCTTGACCTTTTGTTTTTCCATATGAATTTTGTTGTTATTTTTTCTAGGTCATTAAAGTAGTTTTTTGGGAGTCTGATTGGTATAGTGCAGCTATATATATATATATTATGGCCCTGAATATACTTAGTCCAAATTCCAGTGTGGAGTAGAAAGGAAAGTGGACAATAGGAATGGAAAGCAGGAATGGAGAATCTTTGCTGCCAGGTAATAGTCTTACTAAGGTTGCAAATTAGACTTAATTCATCTTTTGGTTCTCTTGGCTTGTTTCACATTCTCCTCAAGGCCTGTTGATATCTAGTAAATCCTATTGTTTAGTTTCTGTCCTATTACTTTGAAAGGGAGAGGATGGGAGAAACAAAAGAAGGGAGGAAAAGAGGGAAAGAAGAGGAAGACAGGAAGAAAACAAGGAAGGAAAGGAAAGGAGGAAGGGAGGAGAAAAGAGGAAGGGAAACCAAATGCATAACTTTATATTCATCCCTCTTCAATTTTAATAAGTTGATTTCAGCCCATATTGTCAATATTATTTAGAATCATGATTCTGTCACTTGTTATACTATTTCTCACAACTTTATGCTGTAATGTCACAGTCTCCTTGAACTGCCCTACCTCAGTTATTCTGCCCCAAACCTCAGGCTATCATACCACTTTCCCTCTTGATCATCAGAATAATTGATAAGGATAAAAGATCTTATATTTTAGAATATCAGATGCTACTCCCCATCCCAATCTATTAGAATATCAGATACTTTACCCCATTAGAATATCAGATAATTTCCCCATCTCCAGTGCCTCCCCATTATGTCATCCCCATCCACTCCAACATGTCATTGTTTCTGTCCCCCTATAAAGAATCTTTATACCCCACATTTGATAGTTGGAGATGAGAGTCCAATATAATCAATTGATTTGCTCTCCAATAAATTAAATTATTATAACTCTCCAACTTCTATCTTGCCTTAGTTTCTCTAGCATCACGTCATCCTCAAATTGTATAAGTATGTCTTCTTTATTTGAGATAACTTTTTACATTTTTAATTAAACCTAGGATTGCATAAATGCAGGAAATCCTTCTTCAGAATCTTCCCTGTACCTTATAGTATTAGAGAGTTTCCTGAGACACCAATTAAGTGACTTGTTCAGTGACACACACAACCAGGATGTCAGAGGCAGGACTTCTAGCACATTCTTCCTGTTTCTAAGACTAACTGTTTCATGAGCTATCTAAAATGATATAGTGCTAAAATAATGCCAGCATGTAATTTTTGAGTTAGAGCCTCTCCCCTGACTCAAGGATCCTAATGATCCTTTAAGAATCTTTATCCTTCTCTGCTTTATTTGTCTCTCACTGAGGTTAAATATGGGATTGTAAAGACTCTTATTAATAGTAGACTCATAAGACATGAAAGACAGAATAAGTTCTACTTATACAGAAAAAGAGAAGGGGGAAGGAGGGAGGGAGGAAAAAAAGAGGAAGGAAGGTAGGGAAGAAGAGGGGGGGGGAGAGAGAGAGAGAGAGAGAGAGAGAGAGAGAGAGAGAGAGAGAATAGAAGAGAGAGAGAGAAAGAAGAGAAAGAGAGAGAGAAAGAAGAGAAAGAGAGAGAGAGAGAGAGAGAGAGAGAATAGAAGAGAGAGAGAAGAGAGAGAGAGAGAGGAGAGAGGGAGAGAGAGAGAAGAGAAGAGAAGAGAGAGAGAGAGAGAGAGAGAGAGCAGAGAGAGAGAGAGAGAGAGAGAAAGAGAGGAGAGAGAGAGAGAGAGAGAGAGAGACTTCCATCAAAGTTCATAGAGAATAATGACTGCCCCCTAGTGTTTCTGTGTGGGAATTCCTTTATGGTATTTCTCAGGAAATTTATGTTGGGTTTTTTTGTTTGTTTTTTTCTGAATCCTGAATCCAAGAATTCTTGACCTGATGGGAAAAAATCGTCAGAAAATGGAGAAAGAGTATGATGGATTCTCCTATGAAACTTAAAGGTTAACCATCAGTTCTGGTTTAAAGGAATTCACTAAGGTTAAATCAAAAGCAAGAATGGTTACATATATGTAATATACAAACTGCTTACCTTTTCAATGATGGAGTAAGAAAGAAAGAAGAGACTTTGGAATTCAATTTTTTAAATAATGCTAAAATTATTTTACATGTAAGTGTGGGGGTATGAAATACTAACTAAATAATTTTTAATCAAAAGCAAAATCAAGAAATTCAATGCAAAGTCAGAGGTTAAGATTGACATTTCCAGAAACCAGGACAGGAACAAAAGGAGACATGTCGTTGCAATCTAATCAGCAGGTCTGCTATCATGTTATATAAGTGTATATTCATGATTCTGTCTGTTGCAAACAGTGAGTAATTCTTATAAGCAAAATAAATATTTAAAAATTTATATGCATAGTCTACTTTATGCAAGTCCCATGAATAGTGCTCTAAGACATAATAAGATTTGGAAGCAAAATAAGTCCTTAAATTGATACTTTCAATACATGATTCCATACAGTGTTGCTAATCTTGCAAGGAGATATGAATGTTATATGACTCAAAAACATGCAATAATGTTTGCTGACATTTTCCAGTATTTGAATTTTTATTACAGGCTATAGTTCTTTGTAAATAATACTAAATTTAATATTTCTTATTTGTTGAACAAATTTTTAAATATCTATAATAATGAGTAAAGAACATAAAGAATGTTGACAGTATTTTTAAAAAATAAAGGGAGATGATTCTGGAAAAATAGCAGAGTATAAAAACATTAGGATCTCCAAATTTCCTTCACAAAAATAAGATAGAACATCACCTCAGAGCAGAAAAAAAAAATAAACACAGGGCAAAGCAGTTGTTCTCCTAAAACAATTTGAGAAGACCCCAGAAAAGATCTAACTTCCAGGAGCAGAGATTTAGCCTGAATGAACTGCAAAAACCCATATGGCAACTCTGCAGAATTAACAAACCCTAGAGTAAGATGGGCTAAGAAACCAAAAAAAAAAAAAAAAAAAAAAAAAAAAGCTTTAGACAGCTTTAGAAACCTTCATTTTGAAGACAGTATTTAAGTCTGATGGCTGAGTTGGAAAAAAAAACTGAAGGCTTTTCAATGTCAGGGTTCAGCACTCAAAGGGCCACAAGGAGCAAGATCATTTGCATGACAGTGTGGGTGGGGGCCCTATCCAGAGCTAAGGAGTAAAGAGAAAAGCCCAAGTTTGGGACCCCAAGAGAGATATCAGAAAATTATGGAAAGAAGGACCTGAGAGTAGGGACATCATTTCCCATATCTCAGCACTACAAAAAAAATATACAAAAATAAATAAATATGAGTAAGAAAAGAAGAAAAAATGTAGATAAAAATTATGGGAATAAAGATTTGGGTTCATATTCAGAGAAAGATAAAGGAACAAAAAAAATCTACTCTTGTTTCAATGAGAATCATCAAATGGTCCACAGCACAAAAAGAATTCTTGGAAGAACTCAAAAAGGACCTTAAAATTTAAATTAGAGGAATGAGGAAAAAATAGGAGAAAAAATAAGAGCAAAAAACCCAAATCAAGAGAATTATGAAAAGAAAGACAACCAACTTGAAATAGAGAATCAAAAAAAGTTATAGATTTATTACTCACTCAGTATTATTTTAAAACAGTTATAAACATGTTATAAAAATACAGAACATGATTTTTTAAATTAGCCATATAATGTGGAGTAATCCATGTTACTCAAAAATTCCTATTTCTTGTTTCTGAAATCCAAAGATCAATATATATTGGAATTTGAAAACAGTAAGTGATTCCATCCTCCTGATCCAGGGACCTTTACAGTACCTTTGACTCAAAGTATCCTTCTCATAGGGGATCTGGTTGGGGGTTATTCCTTCTTTCATTTAATGAGACAGTTCCAATCTCCCTATTGAGCACAACAGGCATCAATCTGTTCATCTTGCCACTATTGTTGCCCCTGCACAGGGCATGATATATAGAACATATTTTTAAAAATATTCCTAAGTGACTGATTAACTACTTCTAGCCAATGCCATAGTCCTCTCTACTGTTGCTGTCCCCAGTTCTATTTTAATGCTTCATGCTGTCTTGTTTTTATTCCACTGAAGTATCCCAAACTTTCAGGAAATCCTTCCTCCTATTTCAGTCTAATCCTGCCTAAAATCTATGGTGCATAGGGCAAACCAGATCAGACTCTTCTTACCACCTGGCTTGGTGATAGGCACCAACTTCAGTCCTTCCAATAAAATGGAGGAATTCTGAACCTTACTATCTGTCCTACAACTGTGCCCATATGAAACACAAAAACAAAGAAAGAGACACAGAGACAGAGATAAAGACACTTAGAGAAAAAAGATAGAGGGACCCAGAGGCAAAGAAACATAGAAACAAAAGAGATAGTGGAGGAACAGAGAGATGGAGAGGCATAAAGAGAGATAGAAAAACAAAAAACAAGAAAGACAATGACACATAGAGAAACACAATAAAAGAGATCAAGAAAAAGATAGTATTTAATATTATCAAATATTTTTCCATGCTCACATCTATGTTCTCTTTTTGTGGCATATATTCCTATTTTTAGTGTAAATTTGACTCAATTCCCTAAACATTAGAAATATGAAGGTTTCATCAGAGAAACTTTTTTTTAATTTAATATTTTTATTTTCCCCAGTTACACGTAAAACAAATTTCAGATTTGTTTTTAAAACTTTGAACTCCAGATTCTCTCTCTCTTCATCTACACTCCCAGCCCCCTTTAAGAAGGCACATGTGAAGTTATGCAAAACATTTCCATAAAAATCATGTTGGGAAAGAAAACATAGATTCCCCTCCCCCAAAAAAACTCAAGAAAAGTAAAGTTTTTTTTTTTAAATTAGTATGTTTCAATCTGTATTCAGATAAAATCAATTCTTGTTCTGGGTATGGATAGCATTTTTTATCATAAGTCCTTCAAAGTAGTTGTGGATCATTGTATTGCTGGGAATAGCAAAGTCATTCACAACTGATCATGCCACAACATTGCTATTAGTTTGTAAACAGTACATTTCACTTTGCTTGAGTTCATGGAGGACTTTTCAGATTTTTCTGAAACTATCCTGCTCATCATTTCCCATAGAACAATAATATTCCATCATAATCACATACCACAATTTATTCAGTCTTTCCTCAATTGATCAGAATCCCCCTCAATTTCCAACTCTTTACTCTGAGAAGATAATTATTAAAAATATTTTGTACAAGTATGTCTTTTACCTTTAAAAAAAGATTGTTGTTAGGTCAAAGGCTGTGCATGGTTTTATAGTCCTTAGGTCATGGTTCACATCTTTTGATCATTAATCATTTGGGGAGGGGCAATTTTTTTATATTTTTTAATAAATTTGATTCAGCTCCTTATACATTTGAGAAATGAGGCCCTCATCAGAGAAACTTGCTTCAAAATTCTTTTCACAATTACTATTGTTAACTGTATTTGCCCCCTTCTATTCTCTGTCTCTTTTCACCCTAACTTTCTTTAAAAGAGTTTTGCACTTAACACCTTTTTTCCCAATATGCCCTCTTTTCTATTATCCTCTCTCCCTTCTCTTTAACTCTTTGAGTCAATGCTATTGACAGTAAGGTTCTCTCACTTCTCTCCTCTCCTCCTCTTTCCCTTCACTGTAAAAGGATTTTCTTATCTTTTTGTGGTAGATAATTTATGTTATTCCATTACTCTCTTTCCAATTCTTCTAGTACATTCCTTTCTCACCCTTTAATTTTACTTTTATATATTTTATCCCTTTATATTCATCTCACATCTGTACCTATACATAAATATACATATTCCTTCTAAATGCTATAATAATGAGTTCTAATGAGTTACAAGTATGATTCTCTCATGTAGGAATATAAACAGACAAACCTCATTAAGTCCTTATGATATCTCTTTTCTGATTATCTCTTTATGCTCCTCCTGAGTCCTATATTTAAAAATCAAATTTTCAATAATGCTGAATGTTGGAGGGGATGTAGGAAAACTGGAACACCTATATTTTTGCCCACCTGCACTTTGGATTTCCTTCACAGGCTAATTGTACAATATTTCAGAGTCTGATTCTTTTTGTACAGCAAAATTACAGTTTGATCATGTATACTTATTGTGTATCTAATTTATACTTTAATATATTTAACATCTACTGGTCATCCTGCCATCTGGGGGAGGCAATGGAGGGAAGGAAGAGAAAAATTGGAACAAGAGGTTTACAGCAATTGTCAATGCTGTAAAGTTACCCATACATATAATCTGTAAATAAAAGGCTATTAAAATAAAAAAAAATAAAATGGGGTTTTGATGGCTCAATGAAGTATGGAGATAAGTCTGGGTTTCCTCCATATTACTCCTAAACCTCAGATGGCCATGACAGACGAAAGGCTGGGGAGCAACAGCATCTACATAGCTAGTAACCACATGAAAGAATAATGTATTCCTTAAGTCATAAAGATCCATGTCATTTCATTAATGTCTTTTTGCAGCTATTGAATCTCTAGTTTTGGAAGCTGTCTTCTTTTGGAAGCTAAGTTTTTGCCTAGCTTCAGTTGTTTATTTGAAAAAAGTTATTCACATTGACTTATATTAATACAAATAATTTTTTATTGATGTTATTAAAAAATACTGTTATTTCCTCCCCCCCCCATCTCTTGCCTTCATTTATTTATACACAGTGGGTATGCTTTGGAATGCACTTTATTTTTAATTTTTTTTTAAATAACTTTTTATTGACAGAACCCATGGCAGGGTAATTTTTTACAGCATTATCCCTTGCACTCGCTTCTGTTCTGATTTTTCCCCTCCCTCCCTCTACCCCCTCCCTCGGATGGCAAGCAGTCCTTCACATATTAAATAGGTTACAGTATATCCTAGATACAATATATGTGTGCAGAACCAAACAGTTCTCTTGTTGCACAGGGAGAATTGGATTCAGAAGGTATAAATAACCTGGGAAGAAAAACAAAAATGCAAGAAATTTATATTCATTTCCCAGTGTTCTTTCTTTGGGTGTAGCTGCTTCTGTCCATCCTTGATCAACTGAAACTGAATTAGCTCTCTTTATCGAAGAGATCCACTTCCATCAGAATACATCCTCAAACAGTATCATTGTTGAGGTATATAATGATCTCCTGGTTCTGCTCATTTCACTTAACATCAGTTCATGTAAGTCTTACCAGTCCTTTCTGTATTCATCCTGCTGGTCATTTCTTACAGAACAATAATATTCCATAATGATCATATACCACAATTTACTCAACCATTCTCCAATTGATGGGCGTCCATTCATTTTCCAGCTTCTAGCCACTACAAACAGGGCTGCCACAAACATTTTGGTACATACAAGTCCCTTTCCCTTCTTTAGTATCTCTTTGGGATATAAGCCCAGTAGAAACACTGCTGGATCAAAGGGTATGCACAGTTTTGATAACTTTTTGAGCATAGTTCCAAATTGCTCTCCAGAATGGCTGGATGTGTTCATAATTCCACCAACAATGTATCATACTGCTACTTCCTAATGGCCATGGTAATGATGCTTTCTAAGTTTCCAGGAGTTACAATGAAAATACAATCTGGCATATATAATATTTGATGTCAAAATATCTCTCTCCCCTTTTCTGTTAGGGTAGAGTCATAGTGTCATAAAACTTATGTCAAACACTATTAGGTATTTTGTGTAATAGATAGGCATTACGCCATGAAGATAATAACTAGAATATTTGTGAATTGAGGTCAATACATGCTCTTAACTTTTAGGTGGAGGTAGTATGTTATTCTCATTTTAAATAGATATTTTATTGTTACATTTAAAAAAAAACGTACAATTAGGCAAAATGAATGATTACATTGGTCATGTGTAACTATGGTGTGGCCTCTCTCTACCAAGAACCATAAAACATGTAGGTAAATTTAAAGTTAAAACTGGTCACTGGATTGATCATATTTAGAGATAAAGGCAGACTGATGCAAAATTCTCTTTTTTTATAGATAATGAAATGGGCATTTAGGTAGCACAATGGATATCCTCATTCTACTGAATTCAAATCGGGCTTCAGATACTTAATAGCTGTATGACCCTGGACAAATCTGTTTGCTTCAGTTTCTTCATCTATAAAATGAGCTAGAGAAGGAAATTGCAAATTACTCCTTTATCATTACCAAGAAAACTCCAAATAGGGTCATATAGAATTGGATGCCTCTGGAAAAGTGACAACACCACCACCACCAACAATAATCAATAAGGAAACTGAGGCATAGAGAAGTTAAATAACTTGCCTTCAGTCATTCAGCTAGTAAGTATTTATAGTAGATTTAATTCAGATATCCTGAACTTCATGAACTAATACAAATTCTGATGCCTTTCCATGCTGTTTCTTTTTAGTTATCGTTATTATCATTTAGATTATCCCTGAGGCTCTGTTTACTTTGTTCATTCTGAGAAAAATCATTATTTTGTTATTATGTTAATACTAAATTATTAATTTGGGATCCAGGATTTTCTGCTTTATTTCCTCATTTAAGTTCCAGCACCTGTAAAAAAAAGTCAGTTTTTGAAGGACACTGAATGATCGTTAATATTGTCATAGCTCTTGAATTACATACTCTTCAGTCGTCAGTGGGACTCTACTCAACTAAGAGACCCAACTTCTGTTTAGAGGATAAACAGAAACCAATCTAGGTGAAAGGACTCTCTTCATTAGAGTTTAGAGTGACCCCGTTCATAAAGGAAAAAAAAACAACCAATGTGGTCTGGGTGGAGATGGAATCCCCTCATTAAATTTCCATCAGTCAAAGCTGATTTTTCAGTTGTCAAGACAATTCCCTTTCAAGGATGATTTAGTTTTTAGGCTTTTCTTATCTTTTGTTTTTGGTTATTGAAATCACTGACCATTAATTTATTGATTGCCAAGTGTCTAATTTAGAAATTGATTATTAATTATCCAGAAACTCTCTGGGTTTTTATTCACCACAATTCATTGAAAAAATACTTCTTAAATACTGTATAAAAAGCCCCAGGATAAGGGCCGAGAATATAAAGTTGAAAAATAATATCCTTCCCTTTATTTAGCATAAGTTTTACTTTTCTTGGAATCAGTTCACACATGTTTTCTCAAGTCTCTCTGAAATCTTCATATATAATTTTTATTTAGAGAAATTGTTTTAGGATGGTCATACACATGGAACAGAACAAAGTCCTCTCTAATCTTTTTGTCCCAACGGAATCAAGCCTCTCAATTCATTTCACAATACTGGCCCTACTCTGGCTTAGGTTGATCCTAGAGTGATAATGAACTATAATTCCAATTATAACTTATGTAATTAAGGCTTCTTCAGTGGCCTTTAGTGTCACTTCATCTCTAGTCCAAGTGTGCAGTGCTAGTGACAGAGGAGGTTCAAAGGGGCCCCCAGATTTTTGGTTGTTTCTCCAAAGCAAACTTAGAAATCATCTGAAGTTGATCCCATCACTAGGAAATATGTGTTTACAATTTAAACAGCTCCTTATCCCAATCTGCTTAAATAAGCCCCAGATGCCACTTTCTTAGACTTCATGGAATGCCAAGCCAAGTTTCATCAAAGGGCCTTTCAAATTTGCGTTTCTCATCAGGCACTTGTAAACAAGTTTAAATGCTCTCCTGTGAGTCTGCTATTTGCATTGCTGCTTTTTGACTACTCCTGGGATAAATCATACAAACCAACTTTGCCCCTTTTCATTTTTTCCTTGACCAAATGAGCTCAACATTTCTGCATTATGTTATATATATAAACAATTTATTGCTACATCTATTTCTTATTACAATATCTTCATGTATTTATTTGAAACATAATGTCAAATGTGCTTGGATTTTGAGGTTTCACTTATAATTCTGTGGAATTCAGACTTGACATAAAAAGTAGTGGTGATCAAACTCAATTAGAATTGAGGACCTCTAATATGTGTATCTCTGCCAACTGCATATCAACAGTTCAAAAATGTAATGCTATCTATATTTCATTATAATTTTACATATTTTGTTAACTATTTCTCACTGTTACTTTAATTTGGCGCTGCCTCACTTGATAGTGTTGTGGCTTCAAACAGCCCACACACTGTTTTGACACCTCTGTCCCAGAAGATTGTTTCAGATGAATCTTAATTTTTATGTCATTGTTTCATCTATCCATACACTCAACCAATCATCTAAGTCTTTACTATGACCCACTGTGTACCAGGCACTGTACAAAAAAGAAAAATGAAAATACTGTCTACCTTCGAGGAGATTTTTATATTCTCCTGAGAAGCTTATATATTTTAAGCTATTTAGATATTCTCTCATTCAAATTTAATGACTTACTATTACTTCAAATAGATGAATGAAAAAAAATTATTAAGTACTTATTATGTGACAAATAATGTATTAAATATTGGAGATAAGAAAACCAAAATTTAAGATAGTTCCCACCTTTAAGTTATTTTCATTTGTATAAAAGGATACCAGACACAGAGAAGTGAGCTAGGGAGATGACTGGGGATGATGCTATATATCTTTATATGATGTAAAGATCATAGGCCCCTAGACTTCTAGACTAAATGAATACAAGTTAAGATGGGACCTCTTGAAAATATGAATCTGAACTCAGAAAAGCAAATGATAGTAAGGAAGGGAGGGGAAGAGAGAAAAGAAAAAGAGGAAGAAGATGAAGAAGTACAAGGAGGAGAGAAAGGAGAAGAGATTTTAGAAATGTATCAGCTAAATTTGATGTTTAAAATGATGGACAAACAAAGTTGCTATTGAACATAACTGTTAAAAGGAAAAGAGTGGAATCACAGAATAAGAGAAGCAATTTAGTAGATCAATTCGTTTGCCTGAGGCAACATGACTAGTGTAGGTTTTAGTTAAGCACGATATGGATCAATTCAGCTTAGCAATTTAGCATCTGTTCAACAGAGAAGCTATATTTAGTGAGGAACTTTTTATAAACAGTTTCTGAGACTGAAAAAGAACATCAAGATTTACAGTTTCAGAGTTGTCTTACCATAAGCATATGCATTTTCCTCACTCAGATATGTTTTTGGTAGGTAAGTTTATGTCTATTCTCTTTCCCAGATACTAAATATGTTGGAGAGATAATTTGTCATGTGTGTTTATGTTTTCAAACGACCAATAATTTAAAGTTTACCATCCAGATTTCTGATTTATCCTAAGTACATGTGTTTTCTTTTTTCAAAAACTTCCTTACTATGTAAAGGCGTACCTAATCTTCATCATTGTTACTGAATGCATTGATGAGAGAGAGTGATTTAGGGGTATATTTATCTGTCTATCTATCTCATATGTGTGTATGTATATATATATATATGTACAAATGTAATATGTAAATATATATACATATGTATACAGATTAATGAATTTTATTTAATATATTAGTATCTGAAATATTTCTTTTGCCTTATTAAGTGAATGATTATGTTTAAGGTCTAGAAGTGTCACTGTGAGTGATTAGTTATATAAATAACAATGTATTGATGGGGCTCAAGTTTGAGTAGTGAATAGAGAGAGAATATTTTCTTTGCTAAGGTTATCCCTTAGATGCTGAGAACCTATATGAGAACCTAGACTTGCCAACATGCAGTCAAGTTAGATTTACCTTGACAGATCAAAAAGTGAGTGGATACACTCTCATCTGAGAATTGTGAGGAACCACCCTTCTCCTCAACATATCAGGAAACTACTTTTCAACTATGGTGAAGAATAGTAACCTCTCAGATGGTCATAGCCTAGGCTTATAGGAAGAGTTGAATATAGTAGAAAAGTATTTCCAAGAAATTTGATAAAGTAACAAACAACATTACAGTCAATACAGGAATTTTCCTTTATTTTGGATCCTACTTGCTGACATAAACTGACTGATCCAAATACCTTGGAAATATTCTAGTCAAACATGAAAGTTTTCTTTTTTTTAATTTGTAAACGCAAACTCTCATATGCAACTTGAATGAATAATATTGTTATTCTATATCCAAATCGCAATACATTATCCCAAGTTTTATGAAATTGTTACTATGGCATGAAATATGAAATTTTGATATGGCCCTTAACATAAGGTAAAAGAAGAAGTACCTGAGTAATAATACAAACCATAGGGATGCCTTTCTGTGACTTATGAAGCATCAGGAAAACTTTGATATGAAATTTAATTTACACCTACAAATAGTTTCTGTGAAAGTGTATTAGTTTTTATTCATCTGAAGTCTATCTTCCTTTTAGAGTTGTCTTAAATCTTCTATCCTAGAAACTATGTTTCCTCCTTTTTTAGGTTTCTAATTTAAAATGCTATAAGGCAACTTTGCCCCAAAACAAATAAATACAAAATAGTCCAAGCAAAATAAAAATATAGTTGAGAAATTCTTTAGAACCAGGCATGGTGATACACATCTATAAACTTTACTATTGGGAGGCTAAAGTGTGTGGATATCTTTAGCTTTTGAGTTTTCAGATGTAGTAATACAAAAGCCAAAATACAAAATACAAAAAGTATTAGGCCACCAGTCTGCTTAAGGAAGGGAGAATCAGACCATGTTGGAAAAGGAACAGGTCAAAGCTTTTATGCTGATCAATAGTGGGAATCAAGTTCATAAGTGACTGTTGCCATATATAATTTGGCCAGGATATGGAGATTTTCATAAAATTTTTCATTTTTCTTCAAAAGAAGAAAGAAAAAGAAAGGAAGGAAGGAAAAGAAGAGAGCGAAAGAAGAAAGGAAGAAAGAGAAAGCAGAGAAAGAAGAAAAAATGGAAGCAAGAAGAAAGGGAAAAAGGAAGAGGGGAAAGAGAAATGAAGAAAGGAATGCAAAAAGAACTAAGAAAAGAAGGGAGAGAAAAAAAGAAAAGCAAAGGAAGGAAGAAAAAGAAAGGCATTATTCTGAATATGTTTTTCATTAGTTTCTAATGTGTCAGTTGAGTGAGACTCTAAATGCCACTGATAGCTTTATAAGGAGGCAATTATGTGTTCCATAAATTGTTCAAAAAGATCCCTCAATGATTGTGAACTAAAAAAAAAGATGATTTTAGTGGAGAAGAATTAGGACATAGTTGGTAGAGTGCTAGACACTGTAGTTAGAGAGATTTGACTTCAAAATCTACCAGTGTCATTTACTACTTGGATAACCATGGACAAGTTATTCAATGCTTCTGAAACCCAGGAAACTCTTTAAGACAACAATTTATACTATTGTTGAATTCCCACACTGACAAAATTCACAGGTCCTTAAAATAAGGACATATTGATGAATTTGCCCTTTTAAAAAAGAAAATAGTAATAAACCCATCATTTATGGATGATCTATCAAGCAGTGTAATGGAAGGAATGTTGGCTCGACAATCAGAAGATTTATAATTCTAATTCTAATTTAATTTGACTTTGGGCCAGTCTTTTGAACTTAATTCCCTGACTTGTAAAATGAGAGATTTGAGCAAAATGATATCTAATATTTTCATTTCAGTTCTAATATTTTACTATCACATGATTCTAGTTTGAAATTAAGGGTGGTGGTGGGTTTTTTTTTTTTTTTGAGAGATAGAAGGGGAGATTGTTTAAAAGTAAAAATAAAATTCTTAACATATCCTAAACTCATTTCTTTCCTTTGTGCTAAATTAGAGGCTTCTTACATATATATTTATATATACTTGCTCCCAATACCCTCTAGCTTTCAGTAAAACCTTCCCATATCTCCATTTAGTACAAAAGAAAATAAATTATAGAGTTTATTATGTATTCATGATGAGACAAAAACAAAACAGATTAACCTTTAATAAGAACCTTTCATAAAGAAAATTAGTTTTTATATAGATTTTTATATAGAGAAAGCTGTCCCTCACACATAACATGGAGGTTTGTGTATGGTTCATTGGAAGGCCAGAACAGGTTCTATTTTTTAGTATCTTTTCTTCAAGGGAGAGGAAGCAGGAGACTGGGGCCAGGAGCTTGGCCACTCTGTTTTCTCAAGAAGAAGAAGGAATTGGGCTAATATATACCTCTCTGTTCTCTTAAATATTGTAGTCTAGGGATATAATTTTGAAGTTCAAGCCAAACATTAATATTCATTGATGGAGAAAGGAGGATCCAAGCCTTATATCTACAACTTAATATCATTTCCACTAAATACCTTAATGTACATAGTAGATAGCAAAAAGACTTCATTTCCCCAAATTCATAGCAAAGTAGAAATCAGAGAAAGTATGTATAGGAGATATATCTGAAAACAGAGTAAAGGAGTTCTCCTATTGGAAATAAGGTAACTCAGATGAATCAGGAAAGAGAATCTCAAATCGCATTCAAGTCCTTTGAAGTCTCTAATGTGAAAGCTGAGAATAGAGATGTGATGGAGACTGCCAGCTCTTTTCCTGTCTGCATCTTCCCAGTTTTATTCTCCCTTCAACAACCTGGTTGTTTGTTGTTCATCTTTTGTTTTCGAAGAGGATCAATGATATCAGGAGGGTGATGTCTTGGCTTGGAAATAAGTTGGATTTACGTGAGACTGAGCTGTACGAAATCAATCTCTCTTCTTCAGAATCACTGGAGTCCATTGTCAAGATATAGGTCAAGACAACAAATAGCAAAGGTTCCCATCCAACAGCCTGAAATAGAAATGGCATCATTCCTTGTCTTTCTTGATGCTGGAAAGCACAAGAGGCCCCAAGTGGCTACAGGACCCAAATAGACCCAAGAGACCCAAAGAAATGATCAGAGTGGATCTCTTTTCTCTCCTTTTGTCAATTCTATCTCACTTCTCATGCAAACAGGCATAGGGATCTTAGCCAATGAAGGAAGAGTTATACACAACTAGCCCTTTGAGGCTTGGGTTACGTTCAACATCATAGTTATTAAATGCTTATTACTTTAACTAATCTATTTTTCACAGACACTGTTATTTTAATAGCAACTTTTGTAAACTTATCTTGGCAAAAATACATCTTTTCAACTGGATCTTGGTTTTCTCAGCTTTGCACTTTGAAAAAAAAGACCTAGGGTTATGGAGTTTAAGAACTAGTGATTGTAGGTCTCCTTTTAAAATGTAAACTTTTAAGCTAATATTCCTATACTCCCTTTATAAGTTTGTCACATCCCCACATTAAGAATTTCTGTACTAAATCTCCAGTCTATAGAGGAAGAATACATTTTCTACTCTATTATTATTGTCTTTTTGCTACAGCTAGGGGAGGGAAAAGGTTGACTATCCTGGATTCCTGTTTTCCTATCTGTGCCACTCAGCCAGCTGAAGATTTTTCTCCTAACTAAGCCCAATTAAATAGTCAGAAGAATATAAGAGTAAAGGCTGGGAGCAGTGGGATTATTTGATGGCTCCCAGTCCAATCCTCTTAAGTTTTTCCTACTTTGGGCTTGGTGTCTAGGGGGCTATCTATAGGAAGGATTTATAAGTAGGCATTTTTACTCTTTTTGTTTTTTTGTGGGAGAAGGATTCTTAACCATTCGTTTCCCAAATAGTTGGCCTCACTAAAATGTTGAAGTAAGGACCTGTGAATGACAAAGAAACATGGTTACTTACCAAATAGTTAATGTACAATGCCAGTGAGCAATCATTCTTCCACACTGGGCTAATCTATACAGGATGTATAGTTTATTTTGACAGTTATTTTAAATATCTAGTCTGCAATCTTGTTGGAAGTAGTGAAAGAGCTTATAATGCTTCTTTTTAAGTTGCTATTCCAGGGGTCTTCAAACTTTTAAAACAGGGGGCCAATTCACTGTCCCTCAGACTGTTGGAGGGCTGGACTATAGTAAAAACAAAAACTATGAACAAATTTTTATGCACGCTGCATATATCTTATTTTGAAGTGAAGAAACAAAACAGGAACAAATACAATATTTAAAATGAAGTAAAGTTAAATCAACAAACTTACCAATATTTCAATGGGAACTATGGACCTGCTTTTGGCTAATGAAATGGTCAATGTCTGATCCCATATTTGTCCCTGCTAGTTGTAACAAGTGATGCAAGTGTGCATCTGTTAGTCTTGATCTGGTTGGAGATTTCAAATGTTTCATTCTAGAAAAAGTCTGTTCAAAGACATAAGTGCTGCCAAAGATGGTTGCCATTTTGAGTGCATGGTTCCTGAGATGAGGATATGTTTCAGAGAGGAGAGATGCATAGAAATTCTGAAGGCTGCTTGACTTGAATGTGTCTTTCAGAGTATCATAATTCTGTAGTTCAGTCAGTTACATTTGGTAAATTGATTAAACATTTTCAATATCAATAGAAAATGGGTTACGGAAAATCTGTATGTCCTGTTCATGGAGATGAAGCTCTTTAAATCTAAATTGGAACTCCTTTTGCAATTTTTCCCGTGAATCCACACATGTTTTGTTTGGGAATGCGATCAGCAGTTTTTCTACTAATAGATTTTGAGTTATGGGGAGATGGCAGAAGTTTTCCTCCTTCATTTGTTTGATGAGGAGGCCTAATTTTACTTCAAATGCTTTGAAGCATATGGGATTGCATATCACAGATGAGCTTCCCCTTTCCTTGAAGTTGCATATTGAAATTGTTGAGTAGCTTTGTTACATCTGTCAGAAAGGCAAGATGCCATTTCCATTCTGCATCATTGAGCTCTGGTACTTCTTTGTTTTTTGAAAGCAGAAAAGTTGTAATCTGTGGAAGTAAGTCATAGAAACGTTTCAAAACTCTTCCTCGACTCAGCCAATGGACTTCTGTGTGATATAGAACATCTTCATATTCAACATTTATCTCAGACAGAAATTCCTGAAATTGTCTGTGATTTAGTGCATTAGCTCTAATGAAGTTAACACAAGATACCACAATTTTCATAACAGAATCCCACTTCAGTGATTTACTACACAGTGCTTGTTGGTGGATGAGACAGTGTATGACTATTGGATGAGAATGGTTATGTTTGTCCATCTTTTGGTTAATGTGAGCAATTACTCCTTTCTTAGACCCCACCATGCTAGGAGCACCATCAGTTGTCATGCTGGCTAGTTTAGCCCAGTCCAGCTCCAAACCATTCATAGTTTGGCAAACCTTTTCATAGATATCCTCTCCTGTAGTTGTTCCTTTGATGCTTTGCAGTGCAGCAAGCTCTTCTATGACTTCAAAATAATCATTCATCCCATGAATAAAAATTAGAAGTTGTGCAGAATCACGAACATCATTGCTTTCGTCAAGTGCCAAGGAAAAATATGAATTTTTTTTTATGGAGTTTTGCAAATGCTGATGCAGATTGTCTCCTATTTCTTCAATCCTCCTGTAATTGTAGGTGCTGAAAGACTCATTGTACTAAATAAATCGGCCTTCTCTGGACACATCTCTTTGGCAACAGAAAGAGAGCATTCTTTAACAAATTCTCCTTCCACGAATGGTCTGCCAATGCGTGCTATTAGTTTGGCAACTTGAAAACTTGCTCTCAGTGATGAAATATTTAGCTGCTTCTGCTTCACAAAAGTATTTTGCTGAGTTGTCAATGTATTTTTCAGTTTTAATATTTTATCTTTTCTTACTTCTCCAACCAAACAATCATATTTATCTTTATGTTGAGTTCCATAGTGTCAATGCAAATTATATTTTTTGAACACAGAATATAGTGGCTGGCATATCAGACATACAGCTCTTTCCTTGTACTGCGTGAAAAAGTAATCATAAGTCCACTGTTCTTTGAATATCCTATTCTCCGAGTCAATTTTTCTTTTTCTTGACATCATTATTTCCTAGGGATTCTAAATTGCTATTAGTAAAATACCAATATATAGATACAGCGCTACAAAAACAATATATCAGCAATAACTTTGCCCATATAGAGACATACAGACTGCAATGCCCAACTTCCTCCAAGCTGCCTCTGTGCTGTGATGCCTCCATTTCCCACACTCTCTCTCCCGCTCTTGCTTCTGACCTTCACTGCTGCAGTGAATTCCCCCTGCAGCGGCCAGGACATGCGCAGCATGTACATCCCCCATGCCTGTCTGTTGTGGTGGCTGCCATTACTGTACAAGGCCACAGGCCATCAGTTCTCTGTCTTCTGCATCTCTCTCCCTTCCCCACACCCCACACCTCGGCCTGGGAACTCATCTCACCTCAGTATCACCTCACACTCTGTCTCTGTTGCCTCAGCCCAGTGCCTTGAAGTGTGCTTTGCTAACACGAGTTTAGTTCAAACTTCACTTCTGGTCTGATTTTGCCACGATCCGTGGGCCCGGGGGCCATAGTTTAAAGACTCCTGTACTATTCCGTGAAAAAAGAGCTTTCTTCCTCAATTATTAGTTTTACCAAAACTTTGGGACTAAAAAATCAGAACCTATCATTTAAAGCATACTTTGTATCTCACAAATGCCACAGGAGGTGCCAGGGTCTTTAGGTTTCCTAAGAAAGGGAATTGTTGGAATCTTTACAAACTGCTAACTCATTAGAGTTGATAGATTATTGATCTGATCTTACAAGAAGATGTTTTGGGCCAGAACCTGAAACAAGGTACTAAGTAGAATTAATTGATACAATGCTTGTGTTTACACCTTTACTCATTGGAATTCACAAGTATGGGAGATTCACAAAGTAAACTTTGTAACTTTGTGAATTCACACCTCCCTTGAAGCTCTTAGGGCCAGAGAGCACTATGGGAGAAAACCCATAATCCCTCTCTCTCGTATCCCACAATTCCTCTCTCTCATATATAAGATACAGACAGAGGCTCTCAGAGAGAATTCAGCCAAATTACATGGAGAGTTGAGCTGAAGATAGAGAAGGCTCTCTCAGAGGCACAACCAGATTCATCTTCATCTCACACCACTGTACTTGGTGGCTGGGCTCCTGCACTTCCCCCACTGAGACCAAGCTGGTCTGAAAGACTCGCCAGAAAGCTAGCCGAGCCCCAAGTGAAGTAGACAAGAGATTCATTCCATCTTTGTGCTGGCCAGAACCTGAAGAAAGCAGAGACAGAGGCTGAAGGACAAAACCTTTGGAGTTGGAGATATTCAGAGAGAGCTCTTAGAACCAAGAAGAGAGTTAAGCCTCTAAGAATCTAGCT
The DNA here is from genome assembly GCF_016432865.1 of Antechinus flavipes. NCBI lineage: Eukaryota > Metazoa > Chordata > Mammalia > Dasyuromorphia > Dasyuridae > Antechinus > Antechinus flavipes. Next base: position 242,121,597 of record NC_067401.1, read on the forward strand.
ATCCGGGCCCAAGGAAAGAGACAAGACTTGGAAGGAGAAATAAACATTTCTGCTTGGCTGACTTTGGGGTAATTATTGATCTGAACTGATACTAAGGCTGCCTCCAGGAAAACCTCCTCGAGAAACCTACCTTCTCCCAGAGAGAACCATCATATTATATTATTATTATAAAGAAGAACAAGAACGAAGATCACCATAAGGAATGAGTCAGAAGTTTAGGTCACAATAAAATTTCTATTTCAGTGATTAGTACCAATTGGAAAGGTTGTACTTGACACCTTTCTATCCCTAGACATCTGAAGCTCTGGTTTATCTTTTTTTCATACATTATATAATCCAGTTGCACACGGGTCTACTAGCACTTCCTAGACATGAAAACTCCCTCTGTTTCTGTGCCTTTTTCCTAACTGTCCTGTCTGGAATAATCTGCCCCTCAGCTTCACAACTTCCTTAGTTTTCTTTAAGACTCAGTTCACATGCCAACTTCTGCAGGAGTCCCAAGCTGCTAATATTTCCCGCTTCAGATGATTTTCATTTATCCTGTATAAATCTTGGATATACCCAATTACTGACATGTTGACTTCTCCATTAGAATAGGATCTTCTTGGGGACAAGTCCACATTTTTTTTTTTTTTTTTTGTGTGTGTATAAAGTCTCTTTTAGAAGGGATAACAATGACTTGGGATAAATTTAGGTTTCTGGAATTTGGAAAGTTGTTTTTTGATTATTTTTCTCATATTCTGAGGCAAGGACATAGTACATGATTTCTGAATGGACTAAGAGGAAGATTGCAGGAAAAAGAGAGAATAGATGAGGAGGGGGTTGGGGAAAGTGGGGCAGTGTTTGCCCAGGTACATATGGCAGCAACTTATAATTGAGGGGTGTTGAAATTAGTATTTCCCTTCTTACAACCCACACCCAAAGATAGGGTGGAGTGGTGAAAACAAAAGGGGAAAACAGCAAAGTATAAAATTTTAAAAGTCCTGAGCATTGGATTAAGTGGCTTCAATACTTAGAAAATAACAAAACAGGTAAGGATGGAGCATGTGGAAGAACTGTATGTCCTTATCCTCTTTCCTGCCTTACTTCAATTGCATGTGACTAACATTCATTTCTAAATTTGTTCTTTCATTCTACTAAAGATCACATATGATTGATCCAATTTCACACCAACACCTATATTTCACCCTGAAAAAAAGTTACAGGATGGGAACTGACTGTGTCACCATCTTTACTGCTATTTCTGCTGCTCCATGTGCATGAGAGGAAATCTCTTTTTTCTTAAGCTCTCCTTTCAGCTAATACTAGTCCCAAACAATGTAATGTTTCCTTGCCTTGGGAGACAAGCAAAAAATTACCATCTTGAGAAGTAGCCTACATAGAGATGCTACCTGGTCCTACTCCTATAGGTAACAGCCATAGCTACTAAAGACTCATAAAAGAAAATTTTTGCCACCAAGTCCTTGGCATTGTCAAATGATTCAACATCAGAAATGAATTTCATTTTATTAATGCAAATAACTTTAAAAAGAAATATAACCATTTCTTTTACCATTGTGCTCTAAGGATAATGTAACCTTTTCATCTGATCTGAAAACTTTCAGCTGAAACTTTTGATGTATTGTCTCTTCTATTAGAATGTGAGTTTCTGGACAGCTCAGATTGTCTTTTCTACTTCTATATTTACAAACTATATGTAATGGGCTGAGGCTTAAGTTGATGCACTGAGGTCCCAAGCACATGAGGCTAAATAGTAATTGGACCATACTCTATTAATATATAAGCTTGGAGAAAGAATGGCCCCTGCCATTCTTTGTGCAAATCCTGATGTGTTGTATAGGAAATGACGATGTTGGTGGGTGGAGGCAGGGGAGTGGAAAAGGAAGGGGAGGCATTTTCAGTCAGATCCCCCTCTGTTAGCTGGCTTCCTGTTGCAGCTGCCCATATTGCTATCACAATCTTTCTTTCCCATATTGCTATCGCAATCCTTATTCATCTCTTCACTTCAATAAAGATTGAAGATTTTTCCCTTGACCTGAATTCCTAACCCTGGCTGATTTTAAATACGTGGTCATCACAACTATATGTCTAGTATTTAACAGAGTCCTTTGTAATACACACTTAATAAATGCTATTAATTCATTCATTCACTGATTCATTCAAGTCCCAGAAGTCAATGCAGATCCAAATCATTCTTACTTATCTCTAGAGAAGATATTTCATTCGGATTTTCCAGTTCAGAATTGTGATTGTCATATAGTAAATGCTTAATAAATGCTATTGATTCATTGTCTCCCAGATACTTATGGTTATGCATTGCTGCAACCAGCTTTGCTCAGGACAGACTACTATGTCTTTCCTTCTCTCTCTTGAAATTCATCTTCCATATCTTCCACAAAGATGTCAAAATAAGTTCATTAAGATTTATGTCTTTCTATGTCATTTTCTTACTGAAAAGACCTTATTTGCTCTCTATTGTCTCTAGGATAAAATGTAAACTCTGGAGCACCACGATTTAGCTCCAACTTACTTTTTACAAACTTTATTTTTCATTATTCCCTTTTATAATCTCTATGTTCTTAGCAAATACAGTTATCAATTCATCTGCTGTTTCTTTTGGAAGTTAAAATGCCTTAATTCAATAAAATTAAAGGTAAATGGGAGAGTGTTTTGGTGTATTTGGGTTACTCTAAAAACAATCTATAGATAGCTGTTTGATTTTCTTTTGAATTTATCGGTTCTAACCATTTTCCAATGGCTGAAATTAGGTGAAATGAATTTTCTGAAAGTTTCTTCCTTTCTTCCTAATCATTAAAGAGATGCTGGAAATTCATAAACCTCCAGGAGGAAGCTGTATCCTGCTTCCATCAGCTTTTCAATACTTTAGTCTTTTGCCCCAGTGATTTAAAGGCCTATTACAGCTGTGGTCCTCCCCACAGTTTAAAAAAAGTTTTATTGATTTCTTATTGTACAATAATATTAAAATACATTCTCACACCAATTTTTAAAAATTTATTTTATAAACAATGGATATATACACATATAAAACACACACATGAATATTTGTTAACAAATATGAATATGAATAACAAATGTTTATTATTCATAGATCCATATACAAATGCATACATACATATGTCTATCATTTGGAAAATAACTTGTAAAAGTTAGCATATGAATGTCTTATATGTGGTATGGTATGTGTATATGTTTGTATATATATATATATATATATATATATAGTATACTATGGCAAAGCATTAGTATATAGGGTATGTATGTATGTGCATATTAAAAATCTATATATCTGTCAAAAGTCTGCTATTCAAGATATATAAGAATATTTCAAATATGTAACACCAAGAACAACTTAGTGCAAACTTCTTCATATAAAAACATGTTCCAAATTGATAATATTCTAATCACTAACTCCAGGAATAGGCATATACCCCACGGAAGTCAAAGACTGAACAAAAATCTATAAGAGTTTTCATCCTTGCATTTCATAAATAACTTAAAAGCTTCTGGCTTGAGAGACAGGATGGTACAATGGAAAGAACATTAGATTTGGAGCTATAGGATTCAAAGTAACATTAGCTCATTTGATTAGATTAGATGGCCTCTGAGATTTCTCCCAGTTCTAGAATTATCCAGGATCTTAACTAATGACTATTAGAATTCTTAATAATTGTCACTTTCCCAAAATGGAAAGGCTTCCTTGATCTGTCATTGTATCTAGACTGAAGACTTGAAAGGAATTTAGAGGTCATTTGCTCTTCCAGTTCAAAGATTATCTAAACCTCAAGCATTAAGCCTCTACAGTTGATTTGTTTTTTGGTGAATGTTCAAGGGTGTGAGAGAGAGCCACAGGTCTGAGTACTATGACTCTAAAGTCATAGTACATTGGAAACATTGGAGAGAGGGACCAAAGGTTCTGCTACTGAAATTTAATAGAAGCAAATATGTCACTATAGACATAGAAATATAGTTGAATGCTTGAAGACATGGCATATTTGTTATTTCAACTAAGTAAAGAACTTTAAGGATGATAAATTAGTTCACTAATCCACATCACTTAATAGATAAGGACTAGGGAATTTCCTGAAGCAAACAGAGTTAAATGATTTACTTATAGTCACACACCTGTTTTAAGAGTCATAGATGGGATTTGAAACTAGGTCTTTTTGACTTTATTCACTGTGTCATGCTGTCCCTGGATATCTGAATGTTTAGAAGAATGCATATTTATATTTAGATGGAATAGCAAATTGTATGTAATAGATTGGTAATTCCATGTGCCATTTTTTATTGTACTATGTTATAGAAATGCTGCTTTTGTTATATAAATTAAAAGTAAAAAATATAACTGTGTGAGAAAATATACATAATTTAAATCTTTAGTCATTCTGAACTCTCTTAAACTACCTCAAAAGTTTTATAGTGATTGAAATGTGAATTAGTAGACTTGGCTTTAAATTCCAACTCCAACCCTTATTAATTGATGACACATAATCTCACTGGACCTCAGTTTCCTCATTTATAAAACAAGGATAATACTTGTGCTATCCACATGGGATATCATGAAGAAATTGCTTTATCAATCCATATTTAATGTCAAGTCAACCAACTTTAATTATCTATTTATTCACGTGACTGTTCTTGACAATATTTATCTGAACCATAGAACATTGAAAGTAATAGTCTCCAACTACTACAGTTGTATAACTCAAAATTAGCTAAACTACTTTTCTAAAAATTTCCAAAACAATTATTTTGTGGTCAGAAACCAGATGAGAAACACTATCCCAAAATCAATTATTTTTTTTCTCCAGGACATTTTGCAAACTTCATGGTTATATTCATTACAGTAAAGTCATAATGAGAATGTGGCCCATAGTGGCCAGTGTATGCTATTTATTTATGATATAATCAAATTTCATTGAGACCATAAAGTAGCTTAAGGGATAGGCAGCAGATTGCAACTACAATGGCTTGACTTTCCTTCAGATATTACCACTCTGAATGTTTTTTTGTTTTGTTTTGTTTTCTCAAGTGCATTATGGTAACAATTTGCTACTGTTATCTAAGGGGCAGCATGCTCTAGTGGAAAGAACAGTGGACTCGCAGTCAAGATGGAAATTTGTGTCCCCATTCAACTCTTATTATCTAGGTCATCATGAGAAAGCCAAGTCATTTTTCTTAGTCTGATCTCTGTTTCTTCCTTTGTAGAAATGGGAATATTAACACCTTCACTACTGGTTTGTTGTGATCAAATAAAGTAACAAATATAAAATGTTTTGTTACAAAAGCACAAAGTAAATTTCAAATTTAACATTATTATCTACAACTCATAAATAGACATAATTGTTGGGTTAGAAATTTGATTAGTGGTTTTCTGTTCTACTTGCAGTTTAAAGAAGACAGGATAGTCTGTCTTGAGTTTTACAGACATTTCTTCTCATCCCACAAATGTTACAGATGAAGTAAGATTAAGAAGATAAATATTAAACAAATTGAAGAAATAAAAATACTCTGAGCTCAGAATTTCTGATCACAAAGTATAAATAGGGAACCAGAAAATGCTACATTGTGAAGCAGTTACTCAGTTTTTTGATAATAGGACACAGATAGATTTAGAGATAGAATTTTACATGGAGAATATTAAACTAAGAGTCTAAGAAGACTTTAAATGAACTATTACAAGTGATAATAATATTTAATAATTTTCATATTATAATAGCTATTTAATTAGGTTCTCTGACTTTAGTCTCTTTTCTCAGCAAACTATTCTTCTCACAGTTGTCAAAAAAGCATACTTTAATTGGGTATTTCTAACATGTAAACCAATGTCTTGTTAAAAAAACTTTTAGAGGTTCTTTACTGTTTTTTATCTGGCAAAGATAAAAATGGTAAGGAAAATCCTCCATATTCTCAGCCTGACACATCTCTAATTTTATCTCATATTATTCACATCACACACTCTTAAGTTCTAGCCAAACTGAACAAGTAGCTATTCTTTGAACTTGCTTTTCAGCCCCCATCTCTAAGCATTTATTCAGACTACCCCTCAAACCTGAAATGTATTCCTTTCTCCTCTTTACTTTTGAGCATTCTTTTTTTCTTTCAAGGCTCAGCTGTTAACATCAACTTCTCTGTGAAGTTCTTCCTTATATCCCCTGTTGAGAATACTGTCACCTCAATTTATCTTTAAAAACTTTGTATCTCTCATCACACTCCACCACACTCCACACTTTTTCTATGTCCATGATTACATATATCTCATCTAAAAATAACATTAGTTTATCAACATTAGCTCATCAGTCTCTGAGCTCTCTTACCGATCTGCAATTATCCATGATTGTACTTTATGAGCTTCAGAGTTTTGTGAATTGTTATTTAATTTGTAACACAAATAACAATAGTAAAATATAAGAAAACAGAAATAAGAGAAAGCCTTTTTACCTAGAAGTGCTGGTTTAACAAAATTCAGTAATAAGCAAACCCTAAGATCCTGCTAATTATATTAAAAAACTTCATTCATAATGCATCTTAAATTTTGTAAAGCACTTTGCTCACTATCATCTTTAGTGAGTTAAGTAGTCTCACCATTTATAGAGTAAATTACACAAAATTCTGAAGTGTGTGTGTAGGCATAAAGCAGTCTTGGAGATGGAGGTCAATAATAACATTGTCTTAAAAAGGGGCTGCAGAATTTTCCTTTCCTAAGCAGACCTCTTATATCTCTAGATATAAGAAAGATTGGTCCGCAAAAGGGTTTTTTTTTTCCCACATCAAAAAAGGTCATAAAATGACATGAAAGAGATTCTAATATATATTACCCCTGACTTGTCATAAAGGTCAATCATGGGCTACAGTATATTTCATTTCTTTCTTTGGCACATCATTTCTTAGAAGTCTCTGACCTGAGAGACAAGGTGAAACAATGATTTTGAGTCAGATTGGATTTAAATTTCACCTCTTACTTCCTTTGTGATTTTGATCACTTAATATTCCTGGAATTCTGTTTCCTTGTCTATAAAATGAAGAAATAATCTTGAAGGTCCCTTACCAATCTATGATTCTGGGAGTTTAATAAAATCTTCAAACCTCCAGAAGTAACTTTTTTTTTTGGTGGGTTCAGCATTGTCTGACATTTATTATTACTTTTTAAATAGTATTTTATTTTTTCAAATACATGCAAAGATAATTTTCAACATTTACCTTTGCAAAACCTTGTACACCAAATTTTTCTCTTTTTGCCCACCTTCCCCCTCCTCAACCAAGCAATCTGATATAGGTTAACTTTAAAATATGCAATTTCTTTTTATATTTTTCAAACATATTTTTTAATTGATAAAATTTATTTTTTCTTTATCATCACCTCTTCTTCCAGTGAAAAAAAAAACTAAAAACAAAATCTTTGTACAAAATATGCATAGTCAGGCAAAACAACTTCCTACTTTGATCATATTGAAAAAGATATATCTCATTCTGGATCTTTAGTCCTTTAACTCTCTGTCAAAACATGGGCAGTATGATTCAACATGAATCTGATTGGTCATTGCATTGGGCAGTGTTCTTAAGTTTTTTAAAGTTGTCAAAAGAATGTTTCCATTCAGGATATAAAAATTAAATCATTTTAGATCTGAAAAGAATCTTAAAGATTATTGACTTCCTCAATTCCTTCCTCCCTGAATCATTTTAGGCACTAACCCATTTAAAATCATATAGCGAGGTTATAGAAGAGCTCAGGTCTATTTCCCAGACATGCTACTGTGTCCTATTTTCTTTTTCTTTTTTAAATTTTATTTTATCTTCAATTACATATCAAGAAAATTTCTAGCATTCATTTTTACAAGATTTTGAGTTCCAAATTTGTTTTTCCTCTCTCCCCTCACCTCTTCCTAAAATGGTAGGCAATTTGAGATAGGTTATATATGCTATCATGTAGAACTTACTTCTATATTAGTCATAGTTGTGAAAGAAGAAACAGATCAAAAGGGAAAAAATGAAAAAGAATAAAGTAAGTTAAAAAAAGTATGTTTCATTACATGACATTTTCCTTTGTGAGTCTTTTGTAAATGTCTTGGATCATTGCGTTGCGAGAAGAGCTGAGTCATTCATAATTGATTATTGTTGCTAATATTATGTTCAATGTTTTCCTGGTCCTGCTTATTTAACTTTGCAACCATTTATATAAGTCTTTCCAGGTTTTTCTGAAATCTTTTTGTTCATCATTTCTTATTGCACAATAGTATTTCATTACATTCACATACCAATTTATTCAACCATTCCCCAATTAATGGGTATTCCCTCAATTTCCAAAATTTTGCTATCACTAAAAAGGCAGGTGTAAATATTTTTGCACACAAATGTCGTTCCTTCCTTTTTATGATATCTTTGGTATACAGATTAGTAATGTTTCGCTGGATGAAAAGATATTTTATGCAGTTTGGTTGCACTTTGAGCATAGTTCCAAATTGATCTTCAGAATGGTTGAATCAGTTCACAACTCCACCAATAATACATTAGTGTCCCAATTTTCTCATGTTCTCTCCAACATTTATCATTTTCCTTTTTCATCATATTAGCCAATCTGAAAGATGTGAGGTGGTATCTCAGAGTTGTTTTAATTTGCATTTCTCTTTGCCTATAGGTAGTATTGATTTCTTCATCTGAAAATTGTGGGTTCATAGCCTTTGACAATTTATCCTTTAAGAATGGATTATATTCTTATAAATTTGGCTCAGTTCTTTATATATTTGGGAAATGAGGCTTTTATCAGAGATACTTGCTGTAAAAATTACTTACCAGATTTCTGATTTCCTTCTAATCTTGATTACATTGATTTTGTTTGGGCAAAAGCTTTTTAATTTAATGTAATCAAAATGATGTATTTTAGATATCATAATACTCTCTATCTCTTGTTTGGTCATGAATCTATAATTTAATTTTTCCTTTAAGAATTTAGATGCTAGTGACGCAGTGGATAGAGCACCAGCCCTGAAGTCAGAAGGACCTGAGTTCAAATCTGACCTCAGACACTTAACACTTCTTAGCTGTGTGACCCTGGGCAAGTCACTTAACCCCAACTGTCTCAGCAAAAAAAAAAAAAAAATTGGATGCTGTACCACTTGGCATGTATAGATTTAGTATAGATATTACCTTAGTGTCTATGATATCTTTAAGCAAGATATAATTTCCTTCCTTATCTCTTAATTAGGCCCACTTTTGCTTTTGCTTTGACTAAGATCAGGATTGCTATCATTATTATTTTTACTTCAGCCAAAGCATAATGCATTCAGTTCTAAACTCTGTGTGTCTCTCTATTTCAAGTGTGTTTCTTGTAAATGACATATTGTAAGATTGTGTTTTTTGATTCATTCTGCTATCTGCTTCCATTTTATGGGAGAGTTTATCTCATTCATATTCACATTATGATTACTGTATATGTCCAACCTATTTTTCCTCCTATTTGTCCTCTTTCCCCTCTTATTTTTATTTTGGGGTCTCTTTCCTGAGGTGATTGGTGGATTCTTTCAATGCCCATTTTGCCCTCCAGTTCCAATATATCTGGGCAATTTTCCTTGATAATTTCTTGAAAGATCCTGTTCAGACCCTTCTTTTAAGTATGGCTTTCTAGTAGTCCAATGATTCTGACATTGTCTTTCCTGGGTCTATTTTCTAAGTCAGTTATTTTTTCCAATGAGATATTTATTTTACATTTTCTTTTATTTTTTCCCCATTCTTTTAAATTTGTTTGCTTGATTCTTGAAGTCTCATAGAATCATAAACCTTTCTTTGTCCAATTCTAACTTTTAAGTACTTATTTTCTCTAGTGGATTTTTGAATCTCCTTTTCCATTTGGTTAATTGTACTTTTAAAGCATCTTTTCCCAAGCTGTTGACTATTTTCCCACCATAATTCTCTTGCATCACTCTTATTTTCCACTAATTTTTCCTTTACTTATCTTTTATGATTTTTTTGAGTTCTTCTATGAGTTCTTTCTGGAATTGACACCACTTCCCATTCTTCTCTAAGGTTTTGACCATAGGTATTTTGATACAGTTGATCTCTTCTGAGTTTGTGTCTTCATCTTCCCTGTTACTATGATAGCTTTGTATGGTTATTCTTGTTGTGTTGTTTTTTGTTCATTTTTTCTGTTTTTTTTTTCCTTTTTAAAAAATTTTTGAGCTCTGTTCTTGGATAGAGTGTGCCAAAGGCTGCAATTCTTAGCTGTTTACCTATTGCTGTGCTGATATTGCCTCTGGGGGAACTGCATATTGACATTGCATTGAGGGAATAAGGTGGAGGGTGGCTGGCAGTATTGGAGTCTGTAGGGTTCTGATAGCTTACCTAGTGTGAGCCAGGATCTTAGTGCTGGTATGTGATCTGTGCTGAGGCTGATGGGATATTTCTGTGTTTCCTTGGAGTTACAGTGAAGCACTGGTGGTCTGGCTGCTGGAAATTTCCTGTTTGTCCAGAGCTGTACTGAAGCATGGAGAGGTTTTTGGAGTTGGAGTCTACCCAATTCTCTGGTGAGACTGAGGCACATGGGAGGTCTTGGTGTTGGTTTCTGTCTGCTTCATTGTAATGGGGCTCAGGATCTTTTTTTTTTTTTTTTTTTTTTTTTGCTAGTTTGCTAAGGTGGGGCTTGCTAAAGACTTGCTGGGACACTTCCTATCCTGGACTCATCATATTTTCTATAAATTACATATTTTGAAAAAAATAAGAAATATTTTTGATTTTGGACATTTAATTGTTAATAGTTAAAATTCTTTTACACAAAAAAATCCCTCTAATTCTCAGTATTTGTGTAGTATCTTCCTTTGGGAAAATCTAATGGTCTTTTAATGACACCAAACTTTTCCCAGAAATGAAAGACCATCTTTTAAATACAATATTCTTCTGGTTTTGTATGGCTATGAGTCATGGAACACAATCATCTCTGAATAATTGAAATAGAGGTTCATGCAAAGGGCACTGAAGAGGTATAGAGTGGGTGTGAGCAGACTGCAAGGAATTGTGAAGGAGAAGCAGAATGTATGTATAATCATCAAAAAAAAAAAAAGAGCAAAAAAGAAGGTATTAGATGGTTGTGTGGAATCCAGTGAATGGCCCATTTATTTTACTGATCTTTACTGTAGCAAGGGAAAATTGAGAAAGGTTCCAATCAACAGATTGTGTAGGGATAGATTTAGGGAACTATATGCATATGAATCACATAAGTTCTGCATTATATTTAGAAACTTAAAACATTCTACATATTAAAAATATCACAGATTCATTTGAGGGTATTCAAGAATATGCACAATAAAAGTTCTATAAAATAAAAACATCAAAGATATCACTTCTTTACCTTTTCTATTACCTTAAAAATCTCAGGAAATGTTGACACTTTTTGGGAATGAAAATCACACATATTGTTGATGGAAGGAAAGGGTTACCATCCAGATTTAGCTTTGTCCTGTCAGTAAGAAGGCAATTTAGAAACAGATGGGGATCATTGATGGAAGTGGTGGAGAGGGTGGAGAGGGGAAAGAAGAGAAAAAAGCCAACCAAATGAATGATGTTGGAACATCTGAAGCAAACCTGAATTTCATTAGGTTCCAGTTTCTGTCCTGAAATTTGAAAATATTAGTGCTCTACAGTTCCCTGGGGGGGTTAATACTTGGCTTTTTTACAGACTGGGGAGAGAATGGCAAGCAGCCCCATTCCATTGTCAATCCCAATGAGCTCCTGAAACACAAGCTTGTGAAATGTGCATGCCTGCCAAAAAGCTGATAACTCCAAGAAACTGATCTCATCAAGGCACTTGGGAAATAGTGTCTGTCCCAGGTTTGGGAAAATTTTTGTCATCTAATTGTTCAGAAATAGCTTAGTTTAGGTGAATAGTGACATTATTTTCATATATGTTCCTGCAAATTCTAATCTTCTTGTCTAAATCATAAAGATAATGATGGGTTCTAATACCTGGAAGGAAATTAATTGCTTGTTCTAATTTCCTCATTTTACAGAGAAATATAGACCCAGGAGAAATGAAATTAAATACCTTAAAGTTAAGATCACAAAATTATGTAGTGGTAAAATTAGGATTAAGATGGTGAAACAGTAGATAGAATATCTGGTCTGGAGTCAGGGAGACATGAGTTCAAATCTGAATTAGACCTTAGCTGTATAACCCTGGGAAAATCACTTAATCCTGTTTGCCTCAGTTTCCCTATATGTAAAATGATCCAGAGAAGGAAATGGCAAACCATTCAAGTATCTTTTCCAAGAAAACCCCAAAATAGGATTATGAAGAGGCCATGAGCTTTTAATGATACCATACAGTGGGAAGAAAATTGACTCTGGGATCAGATAAACCTTGGTCAAATCCTCCTTCTGACATTTATCATCTATGTGGCTTGGACAAATCACTTCTTTGTGGGCCTCATTCCTTATCTGTAAAAGACATCCTGGATAAGCGGGCCATGTAGATCTTCAGATAAAAGTTATGTGATATCAATTCAACAAATTTTTGCTGGAAATATGGCTAAGATGTTTCTTGCTTTGGGAATTGAAATTTTATAAGGTGTCACCTTTTTTAAGGTGAAAATATTCTTATTAATTGTCCTAATGAGAACTTTATAATTGAGTAAATATAAAGCTCATCAACTGGATCATCTCTTTTTACTTTTAATCCCATACTCCTCTGAGTATTCTTCCCAATCAATGATGAACCATCCTCATTCTCAATAAGCATTGATTAAACACAGCTAAGGCAGCATAGCACAGTAGGTATTAATGACCTTAGGGATGAAGACCTGGGTTCATAATCTATTTTAGACATATTCTGGTTATGTAAACCATTGAACATTTTAATGTTTTAGGCCAATTGGATCAAACTTAAATAGGAACAGATTCCCTATAGGCTGCATATTGACTTAGAAAATCATAAATTAACATCATTTATGTTATTATATTTTTATTTATTTTATTATATACTTCCCAATTATGCTTTAATCTGGTTTAGCTATAGAGAATTTGACATCTCTGCTCTAGGCAACTTTAGAAGGCTAAAGTTGTAGAAAAGGAGTCAATCTGAACTGGTGGAGACAATTTCCTCTCTCCTAAGAATTCTTTATAAAATGAAACCACAGATTCAAGAAACATCCCTACCTCTATGTCTTATGTGTAAGGTATTATGCTAGGTTAAAGCTGTTCAAAGATAGTGTGGCCTTGTGGGAAAAGCACTGGGCAGGGAGTTAAGAAATATGACTTTTTGTTCTTCATTTGAAACTGACTATCTCTCTCCACATATGGTATTCTAAAGTTTATAAAGCACTTTATATCCATTTTATCATTTGATCATCACCAAAACCAGATGAGATAATGTTACAGGTTTAATTATTTTCTCTCTCTCTCTCTCTCTCTCTCTCTCTCTCTTTTTTTTTTTTTTACAGATAAGGAGCTTGAGTCTAGAAGAGGTTAAATGACTAGTCCAACCAAGTGTGTGACCTTAAGTTCAAATTACTACCCTCAACTCTGCTGGGTAATTCCTGCTCACTTTTTTTTTTTTATAATTGTTGCAAAGAGACATTACCCTTCTGGGAAAAGAGATATTTTGTTATCCTCCAACAAATTGGAATTCTATTTTATTTTCCCAGCCTGTAGGTATTAACTTTAACCTTTCAGATTTGGCTATATTGTATTCTTTACTTTGTACACTTGTGAAATGATACTTGTTCCTTCTAAGTTATATTTTTGATCTGGAGTCTTTAAGAGAATTTTATAAACACATTATAATTTTTTTTTTTTTTCTTTTTTTTTTTTTTTTTTTTTTTTCTTTTTTTTTTTAATTTTTTTATTTAATAATTACATTATATTTACACTCATTTCTGTTCCGATTTTTTTTCCCCTCCCTCCCTCCACCCCCTCCCCTAGATGGCAAGCAGTCCTTTATATGTTGGATATGTTGCAGTATATCCTAGATACAATATATGTTTGCAGAACCGAACAGTTCTCTTGTTGCATAGGGAGAATTGGATTCAGAAGGTATAAATAATCCAGGAAGAGAAACAAAAATGCAGATAGTTCACATTCGTTTCCCAGTGTTCTTTCTTTGGGTGTAGCTGCTTTTGTCCGTCATTTATCAATTGAAACTCAGGTCTCTTTGTCAAAGAAATCCACTTCCATCAAAATATGTCCTCATACAATATCGTTGTCGAAGTGTATAATGATCTCCTGGTTCTGCTCATTTCACTTAGCATCAGTTCATGTAGGTCTCTCCAAGCCTCTCTGTATTCATCCTGCTGGTCATTTCTTACAGAACAATAATATTCCATAACATTCATATACCACAATTTACCCAGCCATTCTCCAATTGATGGGCATCCATTCATTTTCCAGTTTCTAGCCACTACAAACAGGGCTGCTACAAACATTTTGGCACATACAGGTCCCTTTCCCTTCTTTAGTATTTCTTTGGGATATAAGCCCAATAGAAACACTGCTGGATCAAAGGATATGCACATTTTGATAATTTTTTGGGCATAATTCCAGATTGCTCTCCAGAATGGTTGGATTCGTTCACAACTCCACCAACAATGCATTAGTGTCCCAGTTTTCCCGCATCCCCTCCAACATTCATCATTATTTTTTCCTGTCATCTTAGCCAATCTGACAGGTGTGTAGTGGTATCTCAGAGTTGTCTTAATTTGCATTTCTCTGATCAATAATGATTTGGAACACTCTTTCATATGAGTGGTAATAGTTTCAATCTCATCCTCTGAAAATTGTCTGTTCATATCCTTTGACCATTTATCAATTGGAGAATGGCTTGATTTCTTATAAATTTGAGTCAGTTCTCTATATATTTTGGAAATGAGGCCTTTATCAGAACCTTTAACTGTGAAAATGTTTTCCCAGTTTGTCGCTTCCCTTCTAATCTTGTTTGCATTAGTTTTATTTGTACAAAGGCTTTTTAATTTGATGTAATCGAAATTTTCTATTCTGTGATCAGTAATGGTCTCTAGTTCATCTTTGGTCACAAATTTCTTTCTCCTCCACAAGTCTGAGAGATAAACTATTCTATGTTCCTCTAATTTATTTATAGTCTCGTTCTTTATGCCTAGGTCATAGACCCATTTTGATCTTATCTTGGTATATGGTGTTAAGTGTGGGTCCATGCCTAATTTCTGCCATACTAATTTCCAATTATCCCAGCAGTTTTTATCAAATAATGAATTCTTTTCCCAGAAGTTAGGGGCTTTGGGTTTGTCAAACACTAGATTGCTATAGTTGACTATTCTGTCTTGTGAGCCTAGCCTTTTCCACTGATCCACTAATCTATTTCTTAGCCAATACCAAATGGTTTTGGTGACTGCTGCTTTATAATATAATTTTAGATCAGGTACAACTAGGCCACCTTCATTTGATTTTTTTTTCATTAATTCCCTTGAGATTCTCGACTTTTTATTGTTCCATATGAATTTTGTTGTTATTTTTTCTAGATCAATAAAATATTTTCTTGGAAGTCTGATTGGTATAGCACTAAATAAATAGATTAGTTTAGGGAGTATTGTCATCTTTATTATGTTCGCTCGGCCGATCCAAGAGCACTTAATATTTTTCCAATTATTTAAGTCTGACTTTATTTGTGTGGAGACTTTTTTATAATTTTGCTCATATAATTCCTGACTTTCCTTTGGTAGATAGATTCCCAAATATTTTATGGTATCAACAGTTATTCTGAATGGAATTTCTCTTTGTATCTCTTGCTGTTGGGTTTTGTTGGTGATGTATAAAAATGCTGAGGATTTATGGGGATTTATTTTGTAGCCAGCTACTTTGCTAAAATTATGAATTATTTCCAATAGCTTTTTGGTAGAATCTCTGGGGTTCTCTAGGTATACCATCATATCATCTGCAAAGAGTGATAGTTTGGTTTCCTCATTGCCTACTCTAATTCCTTTTATATCTTTCTCGACTCTTATTGCCGAGGCTAGTGTTTCTAATACGATATTAAATAATAATGGTGATAGTGGGCAACCTTGCTTCACTCCAGATCTTACTGGGAAAGGTTCCAGTTTTTCCCCATTGCATATGATGCTTACTGATGGTTTTAAATATATGCTCCTGACTATTTTAAGGAAAAGTCCATTTATTCCTATGCTCTCAAGTGTTTTTATTAGGAATGGATGTTGGATTTTATCAAATGCTTTTTCTGCATCTATTGAGATGATCATGTGGTTTTTGTTTGTTTGGTTATTGATATAGTCAATTATGTTAATAGTTTTCCTAATATTGAACCAGCCCTGCATTCCTGGTATAAATCCTACTTGGTCATAGTGTATTATCCTGGTGACAATTTTCTGTAATCTTTTTGCTAATATTTTATTTAAGATTTTAGCATCAATATTCATTAGGGAGATTGGTCTATAATTTTCTTTCTCTGTTTTCAGCCTACCTGGTTTAGGTATCAGTACCATATCTGTGTCATAAAAGGAGTTTGGTAGGACTCCTTCAATCCCTATTTTTTCAAATAGTTTATATAACATTGGAGTTAATTGTTCTTTAAATGTTTGGTAGAATTCACATGTAAATCCATCTGGTCCTGGGGATTTTTTCTTAGGGAGTTGATTGATAGTTTGTTCTATTTCTTTTTCTGAGATGGGACTGTTTAGGATATTTACTTCTTCCTCTGTTAGTTTGGGCAAGCTGTATTTTTGGAGGTATTTTTCTATTTCATTTAAGTTGTCGAATTTATTGGCATAAAGTTGGGCAAAGTAACTCCTAATTATTGCTCTAATTTCCTCTTCGTTAGTGGTGAGTTCTCCCTTTTCATTTTTAAGACTAACAATTTGATTTTCCTCTTTCCTTTTTTTAATCAGATTTACTAAGGGTTTGTCTATTTTGTTGGTTTTTTCATAGAACCAACTCTTAGTTTTATTAATCAATTCAATAGTTTTTTTACTTTCAATTTTATTGATCTCACCTTTTACTTTTAGAATTTCAAGTTTAGTGTTTGACTGGGGGTTTTTAATTTGTTCCTTTTCTAGCATTTTTAATTGCAAACCCAATTCATTGACCTTCTCTTTCTCTATTTTATACAAATAGGCCTCTAGAGATATGAAATTTCCCCTTATTACCGCTTTGGCTGCATCCCATACATTTTGGTATGATGTCTCATTATTATCGTTTTCTTGGGTGAAGTTATTAATTATGTCTATGATTTGCTGTTTTACCCAATCATTCTTTAGTATGAGATTATTTAGTTTCCAATTATTTTTTGGTCTACTTCCCCCTGCTTTTTTGTTGAATGTAATTTTCATTGCATCGTGGTCTGAAAAGGATGCATTTACTATTTCTGCCTTACTACATTTGAGTTTGAGGTTTTTATGTCCTAATATATGGTCAATTTTTGTATAGGTTCCATGAACTGCTGAAAAGAAAGTGTATTCCTTTCTGTCTCCATTACATTTTCTCCAGAGATCTATCATATCTAGCTTTTCTAGTATTCTGTTTACCTCTTTGACTTCTTTCTTATTTATTTTCTGGTTTGATTTATCTAATTCTGAGAGTGCAAGGTTAAGATCTCCCACTATTATAGTTTTACTGTCTATTTCTTCTTGCAGCTCTCTTAGTTTCTCTTTTAAGAATTTAGATGCTACCCCACTTGGTGCATATATGTTTAATATAGATAGTGCTTCATTATCCATGCTACCCTTTAGCAAGATATAGTGTCCTTCCTTATCTCTTTTAATTAGGTCAATTTTTGCTTTAGCTTGATCTGAGATCAGGATGGCTACCCCTGCTTTTTTGACTTCACCTGAAGCATAGTAGATTTTGCTCCAACCTTTTACCTTTAACCTGCATGTATCTCCCCGCTTCAGGTGTGTTTCCTGTAAACAACATATTGTAGGATTCTGGCTTTTAATCCATTCTGCTAACCGCTTTCTCTTTATGGGGGAGTTTACCCCGTTCACGTTTATGGTTAGAATGACCAATTCTGTATTACTTGCCATCTTGTTAACCCCGGTTTATGCTTTCCTCCCTTCTTTCCCCTTTCCCCCCCTTCCAAGTATTAAGCTTGTGAGCACCCCTTGCTTCTCACAGCCCTCCCTTTTTAGTATCCCTCCCCCCTCCTTAGAGTTCCTCCCCCTATCTTACCCCTTTCCCTCCCAGTTCCCGTATTCCCTTCCCCTTAGCTTATTCCTTCCCTTTCCACTTTTCCCTTCTCACTTTTCAATGAGATGGGAGAAGTTTCACCATAGATTGAATATGTCTTAAGATTTTTCACTTAAAGCCAATTCTGAAGGCAGTAAGATACCCACTATATTCATCCCCCTCCATTCTTTCTCTCAGATATAATAGGTTTCCTATGCCTCTTCATGAGATGTACTACCCCCACTTTACCCTTTTTCTGGTACAATGTCCTTTCCACATCAATTTCTAGAACAAGGTATACATGTATTCTTTATACATCTATATAGTCAAAATATAGTTCCCAAGATTAATCTTTACCTTTTTAGATTTCTCTTGAGTTCTATATTTGTAGATCAAACTTTTTGTTAAGTTCTGGTTTTTTCATCAGAAATAGATGAAATTCGCTTACTTCGTTGAATGTCCATCTTCTTCCCTGGAAAAAGATGCTCATTCTCGCTGGGTAAGTTATTTTTGGTTGCATACCAAGTTCCTTAGCTTTTCGGAATATCATATTCCAGGCCCTTCGATCTTTTAATGTGGATGCTGCCAGATCCTGGGTGATCCTTATTGTGGCTCCTTGATACTTGAATTGGGTTTTTCTAGCCGCTTGCAATATTTTTTCTTTCACCTGAGGGTTCTGGCATTTGGCCACTATATTCCTTGGTGTTTTGATTTTAGGATCCCTTTCAGTGGGTGATCGATGAATCCTTTCAATGTTTATTTTTTCCTCTGTTCCTATGACTTCTGGGCAGTTCTCTTTGATAATTTCCTGGAAGACAGTGTCCAGGCTTTTTTTTTCATCATGTTTTTCTGGGAGTCCAATGATTCTCAGATTGTCTCTCCTGGATCTGTTTTCCAGGTCTGTTGTCTTCCCCAGAAGGTATTTCACATTTTTCTCCATTGTTTGATTTTTTTGGATTTGCTTGACTGATTCTTCTTGTCTCCTCGAGTCATTCAATTCCACTTGTTCAATTCTGATTTTCAGTGAAGTATTCTCTTCACTCACTTTTTTAAAATCTTTCTCTAATTGTCCAATTGAGTTCTTTTGTTCTGTGGAATTTTTTTCCATTTCGCCAATTTTGTTTTTTAGAGAGCTGTTTTCTGTTTCCAGTTCACTAATCCTATTTTTCAAGGATTTTACTTCTTTATCCACTCTCTCTTTAACTTTCTCCAGACTCTTTTCCCATTTTTCTTCTAGCTCCCTTGTGAGAGCCTTTTTAATCACTTCTATGAGGTTCATCTGTGCTGAGGAACAGCCGATCTCCTCCTTTGGGGAATCACCTGGGGACTGCCTGTTTTTAGTCTCCTCAGGATTTAGAGTCTGCTCTCTATCTGTATAGAAGCTGTCAAGGGTTAAAGTCCTCTTCAGCTTCTTGCTCATTCTGTCTATTAATCAGAGATAAACTACCAAAGAAAAACAGAAAAAAAACTGGAGTCTTTCTTTGGGGGAGGGGGCTGGGTGTGTTATCGAGCTTCCTCTACAGACTGCAGGGGGCAGCAGTGAGGCACTAGCAGGACTGTGCTGCGCCTGCGCTCTGAGATCCCAGAGCGTGCTGAGTCACTGAGGGGGGGAAGGGGGGGGGGGCAGGTCCTGAGAGACTTCAGCTGTTTGCGGTTGTATTCTTCAGCCCCGGTGTTTTTAGCTTTTCTGCTGGGCTGTTGACTTGCTGCCGGAGGAAATTATCCAAACCTGTAGCGAAGCTCTCCCCGCAGAAACGGCTACGATCACTCTCCACCCCCTCTCCAGTCTGCTCCCGTGCTCTCACTGCCGCTGCCCTCAGCCTGCGCCCGATCTAAAACCGCCCCAGCCCTCCAGTAAAGACAGACCTTTCTTGGCGGATCTCAAGGATGGCTTCTCTTGGTAACTATTTATGGGTCTTTTTCAGTCAAGCATTGATTCAGAGGCTTGTAATGAAGTGGATAGTGAGAGAAAGCGCGGAGCTTATGCAACTGTGAGCCTCCTCTCCGCCATCTTAACCGGAAGTCCCTAATTTTTTTTTCAAAAGAGGCTTTTGTGTACAATGCCAAATCAGTTCAAGATGGGTGTTTTATTATGATTTGGCTCATCTAGATGTAGGTTTAACTTTGGAAATAGATTTTTTTTGTTTCAAATTTCCTCGAAGAAGTATCAGAGATGCAGTCTGTATTTGTATTGAACAACTGGACTCTGCCTTTCTTTTCTTTGATATAGGCGATTTTGAAAAATGTAGTACCTGAGGTCCCATGGACCTTCAGAGAGCTGTATTAGAGTTTGGATACTTTGTGTGTCACAATTCTCTCTAAACCATATCTCAAAAAAAAACTTAGCCATTTATTTATTTTAACTTGTCTGTCAGAAAATACAGTAAAAAAAAACCATATTGATAAATGCAACAAAAGAATATTTCCCCATAAAGTCACTTACTCTCTGAAAATATTCACACACTCAGTGGGAAAAATGAACACATGCAGGTCAATCAATAGAGAACATATGTACTGTGGTAATGTGTGGTCAGGGTACAAATGTGGAGGGATGGACATGCATGGAGGGGCATATACACTTTTGATGATGCAGAATTGTCAATATTTTCTGGTAATGTCTTCAAACTTCTTTTTGCCAGGCTTGTCCCATGATAAATATTGTAGTATCTTTGTGGCTCCTTGTTGAACATCCACTTCAAGGCTTTCCAGGTTTTTCTGAACTCACCCCCTTCATAATTTCTTATAGAATGATAGTATTCTATCACATTCTTATATCATAACTTATTCAGTACTTCTCCAAATGATAGGCATCCCCTCAGATTCCAATTCTTTGCTCCTATAAAATAACTAAATTTTTCCCATTTATAAATTCTTTTTCAATCTATTTGAGCTCTTTGGGGTACAGACTTAGGCAGTGTATAGGTGGGTCAAAAGGTATGCACAGTTTAATAGTTTTTTGAGTGTAGTTCCACATTTCTTTCCAGAATGATTGGACCAATGAAAAATTTCATTATCAGTGCATTAGAGTACACATTTTCTCAGAATTCTGCTAATATTTCTTATTTTTCTTTTTTAGTAAATCTTGTTGATCTTATGGTATCTCAGAGTTGTTCTAATTTTCTTTTCTCTACTTGTTAATGATGTAGAGCATTTACAAATATGGTTTGTGATAGTTTAGATTTCTTCTTCTGAAAAGTTCCTATTTATATTTTTTTGACCATTTATCAATTGGGGAATGGCTCTTATTTTGAAATTTTGGCTTAGTTCTCTTTATCTTAGAAATAAGGCATTTATCCAAGAAATTTTCTATAAAGATTCTACTTCCATCTCCCTCCTATAGCTTTCTTCATTTTAGATATAGTTTATGCAAAACTTTAACATTTTAAAATAAAACAATTCTCCATTTTGCTTCCTGCATCTCTCTCTCTCTTTCTTTTTTTGGTCATAAACACTTTCCTGAGTCATAGTTCTAATAGGAAATTTCATTCTCACTTTTCTAATTTGCTTATGATGTCACCCTTTATGCTAAATCATGTACTCATTTGAAGCTTATCTTGGTAGTTTTTGCTAGAAAATTTCTACTTTCAGATTTTCCAAACAGTTTTTGTTAAATAGTGAGTTCTTTCCCCAATAGCTCAGCTCTTTGTTCTATCAAATATTAGGCTCCAGTGTTCATTTTCCATATGTTATATACCTCATTTGTTCCACA
Organism: Antechinus flavipes; assembly: GCF_016432865.1. Lineage (NCBI taxonomy): Eukaryota > Metazoa > Chordata > Mammalia > Dasyuromorphia > Dasyuridae > Antechinus > Antechinus flavipes. Next base: position 242,143,456 of record NC_067401.1, read on the forward strand.
GATAAACTTTTTTATTTCTTATCTAATACCGAATTGTACAGCTGTGTATAGTACAGCTTTATCGTATAGTTTGAAATCTTATACTATTAGAACCCCTTCTTTCCCTTTTTTTTATCCTTTCCCATGATTTTCCTTTTTTCTTCTATATGAATTTTGCTATTTTTCCTTAGCTTTATCAAGTAATCCTTTAGTAATTTGATTGGTACAGCACTGATTTGATTGATTGATTGATTTGGTGTATCTATAAGTCATAAAGATTTTTTAATTATTTAGATTTATTTTTTTTGTGAGTGAAGTATTGAATAATTGTATAGACTCTAAAGTATTTTATAATCTTCTCACAGTTATTTTATTTTATTTTTGAGGCACTTGGGAAAAACTGCCCATGGTCACACAGCTAAGCAGTGTTACTTTTATGGGGTCAGCTTTGAACTCAGTCCTTCCTCCTGACTTCCTGAATTCAGGAATGGTGCTCTATGCACTGTTCTATCTAGCTGTCCCTCTTCATAATCATTTTAAATGTGATTTTTCTTTCTATTTCTGCTGTCTAGACTTTGCTGGTAATATTTAGAAATTCTGATGATTTGCATGGGTTTATTATATATATTTTATTATATATTACATTTAACTATATCTGTATCTATTTCTCTGTATCTACAGTTCATTAAGTAAACTATGATATCACCTTTACAAATAATAGTTTTGTTTTCTTTTTGCCTTTATTCTTTAAATTTTATTTTCTTGTCTTATTGTTATAGCCAACATTTCTAGTACAGTATCGAATATTAATGGTTATAAAAGACATTCTTGTTTCACTTCTGATCTTCTTGGAAAGGTTTCTAACTTGTCCCCATTAAATATAATGCTGGCTCTTGGCTTAGATAAATACTACTTAATAGGTTTTTTTTATAGCTCCATTTATTTCTATTTCTTTTTTTTTTTTTTAAACATGAGTAAGTGATATATTTTGCCAAAAGCTTTGTCTGTATCTATTTAAATTATCATTTTTTGGCTATTAATGTGGTCAATTATGTTTCTAGTTTTCCCAATATTGAACCAGCTCTGTACTGCTGGTATAAAAATAGCTTCATCATATTGTCTGATCTTTGTGATATGTTCCTGTAATCTCCTAGATAAAATTGATAAAATTATATTTCCATTAATATTCATTAAGGAAATTGGTCCACAGTTTTCTTTCTTTTGATTCTTTGTGGTTTAGATTTCAAGGCCCTATTTCTGTCATAGAAGAAATTTGGTAGAGCTTATTTACTTATTTTTTCCTCAAATAGCTGAAACAATATTGAACTTAATTGTTCTTTAAATATCTGGTAGCATTTGCTTGTAAATTCATCTAGTCTCAGGATTTTTCCTTTAAAAATTCATTTATGGTTTCTTCGAATTTTTTTCTTAAGTAAAGTTATTTAATTTATTTTATGTTTTGTTAATTGAAACAATTTATATTTCTTTAAATATTCATCCATTTCATATAGATTGTCAGTTTTATTGGCAAATAGTTGGGTAAAAAATCCTACTAAAATTGCTTTTTAATTTAATTTAATTTCTTTTTATTTTTTCTTAATTGGCTGTGAATTTGCCTTTTTTATTTTTGATACTAGCAGAAGGTTTTCTTTCTTTTAAAAATAAAATTAGTTAATGGTTTATCTATTATATTGTTAATTTTTTTCTAAAAAAACAATAAAAAAAACTAAAAAAATTATCCTGGCTCCTAGTTTTTTAGTTCAATAGATTAAAAAAAATCTTTTGATTTTGTTAATCTCTCCTTTAATCTCTAGGATTTTTATTTTCTTATTTAATTAGGGGGTTATGATTTGATTTGCTTTTTTTATTGCATGTCCAATTCATTATTTTGTTTATTTTCTTTTGTTTATTAAGGAAAGAGTTCAGAGATAGAAATTTTTGCTTAAGTACTTATTTGATTTTATTCCACAATTATTTGCATATAGTTTCATTGATGCCATCACTTTATTTTTTAAAAATTGTTTTAGTTTTTTTGAGTTATACATGCACATACAAATTTTAAAATATACATTTCTTTATGAATCATATTGGGAGAGAAAAATCAGAACAAAAGGGAAAAATCACTAGATATGTATATTAAAAAAAAAACCCAGAAAACAAAAAGGAAAGATGAACACAGCTTGTGTTAAAATTTGTATGTGCATATATAACTCAAAAAAACTAAAACAATTAAAAAAAATAAAGTGATGGCATCAATGAAACTATATGCAAATAATTGTGGAATAAAATCAAATAACATTCAACTTCCATCGCTCTCTTTCTGGTTGTAGATAGCATTTTCTATCCAAAGTTTATTAAGATTACCTTGGATCACTGAACCACCGAGAAGAATCAAGTCTTTCATAGTTGATCAATATACAATCTTGCTGTTACTGTATTCAGTATATTCCTGGTTCTGCTTGTTTCACTCAGCATCAGTTTATGTAAATCTTTCCAATTCTTTCTAAAATCAGTCTGCTCATCATTTCTTTCAGAATAATAATGTAATGGGATACATTCATATACCATAACTTATTTAACCATTCTCCAACTGAGAGGCATCCACTCAATTTCCAGTTCCTTCCCACTACAAAAAAGTGCTGCTACAAACATTTTTGCACATTTGGGCCCTTTCTCCTTCTTTATGATTTCCTTGGGATACAGACCTAATAGTGGTACTGTTGGATCAAAGAATACTCACAGTTTTATAATCCTTTGGGCACAGTTCCAAATTGCTCTCCAGAGTGGTTGCATCATTTCACAACTCCACGAACAATGCATTAGTTTTCTCGCATTCCCTCCAAAATTTATCATTATCTTTTTCTGTTATCTTAGCCAATCTGAGAAGTGTGAGGTGGTATCTTAAACATGTGTTAATTTGTGTTTTTCTAATCAATAGTAATTTAGAGCATTTTTTCATATGATTATAGACAGCTTTAATTTCATCATCTGAAAATTGTCCATTTCATAATATTCTCTAGTCCTTCTTTGATCATAAATTCCTCCTTTCTCCAAAAATCTGATAGACAAACTATCCTTTGGTCTCCTAATTTGCTTATTTCATCACTCTTTACTTCCAAATCATATGCTCATTTTGACCTTATTTTGGTATGGAATGTGAGATGTAGATCTAAGCCAAGTTTCTGACATACTGTTTTCTAGTTTTCCCAGAAAATTTTGTGAAATAGTGAGTTCTTATCCTAGAAGCTGAAGTTTGGGAGTTTATCAAACACTAGATTATTTTAGTTATTGATTATTGTGTCATGTGTATCTAATCTATTCCAATGAGCCAACACTCTATTTCTTAGCCAGTGCTAAAAGTTTTTTTTTTTTTGACTGCTGCTTTATAATACAGTTTTTGGTGTTGTACAGCAAGGTCACCATCACACACACACACACACACACACACGCACACACACACACATTACATTAATTCCCTTGATATTGTTGCTTTTTTGTTCTTTTAGATGAATTTTGTTATTTTTTATAGCACTATAAAATAATATTTTTGGCTGTTTAATTGGTATGACATTGAACAAATAGACCAAGTTAGGAAGAATTATCATTTTTATTATATTAACTTGGCCCACCCATCCATGAGCAATTGATATTGTTCCAATGTTGCCATCACTTTAAATTAAATTATTGTTTCTATATTTTAAGAGATTAAGTAATTTAGTTTCTAATTAATTTTTAATCTCAGTCTAAAAAGCTCTTTCCTGAATATAATTTTAATGCATTGTGATTAGTAAAATATATATCTAATATTTCTGTTTTTCTACATTTCTTTATGGGGTTTTTTAATACTCCAAGATATGATCAATTTTTGTAAAGGTACAAAAGCTAAAAAAGTAGGTAAACTGTTTTCTATTCCCATTTAATATTCTTTAGAGATCTATAATATTTAAGCTTCCTAAAATTCTATTTAAGTCTTTTACTTCTTTCTAGTTTATTTTTTGTTCATATTTATCTAGATCCGAAAGGGGTAAATTTAAATATCGCATTAGTATAATTTTACTGTCAAAACATGTAGTATGATTCATTTAACTTTTGCCTTAAAAACTTAAATGCCATGCCATTTGGTGCATATGTATGTGTATTTATATGTATTTAGTATTTTTATTACATTATTGTTTATATATAATAATATTATAATATTACATCATTGTTGTAATATTATAGTATATAATATTAATATGTAATTAGTCTTGATATTAATTTATTGTTTAAGTTACTTTCTAGAAAACTAGTTTCTCTGTCTCTTAATTAGATATATATATATATTTTAAACTTTGTATAAGATCACAGTTACTAACCCTACTTTTTTTTCTTTCAGCTAAAGCACAATATATTCTGGCTAAGTCCTTGTTTTGATTTCCTTTATATAATTCTTGTTTCAAGTGTTTTTTGTCTAAAACATATTGTTGGATTTTGAATTCTGATCTATCACTTTGAAATATGTGAATTCATTCTTTTCATAGTCACAATTGTTAATGTTAACTATGTGTTTCCTTCTATCCTATTCTTCTCTCTCTCTTTCTCTCCTCTTTGAGCGTTTTTTCCCTAATGTTTCTGCTAATATACCTCTTTTATTCTTCTCTTATTCAATGCTTATGTCACTGAATACTATAAAAGAGGCTCAAATATGTGGGGCATACATTGATATAGTTATTTAGTATCTACTTCATTTTGAATGAATAAACTGTAGTAAAATACATCTCTGACTCATGCTGGTTTATTGACAATGACTAATTGATAAATTCACCTAACAATTATAGTAACCACAAAAAGAATGACTAACTCAGACCTTCTAAGATTCCAGTTTCTAAAAAATTTCCAGTGTGTACTTGGTGAATTAACAAATTCATAGACTTTTAAAGAAGGTGAAGTGGGAAGGCTGACAATGTGGCAATTGAACACCTTTGTTCTCTAAATGGAGAGGTATACAGACAGAAGTTTTGCATTTTGTGTGTTTTTGTTCTATATTCTCTGTCATTCATAATTATATATATATATATATAGGTTACCTTTCCTGCTGAAATTCCTGATAGTGTTGTAAATCTGACATCAATTTTAGTCCATCCCTAAGAAATCAGTGATCAACTTTCATTAGGGATATAAAGCTAACATAAGTTTCAAATAGTCAGTGGTCAATCTTTATTACTTAGGTATAAAAGCCGACAAAATCTCAACCCATATCTGAGTCACTGGTGATCATTATGGGATCTTATTGAACAAAAATCCCAAGAAGAGCTTGTCTAAATGTAGTCTCTGTCACTCTAAATGGACAATCCATGCCTTTTCTATTAAAGGGAGGATCAATTCTTGAAACAACTAAAGTATTGGCTTGGGCAAACCCAATTTGTCAGCAAACAAACAAACAAATTGGTAAAATCCAGTTGATCTCAGGAAAAATCAAAAGCTTATCAGCAAAAGGAAAAAAGAATGAAAAGAATGAGAACTTTTCTGCCAAATTTTAGAGCTTTCAAAAGATATAATCTCATCTCTATCTTCCAAGTTTTGGCTTGGAGATTCAGAGAGAGATTCAGAGTTTTCAGAAAGAGAAATACATAAGAAGGAAGAAATCCTTTCCCTATCCGGAAAACATAGCATTGTTTACTAATTAGAAACTAAAATTGTAACTAAAATATAATTTGTTCAAATTGCAATAGATTCTCTCTCTCTATATTATTATTATATTATAATAAAATATGATTTATTTAAAAAATAAATCCCAAAATACCTCAGGCAGTTTTGGGAGTTGAAGTTTCCTTAGATTTTTAAAAGTATAAATTTTGTAAATTTTTCATATAAATAGCACATTTTATATCACTTTCTCTACTTTGTGCAAAAGTTTTTTTTAGTGTAGAAGGAGAAGGTAATTTTATTCAGTCCTTATGCTCAGTTCTTAAATTGAACTGAAAATAGTTCTGTTTAAGGAAACATGGAGAAAAAAAAGCAAGTAGTTTTACAGTCTGAAATTTTGAAGTCTTTTGGGTGGCTTAAAAACCGCATAAGGAAACTAAATTTGTTTTTTCTCCAGTTTAAAAAACAGACAGCTTGTCTACATTAAAAAGCAAAAGATTTGTAAATAAAAATTTTATTTTAGGAGAATTTTTCACTTCATCACTAAGTTCTTCTATAAATAATTTAGTAGAACCTTCTTACTTTGACAAATTAGAAACAAAATCATTTAAAAGGAATTGAAAGAGTATGCATTTGCAAGTCATTAAGAAATCAAAGTGGGTAAGCTCTATTGACAAAATAAATTTATCTGTAAACTTTGAAGTTTTGTAACCAATGGGCATTGTATGAGAAAACTTGTACAATTTACAAAGGTGTGATTTCAGTGGAATAGAGAAAAATTAGTTCTATAGATAGATTGAGATATGATTGTAAATAAAAATGTAAATAATTGGGAAAATAATGGAACAAAGTAAAGGAAATAGAGTATGAAATAAGAGGTACAATTCTGAAGTTCGCAGGGCCTTAACTAGTCTCTACAGGAAAAAGGAGAAAGAAAGGTTAAGGAAGGAAGTTTTACATTTCCTTGAAACATGAAGAACACAGGAAGATGTTCATGTTTGTAAAACTGTGAACTTTATTTGGAAAAAAAAATTTTTTTTAGAAAATTAAAGAAAGTTGGAGATCTTTTTCACTGACACAGAGTGAGGTGAAGCTCAATTAGAAAGAAGTCTAAAGTAAAACTTTGGTTTTCTTGAGGACAGGAATATGGAATTGATGAATTTTTAAAAATGCCAAAATGCACATATGATTGATATCATATGTGTAAGATAATTCAGAAATGTTCTAATCTGAGTTGATAAAAGTTAATGGTAATGAATATTTTTTCATGATACTGTTAATTTGAAAAATGGTACCCAGAGTATAATGCATTTATCATTAGAATAGCTCTTCTTCTGATCTGAATGTCATAAAATTATGAATCTGAGCTATCATTTATAAGTAATTTTTACTATTTTTTTTATAAAAAAACTTAAATAGTTGAGTATGTTTTTCTTCAAGATGAATAATAATTCCAATTATTTAGCAGTTGGGAAAAGTGCAAAAAATTTAAAATTATCATCATTGTTGAAGTTCTTTGAGAACTTGCCAAGTCAAAAAAATCTTGTCAGCTCTCTGAAAAAAAGGACAAGCAAGGACATGCAAGAATGCATGCAACTAATAAGAGCTTTGTAAATTCTAAGGCAATTAATTGGCTTACTGAGGAATTTAAGATCCCTTCTACCAATACAAATACTCACAGCCAAAGTAGAGGTTGGCTAACAAGTTTGCTTATAGCATAGATTTAATTTGTATGATGAATTATCTGCCTATTGATTATAAAATTATGAATTTGTACCTGGAATACTATATTTTGAAGTTACAGCTATGAACCTACCATAGATAACTTTCATATCATTTGGAACATCAGGCATAAGAAAATTTTGTTTTTGGTTTTATGGGTTAATGTGCAGTATTAGATATTCAAGCTAACAGAAGCTAATGTCTTTTTGAAATCTGAGTGAACTGCATATATACTCTAGAATGTTATTTTTTTTTAATTGTAAAGATTGATTTTTAAATAAGGATGTGCTTAAGCTAGCAAAGAAAAATGTTAAATGAATTCTTTTTGCAATGATTTGTCTGTACTTAGCAAGTACTAAAGATACAGTTTTCTTCTGAGATAGGAAACCAATTTTCTTCCTTTAGATTGAAAAGAGCTATTTAAACACCTGGATGGACACTTGTTGAAAATAAACAACCAATAATCATTATTATTTTTTTATTATGGAATTTATATAATACTTTATTATTTTTAAATTTAATATTTTATTTCCCCCAGTTACAAGTAAACACAATTTTTAACATTTGTTTTGAAAACTTTGAGTTTCAGATTCTTACCCTCCTTTCTTCCCCACTCTATCCCTATTCAGAATGCAAGCAATTCAAATATATTATATATGTGTAGTCATCAAAGCATTTCCATAATAATCAGATCCAAAACCCCAACCTTCAAGAAAAATAAAGAAAGTAAAAAAAAAGTATGCTTCAATCTGCATTTAGTCACCACTAGATTTTTCTCTGGCTATGGACACCATTTTTCATAAAGCCTTCAGAGATATCTTGGCTCATTGTATTGCTTAGAATAATTATGTCATTCATAGCTGATCATCTTTCAATATTGTTACTTTGTACACAGTACATTTCCCTTTGCATTAAATCTTTCCAGGTTTTTCTGACAGCATCCTGTTCATCATTTCTTGTAGCACAATAATATTCTATCATAATCACATACCACAGTTTTTTCAGCCATTTCCCAATTGATGGGAATTCCCTCAATTTCTAATTCTTTGCCTCCAGAAAAGAGCTGCTATAAGTATTTTTGTATGATATAGGTTCTTTTATTTCTTGATTTTTATTTCTTTGGGGAATATAGACCTAAAAGTAGTATTGTTAGGTCAAAGAGCATGGATGATTTTATAGCCCTCTGGATTTAGAATAACTAGTAATCTTTGGGGCAGCTAAGTGGCACAGTGGATAGACAATGATTATTTTGAGACACTTTCTCATATGACACTAGAGAAGCAAGTAAAAGGATAAAGCTTTTGCTTCTCCAATGATTCCAGAGTGTTGTTCTGGATAGAGATAATGACAAGGTGTTCCTAGTACCTATGAGGATTTTCCAAAGGTGGTGAATTTTTCAAAAGGGGGAAACATTTAACAAGGCACCTATGACATAGTTTCTCCCCATATTAAAAAGCTAAGAAAACTGCTTCTGTTTTGAAAGTTGTGGTATATGGAATGAAAGTATCTTGGAGAGACTTCAGAGAATACCTGATCATTTTATATTTGGTTCCAGTCTGTTAACCATGTGTTTAGGAGGAAACCATTTTTGATTTGCTGTAGAGTCAGAACCAGGAACTTCTAAAAAGGCTGATTCAACTTTGGTCTACTTCTCTTTATCTCAGTGCTCTTGGGGTAATCTTGAGAGACTGTTTGAGAGATATTGCTATAAGGGGAGAAAACATAGAGTTATCTAGGTAGCTGGTGGTATAGTTGAAGGAGTGCTGGGCCTGAAATCAGGAAACCCTAAATTCAAATTGGACACATACATCACTCATTTTAGTAGATGGCTTGAGCTTGGCTAGAGCCAAGTGAACTACTTTTTAGATTGAGTAGCTTAAGCCCAAGGTGTATTCTTTTGCTCATAGTAAGGCCAGAACCCATTTCCCAGTGCTGGGAGAGAGTTTCATGAATGACTACTTAGAGTTGGAAAAGATGAAGGAGCCAAATCTAATATCCAGGTCCTTGGCCCAGGTTGAGCACTACTCCATCATTTTAAGTATTAGAATATACATGTATGCATTTGTTTAAGTGAAGGATTAGTTGATTTAAATGATACAGGTTAGATATGAGAGGACATTCCACTTAGATCTGTATTTTTTTTTTTTTTTTGATAGGCAGGATCCTTTGTTCCTATTTTAATACCTGGCTAGGATTCATAAAATTGTCAAGGCTGGAAGGGACCTTGAATAGGTCATCTGCTCTAATCCCTGGCTTTCCTGCTGGACTTTAATATCTCTGGACTTTTTCCAGTCTGGACTATCTCCAGTTTCTGGTCAAGGCTGTTGAATTCTAGTTATTTGGATTCTGTAGTTGATTTGAGCTGATTTTACCCCCTGCTCAAGCTATTTAGTTACAAATCTCCTCCCCCTTTCCCTCCACTACTTACATATAGTTTAATATTAATTTCTGTTCTTATTCTAGTCTCAGAATCGACACATTAGTAAGAATAGCTGTAACCAAAGAATGTTGCAGTGATGGCAGCAGAGTCCAAAGCCAAATCTTGCTGAGTAGCTGACCTAAAGTCTAATGGCTTTCATAATGGTAGGTAAGTTGAGAGGCAGTATGGGGCTAGGCAAGAAAATGTCAGATTCCTTATTGTCCCTTCTGATTTAGCCAGACAACTCCTTCCCACTTCCCACCTTTTCCCAGGAGGAAGGTATTTGGACAATTTATTAATGAGAATAGTTTCTTTTTTATTTTTTCATATAATTGATGAATCACTTCATTTGTGGGAACTTCTCTTTTTTTCAGAGGTTGTTAGGTTTTTTTCCCTAAATTATACATACCAAAGAGATCCCAATTGATAAATTCTGGGAAATAATCTGATTAGTCTCTTCTTAAGAATCACATCTTTAGGCAATGTTTGTAATGTGTAAACTGTGTTCTTACCTTAAAAGACCTATGATTTTATTGGTTGTGGTTACTCTCTCCAGTGATCCAGAACACACTATCTTCATGACATAGTGTATGGTCTTTGAGAATTGCCATGACCAAAAAAATCACCCCTGGTGTGAATGCTAATGTGACCCTACATGACCACATGAGAGGAAAATTTGGTGCAAGAACTTTGAATAGCTGAGATAGTCTTTTTTTCTTTGTTTGTTTTAGGAAGGACACAGTGGTTTCATACTTTCTTGAAATCGAACCCACACAGATGGCAGCAGACTTTAAAAAGGAGGCATAGGAGAATCTGACTCCTCATTATGTTCCTGACTTTCACTTGCCTCCCTGTAAATGTAGGAGAAGTTTTCCTTAGGAGAGGTTGGGGCCTCTCTCTCTTAGTTAAGATGTGATCTCTTACTTAAAGAACTCAATCATATATTTTCTGTAGATTCTGATCTGTAGAACTCAAAATTCCTTTTGCTATTAGCTTGGATAAATAGATCTTTCATCTAACTTCAATTATGAGAAGGTATAAGTCAAAGGGTTACCTTTCCTTTTTATGAATAAAGACTAGGAAAGTGAGTGGCTTTTGAACCTACAAATCATATCCCTAGACTAAAAATCCATCAGTTATTGTTTACTTTTGCAGTTTGATATGTCTTAAGGCTCTCTATAAATGAGTTGTTTTTACCTGCATTATAACATAGCCCACTTCATTATCCACTGTGCCACCTAACTGCCAACTTCTATTTTTACTTGTATACCATTGGTTCCCTTATTGAGAAGAATAATCCTTAGCTTCCTTTTTCTACTGAACAATATGTTTATTTTGATACAAATCTTATCAAAAGAAATATTTGTAAGTATAGACAGTAGTTTGGGTTTAGAGAAATTAAGACCCAAAGATAATTCAAGCCAATATGATGACAGAAACTGATGGTGAAATAAACCTGTGGTGATTATTGTCCCTGATGGAGGAATTTTTCAGCAGTTAATGAAGAAACACATGCTTTTAAGTTGATGCCGTTTTCAATAAAGAAGGAGATGGGGATAAGGATGCATTTCAAAATGGCCATATCCAAAATGGGAACAACATTTTAGTGCTCTTTTCTTTTGTGACACACATTGAGGTAGGGAACCTACCTCAAATCTGTAAGCATACCAGATTTATGGGGAGAATACTCCATTGTGAATTTTCTTACCATGTTATTTAATCATATATTTTTGCTTTGGACTAATTGTATTTCCTGTCTGATTAGGGTAAAAGTAATCACATTGATGGCAGCCATGGACTAAAATTTTGAGTGTGTATGGATACTTTGAACTTGGGATAGCTATTCTTAATTCTCCATGTCTGACACAGGGATATCCTTGGTGTTACATTTTGCTTGAGGGAAGGTTTCTCTGAGGGAGGACTATTTCATGAAATGACTGTGATGGTAAAAAGAAACAAACAAAATCAAATTAAATAAAAAAAAAGGAGGGGTGTGGGGCCTGTAGCTAATGACCATCAATGAATTGCTTTGACATGTGGTTTTTCTTTTTTCAAGGTCATTTCAAAGACGAGTCTCTCAATGTATCTGTTTAGGGAAGATAAAAACTGAAACTGTAAATTTGATTCTAGAGGACAAAGAGTTGGATCCCTGAACTAGAAGAACTCCATCTCTTTAGCATAAAGACAAACTTAAGTTATTACTAGTAATTTTGACTTAATTGATTTGGTTGAAGAAAGAACACATGGACCATGAGAGGCAAAAATCCATAAAGAAAAAGTTTTGCTTTAGAGATAGCTGGATGGAATAATGGACATAGTGCTGGTCCTAATTTCCAATTTAATTCAGACATTAAATGATTCCAGTCATTTAACTGGCCTGTCTCAGTTTCTTCATCTGTAAATTATGGATAATAAGAATACTTAATCAAGATTATTGTAAAGATCAGATGAACTATTATTTATAAAGCATTTTTTCCCCTAAACTTAGTAGGTTATATAAATGCTAACTATCACCATTGTCATTGTCATTGTTTTTTTTTTTTTTTAATTTAATTTTATTTAATAATAACTTTGTATTGACAGAATCCATGCCAGGGTAATTTTTTACAACATTATCCCTTGCACTCACTTATGTTTCGTTTTTTCCCCTCCCTCCCTCCACCCCCCCCCAAGATGGCAAGCAGTCCTATATATGTTAAATATATTGCAGTATATCCTAGATATAATACATATTTGCAGAACCAAACAGTTCTCCTGTTGCACAGGGAGAATTGGATTCAGAAGGTAAAAATAACTCGGGAAGAAAATCAAAAATGCAAATAGTTCACATTCGTTTCCCAGTGTTCCTTCTTTGGGTGTAGCTGTTTCTGTCCATCATTTATCCATTGAAACTCAGTTAGGTCTCTTTGTCATAGAAATCCACTTCCATCAGAATACATCCTCATACAATATTGTTGTCGAAGTGTATAATGATCTCCTGGTTCTGCTCATCTCACTTAGCATCAGTCCATGTAGGTCTCTCCAAGCCTCTCTGTATTCATCCTGTTGGTCATTTCTTACAGAACAATAATATTCCATAACATTGTCATTGTTTTTAAAAATCAGTTTTATCTGATAGTTCTGTTCTACAGGATATGAGAGAAATTTTATTTGAAGTTTTGCGTTCTCCTAGAGAAGTTAGAATCCTGAATTTGAGGTTTAGAGATTATGGATCCTAATTTTCAAAATTGCAATCAATCAACCCAGATAATTTACATTCCAAACAGTTTTTTATTTTTCTGAAAGTGATTTAAAGTAAGTAATAAGTTTGGAGAGCTAAATGACAAATGAAAACTTTTTTAAAAAATTAATTCTAATGGTCTAATGGATCTGTGATCTTGTTGTAGTGAAAATTCTCTCTAAAATTATATTGTAACCTCTCATGACTACTTTTGCATGTATTTTTTTTCCTTGTATGGATCTGTGATTTCATTAGTATATCCACTTCTGGTGAAGAATGCCTCTACCAATATATAGTGTATATAGTCTGTAACTTAAGAATCTCAGAGAGATCCTGAGGAACTGAAGAGTTAAGTGTTTTGCCCTGGGTCACAATCTGGTATTTCCATTTTCCCCTGATTCCCAGATCAACTTTCTATGTACTGTATCGTGATGTCATTATTTTATTCCAGAGATTCCACTTATAATGCATAATTTCCTCAAGTTCTCTTGCCATTCAGGAAGATAACAATAGAGTACTCAATTTATCCATCATTGTTACTTTTTGCCATCTCATTTACTCTTTCAGTCATATCTTTCTTTAATGATGCCCTTAATATTATTTCTCCTTAATAATTATCATTTTATTATTTCAAACCTACATGTGCCTTCCGTAGATGGAAAGATTTTCCAGATGCTCTTGCTTATGGATCACATTCTACTGATTGTATTATGCCCTTACATTGCAGAGCTTACTAAGTGAGATTCATTATTATTCACAAGTTTGTTCTAACTAACCACATGGGAAAAATTTAATAGATGAAAAATGTTTATTACTATATTGTTTTATTGATGTCCTATAATATTACTCATTTTAAAATTAATTTTGGAAAGACCATGTAAATTGACTATGAATTGGATCTAGAATTGAAAAAAAGGAGAATGGCAGGATGGACTAATTTTTGGAAATTACCAAGATCTATTTTTTAAAAAAAAGCAGAATACAAAAGACAAAAAATTTAAAGCAATTTAGCAAATTAACATAATTTTCAAAAGGGATAGAAAAGGAACTGACTGATTAAGAACCCAAATATCACTATTTTATTCTGTCAAACACCTATAGATCTTAACAGTATCTTCTTGAATCTTTCTCCTATTTAAACACTTTTATGCTTTTGATACATTTTGTAAGAAATGATCTTTTCATCCTTTCATTTTGCAATTTACATAGCAATTGTGCTGGCATTCTATGAATAACTCACTAAGAGATAATGTGGTTTATTGGCAAGCATTGAATACCAATTTTTTGGTTGCTCATTTTTTATCCACTAAACCACATTGTCTCTTAGTGAGTGATTTGTAGAATCTCGTTAAGATGGTCCTTCATCCATTAAGCCAAAGCACCTCTCAGTGAGGGATTCACAAGACTGATTTAGTTTTGTGTCAGTAACATAATTTGTTTGCCATATGAAGATATTCAACTAGAAAATGTTATAATAATGTAATGGTTTTTATTAATTCACTAATTATCAAGCTGGATTAAGAAATGTTGCCTAAAATATGTTTAGAGTTCACAATTATGTAGTATTAAGAATGTTTGCTTTAGAGAAGATATTTAGAGTTTTTTTTCATATATTCAACAGCTTGTCACTCAGAGGAAAGATTTAGACATATTGTGCTTGACCCCAGGATGGACATCTGGGAGCAGTGAGTAAAAAGGTGGAAATTAGTTTAATATAGGAGAAAGTTTCCTAAGAATTAGAGCTATCACAGAGAAATTGGGCTGCTTCTCAGGGTAGCAGGTTCATAGGATTTTTTTTTTTTGTCTAGACCTGTCTTTTCATTCATGGAAACTCCCTTCAGCAAAGCATATCAGTAACTTGTCTGTTACTTATAATCTTAGAGATTAGCCTGGTGCACTAAGAAGTCAAGTGACTTGCTCATGATCATAATACTTGTATGTGTCATAAAGGCAGGATTTGAATCCAACTTCTTGAAGCTAAAGTCAGCCTTCTATCTAATACAGTGCTCTGCCTCTCACATATGATCCTGGATTTCAGAATTGGAAGAGAGCTCAGAGCTCACTATTCCAACCTTTTTAAATCTTACCAACAAGAAAACTAAGACTCAGAAATCTGGATTTTGAACCCAGGCCTCATGATTCCATACCCACTGCTATTGATTGCATGTTGTTCTTCAGGAAGGGTAAATCTTTTTTTATTTTTTATGGTTTTTTTTTTTTTTTGGTGATGTATTTGAATACCAATTAAACAAACAAAGGACTGGCTTGAACTAACTGTATTAGACTCCAATCTTTTTTGTCTTAAAATTCCAAGTTCTCTTTATGAGAAGTTGACAAAGCAGATGGGAAAAGAGAATGGCCCTTTCCCATTGTTCCTGAGACCAATGAAATTATAAAGGATGTGCTCACAGAATGTTTTTTTTTAAAGGCAAGCAGAAAAGCACCCTAAGGGAGAGACAGGAGGGAGCATATGCCAGGAAGGTCCAACCACCCTGGCCACTTTGATTGGGATCTTTCCAATCAAACAATTCACGATCTTGAATCAGGGAAATAATACTTGTATCCCAGTGCCTACAGCCATCATCTTGGCAAGCAGCCTCTGTGCAGTGGTAGGCTGGAACCAGCTCTTGGGGCCATCACTGCAGCTACTGAAGACCCAGAAAAGAAAATTCTTGACATCAGAGGCCTTGGCATTATCAAATAGTTCAACATCAGAAACTTTTTTGATTTTTATCTACGGAAGGGACTTAAAAGAAGAGGAATTACCACCTGTTTTTACCTCTTCTTTCTAAGGACCATGCATCTCAGTTGCATTTCATTTCTTCCATATGTTATGTTTCCCCTTTAAAATGTGAGCTTCATGTAGTCTTAATTTTCTATTTGTATCCTAATACTTAGCAAACTACTTTGCACTTAGTAGACACATGATAAATGATTTATTTATTCATTACTCACTTAAGTGACTTAAGTTTTTTGTATAGGCATTGAATTCCCTTGAGTCTAGGGAAAGACACACTTAGTCAAGGTTAAATCAATTTCCAGTCTCTTCCCTTTTTTATTTCATTTTGGAATATGAACAGTGCTGGGGATAATCTTTGTAAATGTAAAATATCTGAAAAATCTGTGATGTTGACACTGGGAACTTTTAGTGTGGATCAAATCATTACAATCCAGTATCTAAGTCCTGGGGAAAAGCCATCCATTAGCTTACTATCCCATTACTTACCAACCTGAAGTCAAACTTTAGAAAAAACTTATTATATTCATTACCTCCACCTTTTCAACTTTTACTACCTTAGTAAACATCCTTCTTGCAAATTTAATTTTTATCCCAGCTATAGGACTAAAACTATATTTTTCTAGATCACCAGTGATTTGTTTATTGCTTAATCCTATGGTCTTTTCTCAGTCCTTATTCTTCCTGTTTTCTCTGCAACATTTGATGTTGTTGCCTTTCCTCTCATTTTAGACACTCTAACTTCACTGGGATTTTGTGACACTCTTCCATCATGGTTTTTTCTCACCTTTTTGATCATCTCTTCTCAACATCTTCTGTAGTATCATCATCCATATTCTACCCCACTTGTATTCAAGAACTCTGTGCTATGTGGCTCTCTTCACCAATGAGATGAACCAAATCAGTTCCAATTATTCAGTAATGAAGAGAACCAGCTACACCTAGTGAAAGAACTATGGGAAAAGAGTGGGACACAACATAGCATTTCCACTCCTGTTGTTGTCCGCTTGCATTTTTGTTCTCCTTCTCAGGTTATTTTTACCTTATTTCTATGTTCGATTTCTCTAGTGCAGCAAGATAACTGTATAAATATGTATACATATATTGCATTTAACATATACTTTAACATATTTAACATGTATTGGTCTACCTGCCATCTAGAGGAGAGGGTGGGGGGAAGGAGGGGAAAAGTTGGATCAGAAGGTTTTGCAAGGGTCAATGTTGAAAAATTACCCATATATCTTGTAATGTCTTGTAACTTGTCTTGCAAATATGTTTGTAAATAAAAGCTATAATAATAATAAAAAATATATAAAAAGAACTCTGTCCTAGATCCTTTCTTCTTTTCTCCCTACATTCTCTTGCTTATCTTATCAAGTCTCATGCATTTAACAGTCTACATTTATAGACCTCTGTGTCCATGTATGTTTATGCCTCCTGGGGTCTCTAGAAAGAATTTTTGAGCTATGGAATGAATGGTCAATATCACTGGAGGGAAATATCTACGGTAATGAAATTTTAAGTATCTTATACTCTGTTTAAAAAAGCAGGGAAATACCTAGCATATCCTTGAAAAAATCCTATAAAACAGCTGAAATATTTTGCTTTAAAAAAAAGATGTCAATACTTAATTATTTGGAAAATCCTATTGTCTGAAACTTCCCACCCCTACTATTCTGTATACTTGAAGAATTATTATATTTTTTTTACATGCCTTGCCTTTTAAGTTCTCTTAACCTAGTCTGTAATGTTATCACTCTTTCTCATTTTCAATACTTGTAGACAGGTTATAAAGTGAATTGATGTCTGATATTTTCATATTAATGTTCCCAGAAAGGTCATTTTATTATTCACTAGCATAGAATGCTTTCTCAATTAAGATTTAGTTGAATTTCCATAATATAACAACTATTTTCATCTCTTTGTTCTCTAACATTCAGTTTGCTTAAAAAAATCTCAGCAGCTCTTCAGTATTATCATTGTTGGAAAAGAAAAAGGTCCATCATTAGATCATCTAGTTTTATTCTCTTGTGCGCCTGCCAGAGTATTCCCCATGGTTCATTCCCTGGTGCTAACCCTGTCTCATTTTTAAAAGATTCAAGCACTGGAGTTTTCACCACTTCCTTTGGGAACTTTATTCACAGATTAATAGAACTCAGAAACTTTCCCTCCATCTATAGATACATTTAATCCTCATTCTTTCCTCCTACTCCATGCTTTAAGAATAGATACACATGACTAATATTTTGACTTGGTTCCTATTTAAAAAATTCTAATATTCCAGGACACCACATTAAATAAATTATCTTCTTTTAATTTCCTCTTAAGACATAATTTTTTCCTATTTATATAAAACTGTCTAGTTTTTTTCTCTTCGTTAAAAAAAAATTTAACCCCATAATAATAAAGTCCCATATTATTAGATACTTCAACAATGATACTGTATGAGGTTGTATTCAGGATCCAGCAGAAATCTTGGATTTCTTCAACAAAGAGATCTAATTCAGTTTCAATTGATCAGTGATGGACAGAAGCAGCTACACCCAAAGAAAGAACACTGGGAAATGAATGTAAACTGTTTGCATTTTGGTTTTTCTTCCAGGGCTATTTTTACCTTCTGAATCCAATTCTTCCTGTGCAACAAGAGAACTGTTCGATTCTGCACACATATATTGTATCTAGGATATAATGTGACATATTTAACATGTATAGGACTGCTTGCCATCTGGAGGAGGGGGTAGAGAGAGGGAAGGGAAAAGTCAGAACAGTAGTGAGTGCAAGGGATAATGTTGTAAAAAATTACCCAGGCATGGGCTCTGTCAATAAAAAGTATAATTATTTAAAAAAAATGAAAATAAAAAAATAAAGTCCTATAAAAGCAATTTTAGTAGTGTCACATACATAACATTTTCTCAAATGCCGAAACTCTCCTTTTTCTGGATTTTTGCTGTGTTACAAAAATTACATGAAGTTAGTTTTGGCAGAATCCCTTCTTAATGAAACCATTTTATTTCTTATTTATCACCACTTTTCTTCCAAAGTGCTCATTTTGATAATGCACTATAGAATTTTACCAGGAATTGAAATTAGCTCACTGGTTTACAGAATCAAAGACTCTATCTTCTTTCCCTTTTTAAAAAACTAAGATTAAATTCCCCCTTTTAGAGTTTTGTACTACCTCTCAAAGATTTTTCAAATATTTAATCAATAATAAGTCAATGCTAGTTTCTACTAGTTTTTTCAGTATATCCTAGAATGCAGTTCTTCCAAATCTATAGTCTGGAACTCATCAAAAACGTCTGGATGCTCTTTCACCACTTTTTCATTCATTTTCAGTTCTTATTCAGATTCGTTAGAGAAATGCAAGGAAAAATCTGGTATATTAAGACTCCCATGTTTTGAGCCCGACTCTGTTACCAATCGTTAAGTGAACTGGTTGCTATTGTCTAAAGTATAGGTATATATATTTCATGGGATCAAAGTTGCAGAATGGTTGAGGAAACAATGAAAACTAAATTTAAATGAGATCTAAAAGACCATGAAGAAGTTAGGTAATATAGGCAGCTAGTTAGCACAAAGGCAGAGAGTGCTGGACCTGGGTCATGTGGGAAAAATGGTGCCTCTTATTCAATTATGGACAGAAATCCAATGGTCAGAACATGATCAAGTGAGCTCTGAAAGAGCCCTGCTTTTTGCATAAAACAACACGCAGTTGTCACATATAGAGCCACAAAGAATACATAAATAGTCATGTGTAGATTTAGATTAAAGCAATGAAAACAATTTAATGTGATGAAAAGACCCTTCAAGCTTGAAACTGTATTTTAAAAAAGTCAACCAATGCTAATCTTTGAGGCTGATGATTAGACATAGTTGCTTCTCTGTATTGTAGGACAACAGATTATGAGATTGTAAATTCTTTAGGGAAGTTTTTCATCTTTGTATCTCTAATAACCATAGCAGTAATTTGCATATAATATATGCATAATTAATATTTTTTGAATTGACTTGTGATGATCTCCTTGAGAAGAATGCTTACAAAACTAGTAAATCAGGGAGCAGATAGTGAAGAGGAGAGTGAGATAGGAAGAAGATATTATACATCTTCTAATCACCAAAAAATTTTTCTATTTACTGGCAGGTAGTGGTGGAGGAATGAAATATAAGTGTATTTAAAATGTTTTTATTTTGAGAATGCTGGGGAGCTGTCTTTTATTTTTTACAGCATCATCTCTGTTTTAAAATTTGTGATAGTATAAACTCTGAGAATTCCACAGAATACAAACTGCCCTTATTTTATTTTAACACAGGGTTTGCAGCTGGTAAAGTAATGGGAAGCATTCCAATGGAATGTGAGTAGCTTTTTCCATTGAAAGAATTGTTCATATTTTAAAGATGTTTTAAATAAACTTGATTCCTATCAATGATATTGTTCAAGCTAAGGTCATAAGGCATTTTTCTTGGAAAGATCACTTAGTGCATCACATATTGTCCCATAGATTCTGTTTTTTAGATGACAGCATTTAATTGCTTCCTGAACCATTCCAAAACTTTCATTTGCATTCTTCATGTTTATAAAGTTTAAGATGTGTCATATTTATGTCTCCCATGCTAGTGCATGTTATTTCTTCATATATTTGAAATGTTATACTTTCTTACACACAGAAAAAAATCACCATTGAAAATGGTTTAAACTTATTTTAGCCTGTGCAATTATTCTGACGTAGATTGATGTTGATATTATTTTACTGATGATATAACTGAGATCTAAACAGATTGTCACAGGAGAGTAAGATTAGGACTAAATGACCTCTAAAAGTTCAGAAAATATTTATGGGCTAGCTGGACTAGAGACTTAGAGTCCAAAAAAACTCGTGTTTAAAGTTTGCCTTAGATACAAGATATGCACTGTCTGGCAAGTCACTTTGACTTCATTTTCCTCATCTGTAAAATGGAAGGTTGCACTAGATTATCTCTGGAGTTCTTTTTAGTTCCAAATCTTTCTTGTTATGATCTCATGACCTTCAAAATTGATCTAACTATATCTGGACAAAAATTCTATCTGTGATATATCTGACAAATATTGATTCAGCATTTGCTTGAGTGTCTATCATGAGTGGGAAACATACCATTCTCTGAGACAACTCAATTTACTTTTGGTTAATTATCATCATTTAGAAGTTTTTCTTTACAGCTCATCTAAAATTAGTTCTCTCTGCACTTACTCCACTGTCCTTCATTTCTTCAACTTTTTTTCTATAGAATGATGTTATGATTATTGATCCTCTTGATTTCTTTATTACTTATGTACTCCACTTTGTGAATTATCATTTAAAAATATTATAATGCCGTGCTCGCTTCGGCAGCACATATACTAAAATTGGAACGATACAGAGAAGATTAGCATGGCCCCTGCGCAAGGATGACACGCAAATTCGTGAAGCGTTCCATATTTTTTATAAAGGACTGCTTGCCATCTAGGGGAGGGGGCGGAGGGAGGGAGGGAGGGGAAAAAAAAATCGGAACAGAAACGAGTGTCAATATAAAGTAATTATTAAATAAAAAATTAAAAAAAATATTATAATGCCTTCCTTAATTTCACCTAAGATCATATTAGGTTTTTTTTTTTTTTTGGTTGTCATGTCTTTTATTTTGGTTCAAATTAAATTGTCATTCTATTAAAATTTCCAGTTTTTTCCAGACAAATAAGCCACATAACTAGTTATTCATCTTTATGAAATAAATCGACATTAATGAAATACTCTAGTGTTATTAAAATTGGCCTTTGATTCTTTTCTTAAGAGTCTTCTGTTGTCCTGCTTAGAACTAATTCCTAGTCAAAAATTATTATGCACTTTTCTTATATAAATATTTTATGTCCTTTAAAAACAGAACCAAATAATCATTTATAATTATGTATATTAAAATGAATTTTATGCCATATATGCATAGTATCTTTTAAATTTACTTCTACTGTGTCCATTTCCATCTCTGGTTATATGTGTATATATTGTTCTTATCTTCTCGTTCTTGTTTTTGTTCTTGTTCTTTGCTTTGAGTTACTTCATTTGTCTTTCCATAAGACATAGTGATAGTTTATCATGGGCTTTGTCTCCAATATGATCAACCTACTCTTTACCTAGCCCATCTCCTAACATTCTCCTACTCTGTTCTCTCCTACTATTTACTATCCAAATTCCCAAACTCTCCTCCTTTGTGTTAATTAAGGCAATCATAACCTAACTTTGATAGGTACTTACAGCAATAGCTATTCAGGCTCCCTGAGAAAATTCCCAATTGGTTTGCCTTTCTCAGGTTGCTCCCCACTCCTATACATCCTCCTTATTCCGTTGCTCTCTTTCCTCCCACACCCAAATATTTAATGTCTTCTTATTGATTATTGTATCTTACATAAGCTTCTCTGTTTGACATTGCTCCTATAAATTGACTAATAACTGGTCTTCTTCAAGGCTTCTTAAACTTTTTCTACTTGAGACCTCTTTTTGCTCAAGGAATTTTTATACAACCAGGGTATATAGGTAACTAAAAACATGTATACAAATCAAACATTTCCTGATAATCATAAAAAGATTTATTTTAAAACAGTTCTTTGGTATGCACATAATTTTATCATTTATTAAAGATAAAAGCAAATTTGCATACTAAGAAGATGTTTGTTTATTTTACATGAAGAATTACATCTTGACAGAATAATTGATGCCTTTTACTGTTGTCAAATTTCTTGTGATCCTCACCGTCATTATGTGATCCCATATGGGGTTATGACCCATAATTTTAAAAGCTTTACTCTTATAATATATTCAAAGGAGTTTTCTTTTAGTTTTTCTTCACACTTGTACAAAAGCACAAATAAAATATTAATAGGATATTGAGTGGGAAATTCATTCATTAATCAACAAACTATAGAGAAAAAGGGATATATATATATATATATATATATATATATAGAAAACATTCTACTGAATTGGAATCAGAGATGATTCACTTTGGCTTGTTTGTGCATTGTGAATATTCTCACACAGAAAAATGGTTATGGTTGAAAAGCTGTAATATTCCTTACATAATATTATTCTGTTGTTGTATTGTCTTCTATAAAAAATGTGTAGTTACATATATGTATGTGTGTGTGTTTGTATAAATACACATGTGAAATTTGTTGGCTTGGCTAGCTATGTTTAAAAAATTGAGCAATTAATTATTAATGAAGTTGTTATGGATAAGACCATCTTATTTCCCCAGGATACACACACACACACACACACACACACACACGCACGTGCACACACATGTTCATATATATGAATAGATACACATATACAATATATGTGTGCATGTATATATATACATATATTTAATATTTAAATATTTAAAAATGAAACTATTAAATCACATTGTTCTTTTTAAAAATACTATTTGCAATTTTATATATAATTATTGCAATAACAATACTTACATAAAAGTAAAAGTTTTGCATCATTAATAAGTAAAATAAAATATTTAAATTATCTTTTTATTTCATCTTTATCTCATTCTTTTAAAATTCATATTCTTCTATAGGTGTGGTAATATATTTTTCAAATTGATAAGAGGAAACAATCAATCAATCAACATTTATTAAATGCCTATTATGTGCCAAGCATTGTGTTAAAGACTGAACTTGAAGCAGGTTGTGGTTCCTTTAAGAAACTGTATTTCCTTTTGATCTGTGGTCCCTTTCAGATTCTCAGCTCCTCTTGGGGAAGGCATATCCTCCCTAGACAAGTTATCTTTCCAGTATGGCAGGGCCTTTGATTCAATTAGAAATCCTAGTCAAAAAGCATCCCTTTGAAGTGTTGTTAATTCCAATAGAAGATCTGGGCTGTCCTAGCCCCCCACCTGGTCTGACCCTTGTCAGCATGATCTGCTCGAGCTGTCCCAGCCCTCCACCAAGATACCCAATATAACAGCTTCCATCAACTAAGGTCTTTGCAGATAGACCTAGGTAGCTCACTCAGCTGCCAGGACCTTCTGTCCACTGAGAAAGCATGCTCACTGCAAAACTCCATTTTCCAATAGATCTGCCACTATAGAAGTCAGTCTCTTGGTAAACTGATTTCTATCCAACAATAATCTTCCATTTTGCAACTAATAATTCTGGAATGAGTGAATTCTTTCACTCCTAAAACCTGTGGCCAATTTAAAGGGGATTTTTAACAACTCTCTTATTGACACTATCTAGACCACCAGGAACTGAGACCACTCAAACAACATCAAACTCTCCTTATATTTTAAAGATTTTTTTTTTCTTTTTTGTTTGTGCAGGATTTTTATGATTTGTGATTCTCTTTAAAGGTGTTATTAGTAATCTGAAAATTTGTATTTTTGTTTTACGTTTTTGTCCAATTTGATTCCCTCTCCCTCTTCCTTGGTTTCCATTCTTTCTCTCTCTCTTTCCTTTCCTTTTCCTTTTTTTCTCCTCTTCTTCCTCTTTTTCTTTCTTTTCCTCATTATATTTCAGATTAACCCTGAACTTCTTGGGAATGTTTATATATATGTGTGTATCTTTCAAATGGAGCAATTTGGTGAAGCAGGGCCAGAAAATTGATTTTACATAAAGAAAAGAATAAAAACCAAAAGATAAAGACTGTGAGTTATTAACTTTTTATTGGGTAAACACTTTGGTTCTTAAAACTAGTTGAAAAACAACTTTTTCTTTTCAGTAAAAATTAATGAAGTACTTCTGCCCTGATGTTCTTCCCTCTGTTTGGAGGAGACTTCCTCCTTAAATTTTCATTAAAGGAGGGCATTCAGATCAGCCACTTCTTCATTTCCTACTAGACTATGCTCCTCTGGAGATTTACATTTTCTGCATCCTTTTGCATACTTTCTTCCACATTTGAATGTAAACTCCTTGGGGGGCAGGGACTGTCTTTTTGCTTGTATTTGTATCCAGTTAAGCACAGTGCCAGGGACATAATAAGTGCTTAATTGACTAGTAGACTAACTAGAAATTGAGTGAAGAAACACAAATTTTAGATTAAGCTGTGAGTAGTTTGATTGCAAAAACAAAAATGATCTGTATCACCAGCAGAAAGATTTAACTTATCTCTAGTAAAGGATTGAGGGTAGTGTCTCTTTTGTATATGACTAGTTTGGTTTTAGGCTCAGAGGGATTTTTAAAATTATTATTATAGCCTTTTATTTACAAGATATATGCATGAGTAATTTTTCAGCATTGACCCTTGCAAAACCTTCTGTTCCAACTTTTTCCCTTCTTCCCCCTACCCCCTCCCCTAGATGCCAGGTAGATCAAAATATCTTAAATATGTTAAAGTATATGTTAAATACAATATATGTATACCTATCCATACAATTATTTTGCTGCACAAGAAAAATCGGACCTAGAAATAAGGTAAAAATAACTTGAGAAGAAAATCAAAAATGCAAGCAGACAAAAACAGAAGGAGTGGAAATGCTATATTGTGCTTCACACTCATTTCCCAGAGTTCTTTTGCTGGGTGTAGCTGGTAATCTTCATTATTGAACAAATGGGACTGATTTGGTTCATCTCATTGTTGAAAAGAGCAATGTCCATCAGAATTGATCATCATAGAGTATTGTTGTTGAAATATACAATGATCTCCTGGTCTTGCTCATTTCACTTAGCTTCAGTTCATGTAAGTCTTTTTAGGCCTTCCTGAAATCATCCTGCTGGTCATTTCTTACAGAACAATAATATTCCATATTCATATACCACAACTTATTCAGCCATTCTCCAATTGATGGGCATTCATTTAATTTCCAGTTCCTAGCCACTACAAAAAGGGCTGCCACAAACATTTTTGCACATACAGGTCCCTTTCCCTTCTTTAATATCTCTTTGGGATGTAAGCTCAGCAGTAACACTGCTGGATTAAAGGGTATGCACAGTTTGATAACTTTTTGGACATAGTTCCAAATTGCTCTCTAGAATGGTTGGATGTATTCACAATTCCACCAACAATGTATCAGTGTCCCCATTTTCCCACATTCTCTCCAACATTCAGCATTATCTTTTCCTGTCATCCTAGCCAATCTGAGAGGTGTATAGTGGTATCTCAGAGTTATCTTAATTTGTATTTCTCTGATTAATAATTATTTGAAGCATCTTTTCATATGGCTAGAAATAGTTTCAATTTCTTCGTCTGAAAACTGTCTGTTCATATCCTTTGACCATTTATCAACTGGAGAATGGCTTGATTTCTTATAAATTAGACTCAATTCTCTATGTATTTTGGAAATGAGGCCTTTATCAGGACCTTTGATTGTAAAAATGTTTTCCCAGTTTATTGCTTCCCTTCTAATCTTGTCTGCATTAGTGTTGTTTGTACAAAAGCTTTTTAATTTGATATAATCAAAATTTTCTGTTTTGTGATTAATAATGATCTCTAGTTCTTCATTGGTCACAACTTCCTTCCTCTTCCACAGGTCTGAGAGTTAACTATCCTAAGTTCTTCTAATTTATTTATAATTATTAGGTTGAATTTTGTTTATTATTATTCTGGTTGTTTTGGAAGTTGTTCGAGATCTATAATTATATTCCTAGATAATGAACTCATTTTGACTTTATCTTGGTGTATGTGTTAAGTGTGGGTCAATGCTTAGTTTCTGCCATATTTCCAATTTTCCCAGCAGTTTTTGTCAAACAGTGAATTCTTAGCCAAAAAGCTGGGGTCTTTAGGTTTGTCAAACACTAGATTATTAAAGTTGACTATATTGTCTTGTGAACCTAACCTATTCCATTGATTAACTAGTCTATTTCTTAGCCAATACCAAATGGTTTTGGTGACTGCTTTATAATATAGTTTTAGATCTGGTAGAGCTGGCCACCTTCACTTGATTTTTTTTTTTTTTGCATTAGTTCCCTTGAAAGTCAAAAGTCCCTTTTGTTCTTCCAGATGAATTTTACTGTTAATTTTTCTAGTTCATTAAAATAGTTTTTTTGGGGTCTTATTGGTGTAGCACTAAATAAATAGATTAGTTTAGGTAGTATTGTCATGTTTATTATATTCGCTTGACCTATCCAAGAGCACTTAATATTTTTTCAATTGGTTAGATCTGACTTAATTTGTGTGAAAAGTGTTTATAGTTTTGCTCATATAGTTCCTGACTTTCCCTTGGCAGATAGATTCCCAAATATTTTATATTATTGGCAGTTACTTTAAATGGCATTTCTTTTTGTATCTCTAACTATTGGATTTTGTTAGTGATATATAAAAATGCTAATGATTTATGTGAGTTTATTTTGTATCCTGCAACTTTACTAAAATTGTGGATTATTTCTAATAGCTTTTTAGTAGAATCTCTGGGGTTCTCTAAGTATACCATCATATCATCTGCAAAGAGTGATAATTTGAATTCCTCATTACCTACTTTAATTCCTTTAATCTATTTCTCAACTCTTATTGCCAAAGCTAGCATTTCCAATACAATATTGAATAGTAATGGTGAAAGTGGGCAACCTTGTTTTGCTCCTGATCTTATTGGGAATGGGTTCCAGTTTATCCCCATTACATATGACGCTTACTGATGGTGTTAAATAGATGCTACTGACTATTTTAAGGAAAAGTCCATTTATTCCTATACTCTCAAGTGTTTTTTTAGGAATGGATGTTGGATTTTATCAAATGCTTTTTTTATCTATTGAGATGATCATATGATTTTTGTTAATTTTGTTATTGATATAGTCAATTATACTAATAGTTTTCCTAATATTGAACCAGCCCTGCATTCCTGGTATAAATCCTACTTGGTCGTAGTGTATTATCCTGAGGATGATTTTCTGTAATCTTTTGGCTAATATTTTATTTAAGATTTTAGCATCAATATTCATCAGGGACACTGGTCTATAATTTTCTTTCTCTGTTTTCAACCTACCTGGTTTAGGTATCAGTACCATGTCTGTGTCATAAAAGGAATTTGGTAGGAGTCCTTCATTCCCTATTTTTTCAAATAGTTTAATATAACATTGGAGTTAATTGTTCTTTAAATGTTTGGTAGAATTCACATGTAAATCCACCTGGTCCTGGGGATTTTTTCTTAAGGAGTTGATTAATAGCTTGTTCTATTTTTTTTTTTCTAAAATGGGACTATTTAAACAATTTACTTCCTCCTCTGTTAATCTGGGCAGCCTATATTTTTGAAGGGAGTCATCTATTCACTTAGGTTATCAAAAGTTGGGCAAAGTAACTCCTAATTATTATTATTTTTTTCTTTTTTAAATTTTTCTTTATTTATTTTTTAAAAATTTTATTTAATAATTACTTTGTATTGACAGAATCCATGCCAGGGTAATTTTTTTTACAACATTATCCCTTGCACTCATTTTTGTTCCGATTTTTCCCCTCCCTCCCTCCCTCCATCCCCTCCCCTAGATGGCAAGCAGTCTTATATCTGTTGGATATGTTGCAGTATATCCTAGATACAATACATGTTTGCAGAACCGAACAGTTCTCTTGTTGCACAGGGAAAATTGGATTCAGAAGGTATAAATAACCCGGGAAGAAAAACAAAAATGCAGATAGTTCACATTCGTTTCCCAGTGTTCTTTCTTTGGGTGTAGCTGCTTCTGTCTGTCATTTATCAACTGAAACTCAGTTAGGTCTCTTTGTCAAAGAAATCCCCTTCCATCAAAATATGTCCTCATACAATATCGTTGTCGAAGTGTATAATGATCTCCTGGTTCTGCTCATTTCACTTAGCATCAGTTCATGTAAGTCTCGCCAGTCCTCTCTATATTCATCCTGTTGGTCATTTCTTATGGAACAATAATATTCCATAACATTCATATACCACAATTTACCCAGCCATTCTCCAATTGATGGGCATCCATTCATTTTCCAGTTTCTAGCCACTACAAACAGGGCTGCTACAAACATTTTGGCACATACAGGTCCCTTTCTCTTCTTTAGTATTTCTTTGGGATATAAGCCCAATAGAAACACTGCTGGATCAAAGGGTATGCACAATTTGATAATTTTTTGGGCATAATTCCATATTTCTCTCCAGAATGGTTGGATTCGTTTACAACTCCACCAACAATGCATCAGTGTCCCAGTTTTCCCGCATCCCCTCCAACATTCATCATTATTTTTTCCTGTCATCTTAGCCAATCTGACAGGTGTGTAGTGGTATCTCAGAGTTGTCTTAATTTGCATTTCTCTGATCAATAATGATTTGGAACACTCTTTCATATGAGTGGTAATAGTTTCAATTTCATCCTCTGAAAATTGTCTGTTCGTATCCTTTGACCATTTATCAATTGGAGAATGGCTTGATTTCTTATAAATTTGAGTCAGTTCTCTATATATTTTGGAAATGAGGCCTTTATCAGAACCTTTAACTGTGAAGATGTTTTCCCAGTTTGTTGCTTCCCTTCTAATCTTGTTTGCATTAGTTTTATTTGTACAAAGGCTTTTTAATTTGATGTAATCAAAATTTTCTATTTTGTGATCGGTAATGGTCTCTAGTTCATCTTTGGTCACAAATTTCTTTCTCCTCCACAAGTCTGAGAGATAAACTATCCTATGTTCCTCTAATTTATTTATAATCTTGTTCTTTATGCCTAGGTCATGGACCCATTTTGATCTTATCTTGGTATTAAGTGTGGGTCCATGCCTAATTTCTGCCATACTACTTTCCAATTATCCCAGCAGTTTTTATCAAATAATGAATTCTTATCCCAGAAGTTAGGGTCTTTGGGTTTGTCAAACACTAGATTGCTATAGTTGACTATTCTGTCTTGTGAATCTAACCTTTTCCACTGATCCACTAATCTATTTCTTAGCCAATACCAAATGGTTTTGGTGACTGCTGCTTTATAATATAATTTTAGATCAGGTACAGCTAGGCCACCTTCATTTGATTTTTTTTTCATTAATTCCCTTGAGATTCTCGACTTTTTATTGTTCCATATGAATTTTGTTGTTATTTTTTCTAGATCATTAAAATATTTTCTTGGAGTAACTCCTAATTATTGCTCTTATTTCCTCTTCATTGGTGGAAATTTCTCCCTTTTCATTTTTAAGATTAACAATTTGATTTTCCTCTTTCTTTTTCAAATTTACCAAAGGTTTATCTATTTTTTTCATAAAACCAACTATTAGTTTTATTTATTAGTTCAATAGTTTTTTTTACTTTCAATTTTATTAATTTCTCTTTTTAATTTTAGAATGTCAAGTTTAGTATTTGATGGGGAGCTTTCAATTTGCTCCTTTTCTAGATTTTTAACTTGCAAGCCCAATTCATTGATCTTCTCTTTCCCTTTTGTGTTCAAGAAAGCCTCTAGAAATATAAAATTTCCCCTTATTACCGCTTTGGCTGCATCCCACAAATTTTGGTATGATATCTCATCATTATCTTGAGTGAAATTATTAATTGTGTTAATGATTTGCTGTTTCACCCATTCATTCTTTAGGATGAGATTATTTAATTTCCAATTACTTTTTGGTCTATTTACCCCTAGCTTTTTGTTGAATGTAGTTTTTATTGCATCGTGATCTGAAAAAAATGCATTTACTATTTCTACCTTTCTGCATTTAATTTTGAGGTCTTTATGTCCTAATACATGGTCAATTTTTGTATAGGTTCCATGAACTGTTGAGAAGAAAGTGTACTTCTTTCTATCTCCATTCAGTTTTCTCCAAAGATCTATCTTTCCTAACTTTTCAAATATTCTATTTATCTCTTTAACTTCTTTCTTATTTGTTTTATGGTTTGATTTATCCAATTCTAAGAGTACAAGGTTGAGATCTCCCATTATTATAGTTTTGCTGCCTATTTCTTCTGGCAACTTTCTTAACTTATCCTTTAGGAAGTTAGATGCTATATCACTTGGTGCATATATGTTCGGTATTGATATTGCTTCATTGTCTATGCTACCCTTTAGCAAGATATAGTGCCTTTCCTTATCTCTTTTAATTAGATCAATTTTTGCTTTTGCTTGATCTGAAATAAGGATGGCTACTCCTGCTTTTTTTTACTTCACCTGAAGCATAATAGATTCTGCTCCAGACTTTTACCTTTACTCTGTATATATCACCCTGCTTTAAAAGTGTTTCCTATAAACAACATATTGTAGGATTCTGGCTTTTGATCCATTCTGCTATCTACCTCTGCTTTATGGGAGAGTTCATCCCATTCACATTTACTGTTAAAATTACTAATTCTGTATTTCCTGCCATCTTATCCCCAGATTATATTTTTCTTTTTTTTTCTCCCCCCTTATTCCTCTCTCCAGTATTGAACCTATGGGCACCACTTGCCTCATACAACTCTCCCTCTTTTGAATCTCTCCCACCCTCTTTGAGTCCCTTCCCCTTTCTTATACTTTTCCTTATTTTTTCTTTATTTCCTTCTATTTAGCCTACTCTTTTCCTTTTCTCTTTTCCTCTCCCATTTTTTAATGAGGTGAGAGAAGTTTCTCTGTAAACCAAATATGTCTAATATGTTCTCTTTGAGCCAAATCTGATGAGAGTGAGATTCACACATTGTTTCTCCCCCTCCCTTAATTCTCTCAGATATAATAGGTTTCCTTTGCTTCTTTGTGGCATGTAATTTCCCTCTTTTTATTTCCCCTTTTCCCTTTTTCTGATACAATCCCCTTTCCACTTCTACTTCCTCTTTTTTATATTGTAACAGTAAAATCAAATTATACACATGCTCTTTATGTATGCCCATAACAGAAATACAGTTCTCAAGAGTTCTTTTTATTTTTTATGCTTCTTTTGAATCCTATATTTGGAGGTCAATTTTTTTTGGTTAGCTCTGGATTTTTCAGTAGGAATAAATGGAATTCACCTGTTTCATTGAATATCCATCTTCTTCCCTGGACGAAAATGCTCAGCTTATCTGGATAGTTTATTCTTGTTTGCATTCCAAGTTCTTTTGCCTTTTGGAATATCAGATTCCAGGCCCTTTGATCCTTTAATATGGAAGCTGCTAGATCCTGAGTGATTCTTATTGTGATTTCTTGGCATTTGAATTGTTTTTTCCTGGCTGCTTGTAATATTTTTTCCCTTTGTTTGATAGTTCTGAAATTTAGCCACAATATTCCTTGGAGTTTTTATTTTGGGGTCTCTTTCAGAAAGTGTTCAATGAATCCCTATTTTACTTTCTGATTCTATTACATCTGGGCAGTTCTCTTTGATGATTTCCTGTAAAATAGTGTTTAGGATCTTTTTTTCAATCATAATTTTCAGGAAGTCCAATAATCCTCAGATTATCTCTCCTAGATCTATTTTCCAGGTCCTGTTGTTTTTCCAAGTATATATTTAACATTCCCCCCCTCCCCCCCCGTTTTTCCATTTTTTGGGTTTTGCAATGATTGATTCTTGATATCTCAACAAATCATTCATTTCTGTTTGCTCAATTCTGATTTTTAATGAGTTATTTTCTTTATTAACTTTTTTAAACTTCATTTTGAATATGTCCAATTGAGTTTTTAAATGAGTTGTTTTGCTCTTTGGAATTTTTTTCCATTTCACTAATTTTTTTTAATAAGTTATTTTCTTTTTCCAATTCACAAATCCTACATTCCTGGGAGTTTTTTATCTTTTCCTGTTCACAAATTCTTTCCCCCTGGGAGTTCTTTGCCTTTTCCAATTCATATTTCAGGAAGTTGTTTTCTTTTTCCACTTTATCTAATCTTTCTTTTAATGAGTTATATGCCTTTTCCATACTTTCTTACAGAACTCTTTCCTTTCCCCATTTTTCTTCTAGCTCTCTTTTAAGATTTTTTTTTATAATTTCTTCTAGGAGAGCCTTGTGTGATGGGAACCAGGTTACATCTCCCTTTGGGGTTTTGTCTGTAGACTATCTACTATTAGTGTCCTAGAGTTGGAAATCTGCTCTCTTTTTGTATAGAAGCTATCTATAGTTAGACCTCTCTTTGCCTTTTTACTCATTTTTTAAAAAGCCTTGGGGTTTGCCTTCAGGGCAAAGAGGTTCTCAGCTTCCTCTACAGAACAGGGACAGATGGACAGTAGCTGTCCTGTGAACTGGCTATGAAGAGTGGCCCACTGCAGAAGTGTAACTGCCCTAGGCAGAGTCCCGCTGTGCCGTAAGTATGACTGCCCTGGGCAGTCCTCCTTCCCCCCATTGTGGAATGCCAGCTGCTGAGCTACTCTGTGGTTGTGCTGAGTCACTCCCAGTGTGGCCAGGTCCTGTTAAACTCTGATGTTTTGGGGTACACTGTACCTTACACCTTTTTGTAACTTCTCTGCTAATCTATTGTTTTGCAACCAAATCAGAGCATCCCACCTGTGATAGAGTCCTCTCTGCAAAATCTCCACCTGTGGAGATGCCCCTGCCTCAGTGTGCGGGCCTCTGCCTTCCATTTCCCTGCCTCTGCTGGCCTGTTCCCACTGATCAAGACAAACCTTTTCTGGTGATCTTCCAGATTATCTTCTGCTGGTAATTTGTTGTATTCCCAATATTTGTGGATTCTGTCAGTCAAGCACTATTTCAGAGGCTGAATTTGGTAATTAGTAGTTAGGGTAGAAGGGAGCTCAGAATGAAGTGTGTATCTTCTCTGCTATTTTGGTTCTGCTCCTGCTCAGAGGGAATTTTAAAGGAATTAGTTAAAAGCTGAAACTATCATAACAAAAAGAAACAAGCTGAGGCACAGATTTAATGTGGATCTTGTTAAGATTGAAATGACTATTTGATTTATGGAGCATTGTAATTGCTCAGTTTATTTTCTGGTTTAAAAGGAGAAAATATATTATAAAATATTGTTGATTTTATAGGGGAGATTTGGTGAGTCACTGATTGTCAGAAGGCTCTGATTTAAGTCACTGGAAATCCCAAGTGGCCATAAAAGAACTTTACAAGTGAAGGTGGAAGAAACAACTCTTGGTAAAATGGCCATATCTATTGGAGGTGAGTGAAGAAAACAGGATACTTAACAGACAAAAGCTTTAGATAGAAGATTCCTAATTGGAGAGAGATTCAATTTCATCAGTCAAGGGATTCCCAGTCAACTATCCTTCAGTACCACTCATGGTTCAAGAAAGATAAAGCATCTTTAGCAATCCATAATCTTTTCTGTAGCCATATTCTTAGAGAGGGAAAAACAAGGGATATACAGGCTTTGTTGTTTCTTTCCTGAGAATTCTTGTTTGCTACAATATGATGAACTAAAACACTATCTTGCTAAGTGAAGAACTGGGTAGGCTTGTTTGCTTTGCCCAGAGAGTCAATGTGCTATTTTGCTGAGAGCTCTGTTTGCTACAATCTGACTGTTCAATCTAAATTTGGCTCCATTGCCTAGAGAGAAAAGCTTTGCTTATTGAATTTTGTAGTTCTCAAGTTCAGGAATGTGTAGGTAAATTTAGAACATAAAACTTTCTTAAGGCCTTTTAAAGAATAATTATAAGTTGAAAAGTCTTCTTAGATGCTTCAAAAGAAGAGTGGATTTTTTCCCTGTTGGAGCATGGTGAGATTCAAAAGGAGAGTAGTTATCAGAGTACTTTTAAAATTTGTTGTTCTTCCTAAATGGACCAATGTGAATTAATCTAGAAAATATGGGTTTTCCTTACTTATGTTTCCTTTCAGGTTTCTAAGTCTGTGCCTATTCCACATCATAGATACTGAGTTGGAAGATTAGTGTGAATCAAATTTATGTAGGATTTGTTTTAATATATAAGTATTTGTGATTTTAGGATTTTTCACCTTCTTGTCAAGCAAATGGTTATATTAAAGATGTATTATCATTGTAAGTTGCTGGGTTTGTGTAAATAGAAGCACACTGGAGGTGACTTGAGAGTTTGGTGAACTTGGAGAATAATAAGATTCTAAGAGAATTGAAGTATAGCCTCATGGTAGTGATCCTGCAGATTGTAGTGAGAGAACAGGTCAAAGAGTGAGTACATGTTCATATGCCCCTATGAAAGATATGCAGCATTATGATAGTGAATAGTCATACTACCCATGCATTAAATAGGGAAGAGCAAATTAGGCAACTTGTTTAGAACAGAGAGTGCACAAATGAAAGTCACAAAATTTATATTCACTATAGAAGCAAAAAAAAAGTTCATGTCAATTTTATGACAGGAATTTTGAATTGTAAAAGATTAAAATGGTTATTAATTTTGATGCTTCAAATGTAGACTTTTAAAAACAAGTGTATTTTTATGCTAAAATATGTTTTAAAAAAGTTAAAATCACAAAATGTTTGAGCTAACAATTTAAAAAGCCTCTAACCCTCTCATTTTATAGTTAAGAAAATAAAAGTTCTGAGTTATTAAATAACTTGCTCAGTTACATAGTCATTTAGTGATGATGGTGCCAGGACTAAGATCATTTGTTGTGATCTGGGTTTGAATACAAGTTTGGACATTTATTCTGTATGTGATCATGGGCAAATATCTTAATAAGGCATAATGGAAAGAGCCATAGCTCTAAAGTTAGAGGATATGGGATAAACTCCTACCTCTGACACATCAATTTCTGTGGTTTCTGTTATCACCTCTATGCAGATGATTCTCATTTATCCAATCCTATTCTATCTCTTGACCTCCAGTCTCCTATTACCAATTGCCTAATGGACATCTCATATTGGAGTCCCATGGATACTTTAAGCTCAACATATTCAACATTATCTTTTTCCTTAAACCTGTCTCTCTTCCAAAATTCCCCATTACTATTGAAGGATTCAATATTATCCCATTCAAACAAGTTCACAACCTTGATGTCATCCTTTCTTCCTCATTTACATGTACCCAATTTATCCACAAATTTAAAATATCTGCCATATATGTCCCTTTTCCCTCACAATATATGTGTCACTCTGGTGACACCCTGATGGATCCTCCAATCCAATTCAATTCAATAAATTACAATAGCATCCTGGTTGCTATTGCAACTCCATCCCTCATGTTTCTTCCTAATTCCAGTTTATTCTCTACTCAGCTGTCAGAGTGATCTTTCGAAAGTAAAGTTCTGATTATTATTCCCTCTTCAATAAATTCCAATGACTCTCTATTACCTCAATACCATTTGGAATTTCAAACCTTTCACTACCCTTCATAACTTTCCAGTATTGTTACATTTTATTTCTGCTCTATATATTTCATGATTGTCATTGGCCCTTTTTGCTAAACCTTGGCACAAAAAACTCCATCTCTCACTTCTGTTCTAGGACACTATCTCCCATGACTAGAATGTTTTCCTTCCTTACCTCCATCTGTGAGTTTCCCTGGATCCTTTCAAGACTTAGCTCAAATCTTATCTTCTTCAAGTGATCTTTGAATGGAAGGTCAGGAAAGCAAGGGGCTTAGTGTGGTAGGTAGTACATGCAACAACAATTTCTTTTGCTTACTTCCAGTGATAGCAAAGAACCAAGCAAAATAAGACAAAAAACAACACCTCCCCAACAAAAACCCAAAAACTAAACACAACTCACTATGGAAAATGTCAGTGTAAGATGGCAAGAAGCTTATAGACAGAATCTTGGACTCACAGATCTAAAAGAAACAGGAATCTCAAAGACCATCTAGTTAAACACTCAGATGATTAAATGGAACTTGGGATCACTCTTCAAATCCAAGGACCAAAGAGTATGAAAAAGTCTTCAAACTGTCACTGATCCCTGTCTCCTGTATGACACTTAATTTTTCATCTTTATACTCTTGTGTTGACTATCCACTATGGTTGAATGTACTTATTTCTTATCTTCTCTTCATTTAATTTCTCACTTCCTTTATGACACTGGTCCAGTACCACCTTTTCTATGAAATTTTTCCTGAACCTGAGAACCATTCATATCTTCCCACCTTGACTACACTGTGTTTATTTTTTGTATATATATATATACATACATACATATATACATATATATAATATATATATATATATATATATATATATATATATATATATATATATATATATATATATATATATATATGAATGTTGTCTCCCTCAATGGAAAGAAATATCTTGACAAGATTATTTCATGTATTTGTCTTTGAAGTCTCATTGTTCAGCACAGTATCTGACACACAATAAGCATTTAAAATGTTTATGGAAAGCAAGAGATTTCATTACTCTAAATCAGTTGCCATAATAAGTTGATCTGGAGTCTGAAAAATGTCACATCAGCAAACACTTGACTTACTTGCCAAATGGAGACATAAAGCAATACCTATTTAGAATAGACACTTATTAGTGAAATCTTGAGAAAGATGATAAATTATGAGCAAAATCACTTTTTTATTAAAAATTTTAATTTTCAAAACATATGCATAGATAATTTTTTCAACACTGACCCTTGCATAGCCTTGTGTTTCACATTTTCCACTCCTTCCCACCACCCCTTCCCCAGATGGCAAGCAATCCAATATGTTATACATGTTAAAATACACATTAAATCCAATATATATAAACATATACAATTCTCTTGCTGCACAAGAAAAATCAGTTCAAAAAGGAGAGAAAACAAGTAAGAAAACTAAATGCAAGCGAACAACAACAAAAAAGAGTGAGAATGATATGTTGTAATCCACATTCAGTTCCCATAATCCCCTCTCTGGGTGTAGATGGCTCTCTTCATCACAAGATCATTGGAAATGGCATCAATCATTCATTGTTGGAAAGAATCACATTCATCAGAATTGATCGTCACATAATATTAATGTTGCCATGTACAATAATCTCCTGGTTCACTTCTCATCAATTCATGTAAGTCTGTCTAGGCCTCTCTAAAATCCTCCTGATTGTCAAAATAACTTCTTAAGTAAATGAAGTAATGGAGGGAAAAACCAGTCTAAAGAAACCATGACAAAAGACTCAATAAGAAAGTCATTCCAAAGGAATTTAAGGATGAAAGAAAACTGCTAAGAAATAGATCTATAGATTTTTCTAACAAATTCTTTTCACCATCAAGGATAATGGAACCAATACATTTGGACTCTGTATCAAGATTCTGGATAAAACTGTATCTAGCATAAACCAACTATATAGAAAGACTATGTTTGGGGCAACAAAAATTCGAGTCTCTTAAGTATTGATTTCCAAAATATCTGACGGACCAGAAGCTATCTGTTATTAGTTTTGTTGGGTAAATAGTTTCTGATATTTTCCTTTATTTCTTCTCAATTGTTTTGATTTATTTATATACAAATTACTTAGCTTTTCCCTTTTTAAAAAAAACACAAATTAGATAACTTTTGTTAATGTTAAAACTAATTTTATTCATCAATTTTTTCTTTTAAAAAATCTCTGATTTTCAGAATTTCTAATATGTTGGGCAGTTAAAGCTTTTGATTTGTTGCTTTTGAAGTTTCATTTGAATTCATTAATCTATTATCTCTCCCCTTTTTTGGATGAAATCTACATTCTTCTTCCTACCCTCAGGACTTTTAAAAAACTATTTGCTATGTTATCTTACTGTCATTTCTTTGATTTAATTTTCTATTGCTTCCCAGATTTGTTTATTGGACTTGCCAGTTTTTTCTTTCTTTTCTTTTTTTTTTTTTCTTTTCTTTTTTTTTTTTTTTTTTGGATTGTTATTTAGTCTTCTACAAAATGGTATTGTAAAAAGTAAGGCTGTTTTTAGGCTTTCTGCTTTTGATTACAATACAACAACTAGTGAGCAGGTATTTATTGTACAGAAATAGAAAGGATAGTCTCATGAAATATTGAATACCCTTCTCTGGAAGTACTCAAGGCTTACTGTTCCACTATCAAAAATATCATGGAGAGTTTTCCTGTATGGCATGGAATAGATATCCTCTGAGATTCCTTCCAATTTTACAATCTAATATTTTTAGAATTATTGTATGCAGCAAACTTCCCTAATGCATTTAAAATAGGATCAAATTGATCAAAGTATTGATTTATATACAAAGTTTCAGGAACATATCTATCATATAAATTAAAGTGCCCTTTTCCTGGGGTTAAGTATAAGAATGAATTTTATATTAAAGAGTTTTTAAAATGTTAGAGACATGTAGCAAATAGAACATCCTCTTTGTGCTTTTAAATAAAAGTATCTTACCCTTTTCTTCCAATCTTTTTGTTTTTACTACTGTTTTCTTTTTATTCAAAGCAAAATATCTGTCCACTTTCCATAGACATTGTTATATCTTGAATATGTGATTTCTGAAACAGCTATCAAATGATGATTGCCTTCTACATTGTAAATTTGAGGGCAGGAACACTTATTTTTTCCACTTTGTATAGTTGACTTCTAGCACATTAAACTCTCAAATGTTTGTTGAATTGAATTGTTCTCCTTTTATTTATCATTAGAAGGTATTTAAAAACTTGTGGCATTTAAAATTTTAGAGAGGCATAATTTCTGGTTAATTAAATAATTTTATTTAAAAAAAAGCAGCAATGTTCAGTAAAAAAAAGGATAGAGGTTTGAGTGTTTTACTTAGTCTGAAGATCCCTCACTGTGGTGGGCTCAGACTTTATATGTCCTTAAAAGCATGCTCCTTAGGTGGATTAATAATTAATAAGAAAATGAATATTACAATGGGAGGTGGGCTATACTGCATCAGAGGTCTTGGGGTATGTGACTCAGATCACTCAAATCTTGATCAAAGAGACTTATCAATTTCTATTCATTTGTCTGACAAAAGGGAAGACCCACATTTTCTCAGATTTGTTCAAGTAAATGCAATGAGCAGGAATCCTCATATTAGCCCAAACTTAGAATTTCTCCTATTCTCTTTGATTAGATCTTAGCTCTGCTGTCTAGGTAAGTCTTTTAGAAAGATTTCCCACACTGGTTCATTTCTGAATGAAGAAGTAGAAAAGGGGCAAAACCTTTGTTCTATCTATAATTATTGATTAATACAAGAAAGAAATAGTACTTTCTCATACTTGACAAGATTGTCCTCTGAAGATCTCTAAAAGCTGATCTTGGAGAACCAGGCTTAAATTCATCCACTGATACAAACTATTTAATATCTCAGTTCTCTAGGCACTGTTGTAATACTACCATTGCAGAGAGAAGGTACTGACCTCTATTGGTAGAGGAAAATTTTCATATCAATGAAATAGGTTCCTGTTGGAATCCTTACTAACTGCTAACTAATTAGAGTTGATCTAATCTTACAAGAAGATGTTTTGGGCAGAACCTGAAACAAGGTACTAAGTAGAACTACCCATAATCCCTCTCTCTGGAAGGAGCATAAATAGGCCAATGGGCCAGTCGGAGAGTTCTAGAGAGGAAGACGCTACAAGTTGAGATTTCACCGGAATGACATGAAGACTGGAGCTGGCTGGAGGCTGAAGAAAGCAGAGGCAGAGGCTGAAGGACCAGACCTTTGGATTTAAAGACATTTGGAGAGAGCTCTTGGAACCAAGCAGAGAGATAGGCCTCTAAGCTAACCAGGTTATATTAGAGATAATAAAAGATCTGAACTTTTATCACCTGGCTGCTTTTTGAGAAGAAAAAGCTCACAACATTTTGGCGCCCAACGTGGGGCTGACAGACCCCCTCAGTGGATTTCAGTGGAAAAGCTATGATCCTGATTCAAGTGGAAAAGCCTCTGCTCCTGATCCAGTGGAAAAGACACTTCAACCCAGAAATTAGGGTGAGTGCAACAAAGAAATTTTGTTAGAAGAGTTAAAGTAGAATTTCAGCTAAGATGGGACAGATATTTAGAAAACAGCCTGTTTCTGTTCAAGGAAAATGTTTAGAGAGCATTATTAATGTTATGGAAAGCCAAGGTTTAATTATAAGTTTACAGCAAATCACTGAATTTTTACAAATTGTAAAGGACACATGTCCTTGTTTCTCTCTTGATAAGGAATTAGATCTAAATGAATGGAAATTGGTTGGAGAGGATCTTTGTCAATTCTATGATAAAAATGGGCCTAACTCAATAATTAATACATATAATGTAATACAATTGGCTATAAGAAGTTATTTAAGTGATAGAATGAT
Source organism: Antechinus flavipes (assembly GCF_016432865.1). Classification (NCBI taxonomy): domain Eukaryota; kingdom Metazoa; phylum Chordata; class Mammalia; order Dasyuromorphia; family Dasyuridae; genus Antechinus; species Antechinus flavipes. The sequence continues at coordinate 242,184,098 of NC_067401.1, forward strand.
GAAAAGGAAAGTACAGGAGGAAAAAGTGCCAACTTTACTAGGTGAAAAGGAGGACGAATCAGATGAGAATGGAGTTAATTACAATTCTGAGTATGATACTTCACGGCAGGAGGAATTAGGTGATTCCACATCTCATGACCCTCCCCCTGCAATTAACCCTTCATGGGTGGAACAAGGGGGAGGGAGAGAGACAGAAACACAGTCAGCTTCTCCTGTAAAGCAGAATTTGACAAGATTAGAAAAAGCATTAATTAAAGCAAAAAATGAAGGAGAAGATATATCTGATTTTATAAATGCATATCCTGTGATTGAAGAGCTCAACTCCTTAGGTCAAAAAGAGAGAAAATACACTGCTTTTAATTTGGGAAAAATTAAAGATTTGAAAAAGGGTTGCACTCTTTATGGGGCTACATCATCTTATGTGAAGATGTTACTAGATAATTTGTCTTATGAAATCCTAACCCCGAATGACTGGAAATCCATAACGAAAACTTGTCTAGAACCGGACAAAATTTATTGTGGCTTTCGGAGTTTCATGAATTATGTAGGATTCAAGCCCAATGCAATAGGCAAACAGGAGCTATTGTACAAGTTGCTTTTGACCAACTAACTGGAGAAGGTCAGTATGCAGAGAGTTCAGAACAGATTTATTATCCCATAACAGTGTATGAGCAAATTTCTAAGGCTGCAATAAAAGCTTGGAATTCTCTCCCTGGACAGAAAGATGGAAATAATGCTTTCACAAAAATAGATCAAGGTCCCAATGAACCTTTTGCAGATTTTGTGGGACGTTTACAAACAGCTGTAATAAGAACCATTGGAAATAATACAGCCACAGAAATAATGACTAGACATTTGGCTAAGGAAAATGCCAATGAGGTTTGCAAGAGAATTATATGGGGGCTAGACAAAAATGCTTCTTTAGAGGAGATCATTAGACGCTGTGCCACAGTGGGCACAAATGCTTATTATACCCAGACTATGATGAACATGGAAAGACAAGGTCCTTCTTGGCAAAGGAATTATAGAGAAACTCATCGATGTTTCCAGTGCGGAAAAATTGGACATCTAAGAGCCCAATGTAGAAATGGAGATAAAGTGAGAAGACAGGGTGAGAGAAAACCCAAAACCCCATGTCCAAAATGTAACCAAGGCTTTCACTGGGCTTCTAAATGTATATTGACCCAGAAGAATGAGAGGCAAGGCCCAGCTCCAAAGTATCAATCAAAGGACAGGTGGGGCATGATAGCAGCTGAGGTTACACCCAGAGAGACTTTAGAAATTCAGAACTCTGATGTCATCAACCAACAGAAAAGCAATCAGGATTACAGTTGGGAAGAATACAGGCCTTTTAAGACAACAAGACAATATCCAATGCAAACAACTCCAATGTAATTACCAGATGATGAGGAGAAATCCCAAATTTGGTAAATAGAAGGGAATTAGATTAACTGCTTGGGAAGAGGATCTGCTTATATTTCCACAGATGAAGAAAGAATCAGATAGCTGACAATGAGACTGTCAAAAGGATTCTTAAAATCTTCAGAAATCATTGGGTTCCCTGAGATTAGATTCCTGGCACATGAACTCATGGACAATGGATTGCTTATGGACTATTTCTAGGACTTATGGACATGTGTAAATTTTCAGGTTGATTCATGTTGTTACATTACTACTAACCTGTGTTATATTGCTATGTACTTATGTAAATTATGTATAATGCCTCCCATATTGATGGATTTATGTATACCATGTATATCTGTTACAAAGTTCTGGCCCATATTGATGGATTTATGTGTACCCCCTCAGAAACCCCCTATGTTTTAAAACAAAAGAAAGGGGGAGATGTTGGAATCCTTACTAACTGCTAACTAATTAGAGTTGATCTAATCTTACAAGAAGATGTTTTGGGCAGAACCTGAAACAAGGTACTAAGTAGAACTACCCATAATCCCTCTCTCTGGAAGGAGCATAAATAGGCCAATGGGCCAGTCGGAGAGTTCTAGAGAGGAAGACGCTACAAGTTGAGATTTCACCGGAATGACATGAAGACTGGAGCTGGCTGGAGGCTGAAGAAAGCAGAGGCAGAGGCTGAAGGACCAGACCTTTGGATTTAAAGACATTTGGAGAGAGCTCTTGGAACCAAGCAGAGAGATAGGCCTCTAAGCTAACCGGGCTATATTGGGATAATAAAAGATCTGAACTTTTATCACCTGGCTGCTTTTTGAGAAGAAAAAGCTCACAACAGGTTCCCATTTCCTATCCCATAGGGACCTATCCCAATTTTCTATTAAGTAGCAAATTAACTTTTGTGCATTATATAGGCCTTTTACCTTGATAGTGGATACTCTCAAGAGCTGCTTCTCATGCACTTTCTCTCCTTTCAACATATAGCATGAGTGTCAAACTATAAGAGATCTTAGAGGTCATCTAATCCAATTGCCTCATTTTTCAGATGAGGAAACTGAAACACAAATAAATTAAATAAATTGCCCAGAGTCACACAGGTCATAAATTCATACAGTTTATAAATGGTAGCGTTAGAATTTGAACACAAGTCCCCTGACTCCCACACAAGTGCTTTTCTCTTAATATCAGCAAGCTGGTTACACTCCATTTATAACCATTCCTTCAAGTCCATATTTGCCGAAAAACATGCAGTAGTTCAACAATATTTTAATGTATTCATCTGTAACATGACTGGTTTATGTGTTTGGATAATTAATAACAATATCTATAATATATATAGCATTTTGCAACTATTTTCTCACTTTATACTCATAACAACCTTGGGTGTGTATATATGTCTGTGATTATATTTCAGATGAGGAAAATGAGATATATAGAGATTGAACAACTTGCTTAGAGCTCTGAGACTGCATTTGAAATCAATTCCAATTTTCTATTTTTGGTGCCACCCAACAGCTTCTAATTATTATGGTGATAAGGAAAGAAACATAATAGAAGATGCCCCCAAAACTACAGACAGGTCAGAAAAATGCATGAAATGCAGTAGATTATCTTGGAAACCGAAAATGTACATATTGACCTGATTGTGAAATTCTGGAAACCTCTTCAGACTTTTCATTCACCTGCCATACTAGACATTCCATGAGCACTCAAAGAACCATCATCTGGATTTTCCTCCAGGCTTGGAACATTAGGAGGCATATTTGGTGACTTTAAAGGACAATTTTTTCTCTCTATTTGAAATGAGCATATTTAGCAATGTAGAATGCTAAATATTCCTGCAGACAGAAGCCAATAATAGCTTAGAAATTGTCTGGTCTGCCTTTTAAAGATTTGCTTGGTTCGGTAAGAATGACATGTGAAAATAAGTAGATAGACACAAATGTATGTGCATATATATATATATATGTATATATGCATGTGCATATGTAGATGTGTAAAGACTAACAATCCTTAATTAAACAATCCAATTTTAAAATAAAATGAGAAAGATGGCTAGTATACTGGAAGAGAGTTTCCTAAAAGATTTTGTCAGATTTGAATGTTGGGTCAAATTTATTATGATAAAATTTATTAGGAATAAATGTAAAATTTTACACTGGGGTTCAAAATATTGTCTTTACAAATACAAGACGGATGAGTTGTGTCTAGACCGTACTTTATCTGAGAAAGAGCAGCTTTTTTGGCAACTAGATGGTACAGAGAATAGAGTTCTAGAATTAGAATCAGGAAGATTTGAGTTCAAAACAATCCTTGGATACTCATTAGCTATGTGATATTGGAAAAGTCATGTAACTTCTCTCAACCTCAATTTCCTCTTCTGTAAGATGGGAGAATGATAACATCAACTACCCAAGATTGTAGTGAAGATAAAATGAGATAATACTTGTAAAATGCTTTATATATTTAAATATTTTAACTTTAACTTTAAATTAAATTAATTAAGGTTTGATTAATTAAAGGTAAAATAAATTTAATTGTAATGTTGTTTCACTCATATATTACTCCTTTTGATTGTATTTGGAATTTTCTTGGCAAGAATACTGGAGTGGTTTGCTATTTCATCCTCTAGCTCATTTTACAAATGAAGAATTTTGAGGCAAACAGGGTTAAGTGAGTTGCCCAGAGTCATACTATTAGTGTCTGAGACTGGATTTGAAGATATCTTTCTGACTTCAGACTCAGCACTCTAGCCATGTGCCATTTTTGTTGTAAAATGCTATATAAATGCTACTATTGTTTGATGGCTAGGAAGCACAATATGAATCAATAGTATGATATGGTAGTCAAAGAACCTAATGCAATCTTAGGTAGCATTATTCAGGTATAATGAGGGCCCAGACATTAAGGAAGAAAAATTCCAAGGAGAAGAAAGAATCTTCTTAGATATTTAGTCTTAATAGCTTTCTAATTTTATTTCATGGCTCTTAATTGTCAGTCTCTGAAGAAGGAAAATTGAAGATCACCCAAAAGACAACGAAGAGGCATATTATGGGCATGGGAAAGTTGTCATTCATTAAGAATAAAGAATTGTATTGCACATATAAATAATGTCATCAGTGTAATGGATGACTGGAAAAAATAGACTAATCACTTAGTGAGCAGGAGTAATAATAGTTGAGCAGCCTATGTGACCCTTGATATTTATATTTATGCCAAGAAATTCAGAAGATGGCTGTGAGCATGTTGATTGTATCTCTTGAGGTGGATATTTTGATCTAACACAGGCCATAATTGGATAGCAGGTGTAGACATGGATAGGCTACAATATGCAAGACTGGATGGAGTGCTTGGATTGATGAGACCACCAATTCATCAAAGTATCAAAGGATTTTCAGTACTAGGGAAGTGATAATACTTTCTATTCTATTCTGTTCAGATTAAATCTGAGAAATTATTGTTTTCATAATTGAGTGCCGCATTTTATTTATTTTCAGTTGACTTTCTTATTTTCCTTTCTCCTCAATTGAGAAAACAAGAAAGGCAAAACCATTACAAACATGTATAGTCAAACAAAATAAATTCTCATATTGTTTGTTCCACTTCCTCCCCAAATCCTCAATCTGCATTCTGAATTCATTGTCTTTATCTTTAAGTGGGTATCATGTTTCACCATGAGACTTTTCAAATTGTATTTGGCCATTGTAACACCTCATTTTAAGGAAGAATAGTTAAAAATGAGGGATCTTCCAAGAAGGGGAGCTGTGATGGTAAAAGGGAAAGAAAACAAGATGGGTGCAGTAGGCTTGACTGAGAATCTTGTCCTTTATCACCTTCTTTCAAAAATCAGAATTCACCCTGGTCTAATTTACATGAAAATAACTGGTAGGTTCTCCCCTTCCAAATTATCATTCTACTTCCTTTCCTTACAATTCCCTTATTTTCTCTGTCTGTCTCAACATACCAAAATTCATACTTTATATTTCATAAGATAAGCAATGTTTTAATAAATTTGCATCTAACTATATTTTCTTTCATATTTCCATATGCCATGTTGTAAAAGAAAACATACTAAAATAAAAGAAAAAAGAAAAAAATAAGATGAAAAATAATGTGCTTTAATATGCTTTTAGATTCCATCAGTTCTTTTTCTGGAGGTGGATAGCATTTTTCACCATAAGTCCTTTGGAATTTTCTTGGATCACTGTATTGCTGAGAACCTAGGAGTTCTTCAGAATTGATCATCAAACAATATTTCTGTTATGGTATACAATGTTCTTCTGGTTCTGCTCACTTCACTTTGTATCAGTTTGTATAAATCTTTCCAGATTTTTCTGAAATCATCCTGCTCATCATTTTTTATGGCACAATAATATTTCATCATAATCACATACCACAACTTATTCAGTTATTCCTCAATTGATGGTCATCTCCTTCAATTTCCAATTTTGTCATCACAAAAAGAGCTACTATAAATAATTGAATTTTATTTTTACATAAGATGCATATTTAAGTCTTTAAAAATTAAATTTAACATTGATGTTAAAATGTCTGGCAAAGAAGCATATCTTTGAAGTGTAGAACTTTAAATAATTTGGGTAATAATGCTAATTACTAAAGTTTGCAAAGTACTTTATATATATCATTTCATTTGGTCCTTACAATAATCCTGTAAGTTAATGATATAGATATTAACTTTCCCACTCTCTTTTTTTTTAAAATAGGAAAGCTAAGAATAGAAAAGAATAAGCCCAGCAAGTGAATGTCTTTAGTGTGATTTAACTTCAAAGTCTATCCAATTTCAAATTCAGTAACTATCTTTGCTATTTTTTGAAGCCAAAGGATGGATGAGTTAAAACTGACGTGATTAAACACAATGAGGTTCTTTATCTTCTGTGCATGATCAAATTTGCAAGAAAACTGGGGTACTTCCCTGGGAGTTTCAAACACAGGAGTTTAATAAATCTTCTGGTTTTGCCCAAATCCATTGTTGAAACAACATCTAACTGGAGAAATTGTTAGGAAATTTTGCCTTCTTGAAACAGCAAAGTATAGATAGATCATGGAAATATTTTTACTCATACTTTCAATAATTGAAATATGAAAAATAAATTCAGACCAGCTTTATATAAAATGCAATTAGCCTAAATTTAGATTAGTTTTAATGTTCCCTTTGTAGGGTGGGGAGAGTGAGGATGATGGGTTCTCAGTGTTGACTTCAGAGTGCTTATGTTCTGTACTTCAATCTCATATTATCTCTGAAACACATCAGTACAGGAAGGCTCCCATCTGTTGCATAAAAATGCCAAGAAATTTAATTACTACTCATAAAAACCTGAAGATACAGAGATGTCGCTCTTTAATTTTTTTTAAACAACTGTGGAGTTTTCAATTTAGATTCCTTCCTTTTACCCCCTATCCTTAATGTTTTTTTTTTTTCAAGAATGTCTAGGCTACATTCTTGTTTGCAGTAAGAGATTGCCATATAGGTTGTCTTGATTACTTCCATGCACATATAAAAGGATGAAAATGTAAAAAATGTTCTTGGCTTGAAAACAAATCACATTTATTTACACATCCAGGGAATCAGGCCTCATCTTGAATTCTTTCATTTGTTCTTCCTCTTTCTGAAAATGTTTTATGGTTTTTTTGGGAGGCACTGTAGCAGAGTAGATAAAAGGTGGGGTCTTGGAGTCAGAAAGAACTGGAATCAAATCTTGCCTATGACACATGTGGACTATGTGATCAAAGGCAAAGCATTTAATCTCTTGGGGCCCATGGGGAACTCTCTGAGACTGTAAACCAGAATGGAGATACCAGTTGACATTCATTGATAAAAGTAGTTTCCACACTGGAAACTTCTTACACAATAAAATCATCAATCTGCTACAACTTTCTTCCTTATGAAAAATGAGATCTTGAAAAACTACCTTTAGCTTTCTCATCTTTTCTTGAATGACCATAAGGCTTTCCTAGTGATCTGCTTTACAACTTTTCATTTTTCCTTTGTAAATCAGATTACCTTTGAAATTTCAAAAAATAAGCACCAAAACAATTTATTGGAAAACATATATGAGTCTGATAGAGGAGTCAATTGGGTTGAAATAAAGGGCATCTTAAAAGTATTAGTGTAGATTATTGCACTAAGACTCTTGGGACACTATTAATTTTATTAGTGAAACAGAAAACTAGTATATGAAAATAGCAGAATGGCAGATGAGTTTATGAATTTGGAAGTAGACTTAGGTTATATGTATACTTCATTCACTAAGAATTTCTGTGAATATCTTTAAGTTTAGGACTTAAGAAATAGCAATGATCATTTTTGCCATGGAAACAGTAGTAATAATTGAGAGAACAGTCAACTCTTTATGAAGTGTGTATGTGTATTTATTTAATTTCACCTATATCTGCTTTAAGAGCCTAGTACCCCACTTTCTTTCTCTTGATGACCAATATTCCTAGGGTCATAGAATTGTAAGGCACTCTCCCTTTCTTATGTGGATATTTTAATTTACTGAAAAGGGAAAAAAAGAGACATTTGTATAATATCTTTAGAGAATATGAAACCTCAAAAAATTTCTAGAAGAGATCAGATTGAGAAGACTTGAATGAAAGTTGCTTAGGTATTGAGTCATAGATTAGAGATGGTTTGAGTAAATTGTTTGCCAGCAGCTAATTTAAATATATTTTGGAATTTATTGCTAGAAAATTCTGGAATCAAGGAACAGATTGGGAACTATGGAAAATTATATATAAATCATTTGTGTCATATGTATCAGAAATGTGGGTTCTGATTTATTCATCTTAAGGTAGAGGTGAATCACCACATATGAAGAGGCTCTGATGTTAGGCAGAAGAATCTTATCAGGAGAATAAGAAGGCACAGCTTGAGAAACCGATGGAAAAAGTTGTTTCTAGAAAGAACACAGAACGTGATGAAACTGGAAAGGTTGAGAAACCAAGAGCTGAACACAGTTGACAGGAAGATCCTAAAGATGATCTGACTGGAGTAAAACTATGATTTGAGGAACCTTGAAGAAAGGATCATTTTTGTTGTGTGAAGGATTGACTGAGAAGAGGTGAATTTTCTCTTTAAATTCATGTAAAGAAATAAGAAAGCCTTTTATTACATTACTTTTAGTGGCTTAAAACCCTAGAAGGGCTTTTCTTATTTTGGAATTATAAGAAACTGATTTTGCCAAAAGAATTTCACTTAAATTACTGTCTGACCATGAGCAAATCACCTAATCTCTTGATAGGGAAACTAATTAGTTATTCTAAGAAGCTCTCTAAGAATTGAGCAGTTTGTGGATCTGGGATATTAGAGCGTATGAGGGAAACTTGTAATCAACTCCCTAGGTAAAAGCAATTAAGGGAGACAGGGAAGCCTCTTGGTGTTCTAGAAAACTCGATAAAACCATAAATTGCAGATTGGAATCAAAGGCAATTTTCCTGATCTACAGTTTGAAGAATACATTGTCTTATTTTTTTTCTTTACATATATGTATATGTAATATTTTCTCTCTAAGGACATGTCAAAACAATTAAATTTTTTTTAAAGGTTTGGGTTTCAAAATACTGGGTAAACATTTACTATATCTCTTATATAATTCTTCATAATTTTTTTTTCCAAAGATCACTGAAAAATGGCTAGGGAGTCACAGTTACTAATCTTTCAGTAATATAGGAATTCTTTGGAGTCTGGTGATATGAACTAATTAAAGGCAGCCAGGTGTTCACCCTCTCCTAATTCTCTCCTTGATTTCAAAATTTTCTTTTTTATTTAAAATTCACAGCAAAAACCTTCATTTCACTATATTAAGATATTCAAAAAAGCTTCATAAGAAAACTTGAACTTCTGTCACATCAAATTTTGTGTTCTCTTAGCATCTTTCCTTGGAAATATGAGATTTCTGGGGAATCTCACATTCCCTCTTTGTTTTATTTTTCAAAATCAGCACAACATTTTCCTTAGTGAGGTTACCACCATATGCTGCTTTCTGACAAGGTTTTGGAAATTTAAGGTAGAAAGCAAAGCAAAAGGCTTGCATTTGTCCTTTTCCCCGCCACTTACCTTAGAAGTGTAGACAGGTAAGATTCTTTCCAGATTACACTTTTCTCTTCAACCAGAGAGGTCTATTGGTTTATGTCTTTGTCTCCTTTCACTTTGGACTACAGGAACCTTACTGAGATGCCTCACACTTTATCCCATCAGAATTTTGATTGAAGAACCTTAACTCTAATCTATGAAATTATGAGTGATCAAAATTCTGAGTCATGCCACTTTAACTTCTATTTGTCTCAGTTTCCTTAACAGTAAAATGAGGATAGTAATAGCACCTATCTTCTAGGGTTGTTGTATAGATCAAATGAGATTATATTTGTAAAGTGCTTAGCACAGTGTTTGGCACATAATAAGTGTTATTATTATTATTAGCTAGTATTATTTAGTGTTAAGATCAAAATTTTTCTCATCAGGTTAGTTACTAGTTTGGGGAATCTTAAGATTTTGGAATGAATCCCTTCAGTGATCTATTTCTGTACATGATTAATTAAACAGATATGAGTCTCGGAGTTTTATATAAGACAAAACCAGGAATTAGAAACTACTGAAAGAAATAGATAAACTAAGAACATGCCAGCTTATCATAGACACAGGAACAAGATAAAGTCAATTTTTTTTTGGCTGATTTCAGGAGTGATAGCACCTAGTAGCTTTAATCTCTTTTAGCCCTCACCACTTTTAATTTTAAATAGTCTGAGCATAGAGCAGGAGAGAGAGCTTGAGATATAGCCATATTCTTTTCTCCATCTTGCCACTTCTGTTAGTTTCCATTCACAAAACAAGTATTTACTGTGCCCCCCTGTAATTTTGAACCTATCTCATCTTTACCTGGTCCTCTGTTGCTCTGTATTTGCCTCCAGAAACCATTTTTAGTGTAATGGACTTTCTGTTTCAAAATTTCTAGAGAAGTTTGTGCGTCCAACTCACCCACAGCAGAGTCCAGTTTACAACTTGCTACCCTTTCACTCCAAAGGAAAGGCGCTCTCTTTGCCTATAAATCCTATAATTCCATGCAGTCATGTTCTGGAGCCTTGCTAAAAAAGAGAACACAAAAACAGGAAGACCTGAATAGTGCTATCTTCCCTCCACCATAATTTAAAATCCCATCCATTTTAAGCAGATATCCTATCTTTTTTCCCCCTCATGTCCTTAAGTTTACAAACAAAATCCCACTGAAAAGATATAAAAATTTTCTATTGTCCTAATTTCTCCAGCCTTAGTTATTTCTTCAAATAGTAATATTGCATACTATTTTGAGGGGTATTTATCCTCAATTTCCTGTCCTTACTCATATTCCTCTGAAAAACAGAGGAATTCATATTAATTCATCTATTTTGTTTTGTGGATGATTCCTGGGTGTTGTCTCAGGACAATCCTGTGTCAAAAAGAGCAATAATTCTGTCTTGATAATTCTTGGCTATTATAGAAATATCCACCAAGATGTTTGCAGTATAGGTGTTTTAATTGCCAGAAACGCATACAAAAAGATTATTAGTTTTTCTTTATCACTTTAGCCCTCTGGACATGAATCCTTCCTGGCTTCTTTTGGTTAGAGTTGGAGGGTCATTCATTGAAACATTATTTATGGCCATGGAGTGAAACACAAATACCTAAGTTAAAATACAGTCATTACCTTTAAAATTTTTAAAAATGTTTTTATTTAAAAAATACAAAATAGAAAAAAGGAAAAAAATTATCATGTTTATTGTAAAACAAAATACGAAACAATAAATTTCCATTTTAAGAAAATGTACCTAAAATACTAATCAATGTATTTAGAACAAGTCATAGTTTCTTTACTTCCTTACAGGTTTTCTTTTCTTTTCTACAATGTACTTTTTACTTTATTCTTTTTTTCTCTCACCTCCATCTCCATCAATCATGTTACAGTTAAGCATGGGTAAATTTATATACATATACACACAAATCTATACATGTATATGTTATCTAAATCATATATCTATGATTTATATCTATATTTGTAGATATAGATATCTATATAAAATCATGCATATACATAGACATACATTCATATACATCTATTGGAATTTGTATTACATTTGTTTGTCTTCTGGTTCTCTGAAAGTGGATAACATCATTCTTCTTAGGTCCAAGTCTTTCTTAATTTTTTAAATCTATTAATTTATCATTTACTAAACCAGAAAATATTTCAACCTTATACTATCTAGTTGTTTTAAATAGTCTAAAACGATATTGATTAATATGGCTGACATATGGTGTAGTTTGTCCATATAACAGTTTGTCCTTATTGAGTCCCTTGAAATTAATTTTTGATGTTTACCTGATTTTTCTATTAAGTTCAGGTCTTTTTATAACAAAATCCTGAAAGTATAAAAATTCATTGAATGTCCATTTTCTTTCATGCCTCAATCCTATTTCTTTTGTTCTTTGATATATATTGTGTTCCAAGATTTGCTGTTTTTAAATGTAATTTCTGCTAGAGCTTATGTGATTCTAATTGTGACTCCATTGTATTTGGATTGATTTTTTCTTGTTGCTTATAATATTTTCTCCTTTACCTGGGGTTTTCAGAATTTAGTTATGGTATTCCTGTAGGATTTCCTCATAAGATCTCTTTCAGTTGGTGATTGGTAGATTTTTTCCTATTTTTACTTTATGCTTTAGTTCTAACACTCTGGAATAATTTTCTTTAATTATTTTTATATTATTATATTGAGATTGCTTTCTTTCTTTCTTTTTTCTTTCCTTTTTTTTTTTTTTGGGGGGTCATAGCTTTCAAGTAGTACAACTATTCTTGTTTTTTTAAAAAATGTGTTCTCCAGATCTGTTGTTTCCCTTATGAGATATATCACATCTTATATTTTTTCATTCCTTATATTTCAGTTTATTATTTCTTGGTCTCTTAATAACTTCACTTGCTTTCTCTGGCCCAAGTCTAGTTTTCAGGGAGTCATTTTCTTCCTTAACATTCTGAATCTCTTTCTAGTTAGTTGATAGAATTAAACTTAAAAGGATTATTGTTTGATATACAGTCATAGATAGAGGGCTGGAAGGAACCTCAGAAGCTATTTAGTTTAATTCCTTGATTTTACAGATAGGAAAACTGAGGCTCAGGGAGGGGAGAAGACAATACTTAATCTTCTTGTTTTTCTTGGATTGTTTTTTTATTTTTATTTTTCCTTTGATCTCTCTCATTTCATTTAAAAATCTTTTAAAAGTTTTTCTATGAACTCTTTTGGGCAGGTGACCATTTGATGTTATTCATTGTGGATAAGACAGGCTTTTAAAAAAATTTAGTATCCTCCTATGAAGATGAATCCTGGTGTTCCATATTCCCATAGTAATTTTCTATGGTTGGGCTCGTTCTCCTTTTGCTTGCTCTTTTTTTGTTCGTGTAATTACTTCTAGTCTTCAAATATGGGAGATGGTACTTCTGACTTCAGGTTTTCCTCCAGTTCTCTTTGGTCTGGAACCCCAAACCAAGAACTCCAACTTCCTGTAAATGCTTATAGTGTTCCTGCCCCAGTGTTCTGGTCTGGTACTTTCTCAGCCAGAGCTACCTCTCAGCAGCACAGCTAAGCCTAGCCTTTCTTAACAGCAGAAATTCTCTCAGTCTTCTTAGACTCAAATGCCTGACTCCTCACATTGTCTGGGAAGTGACAATTACTGTGGCTGGGGACAAGTTTATCTTTCAACCCAGAGCTTCCTGTCTGTTGTTTCAGGGGAACTAGCCTGGGATGATTTCACTTGAGTCAAACCTAGGTCTTAGTATCTTTCTTCTGATTTTCTTTTATTATTAATATTATTATTATGATCTTCTTATTCTCTTCTTATTTCTATTATATTGGAGAACCATTTCCCCCCACTGTTTTACATTCATTCTGAGGAGAAATTTTGTCTTGTTTGTGAGGAAAATCTGGAGAGATTGGAGTTTTCTGGCCTACTCTTTCATCTCCCCAGAATCCTCTCTTCTACAGTCACTATCTATAAGTAGGGATGGCAATCTTAGCTAGTTAGCATAAACCTATTTAATATCCTGGATTTCTTAGGGATAATTCTGATACTAAGAAAAAGAAAATTGGCAAATGTAATTTCCTTTATCAGATCACAAAGTTTTATTTTTGTTCAGAAGACATGGCCTTCAAAATGATAGAGGAAAAAACAGTGGAATGATAGCCAGTAGACTAAGGTTGTGATGCTTGCTTTGTTAGTAACCTGTGATTTGCTATATCCTTTCCCTGGGCCTCAGTTTTCTTATATAAAATCAAGGAATTGGACTAACTGACTTCTGAGATCCCTTTCAGCCCTAGATCTATGGTTGTATATCAAACAATATCCCTTTTAGCTTTAATATTTTCAAACAAGTACTAAGATAAATATGGCATTATATATGTTAGGATTTGGCAGGTACACATGAAGAATATAAAATATGATTAATTTTCTTTAAGTTTTATTGAAAGATTAAGTTAGGGGTTAAAAAAATTGGGTGGGCCATTCCATTTAAGGATTTAGGTCAGGCAGAGGGCAGCATGAGATCATCGTGTACTTGGTAAATGGCAGGGCATAAGTAGTAAGATTTCAGAATCATGGATTTAGAACTGCAAAAGACTTTAGGTTCAGGGAGTCTAATAACCTCATTTAACAGGTGAAGAAATGGAGAAATAGATAAGTTTAGTGACTTGCCGAGAGTTACAGAAGAAGTTCCTAAGTCTGGATTTAAATTTTATATCTTCTTGACTTCAGATCTAATAATGTCTTCACTACATCATGGCAAGATATGAGAGAGCACATGAAAGGAAAAGCAGGAAAGAACTGTAGAAATATAATGCAGGACAAGTTTGCACAATATTGAAGCAAGTTGTGGCATTTCTCTATGGAGGGGTAGTTCTACTCAACTCTACTCTTAGTTCTACTCAACTTAGTATTCATTATTTTTTCTCTTTTCCCCATGTAAATCATAGCCAGCATTAAATAAACCTCAACTAGTTGATCTTCTCTAATGTTTATAGGATTTAACTAAGGTATATTTTATGTCAGTCCATATTTTATCTCAGTTCTGTAGCTTTAGGAGCTTCTAATATACTGTATAAATATTGCTTGCTCTATCAAAATATAAGAATTTGCTTATTGGTTATCTACCATATCTTTAGGCTTGAGCTCCTTTATCCTCTTGGCTTTTCTAAGACAAAGTTTTTTTTTTTTTAAAGTAATTATTATATCAACCAATGGTTTTGTTGTTGTTCAGTTATTTTTGGTTATTCTTTGTGACTTTGTGATTTGTATTTTCTTGGCAAAGATCCTGGAATGATTTATTATTTCCTTCTTCAACTCATTTTATAGATGAAGAAACTGATAGCGGCCCATCCAAGGGTGATCTAGCATAAATTGCCTATCAGTTGAATTCCCATGATATCTGGGTGAGTGGGAGGGATTAATTCTTACATGCATATTTACATGTTCTACAAAGTGAACTAGCTTTTTAAGCTAAACTTTAAGCTAAAGTTTAGGTTGTAAGTATGGATGTCTATGGAATCTGTAGTTGAGCTTCTGCGCCTAAACTACAAAACTTCTAGCCATGTGGCAGCTCAGTACTTAGAGTTAAACCTTTCTTAACTATGTGATCTTGGGGAAATCAATTTACCTTTGTTAACTTCAGTTTCCTGCTCTACAAACTGGGATAATAGGTAATATTAATAATTAATTATTATAAAATAATTAATAATCACTACATTATATAATTATAAATTATATAAAACAGTTATAAATTAGATATAAAATATAGTTATAAATTATAAATATAAAATATTTAAATTATATAATTACAAAATAATTAATAATAGACAATAGTCTATTTCATCTAGTTATGAGACTCAAATGAGAGAATCCATGTAATGCTCCTTGCAGATGTTAAAGTGTAATGAATGTTGGTTATGATTACTATTGTTGCTATTAAAGTTAAACATTTTATGAGTCAAACACTTTATTGGGAATACAAGTAAAAATCTTTCCCTAAGAAGGGAATAAACTTAAGGAGAAGGGATACTTTTGATAAAGGGAATTCAGAAGTTGAGCAACTACTGATGCAAGGACAAACTGGGAAATGGTGAGAAAATATGTAGTAAAACTCATATCATAATCACTAGAAGTGGTGGGTCCATCTGTATCTCAGAAAGTCTTTGCAAAAGGAAAATGTGATTTTCATTATATGTGTGTTCTGAGCAATAAGGATGTTACAGGAAATAAGCCTACTCTTAGTGGAAAGTTGGCCTGGTTGACCTAAAGACTGTTTCCATATCTATTTTTTTCTGATTAAGTCAAGGTTCAGTAATAGCAGAGGAATGTGAAGAGAGGAAGAAGCTGAATAAGAAAAGTTTTAGAAATAGAGGGGCCCTTGGAGATCATCTAGTTCAACAGATTTTAAATATGGGGAAACTGAGGTCTAGAAAGTAGTGGGGTGGTGATTTAAAACCAATGGCACTAAATCTTTATCCCATCTCCCTGTCCAGTTGCTTCTGGAAGAAAGATGAAAACATTGATCAAAATATTTCCTTTTAGTGTCCATTTACAAACACTCATATTTATGCAAAAGCTCTCTAGCCCTCACTGACTAGAAGGCTAGGTAGGTTGGATTTCACTCCTTCCTCAGGGATTTCTAATAACCTTAAGAGGGTTGGGAATATCTAGGCTGGGAGAAAAACTCTTCCAATGATTTCTTTAATGCATGAAGCCATTCATAGGAGGCTGCCTTCAAAGTATTTCTTTCTATACAAGGTATGCTAAAATTCTCTACTGGTCTGCCAACATTGGGCACACAGCTAAAAAGTGTCTGAGAGCAGATTCAAATTCAGGAAGATGGGTCTTCCTGATTTCATGTCCAGCACTTTACCCATTGTACCAACTATCTGCTGAAATATATTATTGATGTTGATAATTTATTTTTGTCTAAGTCAATATGCGATTGTCAGGGATACAATTTCTGTTTGAATTTAACATTACTGTCTTACACAGTTAGGGGTTTCAGCATTTCTGCTTCCTGTCTTTGTCCTTCCTGCTGTCTTCCTCTCCCTCAGTGCCTTCTTGCCATGTCTTTATTTATCCAGGATTGACTCCTTCAAGGTCTACTTTCATTTCTCATTTTTTCCCATAAACTTGTAATGATCTTTTCCCTCTCTGAGCTCCTATCTATTTTGGTACATACCACAAAATTTATGTATGGTATTATATTGTTGTTACTTTTCTCATTCATGTAGGTTTTGACTAAAAACTTTTTTTAGAAAAGGACTATGTTTGAGATTTCATCTATATTCCTCTATGGTGCCCATCATGATACTGGCACATAGAATGAGATCAGTATATAATTGTTGTAATAGAAAAAGTATAGGATGGAATCATAAGATTTCAAAAAGTCTTAGTTTTGCAACTTACTTGCAGGTTGACTTTCCTCTTTGGAAAACAAGGTTAATAATATTTGTACTGAGACCCCCTTGATGAGGTCAGAAAGATTGATGTTTTATATCAGTGAAGAGAATTAAAGCACTAAAAATTCTTAAATTGATGAAAATACACACCTAGAACAAATGTATGCATACTCATATTTACACTATATACTTCATAGAGTAATTGAGTCAAATCATATAATGTAGATGAAACACTAAACTTTGAAATCTGAGTACTGTATGGAAAAGAAAAGAACCAAGTATTTATTAAGCACTTTAATATGCCAGACACTGGGCTAAGTGCTTTTTATTTTTGTAAAAACACTAATTAAATACTATATGGAATAAATTCACTAAACAAAATGCATTCAAATACTTTTATAAAAAATAATTAGTCCATTTGAAAAGCCTTTCCTATTCAGTCCACTGACTAACTCAAAAAAGATAGATATGCTAGTTTAACATGATTGACTGATTTTATACACTACTTATATCTTTAGGTCCACAAGTATATTATTAAATGATAGAGAACATCTAATACAACCATTTTTATAGAATTAGGAAATAAATTTCTAATAAAGGAAGATTTTACAGATGCCATCTTTTACACCTAACCTCAGTAGTCTTAACTCTAAAGGAGAAATCCAGTAGCTCTTTCCCCATAAGAGTTAACAACTAAAGTCCCTTTTCTATCAAAAAATCTGAAATTCTGTTTTGAGCATTGAGACAAAATTCAGTATTTCCAGTATTTCCAAAGAAAAAAGCACAATGTGTGTTGTGAATAGCTTATTCAGTAACAATGAGTACTGCATTCAAAACTATCTCATTCCAGAGATTAAATAAGATCATCCACATTCATTGGCATCTCAATTGTAGAAAGTCTCAATGTCACAAAGAATTCTCTTGTTTTCTTCAGTCCCAAAGTTTATATAGGCTAAGTGCTTTTAGAAATATTATTTCACATGATTCTCATGATAGCTCTAGAAGGTAGATGCTCTTACTATTTTCTTTTTATAGTTGAGGAACATGAGAAAGACAAAAGGGAAGAAACTTAGTAGGATCACACAGTTAGCTAATGTCTGAGGCTCGTTTTAAATTCAAGTTTTTATTTGACTCCAGATCTGATGCTCTATCCACTGTCCTACATATCTGCCCTTAAGCAGACCCTTTAATTTCTTATTGTACTGGGTACATCTGCAATAATACTGATAAAATAATAACAATAGCTAATATTTATATAGTGTTAACTACATCCCAGGCACAGTGATAGTGTTGTAAATCTCATTCCATTTTTACAACAACCCTGGGAAGTAAATGCTTTTATCATCCCCATTTTACAGATGAGGAAACTGAGGCACATAGGGGTTAAGTGACTGGTCCAGGATTACATAGTTTATAAATGTCTGAGGGTGGATTTGAAATTAAGTTTTCTTGACTCTAGGTCTGATGCTCTATCCACGGCACCAGTTAGGTACTTCTATATAATATATTTTATTTTATATGTTATATATGTACATATGTATGAACAAATATACTATATACATGCATATACACACAAGCACAAACAAACACACATGTATTCTGTGTATATAAACAATAAAAATATACACACATATGTACATATATAATATTGGTATAGATGTATATTTATCAATGTGTGTGTATGAATGTATATATTTCAGAGCTGTGATTTTGTAAGTATAGGAACTCCTGGTATGGACACTCCTTTCCATAATCTGAACCAGAAATTGTTCATAGTTTATAATCCCACAGCACCATCCTAGGCACTGAAAAATCACATGTGCCTATGGTCTGAGAAAGGACTTGATTTAGTGCAAGATGGCATGCAAATATAGAAATAGAACTGTGATTTCATGGTAGACACAGTGGATAGTAGTAGTCTTGTAGTCAGGAATTCCTAGTTCATATCTGACTCCATGACACCAGTCCCTTTAAGAGAGAAAAGTTGGCATTAGTTCTTTTTTGTCAATGAGTTCACTTGTCCTTGTAAAAAATATTTATTAGCTATTTGATCTTAGGCAAGTCATAAAGTGTTTCCTTACCTGTAAAATGGGGATAATCTCTTAGGGTTGTTGTGAGGATTAAATAAAACAATATTTTACATATACATAGTATAAGTACATAGTAAGTACTTAATAAATATTAGCTATTATCTTAGGAATATTGATTTAGAGTTAAAATGGACTTTTAAAGTTATGGAGTTTATTATTTTATAAATGAGGAAACTGAGACCCAAAGAGGTTAATTCACTTGCCTAGACATACAGTTAGTGTCTGAGTTGGGATTTGAACTCAGGTCTTCTTGACTCCAATACCAGTTCCCCAATCCTTATACTAGATTACACCTCAACCATGATTGCCCATTATGTTACTTTTTCTTATGTCCACTAATAAAAGGAGTGGGTCTACCCTGATGGAGCCATTCCTTGCTTTCTTTGAATCTCAGGGATGCAAACAAGAAATGCCCTAGAGTAAAAGAAGTTATGAAATTAATATATGAACAAAAAAGGTAGACTAGACATATGACATGTAAATATGCCATAGAAAGTAAGCTCTGTTTTCAGACAGTCTTCCTGCTTATAATTTTGAATAAAACTAGGAAAGAGATTTTGTTCCTAAGTCTAAACTTGCGAAATTGCTACTTTCTAAAACTACTTATGCCAAGGTATGGTTAAAAATAAAGCCCTTTGTATCATTTTACATTTTATTCTTAAATAAAATATGTTTAATGGAATGTTTTTCTTGTCATTAATTAATGAGAAAAATTGATTAAAAAACTGCAGTTTCCAGGTGGCAATCACTTCCCCACAAATATATGACCACCAGGTGGCACTCAATGCTATGGAAAAAATAAAAAGGACCTGAATTATCATTAGGGAGGTTTTCAGGATTGGTATATTTCCATTTCACTGTCTTCAGTCACAGACATTGCCAATAACTCCTTAATTTCTATAAAATTCCTAAGCTTCAGCTTTCCAGAGGTTTTAAAAGCAATTGCAACACATTCCATGAAATATACTGGCCAGATATTTTTCCACTACCACATCTAACCCTAGACTGACCTTTTATTCTTTCCCCCTCCCCCCATTCAATTTTCATAAACTATAAACCATATTCTGATCTAAAAGGGAAAGGGAATAAATTCAATTAATAAAAACACATTGTTCAGAGAAAGAGGGAGGTAACATAAATTCTTATTTATAGGAAGCACATGTAGTTTACTTTTAAATTTGTTCAAGAATTATTTTAAAAACCATTAGAGCAAAACCCAATTCTGCCTAGGAGTATTTGAAGGGCTCCATGACACCAATCCTTCTGGGAAAGAAAAGTTGGCACTAGTTCTTTTTTGTCAATGAATTCACTTGACCTGTACTGTGGAAGTTTGAGATAATTACCTAAGTCCATTGTAGAGAACCCTCACCTCCAAGATCTATGAGAAATGTGTTAAAATTGATCATCCCATTTTGTCAGATAATACTGTGGCTTCTTAATTTGCCAATTATTTCTTCTTCCTTTTCTTTTTCTTTCTTTCTTCCTTCCTTCCTTCCTTCCTTCCTTCCTTCCTTCCTTCCTTCCTTCCTTCCTTCCTTCCTTCCTTCCTTCCTTCCTTCCTTCCTTCCTTCTTCCTTCCTTCCTTCCTTCCTTCCTTCCTTCCTTCTTCTTCTTCTTCTTCTTCTTCTTCTTCTTCTTCTTCTCTTCTTCTTCTTCTTCTTCTTCTTCTTCTTCTTCTTCTCTTCTTCTTCTTCTTCTTCTTCTTTCTCCTCCCCCTTCTCCTCCTCCTCCCCCTTCTCCTCCTCCTCCTTCTCCTCCCCCTCCTTCTCCTCCTCCTCCTCCTTCTCCTCCTCCTCCTTCTCCTCCCCCTCCTTCTCCTCCTCCTCCTTCTCCTCCCCCCCCTTCTCCTCCTCCTCCTTCTCCTCCCCCCCCTTCTCCTCCCCCTCCTTCTCCTCCTCCTTTTATACTTTCAGTTTACAGATAAAGAAACTGTGAAGACCGAGTTAGGACCCTGGAAGCCTTAAAATCAGCCAGAGTCAGGATAAGCAAAAGTCCTTGGTCTTTATTCTTGGTCTTTAAGGGCAGAAGTGAACAGGATGGATGCAGGATCTCCACGACCTTCCTTCTCTTCGTCTACTGCCAAAGTAACTCTGGCTTGTCTTACTCCACTCCCTAATCCTTCCCACAATTCTCTGTATAAACCAAAAGATTGGACCAGCACAGAATAGTGGGAAGGGCCATTTTCCAAGCTTATGCTAATAGAGTATTGTCCAATCGATAGTTGACCTTAAGTGCTCAGTTGTCCGACCTAAGTGCATCAACTCAGAGTTTCAGACCTTTACAAGAAACAAGTTAGGAGAAGATAAAGTGTTTCTTGTCAAGGGTTACTGAGTAGCAAGGAACTGAGTCAGGATTTGGATCTAGGTATTGATGCAGTATAAGACACACTGGATTTGGAGTTATTTCAAATCTCAGTTTTACTCTTTATTATTTCTATAGTCAAGTTACTTCCAATAAGAGGTTCTGATTCAGTGACTTTTGAAGTCCCTTTTCACTGTAAATCTATGGTTTTAAAACAAACAAACAAACCTGATAGCTTTTCAGGAGACTCAGACTCAAGTCTAGACTTTGCTCTTAATTAGCCTTCTTACACTAAGCAAGTCATTTAACTTTTATTTGTTTTAATTTCTTCTTCTGTAAAAATGGTGGATTGGAGTATAGACTAAGGATTCTTAGCCTGCAGCCCGTGAAATTGTTTAAACATTTTTTTGATAACTCTACTTTAATATGATTGGTTTTCTTTGTAATCTTATATATTTCATTAAAAATGGTTCTAAGAAGGCATTTGTAGGCTTCACCAGAAGGTCAAAGAAACAAATAATATTAAGAAATCCTGGACTAGAGATCTTCAAGGTTTCTTCTATTTTGAACCAGATATGTTCCAAATTTAATGGGGAAAGAAATAATATACACATGCTTCTCAAACTTTTCTCTTTTAAGATAACTTCTTGACAGAACCTGGAACAATAACTGAGATGTGAAATGTCTGTTAAAAGTTGGTGTTTGCCAAAGGACAGCATCTAAATCTTATGGGAACAAACCATCAAACATTTTTAATGAGTTTAAAAGAATAGGAAAGAAAAAAAAAGATTGAATTGAAGGTAACTGGGATTTTCTTAAAAAAAAAAACCCCAAACTCTAGGTATTATTTGAAAATATTGTATAAAATGCAAATATTAATTTATATAATTTCAGTATTATGTTAGTAAGCACTCAATAAATGTCCATTGGATGGAATGGATTAAAATTGGGGAAAAAAATCAGACTTTGATATATGAAATGAGCTAGTACTATTCTAATTGCATTTGTATTCAAGTTCATGGAGATTGAAAAAAGATAAAAGTCAAAAGTGGAATTGCAGAAGATAATTCTAACAGGAACAGATGGTTACTAGTGACCCTAATTAAAGAAGAGGGGAAGAAAAAATGAACAAAGTAAGAGTAGCATATTAACTAAAAGAGCACCATTGGAAGAAATAAAATACTATGAAGTCTGGTGGCCCCTGTCTGTTGTCCATATTAGTGGGAAGACTTGAGGCTGATGGACTGCTTGTGTTTGTGAGCTCTAAACAGCAATGAAATTACTATACTATCTGACCTCAAGGAATTAGGACCACAAGAATCCTAAATTGGAGTGGAATCAGATTTGTATTTATATATAACCTGAACTTTCAGTGTAGATGAGATAGGGGAATTCAGAAAAAAAAAAGAAAATAAGGAAGAAAAAAAGAAGGAAGAAGGAAAGAGAATAGAAGAATAAGTATAATCCTTACACATTTTTAAATAACTAATCTTTGTCCATCTCATTTTACTTAATCAGAGATAAACTTTACTTTCAGTAAAGATTTTTTTCCAAAATGACTACCCCTACTGTAAATCACTTCCATTCAGCCATTTAGAGGAATTTATTAAGCACCTACTATGGTCTAGGCAACATGCTTAATCCTGCTTAGTGACCTTCCTTACTCTAAAAATGAAACAGGATATTAGTCACCAAAATGACTTTTTTTCCTTTTTAAATATTCGCTCATTTGCCTCATTATTTTGAATTTAACTGATATTTTGGTTTCTTCCTTAAGATTTTGAATCTCTTTTTCCATTTCATTCATTTCATTTTTATAATTTTCTTGGATTGCTTTTATTTTTTTTCAACTTTTCTTCAGTCTTTTTATTTGATTTTTCTATTCCTCTTAGGTTATATTCCTCTTTCAAATTTCACTATCTTCCTCTGAATATGAAGCCTAAATCTTTAATACCAAAATAACTATCTATGATGGCATTCTTTTTTCTTTATTTATTCATTTTTATTCTATTTTTACTGGCTTTTATTAATCAATTTTTAATTCTGAATTGTGAATAATGTTGAACTAAGCTTCAGGTCCTCCTTACTATTATTTTCTGAATTCTATCTGGAGGCTCAGCCTTCAAAGACTCTTTCCCAAGTCACATTTAGGGCCTCATACAAGCTGTCCAGAAAATGTTCTTACTTCCTGTGATGTTGCATTCACTAGGTGTGTGCTCACTTCTGCTTGCCTATAGATACAACCCAGGATCATGTCTGGTCAGCACCAGTAGACCTGGAATCCAGAAACATTAGAGGATCTTTTATTCTTCTCCTCTTAGCCATCTGCTGTTCCTTAGATGAAAGTTTGTTAAGTAAAAGTTCCTGAGGTGAAATTTCTTGAAACCTAGTTTACTTCCTGACAGAGCTGGTTCAGGATCTACTGTTTGTTGATTCAGGCCTGGAGGTATCTATACTTCACATAAGCCAAACCTTAGACTATGGATGTCTTGTCTTTTCTAAGATACTTTCAAGCGATCTTAGGAGGATAATTGCTTTATCTCTTTATTTTTGCTGCTCTATGTTTATTTGGTGGCCAATTTTTGCCTCTTTGTAGAGGAAATCTAGAGAGTCTGAGAATTTCTGACTATTCCCCCATCTTCTCCAAATTCCTCCCTTTGGCTCTAGATATAGGATTCTTTTCAAAGAATATTTTATTATTATTTTTGAATGAGAAATTATGTGGTGTGATGGATAGAGTGTTGTGCTTAAAGTTGGGAAGACCTAAGTTCAGATTCTGCCTATGACACTCACTAACTAGTTATATGACTTTGGACAAGTTACCTAACCTGTATATGCTTTAGGCAACTTTCTAGAATTTATGTAGACAAATTCTAGATATGTTGTGAGCTGCTTTGATGGAAACTGCACTGATGTAATCACTAATTCTTCTTAAACTCATATTTAATCACTTTAACAATTACTTTTTTACTTGACTGATGGTTCCATTGGAGAAAGACCTACATTTCTTTGGCTTAACACTTCAAGTAACTTTCAACTTGACTTTAAATTTAATAAAGTTTAATGGGAAGAATGGTCAAGAAAGGACCAGTTCTTAAAGCATGCTGAGATGTGCTTTTCCTGGTGGGTCATATAGAACATAGACAATAGTCCTTGCTTTTTATAATCCAACTCCTTGAGGCTTGGTGAGCCTACTTTCAGTCACAAATTACCGAGAGATTGGTACTCTGGCATGTTGAAGAATCTTCTAATTGATTGTGGAGCCCAAAGCACTGATGATTTAAGAGGTGATGGACTAGAATTGAATTCATGTACAAAAAAGATACTTGCTAATCCCTTTGCACCTCCTCTCTTTTTAAAAAAATTTCTTTTATGAAATTAAGGGAGATAGAATTACTGTGAGCTGGCAAGCTAGATTTTTCTACAGAACCATTCTGTATTATGACATATATTGCCCGTTTTCTTGATAGTGGCAGGAAGACAATTCCCTAAACAAGGCATCTTCTTCAGAGATTATAACCTCTTGTGACAGAGAGAGATGCTTGTATGGGCTCCAAGTAGACACAAATACTTCAAACCCAACAGACAGTTATACCTAAAGGGAACTTCAGAAGAACTTTATGAAGGAGAAAAAAATCTTCTGGGGCCAGGAGTTCAGAGATATCTTTTCACTACACATGTTCTCTAAATGTGCCTAACTAGCTTTATGCTTTAAATTTGAGTTCACTCTCTATAGGGACTTTTTCTGTATGAGGAGAAAGTGATCCCCAGTAGTAGGGGGATTGTATTTGTAACAATGCTCTTTTCTAAAAGTTAATGGAGTTCCACTGGTTGATTGATATAAGGGGGCATACCAGGTGGGGGCTTATTATCAATACTATTACTATACTAAATACTACTAAAAAAATCTACTCTCTCAGGTCTACCCTTAGAATCTGAAAAGAATTATAATTAGCTATATTCTGGGAACTCACCCTACTGCTATGAATGGGAATTGGGAGAGTGAACCCAGAAGGGTGCTACATTAATTTTAGGAAGAAATTTCTAATTCTCTATTGGCAAAGGGAAATATTATGAGAGAATATTACTTTATTGAGTAAAACTATCCATGAAGGGAATGAGGAATATGCATTCAGAATTTGGATACCTCAGAATTTTTTTGCCTGAAAAGGAAGATAGAGAATTCTTTTTTTTTTTTTTTTACTGGAGGGAAGCTAGATAGCCCAGTAGATAGTGTCCTGGGGCTAGACTCAGGAAGTCCCAAGTTTAAATCTGTCTTTAGATACTTAACTAGTTATATGAGCCTGAGCAAGTAATTTAACGTCTGTTTTCCTCAGTTTTCTCATTTGTAAAATTCCTCACAGGGAATTTTCTATACTGATGAAATCATAGGTCTAGCACTATTTATTTTACTATCTTAAAATTTTTTTTTACTACTATTACTTATTTTACTATTTAGAAAAAGAGAGTAATGAAAAAGTACTTGAGTAGTAAAGTGAGAAACATTTAGGATTTAAAAGTGGTTTTGACTTTTATCTCTGTTAATTATACTAATTCTAATTACCTGTGAGACCCTGGACATTTAGTTAATATTCCTAGCCAGTTTCTTCATTTGTGAAATTATGTGGTTGGACTAGATTTAAAATGGACTGAACTGTAAAATAATTGTCTTCTGAATTCTTTTACATCCCTAAAGATTCTTTAAAGAAAATGAGGGAGGTGGACCAAATGACCTCTAAAAATGCTATCAACTCTAAATCTTTATTTCCTTTGAGATTGAATGACTATGTGGTAGGTCATTTTGTAGAAGGGATTGCTATTCATGTACTGGCAGGGTTAAATAACCCCCAGATTCTTTTCAACTCTGGGTCTCTGTGATAATTCAATTATTCAACTGTTGTAGATTAGATATCTTAGTTTTTTGTTTTTTTTTCATATGGATTCTTTGGCATGGAATAAAAATAAAAAAACTGAGATATAGGGAACAGTTGCTCATTTTCAATTACTGGCCACTTTGATAAGAGGAAATGCATTAAAATAATAAGCAGTGGAACCCCACCTTCCCCAGCAAGTTTCCATGTGCCCATTATAGCAACATTTCTACTGCCAGGAGATTTGGCAGAAAAGAAGGAGTGAAGTGTAAAGAGACAGATTACAATCTCTGAACTAGAGAATAAATTAGAATTCTTCTATCCTTCCTGTAGTAGACTGCCAGGAAAAAAAAACCCACCCCCCCAAAAAAAAAAAAAAAAAACCTTAAACACACATACACTCACTCACTCACACAGAAAACCTCTTAGCAGAATTCCAAGTGGGTTCCATCCAGCACAATGCTCTTTAAAGATGGAGCATAAAAACAGCACAGTTAACGAGAAAGAACTTATTCAACATGTGTTGTAACTTGTGAGCATTGATTCCAGCCACATTTGCCTTTCATTTATAAGGCATCCTTTGGTCTATGGGTCTGCCTCACAGGTGTCCAGGGTTCCAGAGAACAGACATCAAAAGGAATTGTGTGAAGTTGCCAATGGAGAATTGACAAATGCTCAGCACCAGCTAAGAACTGTACCTCCAGTTTGGTTTGGCTATTTATAGAGGAAGGGGAACCTTCTTAAAGGAAGATGGTCTCTTTAAACAAATACTTCATTTTAAAGGCTTCAAACTAGATTTACTTTTAAATAATTTATGCTCTTCAGATGCTCCTCTTTCATAATTGCTGCAGAGTATATGGTTTATAATAAACCCAGGGGAGATTCAAGGTTTCTCTTTGACAAGAACATGAAATTGGCTTCTGCTGCATGTGTATGTACATGTATATTTATACGTATATAAGAATATATGCACATGTACATACATATATATGTAAAGTCTGTATATGCACACATGCACACACACATATAAACACACACACATATATAAAATTTTACAGGGCTTTAACAGGATTCAGCTTTAGAAAAATTTCAGCAATCACTACAGAATCAACTAGACCAAGCATAAGTACCTACCCAGGGTATATATTAGGGTGGATGCAATAATCTTGAAGGGGAAGGAGAAACAGGAATCTTATAGACCCTACTTATGGGATCTTGCAACATAAAGTCTGGGACATATAGAATTTTTGGCTTCTAAAGTTGTTATTACATCTGGAAACCAAGTTGTCCTTCATCCAACCACTAATGTTGGGCTTCGTGTGAGAAGTCATCTGGGATCTTACTTTCTTGACATGAATACTCTAGGTTCATACCAAAGCCAAACATGTGTTGCTAACATTTGAATCATTTTTAAAGGCTTGGCATTACACTTGGGAATTACGAAAACTTTAGCATGTTCTAAAAATACTTTATTATTACTATATGAAAATTTGTCTGGATGATATTGCTCAGATGGTACACTTCAGCCACCAGACATACTGTCAATATGCCACTGGCAATATGTCATCTCTGACACATCTGTGTTGCTTAATGCCTTTAATACCAACTGCATGTAATTTCCCTGATTCTAGACTTCTGAAGTCTTCTTGCAGAATATTTTCTATCCACTTTCTCTACATTTTGTAACTGCTTAGCTGTGTATATTGTCTCTTTCATTAGAATGGAAGCTCTCGAGGGCAAGAGCTGTCTTTAGCCTTTATCTCTCTAGCACTTACTAAAGTGCCCAACACACAGTAAATGCTTAATAAATGCTTATTGACTTGCCAAATTCCAGACTCTGGTGGCCAGCACCCCGATAGAACACCACAATGTAGTCTCTTTGTATTTCTTCTCAGATTTATAGCCATTTTGTAATTTTATCTTCACAAGAATCTCTGATGCTTATTATAAAAATCATTTTGGGAAAGTCCCTTAAACCTCCCCAAGCTTTAGTTTCCCCAACTGTGAAAAAAAAGAGTGGAATCATATTCTTAATCTTATTTCTTCCTGCTTCCTCCAAGACTTTACTATTGCATTTCTTTTTTATGCTGCATATCTCTTTTCATACTTACTGAATTTCTTTATTAGGGCCTTATCCTCAACTTATAAACATGATCAATCTTGCCTTATCCTAAACAAAGCAAACAACAACAAAAACTTTCTTAGAGTCGGGTCTACCTAGAAAGCTATCCTACTCTCTCTCCTAATTCCATTTTTCAATCCAACTATTTCTCTTTGCATTTCTTATGGTAAAATAATATTCTATCACATTTATATGCCATAATTGATCCAACTTTCTCAACTGCTGGAAATGCTGTTCATCTCTTATTTTTTACACCACAAAATAGAGCTGATGTACATATGTTTGTAACATGTGTCTTTATCTTCTTTCTGTTATTTTTGGGAGTATAAAACCAATTCCAAATTCAATTGTTTTTCCACTACAGTGCCTTGTTTTATCTAGAGGAATTTTCCTGAAGCAGTGATTTCATGGGGTCAGAAAGTATCAAAGCTAGAAAGAATTGAAGGGACCCTAGACTTTGATAGATGAGAAAATTGAAAGCCAGAATATTGAAGTGGATATATAGCAGATTAGTGGCAAATCAGAGCTAGGACTCAGGGTCTAGGACACTCCCCCCCCCATGCCCCCAGCCTTGGGGCACTTTCCCTTGAGCCATGACTCTGCAGAATCAGTCTTGTTTTGTGATTGAATGGAAATATAAAATGGCTTGTTAATGATGACAACGACTACCAAGATTTGACTTTATCATTCCTTTATGGATTCCTAATTATAATATGGAGTTAAAAAGATATGGAAACAGTATTTTCAATCAACACCTTTTAAATTTGCTTGTATTTGTTATTATTTGTGTATCTAACAATGTATTTAGTTATTATTATGAATAATCAGTAATTAGATAAAGAGATTCCTTTAGATTTAGACATTTTGTATTTTTCTTTTTGGTAAGCTACTAAGCTAAAGACAAAATATTTTGTTTTGTTTATTTTATTTTTTAGTTTGGGACCTGAGATTTTATTGGAATAAGGAATTCTAAATATGAAAACTCCTTCCACTAATGCAAGTTAGTAGTTCATCTCTATATTAGTTTTAGAGATTCTTTTGACTTTTTTCTTTTCCATCTCCAGTATCTAGCAGTTTTAAGCATGTAGCTGGCATTTGATAAATGCTTATTGAATGAGCTGCAGTCATTGAAATAAAGATTAAGAGATGTACTCTAACCCCACAGCTAGAATGTTTTAGTCAAAGACTTGAATTTAGGTCTTCCTGATTCCAAAGCTTCCATGTATGCTTGCATGAATGAAGTATTTATTAAGCATTAACTATGTACAAAATACTGTGCTAAACTGGGGTACAAATAGAAAAGTAACATAATATAGTCCTTGATCTCCAAGAGTTCATATTCTAACAGAAGGGACAACACATAGGGAAGGTTTCAGCTGTCAGATGGAAAGATGTGATAGTACATAGAGTAGAACAGCAAATTTTAAATGCTTCTTTAAAGTTATTTCCACTGATAAAATTATATCAGTTCTGATAACAAGTCATTTGAAAGTTCCAAGGACTTTGGTAGCAAGATCTTTTCTTTCTGGATCCTCAGTAACTATGACTGTACCCCTATTGGAGCAGTTGCTGGACTAGATCTCGGAAGGGATTGCTTCCCAAAGTGATGGCTGAAGGAACTGGACTGGAAGCATTGCTATTTGAAAGACTCTTGAGTCTAGTGTGCTGGGCTTTCTCCATCAGGGTCTAAGTGGATTTGGATGGTGGTCAAGGTGGTAATGATACTTTGATTTACCTGGCACATACTGCATCCAGTTTTTTCCTCAGGGTGTCTTGCTGCTTCAGCTAGGCTGGCTTGCCTTCTCTGTGTGTGGCAGTTGGTTGGTAGCTGGCATCTTATGCAATGATGCCTCTCTGGAGGCATCATAAATGTGTTTTAATGGCTTGGACAAATTTTCCTCGTGGTGAAGGAAAATGTTCTCACATGCTAAGAAAATGTTCCTTTTCTGTTTTTGTCTTGTTAATGTGTGCCTTTAATTATGCTTTGTATAGTCCTCCAAGAGATGGACTCTGGCTGAGTCAAAGCAATTTAGGAAGTGACTGTGAACCATTCCTTGGTGTCTCATGGAGAGTTAGAGACACAGGTATGAAGTAATTTTAAAGGAGAGAAGAAATAGACACAAGGCCATTGTATAAAAATATTAAATGGCAACTATTTCTTTCTCTTCTAATGGCTAAATAGAGGACACTGCCTATTCTTCCATATCTATTCTTTTTTCCATGTGGTACAGTTAGATGACAACTTTAGTTTTGGATCTATTTTCTTTTGTACTTTTTGAATCTTGTCTTTATTTTCAATTCTTACCTGTCCCTCACTCCTTACAGGCCATCAGTTGTCCAGAATTGCTGACTGCCTCCCTAGCTTTTCTCATATTCCACCCCCCCTCTCTCCATTCACAATGCAACTACTATTTTCTGCTTCCCCCTATTTACATTCCTCCCTCCCCCCCCACCCAATGCAGCTACATAGATAATCTTCCTCAAGCAAAGATTTTATTTCTCTGTTCAAGATTTTCAGTAATTTCCTATGATGTCTAGTATGAAGTACAAACTCCTCAATTTAGCATATAAGGCCCTTTATAATAAGGCTCTTGTTTATTTTCCTGTTTCTTTTCACAATATTCCCTTTCACATTTTATTTTCTAAACAAGTTTTCCTATTTGCTCTTCTTTGAACTTTGTAGTCCTCCTCCCTTCTATGTACCTTTGAATAAAGTGTCCCTCATGCATAGAATATTTGTTTGGTTCTTTTGATTAGTATTATATTTTTTCCAATTGCATGTAAAGATAATTTTTAATTCAGTTTTTGATAAAATTTTGGGTTCCAATTTTTTCTTCCTTTCTTTCTCCCTTTCTCCTCAAGACAGTAAGCAATTTGATGTAGGTTGTACATGTACAACGATGTAAAACACATGTCTATATTAGTTATTTGTGAAAGAAGAAACAGAACAAAAAAGAAAAAATGAAAAAAAAGAATGAAAATAGTATGTTTTGCTCTGCATTCAGACTCCATAAAATTTTTTTTCTGGATGTAAACAGAATTTTCTATCATGAGTCTTTTGGAATTGACTTAGATCATTTTATTGCTAAGTTAATTATAGCTGATCATAGTACAATGTTGATATTACTGTATACAATGTTCTTTGCATCAGTTCATGTAAGTCTTTCCAGGTTTTTCTGAAATCGACCTGCTTGTTGTTTCTGATAGTACAATAGTATTATTCCATTGCATTCATATAACACAACTTATTCAGCTATTCTTCAGCATTTTGCCACTTAAAAAAGAACTGCTATAAATATTTTTGTCTATGTAAGTCCTTTTCCCTATTTTATGATCTCTTTGGGATGCAGACCTAGTAGTGGTATTGCTAAATCAATGGGTAATGACTGAATGCAATATTTGTAAAAGCACTTAGCACTGTGCCAAGCACACAGCAAGTGCTACATAAATGTTAGTTATTGTTGCTGTTATTATTGAATCTTCTTGACTCTAGACCCTAACTTCCTTATTATTATTATTATTACCTACAGCCCTTCAAAAGCATAAAAACTGAGCTTAACACTTAAAAATTATCAATTTTTTGCTGGTTATACATGTATATAAAATTTTAAAACACACATTTCTTTAAGAATTATATTGGGAGAGAAAAATCAGAACAAAAAGGGAAAAACTATATCAGAAAAAAAAACACAGAAAAAAAGAAGTGAACAGAACATGTGTTGATTTACATTCAATCTCCATAGTTTTTTCGCTGAATGCAGAGAGCACTTTCTATCCAAATTTTATTGAGATTGCCTTGGATCACCAAACCAAAGAGAAAAAACCAAGTCTTTCATAGTTGATCACACATTATGCTGTTACTGTGTACAATGTATTCTTGGTTCTTCTAATTTTGCTTGGCATCAGTTCATATAAATCTTCCTAGGCCTTTCTAACATCAACTTTTTCATCATTTTTAAAAGAACAATAATAATCTATTATCTTCATATACCACAACTTATTCAGCCATCTCTCAATTAATGGAATCTACTTATCTTCTAATTTTTTTGCTTCCACAAAAAGAGCTGCTACAAACATTTTTGCACACGTGGGTCCTTTTTCCTCCTTTATGATTTCTTTGGGACATAGGCCACCAGTATTGGCACTACTGAGTCAAAAGTTATGCACAATTTTATACATCTTGGGCATAGTTCCAAATTTGAGCTTAAAATCTTTTAACAAGATTAGTTCAAAAATGAGTAAGCAGATTCTCTGATTGCTCCCCAATTCCAGAGACCAGGTAAATTCAGAACAGTTTCATTCCCTATTTTCTACTCCTACAGCTTTGTGATCTCCATAGAACATTATCTTTCCTCAAAAGAATTTAACTTGAAAATTTTATTTGAGTTTTGTGATTGGAACATTATTTCCTAAAATCCATGTCACATATGCTAAGA
Source organism: Antechinus flavipes (assembly GCF_016432865.1). NCBI lineage: Eukaryota > Metazoa > Chordata > Mammalia > Dasyuromorphia > Dasyuridae > Antechinus > Antechinus flavipes. The sequence continues at coordinate 242,216,796 of NC_067401.1, forward strand.
TTCCCTCCCCCCCAAAGGCAATGAAATTGTCTTTTGGAATTTTTTGGACTGAGGAACTGAGGCTCAAACTGGCGATATGATGTTCTTGGTCACTTTTAAAGAAGCTCAGACCACAAAGACTTAGGGATATCTCAAGTTTGGCATGTGTTTCTGGTCAAGGATAGCATCCTGACAAATATAGAAGCAGGAAATTCTATCCAAATGTATCATATTGTATCCTTTTTGAAAATCCTTTTCATGCTATTGTTAATTAAACTTCTTTTTTGTTCAATGTTAATTGGTCTCAATTCATATTCAAATAATTCAAAAAATTCAAACCAAGATATCGGGAATCTTCATAGAGGAAAGATTATTTCTTCCTTTTAAAATTTGCATATAGCATGTAGAAGATATCTGGGACACTCCTGGATTGCTTCAGTCTGTTAGAGATATGACAGGATTTAATTGGACTCAAGTAGTGGATACGGGCATCTTTCAATCTCAGTGCAAAATTTCTAGCAAAATGATTCTATGGCACAGTGATAATTTCCATTTATAGTGTGACTTAACAATAACACTTAACAAACATTATTTCCTTACAAGAAGTCATAGAAATATTCTTTTTGCCTCAGTTTCCTCAATTGTAAAATTGATATAACAATTACTATAAAATAGGGCTGTTGGAAAGAGAAAATAGAATAATATTTGTAAAATCCTTAGCACACTGCCTGGCACAAGTAGGCACCATATAAATCCTAACTACAATGCTGCTGCTATTGCTGCACACTTTGTACATTTTAACTGGCTATCCTCCATGCCTCAAATTCCTTATAACTTCCTCATATCTACCTCCAAGCTTCCCTGATTTTGTTTGTCTCAATTAAAATCCCACCTCTTGTAAGAGCCCTTTCCCAGTCCTCCTAAATTAATATTCTCAGAGAATATTTCCAATTTATCTTGTATATATTTTCTTTATACATATTCATTTCAATGTTATCTCCTTTAGAATGTGGGCTCCTAGCGGTGGGCCCAATACATAGGAGGTGTTTAATAAATACTTCTTGATTTTATGAAACATTTTATCTTGATATAGTCATCAATTCAACAAATTTACTTTTGATTTTAAGGTGCATTATTTTCAGTAACTTTTTCTTTTAAACAATTTCCTAAGACAATTAAAAAGATTTATAAAATATTTTTATAGACATTAAAAAAGAAATAGGTATGTTAATCCCAAGAAATTTTCTGTCAGTAGACCAGACATTCAAAGTATATATCGTCATCTTCATTCTTTAACCCACTGAATTTTATTTAGGAAAATGGGGCAGGGGGCTCTAAAGTCTATAAGCTCTAGCTTCACTTTTTTTTCCTTCCTGTGTGTTTTTATAAGGGTTGAGTTAACGTGGTTTTATATTTTTAAATAAAGTTTTCTTTTTCTTTTTAAAACATTACTTTATTTTCCCAAATATATGCAAAGATAGTTTGCAATATTGTTTCAATGTTGCAAAGCCCTATGTTCCAATTTTTATCTTCCTCTCTTTCCCCACCACACCCCTTCCCAAGATAGCATGTGCAATTTTTCTAAACATATTTCTTTTTTTTAAAATAGTCTTTTATTTACAAGTTATACGTATGGGTAATTTTACAGCATTGACAATTGCCAACCTTTTGTTCCAATTTTTCCCCTCCTTCCCCCCATCCCCTCCCCTAGGTGGCAGGATGACCAGTAGATATTAAATATATTAAAGTATAAATTAGATATACAATAAATATACATGATCAAACTGTTATTTTGCTGCACAAAAAGAATTGGACTCTGAAAAATTGTACAATTAGCCTGTGAAGGAAATCCAAAATGATGGCAGGCAAAAATATAGGGATTGGGAATTCAATGTAATGGTTCTTAGTCATCTCCCAGAGTTCTTTTGCTGGGTGTAGCTGGTTCAGTTCATTATTGCTCCATTGGAACTGGTTTGGTTCATCTCATTGCTGAGGATGGCCAGGTTCATCAGAATTGGTCATCTTGTTGTTGAAGTACATAATGATCTCCTGGTCCTGCTCATTTCAATCAGCATCAGTTCATGTAGGTCTCTCCAGGCCTTTCTGAAATCATCATGCTGGTCATTTCTTACACAACAATAATATTCCATAATATTCATATACCACAATTTATTCAGCCATTCTCCAATTGATGGGCATCTACTTGTTTCCAGTTTCTGGCCACTACAAAGAGGGCTGCCACAAACATTTGTGCACATGCAGATCCCTTTCCCTTCTTTATGTCTCTTTGGGATATAAGCCTAATAGTAACATGCTGGATCAAAGGGTATGCACAGTTTGATAACTTTTTGAGCATAGTTCCAAATTGCTCTCCAGAGTGGTTGGATGTATTCACAACTCCACCAACAATGTATTAGTGTTCCTGTTTTCCCACATCCTCTCCAACATTCCGCATTATCTTTTCCTGTCACTCTAGCCAATCTGACAGTTGTATAGTGGTATCTCAGAGTTGTTTTAGTTTGCATTTCTCTGATTAATAATGACTTGAAGCATCTTTTCACATGGCTAGAAATAGTTTCAATTTCTTTATCTGAGAATTGTTTATTCATATCCTTTGACCATTTGTCAATTGGAGAATGGCTTGATTTCTTAAAAATTAGAGTCAATTCTCTATATATTTTGGAAATGAGGCCTTTATCAGAACCTTTGACTGTAAAAATATTTTCCCAGTTTATTGCTTCCCTTCTAATCTTGTCTGCATTAGTTTTGTTTATACAAAAGCTTTTCAGTTTGATATAATCAAAATTTTCTATTTTGTGATTAATAATAATCTCTAGATCTTTTCTGGTCATGAATTCCTTTCTTTTTCACAGGTCTGAGAGGTAAACTATCCTGTGTTCCTCTAAACATAGTTCTATATTTGTCATGCTGGATGAGAAAAATCAGATCAAAAGGAAAAAAAACCCACAAGAAGAAAAAAAAAACAAGCAAGCAAACAACAACAACAATGAAAATACTATGCTTTAATCCATATTCAATTTCCACAGTTTTCTCTCTGGAAGTGCATGGCATTTCTATGATAAGTCTATTGCCTTGAATCACTTTAATGTTGAAAAGAGCCAAGTTCATCACAGTTGATTATTACATAAGCTTGTTATTATATATTCTATTCTCTTGATTCTGCTAACTTCTTTTAACATCAATTCATGTTAAATCTTTCCAGGCTTTTCTGAAATCTGGCTGCTCATCATTTCTTGCAGAACAATAATAGTCCATTACCTTCATCTACCATAACTTATTCAACCATTCTCCAAGTGATGGGCCAACCATTCAATTTGCAGTTTCTTGCCACTACAAAAAAGGCTCTATAAACATTTTTGTTTTTTGCACATGTGGGTCCTTTTATCTTTTTTATGATCTCTTTGGGATATAGACCCAGTAGAGACACTACTGGATCAGAGAGTATGCACAATTTAATAGCCCTTTGGACATAGTTCCAAATTACTTTGCACAGACATTTTATAATTCCACTAACAATGCATTAGTATTCTAGTTTTCCCACATTTCCTCCAACATTTATTCTTATTTTTTCTTGTCATTTTAGCCAATCTGAGAGGTGTGATGTGGTAACTTGGAGTTGTCTTAATTTGCATTTCTCTAATTAATAGCGATTTGAAATATTTTTTCATATGACTAGAAATGTTTTTAATTTCTGCATCTCAAAATTATCCATTCTTATCTCTTGACCATTTATCAATTAGGGAATGGCTTGTATTCTTATAAATTTGATCCAATTCTCTCTATAGTTTGAAAATGAGGCCTTTATCAGAAACACAGGCTATAAAAGTTAAGGTTTTATTTTTATTAAACAATTTCTTTGTTATGATATGAACTCAGCCAGATATGAACTCAGGAATTTATGACTCCAGAACCAAGCACTCTATCCATTGTATCATCTTGCTGCCCATGTTAGCCTACCATACATTCTAGAATCTTTATTCAAATGAAGAAGGAACTCATATTTAGCAGATTGCAAGCTCAACAGAAGTCAACAATGTGGTAAGGCAGTAAAGATTGCCAATGCAATCTTATTATTATATGCACTGGCCAGATTATATCTGGTTCAGTTCTGGTGCCATATTTTAAAGATGTCATAATAAGCTAGACAGCAATCAATGTATTCCAAAAAGTGAGCTAATATAATCTGATTATCTTCAATGAGGATGACAATAGGTATTAAATTTAGATAGTATAAGGATCTATAGCTACCTTGGAAGTTACACAGATTTACTTCTTTAAACTTCAAATATTCTATGTATGATTTATTAGGGTTGTTGAGTCAAACTGGCCAATGAAGGTAGTAATAAGATTGCATTGGCTGCCTTTACTGCCTTACCACAATGTTGACTTCTGTTGAGCTTAGAAATCTAATTTAAGAGTCTAAAAGAAGGTTAAACTTTTCAAATCATTGGATTATTTTACAAACATAGCATCTAACTTATTATGCTATTGTCTCCTTTCCTACCAGTGGCAGCTGTCCGGGGCAATGGTTGCAGCATAGGCCCTCAGATCAGAAGGACCTGAATTCTTTTGTAGTCACAGATACTTTCTAGCTATGTAACTCTGGACAAGTTATTTTTCCTCAGTTTGACTCAATTTTCCCAACTCTAAAATGAGGATAATGATAGCTACTCTAAGAGTAGCTTTATGGGACTAAAATGAAATAATATTTATTAAAAAAATTTAACAAAGTGCTTGGGACATGATAGGTGCAATATAAATGCTTATTCCTCCTGCTCACTTTAATTTTATGGCATAAAATCAGCTTTTGAGGACTGAATTTTTAGTTGTCATATTTTTTTCTTAATCCTGCATTGTTCAACTTGCTGAAAAAAATTATCTGATTCATTTTTTTTTTAGGTCTGCCAATTCATTTTTTCCTACTTCTTAGTCATCTGTTTTGATCAGTAGTTGGTCAGCTAAGTGGAATGGTGGATAGAAGATTCGGTCTGAGATCAGGAAGACTCATCTTAGTGAGTTAAAATCTGGCCTCAGATAATTACTAGTATAAGAGCTTGGGTAAATCATTTAACCTTGTTTGCCTCAGTTTCCTCATTTGTAACATGAGCTGGGGAAGGAAAATGGCAAACCACTCTAATTATCTTTGCTATGAAGACCCCAAACAAAATCATGAAAAATCAGACACGACAGAAAAAAGGCCTGAGCAACCAATAGTTAACAAGTAAGCCCAAGCTGACATTTGGAATAAAGAATTGCTATTTGGAAATTTTTTGTCCTTTCTAATTAGTCACAGCTCAAGAGTGGACTTGAACCCCATTGAAGGATAATTTGCCAGGAACATTAAAATGAATGACAAAGTGGATCTGTTTGTGCTTGACTTCACAAACGTAGGGACTTTTTTGACTTTTGCTTTTAAAGACATGACTCACTCTATCTTCCAGCCAACTAATCTACTTATCATTCCTCACACACAACACTGCATCTCTTACCTCTGGTTCTTTGTAAAAACTGCCTTGTATAGCTAGAAAGCCTTCTCTGATCATCTTTGTATCTTTGAATCCCTACTTTCTTTACAAACTCAGCCCATACATCACATATGTCTCTCCTTAATGTCTCCCATCAAATAACTTGTATTCATTTTATAGTTTGTATTTACTGATACCTACACATGTTGATAACATTTAAGCTCATTGAGGTAAGGGACTTTTTTCATTTTTGTCTTTTTATTCCTCAGTTCCAAGTGCTATGTCTATCACATAAAAGACATTTAATAAATTTAATTGATTGATTGATTCATTCTACCATTTCCATTATATTATTTCTATTCATTTGGAGACTTTAATGGAAAATTAAAAAAATTCAGGGTATAGGCACATTGGAGGAGAAAAACAAAAGGAATATAGTTTTCCTAAGCTCTCAAGAAGTTGGTTGGGGGGAAAAGAGAAAAAGGTAAAAAATCTATCAGGCTTCTATACTTGTAGGTTTCAGGACTCCAACTGTGTTAGGAGAAGAAATCTTGGTGGTCCAGTGGCTGTCAGTGGTGGTCACTTTTGTTGCATTTTTTGCTTTTATCATAGCTGACTTTTATGTGGTCCTTTACAATTTACAAAGAGCTTTACGCATATCATTACCTGTTTAATGAAATGCAGGTCCATTAAAAAAAAAAAACAGTCACAGTGTTGCAAAATCTTGAGTGGGAAGATATCTCAGAGGCCATTTAGTTCTATCATACTTTATCAAGAATCCCTTCTGTAACATACTTGACCAGTGGTAATTTAGAATATGCTTAAAGACCTCTAAATGAACAGGAATTCTGCTAAGCAACTATTTTGACTAACAGTTAATTGTTTGACTTAAAACTACTGTAATGGTTGAATAAATTATAAATGTAGGCAGAGCTACAGACATAAAATGTTTAATCTGACTAAGAAAAAATACAGTAAAAGTACAGAAGATTTTATCATGTAAACCTGCTTGAGGACATAGAAAGTGGAAGACATTTTCTAGGCTTGTAAGTATTCTCAGATAAAATCATATTTCTATGGAAAAAAGCTTCCTTATCAAGTTAGTCTTATTACAGTAACTTTCTCATTATATCTCTCCCTGTCCAAATATCTCATATTCTATTGTAAGATTAATCTTTTGCAAAAACCTTTAATGAATTCTGATTGCAGAATAAAAATCCAACTCCTAAACATTTCATCCAAAGTCACCATCACTATGTTCCAAATCTATTGTTCTAGTGTGGTACTTTCTCCTACTTCATGATGGAATCCTTTGCTTTGATATACTTGCTATCTTCAAATGGATTTTGTACATTTAAAAACAAAACAAAACAAAACAAAACACCTTTCTCCTTGTTGAGAGCTTTTCAGTTCTGAGTGTAATATTTTAGAAAGGATCTTGATAAGACAAAGTACATCTCAAGAAGAGTGACTGTGATGGTGAAGATAATAGAAATGAAGACAAATAAGATTTGTTTGAAAAAGCTTCTATTCCATAGGAGAAATCCACTTAGGAGAGATATGATAACCATCAAAATTTTTGAAAGGCTTTAATGTAGAAGAGTTATGTTTGTCTTGCTTGGCTTCAGGACTAGAATGACGAACAAAGGATATAAGCCATAGAGAGAAAGAAACTTACTTCCTAACAGAGCAGTTAAAAAATTGAAAGGTTGGCATTCAGGAGAGAATTAATTTCTTTACCAGAGGTTTTCCTTTAGGATCTAAAAGATCAATTTCTATAGGGATATTGAATGAGGGAAACTTTTTAGGATCAGGTTTGCTGCAGCTTCCTTCCAATTCTGAGGTTCTTTGAATCTCATTTTGATTTACTTCTAAAGTTCAGCTCAGGTCCTATCAAAGGCCTTTTCCCCTCACCCCCATTTCCTTCCTGAAACAGTCCTGAGTTAGAAGTGTTTTCCTCTTCCTTACTACTTTACTACCCAGTGGAAATAAAATGACAAAAGTGAAATAGTCCTTTACTTTTAAATAGTTTATATTCTAATAAGGAAGACATGATTAGCACATAGATATATGCAGAATAAACGCACAAATGAATACAAGGTAGTTTTAGGAAAAGTGCTTTGACTCTTGGATACTGGGATCAGGAAAACTTTTAAGCAGAAAATAGCTCTTAAATTGAGTCTTGAAAGAAATAACACACCAGGAATGCTGAGAGAAAGAAAGAAAGATGGGGACCATTTAAGGACAAGTGACAGGCAAATGCAAAGATAAGGAGATGAGAAATGGATTGTTATATATTTAGAATGATGAATCCATTCAAAGGTCTCAATTTATCTTAATATAATATATTAGTGTACACATAATAAATGATTGAATATATTTTGATTTCTCATATGGATGTGACATTAAATACTGCATCTACATGAAAAATTGGTTTTAGTAGGAGGAAAAATATGATCTATCACATTTGTATTCTTTCATTTTGGTTATCAACTACTTGTTTTAGAGATAATGACTATTCACCAGAATTCAACTCTAATGTTTCTTCCCCTAATCAATTTAGGTAGTCATAAAATTCTGATATCTTCAGAAAATGACACAGATACATCATGGGTCAGGAAAATAGTTGCACACACAGATACATCGTTATCTGAATATTTGTTTGGTTAGATCTGTAATTTCATCAGTGTAGATATTTTTTTTCCTTAAGAATACAAACCCTTTAAACCTTTCTAAATTGTGACACTATAATCTTTTATTCCCTTGTAAATCTTGTATAGTGGATCCTTCATTTTTCTTATCTTCATAATGATTTAAAAGCGTTTCCTGGATTCAATAACAGTTCTCTGTCACCAACACTACAATGTCACTTTCCTAGATAAACTTGGGAAATTCCAGTTATTTAGTTCTTCTGTCTAGTTTCAGAGCTGATAAATATTGCTGAAGAAGGTCAAGAAATTGCATGGATTTTCATCCCTTTAAAAATGTATGCTACATAAACATTATAGGACACATTAGACAATGATTATCACAATTATTTCTTTGTATTTTTGGTTTCTATAAACTTTTGTGTCTGAAGGCCTCATAATCTACAAGTTCTAAACTGAACATAGTATCTTTTCCCTATATCCTATTTCCCTTTTTGACTTCTTTATTTCTGTCAGTAATATCTTTATTTAACTAGTGCAATGTTTACACCACTTTTTCAAAAAAAAAAGAAAAAAAAAGAAGTTAGTATGTTTTAATTGTTATTGAGGCTCCTCTGAACTCTGGTGTCATCCTGCTTTTCTAGGCTTATTTTGAAACCTTACTTTAGTGTATTCTTCTTTCCAGGACAAGTTGAGTACTCACCGTTCTCTGAAAAAATGTGATAGTTTTGTGCCTTTCCTCATATTGTACCCTGTGCTTAGAATGTTTTCTCCTCCATATTTTTGCTTCCGAAAGTCTATCCATTTGTCAACATTTAGCTCAAATGCTTCCATTTAGATTATTTTGATCTCAGGAGTTAATGAGATTTTCCTTCCTCAGAACTCAGTTGGCACTTGCTCAAACCTCTTACACACTTACAATTTCTTATCTTGTAGTTACATGCATATATGTTTACATTGCCCTTTCCTGTCAGAAACTTCAAGAGGCAAAGGCTATCTCAAATATACATGTTAGATTGTCCTAAATATCTAACATTGTACATCCAAAGGATTAATTTTCCTTCATATTTAATTAGATTGATTTGAAGATTCAATTTAAGCTAATGTCTTCAGACACGATATCTCACATGTCCAAATAGCATTCATGCCAGGTCAAGGGATAGACCTGGGACCCAAAGATTTAACAATGTGTGGTATTTAAGCAGGAAGAAATTTTCTAAGGATTTTTCTGGAACATCATGAAAACTAATTACTTAAATGTGGGAAGAAAAGCACCAACTCAATGAATAATTATTATGTTCAGCATGAATTTTATGGTAGTCTATTTTGAAGTAAAATTTTTTTTCTAACATTTTTAGATTCAATTTTTTTGTTTTTAAGTTAGACATCTGTTTGTTGAATTGTTATAGATATAAGGAATAAACATCGAATTTGAACTTGACATAAAATTTTTTAATCATTTTATTGCATATTCATAACATAAACCATACTTGGAGACTGAATTTTTCTATTTTTATTTTTCTTCCTTTACCTCCCTTTATTTTTCCTTTGTTTCCATACTTTACATCAATTTTCTGCATTTTTTCATACATTTTCCATTCCCCTTTTGACTGACTATTTGCTTCATACTAACATCCCTCCCTTGACCTGCCCCAGTTCCTAGCAATATGGCTCAGAGTTCATTACCTCCCCAGAGATTAAAAGATATTGGACTCCATAGAGATATTCTGAAAAACAAAACCCCCAAAATCTTTTTACTGTCCTGTTTTTCTTTGTTAATGGAAGATTTCTAGAGAAAATGTAAATGGGATCTATGATGGTACATAGAGAGAATAACTATAGTGTAAAAAACAGAAAAGCTTCAATAGGTTCCTTGAAAAACAAGGAACTATTAAATTGAGAATTAGGAGAACAGGTTTCTAATCTTAGCTCTGCCACTAACTTGTTTATGGGACCCAAGAAAATAATTTCCCTTTTCTGGACCTTAATTTCTTGATCTGGGAAGTGAGAAGTTTGAATGAAATGATTTCAGTGGTTCCTTCCAATCAATCAATAATTTAAAGGTTTTTCTCTATAAGTTTTTTATGAAACTATTTACTTTGAAATAAATAAGGATGGATATATAAAATAATATACATTTTTTCATTAACATTTTTTGAGTCTCCATAAGAATTTTTGCCCATTCATTCCTGTTATTATTATTTTTAATGTTGAAGATAACTGGTCAATGAGCATAGTAGTTATGAATATGCATGAAATGCTCAAATGATACAATTCTCACATAAATCTTGGAGTAGTCCCAGACATTTTAAAAATACATTTTATTGTGTGTTTTGTTTATAAAGTACTGTCATTTCTGGATATATTGTATTCTCTTCCCCATTCCTAGTCTTTTAGTAAAGTGGAGCTCTGGTCTTTTAAGTAAAATAACTTATATAATTATTTTTCCTAACAATCCATTTGATATTCTGTCAGAGTAGACCTCATCTCTCTGTTCAGGCACAGGATCTATGCTTTACCAGCCATTCTTTAAGACCATTATTTTTTATTCTCTTACAATGAATTTTCCTTTAACTTGCATCACTGTAATTACTGTGCTCATTTGTTTTTTCTTCTTATACAATTAGAAGTTTACATCTAGATTGTACAGTTAGATGGACTTTGCTAGATTCTACTTCACTAGAATTATTTTATTAAGTTCTTCACTAAGATTGTCATAAGGAGTGATCTGCTAACATTCCAGTCTTTACCTGTTATTGTGCCATTAGCATGAGTCTCTCTTTCTCATTAGCATGAGTGTTATAAATATAAATAGAAATAGAAAAAAATGATAGGGAAGTAAAAAGTCTAGTTATACAACTTGGATTTGTAGGATTTGAGAGTATTCACTTTGTTATTCTCTAAAGTCTGGAAAGGCTTATGTCCCAGCCTTCTTCCCTTCCCTTTACTCTGTACCCACTATTAAGTCAAGTCAACAAGCATTTTTCGTTGTTTTTGTTATTGTTATTCAGTCTTATCTGACTCTTTGTGACCTCATTTGAGTTTTCTTGGCAAAGTACTAAAGTGTTTTACTATTTCTTTCTCTACTTCATTTTACAGATGAGGAAACTGAAACTTAAGTGACTTGTATAAGGTCAAAGCCAGTAAATATCTAAGACTGGATTTGTCTTCCTGACTCCAGTTTCCTCTATCCATTGCATCAAAAAGCATTTAGTAAGTGCTTACTGGGAATATGTTGTTTGCTTTGTTGTTGTTGCTATTTGCTTTTTGTTCTGGAAGAGGAGCGTGAAACATTGGGAAGGTGATGTCCCGATTATGAGTGAATTGAATTTAAGTGAAGCTGGGCTGTGCAAAGTCACAGCCTCAATATAGATCAGAACAATTGGAGACAGCCCTGGATGCATTGGGAGAACTTGGCCTTTTTAAGCTAAAGTCTTTTCCTGGTCTCTTTTTGTCTAAGGCAATGCCTATTCAGTAATTAAGACTGAGTAAGCAATGAGCATATAATGGCTTCTTTTACTTAGCTAAAAAATTAATCTGGGAGGGAAAGACCCTTGGGGTTTTAGGCCCATACAGAAACAATTGATATTTACACTAACTTTGATCTATCAGTCAAATGGTTGGCCAATTAATAAAAGCTAGAGTAATTTGTGTTTAAAGACATGGTGCTCAAAAAGGAAATCTAGTCTGTGAATCTCAAGAAATATTGCAAAATTGCAGTCATCCAAATTTATATTTCTTTGGGCAAAATAGGCAAGAGTAGGATTTCCTGGTAGAACAGTGAATATATATTTACTTATTTATTTTTATTATATTACATATTACATATTTAATATTTTTATTATATTATATATTTATATGAAATGTATGCTACATTTATTATAATTTATTGTATATATAATATGATTCATTATTAAGTTACACATTTATACATTATGATATGTATAATTTATTTTATTTTATTTTTTTAAAAAAATTTTTATTTAATAATTACTTTATATTGACACTCGTTTCTGTTCCGATTTTTTTTCCCCTCCCTCCCTCCACCCCCTCCCCTAGATGGCAAGCAGTCCTTTATATGTTGGATATGATGCAGTATATCCTAGATACAATATATGTTTGCAGAACCGAACAGTTCTCTTGTTGCATAGGGAGAATTGGATTCAGAAGGTATAAATAACCCGGGAAGAAAAACAAAAATGCAGATAGTTCACATTCGTTTCCCAGTGTTCTTTCTTTGGGTGTAGCTGCTTTTGTCCGTCATTTATCAATTGAAACTCAGGTCTCTTTATCAAAGAAATCCACTTCCAATGATATGTATAATTTATATATATATATAAGAATTTTTTTGTGGCATAGTAGAAAAAGTCTATCATTATTTAAACAAATCCCTATTTTTTGACAAATGACTCAACTCTTCAAATCAAATCAGTTAAATCCAATAGCTAATTATGTGCTTATCTGACACTGTGCTACATAGTAGGAGTTGGAGGTCGAGGAGTAGAATACAAAATTTGTATGTTCTTCCCTCATGAAGCTTCTAGTCTAGACAGAGAATATGGTACAGACATATACAGTGATAATATAAGGATATATGATGAGTGTCAAGTGAGTTCAAAAGAAGGAAATGCTATGACACCCTAGGGACATCAAAGAAATCTCCAAAATAAGATTGAGGTAGTGATACCTAGTTCAAAATAAACCTGTGGTAAATTCACAATAATCATTTTTTTTTTTTGGCAAAAGGTAGATTTATTTAGGGGAAGAGGTTATAGACAGATGAAGAGATATAATAGACAGCAGTAATGGTAAATATAAAATAGAGTTGGAAGAACATAGTTAGACTAATCAAAAATTAGCCAGAGTAAAGAGAAAGATGCCATTAGAGGGAAAGATGCCATTATGAGGAGGGAGAAAAATAACCTCATAGTGGGTTTAATCCTGAAAAGGACTTAGCAAATCTTCATCACAAGCAGATTCTTTGTAGAGGAAATAAAGTCTTTGGGTTTCCCAGGTGCAAAGGTGTGAAATGCACCTGGCAGACAAGGTCTCAGACCTGACTGAAGATATGCAAATCAATATAGTTTGAGAATGCTAACTTATGATAATAAGACAGTTTGGTAAAGTTAAGTTCCTCTCAAGGCTGTCTCAAAGATTGTTGTGAAAGTCTTCAAAGTTGCTAACTAGATTGGAGACAGGATGATGAATTAACAATAGACTGCCTATACATTATTTTATATGCACAGTATTTGAGCTTCTTCCTAATGGAAGAGAGTAAGTCACATCAACACAAGCTGTACTTGAGGTAAGTCTCATAGGATGTGTAGACTTAATAAAAATGTGAAAGGAAGGATATTCTCTGAATGGGGGGAATAATGTAAGCAAAAGCATAAAAGCAGAAGGTTTTTTTTTGATAGGAAATGGTGAGTACACCCTCTAGTTGGCTTGGAGAATAAAGAACGTGGAGAGTATGAGAAGGCTTTGCAGAAGAACAAACAAAAGTAGAAACATCCTCAGATTCTTCAAATCCCCATTGAATATTAATCTTTTCACTTGCCTACCTCTTTTAAGCAGCAAGATAGCTGAGCTTGGAATCAGGAAAACCTGAGTTGAAATGTAACTTCAAACATTAACTGTGTGACATTTGGCAAAGTGCTCAACCTCTGTTTACCTCAGTTTTTTCATCTCTAAAATGGGGATAATAATAACACCTATCTTGGATAGGTTGTTGGGGAGATCAAATGAGATAATATTTGTAAAATATTTAGTGTAGCACCTGGCAAAAAATAGATGTTATATAAAAGTTAATTATTATTAGGATCATTTTTCTCTTTCTCCCTAGTTCTTGCTCTTTAAAACTCTTTCCCCAGTGTGTTCAGATGAGTGCATTTTTACCCTCCATAGCACAGATCCCTAAACCTTGCCCTTTGCATGTTTTCCTTTAACACAGGCTGAATGTTTTTATTTGACACTATAAACCATTCTCTGTGAGAGGTTAACTAGGGTCACAGGGACAGGATTTCAAGTTTCTACACAAGTGTAAGTTAACACTTTGTGAAGCTGAAGTCAGCCCAGCTCAGTCATGATTGTATTTGTTCTGAGACCTCTCTGGGGGCAACTTCTGCGGTCTGGCTTTGTTTTTTCCTGCCAAAAGGAGGTAATTAAGTAGGAATGTTTGGTGTAAAAAGAATTGAGGGCAGAACAATTAAAAGTCATTCTGACTTCAGCCTTTGAACACCATGCCTTGGAAACTACTTATTCCTCCAAAGATATTGGGAAGAAAATACTTAAATTCTGAATACTATAAAATTAGTATAGGAATGTGAATTATTATTATCATTTAGCCTGATCTAAACTCAAGCTGATGATAATATACTGAATTTATCCTTCTGCTGTTAACCACTGTTATAAAATCTTTGTGGTATATGAGGCGGTAGTGCTGATCATATAGATAATATGTCCACTGGAATTCAGCAGATCAGATTTGAAATCCCAGCTTTGCCATATTGACATATGATCTGAAGCAAGTTACTTTCTTCATCTTTGAAAGAAGAGCCAGCTCTAGCATTGTGTGATTCAATTAAGCAATGAGGAAAGTGGGGAAGAAATGGTGATTGAAATCAATAAATGTGTTGTGGGGAAATGAATACCTATCTGTACTCATGAGTGGCAGGTCATCCACAGTATAGACAAAGAGAGTGCATACCATTTATTCATCCACTGCTTACACTTATATTTTGCTTTTAAGCTATGTGATTAGTTTTGTGGCCCAGTGTTTAAGGTATAGATGTATGTATTTGTAGATGGATAGCATTCACATAGTTTTTGTATATATTTTACATAAGAGAGATAATTTGTTGTTCTTCAGTAGTTTCTAACTCTACTGACCCCATTTGGGATTTTTCTTGGCAAAGGTACTAGAGTAGTTTTTTGCTATTTCTTTCTCCAGTCATGCACCCTAGACTGTTGCTAGTTGTTCTGACTTTTGTCCTCTCACTGGACTTTGATGACTCAGGAAGAAAGAAGAAGGTTGGATACTTCATGCAACTCTCTCACTTAAATTCAATTCATGCACAAGTGAAGATGTCACCTGTGATATTATTGATGCTTTTCAAAAATGAAGAACAAACTACTGATCAGGAAACAGAAAAACAAGTCTAAGTGACTTGGCTAGGATCACGCATTTAGTGTCTGAGGCTAATTTGAATTTAGGAAGATAAGACTTCTTGACTCCAGACACACACTGTGCTATCTAGCTGCCTGAGAGAGCCATGATAGTGTAGTTAATACAATGTGGGATTGGGAATAAAAACATCTATGCATCCCTTTAAAAACATTTACTAGCATAGCCTGTTTGCTCCCCTATAAAAGGAGATAATATTTTGTAGCTTACCTCCTATGAGGATCAAATGACTTACTGTATGTGAAATAGGTCTTACAGAGCCTTAAAATTGGCCAGGATCTTTTGATGTATTCCTTTAATCTAACGACCAGGGAAGTTGATGCCTGTGGATATTTTGAGTTAAGAAGTCTTGAACTGTACTAGAGAAGGCAAATTAAATATAAGTCTGAAACCTATTGACAAACTGGAGGATGTCATTACTTATACAAAAAAACAAACTCTCACAACAACCAGAATACATCGATTCACTGGTGAAGTGGGGGTTGTGAGGTCTAATTCATGGTATTTTAGACCTATTTCTCCATTATTACTTCCATTTATTTATATTCTGCTTTCATCTTTATCCCCCTTTAGAAAGGAATCTCTTAATGGAAGACATTTAATGATCTCTTTATGCATTACCTCCTATGAAAAGCTTTTTCCAATTTCCCTAGTTGCTAATGATCTCTCTTTCTCTCTGAAGAGAAAGTTTCTTCATCTGGATTAAATGATCTCTAAGGTGTTTATTTATGCTACATCATCTCTGAAGTCTTTTCCAGTTCCCAGCCTATGATTTTATGTTTTTTTTATTTGATATGGTAGACCTAATAAATGGAAATGGTAACACATAATCTAAAAATAATATTTATCTAGTTTTGGAATGCCTTACTTTAAGAAACAAAATACAAGGCAATGTCTTACATACTAAAAGGTAGCTAGATTTCCTGAGTATACACTATAATAATAATAATAGCTTCTTTCCAGGTCATCTTCTACCTTCCTGCTTAAGTGATATTCCTAAAATACAAGCCCGACCAAGTCTTTTGTTTAAAAAAATTCCAATATTTCTTTGTTGCCGTCAGGATAAAATATAAAATCTGTTTTGCTTTCAAAGTCTCTCATAGTTTGGCTTCAGCCTGTATTTCCAGATTTATTATGTGTTTTTCCTTTTCATGCACTCTGTGTTCTATTCAAACTGTCCTACTGGCTATTCTTCACAAGACAATTCATTTTCCCTTTCCATGCTTGGAATACACCCCCTCTTCTCTTGTCTGTTAGAATTTCTAGCTTTCTTCAGCATTCTGTTCAATTGCACTTCTTACATGCAACATTTCCTGTTCTCCCTTTTAATGTCTACTTCCAATTACTTTGCTTTAATTTGCAGATTTTTTCCATTTACTTAAATATTATGTCATAGGTTAGTAAAAATAGAATGTCAGCTTCTTGAGGAGAGAATGACTTTGTTTTAATCTTTGCATCTCTGGTGCCTAGCATAGTGTATAACAAATAGGTTCTAGTGCAGTCATCTTTCAGTTGTTTATGACTTTCATGACTTCATTTGGGGTTTTTTTTGGTAAAGATACTGCATTGATTTGCTATTTACTTCTCCAGCTCATTTTATGGATGAAGAAACTAGGGCAAACAGGGTTTAGTGACTTGTCCAGGATCACACAGTAAGAGTCTGAGACCAGGTTTGAACTCAGGAAGAGGAATACATAGTGAGCACTCAAATGCAATTTCAAATGTATTTGATTGACACTAGTACTTCAAGATTATGAGGCACCATTATCAGATTTGATCTTTGAAACAATGCTGTTAAGTAGACTAATCAATGAAGTCTGACCAGTTAGAGTCCTCTGAGAGTTTTCATTTGACTTCATTTCAGAAGAATTTTTTAAACAAATAAAGCAAATGTTAAATTTGGAGAGAAACATTTATAACAGTATAATTTGTGTTTAAGGTTCTTGGGTCTGAACAATCTGATTGTTTTCACAGTGGTTAAGGGAGGGAAGAGAAAGATTTGGTTACAACTTGAAATTAAAAAGATGAATATCAAAGAAAGAGGCCAAATATATGGAAGGTGTCATTACTTTTATCAAAAACAAACATGCACACCAATCAGAATACATTGATTCACTTGTGAAATAGGGGTTGTGAGGTTTAATTCATGATATTTCCGACCTGTTTCTCCATTATCAATTCTTCTATTTCTTTCTATTCTGCTTTCATCTTTATCCCCCTTTAGAAAGGAATCTCATAATGGAAGACATTTAATGATCTCTTTATGCACTACTTCCTATAAAAAAGCTTTTCCCAGTTTCCCTAATTGCTAATGATCTCTCTGACGATTATCTTATATTTACTTATCTAGTTCCATATTGTATCATTCAGTAGAATGTGAACACTTTGAGAATAAAGGATTTCTTCTTTTTACCCTTAATAACACTATATCTTTCTCCTCTCTCCCAATTATACATCTCTGCTTCTCTCTCATAATTTTCATAGGTAGCATGTTAGTTGAAATTTACTTTGTGCCTTTCCATTGCCCTTTGGGTATTCTCCAGATACTGTAGTATTACAAGACTCATAGCTAAGCAGAATCATCAGAGCAAAGAGAATTTTATTTTAAGGGAAAGTGGGGAATCATTAAAAGCTCTGTACAGTTTTTCAAAGAAGATGAAGTTCTGTGTCCAGCATATTGCCTATACATGACACCTTCTCAAGATATATTTATTGTTGGACCAGTTTTATGCCCTGTTATCTATTTACATATTAGCCTAGAGAGTAACCATATTTATCTCCTTTGTCTCACTATTATTATATTGGAACCTCTAATAATCCTACATTGAGAGGTACAAATCTCCAGTTCCTAGCCACAGATACATATTCAAATAGACAAAATATCTAAATAATCATTCATATCTGAAGAACCATACTTCTCTTAGAAACAATTAGATGACACAGTGGATTGAGTACTGGGCTTAGATTCAGGAACATCTGAATTCCATTGAGCCTCAAACATATATTAACCATTTGACCCTGAGCAAGTAATTTTTCCTGTCTGTCTTAGTGTCTGCCATTGCAATATAAGGGTATTAATAGCCTGTCCCTTCCAGGGTTGTTGGAATATCAAATGAGATTATATTTGTAAAGCATTTTGCATAGTGCGTAGCATATAATTTCTTTATCCTTCTTTTTTTCCTTGAAAATTTAAATGACATTTGCCAGAAAGTGGTTCTTAGTCTATTTAGCTTATTTTTACTTAGTACTCCCATGGCCAAAAGCTGCACATGAGCTTTAAGGTGAGAGAATGAGAATGTATATGAGTGTACTTTTATGCTAGTTTGGAGCAGTAGTGCTTCTATACCCTTTCTTGGGCATGGAAAATTAATAGATAACTTTACAAGAATTATGTTCTGAAATGTCATTTTTATGAAGATAGTGGAAAGAAGTGAAATTCATATACAGTTTTGAAACATTAATTTAAAAAAATCTTCAAATTACTTTCATGTCACTCATTGTATGAATATGGATTAGAAGTGGAAGAATCTTAACAACCTTGTTTGGCTGAGCCCTACTTAAAAAATAAAGATGAAACAAGGCAGATCTGAGGAATTGGATTTCAAGAAGAATATCAAAACATAATCTCTGGATATTTTATAAATTTATTTTATGTTAAAAGATTGTTGATATATGGGAGAAGAGATACAATTGAAAATTTTCAAATCATGACAAAATAAAAAAATACAAATTAATATCAGTGATATTTACTAGCTGTGTAACCAGGAGAAAGCTTCTTAATTTCTCTGGCCCTCAATTTTATCATCTGTAAAATAGGGATAATGATAAAAGTAATATAAAGTTGTTCTAAGGATCAAGTGAGATAATTTATGTTCAGTACATTTTAATTCTCACCATGTTGGTTATTATTTACTTGAATTTTAAATATATTTTCAATTTAATTTAATCATTCTTGATGTAGTTTCACTATGCCGTTACTCTGTTGATGACTCTTCCCATTTAATTCCTTAATTATTTATTTTACCGCTATTAAACTGGTGATCTATTTGAAAGAGAATTGGATTTTGGGAGCATTGCAATAAATTTTTTGAAGCAGCATAATTATGAATTATGGGCCCAAAATTATGGAAATATCATTCATTATTTATTAAGACCAATGAATTCAAGGCAAAATTTATAATTTGAAGGAGAGCTTAATCTTTTTCTGCCTCACCTCAGAAGATAATTTAGGAGAAATGTAAGGAAGTTAAAAAGTGGTAAGTTCAGGCTCAAGGTAAGGCAGAGGTTCTTAACCTAAGGACCATTAAAATGTTTTGATAACTTTATTTCAATTTAAGTGATTTTCTTTGTAACCATATATTTTTGAAATTTTATTTTTGTAACAATATATTTTATTTTAAACTTTTAAAAACATTGTTCTGAGAAGGAGTATATAAGATTTCACCTCAAAGCTGGATGATGATTTATTGGGTATATAAAGGGGATTTTTGTTTAGGTATGGGTTGGACAAAACGGCTTTTTGTGGCATTTACTAACTTGGAAATTTATCTACCAACTACTATTATCTTCTATTTTATCTACTAACTTGGAAATTTATCATTGATGTGTAAGGATCCAACACAAGTAGAGCCAGTATTCAAGGAAAGAACTGGGGAAATGGTTTGTTGTTCTCATGAACAAGCTGAAGATTTAGAGGGCAGGAATTCAGCCAGGTGATGAAAAATGATCAGATCTCAGAGATCAAGGAAGGCAAAAAAAAAAACCTATTCTATAGGTTATTATAAGTATCACAGCAGCAAATAAAAGACCCAAGTGAGATTCTTTGCTTTTTATTTTCTTTCTTTTTCATAGCATATGTGAGTAAAAAGTATTTTCAAAATCTATCTAAGATGACTTTACAAATGTGAAAAAAAGGTTTGGGAAGCTATAGCTAGAATCTTGGCAATCTTCATTGATATACTTATGTAACAAAATTGGTCTAAGGAAGTTCATTTTTTTAGTAAATTATACTGGCAAAAGTTGTTTTGTTTTCTGATCCTTACAGGCTTTGTCTGTTTTATGTCTCAGCAGATGCACTAAACCAGGCTGGGGCAACCAATAAGCCTTAAGCTCAAAAGTGAGTTAGGGAGAAGTCTACTCTAAATATGTGAAAGTTTCCCTTGGAGAAAAATGTAGATGAAAACAATTTTTTTCAATAGCCATGAAGGTGGCTGAAACAGGTATTGTGGAGTCCGTAGAGGTATCTCAGACATTGAAGATGCCAAAATCATTCACTGCATTCTAAACCATTGCCACTAGACTCTGATGCCTCTGGAAGAGAGAGTAAAGTTGATGATTTTGTGCAACTCTTCCTCATTTAAAACCAATTCACACACAAGTCAAGACATCACCCTGATTTTGGTCTTCTTCATAAACAAAGAAGGAATAACAGCCAATATCTAAGGAAAAGGGAAAATTAATTAATTTGGACAAATGGTCTAAAAGCATCATACTTCTAGAAATGTCTTTGTGGTTTTTATAAAAAGAAATCTCACTTTGAGAGCCAGAAGATCTGGCCTGGGTTCTAGTCCTCATGAACCCTTTATGCATTAGCTATGGGGTCTTATAGAATGTAGTGAAAAAGACTTTGGTGGGACATGAATTTAAATCTTGCCTCTGCTGTTTAAGTATCCTGGTAATTTTAGATATTCACTTACATTCTCTGAGCCACAATCTCCTTATCTATAAAATGAGAGGATTGAAATAGGTGATTAAAAAGAAAATCCCTTCTATTTCTAAGATAATAAAATTCTATATTTACTTGTATAGTTGATTTAAAAAGTTTTCATCTGTGGCTTAGAAAAACGGTATGTGCATATGTAAACACATTTCTCCCTTTAAATTATAGCTAAAATAAAAGAAACAAGATTAGAAAAAAAGCCAGTTTCCAAATTTTTTATTTCCTTGGCAGTGATATGTCATATATAAAATCAAATTTCATGTACAGGAATCTTGACTGCACAAAGTTTTTGGAATATTATCAGAAACCTTTGAAAACTAATGGATTATTTAATGGAAAATAACTGGGAATTTACAGGAAGTAGTTGCTGAAAGGAAGCCACTATTTAATACTGAAGTAGCACTTTGGAGTGAGTTTATGCTTGGTGATTACAGAATTTATTGAGTTCTTATAAATGGATACTTCTTACTACTTAGAAGAGGAGGGGCAAAATCTTGGCTCCATCCAACACTTGGTTTTAGTCAAATAGAATAGACCTTGGAAAAGGGAGTACTGATGGGTCATCTTAATAGATTGAAGCTAAAAGCTAGATTTAGAGCTAGAATGAACCTTAGAAGCATCTCATTTTACATATGAGGAAACAGAATAGTTAAATTACTTGCCTAGGGTTATGCAGATAAAAATGTTTAAAACTGGATATGAATTTAAGTCTTTCTGACTCAAAGCCCAGGCTTCTAGTCACTTCACTACCCAACTAACAAGCTAGGTAGTCAGTAACTTTATATTCTTAATAGGGAAAGATTTTGTGGTGAGCATCCCAACCCCCAAATATTCACTAAATCTAGAGTGAAGAGGTACTATTTTCCTCTAATTTAAAAAATGGAAACTAGGAGCAGTCTAGAAAGTCTAGCAAGAAAGAAAATTATTATACCTGATCTGACCAAAAAGGAAACAATGAGAAAGACATCTATAAGCATTTAAGAATTTTTTTCCTCTCTGCCTTCCACCACTTTACTCTCTTCTCTGGTAGTGGTATTATGAGGGTTGCAGGAGAACAAGCATTTATTAAGTTCCTACTATGTGCCAGGCACTGTCCTAAGAACTTTGTAAATATTTCTATTTTGTTCCTCTTCCCTCGTGGAAAAAGCAGCAAGCCACAGGTTTCTTTGCCTTCTCTTTATTGGTTGCTTCCTTTGAAGTGGTAGCACCTAAATGAGCTCATGCTGATGTCCTACTGTCCCATCTGGGTTTTCAAAACGTATTTGGTTGTAATCTAATACCATTTTGTTGCAGGAATGTGTCTTTGTCTCTGTATTTAGGGATTATTGTGAAGAAGTATGTTTTCAAGTTGTTGAAATAATTTTTAATCAATGTGCAGGTTTGTGCTGACCTAGAAAATTTACTGAAATGTACTTGTCAATCCTCACTGAATATCAAATTCTCACGCTATAAAAATTGAATGTTTTTGTTCATGGAGATTCAACCTATCACAGGTCCACAAAAAATGCATTATATGCCTGCCTTCCTGTGACAGCTATTTTAAGGGGCAGTGAAGTGATGCAGTGGATAGAATGCTGAGTTTGGAGCCAAAAAGAAACATAGCCATACTAAGTTCAAATCTGGCTTCAGACACTTACGAGTTGTGTGACCCTGGGCAAGCATTTGCCTCAGTTTCCTTATCTGTAATATGAGGTGGACTTCAAATGGGATTACAAAGAATTGGACAGGGTTGAAAAATGATTGAGCAACAGCTGTTTTAAAGTGTTTGAAAGGCTGCCTTGTGGAAGAGAAGTTAAATGTGTTTTGCTTGATCACAGAAGGAAGAATTTATACCAATGGGTAGTTCTGTTGCTGGGAGTGGGAACTGGGTGACCCTTGTAGAAGGGACTTATGCTTCAGGTAGGCAGGTATCTTATTGTCCCTTATTGTCAATGACTGAGATTCATTGATTTTTTGATATTTTTTAAAATGAAATGCCCACACACAGCAAGAAACAGTCATACAATTGAAAGTTATTTCTTAAATCCAATCATGAGACTATTATTTTCCCCCAGATCTCTATTTGTTTGGCTTTAGTAAACTCGTATAGGTGTAGTTGCTGTTTCTTTCTTTCTTTCTTTCTTTCTTTCTTTCTTTCTTTCTTTCTTTCTTTCTTTCTTTCTTTCTTTCTTTCTTTCTTTCTTTCTTTCTTTTCTTTCTTTCTTTCTTTCTTTCTTTCTTTCTTTCTTTCTTTTTCATCCATTTTTCATGTTTTTATTTTTTTTAACATTCATGTAAATTTTTTTTAGTTCTAAATTTTCTCCCTCCCATCCATTGAGAAAGCAAGCAAGATATCAGTTATGCCCATGAAGTCATGTAAAACATATTTCTATATTAATCATGTTGTAAAAAGAAAAATGAAATAAATGAAAAACAATATGTTTAAATTTGCCCTCAGAGTTTATCAATTCTCTCTCTATCAATTCTTTCAGCACGAGCATCTATTGTATCAGTGGAACATCTCATCCATCTTGACTTTCTTAAAAAAATATGGAAGAAGCCCCCTTTAAAAAAATTTTTTTTATTTATTTATTTTTGCTGAGGCAATTGGGGTTAATTGACTTATCCAAGTCACATAGCTAAGAAGTATTAAGTGTCTGAACCTAGATTTGAACTCAGGTCCTCTTGAGTTCAAGGCCAATACTCTATCCATTGTACAATCTAGCTGCCCTGACCCCTTACCCTAAAGGTTTCAAATGGCATTTCCACATGACTAGTGAAGCATCCTTTCTAGGACTGCTTTCTCACATGGGCAGGGTAAGTCAGTTGATTAGTCCCTGTTTCTGATCCCCTTTTCCTCAGAGTTCTCTTAGGATAGTGTTCTTTCTGCTAAGTCATTAGTAACTTTGTGGATGATGAGTTCTTTCCAATGGACAATGCTATTTATGTAGTCTTCTGGCGTACTTTCATCTGAGCATATTTATTTAAAGAAAAAAAACAGGGAATTATTTAGTTAAATATATCAGGGAGATGGACAAGGATCTAATCTGGTTCTCTGCAGATATTTACCTAAAAGCATGCTTTATGCACTGTTATGACTACTGCCATTTTCATGACTTCAGTGTGATTTGTCCAGAAACTTTTGGAATGCTTGTTTCTTTTACACAGATTGAAATGGAATTTTCCCCTTGCCCTCTCAATCAATAACAATTTATCTTGATTTAATTTGCAGCCAACTCTGAAGCATGCATTTGGTGGATTATCCATCAATAGAGACTATCTTGTGTTTTTACTTATCATAACTGAAGACTGGACACATAATGAAGATCATCAATCTGGCTTTCCTCATCATTGTAATTTCCATGGCAAGGCTAAGCCCATTACCCTTGTATTTTTTGGGATTGTTTCTGATTTTGTATATTCTTTGGAATACTTTTTTGTTTGCATAATGAATAATTGACTCCATTTGGGCAGAGTTAATTCATTTATTTTATTTTTTAAAATAATAATAGCTTTTTATTTTTCAAAATACATGCAAAGATAGTTTTCAGCATTCATCCTTGCAAAACTTTGTGTTCCAAATTTTTCTCCTTCTCTCCATTTCTATCTATCCCTTCCTCTGGACCACAAATAATCCAATACAGATTAAACATGTGCAATTCTTCTAAACATATTTTCACCTTTGTAATCCTGAGCAAGAAAAACCAGATTAAAAAGGATAAAAAAAAATCCAAGTCAAAAAAAAGTGAAAATATTGTGCTGTGATCCATATTCAGTCTCCATAGTCTTCTTTCTGGATGTGGATGGCTCTTTCCATTACAAGTCTTTTGTAATTGGCTTTTATCATTTCATTGTTGAAAAGAGCCAAGTTCATCACAATTTATTATCACTTAATTTTGTTGTTGCTGTGGACAATGTTCTCTTTGTTTCACTCACCTCACTTAGCATCAGTTCATGTAAGTCTTTACAGGCTTTTGTGAAATTAGCCTGTTCATCATTTCTTATAGAACAATAATATTCCATTACTTTCATATACCCTAGCTTATTCAGCCATTCCCCAATTGATGAACATTGACTCATTTTTCAGTTCCTTGCTACTACACAAAGAGCTGTTCAAACATTTTTTGCACATGTGGTTTCTTTTCCCTTTTTTATCTCTTTGGGATATAAACTCAGTAGAGACACTGCTGGAGCAAAGGGTATTTTTATAGTCGTTTGGGCATAGGTCCAAATTGCTCTCTAGAATGGTCGGATCAGTTCACAACTCAATCAACAATGTATTAGTGTCTCAGTCTTCCCATAACCACTCCAACATTTATCATTGTCTTTTCCTGTCATCTTAGTCAGTCTGAGAGGTGTGAAGTGATGCTTCAGAGTTGTCTTAATTTGAATTTCTCTTATCAATAGTGATTTAGAATTTTTTTATATGACTGGAAATGATAGCTTTAATTTTTTTCACTTGAAAATTATTCATATTCTTTGACCATTTATCTTTTGGGGAATTGCTTGTGTTCTTATAAATTTCGAGTCAATTCTCTCTATATTTTAAGAAGAAGGCCTTTATCAGAAACATTGGATGAAAATATCCCCCAGTTTTCTGCTTCCCTTCTAATCTTGGTTATATTGGTTTTCATTTGTACAAAACCTTTATAATTTAATATAATAAAAATAATTCATTTTGCATTTCATAATGTTCTCTAGTTCTTCTTTGATCATAAATTCCTTCATTTGTATTTTTTTCATTAATTCTCTTGAAATTTTTGACCTATTGTTGTTCAAGATAAATTTTATTATTTTTTCTGTCTCCATAAAGTAATTTTTTGGCAGTTTGATTGACATGGCACTGAATAACTAGATTAAGTTAGATAGAATTATCATTTTTATTATAGAGTTGATTCATTTATTAGTTAAAGTAGCAGAACATTTCTTTCTTTTTCTGTCTGTCTGTCTCTTTCTTTCTTTCTCTGTCTCTCATCTTATCAGGATTTGAAAGGGGCTTTGCCTTACACTCTTAACACATGTAAAACTGGGTAAAACGTACTCAAGAAGATCTGTTTTTCAGCCCTGACTTTGATACTGGCTCTGTGATCTTCAGAAGGCATTCAGAGAAAGAAATATTAAATAAAAGTTTATGTAGAATAATTTTACATATACATACATACCTATTTGTGTCTAATTGTAGTTATCTCTACCATGAGGAGGGAGGGAAGAACAAGATGGAAAAAAGAAATGTACACTATAAATTTATTATGTATTTAAAAGGAATAACAAATTGTACATAATAGATTTGCAATTTCATGTGAAATCTTTTTTTAAAATTATATATGTTATGGAAATGCTTGTTTTATTCCATACATTAAAAATAAGATAACTTTTTAAAAATAAAGTTACTTAAATCTCTTAATGCCCTATATAGTTCTCTAAGAATATAAATTAGAGAGAAGGTGATGATCAGTGTTGGTAACATTTTTCTCATCTTAGAATTCCATATGCCAATGAGAGCACAGATTTTGTTTGTTCTTTCTGCTTTTTATTTCTTGTCTTCACTTGTGATAGGAATGATGTCTACCAGTTTTTCTGTACAACATGGGTCAGCTCCACTACTTTTGCTTCCTGCATTAGGGATTAATTCTCTCTAAAAAGAGATAAAGTCCTTTGGCTTGATTGGCCCTTGTTTTCCTGATCTACTTCCTGCTCATAATTAAAAGACCCTTTCATATGCAGTTGAGATCCCTTTGACTTGGTGGTTTTCTGAAGACCATGTGAATCACTATATTCTTTACTATATCCTACCATATTGATCAATCATGCTTCCATATAGAAATGAAAATGACTCTTTGTCAAGAAACAAAATACCACTCTGTTGTAGTTCTGTTGTATCTAACATTTAATGATCTTATTTGGAGTTTTCTTAGCAAAGATACCAGAGTGGTTTAGTATTTTCTTCTCCAGATCATTTTACAGATGAGGGAACTGAGGCAAACAAGGTTCAGTGCCTTGGCCAGGATCATACAGCTAAAAATTGTGTAATGCTGGATTTGATATAGTTTCTTACTGACTCCAGGTTGAGCACTTTATTCACTGTGTCATCTAGCTGCTCCTATTATTTACTTCATAGTTAATTCTATAGTACCAGAAAGATGTTGGGGAGAGGAGGGAAAGAGAAAAGTTCTTTCTGACACAAAAAGAAATCAATATGTATAGAAAGCCAAAAAAAAAAAAAAAAAAAAAAAAAGCATTGTTTTTCAAAAGAACATTAAAACTCCCAAGTTACAAGTAAAGAATGAGAGAGTTGAATAAAACACACACACACACACACACACACACACACACACACACACACACACAGAATTACAGAATGGAAAACTCAGCTCTGCTGGTCTGAGACTGTGGGGGCGTATGGATTTTAAAGATAGCATCTCTGAATGATTCTGGCTTCTGGTTCAAATATGTGCTCTTTATTAGAAGAATGAACCTTTCAAAACTCTGCCAGAATGATGGACTTTGGTCTCATTTTTGAACTCAATTTTATTTATTTTTTGTGGGTGTTTTTCTGGCTACGGGTTGGAAACTGTGTGTGAGAAAAAATGCTTGAAATCATGTAGTTTTATTGAGATCCTCTTTAGAATACTATTTGCTATAATGATACTTTTTATCTGTAGGCTTGTTTTCATTTATGTTTCTGCCAGACTAAAACAATCTGACTGCTTCTAGGAGCATGTAGCCAAATTATATTCATATTAAAATGAAAGATAAGACATTTAAGTAAGTCATTACTTACTTAAACACATTAGTGGTTATTGAAAAAAACACTAAAGAAATGGCTTCATCAGTCAGATAAATAGTGACTCTGTAAACCAGAAGAGTTACTTCTTGTTTAATGGAAATGCATTTAAGACTACAGGAATAATGCAATTTAGCAATGGACTTTTGTGCTTTCTTGAATAAAACACTCTATCTTCTTGTTTTGGGCATTTTCACTAACTATCCATTGTGGCTGGAAAACATTTCCTCCTCAAACTCTGACTTATAGCTTTCTTGGTTTTATTAAAGTTCCATATGAAATCTACATTTACAAAAAGGCTTTCCAGTCTTTGAATTCTAGTCCCTTTCCTTTATGGATTATAGCCTATTGATCTTGAATATAGCTTGTCTGTGTTGTTATTGGCTTGTCTTTTTTCCCCTTTATATCCCTAATACTTAACACAGTGACTAGAGTGTAGCAAGTACTTAATAAATGTTTATTGATTGACTGATACCCCCATTTTGTGGAGTAGCTCTCTAGGAAGGCATTGAATAAATCTCATTCCTAGTTTTAGGAAAAATCACTTTCAAGCATTGATTTTTTGAACACATATTTGAATACCTACTTTGAATACCTATTTGGAGTGGTTTAACAGACTTAAAATGTCGAGTGTTCATATTTATATATGAAATGATCAAGAATGCAGTCTTAGCAGTTTGCTAAGATATTCAACTGCCCTTTTGCCCTATCTCCCATTACCTATGTACCTTTTCTCCATCAAAACCTGAAGGCATTTTGACTTAAAGATATAGGCAAATAGCCCCATTCAGAATACGAGTTGATCTTCAAACAATTAGACATCTAAGAACTTCAGTACATAAAGAAAATTGTACTAGTTTTTAGAAAATTGAACGAAGAAATTAGTGTCCTATGCTTTTTAGAGAAATGATTTTCTTCTGCTTGTGGATGTTTGGGCCAAATATGTTTTCTTAATGTATATTTCTCTACTTGTGATTTTTTTTTGCATCCATTCTGCCTGCTGATTTTGGGGTATATCTATAGGGGATTGCAAGCCAGATCAATGGAGGTGATATCTGTTACTATTTTTCTTATTATACCATTTTAGCAAATGCCTTTGTTTTGAGCTAAATCTGTCTTCTGATTGGTACTGAAATGTAAACACATAGATGGGGACTTAGAGCTATAGTTTTAATAGTAAGGATTCACAAAATATCTCAAACCTATAATAATCATCCTTAGTTTTTTCAGATAATGCTTACATATTTTTATTTTTATATTAGGCTGATTGCTTTGCTATAATTTTTGCATGCTTAAATGCTTAATTACTGATATTGGTTGGATTTCTGTATTCATCATGAGCAATATTGATGAGATTTGTATCCCCTCAAGTTCTGGTGGTCATGAGGTTAGTGGCAATAAGAGAGTTGTTAAAAATTCCCCTTTTTGGTTGTCTGTAGGTTTAAAGTGAAAGAATTCACTCATTCCCAAATTATTAATTGCAAAATGAAAGTTTATTGTTGGGAAAACCAGTTTGCTAAGAGACTGACTTCTATAGCGGCAGAGCCCTATTAGGGAAATGGAAACTTATGATGAGAATGATTGCTCAATGGGCAGAGTCCTAGCAAATTGCTTAGTCCTCTGCAAGGAACTGAGTTGAAGGAAGCTTATTGTATGGGTATTTTGGTGGGGGGCTGAGACAGCCTGAGCTGGTCAGACCAGGATTTCTCAATTGAATGAGACTTTAGAATTTCAAAAAGATCAATGGGAGTTGATCTGCCCTTGAATAGTGTTGTTTCTCTCATCCTGGGAAGATGGGCCCTGTCCCTAGACTCCTTGGAATCTGGGAGATCCTGATCTCTCAGATCAAAAAGGGGATACAATTTAATTTTAAAGGGAACACAGTTTAGTGATAATCTTAAAGGGAGCACAGCTTCAGTAAAGGGAACAGTTTTCCTCTCCCTTCAATATGGGTGCTGCACACCAAAAACAGGGGTAACTAGCAATATATCTAGAGACATACAGAGAACTGTTAGTTAAAGGAATGTTGTAATTGGACAGTTAATGATTTCAGACATGAGATGAGAAATCCATTGATGCTTCACCATGCATTTTGCTCAATAACCATGAAAGCATTGTGCAATGACTTTGAACGTTTAGGTCAACATTTAGAGAACTCTTAAACTAATGAAAAACATTTTTCTGATCCTTGTGGTAGGGGATGTCTAGAAGAAAGAGGCAACTTTTGCTATGTATTCCCAAAGGAAAGCACTATAATTTTGTCCTGTGTATATTTGAAGAGTACCAGCAAATTTTTGAAATTCTTGTGTGTTGATTTTTTTTTTTTGTCTCTAGAGGACATGAGCTATATCTTAGTGGTTTCTAGCTTGTCCAATATATACAAACATGCACAATGGGGAACTAAATAAGTTTTATTTATATTTACCAAAATGCTATGAGAAAAATATTTTCTTGTAGATGAATTTCCTGCTAAAATATTATCTGACCAAGATAAAGACTTTGAAAGAAAACTATTTAATAAGATATTAGTCTCAGTAGCAATCAAGAAAGATGTAAATATTTAAAGTCCCTTTACCTTTTACCAGATGCAAATGAGATATGCAAGATCTAAGAAGAGCAAAAACTGAAAGGAGTTTTATATTATATCCTTACATGTATGTATATATACATACACACATAAATACACTATATATATGTATATTTGCTTGTATACAAATATATATGTACACACATATACGAGACAGAGACAGAGAGATAGAGAAATACAGTGAGACATAAAAAGACAGAGACAGACAGAGTCTCATTCTGCCCTTTGAGTCCTTCACCTTTATTAGATGCCAAATAGCATGTTTTGCTATCAGTCCTCTGAAACCAAATTTTGGTTATTATGTCTCATTCTTTAAAGATTGTTTATCTTTATCATGTTTATCATTGTATAATTAATTCCCTGGTTTTGCCCATTTCACTGTTCTTCAATTTTTTTCTAGTAAATTTATTTTATTTTAATACACATGGCTTTATAAATTATGTTAGGAGAGAAAATTTCTTAAGATCATCAGATCTATAACAATCACTTTCAGGTTTTGTCTAAGTAGAGTTACTTTACCATCTTAGATAATGATAGAATTTAGAGGGGACATGTATCATCTCACCATATTTGCAGTAACAGTATATTCTTCATATTCATCAATTATAATTATTGTCTATTTTTTAATGTTTTTCTTAATTTCTGTGTTGGAATTAAATGTTGCTAGTCTTCCCATCAAGAAGGCTTAAAAGTTCTCTATTTCATCAAATATTTATTTTTAACACTGTAGGATTATATTCAATTTTGTTAGGTAAATTATTCTTGATTGTAAGCCTATATTTTTTGTCTTTCCAGAATAATGTTTCTACTTTTTTGTTCTTATAGAATGGTGGCTGCTCAATTGTGTACAATTTCTACTGTCCTCACTTGAAAGCAGAACACATTAAGGTGTTCTTGAACATAGGTCTATTAAATGGTTTTTGTACTCTGGTTGAAGCTTAGAGAGACTTCAATTCTCAAACTTACATATATATATATATATATATTTAAGACTAAGAGCTGGCTGGCACCAGTAAGAGACTATTTTGTTATTTAGAAGGGAAAATAATAATATAGTCAGGACTAAGAAAATGAGCATATTCTTTAAATTGTCCAAAAAGGAGTGAAGAATGGACAGGGATACAGGGAACTTAACTTTAATAGTGCTGTAACAGACTTGAAGTTAGATTAATGCAGGATCTTTGGGTTTATTTGCCATGGTATATATATATTTTAGGGGCTGGACTTGTTTCAGTCAAAATAATTTCCACTGGTTCGCAAAGTATTTTCCAAATGTTAAAGTTTTATATAAATGGTTGATATTATTATAACTTCTTTTTCCTTTGATGACCAAGTTATTATATTTATGATGATGTTCATATGGATTTGAGGATATTAAGTATAAGAAGTCAGACAGAATTGGGCTATGAAACCAACTGATATATATTACAGGCCTGAACTCTGTACTTAAAACAAGGATTCTTACAAAGTGTTAAGTCAGTGTAATTAATGAGTCAATGGTTATCTAGTTTAGCATGGTGATCAACAGTTCTCTAGTTCAGTACATGTGCTTAGTAATTAATATAGTGCCACAAGATTCACACCTATGATGATGTAATTATAATAAACTATATAACAGCCAGCAGGGCCTGAGAGGCAGATTCATTCAATAAAGGCTAATACACAGTAGAAGTGTTGGTGAGAATGAAAAGACAAGACTGAGAAACTAAAGTCAGTGTTAAAAAAGAAGATATACTACCTGACTTAGATGGTGGTAGCTGTCAAAAGCAGTGGTGAGAATCTTTTTGTTTGGGAATATACCTGAAGGTTTCATAATAAACATAATGGAATGAGTCCAATTTTTTCCTTTAACTTTTAAGAATTTATGAAGCACAAACCCTGGGACTCAGAGACAGATTCATTCACTTCATCTCACACCACTGTGCTGGCTGGCCTCCTGCACTTCCACCATGGCTGCTCTGAAAGGCTCTCCAGAAAGCTGCCCAGCCCCAGGCAAGGAAAGTAGATTGTGAAGGAGCTAATAAAGGATTTGGACTTTAACACCTGGCTATTCTCTTGCTGATTATTCTGCTGAAATGAAGGCTGCTCCAAGACCTCCAGAAAACCAACAAGAACACTACATGTATACTTGCAATTTACCATTAAATGCAATGAGTACCCTGAGATTTCTCGTATTGTAACGTCTGTGTTTTTCAAATGGTTGTCTGAGATATGGATCTGGCCAGAACAGTTTTCCTCATTTGAGTTTCTCTTTCACCATTTGTAGTCTTCTTCTGGCTAGTAAAATAAAGGCTAATACATAGTAGAAGTGTTGGTGAGAATGAAAAGACAAGACTGAGAAACTAAAGTCAGTGTTAAAAAAAGAAAATATACTACCTGACTTAGATAGTGGTAGCTGTCAAAAGCAGTGGTGAGAATCTTTTTGTTTGGGAATATACCTGAAGGTTTCATAACAAACATAATGGAATGAGTCCAATTTTTTTCCTTTAGCTTTTAAGAATTTATGAAATTACTAAATAAATAAATCATCAGCTCCGAAACCCCTGGTTTAAATAAATAAACAGTTAAGAGGCATCATTGTTAAACAAACTTCTAACACAAAGATTTATACCCTGATAAATGAACATGGTAGCATCAACTTTTAGTTCAAAATTTTGGTGTTTGAAAAGACAATAATTGGGATTTAGAGAAGCAATAAGCAGCTAAAAAAGGCTAATGACCAAATAGGATGAATCTATTTTTAGTTTCAGTACAATATTTGTATTTTGTGGATAATTTAAAAAATACGGTTTAAAAGATAATAGATTAAACATTTCCTCTGTGTAATTAAAAAAATTGATGAAGCATGATTTTTACTGTATTCTGAGTTCAAAATTTTGGGAACATAGCTCAAGTTCTGTCTTGAACTAACATTTGGCCAAAAATAACAAAAATTCCAGATTGACCCAATTTCCCATTTATAAGGAAAATATGATTCTATTAAGAGAAATTTACCCTAGAGCCAACTTTTCAGGAAGATTTTTTTTCTTCAGGAAGTAAGGTATATTTGTATTAATGTTGCCTAAACTACATACAATTATAATAACTAAAAGAATTTCTACATAAACTTAAAAAAAACTAGGATAGGCTTTGGTATACAGAAATGACTAAAACATATTTTATTCTGGATGAATTTATTACATGAGAAAAAAAAGTCATGAGGGAAAAAAGTGTGATTCATGGTGATGTTGGAATAGAAAAAAAATCAAGAAATTTAGTAAATGAAATAACTTTTTAGGCAAGAAAATCAGGAGATTAGCTAAATGTATTTGCCTAACTCAGAACTGAAAATACCTATAGTGATTTAAAACATTTATTGATATAAAGTTTGATACTAGTCCCTTATTAATAAAAAAATTCCAAAAAAATGTTTTCCATTAAAAAAAAGTTAAGCAAAACTGAATCTAATAATAGTGTATTTAATTTTCCCTTTTTATGGTTTACTTTTTGTTAATCACAGAAGCGTAGATATGCGAGTTGTTTCTACCCATATAACAAAAGAATTTCTATTATAACATATCATATAAGTAATTACCCACTCTCTGTTTGAAGATTTTCAAGAAGGGAAAAGCCAGTACCCCTAAAGGCAACCCATTCAACTTTTGGTTCTGATTGTAAAGAAGTTTTTCCTGTTATCAAATTTAAAGTTCTTTCTTTATAATTTCAAATTCAATTACGACTCTGGAGTCAAATAGAGCAAGTCTAATCTCCCCTCTACATAATAGGGCTATAAATTTGAAAATAGCCATCATGTTGTTCTCAAGTTCTTAGGCATTTTGACTTTTTTTTTTGATTTTTTATGTTTGATGAAGTATTGTATGCTTTTGAATACTTTCTTTAGGTTCTTATGATATTTCTTGCTTAATGTTGAGGTTCTGAAACTTGGTAATTGTATTGGGTGGGTTGAATTTCAGTTTCCTCTCAGTTGGCACCCAGTGGATTTTTATAATACTGCATTAAACATTTTTTCCCTTATTCTGGAAATTGTTTGATTATCATTTCTGGAGCTCTAATTGTTGTTTCAGCATTCTCTCTCTCTCTCTTTCTCTCTCTCGTGACTTTATCTAATCTTTTGCTGATTTTTTTCTTATGAAATTTTCCATGTGATACATTCCTTCTTTTCCATTATCAAAATATTGTTCTTTTATTTTTGAATATTTATTGTTATTGTGAAGTAATAAAGAACTGAATTTTGACATGATTGAGTCATGTGACCATCTTCATAGAAGGATCACATTTTCAGTTTTCATGGTAATTTGTAATTGTTAATTAGATAGATATCTGTATTAGCTGTTTTAGTCTATAGTTATTTTCAGAAACATAGAAAATAAAGGACTATTCTGGGTTTAATTATTATGTAATGGTCTGTAATGATTTAATACATAACTATAGGAAAACTCATTTTTTTTCTCGTACACCTTTCATTTTACTTTTCTTTAGAAAAATACAAGATATATTTAATTATTAAATTGTCAAACCATAAATAAGGAAAGGAATCCAGAAAGCATTAAGTTTCTTTTGCCTTCTGTCACTTCCCCTCCCCCCCCATTTTGGATAGACTATTTCATTTTAAAGGCATATTTGTTCAGAAAATATAATTGTCTTAGAAAAAAAGAAATAATGAACAGGACTTTAACAAAATAATTTTTCATATGAATGAACTTTTAAAGGAAAGATCTGTAGCTTTAATACAAATGACTCTATTCTGCCTATTATGAAGAATATGATAAATGTTCATTATTTTAAATTTTAATGAATTCCTATTTATTTAAAATATAAACAATTAGAAAGGTCAAATAATTGTATTTATTGACAGTACCACTGAAGTTCTATTCTGAAACCTCATTCCTATATCAAAGGGGGACGAGCTTTTTAAATAATCTGCCAATGTCATACAAATTTTGATAGGTCTCATTAAAATGGAAAGACTGAGTATAGACCCTGTCTTGGAATCTATGTGTTGTCATATGAGGATTAGTTTGAGGTGTGTGTGATGTTCTTTTTGTTATCTTTTTTTTGGGGGGGATAAAAAAGATTTTTCTTTTTTCTTTTTTTTATTATAGCTTTTTTATATACAAAACATATGCATGGGTAAGTTTTCAACACTGGCCCTTACAAAAACTTCCGTTTCAACTTTTCCCTTCCTTCCTTCCACCCCCTTGCCTAGATGGCAGGTAGTCTCATACATATTAAATATGTTAAAGTATATGTTAAATACAATATTTGTATACATATTTATATAGTTATTTTGTTGCACAAAAAAGATTGGATTTAGAAAGAAGGTAAAAATAACCTGAGAAGAAAAAACAAAAATACAAGCAAACAATAACAGAAAGAGTGGAAATGTTATGTTGTGGTCCATACTCATTTCCCAGTGCTCTTTCTCTGGGTATAGCTGGTTCTGTTCATTTCAGATCGATTGGAACTGATCTGGATCCTCGCATTGTTGAAGAGAACCAAGTCCATCAGAATTGATCCTCATATAGTATTGTTGTTGGAGTGTATAATGATCTCCTGGTTCTGCTCACTTCACTCAGCATCAGTTCATGTAAGTCTCTCTAAGCCTCTCTGTATTCATCCTGCTGGTTATTTCTTACAGAACAATAATATTCCATAACATTCATATACCACAATTTATTCAATCAATTTCCAATTGGTGGGCATCCCTTCAATTTCCAGTTTCTAGCCACTACAAACAGGGCTGCTAGTGTGTGGGATATTCAAAGAAGTGAAGTACCTTTAGTGTGAGGGCTGGCTGAACCCTTTTTAGGACTGCTTATCTACCTTTAATGTCCACCTGGCCTTCTATTCTCACCTGTGGCAACAAGAAGTTGCAGCATTACAGTGGTCACATCATGGTAAACTATCTTGGCAGATAAACTAACAGAAATTAAGGGTAACTGGCAGACTCCAAATCCAGTAGTTACTTAGCAGGATGTCACACCACCTGTGAAGACTTTCTTCAGTGGAATAGGTGGATGAAAGCAATTTATTCCAATGGGCCATGAAAGCAGCTGAAGAAGGCATTGTTTCTCCCTCAGTAGAAGGTAACCTCCTTGAGGGTAGGGACTGTGTTTTTTCTTCTCTTTGTATCCACATACCCAGTACCTGGTAAGTGCTTTAAAATACTCGATCACTTATTTATTGATTTATTCTGGTAATTTTTTTCCCTTCAAAAAAATTTCAATAACACGAGGTTCTAAAACAACCTCTCCTAAAAATACCTCATCCATATCTTTGTCATGAATTTCTCATGCTAATTATTCCTTTATTGTAAGCCATTATCACCCACTACGACATTAGCAGGATTAGCTAATAAGATCCTAGATAATGACTAAAGTAAACTATCTTCAATTATTTGGAACTCTGTCATATGGAGGCGGGGTTTTACTTGGTCTCTTTGACTCCAGAGGACAGAACCAAGAACAATAATTGAACACTTGTGTTGTACTATGAGAGGCTACTTCAAAAATAATCTCTTCTACTCTGGCCTCATCGGATTCATCTGAAGTTCAAGTTCAAATGAATGCTCAATTTCAGAACTGGATTTTAATCTCACAGAGAAAAGGATTATCAATGTGCATCTCTGAAAACAGTTTATTAGTATGATAGTCTAATAGATTTGAAAGATGAAAAGTTTATTTTTTCTGATTGTTGAGTTAATCAAAAAAGGTTTTGTCAAATGTGATGGGAAGAATTGTTGAAGGCCTAGATAGCCTCTGTGGTTCCTTCTTGCTATGAGACTGTGATTTTTATAGATTTATTTTATATATAATTATATTGAAAAATACTATATGAGAAAATAAACAACTATATAAAATATAAAGTTCTATATGTCATTTATTATCATCAATAATAATTTTAGAACCTATCAAAACAAAGCCAACTCTTTTAATAAAGCATGAGAAATGGCATTATTTATTGTAGGCCTTCTTAAGCTTTTTCTACTCAAACCCCTTTTTTACCTAAGAAATTTTTATGTCACCCTGGGTATATAATGATATAAACTAGGTATATAAATCAAACACTTACTGATAATATAGCAAAAAAATTATTTAAACAATTTTTTATGATAATTTTACTATTTATTAAAGATGTATACTAATTTGTAAACTAATGAGATGGATGTGCTTGTTTATTCTGCATAAAGAATTAAATATTGGAGAAATAGTTGACATTTTTTACTGTTGCCAAATTTTTCATAGACTTCATATCCAGTTATGTGACCAAATACCACTAGCCATTGTTTAAGAAGCTTTGATTTAGTGGATAGAGAGTTAGCCTTGAAAACCAGGAAGCCCTGGATTCAAGGCCTACCTCTGAGTTAAAAATGTTATTTTAGGTGGATGTTAATCCAACATAATCAGAAACCATCTAGCACAATGTGAATTTAGGTTGATAATCACTTCTATGTCTGATTAGAAAAAAATTAATTTCTTCTGGAACCCGATTTCTTGTCTTATTTTCACGTATGGGCCTCATGTTGCCTTTAGGTTTCTACTAAATAATTGTCTGTGTGGGTTTTGTCTTGGTTGTTGAATGAGAACAATACTTTATTGTAGTTACTTCTTTATATTTCCTTTGAAAGCCTCTTCTAACCATACTCTTGATTTTTTTTTTTGCTCTGGCCTTTTAAATTAGCTTTAAGCATATTTCCTGACTTGATAAAGACTCTACTCTTAGGTGAGATACTGTCATGATGATTGTTTCTTTATCCATCCAAACATTTATTGAGCATTAATTAAACTCAGAGGACAATTCATTTTCTCTACCAACAATAGGATCTTGATATAAAGGGAGACTTTCAACACATCTCTGTCAGAAATAGACTTCCTTTTTCTTTTTCTCCTAAATTCAATTGAATAAATATTTATTAAATATCTTTCATTGTGCTAAGTGTTGTGGATACAAAGGGAGAAAAACCCCTCCAATCCTTGCTTACATTCTATTAGGGAAATTCAAATATATAAAAACAAACATAACAGAAATAAGAGAGAGAAAAGAATACTAACATCTAGGATAATCAGGAAAAGTGGCACTGAATTGAATATTGAAGGAAGGGTTCTTGAAAGATTTGGCCTGAATTTTTGTTCAAACAGCTTTTTCTTTTTCTTTTTCTTTCTTTCTTTTTTTTTTTTTTTTTTGGCCATCCAATAGATTTCTCTTTTTTTCCACCTGAGGGAGCTCTTACTTCATGAGCGTTTCCGAGATGCTTGAACTCTGAATAAAGCCCTCTATTTTTCTATGATTCCGATACTCATTTATTGTCAAAGAATTGGGTGGGTTCCCTCCCTTCCCTAATTTCCTTAATTTTATGCAATAAGCAATTTGGCTTCTTGCCTCCATTATCCACACACCTGGAGTCACTTAACCCAGCCTGCAGGCTTAATCCTGCTATGGCCTTTGGCAAAATTTTAGGCTCATAAGAGACAAAGAAAGGCTCTTGGAGAAAGGTCTATTAAGTGACTCAGGTTAGCAATCTTATTGGTCATTCTACAATGGATGTGTAAATTTACTTTCCTATTGAACTATTTACCATATCTATAATTTTTTGGATTAAATTTCCCCTTCCTGTCTGTTACTTAAAGGCAGTGACTGTCTTTACTTTTGTATTTGTACTCTCCATGCACACTAAATCCTTTTTCATTAATTGATTCACTCTGATTTGGTAGCTTTATTCTGTAACCTGATTCGTGCCTTCCTCTTTGTGACCATTCCCTTATACTGTATTTTATTTCCTATTCTTGTCATTTATTTTCCATTCCTGAGACTATAA
Organism: Antechinus flavipes; assembly: GCF_016432865.1. NCBI lineage: Eukaryota > Metazoa > Chordata > Mammalia > Dasyuromorphia > Dasyuridae > Antechinus > Antechinus flavipes. The sequence goes on from NC_067401.1 coordinate 242,255,976, forward strand.
CTTATTAGATTGCTTAAGCAGTCTTGTCTCTTAGAAACTCTGGCTTAAAAAACACTCATCAGATGTCCCAGGCACAGGAATTCTCTTTCTGAATCTTCTCTCCTGTGATGCTTTATTCAATCTTGCTGAATTTTGATAAAATAATAATTGATTAGATTTCTATTGACTGGCTGCTACCAGATTCTGTTACAGTGCCTTTCCCTGTCTTCTGGGATGCCTGCGAGGCCTTCTATGAAAAATTCTTTAACTTAGACTTCTGATCTCTGGTCTGCTGCTGGACTTCTCTGCTGGAGACACTTATTGTAAGATTGCCAGGGACTCCTGTTCCCATAAAAATAAATGTTTCATGGACAGAGAGTAGAATCTTTTTTGCTCAACTCATCCAGTGTTCATAGATTATTTGAAGAAATTTTGAATGTGAGAACAAGAATATTATACCCTTCATCTCCTAGTCCTGTATAATGGGCTGAAAACCCAAATATTTTTATTTACTTTGCAGGCACATCATTGTGAGCCAGTGATGAATTAATGTAACTATTGGAGCTGAGGGGAACTCACTCTACTCTTGAAAAGAAAAGTCCAATTTGGGATTTGTGCAATAATGAAAATAATAGCAGATTGATAAGTTTTCTGCAAAAGAGGAAGTAGATTATCTGTCACCATCAAGGAGAATGTTTTTACCCCTGACATGAATTGATCTTTGTTAAAATACAATTTTATCATAACCCAAGGATGGAAGGAGTTGCCAGAAGTCTTCTGGACAGACCACAATCTGTGATCTTTGCCTCTAATGTCAAATATAAAATTTTTGATTTTAAAATCCTTTACCATCTGGTTGTAGCTTATCTTTCCAGTGTTATTACCTATTATCATCTTCATGAGCTGTGTGGTCCAGGCAAACTGTCCTTTTCACTTTTCCTCACACATGACATTTCACTTTTAATCTCTGTTTGTATGCATTGTGTTCCATAATTGTTATATTTTATTCCCTCCTAAACTCTATTTCTTAGAATCCCTGCTTTCTTCAAATTACATTCTCTTCACAGCAGATTTTTTCTGATTCCCTCAGTTGCTAAAATCTTTCACTTCACTTGAAATTACCTTGTATCTACTTGTTAAGGACTATGCCTAGGAAAGAGCAGGTCAGTTCTCCGAGAACTTCCACAGCTGTGAATCATAACATCAGAAGGAGTCGCAAAGAAGCCTTTACTGATTCAGGTGTTGCTTGTGGACTGGGAATACAATAAATTGGAGGCAGAGGGAAGAGGAGAGAGGTCAGATAATGCAAATGCCTCTCAGTCTCCTTGTATCATCATCATCATCATCATCATCATCATCATCATCATCATCCTCTCACATGAAGCAGTCCATTCTACAGGTTTGAGGTAGAACTTCAGCAGCCACTGGAAGGTGCTCACATAGCACAGCTTATGGTACCCGACCATGGGTCATAAGAAACACAAGAAACAAAGAAGCAGCAGTGCTTGAGAGCTGTTCATGAATAGGATCCTCCCAGAGTTCCTTTGGCAACCTGTGGGGAAGGAAAGAGAGAAGAGATCCAGTAAGACTTTTTTAGTCGGGGTGATTAAATGAGCCAACACATCAAAGGACTTAGCCAGGAGACTGATGAGAGACTAAAATGTCTGTTCTGACTACAATCCTCTTCTCTGTTTGATTTGCCTCCATGACATCTTACAAGATTCAACACCTGCTATAGTATCTCACCCTACAACCATCCAGAGGTGATAGTGCTATTTGCATTCCTCAGTGTGTGGACTCAGATAACAGATAATGCACAAATTTACTGACCATGCTGTGGGGGGAAAATAATCATACATCCATAAAACAAAAAATGGGGAATTGTTAAGGACCATGCCTAAGTGAAGGGGCAAGTCAATTCTCCAAGATCCTCTACAGCTATGAATCATAACACTTGAAAGAATTGCAAGGCATCCTTTACTAATGCAGATGTTTCTTGCAGATTGGGAATGAAATAAATTGGAGGCAAGAGGGAAGAGGAGAGAGGGTCAGACAACGCATCTGCCTCTCAGTGGAGAGGTCAGAGAACAGCAACTATCTCTCAGTCTGCTTGTATCATTTTGATATAGACCAAAATCTCAAATCCCATACCAAAATAAGGTCAAAATGGGTACCTAATTTGGCCATAAAGGGTGATACCATAAGCAAATTAGAAGACCAAGCAATAATTACCCTCTCAAATGAAGAGATCCATTCTATAGGTCTGAGTTAGACTTCCAGCAGCCACAGGCATTTGGCTCCCATATCACAACACTTATTTACTTAATATTTACAAGCTTACTCCTCTAATACAAACATAAACTTGTTGAGAGAAGGTACTGTTTCATATTAGTTTTCACATCTCTACTTCTTAACACAGTTCCTGGCACATTGTAGTCACTTAATATTTGTTTGATTCTTTCCTTCTTTTCTCTTTCCCAGGACTTACATGAATATTCTTTCTTGGTAACTTCTCTACTCCCAAGCTCCAATTACCATCTCTATTTATATAATATTCTATCCATATTAAAAAACAAAACAAAAAAAAAACTCTGCCTAGTATATTTTAAGCTTATTAAAAATAACTCTCTGCCTTCATTATCTTGAAAATGAAAACTTATGCTTACTTTCTCATTGTCTAGATTTTTTTCACATTGAGAGATGCTCATAAATCTTGAATATTAACAGTACAAGTGGAGGGGTTCTAGGAACTTTAGGAAGAAAATGAAATGTTTCTGTGGTACTGAGGCACTTAACGGGATATTTCTATCTTTCCCTTTTCTGGTAGAGTGAATTTGTAGATTGAATAAAATCCGTGGGAAGGCACACATATATGAAAATAGCTTAGCCCTAAATGAAGGCTTCTTAGCTTCTGCTAATGGAGTGAACTGTGGGGAATTCCCTTTTCTTTGCAGTTCCTAGATGCTCCCAGAAGGTGTCACAAGAGGCAATCTTTCCTTCTGGCTTGTCATCACTTTGTTCACCCCACTAAAAGATCCATCATTCCCAAGCTGTCTCCCCGCGCTCCCTCCCTTCCCCCCTGTCGGTCTGTCTCTTTTTTCCCCCTCCGTCCGTCTGCACGTCTGCTCATCTGTCTTTCTGTCTCTCTTTTTTTCTCTGTCAGTTTGTCCATCTGTCTATCTCTCTCATGGTCATTTCAGAGGTTAGACAAGTCAAGAAAATGCCCTCTGGCTAGGAAAAAACTTCACCGCTATTGGATAAGGTCTTTGCCACTAAGGGAAGTTATAGGACGGCTAATCGTGAACTCTTTCTCTGTCCCAATTTTTCCTGCAGTGTAGCTGTCATAACATTAGTTACATAATAACAGACAGGAATTTATTTCCTTTTGTTAAGGCTATTGTTTCCTATCATAGGTCATAATACTATCTTCTTTACTTTTGTCTTCCCAATGGACTTTGATTATTTTGGAGGCTGACGATTTTGTGCAGCATTCAATTAACAATCAAGTCAGTGACATCCTTTTTGAGAACAATATTCTTTAGCTCCTGTAATATTCTTTTTTGGTTTTTATTTATTTATTGATATTAATATTATATTATTTATACACATTGCTCTATAAATCATATTGGGAGAGAAAAATCAGAACAAAATGGAAAAAAATGGGAGAGGAAAAAACCCCATAAAAAATAAGTGAATATAACATGTGTTTATTTACATTTAGTTTCTATAATTCTTTTTCTGAATGCAGATGGCATTTTCTATCCAAAGTCTATTGATTTGCCTTGGATTACTGAATCACTGAGAAGAATCAAGTCTTTCATAGTTGATTATTATACATTCTTGCTGTTATTATTTACAATGTATTTCTGGGTTCTTTTTGTTTGCTCAGCATCAGTTCATGTAAATCTTTCCAGACCTTTCTAAAATCACCTTGTTCATCATTTTTATAGAACAATAATATTCCATCACCTTCATATAACACAATTTATTCATCCATTCACCAATTCATGAACATCTACTCATTTTCTTATTCTCGGCTACCACAAAAAATCTTCTACAAACAATTTGCACATGTGGGTTCTTTCCCCTCCTTTATGATTTCCTTGAGATATAGAGCCAATAGTGGCACTTCTGGGTCAATGGATATATACAGTTTTATAGCCCTTTGGGCATAGTTCCATATTGCTCTCCAGAATGGTTGGATCATTTCACAACTCTACTTGTATTCTTATAAATTTGACACAATTCTTTATATATTTTAGAAATGAAATCTTTATCAGAAACACAGATAGTGAAATTTTTTTCTCAACTTTGTAATTCTCTTTTGATTTTGTTTCTGTTGGTTTTGTTTGTGCAACTCTTTTTTAATTTAATGTAATCAAAGCTATCAATTTTGCATTTCACAATGTTCTCTAGCTCTTCTTTGGTCATAAATTCCATTCTTCTCCAAAGATCTGATAAGTAGATTATTGGTTGGTCTTCTAATTTGCTTATGGTATCACCCTTTATGCCCAAATTAGGTACCCATTTTGACCTTATTTTGGTATGGGATTTGAGATTTTGGTCTATATCAAGATTCTGAAATGTTATTTTCCAGTTTTCCTAGCAATTTTTGTCAAATAATGAATTCTTCCCCCAGATGCTGGAGTTTGGGGGTTTATCAAATACTAGATTACTATAGGCATTGATTATTGTATCATATGTGTCTAGCTTATTTCACTGATCTACCACTCTAGTTATTAGCTAGTACCAAATAGTTTTGATAACTGCTGCTTCATATATAGTTTTAGGTCTGGTACAATAAGCCACCATTCTTTGTATTTTTTCCATTAATTCCCTTGATATTCTTGACCTTTTGTTCTTCCAGATGAATTTTATTATTATATTTTCTAGTTCTATGAGATAATGTTTTGGCAGTTTGATTGGTATGACACTGAAGAAGTAATTATTATATTAACTCAACTTACCCATGAGTGATTTATATTTTTCCAATTATTTAGATAAGAATTTATTTGTGTGAGAAGTGTTTTATAATTGTGTTCATATAATTCCTGAGTTTATCTTGGCAGGTAGACCCTAAGTATTTTATTTTGTCTACAGTTATTTTAAATTGAATTTCTCTTTCTATCTCTTGCTGCTGGGCTTTGTCATTAATATATAGAAATGCTAATGATTTTTGTGTATTTATTTTGTATCCTGCAACTTTGCTAAAGCTATTAATTGTGCTGAGTAGGTATTTGGACAATTTTGTAGGATTCTCTAAGTATATCATCTGCAAAGAGTAATAGTTTTATTGCCTCATTGCTGATTCTAATTCCTTTAGTTTCTTTTTCTTTTCTTATTGCTAAAGTCAACATTTCTATTACAATGTTGAATAATAGTGGTGATAATGGTCATCCTTATTTCATGCCTGATTTTATTGGGAATGCATACAACTTCTTTTCATTACAAGTAATGCTTGTTGTTGATTTTATATAGAAAGATACTGCTTTATTATTTTAAAGAAAGTTGTTATGCTCTGGTGTTTTTAATAGGAATAAGTGTTGTATTTTGTCAAGAGCTTTTTCTGTATCTATTGAGATTATCATATGATTTCTATTGACTTTGTTATTGATATGGTCGATTATGGTAATAGTTTTCCTGATATTGAACCAGCCCTGCATTCCTGGTATAAATTCCACTTGGTCATAGTGAATTATCTTTCTGGCAAGTTGCTGTGATCTCTTTGCTAATATTTTATTTAAATTTTTTTGCATCAATATTCATTAGGGAGATTGGTCTATAATTTTCTTTCTCTGTTTTGACTCTTCCTGGGTTAGATATCAGTATCATATTTTTAGCTGCATATCCAATTCATTGATCTTCTCTTTCTCTATGTTATTCATGTAGATATTTAGAGAGATAAAATTTCCACTAAGAACTACTTTGGGCACATCCTGTAGATTCTGATATGCTGTCTCATTATTATCATTATCTTGGATGAAATTATGGCTTGTTTCTATGATTTGATTTTTGACCCACTCATTTTTTAGAATTAGATTATTTAAGTTCCAATTGGCGTTTAATCTATCTTTCCCTGGCCCTTTATTGAATATAATTTTTATTGCATCATGGTCTGAAAAGAAAGCATTTATTATTTCTGCTTTTCTGCATTTGATTGTCAGGTTTTTATAATCTAATACATGGTCAGTTTTTGTATAGGTGGCATGTACTGTTAAGAAAAAGGTAAATTAAAAAAAATTATTATAGCCTTTTATTTACAAGATATATGCACGAGTAATTTTCAGCATTGACAATTGCAAAACATTTTGTTCCAATTTTTCCCCTCCTTTCCCCCACCCCCTCTCCCAGATGGCAGGTAGACCAATACATGTTAAATATGTTAAAGTATATTTTTCTATTTCTTTTCAATTTTCTCCAGAGGTCTATTACATTTATGTTTTCTAGCATCCTATTAACCTGCCTAGGCAGTTTATTTTTTGTTTCTTTTGGGTTAGATTTGTCTGATTCTGAGAGGGGAAAGGTGAGGTCTTCTACTATTACAGTTTTGCTGTCTATTTCTTTCTATAACTAGCTTAATATCTCCTCTAGGAATTTGTACACTGTACCATTTGGTGCATATACATTTAATATTGTTACTACTTCAGTGTTTACAGTATCCTTTATCAAGATGTATTTTCCTGCCCTCTTTTAAGTAAATCTATTTTTACTTTTGCTTTATCTGAGATCAGAATGGCTACCCCTGTTTTTTTTTTTTTTTTCACTTCAACTGAAGCATAATAAATTCTGTTCTAGCCTTTTACCTTTACTCTGTATGTGTCTCTCTGTGTCAAGTGTATTTCTTGTATACACCATATTGTAGAATTCTGTTTTTTAATATGCTTTGCTATTCACTTTTGATTTATGGGAGAGTTCATCCCATTCACATTCACAGTTATGATTACCAACTCTGTATTTCCCTCCATCATATTTTCTCCCCTGTATATACTTTTATTCTCTTTCCTTCCTCTTCTTTGTACTTTTTTTTTACTTACCCCATCCACTACCTTATCTGCTATCACCTTCCCCCAGCCCCCTTTCTCTTGGGAGTGGTTTTTTTTAACCCAGCCCTCCCACTACCTTATTTTCTATTACCCTTTCCCATTTTCCTACCTTTTTTCCCTAGTGTTTCTGTCCTCCCTTCTATCTTGCCCCTCCATTTTCTTCCTATGTTCTCCTCCTTTTTTATAGGGTTAGATGAATTTCTATATCCAACTGAATAATTAAGTTATTTCCTCTCAAAGCCAAAACTGTTGAGCTCAAGCTTCAGAAAATGCTAATCTCCTTCCTTTCTTTCCTTCTATTTTAATAAGTCTTTTGCTCCTCTTCATGTGAATTAATTGTCCCATTATATCTCCCCTTTCTTCTATTTCCACCTCTTTCTGTCTTTTTCTTTGATACCGTCACATAAAAGTCCATTTATAACCACCCCCTTGGTCCATGTTATGCTTTTCTCTGCCTGTTCCAGTTACAGATACAATCCTGAAGAGTTACAGATATAGTTTTGTTTTTAATTTTTATTTAATAATTACTTTATATTGACACTCGTTTCTGTTCCGATTTTTTTTCCCTCCCTCCCTCCACCCCCTCCCCTAGATGGCAAGCAGTCCTTTATATGTTGGATATGTTGCAGTATATCCTAGATACAATATATGTTTGCAGAACCGAACAGTTCTCTTGTTGCATAGGGAGAATTGAATTCAGAAGGTATAAATAACCCAGGAAGAAAAACAAAAATGCAGATAGTTCACATTCGTTTCCCAGTGTTCTTTCTTTGGGTGTAGCTGCTTTTGTCCATCGTTTATTAATTGAAACTCAGGTCTCTTTGTCAAAGAAATCCACTTCCATCAAAATATGTCCTCATACAATCAGATATAGTTTTTTTAATCTAGGGATGTAAAGTTTAATCTTTAAATAATATATATTTTCTCTTGTTTACCTTGCTATGCTTCTCTTGAGTCCTGTATTTGTAGATTAAATTTTCTATTTAGTTGTTTTTTTTTTTCAATAGAAATGATTGAAAGTCTCTTACTTCATTGAAGATCCATAGTCTCCTCTGAAAGATGATGCTAAGTCTCTCTAAATAGTTAATTCTTTGTTGTAATCCTAGGTTTTTTACCTTTTGGAATATGGTATTCCAGGCCTACAATCCTTTATTGTAGAAGCCACCAGATCCTGGGTAATCCTGAACTGTAAAGGGTAATCCTTGATATTTAAATTGTTTTTGTCTGGCAGCTTGCAGCATTTTCCCTTGAGATTGTAGTTCTGGAGTTTTGCCACAACATTCCTCAGAGGTTTCCTTGTGTGATGTCTTTCTGAAGGTTATTGATGGATTCTTTCAATGATTATTTCTCCCTCTGTTTCTAGAATTTTGGAGCTTTAATAATCTTTTGAAGAATGCTAGTCAGGCTCTTTTTTTTTTTTTTTTTTTTTTGGTCATGGCCTTCAGGTATTCTAACAATTTTTAAGTTGTCTCTTCTGGATCTATTTTCCAAGTTGGCTATTTTTCTAATGAGGTATTTAACATTTTCTTCCCTTTTTACATTCTTTTTAGTTTTTTGTTTGATTCTTGATGTCTCATAATCATTAGCTTTCATTTGTCCTGTCCTAGTTTTAACTGTGTGATTTTCTTCAGTTAGCTTTTGTATGTGTTTTTCTATTTGGTTAATTCTACTTTTGAAGATATTGTTTTCTTTGGTGAATATTTTTTTGTATTTGGCCAATTGTATTTTTAAGGAATTGCCTTCTTTTTTTTTTCAAACTGTTAACTCTTTCTTGCCTACATTTCATTTCTTTTCTCATTTCTTCTTCTTCTTCCTCTCCTCCTCCTCCCCCTCCTCTTTTTAAAGCCTTTTATGAGTACTTCCAAGAACCCTCTGTGGACTTGGGACCAATTCATATAACTCTTTGAGATTTCTTCTGCAGACATTTTGTCCTTGTCTGATTGTCTGAGTTGGTGTTTTGCTCTTCCCTGTCATTATAGTAGTTTCCTATGGTCAAGGTTCTTTGCTATTTCTTGCTCATTTTCTTTCATTTTCTGTTAGGATTTCTTTTTCTTTTTCTTTTTCTTTCTTTTTTTTTTTTTTTTTTTTTACTTTTATGGTTGAGTTCTGTTCCTAGGGTAAAGGGGGCATTGTCCCAAGCTTCCTGTGCAGCTCTGAACCCTGGCTTTGAACACAGGGGCATCTTTTGTTTGCAGAGGGTAGTTTTGCTTGCTTTTTCCAGGAAACAGTCTGTTTTCCCACAAATTTGCCTTCTGAGAGCTGGAACTGGTTGCTTCTCCACTGGTCTGCTTCTCTACTGAGCCAATTCCGAGGTTCTCAGTTGCTGTTGCTGTGATTAAGACTCTCTCATTAGCTTTCCCAGAGGCTATCTGATGTGGGCTGACCAATCTATCTTGAACTGGAGAGCTTGAATTGGCTTGTTTTCATGTGGTTTTCTAATTAAACTGGGAGAGCATCCTGATTTTACTCTGCCATTTTTACCCTCCAGCTACGGTAATGTTCATATTTAACATTCAAATTACACATTTAAATTAAAATGCTCATCCTAAAATATTGATATTCTTTCTTTCTATGACACCTGGGAGAATCATCTTCCAACAGAGGGAGCATTTTCATTTATTCAGGAATTTATAATGTAGGTGTAGATGAGATGATTCATATCATTTCAGGCAAATTTTTTGAGGTAGGTACCTCTGTCTTTAGCAGTCTGAAGGATATCTTTTTTCTACTGCCCATTTTCTTCCTGGGATACTTCAAATTAGGAAAGATCCCAGCACTCTATACATAAAATAATAGATTACAAGGACCCTATCTTTGAGGGGTCTCCTTGTACATCTTTCACATTTGACTCCTTTGTGCTTATACATACTACACCCTAAATTTAGATCCTCACTGCATCTTATCTAGATTGTTGCAATAAAGTTTTAATTTATTTCCCTGCATTAAATGTAGCAACATGCCAGTCTGTTCTACCTTTTTTTCCCCTGTCTTCATGACCCTATTTGGGATTTTTTTTTTTAGCAAAGATATTGGAATGTTTTCCCATTTCCTTCTCCAGTTCATTTTACGGATATAGAAATGGAGGCAAACAGGATTAAGTGACTTGCCCACGATTCCACAGCTAGTAATTATCTGAGGCCAGATTTGAACTAAGAAAGAGGGGTCTTCCTATTTCCAGACTCAGCACCATGTAACTTAGCTGCAAAGTCCTATATACTATGGTCAAAGTAATTTCTTATATGTGTACACACACACACACACACACACACACATGCACACATATACACACACAAACCTATGTCAGACTGCTTGCCATCTTGAGGAGAGTGAAAAGGAAGAGGAAGGAGAAAAAAAAATATGGGACTCAGAATCTTATAAAAATCAGTGTTGAAAATTATCTTTACATGTAATTGGAAAAAATACTGTTAAAAAACCCAGTAATTTTCCTTAAATGCAAAATCTGACCCTATGACTCCTCAAACAGATCCTGTGGCTTCCTATTGCTTCTAGAATAAGATATAAACTCCTGTCTTTTAAAGTCCTTCACAGTCTCATTTTATATTACTTCCTTTCCTACACTCTGTGACCTCACCAAAATGGCCCTCCTTCTATTTCTCACACACTATTCTCCATCTACTTCTTAGTGCTTTCACATCAGCCCTCCCAAATTCCTTTAATGTACTTTCTTCTTATTCTCATAGAATTTCTGTCTTATTTTCAGATGCAACGACAGTATCTTCTTCTGCATGAAGTTTTTCCTAATCTCCCTTCCCCAGCTTTTAGTGCCATTCTTTCTGAATTAGCTTCTATGAATTACCTTGTATAAATTTGTATTTGCTTACTTTATGTTTTATACATATATGTATACATACTTATATATGTTTCTTGGTCTCCACATTAGAAGAAAACTTATTTGCAAGGAGGAGTTATTTGATCCTTTCTATTTGCATCTTCAGTTCCTAGTCCTAGAGTGAATACATCCACTTTAATTTGTTAATCAAATTATTTCCTTTATTTAACCATAATATATTGGTTAAATATAAGATTTATAAACCATTTTGGTTAAATAGAAACTTATTCTATTTTCCATAAGGTTTGAATCAATGACATGATTTTGTTGATTTGATTTTACTATAAATGTCTCCTTTAATTTGCTGACTGGGTAGAAGAACTAAGGCTATAACATGATATAATTTAATTTTTTTCTCTTCGGGATGGAAATAGGAACTGAATGTGAAGCTCCTGGATGAGGAAAGTCCCTCTGTTAATGTAGGTTGGTATCTTTTGTATTAACTTTTTTGTTGTTTAGTTCTTCAGTCATGTCTGACTCTTCATAATCCTGTGGACCATATCAAGCCGATACTGTCCATAGTATATTTTTGGGAAAAGATATGAATGGTTTGCAATATTTTTCTTCATTGGATTGAGGTAAACAGATATTAAGTTAGTTGACTAGAATCACATATCACAAGTCTCTGAGGCTGGATTTAAATTCACTTCCTTACTCCATGCCCAAAAATCTATTCACTAAGCAACCTACCAGCCTTCTATTCTTTATAGGTGCTTTAAATGTCTTAGTTTGGTTTTAGTTATTAAAACTTAAAACTACACTAAAACTTTTAGCATATTTTTATATTGTTATCCAAAAACATATATTTTCATCTATCCATCTATCTATCAATGTATTTATCACCTATCTGTATATTTTTATGTTTATTTTATTTTAGTTTGGAATAAGCCTAATTATCTTGAAGAACATATTTCACTTCCTAGTAAAGTGTGACCAGTTGGAAAATTCAGCTATGACTATAGCTAAGTGACCTTCCAGACTTCTTTCAACACAGTTGGAAACTCTTTTGAGCCAATTGTCCCAAGAGAAGAGAGAAATCATCCCTTGTGTTTGTGTAATAGGCAGCAGGCTGCAGCTGGATAGAGCTCTGGGGTTTTGAACCTCTCTTAAGGTAACCATAATGGGAGCTTTGGGTTTGTGGAGGGCTGACTTAAGTGTGGATTTTTATTGCTTCATTGTGTCCCACTTGAAAAACTTTGCATGAGGTCTCCACAAATTAAAGGAAATGGTTGCATACCATTGAGCCGAGGCCACATCTAGTTCTCTGATCTATATAACGTCTGGTTCAATACTAGACAATACCAAGCATGTTGTTGGCGCTCATCAAGTGTAAATAACTGCACTTCATTTGGCAAATAATCTTATCTTCGTATACATGATGGATTAAATATAGTACATTCTGTGCTTCAGAAACTCCCATAATTCCCCAGTGGTATAGAAAAGCACTCTAGCTATTTCTTTACCTTGAAATGCTCAAATCAGCTTCAACATCTGGCTTTGGGATTATGTTTCTCCTGTTCTTAGTGATTACATCACTTGCCCATTTTGAATGAGAGATTCATCTTTTTTCTTATTGGGAAAATATATCTTACTTAGAATACTCTGAGTCTAATTCCAGGGAAGAAAAGTCATGGCAATCCCAGATCCATGTGAGGTTAGTTTTACCATGTGGATCAGTATAGTATTTATTGTTTTCAATCCCATCATAATGATAGACAATGACAGGGCCAGATTTGGGGCATAGGTCCTCTGACATCTCAAACCAATTTTCCTTCCGCCATATATTTTGCTTTTCATGGAAGGACTTTGGAAAAGTATGCAGCAACATACAAAGGTAAGGCTTTGTTGAACTTCCCATATAATAATATGTTAGAAAATTCTTCCAGGATTTTGTTGGGCAAACATGAAAGGAAGCCTGGCTACTTAGAATACATGGGTTGTGTGAGTTGTTTTGTACCATATAGAATGCTTGCAAACAATTTCCCCAGATTTTCCCAGCTTTGTTCTTGGATGAGGCACTTGGCAGGCTGCCTCTGCTTAGCTCATGCTAAGTAGGTGTGTGGAGAGGTTTCAGGGCCTGGGGGAAGGGGGTTCCTGTTTGGAAGCAGAAGAGGCTTTCTGGGCCAGAGGTATTCTGAAGAGGGGAGTGGATAATGCTCCTCAAATGCACAGGGGATGGGAGATGCAGAGAGATGGGAATAAAAAGGAAAGAGGAAAATGAATAAAGGAAAAATGCTCAGTTTTTCTGCTTTTTTCTGCCTTGATGTGAAATGTTTTTTTCTAATGGTGAAATCAGAGACTAGGTCTGGAACAGAAGCAATTTCATTTACTTCAGCATTCCTTCCCATGTCCAGCAGGGGATTTCTACTATGGGAGAGAGCTAGGGTGGGATTTTGCAGAGGGACATAAAGAAATATTGGGATAGCTCTTGCATTGTGCCAACACTAAATGACAATACATACTTGTTGGGGATAATAAAATCTATTCCTTAAAACTTACAGGGTCACTATGAGCACCAAATGAGATTATAATATAATGATAATATAGTATAACACAATACAACATAGCATATAATCTAATATTGGGATGGGGATTAAGCCTATGATTTCACTGACTCTGAGTGAGGTAAATTTTGAGAAGAGGAAACTCCTTCTGTTAATCCAAGTCAGCACCTTCCCTGACATTTATAGTCAGAGAGATTACACAGAGAGTATGTGTTACCATGATTCAGTCTGGTTCCAAGTCCAGCTTTCCATTCACATCCATCAACCATGTTGCTATTTATATAATTCATATAAATATATATATCATCACCATCCTTCTTTATTATCTTCATCATGATCATCATCATACTTTTTCATCATCTCATTATCAAAGTCATTTTGATGGAATTTGTGATTTCATTACACAAAGAATTCCCAATGAGGACTAGCACCTTTTCATTTATTTATTTATTTTTGCTGAGGCATTTGGGGTTAAGTGACTTGCCCAGGGTCACAGAGCTAGGAAGTGTTAAGTGTCTGAGTTCAGATTTGAACTCAGGTCCTCCTGACTTCAGGGCTAGTGCTCTCTCCATTGCATCATCTAGCTGCCCCTTTTTTCTCATTTCTTTTTTTTTAAATTTATTTTTTGGGCACCTTTTATACAATTATTGTTTTAAGACTTGCTGGGGTAGGCACCATGAAATTAAGGAACTCTCCATTAAACAGCAGAATTCTAGATTCTAAGACTCACTCTCCACCTACTATACCACACTGCTTCTTCATTATATTTTATAATTAGATAAAGGTATAGTGGGAACTGAGAGATTAGGGGAGAGATTCAGGCTGATTGATGAGAACCACCTCTGACCCAGGATTTATTTAAGCCAAGGTTGTTCCATGGAGGTTTAGAATAGTTTAAGAGAAAGGGAACAAGCCTTTATTAAGAATCGATCAGCTCCTGTCTTAACTATTTTATAGAAGTACTTCATTTGATCCTTATAACAAACCTGGGAGGTAGATGTTATTATTCTCATTTGACATCTGAGGATATGGAGGTAGAGTTTGTGTTTTATCCAAAGTCATATAGTTTAAATATCTGAGGAGTAATTTCAACTCAAGTTTTCCTAACTTCAAGCCTGATGCTCTATTTACCATACTGTGGAGCTACTGTAATGTAGTCAATTCTCAGTTATGCATAGGAGTAGACAGGAGGAATGATGATGGAGGAATAAATACTACATGCCAAAATATGAAAAGCAATGAATAAAAATAATTCTACTTAGGACAGTAAAATGACATAGTGAATAGACAGTAAAGTGACATAGTGAATAGACACTGGTTTTAGAATCAAGTCTAGGTTTAAATTTGGCATCCACAACTGGTTGTAAGACCTTAGGAAAGTTTTCCCTTAGTTTCAGTTTTCTCATCTGTAAAATGAAGATAACATCACTGTTGTTATTAACATAAAATGAGATAATATTTACAAAGTAGTTTTTTTTCAAATTTCTTTTATTTAAAGTAACAGAATAAGAAAAAAAGACAAACAGTAAAGGAATACAAAACAAAAGAGAACATTGTCATGTGCCCAGAAGAACACAAGAGAGGATTCAAAATATATAACAACTAATACCTGTTCAAGAAAGTATATATATTAGTAGAAGAAATTATATTCATGAGTGTACATTTTTTCTTTACTTCTATGTAAATTGTTCTTTTGTTCTCTGCTGTGTACCTTTTTTTACTTTATTCTTTTTTCCCCATTTCCTCAACCCCATCCCCAAGCAGGCTATAATTAAGAAAGGATATATTTACATAAACATATATATATATATACATACATATATATGAATATTTACACATATATATATATACATACATACACACATATAGCTCCACACATAGACACACATATCTTTCCTATCCCAGCTGATCCTTTGCTTTAATTCTGCTCCCTTAACTTCCCTTACTATTACTTAATCTCCCCCCCATCCATGGATCCTTCCCTTATCTTCCTCCCTTACCCTTTGTTTCCCTGCCCACCCATCCCTCCTCCCTTATTTTTTTTAATAGATTTTGGAGGATGCTATAACCTTCATAGTATATGTGTTGTGTTGCCTATTTAACCCATTCCCAATGTGAGTAGGTTTTCAGAATTTGCGAGCCTTCCTCTCCATCTCTAATGCCTTTGTGTCTATTCTTTCTCTGTATCTCATTTGTATGACATAATTACTACTTTTACTTTAACTCTGCCCCAATCTTTCTTTTAAGCTGCCCTATGATTAATGTCAATCTTAAACATATGTTATATATTTCCCATGTAAAAAAATCAACAAAAAACAATTTGTCCTTGTTGAGTTTCTTGAAATTGATCTTTGATATTGATTATGTTAAATTTTCTATTAAGTTTGTGTTTATTTGATAGAAAGTCCTGAAAATCTTCAAGTTTATTGAATGTCGATTTTTTCTCCTTCAATATTATAGATAATTTTGCTAGATATATTTTTAGCCACAAGTCTTGTTCAGGACCTGCAGTCTTTTATTGTGGCTGCTGAGAAATCCTGTACAATTCTAACTGTAGCTCTAGCATATATGAATAGTTGTTTTTCTTGTTTCTTGCAAAATTTTCTCTTTGATCTGGGTTTTTTCAGAATTTGGCAATAATTTTCCTGAATGTTTTCCACAAAGGAACACACTAAGGTGGTAATTGGTGATTTTTTTTTTCTATTTCTATTTCCCCCTCATGTTCTATCACTACAAAACAATTTTCTAGAATTATTTCTTGCATTATTGTGGCAAGATTTTTTTTTTGGTCATAACTTTCAGGCAGTTCAATTATTCTTATATTTTCTCTTCTTGATCTGCTCTCTAGATCTGTTTCACATTCTGTTCTATTTTTTTCATTTCTATTTTTTCATTCTTTATAATCTGTTTTGTTATTTCTTGGCTTCTTTGATAGCTTCACTGGCTTCTTTTTGCCCAGTCCTAATTTTCAAAGAGTTATTTTTGTCTTTGAAACACTGTATCTCATTTTCTAGTTGGTTAATTTTTTTTCATAATTTTGTTTTTCTGGGATGGTTTTTATTTTATTTTATTTTTTAGTTTTTCCTCAATGTCTTTCATTTGGTTTTTAAATTCTTTTTTGAGTTCTTCTATAAATTCTCTCTGGGCAGGGAGTAATTTCACATAACTCTTTGGAGTAGAAGGTTTTTTTTTTTTTTAACTTCATTGTCTTCCTCTAAAGATAAACCCCAGTCTTCCCTGTTCCCATAGTAAGTTTCTATGGTGGGGCTCTTTCTTCTCTGCTGTTTTTTTTTTTTTTTTAATAAGAGGTATTAGTGTAAATACTTCTAATCCTGGAGTGGTAGTGGTGGTGGTATCTCTGCTTTTACTTCATCTCTCTTCTTTGACCAGGAATCCTAAACCAAGAGTTCCCTCCTTTAGCAAGTGCTGGCAGCTAGCACTATCTGCTTATGTACTCTTTAGTTGTGCTGATTTCTTTTTTCCAGGGCCAGCACAGCTGGGTCTAGTATTCCTAATCAGTTGATTCCTCCCAGTTTTCACAAACTCAGACCCCAACTATACAAACAGTCCAGGAGACAAAAGTTTCTGTGACCCTTACTGAGGCTTCAGCCACATTCAGCTAGCTCTAGGGTTCCCCATTTCATGTTTCTATGGTACAGAGATGTTTGCAGTTCACACTGGTTAATCCCATCCCCTGGACTTTCTTCCAATATTTTTGGGTTATATCAGGAGGACCCCTCTTCTGCAAGTCTTTTTGATTTTCACCAACTATGTTTGCCCTGAGGTTCAAATTTGTTCTATTTGTGGAGGAAATTGGGAGAGCTTGAAATTTACCAAGCTACTCAGCTATCTTCCCAGAATCCTCCCCTTACAAAGTGTTTTATAAATCTTAAATATCTATATAAATGCTAGCTATATATAGATTTTGGAGATGTAGAGGTGTATTTAGATGTATTTATACTACATTTCCCCACAGTATTTGAGAGAGGAAGAAAGATTTTGGATTTTCTTTGGACAACATTTCCCAGTAAATCTGTATGAGCCCTTTAATAGGACAGTTGAGAATTTCTTGACAATCTTTATTAGTTAGTAGCTCTAGAGAGATTAGATCAATTCTACTATTTTTAGACAAACATGTACCCCGTAGAATTGCATTATAGGTTAGGAAAAGATTTGGCCTTATAATCCTTACAGAAAGGACACTGAATTTGGTCTTGATTACAACCCACCAATATTTTGCTATAACCCCAAAATTACTTCCTCTTTATAATAAGGAAATTGGACTACAATCATAGGTCCTAACCTGGTATATGTAAATTTAAAAATTATTTTGATAATTATATTTTACAATTATTAGTTTCTTCAGTAATCCCATTTATTCAATTTTATGCATTTAAAAAACATTATTGAGGGGAAAATTCCGGGAAATTAGCAGAGCAGGTCAGTAAATTTCAAGTTCTCCAGATTTCCCTCATAAACAGAACAAATTTGTGCGTTGGGGCAAACACAGATTGTGGAAAAATCAAGAAGACTTGAGGTCAGAGGTCCTCTCACAACAGAAGAAGATCTGAAGAAAGACCCCATTCCTGGATTAATATTGTGAAGTGCAAACATCTCTGGGGTACTCCCACAGAAACAGTAAGTGGGAAGCCTTGATGCTAGCTAGGTTTGCTTCAGCAGGAACCACAGATACTTTCACCTCTAGGGCAGTATGCAGAATAGGGGTCTGAGTTCTGGGAAATTGAGGAAATCTCTCCTAATTAGGAATGCCAGCCCAGCTGTGCTGCAGAGGCATAGCTCTAGTTGAGAAGACCAGCACACCAGATGAGTGCAGAAGCAGTGGGGCTGGGATACTGGGGGAGTTCTTGGTTTGGGGTTTCTGATCAGAAGGGAAAGCTGAAGTGAAGTTAGAGGCACCTCCACACTCTTCCCCACAATTAGAGGCCTGTACACTAATATTTCTCTTAGAAAAATTTAAAAAAGAATAATGAATCAGCAAAAGAAAAAAAAAACAACCATAGAAATTTACTATGGGGGTAGGGAAGACTAGGATTCATTTTCAAAGGAGAACAGTAAATAAAATATTATTTTGGGAATGGATCCATAGCCATCTCCAAACTATTAAATGTTAAGATCCTCTAGACTAGAGGCAGCTAGGTAGTGCAATGGATAGAGTATCAGCCCTGAAGTCAGGAGAACCTAAGTTCCAATCTGGTCTCAGACATTTAACACTTCCTAGCTGTGTGACTCTGGGCAAGTCACTTAACCCCAATTACCTCAGTAACAAGAGAAAAAAGATCCTTTAGCCTAGAGGATCTCCAAAGTCTTTACCAGTTAAGCTGCATATTAGCTTCATGAGGTTGTTTCAGTAAGAAAGGCTTTGTACTATTCACCTCATCTAGAATCTAAGAACTTGTAGACATGCTTCCTATTTCAATTGACTCAGGAACCAAATTACTGAACTTTCCCCAAGTTACAAAACTACCCACTAGCATTTCTGGATCATTTGCCCATCACCTTTAGTGATCCAAGTGTCTACAAAAACTATTGTTCATTATCTTCCTGGCTAAGGCAAATATTGTTATTTAATGGGAGAAGAGCCCTGATTGCATTCTAATTGTAGAACTGTTCTTGTGACTCACTTTAAATGTCTGGGGAAGTTAAAGTTAATCCAGTGAGGGGTTGATCCTATCTCAAAATATTATAAATATGTAATTAAAAAAATTGACCTGTGAATAGCTTATTACATAAGGAAACCCTTGGCCTAAAACAAAGGGTTTCTTTGTCTCCAGGGACAATAGGGCATTTACCAATGGGCACTTGTGGTAATCTTTTGTTGTTATTGTTGCAATTTTTTCAGGAAGGGAGAAGGAAAATCTAAGTCTATCCTGGCCATTCTTCCTGGTGGCCCACGGTCATATATATTTGTCTAGACTCTGAAGTTTAGCTAATTCTCCTAATACAAGCCAGGACCTGAGAAGCCTGTCTTACCACTGCCTCCCAAATGAGTACAACAGGCTGGCCATAACCCAGTACAATAGTTACTACATAGGTACTCTTGTAGCTACCCTTTCTTACCAATTCATACATTAGTTATCCTAGACAAAAACATTCTATGTTCATATCCACCCCAAACTATGCCACAAGAACTCTCACTTAAGGCATTTAAATTTGGTTTTCAGTCAGAAGACATGAAAAATTAAAACTAAAGCATATAATGAAATGACAGCAAAAAAGTAGCAATAAAATATTATAATAAATAAAATGAAATGTTTCACATAAACCTCGGGTGTATTCTTAGAAATTCATATAACACCTTTGGGATGAATGGATACATGTAAGGCACAGGTGTAATGAGGACAACATGGAATTTTGCATTTGGGGTTAGGAGGATATGGAAATCTGCCTCTGACACTAAAGTGTGTAAATCTGGGCAAAGCATTTTATATGGCTCAGTTAATTTCTTAGAATTTAATTTATAGAAGGGTTGTGATCTTCATTGCTGAAGGGAGCTTCCCACACTGATTAATCTACTAATTCTCAACATATGCCTGTGTTGTCAATGACATGTTGGTTAGTGTTGAATTGGAGTCAGGAAGTTTTGGCTTCATTTATATCACACCTCTAAGGCTTATTAGTTGTAGGACCATGGCTAAATCACCTAAACTCCCTGAGTTTTAGTTTCTTTAAAAATGGATATAATAATTATTTTTACCTCATTCACAATGTTGTTGAGAAACTCAAATGAAATAATATATGTAAAGGAAGCACTTTTACTATTTTAATGTAAATGGCAGTTGCTATTTTATTCTGCTACAGGGTACTGCTATATTATGAACTGACATTTTTCAAGTGTTGATAGTTCCATGCTCATTCTAATAGTTATGTGCTAGTTAATATGACTATTCTAGTAGTTAACATCAAGGGTTCTTAGTAGTAAGCACCAGATTCTCTAACACTGCCAGAAAGAAGGCTGCTTCTAACCCCTAATGCTATTTATTTGGAAGTCAAGGTGTTCATTTTGCTAATCTAGCACCATGATATGTATTAATTCATAAATTAATTCTTGGGTCAATCATTACTCTTTAGGAAAGTTTCTCCCCCTGGCTCTTGTGATGCATTTAAATGAGCCCCAATAATATGACAGTATTCAGTGAACCACATAAATATAATTTTATTATATGTAGGTTATAGTTCCTTATCCAAAAGAAGGGAGATGGGAAGTGTAACCTTTCCGCCTAAAAGAAAAGACTAAAGGATTGTGAAGGATAAGGGAGGCAGAACCCAGGAAATTTTGTTCCTCACTGCAGATTTGGACTAGAGCAGGGGCTATCAGATTGCAAGGGAAGGGTAAAAGTCTCTGGATATAATTCATGATGTCTTGGGAGTTTATACAATTCACCAACCCACTTAAGAAGTGATCTATTAAAATTTGTTGCTAAACTGTGATGTGGTGAGTTTATTCTTTTTCTACTTCCTAAATCAGCCAGGTAGCATAATAAATAAAATTCTAGATTTGAAATCAAGAAGATTTGAATTCAAATCTAGCCTCAGACACTTATTGAGTCCCTGATCAAGTCATTTAATTTCTGCCTTCCTTAGTTTTCTCATTTGAATATAAAAATAGTACTTGCCTCCCAGACTGTAAGATTAATCTAGGTTTGGAATTTGCATTCAACAGGCATAGTTTTACAGTGAGTGGGTGCAAGTTTATTACTGCTCAGAACCTTAATTTAAATAAGATGTAGGAAAAGTAAACTCAAAACATAAAAGACAATTAATGAACACAGTGGCTGCCACCGACACAGTAAAGATACTATAACAAACAAACAAACAACATACAACATACATCATCACCACTCTAAGGAAGCACCAACATCTGAATTCCTTGACTGGGAGAATCCATGGTTACAATTGTTCAGAGTTTCAAAGGGAAGGCTAGGCAACCTGTACAGTATTTCCTAGATGAATCCTTAAAGTCCCTCTTCTCTAAGGCATTTTTATAGACTGAGAACAAAGAAGGCATCATGCTGTTGTTCTCATTGGATATATAACTCTCGAGACAAAGCAGCTCTCTCAGGTACAGGATGCTTCATCACAAAAGACCCACCAAGGAGAATATTTGTTCATTCCTTTAGGAGGATTATATATACTTCAGGGACTGGCCAGGTTTCCAGGATAAACACAGGCAGGCAATAAAGGATACTAATTAATTAAGGCACCAGAAGGGTGGCCGACCCTTCTTGTGTGCTTCCTGAGATTCTATCAGATAACTGTGAGCACATTCCAATGTTCTCAACAAACAAATTTACACAAAGGCATGACTGAGACTCACTGGGATTCCTTACTAGAAGTTCTTACACAGACTCATTGTGAAGATAAAATGTAATAATTTTGCAACTCTTGAAATGCCATATAAATTACATTCATTATTAAATTCTCCATTTCCTATATTTTACAATTGCATGGCTAATTGATATTGCTTTTCTTAGGAGTTTTATTCTTATTTAAAATTTTGGTTAGCAAGTACATTCTGGCTTTACTCTCTCAAAACTAGGCAAAATGCATCTTCCCCTTGGAGAATTTGAAATACCATGAGCTTGTGTCATCTGCTGAAACTTCTAATAGCTTTGTTCCCCTCATTATTATTAGGTGCCATAGACCAATCCCCAGATTCCATTTAATCACATAATATTAATTAGTTGTTTATAAAAGTTCTTACAAAAATTAGTTCAACAACAGTTGTTGGAGATATTGCAATAATTAAAAAAGACATTACCCCCCATGGTGCCTCAGAGGCATATTCTTGCTTAACTCATCTCAGTCTCTAGGAAGAGTAGGCTCACTTTTAGCAAGTTTTCACATAATATTAGTCCCATCAACTTCCTATCCAGATGTAGCATTATTATCTAAGGACTCCTCATCTCAGCTTTTACTGATCTGGCTCTTAAATATCATTCTTTTCTCCTTGGGACATCAATGCTGAGATGGCTATAAATCCTAGACAATGGAATGTCAGAGGGTTCAGTCTCCTGGTGTTTAAAAACTCTCAAGGTTGTCATCTCTGATCTGTTCACTTAGTGGGTAAAAAGAACAAAAATAGAATAGAGAGATTAATGGAATCAATTATCCTGATACAGAAGTAAATGAAAAGAAAAAGATACAAAGACTGACCAGAAGTGGTTAACAAGAAGGACAAAAGGATATCAGAGCATAAAAGACATAAAAGGTAAAGCTGTAAGTAGAATTAACATAGAAGTGAAGATGATGAAAAGGGTAGAACTAAAGCACTATAAACTAGCCTTCACCTATCTATTCCTCCTACCTCCCTAGAGGTGAATCAGTTCATTTTGTGGTATGGAAATGTAGATGTTGAAGATGTATAAATGTTGAGAGAATGAAGTGGTCAGGTTGGTAGGTGTCAGAGTAATGCACTCTTGACAAGTCATTAAATGAATAGTAGAGGGGTGATCATACCTATAATCTCTTGGCAAGAAGGGATGCAGGACAAAAAATGGTATGGTAGAAGGGAGGGAATGAAAG
The DNA here is from genome assembly GCF_016432865.1 of Antechinus flavipes. Taxonomy (NCBI): domain Eukaryota; kingdom Metazoa; phylum Chordata; class Mammalia; order Dasyuromorphia; family Dasyuridae; genus Antechinus; species Antechinus flavipes. The sequence goes on from NC_067401.1 coordinate 242,278,895, forward strand.
TAGGAAAATGATAGGAGCCTTTCCCAGCTTTCTCAGAGGTAACATTGAGTTTCCCCAGAAGGAAGGAAGTATGTGCCTATGATTCTGTGGGCAGATTTCATGATAGGTTTAATCTCCAGGAATATGGATGTAGTTTGTCAATAGGGAGAATAGTTTTTCTGAGAGAGTGTTTTGCTGATTGGGGGTACATCTTAATCCAGAAAGAAGAATGTGAGAAATGTTGAGGGTTGGTACTAAAGAGGATAGAATAGAGAATAAATTCAGAGGTGAGATGACAAGAATATCGAGAATGATAATTGAGAATGCAAGTGTTAATTTAAGACTGGAGAACTCAGCACCCTTGAAGTGTCTCTTGAATATACTTATCTAATCTAACTTTTCTCCAGAACTCCAGTCTTACATCTTTAGCTACTTATTTTACAATGAACTGGATGTCTCATTGACATTTTAAATTCAATACATCTAAAATTGAACTCATTACCTAACTCCTCAAATCCTCCCCTCTTCCTAACTTCCTTATCACTGTTGAGAGTACTTCAAACATCTCTCACCTGCCATTATCCAATTATTACTTAAGTTCTGCTTGTCAAATTCTATCTTTATAACATCTGACACTGTCATCAACCTGGCACAGATTCTCATTATTTCATGTTTGAACTATCCCAATAACCTTGTGATTGATTTCTTTGCCTTAGGGTCTCTTGGTACAATGGACTATCTTCTACTCAGCAGTCAAATTCATCTTTCTAACCCATGTCACCTTTCTCTCTCCCTTCTGAATAAACTTCAGTTGCCCCCATTATCTCCAGGATTTTCTTTCTTCTTCTTCTTCTTCTTCTTCTTCTTCTTCTTCTTCTTCTTCTTCTTCTTCTTCTTCTTCTTCTTCTTCTCTTCTTCTTCTTCTCTTCTTCTTCTTCTTCTTCTTCTTCTTCCTCCTCTTTCTCCTCCTCTCTTCCTCCTCCTCCTCCTCCTCTTTTTCCTCCTCCTCTTCCTCCTCTTTCTCCTCCTCCTCTTCCTCCTCTTTCTCCTCCTCCTCTTTTTCCTCCTCCTCCTCCTCCTCCTCCTTCTCCTCTTCCTCTCCTCCTCCTCCTCCTCCTCTTTCTCCTCCTCCTCCTTCTTCTCCTCCTCCTCCTCTTCTTCCTCCTCCTCTTTCTCCTCCTCCTCCTCCTTCTCCTCCTCCTCCTCTTCCTCCTCCTCCTCCTCCTCCTCCTCCTCCTCCTCCTTCTCCTCCTCCTCCTCCTCCTCCTCCTCCTCCTCCTCCTTCTTCTCCTCCTCCTCCTCCTCCTCCTCCTCCTTCTCCTCCTCCTCTTCTTCCTCCTCCTCCTCCTCCTCCTCTCCTCTCCTCCTCCTCCTCTTCTCCTCCTCCTCTCCTCCTCCTCCTTCTCCTCCTCCTCCTCCTCCTCCTTCTCCCCCTCCTCCTCCTCCTCCTCCTCCTCCTCCTCCTCCTCTCCTCCTCCTCCTCCTCCTCCTCCTCTTCCTCCTCCTCTTCCTCCTCCTCCTCCTCCTCCTCCTCCTCCTCTTCCTCCTCCTCCTCCTCCTCCTCCTCCTCCTCCTCCTCTTTCTTCTTCTTCTTGTCAATTGGGTTTAAATGACTTGGCCAGTGTCAACACAGCTAGGAAGTACTAAGTATCTGAGGCCTGATTTGAAGTCAGGTCTTCCTGATTCCAGGGCTGGTGCTCTATCCAATGTGCTATCCAGCTGCCCCTTTCTTTTTTTTATTTTTAAACATAATGAGATCCCTTCCTACCTTTCTAGTCTTTTTAAATTTTAATACTGCCCTGCTTATTTCAAGTCTCAGCTCAAGTCCTACCTTCTTCAAAAAGCTTTTTTCAGTCTTCCTTAATCTTATTGCCTTATGTGATTACCCCCATTTATCCTATATCTATCTCTATATGCCTATCTATAGCCATATCTATGTAATATCTACCTATATCTATCTATCCCTCCATCTATCTACCTATATCTATCTATCCATCCATTTATCTATCTATCATCTACTTATCTATCTTTGTCATTGTTTGCATGTTGTCTCCTTCATTAGATTGTAAGCTTTTTGAGTACAGGGACTATTTTTGGCCTTTTTTTTTCGGGTGGGGGGAAAGTGATTCCTTATAACATAGCATATCTTTTTGTTGTTAAGTCATTTCAATACTGTCTGACTCTTTGTGACTTCATTTGGATTTTTTTGGTAAAAGATATGGTAGTGGTTTGTCATTTCTTTCTTCAGTTCATTTTTCAAATGAGGCAAATTGGGCTAAATCATTTGCCACGATTCACCCAGCTAATAAGAGTCTGAGAATGGATTGTAACTCAGAAAAATTTGTCTTTCTGATTTTAGAGCCAGCACTCTATCCACTGAACCACTTAGGTAGCCAAGCATTGTGCCTAGCACATGCTAGTTGACATCAGAATACCAATACACATAAACAAATATATTGTATTCTTTATATTTAAAGAATCTAATCTACACATACACCATACATACACTATAATAAATAAAGGTATGTTTAATGGCCTAGCATGTAAATTAACAAAGAAATAGTAACTAATCCCCAAAAAGATGTATATAATAGTATAATCATACTGAAGGATTTTAATGTTTCCTTCAGAGGGCTGGACAAGTCTATAAAATATATAAGCAAAGCATGGAATTGAATAAAATATTGATGAATTCAGAGATGAAAGATTTATGTCATTAAAAAAATGGGAACAGTAAAGAATATATATATATATTTCTCCGCACAAGTGGAATCTAAAAAAGCCCAGTGTTCCAGAGTACAAAATAAGTGTAAAAAATGCTAATAACATGTTTTATAAACCACAATACAGCAAAAGTAATAATCATTATGGGAGCACAAAAAAAAAATCAGATTCTTAATTGAGATTTAAAAATGACATTCTGAACAAGTGAGCCAAAGAGAAAATTAAAGAAACAATTAGTAACTGTATGAAATGTAATGATAGTATTTTTACTATATGCCTAATTTCTGGAATGTTATTTTATGTTTATTTATTCATGCTATAGTATAGTATACAGTATACTATACTATATAGTATAGTATACAGTATATAGTATATAGTATACATATAGTAACCAAAATTATTAATTATGCTTAATAAATTGAATAGGCAATTAAAAACTACAAAATAAAAATAAACCCGAAAGAAGTATACATTGATTATTAGAGGAGGAATCAATTTCAAAAAAGATTATTGAAGTTGTGCAATTAACAATTCTTTGAAAAGACTAATAAAATTGATAAACTGGTGAACCTGATGAAAAGGAAAGAAAGAAAAATAAGATTAACACTCATCAAGAGCTCCCCATACTAAAGGAAAATCAGAGAAATGGAAGAAGTAAAATGATCAGATTCCATCAGGGACAATTATTTGCCAGCAAAATTGAGAATTCAAAAAACAAAATACAGGACTACCTTCAAAAATACGAAATATTCATTTGAGCAGAACACCAGAGAAATAAATCTTGTCAATTTTAAGAAAGGAAATTGAATTAACTGTTAAGAAATGGCTACCTCCCCCCCCTCAAAAAAAAACCAGAAAGAACATCCCCCAAATAATCTGGTCTTAATGGATTTACAGGAAACTTTCAAATATCAATTAGCACCTATACTGTACAAATTATTTTGAAAGACTGAGAAAGAAAACACTTTACTAACTGTAATTTATTTTTATTAATAATAGAAAAGTTGGAAAAGAACATTGCTGTACATATTCTTTGATAATTGTCAAAGTAAAAAACCCCAAAGTTTAAAAATATAAAAATACCTATTTGCCTTCTTATTGCTATTTTGTGCTAGCTTTAAGATTCTAAACCAAAAGTGAAATAATGCTGTGAAGGTGAAAAAGCAATTTAATTTTAAAACATGATGTTATTGATGAACACTAAGGGAAACTATTTATTAAGTAAGACCTTCTTGGCATTTGCCAAACATTGGAAATTATTTTTTAATGTTTGGCATTTAAGAAAATCCAAAATGCATTCTATTCTCTATTTTCCCACTCTCATTTTTTAAAACCACATGTATCTCTTTTTTTAACAGGAAATCCAATGCATATGTTTTGGATTTGTTTAACTATGTCATTGAAACCTTGTTTTGTAAGATCATTTTCATTCCAAGCAGTCTTTTAAAATACTTAAAGATATGTATATTTTTTCTTACACCCTTCATTTTTTGAATAGGCTTAAATTTTACCCAGGGTTGATTAATTAAAAAAAATATATGTTTTAATTTGGTTCATAATTCTAGACATGTACAATTTTGATTGAAACCTGAGCTTAGTAGGAGTAACTTATTTTTATGGTTGTAAGCTACAGCTTACTATGAATCTACTGAATTCAGTGATAAGTATCTTGAAATCATAAAAGCAACAGAATGGACATGTTAATTTCAAATACTGTGTTTGTAAAATTTCACAGATACATTTTTAGATCATGTTGAATTTCAAACTAGGGACTGAGAAGTATATAAAGTATATAAACTCTTCCACAATAGCTTAAAGTATTATAGAATAAAGAAATGTTGAATGACACTAATGTTTTCCTTTGATTAAATTAATCTAAATTTATACATGCTCTGAATATTATAATAACCATCGTATGACTATAGAAAATTGTATTTTATGCTATCATTTATTTTAAATTAAGGACCTAGTTATCTGTATATCTCAGTACACACAAAAACAAATATCATAAAGAGCTTTTCTTCCATAAAACATTTTTCTTTAAGAAATAGCTCTTAAATTCCTACCACAAGAGAAAAGAATTCAATTTCTTTCAAATAAACTTGGCATGTGAATATAATTAATGCAAGGAATTACCTTGACATATTGTCTTTTTTGTTGTCAATTAATGGAAATGTACATTAAGTATCTTAATAGATTTTACTAACAAGCCCATTTCAATTCAATTCTCGTTAAAAAAATTAGGATTTAATTAAATTTTATTGACATAAATGAACATTTACAGCTAAGGTGGTATTATTTGCTGTTTTCACTGTCCCAATCTACCATGGAACCTCTCCTATTAGTGTTGTGGATTTTGTTTCTTGTTGTTGGGCATGAATAGATCTTCGAGGTTAAACTAAGATGCTATTCTATAAAACCTTCTATGATCACTTGTCCTTCATCCTTATTCTTAATACCGGTTGAGTGTCAAATTATCCTGTACCATGTATTTTTTTCCATTGCCAAAACATGATGGCATGTAGCATACATTTAGTAAATGAAGCAGCAAAGTAGCACAGTGTAGGTATGTGCAAAGACAGCATATATACTGTCCATACACACACAGACACAAACTTATGTATATACTTATATACACATAAATATATATGCATACATATATATTCTCTCTATATTTATATTTATCAATTTATTTATATATTTATATGTTACACATAAATACATATACTATATATTTAATATTTATATATTACATATATAAATACATTAATAATTTATTTATATTTATCATTTTTTTTCCTGGATACATATAACATCTTGGGTTCCCGGAGAAATATTTGGGGTCATTTGACTCTTTCTTCCTATGTCCATAACATCTTTCTTCATGTTCTTTATAGATAATGTAGGTATTTATAATCAAAATAACTTATTGACTAAAAGTCACTTTTTTTTTTCACATGAACTGTTTTCTAACAACTCCTTTCTTATATTACAATATAGGAGTTGATTTTTTTTGATACCCAGATGAAAGGAATTTCATCCTAAGTTATTCAGTTTATCTTCCTAGGCTGTCAAGATCAAGTTGTATTATTGTTTTCTTCCTTCCTACATTCCTATTAGGATTGAATTATTTTTGCAGCTTCCTATTTGGAGATGAACAACCATCTAGGAAGTACCAAGCAAACTTGGAAGTCAGTGGAATTTTGTTGAAAACCCATGGGATTTGTGCTTAGAAGACTTCCATTTGAAGTTTCCTCATTGTAAAAAGAGGAATTTGAAGTAAATTATCTCTAATATCTCTTCCAGTTCTCATATTTGGTGATTTCAAAAAGTGAAATCAAAAAGGGGAAAAAAGGAATAAATGCAAAGTGGTATTAGAGGAAACACAAAATCAGTATTTTTCCCTTTGAGTTAGAATAGCTGTACTAAAGATGTTTGGGTGAAAAGAAAACATTTATTTTTAATTTACATACTTTTAAAATAAAATTTTAAATTGTTATCTAGGTAACACAATGAATAGAGCACAGCACTTAGAATCTGGAAAACTTGAGTTAAAATCCTGCCTCAGTAGCTATATGTCAACCTCTGTGTATCTCAGTTTTCTCATCTGTAAATGAAAATATTAATAGCATCTACTTTACAGATTTGTTATGCATATAAAATATGAAAATATAAAATGCCAGTAAATCTTAAAGCTCTGCATAAGTGCTATTATTCTTATTAATTATTTAGATATTTTGATTTTTACATCAACAGAATTTTTCCCACTATTCTGCCTTCTTTCTCTCCCAGAGCAATCCCATATAATAAACTATTTTTTACATTATCTTATACATAGCAAATAACTTTTAGCATTCAAAAATGATTGTTATATCTTTAAAAAAAGATATACTTTCCCTTTATGGAAATATAGCTCAAACATGATTATGTAGAATAGTGTGATATTGTGGATAAAGTGATAATATGGAATAATTTTATGTGGAAGAACTGAGCTAACACATTTTATTTTCAGGACATGGTCTTATAATAGAGATGACTTATTTTTTTCTTTTTCTTGGTTCATTTATCACCTCCTTCTTAGTATGGATGAGCTTCCCCTTGCTCAGATAAGCTGTTTTGCATATTAGTAAACAATCTTGTCCCATGACTATACTCAACACCTATCTTGAGAACCTACTGTTATCTCCAGACCATGAGAAGTTGGAGAATTTTTGTGGAGGAAAATCAGTACTACTGGAGCGTAAATTCATTGATTCATAGATCTTAGACCTGAATAAGCCTTAGAAGTTATTTAAATAAACTCTTTCAAATGAAGATGAAGAAATTGAAACCTGAAGAAGTGGTTTACTAAAGCTCATATGGGTAATAACGATCAAAACTATTATTTGTGCCTAGGATCCCTCAATACATATCCCTGTGTTCCCAACTCAATATACCACCCTGGCCAGGCTTCATAAAAATTCCTCATCCTATACTAAATAATTTGCTATAATAGCAAATTAGAGTTGGAAGGGACCCCAACTGCCACTGAATCCAACCTTTCACTTAACTGATAAGGAAATGAAGGCATAGGGAGATTATGTGAGGTAGCAAAGTGGAGCTGGGAATAAAATGGTGGGATTAGAGTCAGGAATTCTTAAATTCAAATCAAGAAAAGTATAAAATTATTAGCAAAGTGCCTGGCAAATAGTAGATTACTTTAAAAATGGTTGTTTCTTTTGTCCTACCTTCCATTATTCCTTCCCTCCCTCTCCCCCTTCCCTTCCCTCCCTCTCCCCCTCCCTCTTTCTCTCCCTCTCCTCCTCCCTCTTTCCCTCCCTCCCTCCCTTCCTTCCTTCTGATGCAGATGTGGTCCTTTAAGAATTGATTATTCCTTTCTTTCTGATTCCCAATCCATCCTAGTTGATCAATCCAGGACCTTTTGATTCACAAATCCTGGTCCCTTTGAATTTCAATAGAAGTTCCTTCCTTCCTTCCTTCCTTCCTTCCTTCCTTCCTTCCTTCCTTCCTTCCTTCCTTCCTTCCTTCCTTCTCTTCCTTCCTTCCTTCTCTTCCTTCCTTCCTTCTCTTCCTTCCTTCCTTCTCTTCCTTCCTTCTCTTCCTTCCTTCCTTTCTTCCTTCCTTCCTTCCTTCCTTCCTTTCTTCCTTCCTTCCTTCCTTCCTTCCTTCCTTCCTTCCTTCTTCCTTCCTTCCTTCCTTCCTTCCTCCCTTCCTTCTTCACTTAGATCCAATTCTTTTGCATGTAATGGAATAATCTTCCTGATGCCATGATCTTCTTTGTGAATGAAGGGTAAAAAGCAACCCCTGTGAGTAGAGCACTTCCACTGAAGATCCAATTGGAATTGGTCAGTTCGGCAACACAGCTTTTCCTCCTGCCTTCCTTCCTTCCCTGTAGAGGGCTGAAACTCTTGAGTCATTGCATTGAGAATGGGTTCAAGCACTTAGGGCTAATTACTTATTGGATAATACTCTATGGGTATATGCTTGGAAAATGGTCCTTCCCATTATCCTGTGCTGGCTCAATGATTGGTGTATACAGAGGATTGTAGGAGGGACTAGGGGGTGGAGTAAGACTAGCCAGGATCTCTTTGGTGGTAAATGAGGAAGAAGGTGGTCCTGGAGAATCTGCTTCCATCCTGTTCAATCCTGCATCTAAAGACCAAGAATAAAGACTAAGGACTTTTGCTTATCCTGACTCTGGCTGATTCTGGGGTGTCTGGGGTGCTAGTGTGGTCATCACACTTCCTTCCTTCCTTCCTTCCTTCTAGCCTCCCTCCCTCCTTTCTTCCTTCCTTTCTTCCTTCCTTCTTTCCTTCCTTCCTTCCTCCTTCCTTCCTTCCCTCCTTCCTTCCTTCTCTCTTTCCTCCCCCTCCTTCCCTCTTTCTTCCCCCTCCTTCCTTCTTTCTTTCCCCTTCTCCTTCCTTCCTTCCTTTCTTCCTTCCATCCTTCCATCCTTCCTCAGACTCATTTAGTTAGTAAGTGTCCAAATCTAAATTTGAATCCAAGTCTTCCTGACTCTGAGAACAACTCTTTATTCACTAAACCAAAGTGTCAAACATGGAGCCAGCAACATTTAATCTAGTTGCTTGAACTAGATTAAAAAGTAATTGGAAAATATTTAACAAAATAAATATAAATACAAAAATACAGATCACCTAAATATGTGGTTTTGAAAAATCAATATACAGTTTCAGAGATGCTTTTTCCCCCTTTTCCTCATTTGAGTTTGATACCACTTCCCTCTGCCATGTAGATTCTCCTAAAATAAAATTTACTTTCCCACATAAATAATAAATTATTCTAAAATACAACATATTTGTGAGATCTGTTTTTACAAGTACAGATGAGATGAAGATCTGTGAAGCAATGAATTGAAATGAATACATTAGGAAAGTAGGAAAATTCTTCAATAAATCATGATTAAAAGGAGATAAATAATCAGGTTGTGATATCGCCATTAAACCTCCTCTGGGGGATTTGTTGTTGTTTTTAATGTAATCATTGTTTTGTTTTGCAGCAGCTTTAATTATACTAGGAAAACTATTAAGGTTTTCCTAAGAGCTTTAGGCATAATTTATGCAAATCTGTGCCAGAAAGAAAACTACAAATAACAAAATATGAAAGCACTTCTTAAAACTGTACAATTTCATTAACTACTTTTCATGAGAAATTAACTTTGACAACCTGTGACTGGAGGTTTTATTCATTAGCATTGTTTGTTTATTACTCTATGGAAACAAGACCTCACACCAATTTAATCATGAGAATATTTGGTAACTGTTTACTTAGGAGAATCAATCTGAAAATAATTGTTCTAGAATAACTTTTTGGTCATTTATTCATTTAGATTTTTGGACAGACTATAAAAGATTCATAGTAGATGTAGAAATACTAAACAAAATTGGATTTAGAGATAGTATTGTCTAATGGGGAAAAACAAACACCAATAGACCTTAAGTTAGAAAGATGTCGGTTTGGGAACCATCTCTCCCATTTATGTGTGTAAGTCACGTAAAAAAAACAAATTACTGAACCCTAGTTTCCCCATCTGTAAGACTGTATATTTTGTCAGATTTTTTTTTGAGGCTCCTGTGTGATATTATAAATAAAAATGCTATAGAAGTATAATTTAAAAAAATCTGACAGTGTTCATCATATTTTATTATTCTCAGTTTGAGAAAGTTGAGAGCTTTAGTTTTATGAGATTTCTAGCTACTTTTATAATATCCCACATGGTACAAATGGATTCACCTTTTTTTTTCCTTCTTTTGGACATTTTTTGGCCTGTTGTTCCTTGAAACAAAAACTCATTTTATAGTAAATTTCTTGCTTGGGGAATAGCAGTCTAATCATTACTGCTTTACTTCCAAAAAAAGTCTTGATAATTAACTGCCATATGACTTTGTTCTCCATTCTCGGGCTCCTTCAAACAAAACTCCCTTCTTTGACTCTAAGCTCCCTTTTATGTATTATCTCTATTATTATTATATCTATCTCTGTGGGTGAGAACCTTGTGACTTTTTATATTTATCCTAAATACAGTAACTGGGACATATTAGGTATTTAAATAAATACTTTTCCACCCATCCATTCATTCATTAATTTATTCACATATGGGTTAGAGTAGGTGGTCTCTGAGAACCTTTTCAACTTTAAAGTTCTGTGATATTTTGAGAGAGAATTTTGAAGGCATAAGCACCCGAAATAGTATTTTATTTTTCTAAATACATGTAAAGATAGTTTTCAACATTCATTTTTGTAAAACCTTGAGTTCTAATTTTTTTTTCTATGTCTGCCTCAGCAGGTAATTTGATATAGATAAAAAATGCAATCTTTTAAAGCTATTTCCATATTTGTCATGTTTATGAGCACCTATCTTGAAGTGAATAAAAGCATAGTTGCCAAGAAGAGAAGTGTATTTGATGTGGGACCAACTGCTAACTTAATCATCTTGCCTAAGACCCACCTCACAACCTGTAGAAAGAATAAGAGCATCAATCCCATCCAATAAATATTTCTGAAGCACCCATTATGTGCTAGATATTGTCCTTCAAGGACAGGGCTTCACATATTCATTTTTGCTTTGCTTTCACCCATTCTTTACTTAATTTGCAAAGGTTCTTAGCGCTAGATCAGACAATAGAATGTAAGCTCCTTGAGGACAGGGATTGTTTTATCTTCAGTGTCCATTATATTGCATATTACATAATAGGGGCTTAATATTTGCTCATTGACTTGAATTAATCATTAGATTTTTATATAATTAAAATTCCTCATACTTAAGGAAAGAATATCTGCAGCATATAATATAAGAATATTAAGACTCAAACTTCTCAGGTGATATCTGAGGTTAATATTTAGATGTTTATATTCTCAATTTTTTACTTGATACCATAGCTTGGTTATTTTTATAACCTCTCTAGTCATTTCTGAAATCATGTAAATGTCTCAGTAATTGGAATGTCAAGGAAAACTTGGATTTAGGATGAGGAGGTCCAGTTCAGTCAATATTTTGCCTCTATTCAATCACTGATTTTGAATTGGGTGGGATATTAGAGGCTGTTGAGTCAAAGCACTTTATTTAAAAAATTAGGAAATGGGCCCAGTAAGGTTAACTGATTTGCTAGATTACATGGCTATCAAGTCAGTACTTGAGATGAGATTTGACTTCAGGTTTCCTTTACTTTAAATCTACTGTAAGTGGTACATTGGTTAAGAGCATTAGGATTGGTGTCAGGAAGATCTGAGTTCAAATCCCACCTGAGATATATAATACCTATATAATCTTGGGCAAGCCATTTTTCATCTCTTGACTTCAGTTTTCTCAATGTAAAATGGGGATAATTATAGCCTCATGAAGATCAGATGAGATAACATAGGTATAGTACTGCAAAAACCTTGAAGCAGTATACACATGCTAGCTAATCATCATCTAGAAACCACTTTGTTTACCTAGAATCCCAGACCTGCTTCAAAATAGCTCTGCCTCATAGCTATTCTACATCCTCAGGTAAAGTCACTTAATTTCTCTGAAACATAGCTTCCTTCTCTGAAAATGGGGATAATTATATCCATCCTTCTACAGAAATATTGTGGAGTTCAAATTAGATCTTGGATGTGAAAGCACTTTCTAGGTACAAAACACTTACCATATGGAAGCTATTATTATTATCATTATCATTATAGTAACATTCTATTGCCCAGTGCTGCATTTGATTTTGAAAAGGCTTTCCCTTCCCTTGGGAATATTTCTGAGATTTTCTGGTTCTGAAAGAAAGATCTTGATTGTTTTTGAAACTCTTTTCCATGGCCATGAACTATCTCTACCACTTACCCTGAGATTTTTTAAAACATAACTTAATGTTTTCTGACTCAACCAACCAAATATTTAATGTGTTTTTTCTAATATGTTATTGTTTTGACTTTTGTAGTAATCTGTACGACATCAAAACTGTTCCCATGCCAATGCTTTAACTTTCACTGACATGTAACAGCTGCATAGAGATTGTCAGTCATGGTTTGCTGGGATGGTTGTTTCTGCTACCTGAAAAGGGTGTTTTAGATAATTTGAAGATGGCTTTATTCCTGTATATGCAGATAGAGCCTTGCAAGATGTAGGGGAAAAAATAGCACTTGGAAAAGCTGAAAGAAAAGGATGGAGTGGAGGTGGGGGGAGAAGAAGAAGATTCCAGTGTGTCACTGTTTATCTTCTGACTTTCCTATCCTTCAATGATAGGGTCATTTTAAAGCAATGATTATTTAAAACAATTAATTTGTTTTAAAACTGCTTTTCACCTTCTTGATATTCTGTTCTCATGGACCCCTAGTTATAAAGTGTCCCCTTCAACAATTTTCATTATGTAGAATTCAATACAGTAGAAACAGATGGTGACTACAACTATTTTCTGTATCTTTATCTCTGAATCTCTACCTGTGTCTATATTCACATTTCTGTGATCCATCAATTTCTGTGCATTATTTATGTCTGTCTGCATTCACCTTCCTATATAAAGATCTAAATCTGTTTTTTTGACTTTTGAACTTGATTCAATGGTTGGGAAGTTTCAGTGTAAAAATTTGCTTTTCCTAATGTAAATGTACAGTTTATTTGTAATGTAGGGGCTTAGGAAGCTGCCTATGCACATTAGAGGATTATATTACTTATTCATGGTCACACAACTAATTGTTAGAGGCAACCTTTCTCCCTGTCTCCAGTAGTGGTCCTTTATCTACTCAGTGTGTTACCTCTTATCTACTTTCTACAATCTATAATTATATCTCTATCCACATTAATTGTATCTCTATGCCTTTCATTTATCTTTATATAATCTTGATCTACTTTATGTTGCTATTATTGTATACAATGTTCTCTTGGTTCTGCTCAATTCACTCTTCATTATGCCATGCAAGTTTTTACATGTTTTCCTAAAATTAACCTGATTATCATTTCTTTTTTTTTAAAAAAAATTAAAGCTTTTTATTTACAAAACATATGCATGGGCCCAACGTTGACCCTTGCAAAATCTTTGTTTCAAATTTTCCCCACCTTCTCCCCCATCCCCTTCCCTAGCTGGTAGGTTGTCCAATACATGTTAAATATGTTAAAATACATGTTAAATCAAATATATATATATATATATATATATATATACATATACATATATATATTTATACAGTTATCTTGCTGCACAAGAAAAATCAGATCAAGAAGAAAGTAAAAGAAAAACAGAAAGAAAACAAAATTCAAGCAAATAACAACAGAGAGAGTGAGAATGCTATGTTGTGTCCCACACTCTGTTCCCATGGTTCTCTCTCTAGGTGTAGATGGCTCTCTTTATCAAGTGGAATTTGTTTGAATCATCTCATTGTTGAAGAGAGCCATGTCCATCAGAACTGATCCTCGTGTAGTCTTGTTGTTGTTGTGTATAGTGAGGTCCTAGATCTGCTCATTTTACTTAGCATCAGTTCATGTAAGTCTCTCCAGGCCTCTCTGAAATCATCCAGCTAGTCGTTTCTTACAAAACAATAGTATTCCATAGCATTCATATACTATAATTAATTCAGCCATCCTCTAATTAGTTTTCTTTTTTTTTTTAATTTCTTTTTTTTTAAATAACTTTTTATTGACAGAACCCATGCCAGGGTAAGTTTTTACAACATTATCCCTTGTACTCACTTCTGTTCTGATTTTTTCCCCTCCCTCCCTCCACCCCCTCCCTCAGATGGCAAGCAGTCCTTTACATGTTAAATAAGTTACAGTATATCCTAGATACAATATATGTGTGCAGAACCGAACAGTTCTCTTGTTGCACAGGAAGAGTTGGATTCAGAAGATATAAATAACCCAGGAAGAAAAACAAAAATGCAAGCAGTTTATAATCATTTTCCAGTGTTCTTTCTTTGGGTGTAGCTGCTTCTGTCCATCTTTGATCAATTGAAACTGAATTAAATCTCTTTATCAAAGAGATCCGCTTCCATCAGAATATATCCTCATACAGTATCGTTGTTAAGGTATATAATGATCTCCTGGTCCTGCTCATTTCACTTAGCATCAGTTCATGTAAGTCTTGCCAGTCCTCTCTGTATTCATCCTGCTGGTCATTTCTTACAGAACAATAATATTCCATAACATTCATATACCATAATTTACTCAACCATTCTCTAATTGATGGGCATCCATTCATTTTCCAGCTTCTAGCCACTACAAACAGGGCTGCCACAAACATTTTGGCACATAAGGTCCCTTTCCCTTCTTTAGTATCTCTTTGGGATATAAGCCCAGTAGAAACACTACTGGATCAAAGGGTATGCACAGTTTGATAACTTTTTGAGCATAGTTCCAAATTGCTCTCCAGAATGGCTGGATATGTTCACAATTCCACCAACAATGTATCAGTGTCCCTCTTTTCCCACATCCCCTCCAACATTCTGCATTATCTTTCCCTGTCATTCTAGCCAATCTGACAGGTGTGTAGTGGTATTTCAGAGTTGTCTTAATTTGCATTTCTCTGATTGATAATGATTTGGAGCATATTTTCATATGTCTATAAATAGTTTCAATTTCTTCATCTGAGAATTGTCTGTTCATATCCTTTGACCATTTATCAATTGGAGAATGGCTTGATTTCTTATAAATTAGAGTCAATTCTCTATATATTTTGGAAATGAGGCCTTTATCAGAACCTTTGACTGTAAAATGTTTTCCCAGTTTATTGTTTCCCTTCTAATCTTGTCTGCATTAGTTTTGTTTGTACAAAAACTTTTCAATTTGATATAATCAAAATTTTCTATTTTGTGCTCAATAGTGGTCTCTAGTTCTTCTTGTTCATAAATTCCTCCCTCTTCCACAGGTCTGAGAGTTAAACTATCCTATATTCTTCCAATTTATTTAAAATCTCATTCTTTATGCCTAGGTCATGAACCCATTTTGAGCTTATCTTGGTGTACGGTGTTAAGTGTGGGTCAATGCCTAGTTTCTGCCATACTAATTTCCAGCAATTTTTGTTAAGTAATGCATTCTTATCCCCAAAACTGGGGTCTTTGGGTTTGTCAAACACTAGATTATTAAAGTTATTGGCTGTTTTGTCCTTTGAACCTAACCTATTCCATTGATCAACTAGTGTATTTCTTAGCCAATACCAAATGGTTTTAGTAACTGCTGCTTTATAATATAATTTTAGATCTGGTACAGCTACAGCCATTCTCTAATCGATGGGCATCCACTCAGTTTCTAGTTTATTGCCATTACAAACAGGGCTGCCACAAACATTTTTTGTACATGTAGGTCCCTTTCCCTTCTTTAGTATCATTTTGGGATACAAGCCCAGTAGTAACACTGATGGAACAAAGGGTATGCACAGTTTTATAACTTTTGAGTATAGTTCCAAACTGCTCTCCAGAATGGTTGGATCCATTCACAGGTTCACCAACAATGTATCAGTGTCCCAATTTTCCTACATCCCCTTCAAATTGGTCATTATCATTTCCTGTCATCTTACCCAATCTAACAGGTGTGTAGTGGTCTTTCAGAGTTTTCTTAATTTGCATTTTTCTGATAAATAATGATTTGGAGTACCTTTTCATGTGACTACAAATAGTTTCAATTTCTTCATTTGAAAATTGTCTGTTCATATCCTTTGACCATTTATCAATTGGAGGACCATTAATTTTTTTTTAAAGTAGAAATTTATTTTTCCAAATACATGCAAAGATAGTTTTCATTCATTCACCTTTGCAAAAATCTTGTGTTCCAAATTTTTCTTTCTCTCTTCCTCCCTCATACTTGCCCAAGACAGCACTGCTTATCATTTCTTATAGCACAGAATATTCCATCATAATAAAAAACCATAGCATATTCAATCATTCCTCAATTGATGGACATCCTTTTAACTTCCAGTACTTTGGTAATACAAAGAAAGCTGCTATGAATATCTCAGATCACTTATGGGTTCTTTCCCTTTTCCCCTAATCATCTTGGGAAACAATTTTTATAACTCTTTGGGTAATTTCAGATTGTTCTTTGACATGGTTACATCAATTCACAGTTCTACTTGTATTAGTTTAGCTTTTACATATCTTTCCCAACATTTGTCACTTTCCTCTTCTATCACTTTTTCTAATCTAATC
Source organism: Antechinus flavipes (assembly GCF_016432865.1). Taxonomy (NCBI): domain Eukaryota; kingdom Metazoa; phylum Chordata; class Mammalia; order Dasyuromorphia; family Dasyuridae; genus Antechinus; species Antechinus flavipes. The sequence goes on from NC_067401.1 coordinate 242,295,224, forward strand.
AGTATGAGATGATATCTCAAAGTTGTTTTACCTTGCTTTTCTCTGATGAATTATGATTTAGAGCATTTTTCATATATATATATATATATATATATTTAATTTCTTCTTCCAAAAACTATTCATAGCCTTTGACCATTTATTTACCGGGTAATAATTCATATTCTTACAAATTTGACAAAGTTCTTTACATATTTGAAATATGAGGCCTTTCTCCAAAAAATTGCCTATAAACATTTCTCCCAATTTTCTGTTTTCATTTTATTCTTTTTTGCTCAATATATGTAAAGATAGTTTTCAATATTCACTTATGTAAGATTTTGTGTTCCAAACTTATTCTACCTCTCTCCCCCTCCCCAAGTCAACAAGCAATCTGATATATTCCCTTTTGTTCTTGCCTACATTGTTGGATGGATAACTTATTGAGCTGATGCATAAGAAGATATATTAGAAGATGGAAAATGAGCTTTCTTCAAATTTGAATAAGAGGAAGAAAATGTTTTGGATTGAATTTTAGAAACTGTAAATCTTTGAACAACCCCAAGCTTTACCTTGAAACAAAGTCCCATTTTATTAAAACCAGTATTTTTCAAATGAATGTGTACACTAATCATAGTACTTGATAGTGTTTGAAGAATTAAAATTGTGATTCACACAAAGAGCAATGGAGAGGCAAAGAGTGTGAATAAGTAGGCTGCAGCATATTGTCAATGACAAATTATATCTATCTTTATTTCTGTTTTATCATTCTATCATTCATATCTTTTTCATGTTGTTTCCTCATTCTGCCTTCTATTCTTCATACTTCTCCTTCAGTTCCTTTATCTGTATAATGAGGCATTTTAATAGCTCCTACTTCACAGTCCCAAATGAGGTAAAATGCATTTAAATGCTTTGTAAACTTAAAGTGCTATGTACATATTAGCTATTATTATTCATATTGTTTTTATTATAATATGCTTATTCAAGCCTAAATTGTTTCCTATAATTTTTATTTATTATATGCTAAGCATGCAACATGTAGATGATTCCACTTCTCTGGAGAATAACCAGGCCAATGAGGTTGAATTCCACACGTAGGATGAAATGAATATTTTTCTATTATAATGACAAACTCTTCAGTTCAAAAGATTTAATAGAATGCTTCTGCAAAGGGAAAACAAAAGGATTCTAACTAGTCACAATATGAGGAACTGAAACAAAATCTAAACCAAAGATATTTCTTGGCCTTGGCTCGATAACATTTCCATTTGATTATTACTGTGTATTTTCCCCATCATTTAAAACTCATAGGTCAGTATATTTTCCTTCCAGTAATAAGCGTGTGTCAATAACCATATTGGCTCAGTCAATGCTATTCTCTCTTGCTTGAATGAATGTTTTTGTCTGAATTGTTGCCAAATAAAAATGACTTCTTACTGGCTGGCACATTTTTAGAAAATGAATGTGCAAAAAATGTTGACATTTCTAGGATTTTTTTTCCTTTTCACTCATTCATTCCTTTCTTTCTTTCTTTACAATTCCATCTTTCTTTTATTATTGTAATTTTTATTTTATTTAATGGAATAAAATAGATATTTTCATAACATAATAGAATAAAAAGGATGATTGAACATGAAACTACACATCTATTATGTATAACTTGCTATTTAATAACTTTCTATTTAAATAAGTAGTAATTATGTAAATTTCCTTTTTCTTTTTTTTCCTTCCTCTATCAGATGGCTGCCATTAGATACAAATATGCAAATATATGTGAAAAACTATTCTATCATACTCCACTTACCAGTTCTTTCTCTTGATACAGCTTCATCTCTTGATGATTTAGTCATGCAGTTTTTTTTTTCAGATGTAAAAGTTGATTTTTTAAAAAAAGTCCTCTCCTATTGATGAGGTGCAAATGATGAGGTCAGTAGTAGTTTTGATGAGGTGTGAGAATTGGGATGGGGAATCCCCTCTGCTCCATGCAGGTCCAATGTGAAAGAATTAACAAACCTGAAATCTGTGTGGCAAAAGGGATTTATTGGCACTGAGAAGACAATATCTTCAACAGTGGACAAAAATCCTGGCAGGGCATAATCCTGTTTCAGACTTCTGCAAAGATTCAGGGTTCAGAGTTGTCTTTTATTAGCTTATTTATTAAAATATTTATTAATATTTTATTATTATTGAGGGTCAGGCTTCAATTCAAAATTGAATGAGATTCCCTCAATTGTTGACAATGCCCGGGTCCTAGATCTCCAACTGAAAAAGCTACTGAGAGTGGTTCAGGATTAATCTTCAGCTCAACCACTTATCTTGACTCCCTGAGGATGGCCTCTCTCAGAGGGGAGTTTTTCAGGGTTCACCCCCATCATCCCCCCTAAAAGTCAAAGGGGACACAATTTGCATCACTATCATATGTTGACAGCAAGAATTTTTTAAATCATCTAAATCACATTTTATAATCAAATTTGATATAACCCAGAACATCTACCAAGAATATCCATACTATGTAAAACTTCACAAAGTTTATTTAAAACTACTGGTTCCAGATAATTAAAAAAATGAAGGTAGCAATCATAATACACATACATTTCTTTGAAAGATATATTTAAATTTATCACTGCATTAACTGTGGAAATATAATTTAACAAAATACAAATCATATACAATACAATGCTCTGTGGCTTTTTAAAGCAACAAATGGAAGAACAATATTATTGATCAAAGACTTTAAAAAAGCACGTAGGTTTTCTTTAAAAATGTTAGAATTAATTTCTTCCTTCTACTAAATGGTTAACTCTGAAAGGTTCCTGGAATTCTTAGGAAAGGAAGAATTAACCTTCAGTGACATTAATGGAGAGAGGTCAGACTGTATCGTGGGCAAATCAAACATCATTGTTGGCAAGCCGAAGATGAGATTGCTTTTGGGAAGTAAAGTTTATTGCATTTGGAGCAATACAGCATAAACTTTAAAAGTTTATCCAAATACACTTGGATTCTTGTAAATCTGTCTTGGAAATTGCAACCTCACAAGTTTAGTTCAAACACAATAAGGAAAGAAGAGATAGGGCAATGCTCCATAATAGGAGACTGCATGAAGTGACTGTGCCCATCCAAGATCTCCCTTGCTCAGATGGACATAGGAAGAAAGAGTCAAATGACCCCAAATACTTCTCCAGGAACCTAGGAACAAAATTGACTATGCTATAAAACAGACCATGTTTAACCAGGTTTTAAAATGATTCATCTTGTATTGAAGATGGTTTATGAGGTTTTTACGGTTTGAATCAATGAGAAGCAAGATGAATGAAATTTTACAATATTTGCTGAAAACTTTCTAGAAAACAACCAATGCATAAGAATTCCGAAAAGCAAATCACCTGATTCTTTCTTTATGCTTACAGTTTGCTGTATTTAGAGAAACATCAATCCAGAAATCAATTCAAGCACCTGGGTAAAGAAAAAATTAAAATTAAGACATAAAAATTATGGCATGCAGACCCTGGCAGCACTGGGCAGATAAAACTTGTAAATGCCATTGACTACTTTTTGTCATCAATTATACCAAGTCATGCAAGAAGAGATGAGCCACTGACAACAATTTTAGCTTTGAATGATCCTGGTTTAGAGCCATGATTTCAGATTATTAAAAAAGGGGAGGGGAAGAGAGGATGTGAGAGAAGGCAGCAGGGAATGAATTAAACTGCACTGAGTGTGTACAAAAGAAAGGATTTTGGAACATCTAGGTGGCACCATGGATAGAGCATCAGCCCTGAAGTCAGAAGGACCTGAGTTCAAATTTGACCTCAGATACTTAATACTTCCTAGCTGTGTGACGCTGGGTAAGTCACTTAATCACAATTGCCACAGCCAAACAAAAAAAAAAAAGAAGAAAGGATTCTACATCACTATAATGCTAATATGGCTGCCCTTATTTTCCTCCACCAACTCTCTTAGACTCCTTCCTCTATGGAAAGTTCTTTCAAACCAGATAGTCAAACATATCAAGATGAAAATAAGCTTGCCCAGATTAAAATGCACTCAATTCTTCAAAATGAATATGAAATGCATTACCCCAAAAGATCTTTTAAATCATTGCTAGTTGAGGTGCTACTAGATATATTTGCTGGCTGTGCAAAATTCTGAGGAAATGAATCAAACTGCATTGAGTGTGTACAAAAGAAAGAATTCTACATCATTATAATGTTCATGCAGATGCCCTTATTTTCCTCCACCAAATCTCTCAGACTTTTACCTCTATGGAAAGTTTTTTCTTTCTTTCTTTTTTTTTTTTTTAAAGAAGATCTCTGCTTTTATTAAAAAAAAAAACCAACTCTAGAACACTCAGGAAGGATGTACATACTCTAGCTTACTTTGAAATAAGGAATCCTAATGGTCCATAAACACAGATCAATAGAAATCTAGTATGGTGCTATATTTCTTTCTTTCTTTCTTTTTTTTTTTTTTGATAAAATAAGTTTTTATTGACAGAACCCATGCCAGGGTAATTTTTTACAACATTATCCCTTGTACTCACTTCTGTATGGAAAGTTTTTTCAAGCCAGATATTCAATTAAACATATCAAGATGAAAATAAGCTTACCCATAATTAAAATACACTCAATTCTTCAAAATGAATATGAAATGCATCACCCTAAAAGATCTTTTAAATTGTTGCTAGGTGAGGTGCTACTTTACTAGTCATATTGCCTGGCTATGTAGAATTCTGTGGGTTAAAGAAAGGATTGCTCTGAAAACCAAAGGCTGGTTATCCTACCATATTCAGCTGTCTTCTGAATTGTCCATTCCTGGAGACCCTTGAGGAAGTATAAACTGATTAAGCCAGTTTGGTTTCTGTTGAGATAATTGATTCAAGCTAAGTTTATGTTTCTGAGACCCAAATAGACTTATACAGAGAAGACATATTACTGTGTCTGTGTAGGGTCTGCTGTGACATTCAATCTGAAGCTCTTGGAGTGTATAGGTATTTCTAGAGTCTTTTGTGTCACTGGGCCACTGAATCGCTGCTGGTTTGGACTGACTGGCAGGCTGAATACTGGCATCTGCTAAGTCTTGATTGGCACTTAGGCCATTTGTCAAATTTCTCTTTATATTATCAACTGGTGTGGAAAAACCCATGCCCATCCCCATGGACAGGACTGAAAAAATAGTTAGTAGAGGTAATAATTTTTTGACATAAAGGCTGCTTGTGAATTCTATGAATTGGGCACTGGTCTCACAATGTAATTAAGTTAAGTGTGGATCCTTGAACAGTTGGAATATGAGTATAAGCAAAAAATCCATCAAAGCTTCTGTTGAGACTTTGGTCTACTTGATGGGTACACAGAGGTGGGACAGCTGCTAACTTTTCAACTTTTAGGCCTCTTTCTGTTCCTTTGTTAGCTTTTGCTTCTCTTCAAGGGTCAATGATGCCTTTCTGTGTATTATGTATCTCATTCTCTTTACTGTTTGATCCACCACTAGTTAGGGGGTCTCCTTCAATACTGTTAAAGACAACCAGCAATAGGAATTTTTGTTTCTTCAGATGCATTCATTTGATAAATGACATTCAAAAATTTCTGCTATTCTTGCATTATGTGGAGTTCTTCCAGTTTGTTTTTTTTCCCTCACTTTTAATCTATGAAGCATTTTTGATGACTTAAATAAAAGAATTGAACTGCTTAGAATTATTTTCAATGTTCAGAGAAATTAGATGCATCAAGACTTTCCTATCAAGCTCTTTTGTAATGATTCCCATTTTCTTATAAGCAAAAGAACATTTGTCAGTACTTTAAATTCCCATGAAGATATTCCTTGGCTAGAGTTTGTTTTTAAAAGGGTAAAATGTCATCGATACAAACTACTTATCCCATGTATTCCAAAATCTTTCTTAAGCACACTAATAAATTTATACGATGAACATTAAGGAAAGATATTTGTAAACATTCATTTTTAATTCTTAGTGTCACAGATTGTTCATAGATGGATAATCTATGAAATTTGAAAGGATTGGAATGATATTCAAGGCAAAGTTTGAATGGAAGGGACTTCTAAGGCTTTATAAACCAGGGATTCTTAAACTTTTTTCTACTTGCAACCCCTTTTTGCCTAAGAAAATTTTAGCTACAGGTATATTGACATATAAAAATAGGCATACAGATGAAGTATATACTGATATAAATCATAAATAAATTTAATTTAAAATAATTCTTTGGTACACATATAATTTTACCTTTTATTAAATATAAAACTAATTTGTAAACACATGTGGGGTCATGAACCATAGTTTAAGAAGCTTTGTTACAAACCATTGGTAGAACACTGTTTCTTATTTCATCCATGATGTTCTGGTTAGTAGTAAACCCATTTTTTTTTTGGTAGGAAAAGTAACAAAATCTGGATAGTTTCCTTCTGCTTAAAGATGAGGCTGAGTTCTGGCAGAATTAACTTGACATATTCTTCTTTGGTATACATCTCAGCAATTAGTAGAACATTGGTCAAAATGAAAAGTACCATCTCAGAGTTTACACATCCAGAAGTTAAGCAAGACAAAAGTTTCTGTACTATTATATGCGTGGGTAGTTAGAAATATGTGAAGATTATCTCTTTGGAATGAGAAATCAAAATATTGTAGCATGGCCTCACTGATATCACCAAAGAAGGACATCTTTGTCATATGATCTGAGTCTTACCTGATGGAGTTACATTTAAAAGTAATTTCATATATTCCTAGACTTCCTCAGGCATTTTCAGAACAGAACTGGATCCTAGAAAACCAAACTGTTTTAACTGCCTATGAAGCTTTTAAATATGTCTTGCTTGTTAAATTCAAAGATAGGTTTTTATTTATTAAATACAGGTACAAACAAGAGCTTCTAAAGAGTACATATCACTTGCAATCTCACAGCTAACAGAAAATATGTATAGAAGAGTCAACTATTCAGGATGTGGTAGGTATATGGAAGATAAATTTGAATCCCAGTCTTTGCAAGGAAACTTAGGTTTTTATTCAGAAGGATTTATTGATGATATACAAAATTAAAGTCCATTATTTTTCAGGCTGTTGTTTATTCATTGTTCTGTCTTCTGGAGCAACATTTCCATGAAACATTTTCATGCTGCTGTATAAAAATGGCAATCCTTCAGTAACCTAAATCAACCCATATTTTGTTTCTACATCATAAAGTTTATAATTCTTAATGTCAGGGAACCTGTGGAAGGCAGATTTTCCCTCAATTTCCAAGAACAATGGCTACACTTGAACATACTGACTCTGTACAAAATGTCTGGCAGTCTCTGGATTCTTCTAAAAGATGTTGGAGGGTAAGATGTTAAGGGTATAGAAGAAAGATTAACAATTGGAATCTTTCTTTTAGAGAATCACAGATCTGATCCTTTTCAAATTTTTGATATTTATCAACTAGCTTTTTAATTAATGACAAAACATCCATTTCATGTTTAATTTTTTTATGCCAGTAAAAATCTTCCAAACCAGCCTATTGCCACCATTGGGAACATATTGACCAGCATCAAATTTTCTGGTGACAGGATTTTCCATTACCACATTGTTGACATCAGCTGTTTCTTTTGTAACAGTACTCTTCAACTAATTCAGCATGAAATCCATGGTTGCAATGCTATGCCATTCTGTTTACCTGATCTAACTGACAGGCAATAGTGCAAAGGCTCCTTCACCTTCAGCCACAACTGTTGTTCCACCTACTCTAGTGCTATGGTGCTTCCATGGCTGCTGCTGCTGCTGCTGCCAGAGCTCCAGGAGCTGGGATGGAAATGGACCAAAGTTGTTCTTAAAAATAATTGCTGTTACCATATACAATGTTCTTTTGGTTCTACTCACAAAAATAAGCAGAGAAAGATAATCCTTGAGTATTAAGCACTGTATTTTCTTTGTTGAAAAATAAGGCTTTTGTTTTGGAAAGACTTTTCCTTCCTCACCCCCATGTCACCCTAAGCACATAATCTCTGTCTATCTGTCACAGAAGTTGTTCAACCAAACCAGGTGGTACATTTGAAAATCTTAAAGGACTTATTGCACCTTAGTATTTTTCTGGGTGAGAGCCATTTTATTAACAAAAGCTTATGTTATCTGGGGCACCATATGTGACTTGTTACTTATGTCTGAAGGGAAACTTTCCTGTGGAATCATCCTCAGAAGTGAAGCAAAGGATGTGAGTCAGGGTATCACTCCTGGGTGCATAAATTCTATAGTTACCATTATCTTCAGAGAAAAAGAGGCAGAGAGAGACCCTGAGAAATGATTGCATCATTAACCAGATGTCTCAGATGCTCGAGTATTCTTATTGTTGTTTGAAGGAAATGAGCAACATGGCACAAAGCCATTTTCTGCAGCTTTGGCAGATACCAGTGACTCTACTTAGTGATAATGGTAATAAACTTGTTATTCCCCATTTCAGAAATGTTCTGGAAACCTACTTTTTCCTATAAAGATTATCATAAGGCAGTTTAGTAGATCAAGTACTGATCCTGGAGTCAGGAAGATACTAGTTCAGATCTGCCTCAGACATTTTACATTTACTAGCTGTGTGACCCTGTGCAAAGTTAGTCCCTATTGCTGTGCCAAAAAAAGCTTAGCATTAAAAAGATTGTAATGATAAGTTTATTATGACAAATGTTTATGATTACATTTTGATTTGAATAACTTTGAGAATTATAGAATAGCAGATGCTAAAAGCTAGAAGGAACCTAAGAGATGGTTCAGTGACAGAATTATAAAACTAGAGCTGGCTGAGATCTCAGAGGTCACCTAATATAATCTTTTCACTTGACTGATTAGGAAATAGAAACCTAAACTAGTAAGATGATGTTCCCACAGACATAACAGGGAGTAAAAGGCAGAATTGGTCTTTGACTCATATCAATTCAAGTTCATTGTTCTTTCTACCCCAAAATATGTAGATGAAAAAACTAAATCCAAATTAGTAGCAGAGCAGATTAATATTTCTCTGTTGAACTCTTCTATTATTAGGAGGTTTTATTTTCTGTCTCTCTACCTTATAAGTCTAAGAGTTGGGTTCTCTATCTTGGTTTAAAGCCAGAACATATAGGTCATGATGCAAACAAATAAAATTTCATTTTTTTCTGAGCAATCTCCACAGCTCACAAGTCTGCTTGCTCAGTTCCTCCACTCTAATTCATATTCTTCTCTTCTCCGTCTCCTAGCTAACCATATTAAACATAGTATTAATGCACTTTAAAGTCCAAGCTCAGCTTAGGTTAGGAAAGTACAAATTGCTCCAAGAGGGTAATGCGAGTTTCTTGCCACTGTTACTCACTGATGTTTCACTTGGGAAACCAACTTTAGCCTTGCTGAGGATTATCCTCTGTTGGACTCTCTCTTAACTAGGAAATTGGATAATGATGTAACATCTAGCCTCAGAGCATGACTTTATACCATGCCCAATGAATTCTTGGTTTTCCTTCAGGATTTAAAGGATGACCTAATGTCTTGTGGTCTGAGGTTTATTCTATATATTTACTTATATTTGCTTATCCTGTTCTGTCTAGTTTTCTTCAAATATATTACTACTCAGACTTTTTCTTTCTTATTTCTGGAATCTGAGCAAGATAAATTCTTTACTGCTATATTATACTCTCAGTTACATTGAACTATTTAAATTTATTTTTTAATTTTTGGAATAAAGCAAGTATTTCTATAACAAAAAGATGATTTTAAAATTTCATGATTGCACATGAAACAGCAAATCTATTATGTATAACTTGCTATTCCTTTAAAATACATAACAAAGTTGTCATATAATTTTTTTTCTCCTTTCCTCCTCTCAATTATGGAATTCTATTTGCTTCTCTCTTTAAGTCTTATAATATTGTAGTATTTCAGAAGTTCATGATGAAAGAATCTAATTGTATAATTCCTATTACTCTGTAATCAAACCAGCCCATGTTTGTTTGAGGAGTAGGTAAGTGGCACAGTGGATAGAATATTGAGCTGGAGCCAGGAAGAACTGAGTTCAAATCTAATGAGAGACATTTACTAGTTGTATGATGCTGGGCAACCCTAAAGGAGATATGATTGAAATGACTGAACAATAAGAGCATGTTCATTTGAATTCTTTAGATGAAACCTGTATATCAATCTTAAGTTTAATGGTGGGTGCTTGTTAATTAAAATTCAGTACCTTTTTAAACTTCTTTTGGGGAATGTATTTTTGGTCTGAACTTAATAAGAGGTCAAATGTCAACCTTTCCCTCATTTAAACATTTTAAAGTGTCTTATGCTTATATACCACTTTAAGATTAATTAAATACTTTCCTTTCAACAATCCTGTGAGATTTTTGTTGTTGTTCACTCATTTCAGTTGTATTCACCAGACCCCATTTAAGGTTCATTTATTTATTTGTTTGTTTATTTATTTATCCATGCATCCATGCATCCATGCATCCATCCATCCATTCGTTTATATATTTGGTGGTTTATTTGTTTATTTATTTATTTTGGTGAAGAGACTGAAGTAGTTTATTATTATCTTCTTCAAACAAGGTTAAGTGACTTGTCCAGGGTCACAAGCTAGTAAGTTTCTGAGGCTCGATTTGAACTCAGGAAGATGAGACTTCCTGACCCCAGGTCTGGTACTCCATGTGCTCTGGCATCTACCTGCTCTTTCCTGTGAGACAGGCAATATATTATAATTACCATTTTGTAATGAGGAAATGAATGGTCAGAGAAATAAAGGCATTTGACTATGGTGACACAGCTATTAAGGGATCATTTAGGATTTGAATCTGGTTACTATATCATCTAGACAACTGATATTCCTCCTTTGCATTCAGAAGGAAGAGGTTTAATAAAACTGTAATATATCTCTGTAGTTCCCAGGCAGCTCCTAAGTTAATGGAGGATATATGTTCCAAAAGTATATTTGTAGGTTGATTGCTTGGAACTTAGAATGCATTATTCATGTGAAAAATGCTATATATGATGATTAGGATTATATTCCAGTCCATATGGGTCTTTAAAATTATTATTTAATTAGTTGAAATCATCTTTATAGTAACTCATCAATTTAAAACTCTCCTGAATCATTCTGAATAAGATATGGGCCCAAGCCCCTAACTTGAAAAATTCTCTGACAATTAGAACTGCCCCAAAATGAAATAGATTGCTTGAGAGGTGATGGATTCCCCTACCTTGGATGTATTCAAGTAGAAGATGGATGTTTACTTACTGAGTGTGCTATAGAGAGGGTTTTCATTCAGTTATTTGATGATACATTCTGACAATGAGATTGCATGGCTGTGACTCAGTGACCCATTAAGGCCTGAATCTTTGGCTTCTCTGAGCCTGGAGAAAGGATGGGATTGGGGATAGAGATAAGGAAAGTGGATTGATGGCCTTGACTATAGCAGGGAAAATTCTATGGGCAAAGGTGGACTATAGCATGAGGGAATTTTGGCCATAGAGGTTGCAAAAGCAGGCATGAGGACAGGCATGGCAGTATTTATCTGTATGTAAATGTCATTTAGAAAGGCATTTGTAATGGACATAGGGAACTTGGAATCAAGATGACTGGGATTGGAATCTTACTGTGACATATGTTAGGAAGTCAGTTAATTCCTCAGTCCACCAGGATACTTTATAAGACTATAAATTGTAGAACAATGGAAAATTCTTCATTATCATATAAAGTTTCCTCATGATTTGGTAAAATCATAGATCTTGATTCTCTTAACATCTCAGAATATTACATTCATAAAGCTAGAGATTACTGCTGCAAAGTATTAGTACTAAATAAGTGCTTCAATCATTCATTTCTTATTTGATTTCTTGAATCTATGGTCAAGGAAGGGTTACTTTCTAAAAACACTCTTTTTAGTATCATTTTCGATAGCCTGAAAGAGAAAACTCCCATGCCATTAGAACTTTCCAGATGTATAGTATATGTCTTCCACTGAAGATCTGTGAGGATTATTTTCGCCCCAGATGTATTGCTTCTTCTTGGCTACATGAATCTCTCTAAATTCCTTAGCTGTGTTGAAGAGCCAACTAGAAGAGCTAAAGGAAGCAATGGCCCATCTATGTAGCAGCTGTAGTCTTTAGCTTGAATTGAATGTATAGCTCACTTACCCATTAATCTTTTTGTCATTTTTCAGAGAGTATCATTTATGAATCCAAAAGATATACTGTATGTGTATATGTATGTATGTATGTATATACATATATGCCAATTTGGGGTCTTCAGAGAAGACTAGCACTTCCAGTATAAGGGCTTTCTGGACCCATTTTAGTGTTGCTCATTCACTTTTAGTGTCCATCTCCACCCAACTCTCACCTGTGGCTCTGAGACTCCATTTTCAATTGTCTTGATTTATATCTTGACACTGTACCAAAAGGCTCTGGGATCATCTTCCTGATGCCATGATCTTCTTTGTGAATGAAGACAAAAAACAACCTCTGTGAGGAGAGCACTTCCAATGAGGACCAATTGGAATTGGTCAGTCCAGCAACATAGCTTTTCTTCCTTCCTTCCTTCCTTCCTTCCTTTTCTTTCTCCCTCTCTCCCTCCATTGTTCCCTTCCTCTCTCCCTCCCTCCCTCCCTCCTTCCTTCCTCTCTCTTTCCCTCCTTCCCTCCTTCATTCTTCCCTTCCTCCCTCTTTCCTTCCTTTCCTCCTTCTTTCCTCCCTTCCTTCCTCTTTCCCTCCTTCCCTCTCTTCCTTCCTCCCTCCCTCTCCTTCCCTCCCTTCCTTTCTTCCTTCCTTCTTTCTTTCCTTCCTTTCTCCCTTCTTTCCTTCCTCCCTCCCTCCTCCCTCCCTCCCTCCCTCCCTCCCTCCCTCTCTCCCTCCCTCTCTTCCTCTCTTTTTTTCTCCCTCCCTCTATCCTTTCCTTCCTTCCTCTCAAGATTTCTTGGGGTTCAGAGCTTAGATTTTTTTTTCTTAAGGACTATGCCTAAAACTCACATCATTTTGGCTCTCGATGGTTGGCTAACAAAAAGTCCCAAATTAACCCCCACTTTGTCTTTGTTTAGGCCCTGATTGCCTCATTCTTTGCCTCGTTTTTTTTTTTTTTTTTTTTTACCTAGCCTTCATCACTGAATGGGCTTTGCTTCAGTCAAACTGAGACCTCTTAGAGACTGTAGCTTAAAAAGACCAAAGTCTACCTCTTCATCTCGTACCATCTGCAGTCATCCTAATATATATCTGGCCCAGATGGCTCTGGAGGGGAAAGTGAGGCTGGTGACCTTGCATAGCCCTCCTTCACTTAAATCCAATTTCCCTGCCTATCATGAGTATCTTCTCCCTTGTGTCATGATTTTCTTTGAGGACAAAGGACAAACAAGAAAAACCATATATGGCTCCAAGAAATTGTAGCATGTGCCATGGGCACACCTGGTTAAAACTTTCAACAGACAGCTTGACTCATGCTGAGGGTAACTGACAGGTCTCAAACTTGTTGGTGAATTAGGGAAGGTGTCTGCTCAAAGCCTGTGAAGACTTCCTCTAGTGGAATAGGTGAATAAGAAAAATTTGTTCCAATGACCATGAAGGAACCTGAAGCAGCACTACAGAGTGCTTGGAGCTTGGTTGGACATCAAAGACACCAAGGTCAGCCACTCACTGCAGACTAGTTATCTGGACTTGCCCCTGGACTTTGATAATTTTGGAAGAAAGAGAGAGGCTGATGACTGTTCAACTCTGTCTTACTTAAATTCAATTCACAGAGAAGTCAAGATGTCACCCCATGATATCATTGATCTTAAAAAATGAAGGACAGACAGGGGGCAGCTGGTTAGTACAGTGGATAGAACACCAGCCCTGAAGTCAGGATGAATTCAAATCTGGCCTTAGACACTTAACACTTCTAGCTATGTGATCCTGGGCAAGTCACTTAATCCCAATTTCCTTAGGAAAAAAATGAAGGACAGACAACAATATACTAATTCATATACTTTTTGATGTTAAGGAAAGAAAATAGTAATTACAAACATATATCATACTTTAAGGTTGGTAAATAATTTCTCACACAACAACTCTGTGGGTTAGGTAATGCTAATATCTAGATAACTATTTTCCTTATGAAGAAACTAAGAGATTAAATTGTTACTTCTCTGTGGTTACATAGTATCTAAAGCAGAAATCAAACCTGTTTCCTGATTCCAACTACTGTGCTTTTCTTTGCTGTAGAGCTCTGCCTCTCAAAGAAAGTATAATCAATGACTCTTTCTAAATAATCCCAAACATTTGGATGGAATAAAAGTAAATAAACACCAATTTAAAAGAAATGTATCAAATGTGCAATATCTTTCATCCCTCTGAGCACCAGGACTGGTAAGGTATGGATTCTATAATTAAGTGTTGAGGCAATGTCAGAGGAATTTGGCCGGAATCCTTCCTCTGACATTTTGTATGACTGAAAAAACTCCTTCATTTTCATAAATTTCACTTTTCTCATCTTCAAAATGACAGGGCTAAATTGATGTTTTCCAAGGGCCATTTCATCTCTAGACTATGATCCATTATCACCATGGAATTGTATCCACGAGGAAAGGAGGATGAATCTTTTTTTTTTTAAATTTTATTTTTTTATTATAACTTTTTATTGACAGAGCCCATGCTTGGGTAATTTTTTTTACAACATTATCCCTTGCACTCACTTCTGTTCTGACTTCCCCCCTACCTCCCTTCACCTTCTACCCCAGATGGCAAGCAGTCCTATACAAGTTAAATATGTCACAGTGTATCCTAGATACAATATATGTGTGCAGAACCGAACAGTCTTTTGTTGAAAAGGAAGAATTGGATTCAGAAGGTAAAAATAACCTGGGAAGAAAAACAAAAATGCAAGCAGTTTACTTCATTTCCCAGTGTTCTTTCTTTGGGTGTAGTTGCTTTTGTCCATCCTTGATCAACTGAAACTGAGTTAGATCTCTTTGTCGAAGAAATCCACTTCCATCAGAATACATCCTCATACAATATCGTTCTTGAGGTATATAATGATTTCCTGGTACTGCTCATTTCACTTAGCATCAGTTCATGTAGGTCTCTCCAAGCCTCTCTGTATTCATCCTGCTGGTCATTTCTTACAGAACAATAATATAAGGAGGATGAATCTTGAACTGAACTTGAAATTAAGATTGTGGATTGGCAGAGAGAATGAGGAGATCATTCAAGAAAAAGGAATGGGAGGAACAAGCTAGCTATTAATTTGGAGTGCCAGAGTGAAGGGAAGGTATATTGTTCCAGATATTCGATGAACCTTTGATACCCAAGTCTGATAAATAAAGAGTAATTGCGTTGGCCAGAGTAGAGGAGCTATTCTACTGGAGGAGAATGCAGTAAGGCATGAAGTTGGGGAAGGGTGAGGCTCATTGACAGATGGTCTTAAGTGCCAGAGTAAAATGTTTTTAAGTAGCCAGATGTTTGGCATCTCATAAATACTATCCAGTTCTCTAAATTAAAATTTTAAGTTTCTTAGTGATGTTTATCCAGCAGAAGCATGGCAGATGAGAAATTTTACAATGAAACCTTCCTTCATGTTATGTGAAACAAAGCCTCACCTGGTATTTTCTGTGTTTTAATTCAGACAAGAATAAGTTCTTGTCCTAGGATAATAGAATGATCAAAGATATAAAACTATGAGGGAACTTGGAAGTCATTTAGTGCAACTATTCTCATTGTTTAGAGGAGGAGACTGAGGACCCAAGAAGTAAAATGATTTACTCAAGATCACATCTAGATAATAGTTGTCCATTTCATACTTCCTGAAACACAGTGTGTCACTGGTACTTACAATTATCCTTTATTTATTATCAGATTTGGGTGAATCCAAGGAGCACCAAAGGTTCATCAAACATCTGGAACATTTTTTTCCAGAAATATTGGAATTACTAAAAAACAAATGTATCCTGCCAAGTACCCCTTCCCCCTTCCCCTCACCACTTACCAGTCCACTTCAGTTAAAAAAATATATATTTTAGAGAACATTAAATCCATATGTTTTTATTCACTTTAGTGCATAGCTTCAACATATTTCAAAAAGTTATTTGGCATCCACAAAACCTTTGGGGGGGGGAAGAAATCTCTAGCAACTTGTTTCTTAAAATGTGGATGTCACACAAAATATACTAGAACAGCAAAGACAGTATTGGTTAAGAGACTGAGTGGTATTTAAATTTGGCAAAATGGTTTCTCCATTCTGATGTCTGCTCCTCCACCCAATTTTCAGCCCCCATTTTGTATTGAAAGACTGTAAAATTCTGCATCAAATAGTCTACCTAAATATATCCAGGCCAGAGGAGGACCATTAAGAAATCAGACTCTATATCTGAATGAAATGCTTTGTTTCTTCAAATAGAAAACCATCATCTACTACTTTTCATAATTTCTAGGATCATTATGAGTACCCCTCTCTGCAAATCTAACCCATGGATCTTCTACAACTTAGTAGACCATCTTTGGGTAGTGTGGTTGAAAATTTTATCATGTCATAGCTTACCAGGTTAGTCCAAACAAAGGGCTAGGCTGTTTCTTGTTTGAGGGACAGAAAATCCATGACTATGCTCTAGCTCAGAAGATCCTGATAGAGCTTGTTCTTTGCTAGCAGTCTTCCAAGACCAATAGTCTTCTCTCTGCCACAGAGTCGCAAACATTCATTAACTGCCTATTATGTTCTAAACAGGGGGCTGAATATCCTTTATCTAACAGAAGAATGACTTTTCCCTTATTTTACAGAAATCCATATTTAAAGACTTTCATGGTGACCTGTTACATTACATTATTTCTTCTTTTTTAAAGAGAATCTAAAGAATAAGGTAAGAAAAATTAATAAGAAGAAATAAAATAATAACTAGCATTTATATTGTGCTTTAAGGTTTGCAAAAGGCTATCTATATATTGTCTCATGTGATTCTGACAAAAAAACCATGTGAGGTAGGTGCTATTATGATCCCATCTTACAGATGAGGAAACTGAAACTGAGAGGTTAAGTGACACAACTAGTGTCTTAAGCTGGATTCAAACTCAGATCTCATTGAACTCAAGTATGATAGTTTTACTTTCTGTATCATTTAGCTACCTAATAAAAATGTGAACACAGAAGAGGAATCTGTAAAAGAAATCATGCCAATTTCATAGATTTAAAGATGGAATAGTATTTAGAGGCCATCTAGTTTAATCCTCTTAATTTTAAAGCTGATGAAACAGAGTCCCAGATAAGTGATTCACCTAAAATCATAGAGGAAGTAACAGAGACAACTATTCAAACTCAGGTTCTCTGATTCCAAAGCCCTTATTGCTTCTCCTATGTCATAGGTTAGTTTTGTCTGGAACAGAGGATATATGATGGAACTGGCCTACAGACTTGAGCTGTGAAATGGGAATGAGATACATGTATTGCAGTAGTAATAGTCCATCAAAAAAGATTTAAACCATCCCATTTTCAGATGAAGAAATTGAAACCATTTCTAGCATATGAAAAGGTGCTCTAAATCATTATTGATCAGAAAAATGCAAATCAAGACAACTCTGAGGTACCACTACACACCTCTCAGATTGGCTAAAATGACAGGAAAAAGATAATGATGAAAGTTGGAGGGGATGTGGGAAAACTAATATATAGTTGGCGGAGTTGGGAAATGATTCGACCATTCTGGAGAGCAATTTGGAACTATGCCCAAAGGGCTATCAAACTGTGCATACCCTTTGATCCAGCAAAGTTTCTTCTGGGTTTGTATCCTAAAAAGAGATCATAAAAGAGGGAAAGAGATCCACATGTGCAAAAATGTTTGTAGCAGCCATTTTTGTAGTGTCAAGAAACTGGAAATTGAGTGGATGCCTAACAGTTGGAGAATAGCTGAACAAGTTATGGTATGTGAATGTTATGAAATATTATTGTTCTATAATAAATGATTAGCAGGATGATTTCAGAGAGGCCTGGAGAGACATACATGAACTAATGCTGAGTGAAATGCAGGAGATCATTTTACACAGAAAAAGCAAGATTATACAATGATCAATTCTTATAGATATGTCTCTTGTCACCACTAAGGTGATTCAGACCAGTTCCAATGGTCTTGTGATGAAGAAAGCTATCTGCACCCAGAGAGAGGACAGTGGGAACTGAATGTGGACCACAACGTAGTATTTTCACTGTTTTTGTTTGCTTGCATTTTTGTTTTTTCATATTTTTTCTCCTTTTTGATGTGATTTTTCTTGTGCAGCATATTTTTTATTATATCTTTTTTATTTACAAGATATATGCATGGGTAATTTTTCAGCATTGATAATTGCAAAACCTTTTGTTCTAGTTTTTCCCCTCCTTCCCCTCCCCCCTCCCCCAGATAGCAGGTAGACCCATACATGTTAAATATGTTAAAGTACATGTTAAATACAATATATGTATACATATCCATACAGTTATTTTGCTTTGTGCAGCATATTTGTAGAAGTATGTAGAGAGAAATTGCACTTGTTTAATATACATTGGATTGAGGGAGGGGATAAGGAGAAGGAAGGGAAAAAATTAGAACATAGGGTTTTGTAGAAATGAATGTCAAAAATTATCCATGTATATATTTTGAAAATAAAAAGCTTTAATTAAAAAAAAGAATTAAAGCAAAGAGTCAGCAGGCATAGGAAAGACATGTGTATGTATATGTGGGGATGAGGTATATGTGAGTATGTGTTTGTGTATGCATATATCTATATATGTATGCATAAATATATCCTTTCTTAACTAGCCTGCTTTGGAGGGAAAGGGGAGGAAAAATAAAATAAAAATGCTGCAAAGCAGAGAACAAAAGGACAATTTACAAGGAAGTAAAGAAAAGATGGACACTCATGACTATATTACACACACACACACACACACACACACACACACTCTTTCTTGAGCTGGTAACTTATTGTTATATATTTTGAATCTTCCATGTGACAATATTCTTTTTTTTTCTATTTTGTATTCCTTTACCTTTTTTCTTTTTTTGTTATTGTAGTTTTAAAAATAAAATTTAAAAAAGAGAAAAAACTAAAAAAAAACAAGCCATCCTGGATAAGTTTGAGACATGTAATGATGTTGTTGTTGAAGCTAGCCAAAGTCTCATAGCACTTTTAGGGTTTACAAAACACTTACTTTACTTGATTCTCACAATGAGCTTGTATGGTAGGGAACATACGAATTGTTCAGACAATTATCTGACAATTTCTGATTTCTTTTGGGATTTTCTTGGCAAAGATACTAGAATGGTTTCCCATTTCCTTCTCTGACTCATTTTACATATGAGAAAACTGAGGCAAAAGAGCTAAGTGACTTGTCCAGGACCACACAGCTAGTAAGTATCTGAGATTAGATATGACTCAAGTCTTCCTTACTTGAGGTCTGATGTTCTCTGCACTATGCTACCTAGCTGTCTTAGCATAAGAATTATCATTCCCAATTTGAATGGTTAGGAAACAGAACTTACCTAAGTAGTAAATGAAGTGGCTTATCCAAGGTTAATAATAGATCTAGGACTACACTTTGGGTCTTCTGATTATTAGTACAGTGATTTTCTACTAATTTAGACTCCACTTCCTGCACATAAAGATAATACACATATATATAATATAAACATATATGTATGCATACATACACAAAATCAGATACATTCAGTCTTCCTTATATATATTTCTTCTATATATTTTAAAATATGTAACTTCATATTTGATAAAATATGTCCTGTAAATATGTATACACATAGAATATGTCTATATACGTACCCAAAGATAATTAATGTGTTTATGTATATACACATGAAATTAGACACTTAGTCATATGTCTTGTAAACAAAATAAGTAGTCTCATTGTGATATATGCTCTAAAATGTATATGTATATATACATACAAAGATAATTCACATAATATATATGTATGTGCATATGAAATTAGATTCACTTATAATCAAATATATTATGTATATACTATAAAATATATAACCTCATATGTGTTATAATATGTGCTATAAAATATGTATACATATAAAACACACATTTTTGTGTGTATCTCTATATACATAATTAGCTGTTATGTTGTTATGGGCTTATAAATTAAGAATAACCTTTGACTCTTCCTTCTTACATTATCCCACACTTTCATTTACTTGTCAAATCCTTTGATTTTCATTCCATTTTCTGTGTCACAATTGGTCCTTCCTTTCATATCCATTGTTTTTACATATACATTTACATATACATTGTTTCTCCTTAGAATCATTCTCTGAATTGTCCTGTCAGTATGCCATTTATTTCCTTTCCAATCCATCATCGTCATTTCTCTTCAGGAACAAACAACAACTATTTCTTTCCAGTTAATCTCTTCAGATTTCTTTTAGTACTTTACCTGTCTTTCTCCTTTGCATTTATTTCATTTTCCCTTGGCTCATAATTATCCATATCCTTGTCTACTCCATTTAGATTATTAATTCCTTAAAATTAGACACTAGATTGTACCCATTTTTGTGTTCTCGACATTTAGCTTAATAATGACCAGTGGAGTGCACTATGTTGGGTAGCCCTTGTTATTGTTATTTGTCCTTCAGATTCAAAGAGGACCATGTCATCTGGAAGATGATATCATGACATGAAAATGAATTTGATTTAAGCGAGGATGGGCTGTGAAAAATCAACAACTTCACTTTCTTTCCTAGCATTAATCATTGAAAGAACCTATAGAAGTCCAAACAGAAGTCCAAGCAAGAACAAAAAAAAATAGCAAATATTTATATAACACTTTAAAGTGTGTGAAGAACTTTATATATCAATCACCCAGTATTTATTGAATACCTACTATGTGCCAGTAATCGACACATCAATAATGAATCACTTTCTACTACTAGGGAACTTATATCAGGGGAAATGATGTGTATACATGTAAGTCAACAGAACATACATGCATGAAAGTAATATAGATGAGAGGGGCCACTAACAGATAGGGGGAAATTAGAATAGGTTTCACATTAGATAGTCACAACGATCCTGTGAGGTAGATGTTATTATTATTCCAATTAACCCAGCATCCCACAGCCAACAAGTGTTTGAGGCAGAATTGTGAGTGACATCTTCCTGACTCCAAGTCTTGAAACTATGAATACTCATTATACAAATTAGAAATGGAATCCCCTTTTAAATAAGTATATCTTGATACTGGACCCAGATGGGCTCTGGAGCAGAGAGTGAAGCTGCTGATTTTTCATGGATCATTCTCACTTAAAAACATCTGCATATCATGGCATCATCTCCCTGATGTCACGGTGCTCTTTGAGAATGAAGAATCAACAGCAACAAAAAACAACAATTCTTTTCTAATAATTCATTCCTTTTGATGTAGTCAGTCACTAGGCCATCTTCTCCTACTTGTATAATCCCTCATTTTCATATGACCAAAATTGTCCTAACATAGTTGAGAGAAGCAGCACAGTTTAGTACAAAGAGTGCTAGTCTTGGAGTAAACAAAGTAAACTTGGAGTTTACAAAGTTTACTTGGAGTAAAAAATTTGTGTATTGCTTCAGATACTTGCTAATTTTACAAGCATAAATAAATCCCTCCACCTCTTTGAGCCTCAGTTTCTCTATTTGTCAAATGGAGATAACAATGCTATAACACTGACTTTAAAACATTGTTGGGAAGATCAAGTGAGATAATGCATGTTAAATGCATTTGTAAACCTTAATGGGCTAAATGAATACCAGCTTTTATTCATCTGGGGAAAACCCTCCCACATCACACATATTAAAGCTTGAGATTACTGTTTCTGTGGTTAGCCCTTCTAGATTCCAATTTCCATTTATCTCTTGGCAATATCTATAATTCTTGATAATCTCTTCTTCTCATTTCTTTATCTTTTCCTCAGGCCAGCTCATTCTTGCCCTAAATAATCACTAGCCAAGCCCTGGAATTCTGACTCATTCTCTACCAAGCCAGGGTTTGGGTGAGGAATAGGACAAGATTTCTTACAAGCTTGTCTGAAGCTACCAGGTGCATTATCAGTCATTCCATCCATGGACTTAAGCCAATTCTGATCAGGCCTAAATCCAGAAATGCAAAAACAAAAGACTTGAGATTTTTTTTTTTTAAATATGAGTTGCTTGCTATTTTACAAAATCAACAAAATACTCTTTTTATTGATTTGTAATCTTTTGGGATTGCATTATTAATATGGGATTGCATAATTAATATAGTAGGAAATTAATTAGTTTATGATTATAATGAAAAAATGTTATGTTGAACACTGCCTATGGAGCCTGGATTCATATCTCACCTTGGATATTTCTTGGGGGACACTTACACCTTTGCAGCCCTCAAATTCCTATTCAAAACTAGATGATTCTTTGAATCTAGTGACTAGATTTTCTAAATCTAGATCTGTGATTTTATGGTTCTGTGTTTTAAAACTCTTTTGGACAACACACAAATCTCTCCCATTAGAATGTGAATTATTGGATTATGTTTTTACTTTCTATGCTTAGCACAGTCCCTTGTTTTTTAGTCATGTCATGGGGTTTTCTTGGCTGAAATCCTGGAATGGTTTTCCATTCCCTTGTCCATTTCATTTTACAGATAAGGAAACTGAGGCAGGTTAAGCGAGTTACAATTACAGTGAGTAATTGTCTGACAACAGATTTGAACTCAGAAAAATGAATCTTCCTGATTTCAGGCCTTGAAACTCTATCTACTGTATCACTTACTTGACTAAAACAATATGCAGTAATAAGTAAAAGCCTAATCAATATTTATTGACTGACTCACCTAAAACATCTTGCCCTAATGAAGCATGAAAGGGTAGGGGACCTTTTTCAATTCACAAACTGTAGAAGTCATAAAGATTAAATGATTAAGAAAAAGTAAGAAATTTCAACTGATATTTGGAAAAGAAAATGATTATGGATAGAAAAAATAGGTATGTTTTCTAATGGAAAAAATATTGTCTTTTAAAGTTTTAATTGTAGCTGTTTTCTTTTTGCAAAAATGAAATTCAAAATGGAATAATTCACTTTTTTTCTTCACTAGTGGATAAAATGTAATCTGGTTTAAGAAAATTTAAAATATAACAATAATTATGCCATATGATTATGAAATTCTTCCTTTTTTTGTAAAACAAATAAGTAGCAAGCAGTGTGATTCATTAGAAAGAGCAATGTCTCCAGAGCAAAATACCTGGGTTCAATTTATGGGTCTGTGACTACTCCCTAAGTTAACTTCTAAGGACCATTTAAATACAATTTAGATTTGCAAAGCAGGGATCTAATAAGTCATTAGGTCCAATCTTTCATTTTAGGGATGAGGAGACAAAATTCTATCCAGAGAGGTGATTTGCTTATAAAAAACAGTCCATGCATTTTTTCATACTACTGTAGATAACTTTGATTTCTTTGTCTGAAAACTATGTGTTCATATTCTTTGACTATTTATCAATCAGGGAATGACTTGTATTTTTATAAATTTCACTCAATTAAAAAATGTTGTAAATAACTTTTGATAAGAGAAATGCAAATAAAAATAACTGAGGCACCACTTCATACCTATCAGATTGACTAATATAACAAAAAAGGAGAAGTATAATTATTAGAGGGGATGTGGGTAATGGGAACTAATGCCTGTGGAGTTATGAACTGATCTAACCATTCTGGAGAGAAATTTGGAACTATGTCCAAAGGGCTAACATACCTTTTAATCTAATAATACCACTACTAGATCTATATCCCCAAAAAAGATTTTAAAAAGAGAGAAAATGAATTGAATTTAAGAAGATGAGTCTTCTTGACTCCAGACCCAGCACTCTATCCATGATTTTGGGGATATTCTACATATTTAAAGTAGTCATGGAGGCAAAGTGTGCTAATAAGGTGCCTTGGAGTCAGGAAGATTTGGATTCAAATGTCTCTGTCTCTGTCTCTGAATCAGTGACAACTCAGTTTCTAGAGAAGTGTGGTATAATGGAAGGAATACTGAAAATTAAAAAGTCTTGGGTTCAAATCCAGTTTCTTCTGCTTACTCCCTGTAAGACCACTGAAAAACCACTTAACTTTGCTGGATCTCAGTACTCTTTTATTTAAAATGAGTATGTTAGAATAGATAGCCTCTGAGGCTAGAGACTGATGATTCTACAATTCTAAATCATCTGTAATGGTAGAGTTTCCTAGTACCGATGAAAGTGCAGGTGTGGACCACACAGCAAAAACAGGCCTACATACAGTGGACCAAAAAATATTTCCATTGGGAAAAATATATATATTCTGATAATTTTTCAGGAAGTGCTAATGTTGCCTTAAGAGTGAGAGCCCAGAATTGTAGTCCATGAGTGTAATCACTGCTACTGGGGAGGCTGAAACTTGTCTTTCTTCACAGCTCAGGAGTTCTGAGCTTCAGTAGACTAACATAGTTCAGCACCAATATGGTGGTGAGTCACTCCCCCCCTCCCAAAAAAAAAAAAAGTTGGGAGTTGTGAAGAAGAAAAACAGATGTCCAGACAGTTTAAGCTTCAAATTCTTTTTCTCTGTCTTTGTCTCTTTATCTGTCTGTGTGCTGTTTCTCTGTCACTGTCTGCCTCTCTTTCTTTTTTTCTTCTCCCTGTCTATCTCTTGATCTCTGTATCTCTTTCTCTCCTATCTGTCTCTTTCTCTGTCTTTCTGTCTCTCTTTCTTTATTTTTGTCTGCCTGCTTATCTCTGTCTGCCTCTGTTTCTTTCTCTTCTGTCTGTCTGTCTCTTGATCTCTGTATCTGTCTCTCATTCTCCTTTCTTTCTCTTCATATTTCTGTCTCTTTTTCTGTCTCTCTTTTTCTATTTTTGTCTATCTTCTTGTCTTTTTTTTTATTTTATTTTATTTTTATTTTTATTTTTTTAAATTTTTTATTTAATAATTACATTATATTGACACTCGTTTCTGTTCCGATTTTTTTCCCCCTCCCTCCCTCCACCCCCTCCCCTAGATGGCAAGCAGTCCTTTATATGTTGGATATGTTGCAGTATATCCTAGATACAATATATGTTTGCAGAACCGAACAGTTCTCTTGTTGCGTAGGGAGAATTGGATTCAGAAGGTATAAATAATCCGGGAAGAAAAACAAAAATGCAGATAGTTTACATTCGTTTCCCAGTGTTCTTTCTTTGGGTGTAGCTGCTTTTGTCCGTCATTTATCAATTGAAACTCAGGTCTCTTTGTCAAAGAAATCCACTTCCATCAAAATATGTCCTCATACAATATCGTTGTCGAAGTGTATAATGATCTCCTGGTTCTGCTCATTTCACTTAGCATCAGTTCATGTAAGTCTCGCCAGTCCTCTCTGTATTCATCCTGCTGGTCATTTCTTACAGAACAATAATATTCCATAACATTCATATACCACAATTTACCCAGCCATTCTCCAATTGATGGGCATTATCTTCTTGTCTTTGTCTCTGTATCAGTCTATCTCTTTCCATTCAAGCTTTCTAGATAATTAATTGTCTCAATTCTTCAGCTTATTAATGCAGATCTTACCATCACTCCTGGTTAGATCTTTCAAGGCCAAGGCAAGTTAAAGTAATTAAAGGAAAAATACATGTAGATAAGGAGGTTGTAGGGATTAGAGCTGTAATGAATCTTTGAGTCCCTTCTAATTCACATCTCTTGATTTATAGGTGAATAAATGAAGTCCCAGAGCAGTGAATCTCTTGTTGAAGTCACTTTGCTTGGAAATTTTATAGCAGAATTTCAAATCCAGTTTCTCTGATTTTAGATTGAATGTTCTTTTCATTATACCATATTATTCACTACTGAAATAGTGAATTTTCACTAGGGGGTACAGTAGACAGAGTGCTGGACCTGGAATCAAGAAGACTCATTTTTTTCTGGATTCAAATTTGACCTCAGACACTTGCTAGTTGTGTGATCCTAGGCAAGTCACTTAACTTTCTTGGCTTTTCTTCTTTGTCTGTAAAGTGAGCTGGAGAAGGAAATGGCCAACCACTTCAATATCTTTGCCAAGAAAACCTCAAATGGGATCACAAGGAGTCTGAAATAATTAAACATATAACATTCATTATTGTGAGAATTGTCCACAGAACTAAGAGTATCAAAATCCATTGGAAAACTTAATGGGCATTTCTGAAGCATCCTGAAACAGAATTAAAAAATCTGAGTAATTGAATGAATAATTGAGTATAAGCAACCGAAATTCAGGAGTAGTTTTCCTTTTTCTTTTTTTCCTGCTAGTTGGGGGCTTTTCTTTCTATGTGTTACATCTGCTCTGTTTCCGTGAGGACTTTAGAGTCTGTGTGGAGTAGAGGCCAAACAAATTTGGCCCTAATGCTTTACTTGTGTCAAAACTATTATTTTGTCTACTCTGAGCCTAACCAGCCTCAGCAAATTAAATTTTTTACTTAAAAAGAAAAAGTCAGTGATATAATTATGTTGAAAAGAATTATGAAAAAGAAATGGGATTTATAAAGTTGAGGGGGAGAACAAAAGCATGCATATAAAGTATTCAAGAATCCTGGCTAATCCACCTTTGCAGGTTCCTGGAGAAAAAACAAAGCCTTACACAGTTCTTCCATTCACTCATGAAGCTTATATATGCAGGCCACCCATGTGTCCTGAATTGAGTTTATAGCATTGGCTTGCATCAGGGAGGTGTGATAGATGAATGGGAGAGATCACCAGTGGTGAGTGAGTATCCTGGCTTTGTTTTGGAATGAAGTCAGATGGGAAGAAGAGCAATAAATTTGTAAACCGTTTGAGAGAAGATGAGATTTCTTTTTAATCTTCTTGTTCTTACATTAGAACATCCCAAGGAAGGAATAAGGACTGCACTTTGGATGAAGAAATGATCATTGCTGTTAATCAAAACTAGAAGTTCAAATCTATGGGTCTGGGGGAAGTACAGAGGAGAAGTCTATAGTTTTATTTTGCCATTTGGGTGATTTAATGGGGGCCTTAAGATTTTGTTCTTCTGTAGCTGGAAAGGGAGAGAAGATGAGGAATTTAAAAAGTCTAATCTTTTGAGTATGATCAATGGAAATGATATTGGCACCAACTTGAGGAGAGGTCAAACAGAAATGAGAGGCATCTAGGCTATCTGTAGGCAAATGTGATTAATAATACCAGAGTAGCTAATGAGAAAATTTAAAATAAACAAACCGGTCCTGTTTCTCAGACAAGCTGTGCCAAGATCTCTCAGTAGTAGCCAAGTATTAATAAAGCAGAAATTAGAGAGTATGTTTCCAAAGCTGATCATGGACACTTCTTGAGTTGGAGGTCAAGTTTTCCATTTTTGTTTTCTTTAGGATTATCAAGCTAGAACTGGAGGGGATCTAAGATACCATCTAGTCCAACCTTCTCATTTTATATATGAGGTAACTTGCCCCAAAGGTAGTGAGTATTAGAGGAAGGACTTGAATCTAAGTCCTTCAATTCCAGAAATAATGTTCTGTAGACTGTATTACAATGGATGCTGGACTTGGAATCCATAGTTCTGGGTTGCAGTTCCAAGTCTGACACTTACTATGTAACTTTGGGCAGATTCTTCAAAACCTCTGTATTCATTCTTTTAACTTAAAATGTGGATGATAATATGCTACTTATTTCATATGATTATTATGAGGAGAGTATTTTGTGGTCCAGCTGCTATATGTCTCCTCTTCCCCTCCTCTTCCTTCCTTCCTTCCTTCTTTCCTTCCTTCCTTCCTTCCTTCTTTTTTTCCTTCCTTCCTTATTTTCTTCCTTCCTTCCTTCCTTCAAGTTTTCCTTTGAGGCTTTTCTTAGAGATATTTTATAATGATTTTCTTCTGGGTTTGTACTTTATGCATTTCTATCATCATAATGGTACTTTATGATGGGATTATTTCTTTTTTGTTTGCTCACTTATTTTTCTACTTTTTGATTTTGAACTTTACTTGGACTAAGTTATACATATTTTTGGGGAGAATATTTGGGTAGAATTTTGTCTTCTTGAATCTTTCTGCTACTCCAAGGTCTCATCAATGGCATATAACTGTATGCTTTTAGTGTTGCCAAAATTAACTGAATCAGAGTAAAATATAATCATTGCTACTTTTGTTTGAACTCTGAAATTCTGACCCAAGTTTAAGTCTGAGCAACACATGTATCTCTTGTTCCTAATTAGAGTTCCAGTAGACTACTTCTAGACTTAACTACTTTCATATAGTTCTGCTCTGCTGATTCAGAGTATATAAAAATTGTTCTCTTCACTTTGTTCTAGAATACTTTGATCATTCAGTTGCAATTTTTAGACTATTGGGTGAACTGAGAACTCTGCTTAGCTTTTGAAATGAGAGCCATAGATCTTCTGCTTGCTCTTGAACTTTCTCTTTCCTTGGTATACTGATAAGGACTTTTTACAACTTCCAATTATGGAATGTCACCATAGGCACAGATTTCTTTCTTAGCCAGTCTTGGATCTATAACTTAAAACTAGTTAATGAACTCCTGGTTGGCACCTATTTCTGTATCATCAGTAAGTTCAGTCCCCTCTTGTTATATTGGCTCATGACCTCTCCCTGCAATGGAATTTAATGTAAATCAATTTCTGACCATATCTTATCTTTATGATCTGCAAACTTCTTAGTCTGTCTCCCTATGCTGACCTGAACTTGAAAAATGAGTGACTGTGATTTTTATTTTGACTTCCCCAATCAGGATTAAGACCATTGTATTTTTTTTTAGATATTTGTGGAAGAATTACATACACACATAATCTTATGCCAGCTTGTCACCATTCTTCATTCTTCTATCTTTTGAAGAATTCAATTATCATTAAAATTAAGTCAAGCTAATTTGTGACATAACTAGTCTGCTTTTGACAAAGAGAACCCCAGAAGATTTTTGGATAATTGCACTCTCTAGACATTAATATAGAATGCTTCTGTACTAGGTTTGTTACATGTTCCCAAATTCTTCACTTATTTCCTCCTTATTTGGTTCTTTATATTTGTACTGTAATAACAAAATCACTTCTTTTTCTTCCCATTGATGCTTACCCAAATGTTTCTTGTTATGCTTTTATGCTCTGGTTCCTGGATCTCATTATTTGACTATAACTTCTTAATATGTAGTTATTTAATCTCTTTTTGACCTATCTTATTTCTTTTGAATAAAGCACAGTATGTTTATCCTGAGCCTAACTATGAATCTAACGTACAAGTAGATAAACAGAGATTCATGGATTCAAAAGGAAGAAGGAATATGAATTTTTAAAAAGTCCAAAGAACATCGACAAGTACTATTTACTATGAATGATTTCTGATACAAAAGAAAATTCTTAAGCTATACCAGAAATTATAGAATAACCAAAATGAGATCCATAATGGTTTAAAAGAGAAATAAAACTATAAAAAAGATTTTAGGAAGGAAATTAGGTTGGAAATTATTTTTAATACATAATTTAGAAACACAAATAGAAGGAAACTAAACTTAGAAACCATGATGGATAGTTTTTTCCAAAGAAGTAGAAGTTCTGTGAATGGAAATAACAGAGTTGGAACACTGAATATGGAAATAAAAGAAATTTTGGCAGAAGAGAAGCTAACAACAAGAGAATGTATGAATTCTATATATGCCAAACTAACTGGCCTTGAAGACAGGATGTGTAGAGGTAATCTATGGATTATAGAGTTCCCAGAAAAACATGACAAATCAAGTACTTGAACACTTTGCTATAGGAAATGATACAAGAAAATCACTCCAAATTTTTGAATCCTGACAACAAAGTATTTATCAATAAAATCCACAGATTGCTTCTACAGAAAACCACAGCTGTGATGAGTATATCTGTAGATGTAAATTCCTGCCTAGAGATAGGGTCTCTATAAAAAGCTTATTTGGGAATAACTGGCATATTAGAGGACCAACTTGTCTAAAAATGGATTGTACCTCCAGAATTTTATTCTACTCCAAAAGAAAGGGAATGTGTTCCCAAGAGCAATTAGTGCCCAAGGTGGTGGTTAGTGATGGTAGTGGTGGAGACAAAGTTGACAAAGAGCCAAAGATAGAATAACTTGACCTTAGGAATAGCAGATAATCATTGGAACATCAAAAGCAAAGACTATATAACTTGACACAAAGAGGGACTCATTACATTACAATACTTTCATTTCATATTTTTTTCCTTCATTACAATTACAATATGAACTTTTAAAAGACAAGGACTGTTTTTGTTATTTTTGGGAACATAGGCACATAATAGTTATCTTTCTATGGCTAACTTTTAGCATAGTGTCTGGCACATGGTATCTGGGACAGGCAATACAGATGGACAATGAGCTGGGACAAGACTTGAAAAGGAGAATAGGTTGCATTATTTTTGGGAAATTACTAAGCACTTTTTTTTGGGGCCCATGCAACAATATCTATCTATCTATGTACTATATATCTATCTGCCTTAAGATATGAGCATTTTATTATTTCACTTGGTTGTTATAATAATCTTGTGAAAAAGATGTTATTAATATTCTCATTTGATAGATGAGTAAATTGAGTATGAGAGAAATCTAATAACATAATGGGGTCTCATTGTTAAAAAATATCTCAGAAAAGATTTATCTTTACGTTCTTTTTACTTCAAGGTCATTGATATGTCCATAAAACTACACCGCCTTTCATTTTCAGGATAAGAGCAGATTTATTGATTCTCATACTTGGCCAACTCTCTTTTGGTATGCCATATAGATTGCCCTTCTTAAATAAGGCCCTAATCAATTTATTATTAAGAAAATATGTTGATTTATGTACCTATCTGGATGATGTTGGTGAGACCCATTGCATATCTCTGAGCACAGAAAATTGTTGCTTGGATTGGATTTGCTGAAAAGGACTGCCTTTGATGGTTTAAAAGGAATGGCTGCATAGCTGCAGATTTCTACCTAATACTATATGTTTTTCAGTAAATATTGCAAGCCTAGTAAATCTCTAATCTTAAACCCTTTATATTAATTACAAGCAGTGGCTGACTAGTTTGTTAGGTTAATATAGTCAATATTCCTTTTCTGAGTTATTAGGATCTTTTTGCTGCTGGTTGTTGGGGTGTTTGAAGCATTAATATTTAATCATATAATAATCCTAACTTTATTCACATCTAATTTATTTCTGACATTCAGGTTGTATAAGAACATTGGACAATGAAAATTTGACCATGCCCCAGGAATTTGTAAATTACTCAGCAATTTGAGGAGATATTCCAAAAAAATGGGACAATTATGGAGGTCTATCTAAAATCCCCCCAAGAAATAACAAGTTATTTTTGTTTGCTCCTCCTTTGATGGACAGTATTCCTCTGTTTTTTGACTATTCTGCTCTCTCAACCTTCTCATATTCTTGGGGAATTTATTTTTCTGTGGGACAATCCTTGTCCCATTGAGGATACAAAACTGGCTTGACTTATATGCCAGTTCTCTTTCATTCAGCCCCAGTAAATCCATATGGTGGCACCCTGCCCAGTTCCCTCTGTTTTTAGTTCTTTTGAGTGGGATGCATTGGCATCTACCACTATTCATAAATTTAGGATAGGATAAAATGAGTGTTTTTGGTAGCTTCTACTATCTGTGAGTCCCTAACCTAGGGCTTCCCCCAGGTAGAGACAAGTGTGGTCTGGTGTTGTCATTTGGGTACCTTGCCTAGTCATGGGGTAAATAGGGAAAGAAGAAGGAAGGGCAAAATTAAATCAGCAGCAGAAAAAAGGAGAAATTGGGGAATGAATAATCTATATATAGATGAGTGATGGGCCACATCTCTAGCATTCAGCTGAGGGACTTTTCATGATTCCCCATTGTTAGTGCTTTCCCCACCCTCAAATTATCTATTCACATGTTGACTCATATATTGTATCCTCCCCAGAGAGTGGAAGTTCTTAGAGTACAAAATCCCTTTATAAATTCTTGAGTAATTTTGTTAAAGATTAATGTACATTTAATCCAAAGCACTCTCATTAAAAAAAAAAAATAACAGCTTTTAGATGCCAAGATAGTTTTCAGCATTCACCCTTCCAAAACCTTATGTTGAAAATTTTTCTCCCTCCTTAGACAGCAAGTAATCCAATAAAGGTTAACCATGTTGTTAACTTGCTGTTTTCTTGTCCTCTAGAAATTGTTATAATCATCTGTCCCTTTTCATAGAATTCTTTAATGTTTTTTTTTTTTGTTAGAGGGGAAATAGAGAAAAATTTTAGTTCTCTACCTTGCCAGAAATTTACTGCACTTTTCTAATACTGATATCAAGTTATAGCCTGGAAAAAAGCATAAATATTAACTGTGCTTACAATTAATATTACTTGCGATTCTTTTTAGTAAAAAAAAAGTCAGATTAAAAAAGATTGTTTAAAATAATGACAATTATAATAGTTCAATTCAATTAAATATATACAAAGTGATTAATATGTGCTATCACTGAGAATTCAGAGACACAAAAGACAAGGTTTTTGCCTTGAGGAACTTTGGTTCTCTTGGAATGATACAACATATAAATCAACAGGTAAATAGATAATTTGAAGAAAAGTAACAATGGGGTATCAGCAAAGGCCCCTCAACTGGACCTTGAACACTATAGACATAGTCTATCATTCACTTAGGAATAGATTATCCATTATATTTGTTATTCATACTGCTGATTTTCCTATTTCTCTGCTTTTGATGATTTTGCCAGTTTCATCATTTTAAGACCTTAACTTCAGTAGAATATTTAGGAAGACTATCTAGGAAGGGAAATGAAAGTAACCTCACATCATCATCAGTTCGGCAGTATGGATACTACTTCTCTTCTATTAAATCAAAATAATTAAGAGCTACCTTTTTTTTTTTTTAAATGTTTTGGTTATATCCATCTATATCCTATAGAGAAGGTAATTTACTTAATGTCATCTTTTCCACTCTAGATCTATTTAATGAGTGTTTTACTTGAAAACATACAAAAAGAGGATGGACTTTAATATTTATAGCTGAAAATTATCTACTTCTCTAATAAGTTAAGAGACGTTCATTCAGAATCATTGCCTTTTGGGTAGGGCCTGCTGTAGAATCATAGACATTCAAGTTGTAAGTCACTTCACAAGTTGGCTAGTGCAGTCAATATGTGAAGCATAAATACTCTTCATAACATTCCCAACAAATGCCTATCCAACTTGCTTGGAGATTTTCAGTGATGAGAACTTAATACTTTCCTTCTCTTGTCCCATCTTGGGATGATTCTGATGGTTATGTTGTTTCCATATATCAAACCAAAATCTTTCTTTCTTTAGCTTTTGTTGTATTGATTCTGGTTTTGCCCTAAGTCCAAAAAAAATAGATATAATTTCTTTACCATATGACAGTCCTTCAAGTGTTGCAAAGAGTTCTCATATTCTTGTTAAAATTTTTCTTCTTTAAAAAAAATATCCTGAATTCTTTTAATTTATTCTCCAATGACATGCCTTTATGTTCCTTCACAATCCGATTGCCTTCCTCTGGACATGCTCCATCTACTCAATGCACTTTCAGTACTTTAAAAGTAGTCTAACTAGGGCAGACTACAATAGAACTTATCCTGTGAAATATTTGCTTATTATTTCTATTTTACAGATAAGAAATAGAATCTGAAAGAATTATAAATCACTTTTCCAGGGTCACAACTAGTTTGAGACAGGTTTCAAGTTCAAGTTTTCCCGCTTTTATGTCCAGTGTTTTCTCTATTATACTACTTAGTTAGAAAGTAGAGAGTTCAAGATATGAATTTGAAATTTCTGATTCAATAACCTAGGTTGCTAAAGTAACGGATTAAAGATAGGTTTACCCCTAACTGTTGCTTTCTCCTTGCTACAATCAGAATATTGAAAGTTCTTTAGAAAGAAGAAGACTTTGGAAAAAAAAAAAAACTGTTTGCAGCTGGTCTGAAAATTTATTCTCTTGGGAATACTGATTCCAGGCTTTTGCTAGACCAGAAGCTGTCTTGGAATTCTGGGCCTTTCCTCACTTCCCACCATGGGCTGATTATTTAGTGGTTGAAAATACATTCTCAGACTTGTACTTGGTGAGTTAGTCAAAAAAACATCCCAACAATCAATCATGACTGTAGAGTTTTCCTTTAATCCAGTTCAAAGCATAAAAATAGATTAGGCTTCTACATGTGTTATTTAATCAATTAAATAAATTAATTCAAATTGGCATTCTATGTTCTGGAGAATAAATTTCTATTTATGTGGTCTTGAGAGGAATGGCTCAGTGGATATAGAGCTGACCTTGGAGTCTGAAAATCTGGGTATAAGTCTTATCTCTAATACACATTGGTTGTATGACTATGGGCAAATCACTAAATATCTCAGTGCCTATAGGAAAATCTACAAGGCTCTTAGTTGCAGAGCAATTTCTGACATGCATTACTTTCTCAATACAAGCTCCCTAATATTGCTAAAATCACAAGTGTGGTAAAAAAAAAATAGGTGAATTTTGCAATATCTATTTTGGATGCCATGCTATACCTTTGATTTTTACTGATTTTTTTCTTACATTTTTATCTAGTATTTTAGTTTCCCCAAATTACATGTAAAAACAATTCTTAACATCCATTTTTAAAACTTTGAATTCCTAATTCTCTCCCTTCCTCCCTCCCCATTCCTTAACTGACGAGGCAAACAATTCAATAATAACATATATATATACATATATATAATACACACACACACATATATATATATACATATATATAATACACACACACACATATATATATACATATATAACATATTCATGATGTAAAACATTTTCCATATTCATTATGTTGTGAAAGAAAATATAGATTAAAAAAGACAAATAAAAAAATTATGTTTCAATCTATATTCAGATAACATCAGACAATATCATTTCTCTGGGGATGGAAAGAATTTTTCATCATCTGTCCTTGAGAGCTGTTTTGGATCATTATACTGCTGAGAATAGCTAGGTCATTTGTACCTGAGCATCTTATACTATTTCTGTTTCTTTATAAATAGTACGTGTCACTTTGCATCAACTTCTGTATATTTCCAGATTTTTCTTTCTTTTTTTTTAATTATAGCTTTTTATTTAGAATGTATATGCATGGATAATTTTATAGCATTGACAATTGCCAAACCTTTTGTTCCAGTTTTTCCCCTCCTTCCCCCCACTCCTTCCCCCATATGGCAGGTTGGCCAATACATGTTAAATATGCTAAAGTATAAATTAAATACAAAGTAAGCATACATGTCCAAACAGTATTCGGACTCTGAAATAGTGTACAATTAGCCTGTGAAGGAAATAAAAAATGCAGGTGGATATTTCCAGGTTTTTCATATAACATAATAATATTGCATCACAATCACACAGCACAATTTGTTCAGCCATTCCCCAATTGATGGGCATCCCCTCAGTTTCCAATTCTTTGTTCCCAGAAAAAAAGCTATTACAAATATTTTTGTACATTTAAGTCCTTTTCTTTTTCCATTAAAAAAAAAAATCTCTTTTGGAATGCAGATTTAGAAGTGATTGGGCATAGTTCCCAATTATTCTACAGAATTGTTAAATTAGGACATGTCATACAAATTTTCTATTCAGCTCTGATCTTTTCATTAAGAATACCTGAAAATCTTCTATTTCATTGATTATTTATTCCTTCCTTTCTTCTCTCCATGTCCCCCCTCCCCCAGAAGAAGTTATACTTAGTCTGACTGTGGTTCCATGATGCTTGAGTTGTTTCTTTCTGACTGTTTGCAATACTTGCTTCTTGACCTGGGAGTACTGGAATTTGGTTATAATATTCCTTGGAATTTTCATTTTGGGATCTCTTTCAGGAGGTGATTATTAGTGGATTCTTTCAATTTCTATTTTATACTCTGGTTCCAGAATACCAGGACAGTTTCCCTCAATAATTTCTTGAAGATGATTTCTAAACTCCTTCTCTCCCCCTCTCCCTCAAATGATGGCTTTCAGGTAGTTCACTAATTTTTAAATTATCTCTCCTGAACTTATTTTCCAGGTCAGTTATTTTTCTAAAGATACATTTCACATTGTCTTCTATTTTTTATTCTCTTGATTTTGTTTTATAGTTTTTTGATTTCTCCTGAAGTCACTAGATTCCATTGCTCAATATTATTTTTTAAGGAATTATTTTCTTCAGTAAACTTTTGTACTTCCTTTTCCATTTGACCAATTCTATTTTATAAGGTGTTTTTTTCCAGTGAATTTTTGTGCTCTCTCCCCTCCCCATTCAATCAATTCTGTTTTTTAAGGTATTCTCTCTCTCTCTCTCTCTCTCTC
The DNA here is from genome assembly GCF_016432865.1 of Antechinus flavipes. Classification (NCBI taxonomy): domain Eukaryota; kingdom Metazoa; phylum Chordata; class Mammalia; order Dasyuromorphia; family Dasyuridae; genus Antechinus; species Antechinus flavipes. The sequence goes on from NC_067401.1 coordinate 242,331,467, forward strand.
TCTCTCTCTCTCTCTCTCTCTCTGTCTGTCTCTCTGTCTCTCTCTGTCTCTCTCTCTGTATGTCTTTTACCATTTGGTCTAGTTTAACATTAAGATGTGCCCTGATTCAACCATCCTATAGAGTAATCCATTGTTGCAACTGATTAGTGGCTCCCTAATCTGCTCTTGATTTGCTAGGATCAGGGCTATGCTGACTTGACTTGCACTGGGCTGTACTTCATCCAGGCACAACATACCACTCCTGCCAAGTTGTCTTTGACTGGAAAATTATTTTGCCCTATGCTTTTGTGGGTTCTGCAAATTTAGGGATTGTTTTATTGCATTATTTAAAGGTATTCGGAGAGATTTTGACATCTTGGACTCTACCTCTTTCTTGTCAGAAGGTTCAACTTTTATAGAGGGAGACATCAAACAAAGGGGGTTGGTGATCAGATGCCATTATGGTTTATAAAGTTACAGACATGGTGAGTGAGATGGTGTAGAGGACTACCATACATGATCCTCCTTGACATACTCCTTCCAGTAAAAATGGCCAAGTTGATTTGATCATATTTTCAAATTGGAGAAAGGAGCAGAGTAAGAGGAAGTAGCAAGGTGACTGTCAAAGCCATCTATAATTAGGTGACTAGAAAGGAAGTGAGGCATCATAAGTGGAGCTCGATTGAAATAGTGGGTCAGGTGAAGCAGTAACTAATTAAGACAAAGGGAGTCAAGGTGAAAGTTATAGATGCAAAAGGGTGAAAGTCTTCAGACTATTATCTTTGATTCTGGTGGCAAGGCATCTGTCAAGATTGAGAAGATGATTAGGGAATAGTCATCTATTAGTTCATCAGTTAATCACCAAGCATTCATTAAATCCCTATTATGTTCCAGGCACTGGGCTAGGTGCTGAAGATATAAAAATAAAAATGAGACAGTCTTTATTTTTAAAGATGCATGTCCTTTTGAGGAAGACTATATACACATTTGTAATCCATCCTTGTCTAGAGCACCAGTGGGTAGGAGATCTGGGGAAAAAGAACTTACTTGTTAAGTAGACAGTTAGTTAGACGCCTAAGTTCTACTTTTGACCTTGACATAAGAATGGAACCAGTAGAAAGAAGTAGGATGTTTTCACAGGCAGGACTGCCTGAGAACATCTGTCAAGAATAACTTTTAAAAGATTAGCCATGAAATCATGATGTAAGTTATTCCAATGGCTATTATACCCTATTCCAATATAAGTTATACCATGGCTGGTAGGAGAAAGAATCCTGGTGTTAGAGATGAAACTCATCCTGCATTGTCCCCAGGTATTAAAAGAAGAGCAGAATCAGAGATCTATAGCCCTTGAGGATGAGAAATTAGATTGGATTAATGGCATGTGACTATTTCCAAATTTCTATTCTGTATCTCCATTCCTTCCTCCTCCTGATCCTCCCCCTTCATGGTTTACAATCTACATCATTTGAAGGATTATTTCATATTTATGAAATCACAAGTCCATTGGAATATCAGAAATATTATTAATGAATTTGAACATATTTTCACATAGTTACTAACATTTTGCATTTTCTTTATCAAATTGTCCATGTCCTTAGGATCATAGATCGAGAGCTGAAAAGGCTTTCAAAGTTCATCATGCCCAGCTAAATTGTGTATGACAGAAGTGGAATTTTTCTATCTTAAAATGGAAGCTTTCAAATAACCAAACAAACAAATAAGTGATGCATCAGAAAATAACAGCCACCTCCTACTTTTCTCCCTACTCCCTAGCAAAAAGTTCTATTAACAAGTGAAATTTTCCAGTGTCATGGTGAGAGTCCTGTTCTCTCCAGAAGTTGAGACAGGGCTGGACAAAGCTCTGGAAGCCCAAGGCAGGATAGAATCCTGGGCCAAGAAAACTTGGAGGTGAATAAGCAAGATGTCTTTTCCATCTGCTTTTATGCTGATGCTTTGCTACTCACATTTCCTGTGAGTCTATGGAAAGCCATTCAGGCCACTGGATGTCTCTGTTTCTCTACCACAATGACAGAAAGTAAATGATGTCATTATTTGTAAACCAATTTTTTTTTTTTATTTCCTTAAAACAACAAAAAAACCTGTTACTGGTTAATGGTTTATAGTTCTCCATTGAGTATATAAGAAAACAACAATGTGGCTCCCAAAGATGTTTGACATTTCTGGGGGTGAGAACAGATTTATTGCTGTAATTCTAGTCCATACATGGAGGAGGAGTTATGTGTGTATGTGTGTGTGCATGCGTGTGTGCTGACCAGTCACAGAGTATTAATGGTGAAGTGACTTCTCCCTCCCTCCTCCTACACTGGAGGAAATGTCTGGAAATTTGTCTGGAAAAACTGATAGGGGAAACTGAGAGAATAGATGAGAGGGAACTTCTCCCTCAGCCTTCTTCCCAAACTTTTGCACAAAGGAAAAAGATAATTCTGTAATGATTGATTTACCAGCTAGCTTTCCCCAAAACTACCATGGTTAAAACTTCTAAAGATAACTTCAAAAAGGTAAATCCTGCTGTTTCTGGAAGCTATAGCCCCAGACAACAAGTTAGCAGGGGATATTAAGAGGAAATATAAGAGACATTAGCCTATTTCAATGACGTCAGGCAAGAATATTCTTGGGGCTTAGAGGATGGTTGTTCAGAATTTAGGCTGGATGCCAAACTGAGCATGGGAGACCTAGCTGAGAACATGGAGTTCCTGGCCATAGCAATCTGCTACTTTATAGTTTTCAAAGCATTTTCATTTGCATTATCTCATTTGCTCCTCACTAAAACCTGCCATATATATTGGAAGAGAAATTTTATTGCTATTTTTATAGATGAAGAAAGGAAGAAAATGTGATGAAGTAGAAAGAACAACAGTCAACAATTATTTAATAAGTACCTACTATGTGACAAGCACAGTGCTAAGTACTAGCGTTTGATTTAGAGTTATAGATTGATTTTGATAGAGAATTTATGCAGTACTTACTTTGGGAGCTGGAGAGTACTGTGCTAAGCCTAGGGCTACAAAGACAAATAAACAAGTTAGTGCTTGCCTTCAAGGAGTTTATATTCTAATGAGAAGAAGGCAACCCTTATGGGAAGCTCTTAAGGGAGCTCAAGATAGGGTATGATATGAAGGTGACCAGAAAATGGTGTTTAAGTCCCAGAATCAGGTAATTCTGGAATAAGATTCCAAAGTTATGATTGCAGGGAGATGAGTGTGATGACTCTATGTGGGCCACAAGATAAAGAGATGAGTGTACTTCATAATGAAAATGATTACTTTGCTAACAATATTTAGGGAAGAAGATAGAGACAATTATAGTCTGGTGTTCTCTCTCTGAAGAGAAAAGCCAAATGGTTAGGGGATGTGTGTCTCACTGGGTATGGAATATTTAGTGAGAAAATTCCTTCTACTATTCTGAAACTTAAAGTCTTACAGTTGATCTGAGCACACTAAATAGTTGTCACTTTTCCAGAGTCACAGTCAATATGGGAATTAAGTTCAAAAGCTTCCTGATTTAGAGACCAGCTTTCCATCTATCATATCATGCTGCATTTTTGTCAATCACAAGTCCTCATCCCAAATTTCTTTGTCTCCCCCTCTTACCTCCCCACTCCTTCAAAGTGTTTCATCTGTCAATAATAGCAGGATTGAGTCTGAAACAGTTATCTGGATGCTATATCTGGATATCCACCAGATGGCTCTCTAAGCTTGAGTCAACATTTTAAACACACAACATAAATACTCTTAGCTGTCCCTGGCTTTCCCAATCTCTGTCCTTGATTTCTGTCTAAAGTTTAGTAATAAGAAGAATCCAACAATAGCCTATAACTTGGTTGGCTCTTTGTGCCTCCATTCCTATTATAATCTTTGACCTTTCTTCAATCTTACCCAAAGGAGTTATTCCATCAGTAATTAAATACAATTCCATTTAAAAAAAAGCATCATGGCATAGTACTCATTGCAAAGCTAGAAAGACCTAGATTCAAATTCTACCTTGACACAAATTGGTTATGTGACTGGGGAGAATCAAGTAAACTCCCAGTGCTCTAGGCAATTCCCCAAGACTATATATATAGTAGAGAAGTTATCAACCTTCATTTCCTCATCTGGCCACTCTCTACTATCATTGAAAACATAGATGCAGTACTTATTCCCCTATTCCTCCAAAAAAAAATCTAAAGAAAAAGGACAGTTTCAATCTTCAATAATGCTGGAAATAACCATAGTCAAAACCCTCTCAGCCCACTTCTGTAATATGCCTTATTACTCTCATAGGAAAACATAAGGTTGTCATGGATGAAGACCTTGGTAGAGAAGTACTTACAAGCATCCATCATATTAAATTCCTGGGGAATTGGGGAGAAGGAAATTATCCAACCATCTCAAATTGGACATGAAGTGAATATCTCTTGGGAAAAACCGCTGTTCAATGCTTTTACAGCCTTCCTCAGTTTCATTCTCTTTATCTTCCTCTAGAGTCCAAGTCAGGAAGAATATAGGCAGAAAGGATCTTCACTTCAAATTGGAACCTTAGATTGAGAGGAGTCCCCAGAAAACTAATAAGAAGAAAAGAAGAACTGGGAAAGGATAAAATTGTGACTTGACCTGTGATTTTGTGAGTATAGGGTACTCCCCCAATAATTGTTGTTCTATGTTTTTGAAGAGGTCCAAAATAGAAACACTATGTTGGAGTAAAGGTACACTGTTCTGCTGTGGCTAATCAGACCTATATAAGCTCAGAAGGCTCTAGCATAGGTCAGGCACAAATAGTCCAAGTGAACATTTGGAGTGGAGCTGCTGCAATTCTGCTTCACTCATAGAGCACAACACTTTGACATGGGTATGCCATGCTGGGTGGTTATACAATTAATTTCAAAGTTCTTCAGAAAGACCATAAAAATGTCCTTTTATCACTTCTTCTGACTATGAGCATTTGTCTTGTGTGAGTTCTCTGTAAAAGAATTTAGGAAACATATTTAAAATCCGATAAGGAAATGCCTACCAATACAAGTTGGCACTTTATCTGAAATTTAGAGTGTTATAAAATTAATTAGAGCATCAAAAAGTTAAGTGATTTGCCTGTAGTCAGTTATAGCAAAGGCAGAATCTGAACTAAAGTCTTCCTGGCACTAATAGACCTTTTATTTATTACTATGCCCTACCACCTATGTTTTGATAAATTCTGCTCTGATGGCCAAATTTCCCTCACTATTAATTATCCTTTAGATTATCTCTGTATTTCCATGTCCTCTTTCATTCTTAAAAATATTAAAATGACAGGAGTAAAACAACAGTTGAAGTAGAACATGTTTCAAGTCAAATCAACAAGCATTTATTAAGCATCTACGATGTTCCAGGCACTCTGTTAAGGTTTGGGATATAAAGAAAGGAAAAAAAAATCCTTGCCTTTAGGGAGGTCACAGTCTAATCGAAAAGATGGGAACAGAAGGAAGGTATTAATGTTCAGGGGTAGTCATGAAAGGATGATCATGAAAGGCTTCTTCTAAAACAAAGAAGCCTGAAAATTCAGGAAACAGAGAGGAAGGAGAGCATTCTGGGTCTGGGGGAAAGTCAGTGAAAATGCAGGGAGTATCTTGTGGAGAAACAAAAAAAGAGAGCAAGAGTCACTAAAGTCACTGCAGTACAGAATACCTTGGTGGAGGTAGAGAGGTAGAAATCAAATGAAAGCATACAGGAAAGGGAAGATGTCTTTTGTCTTCCTGGTATATATAACCAAGACATAAAAGAGAACTCCCTAAGACTTATCAAATGGGTGACACAACTTCTTACTCCTAGGGATTCATATGTTACTTCCAGAAAGGATCTGAAAAGTTTTGACAATAATTATGAAATCTTGGAAAAGAAACTACAAGGCCAAGGGCCTACCCAAGGCAAAAGGTGTAGGAGAGAAAAAAAAAATTAATTGGTAAGCAAGCTAGCTAAGAAGGTAGTATCTGAGTATTAGAGTCAAGTTTCTGGATAATTACTTAACAGTATTGAGTCAAAAGATTCCTGCACAGAGGAAAACATCAAAGAGTGATAAAAATATGTTTGCCAGCTTTTTAGGAAAAATAATCTAAAAGTTTTAAATTGTATATGTATGTTCATCCCCTAAGTTAGATGCTATAGAGAATAGCTATAAAGAAAGAATAATAACTGAAACATTCAGAAATTCACAAAAGACAAAGATCCAAGAAAGGAGCCAGAAGAAAGATCCACAGCTTTAAGAATTTCTACCCAAGTGCCCAAAGTTTAGAAAACAAACAATAATAACTAGAGATACTGATGAAATGAGAGAAATTTGACCTCAGAGGGATCACTGAGACTTTGTAGCATGAAACCTATGACTGGACTATGGCTAGGTGTAGCTTATTTACCATCATCAACAAGCATTTATTGTATGTGTTATATATATTTCTTATATAGTACAATGTGCCAGGCATTGGGCATAGTACTTCTAAAGAAATAAGATAGGTAAAAGGAATGTGAGAAAAATTTGTAGTTCAATCATTTTTAATCATGTCTTCTTGATCTCATTTGGGGTTTTTGTGGCAAACTTACTAGAATGGTTTGCCATGTTCTTTTCCAGCTCATTTATAGATGAGGAAACTGAAGCAAACAGCTTCATACACAGTAATAAGTGTGTCTGAGGCTAGATGAATCTTCCTGACTCTAGGCTTGGCATTCTATTCATGGTACTACCTAGCTGCCCCATGGAAAAGGTAAAATTTTATGTCAAAAAGGTATAGTCATAAGAAAAAATTTAGGAAACAAAGGGGGCAAGCATGGTAGATAATATCTGAGTGAAGATCAAAGAATGGAAAAATAAAATTAATTTTGATGTTGGAATATGGACAAAAAATGGAAATAGACATAAATTTGGAAATCAGTTCACAAGCCAGGTATGATGCTCTCTCTCTCTCTCTCTCTCTCTCTCTCTCTCTCTCTTTCTCTCTCTCTCTCTGTCTTTCTATTTATCTCTCTATCTCTCTATCTCTGTATCTCTGTCTCTACTTTTTTATCTCTGTCTCTTCATAACTTTTTGACCTAACTTTACTGACAATTTTATACCTCAAAAGAACAATTTATTCTGGATCTGATCAAGGAAGGTGCTAATAGGAAGGAACTAATTGCTGGGGTGTATATCATAGGAGGCCTAAGGAAAGTGACTACTGTATCTTAGAATTTGTAATAGATGAAATAGATTTTTGAAATAGATGAAATCTGGGCATAATCTGACAATCAGTCTAGGGTTTGGGAAAACAAATTTAATAGAATCATTAGAAAAGCTTGGTATGATAATTATAGACTAAAATACTTCAAGAAAAGTTAGCCCAACATGGATGGGAATGAAATTCTGAAGACACAAGGAGAAAAAAAAAGTATAATAAGAAGAAAATTTGGAATATGCCTGAAAAGATTGATTCGAATGCATAGGGAACTCATCAAATAATGTAGATTAAAAAAAGAAAGAAAGAAATCTAGAGAATAGAGAAACAAGACCAGTACTGGTAAAGATGAAGCAGATGACCATCTGTCAAAAATAATGTCAGAAATGCTGAAGAGCAGAATAAGCTGGAAAGAGAAACTAAAAACAATAAAAAAGTTTTTTTTTTCCCCCTGAACTTTCAAAGTCATATTGGGAAAAAATGGTAGAACAAAGAAAGGATAGGACTCACCTTTGCTTGTCATGGATAGCTTAATGATAACAGACAACAGAGAGAACTCAGTTACTTACTTTTTTTTTTTTTGCTGTGGCAATTAGGGTTAAGTGACTTGCCCAGGGTCACACAGCCAGGAAGTGTTAAATGTCTGAGGCCAGATTTGAACTCAGGTCCTCCTGACTTCAGGGCTGGTTCTCTATCCACTATATCAACTAGTTGCCCCAAGCTACTTGCTTTTTATTTTATTTTCTCTACAAAGGTAACTAAAGATATAGTAAAAGGGAATTTAGCTTCTATGGATGTATGTAAATCACTCAATGCTGAAAGAACTGGCACAAGTGACTGCTGATCCATTAGCCATAGTATTGGAAAAGTCATGGAAAACAGGAGAGGCACTCTGAGATTATTTAAGGGAAAATGTTGAATGTTCTAATTTTTCAAAAAGGGAAGATAAGAAAGTTTGTGAACAAAAGACCCAGCAGGCTTGACTTTGATTTTTGGGAAACTTCTAGAACTGATAATTAAAGAGATCACATCTGTAATGGAAAAGAGTGATTACAAAGAGTCAACAAGAAGACATCATGCTAGACTAACTTTATTTCCATGTTTGACAGAGTAACTAAACTAGTAGCTGAATGGAATCCTGTGGATATAGTTCTACAACAGATTTTAGCAAAGCTTTTCTTATAGCATATCATTTTATTCTCAAGGAGAATAGATATGTGCTGTCAAACTTCAATAAGGATTGGGAATTGACTTCACAAATGATGTATTAATATTATATGTGTTTTATTGTATTGTTATTATTTTGTTAAGTATTTCTCTATTGAATTTTAATCTGATATGGGTCACATTCAGAATAGTTGTGATGAGGTGTGAAAATTGAAGGTAAGAGATCCTCTATGGTTGATGTCACAAATTCTTGATGAAAGAATTCGAAAGAATTTGCAAACCTGAAGTTTGTGGCAAAAGGGAATTTATTTACACTAAGAAGACAACTTTCTTAGTGGACAAAGAATACTATTAGAATTTTTTTTTTTTTGCAAAGATGGGGTTACACTGAGAAGATTATATCTTCATTCTGTTAGAGCTTCTGCAAAGGTTTACACTGAGAAAGACCCAATGGGCTAAGTCTAGAAGGGCATTTAGCAAAAACTGGGATCAGAGTCATCTTTTATTAGCCTTCTGCAGTTTGAGGCAGAGGAGATTAAGGGCTAATTTTTTGATTCAATACAGGGCAGTGATTATGTCCCTGGCCAAGATCTCCAATAGTATGAGATAACTTATTATGAATAGGTGTGGTTCCTCTCAGAGACCAGGAGGGTTTGAGAGATGGGAGCACTCTTCCCCCAAAGATTCCTTTATGACCCTTCCCCCCCAAGATCAAAGGGAACACTATTTACATAAATTTCTCCCCTCAAGTAATCCCCCCAAATTCATTTGGGGCAAATGGAGAAGGTGTCATTTTCTGTAGCTGCTTCAAGCTGGCAAGTGTTGTAGAGTTGTTCCTATGTTCAATGGGAGTGCAGGCCAGGAGGGGAAGTGGGGGATCTGAAAAGGTGACACCATTTATATCAGTTGTAGGCTGCATGTAGCCATGTGCTTAGAGTAACTCACAATGTTAGACTGCATCCTTCATTGCAAGTAGTCCACTCAGAAACATCTGTGCTCTGTGAAATTGCTTCTCTTCTCACTGACTTATTGTTGATCCTTAGTATTCTCTAGTGAGGTGAATTCCCTTCTCCCTTCTATTTGAACATAGCCTTCACAGATTTTCAGTTGCACAGATTTTCAGTTGACCATTTCCTTTAAAGGGACATTAGTACTTAATGTCAATAACAATTTTCATTAAGTTAAATTGCGGTGTTCATTAAACTGGCTATCTTAGGTTTTAGAGACCAAATCAGCCAGTACTGTGCTATCCAATCAAAATGAAGCCCTTAGCAATAGTGTCCCTTCCCAAAACATCAAAGCAGCTGCAAATCTTCCATGCATTTCCTTCCCAAGCTACAGATGGTAGGAGAGAACAAGATCTTCAGCAAAACTTCACCTTTATCCAACTCTATGTAGCATAGAAAAGCAATGATAGTCCTTGGAACTCTTCGCTAATGGATTCCTTTCTTGCTCTGATAAATAAGGATTCTCTCAGCTAAAGCCTTCTATTAACTAATTGCTTCTAATTTCTAGCTTCTAAAGTAGATTTTTCCAGTTCGATCCCTACCCTATGTTATCAGTTCTTTTCTCTAGTGTCCTCTTCCTCTCCTGTTAATAATGCTTTTACTTTAATAACTTAAATGTGACACTTCTGACTTTAGAAGACTAATCTTTTACTTAAAAAAACCTGCTCATTTCCTCTTTTCAAATTTAGTCCTCTTAAAATCATACCAATTTATATTATTTCACTTAACTTTCTTTTTTTTTACTGTCTTCCTAGTCTTAACAGGTATAGCTAGGCCTTGAATAAAATGAATGATGAATCCTATAAAGTAGCCCCATATTTTTGAATTTGTATTATTTGAAGTTACAATAATTTATGGCAATTGTTTCATTTCAAGGGAAATATGCAGTGCAAATTCAAATAATGTTATTATTTCACATGATTCATTATTGCACTAGTTAGAACCTAGATGTAAATATAAATTAGTAGAGGTATATATCATGCTTTGCAGATTATTCATTTCTTTGGTGATCTTGAAATTATATTTATTTTCTAGTTTCTAACAAATAAAAGATCTTTTTCTATTTCTTTATAACATAAAATATTTTCTACATATATGAAGTATCACTCCACTTCATTGTAAAAGATTGAAGATCTCACATATATATACCTCAGAACATTTTCTCTCCCAAACTTTCCAAATCTTGTTTTTCATACCCACGTATAAGGAATGTATTTTAATACAAAGTTTTTTTCTACTTTTTTTGGTATTAAAATGTTCATCTTTCATGGTAGTGATATTTCTCACCATTTGAAAAGCAATACAAATTTCTGGGTTTCAAGAAAGGGACAATTTTCAGGGAAATTGATAGTTTCACTGTAGTCTATCTGTGGTCAGACCTCATTTGAAGTGTTGTGTTCAATTCTGGAAACCACAGTTTAAGAAAGACCTTGATAAGTTAGAAAGTTATCTAGAAAAGAGCAAACATGATGGTGAAGGACCTTGAGTCTCTGATATATGAGGACAAGTTGATAGAACAAGTCATTTTTAGTTTGGAGAAAAGAAAATTCTGTGGGAGATATAGGTATTTCCAAACGTCTAAAGGATTGTCACTCTCAGGAAGGGTTAGACTGTTTGACCCCAGAGATACATAGCCAGAAAACCTGACAGAACCAATTGGTGAAAATTTCTAGAAGCCAATTAAACTTAATAACAGGATAATTTTCCTAAATGAAATGAACTTCCTTGAGAAGTGATGAATATCTCTTCTGAGAGTTTCAATTCCAATCTTTCATTTCTGTTTCTTCCTGTTTACTTACTCATTTTCTATTGCCTGCAAGCATGCCCAGATCCCTCCACTCTTCAAAAAAATTCTTATTTTACCCACTGCATCTGATTTTTTTTTTTTTTTTTTGGCTAAACTCATTGAGAAGATCATTTAAAATAGGTAATTCTACTTTTCTTTTCACTCTTTTAAAAATTCTCTCACAGTCTGGCTTCTGACTTCATTTAATTGAAATTGCTCTTTCAAAAGTTACTGGTCTCTTACTTGCCAATCTTTTAATATTTTATCAGCCTCATCAATTTTGATCTCTTTAGAATTTGACACTATTCATCAACCTTTTCCCCTTGAGGGTGAAGGTGATCACTATAGGTTTTCATGATGCTGTCTTAGTTTTTTGTTGGATCTTTATCTAGGTCACTCCACATAACAGCAAAAATGGCATAGGGCTCTGCTTTTGACTCTTTTCTCTTTTTTGCTCTATATTATTTTGCTCATGATCTATCAATTACATTCTATGGATTTAATTTTCACTTTTATACTGATGATTCACAAATCTACTTATTCAGTCCTAACCTCTCTGCTGACCTTCATGCTTGCATCTCCAAAGGGCTAATTAATTAGACATTTAAAATGCATATTTAAAATTGAACTCATTATCTTTCTGCCTAAATGTTTTCTTTCCTCTGAAATTTCTCTATTATTTTTAAGATGCTTCATGCTATTGCTATTCTTCTAGGCTCCATTCATCACTCTCTTCCCAACTTCCTATATCCAATTTTTTTTTTTAAGTTTTGCCCTTGGTATATACACAATTGTCTAATTTATATTGTATATAAATGCTCTTGAACTGTTTATCATTGATATGTAGAATAACAATTCATATGTATTTGTTAATTTTAATAATAATAATAACATGCTGTTATATAGTACTTTACAGTTGAGGAAATACTTTCTTCAAAACATCCCAGAAGGGAGTTAGTGTGGGAATTACTTATCCCTGATTTTTAAGGATACAACATTGGAGTTTTTAGAAGTTGAATGAATTGCTAAATGTCACATAGCTAGTAATTTGTGGACCTAGATTGCTTTCTGCATAATACTGTGATATGTCAAGTAAAAAAAAAATGTTATGTCTTCCTTTCATCTTCTCCAGACTAAATGTTCCCACTTCTTTCAATCATTCCATAGATTGTATTTTTCCTATTTTATCTATGACTTTTATATTTATATAACTCCATTAGAATCATTCCTTGTTGAACATCCCAGTAACCTCATCTGGCAACATATGCAACATTTACACACTCATAATACTCCAACTCTCTGTCATAGGAAGGAAACATATTTCAATATTCTGTGCTTTTGAATTTTTTCAGATCATCCTGATCATCTTTATGTTTCCTAGCTTGCTAGTATCCCTCTAATAATATGATATCCAGAATTGATCACAGTGTCTTTGTGCTTTGAACAGGACTGAGAATTGCAGAATATTGTTCTGGACACTATTTCTATTAATGTAACCTAAGAATACATTACTTTTTCTTCTTTTTTTTTCTGTTAATGTTAACTAACATTCTGGTCTTCCCCTGCCCCATTTTCAACCCCAGTATGAACAACTTGTAAGTCATAAATATAAGAGCTTATATTTGTTCCTATTAAAATTTATCTTGTTAGTTTTTCTTTTTATTGTTTCAGACTGTTAAGATCAGTTAGATCCTCATATTTTCATTCATATATATGTATATAATATTTCATATGTTTAGCATATGTATATAACACTTTCTTCTTTGCTTCATTGCAGTTTAGATAAGCATGCCTTTTATAACTTCATCAAATTAATTAAAAATTGATGACCAAGCTTTATAGTATTTAATTAGAAATCCCTCACAGTATTAGCACAAACTTATTAACCAATAATCTATTATAAATCTAACTCTGCTATCATCCAGTCTACATGTCTCTGTCTTGCACATATAGAGATACTGATTCTGTCAATTCTGTTTCTGAAAATTGAAATATATTCTGTGATATCTCATAGTCTTCCAGACTAAAAACCTTTCATATAGAAGGAAATGAAATTGATTTCACAGGACTTGTTTTTAAAGCCTGGCTAGCTACTAATTATCACTATTTCCCTTTCTAAGTGATTACTATTGTCTTTTCTGGAATTTTTCTGGGAATTCCTAAAGTATGTGAAAACATTTCCCCCTATTTAAGCTTAATTGAATGTGTTTTTAAAAGTCCATATATCCTTGGGTTCCTGAAACTATCATGGAGGAATGGGTAAATTTCTAGGGAGTGTCAAATGTTGATACAAATTAAAACTTACAGAACAGTCAGTGGTTTAGGCTGCGTTTTATGCCTTCTCTCCTGGAAAGTTTTCTTTTTTTTTCCTTTAATTTTTTTTTTTTTCCATTTGGACTCTGCAACCAGCTGGGATTATCACATTGTGATTTTCTTGGATTGCCTCAGGGCTCAGAACTATGGAAACTGGAACGCAAGAGTGAATGTAATTTCCCATTTCTGGTATTATTGGTATACTGAGTAAGGTTTGATCTTCACCTCCCACTTTTTCTTTCTTTCTTTCTTTTTTTTTCTTGTGGCCAATGTGAAGACAAACTTCAGGTAATCCATATACGTGGCTGGCTGTTGTTTCTTGTATGGCATAATCTCAGTTGAATAGGTTATCAGCTCTTATGCCAACTATCCACTTCAAGACTCTATCCTGGCCATTTGTGCTATTCTTTAATGATTTTTTTACACTAAATATATCTAACATCTGTTATATTTTACACATTTGCTTCCTTCCTGTCTGTCTCACTCCCTTTAAGAATGACTTTCATGAGTAAGGCTATTCACAGAACCAGAGCTGAAAGGATACTTAAAGATTATCTAAATCAGACTATCTGTTTTGCCCATAAGAGGACCAAAAGCTAGGCAGGGAAAGGTCAAGCTCATACATTTAGTGGTGGCAGTGCCAGGACTTGTACCCACATCTGTTAATTCTCAGTCTAGTTTAATGCAGAAGTCAAAAATTAGCATTATGCTTTCCTATCTGTGTTAACTGCTTGTTCAAGAAACCATAACAGAGATCAATTAATCAACACTCTTTATTATACTCCTTCTACTAGGAATTAGGGATATAAAGGCAAATGTAAAACTGTCCTTGCCCTCAAGAAGTTTACATTCTAATAGATAGCAACATGCCTATCTCTCTGCATATCATAATTGTGTATATACACATATATGTATATATCATATATATAGATACATATTTTTCTCTCTATACAAAATTATTTATATTATTATCTATTACCTATTTATATTATTTACTAACTTTTCAGTAGTCTCTGACTCTTTATGACCTTTTGTGCTGTTCTTTAATGATTTTTTTGGCAATGATGTTTGAAATGGTTTACCATTTTCTCTTGCAGCTCATTTTATAAATTAGGAAACTGAGGCAACTGGGGATGTGACTGCCTAAGATCACAGAACTATTAAGTTTCTGAAGCTGGAATTGAACTCATGAAGAAAAGTTTTCCTGACTCTAGGCCCAGCACTGTACCTCCTAGCTGCCCCAATTTTTATATGTGTGTGTATATGTCTATATGTATGCTTGGATGTATATACGTGTGTGTGGATGTATTCCTGTTCATTTGTTCAGTTGTATTTGAAGCTTCATGATCCTTAGAGCACACAATCTATAGGGCTTTCCTGGCAAAAATACTAGAGTAGTTGTTTGTCATTTCCTTTTCCAGTGGAGAAGGAAATAATGGCTTTATTATTATATAAATATGATAATTCAATTATTGTATACATATCATTGTATTTCATTATATTTATTTTCATTTCATCATATAGTTCATTATATATAATAAAACACATAATGGATTCACCATATACAAAACAGATAAAAAATAATTTTTTTGGCTGGGAAAAGGGAATAGAGTCTTAAGTCTTAACATCAGAACTTATCAGGAAAGATCTATGCTGAAGATGGCAAATGAGATGAGTTTTGAAGGCAACTTTTAATTTCAAGAGATAGTAGCAAGGAGTAAGAATATTCTAACAATAGGGGAGAGCTAAAATAATATCATGGAAATTGGATTATCATGTGTGAAGAACAACAAGGATGTCACTTTGGAGAGTGAAAAAAAAAAGTTATGTGCAATAAAGCTGCAAGTATAGTTTGGGGCTAGCTTGTACAGTGTTTTGCCAGATAAGTATATATTTGATTCTAGAGAAAAGAGGAAGTCACTGGAGTTGAATAGAACAGTGATATAGTCAGATCTTTGCTTTAGGAGAATCACTTTTACAAATTTGTTGGAAATGGATTGGAATGGAGAGAGGTTTGAAACAATTAGGAAGCTATTGCATTTTCAAGGAAATCGGTAATGAGGGACCACACTGGAGTGGTAGGTATATTAAAAGAGAAAAGGGGACATATATGAAAACTACTGTGAAAGTAGAAATGTCAAGAATTTGCACTGCGTAGATGTTGCAGTGGGAGCAAGGAATCAAGAGTAATACTGAAATGGAAAACTTGAGTCACTTGAGAAAATTAGGACCTTCAAAAGAAATTTTTTTGGGGGGAGATTACAATGTTTTGGCAGGTTGAACTTGGGAGACTTGTGGAACATACAGTGGACAACTAATTGATGGACAACACAAGTATATAGAGTGCCACACCTGGAATTAGTAAGACTCATGTTTCTGAGTTCAAATGTGGCTTCAGGTACTTATTAGTTATATGACTCTGGGAAATTCATTTAACCCTGTTTGCCTCAGTTTCCTTATCTGTCAAATGAACTGAAGAAGGAAATGACAAACCATTCCAGTATCTTTACCTATAATACCTGAAATGAGGTCATAAAGTATGACAACTGCGTATTTTAAAATCAGCCCGAGTCAGGAATTCAGGTTAAGGAGAAATCCTTGATCTTTTTCTTTGCAGAGGTGAAGGGGGAATGGCGATATGAAATGAGAGCAGTTGCAACACGAATCCGGCCAGCAGTGCCTTTGCCTCTCTCACTTCACCCACCAAATCATCTCTACGTCATTTCCTATATAACACATCAAAACTTGCACAGAGACTGGGTGGGGCCGTTCTTTCTCCAAGCATATGTTAATAGAGTATTGTCCAACTGCTATTTAGACCTCAGTGCAACGAATCAAGAGCTTCAGTCCATTACAATAGAGTTGGACATGATTGACAATATAACATATAACATGCAGTTCAAATAGATAGTGATGTGAAAGTGCAATATTGTACATGTGTTTGAGTTATCTATATAGAAATTATAGTTCACTTTTAGAATTGCCTTTACTAAAAGAGATTAAACCAGGGGTTCTAGCCTGAGGCACAGGAATCTTCAAGGACATCCATGGATAGATTTCAGAGTCCTATAAAGTTGGATGGAAAAAAATCTAATCTACTAAATGTAGTATGTCCTTCAATTATTTAAAAATATTTTTCTTTGAAGAAGTCCACAGGTTCCAATTTCTATCACTGTGTGTAATTTTCTAGCACATAATTTCATGAGAATGACAAGAATTAAATGACTATGTCCAAATACTCTCAATCTTTCAAAGTGTAGCTCAGCTTCTATCTCTTCAAGGAAAACACTTGGATACTGCTATGAAGTGGTTTATGTTGATCTTATTTATAAATAATAATAATAATTATAATGATTATTAATATTTCTGTTGACTCCAGAATATTTTCACTGCCTTTCACCAATATGCCTCTACCTGCTGGATATTTTGGCTCTTATACATGTTTTTTTTATTTTTTATTTTTTGAGATCTGATTTTTCTTACTTCCTGCCTACTGTGCCATTATCTATGTGTATTGTGCTCTAATCCCTCATCTAGCTCCCCTTATATGTTGTGTTTCCCAATTACACTGTAATCTCCTTGAAGGCATGGATTATCTTGCTTCATTATATTTGTATCATCAGGATTTAGGCTACCAAGCACTTAATAATAAATATAACCTTAGAAGAATTAGTTTCTCATTTATAAAATGGGATTGAACTAGATGTTCTTTAAGAACCCTTCTGGCTACAAATGCTGACATGAAATAACATCTTTGTGGGTAGATCACTAATATGTCTTCAGAATAACTGTGATTTCAAACAAGAAAATTTGTAGGAAACTTCTGTTGATTTGGAATCTAAAGATAAGAAAACTTAACTAATTGGATTTATTTTAAAGCAAATTTTGCACTATACTTAATGAGAAGCAATAAAAAATAGCTGACATTTTTATAGCATTACATGCATTATCTCATTTGGTTATTAAAGCAATTAGATGAAAGTCTAGCATATTATTATGTGCACTTTACAGAGGAGGAAACTGAGATTGAGAGAAGTTAGAAACATAGATTTAGAGTTGGATTGACTTCAGAAGTCATGTAATTTTTTTTTTTTACATTATTTAACAGATGAGAAAATGGAACCCAGAGAGATTAATTAAATTAGCTTTATTTGCACAGCTACTTATTATCAGATATGGGATTTGAACTCTGGTGTCTTATGATCACACCATAGTTGTTTCTTCTTCTTCTTCTTCTTCTTCTTCTTCTTCTTCTTCTTCTTCTTCTTCTTCTTCTTCTTTTGAGGTGGGGCAAACATGGATGTAGGTTGAGAGAAGCTGAAACTATGATTTTATCTTTGTGAGAAGCTACTGGTATGAAAACCGTCCCCCAATGCAATTCATTATTAATTTATACTATTAAAAATTTGTCTGGGGCACAGAGAGGTTAAATGACTTACCCTAGAATCACAAGCCAATATGTATCAAAGTTAAAATTTGAATTCAAGTCTTTCTGACTACAGAGTGAGGCCAGGATCCTTTCCATGATTTCTCGTTTTTTTCATAAAAGGCAAAAAAAGTTTGTTATAAGAATGTATTTCAAAAATTCATGTTAAAGAATCTGTAATAATTGGGTTCAATTGTCTGCATCTTCTACTGTAAGCCCATTTAATGAATGGTCATTGATGTTCTGATTAATAAATATGACCTTGAAATTTTTTAATCAGATTAAGAAATACCAGGATAACATATTTTAAATATATTTTATTTTATTTTAATTATTTTAGAGTTGATAATCATGTAAATTAACCTGAGTATCTCATTAACCAGATTGTCATATTCTCTGATTATTATGGATAAATGAGAACTTTCTGTTTTTGTTGAAAAATTTTGTGGTTTTCATTTGAAATGTCTTACTTTCATTGTTTGATCTTTCTTTTGTAACCTAAATATTTTCCTTAAATTATTGCTTCCTTTAAAATTTCTTTTTATTTTTTCAACTATCTAGCATTTTTCTCCTTCTCCTCACTTCCCCCATCAACTGATAAAAAGAAGTAAAAAGGAAGAAATATATAATTTTTGTATCACGAGTATAGTCAATATATCAACTCTCCATGGTAACTACATCCAAAAAAGTGTTTCCCATTCTGCATATTAGTCCATCTGTCACGAAAGGGGCATTATTCTTCTTTATCAATTATCTGGAATAATGATTGATCCTAGAAACTAAACATATAAACTTTTTAAAAGAAGTACGACTTGTTATCATTGCCTTTACCATCAAAAAATCCATTCATGTAATATATCCTTTAGCTTTTTTATACATGTACTTCCTTCCTACCACCTCCGCCTCCCAATTCACAACTTTTAATCTCACCCCCTTTAAGAATTTTTTGACTCATGTCTGCATTAAGTAGTAGAGCATAAAACAAGAAGTATTCTAAGTGTCTGTTGAGTCCTGCATAGTAACTAAATATTGAGTTCTTGTGAATGAATCTTAAATCATTCGTTGTTTTACTAATATAGAATCAGCCATTTTTCATGCTTAATGTATGCTACTCAGTTTTCTGAATCAAAGAACATGGAATTTAGAAATAGGAACAGATATCCAAATTTTTTATCATATCCCTTCCTCCAATTGAAATAGTAAAGAGATGATAAATATTTTTTCTTTTTTTTATTATAGCTTTTTATTTACAAGATATATACATGGGTAATTTTTCAGCATTGACCCTTGCAAAACCTTCTGTTCCAATTTTTCCCCTCCTTCTCCCACCCCTCCCCCATATGGCCGGTAGACCAAAAATGTTAAATATGTTAAAGTATATGTTAAATAAAATATATGAATACATATCCATACAGTTATTTTGCTGCATAAGAAGAGCTGGACTTAGAAATAATGTAAAATTAACCTGAGAAGGAAACCAGAAATGCAAGTAGACAAAAATTGGAAATGCTATGTAGTGGTTCACACTCATTTCCCAGAGTTCTTTCACTGGATGTAGCTGGTTCTCTTCATTATTGAACAAATGGAACTGATTTGGTTCATCTCATTGTTGAAGAGAGCCATGTCCATCAGAATTGATCATCATAAAGTATTGTTGTTGAAATATATAATAATCTGCTGGTCCTGCTCATTTCACTCAGTATCAGTTTATGTAAGTCTCTCCAGGCCTTTCTGAAATCCTGCTGCTGGTCATTTCTTACAGGACAATAATATTCCATAACATTCATATACTACAATTTATTCAGCCATTCTCCAATTGATGGGCATCCACTCAATTTCCAGTTTCTAGCCTCTACAAAGAGGGCTGCCACAAACATTTTTGCACATACAGGTCCATTTTCCTTCTTTAAGAGATGATAAATATTTTAAAAAGCCCTACATATAACAGAAAAATAAAAATAAACTATAATTTGAAATGGACAAATCAAAATGGTAATGTTATTTAAAAATACAAAATAGCAACCAAATGAATAAACCACTAGAGTCAACGAAAATGGAACTAAATATCCTAGGGACTAGATATAATATCCTTACAGCATCTTTAAATAAATAAAAGATACATTCAAAAAAATGAAGTGAAATTTTGAAATACTAAGAAAATCGCTATACCAAATAGCATAAGAGATTGAAGAAAAAAATTAAAAATCAGGTAAAAATAAAGAAAACTTAAGGAATTCTTAAAATTTTCTTCACTGAGAGTTTTCAATATCAATGAAACCGCAAGTTTAGTGTGAAATGACCATAATCATCATCATGACTATCACCATCATCATGATACTTGTCTATTAATCCAAATGTGAACTAGATTCTACTCCCACTCTCAACACCATCAGACTTGTGCATCATTTAAATGTAGGCATATAAGCCCCTTCTGATTGACTTTGGCTTTTCTGACTGTCTTGTCCCTTATCTCCTAAATTAGAGGTAAAGTTATGATAGATAGAAGGTTAAATTTGAAGTTTTTTCTCCCTGATCTCTTTTCCTCTCCATTTATTAAAAATGTAGGTTGATTCATAAGTATCTACTTAAGTCAAGCTGTCTTTCCATTTTGCTCCATTTGGGGCAACTTTGCAGCTCATGTTTGGTCAACTAATTCACTACTTTAATTATCCAACCTGTCCAATTTTTATAATAAATATTCATGTAATTTTTGTTTTTTACTGTTTTTCTACTTTTTTTCTTTCAAAGAAATTTCATTGTAGGGTAAGACATTTTGGGGACAATCCATATGGTATTTACAGACTAGGATACGGTATGGAATTTATTTGCCCATTAGCTTTTTCCATCAAATTTATTATTTTAATTTATTTAAATAGACCCACTGTTTAAAACCACCAGGATCATGTAATTTAATCAATCAGCTGGAAAGAAGTATCATATCTCAACTCACTATATTAAGTCCTATCAACTCCAGAATGGTTATGAGGCATTATCTCTCATGATTTTTATTCATGGATGGAATCCTTAGTAATGAACTGCAGGATAATGAATGTCTTTTTAAAAATTAGAAACGAGATTAAGGGACAGATCTTTCTGCAGAAAATGTTTTCCATATGGCTCAAAGTTCCACTAGAATTGAAATTTTATGGATTCTGTGGTAAATGTAATTCTCCAAAGAAACATATGGTGAAATCCCTTTATGATGTTGATGTCAATGGACAAGACTAACACCCACATCATAGGCTAGCCCCTATATTATGCTACAACATTTATCAAGTGAGATGATGTATGTGAAATGCTTTTGTAAACCTGAAGGCACTTCATAAATAAAAACTCTATCATTGTAATGGCAGAAACAATTATTAGTTGCCTAGTGTGTATAGAGCATTGCTGTCAATCCTCCACTAAGGTGTTGATGTACTTGGTTATTTATACTTTTTACAAGGCATGCCTTTTATTTAGAGAGTGCAGAAGTGGGATAAAGAGAGATATTCAAAGAGCATCAGTGAACCATTTTGAAAATACCAAAGACAACAAAAAGTAGTACATAAGAAACCACAAATATAGTGATTGTTTTACTATCTTATAAAAATTTATATGTGAACTAAAATATGTAAAATTATACATGTTTCATATATACATATGCATAATTAAATATATACACACATGTACATGATAGCTAGCTAGATGTAATAATGAATAGAATGCCAGATTTGACGTCAGGAATACTTACCTTCATCAAATCAAAAGCAATCAAAAGCAATACAAAAGCTAATTAAAATAAGATTACTTAGCACTCCCTCCACTGACCTAGTTCATAGCCTCACCATTCCATCCTTAGTGAATGACCTTCATGGGTCATGTGGATCAAAAAAATCCAATGGCTGACTACTGACCTTTGGGACAAACCTCTATAGTCTTAGTTGTCTGGTCTTTAAATAATGGACAGTCATAGACCACCACTAAATCCTTTTTTCCAAGTTTCTCCAACTTGGGAGAATTTTTAAAAAATATTCTTTCTTATTGTGTACTTAATGATCAATAAATACAATTTTAATAATCAAAGTATAACACGAAGAAGATTGTGTAAAATCTATTGAAGTTCCATTTTCTTCAGTATGATTTTTTAAAAGAAATATATCAGTCAATAACATGCTTTTATTAGATGTCTACCATATACCAGATATGTGCCAAGCACTGGGCAAACCAAAAAAGGTGATAGTCCCTTGCCTATGAGAAGATCATAATCCAATGAGAAGAACAAAAAACAAGCAATTATGTACAAACAAGTTATGTGTATGATAAATAGGAATAATCAACTGAGGGAAAGGTCTAGAATTACAGGGTATTGGGAAAGGCTTCTTGTAACAGGTGGAATTTTAAGTAGAATTTGAAGAAAACTAGGGAAGCTAGAAGATAAAGATGAAGAGGAAGAATATGTGTGATTTTGTGGGATGTGTGTGTATGTGTGTACACTAACACCACACATGTGTGTATATATGTCCATGTGTATATTTTGTTATTCAGTTATTTTCAATCATATCTGACTATGACTCCATTTGGGGTTTTCTTGGCAAAGATACTGAACTGATTTTCTATGTCCTAGTTTATTTTACAGAGGAGGAAACTGAAGCAAACAGGGTTAAGTGACTTGCCCAGAGTCACACAGATAGCCAAGTGACTGAGGCCAGATTTGTATTCAGGAATATGAGTCTTCCTGACTCTAGGCCCAACATTCTATCCATTGTACCCGCTGCCCACCTCATACACTATGTATATGTGTTTTGTCGTTCAATTATTTTAGCTACGTCCAACTCTTGTGACCGCATTTGTGTTTTTCTTGACAAAGATATTGACAGGATTTTTCATTTCTTGTCCAGCTCATTTTACAGAGGAGAAAATGTAAGTAAACAGGATTAAGTGACTGGCCCAGTAGGAATATTGTTCAATGAAGAACTGTCACTCAGCACTTTTCAGCAATACGATTATCCAAGACTCTCAAAGACTCAGGATGAAGCTTGCTGTGCTCCTCCAGAGAAAGAACTGATATTGTCTGAATACAGACTGAAGTGTGCTATTTGTCAATTTCTTTTTTTTTTAATTCTTTTTTTGTTGTCATCTTGTAAAAAAATGACTAATACCCACTGTTTTACATGATTGCACATGTATAACCTATATCGGTTGTTTACTGTCTCAGGGAGGAATAGAATCAGATTTATGGCTGACAACATATCCTTGAGGCCATTTATTCAATCTCCTAATATTATAGATGAGAAAGTTGAGGTTTAATGTGGTAAAGTGATTTGTCAAGGTGGCAAAGTTAAGTGAAAGAGACAGGACTTAGAAAAAAAATTCAACCATATACTTAATTTTATTCAAGTGGAAAATAATGTTTGGTTTGAAAGACAAAACAAAACAAAAACAAAAACAGAGACTATAATTTTGGAAGTGATAACACAATAAATTTATTGTGGGACCTTGTTTTATCTGCTATTCCTATGTCTTTGACTAAAGAATAGTAAGGACATAATATGTCTCTTTTAATGAGCTTTGAAAGGGATATACTTGGAACAGGGAAGGAGTAAAAGGATATCTTTATAACCACCAGAACAGCTGAACTGATCCTAGGAATCAATGAAATTGTAGACACCAACAGCATTCTTACCACAACTTCAATAAAAAATCAAAAAATGATTAACCTCATAAATGATAAACTGAATGCCTATGAGATGACATTTCTTTTAATCTTTACTTTTTTCCCTAGGATATATGTGACTTTTTCATTAAATGAAAAGAGAAAGGACATTTTTTAATTGTCAAGTATTTCAGTCTGGCAATATCCATGAGAAGGAAGAAATCCCAAATTTGTGAAAATGGAAAACTGCTCTCTTTACCATTTTAAGAGTGAGGTCTCTTCAGGTCACGGAGAGATACTTCAGCATTCTGGCTGTCTGAATTATGTTACAAATGTATAAGTGGGTTTATAATGGAGACTAAATGTACAATCCAGATGCTTTTTACCAAAGAAACATAGTTTCTGAGAATAGGATAGACAAAAAAAGGTGAGATGGATAAATAATCAAAGCCTCTTGGACACAGCCTACGTGTTTTGACATTTTCTTATGAAGCTTGAAAAAATCAAAATTGTTTTTATGATTTGATACATAAGATAAATGGGAGAAATTAGGGCTACATTTAATTGGTTGGTATTTTTGTTGTGGAAAGAGCCAAAGTAACTTTGGGGCATGAGGTCTTATTGGCAGAGAGAGGTTAGGTTCATAGTATCAATAAGAGAGTGGTGAAAACCTAAGAAAGCCAAGAATAAATGATTGCATCATGTGCCCTTAGAATCTTGTAGAAAAATTGTTATAAGTCTTCACTTGTCTTTTGGATGGATGGGATGAAGGGGTGTGTAGATTTCCTAGGGTTCTGATTAGTTAACTACTTGAAAGCAATGAAGATATATCATCACTATTTCAATTACTTACGTTCAAAATGTTATTCTTATCTTGGACTTGCATCTCCCCTCTTCTCCTTCATTCAACTGAGACAATGAGGCTGCCTAGAACAAACACCTCAGTTTATAAATGAGAAAAATGAGAGACAGTGAGGTTAAACTAGGTGTCCAAGATCATATAATATGTATCAGGATTGGGATGTGAATTTGTGTTTAGAGCCTTGTGCTCTTTCCACTATACCTACAAAGATAAATTCTCTTAAGGCAACTGAATAGGAGAGGTTAGATTTGGTATAGAAGTCACAAAGATACAAGGTACAATGTGATAAGTGCATAAAATATATTATAACTATATAATACATAATGTAAGTAAATGTAGCATATACAGGTGTGTATATATATATATATATATATATATATACACATAAACACATGTACATGCATATACATGTACATGAGCACACACACACACACGCATGCATTAGCTAGGAGCTACAATGGAGAGAGTATTAGTCCTGGAGTCAGGAAGACTCGAGTTCAAATCTGTCCTGTCACTTACTAGATGTGTGATTTTGTGCAAGTCACTTAATTCTGTTTGCCTCAGTTTCCTCATCTGTCAAATAAGCTCTTCATAAAATGAAGAGGTTGGACTAAGTGACTTCTAAAGCCTCTTTTAACTCTGATTATATGATCCTATAATTCCTCTTACCCTCTTATGCATGCCCCTCTTTATCCCTTAAACCTTGCACTGCAAATAGCAGCAATAGCAATAACAACCCTGAATAAGAAACAAAGCTTTTAATGGTTAATCATTGTCCTTAAGATAAATAAATATCCTGAAGTCAGAAGTATCTGAGTTCAAATCTGGTCTCAGACATTTAACATTTCTTAGCTGTGTGACCCTGGGCAAGGCACTTAATCGCAATTGCCTCAGGGGGAAAAAAAAAGATAAATAAATGCAAAAATTATAAAACAAGAGGATTGGACTGCATGATTTATAAAATCACTTCCAGCTCCAGATTGATGATTTTTAACATTGGCTTTTCTGTCATGCTTGTCCCTATCTATTGC
Organism: Antechinus flavipes; assembly: GCF_016432865.1. Taxonomy (NCBI): domain Eukaryota; kingdom Metazoa; phylum Chordata; class Mammalia; order Dasyuromorphia; family Dasyuridae; genus Antechinus; species Antechinus flavipes. The sequence continues at coordinate 242,356,853 of NC_067401.1, forward strand.
TACAGACATCTCTAGTCAGTTCCTTCCACAAATGTGTTAGACTCATCATATTGAGAATCAGCAAATATAGCTCTAAGAATTGAAAGGGAGCTCAGAGCTCAACAGATGAGAAAAATCCCAAGAAATGAAATGCCTTTCACCAGATCACAAAAGTAATTAGTAACAGAGCTGGGTTTGAACAGAGATTTTTTCAACTCCAAATCTAGTGCTTTTCCATTATTCTGTATCAACCTACAATTTATCTCCTGTAATCTTCCTCTTTTGATACAAATTCTGCCATATAGAATCCCACAATACAAATTTAACTTGTCTTCCATAAGATGTCTTTTTAATTATTTGATGTATTTTTCCTTTTTCAGACTAAATAGCCCTAGTATGATTCCTCTTGCTAATTTGATCCAGTGGTAGGTTCCTTCTTCTTATCAAACCTTGCCACATCTGGTTATGCTCTAAGTTATAAAGGTCTTTTCCATTTAAAATGTGGTGACCAGATGTGATCTGACCTGAGTTTTATGCTCCATGAATCCTTTCTTATTTACATTATCCTTCAATTATTGTTTTATTTTTATTTATTTATTTATTTTGCTGCATCTCTTCTTCTGTGTTACTTCTTTGGTACTTAGTAATATGCAACTTTGTGTTGTTATTTATCTCTTTCAATTACTTTTCACTTTCATTATTTAGATATGTATATAGTTTTTGTGGATTCATTGTATGCTTTGATATTGCCAAAGCTGTCATATCAATAATTTTTTTTGAGAAAATTTTTTTTTTAGATTGTGTCATTTGTAAAGAGACATTTTAAATTCTTCTTTGAAGAATTTTCCCTTTCTTTCTCATGCCATATTGCATTTGCTAGTTTTTTACATAGGGAGTAGTAAAAATGAGTAGCTCTACTTTATACATGTTAGTGGGAATGATTCTAATATTTCCCTATTGCATAAATTTTAGCTTTGTAGTTACAAATTTAAAATGTACTTAAAATCATGCCCACGTGATTTCATTTTTCTTTTCTTTTCTTTTTAAATAATATTTATTTATTTAAAATAATATTTTAATTTTTTTATTTTAATTTTTAATTTTTATTTATTTATAATAAAATACATTCATTTTATTGCAGCCTTGAAGTGAGTCTAATGATATTCTTGAAGCTGTTTTTTCCCTTACTGATATATTTTACCATCTTGATTGTTTTATTTGTTGTATATTGGTTTGTAATTTATTTTCTGAATCTATTTTTTTGATTTTTGATTTATGCATCAAAACAATATTTTTTGCAAATAAAGAAATGGATAGCCTATTGCCATTTTCTAGTTTTGAAACAATCTATGTGTTATATAGGAATTAATTGTTTAGAAATTGTAGAATTTGCTTATGAAGTCAGCTGGCTTCTTAAAGAAACCAGCTCTTTAATGATTCATACATTTAGTTTCTCCTTCTAATGCTGGGCTGTTTATATTATCTACTTATTTTTCTACTTTTAGTATTTTCTACTTTTTCTAAATGATCATGAATTTCTTCTTATGTTTTCAAATTTATTAAAATATGACACAATTTTTTTTACTTTACTTTTTCCTCTCATTGTGAACTTCTATTTTTCTTTTATAATTCTGATAATATTTCATTTTTTCTTATCTTCAACTATATTAATTTCAACTATTATTTTGATTACTGAATAACAAGAACATAAGGTCAAATATTTTTAGATCTGGAATGGAGCAAAAGGGCTTTTTGTCCAACACTTTCATTTTTCCCATGAAGTTGTCCCAGACATATAAAATGACTTCTTTTTAAATTTTACAGTATTTTTGTTCCTCTTTCAAACTTTAAAAGTGCAGATCCCACTCATTCAATTTATTTTTGTATTTCTCATTGATATAGATGTCCATATTATAGATTTGTGCTGCATGTGAAATATATACTCCTGGGGAAGTTATGGCTTATGGTTCTTGAGTCAGGTGTCTGACACCATGATAATAAACCCCTATAAGAAGGGGGCCACAAAATGCCTACCTAAGGAGGGGCTAACTGGCTTACCTGAGAGAGATGGAACAAGTTAAAAGTTTTTGCTGATCAGTGATAAAATCAAGTGAGTCAGTAAGTGACCATTATACTTCCAACTTGGGAGAGATCAGGAGTCCCAATCTTGAAACAAGCACCAAATTAAAAACCAAAATTAATAAAAGCATATTTGCCTCAGCATGTAATTTGACTATATCCTATTCATTTTGTTCATGTAGCATCTAAATTGTCATTGACTTTGATATAATCCCATTTTTGTTTAAATTTTATTTTTAAACTTGGACACTGTTTAATGTATTTATTTTTTAGTATTCACATGACTTGGTACTTTTTGCTCAAATTGAAATTATTTATTTTTAAGTTTATTCAATCATTATCTGTCAATGTAATGCATCATAATTTATTTTTGATGTCCAATAATTTCAGCTGTGTTCAACTTTTTATGACTTCATTTGGGGTTTTCTTGGCAAAGATGCTAGAATGGTTTGATATTTCCTTCTCGAGCTCATGGAGGAAACTGAGGCAAACAGGACCACATAACTAGTAAGTGTTTGAGGCCAGTTTTGAACTCAAGAAGATGAATGTTCCTGACTTCAGAGGTGATACTCTATCACATAGCATCTAGCAAATAAGTCCCCATAATAATCTGTATTTTTCTATATTTACTGAAACATTTTTGTGTACACTATGTTTATATTGGATGATATGTACATTCTTTGCTTTTTCAATTGAATGAATCTTGATTATCTCTTCCAGTTAGAGAGAAAAACTTTCAAACAATAGGCCAAGGACTGAGACCCTAGTCCTGCACTAGTAAAGGTCACTGTTTTTTGTTTTATTCCCAGGGCTGCCCAGATCCTTTGCTGTGAACAAAGGCACATAAGGAAACATGCATGCCTAAACCTTGAGTTCCAAGTTTTTTCCTCCTCCTTCCCCAAGATAGTAAGCAATCTGATAGTTATATAATCATCTTAAACATATTTTCATATTTGTCATGTTGTGAAAGAAAAAATCAGAACTAAAAGGAAAAAAAAAACTAAGAGAAAGAAAAGGCAAGCAAAAAAAGTTGTAAACATTATTTTGATCCTCATTCAGTCTCCATAGTTTTTCTCTCTGGTTGCAGATGCCATTTTTCCATCCTAATACTATTGAAATTGTCTTGAATCAAGCATTGCTGAAAAGAGCTAACTCTACTGTAGCTGACAGTAGATGTAGTAGACATTTTGTCTAACAACACTCCTAAGTGTGGCTAGAAGCAGATTAAAAAAAGATTTGGAAAAATATTTAACAAAACAAAGAAAAATGCAACAGAACACAGTAACATTAATTTGTGGTTTTCTAAGTCAATATACTGTCCACAGGATATCTTTGCTTACTGTTTATTTTCTATATGAATTTAATATCTAACACATGCCTTTTCCCCTTCTCTTATAAATCTTTCTATTTCCATTCCTTCTCCTACCAGACTGGGCTTCATGTTGTTACAGATAAATCTATTCATATTTTTCTTTCTGCTCAAAATTATTTTCAATCATTTTTATTGCTGACTAAATAAAGGTGAATTCTTTTGGTTAGCATTCAAAATTCTCCACAAATTGCAATTAATTTACTTTTTTAACTGTTCATATTACTTACTTCCAAGCATTCTGTGTTCCTTTTGAACTGAACACTGCCCTCAAACATACTATATGTTTGTGCATTTATCCTTATTTCCCCCTATTCCTGGAAAGATCTCCCTTTTCCTTTTGATTTGTTGAATTTCTACTTGTTCCTTAAAATCAGCCTTAAATGTCACAACCCTTTATAATGGTTTTCCTGATATCTTTATCCACTAACAAACTTCACCAATTACATCTCATTTGAAAATTTCAAATATTGAAAAAAAGAAAATGAAGATGATGACATTGCAAACCTGGGTCTCACCTGGAATATTCCAGCCTTAGCAAGAATCATTTTAAGACCCAGGAAACAGGAAGAAGGGCTCAGTTTGGTTCAAATTCATATAAAACTGGGAGGAAGGAAGCATTGAATGTGAAAATTGCAGTCAGGCTACAGAAGAGCTCCAGGTTTACCTCACTCTGTATTATCTGGAGACCTATAACTGGCTCTTGGCCAAGAACCATTTACCATCTGGATCTGGTCTACTCTACCAAAAGCTCGTACTCTGAGGCTATTGTCTCACTTCAACCAGTTTGTGGATGTCATCGAGAAGAAACTGACCATTCTGAGAAAAGATAGGAGAAAGAAAGATGTCTTCAATTGAAGAGGAGAAAGAGATTTGGGAGCTGCTCCCAACTCCTAGTAATTATTGAGCAACTGCCTAATGCAGTGGTAATATTGCATATTTTAATATTTCTGTTTGTGTGTTATTCTCCTGCTAGACAATAAGCTCCATCTCTTTCAATCCCTAGTATAATATTCTGTACATAGAAAATACCTAGTAAATGTGGCATCAAGTTAAGAATGAATGAGTTAATGAATAAATTGATTTGTAGAGTATTCATTTCATAGCCCCTATAACTGGTTATGAGAACCTAAAATTGAAAAATTTCAGCTGAAAGTTAATAATATTCTGTCTCTACAGTTAGATTGTAAATGCCTAATAAGTAGAGACTGGCTCATATCCTTCTGTATTCTCAACCCAACATAACATATTTATTAATTGGCACTTAATAATGATTGATGAATATCATTGTAGCAAAATTAAACAATTTTACATTCATTAGTAAGCCATTATTCTAATTTTAAAGTTAGGAAAAGGAGTACAGATCTGGGTAAAAATCAGCTAAGAAGATTAATAGATTCATAAAACATAATGACTAAACACCAAAGAAATTGGACCAATCTGGGAGTGTGTTCTCTGGATTTATTCTGATTGATATATTCTGATTGGTATATAGGTGCATGGGATTTTCTTAACTTTGGATATGTGCATTTGTAAAGCACACCTGGCTGAATTTCTTATTCTTGGAAATAAAGAAATGTATCCCCAGGGCTGTATTGAGGGAGGCAACAGGACTTTAATGATTAGTTTGCAGTCTTGGCAGAGCTATTCAGTCACAGATGGACCTCACAAGTACTAAGATGAATTCTTGAATCAAGATGCTAGGTTGGGCCTTGGGACTATTGAATGTCTCTACATGTTCTCAATTCATCCATTGTTTTGCTATCAATAAATCACAGATAGGTAAATTCCCTTTGAGTTTGAGCTGTATTTATTTTTCTTGAATCTGAAATGAGTTGCTGCAAATTGTTTAACATATATTTAAAGTACTTTATGGTTTAAAATTTTTTTTTAATTCTTAGGTTGAAATTTACCAAAATTATATTTCTAATATTAAACAGAACACTACATTTAGATGGGTAAAGTTAAATTACTACATAGCCATTTACATACATACCTTGTGAATATATATATTTATTTGCTTACTTTTTTTAGATAATAATTCAATATTTCTCAACTTCCAATCTTTTTTTTGTATCATCCTTATGTTTGGAATGCATGTGAGTCAATGTTGCTTCCATTTGAAATCTTATAAGGCCTACTTGAAATGCTATATCCTTATTGTAGCTTTCTTAGAACTCTCCCTACTTTGAACTCTCCTAACATCTTATTAATTTCATGCACTTTTGCAGTTTATATTATGTTAATTTGTACAAATGTTCTATTCTCTCCTCCCTAGCTCCCACTTGACTTCAAACTTCTTCAGGACAATGGACCATGCCATAAACTACAACTTCATCATCTTTATAACTTCATCAGTGCTTTACATATAGCAAGTACTCAATTCATGATTTTTGTTTAATTGAATTGAATTTTTAAATGATAAGGATATGGTTTTATATTGCTTCAGCATGAAAGAATGCTTTGAATACTTTTGAAAAAAGATTTGGTGGTTACAAAAAATGCTTTATGGAAGTCATTCAGACTGTCTTAAGTTTATACAAACTAAATCCCTCTCCTCTGCAGCATAAATATTTTTGCAGGATAGAAAGAATATTCTGTGCTGAGATGTTCTCTTCTTTTCTTCCTATATTATGTTGGACTCAGAAAATCATGTTCACAAGCCAATCAAAGCATGCTTTGTGATCCTGATTAATGATGATTTTTTTTGAATGATCTAAGCATAAATTCTTCAAATTAATTAATGCTACTAGAAACTCAGCAGACTAACAATTACTGTATAATTAAAGTGATGTTATAAGACTTTAAGATATATTTTAGAAAATGTAAATAACCCAGTTAACAATATTAAAAAAAACCAGTTGACATGTTTTATAGACACATAACATTAACATGCAGGATGTTTCAGAGTGGGAAGATTGACGACAAAGTAATGGATAGATTGCCTTACATGCATTATTACTTTATAATTTTATCATATGTACATATATGCATACAGTGTTATTGATACCTTAAGACCAAGGACAGTTCAGATTAGCAGTAGGAAGAGAATGAATGAATTAGTTACTCATGCTTAATTATATATTTAAGCCCAAGAGATGAATAGAACTGAACTTTATTACCTCAAACAAAAAAGTCTGGACATCAGCCTAGTGTGACTAAAAAGGCACAAAATACTTAGGAGCTTAAAGAAGACAGTAGAGAATTAGAAGGAAACTTGGAAATTATTCAATTCAATATTGATGTTTAAATCCCTTATCATACCAATTAAGAAAGTGAGAACCACAGAGGTCACTAAGGTCACACAAATATCTGGCAAATGTAACTAGACTTCAAGTCTCTAGATTCTTTTACTATACTCTTTCTACTATAGAGCACTGTCTAAGTTGCACCAAAGGCTTCTAGGATATATGCATATCAAACCCTCCTCTATGTAATTGTTTAAGAATAAAAGATTCTTTTTCACTATTGTTAGGGATCAAATTTATGTTTATATTAAAATATGTGTCTGAATTTCACAGATTTTTTTTTTTACTTTAATATTCAAGGAACTCAAGTCATTGTTGACTTCAACTTTCACATGCTGCTTCTATTAGATCTGTGTTAGCAATAGAGTTTCAATCCAACATTCATTTTTTTAAATGATCAGTTGTGGTCAAGGTACTGTGTGAGGAACAAGGAATACAGTGGCAAATTTCAAAACAGTCCCTGGCCTCAAGAAATTTATATGCTTTAATAAGATACAACACATAAAAAGATTATATTTTAATAGCAGAACCAGAGAATCATAGATTTAGAGCTAGAAAAAATCCATCTCATCCAATCCTCTTATTTTAAAGATGAAGAACTGAGTACCTAAAAATATCTGAGAGAGAATACCTGAGAGAGAATAAACCTGAAACGTTAAATAGCTCATCCAGGAACACAGAGGTCATACTAAAACTTGGACCCAAACCTCCAACTCCAAAAATAGTTACTTGCTCACAATTACCACAAGAGAATTAATAAAGAAAGTATTTCTATAGGATATAGAACCTTAAATGTAAAGTGTTACAAAAACATTATTTTTATAAATATGAACTTTTATTATTATTACAAATGTTTAATTATCTGAGAAGTTTGGAACTGTGAAGATAAAACTAAACTCTACTATTAACAACTAATCTGACTTGGGGCAAACCTAAACCTCTCTATACCTCATTTTCCTTATCTTCAAAATGAAGTGGTTGAACTAGGAGACCTCTAAAGGTCATTAGCAGGTATAACTCAATAACTCTTTCATCATTTTTAGTAAAGTTTTCCTTCTTATGTTTTTATTGTAGTAACCAGAATTCTTACTCATCTGTGGTTTCCATAGATTCCCAGAACCTTATGGTCAGAATTCTTTCCAAACCATAGCTCATTACTCCCCACTGATATGTTTACTTTGATTAGTCAACTAAAGGATATTCCTAGTGTAAATAAAATATATTTGCATAATACTGAAGGTAGCAACTAAATAATTTTTCCCCTTGCTACCATAAGCCCAGAGTTCACTCTTTTACAAATACATAATCACTCAGTGGGAAGAGAAGAGTCACATGGGAGGAATGTAAAGAGAAAATTCATGCCTCTAATACTGTAGATCTATTAATATTTTCTGATAATATTGTAGTGTTGCCCTCTAATGGTCCTGTTTCCTACTTGGATTGTCAATACTAGGTTCTTCTGCTGATGTTTGCTGGGCATCTTGTCTTTGGGCTCTGTGCTGTATATATTCATAGCCCATTTGATATTTAGCTGCCCAGATATTTTTAGAGTTACATAATAATCTGTTAAACATCCTTTGGGGAGAAAACTTCTCTTTTGAAGGGGAAGATTGCAACTCTGTCACCTACCTCTATTACCCATGGGGTATTCTATCAGAGATGTTGTATTTAGTTAGCTATTTCTCAACTATTATACAACTGTTATAGTATACCATAAAACCCCAGCTTTAGCCTTCAACTGATGTACTATTTTAAAGACTACCTCTTTCCCTAACACCATTCCTGAGATGCAGTGATTAGGAAGCCTCTCTCTTGCAGAGGGTGCTTCTTGTCTTTTAACAAACTACTGTGAATCTTTTATCTTTACCAGAGATAGTAGATTCCCTATCTAAGATGGTATCTTCTCTTAAAATAATTTACTCCTCCACTGTCTTTTCTGACTTTCTCTTTTTTACTCTCAAGTGGCTTATGGTCCAAAACCCATTTTAGTTCTTAGTTTTTGTTATGCCTCCTAGATGAGTCAAATATCTTCAGTTTCTACTTCATCAACAACAAAAATTAAATAAACAATCTGAATAGAATTGAAAAAGAAAGAATAAAGTGATTACCTTCACCTTAAAAAAAACTGAATTCTCCTATTCTACTGAAATCAAGGAATTGATGTAATTGGAGAATAAGGCAGCATTATATGGGTTAGAGTAGCATGGACTTTGAATCAGGAAGTACTGGGTTCAAATATTGCTTCAGGCATTTACTATGTATGTGACCTCCAGTCAGTTATTTCATTTCTTTAGGGCTCAATTTCATCATTTGTTAAATTTGAACTTGGACTAAAGGACCTCTAAGCTTCCTTCCAGCTTTGTTCTTATAACTCTCTGTTCCCCTTTCATGTCCTTACCTCCTCTCCTCAAGCAGCAAAGAAGAATCTCATGTATTTAACAATAATATAGACTTCAAAGGCAAAAGATTTATCCTTTAGCTTGCCATAATCTTTGGAAGAAGTCGTTTATTTTGCAAGCTGGAAGAATTAGTTTTTCCATTTCCTTTGGTCTCATAGGAATCTTACACAGTGAGATTATCTATATTTACTTTTTAGGGTGCAGTTAAGCTAAGTTGCCTCTGATGACTTTCTTTGACTAAAGAATCATAGTATCATAGATTTAGAGCTAGAGGAAACATTAGAAACGATCTAACTAAATCCTTCATTTTAGAGATGAGGAACACATGCCCACAATGGTTGAATAATTTGCCCAAAGTCAGGATTTAACCACATCTTCTAACTTCAAATTCAGCATTCTCGCTATTGTCTTATACTATCATTAAGGGTTTTCATAGCTAATTATGTCAGCAGAACCTTGCAGATATTTTGACTATTTCTCATACAATTTTCAAAATTAAATTGTTTCCTCTTCATCTAATATTACAGAATTACAAAATTGTGGCATTTTAGATTTAGAAGGTAATCTCTTTGGCCATCTAGTTCAACTCAGAAAAAGAATTCCTATTGTGGCAAACTCAGGAAATAATAAGGCAATCTCAGAGACCCAGTATAAAAATTTATAAATTTTGTGTCCATTTTAATAGATAAAAATATACGTAGTTCTATAACTAGGGTAGGGTGATTGGGACATTGAACAAGGTTGTCAGTGTCTAGGGTCAGACACATCCTTCTTGTGACCAACAATCCTGTGCTTGATGGTCTTCTGTCACATAAGATATTTCAATTTTTCCATCTACTAATTTTATCCTCAGGGTTTCAGTGTTGTGGTTTTGTCCTAAGAACTATTTTCATCTTGAATCTTCAAAAACACATGGGCAAGATTCTCAGAGGTACAGGCTAACTCCTCTTCTAGAAAAACTGCATGTGAGTTGAAATGTTCTTTGTGATGTTATTGGTCCTTTCTTTCCATAACTTTCCCTTTGACTGCTACCATTTCCACAAAATACTTTCTTCACTGGGATGGCACAATTCTCCCACTCTCAACTCTGGCCTTCCTATTGTTTTTGCCAAAGATAAATTATGGCTATGAATAGAAGTAGGAGTAGATAAAGAAGGATAGCAAAGAGTACTAGTAATCTTTTCCAGGTTCGAGGCATTAATAGTTTGAAGAAAACATGTTAATTATATGAGACACTTTACCAGGAAATGGATAACCTGGATTCAAAGGGAAAATATTGATTCCAATGTGTCATAAACAGATGTAGAAATTGAAACAGGCATAAACTGCCTCCCACTGAGTTTATAATACATAGTACTTATTTTGAAAAGAAAAAAATACAGTTTTTTTCTTATTTTATTTTTAAAGATTGATTTAGCCTTAAGGGTTGGCTTTTGGTCATGGAATGGCTGTCCATATGGCACACCACCCAGCTGAAGAAAGCTGCATTTCCAGATGCTCCTCTCGTGCACCCAAATGTAACAGAAGGGAGTGAATTTTTATTGCCAGATCCCACAGCTCCCCAGCATTCCAGCAATGCCTCCACCCACTTGGGGGGGGGTAGTACATAGGAATGTCTTCTTTGTCTCTCTCTCTCCATCTCTGTCTCTGTCTTTCTCTTTGTTTCTCTCTCTCTCTTTCTCGGTCTCTATTTCTCTGTCTCTATATCTGTCTGTCTCTGTCTCTGTCTCTGTCTCTGTCTCTGTCTCTCTCTCTCTCTCTCCTCTATTCCCAGACCTCTGGCATTTGAGATGGAGAAGAGGTGAATTCTCTAGTTTTTAATTTTTTCATATAGAGTTCTTGTTATCCCTCTTGCTTTGTCTTCTGTGGCATTTCTTCTGCTTGAAGGTGAAAGCATGCTAAAGAGAACTTCAAGTATTTGATAATTAGCAAATTAAGAAGGATATATAACGACTTCATTTAGCTTGCAGATTGTTGTTATTGTTGCAGATGCCTGTGTACAGTATATAATTGAAAGTGAAGCTGAATAATGAATGCCCAAGAGCAAATTCTAACTTTAGTGAATACATATTCAAAGTTAGGGGTCAAGATTTGAAGAATGATTTTATTGGTATAGAAACTATTGAGAAAACTCTACCAAATTCAGATCATTCCCTTCTCTGCAATACTGAGATTAATTAACTTGTTTACATATAGTCAGTGTATATCACAAGGGGACTAGAATCCATGTCTTCTTAACTTATAGGACTGGTCTCTACTATGCAATGCTGCCTCTCTTGATCTGTTTGTGAAAGTGAAGGCAAAGAAGAGAAAAAAGGATGAAATCATAAGGGAAGAAAATCTCTTGCTGAGTCTTGGTGCTTTTCTATTTTGCAGTCTTGGAGTGAGGAGCTTAATTTTGAGTGGATTATATGTTTTATATGCCATGTTTTATGCTTACAACAAATCACACTGATTAATTAATGTTCTTTATCTGCCATATATGTAATGATGATATATATATGTATATATAAATTATGTAGTTAGGTTCCTTCCTGATTTATAAGGACATACCTAAGAATCAGAAACTTCTTTCCATTTCCTAGTTGTAAGTTGAAACTAGAACTATTATTCATGGAACAGGAGCTTTGTGAACAAAAAAAGGCATTAAAAAAGTTATCATTTTGGTCTGATAGTATTAATTATTGTCACTATTAAATTTTCTCACAAGAGAAGTCCCCATTCCAATGAAATTACAGGTTTAGGCCCTAATGTTATTTAGGAATGCTAAAACATCTAGAATTATTTATGATCAATACTTTAAAGAAACTTTAAAGAAAACTTTATCTGATAAGGAGAAAAGGATGCCTATTTTAATAAAAGTTTCTATATAAAGTATTGTCCTATGTGGTGGTTCTGACTTTGTGCATGAAAAATTCATAGTTTCCTTAGGATTTCATCCAGTTGAAATATCTGTAAGGTTCCAGAATACACAAGATATAGAAGATTATAAACATGGAATATGTGTCAAACACATTTGTTGGAAGGAAGATGAATCTTCTGTAGAAATTGGAAGGAAAAAAAAACCTTTAGATTTTTGAGACAGGATTTTGTTCAAGAAAGCACATTTCCTGCAAGTAAGGTAGTGTCTAAAGAAGAAAAAACGAACAGATAATCCATTCTGTTAATGTATATTTTATATAGTGCATGAGTCCACATTGGCAATTGGGAATTTCTCATTTATTTCTTTATTTTTTGTAGATAATTGAATATAATTTTGTCATTCTATAATAACATAAAGTGTTTCAATGGTACTACAAAATTGTACTTGGTCTATGCTGAGTGTTGCAGAGACGTGCACTGATAAGTCGGCTACTGCATTTGGGAGCAATGGGTTTAAAACATGTTATAGAAGAAAACAAACTGAAACAAATGAGTGTCAAAGCAGAATTTAAAAGTGTCTCCTAACAGAGGAGATACATAATGAACTACAAGAAAATAAATACTGGTTTCCTAAAGGGAGCATTTCTTTCTGATGGCTACTGGCCAAATCACATAATCTTCCTGTTCCAAATAGAAACCCTGCCGCTGATTGTAACTACCAAAGGGAGAGAAGAGGAGTGCTGTTTTAAGAAATGGAGGAGCAATTGACTTGAGGGTATTGAAAAGTATTGACAAGGCTATTATTTGCAGCAGAACATGGAGTTGGCTTGGAATATGGTGGTATGAAAATTATTTAACATAGGTAAACTCTGTGATGTGTTGTGCTGCACTATGGGGGATGTGATAGATGAATGAGAAAGTATTTATGGGGAACTCATCTGATGCATTTTGGGAGACTGAGAGACCTCAATTGAATTCTAAGAATGATTAGAGTTATATACACTCAGTCTAGTAGTTGAGGTAAGGGGTAGCATAAGGTAATGAAAGCTGGGAAATCTATTAACTCAAAATGGCAGCTGTTTTGGCTTAAGATGAAATGACCTCTCTCAAGTATTAAGCTTACCACTTCATACAATATTGCTCAATTACTGTGATCCTTAGCTATTCATGGAGTACCAAGAGTATAATGGAGCTACTTTAGGGTTTTGGGTTGGGACAGGATAGAATCAATAAAGCCACTGCCAATTGCCTGGGTTCACATTAGCTTTCATCCCTAGGAACCCTAGAAGATTACATTGACACTGGGATATTTTCTTATCCCCAGCTTTGAGATTCTGAGCTACTCTAGGAGGATTCCAAGATGGTATGATCCAGACCTTTTAGATCTATTTAGAGGCTACTGAAAATTTTGAGGGTACAGGGGACTGATGTAAGTCTTTTTTTTTTTTTCTGATAGAGCCTTTATGTCCATTATGGAGAATTCTTCTCCAAAAATAAGAACTAACCTCAATCAATCAACAAATATTTATTAATTACTCTCTATATGCCTATCAATATTTTAGGATGATCTGAGAACATATAAAATGAAGCAATTTTTATTCCCAAGAAGCAAGATTAGATAATACAATTCTGATTAGTAAACTCTGGACTTCCTAGGACTATAGTTTCATTATTACTTATTTCTTTTATGTTGCTTCTCACTTAATATAGAATATAGAGCCAAGAATCTATAACTTTAGATAAACAATGACATCCATGAATTTTCCTATTAACCACCCATTCCTGGTAGTATTATGATTGTATTGTTCCTCTCAGCTTCCATTCATCTTGTTCACTCATTCTCACCACAAACTCTGCTCATCACCATAATCAAGCTGCTAACAATACTCCCAGGTACTATTATCTGAAACTACAAGAAATTATAATGTGCCCATAGTCATACAGGTAGAGAAGATCCAGATTAGAATCTGGGTTACCTTGATTCCACATCTGGTGCTCTTAGTCACCTCATTTAGCTCACTTTGTAGCAAATATAAACACATTTCTAGTTGCATCTAAAATAGGTGATTTTTCTTTTAAAAAAATTTTCCCCCAATTACAGGTAAAAATAATTTTTAATGTTTAGTTTTTTTTAATGTTTTGAATTATACATTTTATTATTTCTTCTCCAAACTCTTCCCATAGATGATAAGCAATCTGATAATAAGTTTAAAATATTCAATCACATAAAATATATTGCCAAATTTTATACAACTGGAATTGGCAGAAATCTCAACAAGTCTGGATACAATAATATTATAATTATGGCATTAATCTAAGGTCAAAGTGACTTGTTAGAGGAATGAAAGACAAAATAACAAGCTTCAAATATCTATCTCTTACTTCCATCCTTTTTCAGTGTTCAACTTAAATATGGTATCCTCTTAGAAGCAGTTCTTGATTTTTCTGGTTATTAATGTTCTCTGTCTCCTCAAATTATCTATATTTTGTAATTTGCTTCTATGATGTAGAATAGTGGAATGGAAGTTTCTTGAAGGCAAGAACTATTTTTCCTTTTTGCTTTTAACCTATCTCTATTTCCTCATGGCAGCATATTGTTACTGTATCCTGAAGGAGCTGTGGAATTCCTATTTTGTGAAGTTCTAATGACCTCCTTCTATAGAGCTATATATTTAGCTGGCTATGAATCCAACCAGTACTTTCATTCTTTCCATTTTCCAACCTGATGCCTCATGTGCCTCTCCTCCCCTGCTCACTCCTTCCACCTCTTGTTCTGAAAACTAGTTAAATCAATACTATTACTGCTTCTGGAATAGTCAATTAACTTCTTTATTGTTCCCTTGTGATTTATTTGATAAAAACTCTCTTTTCAGACCACCACTTCATTATGTGTTTACCTTCCTATTGAAATGTAGGCTCCATGAGCAATTTGGAACTATGCTCAAAAAGTTATCAAACTGTACATACTCTTTGATCCATTAGTGTTATTACAGGGCTTATATCCCAAAGAGATCTTAAAGAAGGGAAAGGGACATGTGTGTGCAAAAATGTTTGTGGCAGCCCTTTTTGTAGTGTCTAAAAACTGGAAATTGAATGGATGACCATTAACTGGAAAATGGTTAAATAAGTTGTGGTATATGAAAGTTATGGGATATTATTGTTCTATAAGAAATGACCAGCAGGATCATTGCAGAAAGGCGTGGAGAGACTTACATGAACTGATACTGAGTGAAATAAGCAGGACCAGGAGATCATTATATACTTCAACAACAATACTATATGATGATCAATTCTGATGGACTTGGCTCTCTTCAACAATGAGATGAACCAAATCAGTTCCATTTGTTCAATAATGAAGAGAACCAGCAACACCCAGTGAAAGAACTATGGGAAATGAATATGAACATAGCATTTCCAAACCCTCTGTTTTTGTCTGCTTGCATTTTTGATTTCCTGCTCAGGTTATTTTTTACCTTATTTCTAAGTCCAATTTTTCTTATGCAGCAAAATAACTGTATGGATATGTATACATATATTGTATTTAACATATACTTTAACATGTATTGGTCTACCTGCCATCTATGGGAGAGAGAGAGGGGAAGGAGAGGAAAAGTTGGAACAGAAGGTTTTGCAAGGGTCAATGTTGAAAAATTACCCATGCACATGTCTTGTAAAGGTTGACTTTTGCTTTTTTAAAAAAATATTATTTTCTCAGAACTAAGCATTGTGCCAGACACATACATTCATTCTATCTCCTGTTCCTATGAACAGAGTTCATTGCACATATTAGGCACTTAAATGTTTGATTTGGCACAACTGAACACTTTCTTGGGGGAGGGGAGAAGCTGTTTCAATTTACTTGAAATATTATTAATCTTTTTATTTTTTTAGCTGAATTCTTCTATATGAAGATACCAATTCTTAAAATTTGTTCAGGTTTTTATTTATGATTTTTCATTATCCAGTAATTATTGCACTACAATTAGCAATAATAATCTTAAAAAGAAGTCAAATAAGATTAACACTATTTTATTGAGTATCCACAAACTGATCAATTAGGGAGGAAGCAGGAAACTAACATCACACATTGGAACTTTTGGCTCTGAAGTCAGAAGATGTAGATTCAAATCTTGCCTCTGATATTTGATGCTTTGCTTACCTAGTTACTTTAACCTAATTGGACCTTATGCATAGTATGAAAAAGTAGCTGGGTTCTTAACCTGGAGTTCATGAACCTGTTTTGAAAAATATTTTGTTAATTGTATTTCAGGATAATTGTTTTCCTTTATTATTCTGTGGATTTGTTTTTCTTTATTTTAAAACATTATTGTGAGGCTGTGGCTTCAACAGAATACCAAGGAAACACATGACACAGAAAATTTATGAGTCTCAAGAGCAGATGAGTTTCCAGGTACTTTTTAAGCTAGCTAGAAATTATGCTTTTCTTTGCATAGTTCTAAACAATTTTGTTGGCCAGCTAGATGGCACAATGGTTAGATTGCCAGGCTTGAAGTCAGAAAGACTCATCATCCTGAATTCCATTCTGGTCTCAGACACTTCCTCATACTGTGATCTGGTCACTTAATCCTGTTTGCCTCAGTTTCCTCATCTTTAAAAGGGAGAACCAGTATCTTTACCAAGAAAACTCCAAATGGGGTCATGAACAGTTGGGCACTCTGAAATTTACTGAACAACAACAGCAGCAACAGGCTCTTGCCAGCAAAAATGTAAGAATTTAAGTGAGAAAATAATTGTATCAATAATGTGACTGCATCTATGAGAAGTTTTCTTTGCATTTCAAAGTAGGGCTACATGATTCATCTTTGATAACAAAAAAGACCATTGCAGAGGATTCAAGCTGTAAGTAGGCTTTTGAAATAATTGTATTTTGGTTCAGAACTTTATGAAAACTGATCTCATGTTTTACATTTGAAGACTAAATTGCAGTTTAATTAGAGGAATGAAAAAAAATATGTTTTGGGTGAATCTCTTTGGGATTTTTATTGGAAATGTCCACAAAAGAGAACTCTTTTTCAAAATCAGTTTTACTGCTCTTCTGTTTAGATCATTAAAACAGAACACACATTTTGAGATCTATCAGTCATATGAAGAATATTTCTGTTGAATCCTCTGATACCTCTTCTTGTTCAATATATCTTGTAAGATGGGACTAAATGAAGGTGATGTAATGCATAATTTCAGCTTCTTCCATCTTGTCAAAATGTTAAATAAATATTAATGTAAATGGATTTATTTCAGATTGTGTGAATAGTTAGTTGGTTTTTACTATCCTTTAACATATGGCCATAGAATTATGGCTATAAATAACTTAGAGGTCATCCAGTTCAATGTTCTAATTTTACTGAGAAAACTGAGCCAAAATGATTTTCGGAAAGTTTAGATATATGTCACTTCTTTTAAAATATATCTTTATTTTTAAATGAATTATTGTAAATTTAACATTAAAAAACAATGTAATGAAAATTGCTTTATAATTATGCACATTTAAAGTCTTTTTGATGTACCAAATGTTCTTTTCATCATGGCCAAAATCAATTTTTTTTTGTTCTTTCACATTTACTTTTCCTCTTGTATTATTAAACTTACAGTGTAATCTGTCCTGACTGCTTTTTTTTTTTGCTTTGCCTTGCAGTTTTCATTTTACTTCTAATACCTAATCAGTCTTATTTGAATGATTGAATTACATTAAGTGTACAATTTATTTAACTATCACTCCATTGTTGAATATTTACATTATTTCCATTTTTAGAAAATTATAAACAATATTGCTATGAAAATCTTTAAACAGTTATAAATTTTAAAATCTATGACACCACTGTCAGGTATGTTCCTAGCAATGAAATTACTGGGTCAAACAAAACGATTTTTAAAATCAGTTTTAATGCATGCTATCAGATTGCCCTTCGAGTAAAATGATCTCTTATATGCCTGTTTCTCCACAACCCTGTCAGGATTGGGTAACATTATTTTTAAATTTTTTTTTGTCAGGTTGGTGGTGGAAAAGTAGTATCAATTTCATTTTGAATTCTTTGAAGTGATTGTTAACAATCTGTTTCCCCTTTAAAAAATGATTCATTCTTTGTTTATCCTTTTTTGACTTGTACATTGCAGATATCAAATTTTTGCTGATTAGATGTGTCAATCTTCTTAGTCTTTCTTATTCTTGTTCTATTTGTAGGGAATGAAAAAAAATTCTCTCATCCTCAAAACTAAAACAAGTACCTCATTTCAATTTTTTTCTTTCTATAGAAAGTTATTTTCTGGAACTTGTTGCAGTAGCCCTCCAATTGTTTATTTTAGTCACAATAGTTTTACATTTGTTCTAATATGGACTACAATCTTCATAGATTTTTGGTTTGAATGGTTTGCAGTTGCCTTTGCTAGTGGACTTTAAGGCAAATGAAAATTAAATGCCTTGCCCAGGATCACATAGATAGTGTCTGAGGTCAGATTTGAATTCGGTTCTTCCTAAATACAGTACTAGTATTCTATCCATTGTACCATCTAGCTGCCTCATCTGTGTGTTTTATGCACACACATACCACACATATACTTTATCTTTTCTACTCACAGGTAGGATTTAAGAATGCTATAAGTTTATCTGCTAAACTGCAATATAGATGAATCCATTTATTATCTTCATTGATATTTGGTTAAAACAATTGAATTTTTTATATATATTATAATGCTATCTGCAAAGAATGATGTTTTGATTTCTCTATTTTCAAGTTAATCATTTTAACTATGCTTAACCTGTATTATTATACTTGTTAGAATTTGAAGTCAAATAAAAGTTGATATTCTTGTTTTGTGGTTCTTTTTTATATCATGAATGATTCTTTTTGATTTATGCTGGTGCTTACATTAAGGTTAATTTTCCTAGTGTATCTAGGCAGAAAAAATACATATGAGTTAATTATATACAGCTATTATCATTGAATAGAAGGAATTATTAGTAAGGTATGGGTTGAATTAGATGATCTCTAAGATCTTTTTTCTATTCTCAGACAATGAGGATGCTGTCAAATAGTTCAATATCAGAAAAAAAGATTTGGTTTTATCAGTGAAAATAATAGTAAAGAATTAAAATATTAACATCTACATTTTGCTTCATCTAAAGAACATCTGATTTGTACCTGAAACTTCCTGTATATGTTTCTCTTCCCCTTGTTAGAATATGAATTCCATGAGATCATACATTATCTATGTTTTCTAATTGTTATACCTTCCCTTCTAAAACAGTGCTTTACACATTGCTTTTTCTTTGTTTTTGAAAAGAATAAATGACATCATGAGTAATGTCTTGATTTACTCATGAATTGAATTTAAGTGGGGAAGAGTTCCATAAAATTTTAAACCTCCCTCTAAATTCCTGAGTTATCAGAGTCAAATGGCAAGACAAAAGATGATAGGTAATGGCCCAGGATGTAGTGGCTGAGTGTGATGTCTTTGATGCCCGACTAACTTCTAAGAATGATACAGAATCTGCTTCAGCTGCCTTTATGGTTATTGGAAAATCTTCCCATGCTTGGGATAGATACCACCTTAATTCACTGATGGTTTTGAGGTCTGTTGGTTGCATTCAACCTGGTTTAGTTTGTCTGCTAAGATGGTTTGCTAGGATATGGTTACTGTGTATGCTACAGCTTCTTGGAACAGGTGAGAGTTAGATGAAGATGGACACCAAAGGTGGATGAGCAGCTCCAAAAAAGGATTCAGCCAGCCATCATACCAAAGGTGATAGTCCTTTCTGAAAACCCCACACTTTACTCTACACATAGTTAGTGCTTAAATGCTTTTTTACTTATTTACTCACCTATTCAGCCATTCATATCAAATAAGATGTAACTATCAAGGAATTAATTTTCCACATTAAAAACAGTCAATGCTTTTCTCTAATGGATGAAATCTTTGATGTAAACCAATGTAATATTTTTCGAAAGAAACATTCCTACACTCACTACATTCAAAAGGCTTGACTGTAGCATGAATTTTCTCAGTAAAGTTCCCTTTGCCTGAAGGAGTTCCTACATGAATTACATTTAGAAGGGTTTTTTCCTATATATGAATTCTTTTGTGTAAAGTGAGAAATATGGCACTTCCCCACATTCATGAAATTGAAAGGGTTTCTCTATAGCAATAAGTTATTTGATCCAGATAAAGGATTTCCAACATTTGTCACATTATGTAGGTTTCTCTCCAATATAAATTCTCTTCTGTTTTATAAGATGTCCACTTTGACTGAAAGATTTCTCACATTTATTACATTCAGATGGCTTCTCTTTAGAATGACTTCTCTTATGGTTAGTAAAGTGTCTAGTCTGCATGACTTGTGAGCATGATCACTCCCAAAGCTTCTTGAAGTGCTACCATTAATGACTCCTTTTTACTTGAGAAAATTTACATGATCTTGTGTATATAGCTATATAAAATCAGCGTACAAATCAAATATATATTGAACATAGCATTGCCTACATTCATTACACTCATAGAGTTTCCTGTATGAATTCTTTTATCATAAAAAGGTATTCACTCTAGCTACATTTCCTACATTCATGACATTCAAAGACACTAGTTGTTACTAAGATATTTTCTCATATTTATTACATTCAAAAGATTGTTCTCCAGTATGAATTCATTTATATTTAATAGGGTTTCCTCTCTGCCTGAAGGTCTTCCCATATTTATTGCATAGAAAGAATTGTTGTGTAGCAGGAATTTTATTAAAAAAATTAAAGAATGAGTTGTTTCTAAAGAATCTATAACATTCATTAACTTAAGATGTTTTTCTTTAACATATTTCCATAGTGTCTGTTAAGATCTGAATGATGATAGAATGATTTCCTATACTGACTATATTTCAATATTTTCTCAAAAAAGATTCTGTTATGTTTAATGAGGTATCAATATTGTTTACAATTTCCTCCAACTTTATCAAATTTATTCAGACTTCTTCTGTATAAATTCTATGTTGTATAATAGCAATCATTTCTTTAAAAAATTTTTTTATTAGAGCTTTTTATATACAAAACATATGCATGGGCAATTTTTCAACATTGACTCTTGCAAAAACTTCTGTTTCAACTTTTCCCCTCTTTCCTTCCACACCCTCCCCTAGGTGGCAGGTAGTACCATACATGTTAAATCTGTTAAAGTATATGTTAAATACAATATATGTATGCATATTTATATAGTTATCTTGTTGAACAAGAAAGAACAGATTTAGAAAGAAGATAAAAATATCCTGAGAATAAAAAACCAAAAATGCAAGCAAACAATTACAGAAAGAGTGGAAATGTTATGTTGTGGAACATACTCATTTCCCAGTGTTCTTTCTCTGGGTGTAGCTGGTTCTATTCATTACAGATCAATTGGAACTGATTTGGATCCTCTCATTGTTGAAGAGAGCTACATCCATCAGAATTGATCATGATGTAGTGTTGTTGAAGTGTATAATGATCTCCTGATTCTGCTCATTTCACTTAGCATCAGTTCATATATGTCTCTCCAAGCCTCTCTGTATTCATCCTGCTGGTCATTTCTTATAGAACAATAATATCCCATAATGTTCATATACCACAATTTATTTGGCCATTCTCCAATTTGGCCTTCAATTTTCAGTTTCTAGCCACTACTATTTATCTAGATAGATAGATAGATAGATAGTTTGGGATTCCAGGTCAGAGGAGAGCGCTAACATGAAATGAGAGGCACAACTACCACCAACCTAGGAATAGAGATGCTTACATGAATAGTATGCATTTGCATTTGCATTTTGGGCATAGCAAACATAGCTCACAGATGAAGGGGAAATTTTCATAAAGCTCACTGGGGTGAAAAGGGTAGCCTACATCAGAAAAAGTCTTAGAAAGCCAGTGAGAGGGTCTCATTCACAGCAAATCAGCAAATAAGACCCTCAGGCCTATTTCAGTGGAAGCATAAATCAATGGGGCAGCTTTTAGAAGCTCAGAAGGCAAACTCTGGGAAACCAGGTTATTTCCTGAAAAGAGCAGGCAAAGCTACCACCTGAAAAAACATGGGACCCCTGTGCTCAAAGCCAAGATTTAGAGCTGCACAGGAAGCTTGGGGTAGCATCCCCTTTGCCCCAGGAGCACAGTTCAATCATAAAAGTAAAAAAAAGAGGAAATGCCAAGAGAAAAGGAAATAAAATGAGCAAGAAACAAACAAACAAACCAAAAAACTTCACCTAAGAAAACTGCTGTGGTGACAGAGCATACCAAAACACAAACCCAGATGAAGACAGAATGTCCACAGAAGAAATCTCAAAGAGTGATATGAATTGGTCTCAAGACCAAAGAGGCTTCTTGGAAGAGCTCATAAAAGACTTTAAAAGACAAATAAGAGGCAGAAGAAAAATGAGAAAGGAAAGGAGAGATATGTATGAGAGAGTCAACAGCTTGGAAAAGGAAAGAAAAAATTGTCTGAACAACTCCTTAAACAGTAGAATTAAGCAAATGGAAAAAAGAGATACAAAAGCTAGCTGAAAAAAATTGCACATTAAAAACTAAAACAGAGAAAATGGAAACTAATGACTATGTGAGACAGCAAGAATCAGTGAAACAAAAAGAATGAAAAAAATGGAAGAACACATGAAATACCTCATTGGAAAAACAGCTGACCTGGAAAATAGATCCAGAAAAGACAATTAAAAAAATTTTGACCTACTTGAAGGCCATGAGGGGAGGAAAGGGAGCTTCAATGAAGTAAGAGACTTCCAATCATTTCTATTGGGAAAAAAAAAACAGAACAAAACAGAAAATTTAACCTATAAACACAGGACTCAAGAAAACTCTAGAAAGATAAATGAGAGCAAAATAAATATTGAAAGGTTAAACTGTTTATATCCCTATATGGAAAAACAATATCTGTAACTTGAGAATTGTATCTGTCACTGGAGCAGACAGAGAGAGACTCCACATAAACTGAGGGTGTGGTTGTGAATAGACTCTGATGAGATGACATCAAAGAAAAAGATATTAAGGAGTGGAAAAAAGTCTGTACTGGAATAAAAGAAAAAAAGAGAAGGTATAATGGGACAATTAGTTCACATGAGAAGGTACAGAAGACTTATTACAATCCAGAGAAAGAAGGGATAGGGAAGAGCTTGGTTTGAAACTTAAGCTCATCAGTTTGGGCTCTAAGAGGAAATAACTTAATCATTCAGTTGGGTATAAAAATTTATCTAATTATATAAAGAAGTAATTATCTGTGAGTTTTTTTTTTTTCAGTCAAGCATTAATTCTGAGGACACACACATTTACTTAATCTCTGTCTTTGCTCTTAGAATTTATTTCATGACAAGCCTCGGAAGACATCCTTAAAGTTCACCAGAAAATGTCCATTTTTTGCTCGAGGGCAAGGACGATTAGACCGGGCACAGGCTGAGAGCAATCAGTGGCAGCTCGAGCACAGCAGACACTTCAAGCACAGCAGGCAGCTTACACTGAACAGACTGGAGGAAGGTGGGGTGTGATCTCAGCCATCTCGGCAGGGAGAGCTTTACTACAGTATTGGCTACTTTGCCCTGGCAGCAATCCAGTAGGAAAGTAGAGAAGCTAAAAACACAGAAGGGAAAGATTATAACCCCCAAAAGTAGGGTCTCTCGGGACCTGGCTACATCCACCCAGGGCATCTCAGCACACTCTCAGAGTCTCAGAGCTCAGATGCAGCACAGCCATTGCTGTCCTGCTAATGCCTTGCTGCTGCACCTCCTCCCCTCCCTCCTGCCCCTGTCCCCTCCTTTCAGTCCCCCTCTCCCCCTGCAGTCTGTAGAGGAAGCTCAGTAATACCATCCAGACCAAAAAAAAAAAAAAAAAAAAAAAAAGCAGACTACATTTTTTTTTTTTTTTGCTAGTTTGTCTTCTTTGATTCTTCTCTGACAAAATGAGCAAAAAATTTAAACGGACCCTAACCATTGATAGTGTCTTTTTGGATAGAGAGCAGACTTTAAACGCTGAGGAGACTAAAAACAGACAGTCTCCAGATGAATCCCCAAAGCGGGATATGATCTGTCTATCAACACACAAAACTCTCATAGAAGAAATTAAAAAGACTCTCACAAGAGAGCTATATGAAAAATGGGAAAAAGAAAGAAAAGCTTGGCAAGAGAGTCTGGATAAGTCATCTCACTCATTTAAAGAGAGAGTGGATAAAGAAATCAAATCCTTGAAAAACAGAATTAGTGAAATGGAAAAAGAAAATAGCTCTCTAAAAAATAAAATTGGCAGAATGGAAAAAAAATTCCATAGAACAAAACAACTCACTCAAAAACTCAATTGGACAATTAGAAAAAGATATAAAAAAAGTGAGTGAAGAAAATACTTCATTGAAAATCAGAATTGAACAAAAGGAATTGAATGACTCGAGGAGATACCAAGAATCAATCAAGCAAAACAAAAAAAGTGAAACAATGGGAAAAAAATGTCAAATATCTTCATGGGAAAGCAACAGACCTGGAAAATAGATCTAGGAGAGACAATTTGAGAATTATTGGACTCCCTGAAAAATATGATGAAAAAAAGAGCCTGGACACTATTTTCCAGGAAATTATCATAGAGAACTGCCCAGAAGTTATAGAAACAGAGGGTAAAATAAAAATTGAAAGAATTCATCGATCACTGATTGAAAGGGACCCTAAAGTCAAAATACCAAGAAATATAGTGGCCAAATGTCAGAACTATCAGATGAAGGAAAAAATACTGCAAGTGGCTAGAAAAAAATCAATTCAAAAATAGAGGAAGCACAATAAGGATTACCCAGGATCTAGCAGCATCCACATTAAAGGATCAAAGAGCCTGGAATATAATATTCCAAAAGACTAAGGAACTTGGTATGCAGCCAAAAATAACTTACCCAGCCAAAATGAGCATCTTTTTCTAGGGAAGAAGATGAACATTCAACAAAATAAGTGAATTTCATCTCTTTTTGATGAAAAAACCAGAACTAAACAAAAAGTTTGATCTACAAATATAGAACTCAAGAGAAACCTAAAAAAGGAAAAAGAAAATTTTGGGAACTGTATTTCTGCTATAAAAATATATAAAGAACACATGTATACTTTGTCTTAGAAACTAGAGGTAGAAAGGAAATTGTTTCCAGAAAAGGGGAAAGTGGGGGTATCTCATGAAGAGGCAAAAGAAACCTATTATATCTGAGAGAAAGCATGGAGGGGGATGAACATGGTGTGTATCTTGCCGCCATCAGAATTGTCTTAAAGAGAAAAATATTAGACATATTTGATTTATGGTGAAACTTCTCCCATCTCATTGAAAAGTGGGAGGGGAAAAATGAAAAGGGAAGGAGTAAGCTAAGCAGAAGGGAATATAGAAATTGTGAGGAAAAGAAGCAAGATGGGGGAGGAACTCTAAACTGGGGAGAGGGATACTAAAAAGGGAGGGCTGTGAGAAGCAAGTGGTGCCCACAAGTTTAACACTGGGGAGGGGGTAAGGGGAAAGGAAAGGAAAAAATCAGGGGTTAAGAAGATGGCAAGTAATTCAGAATTGGTCATTTTAACTATGAATGTGAATGGGGTAAACTCCCCCATAACGAGGAAGCAGTTAGCAGACTGGATTAAAAGCCAGACTCCTACAATATGTTGTTGACAGGAAACACACCTGAAGCAGGGTGATACATACACAATAAAGGTCAAAAGTTGGAGCAGAATCTACTATGCTTCAGGTGAAGTAAAAAAAAAAAAAAGCAGGGATAGCCATCCTGATCTCAGATCAAACAAAAGCAAAAATTGATCTAATTAAAAGAGATAAGGAAGGCACCATATCTTGCTAAAGGGTAGCATAGACAATGAAGCAATATCAATATTAAACATATATGCACCAAGTGGTGTAGCATCTAAATTCTTAAAAGAGAAATTAAAAGAGCTGCAAGAAGAAATAGATAGCAAAACTCCAATAGTGGGAGATCTCTACCTTGCACTCTCAGAATTAGATAAATCAAACCACAAAATAAATAAGAAAGAAGTTAAAGAGGTAAATAGAATACTAGAAAAGTTGGATATGATAGATCTTTGGAGAAAACTAAATGGAGTTCATGGAACTCAGCAGTTCATGGAACCTATACAAAAATTGACCATATATTAGAACATAAAAACCTCCGACTCAAAGGCAGTAAGGCAGAAATAGTAAATGCAACTTTCCAGACCATGATGCAATGAAAATTACATTCAACAAAAGCCAGGGGAAAATAGACCAAAAAATAATTGGAAACTAAATAATCACATAGTAAAGAATGATTGGGTGAAACAGCAAATCATAGACATAATCAATAACTTCACCCAAGAGAATGAAAATAATGAGATGTCATACCAAAATGTGTGGGATGCAGCCAAAGTGGTGATAAGGGGAAATTTCATATCTCTAAAGACCTACTTGAATAAAATAGAGAAAGAGAAGGTCAATGAATTGGGCTTGCAACTAAAAATGCTAGAAAAGGAAGAAATTAAAAACCCCTAGTCAAACACTAAACTTGGAATTCTAAAAATAAAAGGAGAGATCAATAAAATTGAATGTAAAACAACTATTGAATTAATTAATAAAACTAAGAGTTGGTTCTATCAAAAAACCAACAAAATAGACCCTGATTAAAAAAAGGAAAGAGGAAAATCAAATTGTTAATCTTAAAAATGAAAAGGGAGAACTTGCCATTAATGAAGAGGAAATTAGAGCAATAATTAGGAGTTACTTTGCCCAACTTTATGTCAATAAATTCGATAACTTTTTAAAATAGCTTTTTATTTACAATTTATATGTATGGGTAATTTTACATCATTGACAACTGCCAAACCTTTTGTTCCAATTTTTCCCCTCCTTTTCCTCATCCCCTCCCCTAGATGGCAAGATGACCAGTAGATGTTAAATACATTAAAGTATAAATTAGATACACAATAAGTATACATGACCAAACTGTTATTTTGCTGTACAAAAAGAATCGGACTCTAAAACATTATACAATTAGGCTGGTGAAGGAAATCAAAAATGCAAGCAGGCAAAAATATAGGGATTGGGAATTCAATGTAGTGGTTCCTAGTCATCTCCCAGAGTTCTTTCACTGGGCATAGCTGGTTCAGTTCATTACTGCTCCATTGGAATTGATTTGGTTCATCTCATTGCTGAAGATGGCCAGGTCCATCAGAGTTGATCATCATATAGTATTGCTGTTGAAGTAGATAATGATCTCCTAGCTCTGCTCATTTCACTAAGCATCAGTTTGTGTAAATCTCTCCAGGCCTTTCTGAAATCATTCTGTTGGTCATTTCTTACCAAACAATAATATTCCATAATATTCATATACCACAATTTATTCAGCAATTCTCTAACTGATGGGCATCTACTCAGTAAATTTGATAACTTAAATGAAATGGAAGAATACCTTCAAAAACATAGCTTGCCCAGATCAACAGAGGAAGAAGTAAATAGACTAAACAGTCCCATTTTAGAAAAAGAAATAGAAAATGTCCTGAACTTGAAAATCACAACCTTTCTCTAGGACCATGGTAATTATCAGCTAAGAATTCCATTTTGTGTATTTTTTTTTGGGGGGGGAGGGTTAGTTTTTAATTGACAATTTTGTTTATGTAATTACAATTTGGAACACAATATCAGTTTGTCACATGCTTTTAATTTCTGGGTGTTTCATAATTACTATTTTGAACTATTAACCAGCTATTAACTAACTCGCTAAGAAAAAATCCCCAGGACTAGACGAATTTACATGTGAATTCTACCAAATATTTAAAGAATAATTTACTCCAATGCTATATAAAGTATTTGAAAAAATAGGGATTGAAGGAGTCCTACCAAATTCCTTTTATGACACAGACATGACACTGATACCTAAACCAGGTAGGTTGAAAACAGAGAAAGAAAATTATAGACCAATCTCCCTAATGAATACTGATGCTAAAATCTTAAAATAAAATATTAGAAAAAGATTACAGAAAATCATCCCCAGGATAATACACTATTACCAAGTAGGATTTATATCAGGAATGCAGGGCTGGTTCAATATTAGGAAAACTATTAGCACAATTGACTATATCAATAACCAAATTAACAAAAAAAAATGATCATCTCAATAGATGCAGAAAAAGTATTTGATAAAATTCAACATCTATTCCTAATAAAAATACTTGAGAGGATAGGAATAAATGGACTTTTCCTTAAAATAGTCAGGAGCATATATTTAAAACCATCAGTAAGCATCATATGTAATGGGGAAAAACTGGAACCTTTCCCAGTAAGATAAGGAGGGAAACAAGATTGACCACTATCACCATTATTATTCAATATTGCATTAGCAATGCTAGCCTTGGCAATAAGAGTTGAGAAAGAGATTAAAGTAATCAGAGTAGGTAATGAGGAACCAAATTATCATTCTTTGCAAATGATACGATGGTATACTTAGAGAACCCCAGAGATTCTACTAAAAAGCTATTAGAAATAATTCATAATGTTAGCAAAGTTGCAGGATACAAAATAAATCCACATAAATCTTCAGCATTTTTATACATCACCAATAAAATCCAACAGCAAGATATACAAAGAAAAATTTCATTCAAAATAACTGTTGAAAGTATAAAGTCAGAAATTATGTGCGCAAAATTACAAAACACTTTCCACACAAATAAAGTCAGATTTAAATATCTGGAAAAATAGTAAGTGCTCTTGGATAGGCTGAGTGAATATAATAAAGATGACAATACTCCCTAAACTAATACATTTATTTAGTGCTATACCAATCAGACTCCCAAGAAACTATTTTAATGACCTAGAAAAAAATAACAAAATTCATGTGGAAGAACAAAAGGCCGAGAATTTCAAGGGAATTAATGTAAAAAAACAAAAAAACAAATAAAGGTGACCTAGCTGTACCTGATCTAAAACTATATTATAAAGCAGCAGTCACCAAAACCATTTGGTATTGGCTAAGAAATAGATTAGTTGATCGGTGGAATGGTTAGGTTCACAAAACAACATAGTCAATAACCATAGCAATCTAGTGTTTGACAAACCCAAAGATCCCAACTTTTGGGATAAGAATTCATTATTTGACAAAAACTTCTGGGAAAACTGGAAATTAGTATGGCAGAAATTAGGCATGGACCCACACTTAACACCATATACCAAAATAAGATCAAAATAGGTCCATGATTTAGGCATAAATAATGAGATCATAAATAAATTAGAGGAACATAGGATAGTTTATCTCTCAGACTTGTGGAGGAGGAAGGAATTTGTGACCAAAGAAGAACTAGAGATCATTATTGATCATAAAATAGAAAATTTTGATTACATCAAATTAAAAAGCCTTTGTATAAACAAAACTAATGCAAACAGGATTAGAAGGGAAGCAACAAACTGGGAAACCATTTTTACAGTTAAAGGTTTTGATAAAGGCCTCATTTCCAACATATATAGAGAATTGACTCAAATTTATAAGAAAACAAGTCATTCTCCAGTTGATAAATGGTCAAAGGATATGAACAAACAATTTTCAGATGATGAAATTGAAACTATTTCCATTCATATGAAAGATTATTCCAAATCACTATTGATCAGAGAAATGCAAATTAAGACAACTCTGAGATACCACTACACCCCTGTCAGATTGGCTAAGATTATAGGAAAAAATAATGATGAATGTTGGAGGGTATGATGCATTGTTGGTGGAATTGTGAATGAATCCAACCATTCTGGAAAGCAATCTGGAATTATGCCCAAAAAGTTATCAAACTGTACATACCCTTTGATCCATCAGTGCTACTACAGGGCTTATATCCCAAAGAAATACTAAAGAAGGGAAAGGGTCCTGTATGTGCCAAAATGTTTGTGGTGGTCCTGTTTGTAGTGGTTAGAAATTGAAAAATGAATGGATGCTTATCAATTGGAGAATGGTTGGGTAAATTGTGGTATATGGATGTTATGGAATATTATTGTTCTATAAAAAATGACCAACTGGATGAATACAGAGAGGCTTGGAGAGACTTACATGAACTGATCCTAAGCGAAATGAGCAGAACCAGGAGATCATTATATACTTCAACAACGCTACTATATGAGAAAGTATTCTGATGGAAGTCGATATCTTCGACAAAGAGTGTAATGGGCTGAGGCTTGAGTTGATGCACTGAGGTCCCAAGCACATGAGGCTAAATAGTAATTGGACCATACTCTATTAATATATAAGCTTGGAGAAAGAATGGCCCCGCCCACTCTTTGTGCAAGTCCTGATGTGTTGTATAGGAAATGACGATTCTGTTGGGTGGAGACAAGGGAGTGAAAAAGGAAGGGGAGGAGAGCTCAGGTCTTTCTCCCTCTGCTAGGAGATGGCTCAGTGTGTAGAGCACCAGCCCTGAAGTCAGGAGGACCTGAGTTCAAATCCAGCCTCAGACACTTAACTATTCCTGGTTGTGTGACCATGGGCAAGTCACTTAACCCCAATTGCCTCAGCAAAAAAAGCAAAAAGAAGAGAAACAATCAGAAAGGTCATCGCAATGGCAAAAGCTAGCAGAGCGAGAGAGACCTGAGCTCTCCTCCCCTTCCTTTTTCACTCCCCTGTCTCCACCCACCAAAATCATCATTTCCTATACAACACATCAGGACTTGCACAAAGAGTGGGTGGGGGCCATTCTTTCTCCAAGCTTATATATTAATAGAGTATGGTCCAATTACTATTTAGCCTCATATGCTTGGGACCTCAGTGCATCAACTCAAGCCTCAGCCCATTACAAAAGAGAAGATTCAATTCAGTTTCAATTGATCAATGATGGACAGAAGCAGCTATACCCAAAGAAAGAACACTGGGAAATGAATGAGAATTGTTTGCATCTTTGTTTTTCTTCCCAGGTTATTTTTACCTTCTGAATCCAATTCTCCCTGTGCAACAAGAGAACTGTTTGGTTCAGCACACATATATTGTATCTAGGATATACTGTAACATATTTAACACGTATAAGAGTGCTTGCTTCCTGGAACTGGAAGCTTGGGAGGGGGTGGAAGGAGGGATGGGAAAAATCAGAACAGAAGTGAGTGCAAGTGATAATGTTGTAAAAAATTACCCAACCATATGTTCTGTCAATAAAAAGTTACAATTAAAAAAAAAGATCACACAGATTAGAAAAAAAAAATGCCAAGGTTTCTGACTGCTTCCAGGGCCATCTCCGATCAACCTGGTCTATATCTGGCCATTGGATCCAGATAACTCTGGAGGGGAAAGTGAGGCAGGTGACCTTGCATCGCCCTCCCTCCCTTAAATCTAATTCACTTGCACGTCCTGGCATCATCTCCCTCATGTCATGGGCCCCTTTGAGAACAAAGGACAACACTTACTAGGTTTAACCTCAGATTGGTTTATTCCAAATGAAGTATGTGGGTGACAATTACTTGATGAAAGTGCCTTTCTTTATTATCCTTCTGTTGCTTTACTGGAAAGTCACATTTCCAGATTTCTCCTAGCTTGGAAATTCAGCAACCAATTTTTTTGAGTCCTTCCTCAGAAGATTCTTCTACTGAAATACCTTATATTGAAGGCAACTCCAGTATTTCATATCCAGTCTCTTTACTAATAGATTTCAATAGTTATTTAATTTCTACATTTTCTACCATGATTTTCCAAAGATTATGGTTTTCCATGTTTGGTAGCATGTAACATCAGCAGAAGAATACCTTAATTCTTTTATTAGAAAAGTAAAGAAAGACTCTGAATACTGCATATTCTGTTAGAAATAGTCATTGTTTTTGTTGGTTTTATCATATTATTTTGTGACATTTGGGAAAGTACATATCAGGCAAAGTCTGGGTAGGTGTCTCATGGAATTTTCTTTCCAACATCTATACTGTTTTCTCTCTTCAAATGGGAGATCAGCTCTGGTTTGGGAACTGGAAGTTCTAGGATAAAGGTGGTTCACATGAAGTTGTCCTCAAAGATTTAATCCTTCATAAGAAGATGAGAATCTTTCCTCTTCCTCCCTCCCTCCCTCCCCCCTCTCTCTCCTCCCTCCACTCTCTCTCCCCCCTTCTTTCTCTCTCTCTCTCCTCTCCCTGTCTCTGTTGCTCTCCTTCTTCCTGTCCCTCCCTCCCTTCTTCTCTCCCTCTATTTTTCTCTATCTATTTTTATTTCTCTCTCTCTCTCTCTCTCTCTCTCTCTCTCTCTCTCTCTCTCTCTGTCTTCCCCCTCTTCTTTGTTGCTTTAATAGGAAACCTTTGACCCAAGAAGACCCAGAATATCATTAGTTTTTTAAGCCATAAATTCCTTTCAGCATCACATCCCTGCACAAGTTCTGAGCAGAGTACAATTGCCTTCACTCTTCCTGAGTAAAGTTCATGGCCATATCTTTGAATGTCACTGATTCTTGACACATGGTTGTTAAAGTCAGAGGGACCATTAATTTCCCTTCCTTACTCTCTTCCTGTGGAAGGCAAAGATTTCAAAAGAAGGACACATACTTCAGGAAGCCTATGAGAACCCATACACCTCCTGCTCCCAAGATGACAGAAAAGTATCACAGCTTTGCTGACTTGGATAGACTGAAGACATATAAGCTCCTGAAGAATGGCCACAGACCACCATTGTTTGGCTCTCCTCCTCTTCTGGGGTGAAGGTTTAGCCGGACTATAGTAAAAACACAAACTTTGTTTTGTGGGCCTTTAAATAAAGAAACTTCATAGCCCTGGATGAGGGGGATAATCGTCTTCCGCTACTGCATCTGGCCCCCAGACCGTAGTTTGAAGACCCTTGTGAGCTTAATACAGTGAAGAAGGAAATAGCAAACTACATTAAGAAAAACTAATGGACAGTATGGTTTATCAGATCACAAAGACTAGGACACAACTGAATGACTGAATAACAAAAACTACCAGAGTTGATGTAAAAATCAAATGAGATAATATTTGTAAAGTCTTTGCAAACCTTAAAGTACTATATATTTATAATTGTTACTATTACTCTTCCTCTTCTTTTATTATTATTATGTTATATTATATCTAATGAATTGAATCCATCCATGATCAGAAACTAATGACATTTATCAGAATTTGAATGCTTGAATTTTTTTCTCTCAAGAAATTATATTTCTTTCTACTTTTTTCCAGTTATACCTTTTTGAATATTTAACAACGCAGTCTCCATGGTGAAACAGCTTCTAGGAAAGATTGAATTGGTGAGACCTTTTTTCCTATCATGTTTGCTGCCTCTCAGGCTCATTTTGGGCTCATAGCATAGCAGGCTCAATTTATGTGAAGGGATGTATTTTGTAATCTCTTCTTTGATATGTTTTCATATAGGGGTCACTATGTTTTGTTCAGGTGCACTGAGAGTTTATTTTCAATTATAGTCATTAGTATTAATTTCCAGTAATTATTGAGTATACAAGAATGGGGAGAAATATAAAATGCTGATGTAACAGAAGTGATCTCAAGCCTTTGAGGAAAGCAGGATGATAAAGCAATATGAGTATGCTTAAATAACCCACTTATGTAGCCTAAATGCTAAATTGGCCTCCTTTGAGAAAATGGTTTTATAATCCAGTATTATAATTCTCATTCAAAGAAATGCCTGACAAATTCATTTTTCCATAGTTAATATAATTAGCACACTGGAGATATTTGCCACATAACTATGGCATTAAGTCCATTTTTCAGGAAGTCTCTGGGAGGGGATGTAGAAAGAAAATTTCTTCCCCATTAGTTTATGAGTGAGTGAGTTACCCTTTTTTGGGTGGAAAGGGAGAATTGCTCATTATTTGTTTAGTCTTTGTGGTATTTGGGAACAAGAGTTAATTTCACTCCCACATAATATACATCAGAGCAGCATTCTGCCTTTAAAAAGTTGAATGCATAAATAGTATTCAAACACAGAAATGTGATGATGTATTTTATTATGGGATGTTGCTTTTGAAAAAACCACCAGTTTATTCTTAAGTGTTCTTTTGTCAAAACAGAATATAATATATATTGGAAAAACCCTGAGTTGCCATGGAAACAAGAGTATTATACACCTGCAAACCAGGAATGCATTTTGAATAATTGGGAATTTGCTGAATTCAATAGACTGAGGATCTTAATTTTAAGAGTGTTTCTAGAGAAGACAGATGCACCTGAATTAGTCTGATTTGAATTTTGAGTATGCAAAGTTATAACATATGGTTATTTAAGGAATTGAGAGTAATGGAAATAGTATCTAGACCATATGGTCAGTTTTTATGTAGTTTCAATGTGACATAATGAAATTCCTTTCTGAATTTTCACTCGTTCTGTTTGCAATGGGAAATTGTCTTGATCCCATTGAGGATTTGAATTGTGGGAAAGTTTATTTTCTTAGAGAATGAAAAGATGTGGGACAAAATAGTCTGTTGTGATTATAGCCTTGTCTCCTCTCCTAGTCCCAGTAGTCAGCCCTATCCTTCACCATTATTCTGGGCACTTACTGGCAGTTGCCTCCATTCTGGTCCACTTTGTCCTTCCCATGAAAAATGAGTGATGAAGAACAGAAAAGAAACCCTCATGGTCTTGAGAGTCAAAATATACAGAAACTTCATTGTAAACCACATGTATTCCAAGGATCTTGAAGTCTGTGCCAAGAGAACATAAACTCTGGAAGAATCTAACATGATCCTTTATGTCTTCATCCTCTCATAAATCCTTCACCAATGGGTATATATCCAACATACCATTGACTTTCTTCTGGATCATATGAAATGATGAAGGTACCACTAGAGTACAGGAGTACATAGATTCTTTATTTGTTTTCCTTCATTCTCTGTACATTACAATCCACCTTCTGTTCTCATCATACATCGTTTGGATACTATTTTGACACCACTTTTTTTTTTTTACATTCAGTTTTTTCTTAATAACGAATAATAGTCTTATAACCAGCTTGTGTACCTCATTTGACCTGAAGTTTTAATTCTCCAGAGACTTCCTATTCCCTTCATGTTCCTAGAACATGACCAAAAGAATAATTTTTAGAGAGACATTTCAGGTCACTGAACATGTTCA
The DNA here is from genome assembly GCF_016432865.1 of Antechinus flavipes. Taxonomy (NCBI): domain Eukaryota; kingdom Metazoa; phylum Chordata; class Mammalia; order Dasyuromorphia; family Dasyuridae; genus Antechinus; species Antechinus flavipes. The sequence continues at coordinate 242,391,843 of NC_067401.1, forward strand.
ATTTTCCATATGTGATCTATATTGCCCCACAGATATATTGCAGAGTTTGTCATATACTCAATCCAGACCTACTACACTGCTCTCCAGGAACTTTATGCCTTTCTATCTTATTCCCCTCTTGGCCTCCAATCTGGCATTCCAATCCCTTTCTTGGGGCCTTGTGTACTTGATTTGTGAAAGTTTGTCTGACTTACACCCACTAGACTTCTCACTTTCATGCCATGTGTATATTTTCTCTTGACCTTCTCAATTCCCACCATGTGTATTTGTGGGCACAAAGCATATCAGTATTGTCATTCCTGGAAAGAATATTTAAATCAATTCCTTTATGAATTTAGTTACTATCCCTATGACTTCCCCAATAAAAATAGCTCTCCCTGTACATCACTCCCTTACAGATGTTTCTTTCGCCTTTTAGAAACATATTGCAGTCAGAGCTGTTTTTTCTTTGATATTTATATTTTCAACATTTATCATAGTTCCTATCATTCAGTATACACTTAAGTATTTTTTTTCTTTCACTTTGTCATATGTCTAGTAATTCATTCTAGTATCTTTCCTGCTCCAGTGCACTAGTACAAGACTGAAAGGTGATTACATGGAATTCTTCAGATAATATTTCTTGAAGTGTAATTTTACTTAATGAGGCTACTTTGATTTCTCTACTGTGATTTAGGAATAAATCCTAAAGCATTTATTGAGTATTTATCATGGGCAAGCCACTGGGCTAAACCCTAGAGACAACAACAGATCAGTAATGGTCCCTGCTTTCAAATAGCTCAGAATTTTAATAGAGTGCGAAGACATCAGCTGCAAGTCAGATGGAAAGTCTTGGGAATCTTTAGGTTACTGCAGCCAAACAGTTGGTAATATATCTTCTTTGTTGTCATTTCCATTAGTGTAACCATACTGATTTGTGATGCTGAAGACTTTGACAATCCAGAATCAAGACTGGTGATGGAAGGAGGGAAGGTCTTGCTGTTACTGACACTGTTGGATTAATTGTAGGTGGCAACTGATTGATGGTTTGGAAATAGTGGTTCTGGACCAGGCCTTTCTCAGTTAAGAGTTGTTCCCTTTGATACTGGTAATAAGCAGGACCAGTAGAGTATGTGTGTGTGTGTGTGTGTGTGTGTGTGTGTGTGTGTGTGTGTGTGTGCATGCACATATATGTGCGTGGAGGTGGGCCAATGGCATATTTTGGGAGAATTTTTTTTTTACATAGTTAATTATGGACCTCAGGCAGAAAAATGAATAATAGAGTTCATATAGGGAGTTTTCCGTTTAAAAATGTTTGGTTAAACAAAATACCTCTTCTGTAAATAAACCCAACACAAGGTCAAGAAATGAGAGGAAGGGAAGCAAAAAAAAAAAAATAGACTAGAATTGCTTGCCAATGGCCAATAGGCTTGGGGGATCCTTTTCTTTTTAGGGATAAAGGTCTCTGTGCTTTTAAGCATCAGTGTGGGTCATTGTTTCTGACCATCAGAGTTGGATACGGACAGCAAAACTAATTCTGAAATGTTTATTGTGTCTTTGCATATACCTTTGGTAGGTGAATTACAAAATTTATGAGGTCTCCTATTCCACTTGCATAGGTCTTCCTGTAAAATGACTTACTGTCATGAACAGAGTTCCTTTTTAGCCCACCAAAGTTGGCTGGATCTTCTGGTTTTTGGTGGTGATTGGAATGTTAATCATGCAAGGTTAAACAGCTCCCCAAGGGCTCAAGTAGCAGAGTTAGTATGGAAAACAGTGCAGGAGACATTGCATCTAGACTCTGGAAGGGTGTAAAGTAGCAACTGCTTTCTGGTCACTACATTTAATCATTTAAAAAAAGACCTTGTTGGATTGTTGGCCTGCTCAGGCTTGTCTTATGGTCTTGTTTTGCTATTGGAGAGAAATTTGCTCATTTTGCAAATGGGCTTTATTTACCTTTTTGACTTTATTCTGTCATCATTATAAGTAACAGCCAAATAGGATACTCCTGTACTTTTATTCTTAAGGTAGCCAATTGCTTAGATGACCAATGTTGAGGAAGTCAAATTATCATTGTCTTCTACTCTTTAATTTTCCAGAATTAGGAAAAAAAGTGACCACCTGAAAAAGGCTCTGTTGGTGGATAAAGGTCATTTCTGAGCTAACTAGTCAAAATTCATTCCTCTCATGCTGCCATATTTAAGGGCCCTTGGCTCTGGGAACTGCCAGTGGCTATGTAAACAGGAATGCCTGAACAGGGTCTTTCAACTGTGAGAAAGCTGCTGAATTGCTGGATTGGCTCTCCTCCCCTTGGTAGATGCCATGCATATGCAAAGCACATGAGCTGCTTCTCTGAATGGTGATTGGGACTTGTCTACTGTTCACACACTGATCACACTTGCAAAAATGTATATCAACAAGGCTGTATGGCATAATAAACTGGAGCTCTTTTCACAACCTATGAGTCTTCTGCCTCATTCATCTTGCCTCTGAGATCAAAGTGCTTATATGCCATGATCTCTTAAAAGACGACCACAACAACTGGTACCCAAACAGGAGCAGAAAGCTAGAAGGATGCCAGAGTGATCACTTTCCAGTTAAGCATTGGTCAAGACAACCTTTACGAAGATTCCAGAGGGAGAGCCTGCCAAAATGCGCTGTTTTCAGACCAGGCAGAGTACTGCAGAAAGTGGTTAAATAACTTAATGGGACAGAAAATAGGCACCTTACTCCCTTCAGATAGGGAAGCATATGTCAGGACTATATATAAATGTATAAAAAAGTAGGGATGCACAGTTCAGTTAGAAGACATTAGGAAATTCCTGGACATTGTTTACAAGCATTGCATTTCTGAGGAGGATTATTATAATTGTGATAGATGGATTGTTTTTGGTGAACAGCTTACCACTTATGATAAGCAATGCCCAGGAAAAATACAAAAAAGTCATTTTTACTATATATAATCTCATTAAACAAAGTCTGAAATCAGAACCAGAAAAGGTCAGGAAATTTACATTTGGAGCACAGATAGGCCCATCTCTTAGCAGGAGATATCCCTCTCCTGAGCCTAAGCAAGATTATAATGAATGGCCTTTCCCTCTTTTACCACCTCCAGCCCCACCTTATTTTTATGTCCATCCAGATCTACAGCCTTTCAAAGGCTCTCCTAATGTAAAAAATGAAATAAGAACTGAGGAAAAGCAGAATCAGAAATATAAAACAAAGACCTCAGAGACACTTAGCAGACAAAAAGTAAAAAGTAATCAATTATATTCTTTATCTTCACTTCAAAAAGTTTTGCAGCTGGCTAGAGATCAAAGAAAAAACACAGAGGGGTGGGAAGAATTATATCCTGTTTTAGAAGAAGATGACCCATTTAACCCAGGTTAGAGAAAATGCAGACATGAACCATTTCCCTTTAAAGTTCTAACTCAGCTTAAGGATTCAGTTCATAAATATGGGCCCATAGCAGTTTTTGTTAAGTTACAACTTGAAACAATGTCATGGGCAATTTTGTCCCTCAGTGATTGGAAAGCACTTGCACGGACAGTGTTGATTCCAGGCCAGGCAGTGTTCTGGATGACAGAATTTTTGGAACAGTCTAGATTGACTGCCACTCAGATTACTACAGGAACAAGCATGAAGTTATACTTTGAGCAACTTAGTGGCACTGGAGCCCCAAAATCAACTTGGGGAATGACAGCTCAAGTAGGGGTGGATATAAATCAGGAATGGAGGGTCGAATTTCCGGGGCAGAGCCAAGATGGTGGAGCAGGCACACACGACTCTCTAAGCTCCTCTCATTACCCTCATAACCAACTATTTAATCCAGCCTCAAAAATAACTCTTCATTGCTTAAATTCATGAAGAGAAGAAGCACTACAACTTACCAGCCGATCCGGAAGCTCGCCTGGAAAGGTTTGTCCTGAGGGGCCAGGAACAGACTAGCACAGGCAGTGAGAGGCTAGCGTCCTGAGCAAACCAGGGGCGGGAGTGATCTCTGTGGCTAGAGAAGTTATAGGGACCACTCTGCTATGGGCTAACTGCTCTGCCTTGATTACAAAGCAGTAAACTGGCAGAGAAGTTAAAGCCTAAAACAGAGGGTCCTCTAAAAAAACGCCAGAACCTAATGAGATCTGGCTGTAACCCCTCAAACCTGGAAGTGACTCAGGCAGACTTTATCGCGTCCCTGTGGCCACATCTGGCAGTTCCGGGCTTTTGCGGGGGCAGTTACTAATCTGCACGGCAGCGGGGCACAGTCTGGGCAGCCTCTGATCGGCAGTGTGGGGGGCTCAGCCTGGCGCAATAGAACCTCCCCAGCTGACTGTGCTTCCCGGGCAGACACTTTCCATCCCTGCAAATCCATTCACTGCTCAACTGCTAACATCCACGGCCCCAGGGCAGGGTTTGGCTTGGGGCAGTGAAACTCTCACCGCTAAGTGTCTAGCCCCAGGGCAGTCGTTATCTCACACAGCTGAGGTTCTTTGAAAGGCACTTTCCCAGCCCAACCCTGCAGGCCTGAGTTACTTGGGGAACTCTTTCCCAGAGCACTCTAGTACCTCACTGCTTTTTGTAGCCAGTTGGCAGGACATTTACCCATCCATACACCTTTCACTGCTCTGCAGAAGAAGCTGGTAACTTCCTGGCTCTGAAGGCAGACCTTACAGGCTTTAACAAAATGAGTAAAAAAATCAAAAGAACGATTGATAGTTTCTACACAGAAAGAGAACAGCTTTTCAACCCTGAAGAGACTAATAGCAGACAGTCTCCAGACGATTGTTGGTCTCCAATACAAAAGGCTCTCCTAGAAGAGACTATTAAAAACCTTAAAAGAGAGCTAGAAGAGAAATGGGGAAAGACACATAACTCACTAAAAGAAAAATTTGATAAAGTGGAAAAAGAAAACAACTTCCTGAAATGTGAATTGGAAAAGGTAAAAAACTCCCAAGAAGTGCAGGGAAACAGAGTTTGCGAATTGGAAAAAGAAAATGACTCACTAAAAAAAAAAAAAAAAATTAGTGAAATGGAAAAAAATTCCATAGAGCAAAACAACTCAATTGGACATATACAAAAAGAAGTAAAAAAAGCTAATGAAGAAAATAACTCACTAAAAATTAGAATTGAACAAATAGAAATGACTGATTCATTGAGACATCAAGAATCAATCAAGCAAAACCAAAAAAATGAAAGATTGGGAAAAAAATGTCAAATATTTAGTTGGAAAAATAACAGACCTGGAAAATAGATCTAGGAGAGATAACCTGAGGATCATTGGACTACCAGAAAATTATGATGAAAAAAAGAGCCTAGATACTATTTTACAGGAAATCATCAAAGAGAACTGCCCAGAAGTAATAGAACCAGAAGGGAAAATAGGCGTTGAAAGAATTCATTGAACACCTTCTGAAAAAGACCCTAAAATAAAGACTCCAAGGAATATTGTGGCCAAACTTCAGAATTTCCAGACTAAAGAAAAAATTTTACAAGCAGCCAGGAAAAAACAGTTCAAATACCGAGATGCCACAATAAGGGTCACACAAGATCTGGCTGTCTCAACATTAAAGGATCGAAGGGCCTGGAATCAGATATTCGGAAAGGCAAAAGAACTTGGAATGCAGCCAAGAATAAACTATTCAGCTAAGCTGAGTATTTTTTTCCATGGAAGAAGATGGACATTTAATGAAATAGAGGAATTCCATCTGTTTCTAAGGAAAAAACCAGACTTAAACAAAAAATTTGATCTTCAACAACAGGAATCAAGAGAAGTAGAAAAAGGTAAAAGGAACTCTTTAAGAACTGTATTTCTGTTGTAAATATACATAAAAACCATATGTATAATTTGATTTTACCGATATAACATAAAAAAGGGAAGTAGAAATGGAAAGGGGATAGTGTCAGAAAAAGGGAAGAAGGGAGATAAAAAGAGGGAAACTACATGCGACAATGAGGCAAAGGAAACCTATCATATATGAGGGAACTTAGAGATGGGGAGGAACATTGTGTGAATCCTACTCTCATCAGAGTTGGCTCAAAGAGGAAACAATTGACTTATTTGTTTTACACAGATTCTTCTCTCACTTCATTAAAAAGTGGGAGAGGAAAAGGGAGAAGGAAAAAGAGTAATAAGGGAAGGGTACAAGAAAGGGGAAGGGATTCAAAGGGAGGAGGGAGGGATACTAAAGAGGGAGAGCTGCACGATGTTAGTGGGACCAATAGGGAAGAAGGGAAGGAGGGCAAGAAAAAGAAAAGTATAATATGGGGATATTAGGATGGCAGGAAATGCAGAATTGGTTATTTTAACCGCAAATGTGAATGGGATGAACTCTCCCATAAAGAGGAGGCAGATAGCAGACTGGATCAAAAGTCAGAACCCTACAATCTGTTGTTTACAGGAAACACATTTAAAACAGGGAGATACATACAGACTAAAGGTAAAAGGCTGGAGCAGAATCTATTATGCTTCAGGTGAAGTAAAAAAAGCAGGGGTAGCCATCCTTATCTCAGGTCAAGCAAAAGCAAAGATTGATCTAATTAAAAGAGCTAAGGAAGGAAACTATATCTTGCTTAAAGGTACTATAGACAATGAAGCAATATCAGTATTAAACATATATGCACCAAGTGGTATAGCATCTAACTTCCTTAAAGAGAAGCTAAGAGAGTTACAAGAAGAAATAGACAGCAAAAGTATATTAGTGGGAGATCTCAATCTTGCACTCTCAGATTTAGATAAATCAAATCACAAAACAAATAAGAAAGAAATTAAAGAGGTAAATAGAATATTAGAAAAATTAGGTATGATAGATCTCTGGAGAAAACTGAATGGTGACAGAAAGGAGTATACTTTCTTCTCAGCAGTTCATGGAACCTACACAAAAATTGATCATATATTAGGACATAAAGACCTCAAAATTAAATGCAGGAAGGCAGAAATAGTAAATGCTTTCTTTTCAGATCACAATGCAATAAAAACTACATTCAACAAAAAGTTAGATGTAAATAGACTAAAAAGTAATTGGAAACTAAATAATCTCATCTTAAAGAATGATTGGGTGAAACAGCAAATTATAGACACAATTAATAATTTCACTCAAGATAATGACAACAATGAGACATCATATCAAAATTTATGGGATGCAGCCAAAGCAGTAATAAGGAGAAATTTTATATCCTTAGAGGCTTACTTGAATAAAATAGAAAAAGAGAAGATCAATGAATTGGGCCTGGAACTTAAAAAGTTAGAAAAAGATCAAATTAAAAACCCCCAATCAATTACTAACCTTGAAATTCTAAAATTAAAAGGAGAAATTAATAATATAGAAAGTAAAAAAACTATTGAACTAATAAATAAAACTAAGAGTTGGTTTTATGAAAAAACCAATAAAATTGATAAACCTTTGGTAAATCTGATTAGAAAAAGGAGAGAGGGAAATCAAACTGGCAGCCTTAAAAATGAAAAAGGAGAACTTACCACTGATGAAGAGGAAATTAAAGAAATAATAAGGGGTTACTTTGCCCAACTTTATGCCAATAAATTTGATAACCTAAGTGAAATGGATAACTACCTCCAAAAATATAGACTTCCCAGATTATCAGAGGAGGAAGTAAATTGCTTAACTAGTCCCATTTCAGAAAAATAAATAGAACAAGCTATTAATCAACTCCCTAAAAAAAATCCCCGGGACCAGATGGATTTACATGTGAATTCTACCAAACATTCAAAGAACAATTAGCCCCAATGCTTTATAAACTATTTGAAAAAATAGGGAATGAAGGAGTCCTACCAAACTCCTTTTATGACACAGACATGGTACTGATACCTAAACCAGGTAGGTTGAAAACAGAGAAAGAAAATTATAGACCAATCTCCCTAATGAATATTGATGCTAAAATCTTAAATAAGATATTAGCAAAAAGACTGCAGAAAATCATTCTCAGGATAGTACACCACGATCAAGTAGGGTTTATACCAGGAATGCAGGGCTGGTTCAATATTAGGAAAACTATCAGTATAATTGGCCATATTAATAACCACATTAACAAAAACCATATAATCATCTCAATAGATGCAGAAAAAGCATTTGATAAAATCCAACATCCATTCCTATTAAAAACTCTTGAGAGTATAGGAATAAATGGACTTTTCCTTAAAATAATCAGTAGCATCTATTTAAAACCAGCAGTAAGCATCATATGTAATGGGGACAAACTGCAACCATTCCCAATAAGATCAGGAGTAAAACAAGGTTGCCCACTATCACCGTTACTATTTAATATTGTATTAGAAATGCTAGCTTTGGCAATAAGAGTTGAGAAAGAGATTAAAGGAATAAGAATAGGCTATGAGGAAACCAAATTATCACTCTTTGCTGATGATATGATGGTATACTTAGAGAACCCCAGAGATTCTACCAAAAAGTTATTAGAAACAATCTACACCTTCAACAAAGTTGCAGGATATAAAATAAACCCACATAAGTCATCAGCATTCTTATGAAACCCAACAAAACCCAACAGTTAGAGTTACAAAAAGAAATTCCATTTAAAGTAACTACTGATTGTATAAAATATTTAGGAATCTATCTGCCAAGGGAAAATCAGAAACTTTATGAGCAAAACTACAAAACACTTTCCACACAAATTAAGTCTGATCTAACCAACTGGAAAAATATTAAATGCTCTTGGATTGGGCAAGCAAATATAATAAAGATGACAATACTAACTAAATTAATCTATGTATTTAGTGCTATACCAATCAGACTCCCAAAAAACTACTTTGATGAATTAGAAAAAATAACAACAAAGTTCATATGGAAAAACAAAAGGTCAAGAATTTCAAGGGAATTAATGAAAAAAAAAATCAAATGAAGGTGGCCTAGCTGTACCAGATCTAAAATTATATTATAAAGCAGCAGTTACTAAAACCATCTCATATTGGCTAAGAAATAGACTAGTTGATCAATGGAAGAGGTTAGGTTCAAAGGACAAAACAGCCAAATAACTTTAATAATATAGTGTTTGACAAACCCAAAGACACCAGTTTCTGGGATAAGAATGTATTATTTGACAAAAAGTGCTGGGAAAATTGGAAATCAGTATGGCAGAAACTAGGCATTGACCCACACTTAACACTGTACACCAAGATAAGGTCAAAATGGGTTCATGACCTAGGCATAAAGAATGAGATGATAAATAAATTGGAAGAGCATAGGATAGTTTACCTCGCAAACCTGTGGAAGAGGGAGGAATTTATGACCAAAGAAGAACTAGAGATCACTATTGACCACAACATAGAAAATTTTGATTATATCAAATTGAAAAGTTTTTGTACAAACAAAACAAATGCAGACAAGATTAGAAGGGAAACAATAAACTGGGAAAACATTTTTACAGTCAAAGGTTCTGATAAAGGCCTCATTTCCAAAATATATAGAGAATTGACTCTAATCTATAAGAAATCAAACCATTCTCCAATTGATAAATGGTCAAAGGATATGAACAGACAATTCTCAGAAGAAATTGAAACTATTTATAGACATATGAAAATATGCTCCAAATCATTATTAATCAGAGAAATGCAAATTAAGACAACTCTGAGATACCACTACACACCTGTCAGATTGGCTAGAATGACAGGGAAAGATAATGGGGAATGTTGGAGGGGATGTGGGAAAACAGGGACACTGATACATTGTTGGTGGAATTGTGAACACATGCAGCCATTCTGGAGAGCAATTTGGAACTATGCTCAAAAAGTTATCAAACTGTGCATACCCTTTGATCCAGCAGTGTTTCTACTGGGCTCATACCCCAAAGAGATACTAAAAAAAGGAAAGGGACCTGTATGTGCCAAAATGTTTGTGGCAGCCCTGTTTGTAGTGGCTAGAAGCTGGAAAATGAATGGATGCCCATCAATTGGAGAATGGTTGAGTAAATTGTGGTATATGAACGTTATGGAATATTACTGTTCTGTAAGGAATGACCAACGGGATGAATACAGAGAGGACTGGCGAGACTTACATGAACTGATGCTAAGTGAAATGAGCAGAACCAGGAGATCATTATATACCAACAACAATACAGTACGAGGATGTATTCTGATGGAAGTGGATCTCTTCGATAAAGAGAGCTTTAATTGATCAAAAATGGACACAAGCAGCTACACCCAGAGAAAGAACACTGGGAAATGAATATAAACTGCTTGCATTTTTGTTTTTCTTCCCAGGTTATTTATACCTTCTGAATCCAATTCTCCCTGTGCAACAAGAAAACTCTTCGGTTCTGCACATATATATTATATCTAGGATATACTGTAACCTATTTAACATGTAAAGGAATGCTTGCCATCTGGGGGAGAGGGTGGAGGGAGGGAGGGGAAAAATCGGAACAGAAGAGAGTGCAAGGGATAATGTTGTAAAAAATTACCCTGGCATGGGTTCTGTCAATAAAAAGTTATTAAAAAAAACAAAGAGATAATTATAGGCAAAGAATTGGAGGGCTGGGGGAGATAAGTCAGAGTCACTTGGTGGCAGGATGAGGAGGAGAGAGACTGGAGACTCTGGGCTCCAGAATCCAGGATATATCTTTGGCAAGCTGTGTGGCAGCTTGCCTGCTTCCTTCACTTCTCCCCCTAAAGACCAAGGATTTTGATTTATCCTGGCTCTGGCTGATCCTGAGGCCCTCCAGGGAGTTAGCCCAGACATTATAAAATAGCTCCTGCTTTCAAGAGATTCACAATTTATTGGGAGAGTTAACATGTATAAGCATATTTATAAAACAACTTTGTATACCCAAGATATATACAGGATTGGAGATAATCAAGAGAGGGAAGGCATTAACATTAAAGAGTATTGGGAAAGGCTTCTTGTAGAAGGTGGCATATTAGTGGAGATTGAAGGGAAGCCAGGGAAACCGAGGAATCCATAGACAAGGATGGAGAAAATCCCAGGAATGGGGGAGAACTAGTGAAAATGCTGGGCATAAAGATATGGAGTTGGAACATCAAGGAGTCCAGTGTAATAGATAACAGATTAAAAAAAAAAACTGGAAAAGGGGAGGGCAGTTTATAGAGATTTTTCAATGCCAAAGAGGATTTTATATCTGATCTTGGAGACAACAGGCAGACATTGGAGTTTGTTGAATGTGAGGGTGCGGTGAGGTAGCCTGGTCAGACTAAGTAGATAGCTAAGTAGAGGAAGGACTGGAGTGGGGAAGAATTGTTCCATTATGCATTCTTGAAGAAGATGAATAACATCACAAGAATGATGTCTTGAATTGTACATGAGGATTTAAGAAAGTCAGACTGTACAAAGTCATTAGCCTCTCTCTCTCTCCTCTACTGATTGGAGTCCAATGGCAAGACAAGAATCAAGATAACTAGTGATGGCCCAGGATGTAAGGGTGACCTTGGTCTATTAAAATTAGGGTCTTTCCCAGATCTCAGTTTGTCTAAGATAATGTCCATTTAATAACTAAGGACTAGGTAAAAATTGAGACAACAAATGGTCTCATTTGCCAGGTAGAGAGAGAGACTACAATGGTGAATAATGAAGGAGAATGAAAAGGAGGAGGAAGGAGAAGAGAAGGAGGAAGAGGAACAGGAGCAGGATGAGGATGAAAATGATAAAGATGATGACAACAACAACAATTGTGAGAGATTTGAAACATGGAGATTAAACATGGAAATTAACCAACAGGCTATTAGATTATTCCAGATATGAAGCGATGAGGATCTACACCAGGATAATTTCAGTGTCAGAGGAGAGAAGAGGGAATGTATGAGAAATAATGCAGAGATAAAATGTACAGGTCTTGGAAACTGATGAAATATGTAGGGTGAAAAGAAATAAGGAGTTGAGGAATATGGATTATTGGGAGAATGGTAGTGCCCTTGAAAGAAGTATTTTGGGGGAAAGATAATGTATTCAGTTTTGGACATGTTGAGTTTAAGATGTTGATGGGACATCAAATTTGAGATGTCTTATAGACAGAGATACAAGACTAGAAGTCAGGAGAAGTTTAGGCTAGATAGGTAGATTTTTTTCCTCAGTAGTATTTTATTTTATTAAAGCTTTTTACTTACAAAGTAATTTTTCCAAGATTAACTCTTGCAAAACCTTTTGTTCTAAATTTTCCCCTCTTTCCCCCCAGCCCTCTCCTATTTAACATGTTAATATATTGAAATACATGTTAAATGCACTATATGCATACATATTCATACAATTATCTTGCTGAACACACACAAAAAAAATCAGATCCAGAAGGAAGAAAAAGAAAAACTGAGAAAGAAAACAAAATACAAGCAAATAACAACAGAGTGAAAAAGCTATTTTGTGTTCCACACTCTGTTCCCATGGTTCTCTCTCTGGGTGTAGATGGCTCTCCATCACTGAACAAGTGAATTGGAGGGCTGGGGGAGAGAAGTCAGAGTCACTTGGTGGCAGGATGAGGAGGAGAGAGACTGGAGACTCTGAGCTCCAGAATCCAGGATGTATCTGTGGCAAGCTGTGTGGCAGCTTGCCTGCTTCCTTCGCTGGTTTGAATCATCTCAATGTTGAAGAGAGCCATGTCCACCAGAATTGATCATTTTATAGACTTACTGTTGCCAGGTATAATGATCTCCTGGTTCTGCTCATTTCACTTAGCATCAGTTCATGTAGGTCTCTCCAAGTCTCTCTGAAATCATTCTGCTGGTTGTTTCTTACAGAACAATAGTATTCCATAGCATTCATATACCATAATTTATTCAGCCATTCTCCAGTTGATGAGCATCCACTCAATTTCCAGTTTCTTGCCACTACAAAGAGGGCTGCCACAAACATTTTTTGCACATGTGGGTCCCTTTCCCTCCTTTAAGATATAATCCCAGTAGAAACACTTTCTGATCAAAGGGTATGGATAGTTTGCTAACCTTTTGAGCATAGTTCTAAGCTGCTCTCCAGAATGGTTGGATCCATTCACAGTTCCATCAACAATGTATCAGTGTCCCAGTTTTTCCACATCCCCTCCAACATTCATCATTATCTTTTCCTGTCACTAAATAGATAGATTTGAGAATTATTGTCATATAGATAAAATTGAATCTATGGGAGCTGATGATTTCATTATGTAAAATAGTATAGCCAGTGAAGAGAGAAAACTCTAGGACATAACTCTGAGGAATGATGCAAAGATCAAGAGAATGACCATTTCTGCATGTAGCTGAGGTAAAGTAAAAAGGTAGATAATGGAAAGTGAATAAACAGAGGAACCTAAAGGTAAAGGTATTTAAAATTTAACAATATATATATTGAATTTCTCCAGTATGAGGTAAGGAATTGTGGGGGAAAAACTATGACATAGGCTGTGAATTCATTGATGAAAGAAGATGAAAAGTTAGTAGATAACAGAATTTTGATTAGGTGGCAGATAAGGATTAAAAGAATATCAAAAGAGAAGAAATTATTGAGTTATGGTGGTAGAGGTTGAACTTGGAAATGACATTGAGAGGTGAGGACTATTCCAATTTCCCCACTCCAACCAGTGAGGTAGTTCTCAGCAACTGGTAGTAGAAAGGGTAGCCAGGGTGATTCTGTTATTAGGAGAGAGAGCTCAATGAGAACTAGAAGATGGAAAGAATGAGAAAGGAAAAGTCTTAAGATGAAAACAAGTTTGTTGTCTATGAATCAAGTGAAAGGAATAGGTAGGTTTAGAGTGGGGCATTGGGGATTTGCATTGAGATGGATCACAATAAGGATGGGAGATGGCAAAGTCAAAAGGCAGTGGGAGATGTAAAAAAGGCAAGTGGGTTTGAATATTGACATAACTCTGAGGAATGATGCAAAGATCAAGAGAATGAGCATTTCTTCATGTAACTGAGGTAAAGTAAAAAGGTAGATAATGGAAAGAGGCATTGGGATCGAGTATATGACAAAGGAGTTTCTTATTCATTGACAAATGTATTCAAGTGCATTATCAACAAAATTAGGAATAGAGTCTTCTTAGGACCTTAGCTAAGTTGAGCTCTGATGTGATAGCCTTTCACCTTAACATTTTTGTATATTAATGAAATTAGAGAGCCAGACCAAAAATAAGTCAGAAGGAAAAAAAAATAGAGATTAGCTCACTATATTTTTGGAAACCAGAAAGCTAATATCCAGGACATAGGAAAAGTATTTTATTGTCTCATAGAAAGGACAGAGAACATGAGGCATTCTTTTATCCTTTCTTTGCCAAATGGAAAATTCAAATTTTCAATGTTTCTTGCTATGCCAATTTCCAAAATTGAACAGTCATTATACCCCCAAATAAATGTTCATTTTCTTGATTCAAGCCATGAAGTTTTCAGGGTATAGTTTCAATCACAGAGATATACATATAAAGCAGTGGGAAAAAGTACATCAGGTATTCTTTGAAAAAAAGGTAAGTAATATGTTCCAGATGTTTTCTTGTATATTAGCTATAGCACTCAAGTATACCTGAAGATAGAGATATATGTCATTCAATGGAAAGAATGTTGAAATTGGAGAGGATGTGAGGCTTTAATTCTGATTCTCTTGCTTACTACCTGTGTCCTTGGACTAGTCACTTAATCTCTCTCAGCTTGTTTGTTTATGTATAAATTAGGGATGATTTATTGGATTCCTTCTAATTATGATCCTAAGATATGAGAGCAATATTCGTAATTATTTCAGTAGAAGAAATAATTTCTAATATACTGCATAAAAAATTCAAAGAAAGCATTTAGGATCATAAAGTTAAAGAATTATAGATTTAGAACTAAAAGGGACTTTAAAGATCCTTTAGTCCAACAACCTCATTTTATAGTTAAGGAAACTGAAGCCTATTGGTCACAAAGTTAATAAGTGGCAGAGCCAGATTTTAAAGTCCACCAACTTTAAGTCCAGCATAATTTACTTTCTTATTTCCAATATGAAAAAAAATGAATATAATTCCAATTTACTACCAGATTCTTCAAAGCATAATTATTTTTTGCTTAAATTCATGAACAAAATCCAGAGTTTAATCACTGGTTGAGTCATAATAAAATTTTAAGCTAAAAATTCTGGTTTTAAAAGTAGAAGTTTCTCAGATATAGGTTTTAAATCTAATATCATCTTTGAGATGAAAGAATGAGAGGTGTTCTGCCTCATTTCTATATCAGCAGAGAGTTATGACCAAACACTCCAGATCATATGACATCAACTCTCATCAAACTTTGTGCATTAAAAATTGCTTCCTATTTTCTGAGTCTCTTTCTGCCATTTTGGTCTCCTAATTACTGGTCCCAAAAGTTTTGGCCACTTTTTCTGAATATCTTGTTTCTTTTCTTTTCTTTTCTTTTCTTTTCTTTCTTTTTTTTTTTTTAAATAATTTTTAAAAAATTTCTGTCAGTTCCCTTGAATTTCCTTCTTTGGGTTTATTGATGCTGGATTTCCCATTATCATCTAAAATGTGTATTTGGATTCCCTGGGCTACAGTTTTCAATCTTTTTTGCCCCACATCCTCTGTCTTCCCCTCTTCTGCCTCCCAACATATATGTATGAGTGTATATACATATGTGCATGTATGTATATATTTTCTGATTCCTGAAATCTCTCTGTTTCTCTGTCTTTCTTCCTTTCTTTTTTCCTTTTTCTTTCCCTCTCCTTACTCTCTCTTCTGAAATTACTTTATATTTACTTATTTGGTTATATTTTGCTTTTCTAGAATGGAAGTAGAATGGAAGATCCTTGAAGACAAGGATTATTTCATTTTTCTCATTCTATTCCTTGGTACTAAAAACAGTACCTAATACAAAGAAGTGTCAAATATATGTTAGTTGAATTACAGGAATAATTTGTTCTATTGGGATTCACTTTATTGTACTTTGCAGATATTGTATATTTTTACAAAACTAAGGTTTGTAAAAACCCTATGTTGAGCAAATCTATTACTGCCATTTTTCTCACAGCATGTGCCCTTATCATTTGTGTCACATTTTATTAATTATCACAATATTTCAATTTTTCATTATTTTTATATCTGTTATGGTGCTTTGTGACCAAAGATCTTTGATGTTATTATTGCCATTATTTTGGGGCACCATGAACCATGCTCACATAAAACTGTGAACGAACTTAATCAATAAATGTAGTATGTGCTTTGATGGCTCCATTAATCAACTATGTCCTCAAGGCTCTCCCTAGTCCCTGAGCAACTACAATGTTAAAATTAGTCCAGTTAATAAACTTAAATGACCTCTAAATGTTCAAGTGAAAGGAAGAATCAACTTATGGAACCAACTTCATTCTTGCCATATTTCAAGAAATTACCAGTCAAATCAATCTTCTGCAGATACCATCCCAATTAATCAGCAGCTATCAGTACTGAGGCACAACCCTCCACCAACAAAGATTATGACTAGCTGAAGCCTTAGATGATGGCTAGCGTCTTTTTTTTTTTTTTTTTTTTTTAGCAATAAAGTATTTTAAATTAATATGTGTACATTTTTTGCAGATATGATGCTATCACACACTTAATAGACCATAATATAATGCAAATCTCACTACAATTTATAAGTACTACAAAACCAAGAAATTTATGTGACTTATCTTATTGGGATATTCCCATCATCACATTATTCTGGAATCAAACCTGCATTGTCTCTCAGTAGGCCTAAAAATCTTCTTTGAGATGGCAGACTCGTGATAGGAGTCATCTACACTATTTCAGTCACTGAAATCAAGCAGGAGTTTAGGATCATAGATTTAGAGCTGGCCAAGTTTTGTCATTTCTACTTTTACCATATCTGTCATCCATCTCTTCTCTATTGCAAAAGGCTCCTAATTGATTTTCCTGCTTCTAGCCTTTCACTCTTATCCATCCTCCCCATAGTTACCAAAATGAAGTTCCTTAAATATGACTATGTCTTTCTTCTGCTCAAGGAACCTCAGTTATTCCTTATTATCTGTAAGGAAAAAGCTCCTATTTGAAGCACCTTGGTTTCAATATATCTTTTTTAGACAGATTTCACAAATTTCTCTTTCATGTGCCAAACTAGCCTGTTTACTGTTTTCTATACATAGCATTTCTTCTCTTCCTTTATACAAACTGACAATATGTTTGAATGCTTTCCTTCTTTATCTCTGCCTCTCAGCAGTAGGAATATTTAATTCTTTTTAAGATTTGTCCAATATCTCTCCTACTCTAGGAGGCTGCCATGTTTTTAATGTATTCCTTCTTTCAAACTTAGATATGTTAAATTTATGTCTTCAAATTGAAGTTTAGGTTCTTCCTTTAGAGAGGTAGCTCAGCTAGTCAACAGACCCTTAATCCTTAATGAAGTACTTACTATGTTTTAGGCACTGTACTAATTACTGGGTTTACAAAGAAAGGAAACATAGTCATGACATTAAGAAACTCATTCTAATGGGAAGATAACATAAATATAACTATGAATATTCATGTATATATAAATATATGCACATAAATAAACACATATATGTATATGCCCACATAAACATATATACATATATGTAATGAATGAAGATCTCTGAAAGATAGAGTCCAATATTTAATAATCAATTTATTAATTAGACTAGCCTGTAATCAATAAATTTAAGGTCAGTTGTTTCTCTTGGTAAACAAAAATTCCACAGGAGACTCAAAAGTGACTTAAATCCAGTGTGTCTTCTGAAAAGCAACTCCTTTGATGTGTGAAATTCAACCACAATTGGTGGATATTTAAGGAAGAGGTGGACTAAAAGTCTTCAACTAGTAAATATGGATTGATCATGAGACTCAGCAATCTAAAGGCATTTGGGCAGCAAAAGCCATTTCTTTCCGGACCACTTCGGCAAGTTTTCTACTTCTTGAGCTGGATTGCCCTATGGAGGGGATCAAGGACCTGGGATTCCTCCCCCAACCAAAGGCTCTGCCCAGACTGATTTCTGTTTATACTCTAAATAGAAATTAGATTACCCAGTTGGGTAAGGTTACACCCAACCTAGTTAATAAGCATGTGCCTTGGGGGCCAGAAGTAATTTCCTCACTCAGCCATGCCCTTCAAAGACTGACATTTTAAGGAATTGGGTATTAACAGAAATAGGAAGAAAAGGATGGATCACAAATTGATAATTAGTTATTAGTATATTAATATCTTTCAATGAATATAAATAGAAACTAATCTCAAAGTGAAGACACTGGTATTGGGAAGGGTTTGCTAGAAATAAATAAGGAAAGGTCTTCTGAATTGGTGGGATTTGAGCTTACATTTGAAGGAAACCAGGAAGTCCAGGAATTGGAATAGACTTAAAGAAGAGTATACTATGTATAGAGGTGGGGACACTCATAAGAGTCACAACATGGAATGTGTGCAAGGAATAGCAAATAGGTCAGTATCTCTGGATTATAGAATATATGGAGGAAAGTAAAATGTAAGACTGGAAAGTGGGGAGAGACCACATTAAAAAGGGCTTTAAAGGCCAAAGAGAAGATGTTAGATTTGACCTTGGAAGTAATAGGGAACAATTGGAATTTATTTGAGGTGGATGTAATTAGGCCAGTAGGTGACACAATGGAGTACCTGGCCTGGAGTCACTGAATTCAAATCTTGCTTCAAACAGTTATTAGGTATGTGACTCTGGGCAAGCCATTTAACCCTGTTTACTTCATTTTCTTCCTCTGCAAAATAAGCTGGAGAAGTCAGAAATGGCATCATGAAGAGTTAAACACAAATGAACAATAGAAAATTACTTTGAAAATTGATTGAAGGTTGTATCAGAATGGGGAGCAATATAGAAAGAACTCTGATCTTGAAGTCAGATGAATTGGGTCTGAATTCCAGCTTTGACACTTGTTAGTTGTACAATTTTACTCTTGTCCTGCATATCTCAATGTATTACTGCATGGAATAAGCAAGATAATTTATGTAAAACAGCATCCTACCTATGTAAAATATGTTTGCTATTACTATTATCTTCCTAGTGCAAAAGTTTATGTGATTTTTCTCAACCAGAGACAGTATTGCTCATAATAATCATTCCACACATAAATAGAGTATTGCTCTGTCAAAATGGGGGAAAAAAAATCTAACAAAGTAGATTGAGAAAGGGAGAGGGTGATCTCTCTCTCTATCTCCCTCTCTCTATAGTCCTTTCTATGCCTACCTATCCTTTCCACAATAAATTTAAGAAAATGTGTGGCATATGAATTTCTATAACCTTGGAAAGGACTTGTTTTATGCCTAAGATTAAATATCAACATCTCTAATTAGAGTCTCCCATGTTATTGGGATTTTGCTATGGACTTTGAGAAAGTAGCTTCATTGTTCTGAGATTCTGTAGTTTTTTTTTTTTTTTTAATTTCTAAAATGAGAGTGATGCCATCAGATTTATTTATTATACAACTCTATGAAAGTAATCCTTTGCATTTAGAAGGAATGATCATTTTAGTTAATGATTCTACAGGATTTGGGGATCTTTAGATGAAATGTTTTGTTAGATTTGGAAAAAAAAAGTCCTGGATAGTGGAATGTCATTACCTCATTCCCCATTATTTACCCACACGTAACATTCAATTTCAAAGTTCCAGCCAAGAGTCTATGAATCAGTTTTTGTTTCATCCAATATCTCCCCTGGTAGAGTGTTTTCTCCTTCAGTTCTCTGAAAAAATATACAATAAGGGTTCATTGTATGATGAACATTATAGACTGTTTTTGCTATATGGGTAAAACTTTCTATATATCATTTATTTTGAAATTTTTAGTCAGTTCCCACATCCTTTCCTCTGGGTGAATATTACTTTGCAATGACAATGAAAGTTGATGGTAAAATAGGTAATGTTTTGATAGAATCCTAGGAAACTGGACTGAGGCACTTATCTTTAGTTTTAGTTTCTTTGATATATATATGTATATGTTATGATTTATGATTTCTGGCATTAAGGGAGCTGTTTCTATTTGATGTCTTTCCCTGATGCAAAATTTAGTGGAATTTCCTTCTCTTCTAATGTCATTTCAGCTAAACTCAAAAATTAAAATCTAATTTTTCTAGTTTGTTGATATTTTTATATTTGTATTCTCACATCTCTGGGTAACAACTAGAAAAGTGATCACAGAAATACATACAAATGGAACAATCTTATCTCCCATCAACTATTTTTTGACTCTGATTACATGAAAGCACACAACTTAAAAATATATATATTTTTAAAAGGGAGAACAAAATAGAAAATTATTTGATCTGATGATTTTGAAGTCATTGGGAATATTTTCTTTGAAAATATAGATTTTGATTTGACCTGTCTAATTGATTAACCATTTTAGAGAAAATAACTCTTATTTCCAAGAGAAATCACAAAGCCTATGCAAACTCCAACACTCACTTTTTTGGGGAGGTTGGGTCGGGGTGGGACATGGTTGTACTTAATTTGAGTTAGATTTAGACTTTAAAGATAAAATAACTCTGGAGTTTTATAATTTATTCAATAAAAAGGGATGTGGGACTACTAACTTCAAAATTATGTCAAAAAATCTTTGAGATAGAAAGAATTTTAGAGATCATTGCATCAACTGGACCCTTAAACTGAATTTGTATCTCATATTTTACCAAAAAAATTAGGATTATTCACTAAGTTTTCTTTTTTCCTCATCCCATAGTACTTATATTCCTTCTACTATTCTCTTCTACTTTTAATAGTCTCTTCTCTTTCATCTCAGATGAGATGACCTTTTCTCCTTAACAAATCAAAGTCCTTTACCTGCCCCCTAATCATATTCTATCATATAGATGGGTTTCATCAAAGCAAAATTTATAAGCAAAATACTGGATTTGGTGGCATCATCATAACAGTAATATTATTTCTTTGAACGAATTGTTAGTATTTACATGGTTTCTTATTATGCATCAAGAATAGTATAAAACCTCAGCATATCATTACTAATTTCTTTAAAAAGGCATGTGATTAGAAACAATTTTATTAAACTAGTTATATTTTCTATTATTCTTTAATAAAGGAATCAGTTAATCCAACTTTAGTTAATGCAAAGAATATGCATTCTGCTCCCCATCTCACAACCAGTTTTTCATGTTTCAAATGAATGATTATAATTACTGGGCTGGTATTGTTAGTCAACAGTTATGCATACAGCTTTTACCTTGAATGTTGTGATACGTGAACCACCTGCCAGTGGCTGCTGGAGGTCTAACTCAGATTGTAGAATGGATCTCTTCATGTGAAAGGAGGAGGAGGAGGAAGAGGAGGAGGAGGAGGGAGGAGGGAAGAGGGAGGAGGGAAGAAGAAGGAGGGAGAGGAGGGGGGAGGGGAGAGGGAAGAGAAGGAGAGGGGAGGGGGGAGGGGGAAGGAAGGAGGGGGGAGGGGGGAGGGGGGAGGGGGGAGGAGACTGAGAGGCATCTACATTGTCTGACCTCTCTCCTCTTCCCTCTTGCCTCTAATTTATTTTATTTCCAATCCACAAGCAACACCTGTGTCAGTACAGGCTGCTTTGCAACTCCTTCAAGTGTTATGTTTCACAGCTGTGGAGGCTCTTGGAGAATTGACTTGCCCCTTCACTTAGGCATGGTACTTAACATTGCAGGCATTTACATTCAGAATTATTGGGAAACTGCAAACTTTTCATTAGCAAAACATGTAAAAGACACATTGATTCCATTAGCACAATGATCTCCTAAGATACATGAAATCCATTGACATGAGAGTTAATGTTTTAACAAATGCTAATGCTATAATTTTTGCAACTGCAATTTTAGTTTTTAATAACAGACCCTCTAAAAATAATTAAAAATGGCAAAAAAAGAATAGTAAGATCTAAAAACATAAGTCTTAGTCCTGAGTTGTACTACATTTTTCTTGACCTTTGTTTATTTTGGGGATGTGGCATGGTGGCAAAGACTAAGGCCATCTTTATAAAATATCATAAAAAAGTAAAAGACTATTAGTGCTGAGCTGCATTATGCTTTAATTAGTATAAGAAACTACTGGTGAGGAAACTCATTCTACCTACACAAATAGACACTTATTCTACAATTTAGACAAGTCCTCAAACTTTTTAAATAGGGGGCCAGTTCATTGTCCCTCAGACTGTTGGAGGGCCAGATTATAGTAAAAACAAAAACTTTGTTTTGTGGGCCTTTAAATAAAGAAACTTCATAGCCCTGGGTGAGGGGGATAATTGTCTTCAGCTGCCGCATCTGGCCCGCAGGCCATAGTTTGAGAACCCCTGAATAGAGTATCAGAAAGTTGTCTTGGAATACTGAGGTGCTAAGTGATTTGCCCAGAGTAAAAAGTCTTCCTAAAAATTATTGAGCAGTTCATAGAATTATAGATTTAGAACTGAAAGGAACTTTACAGAGTGAGCTGACACAATTACCAAAACTCAGTTGCAGGACTATCTCAGTTCCTTTTCAGAGGTCAGTCTTGCACTCATTGACAAACCTATGTAAGGAGCTACTGGAAGGCCTGAGATCCTGAGTGGGTGTGATCTTTGGCCACCTGGTTGCCCCTACCTACCGAGCCTAAGTGAAGGAATGTGAATGCAGCAAGACTTTTGAATACTGCTTTTGGATCAAAACCATGGAGAAAATTAGCAGACATAGTCTTCTTCCTTATTTTATTTATAAAATATATTTTATTTTTCCCGCTTACATGTTGAAAGCATTTTAAAAAACAATTCATAGTGGGTTTTGTTTTTTTTTTAATTTTGAGTTCTAAATTCTATCCTTTCTCTTTTTCTCCTTCCTGAAACAGTAAACAATCAGATACAGTTTTTTAAAATATAGCATACCAACCACTAGTAGTATCACCACAGAGATGAGGTCCATTCTGATAAGGAAAAGATTTGTAGATTTATTCTTCAGGGTCTGCCTAGTGAATAGGGTGGCTAGCCAAGACAGATATATCAGGATAGCTTCGAAGGTCTTCTATGCTGCTGGCTTTTGGGGAAAATAGGCACTTAGATTTTATACCTGTTACAGGCTTCCCCAAATATATCTGGTCACTCAGGCAATTTTCTTCAGTGTTTGGAAGGAAAAGATGAACTGTGGAAATATAGTAGCTTCCCCAATTTGCTTAACAGAGAGGCTCAGAAATTCCTGAATCACATTGTCAGAATGGGATTTGCAGTAGCTGCCAAAGTCCTCTTTTCCATTGGGGGAATTTTAATATCAACTAGCTGCCATCCTTTCAGACATTTTCCTCAATATTAGTCAGCATCAGTCCCAAACCTTGACATATACCTCAGATATAATCTCCTACTTCCTATCCTCAATAACTGGTCCATTTCACCTATATAAGAGTCTCAACTCCATTTAAGACCTCAGCAGAATGCCTGGTCTTCATGCTCCCTGACTGCTCTTTCATTTTTTTTTTTGAGTATTTCTATTCAATAAAGTTCATTTGATTTCCAATAAAGCCAAGATTATTTCACTTTATTCCCATTGTCTGTTTTGTACTATGTTTGCTCAAGTGATTTGTCAAGTTCCCTGTCTCTGGGCATGGGAGTTGCAGAGAGAAAGAATTAAGTCTGATGTAAGGAAAACTTCCTAATATTAACTACCATTCAAAATAAGTACTGCTATGGGACTCATTTTCAAATCTGCTGTCTCAGTGAAGTTGGAACATTGATGCCTTAGAGCAAAGTTCAAAATCAACGTGAATTAAAAGAGGTAATAAATATGAAAAAATGATATGGAATGAACTTGCCACTTTTGAAAAGCTACTGGTGCTGAAAAATGAGAACTGGAACAACAACAACAATAAAAAGACATTGAGGGATCAGTATTTCCTATGGAACTTTTAAGTATCATAAGGTAATAATCATAATAAGGAGGCCAAAAAAAGCTAAAAAATTGCCTCAGCCAGCAAATACTTGATATCCTGGTGAATGAGAGATATGTGGTAGCCAAAGGCAACACCAAATTAGAATGAAAATTTATTTGTAAAACCTTATATATTGGAAGGTAGTAGAAGATTATGAGTGGTGTCATTTAATAAAAAAAAAGTCTGTGTGTGTGTGTGTGTGTGTGTGTGTGTGTGTGTGACAAGGATTGAATTTGCAAAAGATCTGGCATAAAACCCAATTAAATTAGATCATTCCCAAAGCATTTTAAAGCAAACAAAAAAAAATAACTAAGGGATACCCAACAGATGAAAAATGGAACAAATCTGGCCACACTTTTATAATAAACTATTTTCTCCATTAATGAAGTAGAACCAGAATATTTGGTCATTAACATCTCAATCTTGATGTGAATAAAAGGAAAAGTCATGAAAAAATACATTATGAGGAAGTATGGCTGGACTAGCATAGGTATGCATAGAAAAAGTATGTGTTGGTATAGAAAAAGTATGTGTTGGTTGTAACATGCTTTTGAAAAAAAATTAAAAAATCAATCGTCGAGATATTTGAAAGAATGATACATAAAGCATGATTGAGAGGAAAACGGTATTACACCTGAAAAATTTGTTTAAAATGAATCTTGAAACTAATGACATATCTATATATTGACATAAATTCATAATAGAATAAATATAAATAAATAGAAACCTTTCCATTCTTCCCTGAATTCTTCATTTTCAATATTCACCACAGTGAATTAATATTCCATCATATTTATGTAGCATAATTTGTTTAATTCTCCAATCTCAGACTCTTCTCTCTAGTTCTGAGCTAGCTTCTCCTTTTTAAATATAAATTCCTTATGGTGAAACTAAGTCTTTCATGCAAAGGCTTTGATGATTCAAGTTGGCATATAAGCTATGCTTAGATTTGGTTCTGAATGATAGATTTAATTAACAAGAATTTTTATCTAATGAAGCTAATTCAGTTTTAAGTGAAATTGAATATTTTAGATACTTTGGTTGAGACTTTTCTCTCTAGAGTAGGGGTTTTGATTTAGGGTCTGTGAACTTGTTTTTAATGTACAAGAAATACATACATATATATATGTTAAACACATATATGCATGGTAATATATAATTATATTTCAATATGTCTTCTTTGTAATTGTATACCTATTAGTTTATATGTTTGACTGCATTCTGAAAAAAAAAAAAAGGTTCAATAGGTTTCACTAGACTGCCAAAGGAATCTATGATTAGAAAAAAGAGTTTAAATCCCCGCTCTAGCCAAAGTAGTGAAAGATACTTGATTTTATATTCTAATTGTAATGGGCTGAGGCTTGAGTTGATGCACTGAAGTCCCAAGCACATGAGGCTAAAAAGTAATTGGACCATACTCTATTAATATATAAGCTTGGAGAAAGAATGGCCCCCACCCACTCTTTGTGCTAGTCCTGATGTGTTGTATAGGAAATGACAATTTTGGTGGGTGGAGGCAGGAGAGTGGAAAAGGAAGGGGAAGGAGAGACTGCTTGAATTGCCATTGCGACTGTTTTTCAGCTTAGATCCCCTTCTGTTAGCTGGCTTCCTGTCACAGCTGCCCATATTGCTATCGCAATCCTTATTCACCTCTTCACTTCGATAAAGATTGAAGATTTTTCCCATAACCTGAATTCCTGACTCCAGCTGATTTTAAATACGCGGTCATTACAATTGGCGCCCAAGCATGGGAACCAAGGACCCTACTTTCACTGAAGTCTCCAGTGACCAGGAACTTAGGTGAGTATAAGACAAACAGGGAATTTATTTTCTTAAAGATTAAACTAGTAACCTTTTTTGGCTATGGGACAGATCCTAGCTAAAGATTCTCCATCCCCCACCCCAACCTTCCCACCCCCAGCCCCACCCAGGAGTGGTTCTATAGAAAGCCTACTTAAGCTGATAGAAGATCAAGGGCTACTTATAACTTGGGAACAGGCAGCTAGACTTCTAGGTACATTAAAACACACCTCCTCTTGGTTCTTAGAGGAAGAGCAAATCTCTCTAGATAACTGGGCATTGGTTGGTCAACAGCTCTCTGCATATTACAATGAAAACGGTCCTCATTCAATTTCCATCAAGGCATTCTATTTATACAATATGATACAGTTGGCCTTAAGGTACCGTATAAGTTCTAGGA
This sequence comes from Antechinus flavipes, assembly GCF_016432865.1. Taxonomy (NCBI): domain Eukaryota; kingdom Metazoa; phylum Chordata; class Mammalia; order Dasyuromorphia; family Dasyuridae; genus Antechinus; species Antechinus flavipes. The sequence goes on from NC_067401.1 coordinate 242,417,815, forward strand.
GAAAAGAAAAAAAACTCTAGGAATAGCCAAATGGGGAAGCCTGAGATAAAGGAGGAAGACAAAGAACAGATTAATGGCCATATCACCACAGGGCATGATTCCCTAAGACATAAAAAGACTTTTGCTGGACTTCAAAAACTTGGGGGGATCATTGGATTCCCTGATATGTGAAGCAATGGACAATAGATTGGTTTTGGACTATCTCTTGGCTGCTGAAGAAGGTGTATGTGTGATTGCTGTTTACATACTCTCCTTCTAGAACTTCTGGCAATCTTTTACAACACAATGTTGATTTATATTGTTTGTTATACCGTTACTTGGGTGTATAATTCATGTTTATTACACCACATTAAGCCTGCACTGACTGTGGGGAGAGTCATCACTAATAGCCTCTGCATTGTTGCTATGTGCTTGTGTAATACTTCCCATGCTGATGGGTTTGTGCATAATAAGACCCTTCAGCCCAGAAACCTGCTAGCAACCCCCACTTCCCTTTGGTGCTTTTCATCTCCCTTCCTGAGATGTCAGGGAGGGCGTGATTATCTTCTTTTTGGTGCTTTCACCTCCTTTCCTGAGAAGTCAGGGAGGATGTGATCACCTCCCCTTGGGGGATCTGACCTCTCTGAGGAGTCAGGGATGGCATGACCACCTGTGTTCTAAAACAAAAGAAAACGGGAGATGTAATGGGCTGAGGCTTGAATTGATGCACTGAGGTCCCAAGCACATGAGGCTAAAAAGTAATTGGACCATACTCTATTAATATATAAGCTTGAAGAAAGAATGGCCCCCATCCACTCTTTGTGCAAGTCCTGATGTGTTGTATAGGAAATGATGATTTTGGTGGGTGGAGGCAGGGGAGTGGAAAAGGAAGGGGAAGGAGAGACTGCTTGAATTGCCATTGCGACTGTTTTTCAGCTCAGATCCCCTTCTGTTAGCTGGCTTCCTGTCGCAGCTGCCCATATTGCTATCGTAATCTTTCTTGCCTATATTGCTATCGCAATCCTTATTCACCTCGTCACTTCAATAAAGGTTGAAGATTTTTCCCTTAACCTGAATTCCTGACTCTGGCTGATTTTAAATACATGGTCATTACATCTAATATTTTTAATATTGTGATCTTTTATGCTCATTTAATTTTCTTTACTAATGGGATTTTTTAAAGTCTGATTTGAGAGCTTTGATTTCCTATCTAAATTCATTCTTAATTTCTCCTTTTTAATCTTTTTATTTCTCTTTTAGCCAATCTGGGTTATTTATCTCTCCTTGTTATTTCTCTGTGTAGGGAGTCTCCAGGATTTTGTTTCTTGTTAGATAAGATTGGTTCATTTTATTTCTTCTTACAATACTTTCCCCCCAATATCCTTTGGTTTCTTTTTGAGATTTTACTCATAATTTGTTTTGTGATATTTTCTGTTGGTATTTCTCCTTATGAATTAGTTTTTTTTAAAGCATTTCCTAAAGTTTTACTCTTTCAGCTTTTCTCTTGTATTCCTCTCAAATTCCATTTAGAATTCTCCTTCAATATTTGACGTCTCTCTCTTCCATTACTACACAGATTACCTCTCCTTAGATTCTTTGTATTAGGGAATAAGGGTTTTGCCCATATTGAGGGCCAGTCCCTCCTCTGAGTAATCTCTGTAATTACTTGTTCCAATTTGTTGAACTTGTATCCTATGACTTTGAATATTGCTTGTCTTCCATACCACATGAGTCTTCAATGCTGCCCCCATTCTCTATCTTTTCTATTCACTTTGCTTTTTTGTTCGGAAAGAAGGAAACAAACATTTATTAAGTACCTACTATGTGCCATGCACTGCGTTAAAAGCTTTACAAATATCTCATTTGATCCTCACAATAATCCTGGGAGGTAGGTTTTATTATTATTATTATTTTATTTTAAAAATGAAGAAATTGAGGTAGACAGAAATTAAGTGATTTCTCCAGGATCACACAGTAAGAAAGTATAAGAGATGGCATTTGAAGTTGATAAAGAATACCTTTTGTGGAGACTTAAATAAGTCTGCCATCAATGCATGTATCTTCAACAGAAACTGTAGATCAAGAATGTTATGGGACCCAAACCGACTAAGAGGAAGAAGTAGATCAGATTGTATTCTGGTATTTTTTACAGACTTAAAAAAAAATAATAGCTTTTTATTTTCAAAATATATGTAAAGACAGTTTTCAACATTCATTCTCACAAAACCTTGTATTCCAAATTTTTCTCCTTCTTTTCCTCCCCTAGACAACAAGTAATCTAAAATATATTAAACATGTGCAATTCTTCCATACACATTTTCACATTTATCACACTGCATAAGAAAAATCATATTAAAAAGGAAAAAAAATGAGAAAAAAGCAAGCAAACAATAACAACAAAAGTGAAACTACTGAGTTGTGATACACATTCAGTCCCCACAGGGCTATCTGTCGGTACAGATGGCTCTCGCCAGCCTGAACCATCTAATTGTTGTAAAGAGTTAAATCCATTAGAGTTATCATCACATAATCTTTTTGTTACTGTGTGCAGTGCTGTCTTGGTTCTGCTCACTTCACTTTGCATCAGTTCATGTAAATCTCTCCAGGCCTTTATGAAATCATTTTGCTGATTATTTCTTATAGAACAATAATATTCCATAACATTCATATACTATAACTTATTCAGCCATTCTCCAACTGATGGGTATCCACTCAGTTTCCAGTTCCTTGCCATTACAAAAAGAGCTGCTACAAACATTTTGTATATGTGGACCTTTTCCTTTTTTTATAATCTCTTTTGGGTATAGGCCCAGTAGAAACACTAATGGATCAAATAGTATGCACAGTTAAATTCCAAATTGCTCTTACTTACTTTTTTGATTCCCTCAAACAAAATATTTTCTTTTCTTTTTTTTTTTTTTTAACCAACAACCAGTCTTGTTACATGGCCTCAAATTATAGGACACAATATATGAAGAATCAAAATGTTTAAAATTCTAAAGGGTGATTGAAAGACATATGTAGTTGGCATGTTTGCCTTCTATCAGATTGACAGAGGTATGATAAGAAATTTATGATTAGAAAATGTCATTGTATAGCAAGAATAAGAAATAATAAATGGTTAGTTCAAGAGCTAGACTAATTCACAAAGTCTATAGGGATGGTCTCAGAAAATTGGGCATGGCTGACACTCTATTAAATCTATGCGGGAAGATGTAGATTAAAATCATACATGATGAGATGGTGTGATTGGATTATTAGGAAATGTAGAGGGCTAGGAGGTAAGAATCCATTCCAAGTCTTGAATCTTACAGTAACTTGGCTCACCAAAACTCTTATTGAAATAGCAAAGACTGCTTGTCAATATAATAAATTAATAATCTAGCCACTGAATCAAAATGCAAACACTGCTCTTTGGATTAAAAGCAAACCTTTGAATTTAGGACAGGAAAAAGAGCCCACACAATAGAGACTAAAGGTATTTGGGAGAAAGATACTTGAGACAATGGTATGATAAACTTTACCCAGAGGTGTATCTCAACTTTTTGCATCTCTGTTTAATTAAAGAAGATCCTGGGCTTAATCATTTACATTTCAGTAGATCTTGTTAGAGAAAACTATAGGAACTTCAAAGAGTGTACTTTGTATCAAGTATATGAGCATTTGAGGTATATATATTTATCTCTTTGATCAATAAACTTTGAAGAGTACATAATCAGGACTTCTCCGCCTGGCCCTGTAGGTTTCCACACCCTTTATCTCACTACAATCCGCATAAGTGAGATCACAGAGACACCAATATATTGGAACAAATAAAGATATACTTATATGTATATGTGTATATATGTAGTCATATTATCTACATGTGAATATCTATGAATATATAGATTATTTATTGCTCTATCTAGATAAACTGGTGTGCCTAGGTACCTATAGATTATCTATTTATTTACATATATATTTATAAATGTCTCATATATAAATATGTTGATTTGTAATTAGTTTGGTCTAAGTTTGGTATAAATTAATTTAGTTTTAAAAATTAATTTGGTGTAAATTAATTTAGGTTGTGTAGCCTAAATTACTGAATTCAGTAATTTATGAAATTGCTTCAAAGTAAATTAATTTACGTTGTGTAGCATATCCTCTGAGGCTATTATTCAAATCCCTACTTGAACTGACAGGTTGACTTACCAGAAGATGACTGCTACATCTTCTTTTTCTACTTTCTTGTTTCTATCATTAATATTCTAAAAGTATGTGGGGGAGATAGCGTCTTTGCCTTACTACTATTTTTTATATAAAACTTCTATTGGTTTCTCATTGCAAAATTGCTTATTTTGCATGCAAATAAGTATATAATCATATTAATATCTCTTTTATCTATGAATTTTAGGTTTTTTTTTAGCATAAAACTATTACATTTTGTTGAAGGCTTTTTTTTTCTATTTACTTTTAAGTACATGTAATTTGAGGGATTTTATTTATGTTTAATAAAGTTTATTACCTTAAATGTTTTTCTAACTTTGAGCCATCATTGAATCCCTTGTATTCATTCAACGATGCCTTGTTGAAATATTTTGAGGTTTCATTCTGTTATGTTTTAGGAAGGGTTCTATTTAAAATTTTGCATCAATAATCATTAATTATTTTGGTTTATAGCTCCCTCTCTTTATTACTTCTTGGTTTAGGTATTAGGAGAATATTTAATTCTGGGCTCTTCATATTGACATAAAAATTGTTTAAAAAATCTATTTGATTTTGTAACATAAAAAATTTTAGGCTTGGTTCCACAAATCCTGTGTGTTGGAACCTTTCCACTAACTATATCATGGATCTGAATTCATGATTCTTTTATTTAGTACCTGGTTTTGGAAATCTCTTAGCCTATTACATTTGTAGGATCAACTCTACTTTATTCTTTTATTTTAGTCTTCATTTTGAAGTAGCAGGACTCCTGCATACAAAAGTTAGTTATTTAGTATCATATCAGTCTTGTTCCTGGTTCTTCTGATATGTAACTGGACTCTTTTCTTATTCCTGGATAATGTTTCAACGTTAGACCAGACATTGGATCTTGATTTTTGCCCCTCTATGTTTGAATCCCTGCCTTGGTTCTATGCCTCCTTATTCACTTCCTTTAGGTTTGGACCTTTTTTTTTTTTTTTTCCTGCTCCCTCAAGGTAGACAAGAAATTGTCCTATTGTGTGCTTCCTGACTCCTTTCCAGCATTTCTCTACTACTGGCTATTGTTCTGTTTTAAAAAAAAATCTATAGCAGAAACTTATCCGGATTAGTTTCCCTCTCCCCTGTAGATTTCTTTAGTATCCATTTCCCAGTCACACATTACATGGATCATGATATTGGCCAGCTCTAGTTCTCTCTCTCTCTCTCTCTCTCTCTCTCTCTCTCTCTGTCTATCTCTCTCTCTCTCTCTCTCTCTCTTTCTCTCTCTCTCAAATTTTAGGGCTATTTTTTAATTGAAACTTTTTATTTTCAAAAATATATGCAAGGATAATTTTTTCACCATTGACCCTTGCAAAACCTTGTGTTCCAATTTCCCCCCTTCCCTTCATTCCCTCTCCTAGATGGCAAGTAATGCAATATATGTTAAACATGGTAAAAATATATGTAAATCCAATATAGGCATATGTATTTTGCTGCACAAGAAGAATCAGATCAAAAAGAAAAAAAATGAGAAAGAAAATAAAATTCAAATAAACAACAACAAAAGAAGTGAAAATGCTATGTTGTGATCCACAGTCCTCTTTTTGGATATAGATGGCTCCCATCATCACAAGATTATTAGAACTGGCCTGGATCATCTCATTGTTGAAGAGAGCCACATCCCTCAGAATTGGTCATCATATAATTTTGCCATTGCTGTGAACAATGAAATCCTGTTTCTGCTCATTTCACTTAGCATCAGTTCATGTAAGTCTCTCTAGGCCTCTCTAAAATCATTCTGCTGATCGTTTCTTATAGAACAATAATATTCCATAACATTCAAATACTATAACTTATTCAGCTGTTCTCCAACTGATGAGCATCCACTCAGTTTCCAGTTTCTTACAAAAAGGGCTGCCACAAACATTTTTGTACATGTGGGTCCCTTTCTGTCCTTTAAAATCTTTTTGGGATATAAGCCCAATAGAAACACTGGTCAGCCCTAGTTCTAACAAGCTAAGTCATAACAACAATAATAGTAGCAATAACAATAATAATTTAACTACATATATATATATATACACACATATACATATATATCTATATCTATATATATACTTTTTTAGAAAGGGAAATTGAGGTTGTGACTTGCACAGTATATCACATAGTAATTAAATATATGAAACAGGTTTTAAACTAGATGATGCAGGTTATGGTCCCTTTAAGAAACTAGTCCTTTCAGATTGATTTATTCCTTTTTGATTCCCAACCCTTCCTAGCTGATGCATTATCAGTTCAAGAATCTAGGATCTTTGATTCACAAATCCTGGTCAAAAGCACTCCTTTGAATTCCAATAGGAGATCCGGGTTCTCCCAGCCCCCATCGGATCTGAGCCAATTTGGGCTATCCTAGCCCCCATTCTAATGATCTGCTCCACCCCCCACCAAGCAAACAAATTTCACCCACAGGCCCCTTTAGCTAAATCTCTCATTATAAAAGAGCCAAGCTGGAGTCCTCTCTTTGCAGAGGGTCAAAACATGCCAGCACTATGCCTGGCACCAAAGGACTCTCTGCCCACTGGAATTCTGTTTCCGGTGCCCTTTTATCTCTATCTTCACCTATTTCCTTAACTAGACTTTAACCTTACTTCCAAACCCCATAATAAACCTCTTTTATAAATCTAGGTTTTTGGGTCTATAAATTCTTTTACAGGGGACTCTTGTGCTGCTACTAGACCTCATTTAATTCTCTATCTTTGCACCGGATCCAAAGGAGTTGCAGGGGAGCTCTATTTGACTCCCTGTACCCCAAACCTGCTACTAGACCTCATTTTCATTTGCGTACCCCAAAACTAGGCCCCCAAATCTAGAACCTCATCATAGAGTCTTTTTAACCCCAAATCTAGTATGTTACTCACTATGTCACTGTCTCTGAAAGGAGATGAATTCACTATTTCTATTACTAGATTATTATTTGGATTACTTTTATGAAAATAAGTTATTTTTGTATTTTTGAATAATCTCTGGCTTTTTAATTTTCTTATTTATGAACATTAAACTTGACAACACTGTTTGGTATTTTCATGTGGGTGTCTTGGGAAATAGCTGGTCATACTCTCTGAAAAATCTATTATATTCACAAATATTAAGACCCTGGATTACAATTCTGAAGATTGATAACACTATCATCTTTTCTCTCGAGACTGTTATGTTTTATTCCTTTTGCAATCATCTTTTCTGAAGGAAAGGAGAAGAGGTGTTAACATTAGTGAAGGTCACCAATTTTTTCTAGTGATTTATCATTCACCATCAAAGGAAGCAAAACTGTTAGTTCTGGCTGGGAAAAGAGAAAGCCATGTTTATTTTGAAATCCTTGTTCAATTCCCAAACTGTCAAAATGTCTCTTTGTCAAGATGATGTTTTAAAATCTCATTAGAATGTCTTTAAGCCCTTGAGCTGTAAGAAATAAGCAGGTTGATTTTAGGAAAAATATGGAAGGATTTGTGTGAAATAATGAAAAATCAAATAAAAGGAGAACCAAGAGAAAACTGTATACAACACCAATATTGTTCAAAGGATAATTGTGAACAACTAAGCTATTCTGAGTATTATAAATATTTAGATCAACTATAGAAGACATATGAAGGAAGATGCTTTTTACCTCTAGAGAAAGAACTTACATATGCATATATCTGCTATATATGTATGTATATATATATATACACATATACACACACATAGCATATATGTATATATCTATGTATATGTATATATACATATATGCATGTACACATACACACATACATAGATGTGTAACATATATGTTTATATACATATATGAGTACATATACACATCCATTATATATACATGTCTCTATATACACATACATATATATAGATATGTATATATACCTACATATATAAATATATACAGATTTGTATCAAATAATGTCTTTTTCTAGTGTGGAAGAGAAGGGAGGGAGAGAATCAGACAGTCTGAAATTTAAAATGTATCAAGAAATTAAATTAAATTTAAAACAATCCCTTTAAGCCCTTTCAGGCAAGTTTTCCTAACTCATTATAATGTCATATTATATATCATAATATAGTTATTATACTTCATTCTTAATAATTTTCACTCAATTTTGCTATTGTTCTTTGTCCATTAAGACATTAATTTAACATTGGAATTCAACTTAGAGACCACTTAGTTCATTTATATCATTTTATAGATGAGGGAACTGAGGTCCAAAGTGGATAATTGATTTTCCTTATGGTTATGTAGTAAATAAATGAAAAAAAAACTGGGATCAAACTTAGTTCTTTTAATTTTAAATATGTCATTCTTGCTGCCATATCATGCTATCACATGCTTTCATTCTTTATTCTCTCATTATAGTTGTTCAGTCCTATCTGATTCTTTGACCCCCATTTGGAATTTTCTTGAAAAAAAAATACTGGAATTGTTTGCCATTCCCTTTTCCATCTTATTTTACAGATAAAAAAAAAAAAAAACTGAGGCAAATAGGGTTAAGTGAATGACCTAGGGACATGGAACTAGTGTTTGAGGTTGGATTTGATTAGGAAGATGAGTCTTCCTAACTCCAGGCCCAGTGCTCTATCATTGCATTACCAAGCTGCCCCATATTACATTATAGCATACATGCAATAGAATCCAAGCAATTAGAAACAATGAGCTTCATTTTATCTGTCTCTCTTGGGGACAGAACTTATTTCAAACACTAGCAGAAGGAGAAATCAATTTCTTGTTTTTCACATCTTATATAAAAATTTACAACTGAGTGTCTTCTCATTGAATTTTCTAAAGTGAGTTGCTCTTGTACCTTATAGGCATGAAATGTTTCTGCAAACAGTTTAAATATTTCTAAGTTGTGTTTCCTTTTATGCTTGCCAGAACCTAGGAAAAAATGTTTTCCAGGAAAGCCACATTTCATATCATTAAAAAAACCCAAGTCTTTACTCAAATTTATCATATGATTTAGTGTGATACAACGTGGCATAATTAAATGTAATTCAATTTATTATGATTTATTCTGTCATGTTACAAGTATGTCATTCTTAAAAGATTTTTCTTGGAAGTGAAAACCAATTTCTAAGTTGTTTGGGTTACATACCAGTGATCATCATATTACTTCTGTTTCTCTCAGTGGAGAAGTTTTGAATCATTCTTATACATTTGCATTTCAGGGAAAGATTATTTCATTCAATTAATTTCAGTGAGCATCTAATAGTGCACTACTGTAAACAAGACACTGGATAAGGGATTGGGCAGGCAAAGTCCAGAATGAGTCAGTCAGGTCATTGAACTTAACTCATATATTCTACTGAAGGGAAATGAAATATGCCAAAAAAAGAAAGTGTATACAATACTGGGCAAAATAGTTTCTTTTTTCCCCCAGGAGGTAGGATATTTTTAAAAATTAAAGCCTGTTAATTTTCAAAAGATATGCATGGATAATTTTTCGACATTAACCCCTGAAAAACCCTGTGTTCCAATTTCCCCCCACCTTCTCCTCACCCCTTCCCCTAGATAGCAAGTAATCCAATATATGTTAAACATGGTAAAAAAAAAATGTTGTTCAATAAATGAATACATATTTATACAATTATCTTGCCATACAAGAAAAATCAAATCAAAATGGAAAAAAATGAGAAAGAAAATAAAATGCAAGCAAACAACAAAAAGAGTGAGAATCCTATGTTGTTATCCATATTCAGTTCCCACAAACCTCTCTCTGGATGTAGATGGCTCTCTTTAAAACAAGGTCATTGGAACTGATCTGAATCGGCTCATTGTTGAAAAGAGCCACGTCCATCAGAATTGATCATTGTATAATCTTGCTGTTGCTCTGTACCATGATTTCCTGGTTCTGCTCATTTCATCATTAGTTCATATAAGTATCTCCAGGCCTTTCTGAAATCATTCTGCTGATCGTTTCTTAAAGAACAATTATATTTCATAACATTCATACATTATAACTTACAACTGATGGGTAGCCATTCAGTTTCCAGTTTCTTGTCACTACAAAAAGGGCTACCACCACAAACATTTTTCCTTTCCCCTTTTAATATCTCCTTGGGATAGAAACCTAGTGGAAACATTGCTGGATCAACGGGCACATTTTGCCCTTTGGGCATAGTTCCAAATTGATCTTCTGAATGGTTGGATTAGTTCACAACTCTACCAACAATGTATTAGTGTCCCAGTTTTCCCACATGCTCTCCAACATTCCTTATTGTCCTTTCCTATAATTTTACTCAATCTGAGAGGTATGTAGTGGTATCTCAGAGTTGTCTTAATTTGCATTTCTCTGATCAGTAATGATTTAGAGAACCTTTCCATATGACTAGAAATGGTTTTAATTTTTTCAACTGAAAATTGTTCATATTTTTGGCAAAATAGTTTCAAGAGAGGGAAAGCACTAACTAATAAGAAGAATAGATTGTATGTAGGAGGCATCACTTTAGTTAATGGAATTCAAAGATTTTAGGAAGCAAGAGGGAAGAAGGGATGGATTCTTGACATGAAGGGCCTTCCATGCAAAGGTATGAAGGCAAGAGATAGAATATTATATATAAGGAAATGTAAGGAGTCCTGTTTGACTGAAATGGAATATGTGAAAAACAATCATGTGAAATAAAATGAGAAAAGTATGTATCTATGGAGGCATGTAATTTATGCCAGACAAAATACTTTTATAACCATTGCAGAGATAGGCATGACATAATGTGCAACATCAGATATCAAAATGACCTTTCTAATGTGCAGGTCTGACTCTGTCATTCCCCTATAAAATAAACTGTAGTGGCTCTCTGTCACCTCCAGGATCAAGCATAAACAAATTGTTTGTCTTCACATTGTACTGTGAGCCCTTTGAGAACATTGTCTATTTTTTACATTTCCTTGTGGTTAGCACAGTCTTTGGTACATATTAGTTTCCTAACTAATGTTTATTGATTGACTGAAATAAATAGAAAAGCAGGGAGGTAAGGAATATAGTGTTATTGACATTGCACTGGGAATCAGAAAATCTGGGTGTCTATCTTTGCCACTCATTACCTGTAAAATCATGGGTGAGTAATAATTTTAATAATAATAATTCCTATTTATTTCACAATGTTATTCTAAAGGTTAGATGAGATGATGTATATGAAAACACGTTGTAAGCTATGTGTATAACTGAACTTGATGGTACTTATTTGTAGTCCCTTCTGCTGAGGAGATTGCAGCTGGTATAATTCTTGAGCTCAGGAATTTTGAGGTATAGTAGGGATAAGGACTGATTGAATATTGTCCCAAGTTCATCCCTAATATGGTGAGCATTTGGTTTGTAGGGGAGCAATTTGGCAAATCAAGTTGAACTAAGTAGTCCAGATCAGAATGAAATAGGACAGCATTTCTATGCTTATCAGCAATGGGATTGGATTCATATGTAACTAACTACTAGATGTTCAGTCTAGGTGAGATAGGATGACTCAGTTTTAAAGTTAACAAGCAAATACATAAAAATAAACAAACCACAGAAATGCAAAAGCATAATACAGGGGAAAGAGTCAATATTCTGGAGTCATTAGACCTAGGTTTAAATACAATCTCTGATATTTTTTACCTATCTAACTTTAGGAAAGTCATTTAGCTATTATGTTTTCTTATGTGTAAAATGAGAGTATTCAACTAGGTGACCTTCAAGATCCCTCCCAGAGAGTTTATCTAACTTGAATCTATGTTGTTTCAATAAGAAATAATCCAAATTCTCATATTTTAAAGTATAAATTTAGTCTTTATCAGAACTTGCTTTAAATTCTATGAATAAAGAATAAGAATGCTCAATGCCTGTTAGTCAATCATCTACTTTTTAATACATTTATTAAGTACTAACTATGTATCAGGTATAGTGCTAAGTTCGGGGGATACAAACGCAAGCAAAACAAATAAGTTCTTATTCATTAGAAACTTTCATTCTAATGGGAAAAGATAATATATAAAAGGAACCATAAAGTTCTGATGGTTGGAAGAGACTGGGATGGGTGGAAAGGAATACCAGAAGTACCAGTGTGAGGGCTTGATTGAGAAATCCAAAGGAGTACAGTCTTACAGAAAATGAATGTGAGAAGAGTCTCCAAAAAGTTCTACATTAATGAATCAAGTTTTTGTAAATTGTATTAACTAATAAGCTTTATGAGTTGGATCATATATCAGGTGGAAACCATCAGCAGAATGTTAGAAATGAAGGTGTTGTGTCTTCTTTGCTACATTTTCTATGAAAATTAAACACTGTTCTTGTGCATTATAATAATTGTGGAAATTTGTATAGAAGAATTGCATGCAATGTTTAACATACATTGGATTACTTGCCATTTAGGGGAGGAGGTAGGGCAAGGGAGGGAAAAATTTAGAAAGTAAGGGTGAATGCTGAAAATTATCTATGCATATGTTTTGAAAATAAAAAGATTTAATAAAAAAATTAAACACTGTCTCTATATAGAGACAAAAAGCATCTTGGCCCTTACTGCTCAAGTTCATTTCAATTTATCTGCATTCCTCTAACTGTGTTTGTAAAAGCTGGATCTATTTAGACAGTGACTATTGAGAATGATAATCAAAATGTTACTGACTTCTGTTGATTAAATAAGCATAGACTTATAATATCAAAGAATTGGAAGGAATGATAGAGATTATCTAATGCAATCCCTTACTGAATGTATGAATCTTTCCTCTGACATTTCCAGCAAATTATCATTCCAGGCTTAGGTTGAAAACTCTTAAGTAACAGGAAATCCATGATTTCACAAGGCAACCATTCCAATTCAGGACAGTTCTTAGTGTGAGGAATTTTCCTTTTTATTGAGGTGACATTCTAATGGTTAACCTTTACTCATCAGCTATACTTCTATTATCAGAAGGAGTTCATAAAATTTGTATGAAATAAAATTAAAAAGTCATATTTCTGTAGGCTCAAAATATTATTCACTTTTTAATAAATCAGAGAATATCAAAGAAACCTTTAAAATATGAAATTTCCCTACCAAATTTTTACTTTAATTTTAAACTGGTTTGCATTAGTTGGGATATTTTTAAATGTTCCCAACATTCTTTTTTTAAATTAAAGCTTTTTCTTTTCTTTTTTTTAAAATTTTATTTTATTTAATAATAACTTTATATTGACAGAATCCATGCCAGGGTAATTTTTTTACAACATTATCCCTTGCACTCGCTTATGTTTCGATTTTTCCCCTCCTTCTCTCCACCCCCTCCCCAAGATGGCAAGCAGTCCTATATATGTTAGATATGTTGCAGTATATCCTAGATACAATATATGTTTGCATAATCGAACAGTTCTCTTGTTGCACAGGGAGAATTGGATTCAGAAGGTAAAAATAACTCGGGAAGAAAATCAAAAATGCAAATAGTTCATATTCGTTTTCCAGTGTTCTTTCTTTGGGTGTAGCTGTTTCTGTCCATCATTTATCCATTGAAGCTCAGTTAGGTCTCTTTGTCAAAGAAATCCACTTCCATCAGAATACATCCTCATACAATATCGTTGTCAAAGTGTATAATGATCTCCTGGTTCTGCTCATTTCACTTAGCATCAGTTCATGTAGGTCTCTCCAAGCCTCTCTGTATTCATCCTGCTGGTCATTCCTTACAGAGCAATAATATTCCATAACATTCATATACCACAATTTACCCAGCCATTTTCCAATTGATGGGCATCCATTCATTTTCCAGTTTCTAGCCACTACAAACAGGGCTGCCACAAACATTTTGGCACATACAGGTCCCTTTCCCTTTTTTAGTATCTCTTTGGGGTATAAGCCTAATAGAAACACTGCTGGATCAAAGGGTATGCACATTTTGATAACTTTTTGGGCATAATTCCAGATTGCTCTCCAGAATGGTTGGGTTCGTTCACAACTCCACCAACAATGCATCAGTGTCCCAGTTTTCCCGCATCCCCTCCAACATTCATCATTATTTTTTCTTGTCATCTTAGCCAATCTGACAGGTGTGTAGTGGTATCTCAGAGTTGTCTTAATTTGCATTTCTCTGATCAATAGTGATTTGGAACACTCTTTCATATGAGTGGTAATAGTTTCAATTTCATCATCTGAAAATTGTCTGTTCATATCCTTTGACCATTTATCAATTGGAGAATGGCTTGGTTTCTTATAAATTAGAGTCAGTTCTCTATATATTTTGGAAATGAGGCCTTTATCAGAACTTAAAGCTTTTTATTTTCAAAACATATGCATGGATAATCTTTCAACATTGTTGAATGTTGAAGTTTATGTTCCAAATTTTCTCCCTTCTCCCCCCCCCCCCATGGTAATACAATGTATGTTAAATATATGCAATTCTTCTGTACGTATTTCTGCAATGATTGTGTTGCACAAGAAAAATCAGATCCAAAAAGGAAAGAAAAAATGAGAAAGGAAACAAAATGCAAGCAAAACACAACAAAAAGAATGAAAATACTATGTTGTGATTCACACTCAGTTCCCACAATCCTTTCTCTGGTTGTAGATGGCTTTCTTCATCACAAGACCATTGGAACTGTCATGAATCATCTCATGGTTGAAAAGAGCCATGTCCATCAGAATTGATCATTGTATAATCTTGGTGCTATCAATGATCTCGTGGTTCTGCTCACTTCACTTAGCGTCAGTTCAAGTAAGCATCTCCAAGTCTTTCCTAAATCATCCTGCTGATCATTTCTTATAGAACAATAATATTTCATAACATTCATATACTATAACTTATTCAATCATTCTACAACTTATGGGCAGCCACTCAGTTTCCAATTCCTTGCCTTTACAAAAAAAGGGCTGCTACAAACATTTTTGCATATGTGGGTCTCTTTCCCTCCTTTATTATCTCTTTAGGATACAAGCCCAGTAGAAACACTGCTGGATCAAAAGGTATGCATATTTTAATAGCCCTTTGGGTATAATTCCAAATTGCTCTCTAGAATGGTTGAATCAATTCACAACTCCACCAACTAATGCTTAGTGTCTTAATTTTCCTACACAACCTCCAACATTCATCATTATCTTTTCCTTTCATTTTAGCCAATCTGAGAAGTGTGTAATAATGTCTCAGATATCTGAGTTGTCTTAATTTTCATTTCTCTGATCAATAGTGATTTAGAGCAACTTTTCATATGACTAGAAATGTTTTCAATTTCTTCATCTGAAAATTGTCTGTTCCTATCCTTTGACCATGTATTAATTGGAGAAAGGCTTGAATTCTTATAAATTCAAGTCAATTCTCTATGTATTTTAGAAATAAAGCCTTTATCAGAACTCTTGAATGTAAAAATTTTTCCAAGTTTATTGTTTCCCTATATATGGTGTCTGCATTGTTTTTTTTTTTTTTTGTACAAAGCCTTTTTAACTTAATACAATAAAAATTATCTATTTTGTATTCAGTAATATACTCTAGTTCTTCTTTGACCACAAATTCCTTCCTTCTCCACATTTTTGAGAGATAAACTATTCTTTGCTCTTCTAATTTGCTTTTAATATCACTTTTTATATCTAAATCATGAACCCACTTCGACCTTATCTTGTTATACAGTGTTAGGTGTGGATCAATGCCTAGTTTCTGCCAATTTTTCTAACAGTTTTTGTCAAGTAGTGAGTTCTTATAAAAAACATTCATAGTAAAGAGAGTTAAAACCAACTCAATATCAAAATTTGGTAATTTCAACAAATACTTGATTAAGATTCTTCCTTTTTTGGATCCTACACTTGTAATTTTCTAGATAATTGACAGATTAGGTCTAATATGTGATGATTAGATATAAATCCACAGGAACTAAATTCCTATGCATTATTAACTAGTGATATACATGAAATCTTAGAAGATTGTAGAGATTGAAGAAGAGAAAAAGAAAAAAGAAGATTTAAAGGGCAAGGCTTCTTGCAGTTGACCAGAAGGGATAAAATCAAAGCAATAATTAGCACTCTTGTCTTGTCTAGGAGAAGGTCCATCTCATAATATGAGATTTGAGCTAAAGAAGAGAGAATGGGAGGGACAAAATTTGACACATGAAGTAAGAAAGAAGAGGGAATCATGGTGGATAATCTCAACTTTCGAGAGGAACAGAAGATGGCATGGGGAAGTACAAAGAGAAAATTTGGAACAGCTGCCATGGGAAAAATGTTAGAGTAAATCTAGAAAGAATAAGAAAAAAATGCCTTGAACCATTGAGGACCCAGATGATATTAAATAATATAAATTTAAACATAACCCAGTTCAAATGACTGCTTTTCTTTTTCCAACAGGATAAGCAATTTTCAAGTAACATTGGAAAAGGTAGATGGGAAGCGGGGTAAACAAGAGGGGATTTGACCAGTGTGGACATTGATAGAACAAAGGAATGAAGAATTTACTGGGGGAGATAATATTCTAAAGATCAGGACTGAGGAGATGGGGAAACCAGAGATGGGTTGGCAAAATGGAAGAAAAAGTTGGATTGAAAGAATTTGTTGTTACAGTGAAAAAAATATTTTTTTAAGAGCCATATTATTTCCCTTTTTAATAAAAATTATTGAGACTATAATGATTTTTATCACAAATAAGTTGCACAGTCCTACAAAGAACTGGCATGATTAATAAAGGAAAAAGATCCACATACATACTAGATTCCTTTGCCCCTTTTCTTTCTATCATCCAAAGGTCCAGCTTTGTAACACTCACATGACATCCCCCAAACACTACAGAAAATACTGGCACTTTTTAATGTAATGGACTTTTTCCCATTTGTATTCAAAATAGAGATATCTGTGTTTGTTTTGTCAATTCTCTATGTAAACCAATTCACATAAGACTCAAGTGAATTTCAATGAGATCTTTGAATCTCTTGAAATACTAAATTTAGAGCATCCATATGGAGTTCTTAGATTTAGCCTACTTTATGGGATAGTTCTTCTTCTTCTTTTTTTTTTTTAATTTTATTTTATTTAATAATAATTTTATATTGACAGAATCCATGCCAGGGTAATTTTTTACAACATTATCCCTTGCACTCTCTTATGTTTCAATTTTTCCCCTCTCTCCCTCTATCCCCTCCCCAAGATGGCAAGCAGTCCTATATATGTTAGATATGTTGCAGTATATCCTAGGTACAATACATATTTGCAGAACCGAACAGCTATCCTGTTGCACAGGAAGAATTGGATTCAGAAGGTAAAAATAACTCGGGAAGAAAATCAAAAATGCAAATAGTACACATTCGTTTCCCAGTGTTCCTTCTTTGAGTGTAGCTGCTTCTGTCCATCATTTATCCATTGAAGCTCAGTTAGGTCTCTTTGTCAAAGAAATCCACTTCTATCAGAATACATCCTCATACAATATCGTTGTCGAAGTGTATAATGATCTCCTGGTTCTGCTCATTTCACTTAGCATCAGTTCATGTAGGTCTCTCCAAGCCTCTCTGTATTCATCCTGCTGTTCATTCCTTACAGAGCAATAATATCCCATAACATTCATATACCACAATTTACCCAGCCATTCTCCAATTGATGGGCATCCATTCATTTTCCAGTTTCTAGCCACTACAAACAGGGCTGCCACAAACATTTTGGCACATACAGGTCCCTTTCCCTTTTTTAGTATCTCTTTGGGGTATAAGCCTAATAGAAACACTGCTGGATCAAAGGGTATGCACATTTTGATAACTTTTTGGGCATAATTCCAGATTGCTCTCCAGAATGGTTGGGTTCATTCACAACTCCACCAACAATGCATCAGTGTCCCAGTTTTCCCGCATCCCCTCCAACATTCATCATTATTTTTTCCTGTCATCTTAGCCAATCTGACAGGTGTGTAGTGGTATCTCAGAGTTGTCTTAATTTGCATTTCTCTGATCAATAGTGATTTGGAACACTCTTTCATATGAGTGGTAATAGTTTCAATTTCATCATTTGAAAATTGTCTGTTCATATCCTTTGACCATTTATCAATTGGAGAATGGCTTGATTTCTTATAAATTAGGGTCAGTTCTCTATATATTTTGGAAATGAGGCCTTTATCAGAACCTTTAACTGTAAAGATGTTTTCCCAGTTTGTTGCTTCCCTTCTAATCTTGTTTGCATTCGTTCTGTTTGTACAAAGGCTTTTTAATTTGATATAATCAAAATGTTCGAAAAAAAATATTTTAAGAGGAATGAAACATAGAGTGAAACAGAAGAATAGAAGACTATAACTTCAGAGGTAAAAATTATGAAAATAAGGTAGTTTTGGGTAGTGACAAAATCTAAGTTGTGACTGTGTAATTAAGTGAAGAAAAGGTACATGAGATTTGAGGCTGATAAACTGGAAAACTGGTAAATTAGATGAAAAATCTGTAGGCATATTGAAGTTGCCAAATCCTCAAGTAGAAGTGTTGGAATTGAGAGCAAGAAAACATACCATGAATTCCTACCTTTGATTTCCTGATGCCTCATGATTTTCCAATTATATGAAGAAGAAAAATTCCCTACAAATGACTGTATATTTTGCAAACACATGCTCATGTTATGTACACAGTTATAGATATTACACGTTTATATTATGTTATTACATATCACATATTATATATGTATATATACATATAATCACAATGCAACATTAGTCATTTGATGAATATCTTCATGTATTTTTCCTATTATAGGTAGCAAATGGCATAGTTGCCCTTTGGAAACAATAGATTTGAAGTCAGAGGTCTTGGGCTCAAAATCTGATTTAGCCACATATTATTCAAGTGACCTAAAAAAATGGTCTCAGAATGGTTCTCTTAAATTTTCAGCTCTAAATCTATACTCATTGTGTTAGGACACCAAACTTCTCTGTACTTTATGAACTATCTGTTACTATTTCCTTGAAATTTATACTATGAGAGTAATTGGAACAAGTCTTTCTATGGTTGCCACGTTTCACTGTATGTTGTTGGAAGGGATTCAGAACCAATCTCTGGAATTGGTTCTTATTACCAGCACTGTAATGCCAACCCATGAATTTTAGCTATTATTGCTTCCTCCCACCCTCTCACTATTGGTTAAGGTTCTTCAACAGAAATAGATCTAGGCTTTCTTTATCTTCCTCTTATGGGAACCAAAATGTATTTTAAAAAATAGGTCTTATTCTTTTTCAAAACTTCACATCACTTATTGGAATGATTTTTTCTAAATCCCAGAAAGGAGAGTTAAACAAACAGGCTAACTTAAAAACATTCTAATCCACACATAGTTGAGTCTCAACCTTGTGATTCAAAACATATTTTTTATTATTATAAGGTACTAACTGCTTTAAGTGGATTTATTGTATTTTTTAAAAAAAGGTCTGTGTTGCCTAACTTATAATTTGGAAGAAAGACTGCTGGTCACGCATTGGACTTTTCAGGCATAATGTTGCCAGGAATAGTATCTTTGATTAGAAAAGGAGACACCCACCCTCCCATCTCTTATATATACATGTAATTAGAAATATGTGCTTATAACTTCGGGAGGATTTACTGTTAGCTGTTACTCCAAACTGGTCTTTCCTTTTTAAGTATTTGGAGAATTATAACAAGTATTTTTGGTCAAAGCAAGAAATGTAATAAGGAAAGGAATAGAAGAAAGAATGGGGTGAGAAAGAAGAAATAGACATAATGGGAAAGCTTGAGGAAAGAGGCATGAAAAATGAGAAGAAAGATTGATTATAAAGTAAGATTAGTTTTCTTAATTTTCCTTTGATTAGCCATGAACTCATAAACAAATATTGTATTAAATCCTTAAAAAACTACCTTCATTGAGACCTGGTTCCCAAAGAATTGAAGTGACTTTATTTAAGTAAACACCTTTTTATATCAGAAAAATAATCTTTCAGATAGGATCTTATTTTATTATTTCCCATGAGGAAGTTATATCCTCAAAATTAAGAGGCAATACAGTGCAGTGGAAAAAGAGGTAATTTGGTGTCAGTAGGTACTGGGTTTGAATCTCTTCTTAGATCTTTTCCAGTTTTGTGGATCTGTATAATTCATTTAAATCTTCTGTACCTCAGATTCTTTGTGAGATGATGGGATTGGACTCAGTAACTCTGAGACTTCTCCTAGCTCTAAATCTATTATTTCTTGCTCCTAGTAGTTTAAAAGATATACTCAATTATGTAATGATTTAAATGAATCAGATGGACTCATAGATTCAGTGTGCACAGCTTAAAACAGAAGAAGATGCTCCCTAAATTTAATAATTAACTGTTTGCACTGAAATAATCAGCCCATATTTCTAATGTGAAATATACAGGAAAACCATGCAGATAAAAACAAACCAACCCAATTCATTCTCTGAAAGGAAAGGCATGACAGTTCCCTTGACCCAATTCTAAGTGGGGGTGAGTATGGGTAAGCAAGAATTACAGAGAATGTGCACATATAGTCTCAGCAGTTTCTGGTGCCCATGGACCTCTGGACAGGAAAGTAAAAACTGAAGTCCATAAGTACGTGTCCCAATTTTCCACCTCTTAAGCAAAGTCTGTTGAATAAATGTTTTTTTTTTTTTTTTTCCTTAATCTGGCATTCCACAAGTAGGACATCATTGCAGGCCTGATTTATAGATTCATTTGCTGTTGGATTTATAAAGTCTTTTTCTTCCAAAGTGCTCTAAACTTCTGGAAATCCCTCCTCTTGTCCCCTCTTAAACCTCAAATCTTTTCTTAAATCTGCCTTTCAAGCTTGAGCAGCAAAGATGTAAGATAATCTTTGTTTCACAAAAAAATCATAATCCTTTAAATACATAGCATTCTAATTTTTTTTTCTGTAAAGAACTGCAAATGTATAGGTGTATGTTAACTAAACTACATATATATGTAGTTTGCTAGATAAATAGTTTGATTGAAATAAACACATATGATCTGTCTATCTACTGGCTAGCTGACTGGATAGATTACTGGACCTGGAGTTAGGAAAACTTATTTTTCTGAATTCATATCTGACCTCAGACTTTTACTAGGTGTGTGACCCTGGGCAAGTCACACAATCTTGTTTTTCTCAATTTTCCCTTCTGTAAAAAGAATGAGCTAGAAAAGGAAATAGCAAATCATTCCAATATCTGTCAAAAAAAACTCCAAATGGGGTCATGAAGTCACATATGACTGAAAAATGACTGAGCAATGTTTCTCTCTCTCTCTCTCTCTCTCTCTCTCTCTCTCTCTCACACACACACACACACACACACACACACACATATGGCATTATGGAAGTTAAATCTCTCAAGCTTTGCATGGTAACTGACTTATGGCATTCTCTATAATAATAATAACAATAGCAGCAAATTTTTATATAGCGCTTTCTATGTGCCAGGAACTGTCTTAAGGGACCTACAATTTTTATCTCATATGATCATCATAACAATCCTGCATTGTAGGTGCTATTATTACCCATATTTTATAGATGATAACACTGAGACAAACAGGGTTAAGTGACTTGCCCAGGTCATACAGTTAGTGTCTGAGGCCAGATTTAAACTAAGGCCTTCCTAACTCTAGGCTCAGGGCTGAGCCACTTAACTGCCCAACTAATTAAAAACAATGGTTAGATTAAATTGTATTAACTTCTGGTGCCATGAGGATAGCTGATTCTGTTATGGTTCAATGCACAGAACATTTTAGTATAGGACAGAAGATCACAAGTGTGAGTACTTCAGAAGAAAGACTTCCAGGCAGGAAAAAAACCCTTAATTTTACTAATTTTATAGATAATGGGAACTTGTTTGATCTCTTTAGTCCTCATTCATAATATAGCAGTTCAACCGTTTGTTTGCTCACCGATTCAACAAACATTTCTGCGGCACTCAACTTCTGATGGATAAAAAGAGTAGGACTGGTGGATACTAATAATTATATAATTATAGTTACATAAGGAGATTAAACAATAACAAAAGGGTACCTTTTAGAAGAAGGGGAAATGGGACTTGACAAGGTAGGACAGGATAGACCAAGACCCAAGCAGATTAGCTTGGACAAGTGAGGCTGAGGAATACTATTTTCTGTGTGACTTGAGAAAGAAATTATTCCCATTGCAGCTTGATGGAGCTATCAAGAATCCAAAAAAACAAAAACAACCAACAACAAAAAACCACCTGAATTTTGGTTGGTGAATGTTAAGAACTGGAACAACTAATGTGTTTCCCCAGGCAACTGGAGATAAGACAGTGCTAAAGTCTTCTCAGACTGGCCTGAGGGAGAGCTGATTGTTAATTTTCAGTGTGAGCTTTTATAACTTATGCTATAAATCAAGGACTGATTTTGTGGTTGTTGTTGATTATCTAAACATAAGAAAGTGCTTATGCCTTTCCTCTCAGAAAGACAATTGTTAAACATTTACCAGCATGCTCTTAGGTAGGGGAATTCCCAGACACTGAGAGGACACTCTCTATTAAAGCCAGTGGAAAGTGGCCAGGCCTAGAATAAATAGGTTATGTCCATGATAAGAAAAAAAATCTCTTGTCACTTCCTATTTTAACTATTTCTTCTTGCTTACTGGATATTAAGTACAGTGTTGCTATGTCACTGAGAAATATTTCAAGTGCTGTTAATCAGGTACACTGGTTGACTTCTATAGTTCTATAATATGGATAATAAAACTTCTAATCTCCAAGATATGATAGAAAATAGTTACAAGGGGAATGAGAATTCTGAAGCTAAGACTATAAATTGGTTATACTATGTTATTATTTTTTGAGACGCTGGAAGATATTTCCTTCTATTCCAAGAAAAATGAAATTAAACTTCAGTTAAATAATTCATAACTTTGTTGAATACTTGGCAATCTCATACAGTGCCCTTCATTTTTATGTCTTAGGTGACATTTTTTAATGGATTACTGCAATCTTTTGGGTTGTCAATTAAAATCTACATGAATTTCCAATTCATTGAAGAGTGTTAAAAGAAAAAAAATAAATCTAATTAGAAATTTTTTTTTTGCTGAATTTGGCTTTGTTAAAAAGTGATGACATTATAAATTCAATAAGAATTCAAATTTCTCTTTTCTTCCTAAAGTTTTGTTCAACATGATTTGGGGTTGAAAAATTGTCAGTGCTCTGGTGTTTATATTCAAGTCTGAATATCAGTGTTGTCAGGCAGCACTGAACAGTATCAACTTCCCATATTATTTCCATTTCACATGAAGTTTATAGGAAAAAAAGTGATGGCATTGTATTTTCTCTCAAAGAATTCTGCCATGACAGGAATTCCAAACTGCAAAATTGGAAATTTTACAATCTCTCTAAAGATGGCACATATTATGAAAGCATTTTAAAATTTGCTTCAGTGTGAAAGGAATCTCCTATCCTTCACATACTAAATATATATCCTCTGTGGTATTTTCTAAACCAGGAGATCAAATGTTTCAACTTCCATCTGGCCCCAATTCTGAGATATGTCACTGACAACACAGTTCAGACTTTGATGCAGATGGGATTATAAAAAAGAACGTCTATAATCACACACATGAGAAGTCTTACACAATAGGAGACACATAATCCAATATAACCTTATGTAATATGCCCCATGTGTCTAACTGGGAGAGGGATGATACAGAGATCCAAGATTCACCTGCTTATCATAGTATGAACTTTCTCTGTTATGCTTTTCTTGGTAATTTGATTTTTTTTTTACAATATTGAAATTTTGATTTTCCAAGAAGTGCTTATTCAAGTAGAATAAACTGTACTTTGGAGCATGCTTTGGCTATTTCTAAACCATACAATCTTCTCTGGGGCTATCTTCCTTATTCTCTTCCAAATGGAACTTAGACTTTGTCCCTGGCTTCCTGAGTTCCAATGGATGATATTTTGATTAGAACCAGGAGACTCCCAGATATTTTCAAAACATTCCACTATCAATACCCTGCTTCTTTTCAGCACCCTATGATGTATGTTGTTTTCTATCATTAGACTGGAAGATCCTTGAAGGTAGAAAGTGTTTTATTTATATTTGCATCTCTGATGTTCATCTGGTGGCTGACATCATAGACTTAATAATACTTTTTCATTCATTCAATCTTGTTGATGTTCAGTCATTTCAGATTCTTTGTGACCACTTTATGACTTTTGGGATTTTCTTGGTAAAGATACTAGAGTGGTTTGACATTGTGTTCTCCACCTCACTTTGCAGGTGAGGAAACTGAGGCAAACAGGGGTAAGTGACTTGCCCAGGGCTATAAACTAGTGTCTGAGATCAGATCTGAACTCAGAAAGATGAGTCTTCCTGGCTCCAGGTCCAGCATCAACTAGCTACCTCTTTCAATCCAGGGAGACTCAAAGACATGGAGTTAAAAGTGGAAGGGATCTTAGAGATAACTAGATCCAATTTATGGAAGAGACATTAATTTATAGAAGGGAAACTCATAGTGGTGTACTGAATTGTTCAGAGTTATACAGCTAGTAGAGTTCAAAGTCAGATTTGTCTTTCTGACTTCAAATATGGCATTCTATCTTTATTTCTATTTTTAGTATCATAAAATAGTGCATCCTTGTCACTTGATATATTCAGTTGGAGACTTATAGAAGCTTATAATAGTGTTGCCATGATGTTATTAATATGGACTCTTCCTCCACGACAGAAATAATCTACTTATGTCTGCCCAGCTTATGTGACTTTCCTTTTTGTCCTCCCATAAATTTACCACATGGGGTTCCTACCTTGTGAAAAGCTTAATGTCATCATAATCCTTGATGTCTGTAAATTATTCCTGTATGTATAGAGTTCTTTATAAAAATTTTAGGAAGCTCTATAAGTGAAGTTGAAAGGCAGGAGAAATCCCAATTTGTATCAGTGGGCTTCATTAAGAACCATTAGACTTAATTCATCTTAAGGGTATCAAAACTAGTCACATGTGCTGCTTTTACTTTTTTTTTTCCTTTCCCCTTTCTGACAAGAAGCATGATGGGTTGAAGAATAAGGAACCTCCCCTCCCTTCTTAGTGAAGCTCTGTGTACAATGTTTTGGGTTTACCTGACTCTTTAAAATTGTATGTGTTTCTTTGCAGATGATATAATGGTATACCTAGAGAACCCCAGAGATTCTACTAAAAAGCTATTGGAAATAATTCATAATTTTAGCAAAGTAGCTGGCTACAAAATAAATCCCCATAAATCCTCAGCATTTTTATACATCACCAACAAAACCCAACAGCAAGAGATACAAAGAGAAATTCCATTCAGAATAACTGTTGATACCATAAAATATTTGGGAATCTATCTACCAAAGGAAAGTCAGGAATTATATGAGCAAAATTATAAAAAAGTCTCCACACAAATAAAGTCAGACTTAAATAATTGGAAAAATATTAAGTGCTCTTGGATCGGCCGAGCGAACATAATAAAGATGAGAATACTCCCTAAACTAATCTATTTATTTAGTGCTATACCAATCAGACTTCCAAGAAAATATTTTAATGATCTAGAAAAAATAACAACAAAATTCATATGGAACATAAAAAGTCGAGAATCTCAAGGGAATTAATGAAAAAAAAAATCAAATGAAGGTGGCCTAGCTGTACCTGATCTAAAATTATATTATAAAGCAGCAGTCACCAAAACCATTTGGTATTGGCTAAGAAATAGATTAGTGGATCAGTGGAAAAGGCTAGGTTCACAAGACAGAATAGTCAATTATAGCAATCTAGTTATTGACAAACCCAAAGCCCCTAACTTCTGGGAAAAGAATTCATTATTTGATAAAAACTGCTGGCATAATTGGAAATTAGTATGGCAGAAATTAGGCATGGACCCACACTTAACACCATATACTAAGATAAGATCAAAATGGGTCCATGACCTAGGCATAAAGAACGAGATTATAAATAAATTAGAGGAACATAGGATAGTTTATCTCTCAGACTTGTGGAGGAGAAAGAAATTTGTGACCAAAGATGAACTAGAGACCATTACTGATCACAAAATAGAAAATTTTGATTACATCAAATTAAAAAGCCTTTGTACAAATAAAACTAATGCAAATAAGACTAGAAGGGAAGCAACAAACTGGGAAAACATCTTCACAGTTAAAGGTTCTGATAAAGGCCTCATTTCCAAAATATATAGAGAACTGACTCAAATTTATAAGAAATCAAGCCATTCTCCAATTGATAAATGGTCAAAGGATATGAACAGACAATTTTCAGAGGATGAAATTGAAACTATTACCACCCATATGAAAGAGTGTTCCAAATCATTATTGATCAGAGAAATGCAAATTAAGACAACTCTGAGATACCACTACACACCTGTCAGATTGGCTAAGATGACAAGAAAAAATAATGATGAATGTTGGAGGGGATGCGGGAAAACTGGGACACTGATGCATTGTTGGTGGAGTTGTGAACGAACCCAACCATTCTGGAGAGCAATCTGGAATTATGCCCAAAAAATTATCAAATTGTGCATACCCTTTGATCCAGCAGTGTTTCTATTGGGCTTATATCCCAAAGAAATACTAAAGAAGGGAAAGGGACCTGTATGTGCCAAAATGTTTGTAGCAGCCCTGTTTCTAGTGGCTAGAAACTGGAAAATGAATGGATGCCCATCAATTGGAGAATGGCTGGGTAAATTGTGGTATATGGATGTTATGGAATATTATTGTTCTGTAAGAAATGACCAGCAGGATGAATACAGAGAGGACTGGCGAGACTTACATGAACTGATGCTAAGTGAAATGAGCAGAACCAGGAGATCATTATACACTTCAACAACGATATTATATGAGGACATATTTTGATGGAAGTGGATTTCTTTGACAAAGAGACCTGAGTTTCAATTGATAAATGACAGACAAAAGCAGCTACACCCAAAGAAAGAACACTGGGAAACGAATGTGAACTATCTGCATTTTTGTTTTTCTTCCTGGGTTATTTATACCTTCTGAATCCAATTCTCCCTATGCAACAAGAGAACTGTTCGGTTCTGCAAACATATATTGTATCTAGGATATACTGCAACATATCCAACATATAAAGGACTGCTTGCCATCTAGGGGAGGGGGTGGAGGGAGGGAGGGAAAAAAAAAAATCGGAACAGAAACGAGTGTCAATATAAAGTAATTATTAAATAAAAATTAAAAAAAAATTGTATGTGTTACTGACCCCCGTCTCTGTTGACTCCAGAGATTGTAATAGGGAAATAAAAATCCCAATAAGATCACAGACTCTCAAACTTGGTTGGTTCATCTTATATAACTTAAGTTCAAGTGACTTTTTATTCATTAATTTAATCTAGGCTTGGAGTGTGTGTGTGTGTGTGTGTGTGTGTGTGTGTGTGTGTGTGTTTTATAATCATTCAAAAAGGTCCAATTGTTTTTTAATTAGAGAGGCATTATGGCAAAGTGGATAGAGGTCCAACCTTGAAATCAAGATGACCTGGGATTATGTCCTCTCCTGATACATGCTAGCTCTGTGAACATGGCAAGTCTTTTAACTTTTCAGTTCTGCCAGAAAACTCTCAAAATCAATTAATTAGAGATGAATTGCCATTTTAGAGGCAGGAAGTTTCCACACTGGAAGTTCTCTACACTAATAAAATTGCCAGATCAGATTCCCTACTTTCCCTCCTTCCAAAAAATTATTAATTTATTGTATTCTTCAAGTTCATGATATATATCAATATACTGAAAAAATACTGAAAAGGATAGTTCTTCTTGATATAGATAACAATTGCTCGAATTCACAAAATGTGATTTAGTTCTATGAAAGAAAGCAGCACTAGTATATTTACAACTCACATCCTGAATTCTAAATCCTAATTAAATCCAAAAATCATTTAAGTGCCTATTGTATGGAAGGCTCTGGACTACATGCTGGGAGTAGATACAGTTTTTCACTTCATGCAGTTTATAATAATCCCATAGCTCTCTAGCTTGACCCCTCAGACAATACAGGCCAATTACTTGGAATTATGAGTTTTGCCATTTTTGCTATTTAAGTTGAGTGTAATATATATGTGAATATATCAAGTTCCCCATGGGACTTTCATGGAGAAAGAAAAGAAAAAAAAATTCACCATGAAGATATCAACAACATTTTCTTTATTGGTATTGTCTAAATTAGAATGAAGTACTAATGATGAATAAACATTTTTAGGCATTGAGAAATTGCAAGTTAACTTCATAAGAAGCCTTTGAGGTTGCAAAAAGCTCAATATTTGTCTGATCCTTCAGCATTTTCTCATTATTAAAATGTCTATACTTCAATAATGGGAGGCATATGGTGTAGTGGAAAGAATGCCAAGCTTGGCATCAGGAGACCTATTCTAGTTACATCTGTAGTTTCTCTATCTGGAAAAAAGTGGGGAGAATAATACCTTTTCTGTGTATCCTTCATATATGTTAAGAGGCTTTGAAAAGTTAAAGTTGCTGTATAAATGCAAAGATGATTCACACATAGTTGTTATGGCATCAGAACAACAAAAGTCTGTCTGCCTTTTAGTTTGAATGTGACTGAAGCCCAGGGAATTCCCATCCAGTGTGGAGAATTAAATTCTTTAGCTAATCAGGATGACTGATCCCCATCTCTTCTCCCCACCATTGAATTGTCCAGTTGTTTAACTGAATCAATTCCATATGTTGTTGGCAGAATAGGCATAGCTTCAAGCTATAGTGAGCAATGGTAACTTGAGGCTTCCTGGATGTAGGGAATAAAGGGACCTGAATAGAAAGAAAAAACCAAGTGGAGGAAAAAAATAAGGCATATGGTCAGATGACTATCTGTAATTTATCTTTTATTCACTGAATTTATTCTTTATAGTTTTTGAAGGCAGAAATGGTACCAATGAATAGAAGTTAAAAGGATGCAAACTCCTATTCATTATGAGAAAGAATTTCCTAACATTTGGAGTTATTGAAAAATGAAATTGGTTTCTTTCTGCTAATAGGGAGTTTCTTATTATTGACAGTATTTAAAGAATGGCTAAATGGCTATTATGCTGAGGAGCAGTTTTATGTATTCAGTAGGGATTGGATTGAAAGATTAAAAATATTTCTTTCAATTATACTCTTCCATAATAACCTTCTTTTCATTCCTACTGCTTCCTCCTTTAGCAACTAGATAGCATGCTGGACCTGGAGTTAGGAATACTCATCTTTCCAAGTTCAAATGTGGCCTCAGATATCTATTAGCTATGTGTCCGGGGCAAGTCACTTAATCCTGTTTGTCTCAGTCTTCTCATCTGTCAAATGAGCTGGAAATGGTAAACCATTCAAATAAGTTTCCCAGGAAACCCCCAAATGAGGTCATGTAGTGTCATATATATATATATATCTGACATGACTGAATGATCACAAAACCTCTTCCCTAGTTCAGACTCTATTATTTTTTTATTTGGACTATTATAATAGCCTCTCTATTTCCATAATCCAATTCATAATGGTGTGAAATAGTAGATAAAAATTTGACTTTGAAACTAGAAAAGTCTAAGTTCAAGCCACCGCTTGGACATATATTGGTTATATGATCCAGAACTCCAGGAGACTCGCTTTAGATGATAAGTTGCAGAAAAGATATTACACTGAATTGCCAGAGGGAATTTCCTAATCTAAGAGTTCTCTATATCAATGGTCTAGTCCCAATCCTATCTTTCTCACCATCTATCCTACTTTAAACGGCCAAATTAATTTTGCTAATGTTCACTTCTAAACCTGTCAATTATTTTCCTAATTGAAATTCTCCATTCACTTCTTGAATAAATCCTAAATTCTTTTACCTGGTGTTAATGAATCTTTAAAAAATTATGGACATTATAATGGCTATTACATGGAAAGATGCAAAGAATAGACATAATGCTTTTGGACAAATATTTATGGACATTTTCTAGAATACTATTAGGACTACTTAGGTATGTTAATATTTATGACTCACTTTTATTTCCCTAAAAAAATGTAGGTGTGAAAAAATATAGTTACTATAAACACAATTTGAAATTAAAGACAGATGGGAGTTGCAAAATCTCAAGATAATTTAATGTCCCAACATAAAAATGCCTGTGAAAATTTACAACTTCAATGTTCTGTGACATGTTCTTGGAAGTAAATGTCTAGCATGGCTCATGCTTTTGATTAAGATTTGGTAAGGAACATTCCTAAGCATACTTTTCCAAGTTGGTTCTGCCTATATCTATAGGCTAAAGTTACCAGTATATAAACCAATTGGACATGAAATGATATCATTGTCATAAGGTTTCTGCTATCTTATTATAAGTGATGTATTTTAATTTATGATCTTATAAGCCTGTTGGAGACAACCAGTTATAGATTCTATACAATTTTATCCTGGCATAGAATCTAGAACTGAGATGTATGTATTATAAATACTGTATGTATTTGTTGAGTGAATGAATATTCCCTTTGTCCCCCTAAATAAATCCTTTAAACCATGTCAATTAGTCTCACCAAAAAAAATAAAAAGACACTAGCTATTGTTTGAATATTTTACCTGAACCTTATGTTCCTTCAGCCATTTGGAAGGGTTATTCTCACCTTAAGAATTCTTCTCAATATGTCTAGAATCACAATCAGTTACAACATTGGCGAAATACCTCAAAAATCAAGCAACCTTGAAAAGAATCTTGTAAATAGTAGTTTCTACTTACATTAAAATTTCATACAATATTTAAAGGATCTGTGATTTCAGCAGTGTGGAGAAGTTCTAGCTCAGCATGGGAAATTTCTCTACCATAAAGGTTATGACCATGACTTGGTAAACTAACAAAAAAACCAATCTAATTGCTTACTGTGTCTGAGTTTGAGACAGGTAGAGGTTATATGTCTTTCTCAGAATTATAAAATTCTGATGATATTTTATCATCAGATAAAAGGAATCACTTCTACAACATACCCAAAAAGGGGGCCTATCCTTATCCTGAAGACCCTTGGCAAGGGAAAATTAGTACTGCCTGAAGCAACAGTTTTAACTTTTGAATAATTCTAATCATAAAATTTCTCTATATACAATCCTTAATTTGCCTTTCTGAAACTTCCAACTATCACTTCTTGTTTTACCAAACAAAATGAGTCAAAAAGTCTATCAGACACTTGATATTTAGATGCCAAAGTGATTTTCCTAAAGTGCAGGTCTGACTGTCACTCACTCAATATAGCACAGTGGCATTATGATACATTCAGGATCAAATATAAAATCTCACTAGATTTAAAGTTCTTATAATCTGATTCCTTTCTATCATTCTGGTTTCCTTACACTTTATTCCTCTCCGCACAATTTACTGCTGTTATTTCTTAAACATAGTACTTCATCTTCCAATTCTATGCCTTTTCATTGGCTTTTGTGGCTTCCCTGAGATTCAGATCGAGTCCTAACACTTTTCCAGGTTTCCTGTGATCACTAAGACCTTCCTTTTGAGATTACTACAAATTCTATAGATCAAAACTTCCTATATAGATTATGTATGTACATAATTATTTCCTTGTATCCTCCATTAGAGGGTGAGCTCTTTGGAAGTACAAACAATATATGTCTTTTTTTGTTTCTCCCTCACATAGAACAATAAGTTGTACATTGTGAATGTTTAATCAGTGTTTGCTGACTTGGCTTGACTTGAAGACAAGTGTAATGTTTTCTAATGCCTTTTCTTCTCTAATCATCTGTAGTTCTTTTGGCTGACCCTGCACACATACTGTTATAAACATAGTTCCATTCATACAAATAATACTGACCAGCACCTTTTGCAAATGTAAAATCATGTACTTTATGATTTGCTTCAAGTCTCTACCTTGAACACAGGGAAAATTTCATTTTTTTCTTCATATGCCTACTACATGGCATAATACTTGGCACATAGTAGGCACTGAATAGATATTTGCTGAGTTTAGTTGAATGAGTCATAAGTTTTTTTTCAAATCTGTTATTTTTCATTTCTTGAGGCTTTCAGTTCATTTTAGTATATATATTTTTATTGTGAAGTCAATCGATTTGATTCATTCAATTACTATTTGCATTTTGGGAACTTCTAGGATATCCAAGTAACTATTAGGACAATGTGCATGAATATTTGAAATTATGGCTATCAACAACAACAAACAATCTAAGATACATAGTAAAAAAAAATGACATGGATTCATTTTTTCCTTCAAACACAAAATGTCAATTAATTATTTTTTAAAAAAAAGATCTGGCAGTTTTAATAGAATCCAGAATCATTGTAAGCCAATATGATAATATCGCAGTCAAACAAAGGCTATATGATCTTGAACTGCATTAAGAGAGGTATAGCAGAGGTTAGGGATGTGGTGCCCCATAATCTGGTAACTTGGTGTAAATTTTTTTTAACTTCCCTTCCCAACCAGAGAAGTCTGAATTGTTATTGTATTAAAAAGAAAAAAAATTGATGTTATACAATACTATATATATAATTTATATATTTCAGAGTTTTAAAACTTTTTTTGTGTCTTCTGCTGGCCTTAATTGTTATCTATGGCTTCTGCAAAACTCTCCAAAAAATCCTATTTAATTGTTAATGCTTACCAATGATTTAGCATAAATATGATGAAGAAAATCATGATGTGGAAAGGATAATTATATAACATCCAGATTTATGGTCTTGCTATATTCTGCCCTGATCAGATCTGAAGAATTTTGCTCAGTTCTTGGTATCAAATTTTAGGAAATAATAAACTTCCTAGATAAATTAGAGAATATAAATAGGAAAGTAAATATAAATTCGAGGAGATTTTACAGTGTAACATAGAGAGCCAAAAATGCTAGACATGACAGTAGAAAGAACCCAGGCTCTGGGATCATATCTTACCTCTCACAGTTTCTAAATGTGACCTTGCAGATGTCACTTAAACTACCTCATTTTCTCATCTGTGCATTGATGAAGTTGGACTATATGTTCTCTGATGTCCCTTTTAATTCTTTATTTCTGATCCTGTGAAAATAATATATCATTTACTGACACATAATATCCTCAGAGAAAAGCTATACTACTGCTACTCTCTGAATTATTCATGCACCCTTGGTATATTGTTCTAGGTGCCACATTTTAGTATTGGAGTATCAAAAACTCCAAGAGGATGAAGGAACTGGAAACAAAAATTAGTTGAATTAACTGAGTATGTTTCACTTTAGTTTTCAAATATATGAAGAATAGCCATGTGAAAGAGCGCTTGTTTAGCCACAGAGAAAAAAAAAATAGAATTAGTGAGTGGAAGTTATGAGTCATTTAGATTTCAGCTAGGCACATGGAAAAATGACTCTTGAGGTAGTTACTTTTGGATAGCAATAATTGAAATTATTATACATGAATGTCAGCTAAAAGAACTATGGATATTTAACCTAGAGAAGAGAAGGCTTAAGAAAAACATTGCACTTGTCTTCAAGCCAATAAGCATTGATTATGCACTCATTATGTACAAAATATTGTACTTAGTGATAGGAATACAAAAGGCCATGCTTTTGCACTTCAAGTGTTTTTCTATTGACTAGACACCAGCTCTTTCAAGAACATAAAATAAATTTTTTTTTCCTGGATTCACCAGTGAACCAGTGGAGTTCTTGGTAAGGTCTTTGATTCTTACATGTACTTTGGGGGCTCTTCAAGTGGGAGCTTCCCTTTAGGACTCTCTTTTCTATGTGTACATAGTTAGCTTTCAGCTTTGAGAGAGAAGATGAATAAGGCTCACCCTTCATCTTCAGATTGCTGAATGAAAAGACTCTAGAAGATATGAGAAAAGCTAATATATACTGATGGTAATGCAGAAGTGCTGAATTACAAAATATATTAGGGTCCATCAAATATTAGGGAGGGGGTCAGGGCTCCAAAACATAAATTGTAGCTTTGGGTTGATGTTATGAGGGATCTCAAAATAATTTGTAGGTTTAGGCAGTCTCCAAATCAAAAGAAAATGGTTTTATTATTGTGCTGAACAGTAGGCAAATTTCTAAAAGGGAGTTTTAGCAATTAACAAAGGGAAAGACTTGGTGGCTCAGCTTCCTATCAGAATTCAAAATTAACCAGGAGAAGATGCCATTAAGGCATGGCAGGGTCTTAATGAACCTTCAATATTTTATTGGCTAAATTCCTAAACAAGGAATTTAGTGGGAATTATGCCATTGACTGG
Organism: Antechinus flavipes; assembly: GCF_016432865.1. NCBI lineage: Eukaryota > Metazoa > Chordata > Mammalia > Dasyuromorphia > Dasyuridae > Antechinus > Antechinus flavipes. Next base: position 242,452,073 of record NC_067401.1, read on the forward strand.
AGGGCTAATGATTTGGTTGGAGATTAAGTACCAGTAGGTATTTTACAGGGGAAAAATAACCTCAGGGGTTGACATCATAACTTGGCCTTCTGATTGGATATAGTAACTAAGGTTGTTCAATGTAAGGGATGGACAAGAGACAAAAGGCTGACTTAAGAACAAAAGGTCTAACCAAAATCAAAAGGTTCACTTAAAGCTATTATTGTATCAGTCTCCTTTCCACTTCCCTTAGGCAATAGCTTGGCTTCCAGATTGTTTCCACTATTCATGGTCTCTCTGTCATAACTCACCTAGCTACCAAGGACCAAGGACCCATTATAGAATTCAATACCTTTCCCAATTCTTTTGATACTAGTGCCTTTCCCCTCTCAATATATTGTTTCCCTCATTAAAATGCAGCCTCCTTGAAAGCACAGTTTATTTTTGCCTTTCTAGCCTGGTAGTTAGGAAGCATTTAACAAATGGTGGTATTTAGTTAACATTTTATAAATGCTTATTTATGAACTGACTACTAACAAAGTATTATAATAGTTTGTGATCCAATGGACCTAAGATTGGTAATATTCCAAATTTGGAAAATTCCAAATTTGTTGACACCATTCAAAACCTATCCATGTTTTCTAATTCATCATTTTATATAGATCCATATAGGATACACCCAGTGTTCTAGAAACTATTCTTTAGATATGTTTATGCTTCTATAATAAGCTATAGAGCTCTGGGGCAGTTCTATTGTAATGTTGGAGAAACTGAGGCAAGACAGAAATAAGAGGTTTTTAATATTTTAATAGTGGAGAAGTTGGACTGGTGAGGCTATAGTCAGCTGACTTTGATGGTACTCTTGTCTCAAAGCATCCAACAATGAGCGAATAATTCCAGACACTTTTATAGCGCTCCAGTGATCAGGAAAACACAGGCTAAGGGCGGGGCAGAGCACTGGTTGAGTGGAAATTCCAGGAAGAACTATATCAGATCTGACAGGTTGAGGGCAGGAGGAAGGATTATAAATTCTGATAAGAAGGTGCAGGAATCAGGAAGTCTGGGCCAGAAGATGCCCAGGCATTTGAGATAAGTCATTTGAAGTTTCATGATTCTTTGGAATGTGGAGTGTCTAGAATTCTGAGGCCCCAATTCTGAGGCCTGGCCATTAGAATGGCCAGGAAAAAGTGGGGGTGGACCTATCATACTAACTCAGGAAAATTGAGGTATTACAATTTAGGGAAACTGAGGAATTTTATTATCATAATCTCACTTTTACCATGTGACCACTTCACCTCCTTTTCAGATCCTCCATTTCCTTATTGATAGTCTTATGTCATTTGTTGAATACAAATTATCTCTGAAAGTAGGTCACACCTATTTTCACCCACTAAACATCTTTCTACTTCCTTTTCCTCTCCTATCACTTGGATTCTTGCGGATTTTAGTGTTCAAAGATTCACAACCACACAAAGTTACAGGGAAAGCATCTGTATTGCAAGATAGGCCTTTGCACAAGGAAGCAACATATAGCTTCATATATTGACCGGTTTTCTTTCAAGATGTCATGATGTAAAGGTGTAGAAAGTGAGCTTCCAAAAAAACAAGTTAGGGCACCTCCTTGACATGATTTTTCAACTGGTACTAAGGAGAGACTCTTCCCAGGAATCATATCTAGGTTCAGAACCTGTCTTCTTACACTGACTGCCTATATGGTATTGGGCAAGTCCTATCCATCAGTTTCCCAATCAATATAATGAAAGGGTTGTGCTCAATAGCTTCTGAACACCATTCTGGTTATTGATTTAAATCATGAATCTATTCTCAAAATTCCGCTGTAATTTAATCTGAATCTTTCTTTGAATTTACTAACAAAATATCACTCTTAGCTGGAATTGAAGACATTCATATAAAAAGGACAAATTAAATGAGAAGGCACAACCCTGAAGCCACAAAAATGATAAATTACAATCAGGCTATTTGTGGTTTTCTAATTTTCGGGAACAATTTCTTTTAATGGTGTAATGGAAATAGCACTGAATTTAGGAGTCAGATCTAGCTTTGAATTATAGTTTTGGCATTTACTGGCTCTGTGGCTTCAAGAACAATCACTAACTTTTTAGAGCTCCAATTTTTTCCCCTAGAAAATGGGGTAATAATATATGTGTTACTGTCTTAAGGAGTTATTATGAGAAAATGCTTTTTTAAAGTATAAAAAATTAAATTTAATACATTTATGATAATCATCAGTCAAGTGATTACTAAGCGTCTGTTCTGTGCCAATCACTGTGCTGGGTGTTGAAGGTACACAATTTAAAAATGAAATAGTGCCTATTCTCAAGGAATTTTTGTTCTAGAGGGAGAACCCCCCCCCCCATATATATATGGAATTTACATATATAGATATGCAGAAATGAATATAAATATTTTTTAAGAGAAGAACACTAGTAGCTGGGCAAATCAGAAAGATTTTTACATAGAAAGTGTTAAACTGAGCCTTGAAGGGAACCAAGAAACAGAGGAGAGGTGTGATGACTGTGTATTTAAAATCAGCCAGAGTCAGGAACTCAGGTTAAGAGAAAAATCTTCAATTTTTTTTCTCAGTAGAGGTGAAGAAGGATTGCAATAGCAATATGGGCAGCTGCAACAGGAAGCCAGCTAGCAGAGGTGAAGGGGGACTGCAGATGAAAAGGGAATCGGAGGTAAAGGGTGGTCGTGATAGCAATGGGAGCAGCTGTGTCAAGAGACCAGCCAGCAGTCTCTCTTTCCACTTCCTTTTCCACTCCCCTGCCTCCACCCACCAAAATCATCATTTCTTATATAACACATCAGGACTTACACAAAAAGTGGGCGGGGGCCATTCTTTCTCCAAGCATATATATTAATAAAGTATGGTCCAATTACTATTTAGCCTCATGTGCTTGGGACCTCAGTGCATCAATTCAAGCCTCAGCCCATTGCAGAGAGGAAAATGTATGGACCCCTTATATCCAGTGTAAAGGCATGAAGATGGGAGAGTATGTTATGTAGACAGCATATGACTAGATTGCAGGTTGTGAGAAGTCAAAAAATAAATAAGACAAGAAATGTTGTAAGGGATCAGTTTGTGAGGATATATACATGTTAAACAGGAAATTTTAGTATAGTCCTAGAAGTAATAGGTAGCTAATGGATTTTTTTAAAGCTGAGGTGCGATGAATAGACCTTTACTTTATCAAAATATGGAGTGAGGAGAGACTTCAGACTAATAGAGCAAATTAGAGACTAGAAATAGTTCAAGGAAGAGGCATTGAGGGCCTGATTTAGGGTGGCATCTGTGCCAGTGAAGAAAAAAAGATATGTGAGAAATGTAGAGATTACAGCAAGAAGACTTGGAAACTGATTGACTATATGGGATAAGTAAGAGTAAGGTATCAAGGATATGAATTGGGATGACTAGGAAGATGGTGATAACTTAAGTCAAACAGATTTTGGTGGAAGCAAGTCTATAGGTTCTGTTGTGAACATCTGTGATGTCAATGAGATACCCAGTTGTAAATGTCCAAGAGGCAGTAAGTGACATAGGATTGAAGCTGATTATCATCATAATTGTCATTGTTATCGTTTTGATTATAGTCGTAGAGGTATGATGGTGGGGAGAAGGAATCAGGATTATAAATATAAATGAACACAGCAATGTTAAATTTTGTTTCTCATTTTAAAACCTTCTAATAAATAAGAAGCACCACAGCATAGTGCATAGGGTATAGTTTATAAAAAATTCTAGATTCAACAATTGTTTATGAGCCATATTGGTAATGAAACATGAGCAAATCATTTATCAGTGTTGGAATCTTTACAAATGCTAATTCATTAGAGTTGATAGATTATTGATCTGATCTTACAAGAAGATGTTTTGGTCCAGAACCTGAAACAAGGTACTAAGTAGAACTAATTGATACAATGCTTGTGTTTACACCTTTACTCATTGGAATTCACAAGTATGGGAGATTCACAAAGTTAATTGTCAATGATATCAAACTCAAATAGAAGCTAGAGTCACTAAGCCATATATTGTGATATCCATGGGCCACATATTAACTTAGAAAAACACATATTTATTCCTCTATCTATCTATCTGTATGTCTATCTATCTATTATCTATTTATTCATATATCAACACATCAAAATTAGATAGTTTGTGATTCATACAGCAGTATTGTAAGGGGTATGCAGGTGTTTGACACCTTTATTCTAGGCAATTCTCTTAAGAAAGTACCAACCTATACTGATAGAGGAAGGTTTCTCCTCTGGGTGTTTGGGGTGCTCAGAAAACACTAATACCTCTGGTGTGTGAGGACTTTAGAGCTTTTTAAGGTTTGCTACTTGTCACCCAGCTCTCACTTATCATTCCATGAAGCTGTAGAACATACAACAGCTATACCTTAGTAAAACCATCTTGACAGATGGCTACACCAGACTGAAGGTAATTTACTGGCTTCCAAACTTTTAATGATTTAGGGGGATGTCTATTCCAAGCATGAGAAGACCTTTAGCTAAATAGATGGATGTAAGAATTTTGTTTCAACAAGTAATGAAGGTGGAAGAAGTACTGTAAAGCAGTGAGAACTTTGTCAGACACCAAAAATGAATCCTAGGCCATCATCAGTTATTTTACGTCTTGTCACTGGATTCCAGTGATTCTGAAGAGAGAGGCTGACAATTTCATGCAATTTTGATACGCTTTAAAAAAATCTTAAATCCAATTTATGTACCTTGAAACTATTACCCATACCATTTTGTTATTTTATTACTCAATACTGTTACAATAATTGTAATCATTGTATAATTTATTTGTTATTGAAATAGCAAATAAGATATTATTTATTGTTTCACTGTTACTGTTTTACTTGCCTTAATTTCCTGTGACATCTAACGAGTGACAAAGTTGTAAGTGTAGATAAACTGGAAGCTATAGTCACAATCCTGCACATAGGTGGTCCCAGCCATAGAGTTGTCTTCTCACTGAGCTGAAGCAACAGTCAGATTTGGCAACCCCTTGGGTAACTGACAGCCTTTTTAAAGTTCCACACTGATCACCTCCTAATGTAAGGAAGGGGCTAGAAAATATGTCCCCCAAATTGCTGTTTATCTAATCCTTATCTCTTTACCATAACAGGCAAGGATCACCATCTTTGCATATACAAATGTAAAAAAAAAATTGCAGTGATAATTCTACTCATTATAGGTACATGGCATGTGTGCACATTTATGGACAACAAGAAATCTAGTAGGCCCAAAAGACAAATAGCTCATGTTGTAAGAGAACTCAGCAGGGGGGCAGAGCCAAGATAGCAGAGAGGACACATGCATTTTTCTGAGCTCTCCTCTACCCTAAAACAATTTTTACAAAACTCAGCCTTTGAATTAGTGCTTGACTGTCAGAACCCACAAATATTGGGAGTACAACACATTGCCAACAGAAGATAATCTTGAAACTCACCAGAAAAGGTCTGTTTTAACTCACATGTGGGAATGTAATGGGGCTAGGCCAGGCACAAACACAGGCAGATAGGCAGTGAGAGCATGGAGAACAGCTCACACTGAGCAGACCAAAGGAGGGTGGGGTGTGGTCTCCATGAAAAATCTGTAGGGAGAACTTTACCACAGTCTCAGCTACTCTGCCCTGGAAAAAAGCCAGTAGATCAGCAGAGAAGCTATAAACACAGGGGGTAAAGACTATTATTCCAAAATGCTAGAGTCTCTTGGGACCTGACTATATCCACCCAGCACTGGGAGGGACTCAGCACGATCTCAGCACACAACCACTAATTCCAGCGCAGCCATTGCTGTCCCACTGCCACTTCACTTCTACTTTTTATTGTCTCTGGAGGCAGCTTGAAAATACTCCACTACCCCATAAGCAGACTACAGTGTTTTTTTTTTTTTTTTTTTTTTTTTTTTAATGAGTAAAAAGGCAAAGTGGGCTCTAACTATAGATAGATTCTATACTGAAAGAGAACAGACTTCAAACCCCGAGGAGACTAAAAACAGTGTGTCTCTAGATGAAAACCCAAAGGTGGATATAATCTGATCCCCACCACATAAGGCTCTCATAGAAGAAATTAATAAAATCTTAAAAGAGAGCTAGAAGAAAAATGGGGAAAGAAAGGAGAAGCTTTATAAGAGGGTCTGGATAAGGCATATAACTCATTAAAAGATAGATTGGAAAAAGAAAACAATTCCTGAAAAACAGAATTTGTGAATTGGAAAAAGAAAATAACTCCTTAAAAAACAAAATTGGAAAAATGGAAAAAAAAATCCATAGAACAAAACATCTCATTTAAAAACTCAATTGGACAATTACAAAAAGAAATTAAAAAGTAAATGAAGAAAATAAGTCATTAAAAATCAGAATTGAACAAATGGAAATGAATGACTTGAGGAGACACCAAGAATCAGTCAAGCAAACCCCCCCCCAAAAAAAAAAAATTGAAAAAATAGAAAAAAATGTTAAATACCTACTTAGGAAAACAATAAATCTGGAAAATAGATCTAGGAGAGATAATCTAAAGATTGTTGGACTCCCTAAAAATCATGATGAAAAAAAGATCCTAGACACTATTTTTTAGGAAATCATCAAAGAGAACTGCCTAGATGTTATAGAGGGCTGAAATTCTGAAAAGGTGTACTTGAATCTGAAATCACAGAGCACTTAAGGCTTATTACCTATTTGATGTGAGATAATAACTCTATAAGCATATATTTAGATGATATGGTAATGTGATGGTTCTCCTCATGATTGGGACTTGCTGAATATGTGGTAGTGAGGTAATCATAGAAAAGGATTGGAAGACTGAGAGAAAGAGGTCAGAGTCACTTGGCTGCAGGATGAAGAGAGAGACTGGAGACTCTGGACTCCAGAATCCACCATCTTTGGCAAGCCTCGTGGCAGCTTGCCTGCCTCCTTCACTTCTCCCTCTAAAGACCAAGAACTTTGATTTATCCTGACTCTGACTGATCCTGAGGCCCTGCAGGAGGACATTATAAGATGTCATAGAATCAGAAGGTAAAATAAAAATTGAAAGAATCCATCGATCACTTACTGAAAGAAATCCCAAAATTAAAACTCCAAGAAATATTGTAGCTAAATTTCAGAATTACCAGACCAAGGAAAAGATATTACAAGCAACCAGAAAAAAAAAAAAAACAATTCAAATACTGAGGAGCCATGATAAGAATTACTCAGGATCTAGCAGCTTCCACATTAAAGGATCGAAGGGCCTGGAATCTCATATTCTGAAGGGCAAAGAACTTGATAGCAGCCAAGAATAACTTACCCAGCAAAACTGAGCATTTTTTTTTCTAGGCAAGAAGATGGACATTCAATGAAATAGGTGAATTCCATTTATTTCTGATGAAAAAGCCAGAGCTAAACAAAAATTTTGACCTCCAAACATAGGACTCAAGAGAAGCATAAAAAGGTAAAAAGAACTTTGAGATCTGTATTTCTGCTATGGGTATACATAAAGAGTACATGTATAATTTGGTTTTACTGTTATAACATAAAAAAGGATCTAGAAACAGAAAGAAAATTGTAAAAGGGAAAAATGGGAAAAATGTAGGTACTCTATCTCATGAAGTGGTAGGTACTATATCTGAGGGAAAGAAGGAAGGAAGATGAACAGAGTGTGAATTTTATTATCTTCAAAATTGGCTCAAAGAGAAAATAATAGACATTAATTTTACAGAGAAACTCCTCCCACCATATTGAAAAGTGGGAGGGGAAAAGCAAAAAGGGAAGGGATAGGCTAAATAGAAGGGAATACAGAAATTGTAAGGAAAGGTTTAACAAAAGGCAGAGGGAGAGATTCTAAAGGGGGGGGCTGCATGAAGCAAGTGGTGCTCATAAGTTTGATACTGGGGAGGGAGTTAAGGGGGAAAGTAAAGAGAAAAGCATAATCTGGGGATAACAAGATAGCAGGAAATACAGAATTAGTAGTTTTAACCACAAATGTGAATGGAGCAAACTCCAAAGCAGAGATAGATAATAGACTGGACTAAAAGCCAGAATCCTACAATATGTTGTTTACAAAAAACACACTTGAAGCAGGGCAATGCATACAGAGTAAAAGTAAAAGACTGGAGTAGAATCTATTATGCTTCAGGTGAAGTCAAAAAAGCAGGGGTAGCCATTCTTATCTCAGATCAAGCAAAAGCAAAAATTGATCTAATTAAAGAGATAAGGAAGGAAACTATATCTTGCTAAAGGGTACTATAGACAATGAAGCAATATCAGTATTAAACATATATGCACCAAGTGGTATAGCATTTAACTTCCTAAAGGAGAAATTAAGAGAGTTGTGAGAAGAAATAGACAGCAAAGCTATTATAGTGGGAGATCTCAATCTTGCACTCTCAGAATTAGATAAATCAAATCACAAAACAAATAAGAAAGAAATTAAAGAGGTAAATAGAATATTAGAAAAATTAGGTATGATAGATCTCTGAGAAAACTGAATGGTGACAGAAAGGAGTATACTTTCTTCTCAGCACTTCATGGAACCTACACAAAAATTGACCATATATTAGGACATAAAGACCTCAAAATTAAATGCATGAAGGCAGAAATAGTAATGCTTTCTTTTCAGATCACAATGCAATAAAAACTATATTCAACGAAAAGTTAGGTATAAATAGACCAAAAGGTAATTGGAAACTAAATAATCTCATCTTAAAGAATGATTGGATGAAACAGCAAATTATAGACACAATTAATAATTTCCCATAGGATAATGACAACAATGAGACATCATATCAAAATTTGTGGGATGCAGCCAAAGCAGTAATAAGGGGAAATTTAAATCTTTAGAGGCTTATTTGAATAAAATATAGAAAGAGAAGATCAATGAACTGTGCTTGCAATTTAAAAAGCTAGAAAAAGACCAAATTAAAACCCCCCAATCAATTACTAAGCTTGAAATTCTAAAATTAAAAGGAGAAATTAATAATATTGAAAGTAAAAAAAAAACTATTGAACTAATAAATAAAACGAAGAGTTGGTTTTATGAAAAAACCTATAAAATTGATAAACCTTTGGTAAATCTGATTAGAAAAAGGAGAGAGGGAAATCAAATTGGCAGTCTTAAAAATGAAAAAGGAAAACTTACCACTGATATAGAGGAAATTAAAGAAATAATAAGGGGTTATTTTGCCCAACTTTATGCCGATAAATTTGATAACCTAAGCAAAATGGATGACTACCTCCAAAAATATAGGCTTCCCAGATTATCAGAGGAGGAAGTAAATTGCTTAAATAGTACCATTTCAGAAAAATAAATAGAAGAAGCTATTAATCAACTCCCTAAAAAAAAAAATCCCTGGGACCAGATGGATTTACATGTGAATTCTACCAAACATTCAAAGAACAATTAGCCCCAATGCTTTATAAACTATTTGAAAAAATAGGGAATGAAGGAGTCCTACCAAATTCCTTTCATGACACAGACATGGTACTGATACCTAAACCAGATAGGTTGAAAACAGAGAAAGAAAATTCTAGACTAATCTCCCTAGTGAATATTGATGCTAAAATCTTAAATAAGATATTAGCAAAAAGACTACAGAAAATCATCCCCAGGATAATATACCATGATCAAGTAGGATTTATACCAGGAATGCAGGGCTGGTTCAATATTAGGAAAACTATCAGTATAATTGGCCATATTAATAACCACATTAACAAAAGCCATATGATCATCTCAATAGATGCAGAAAAAGCATTTGATAAAATCTGACATCCATACCTATTAGAAACTCTTGAGAGTATAGGAATAAATGGACTTTTCCTTAAAATAATCAGTAGCATCTATTTAAAACCAATAGTAAGCATCATATGCAATGGGAACAAACTGCAACCATTCCCAATAAGATCAGGAGTGAAACAAGGTTGCCCACTATCACCGTTACTATTTAATATTGTGTTAGAAATGCTAGCTTTGGCAATAAGAGTTGAGAAAGAGATTAAAGGAATAAGAATAGGCAATGAGGAAACCAAACTATAACTCTTTGCTGATGATATGATGGTATACTTAGAGAACCCCAGAGATTCTACTAAAAAGCTATTAGAAACAATCCACACCTTTAGCAAAGCTGCAGGATACAAAATAAGCCCACATAAGTCATCAACATTCTTATATATCACTAACAAAACCCAACAGAGTTAGAAAGAGAAATTCCATTTAAAGTAACTACTGATTGTATAAAATATTTAGGAATCTATCTGCCAAGGGAAAATCAGAAACTTTATGAGCAAAACTACAAAACACTTTCCACACAAATTAAGTCTTATCTAACCAATGGGAAAAATATTAAATGCTCTTGGATTGGGCGAGCAAATATAATAAAGATGACAATACTACCTAAACTAATCTATTTATTTAGTGCTATACCAATCAGACTCCCAAAAAACTATTTTGATGACTTAGAAAAAATAACAACAAAGTTCATATGGAAAAACAAAAGGTCAAGAATTTCAAGGGAATTAATGAAAAAATAATCAAATGAAAGTGGCCTAGCTGTACCAGATCTAAAATTATATTATAAAGCAGCAGTTACTAAAACCATCTGGTATTGGCTAAGAAATAGACTAGTTGATCAATGGAATAGGTTAGGTTCAAAGGACAAAACAGCCAATAACTTTAATAATCTAGTGTTTGACAAACCCAAAGACCCCAGTTTTTGGGATAAGAATGCATTATTTGACAAAAATTGCTGGGAAAATTGGAAATTAGTATGGCAGAAACTAGGCATTGACCCACACTTAGCACCGTACACCAAGATAAGGTCAAAATGGGTTCATGACCTAGGCATAAAGAATGAGATTACAAATAAATTGGAAGAGCATAGGATAGTTTACCTCTCAGACCTGTTTAAGAGGAAGGAATTTATGACCAAAGAAGAACTAGAGATCACTATTGACCACAAAATAGAAATTTTGATTATATAAAATTGGAAAGTTTTTGTACAAACAAAACAAATGCAGACAAGATTAGAAGGGAAACAATAAACTGGGAAAACATTTTTACAGTCAAAGGTTCTGATAAAGGCCTCATTTCCAAAATATATAGAGAATTGACTCTAATTTATAAGAAATCAAGCTATTCTCCAATTGACAAATGGTCAGAGGATATGAATAGACAATTCTCAGATGAAGAAATGAAAACTATTTATAGCCATATGAAAATATGTCCAAATAATTATTAATCAGAGAAATGCAAATTAAAACAACTCTGAGATACCACTACACACCTATCAGATTAGCTAGAATGACAGGGAAAGATAATGCAGAATGTTGGAGGGGATGTGGGAAAACAGGGACACTGATACATTGTTGGTGGAATTGTGAACACATCCAGCTATTGTGGAGAGCAATTTGGAACTATGCTCAAAAAGTTATCAAACTGTGCATACCCTTTGATCCAGCAGTGTTTCTACAGGGTTTATACCCCAAAGAGATACTAAAGAAGGGAAAGGGACCTATATGTGCCAAAATGTTTGTGGCAACCCTGTTTGTAGTGGCTAGAAACTGGAAAATGAATGGATGCCCATCAATTGGAGAATGGTTGAGTAAACTGTGGTACATGAATGTTATGGAATATTATTGTTCTGTAAGAAATGACCAGCAGGATGAATACAGAGAGGACTGGTGAGACTTACATGAACTGATGCTAAGTGAAGTGAGCAGAACCAGGAGATCTTTATATACCTCAACAATGATACTGTATGAGGATGCATTCTGATGGAAGTGGATTTCTTTGACAAAGAGATGTAACTCAGTTTCAATTGATCAAGGATGGACAGAAGCAACTACACCCAAAGAAAGAACACTGGGAAATGAATATAAACTGCTTGCATTTTTGTTTTTCTTCCTGGTTATTTATACCTTCTGAATCCAATTCTCCCTGTGCAACAAGAGAACTGTTTGGTTCTGCACACATATATTGTATCTAGGATATACTGTAACCCATTTAACATGTATAGAACTGTTTGCCATGTGGGGGAGAGGGTGGAGGGAGGGAGGGAAAAATCAGAACAGAAGAGAGTGCAAAGGATAATGTTGTAAAAAATTACCCTAGCATGGGTTCTGTCAATAAAAAAGTTATTAAAAAAAAAAGCAAGGGTAGCCATCCTGATCTCAGATCATGCAAAAGCAAAAATTGATCTAATTAAAAGAGATAAGGAAGAGCACTATATCTTGCTAAAGCATAGCATAGATAATGAAGCAATATCAATACTAAACATATATGCATCAAGTGGTATAGATCTACATTCCTAAAGGAGAAGTTAAGAGAGCTGCAAGAAGAAATAGACAGCAAAACTATAATAGTGGGAGATCTCAACCTTGCACTCTCAGAACTAGATAAATCAAACCACAAAATAAATAAAAAAGAAGTTAAAGGGTAAATAGAAGACTAGAGAAGTTAGATATGATAGATCTTTGGAGAAAACTAAATGGAGACAGAAAGGAGTACACTTTCTTCTCAGCAGTTCCTGGGACCTATAGAAAAATTGACCATATATTAGGACATAAAGACCTCAAATTCAAATACAGACAGACATAGTAAATGCATCTTTTTCAGATCATGATGTAATAAAAATTACATTCAATAAAAAGCCAGGGGAAAATAGACTAAAAAGAATTGGAAACTAAATAATCTCATCCTAAAGAATGAATGGGTGAAACAGCAAATCATAGACACAATAATTTCACCCAAGAGAATGACAATAATGAGATGACATACCAAAATCTGTGGGATGCAGCCAAAGTGGAAATAAAGGGAAATTTCATAGCTGTAAAGGCCTAGTTGCATACAACAGAGAAAGAGAAAATCAGTGGATTAGGCTTGCAACTAAAAAAGCTAGAAAAAGAGCAAATTACCCCCCCCAATAAAACACTAAAATTGAAATTCTAAAAATAAAATGAGAGATTAATAAAATTGAAAGTGAAAAAAACTATTGAATTAATAAATAAAACTAAGAGTTGGTTCTATGAAAAAATGAACAAAATAGATAAACCCTTGCTAAATTTAATTAGAAAAAAAGAAAGAGGAAAATCAAAATGTTAGTCTTAAAAATAAAAAGGGAGAACTTTTCATTAACAAAGAGGCAATTAGCGCAATAATTAGGAATTACTTTGCCCAACTTTATGCCAATAAATTTGATTACTTAAATGAAATGGATGAATGCCTTCAAAAATATAGGTTGCCCTGATTAACAGAGGAAGAAGTAAATTGGTTAAATAGTCCCATTTTTGAACAAGAAATAGAACAAGCTATTAACCAACTCCCTAACAAAAAATTCCCAGGACTAGATGGATTTACATGTGAATTCTACCATAATTTTAAAGAACAATTAACTCCAATGCTATATAAACTATTTGAAAAAATAGGGATTGAAGGAGTCCTACCAAATTCCTTTTATGACACAGACATGGTACTAATACCTAAACAAAGTAGGATGATAACAGAGAACGAAAATTATAGACCAATCTCCCTAATGAACATTGATGAAAAAATAAAATATTAGCAAAAAGATTACAGAAAATCACCCCCAGGATAATACATCATGACCAAGCAGGATTTACACCAGGAATGCAGGGTTGGTTCAATATTAGAAAAACTATTAACATAATTGACTATATCAATAATCACATTAACAAAAACCATATGATCATCTCAATAGATGCAGAAAAAGCATTTGATAAAAGCTAACACCCATTTGAGAGTGTAAGAATAAATGGACTTTTCCTTAAAATAGTCAAGAGTATCTATTTAAAACCATCAATAAGCATCATATGCAATGGTGATAAACTAGAGCCATTCCCAACAAAACCAGGAGTGAAAAAAAAAGGTTGCCCACTATTACCATTACTATTCAATATTGTATTAGAAATGCTAGCTTTGGCAATAAGAAATGAAAAAGAGATTAAAGGAATTAGAGTATGTAATGAGGAAACCAAATTATCACTCTTTGCAGATGATATGATGGTGTACTTAGAGAACCCCAGAGATTCTACTACAAAGTTATTAGAAATAAGCCACTACTTTAGCAAAGTTGCAGGATACAAAATAAATCCACATAAATCCTCAGCATTTTAATACATCACTAAAAAAATTCAACAGCAAGAGATACAAAAAGAAATTCCATTTAAAATCATTGTTGATAGTATAAAATATTTGGTAATTTATTTGCCAAGGGAAAGTCAGGAACTATATGAGCAAAACTACAAAATACTTTCCACAAAAATAAAGTCAGATCTAAACAATTGGAAAAATTAATTCTTGGATAGGTCAAGTGAATATAATAAAGATGACAATACTACCTAAACTAATCTATGTATTTAATGCTATACCAATCAGACTCTCAAGAAACTATTTTAATTACTTAGAAAAATTAACAAGAAAATTCATCTGGAAGAACAAAAGGTCAAGACTTTCAAGGGAACTAATGAAAAAAAATAAAATGAAGGTGGCCTATCTGTACCAGATCTAAAACTATATTATAAAGCAGCAGTCACCAAAACCATTTCATACTGGCTAAGAAATAGACTAGTTGATCAGTGGAATAGGTTAGTTTCACAGGACAAAATAGTCAATAACTGTAATAATCTACTGTTTGACAAACCCAAAGACATCAGGTTTTTGAATAAGAATTCACTGTTTGAGAAAAACTGCTGGGAAAACTGGAAATTATTATGGCAGAAACTCGGCATTGGAATCAATTGTGAGATATGGGAAACACTGGCATAGGGCAACCCAGCATGGTATGTCCCTTATTAAAGAAGGTACTGTACTACTACTCGCATGGAATTCCAGTAGATCAAAATGAATATGCAATGCATAAATTCAGAGATATCTCCATGTTAGATATTCTTATGGACTATTTGTACCTGATCTGTGGTACAATTTTCAGAACTCATATTTATATTAGTCATACAGCCAGACACACTGTACATTGACTGCAAAATTGTCATGTTATTTTTGATCTTTTTGACAATGAAGGATAGCAACTCATGGTAGCCATTCAACATGACAAGGAGAGGCCCGTGGCCTCTTAAACACTAAGCTAGTGGAGTATAAACCAAATCCTTGAAGTTTTGGCTCAGAAACAAATTAGTTTCTGCTATCCAAAGATTAGATTGGCTAGGGTAACAAAAGGCTCATGGCCAAAGAGTTGGTTACTGGGTGATGAAAACTTTGTTCACAGAAACTTAAAAAGATACTATATGAACACATAGTCTGTATGAGAGACTCATGCTGATGAAATCATTGATCTTTGATGTATCTGTCCTTCCTCAAGTTTCATGGGCCACTTGAACTCTAGTCACTTATGATTAAATATGAATTCATGCCCTCTATTTCTTACTTCTTGCTAGAAAATATTTCCTGATTTTATGGTCCTAGATGATTAATCAGCCACTGCCTGTTGGACTTACTTAATCAGCTTTAGCTGGTTTATTGAATACCAGTAAGTGCCTCCATCTGTTTTTTTTTTCTCATTAGAAAGGATGGTTTCTTATGACACTTCCCTGTAAAACTTAAAATCAATAAAGTGTCTCAGCTTTAGGAGCCAAGAAATGTCTTTGGCTTTGAAAAATTGGGCAAAGTGACAGCTGAAGAACACTTTGGTTCTTCCAGGATGGGCAGACATATCTAATATTTTTCATCATTTCTTTTGTGGAGGCTTTTTATTCTATATGAAGAAGAAAGAGGACAATAGAAACCAGAGAAACCACATTTATGCCCTTAAAAGCTTGCCTGATTTTAATAAAAGTGTATGTAAAGCTCATAATAATAGCTCATATTTGTAAAGCACTTTAAGATTTACAAAGTATTATATATTTAGTATCTCTTTTAATCCTCACAACAGCTTTATGAAGAAACTGTATTATAATATTTGTTTTACAGATTTAAAAACAGGTCCAGAGAAGCTAAGTCATTTGCTGAGTGTCACAGAGCTATTAAATATCAGGAGAATTTAAACTCAGGTTTTCCCACTATACATCTATTATATATCTTAACTAAAATATCTTCTAGCTCTAATGCTTGACAATCATAGAAAATCAAAACAGAAAACAAACTGATTGGCCCTTCATCTGTATCTGAGAAAGAATGCCCTGTAAGGCAAGTGATCAGCCAATCTCTGTTCAAAAAACTCCATTAAGGAGGAACCTAACATCTTCAGAGGCCTTTAATGCCTCTTTTGGTTTGCTCTAATTGATAGAAAGTTTTTCTTACATTAAACAAACAATGAATAAAGCTCTTCATCCTGGAGTCAGGAAGATATGAATTGAAATAGTGACTCAGATACTAGGTATGAGACCTTGGATAACTCATTTGATTTCTATCTGCCTCAGTTTCTTCCACTGTAAAATGGGGATAATAATAGCACCAATATTACAAGATTGTTATGAGGATCAAATAAGGTAATATCTGTAATAAACACCTAATTGCAAAGTATGCAGTATATAAATGCTTATTCCCTTTTCCTCTCCCATGGGTTCAAGCATCTGGTGAGGATTCTCCTACCTTTACCTAGAACTGAAAAGAACAAGCAAAATAAAACAGAACAAAATCCTAATTCCATTTCTTGGGACTCTAAGACCTATAAAGGAAAGAGGGTAAAGAAGTTTTTGTTCTCACTTAACTCAGCTCAGAGCCTATCTTCAGATAAATAGCATTTTTTCAGAAGGTGTGCAGCTGCTTTAATTTTGAATTTTAGAAGTGAACCATGGTTGCCACAATAGCTGCAGATAACTATATGTAATCCTTCAAATCGTGGATGGCCATTTTTGTAAAGGGCTGAAACTCTTGACTTCATGCACTGAGGTTCAGACAAGCAAACACTTAAGGTTAATTACCAATTGGACAATACTCTATTAGCATTTGCTTCGAAAATGTCCTATCCCACAATATATGGCTCGATATATTGGCATATAGGGAGATTGGGAGGAGGGATAAGAGGGATGGAGTAGGACAAGCAAGGTGACTCCGGGCGGTAGAAGGAAGAGGAGATTCCTGTGTTCACTCTCTCTCTCCTCTCCCTTTGACAAATAAAGATTAAGGACTTTTGCTTATCCTGACTTGATTGATTCTAAAGTATCCAGGGTGCTAATAAGGTCATCACATTTGGTGCCTGAACATGGAACCAAGGACCCTACTTTCACTGAATAAGTCCCCAGTGACCAGGAAATTGGGTGAATAATTTAATAGACAAACAGGGAACTTACTTTGTTAAGGGCTAAACTAGTAACCTTTTCTGGCTGAAATGGGACAGATGTTAGGAAAAGATTCTCCTCCATCCCCAGCCCCACCCCCACCCTCACCCTAAAGGAGCACTATAGAAAGCATGCTTAACTTGATCAAGGGACAAAGCTTAATTATAACTTGGGAACAGATCGCTAGATTCTTGGGTACATTAGAACTCATATCCCCTTGGTTCTCAGAGGAAGAACAAATTATGGCAGATAATTGGAAACTTGTAGGACAACAACTATGTGAATACTACAATAATAAAGGTCTTCATTCAATTTCCATTGAAGCATTCTCTCTATATAACATAATACAGTTAGCCTTAAAGAATCCTGCAAGTTATAGAAAAAAGAAAAGTTCTAGGAACAGCCAGATGAAGAAGTGTGAGGAAAAAGAGAAAGACAAAGAATAGTTTAATGACCATATCCCCATAGGGCATGGAGATTTAAGTGAGGTTCAAGGGTGTGGTGATTTTCCATCTCACCAGGCAGCTTCAATCCTGCCTATGGAGCAGATAATTGACCCTCCCCCATCAACTCCACCTTCCAGGATGGAGGGAGGAGGAGTAGTGGAAGGGGCAGTGATGCCACCAGCACCTCCCTCCTCAGCAACCACCCCCTTCTATGAGTAGATTGCAAAAGGCAGTACTTAAGGCCACAGAGGAAGGGAAGGATATAGCTGAGTTAAAACTACATATATATCCTGTGATTCAACGGTTTAACTCTTCAGGTCAAGAAAGTAGAAGATACGCTCCTTTTGATGTAGAAACCCTCAAAGACCTGAACAAAGCTTGCACTCTTTATGGGGCTACATCAGCTTATGTTAAGATGTTATTACAGAATTTGGCTTATGAAATCTTAACCCCTAGTGACTAGAAGGGTATGCTTAGAACCTGGACAAAACTTCTTGTGGCTTTCTGAATATAGTGAGCTCTGTTAGGATACAAGCCCAACAAAATAGTCAAAGTGGAGTTAATACCTCAATCACTTGTGACTAACAAGTATAGGTTCTTATGTAGACATTTCAGTACAGCTTAATTACTCCATAGCATATATGAACAAATTGCTGCTGCTGCTATCAAAGCATGGGTTTCTATTCACAATAAAAATGACAAGAGTGAAGCTTTCACAAAAATAACACAAGGGCCAAATGAATGCTTTGCTGATTTTGTGGAATGTTTGCAGACAGCTATCATATGAACTAATGGTAAAAATATAGTAACAAACATTTTGATAAAGCAACTTGCTAAAGAAAATGCTAATGAGGTTTGTATAAGAATTATACTAAGACTGTGCAAGGATGCTCCTTTAGATGAGATCATAAGATGCTGTGCCACAGTGGGCACAAATGTCTTTTATTAGCCAGGCTATGATACAGATTTCCCAAGATTCCAACATGGGAAGACATGGTTCCTTCTCACAAGGGACTTACAAAGATACTTGTCAATGCTTTCAATGTGGTAAAGTAGGGTATCTGAGACCTCAATGTTGGCATAGAGACAGAATGAGAAAACAGGGTGGGAGAACAAGACCCAATACCCCATGTCCAAAATGCAACAGAGGCTTCCAATGGGCATCAGAATGTAGACTGATTCAGGAAAACAAGATGAGGGGCCCAGCTCCAGGGCCTCAGGCAAAAAACACTTGGGGCATGATGGCAGTTGATGGTACACTCAGAGAGTGACTGGAAGTCCAGTACTCAGACATGACCAATCAGCCAGGAAGCCATCTGATGGGAGAAAGGGATTACACACTCAATCAACCAGGAAGCAACCTGATGGGAGAAAGGGATTACAACTGGGGAGAATAGAGTTGTATGCAGCTGGGACAACTGAGATACCTCCTGGAAAAGTGAAATCTGTTCCTCTCAAGCCTATGGATCTCTTGCCTCCAGGCACAGTAGGCTTGACCATTTCACCTCCTGAGAGTACGTACAAAACAGTGTCTATCCATACACTGATGTGGGAAACTGGGGGATGTGTAGATAATATCCCAGTCACTAATACAGGTAGATAATATGTGATTTATCACCCAGGAGAAGAAGTAGCATCAGATTTACTGATACAGACTGCTAATAAGCAATTTGGTGATAGTGGCCCAGATTCTGCCTCCAAGCAACAAAATCCAGGAATATACTGGACAGCAGCTGTGACAACTGACCAACCTATGCTCACTGTCTATATAAATGTCATACCATTAGAAGGATTGGTAGACACTGGTGCAGATCGTACAATCATTAGAGATGCCAACTAACCCAGTTACTGGCCAAAGATTAAAGCAGACACTTACATGTCTAGCATAGGAGGATCAATAGCAGCTGAAGTTAGTGCTACCCCTTTGAGATGGATTTTTGAAGGGAAAACAGGAGTTTTTACTCCTTTTATCATTGAAAAAATCACCATCAATCTGTGAGGAAGAGACATTTTACAACAATTAGGGTTAAAATGAGTACTTCAGTTTTTTAGGCAGGGCTGCTGTTGAAGGCCTGCCGACACTCTCACCTGTTCCTATCCAATGCAAAACTGATACACCAATGTGGATAGAACAGTGGCCCTTAGCTAGCAATAAAATTCAGGCCTTATTAGATATAATACAGGAACAACTTGACCAAAGACACTTACAACCTTCTCTAAGAAAGAAATATGGAAAATGGAGGATGTTAACTGATTAGAAAGGTAAATGAACAGATGGAAACTATGGGAACTCTTCAGCGTGGACTTCCATCTCTTACTCAGTTGACTAGAGAATGGCCTCTTTGGGTTGTAGACATTAAGGTTTGTTTCTATTCTATCCCTCTGGATAAGGGGGATACAAAAATATTTGCCTTTTCAGTGCCCAGCATTAACTAAGCCTTATAAAAGATATGAAGGGACAATTTTGCCACAGGGAATGAAAAACAGCCCTACTATGTGTCAAATGTATATGGCTGCTGCTCTTACTCCAGTAAGAAAAGCATTTCCAAAAGTAATGTTATTATATTACATGGATGATATATTAGTATGTGCACCTGAGGAACAAATGTTAGAAGCATGTATACAAAAGACCATAGAAACACTAAGGAATTACAAATTGCACATAGTTCCACAAGAAAATTCAAAGACTTGCTCCTTTTCAATATTTAGAATATGAAGTATACCCTAAGGTGCTTACAGTACAAAAACTGTCCTTAAGAACAGAGAAGCTAAACATCTTAAATGACTTTCAGAAATTGATAGGAGATATCCAATGCATGCGTCTAGTGTTAGGCTTGACTACCTATCAATTACAACCATTATATGATATTTTAAGGGGAGACCATGCTTTAAACTCACCATGCCAGCTTACAAAAGAAGCTCAAGAGGCTTTGAGAGAAGTTGAACTGGCTTTATCCAATGTGGTTGAAAGAGTCACTCAAAAACCCTTGGAAATATCAGTTTTTGCTACACAAGAGGCACCCACAGCTGTCCTTCACCAAGGAGAGAGTGTGACAGAGTGGGTAAACCTCTCAGCACAACCAGAACAAAGCCTTACTGCTTACCTAGTGCTTGTGGCTAGAATTTTATTAAAGGCCATTAAGTGAGAAGTACAATTATCTGGGATAAGACCTGACAAGATATACAACTTTTATACTAATACACAAATTAATGTGTGCTGTGAAATCATCCCAGAGTGGCACATTTTATTAGCCATGGCTCCAAATTTTACACACGGGTCTCCATTAAAGATAACTAGACTATTACATAATTGGCAATGAATTCTTGTAGAAAAGCTTTCTAAAGTTCCTCTTAAAGGACCATCTTTACAGATGCATCCAAACATAATATTTGCGCTGTATACTCTCGTGATTTAACTATAAAGAGAGTAGTCAGAACTCCTTTTCAGTCTACTCAGCAGAATGAATTGTATGCAATCATTCTAGCTCTTATTATCTAGGAGATATAAATATAATATCTGATTTGGTCTATTCAGTAGGTGTGTACAAAGAATTGCCACAGCTCAAATAAAATTTGTACCTTCTAATATATATTAGCTCTTTAAGGAACTTCAAGAGCAAGTGAGAAAACATCCAGCTAAGATTTATATCTTTCATGTCTACTCTCATAGTGGATTTCCAGATCCTATTTTTGATGGTAATTCAAAGGCAGATAAACTTCTAACTATGTTGGTCAATACTTCTTTATTTCAAGAAGTGCAGGAATCTCATTCTAAATATCATCAGGCTGCTCAATTTTTACCTTTACAATTGGAAATAACAAGAGAGGAAGCTAGGAGCATAGTAAAAGTCTGTACAACTTGCCTTCTTTTCTAGGCTCCTACATGGCTTCCAGGGAAGAACCCTCATGGTTTGAGACCCAGTGAAATTTGACTAATGGATGTGAACTATTATAAATCTTTTGGTTGCCTGTCTTTTATCCACATTGTGGTAGACAACTTTTCAGGATTCACTTTTGCAATACCAGCAGCAAAAGAGACAGCCCGAGAGTGTCTCTGAATTCCTTATATGAGCATTTGCAATTATAGGTGCGCCACAAGCAATAAAAACAGACAATGGTCCTGCATATACTTCTAAACATTTTGCACACTTTTGTGCACAGTATCAGATTTTACACACCACTGGCATACCTTTAAATCCTCAAGGACAGACAATAGTAGAGAGGAGAAACAGAGACTTTAAGATGCTCCTCCAAAAATAAAAGAAAGGGGAGACACAGGTAACCTTAGAGAACTTCTACATCCAGCCTTTTATACTATTAACTTTATTTTTGACAAAGATGCACTGACTCTGGCAGACAGGTTTTATAACCCACCGGAAGGGCAGTGTCCAGTGCGAGCAGCTCCACTATCTTTAGATAATCGCCAGGTAATGTGGAGAAATACAGCAAATGGTGAATTTAAGGGACCAGATAGGTTAACTGCTTGGGGCAGAGGGTTTGCTTGTATCTCTACAGATAGAAAAGGAATCAGATGGGTGCCAATGAGCCATAATCACCTTGTCCACTAGAGAGAGACTGAGAAGACTCTTGAAACAAAGGAGAAGACCTAAGAACATCGAGTGGTTCTGTTGCTGATTGTGCCCACCCCTGAAAGAGCATGGCAGTTATGGCATTTGAATCATGGACATCAAAAATTATTGCACTTCAAAAACCTCAGCAATCATTGGATTCTCTGAGACATGATAAGACTCTTGTAGGGCTTGAAAGCCCTCAGGAATCATTGGATTTTCTGTGAAATGATAAGACTGTTGCAGGACTTCAAAATCTACTGGAATCATTGGATTCCCTGACACGTGAAGTGATGGACAATAGATTGATTTTGGACTATCTCTTGGCTGCTGAAGAAGATGTATGTGTGACTGTTGTTTGCATACCCTCCTTCTAGGACTTCTGGAAATCTTTTACAATACCATGTTGATTTATATTATTTTTTATACCACTATTTGCATGTACAATTCATGTTTATTACTCCACATTGAGCCTGCACTGAATGTGGGGAGAGTCATCACTAATTGCCTGTGTATTATTGTTATGTGCTTGTGTAATACCTCCCATGCTGATGGGCTTGTGCATACCTGTTTCTAATAAGATTCTTCAGCCCAGAAACTTGCTAGCAATTCCCACTTCCCTTTGGTGTTTTTCATTTCCCTTCCTGAGAAGTCGGGTGTGTGTGGGGGGGTTGATCACCTCCTTTTCGGTGTTTTCACCTTCTTTTCTGAGAAATAAGGGAGGGTGTGATCACCTCCTTTTGGGGGCTTTCACCTCCCTGAGAAGTCAGGGATGGTGTGACTAGCTGTGTTCTAAAACAAAAGAAAGTGGGAGATGTAAAAGTCTGAAACTCTTGAGTTCATGCACTGAGGTTCGGACAAGCAAGCACTTAAGGCTAATTACCAATTGGACAATACTCTATTAGCATTTGCTTGGAAAATGGCCTGCCCCACCATTCTGTGCTGGCTTGATAGGTTGGTGTATAGGGAGATTGGGAGGAGGGATAAGAGGGGTGGAGTAGGAGAAATGAGGTGACTCCAGGCAGTAAAAGGAAGAGGAGATTCCTGTGTTCACTCTCTCTCCTCTCCCTTCAACAAATAAAGATTAAGGACTTTTGCTTATCCTGACTCGGTTGATTCTAAAGTATCCAGGGTGCTAACGGGATCATCACACAGTTTAACTTAGTGATTTGGACAACAGTAAAAAAAGAAACTTAAAGATAAATACCACTGCTATATTTAAACTCCTGGGGTCCATCTTAAAGAATATGTCAGATGTCAGCCAGTAGATCTGTGGCAAAATCAAGGGGAAAAAAAGATGCTCTGGAGGGTTTTGTGTGTGATTAATCAAGGATATGTGGATCACATCTGCCACTTAAAACAGGTAATTCATTGTAAGGATGAAGGCAGATTTTTATTCTATTGAAGAGCATTTGGAATGAGGAATTACTTTTGCAGGTTGCTTTTAGAGATTAATAGTTTTCAAGGCAATTTTCTTTGTCATTAATGTTAACCCAAGTCAACCTGGCCTATTCTGAAAGTATCTCCAAAGCTTGGATAGAAAATACATTTTCTTTTTCTTTTCCTTTTTAAAAAATATTTTGTCAAATGTATTCTTTGTTAATATTTGGACAATGCCATCCCTTATTATGGTGTACCTTTCTTTTGAGATCCTATGGGTAGTGACTGCCACCTCCTAGTCTGTTCCCAAAATAAACTCATCAGAAACTGAACCAAAGGAAGAATAGGCAGGGCTCAGTAGAACCCTTCTGGGAATGCTAGACAAAGCGTGAAGGGGAATGTCAAAGCAGTAATGAGGGAAGTAGGAGCAGCTGCACTGGAAAATTTAAAGGAATATCAAATAGGAATGAGACCACTAAAAGGTGCATTTCAGGATACTATCACACTTCATCTTTTACAGAATGCATGCATTTTATTATCTTCAGCAACATGCAGCATGTCAAACCATGTTATAGATAGTGTAAAGATCAGGGCACACTATTTTAAATTGATTTAACTTAAATATTCTTATCAATAACAACTCTTCCTAAATTAAAAAAATAATTTTAGCTTGTGCTGCTTCAAGCATTTGGCCAGAGTCCAAAATTTTGATAAATGGAATATTCTACTTTACCTTATTCCTAAATGAGTTAAAGCCTGAAGCAGTTGGTGATAAATGTAAAGATGGTATAGAGATTACTTTGTGTAATGATTTTAAAATTATGTTTGTTTTCCCTTATTCATCACTCATCAGACATCATATTCATGCTTTCTTTACCATGGATTTATACAAATTCTTTCAGCTACAAAAGCTATATATATAAGAGCATATTGATTTTTCCTTCCTACTCTTAGGCAAAACAACTGTGGATGAAAATTGACAAAAGCTATCATCCCCCAAGTCAATACCTGTGTAAAACATATTTTGACTCATTTTTGTTCCATTTGTATGAAGAGGGTTTGGCGCTTTACAGAAAGTAGTGGAAGAAATTCCATTAATATTGATAATCATCTACCAAGGAGTCAAATAAAATAAAACAAAACAAAAAAACCTTGGTAGAGAGTCAGTAGCCCTGAATTTTTATTCCTGTCCTTTCCCTTTACCAGATATATCATCCTAGTCAGATCTTTTGTCTTCTTTGTGACTCAGTTTACTCTTTAGTAGAAGGAAATCACTAAATTAGCTTTCAGCACTATACATGTGTCATGAAAATTGAGCCTAAAGTCAATTTAGTTCTTCTCTAACCATTGTCTAATCTCTTCTCCTCTTTCCTTTCATATTCTCCAAATTCCTGAATTCTAAATGAATTTTCTTTAAATTTTGCACCATGAAAGGGTTATTTTGCTAATTATGAAGTGTGGTCACAACATACTCAAACAATTATATGAGTGTGTTTTGTAATAACTTAGGGAAAACCTGAGTTGAAAGTTTTGTTTTATTTTACCAACTTATTCTCTGGAGAACTTTGGGTACATCCACTTACTTATTCTGAGCCTCAATTTCCTTACCCATAAAATGAGGATAATAATACTTATTCTAACTACCTCACCGGGGCTATGAGGACAGTGAATTTGCAAGTTTTTAAGATACCATACAAATGTAAGTTGTTATTAGTACTGGTAATTGCATTTAACATAATAACTATAATATGTTGCATTCATATAGCACTTTTTAAGGTTTGTAAAGAGCTTCATGAATATTATTTAACCCTCAAAATAACCTTGGGAGGTAGACTTTATTGTTACTCCAATTTTACAAATGAGAAATATAAACCTGACAAGTTATCAACACAGCTAATAAGTATCTGAAATCACATTTGAACTCAGAGCTTTCTGACTCTGAATCTAGTGCTGTATCCATTGCTTTAATTATCTGCTTTCAGTTTTAAGCTATTGAAATTTAAACTTGGTCAAAAACTTTTGGGGTACTTTGTATTTATAATACATTATTAGCATTAGTACTCCTCTAAAGCCTATATCTGATGTCTCATCATTTTAGGGAAAGAAGTCCTGGAGAATCCATGCTCTGGAAGGAAGGTCTTGCTAAGTTGGAAAGTTAGGATTCATAGAGTGATGGATTTCTTGTCTTTCATCTGAGAGCCAGACTTGCCAAGTCTAGAGAAGTCATATTGGCAATTTCTAAAATCTATTCTAAGTCTTGGGGTGGAAGGGAGAATTGTTTCCTATTGGTGGGAAAAAGTACTGACAGATAAAATCACTGATCTTTGATGTTTTTTGAAATATATTGTTGTTACTCCTAATTACTATGAATAATTAGGATTACAACTAAATCTGATTACAAGTGATTACTGATTACTACTAAAATAAATTTAGGACTCCCCCTGATTTATAACTTTTTTAAAAATAATTTTTATTTTAAAATACATTGAACAATCCTATACAAATAAAAACTTTATTATAAATCTGCATAATCTAATAAAATGAATTCTCACAATGACTACTCCCCCCTCTAAAAAGGATGTCTGCAAGTACATCACCTCTCTGGAATAGATAAGTAATATGTTTAATTTTCAATCTTCTGGACTGTTTTATCATTGATTAGAATTCTGAAGTACTTAGAAATTGTTCCTCCTTTATAATATTTTTCTTGTACAAAATGTCTTTCTGATTCATTCTCCTTACCTCATTCTGCATCAGTTCATTGAGGTCTTATCAATTTTCTCTGAAAATTCCCCATTTCTTATGGCACATTATTCTTTCATTATATTTATATATCACGTTTTAACATACATTCAGCTTTCCCCCCCATACACATTATTGTTTCCAATTTTTAACTACTATGAAAAGAATTGCTATCAATATTTTGGGACAAATCATTTTTTTCCTCTCTCTTTGATCTACTAGAAATGTAGGGAGAGTAGTGTTATACCTGGATCAAAAAGTATATAGAGTTTAGTAACTTTTGGGGTATAGTTCCAAATTGATTCCAGAACCCAGAATTGGGTGGTTCAATTTTCAACTCCATCAAAAGTGCATTAATGTTTTGATTTCTTTATAGCTTCTCCAATATTTTTCATTTCTGAACCAGATTTCTTAAGATCTAATATTACTTTGTGCTGTTTTTTAAAAACTGGTTCCCTGTATCACACAATGCCTCCCTTGATACATCTTCTTTTTATTCTGCTTTTCCCCTAAAATTCTGAGCATTTAGTTCAGGACTCTCTGTCTTGTGAAGTATAGTATTATTTTATAAATTCTTTGTTCACACTCTGATCCAAAAGGGATTTTTCATTCATACTAATGTCTGCATTCATTTATATTAATTCTGGTGATTAATACTTGCTATTATTAGATTGCATATGTTTTCTTTTGGTGTTCTTGAAGCTAAAGAAAGAAAAACTGACTAATGTAATATAATAACTGCCTAAAAATGAGAAGAATAGAAAATCTGTTTTTAATTAAATCTCCATATACATTTTATATATGGTTTCTTATAATTTCAAGAAATTTTGTTTAAATGTTATCTCAGTATTGTGTAATATACCATCTGTTTTCTCTTACTTAAACATGTATGGAATTATTTCACAATGAAGGAAGGAGAAATACTGTTATGATTCATTTTGTCTTAAATTTGGTTTGATTTTTTTCTTTTGTCACTAGAAGATAATTGTTTGAAAGAAAATGATTTCTAAGTTTAGTTTCCCTTCCTTTCAGTATTGGTTTCTATTGATTTAGATAAAACATTTTTTTGGGGGAAAAGGGGAAGAAGATCTGGGAAAGCCAAGAGAAACTAGGAAAGACAAAAATAATTAACTGCTTCTTATTTACATGTATTATCTTATGTAAGTATAATTTTCATGTATGTGTATGTCTTGAAACAGGGAATTTCTTGAGGTTGTGGACCATGATTGTTTCCATGTGGCCCTTAAAATGCCTAGCAAAGTATGTTAAGAACATGCATTTAACAAATACTGAAATGAATTAAATATCTATTCATCATTCTATGTAGTATGGATGATGACAAGTGATTATTTATGATCTAAATGAAATTTTGTGCCAGATGAAATGTATCATGATGACTAGAGAGTTGGTCTTTGGGCAAAGATGATTTGACGTTCAGTCTTGTCTTTGACCCAAACTAATTGTGTGATTCTTATCAAGTCATGTAACTGTTGCTCTAGATAACTTTCTAAGAATATTTCAGAGAAGGGCTCACCTCCATTAGTAGATGCAATTTCCTATACTGATTAAAATCCAGATTTAGTCTTTATCCTTATATGTTGTCTTTGATACACTGCTACTGTTTACTTTTATTTGTTTCATAGAAAAAGATCTTTTTATTTTAGATCTATAATTAGAGGGAACTTTCTATATTGATGAAATTACAGGTATAATTTCTATCCTAATTAGAATTATAAAAGCAATTATGTACTTTGTTATCTTTATATCATATTACAACAACATTGGGATAGAGATTGAATCAGCGATTTCTTTGGTAAAGAGACTTCTTTCATAAAGAAATTCTCTCTATCAATAAAAGCCATCTCTTTCAGAGTCATTTAGATGGTGTAGTGGGTAAAGTACTGGCTCTGGAGGTCCTGAGTTCAAATGTGATCTCACATACTTACTTGCTGTTTAATTTTGGGTAAGTCACTTAAACCTGATTGCCTCCCCCCCCCCCCAAAAAAAAAAAACTCCAAACAAACAAACAAAACAAGTCAGCTACTACTCTTAGAAAGTTATTCTGTCATTTACCCAGGATTAGTGACTTATCCAGGGCCACGCAGCTATTATTTGTCAACGCAAGATTTGAGCTCATCTTCCTATCTCCAAAGCCATCACATTATCTATTATGACATGCTTTCTCTCAATGTCTATTTCCAATTAATTAGGGAAAAGGTCAATAAAATTCAGGTTTCCATTCTTTCACTCAGAAAATTGTCATCTAATTTCATTGTTTTGCATATGGGGCATATATTTTTTGTCAAAACATCAGGCACATAATTTAAAACTGAATACAGATCAAAAGCACTTAGATGAGGTGAGCCATTCAGCATTTTCAGGGGCAGTCAGAATAAATAAAACAGATAGTTGTAATGAAGGGAATATGAGTCAGTACTTCCAAACCTCATCAAAGACTAATAAAACAGACCAGTAAAGAAACCAGACACATCTTTATCTATGGAAAATATCATATTTTTATGGTCTCAACATAGACACTAAAATAATAATTATTTTTTGTTTCTTCAGTTAGATTTATTGAGAAAATGATCATTCACAGAAAAGTTTAAATAAAAATGTGATCAGATGTTTCTTTTTTAATTAGTGGAGTTACTTTTTGAAATATCTCTGGATTCCCACTCTGAATCCTTAAGATGTCTATGAAAATTAATTGGCATTGAATTGTTCACCTAAATATGAACAATTATTAAAATTATATTTGATTATATAGTTACACTGGAAATTTCAACAAATGAATTGACAACACTTCAATATTTTAAGTATTATCTCATTTGAGGTTGTTCATGTCCCAGATGGAATTATCCCTTAGTTTCTTGTAATATTTCTGAGATATCCTTAGTATAAATCTTCCTGATTGACAGGTTGCAAGGTATAGTCTTATAAATGACACATTGACAAGAAATTGGAAATTGAGTGAATGCTCATCAATTGCAGAATGGCCGAATGTTATGGCATATGAATGTAATGGAATATTATTGTTCTATAAAAATAATGAACAGATTAATTTCAGAAAAAACCTGGAAGGTTTACATGGATTGATGCTGAATAAAGTGAGCAGAACTTGGAGAGCATTGTATACATAGTAACAGCAAGATTAGGCTGAATGAGGATTGAAGCACACTCTTTTCACCTTTTCTCTTTGTTTCTTTTTTTCTCATGGTTTTCCATTTCAGAACAATTTTTTTCCCCAAGATGACTAATATAAAAAATATTTAAAATAGTTATACATGTGTACCTATACCAGATTGCTTATTGTCATGGGGAGGGGGAAGGACAAAAGAAGGATGGAGAAAAAAATTGTAACTTAAAATCTTATAAAATGAATGTTGAAAACTATCTTAATTGGAAAAGCAAAATATTATTGAAATAAGAAAAATGAGCCATCGAGGGCAATAAATCAATCAATCAACTACATTGACTGTTGACTATCTGCCAGGTATTGTTCTAAGTACTGAGCATATAAAATAAATGTGAAAACAGTCCTCACTTTAAAAGAATTTACATTGTAATGGAAAGGAGAAGATGTTTAATATTGTAGCTATAGAAAAAGAAGAGAGATAATATGTATATATACATGTGTATATATGTAATATGAGTGAATATATATCTATATCTATACTTAGAGAATTCATAAAGACTATTATAAAATAATCTTAGTGAGTTAAATCTTGAAGGAACCCAGGGTTTATAATAGGTGTGGATGAAATATATTCCAGGAAATAGGAATAGTTTGGGCAAAGGTATGATAACAAGAATTGTGGCTTCAAGTACAAGGAATAGGAATTCTAAAAAGGAATAATGTAAAACAACTAGAAAGATTGAGAGGGAAGAACATAAAATTCCAGATAGGAATTTATCTTTGATTCTAAAAATAGTAGGAAGTCAAGAGAGTTTACTGAGAAAGAGACTTGGTAAGGATCTGCTCTGAGCTGTAGTAAAATCACTTTTTCATTTATATAGAGGGTGGATTGAAGTGGGGAAAGACTAAAGGTAGGGAAATGAGTTAGGTAAGTGGCTATTAAAATCTTCTATGCCAGAGGTGATCAAGGTCTGAAATAGGCAAGAGTTAAAAGTATCAGGAAAGGAGAGGCTTGTCTTGCAAAGCCTGATCTGAAAAAGGAATCAGAATGTTCTGTCAATGCCTATCTAAAATGTTTACATGGAAATTCAATGGACATGGATTATGAAACAGAAATAGGAAGCTAAAGTCTGACCTTGTATTAGACTGGACAAAGCAAAGATGTTCAAGTCAGCAATTTTAATTCTCTGAAGTCAAGATTCAAACACAGCTCTTTTAATTCAAAATGCCATCTTCCAAAGAGCTAAGCTACTTTATCAGTTTTAAATAAGGGGTTTCAATTTTTCAAAGATTCAGTGCTATATTCTGTATAATTCTTTCAATGGATCTAATTTATAAGGACTATCTGAAAGTACTTTGGCTTCTTTAAGTAGTCAGATTGCTAAATTATGCCTTGTTTTTGAGTCAGGATCTGAGAGGGAAGGGATGGTACATAATTAGAAACAGGACAGCTATGGAACAGCATCCCTTCACAAAATAGGCCGAGTACCACGAGAGAAAAAAGGGATCCACTGAGGCAGAGTTCTTAATCTGGGGTTCAGAAACATTAAAAAGGTAAACTATTTTGATATATGTTTCAATATAATTTGTTTCCCTTAGAGTTTCATACATTTTATTTTCCATATTTAAAGACATTATTATTGAAAGGAGTTTCTAGGCCTTATCAGGCTCCCAAAAGGATCTACGGTGCAAAAAAAAAAACAAATCCCTTGCCAAAACAAAACAAAAAATCAAGGGAAACAAACAAATGGATAGTTTAGGAAAATTATAAAGAAAATGGACTTTGGCAGCTGTAGAGAATACACATTCTGAGGATCCTGAATGAATCTGATCAAATCATTTCAGTAAATTAAGTAGTAAAGTAATTGAATTGAATGAGATAGCACAACTCTTTAGATAATTTTTTTTTTACTTCTGTTATTTGTTTTACTTGGTATTGTGTAGTTTATCTAGTTATGATCAATTGATAGGTTCTTTTGTCATATAATTCTGTATCTAACTAACAATGAATGTGAAATATTTTTTCTGTAGTTCTTAATATTTCATGTCTAAAGGTATCTATGCCAAAACTGTTCTGCTTTTTATAAGAATCTATCCATGTACAAATAAAAATAATTAACAGTTAAGGGAAAAATCCATATTTTATAAAGTCTCCAAATTCAAAACTTTTTTTGGGGGGGGTACCATTGAAGGTTAAAAATGTTGCATCCTAATATCAAAGATTTAGATTGGAAAGGCTCTGAGATTGCTTTAGTGGATTTGGAGTGGTGGATTTGGAATCAGGGAGGCCTGGGTTTGAATTCTGTCTTTAGGAATCCAAGGACAAGAGTGTGGGCTTTGACAGAGTGGCTGTACTTTATGCTATTTCAATAAGGGGTTTGGAGTGTGTAGGAGGAGTGATGCTAATTTATCTTCCTGCTGTTGAAAAATGACTTCTTTGCTGATCTCTGAACTAATTTTATAATTTTTTTCCAGGTTTTTTGGGAAGATTAAAGTTAGTATATGATGTGATGGGAAAGGTGAGTTGAAGTCAAGAATACAGGTACTAGGATACTGATTCTGATATTTCCTTTTTGTGTGAACCAAAAGCAAAGTCACTTACCTCCTCTAACTAGTAGTTTATCCATCTCTAAAATAAATAATAATGCCTATAGTATTAATCTCACTGAGTTGTCATGAGAATTCATTTATTAACTAAGTATTTAATAAATATCTATTACATCAGGTAGTAGTGGGGCAGCTAGAATGGATAGAAGACTGGGATAAAGAAGATTCATTTTCCTCAGTTCAAATCCAAACTCACAAATTTATTAGTTGTGTGACTCTGAGCAAGTCATTTAGCTTCTGGGATTCAGAAAGTCCCTAGGACTCATCAAAGTCAGATTGTTATTGGTTGAGAAAAATTCCCATACTGGTTTGCCTTAGGCTAACAAAATTACAGATCCATTGTGTATGAGAAACTTAATATTTGTTCCAAATCAGAGTATATGCTGCTTAAATTATGCCTCTTTGGGACTGCAGAATTCTTAGTTATCCTACCAGATACTTCCATAGGAGCTAATAAAATGTCTACCTTGAAACTTTCATACTTTTGCCCATATTTCTCAGAGGCTCAGTGCCCTTGCATGCTTTTTTGATGACTTAGAGATTCAGAACACTTCAACTGATCTCTCTCTTGAAGTGGTACAAGCCCTATCTGGCCTCTTCCATAGCAGGAGTTTTCAGATGCATCCATTTGATTTGTATCTCTATCCCTGTATTATATGGGCTCAAGGCAGTATTAGGGAAGGGAATATTTTTTGGGGGGAGGGTATGGGAAATAAGAGAATGCAATGTGTGGCCAGGTCCTACATTCTCATCTTTCTCTCTACCTTCAAAAAGTGTTTGTTCATTGAGGCAATTCAGAATCCTGTATTTATTGGCTTACTTATCTGTCAATGTATATAGGGATAGAATGCTGGCTTGGAATATAAAAAGCACTCTTCTTCCTGAGTTCAAACCTGGTTTCAGACATTTACTAACTATATGACTCTGAAAGTTGCTTAACTCTGATTTGCTTCAGTTGTCATGAGGTCATGGAGTTGGACATGATTCAAAAATGGCTGAAAAGTGGTCTGAAGTTCAAATGAACAGGAACAGCAAGAGGGGAGATAAGACACGATAGAAGTTATTATGATAGGCATATTATGAAATTACAATAAATAATTATTATAAAGAAAAAAATATTTAAGTGCAAATGCTTAGAGGAGTTAAAAGGATAGAGAAATGATTTCCATTCTGGGAGATTCAAGGAAGATTTCATGAAAGAATTAACATTTGAAATGAGCCCTAAAACATTTTAGGAAGTTGAAAGTCAATGCATTCTTAGTGTAAAGAGCAAAATGAGCCAACAGTATAAATAATGGAAGCCATTGGGTATATTTGGGGAAATAATAAACAGTCCAGTCTGGCTTTAATAATGTAAGGTGTGTAAAGTGGAGTAGGCAATCAAGTGGGACTTTGAATGCCAAGCAAAGGAAATTATTCTGGTGATAATAGAGAACTACTAGAAATTTTTGGACAAGGAGATTACAAGATTATAGAGGTCTTTTAGCATGCATATTCTCTTCAAGATAGTAGTTTGCTTCTTTTGGGTAATCAAGCCCTTTAAAATTAACTTTTGTTCGTGGAAAAGTTAGAATTCAGTGAGATATTTTGGTTGGGTTTAATCATATTATTTCATGAGGTAAAATGATAAAAACTCTAATTTTTAATCATAGAAAGTAAGTATCAAAAATTAAATTGTGTGTAATGAAGTATTGCATTCCACATGCAATTAATAACACAAACTTATCAAAAAAGAAAAAAAAAAGCTGTGAAGGCTTCCCTTGATGGAATAAATATATGAGAACAATTTGTTCCAATGACCATGAAAGTGGATGAAGTAGATGCTATAGAACATTTAGTGGTTGGTATGACATTGAAGATGCCAATGTCATCTCATGTCTCCTGGGTCATTGTTGGTCATCTTTTGTCCTGCAAATGGACTTTGAATACTCTTAAATCCAATTCATTTGCAAGTCAAGACATCACCCGATATCATTGGTTCTCTTGGAAAATGAAAGATGAACAACAGAAGAATAACCTTCTTATAAATACAATATACTACTCATGAGACTTTATGGTCACACAACTAGTATGCACCAGGGGTGGGATTTTAATCCAGGTCTTCCTGACTCTGAAGGCAACATTCTGTACATTATGATATACATCTATTATCTATCTATCATAGGTATTTGTACACATACATATTCACAGACATTATTATGTTTATGCACATATATATGTATGCATGTATCTATCAATCATTGATGTATATATTGATATATATATAAGATTATATATATATACAATACATATTCACGAATATGTTTATGTACATATATATCTATCTATCTAAAAACATTGTGCCTGTGTGTTATTCAATGTCTTTGACCAAGCCATTTTGTAATTCTGAAATCTACCTAGAACACTTTCATATTATCCTCAGTGGGCCAGGCTGTAGGTGACAGAAAACTGTAGAGGAGCCAAAGTTATAATTGCCAAGATTCCATAAGGAGTTAAGCACTGGCTTTAAGTCTGAGTCTGCTCCTAAAGCCAGCACCAGAAATCTTTGCCTCAGGAAATGAGATAATGCACCAACAAACTCATTTATCTTCTCACTAAAATACCATACCCTACGATGTGTATTAATGTCCCAGACATTTTACCATCCAAAGGAACAATATTTTCACTGAGAGTTTTTCTTTTTCTTTTCTTTTTTTTTTTTTTTTTAGTACTGATTAATGCTTCACAATCTCAAGTACAGTGTGCTAATTATACCTTCAAATCTCACAACAAATACTGTTTTTAACTCTTCTTGGCAAAAATTTTCAAACTGTCGAGCTTAGCTATGAATAACTGAAACAAGGAACCAGGTCACTTTTTGGCAATGTGTTGCCTCTTTGGGGGAAAGATGTATTCATGCCTATTTTTGCCTTCAGTCTAAATTTTATTGCTTTAGAGGTTCCTTTGTACAAATAATTTAATACTTATACTTCAGTATAGTATCAAATATAAAATATTAATTCTTTTATTTATTTCTTGTTTTACATGTGTATTAACTTTTTAAATACCCATTTTTAATGAAAATCAGAACAAAAGGGGAAAGTACAGGAGAGAGGAAAAAAACAGAAAAAAAGTGAACATAGCATGTATTGATTACATTCAAGCTCTATAGTTCTTTTTCTGGAAGCAGATGGTATTTTCTACCCCAAGTTTATAGAGACTGCCTTGGAAGTATCAAGTTAAAACTAAAAAAATAAGTTTTTCAGTTTTTATTCAGCAAATATTTATTAAGCATTTACAAAGTTCTGTGCCATGCTTTGGGGAAGGACATGGATTTTGAATAAGGAAGGAAATAAACATTTATGATGTGTTTGCTATGTGTTAGGCACTGTGCTAAGCACTTTATAAATATCATCACATTTGATCCTTGCAATAACCCTAGGAAGTTGGTGCTATTGTTATCCCCATTTTATAGTTGAGGAAACTGAGGTAAATTGAAATGAAGTGATTTGCCAAGAGTCCCATAGCTACTAAGTAAGTAATACTAATTCCAGTTTCAGCTGGAATTGAACTCAAGTTTCCTGACTCCAGCCTCTGCATTCTATCTATGATGACCTCTAGCTGCCTCTATGTCACAGTTCATACTGATGTGAATTTTATATCTTAGTAGAAGGATATAATACACATGCAAATATCTATGTATGTTCTTCTCATTTGGCTTCTGGCCTATGGCATATTAGACTAGGTTCTTTGGGATAAAGAGGGAGGCAGGAGAAGAGGGCTCTATAGTAGTAATATGACTTGTTTTGTCTCTATCCATTGATTATCCTGAGAACATAAAGATTAAGGTCATGTTTCCCAAAGGAAACTCCTCTGAAACATTCAGACTAAGAAGACAGCAGATATATATCATATATATTACATGTTTTATTTACTCCAACAAAAAAAAAAACACAGACTACGATTCCTTTCTGTTTCAGGGGTACCAAGCAACCTTCTTCTTTGTGGGGACAATGATGACCTACAATAAGGCATACTTATATCTTATCAAAGAAGCTCAAACATTGTTCAGGAGAAAACAGGAGAAAGACAACTTATTTCTTCTAGGACTTTCTGCTATATTTCCCCTCCCCTTTTTTTCATCTATATTAGATTAATTGTTGTGTGTTTGTTCTTTTGACTCTGCATTTCTTTATTCTGAATCTCTTCTATAAATCCTCCCAAGTTTCCATGAATTATTTTATGATATATTGTTATATGACCTTCATATATACTGGGAACTCTTCTGATTGGTCTCTATTAACCAGAGCTGCTTCAATTTTGGCAAATGGGAGTCATGGGGGACATATTTTTATTGGAAAAGCCACCCTTTCCTTATGGTCTATAAAATTGAGTTGTGAAACACCTGGCTCTGTTTTCCATTTTCCAACTTTTCTCTGCTTTGAACTTTCAGATCAGAGTGTAGCTAATAGAGTAAGGGGACTTCTACTCCCTTCCAAGAGCAAAAAATGGTGACTGGAAGAATCAGTACAATGTGAACTGCCTAAGTTTTTGCCTTGGTACTCTTAGAAAGAAGCTCATAGATTTTTTTCCCCCTTTGCCTTTAGGAACACAGAACTGAGACAAGAGTGCCTGAGAATGATTTTTCTGTAAAAGTTTAAAAGCTCCCATGAGATTGTGGGTTTTCAAGTTCATGTTTG
The DNA here is from genome assembly GCF_016432865.1 of Antechinus flavipes. Lineage (NCBI taxonomy): Eukaryota > Metazoa > Chordata > Mammalia > Dasyuromorphia > Dasyuridae > Antechinus > Antechinus flavipes. The sequence continues at coordinate 242,488,870 of NC_067401.1, forward strand.
GGCACCAGATTTGCTAAAGAGAAAAGATTTTATTAAGAATTTTTTGGAAAAGGAAGTTGATCTTCACAACTAAAATCATATGATTGCAGAAAGGGGAGAAAATGATTGATACAGGATGTGTGTGATTATAAAAATGATTATTATAAAATGGTACAGTTTCAAAATAAGAATGCTATATGAATTTAGTAGTTATTAAAAGTGATTTTTACCTTTGAAGTGCTATAAAATGAATCTAATACATTATTTTAATTCTTTATTTCTCTCTATTTGTTCATATGTTCCAATCTGTTGATTATAGTGAGCAAAGTGGACTGTCCCATACCTAATATCCATATTTTACATTGAGTGCCTATATTTAAGTGTGGGAACATATTATTGTTATTATTTTTCAATGTGTCTGTGCTTTGTAACTTCATTTGAGGTTTTTTTGACAAAGATACTGGTTTGCCATTTTCTTCTTCAAATTATTTTATAGATGAGGAAACTGAGGCAAACAGGGTTAAGTGACTTGCCCAAATTCACAATAAGAGTCCTGAAGCTATATTTAAGCTAAGAAAGATGAATTTTCCTGACTTCAATTGTAGCATCCTATCCACTCTGTCACCTTTCTGTCTTGAGAACCACATTACTAATGGTCTTTATATATAAAAACAAACCATTCCTACACTGACCAATTTAGACCCAAATCCTTAGATTCTCTTCTTACTTAAATCAGTTACCCTCTATTTTTTATCTCTTGAAATTATTATCATGTTATAGTGCCACAATTGTAAAAAAATAATTTGGAATTTGAAGAAGTTTTGAACTGAATTATGCCTCTGCTCCTTACTACCTTCTTGGATTTCGATAAAACAGTAATCTTTTTGAGTTTTAGTATCTTTATCTGCATAATGGAGGGATTTTAGTCTAGATGATGATGTTTTACTTCCCTTCTAGCTCCAGATACAAAGATCTCAAAATCTCTAAGAATATCCCATATTCCTTTACTGGAATTTTGTTTGATTGGGGAGGTAAACATTGCACCTCTTCCAGAACCTAGTGCAATGTTCTGCATCCAGATAATGTTTACTAAATATTTCTTTTGCTAACTGAAATGTCTTGTATTATTCTTTTGCTTATGTAATTTTTCAGGGTAAAATCCAAACTCAATAGCCTGAATTAATAGAGGTAAAGAAAAAAAATGTTGGAACTGTTTTCTAAAACATGGATTTGTGTTTTGTCTTCTATTTATTATCTCTATTCCTGTGAATATGCATTAGCTTCATTTTCATGATCTGGAAAGTAGAAGGAAGCATATTCAGATATCTAAACTTTGAATTATCAACACATGATTTTTTTCCCTCTAAATGATTTATTTTTCTTTGCAACTTAATATGCCAACAGTTGTCTTTAAGTCAGGAGAAGGACTGATGGAATCTTCCCCTAACCAAAGACAGATCAAGGAAATTAAAAGAAGATGAATAAAGGAGAGGAAAAAATAAAGGAGAAGTAGAAATAACAGCAGACCTAATTTGATCTGATTCAGACAAAGAGATATGTAAATAACCCTTGCATTTTCTAGTCAGATTTACTATATGCGTCTCAGTTTTAAACCTTTACTTTGGGAACCACACTTACCATAGTAAATTTTGAGCTGCTGTTTTAATAATTACACTACAATTTACTTAATGATGCTACCATAACATTTCTGTGTTACTAAATTAATGAAATTTGGCTTTCCCTTTTAATTCCAGCTATTTTGGGTAACATGATATTAAGAGGGTTAAAGTTGAAATCAGAATGTGTTATTTCTTGTATGTATCAGAATGTGGAGTATTAAAATATTCCAACTTTTCATTAATTATGGAAATAATAATGTCTTATATGGGGCCATCTTCCACAGAAGAACTAAATTTCTCTTTCCTCTCCCAATAAAAATCCTATTGATTCTTGGCTCATTTTAGACTGAATATGAATTTGGTTTTCAAAAGCCTGATAAGAGTGAGTGAATTTTGGTAGGTACTGTTTTTTTGAACATGGTTCCTATGATAAATTCTGTCTAGTATTCGAGAATCACCTGATTAAGTATAAAAAAGTTCATCACTAGTAGGTAGGCCATTAATTCAATCATTTTTTTTACTGTAATAATCCATGAAAAAAAGAAAATAATAGAAAAATAAAATTGACTACATTTAATCAGATAGAAAATATCCAAATGTCATAGTCATTTTTGAATCAACTCTTTGTGTCATTGGCTAGAAAAAAGATCAATATTGACATCAAATGAGAAATATAGATATAGGTAAACATAAAATACTGTTTACCATTGTATCATTTTGAACCTGATATAATCCATCAAGTAGGGATAAAAATGGGAAATTAATAAGTGAAAAAAATTAATTTGGCAATCACAATTTCTGACATAATTTTAAGTAGTATAAAAGCAAATATAGTAATCATCACCAAAGGGAGGGCAGAAATTTCCAGAAGCCATCTCATGAAGCAGCAACATTTTGTCTTCTTGTTAAGCTGAGAGAAATACCAATCATAAGCAGTGTCAATTAACATTATCAACTTATTTGCAAAACTTTATGGTGGAGGGTGGTGGAAGATTTGGGGAAGTAAATATTAAAGAACAATGAAAGAGGAAGCTAGTATTCAACAATGAAATCTAGTGAAACCAATTGTGTTTTTAAATCATCAAGTGACTGTAAAATATTTATGCTCTGTAACATCTCTGTCCTTAATAACTTAGATGAGGAAATAGTATTAGAAATAAAGATAAAGAATAAAGAAGAATGATTAAAGAGAGTCAGATGAGGATGATGAATGCACTATGAAGAAATCTATGCTAAAGATGGCACAATTTTGAAAGCATTAGGGAAAACATTTTGAATAAATATTTTTTTCACATCACCTATATTTCCCAATAAATCTTCCCTCCTGGAGAGGTATTCCCCATAACAATGAATAAAAATGAAGAAAAAAATAATTCATGATAGCAAATCAATATTTCACAAAAGTTTGGCATCATAGGCAATGTTCCACACCTATAGCCTTCAAGTCTTTAAAGAAGCCATGGGAGGTACCTTTTCATACCTCTTCTTTGGGGCAAGCTTGGGCGTTAAAATTTAGCAGTAGTGTCAATTATTATTTTCCTCTTCACTTATATTATTTTTATTATATATATATATATATATATATATATTTTTCTTGGTGCTACTTCACTTTGCATCAGTTCATATAATTCTTCTACCATGTCGCTGTATTCATCATACATGTAATTTTATAGCATAATAATATTCCAATACCTTCATGTGTCACAATTAGATTAACCATTTTCAAATGAATCAATATATACTTTGCTTCCAATTCTTAGCTATTACAAAAACTGTGGCTATAAATGCTTGGGTGTACATGAGTCCTCACTTTTTATTAATGACATTTTGGTAGTAGAGGTCTAGCAATGGACTCTCTGGATTAAAAAGTCTTGATATGTTATTTACTTTCTTTGAATGATTCTGAATTGCTTTTTTGAATGGTTGGGCAATTTCATAGTACCTACAGCTATGTAGTAGTGAGTTCGTATTTTTTATAATTTCTCCAGCATTAACTGTTTCTATCTTTGTTCATCTTTGCCATTTTTAGGATAAGAGATAATTCCTTAAAGCTGATTTGATTTGCATTTCTCTTATTTTTACTGATTTGAAACACCTTTTTCATGTGATTGTTAATAGTGTGCAATTCTGGAAACTGACCAATTTTCCATTGGGAATGACTTTAGGTCTTATATATTTTTCTTAATTGCCTGTATCTTCTATAGCAGGTTCTATGACAGACATTTGATTTTTTGACTCCTCCATCCTTCTTAACCTAATTGCACTAATTTTTTTAATGAAAAAATAAATTCATGTAATTGAAATTATGTTTTATCTAACATTTATAAATATAAACATTTCCATAAAACATGTTTTAGAAAAAAGATTGTTTGCAAAATCATGAGTCCTTATATAAAGCATATTTTCTAAAGCAGATATTAAATTTTACATAGTGCCAAACTTATAGGTGTGTTTTGATTGATGTTTATCTTGTTATTAATGATTTGGAACATTTTTAATTTAGTTATTGATAATTTGTATTTCTTCTGAAAATTGCATTTACTTCTTGAGTCCACAACATTTATTCATTATATCTTCCAGAGTAGATCATTGAATTGAAACTTTGTGCCAGAGCTATCTTCCTTTACCTCCCTCACTTTTGAATGGAGTGGGCAGCTTCTGTTTAGTACTATCCCCTCTAAAGTCTGGATGTTGTTGTTGCTGTAATTCTGAATGGGGCAGCTAATACTAGATGTTATGCTCTTTTATAACCTCTGGTTTCTGAGAATAATAATAATATATAAAATATAAATGCAAAAGTATAGCGTTTTAAGGTTTGAAAAGTGCTTTGTAAATATTATTTCATTTTTATCTTCATAACACCTCTGAGAAGTAGGGGCAAATAGAGAGGTTAAGTGACTTGCTCAGTCACACAGCTGCTAGATGTCTAAAACTGGATTTGAACTCAGGGCTTTGTGAAAAACTCTATCCATTTGCCACTCAGTCACCTCTAAAGGACACTCCATCTCGTGCTTTAGAGTGTAAGCTCCTCGAAAGCAGGGATTGTCTTTTGCTTTTTTTGTGTGTCCTGACATTTAACAGAGTGACTGTCACATCATAAGTGCTTAATAAATGTTTACTGATTGTAACAATGTTACTTGGTTAATCTTTTTGTCTACTTTTCCTAAAGTCTTTAACCAAGAGTTAGCTCTATTAAATACTGTATCTTTGTAATCCCCAGTTGAATGTAAGAGAGAACTCTGGTCTCAGGCCTCCTACAAAGTCCTTGAAATACCTATTAAATTGTTTTTGTTCTATTTCCTGTGATGGTTCTGAGTTCTCTGAAGAGTTCCTTGTTCCTTCTTGTCTCCCAGCTTTTGGCAGGCAGCTTTCAAAGGCTAAGGCAAAGGCCAAGATCTCATTAACTTCAGTTCCCCACTTACATGAAAAGTGGGCTTTGTGCCCCTGTAACAAGTCTCCATCCATTTAGGGCCCCATAGGTCTCAAGTGTTCTTAACAACTTCTTACCCCACTAGCTGGTTTACACTAAGAAGAGGAACAGATTTAGTTTCTGTTTACTGGAACTTGTGCTGGCTTCGGCCTCTGGTGTTTACTTTTTCTGAGCTTCCACAGCCTTCAAAGTTGTCTTAGCTGGCCCTCAACTGGAGAAAGGAACATTTTCTTTTTGGTCTCCCTGATCAGTACCCATTCTGGGTTCTTCTAGTACCTTTCATGTTGCTGCCTGAAACAAAAATCCTTGTATCTTTTTTTCAACAACTGGCCAGTCAAGTTGTGAGAATGAGGGATAGAAACTCTATCATCAGTGCTACACTAATACAAATAGAATGCTAAATGACCCAGGGGAAGTCATTTAATATAATATAAAGAATGTATGGGATGATACAGACAAGAAAAGGATAGAATGAGAAGGCAGAGATTGGTTTCTATCCATACTACTGGAGGGAATACTTAATTTGATGAAATAGTGGGGAAAGTGTTGAGTTTGGAATCAGCAACCACATGAATATAATAACTCTTTTCTCTAATGTTAACTAGCTGTATATCCCTTGGTAAATCAATCAATTGTGTCTTAGATTCTTTATCTATAAAATGAAGACAATAAAACACATAGTACCTTTCTCAAAATAATTGTTTTATGTACCAAATTTGATTGTGTTTATAAAGTGCTTGCGAATCTTAATGTTCTTGTAGCTCAGTAGTGTCCTTTTCTCCAAGACCCCATGTAGGTTTTTCTTGATAAAGATACTGGATGGTCTGTCATTTCCTTTTCCAGCTCATTTTACAGATGAAGAAACCAGATAGAACATCATTAAGTGACTGGCCCAGGATCATACATACTAGTAAGTGTCTGAGGCTAAATTTGAACTTAGATCTTGGTGCTGTATCTGCAATACCACATAACTCCCTGCCAATCTTAAACCTTTACATAAATATCAGTTATGTTTTTCCCTATAACTGACTTTTAGATATTGAATATAAGACAGCACCTCTTAAAGCTTCAATTTTTTTTATTTCTAAATTTTTTGACCTTATAAGTAAATAATCTGAATCAAATGTCATACCTTTGTAGATTCTGATAAAATAGTATTTACATCGGAGCTACTAGGTGTGCCTAGGTTCTCATTTAAATATTTCAGCTAATTGTGAGGCATTGGGCAAATCACAATTTTTTAAAATAATGTTTTCTGGGTTGTTTGTTTGTTTGTTTTGAAAGGCACTTGGGGTTAAGTTTCTTGTTCAGGACCACACAGATAGTTGTCTGAGGCCAGATATGAACTCAAGTCCTCCTGACTTCAGGACCAGTGCACTATCCAGTGAGCTACTTAACTGTTCCAAATAACTCAATGCACCTATGAGAGAGTTTGAAACTCCAACTTTCTCTCTTTGCTTATTTTAAATCAATCCTTTTGATTTGTACTTTGTGTTTAGTAAATTAATCACTATAGAAAATCAATAACACCTAGCCATTTATAGATAATTATTTGATATTTTTGGAAGTATGAAATTAGAATCTGGCCCTCAGATTTAAAAGGACCTAACATAAAATTCAGCTTCAGACATTTGGTACTCACTAGTTATGTGACCCTGACCAAGTCACCTAACTTTGGCCATCTTGCCAAAAGACAAAAAACAAAATTTAGAAGACTAAAGTAATAATAACTAGTAAAATAGCGAGTCATTAATATGAGTCTCCAGCTATTTTTCTCATAAAAATGGGCCTTTACTATGCTTTAAACTTAGCTACAAAAAGTAGCCAGCAGTGGGACTTGTTGAAAATAGACATTCTTCATTTTGAATAAGGTCATAGAATTAAGATCTCTTTTAAAAGCTCTCTTGATGTATACAAGTGCACAGATACATGAGTATGTTTTCTAGGAGAATAGGAAAGAACTGGAGAAGAGGCCTATTCTGATAATACTATGAGAGAGATTATCTAAATCTACTTCTCAAAATACATCTTAATTCAAAGGATGTACTTGTATTCACTCAAAGGTTAGGCCACCTGCATGAAATCCTGGGGCTTTCCTTTGCTCTTAAATAAATAAATAGATAGATAAAAAATTAAATAGCTCAAGGGTATAAGGGCTTTTTATTTTTCACGAAAAAAACATGTAAAGATAGTTTTCAACATTCATCCTTGCAAAACCTTTTGTTGCAAATTTTTCTCCCTCTCCCCCACCTTCTCCTAGGCAGCAAGTAATCCAAAGTAGATTAGACATATGAAATTCTTCTAAATATATTTCTACATTTATCATGCTGCACAAGTAAAATCAGATCAAAAAGGAGAGGAAAAAACAAGAAAGGAAAAAAAAAACTAGCAAGCAACCACCATAACAAAAAAGACAAAAGTACTATGTTGTATGTGATCCACATTCAATACTCTCTCTGGATGAAGATGGCCCTCTCCATCACAAATCTATTGGAATTGGCCTGAAGCACCTCCTTGTTGAAAAGAGCCATGTCCATCAGAATTATCATTGTATAATCTTGTTGCTATTCTTATGGTCAGTTATTTTTGTCAGCTATTCTTAGCTTCAGTTCATGTACATCTCTCCAGGCTTATCTAAAATCATCCTGCTGATCATTTCTTATAGAACAATAATAATCTATTACATTCATGTACCATAACTGATTCAACCATTTGCCCATCCACTTAGTTTCCAGTTCTTTTCCACTACAAAAAGGACTGCTACAAACATTTTTGTACATGGGTCTCAAGGGTTACTTTCTATATGTGGCCTTGCCTTTCAAGACACAGCCTCTTCTGGGAGTCCCATTCTAGATCTATGTGATGACCATGTATTTTAAAATCAGCCGGATTCAGGAAGTCAGGATATGGGAAAATCCTTGATCTTTATTCTTTGCAAAGGTGAAGGGGAATGGCTATACGAAGTGAGAGCAATCGGGACGCGAATCTGGCCCGCAGTCCTTTTCCTCTCACACTCCACCCACTGAATCCTCTAAGCAATCTCCTATACAACACATCAAACTTGCACAGAGAGTGGGTGGGGTCATTCTTTCTCCAAGCATATATTAATAGAGTATTGCCCAATTGCTAATTAGCCTCAAGTGCTTAGGACCTCAGTGGAATGACTCAAGAGCTTTAGCCCATTATAGATCTACCTAACTGCTAGTACCATCTCCTCTAGGGTTGTTTTCTATCTATTCTCTATACATCTTACATGCTCTGATGTTTAGATAGTAAATCCCCCATTAGAATGTAAGTTTCTTGAGGGCAATAACTGTTTTTGCCCCTTTTTTGGTATTCCTGTGTGCTTACTGTAATTAGTGACCCATAGCAAACACTTAAAAAATGATTAGTGATTGATGGTATATATTTCATACATACAGGCAATGTAGTAAAATAGCTTGAAAGCTGGCTTGAAGTTAGAAAGATATGGATTTAAATCCTACCTTTGGAGTATACTGATTGCATGAACCTGGGAAAATTACTTTGCAACACACCAGTTCAGGGGACTTTTCAAAACTAAATAGCATAGAAGGTTTTGATTTACACTGGTAGGGGATCTTCAGTATCAGGAATTCCTGGCCCTGATGAAATCATTGTCCAGTCCATGAAATATGCTGTATGGGTGCACATGTGCATGGATATGTATCATATTTTCTTACACATGTTAATTTTTTTCTCTACTAGAAAGTAAACTCATTGAAGTCAGGGATTGTTATAATTTTGACTTTATATTCCTTTTGCCTAATATTGCTTATGCCTCTTTGTGACCCCATTTGGATTTTTCTTGGCAAATATACTAGAATGGTTTACCATTTTTTCTCCAGCTCATTTTATAGATGTGGAAACTGAGGTAAACAGGGCTAAGTGAATTGCCCAGGCTCACACACCTAGCAAACATTGTATTTGAATTTAGACTCTCCTGACTAAGCCCGGTACTCAATCCATTGAACCAACTATTTGCTCCTAATAGACAAATAATAGATCCTTGTTTGTGGGTTGATTAATTTGTAAAGGTGAGTTTAACAATTTAAGATGAGATCTTCAGGTTGAAATATCATTTTAGGATATAAATGATTTTTATGAATGTTTATTTTGAATTCTGAACAGCAGGGAATGAAAGATTAGAATCATCATGTGAAATCACCAGAAGGCTGCAGTGTGATATTATACCTAGATAGATATACCAAGAGAAATATCTTCAGAGTACTGATCTTTTAACAATCACCATAGAGAAAATGGACATATGTGAGAAAAGTGTGTCTTGCCCTGGTCCAAAGGACTGAGCCAAGAAGCTTCACAAAGTGTTTTTCTCTTTACAATGAATCTTTTGTAAGATCTATGCTAGGCTGTTGGGAAGTAAATGGAAAGTGTGAATTAGATTCCATGTACAGAAAGCAAGCTTACAAAAATAAACATTTCATTTGACACCTGCGACCTGTTCACCTCTTCTGGGACTCTCTAAAGGAAATTTTGTATTTTTCTTTCCTCTTTTTTCCCCAATTCTGCTTTTTGACGTGAACTTGTGACCCTGGCAAATGAGACCTGATGCTGGGCTTATTTAGGGAGGAAAATTTCCAAGGTCTTATAGTTCTAAATTTCCAAGAAGATGATCATTATAATACATTTTAATGATAGCACATCTTGTATAAACTATTAACGTCATATATGAAGCATAAAGGGTCATTCCCTTTCCTAATAGTTGAGACATTCATTTAGTTTTGAATTTTTATTCCTTTTTTGTGTAAAATGTAAAAACTCTCTAAAAAAAGTCTGTGGCACCATGATCTTGTACCTCCTGATCATGTCCTAAAATTTCATCCCTGAAACCTTCTATTCTTCTTATAAGTAAACTTTAGATTAAATCATTGGTCTTCTCTTTAGTTCTAGCTGTTGCCATCTCTTCTTCTTGGAACTAGGTACCAAAATATCATTCCAGTCCATATACATACATCATATATTGTAGTAAAAAAAAAAAGCTATCCAAGTTGATGGATTTTTTTTGGTAGCAAATTTCAAAGACCTATTCCTAAGGTGGTTGGAATTTTAGGCTAATAATGGCTAACATTTATATAGCTCTTGTTTACAATCTTTCATGACAATCTTATGAGATAGGTGCTTTGATTCTCATTTTATAGATGAAGGATCTGACATATATAGGTTAAGTGACTTAACAAGGGTCACATAACTTGTAAAGTGTTGGAGGTAGCACTTAAACTTCATTTCAGGTCTTCACTCAGATCTTGACTCCAAATATTCTTTCCATTACTTCACCTATTTGTCCTGTGATTTCCATCTGTGGAAAAAATGCTGATATCAATAAAATTACATTCATGGATTGATGCCAACAGACTAGAAAGTACCATAGGAAAATGCCAAGAGGAAAAGGGGACAACTTTTTTAAAAAGCATTAGGAAAGCTATTTTTTAAGCTATTTTGAGTCAATCTAGACATTCCTGTACAGGGAATTAAAGTTAGATCTTTCTTAGGCCCCTTACCTTCTTTCTGGCTGGCACTGTGCCTCCAGTACTATGTAAAGAGTTTACTCAGTCCATATTATCTTGGTTCCAAAGCTTTTTGTAACTGTTAGCTCCAGTTAGTTGAACATAGAGCCTATGAAAAATAATTCTCTCCTTTGACCCCTTCCTTCCTGATATGTTATGCACAAGTTTTTCTTCTGTGGTTTAACTCTTCAAGGAATCCTATAAAGGGTATTCAGTTACATTCATAAATTTATATATTTTTAAAATAATAACTTTTTATTTTAAAAATTATGCAAAGACAATTTTCAACATTTACCCTTTCAAAATCTTGTGTTTCAAATTTTTCTCCCTCCCTTCCTTCACTCCTTCCCCTAGATAGTAAATAATCCAATATATGCTAAACAGTGTAATTCTTCTATACATATTTCCACATTTTATCATGCTGCATAAGAAAAATCAAATCAAAAAGGGAAAAAATGAGAAAAAACAAGCATACAACAACAAAAATGGTGAAAATTGTTGTGTGGTGATCCACATTCAGTCTTCATGTCATTTTTCTGGATACAGATGGCTCTCTGCATCATAATTCTATTGGAATCGGCCTATAGATTCATAAATGTAAAGGGTTCTAGATATAGAAGTTATCAAAAAGAATCTAATCAAATCATCTTACTTTATAGAGAAAGGAAACAAGTTCTTGAGAGAATAAATAACTTTCTCTAGGTCATAGATTATTGGAGGTAGATTTGAAACCAGGTACTCTGATTTGAGCTTCTAATAATACATTGACTGATCTCAGCTAGAGGAATTAATAGTCTTTTCTCATGGTTCCTTTGACAATATCAAGAAGATACTTCTAAATACTAAATACTCATACTTGCAGAGGATATAATGGTAGGCGCTACAGATATAATGACAAAATGAAAAAAAAAAGCTCTGTTTTTATACTTTGGTCTCTTTTCTAGCCTATAGGAGAAGGGTAGGATAGAGAGGAATTCATTCCTTATCTAGAGGTCTTATCTCTCTAGATTTTTGGCAGTTCTCTCTTGTCCTTATTCATTTTTAAAGTTATTTTGATTATTATATATACCCAAATTAACTATAAAGAACATATGAAGAAAGATGCTATCTGCATTCAGAGAAAGAACTGAAAAATAGAAGTATATTTAGGATGATTTTACATATATCTATATCTATCTATGTAGGTGGGGGCTACAAAAAGATAGAAGAAAAAAAAATTACATGATATATTTAAAGGGAATAGCAAATTACATGGAATAGTCTTGTAGTTTCATGTGTAATCATCTTTAAAAGTTATACTGTTATGTAAATGCTTATTTTATTTCATAAATCAAAAAGTAAATTAAAATTGTTTCATTTTTTCTGTGCTATTTCATAAGAGCGAATAATGTGACTTCATAGATTAACTAGTCTAAGACAGGTAGGTGGCTCAATGGATAGAGCTCTAGAATTGGAGGAAAACCTGAGTTTAAATCCTGCCTCAAATATCTATTTGTAATCCTGGGCAAGTCATCTAATCTTAATTTCCCTCAATTTATTTATCTTTAAAATAAGTGTAGTAGTGACATTTACTTTCCAGGGTTGTTCTGAGTGTTAAATGAGATTATATTTTAATGGGCCTTATAAACCAAATAACATATAGATATTAGTGATTATTATATAGTTCAACCTCCCTATATTTTTACATTGAGGAAACTGAACCTGATGGATTTTTAACTACTTACTCAAGTTCACAAAAGTACTAAGTGTCAGGGGTGGGATTTGAAATGGTTCTTTCACTCCATGGAGCAGGTGGGTGGTATAATGGATAGAGTACCAGAACTGGAGTAAGGAAAACTTCCTGAGATGAAAAATTTGACCTCAGATACTTACTTAGCTGTTTTGCCTCAGTTTCCTCATTTATAAAATGAGCTGAAGAAGGAAATGGTAAACCATTCCAGGATCTTTGGCAAGAAAATTCCAACTGGTGTCATAAAGAATTGAACATGATTGAAATGACTGAACAACTTCTCAGTCTAGAGCCACTGTTATTTTCACTGAATTTTGCTGACTTCAAACTTGAGGTTGTTTCTCTAGTCCCTTGTAAGAAGCCTAAGTTCAAATCCAATTATAGATACTTGCTAATTATACCATCCTGCATAAATTATTTTCCTTGTCACTCAATTTTTCTTCCTTCCTTTCTTCTTTCCTTCCTTCGTTCCTTCCTTCCTTCTTTTCTTCCTTCCTTCCTTCCTTCCTTTCCTCCTTCCTTCCTTTCCTCCTTCCTTCCTTCCTTCCTTCCTTCCTTCCTTCCTTCCTTCCTTCCTTCCTTCCTTCCTTCCTTCCTTCCTTCCTTTCTTTCATGAGGAAATTGAGGATAAGTGATTTGTCTAGGGTCACACAGCTAATAAGTATTCAGTGTCTGAGGTCCCTGAATTCAGGACTGGTCCTCTATCCACTGCACCATCTATTACCCACTCAATTTCTTTATATAAAAGACATAGGCATTGCATTCGATGTTTTCTAAGTTTGCTACAAAAATTATTTCCCAGCTTTCTCCTTTCCTTCTAATTTTGGTTATATTTCTTTTGTTTCTAGATTTAAGCAGAAAATGTGTGCTCTTGATGCTACTCCTATTATTTTGTTGATTTGGCTAACTCTACTTTGTAGATTTGTATCTATATTACCTCCCTCCTGACCCAAATTTCCCTGTGCTCAGTTGCTTGTAGAATATGCTTTGACTCTAATCAAGAATGCCCTTTCTTTGGCTTCTCATTTTGCTTCATGCTCTCTCTGAACCTCAAACTTCAAATCATATCTTGGAATTGTCCCCTGAGGAGTAGTTTTTTATAATGAGTTTACATTTATAGGCTACTTTATGGTTTATAAAGCTCTTTTCCCACAGCAATCTCATGATGTGGGTAGTGTCAATACCATTATTCTCATATTACTGATTAGGAAACCGAGCCTCAGAGAGCTTAAATTGACTTACCTGCAGTGACAAAGCTACTAAATGTTAGAAGAGGATAGGATTGGAACCCAAGTTTTTGCTTTTAAGTCTGGCATTCTGTTTACAATACATATTCCCCTTCTGACTATAGCTTTCAGAGTATTTGAAAAAAATTAGAAAGGTATAGTAACCATAAAGCATATAATGTTACTACCTCCTTTCCCCCCAAAAATTGGGAAAAGGGTATATTGCCATATCAAGCAAAACACTTTATCAGTAATTGAGATTTTATTCTTTCTAGGGACAACCAGCTAAGACGCTATTTTTAAAAAGGAGACAGAGAAACATAAGAATGAGGTAAATATAAAAATGGAATTTTGAAAGGGAGAAACATGCTTTCATTTGATGGAGGCTGAATAAAAGTTCCAGTCATTTGGAGAGATGCCCCTAGAATAAAACCAGTATTTCAGGAAGAGGCTAAGTACATTTTTGTAAACTAAATATGATATAGATTGATTTAATTGTTGTTGGACCAAGCTTCCTGTTCTATCAGAGCTTTTGGTGAGGAGTTACCGATATATACTATAATCTCTACAAAGAAGTTGATCTGGTGGAACTGCAAACTAGTCTGATCATTCTGGAGAACAATTTGGAGCTATGCTCAGAGGGCTATGAAAATGTGCATGCCCTTTGACTTAGTAATACCACTACTATGTTTGTAATCCAAAGAAATTAAAGAAAAGGGAAAGAGATTCATGGATACAAAAATATTTATAGCAGTTATTTTTATGGTGGCAAAGAATTGGAAATTAAGAGAGCAACTATCAATTGAGTGAATGGTTGAACAAGTTGTGGTCTATGAAGATAATAAAATAATACTATTGTACAATTAGAAATGATGAGTAACTTGGTATCAGAAAAATCTGGAAAGGCTTATATGAACTGATTCAGGGAAGTGAGCAGAACCAAAACATAGTATGCAATAAACAATCAGCTATGAAACACTTAGCTACTCTGTTCTAGACAGACAATTTCAAAGGACCAATGATGAAAATTGATATCTACTCCCAGAGAGAGAACTCACGAAATCTGAGTGTTAATTAAGACATATTTTTTCTCTTTCTTTTTTGCAACATGGTGAATATGGAAATATTTTGAATGAATTCACATGTAATCAATTTCATATTGTTTGCTTTCTCAGTAGGGAGAGAATTTGAAGAATGTAAAAAAAAACTAAATAAATATATTTATATGTAAATATTTATAACTATAAATTTAAAATATGTAAATATACATAAATAAGTCAAAATATGAATCTTCATAGATGTATATTTGAAAGGAATGAGTTTCCTAGGTTACTGAGCTTAAGTGACTCACCCAGAATATGCCAGTAAGTGCAAATATAGGATCTCTATCCAGATCTTCCTGAATTCAAGGCCAGCTCTTTATATTTTACATTATATTTCCTTTTATATTTAAGTATGAAAGGTAAATAATACAAAAATGGACAAATAATTTTATAATGTTTTTATTTTAAATTTGTGATTTCATTGATGTAGAAATTTTCTCCAATTCTGATAACAGATCTGCCCTCCTGTGCTATTTTTGTCCATGTCCTTCCCCAATTCTTTTACTCAATATACTGAGGTTCTCATTTTCTTCCTGCTGAAACTTTTATTTCTCCACATCACACTCTCATCTCCAGCCACACATTTCTCTGATGATATTCTTGACATACCTCCCTAGTCTAATTCCTCATTTATATGTTTATAATATTATTATAATATATATTAAATTATAATACAATAACATAATATGTATCATACCCATTATGCACCTCTTCATTGTCCTTTCAATGATCCTCAACTTAATTTCTTTAGAGTCTGCAATAATTCATGATTTAAATCTACAGAACCCCACCAGAAGTATATTGTTATTAAAAAAAAAGACATAATTTTTGAGGGTGAAGAGTTTCAGTTCATTAAAACAACTTCCCAAAGGCAATCTAGGCCTGCTGCCAAAATAACATTAAAATTAGATTTTTCCCCAAAGAAAATTATTAAATTGCTCCCATTCTTCTTTTTCTTTTGGATAGAAATATTGACACAGATTCTGTCTAGCAACATAATAAATAATTATTTCCTAGAAGATTTAATATATGATAATACCTTCAATTTATTTTCCTTAATTATCTAATTATTTCTGAGTATAGATGTATGTAGACTTGTCTACTCAAAGCTCAGAATTTTGTAAACAGGATAGAATTGTTGCCATTCTTAATAACACATTTCTCCCAGTTCCTTGTCCAAATATGTTTTTTCCCCTTAAAAAGAGACTTTTACAAGATAGTTATGTCATATTGAAATATGTGAGTAAATTTAAAACTTTGTTAGCATGAATCTAGTATTAATTTAAGAAGTAGCAAGGTAAAAGTAATATTAGAAATAGCAAGGTGAAAGTCTAGAGACCTAGATTCCAAATTCAACTTTCCCAGTAAGCTGACATATGACCTTGGGTGAATGTCTCTCTTTTGGTCTCAATTTCTTCATCAGTCAAATTATAGGCTTAGATTTTATGATCTTTAGAGTCCAGTCCAAAGATTCTATAATTTTTTTTTCATGAGAGGAAAAACTGTATGTTTTCCATGTGGGTGGAAATGGATGTCATCCAGGAAAATTGTATATAGTCTTTTGGTCTCCTGGCACATTAGTAGTGATAAAGGTTTCTGCCTGCCAGTGAATTACTTATTACTCTAATGAACGCACTAATAAGATGTGAATTTTATTGCAAGCAAATCATACTTAGTTTTCTCACAGTGTTCACGTTACTAATTCATAATATTGCCATGTTTGAAATAAGTTAGCAGGACAAACAATATTTTATTCTGCAAAAACCAATACATATGATGCACTTTTGGTCCAATAGGACATAAAAAATAGATTGTTACTGAGGAACCAGTTAAAATGGGATGGTATCAGCTTAGAGTATTGTGCAGTGGCTAACTGTGAAAGTATCTGGCCTAAAATGGGCGTTTGGCCCCACATATTGTCCTAATTTCATGAATTTGAGTGGGTGTGGGCTTCACATTTCTCTTGGTGTAAATGCTCTTGAGTAGCTCTTAAAAAATTATCCCATAATGATGTAAAAAATTACCCAGGCATATATTCTGTTAATAAAAAGTTACAATTAAAAAAAAAAGAATACAAAGAAAAGCAAAAATAAATAAAACAACAAGCAAATAAGTAAATGACTGAATGAATGGGGGAGAGAAGTGTGCAAGCAATGATGTACAAATAATACATTAGAAATAGTCTTAGAGGGAAGGCACTAACCGAGATTATAGAAAGCAGTACATTAACTAAAAACTTGAGGACAAAAGGGTAATTAGAGGTAGAATTGAAGAGGGAGAATATTCCAGGAATGGGGACAGGCAGTGAAATTACTCAGAGACAAAGATGTGAGAGAAATATTGTCATGGGTTCCCAGAGTTGAATAAAGCATAAGACTGGAAAGACAAAAAAAAAAAAGTAAGGTTACAAAAGGCTTTACAAATTAACCAGAAGATTTTATCTTTTATTCTAAAAGTAATAGAGACCCATTGGAATTTATTGAATATTTGAAGAAGAGTTGGAGTGGTAGAGGTTAATGTGGTCAAACCTTTGATTTAAGAAAATCAATTTGTCAATTCTGATGGAAATGGCTGTCTTCAACAATGAGAGGATCCAAGTCGGTTCCAATTGATTAGTAATGAATAGAACCAGCAAATGCCCAGCAAAAGAACACTGGGAAATCAGTGTGGAGCACAATATAACAGTTACACTCTTTCTGTTATTGTTTGCTTGCTTTTTGTTTTTCTTCTCAGGTTATTTTTACCTTCTTGTGTAGCAAGACAACTGTATAAATATATATACATATATTGTATTTAACATATACTTTAACATATTTTAACATGTATAGGACTACCTGCCATCTAGGGGAGAAAGTGGAGGGATGGAGGGGAAAAGTTGGAACAGAAGTTTTTGCAAGAGTCAATGTTGAAAAATTACCCATGCATGTATTTAGTCAATAAAAAGCTATAATAAAAAAAAAAGAAAAAGAAAAAAAATCCCAGCATCATATGAGCCACTTGAAATCATAATGCATTTTTAGATAAGTTAATAATTTAATTATTTTTAATAGGTTAGATTTTTTCTTCTTTGTTTTATGGAGTGTTGGTATTATAGGGAATATTTGAAAGGAATCAGCAACATTCCATGGGGATTGTGACAGTTTTTTTTAAAAAAGAGGGAACTGAGTTAATTTGATGAATTAATTCTGTTTTTGCATTTGTCACATAACACACTTTGGGCCTTGTGTATGAAGAACAATGACTAGAAAAATAATAGATCATTCGATCACCTAATGAAAACTGAGGAATCAAATTTTTACTGAATTATATAAAATCAGAATCCAAATCCTGATAATTAGGAATCAATAATTTATTCACTCCTTTACAGTGACACATTTAGGAGTAAGAATAGATGGAGATGTCAGATGCAAGTGAAATCCTTAGACTAGCATACTGACTAAAGTACTAGATTTAAAATCTGGAGATCAGAATTCTAACCCTGCATTAGAAAATTGCTGTGTGACCTGGTACAAGTTTTTAAACTTCATGACTCAGTTTCTCAATCTGTTAAAAAGAAGGGGTTGGATCTGATGGCATGTGGAGTAATTTTAGCGCTCAATCTGTGATCTTAAAGTTCCTAGGTTTGTTTTTGAAACACTTATTTTAAGACTCCTCCCCCCAGAAACCTAGACAGATAGGCAGGACAGTTAATAGAACACTGAACCTGGCGTTGGGAAGACTTGAATTAAAATTTACTTACAGATACTTACTAGCTATATGACTCTGGGTAAGTCAATTGTAGAATGAAGATAATAGCATCTATCTTCCATTGTTGTGAAAATCAAATGAGAAAATAGTTATAAAGGACTTAACACAGAGCCTGGCCCATAGTGGGTACTTAATAATTGTCTGTTTCTGTCCTTCTTCCCTTTTCATTATATAAATTGACAAATGAAATGAATAAAAATAATTTAACTTTACATAGTTGATTCAAAATCTGGTTTGGCTAGTAAATACCAATATTTCCATTTCCTTACTTCTTTTTCACTCTGTTATTTCACTTCATTTCAAATATAAAATACTCTTTAGAAAGTTAAAACTTATTCTATTGAAAGTGAATTGATATTTTTGCCTTGATATTTTAATAATTTTAAGCATAGACTTTTAGAGATTATAAAAGTTATTTAACAAAGATCTTTACTCTGGGCTGTAAAAGAGGATGAGAGGATCAAGATGACTACATTTTAGTATGACTAGGCATTCTACTATACTTTTAGAATAATTGAAAAAGTTTGGCTATGATTAATATGGGGATTTGTTTTCCTTGACTATAAGTATTTGTTATATGAGTTTGGTTTTCTGTTTTTTTTTTTTTTTTGGCTGATGGGGGGAGGAAGAGGGAAATAAAATAAAGAAGTGATTGTTAATTGAAAAAAATTAGGAGAAAAAATAAAACAAATGAAAGAAAGCATCATTTTCCAGACATTCAAAGATAGATCATTTTAGAAGTAGGTAAAATTTGTCATTAACATCCTTCCAACTGCTTTACTTCACCTCTCCTTACCCCCTACCTTGTTCTCAATGCCCCTAGTACTTAGCTTTAAATTAGTTTGCTAATCCTTCTCCATCACTGGACTATGTTTTTCACCCCTTACTTCATCACCAATTTATCCTATGTTCTATCTCCTCTGGGTCTTGTCATCATATATCACTAATCCCAAGAAAGGGGGGTTCTTGCTAAAATGCTAACAGCTAGATATAGCTTAATATTTATTATACCTACTGGATATTGAATAGTACTAACAACTGACTGTCTATACATAATTCAGGAGAATGATCAAGAGTGGAAATTTCCAACCTTCAAACTTAGACAAAAAGATTTTTGGCTGGTGGACCTTTTAGTGCCCTAGAGCCACACAATGTAGGTGGCTTGGTAAGGGCAGCCCTGATTCTACCAAACACTGTATCATTTGTCAGATGTAGTTAACATTATTAACAAGAGTTTTCCTTGCAGCAAAGGACATGGTTTTCATTGTGTCCTACATGCCAAGTTTAAAATGTTAAATTCAAAACACACTGTGATATCTGATAGCCAAAAAAAAAAAAGTTTTTGAAAAAAAAATTAACAGATGGAAAATTACTTAGGATTTTTTTTTGTTCTGTCTATAATGTCCAAACAAGTTTCTCTAGACTTATCAGCTAATGATTTGTGGGTTTTAGAACATAAAGATCCACTCTGGGAAAACTTAGAAATCATCAAAACTAATAGCAATAGTGATGATAACCTGGAGAATTTGTACAGATATCAGTTTCAGTGGTTTCAAAACTGTCTCAAATACAACTTGATGTTTTAAATGTTACTGATTCAGTTTTACATTACTCTATAGCAAGATAGGTGGTAGTGACATATTAGAAGCATGTTACAATATTAAATTTGTGTTAAGTTTTTTCCCAGTTACTTCAAAGATGAAATATAGCTTGGCATTTAAGATCCTACACCATCTGGTGCTGACCTAATATTCCTGCTTTATTTGCACAATTTCCCAGGGATGTGTTCTGTGGTCCAAGCAAACAGTACAATTATCTGTCCCTTCACTAATCCATTTCTGTTACATTCACTCGGGCTGCCTACCATGATGGAAATAACCTCTCTCCAGATTCAGAATTTAATACAGTGCATGGCACATAAGAGGCATTTAATACACATTTATTGATTGATTTCTGCTAGTTGAAATCTTTCTCATATTTCAGGGGCTTGCTCAGGAATAATGTCTTGGATCCCACCATCTGAAAGGAAGTGTTCTCAAATCTTAAAGCATTTTCTCTGACTATTTCCTTTGCTTTTATTATCAGTCTATGTTGTCATCTCTTTTTTATAGAGCTTCAACTAGGTAGAAACAATTGTGCCTTTGCCCCAGAATGTCAAAAGTAGGGCTAGTACTTTTTTTAGTCAAAGTAGTCCTTCAGCAGCTAGAAATAATTGAAATAAACTTAGAATTAAATAAATTTGTTTTTACTGTGAATCATTTATAGCTCTGAGATTTTCTTCCAAAGACCTTTTTGCCCCATACATCAATTTGAAACTATTACTAATGGCACTGTTTAAACTAATAAAGTATACGAATACTTATAAAATTACTTAAAAGTAACTTAAATACATTTAATTAACTTTGCTACGTACTTTTCTTATAAGTAATAATGTTGCTTAAATAGATTCAATAAATAATTAGAAAAAACTTAGCAACAATAATTATTTTAAATAGGAAGTTACTATGTCAAGCTAGATTGACGTAATAATTAGCATTTTCATAGTGCTTTAAGGTTTGTAAAGCATTTTATGTATTATTACATTTTAGCAAAATGATATTTTTAAACGATTTTAACAATATCACAATTTAACATCTTAACAATCTTGAGAGATAGGGAGATGTTATTATTACTCCCATTTTAGAGGTGAGAAGACTGAGGCAGTTAGAGTTTGTGATGTGTCCAATGTCATACATCTATTAAGACTCTGAAGATGAATTTGGATCTTCCTGACTCCAGGTCTAGTACCCAGAGAACTCCATATAGATCCTTCTTCATTTTCTGAATTCTCAAAAGAACAGCCTCACTAGTGCTATGTATAAAGTTTTTGTTTCCCTTGCACATGTGGTGTTCCATTCTTTTAAGTTCCTCAGTGGAGACTTAAATTTAGTTTCTTACCCCAGACTAGGTTTGTAATCTTGCTTATGTACAAAACTTACTGGTTAGTTATTATACTTGCATAGGTATTTTTCCTTGCTCTGCCCCCTTCTATATTTAATTATAAGATTTTCTAATTCTGGAGACTTCTTAAGGGTAGGGACTAACACTTTTATATGTGTATTCCTAGAGTTTAGGACAGTGCCAGTCACTTAATATGCATAATAGTTGTTTTATTTAAATTGATTTGATTGACTGATTTTTCTTTTGTATTCATTGTGTCTAGTACAAAACCTTTTGTGTAGTAGACACCAAGATTAGATTATTGTTGGACTTGAAATCAAAGAACCTAGCTTCAAATTGTTCATTTTTCACTAACTACCTGGATAACTTTGGAAAAATCATTTAACTTTTTCAATTTCCTCATTTGTAAATAATAATAGCATTTATATAGCATTTTGATGAAGTTATAAGGAAGTTTTGTGTATTACCTAATTTGATCCTAATAATAGACCTGTGAAATGTTATTATTGTATCCATTTAATAAATGAGGAAACTAAAATTAAGAAATTAAATGGCTTCCCTAGGGTCACAAAGCTAGTAAAAATATAAGGGAGCATTAGAGCAGCTAAGTGTCACAGTGGATAGCACTGGATTTGAATTTTGGAAGATTACTAGCAGTGTGATCCTGGGCAAGTCATTAACTCTGTTTGCCTTAGTTTCCTCATCTGTAAAATGAGTTGGAGAAGGAAATGACAAAACACTCCAGTATACAAGAATACCCCAGAGTCATGAAAAGATGGACATAAATGGAAAAAGTGACTGAACAACTAAACTTGCTGGGTCAAAGTTCATTTCAATCTATCCATTGCTCTACATATCTGTCTCTGGAAAGGAAGGAATTGATATCTTTTAAAATCCATGATCTAAAGTCTAAATTTTTGCTAAAATGAAGTAATTTTTCCTTTTTGGAAACTGAGTAACCTGCCTACAAAATAAACTGGGCTGTTATATTTGGTGTGTGTGTGTGTGTGTGTGTGTGTATGTGTGTGTGTGTTTGGATATACAATACACACATATATACACATTCATATATGTATATACACATATACACATGCATATGTAAATATATGCTGTGTGTCTATAGAGATGCACACACATGTACATATATGTACACACATCAGTTAAATCACTGGCCCAGAGTGAGTTTAGATTTGAACTCAGATTCTCCTGATGCCAGAGCTAGTGCTCCACTTAGCTTTCCCTTGTGTACATATTTTTTATTAAAATAGCAGTTCTGCTCTCAAACCTAGTAATTTTTGTCATGACCTATACTTTTTTTCTCATTCCCTGATTGATACTTCAACCAAAGTCCAATCATCATATATGCTCAGGGTATTCAGATATTCTTTTGCAGTAATTCTCCTGGGAAATGAAAATTCCTTTAAAAAGTTTTATTATGGGTGCTGCTGAGGAGGAGTGGAGGATTCAATTGAATTCTTTTTCTATTTAGCAAATCAGAGCAAAATTTTTGATTTGCTTTAAATATTGGACTTCTACATTTAAATAAACAAGATATTCAGGTAAGGGTTGGAAGTATATTGGAGGGTGGTAGTGGGGTTGCTACACACAAAGCCCTTACCTGCTTTTTTTTTTTTTCAGCATGAAGAAATGCTTTAGATGAAGGACGTCCTGCTCTATTTTTCAATCAGCTCCCAGAGTATGCTTCATCATGCATCCCTTTTCCTATTCTTCTTTAATATCTCCCCATCTCCACTTGCCTACCCAATTTAGAAAAAAAAAAGTTTAGAAATGCTACTCGTTCTATATCTGTTGCAATTTTGAAAAACTTTCCAAAATTATTTCTGTTTACTACTAACATAGGATTTGCTAGTTCCTGAAAGACTATATATGGCTCAATTTTTTTTGCTCTCCAGGTTCCTAAAAGTATCCATTCCCAAACAAATGTTCTCTAGGCTGTCTCATTACACTAGAGGTTTCTAACCACCTGTGATCATTTTGTTAACATAATTCAAATTATCTCTTGAGCCAGTTGCAAATAACTCCTGAAGGGATCTTTCTATGTCCTTCACATGAGATAATTTCCTTTTAGTAACTATGAGTACTCTTCTTTTTTTTTTTTCTTCTGATTTTTTTTCATTAGTTGATCTAATTATTCTACATAAAACCTAGAATATTCTTTCCTCTGCTCCGTTTTACCTAAATGACATTAAATGTCCATATCTTAAACTGCTAAAGTCAATGACAACAGAAAAAAGATCAGATCGATTGATAAATATTGCAGTTCATTCACTTCTTACTTTCACTCTGATTTTAAAGAGTCTACTTTATGTTATCTATCTAATGGCAGTGAACAGAGTGGAAATGGTAAAATGTCATAGAGCCCCTAATTTTTTACAAATGGCTTGGGGGAATTTAAAATTTTATATTTGAACATATGTGTCTACTGCTTTGGAAATGAAGCAAGTAAACTTCCTGACTCTGGAGAAACTGGGAATCTGTCCAATTCCCCTTATCCTTTACTTCTTACTTATCTTTAGACTATGAAAAGATTGCACACTAACCACTTTGATGCAAAGTTTTCCTACCTAAAATGTAACAGCATTATAGATATATTATTTGTGGAATTACTTTTAATAGATCAAGAGTATTAAATGTTGGTGTTGCAACTGACTTCTTGACAGCTCAATGGAATACAATGAAATATAATTCATGCATTAGTTAATTGATATTTGTTGGGTAACTACTATATACATTTTATTGTGGAAAACCCAAAGAAATGTAAGATGTGAATTCTGCCCTCAATAAGCTAATAATTTGATTGGAGGAGTTGAGGTTAAACTCATCAACAGGTAACATAGAAGCCAATAGAAGGTAGGTTCCAGTTTTTTAATAATACAGATTATAAATCCTTAAGAGGTATAATATGACCCAGTGACCAACCTTTGAATTTGGAGTTGAAGGATATAGGTGTGAATGCCAAAGCACCTTTTACTTCCTGCCTTCTTTGGCAAATTACTTAACCTTTTCAGACCTTGTTTTATTCATCTGTGAAATGAAGCAGGGTGTGTGTGGGATACAAGTGTGAACTAGATGACTACTAAGATCATTTCCAGTTCTAAATCTACAACTCTGAACTTTAAGAAGTTAGAGAAGGAGAACATTTGCTTTTGGAATAGTCAGAGAAGACTTATTAGAAAAGATGAAATTTGAATTAATTCTTAAAGTATAAATAGGATTTGGAAAGAGAGAAGTATTTCAAGTAGGGAAAAATTAGATGAATAAAGGTCCTGAGGCAAAGTACCACAAGGTTTATGTTCAGTGGGTAAATGATTAATCTAGTTTTTCTTATGTTCATATGGGAAAGTAATTAAAGCAAGAGAGGTAGAAGGAGACTAGAACCTGGAGGCTTTAGTTTATAGTTTAAGAATTTAGTCTTCATCCTATAGGCAACAAAAAACAAAGAAAAGAGGAGGTAATATTTTAGGAAGTTTTACATGGCAGTGATGATCAGGGTGGATTGGAAGTGGGGAATCTTAAAAAGAAAAAAACAGCTAGAACGTTACTGTCATGGTTAGACTTGTGATGATGCATTGAACTAGGGTGGGAGAGGAAAGAAAAGGAAAGGACAAGAAATATTATAAAGGAAGAAATAATAGGACTGGGCAATAGTGCCAGGAGTTTTGGTCTCTAATCAACCAATCAACCAACCATTAAGTATTTATGAAAATCTAACTATGTATCAGGTATTGGGAATACAAGGAAAGGAAAAAAAAATCTCTGCTCTTAGGATGTTTTATTTTAATGGAAAGCAAAATGTACTTATATAGGCACACATAAACTATAAACAGACTAGAAAAAGATTAATAATGACCTATGGAACAAATCTGTATTCTGGCTTATCATTTTTAGCTTGCTGGACATACCAAAACAAAAAATAAGTAGATTTGGCTCAAGTGTCATAGTTTGCTGATCTCAAGACTAGATGAATGTAAAATTTTAGTCAGGAAGTATTTAGTGACTAGAGGACTGAAAAAAAATCTTTTGCAAAAGGTGGGGGTTTTACCTGAGTCTTCAAGAAAACAGATTCTAAGAGATGAGAGTAAAGAGGAGATATATTCATATCATGGAGGACAGCAAATGTAAAGGAACATTATGTGCAAGAAACAAGATATAGACTAGTCTGACTGGATCATAAATTTTATAGAACTGAGGAAAATATAAAAAAAACTGTTGTCATTTATCCTTCATTTTAGCAGAGTGCCAGTAACTTCAGGAGGGTAATGTCTTGATTTGCGAATTGTGCTGGCAATTGAGTGAGGCAGAACTGTGCAAAATCATCACTCTTTTCTCCAGTCATCAGGGTCCAGTGTCAAAACACAGGTCAGGATGACAGGAAATTACCCCAAATGCAAGGGGATACCTTGTTCTTTTAAAACTAAAGTCTTTTCTAAGTCACAGTCTGATTGAGGAAACATGAATTGAGGCAAAAGATGACTTAGTTTGCCCTCACAAAAAATAAGACTAGAAAGGTAGGAAAATGCCATGTAGTCTTATTAGCTCTTTAAAAAAGCTCAAAAGTAAACAGAGGTGATTAGATTTGATACTTGAAATAATTAGAACGAATAAAGGGAAGGGATAAGAGGCAAAAAATCTTGTGAACTGAAACCAACACTTAAAAGAACTGAATTTCATATTACAATCTTTTGGGGATTTGGAAGTAGGTAAGCAATTTAGACTGAATTTCAGGAAGTAAGTTCAGAATGAGGCAGTAGATAGAACTAAGTAGACAACTGTAAATCAGGGCATTCAAGTCAGGTTTATAGCAAGTCAGATTTGAGGTTAGAAGATAACAATTATAAAACCATTTCCCTAAAATAGAGTAGAACAAAGATAGAAGAGGGGTAGGGCCATTAACATTAACAGGCAATCAGAAAAGAGGATCAATTATTTTCGAGGGATAGTGAATTCAGTTTTAAATATGTTGATTGTGTTGTGACATTAGGATATTCAAGGATAAATGTTTACTGGGAAATTTAAAATATGGGATAGAGTCAGTCTTGGAGATACAGATTTGACTCACTCATATGCAAGTAATAGCTGAAACTGTGAGTATGGATGCTATTATTGAGAAACAGAGGAAAACAAAGCATCAGATACTTATACTAAGGAGTAAAAGAGGGGTCTGTCCTCCCTCCCCCCCAAAACACATACAAATACATGATTTAGGGTAGAGTGGAAATGAGGAGACACTGCAAAGCAGGAACTCCAGTCAGGGGTCTAACATTGGGTCAATTAATTGAGCAAGCAATTACTAAGCATCTAGTGTGGATCAAGCTATATGCTGTAAGAAAACATACTAAAAGTGATGTGCAAATCCTAAAGAGCTCTATAAATACTAGTTGTTGTTTTGTTAATTATACTAGGCAATGGAAATAAAAAAGAGTGAAAAGAAATAATTCTTCCCTTCAGAGAAATAGGGAATACAGTCCTTTTCCTAAATATTCTAAGCATATATTTTCCTATGAATGCACTACCTGGTAGTCTGTGAGGTTCTTGAAGGAACCTAAGAATTCGATGAAGTGTAGGTGAGAATAAAATGTATTCTATGAATGGGGGCCCACTTGTATTACACCTTAGAGATAAGTAACAAAACAGGTTTTGAGAGCGAAAGAAAAATAAAACTTCTTTCTTACAAACCTAATAAGGTGTTTTCCACTCTTTTCTCAGAGTGGAAAGGTCTCAGAAACCTTTAAGGATAGAGAATCCTTTTCCCACATTATACTTTTGCATAGCTTTAAACTTTGTTAAGCCTAAATCTTCAGTTATGTATTGATAGTTCTAGGAAGCAGGAAATACTGGAACATTTTCAAGATAAGTGATTCTTCTGACTGTCAGCTTGACTTATAAACAACCAGGTATGTAATACTCTCATAAAAAGAGCCTGCAGTAAACTCCACAACCTTTTCAGGATTCATTCTTTACTACTGTAATTGGTAGCAGAAATCATGGAAGAACAATATCATCTCTATCTTGCCAGATCCCTATAGCAATCCCATTGTTTATACTTCTTGCCTCATGAAGCCAGATGTTTATTTAGTAGTAAATAGGCTTCCTTTAGTGGAATGTTCCCTTCCAATTGTGTTTCCTCATGCTTTATAATTCCCATTTGTTCCCTGCCTACACAAGATGCTTAGCACAACTGTGTATTTTATGCTTTGGATACCATGTAAACATTGTTTAACGTGAGAAAAATGTGGTTTTCTTTTCTATACATATGTGTATCATATCATCAATTTCTCTGCAGTTAAGTAAATATTGCTCTTTCCTAGTAATCATATGTATTAGTAGTGTGATTTAATCAATTTTTCTTAGGAAGAAACTGAAATATAAAATTAATTAGGGTAAATGATGTGATCTTTCTCCACAGCTTATCTAGTAAAACCATAGATTAAGTAACATAGATAGCCTGTCCTCAGAGCATACTCACCCGCTACATAGAGGATGAATGGAAATTTTACTTCCAGTTATAACACTGAAAGCTGATTAAAATTTTTTTTCTTAGTCACTGGGTAATTTAAATGCAACATAAAAAATAGAGTCATGTTGGTGTAAAAGAGCAGTTCGTGAGTATTTGTAGGGTTATTCTAAATAGTGTACTCATTCCACAAAAGATATAATTTGAAGAAAAGTATTAGAATGCAGATAGAGTTAAATCAGGTGTAAGAAAATGTTTCTAGAAGCAGAATGCTGAAGTGAAGTGTTGAGGGAGATAGTGGAATGTATCACTAAAAGTCACAATAAAATATTAAGACACACATTTAGGGAGAAAAAATGGGAAGAAAAAAAAAAACATAACATAAAATACTACATAGTTTTGTCTTCAGAGAAGAGAGGAAAATACACTCCTTTCTTCATCTTTTCCAGAGGTAGGGGACTATGTATTTATAAGATTGCATAATTTTGTTGTATGATTTTTTCCTTCCTACCTTCCTTCCTTCTTTCCTTCCTTCCTTCCTTCCTTCCTTCCTTCTTTCCTTCCTTCTTTCCTTCCTTCCTTCCTTCCTTCCTTCCTTCCTTCCTTCCTTCCTTCCTTCCTTCCTTCCTTCCTTCTTCTTTCCTTCCTTCATTCCTTCCTTCTTTCCTTCCTTCCTTCTTTCCTTCCTTCCTTCTTTCTTTCCTTCCTTCATTCCTTCCTTCCTTCCTTCCTTCCTTCCTTCCTTCCTTCCTTCTTTTCTTCCTTCCTTCTTTTCTTCCTTCCTTCTTTTCTTCTTCCTTCCTTCCTTCCTTCTTTTCTTCCTTCCTTCTTTCCTTCCTTCCTTCTTTCCTTCCTTCCTTCTTCCTTCCTTCCTTCCTTCCTTCCTTCCTTCCTTCCTTCCTTCCTTCCTTCCTTTCTTCATTCTTTCCTTCTTTCCTTCCTTTCTTCTTTCTTTCCTTCCTCCCTCCCTTTCTCCCTCCCTCTATTCCTTTCTTCTTTCTTCCCTTCCTTTCCTTCCTCTCTCTCTTTTTTAAAAACTAGGAATGGTTTGCTGAGTAGCAAGTAAGAGGTATAATGTGAGATGCATAAATTAAAAATAGTAAAAATAAACAAAAATACTATGCACAACTATCTCATTAAGTTATGACTTTACCTAGGAGCAGAAGGCTGAATGAGATTATACTTTAAGGTCTTCTCTCTAGCTCAATTTCTATAATATATTACTAAGTATTTAATATATGGGCAGCTAAGTGGAGCAGTGAATAGGGCACCAGGCCTGGACTCAGGAAGACTCACCTTCCTGAATTCAAATCCAGTCTCAGATACTTGCTGTATGGCCCTGGGTCACTCACTTCACCTTGTTTGCCTCTCTTCTTCATCTGTAAAATGAGCTGGCATAGGAAACGTCAAATTCTTTCAGTATTTCTGTCATAAAACCCTAAATGAGGTCATAAAGAATGAGACACAACTGAAACGGTTGAATGACAACAACAATAAATGTCTACTACCGTGTTTCCCTGATGATAAGACCTATCCCGAAAATAAGCCCTCCCCTTACTGTGTAAGATTCCTCTAAAATAAGCCCTCCCCCCAAAATAAGCCCTATTAAAATTGCTACTGTAGTGAAGGTGATCTCCTGTGCTACACACTACATTACGGTACCCTCTGTATGTACCATTCCCCCCTAACCTCCCCTCCCCCCCCCCGGGTAAAACGCACGCCACACTCTGAGCTGCATTCAATCAGAGCTGCAGCAGTGAGCCGTCATCCTATTCTTCCCCAGTGATTTGCTTGCTGGCGCCATTGAGAGCAGTGCCGCGGAGGAAAGCTGAGGCAGGACAACATAAAAACCCAGTATGTAAGTGGGAGTGAGGGGGCATGATGGAGGATAAAAGGGGCATGATAGAGGATAAAAGAACTTAGGGGGCATGATGAAGGATAAAAGAAGAACTCAGGGGGCATCATGGAGGATAGAAGGAGCACTCAGGGAGCATGATGGGGTTAAAACATTGAGGGGCATGATGGAATGAAAAGAAGGACTGATGGTCATAATTTTATTATTCTGTCTGCACGGGTCACCTGTGTTTTGGCAATTCGTTTGGATGGAAAGAAAGCCACACCTCTAATCATCAGTAAGGGCAAGAAAGATAAGATTGAACGTGTATCAGGCATTTACATTCTTGAAACCGAAAAAGCCTGGTGTACACAAGCCATTATAAGAAAGTGGGTTGATTTAATGCTGCCACTTGTTATGCGAGGTAACCAAAGAGGCCTGATAATCTGGGATTCAGCCAACATTCACCGCACTAAAGAAATGAAGAACTTCCTTGCAGAGAGAAGAATAGATCAAGTAATGATTCCTGCAGGAATGACTGCCTATCTCCAGACCCTTGGTATTGCAATAAACTAGCCATTCAAGGACTATTTACGCGTGGAAGTCAATGACAACATTGAAAATAGAATGGAAAGAAATCAGCGTGGAAACTTTGTGAAGCCCTGTCTGCAAGAAGTCATGACTTGGGTGAAGAAGTCATGGGATAAAATTACTGACAGCTGTGTCACCAAGACACTATGAGCAGGTTACCTGGACAAGACATGTTCATTTAAAGAGAGCTATATTGCTGACATGACAGATTGGGTCCACTTCTTCTGAAGGAGATAGAGGCGCAAGACATCCAGGATGGAATTCAGGGTATGGACATTTATGACGATATTGTTGAAGAAGATGACATGATCATTATTGAATAAAGGTACTTTTTTTTGTTCACATTTACCTGTTTATTAAAATTGCTGTCAATGTTCATTAAAATAAGCCCTCCCCTGAAAATAAGCCCTCTGGTGTTTTTCTGTCCAAAAAAATAATAAGACAGTGTCTTATTGTTGGGGAAATGAGGTATATTTCAAGAACTGAGCCTCTGTTCTGGGGACAACAAGCAATTTTTTTCATCCTGAGGAAGGATTAACAACCCTAAATCTAGAGACTTAGGATCCTACCAAACAATCTTGTACTGGCTCCTATACTCAGACTAGATTTTATTGCATTGCTCTCTTCTAAAATGTTATTTAGAAGCTTAACTTCTGAAGTTATGTGATACGCTTGTCCTTCACTCTTAAGAATTTCTAAGTCAGCTGTTGTTTGCTTACAAAACTAAAGTTATTTTTTCTCTTTTTGATCTCTTTAAACTTTGCTCAAAGTTGTCTGAAGGTCAAGTGCCTTCATTTTAAACTCCACACCTTGAAATTAATTTCGTTTACTCTTCAAAGTAAATATAATTATTTTCTATAATAGTTTATTTTGTTCAGTTACAAGGACCTTAATATAAGTAAAAAAAAAAAACCTCCACAAACTAAATAAGCCAATTTAATAATAGAGTTTTACTCTGCCAGCAACCACACAGACCAACAAATAGAAGCTCAACATTTTAGAATGAATTAATGTGAGAAGTTTTTGTTCCACCAATGTTTAACCCCACAAAACATTTCTCACATCTCTTATGATCCATATATATTTTTATATATCCACACAGAGCTTGAATTTCCAGTTATCTGGTCACTTTCTCCTGGATACTGAAGGTTACCAAGTAGAGAAGAACTACACAGGACTCAAACAAATCCATTCTTTGATCTTTCAATATAGAAATAAATAAAGGACCTGAGCTGGCACCCCATCCATATGAGACAATTACTGTGACATTTCCTTCCAATTGGAACATGATACTTAAAAAGCCAGATGGCTTCTTCTTTAGAAAATATATATTAATGTAGAAAGTGATACCTAGATCAGTGTCTTTGGAGGTTCATCTTCAGTTTTTCAGGGGTTTTTTTTTTTTTTTCTCTATCTGAGTTTTCATCACTTCTATTTGCCACTTCACAAACTAGAGATCCTGTTGGTGTTCCATTTGGTAACTTTAGAGATGACTCATCATTTCTGGTATTGATGCATGCATATAAGAACTAAGCTTGGCTCCTTTCCCTGTACCTTACTTTTTTGGTTCCATGCATTTATTTTACTTCAGTTCAAAAAGCATCTATTATGAGCTTACTATGTGCTATACAAAGCAGCAAAGTCCCTGTTCTCAAGTTTACAATACAGTAAGATGGATGAATCATTTATACAAATAAGTATTCTATAAAATAAAAAGATAAAAGGAGTACTTCAGAAAAAAAAGTTGAGATATGTGAAAATGAAGTTGTTGAATTATTTCAGTCATATATGACTTTCCATGACCTCATTTGAGGTTTTCTTGGCAAAAATACTACAGTGGCTCGCCATTTCTTTCTCATTTTACAAATGAGAAAATTGAGGCAAAGGGGAATTGTCTTTTTCAGAATCATATAGCTGATAAAGTCTGAGGCAAATTTGAAGTCAGGTCCTCCTGACTGTGGGGTGGCACTCTTTTTGCTGTGTAATCTAACTATTTCAATGAAGTACTTATTTTAGTAGGATCATAGCAGCTTGGATTATAGCATTATAAATCTAAAGCTGAAAAGAACTTCTGGTTGGAAGAAACTTGGACCAGGGATATTAAGAGATTTAGGAATGTATATAGGAAGTAATTGTGTGTCAAAGGATCTTCAGAGGACTGAAGAAGATTTTATAAAGGAGATGACACTGGTGGCACTAGTGGGTGAGAGGGATGCACACAGCATAAAGATGAATACAAGGAAGCAGAGATGTCACAACAAGGTCAAAGAATGGATATCCATGGCATTGGGGAGACACTGAAGATTTATGATCAAGAAAATGATGTAATCATTGTAATATAATGTAATGTAATCATCTACAACAGGGATTCTTACCTCTGGGAGCCTGTGGATTTGTGGATAGATTTCAGGGCATGTGTGACCTTGGTGAAAGAAATCACATTTTTATTTTCACTAATTTATTCTTGAAATTTTAGCATTTTCTTCAATGATGAATT
The DNA here is from genome assembly GCF_016432865.1 of Antechinus flavipes. Classification (NCBI taxonomy): domain Eukaryota; kingdom Metazoa; phylum Chordata; class Mammalia; order Dasyuromorphia; family Dasyuridae; genus Antechinus; species Antechinus flavipes. The sequence goes on from NC_067401.1 coordinate 242,521,583, forward strand.
TTTAAAATATTCTGAGAAAATTTTAGCCTAGTACACAGGCTTTACTAGATTGCCAAAAGGGTCCATGAGACAAAAATAATTAAGAATCCCTGGTTGGCAGCAATATAAAGGATACGTTAGAAATTGGATATTTGTTAAAATTAATTAAATTAAATAAAAGGAATCTAAGGTACATAGTTATTGAGCAATAAACAATGATTTAATAGAAGGCTAGCAAGTTACCATTAAATCAAGCCAACTAATCACTCAGTAATTAGTGACAAGGGAGTGATTTACAGATCTTATTTTTATAACAGAAAAGAGGAATAAAAATTAGGAAACTTATTTTGAACATAATTCAATTAGAAGATACAAGTCAGCTGACTAGTTTGCTTCTCCAAGACTTTTTTTTAATTATAGTTTTTTATTTACAAGATATATGCATGGGTAGTTTTTCAGCATTGACCCTTGCAAAACCTGTTCCAACTTTTCCCTTCCTTCCCCTCACCCCCTTCCCTAGATGGCAGGTAGACACATATATGTTAAATATGTTAAAGCATATGTTAAATAAAATATATGCATGCATATCCATGCAGTTATTTTGCTGCACAAGAAAAATTGGGCTTAGACATAAGATATAAATAACCTGAGAAGGAAATCAAAAATGCAAGTGGACAAAAACAGGGAATGGAAATGCTATGTGTGGTTCTTACTCAATTCCCATAGTTCTTGTGCTGGGTGTAGCTGGTTCTCATCATTTTGAACAAATGGAACTGATTTGGTTCATCTCATTGCTGAAGATGGCCATGTCCATCAGAATTGATCATCATATAGTATTGTTGTTGAAGTATATAATGACCTCCTGGTCCTGTTCATTTCACTCAGCATTAGTTATTCCAGTATCTCCAGGCCTTTCTGAAATCATCCTGCTGATCATTTCTTACAGAACAATAATATTCCATAACATTCATATACAACAACTTCTTTAGCCATTCTCCAATTGATGAACATCTATTCAATTTCCAGTTTCTAACCACTACAAAAAGGGCTGCCACAAACATTTTTGCACATACAGGTCCCTTTCCCTTTCTCCATGACTTTCTTAATTCATACTGTTGACAAGATTAAATTGTCAAAGTGAAATTATACCACCAGTTGTTGTTCTATAGGTGATATCTTTTGCAACCAGAAAGCTTACTGCAAAAGAAAAACTTTGCAATTAGCACTTACTTCCCACTCCCCAGCTGCCAATCTTGGAAGATTCCATTACTCAACTTAGATTTAGCCTGTAGCTAAAAAACAAACAAATAAACAAAAATACACTAAAACCCAAACCAAAAAACAAAACAAAACCAAAAACAAACAACTTCCCCTGCCCCACAACTCTATGCACTAAGATTGGAAAGAGGAACTTAGCCTTTAGTCAACTACCTCTTTCTCCAGCTGCTAAAAAGGGGAAATTAGCTTTTCAAAAGAATCTTATAATGATTATTTTATTCATAAAAGATATATTTCTTTAAATGATCTGCTAATAAAAACTAATCAGTCTATTTACTGGAGCTATAGGTAACCCAGACTGAATAGAATATCTATGTTAGTTTGGCTTAGCTGTCAGGACTAGTTTTTTCTAAAGAAAGGAGTGAAATCTTATAGTCAAACTAAAAATAAGTCAAAGTAATCAATACTTATTTCCCTTTCAGATTGAAACTAGGAAGACCTGTTAGATTGTTTCTGAAAGTCCAGATTAAAGGCAATATGGATATGATTTAGGATGATAGGGGAAAATAGAAAGGGGGTAGATATAAGATACTTAGATGTCAAATTGAGAGGACTTGGTAATAATAAAAATGGAGAGGGTGTTAGAGAAAGAAGAATGAACATGTAGGATTTAAGGTTCTGAAAGAATATTCTATTATAGAAATATTAAAAGTAATTGGAAATGTGAGATTGGTGCTCATGGAAAATGATGACATAGATTTATGCATACAGGTGCTCATGTGAAAAAGATATGGCTTTATTTACTATGGTTAAGAGGCCTGGATTGGAAATCAGGATACCATTCACTACTATGTGATTTGGCAACAATCTTTTTATTCTCCTTCTTTCATCTTGACATTTTTTGTCCTCTTTTCTTGAAACTTTTTCTTCTCTATCTAGGATTGGGCTAGATAATCTGTAAAATTCCAGTGAATCTATTGTATGATTCCAACCTGCTATTAAAATGAACTGTCTTCTGAGAGAAGAAATATATTAAGCAATCAATACTCATGAAGAAAGGACAGATTAGTTGACCAAATTAGCTAATTATAATTGAAATCTTTATACAGAAGAGGAGGAGGAAATAAAACTGCTCATGTATATATACCAAACTAAATAACATAGAATCAGGTAATGGTAGAGAGAATGCCAGGTCTGAAGTCAGGAAGACTTACCTTTCAGAGTTCAAGTCTGGACTCAGACATTACTAGCTCTGTGATTTGGACAAGTCAATTAACTCTGTTTGCCTCAGTTTCCTCATATGTGAAATGATCTGGAGAAGGAAATAGCAACCCACTGCAGTATCTTACAAGAGAGTCCCAAATGGGATCAGAAATAATTGGATAAAACTGAAACAAGTTAATGATAGCAAAAAACAACAAAGAAAGAAAATAGCAAAGATTCTGCCAAATTAACTGGAAACAAAAATCCAAGAAAGAAGACAATAAAACCAATAATTAGAGATATCACTACTTACATAAAGCATGGGACATTAAAATAAATAAATTGTAGATTCTATCTGCTCCCTCCTCTACAAATATATTCTGCACTCTCCATTCTTTATGCTTTTGCTGTGCCTTGTCCTTTAAATGCCTTTGCCCCGATCCCTATGAAGATCTTCAAAATCTAAATCAAGTATTATTTTTCCAGTAAGACTGATCTTTCTCTACTGCCCAAACTGAAAATGAACTCTCCACTCTCTGAGTTCTTATAACAACTGACATAATACAAGGCAGATATTTAGTGTGTAGTGGGTATTTAACAATTGTTTATGATAGATTGAATTGTATCTCTCATTCCAAGAATATTAGAATTGAAAGAAAACTCTGGAATCATCTATTTCAATTGTAGCTGGAATAAGTGGTTGATTAGCCCTTGTTAAAAGAGATTTAGGGAAGATAATCCATTACTTTGCCAGCCTTCTCATTCCACTTTTGTATGACTTAATATTTAGGAAAATTTTCCTTACCAGTTTGCCAGTTGTAGTCATTGTTCCTTATTCTTCTCTGGGGACAACCAGGAATGATTCCAATCTCTCTTTCACTTGATTGTTATTGGTGTAGTGGATAGACTCTTGGGATGATACTCAGGAAGAACTGAATTTAAATCTGCTCAGGCACTTAATGATTTTATGTTCATAACCAGAGTAGTCCTCGGCTGACATATCAATTTGTTTACTAAATAAATCAAGTGTTAGCTGGCAGAGGTAGTGTGTGTGAGTGTGTGTGTGTGTGTGTGTGTGTGTGTGTGTGTATTATAGAATATTTCATTTCTATTTGGGGGTTATGAAAATATTATTGATTTTCTGTTTATCGTGGAAACTGCTACAAGACTTGGAGTTTACAGACTGACCTTACATTTATGAATTAAGATGACTTAATAATGAATGAGAACACTTGGTAATATCAACATAATTGAATCTCAGTCTTTCCTCTGATTGGCTTTACTTTTATACAAAGGTATTTTCAACTATGTTGTCAAAAAAAAGTATAATAGAGAATAATGTATTTGATTCTCAAATAATCCATCAAAATGCCAAGAATGTTAATTTAATTTAAATAGGTAGTCAGATGGTACAGTGGATAAAGTACTGGACGTAGAAGGAGAAAGACCTGAGTTCTAATGTGAGGGCAAACACTTACTAGTCCTGTGACTGAATACATCACTTAACTTCTATCTCAGTTTCCTCAAATGTAAAATGAAAATATTAACCAATTTAATTTTGGGGCTCATTCTGAGAATTAAAGGAAATAATTGTAAAGCACTTAGCACATTGACTGGCATAGTAATTATTTAATAAATGCCTTTTCCCTTTTTTCCTGTCTTTCAAATACCTGAAACAGATTATCATAGTTTCCTGTAATTTTCTCCTGGTAAGTCTAAAACAGTTTCTGACATGGCATGATCTTAGAGCTTTTTATTATACTAATTTCTTGTTTCTTGATATTTCCATTTTGTTAATGGCCTTCTTTCCTTCCCTCCCTTGAAATGTACAATATTTAAGATTAAATACAACACTGCAGATGGTTGTTGAGTTGTTTTTGACTGTGTCAACTTTTTGTGACCTCATTTGGGATTTTCTTGGCAAAGACACTGGGGTAGTTTACCATTTTCTTTTCCAGGTTTCCATTTTACAGTTGAGGAACCTGAGACAAGCAGAAGTTAAGTGGCTTGCCCAGGATCCCACAGCTAGTAAGTGTCTGAGGCTGGATTTGAACTCTGGAAGACTACTTTCTCTGACTTCACGCCTAGGATTTTACCCACTGTGTTTGAGGCTGAATTTGAACTCAAGTTCTCTGGCTCTCAAGCCCAGTACTCAAACTACTGTACCACCTAGCTGCCTGCCAATCTTACAGATAGAGTCTGATTAAAATAAAGTAGAACAAGAATATTCCATCTTTCTATCTCCCTATCAAAATTCTTTCACCCCCTCATCACCTTGTTCTGAAAACTTTGTCTCACTTCATGAAGGCTCATATTGCAATAGCTATTTTTTTTTGTCTGCTGCATTACACTGTTAGGAATATAGATTTCTTTGAAAGATATTACAGAACAATACAATACAAGATTATGAGTGGTATCACCTCATAAATCAGTGAGAAGCAGTGAAGGGAAAGAAGTTTTCAGAAAGTTTGAGGTAAGATCTGGCTGAGCAAAATTATCCCAGGGGCATTTAAGAATGAAATTAAAGAAAACAACTAACGAAGGATGGAAACAGTCTATGAAGATGTTTCTATCAAATATTTCCCTTTGTTATTAAGAAGTTGCCACATTTAGATGGCAACTACAGAACTATAACCATGATGTGCCATGTGAAGAATTAGAAAAGATACCAGTAAAACAGAGATTGTAAAAAGCAGTTAGGCTAAACCAATTATACATAAAGGAAGTCTGCACTAGAGGCAACATCATTGTGAAGACATTGAGGAATCATTTTTCTAGTTATTTGAACGTGGTGTCAGATAGTTTATTAGTATTTATTAAACTCCTTCTAAAGGCTAAACACTATACTAAGAGATAGAGAGACAAAAAAGACAAAAACACTAAATGCAAGAATACCAAGGGACATAAAAGTTGCATAGTGAGTAAACTGCAGGTCTGGACTCTGGAAAACTCATCTTTCCAAGTTTAAATCTGGTCTCAGATACTTACTAGCTCTGTGACCCTGGGCAAGTTACTTAATTCTGTTTTGCCTCAGTTTCTGGGACAAGAAAATGGCAAACCACTTTAGTATCTCTCCAAGAAAACCTCAAATATGGTCATGAATAACTAATAGACAACCATGAAAGGATAGCAAAGCCTTAGGGGGAAAAAAAGAAAAACTTCAGATCATATTTTTACTCAAAAATTGCTAACAAAAGAGATTGACACACTTTCCTACTTGATCTCTCTATATAATTTTTGAGTATAATTTAACATTGAGGATGATCTCGCAGAAGGAATAGGAAGGGAACAGTCAAGCTTTCACAAATGATATCTTATAGGAGATTAATCTTATTTCAATTAATCTAATTGATTAAAAGGTCTAGAAAATGCAAGACTCCATTATACTTATTTATTGAGTATGATTCGATAGTACTCATTGCCACCTTAGAGACACCTTCTGTGTGTTTCAGAACCAGATACAATCCCTGAAGAAACATGATATAAAAGAAAATGTTATTCTTTGGACCTCTGATTGTTAATATTAAGTAATTAAAAAAACAATGATGCATGCTTGTCAAAAATGTTAATAAAAGGTACAATCACAATAGAATCCAAATGGATGAAGGGGGGAAATGCACTTAAATAGCTACTATGTGCCAAATCCTAGTTCTAAGCACTTGACAACTATTTCATTTAATCTTCACAGCAACTCTGAGAGTTAGATGTCACTACTATACTCTTGAGATTAAATGACTTCCAAAGATCATACAGCTAATATGTTTGAAGTCAGATCTGAACTTTTATCTTTCTGACTCCAGCATTTTAGCCACTGTATCAATTTGCTTCTTATGATGATTTCACTATAATGAGATCACCTAGATATTTCTATTTTCTATTTTCTGATGACATTGTATTGATTACTTTGAGTCTGAAATATTGAAAGCTGCAAACATTGAAGAGTCAGCTTGCTTTAGAAAACAAAAACCAAAGGGATAAAATATGATTATTTTCTAGATTTGTAAGGACAATCTGCAGAGCTGCTCTATTTGTACATATGAGTTGGACAGACATTGAGAGTAAAAAATGTGCTTATCTTAAAATTGAATAGGAAGAGGAAAATGAACTGGATTGCTATGGTATAATTCTGCCTTTAAAAAAAATAACGAACTTATCCTAAGACAAGTTTTTTTCCTTCCATTTTTCCAACCAAGAAATATTCTTTTGATTATTCTATATGACTGTGAGTCTTGGAATGCTATAGTAAAAGAAGAATAGAAATTGAAGATCTTCAAGAATATAATGGAAAGTTGCATGGCAAGAGCCAACAGGCTATTGCATATCACTAGAAACAAATAAGGCAGGAGAAAAATTGTAAGAATACTATATGTGGCAGTCTCATAGCTATGGTAAAGATGACTAATGGACAGCTTGTATACTTAGATAGCAATGCATTGGTAAGAAATCTCAAGAAAGATCCTCTGTATATTTGGTTGACCTCCTCTAGAAGACCATAGGACCTGGCTAAGAGTGACACAGTTTATGAAGGCATATACTTATTACAATTTATATATAATGTTTGAGCGAATTCCCAAATTGATCAAGTTGTCAATTCCTGAAAACTCTGAGGTATCAAAATATCTATCTGGAAAACTGAAAAAGATGTTGATCTAAACTTATTTTTAAGAGGCCATCTGGTTCTCTGAGCATATCTTGTTGAATTATCTTTAGTATTTTGTTTCATTAAATTAATTAGATGAAAGAGTTAGGCTGGATAGTTTCTGATATTCCCTTACATCTATGAACTTTCTAATCTATGATTGTACCAATGGATTCAAATTTATTTTTATATCATCCTTATTAAGTTATTCTATTTACTTTTTCATCTTTTACTTTTTGGAAGAATTATATTTAATTGTTTACAGTAATAGCAATATTGTTTTAAGAATGACTTTGAGTGAATAAGTCATTTGGCCATTATAAATATCTAAGTTAACTATAAAGGAGATATAAAGAGCTATCTGCTTCTAATAAAAACATTAATAAAGAGAATTATGTATAGAATAATTTTATACATATACACATACATATATGTAAATATGTAAACACATATACACACACAGCTATTGGTGTCTAATAATAGCCATCTCAAGGGTGGAGGGAAATTTTTTTATTGTACATAAATTTATCATATATATTAATGGAATAGCAAGTTTTACATAAATGAATTTCAGTTTCATGTGGAATCTTTTTAAAAATTATACCACGTTATAGAAATTCTTGTACAATCTCAGAAATTAAAATGAAACAAATGAAAATTGTAAAAAAAAAAAAAGAATTTAATTATACAAAAAAGATATTTTTCTCTCAGTATCACATTCCTTTGTTTCTTTTCATTGATTATTTTTTCCAGTTGTAGTTTCTTGCTATGAGAGTTGTTTTCTTCTAGTTATATATATAAGATTTTCCTATAGATTGTAATGCTTTGGTTCTTAGTGACTAGATTTCTGGGTGAGTTAAATGAAATTAAATAAAGTTTAAATAAACTTTCATTTCCTTTATGCTGGTTTCCAGAATATTCTATTGATTAGAATTTTGAACTTACAATATTTCTAAGAGAATTTATTATCTTAATTTTCAAATTATTATACTTAGGATTTTGTGATTACTAGGAGGCTTTTAATTCTTAGATTATTTCACTTAGATTATCTACAAGGTGAGTTACGATGACTTATAAGTAACATTAATTATTTCATTATTTGATTTTGTTCGCATGTATTTCTCATTGTATTATTGTAGTCCACATGTCTATTGTTAATTTTGAAATGCCTAGAAAAAGGAATGGATGCAATTTTCTCTGGGGGTCATTTTCAGCTTTAAAATCCAGGTATTTTAAATATAAAACTTCCATTGGCTTTGTATTTTATATGAAGGCTTACAAATTACATTAATTGATCATCATCTCTAAATAAATATATACTAGTTTTACTTAAAAGAACAATAGCAATAACTGAAAGACAACTTTCTAGTGGAGGAAAGAGCAGAAAAGGCCTTTTTTTTTTAAGAACATAAGATTTGAGTTAAGCCTTGAAGTAAACCAGAAGGCAAAAATGAGTAGGGAAAGCATTCCAGGCATTGGACATAGCCAATTAAAAAAGCTAGTTAAAGCCATTTAAAGTCAGGAGATGGAATGTCATATAAAAGGAACAGCAACTAAGGCAGTATAATTGAAGTGCTGTGTATATGAAGGGAGAAAATATATAACAGACTATAAAGGTAGGAAAGGGCCAGAAGAGTTAAATATCCAAATTCCTTGTTTGTCCAAATATACCCAAGATACACACACACACACACACACACACACACACACACACACACAATGCTGGACTCATTCCAATTAACACATGCAAATGAATTGCATCCTTCAAAGTAGTCACTTTGAATGTCTATTCACTTATTTGTGTGACAGTACTATTTCCATAAAAGTTTTCACCATTCATCTTTTGGAATTGCTCTTACAGAAAAAAAAAAAATTAATCTAGGGGTTTGCAGGAGCCAGCTCATGAGAACCAATTTTTAAATAACAATTTTGAGCATTTATACCATAGAAATCAACAAACTTTACAAATCAAGAATTAGTTCATTATTGGTTTGAACTTAAAGAAGAATTGGTTCTTTAGACTTAAGAAAGTGATAGAGAAGATGTTAATACAAATTAAAATTTACACACACACATATTTAAAGTATATATTTTTTTCTGGTTGGTTGTTAAACATTTAGCAGTACACTCCTAGATCTATTATTTTTATGGGCATACCATATTATGTATACATAGGGTATAAGAGCCCCACTCTAATTAACTGTTTTATTCACTAGTATTGGACTTGAATGGCTTTTAGTAATTTCCCAATATAAAATTCATTCTCACAGGATAGTGATTTGCTACCACTGAGAATATACAAATGAATATACCATGAATTTCAAAGGCAGTTCCCCCAAAGGCATTCCAAATATTTTGTTTTAAAAATATGAGTTCTAGAGGAACAGTCACATTGATTTAGTCATAGTTCCTAAAAATGTTCTTGAGTTAGACTCTGTAACACTGTTCTGATGAAAGTGTCAAGAATTCTAAACATGACTTTAAAATATAGGAATTTCAGGTACAAAGATGAAGCATACACAGGAACTCAATGACAGATCTGGTTAAGGATTAATAAGCCTTCACCTGAGTCCTAATAGTTCTTCCCGCTAAGTAACCCATTTCTCTAGATTATATATATTCTTCATGTATACATAATTGCACATAAATAGAATGAAAGATCAATCGTCAAAGTCTCTGTTTAATGTGAACAATAGCTGGACATTCAGATTCTCCTGAAATTTAATTTCTGAAAGAACTAGAAGAAATGAAGTTTAAACAATGGTAAGAGTTATGTGGCTAGTATGAAATGGTTGGAAGTTTGGAAAATTGTGGCCATCATGATTAGCTTTAGAGAAGAAAGGTGGATTTATGACTTCGTAGTGGTCATTAAATATTCAAAGGAGTAATGCATTATGGCCAGCTGTTTTCAATATCTGCAGAGGACAGATGAGAAGAAACAGGCTTCAGTTGCTATAGGGTGTTAGGTTAGCAAAGAAAAAATGAATAAGGTTGTTAAATGCTGGAACAGGAAACAGAGGAAGATACTGAAAACTCTCTAGAGAACTTTACAAGGCTAAATTCACATATGTCTGGGATTAAGGTAAGGATTGACCAGATATAGGGGAATGGAACCAATGATCTCTGGAGGTAATTTTCAGCTTTAAAATATCTATTTCTTTCAGGTATAAAACTCCCATTAACTTTGTAATTTATCTAATAGCTTATGAACTGCATTACTGATTATCACTTCCAAATAAATATTTTTTACTTACAAAAATGAACCCTGTGATTTCTTTGGCAAGATCTCAATAGGGAAACTCCCTCTACCAAAGCAAATCAGAAAATATCCTGAGACATAATATTAAAGAAATTTACATTTATGAAAATATAAGTGAAAACATTTAAAAAATACCAGCAAAATTGCTGTCTCACTAGTTATATTACTGTTACTTAATACATTTGTATGTTGCAAACAATAGATTGGGCTAGAGTATAGAGCTTTTGTGTTCTTCTGGGTCATTCGTTTTGAGATGAAGTGCCAACAGGTGTGGAGAAAACACTTTAGGGAGCTGGTAACTCAGAACCTGGATATGATCCAACCTGAGGAATCATTATCCTTATGAAAGTAGAATCTTCTTTGTCTGAAAAGATTATTTAACATCATGTTAAATAAGATGATAAGCATCAATAATAAATTTTTGGATGACTTAAACTGACACTCAAGAAAATTAGGCATAAAGAAAGGCAAGCATTCTTATCTAGCATCTAGTTTTTATCAGGACTCCTGCTAATGCAAACTGAGTGAGAAATTCTTCCAGAAAATATTTTATACACCAATTAGTCAGAAAATGTATAAATAAAAAAAATGTACCTTGTGATTTCATTTAGAAAAATCACTAGCTACTTCCTTTCTTATTTCTTTATTAGTGTGTGTGTGTGTGTGTGTGTGTGTGTGTGTGTGTGTGTAGATTTTGTAGGAAGATGGGTTTTACAATCCAAAGGCAGCTATATTCCCAGTAAGTATGCTTAGTTGTAAATTTCATTGAAATTCTTTAGGACACAAATCTTACTTTAAACATGTTATTACATAACGGTTGCCTTCTCATGTTTTCCTTCTTTCCACAGTTTTGTCTTAAAGAGATAGATCCTTATGTAATGAAGAGCTAAAGCTTTAGAACCACCAAAAACATGGTCATGATATCGGAGGACTCTTGACATTCAGGCTGTCTCCACTTTTAACTTCTGGATTTCATTGCAACTATTCTAAACATGTAGAAAGAGGCAGGTATGTCCATGGTGTGTTAGATATTGCTTCTGGCTTTCTAGAGCCAATTGTTAAATATGATGTGTGAGAATTTATGATTTTCCATTCTTCATTTTAGGAAGGTCCCCAGGGCAGCCATTACTCCATTGGCTTCATTATCTATGGAATATCATCACCCTTTAAGAGCAGCCCTGAAATTGATACTCTCATTCTCTAAGACTCCTCTCTGTGTTTGATAAGAGAGGTTGGAGGATGGACTGTGGAGAGCTCTCTCTGTCTCTGTCTGCTGTGTCTCTCATTTTTTATATTCTTATATTTCATAGAGTAATGTATTGTACACAAATGAAATAATTTTCCAAATTTGAACTTAAAAATATGAGCCATCATAAAAGAGAAAAAACACACATGTGCAAAAATGTTTGTAGCAGTCCTTTTTAATAATGGCAAGGAACTGGTAAATGAGTGGAAGCCCATCAATTGAAGAATGGTTGAGTAAGTTATGCTTTATGAATATAATGGAATAGTATTGTTCTATAAGAAATGATGACCAAACTGATTTTAGAAAAAGCCTGGAAAGTCTTACATGAATTGATGTTAAGTGAAGTGAGTGGAACAAAGAGACCATTTCTTAATACAGCAAGAAGAATTGTATTGATATAAATGATACATCAATGTATTGATCAACTGTGATGGACTTGACTGTTTTCAACAATGAGGTGATTCAAGGCAATTCCAATACTTACCACATCCAGAGAGAGAACTATGGAAACTGAATGTTGATCAAAGCATAATATTTTTACTTTTGTTGTTGTTTCCTTATTTTTTCTCCTTTTTTGTGTTTTTTTTTTCTTTTGGTCTGATTTTCTTTTTTCTTTTCTTTCTTTTTTCTTCTCTTTTCTTCTCTCCTTCTCTCCCTCCTTTTGTCTTTTCTTTTCTTTTCTTTTCTTTTCTTTTCTTTTCTTTTCTTTTCTTTTCTTTTCTTTTCTTTTCTTTTCTTTTCTTTTCTTTCTCTCTCTCTCTCTCTCTCTCTCTCTCCCTTCCTTCCTTCCTTCTTCCTTCCTTCCTTCCTTCCTTCCTTCCTTCCTTCCTTCCTTCCTTCCTTCCTTCCTTCCTTTCCAGGACAGTAAAGGACTGAAACTATGAAAATGTATACTTGAATCAGACAACCAAACACTTAAGGTTAATTACTTATTGAATATGAGACAATGACTCTATTAGCATATGTTTTGGATAAATGGCTCTTCTTACCTTTGGTGCTGGCTCAATGTTTGATGTTAAGATAATCGTAGGCAAGGATTAGAGGGTGGGGTGAGAGAGATGAAACTTCACTTGGCGGTAGGAGGAGGAGGAGAAAGGTAGAGATTCTGGATTCCAGAATCGAGAAGAGATCTTTGGCAAAACTCCTGACAGTTTGACTACTTTTTTCTCTCCTCCCCATAAAGACCAAGGACTTTTATTTATCCCAACTCTGGCTGATCCTGAGGTCTCCAGGGAGATAGCTTGGACTTAACAATTGCCCCTTTGATATTCTTCTATAAACATTAAAAATTTTTTTTAATCTTTTTTTTTGTATATTTTGAGAACTGATCCCTTGGTACCTTCAAAATTGAATTCTCCCCAGTACATTTCCTGTATGTATATTTTATTTAATCTACTTACCTTTTTTGACTTTCTTTTCTTTAGCACTATTTCTACTTCCTCATATAAGGCATTTGAGATGGTGAAATTAATGCCCAAATATGATGGATTGTCATTGATGGAAAGAATAATTTGTCATAATAATCTTGAAAGATCTTTTCTTCCCTCCCTCTCCCCTCCCCCCCCGCCCCCATCTTCCATTTGTTGGTTGTCTTCCAGTTTAATCCTTAAATAAACTCATGATGATCTAACTTAATTTGGTCTCTTGCCAAACTTTCTATTAACTTATGTTTTCCTCAGTGTTTTTCACAAGATACTACTCATATTCTTTTAAAATCATCTTCCAGACAATTTAAATAATGATTTTCTGTTCTAAACCAGAGTTGTCCTTGGCCTACACATGTCTTTGCTTATCAAAGCAATCAAGTGTTTGCTGGCAGAGGAAGTTTGGGGGATTATGGAAATAGGATGGATAGGTTTAGGGGATTATTGAATTCCTATTTATCATGGAAATTGCTAATGATGGAAAAAGATTTGAAGTTTATAAATGATATAACATTTGTGAGTTAAAATAGTATAATAATGAATGAGAACACTTGCTTCCTAGTGCAAATGTGTCTGAATCTCAGTCTTTCCATCTGACTTTTAAATAGGCTCTGTTAATAAAACAGAGGCATTTTAAACTATGCTGTCTAAAAGAGGTACTACATAAAGTGATGTAGTTGATTCTCAAATAATTAATTCATCAAAATGCCAGGAAGGCTAACTTAGTTTAAATTGTTGTTTGCCAGCTATCCCAATGGATAAACTCTGAATGTGAAATTAGAAAGACATGAGTATAAATCTGGCCTTAAACACTTACTAGAAGTATAACTCTGAGCAAATCATTTAATAACTGTGTAGCCCATAGTGTGATCTTTATCTGTTGTTCCAGCCTATATATTAGTAAAAATCCTTTTCAGGTTTTAATATTTTCTCGAGTCTTAGTTTTCTAAGTGAACAATTAAACCCACTCACTGGAATTAAGGTAAAGAGCTTTGATCCAATTCAAACTCTTCACAAAGTTGAATATTCATTCAAACTTAGCTATAGTGAAGTTTTTGTATATTGAGATTGTCACAAATTTTATAATGTAAAAAAGTTTAAATCATTGTAGAGTTTCTTCCTTTGTAGAATGAGATAAATAATACCTTTTCTTAAAATTGTTGTGAAGATCAAGTGAAATAAATATGTGTATAATGTTTAACACATTTCCTGACATATTACAGATGCTTAATAAATATTTTAAAAAACCCAACAAACTCCACGACTTGAAAGGATTGTTTTCCATAAGCCAAATCAGTATGAAGGTCATTGTATTGTATCAGAATGAAAAACTGGCTCCTATTGATTTTTCAGTTCATCAGCTAGGCTATTAATTAGCTGACTATTCAATTGACCCATGGTTTTTTAAAGATCTAATCTGACATACTTTCTTTTTTTAGAAAACTGAGACCAAAAGGAGAAACATGCTTAGTTAAGAAGTTATACCCATGCAAAATGGAACATTAATATAGGAAATCCTTCCTTCATTCTCTCTTGGAAAGATTGATAAGTGCCTGATGAGTGTTTGAATGGATGTTTATGAACCTTTCCCTCATAATTTGGAGGATTCTCAAATTCTAATGAAACTTAGAATCAGCATAACTCTATTAATTTTCTTCCTGTGGTATTGTTGCAACACCAAAACTTTAGCTTGAGAGCCTTAGGCAGGGGACCAGTGTGTTGTAGGTAGTAGAATTGGCTCCAACAAATTTTAAAACATTTGTTTTATTTTTAGTTTCTGCTATCATTTATATAACAGTGTTACAAAAAGGTTGTACATGAAACTGCAAATCTATTATGGATAATTTGCTATTCTTGAAAAATATATGATTATGTAATCATTTTCTTCCCGTCTCCTTTTTCCCATCTCCCAAATCTAGAGATGATCATCTTTAGATACAAATAGGTGTGAGTGTGTGTGTGTGTGTGTGTGTGTGTGTGTGTGTGTGTGTGTAAAATTGTTCCAAACATATTTATATTTATCAGTTTTTTTCCCCTATGGATGCATATAGCATCTTACTTATATGTTCCTTATTGTTAATTGTTAATGTTCCGTATTTATGAGTTCAAAATGATTTATTTGTTCAAAGTTGTTCTAAAACAATACTTTTATTGCTATTTTGAAAATTTTGAAAGAAATTTTGAAATTTTAAAAATCTTCATCCCTTTTTTGCTCTATCTAAAGGGGTGAAATAAAATAGAAACCAACAAAATACAATCTTGGAATATACACAAACTACTCCCATTTATGTCATCATGTTGAATTCTATTGGTGTTTTGACTTGAATTGCAGCATATATAAATAAAAACATTCTTCGGTATTGTAATTTGAAGTAAGTAGAACCAGGAGAGCATTGTACCCAGTAACAGCAATATTGCCATCTTGACCAACTGTGAAAGACTTAATTACTGTGATCAAGACAATGTTCTGGTATGATACTGAAGAATTCATGCTGAAAAATTCTTTCCACTTTCAGAGAAAGAACTGTTAAACTCGGAGTGCAGATTGAAACAAACTGTTATATTTTCATTATTTCTTTTTGTATGTATGTTTTCTTATGCAACATGACTAGTATGGAAGTACGTATTGCATGACTTCATATCTGTGTGTGTGTGTGTGTGTGTGTGTGTGTGTGTGTGTGTGTGTGTATGATATTATTTTGCTTGCTTTCTCTACGAATAGGGAAGGATAGGAGGGAGAAAGAGAAGTAAAAAAAAAGAATATTAAGAAAATGCATTAGGATAGGCATTTGGAAACAAATCCATCAGAACTAGTAGCTCCTACAGTTTGCTTTCCCACATTGTTGTGTGTAAATTAAGGAGAATCTAAAATCAGAACAAACTTAGTCACTTGTACATTTCAAGTAGTAAGTTGTGAAACCCAGCATTTTCAAAGAATACAAGGCTTCATTCAACATTTCAACATTCAAGATTCAATGTGTTTTATGTATTTAAAATGTTTTTGAGTGAACACCTGTATATGTAAGACACTGTGTCTAGTATTGGGTTATTTTTTCTCATTGTCCATAGATATTCTTAACATTTTCCTGTCACTTCAAACCACCAAATTCTTTTCTACTCTATCACTTCCCCAGTTGATAAGTTGATTAATCCACCTCACTGACAAGATCTAAATCATCCAGCTAGAGACCCCCTGAGTTCCTTTCTCTACATCTTCAGGACTCTAAGTAGTATAATCCATTATCCTTCATTTCATTCCTTTTTCAGAAGACAAAATTTCTCTATTGTTTTTCTTTGATCCAGTCATTCTCCATTTCCACCAAACATCCCACCTCAATCTGCATATACAAAAATAACAAGTTTCTAAAATGTTTTAATTTACAAAACATTTTCACTGAGCAGTGAGTGGTATTATTATTCTTATTACACAGAGGTTATTAAGCTGTGATTTGTAAGTTTTTTTAAAGCTTTTTTTATTTTCAAAACATGTGCATGAGGACCAGGAGATTATTATACACTTCAACAACAATACTATATGATGATCATTTCTGATGATGTGGCCATTGCTAGCAATGAGATGAACCAAATCAGTCCCAATAGAGCAGTAATTAATTGAACCAGCTACACCCAGCGAAAGAACTCTGGGAGATGACTATGAACCATTACATAGAATTCCCAATTCCTATATTTTTGTCCATCTGCATTTTTGATTTCCTTCACAGGTTAATAATACACTATTTCAAAGTCTGATTCTTTTTGTACAGCAAAATAACTGTTAGGACATGTATACTTATATTGTATTTAATTTATACTTTAACATATTACAAACATGTATTGGTCAACCTACCATCAGGGGGAGGGGATAGAGGGAAGGAGGGGAAAATTGGAACAAAAGGTTTGGCAATTGTCAATGCTGTAAAATTACCCATGCATATAACTTGTAAATAAAAAGCCATAATAATTTAAAAAAATGTGCATGGATAAAATTTCAACATTGACCCTTGCAAAACTTCGTGTTCCAAACTTTGCCCCTCTTCCTCCCACCCTCTCCCCTAGATGGCAAGTAATCCAATATATGTTAAACATGTTAAAAATATGTTAAATCCTATATATGTATACATATTTATACAATTATCTTGCTGCACAAGGAAAGTCAGCTCAAAAAGGGAAAAATGAGAAAGAAAACATAATGCAAGCAAACAAAAACAAAAAGAGTGAAAATACTATGTGTGATCCACTTTCAGGTCCTACAGTCTTCTCTCTGGGTGTAGATGGCTCTCTTCATCATAAGATCATTGGAAATGGCCTCAATCATTTCATTGTTGGAAAGAGTCGTGTCCATCAGAGTTGATCATTGTATAATCTTCTTGTTGCCATGTATAATGTTCATTTCACTTAGCATCAGTTCATGTAAGTCTCCCCAGGCCTTTCTAAAATCATCCTGCTGATCATTTCCAATAGAACAATAATATTCCATAACATTCATATACCATAACTTATTCAGCCATTCTTCAACTGATAGGCATCTACTCAGTTTCCAACTTATTGTCACTACAAAAAGGGTTATGATGAACATTTTTGCACATGTGGGCTGCTTTCCCTCCTTTAAAATCTCTTTGGAATATAAGCCCAGCAGAAACATTGCTACAAAACACTTTCTAAAAAGAATGCAAAGCAAAAATAATAATAGAACAGTTCCTTCCATAAATCAAAATTATCTTCTTTCATCCCAATCCAATATCTATGAAGAAAACTCTACATTTGCAAATAAACTCCTGGAGGGAGAAATATTTCACTTTCTATTTGTAAATCTAGAGTTTAGCATAGTGCCTGGCACCTAGTGGGCACTTAATAAATGCTTGTTAATCTGAAATATTAAGGATCTCTTCATTGATGTTTCTTCAGCTTCAGGACCATACAGATGCTATTTATTGTTGTTGTTATTTGTGTTATTGTTATTTTGCTATTGTTTTGTTTTGTTTGGTTATTTTTGCTAAGTATAGCTCCTGAAGCTATATGGCAAAGCATGATAAAGCATTGTTGTTGGTGTTAAGAAGAATTGGATTCAAATCCTGTTACAATGATCTATTAGTTGTGTGACCTTCTTGTCTCAGTTTTCTCATCTATAAAATGAGGATAATAATAGCAACTACCTCCCAAAATTATAGTGAGATGAAGATTATAGATATGTATATGTGCATACACATATGTGCAAATTATATTTAATATGTAAACATACCTATGAGTATATGTGTAAATATTATGCATAATACTTTGCAAACCTTAAAATGCTATATTATTGTCAATTTTTATTATTACCCATGGTTTGCAGTTGTGCATTACGTTGATACATGTTACTACTCTATAATTTGAACTACAATGATTTGCTGTGGCTTCATCTTTGAATGATTAGACTGTGTCAAAGACTCTCCAGATCATAGAATTAATGTATCTATGATCTAGTATGATATTACCTTTTGCTCTTCAAATCTCAAAAGCTTAACAGTAACATAGGACCAACCTTAGGCAATATTAAGAAACAAGTTAACTATTCTTAGACTCCCTATTATATGTCCTTTCTATCTTCAATTTTCTCTTCTGCAGCCCCCAATATCTAATAGGTCTATGTGACCTCCTGCTTTCTTTCTAAGCCCTCCTTTCTAAACTTACCCCTTGTTCTGTCTCAGGAACACTGAGAGGAGAGTAATGGACAGATGTGAAAGATGTTTTTGATCAGTCCAGCAGCTAACCTTATAACATAAGAATATGATTTTGCATTTATACATTGCATGATTATTATGTGGAATATAGAAGAAAATGGATTAGTCACATGCAAAGGTTTTAAAAATAAAAACACTTTATGTTCTTTTTCTTTTGTTTTGTTTTCCTTCTAGGTAGCAGTGACCTGTCTCACAGGACATATTTCCTCTCCCAGGAACAGCAGATATTTCCATATCTCGATAGATATTAGAAATGCTCAATACTTCTGATTTTCTTTCTGTGTCTCTGTATCTCTCTGTATCTGTCTCCCTATGTCTCCCTGTCTCTGCCTCTTTCTCTGTTACTGTCTCTTTGTATCTCTGTGTCTCTATTTCTCTGTGTCTTTCTGTGTCTCTGTGTCTCTCTGTCTCTGTCTCTCTATGTGTGTCTCTATCTGTCTGTCTGTCTCTCTCCCCTCCCTTCCTCCCTCTTCCTTTTCCCTCATTTTTTTTATCCTACTGTTTCCTGTTTGTCTTTGAAGTCCCTTATTTTAGAATATAGTGTTATTTTCTCAACATTATCTCTGCTTTATTTATTTTGACTCTTTGTCATGTATAAGGATTTTAGAGGCCTGATTTGGGAGATTTTCTGCTTACCCCCTCTAATAAGTCATAATATAGATCTCTATCCTCACTGCAGGAATACATATTCACATTTCACTTTAGGGTTGATATTAAAAAATAAAAAAGAAGTAATAGAATTTAAAATTTCCATAGAAGTCCTTTCCATTTGAAGGTAACTGCATTCTTCAAGGTTACACCAACAGAGTACAAGATCTAGCAGGCTCTACCATGATGGAAAGAGTTTAAACACAAATTCAGTGACAGACTAGATCTAGTTTCTAAAGATCAGTCTGAGTGCAGAGAACCCCATCACTAGATTATTTTGTAATGACCACCCTAGCACACAGGACTCCCCAGAATCAGCCGGAGTCAGGATAAGCAAAAGTCCGTCTTTATGCTTGGTCTTAGACACAGGGTTGAATAGGATGGAAGCAGATTCTCCGCAACCATCTTCTCCCTCGTCTATCACCAAGAGTGTGTGTCCCTGGATGGCTTTACTTCACCCCCTAGTCTCTCCTACAATCCTCTGTACACCAATCATTGATCCAGTACGGATAGTGGAAAGGACTATTTTCCAAGCATATGCCCATAGAGTATTGTCCAATCAGTAGTTAGCCTCAAGTGCTCAGCAATCCTGACCTCAGTGCATTAATTCAATAGTTTCAGCCCTCTACATTATTTGTTATCAGTTAATGGACGTTTTTGGCTATGAAGAAACACAAAATGACCAAAAACCTATAATAACTCTGTCTTTTTTGATCCCTTTCCATTGTTTTTCCTGTTACCATAATAGAGAGGGAGAAAAGGAGTGTGAAAACATTAATGATTGCAAAGCTCTTAAATCATCTATAAACATTTATTGTTAGTGGCCTAAATTATTATTTTTGTTTCATGTCAAAATAATTGATGTGCTTTCAGAGAGATTGAACTGTGACGTTCTTATTATAAATGAAACAAAAAATTTACAAATATGTCACAATTAAATGGAAGGATGGTTCAGAGGTTATCCTCAGGTAGTCAATCAATAAATGTATACCAAGGCACTCTATTAAGTGCTGAAGATACAAAGAAAAGAAAAAAAAATCCAGTTTCTGGCTTCAAAGAACATAAATTCTAAATACAAGGGTTGGTTAAGTTGTATTCACCACATTTACAAAGGCACAAGAGCATTAATTAATGATTTTGTCTTATAGTGATTGTAATGCTCATGATGAGTATAATCAAACATGTAACCCTGAACATAACAAGAGCTCATATGCAAACAAGTTTTGTAGAAGATAAAGAAATAGAGAAATACTGTGAGGAACTTGGCAAAATTGTCTAAATTTAATCAAATACACTTTGATTTTAGAGACTTCAAAGTAAAAGAGGGTACAGAAGAAGATACTTTCAAACATTGTTGCATTTGCTCTTATGATAAAAATTATGATAAAAATCTTGTCCCTTATGGACTAATTAAATTACTAAAGATTACTCTTCAAAAATACCTTCTTTAAGAAGAGAGTCAGTCAAAATTGCTTCTGAAATCCTCCAAATAAACTGACTTCTTTGTTAAACTGAAAATGACTTTACTAATGTGACTCAATAATCAGCTGCACATATGCAATCAGATCATCAGATCAAACGAAAAAGTTAAGATTAACAATGAGAAGATTGAGAGACTAAACATTTTGTTACTTTTTTTTTTTGTTTTTTTATTCAATTCTGACTCTTTGTCACCTCATGGACCAGACCAATTCTATCTTCCACTGTTTCTTGATGTCTGTTCAAGTTCACATTCACTGTTTCCACAATGCTATCTATCCATCCTATTCTTTTTCATATGCTTTTCCTTTTGCTTTCAATATTTCCCAACATTAAGTTCTTTTCTGGTGAATGTCATCATCTCATTTTGTGTCCAAAGTATTTAAACTTCAGCTTCAACATTTTACCTTCTGGTAAAAAGCCTGAATTAATTTCTATAAGTATTGATTGATTTGACTCTTTGCTGTCCAAAATACTCTCAAAAGTATTCTGTAGCACTACAGTTTGAAAGCATTGATTATGTAGTGTTTGGCTTTTCTCTCACAGCCATACATTGCTACTGGAAAAACCATAGCTTTGATTATATGAATCTTTGTTAACAAAGTGATGTTTCTGGTTTTTTTTTTTTTTTTTTTAGTATGCTTTTTGAATTTGTCACATCTTTCTTTCTAAGAAGAAAGCTCTTGCAATTTCATGGCTTCAGTCAACACCTACAGTGATCTTTGAGCCCAAGAATATAAAATCTGAGATTGCCCTTTTTCTTCTCCGTTTGTTTCACAGTAAGTGATGTTAAGCTTCCATTTTCATTCTCATCAAAACGCTTCTTAATTCCTCTTCACTTTCTGCCATTATCTGCATATCAAAGACTATTGATATTTCTCTCAGTGATCTTGATTCCACCTTTTGCTTTATCAAGTCTGGCATTTAATACTTTGCAAGTAAGTTAAATAAATAAGGTGACAATCCACAGATATGTAATACTTCTTTTGCAATCTTTTTTTTTTTATTATAGCTTTTTATTTTCAAAACATATACATGGATAATTTCTGGTATTCACTCCTACAAAACCCTGTGTTCTAATTTTTTCCCCTCTCTCTTGGCCTCCCTCCCCCCCATCCCAGTCAGCAAATGATCCAATGTATGTTAAACATATGTAATTTGTCTATATATATTTCCACTGCACAGGAAAAATCAGATCCAAAAGGAAAAAGAAAATGAGAAAGAAAACAAAATGCAAGCAAACAACAAAAAGAGTGAAAATATTATGTTGTGGTCCACATTCAGTTCCCACTGCCCTCTTTCTGAGTGCTGATGGCTTTCTTCAACACAAGACCATTGGACTGGTCTGAATCACCTCATTGTTGACTAGAGCCACGTCCATCAGAATTGATAATTGTATAATCTTGCTGTTGCTATGTATAATGAGCTCCTGATTCTGCTCATTTCACTTAGTATCAGTTCATGGCTCTCCAGATCTCTTTGAAATTATTTCACTGATCATTTTTTATAGAACAATAATATTTCATAACATACATATACCATAACTCATTAAGCCATTCTCCAGGTGATGGGCATCCACTCAGTTTTCAGTTTCTTGCCACCACAAAAAGGGCTGCCATAAACATTTTTGTACACATGTGTCCCTTCCCCCCTTTTATGATCTCTTTAGGATGCAAGCCCAGAAGAAACACCGCTGGATCAAAGGGTATACACAGCTTGATAGTCTTTGGGGTATAACTCAGAATTGTTCCCAGAATGGTTGAATCTGTTCACAACTTCACAAACATGTATTGATGTCTTAGTTTTTCCACATCCCCTCCAACATTTGTTATTATCTTTTCCTGTGTTTAACCAATCTGAGAAGTGTGTAGTGATATTTTAGAGTTGTCTTAATTTGCAATTGTGATCAATAGTTATTGAAATCATCTTTTCATAGGATTAAAATGGTTTTAATTTCTTCATCTGAAAATTATTTGTTCATATTCTTTGACCATTTATCAATTGGGGAATGGCTTGAATTCTTATAAATTTGAGTCAATCCTCTATATATTTTAGAAATGAGGCCTTTATCAGAATCCTTGAATGTAAATTTTTTCCCAGTTTATTGCTTCCCTTCTAATTTTGTCTGCATTGGTTTTGTTTGTATAAAACCTTTTAAATTCCTTTTGCAATCTTTTTTTTTTAAATAACTTTTTAGGTAAAAGTAAAAGGAACTCTTGAGAACTGTATTTCTGTTGTGGATATACATAAAAACCACATGTATAATCTGATTTTACTGCTAGGACATAAAAAAGGGAAGTAGAACTGGAAAGGGGATAGTGTCCTTTTGCAATCTTAAACCAACCAATTGTTCCATGTTCAGTTTTATCTCTGTTGCTTCTTGGACCACATAAAGAATCCTCAGGAGACAAATAAGGTGATCTGATACTTCCATTTTTTTAAAGCATTTGCTACATTTTGGTTTGATCCACACAATTAAGGCTTTAGTATAGTCAATGAAGCAAAAATAGATGTTTTTCTGGAATTCCCTTGCTTTCTTTATAATCCAAGGAATGCTGGTGATTTGTTCTCTAAATCTCTGCCTCTTTTAAAATAGCTTTTTTTACTGATAATTCTTGCTCCACATATTGCAAACAGGCTGAGGCCAATCAAAAGTCTTTTGCTATGGATGCTTGAGAGAGAAGCTTTTGTGGTAGTCTTAGCTCATTTCTTCTACCAAAGCTAGGTTCTAGAAAATAGAAGGAAGAGAGTACTGAAAGTGGCTTATCTACATTTTGTTCCCTCTTTTTTTTTCTCTGCTACCTTGGAAAAAATTTTCACTCAAACTTCCTTCATTAATGCTTGCTACTGCTTGGAGGCCCAGTCCCTCCTGCTCTAAGGAGGATTTATCTCTTCTACCAGGGGAAATTCTGAGCTCCACAGCTAAAAAGGGAAGTCATGAAGTGAGATGGGAGAATTGAGAGAATAACCCAAGTAACCCAGTAATCCCAGGAGTCTGGACCTCCAGACTACATTCCTCACTTCATCTGGTCTCTTCTTGTCATCAGTACTGATGGGACTAGATTTATAAGACTCTGGAACCAAAAAAATCAGCATCCCCTGTCTCTGAGTGGGAGGGGGCCTCAAAAAACATCTAGTTCAACTTTGTTCTCTTGTTGGGCAATGATTTTTTAATATCCCTAATAAGAATCCATTTAGCGTCTTCCTTAAAGATCTCCAAATGACTACTGTGTTTCCCCGATAATAAGACCTATCCCGAAAATAAGCCCTCCCCTTACTGTGTAAGATTCCTCTAAAATAAGGCCTCCCCTGAAAATAAGCCCTATATGGTACCCTCTGTATGCACCATCCCTCCCTCCCACCCCCCCCTCGGTGAAACACACGCCACGCTCTGAGCTACATCCAATCAGAGCTGCAGCAGTGAGCACATCATCCTGTTCTTCCCCAGTGATTTGCTTGCTGGCGCCATTGAGAGCAGTGCCGCGGAGGAGAGCTGAGACAGGACAACGTAAAAACCCGGTATGTAAGCGGGAGTGAGGGGGCATGATGGAGGATAAAAGGGACATGATGGAGGATAAAAGAACTCAAAAGGCATCATGGAGGATAGAAGGAGCACTCAGGGAGCATGATGGGGTTAAAACATTATTGAATAAAGGTACTTTTTTTGTTCACATTTACCTGTTTATTAAAATTGCTGTCAATGTTCATTAAAATAAGCCCTCTGGTGTTTTTCTGTCCAAAAAAATAATAAGACAGTGTCTTATTATTGGGGAAACATGGTAGGAATTCATTAGCTACCCTCTAGAGGCAGACCTTTTCACTGCTAGACAGTTCTATTTTTTAAAAAATTCAATTTGTTTTATTGATCTTCCTCCCTCCTTCCATTCTTTCCTTCTTTCCTTCCTTCTCTCTTTCCCTCCCTGCCTTTCTCCCTCCCTGCCTTCTTCTCTCCTTCCCTTTCTTCCTTTCTTCCTTCATTCCTTTTCTTTGATCCTTCTTCTCTCCCTTCTTCCCTTTCTTTCTCTTTTTCATGTTATTTCTGGAAGGCATTTTAGATCTTGATAAGTCTGATCAACTCTGCTCTCTCTAACATTAATGGTTGGAGCATACAATTGTATATTGAGCATATTGCTGAACATTGCATTTGTATTGGAGTTGAACAGAGATCATTTGGTCATTTTTGAGATTATAATCCAGTACTGCTTTTCTCAGTTTTGTTATGAAGCTACTTCATTTCTTCTAAAAGTATTCTTGCCTACAGTAGTATATGTAGTGATCAATGGAATTGAATTCATTCATTCCCATCCATTTAAGTTCACTGACACATAGGATGTTGATGTTTAATCTTTTCATTTCCTATTTGGTCACATCCAGTTTCCTTGGTTTATAGATCACACATTCTAAGTTCCTATGCAATATTGATGTTTATAGTATCAGACTTTCTTTCTGTCACCAGATGCATCCCCAGTTGAACTTCTTTTTGGCATTAGCCCAGTTACTTCATTAATATTGAAGCTACTTGTCCTCTGTGCTTCCCCAATAATGTATTGGACACCTTCCAACCTGCGGGGCTTATTTTCTGATTTCATCCCTCTTATTATTTTAGTACTATCCATGGGATTTTCTTGGTAAAGGAACTGGAGGGATTTACCATTTCCTTCCCCAGTAGATTATCTTGATGTCAAAATTCTGCACTATGACTTGGGTAACCTTGCACAGCATAATTTATAATTTCATTGAACTACACAAGACTCTCTATCACAATAAGCACAATAAGGCAGTGTATGGAGAAAGGGGAGGGAAGAAGAGGTAAATGAGCATGTATATAGCACATATAAAGTGTGAAGCACTTTTAAACTATTATCTCATTTGGTCCTCATAGCAATCCTGGGATGTAGATGCTACTATTATCTTCTTTTTATAATTGAAACAGGCAAATAGAGATTCAGTGATTTGCCCAAGATCATACAACTAGTAGATATGTGAGGCTACATTTGAATTCAAATCTTTCCTATTCAGATTCAATGGTCTATCCCTTGTTACTATCCAGCTGTCTCTGATACTTTGAATCTTTATGAAGCTACAGAATAATCCATTTAAACAATCTGCAAACTGGAAAACTGGAAAATCAATAAAAAACCCATTGATTTTTACCATTATTCTATTTCTTTTTTTTATTATAGCTTTTTATTGACAGAACATATGGATTGGTAATTTTTACAACATTATCCCTTACACTCACTTCTGTTCCAACTTTTCCCTTCCCTCCTTCCATCCCCTCCCCTAGATGGCAGGAAGTCTCATATATGTTAAACATGTTAAAGTATATCTTAGATACAATATATATGTGCAGATCCGTAAAGTTCTCTTGTTGCACCAGAAAAATTGGATTCATAAGGTAAGAACCTGAGAAGAAAAACAAAAATGTAAGTAGTCCACATTCATTGCTCAGTGTTCCTTCTCTGGGTATAGCTGATTTTGTTCATTATTGATCAATTGGAACTGAATTGGATCTTCTCTTTGTCGAAGATATCCACTTCCATCAGACTATATCCTCATACAGTATTGTTGTTGAAATGTATTCTGATCTCCTGGTTCTGCTCATTTCACTTAGCAGCAGTTCATGTAAGTCTCTCCAAGCCTCTCTGTATTCATGCTGCTGGCCATTTCTTTTTCTAATAACTTTTTATTGACAGAACCCATGCCTGGGTAATTTTTTTTTTTATAACATTATCCCTTGCACTCACTTCTGTTCTGATTTTTCCCCTCCTTCCCTTCACCCCCTCCCCCAGATGGCAAGCAGTCCTATACATCTTAAATATATCACTGTATATCCTAGATACAATATATGTGTGCAGAACCGAACAGTTCTCTTGTTGCACAGGAAGAATTGGATTCAAAAGGTAAAAAATAACCTGGGAAGAAAAACAAAAATGCAAGCAGTTTATGTTCATTTCCCAGTGTCCTTTTGTTGGGTGTAGCTGCTTCTGTCCTTCCTTGATCAATTGAAACTGAGTTAGATCTTCTCTTTATCAAAGAAATCTACTTCCATCATAATACATCCTCATACAATATTGTTGCTGAAGTATATAATGATCTCCTGGTTCTGCTCATTTCACTTAGTATCAGTTCATGTAAGTCTCTCCAAGCTTCTCTGTATTCAATCTGCTGTTCATTTCTTATAGAACAATAATATTCCATAACATCCATATATCACAATTTACCCAACCATTCTCCAATTGATGGGCATCTATTCATTTTCCAGTTTCTAGCCACTACAAACAGGGCTGCCACAAACATTTTGGCACATACAAGTCCCTTTCTCTTCTTTAGTATCTCTTTGGGGTATAAGCCCAGTAGAAACACTGCTGGATCAAAGGTTATGCACAGTTTGATAACTTTTTGAGCATAGTTCCAAATTGCTCTCCAGAATGGCTGGATGTATTCACAATTCCACCAACAATGTATTAGTATCCCTGTTTTCCCGCATCCCCTCCAACATTCTGCATTACCTTTCTCTGTCATTCTAGCCAATCTAACAGGTGTATAGTGGTATCTCAGAGTTGTCTTAATTTGTATTTCTCTGATTAATAATGACTTGGAGCATATTTTCATATGGCTAGAAATAGTTTCAATTTCTTCGTGTGAAAATTGTCTGTTCATATCCTTTGACCATTTAACAATTGGAGAATGGCTTGATTTCTTATAAATTAGAGTCAATTCTCTATATATTTTGGAAATGAGACCTTTATCAGAACCTTTGACTGTAAAAATGTTTCCCAGTTTATTGTTTCCCTTCTAATCTTGTCTTCATTTGTTTTGTTTGTACAAAAACTTTTCAATTTGATACAATCAAAATTTCTATTTTGTAATCAATAATGATCTCTAGTTCTTCTTTGGTCATAAATTCCTTCCTCTTCCACAGGTCTGAGAGGTAAACTATCCTATGCTCTTCCAATTTATTTATAATCTCATTCTTTATGCCTACGTCATAAACCCATTTTGACTTTATCTTGGTACATGGTGTTAAGTGTGGGTCAATGTCTAGTTTCTGCCATACTAATTTCCAATTTTTCCAGCAATTTTTATCAAATAATGAGTTCTTATCCTAAAAACTGGGGTCTTTGGGTTTGTCAAACACTAGATTATTAAAGTTATTGGCTGTTTTGTCCTTTGAACCTTAGAGTCAATTCTCTATATATTCTCTAAGTTCCTCAGATATGATAGGTTTCCTTTGATGTAGTTTCACTCTTTTTGTCTCCCTTTTCCCTTTTTCTGACTCTATCCCCTTTCTACTTCCCTTTCTTATGATATATGAGTAAAATGAAATTATACATGTGGTTTTACATTTGCTCATCCAATCCAAGAGCATTTAATATTTTTCCAGTTGTTAGATCAGACTTAATTTATGTGGAAAGTGTTTTGTAGTTTTGCTCATAAAGTTTCTGATTTTCCCTTGGCAGATAGATTCCTAAATATTTTATACAATCAGTAGTTACTTTAAATGGAATTTCTCTTTGTAACTCTAACTGTTGGGTTTTGTTGGTGATATATAAGAATGCTAATGACTTATGTGGGTTTATTTTGTATCCTGCAACTTTGCTAAAGGTGTGGATTGTTTCTAATAACTTTTTAGTAGAATCTCTGGGGTTCTCTAAGTATACCATCATATCATCAGCAAAGAGTGATAATTTGGTTTCCTCATTACCTATTCTTATTCCTTTAATCTCTTTCTCAACTCTTATTGCCAAAGCTAGCACTTCTAATACAATATTAAATAGTAACAATGATAGTGGGCAACCTTGTTTCACTCCTGATCTTATTGGGAATGGTTGCAGTTTGTCCCCGTTACATCTGATATTTACTGCTGGTTTTAAATAGATGCTACTGATTATTTTAAGGAAAAAGTCCATTTATTCCTATACTCTCAAGAGTTTTTAATAGGAATGGATGTTGGATTTTATCAAATGCTTTTTCTGCATCTATTGAGATGATCATATGGTTTTTGTTAATGTGGTTATTAATATGGCCAATTATACTGATAGTTTTCCTAATATTGAACCAGCCCTGCATTCCTGGTATAAATCCTACTTGATCGTGGTGTACTATCCTGAGAATGATTTTCTGCAGTCTTTTTGCTAATATCTTATTTAAGATTTTAGCATCAATATTCATTAGGGAGATTGGTCTATAATTTTCTTTCTCTGTTTTCAACCTACCTGGTTTAGGTATCAGTACCATGTCTGTGTCATGAAAGGAATTTGGTAGGACTCCTTCATTCCCTATTTTTTCAAATAGTTTATAAAGCATTGGGGCTAATTGTTCTTTAACTGTTTGGTAGAATTCACATGTAAATCCATCTGGTTCTGGGGATTTTTTTTAGGGAGATGATTAATAGCTTGTTCTATTTCTTTTTCTGAAATGGGACTATTTAAGCAATTAACTTTTTCCTCTGTTAATCCGGGAAGCCTATATTTTTGGACGTAATCATCCATTTTGCTTAGGTTATCAAATTTATTGGCATAAAGTTTGGCAAAGTAATCCCTTATAATTTCTTTAATTTCCTCTTCATTGGTAGAAAGTTCTCCCTTTACATTTTTAAGACTAATAATTTGATTTTCCTCTCTCCTTTTTCTAATCAGATTTACCATTAACCTTTGGTTTTTATTGGTTGGTTTTTTCATAAAACCAACTCTTACTTTTATTTATTAGTTCAATAGGTTTTTTTACTTTCAATGTTATTAATTTCTCCTTTTAATTTTAGAATTTCAAGTTTAGTAATTGATTGGGGGTTTTTAATTTGGTCTTTTTCTAACTTTTTAAGTTCCAGGCCCAATTCATTGATCTTCTCTTTCTCTATTTTATTCAAGTAAGCCTCTAAAGATATAAAATTTCCCCTTATTTCTGCTTTGGCTACATCCCACAAATTTTGGTATGATGTCTCACTGTTGTCATTATCTTGAGTGAAATTATTAATTGTGTCTATAATTTGCTGTTTTACCCAATCATTCTTTAAGATGAGATTATTTAGTTTCCAATTACTTTTAGGTCTATTTACACTTAACTTTTTGTGGAATATAGTTTTTATTGCATTGAGATCTGAAAAGAAAGCATTTACTATTTCTGCCTTCCTGCATTTAATTTTGAGGTCTTTATGTCCTAATATATGGTCAATTTTTGTGTAGGTTCCATGAACTGCTGAGAAGAAAGTATACTTCTTTCTGTCACCATTCAGTTTTCTCCAGAGATCTATCATAACTAATTTTTCTAATATTCTATTTACCTCTTTAATTTCTTTCTTATTTGTTTTGTGATTTGATTTATCTAATTCTGAGAGTGCAAGATTTAGATCTCCCACTATAATAGTTTTGCTGTCTATTTCTTCCCGCAACTTTCTTAACTTCTCCTTTAGGAAATTAGATGCTATACCACTTGGTGCATATATGTTTAATATTGATATTGCTTCATTGTCTATAGTACCTTTTAGCAAGATATAATTTCCTTCCTTATCTCTTTTAATTAGACCAGTTTTTGCTTTTGCTTGATCTGAGATAACGATGGCTACCCCTGCTTTTTTTCCTTCACCTGAAGCATAATAGATTCTGCTGCAGCCTTTTACCTTTACTCTGTATGTATCTGCTTGTTTTAAATGTGTTTCCTGTAAACAACATATTGTAGGGTTCTGACTTTGATCCAGTTTGCTATCCACCTCCACTTTATGGGAGAGTTCATCCCATTCACATTTACAGTTAAAATTACTAATTCTGTATTTCCTGCCATCCTAATATCCCCATATTATGCTTTTTTTTTTCTTGTCCTCTTTCTCTCCCTTTCCCTAGTATTAACTTATTGGTCCTCCTTGTATCATATAGCTCTCCCTCTTTGGGATCCCTCCTTTCTCCCTTTGAATCCCTTCCCCTTTCTTGTACCCTTCCCTTATTACTCTTTTTCCTTTTCCTTTTCCTCTCCCACTT
The DNA here is from genome assembly GCF_016432865.1 of Antechinus flavipes. NCBI lineage: Eukaryota > Metazoa > Chordata > Mammalia > Dasyuromorphia > Dasyuridae > Antechinus > Antechinus flavipes. The sequence goes on from NC_067401.1 coordinate 242,552,372, forward strand.
TTTAATGAGGTGAGAGAAGATTATCTGTAAAACAAATATGTTAATTATTTCATCTTTGAGCCAACTCTGATGAGAGTAGGATTCACATAATGTTTCTCTCCCTCTCTAAGTTCCTCAGATATGATAGGTTTCCTTTGCCTCAATGTCACATGTAGTTTCACTCTTTTTATCTCCCTTTTCCCTTTTTCTGACTCTATCCCCTTTCTACTTCCCTTTCTTATGATATATGAGTAAAATGAAATTATACATGTGGTTTTTATGTATATCCACAACAGAAATGCAATTCTCAAGAGTTCCTTTTACCTTTTTCTACTTCTCTTGAGTCCTCTGGTTGGAAATCAAATTTTTTGTTTAAGGCTGGTTTTTTCCTTAGAAACAAATGGAATTCCTCTGTTTCATTAAATGTCTATCTTCTTCCATGGGAAAAAAAAATGCTCAGCTTAGCTGGATAGTTTATTCTTGGCTGCATTCCCAATTCTTTTGCCTTTTGGAATATCAGATACCAGGCTCTTCGATCCTTTAATGTTGAGGCAGCCAGATCTTGAGTGACCCTTATTGTGGCACCTTGGTATTTGAATTGTTTTCTCCTGGCTGCTTGTCATATTTTTTCTTTAGTCTGAAAATTCTGAAATTTGTCCACATACCTCGGAGTCTTTATTTTAGGGTCTTTTTCAGAAGGTGTTTGATGAATTCTTTCAATGTCTATTTTACCTTCTGGTTCTATTACTTCTGGACTTCTCTTCGATGATTTCCTGTAAAATATTATCTAGGCTCTTTTTTTCATCATAATTTTCGGGTAGTCCAATGATCCTTTCCTAGATCTATTTTTCAGGTCTGTTGTTTTTCCAAGTAAATATTTCACATTTTTTTCCCAATCTTTCCTTTTTTTTTTTTTTTTTTTTTTTGGTTTTGTTTGACTGATTCTTGATGTCTCAATGAATCAATTATTTCTATTTGTTCAGTTCTGATTTTTAATGAGTTATTTTCTTCATTAGCTTTTTTAAATTCTTTTTGTCTATGTTCAATTGAGTTTTTAAATGAGTTGTTTTGCTCTATGGAGTTTTTTTCCATTTCACTAATTTTTTTTTTTTTAAGTGAGTTATTTTCTTTTTCCAGTTCACAAATTCTGTGTCCCTGCACTTCTTGGGAGATTTTTACCTTTTCCAATTTACATTTCAGGAAGTTGTTGTTCTCTTGCATAGCTTCTCTTTCTTTTCCCCATTTTTCTTCTAGTTCTCTTTTAAGGTTTTTAATAGTCTCTTCTAGGAGACTATTTTGTTTTGGGGACCAACAATTGTCTGGAGACTGTCTGCTATTAGTCTCTTCAGGGTTGAAAAGCGGCTCTCTTTCTGTATAGAAACTATCAATCATCTTTTTGATATTTTTATTCATATTTTAAAGCCTGTTGGTTCTACCTTCAAGGCCAGGAGGTTACCAGCTTCCTCTGCAGAGCAGTGATAGCTGTATGGATGGGTAGCTGTCTTGCCAGCTGGCTACAAAAAGCAGCGAGGTACTGGAGTTCTCTGAGAAAGAGTTCCCCATCCAGAAGTAACTCAGGCCTGCAAGGCCAAGCTGGGAAAGTGCCCTGCAAAGAACCCCCACTGTGTGTGATAATGACTTCCCTGGGGCTAGATGCTGAGCAGTGAGAGTTTCACTACCCCAAGCCAAATCCCGCCCTGGGGCTATGGATATTAGCATCTGAGCAGTGAATGACCCTGCAGGGACTGGAAGTGTCTCTGCTCCAGAAGCACAGTCCTGCTGGGGAGGTTCTATTGCTCCAGGAGGAGCCCCCTCTCTGTGCAGATTAGAGGCTTCCCCAGGCTGTGCTCCCTTGCCGTGCAGATTTGTAATTGCCCCCACAAAAGCCCCAAACTGCAGGATGTAGCTCCAGGGCTATGTTACGGTCTGCCTGAGTCACTTCGGGTTTGGATGTTTAAAGCCAGATCTTGTTAGGTTCTGGTGTTTTTTAGAGTACGCTCTGTTTTAGGCTTTAATTTCTTTGCCAGTTTACTGCTTTGTAGTCAAGGCAGAGCAGTTAGCCTATAGCAGAGTCATCTCTATAACTTCTCTAGCCAGAGAGATCACCCCCCCACCCCTGGTCTGCTCAGGATGCTAGTCTCTTCCTGCCTGCACTGGTCTGTTCCTGGGGCTGGTAAATTGTAATGCTTCTAATCTTCATGATTTTAGCAGTGAAGAACTATTTTTGAGGCTGAATTCAATAGTTGGTTGAGGGGATGAAAGGAGCTTAGAAAGTTGTGTGTGCCTTCTCAGCCATCTTGGCTCTGCCCCCTGCTAGTCATTTCTTACAGAACAATAATATTCCATAACATTCATACATCACAATTTGCCTAACTATTCTCCAATTGATGGGCATCCATTCAATTTCCTGTTTCTAGCCACTACAAAAAGAGCTGCCACAAACATTTTGGCACATATAGTTCCCTTTCCCTTTAATATATCTTTGGGATATAAGCTCAGTACCCATACTATTTCTAAAAAAACAAAAAAATAAAACTGAGATGAGGGAAATCACAATAGGGAAACTAGAAGTAATAGTACTACTAGCTAACAGCTATATAATGCCCACTTTATTTTATGCATGTACCAAGTGTTTTCCAAGTATTATCTTACTTAATCCTCATAACAATTTTAGGAAATAGGTGCTATTATGATTCTCATTTTGATAATGATCTCAGCTAAAAGAAGTGAGACATATAGAAGTTAAATTATTTGCCCAGGATCATACAATTAATAGATGTGTAAAGGTGGATTTGAATTCAGGTCTTTCTGACTCCTGTCTATTGTGCCACCAGTAACTTAGGAGTCATAGCAAACTTTCTGACATATTTCTCATATTGCACTGCTAATGCCATGTGTTGCAGTATGTATTGGTTTAGTAGGAGAAATCTTGTCAAGTATTCATAGAATTTCTCTTCCTCTTCATTTGAACAACACATACAAGGATAAATGTAAAGGACAATAATACTTAACTCTGGGCAGTCACATCATTTGTAGATGCCCTCTTTACTCTGTAATCTTTACATTGCCAGTCGCTTCTAATTTCCAGGGTGTCAGAAAATCCTCTGGACACTGACCTTTGCAGTGTCAACTAACTCTAACCTGATTCATCTCTTCTGAGGCCTTCAGAGGTCTCTGGCTACAATTTCTTGAATCATAGTTTAATAACTAATAGTGTGCTCAAGAACAGCCATGTGAAAACTTAAAGTTTTTATTATATTTTGCTCATATAATGCCCTGACCTGTTAACTCCCAAGTGAACACCAGGTTTGCAAGAGACCCACATTCAAGCTCCTTACCTTTCTTGGCTATCTATCCACTTGGTTCAGGTACCCTAGGATAAAAAGAATGAATTCCTGCTGCAATGGACTTAAGAAGTTTTGAGGTCACATGCACAGCCAATCAGAGAGGGAACCATCTCCCATTAAGAAGCTATCTCAGTATGACTAAGGTCCAGCTCATGAGGCAGTCTCTGTCCACAGAAATTACTTCCAGGCCGCTCAATAACCTCCCATTTGCACTGGGCTTGACCCATTTGTAAAAAGACCCTAACAGATAAAGATTTCAAATATCTTCACTCTTGCCTATTTGCAAGTACATATGAACGCAACATTGAAAATTTCTTGTTTCTGGTTTCTGTGCACATAATAAAATCAATTTTGTCAACTCCTTTCTTTTGCTGTACAAGAAATACCTGTGATCCATTCTGTTTCTCTTTTTCTTTTTCTCTTATTTATGTCAAAAATGTCAAGATTAGCTGATCTAGCCATATGCTCATTTTTGTCAATGGAAAAGGATCTCGTATTTGGAGTATTAAAAAGCTAAATTGATTTAAAAACTAGGTCCTTCTTAGCATTGTCCACCCATATTTTTACCATTCTGCCACAATCTCTTTGTAGAAATAGATTGTTAACCACTTAGGGTCATCGACAATTTTCTTTTTTATTTCATAAGTTTCTATGGACAAAGAACTCATCAAATAGAGAGCCTATGGTTGATGAGTCTGATGAGTATGATATGTGCTGGTTATTTAAAACAAACTTCAGTAGATGGGCTGGTTCTCAGAAAGCAGACTATATCTGTTGAGATCATGGCCTTTCACACCACAGTGAAACATCAAAATTTTATAGAGAAAAATAAATATTAAGACAAATAAAATTCTTAATTATTAAATGCTTTCTTTAAAATACTTTCACATGTTTTGTGTTGAGCTGTAATTTCCCTACATTGATCCAAGTGCTTTTCAAGATGAATATATTTTCTTTGACCCTATATGATGTCAAAATATGAAATACCATGACCATAGATATATAAAAATAAATTATATTTTTTCAGGGTGTTTGTGTGTTTATGTTGTAATATTTAATTTGTTAAAATTCATTCCTTTCATAATATATATACTATAAAACTATAAAAAATTTGATAGATACTAACTGGGGAAACCCATTGTTTGAGTCTTAATGTCATCTTCTATTTTACCCTCACTTTACCAAATTCCTGCAAGCCTCACAGTTTTTGGTTTTCTAACTATACTTTGCATGTATGTGAATTTATTTGAGTTTATATAATCCTCCTAAGTTATGATTCTTTGGATAAAAACTATCAACACGTATTCAAGTAATATTGAACAAGTTCATTTAGTGGGAATAACATGACGAGATGTCATAGCCTGAGTGGTAGTACACTGCTTTCTCTCTTTTAAAGTATGGTTTTGCAAGAAAAATTTTTTTTCTTTTAAAATAGCCCTTTTACTTAGAAGAGACAGTGGTTTAATTGGAGGACTTATAATGAATTCTCAGGTCATTTAAAACCATTATGAGATAAGCATTAATATTTAATTGTAGGGATTACAGTGATTTGTGTTTCAATTAAGACTACTCTGATAAAAGTATTAGGCATGTATTTTAATGATTTGGTCACCAGTGCTACTATCTGAGAATTTATTATATGTACTGGTTATTTAAAACAGACTTCAGTAGAAACAGATTTGTTTTTTGGGAAGGAATAGGATTTCTCTAGAATGAAGGATATAGAAACCAAGTGGAAACATATTTTCTCTTCTGCACATGGTTTCTATACTTGGCCCATTTTGATTGAGATGTTATAGTTCCCAGATTTATATTATTTGAAATTATGGACATTGGATCAAATCCTCATGTTGGAAAATGCTTAAAGGTGACATCAAATGAACACACAATTTGAACAACATACAATTCTTACACAGGTTGGGATAACCAAAGGCAAAACATTTCCCTGTAAAATGTTGTAAATGTGCTACATTTCAACACAAGCCCCCTAAAGTATAATAACATTTAGGAATGTTTTTAAAATTTTTGGAAGTGTTATTTCTAAGATACCTTGTCTAGTTTTTCCTTTATGATAAATCATGAGGAAAATATAATCTCTAGTCTGTTAAAAATTATGTCAATAACTCCTTTCTGATGGTTGAGAAGCAGGGATTTCCCCTCAAGTAGAATGTTTAAAGTTCCTTTAGTAATTATCCCAGTGTGATTTTTGATGAGAGAAGCTTTATTTTTGCACACTATTCTTCTCAAATTAGTCAAAATGAGACCAAGGAAAAATGCTACTAGCCATATATACATGTGAGGAAGTTAACCCTCCCTATCCTCCCAAAAACACTCAGTTTTTGTGCTATATTTCTTTGTAGTGGCAATATTGTCTTAGTCATTAATGTGCAGGCCTCTTAGCCAGAAAGAACTGGGTTTAAATTATATCCTGACACTTATTCCTTATGTTGTCCTGGGTAAGTCACTTTATTATATGCATTTTATGTAATAGGGATATTTTGAAGATTTAACTGTAATCACAGATTATTTGAAGATTATCTTTAATAGAATTTCCACCCAGGAATTTCCCACACTGATGAAATGACATATTTTTAAAAAACAATTCTTGTTATTAAATATGCAGTCTACTTTTTGGATTGTAGTGATAGCTGCTTTTGGTGAAGGTAATAGTCATTTTATTACTTAAGTTCTCCATTTCATCAGGCTATACCTTGCGAAGAAGGGATTTAAATTTTAAGCATTGCATCTCCATTGAAGTAATAATATCAGTTATTTGTTTGCTTTTATATTTCAAATTGTATATGTTTACTCCCCCACTTCAGCTACTCCCAACATACTCATTTGTTAGGCGTGGGTAATGAAGGTCATACTAGGTTTGTAGAATTTGAAAATTGGTTCCATACCATTTTCCATTTTAAGGATGCATTTAGGTGGAAACTTTGGCACAGAAATGCATTCCAGGAATGGTCTTTCTAGGAATCTCAGGAACAAGCTGATAACAATAGAATCCATGTAAGCAAACAGATCTCATTTCCCTTCCTTCCACTCCACCACCAGATAATAATGTATTTTTAAAAAATTATAAATGTTGTCTTCATTTGGAATCATCTTAGATGAGTATGCTCAGCTTAGATATTAACTTTGTGCCTCATTTCCAAAATATATAGAGAACTGACTCAAATTTATAAGAAATCAAGCCATTCTCCAATTGATAAATGGTCAAAGGATATGAACAGACAATTTTCAGAGGATGAAATTGAAACTATTACCACTCATATGAAAGAGTGTTCCAAATCATTATTGATCAGAGAAATGCAAATTAAGACAACTCTGAGATACCACTACACACCTGTCAGATTGGCCAAGATGACAGGAAAAAATAATGATGAATGTTGGAGGGGATGCGGGAAAACTGGGACACTAATGCATTGTTGGTGGAGTTGTGAACGAATCCAACCATTCTGGAGAGCAATCTGGAATTATGCCCAAAAATTATCAAATTGTGCATACCCTTTGATCCAGCAGTGTTTCTATTGGGCTTATATCCCAAAGAAATACTAAAGAAGGGAAAGGGACCTGTATGTGCCAAAATGTTTGTAGCAGCCCTCTTTGTAGTGGCCAGAAACTGGAAAATGAATGGATGCCCATCAATTGGAGAATGGCTGGGTAAATTGTGGTATATGAATGTTATGGAATATTATTGTTCTGTAAGAAATGACCAGCAGGATGAATACAGAGAGGACTGGCAAGACTTACATGAACTGATGCTAAGTGAAATGAGCAGAACCAGGAGATCATTATACACTTCGACAACGATATTGTATGAGGACATATTTTGATGGAAGTGGATTTCTTTGACAAAGAGACCTGAGTTTCAATTGATAAATGACGGACAAAAGCAGCTACACTCAAAGAAAGAACACTGGGAAACGAATGTGAACTATCTGCATTTTTGTTTTTCTTCCCGGGTTATTTATACCTTCTGAATCCAATTCTCCCTATGCAACAAGAGAACTGTTTGGTTCTGCAAACATATATTGTATCTAGGATATACTGCAACATATCCAACATATAAAGGACTGCTTGCCATCTAGGGGAGGGGGTGGAGGGAGGGAGGGGAAAAAAATCGGAATAGAAACGAGTGTCAATATAAAGTAATTATTAAATAAAAAATTAAAAAAAAAAGATATTAACTTTGTTCCCTACCAGTGACTTATACCTATAAATTTTTCACATATTGGAGGATGATGAGATTAAATATAACTAATGTTAATCTAAAATTTGGTTATTCCCTCACTTTAAATCACCAAGGAAAGAGATATTCAGTATGACAGTGATTAATGTGTGTGTAGTGGGCTAAAGTTCATCATCTTCCTTGGCCTATGTATAGTGGAAAGAAAAAAAAAAAACTTGCTGAAGTCCTGTGAAGAGATCAGGAAAATTAATCTGCATATTTTCCATTGAGTTTGCAATTGAGGGTTAATCTTGGATTTGCTTTTTATAGTTCTACTGGCAGAAGGTTTTTGGAAAAGAAGCATGGACAACTCCTTTAGCTGGGTTAACCACAATTTTTCTTTGTCTCCACCAGCTTTTGGCCACTGACTTTTTGTTTCCTGCCAAAGGAACCCATCATTCAGGACCTCATGGATTGTTTAAGATTATTTAGTGCAAATGCCTTATATTACATATTAAAAAGCTGAGATCCAAAGTCTTCAAGTGAATTTCTCAATGTCATATGACAAATTAATTGCAGAACCTGAATTATATTTAGATGCCTAGGTTCCTATTTCAATACCACTTCTTATCTCAATTTTATAGGTGAAGAAACAGCCAAACAGAGTTGAGTGACACTTTGAATGCCTAGTGTCCTTAAAATCTCAATTCAAGTGCCTTCGTCTACATAAGGCTTTTCCTAATCATTCTGACTCATCTACCTTTCTTTAGAAATGTATCTTTTATTGACATTTAATGTATATTTTCTGTATACGTATACATGTACATGTTCTTGCTCTTAATAGAAAGTAAACATTATAAAGGCAGAGTTACATTTCTGTTTTTGCATTCCCAGGATTTAATGAAGAGCTTGCCTTACTGTAGATTCTTTTTTTTTTAAATTAAAAATAATAATAGCTTTTTATTTTTCAAAATACATGCAAAGATAGTTTTCTTTTCTTTTTTTTTCCCAAATAGTTATTTTGCTGTATAAAAAGAATCAGACTTTGAAATAGTGTACAATGAGCCTGTGAAGGAAATCAAAAATGCAGGCGGACAAAAATAGAGGGATTGGGAATTCTATGTAGTGATTCATAGTCATCTCCCAGAGTTCTTTCCCTGGGTGTAGCTGATTCAGTTCATTACTGCTCTATTGGAACTGATTTAGTTCATTTCATTGTTGAAGTGGGCCATGTCCATCAGAATTGATCACCAATAGTATTGTTGTTGAAGTAAATAATGATCTTCTGGTCCTGCTCATTTCACTCAGCATCAGTTCATGTAAGTCTCTCCAGGCCTTTCTGAAATCATCCTGTTGGTCATTTCTTACCAAACAATAATATTCCATAATATTCATATACCACAATTTTTTCAGCCATTCTCCAATTGATGGGCATCCACTCAGTTTCCAGTTTCTGGCCACTACAAAGAGGGCTGCCACAAACATTTTGGCACATACAGGTCCCTTTCTCTTCTTTAAAATCTTTTTGGGGTATAAGCCCAGTAGTAACATTGCTGGGTCAAAGGGTGTGCACAGTTTGATAGCTTTTTGAGTATAGTTCCAATTGTTCTGCAGAATGGCTGGATGTGTTCACAATTCCACCAACAATGTATCACTTACTGTAGATTCTTAATAAATGCTTAATAATAGTTAACATTTATATAGTACCTACTATGTGCCAGACACGATACTGCTTTACAATTATTACCCCATTTGATTCTTACAAGAATCCTGAGGTATGTAATATTATTATCCCCATTTTCCAGATGAGAAAATATAGGCAGAGTTGAGTGTCTAGTGCAGGTTCATATAACGAGTAAATGTCTGGGTTTATTGATTTGTCCATGATGACATAAGCTATTTTCTGAGGACAGGTTTGAACTTAGGAAGATTGTGGTGTTCTCTTCTTTTTTATAATATGAGATGGTTCTCTGGGAGCAGGTTTCTTGGGGAGGTTTTCTGGAGGCAGCCTCAGTTTCAGTTCAGAGTAGTAATCACTTCAAATGCAGCCAGCTGATAAAATCCAAATGTTTATTTTCTCCTTCCAAGTCTTTCTTTCCTTGGGGCCGGAAAGCTTTCTTAGAGGCCTATCTCCCTCCTTGGTTCTAAGAGCTCTTGCAGTTTGTCTGCCAGCTTCAGCTTCTAGCTCAACTCCAACCCCTGGCAATCTTCCGAACTGACCTCTCACTCTGTCAATCTTCTGAAGTGACTTCTGGCTCTAGCTAAACTCTGACTTGTGGCTTCTTCTGAACTTTCTGTCTGTCTGACTGACTGACTGAAGCTCTTTTTATGCTCTCTCAAAGGTTGACTCCTCCTCCGAGAGTGGGATTATGGGAGGTGTGAATTCACAAAGTTACAAAGTTAACTTTGTGTATCTCCCGTACTTGTGAACTCCAATGTGTGAGCTCTAATGTATGACCTCTAATGTGTAAACTCTTAAAGGTGCAAACCCAAGCACACAAGCATTGCTTCCATCAATTTCCCTTAGTATTTGTTTCAAGTTCTGGCCCATAACATCTCCCTATAGGATCAGATCAATCATACTGAACCATGCTAAATTAGATAATTATTATCTCTATCAATTCTAATAACTTAACACTTTGTAAGGATTCCAACAGAAGATGACTTCCCAAAACACTATATAAATATCAGCTATTATTACATGAAGAATATTTGAAGGTGGTTGATTTAAGGCAAAATATTGAGCATATATTTTGATATATTAATAATGTATACCTTATCATTCACACTGTACTATCAAAAGATGTGCAATGTATGGTACTCTCTTGGTCATATTAAAGTTTTCTTCCATCCTGTTATCCTGAAATGTTCTTCTAACCTCTATGATGTTTTAATATCATTATGAAGTTGCCTCAATAGTATCAAATAGGTAAAAATTTCTAATGAAAATAATTTTTTAGAGTTATTTCCCCACCAAAAAAATGAGAAGTATACTAAATGAAAACATTTAATAATCAGTTGTTAAAGAAATAATTTAATTCAGATTTTCTGAGTAAATCATGGAAGACCACAATCTCCAATGAATTCATATTGGAAATGACTCAAAAGGCAATGGAAAGATGGGGGAGCAAATGGTTCAGTGGAAAGAATAACAGATTTGGCGTCAGAGGACCTTTATAATTCTGGCTCTGCCTCTTATTTCTCAAACAATCTTGGGCCAGTTACTTTACATGGGTGGATGAGAACAATTTGTTTCAAGGGCCATAAAGGTATTGAAGCAGAAGCCATGGAGTGCTTAGAGCTTGGTTAAACATCAAAGATGCCTAGGTATCCATTGTATCCTGGACCATTGCTGCTTGCCCTGACTTGTTTTGCCACTGAATTGCGATAATTCTAGAAAAGAGAGTGAATCTGACAACTTTTTGTGATTCTGCCTCTCTTAAAGTCATGTACAAGTCAAAATATCTTTGTTCCTCCTCGAAAAAGGATGAACAGAAACTTTACTCCATTGAATCTTATTTCTTTGTCCATAAAAAAGGAGGGATTTTGATGACCTACACTAAATCTCCACTGCTAAATATATGATCCTATTATGCAGGATAAAGATGAAGAACTTATATTTTCATTGATGATTTGTGCAAAATTGAAAGCATAAATTATACTATCAAGGACACAGACATCTGGAAAATAAGATAGGTTCATTATTCAAAAAGAATGAGAGAAAATCTAAGTGTAGGATTGAATATAGAGTTAGGAAACCCTGAGTTCAAATCCTGCTTCTAATAATTACTAGCTATATAATAATAGGTAGTCAGTTAATTTCCCATAGCCTAAGTTTTTTCATCTTTGATAAAGAGTATAACTATGGTATCTACTTGACAAAGTTATCATGAAGTTTGCATGAGAGTACATTTAAAATGCATTATAAACTTTTAAGTGGTATGCATATGTATTTGCTAACTATTATAACAGAAAAAAAAAACACAAAACTCTAGCCTTGGAATTCAAATCTACAAAATTTCAAAGTATTATAGAAAGATTTCTAATATAAATGCTTAGTTTGTATGATTTTTTTTTTCAAATAGATTGACCAGTAAGAAATGCACAGCATTAGATGATATTAATGGAGTCTGATATGCACCTGTGGAATAGGAACTCACATCAATGAAAAATGGAGCCATGAAAATGACAACACATGGTCATGTTGCATGTACTTATATATGTGCACATAAATATGAACTTGTCTTCAAGAAGGATTAACCGGTTGACTAAATCTTTGAAGCTGCCACAAATCCCTGGGCCCCTATACTCTTGTATAACCTGTGTAAACATGTTAGATTGAGACACTTAAATTTCATCTGGTGGTAGAATGTTGCAAGGCAATAAAACCCATAATCTACCCTTGGACCCCTATGACCTACCATAAAAATCCTATGGACCACATTCTTCTGTATACACCCTGGTAAGTTATTTATAGTGTATTATTATAAATGGTTGCCCTTTTGTGCTTTCAGAGAGAGATTGGGCATTTGGTGGCTGCTGATTAATTTTCCTTACATGTGATACCTGAGTAGGGAAGTGCTAACTAGGATTTATTCTCCCCTTTTATAAAAAAAGCCATGGTCACAATGGAGAGACAACTTGCTCTGCTGTGAAGATAACAAGACTTAGAGATCTTCACACACTGAGGAATAAATGAGAAGAGAATTTGGTACAATCATGTTATATCAAACCTATGGGCAACTTCCTAAATCATCTTTGATAGTTATCCCTTTTCTTACTCCTCCCCTAGATCTAGAGAGCCTGTGGAGATTAACCACCTTTGGAAACTGAAAGTTATACTTCAGACATTTCCTAGATATATGATTCTAGAAAATATATTTTATTTCTCCTAGACTTGGTTTTCTCATTCATAAAATGAGAGAGTTGGATTAAATGACCTTTAATATTTTTCCCAGCTCTCAGTATGTCCTCTGATCCTTTTTCCTTCATTACTCATGCTTTCTCATACATCTCTCTGCCCCTATATGTTTTGTTTTAACTCTGTGTTGGAATTCTTCACTTTCTTGTGTATCATGGACTGTGTTGACTCTTTGATAACATCTATGAAGCCTTTCTCAAAATAATGTTTTTGAAATACATAAAATAAAATACATAGTAATACAAAAGAAATCAAATTTATTTACAGTTATATATGTATATATGTATACATATATGCATCACATATTACATATATTATATACATATTTATAGGTATGTGTGTTTACACACATACACACACAGATTCACTCAGTGTCTTGTTGAATCAGTTTAAATTTTGTTAAATGAGTTTAAAAGTGACAAAATAGAAAGTTGTTGCTTTTTGCATTACTAGCTTGACTGATATTTTTGTGACATTTCCTTTAAGTTCAATCACTACTATTAAGAACTGAGATACTATATTTTTATTAAAAATCAAATTGGTAAAATAAAGCAATACTTTAAATCCTCCCTCTCCCCATCAGATGTAGTAAGTACATTATACAATTCCAAAACATTATTTTTTTCCCATCCTGCTAGTATTACTTTTTGGAACATTTTTAAAAATTTGAATTGTATAATTTTCATTCAAATACCAGGATATTATTCCTGTAAAGGCTAAGCTTCAGTTCCCTTAATATTGGAAAAATAAAATATGAGCTAAGAAATTCACAATCCTTTTCTTTTTTCTGCTTTTCAACCACACTCTGCCTTTTTATGATGTGAACATCTCTGAAAATAGTTCCTAAGGCTTTTGGAATGGACCACTATGTTTCTATTTCTGAAATGCCTCATGGAGCTATACCATCAACTTCCCCTCTATCCTCCAAACCATTTCTTGTTTTTCTAATAAGACTGTAACATCGACTCTTCTCCCTCCCCGCCCAGTCCATCTTCATCTCCAAATTGAATTATGTATTTAGAAGCATACGAAAAAGCTGGCATGGAAGTGGATTTTTTTTTCAGTATTTATACTTGATTTATTCTTTTTAAGTTCAATAATATGTACCAGTACACCCTAGGAGCTCTGGTGGAGAGCATACCTTCTTTCTCAAATCTCTGAAAAAGCCTAGTTTATGCAGTTCAGCTAATGGTAACTTTCCACCATCATAGGAATATTCCTTGCTATAGGATATCCAGGAAAACTTGCCTGAAAATCAATATGCCAAAGAAAATTGGCTATGGAAATTGAGTATGGGATGAGATGTTATCTCTAAAGTACTTACACAGTGCCTGGCACATATTAGATACTATATTAATGCTTATTCCTCCCTTTCCTCTCTCTTCACTCAGTCATCACCCTGTTCCAGACTCTTTTCTTGGTTGGATTATTGGAATAGCTTCCTAATTCATATTTCTGCCCTGTTTTATTCTCCATACCCCTTCTTAAGTGATTTTTTTCCCCTTTCCAAGCACAGATCTAATTGTATCATTACTCCAGTGGCTCTAAAGTCTTATAATTAAAATGTATCTTAAGCACCATCTGGTCCAATACTCTAATTTTACAGCTGAGAAACTGTAATTTTACAGTTGCTAAATTGCTTGATCAAGATGATTTACTCATTGAAAAAACAGAAACTTGATCCTTGTCCCCCAATTTCCTAGTTAAATGATTCTTCTACTCTATCATGTTCTTAAAATTATATGTGATAAAGTCAATTTATTGCATGTAGTACAATGGATGTAGATCAATAGGATCACAGATTTAGAATAAGGAAAAAACCATAATGATTACTTAATCTAGTCCCCTCCTTTTACAAATAAACTAAAACCCAGAGAATTTAAGAAACTTGCTCAGATATATTAATCTAGAAAACATGTGCACTGGACCTCAACCTTAATGCAATACTTTGGGAGAATATACAATGAGAACACTTTCTAGGTAAAGCAACATTATGATTAAATCACTTTTAAATTTTGTTGGTTAAGTAAACATACTGAATTCTTTAGTAAAAAAGTGTTATACCATGTTTCCCCGAAAATAAGCCCTCCCCTTACTGTGTAAGATTCCTCTAAAATGAGCCCTCCCCCAAAACTAAGCCCTCTTGAGATTGCTACTGTGGTGAAGGTGATCCCCTGTACATTACGATACCCTCTGTATGCACCGTCCTCCCCCCAACCCCTACCCCCAGTGAAATGCATGCTGCGCTCCGAGCTGCATCCAATCAGAGCTGCAGCAGTGAGCGAGTCATCCTGTTCTTCCCCAGTGATTTGCTTGCTGGCGCCATTGAGAGCAGTGCCGTGGAGGAGAGCTGAGGCAGGACAACATAAAAACCTGGTATGTAAGCGGGAGTGAGGGGGCATGATGGAGGATAAAAGGGGCATGATGGAGGATAAAAGAAGAACTCAGGGGGCATCATGGAGGATAAAAGGAACACTCAGGAAGCATGATGGGGTTAAAACATTATTGAATAAAGGTACTTTTTTTTGTTCACATTTACCTGTTTATTAAAATTGCTGTCAATGTTCATTAAAATAAGCCCTCCCCTGAAAATAAGCCCTTTGGTGGTTTTCTGTCCAAAAAAATAATAAGACAGTGTCTTATTATTGGGGAAACATGGTAAGTGATTAAAACTAAAGTAATAAGGAGTTCTGAAAGGAATTAAATATCCCTTCCCCATGATGTCAGGGGCCTGATGTTAAAGGAAAAGTTAAAGAAACTTAAGTATCAGGAATATGGAAAGTCAACTAGTCCTTCCCCATGATAGCATAAGCCTATCTTACATTTATAGTACTAAAAGTGAGAATAGAATCCCAGATTATATTACTACAAGGGATAAAAGCCAAAAGTCGATAGAAATAATGGTTGTCATGAGGAATTAAGGAGTTCACATCAAGAGCTCTAAAGGCTGTGACAACTATATATGACAATATAAAGTCACACATTTGGTGCAGTAAAATAAGTGTCAGTAATAACCACAGATAAAATTCTGACAGAAAATGCAAAATCAAGGAAATATAGAAAGAGCAAAGCAAATAGTGAGATGTAGAAACTGCTTTTCTCTGAGGTTTTCAACCATACCCAGGCTATTGGAACTTTGTTGATATTGAAAGTTTTGTAGGACCTGTGGCTGACTTTTTGATAAGGTACAGGGAGAAAGGAAAAAAAAATGACACTCATTAGGAGATGGGTTGTAATTATTTTATTAGTATCATTATTGTTGATTGGGATAAGATACACGTCCTTTAAGTGTTCTTTACATACATTTCAAAAATACCAGAATGTTTAAAATGATATCATCTTTATGTTTTCAAGTATCTGAAAAGCCTTAAGGAGACTGAAATGAGATAATTTCAAATGCTGCCAGGAATTGAGTCTTTGGTGGGACTGAATCATTATTAAATTACTAGAGAGGAAACTTCAAAGCTTGAACCCAGTCTGTATGAGCTCAACAGCTTAATTTTCAGTCTTAGGCTATAGAGTTTCATGATAACATATGGCTCATTAGATTTCATAAGTAATTTTAAAATTTAGTAATACCATTTTAAACTATCAATTGAACATCTTCTGTATGTTTTGTCTGATAACTCAACATGTTCAAATCTAAATTTTATTGCTTTCCTTTAAAAAACTACCCTTCACTATAACTTCTTAATATTGAATGATGGGATCACAATCCTCTGCATTCTTGGATTCAACACATTAAAATACTCATGGACTCTCCCTGTTCCCTCACATCTTTCCCTTCATTTAATCTTTTATTAAATACCATGATTCTACTTTATTAGAAGAATGGAAAGATAAGAAGGGGCCAGATTATGAAGAATTTCAATAAATTAAAATACATCTTTTGTATTATTTCCTCTATTCCAACTTTTATAACTCTTATTCAGGTTCTTAACACCAATTTGTTGACATGGTGTAACTTTTTTTTTTAATGCATTATTCTTATCATACCCTTCAAAACCTTCAGTATCTCTCTATTACCTACTTAAACATAAATCTCCTTATCCTTGCATTAAAGACTTTTTACAATCCCAACTTACCTTTCCAGATTTATTTTACAATATACTTTCCCACATATTCTGTATTCAAGCTTAACTTTCCCCTTCATTGGCTTTCATTAATATCTTCTCTATTCATTTTCATATCTTTGTTCACACCATTTCCCATAACTAAAATATACTATTTCCTCACTTGCCCACATATCTGCCTATTAAATCATTCCCTTACTTCAGAGCTCATACCAACTCTAACCACTTCAAAGAAGTCTTTCCTAATCTTCCTAGTTCTTGGTGATTTCACTGTCTTATAATTTTTCATCTGTTCCTTGCTTCTTTCAACCCCCATTAAAATTGTACTTTCTACCACATCTCCTATAATGCTAGTAACTATCTGCTCCCTTTAATATTGTTAGGGAATTTATATAGTTATATGGTTAGGAATTTATATGGCATCTACTATGTGCCTGGCATTTTTCATAAATACTATTTTACTTGATCCTACAACAACCCTGTAACATAGGTGATATTATTATCCATATTCTACAGCTAACAAAAATAAAACAGAGGATAAGTGATTTGCAACTGGTATCTATACATCTAGTAAATATCTAAAATCAGATTTAAACTTAAGTCTTCTTGATTCTATTCACTGTATCTTCTACCTCATCCTTTGAGGTACTTAGGGGAAGTAATTTTAAAGTTCAAGGTAAATGTTTGGTCATTATTCTTTAATGGGCAAATAAGTTCCTTAAGCTCTAATGTAATAATTGACCCAATTCCCACACAATATTGATATGGTTTAGCTTCTAGGGAAATATAGTGGTGGCTTTGGGGTCACCTGAATTGGGGCTTCTGTTCTGGCAATCTATCTGATTCCAAAGTTCTCTGGTTGCCTCCCACCCTTCTCTCTCCTCCCCCAACCTAGGAATGCTATTGTTCTGACAATCTGCCTGATACCAGAGACCACTCTTCAATTCTGGCCTCAGGATAGTCCCACAGATCCAACTTCTGAGACCATAGTGAATAAGATGACTTCTCAATTCATTGCTGACTGGTAATCTTGTTAGGGAGAAGCAAATTCTGAGACTACTCCTTCCTATGAGCCATAGAATTAGTATATCTAAGGTAGAAGCTGGATAAATGCCTCTCCCTGCTTCTATTTCTTTGCTGTATTTCCTTAGAATTCAAGCTTGCTTTTACAATTACTTTCAATAAACTTTGCCCTTTGACTGTGTTCAAGGCTGCAAATTCTTTTGAGACACCATTCCCAACCTCAATAATACCAGTACTACAATAAGTACATATGGTTAATTTAAAAAAAAAAAAAAGTTCTCTAAGTCAATAGCAAAATGGAAATTAGAGAAAATATACACAGAAGAATCCATATTGAATACTCAAATAGTGAAGAAGCTCTCTCATTAGGAGCTTGATATCTCTTAAATCTAATCCAAAGAGAAAATTCCCTTAAATCTTAATTGTAGCAAGCTAGAAACTACTAGATCCTCTCATACAGACTTCTCAGAGTTTTTTCTCTCCTATGCACTGAATTATTTATGTGTATGTTTTAATCCCCTGTTCAGTGGCCAAAGACTTAAATAAAGGTTTAAAAGTGGGGAAGAAAACTTATTTTGCTCTGTAGATCACTGACATGTAAATGTTCTCAATTTGGGTTTCAAAGTATGAATTGAATTATAGTCAGACCTCAGTGTGCGTGTTAAATTGATCTGAATTTCAATTTTCAATTGAGTGAAGTTATCTGTTATTTTATATGATATGATATTGTAATGTTTGGGCTAGCTTTCTGGAGGTCCTCTGGAAGGGCCTTGGTCTCAGCCGGATAGATACCATGAAAATGAACAAGAATAGAGTTCAAAGTCTTTATTGTCTCTTACACAGTCTGTCTATCATAGTCTGACCCAGTCTCAGTCTAACTCAGTCTCCTCCAGCAGTCTGCCATTCTGCCAGTCTCAACCAGTCTCCCTCTGAGTCTGACTTTGTCCCCAGTTTAAATATCCTCTTACAATTACATCATTACAGTATACTGAGTAGGTGTAAACCAGAAAACCATTACATCACCATACTAAGTACTAAGTAGATATGTGAACTAGAGAACCATTATCTCATTAATTCCATTGAGTTAACACCTTTTCAAGTATACTTTTCCAGAGTTCCAGCTCTCTACATGAAATGGTATTATGTTATATTATATTATATTACATTATATTATATATTATCTATTATAGATTGAGGGAATAGAAGTGGTTGTTACTAAAGAATTAGGATTAAGAAGTAATAGCTAGTACTCCAGACAGTCTTCCTATGGAAGATAGATAGATAAATAGATAAACAAAATATTTTATTAAGCACTTGTTGTGTGCCAGGCATTATATTATGCACTAGTTACAAATGTAGGCAAGATAGTTCCATTCCTCAATAAACTTATCTTCTAATGGAAGAAGGCAACAGATAACAGAGAGCCTGAAGGTTTGTGCATATGGGAGTGGTGGAGAGGGATAGAATCCAAGATTCTAATGTGTGTGTAAGTATGTGTTTGTGGTACATGTGTGTGTTGGAAGAAGAAGAGAAGTATTGTGAAGGTGAAGAAAGTATTGTGAGGAGATAAACTTCATTAACTAGCATCATTTTACCTAGTAGAAGCAAAATATTTGGGAATCCTTAAAATGGAGAATGCTTGAGTCAATAAGATCATCAAGATTTTCAGGCAAAAAAGGGGAATGATGACAGGGAGGCCAGTTGTATAAACATAACACATGTTGTGTTCTAAAATGAATTTCCCAAACCCCAAATATTCTCAAAATATAGAGATGGTTTGCATGGAGAAATGAAACTTGCCAAAATAAATGAAGTTTTGAAACCAGGCCATCTATTATTTACAAGAAAAGGACCGGGGCATTACTGATAAGCAGAACAAACTTTTGTTCTACTACAGAAGATGTTTTCTACAATGAGACAGGCAGTGGTGACATACATATACAAATGTGACCCAGATTTCTCTTGGTTCTCAGGGCAGAGTTTATCTGTTATTTGAAAATGTTCCTTAGCAGTGATTCCCATGATTTCTGTCATTGGTTCCATTTATAATGGAAGGCAATCAGAGGTGTCAGCTTCTAAAACCATTTTGGTAAGTATGGTTCAAGCTAACACAGCTTTTACTTCCTGAATGTGTTGCTAATGGAACATAATTAAGAGATTCTTACAGTTAGAAAGGATACAATGCTTCAATAAATGAGTGCTAACCCTAAGGTCTGAGATCCTGTGTTCAAATTCCAACTTTGTTACTTTATCACCTTTTTTCTTTGGATAACCTCTGTGGATTTCATCTGAAAAATATGAGTGGGATGGGAGAGTATATTGTATGACATCCCTTTCATTTCTAAATTCATGGTCCAATGATTTCAGAAAACATTTAATTCAACTCATACCTGTACAAGAATCCTTCCTTTAATACTACTAATAAATGATCACCATCCTCTTCTCCAGAGCATCTCACTTTTAGAGAGCTCTAATGATTTTTCAAGCCTGAATCTGTCATTCTTTTAAAAAGACTTTTTTTTCCCCTTTGTCTTTTGTTTTTCTTTTAATTTGGCTATGTGGTCAAAGTAGATCAGTCTGCTCCTTCTTCCTTAATGTATTTCTTCAAATCCTTAGAAAGTCTACCATATCAGCCTATATCTTGTCTAAGCTAAATATTCCCAATTCCTTAAAATGCTATTTTAATGGCATGTTCTTCAATGCCTCATCATTCTAATTAAATTGTCTTCTTCTACTTTTTTTTTTTTTAACAAGTTTAAGATTGTCAAAGTCCTTCCTAAAATGTGGCAATGAATATAATAGTTGAGATGTATTCTGACCAATGCAGAGGACAGCAGGACTGTTGCCTTTCTAAT
The DNA here is from genome assembly GCF_016432865.1 of Antechinus flavipes. Classification (NCBI taxonomy): domain Eukaryota; kingdom Metazoa; phylum Chordata; class Mammalia; order Dasyuromorphia; family Dasyuridae; genus Antechinus; species Antechinus flavipes. The sequence continues at coordinate 242,572,744 of NC_067401.1, forward strand.
TTTTGTCACACTGCTTCTCAATGCAATCTAACATTAAATCTTCTGGTTACCATTTTTCATTTTGGTACTTTTCTGCTAAAGCATTCAATTTTTTTTTTCACAGAAAATTTTGCCCAGCCAAGTCCTATCTTGAACTTGTAAAGCTGATTTTTTTTTTTTTTTTTTTTTTTTTGGATACAAACACTACTCAGTGTTGTTAAATTTTCTCTTAATTGATTTGGACCATTGTTCTAACTTCTTGAGTCATATTTCCCTAGTTCATGTCAAATGAAAACTTGGTGATATTCTTTCTATGCCTTTATCCAAGTCAATGGTTAACATGCTGAAGGACAGACTTCTGCAGCCATACTTTGGGCCTGCTTCTCAGTTAATATTGATACATTATTGAATCCTCTTTGGAGGTAGGCATTCACATACTGTCTTCTATCTCATATATGTTCATCATGATAGCATGAAACATTTTGTCAAATGCTTTAATAAAATTCAAGTGAATTTTACAGTTACAGAATCTCGTGATTTAGCTACCTTGTGAAAAAAAGGAGACATTAGCCTGTAGCATAAGATCTTGATTATGTCATGAGGGCTAGTATTAACTACAAACTATTTTTTATAAATTTTCAAAAAACATTTTAGTAATAAATTCTATTTTTTTAAGAAATAAAAATCAAGATAACTGGTCTTAGTCTATAGTTCATATCTTCTATATTCTATTCTTTCAAAAAATCCCAAACTACATTTTCCCTTTTTCAGTTTCCCTTTTTTATCTGTTCTTTTTCTAAGGTCATTGATTGTGGCACAATAATTTCATTTGGCAATACTTTGGAATGATGACTCATCATCCTGTGAATCAATCAAGCTTTTCCTAATCACCTATCACATACTATCACACACCTATCACTGGGTAGTTGCTAGATATGAAGAAAAGTAAAAACAGTAGCAAAAACAAGAAACCCTGTCCTGGTTCTTAAGGAAATGAAAATCTAATAATATAAAAGCAATTATGTCAAAGCAAGATTATAGGGTTTCCATGTATAAATGAAACACCCTAAAGTACTTTGTATACAGAATAAATTGGGAAAAAATCATAGAGAGAAGGGATTAAGATTGGAAAAGCTTCTTTGAGAAGAGAAGACTTTAGCTGAGACTTGAAGAAAGCCAGGGAAATCAGGAGGCAGAAATGAGGAAGGAGAAAATTCTGGACATGGATTATAGCCAGAGAAAATGTTTATATATGGAAATGGAGTTATCACTTTCAAGGAACAATGAAAACAGATTCAATAGATCACCTGATACATGGAGGGAGTAAAATGTAAAAAGAATGGAAAGATAAGAAGGGGCCAGATTATGAAGAATTTCAATAACCAAAGAGGATTTTATATTTAATCCTGAAGGTAATAAGGCCAATGGACTTGAAGAGAGGGATATGGTCAAAATAATTGATCAAAGTAGATTAATTTGACAGCTGAATGGAGGATGGACTAGAGTCAGGAGGGACTTAAGATAGAGTAGCCAACTATTGCAATAGTCCAAGTAAGAAGTGATGATAGAGTTCTATAGCAGAATAATAATAATATCACAGGAAATAAAGTGGGTTATATAAAAGATGTTATAAAGATAAGATCTACAGGCTTTGGCAACTGATTGTAGGGGATAGAGGTTGAGAGAGAATGAGTAGTTGAGGATACTTATGAGCCTTGAGGATTGGGATAATGGTGATGCCCTTGAGAGTGAAAAGGAAATTAGTAAGAAACAAGAAAGGATTTTTGGAGGAAAGATCATGAGTTCAGTTCAACATGAATTCATGTTGAGTTTAAAATGCCTACAATTCATCCAGTTTGAAATGTCCAAAAGGTAATGGGAGAAAATCAGGAGAGTTAAGACTGAACAGATTAATCCAAGAATCATAGGCAGAGGTGATAGCTGAAACCATGGAAGATAATGAAATCACTAAGTGAAACAATATAAAGCAAGAAAAGAGGACTCAGGACAGAACCTCATGGCATGAGACATTCAAGATTGGTAGCTGTGATTTGGATGAAGATCTAGTACAGGATATTGAGGAATTGGTTAGATATGTAGGAGAATTAGAAGAGAGTGGTGGCATAAAAATCTAGAAAGATGATATAATCAAGAAGAAAAGGTAATCTAGAATGTTAAAGACTGCATAGAAGTCAAAGAGAGGATTGAGGAAAAATCATTAGGTTTAGCAATTAAGAGATATTAGTAATTTTGGAAAGAGCAATATGAGTTAAATGATGATGTTAGAAACCAGATTGTAGAGAGTTAAGGAGAGTGATGAATGAAAAGAGAAATATGGGATGATAGTTACCAGGGATGGATGGACACAATATCTTTCCCTCAAACCTTCTCTCCTTTCTTTCTAACTTCCCTTTTAATGTCCAGGTTATTTCTACTCTCCTATTCCTTCAGGTTCACAACCTAATTGTTCCTCTTTCCTACTCACTCTCATACTGTCCCCTTTCCTCATACTCCATCTCTTCCCCAGGACCTGAGAATTTTACCATTGTAATATCTCATATGCTTTCTTTCTCTTCTGACACTCCAGCAAATTCTTCACTCAGATGTCAGTTATCTTCCTAAAATACAAGTCTGATCACATATGTCATCTCTCTCTACTCAATAAACTTGAGTGATTTTTTATCAACTCTAGTATCAAATATGAAATTGAGAAGCCCTTCATAACTGTTCCCCACTCACCATATTTTTGGTTTTCTTATCTTCTTATATCTTATTCTTCCATTATCCTTGCTATTCCTAGAACAAGATATACCATCTCTGGACTCCTGGACATTTCTATAGGTTGTCTTATTTGGCTAAAATATTCTTTCTAATTTCTGTCTCCTGACTTCCATCTTAAATAAAATCCTACCTTTTACAAAAATTTCTTGATTTTAGAAAAACATTGGTAAACTTGCATAAAATAATGAAGAGTGAAAATGAATAGAATGAAGAAAATGTTACAGTAACAACAATATTGTTTCAATAACATCTTTGATAAATTTTTAAAGAAGATTTTAATACTCTAACTACAAAGGACATATGAAAAAAGATGCTATTATATTCAGAGAAAGACCTGATAAACAGAAATATGTATAGAAGGTTTTTACATATATGTATATATACATACATACAAAACATTCTATACACACTTCTCTGTATATACATTGTAATGTTGGAAAAACTGAGGTAAGACAGAAATTAGGTTTTTAATATTTTAATAGTGGAGAATTTTTCTTTTTGACTAACCAAAACTAACTAGCTGAATGGGACTCTTGTCTCAAAGCATCTAGCAATGACGAATTAATTCCAGAGACTTTTATAGGGCTTCAGGTATCAGGAAAACAAAGACAAGGCAGGGCAGAACACTGGGTGAGTGGATGAGCCATAATTTCAGGAAAGGATCATAACTTAGTTCTGACAGGTTGGGGGTCAAAAAGATTGGGAGCAGAAGACAGAGAGTCTAGGGGCAAGAGATAGTGAGCAATACCTAGGCATTTGAGATAAGCCATCTGGAGTTTTATGACTTATTGAACTGTAAGAGTGGCCAGAGCTTAATGGGGTAAGGATGGGAGGTAGCCATAATAATTTTAGTCAGGGCATAACATAATAATTCAGGGAAAATGAGGCATTAAAACATACATGTGTCTAATGGTAGCCATGTCTAGAAGAGAGGGAGGGAAGGAAAAAAAATGAAAGTTATATGATTACTTTGTTGCATATTTGGAAGAAATAGCAAGTTATACATAGTGGATTTGTACTTTCATCTTTTTAAAAAATTCACTATGTTATAGAAATGATTGTTTTTTTTCAAAGGTTAAAAATAAAATAACAAAATGCCTAGTATTTGCCAAGCATTATGTTAAGAGCTGAAGCAAAAGTGAAACAATTTCCATCTCAAGGAGTTTATATTCCGATGGTGAAGACAGCATTTGCATTTATAGATTTATTATAGCTATAAGTTATGCAAACTATCCTTAGAGGAGAAGCATAGTATTTCTAAGACTTATTTGTATTGATTCAGCTGCTAGTACAATGCTATGCACACAACATGTAAAAACAGTGATGATATATAGATTAAAAAAAAAAAAAAACAAATAACTTTCTGATCTCTTTAATTTCTAAAGCTTTCCCTGCATTGATTATTTCTAGTTCAGTCTGTATATAGGTGCCTTGTACATATTTGTTTATGTGTTGTTTCACTCATCAGACTGTGAACTCTTTAAAAGCAGGGACCATCTTTTTTCCTTTCTTTGTATTCCCAATCCTTATCATATATAACCATTAATTAACAATTAATAAATGTTTGCTTCCTGACTTACAGATGTGGAAACAACATTTAGAGGTTAAGTGACTCAAGATGAATTATATAGTTAGTAATTAACCTGAGGAAAGATTTGGTCCAGGATTTTCTGATTCCAAATTCAACTGAATATATATATTACTTAATGGTTTTTCAAATTTATGGTCCATTGACCTTGGGTCAATTAGCCATTAGCAAAAGTCCCCAACTGGTTTCTGCCCTTGCTCAGATAGAATACAATGTATATGATGACATCTGAGACTCAAATTGAAAACCAAATTAGGGAAGGTTAAAGTAAGTGATCCTTGACTTGGCCAAAGGACTGAGCTGTCTTCAGCCAGAAAATGACCCTTGTACAATGACAATGCATTTTTTTTAGATTGGTTTGAGAAAGAGAAGACCATTCAAAAAACTTTCCATTCTTTCCATGACAGTTGTCATGACTATTAATAGATATGAATTATAATGTGAATCTTGGCATGGTCAAATTATATGAAAATTTACATGATCCAAAAGTATTTTTATGTTCCAGAGTAGTTAAATCTAAGTTCAGCTACTATCCTAAATCTAATCAATTTATTAGACTTATTTAAAAAGTTGTTATCTAAATCAAAAACTCATGTAAACAAAAAATATCAGTTATATCTTCATAAAAATAGAATTCTTGCTATTTAGGGTATGTGGTATGTTCAGAGAAAACTAACACTTCTGGTATGAGGGCTTTCCTTTTCAGGGTTGTTCATCCATTTTTGATATCCACATATCATCTATTTCTTTCCTGTGGCTCTAAGAAGTTGTAGCGTGTCCAGGGATTATATCCCAGTAAAATTATCTTGGCAGACAAATTGAACCAAGTTGAGAGTAACTGACAGGTCTCAAATCTATTGTTGAGTTAGAGCAAAATCTATCTCAAACATGTGAAGAATGGACAGATCAGAACAATTTGTTTCAAAGGTCATAAAGGTGATTGAAGCATGGATTGTTGAGTACTTAGAGCTTGGTCAGACATCAAAGATACCAAGGTCATCTCCTGCCTCCTGGGGCCATCCACAACTCTTCTTGACTTTTTTCTTATTATTGGAATTCCACAACTCTGGAAATGAGAGAGAAGCTGATTATTTTGTGCAACTCTGCCTCACTTAAATCTAATTCATATTCAGGTTAAGACATCTCTCCATGATGTCACTGATCCTCTTTGAAAATAAAGGACAAATAACACAATAGATTTGATGAGTTAGTTTTTCTCTTTTATGCAGTAGTCAGCTAATTAATCGATTGCTTAATTGTTAATAAAACTGCAGCTAGATGGATGAAGCCCTGGACTTGAAGTTAGGGAGACATCTTACTGAATGTAAATCTGTCATTAGACACTTATTAGCTGTTTGACTGTGGTCAACTCAATTAACTATGTTTGCATCAGTTTCTTCTGTAAATGAGCTGGAGAAGGAAATGACTAGCTACTCCAGGATGTTTGCCTAAAAGCAAAAATCCCCGAACAACAACAACCACCCCTTCGTCCCCCCTAATCCCAACTGGGGCTATCATGAATTGAACACTACTGAAATAACTCAAAATATTTGCTAATAGAGCTAAATTGCCTAGTTTGTTTGGAGATCATGTTGTTTATTTTTTTTTAAAGCATAATCCACATTTAACATCTTTTATTCAAACTTCAAAACCTAATAGATTTTTGCAATTATCATTTCTCGTGGTATTTTCTATGAAAGGATTTTTATGACTTCCATCTCCAATTCACAATATTATTTTTTGGTGAATACAGGCATTATAACAACTCACAGTAAAAATAAAAAAAAATACCTTCAATGTTTTGTATAACTTGTTTAACTAGTCAAATTCTTGGCCACAAAATTTAAAGAAAAATAAAATAGCAAACGTGTTGATGTATACATGCTCAGAAAAAAGGAGGTTGACCAATTGAGCAGTGGGGACGAGAAATCATTGATGGATAAATTCTGTACTTGTAATGAAAAAAATTCCAGTGGAAGGAAGATTTCAACACAGTAGCTACTCTGTGTAGAACTTATGCAAAGTTCTGGATAAATACACATTTTGAAGTGGGTTTAATATGACACATTAATAGGAAGGAATTCAAACATGCAATATTTATTCTCAGGACTTACAAGGGATCAGATGGTAAGCTATTTTAGGGGGGAATGAAGTTTTTCTGAATTTGAATTGCTTAGGGAAATGTAGGGTTTTCTTTATAGGATCTCTTATCTCAGTTGCCCCTGGCTTAACCAGGATATAGGTAAGAATTAACTTACTCCTTACTCCAGTGTCTAATCTTTTAAGTCTTGAGTCATGGTTTAAGTCCTAGCACCATATTCAGCCCTGGGAGTACTTAATGTTGTACATAAATTAATGAGATCACAGATTCATATAGAAATGCAAACTCATAAAATCATAAATCTTATGGAGACCTAAGATTGTCTAATCTAAGCCCCTCATTTTATAGTTATAAAAACTAAGGTCTAAAGAGATCGTACTTCTCCCAAGGTCACATCGCATCAAGGGCAAGATTTGATTTCAGATCTTCTGTTTCTAGTCAATGTTCTTTCATCTATACTCTAAAAGGACTTCATCAATCATGGAAGCAATGTTGTTTTATATGTCTTTAATTAACTTTTGGGGAAAAAAAAAACCTTTTCCTTCATAAAAAGAAAAAAAATATTTAAATATGAAACAAATGGCAGATGGATTAGAAGGATGATGCCTAACTTTGAGACCAGCCAAATGCCACTGAAAAGCAAAACAATTGTAATTGATGTGACTAATACACTCCCTCTCTTCTTATGAAGAGGATGTATGGGAAATTGTCAGGTTAATGAGTATGAGATCTAAGCTACATTTGAGAAGAGATGTATTAAATTAGCATAAATATTTAGTGAGAATTGTTCTTAAAAGTAATTTCTCATTCTAATTTAGAGAGACAACTTATTCATAATATAAAAAGATTATTTTGACAAAGAAAACCGGTAGTCCAGTGAAGAGAATGAGAGAATAGTTGTGACAGATTAGTTTGTTGCTTTATTCATTTAACAATATTTATTAATCTTCTACTGTACTAAGTACCAAGTACATAATTAAATTATAAATGAATCGAACATAATAACTAGAAAAGAACTTATATAAAATTTTGTCAAATCTCTTTATTTTGGCAAGGAGAAAACTTTAGTTTGGGGATATTAATTGACTTATTCATGATCACAGAGTTAGCCAGTTAGGTGAAAGGCAGAATTGGAAACCAATTCAATTGATTCTTAATTTAGCCTGATCCTTTTCCCCTAAAATTTTGCAGACTTATTTTGGAGATAAGCTTTATTTCTCTGTGTACATACATATATACACACACACACACACACACATAGATGTATATATACATTATATACACACATACTATATGTTTATTATTTATGCACACTTATATATATGTATATATATATAATGTATACATATGATATCCTATATCAAATGTATAAATATCAAACATAAAATTTTAAGGAAAAGCAATAACCAATTCAAATTCTAGCTTACCTTTCTATTTCTTCACACACATAAATATGTATATATCTTTATGCTATCAAAGAGATAGATGGATAATCATATAGCTAGGTATTGATAGACTGAGACCATAAAGATTGGTATTCTTTACCAATCCCTATTCTTTACTTGACTTTTGGACATGCCTTTCTCCTCAATAGGGGAATGTGATATATGGAAAATTTGAGAGATAGTTTCCAGGCAATCATTTTATTAACTATGCTAGTGGATAAAGGCATCAGTGTCAGTCTCAAATGCTAAAGACCCCTTATGGAACCTACCTCAATGACTCCTTATAAAACTCACTCAATGTTAAAATGCCCTTAGAAGAGTGGGTATTCCTGAGGTTAGCAATTAACGCTGAATTGTTAAGAATTAAGGAAACTATAAAAAATGGTGAAATGTGAATTTATTTTAAAGAGGGGATGTTCACTCAGTATTGAACAAAGAGATTTATCTCTTATCTAGACTACTCTCCCCCAAAACAATTTAGACAAAAGTCTAAACATCCCTAAATCTGAGTAGAACACAATGGATCTAAGAAATATACACCAATTAAAATTCTTTGTAATGTTTTTCTAGTTGGGTAGGAAAACAATTTCACCTAAATAAGATGGTGTAGGCAGGACAAAATTTTGGACAAAGTCAGAGATCTCTTTAAGAAGAAAAAAAAATCACTGGATCTCCTCAATAATTGTTATTTAATAATCATTTCTCTCAGGAACTAAGCCTGTAATGCTCTAATTTTGCCCCATTTCAGATTCTTGAAGAACAATTCTATTTTGGGCTTCAATCTAAGTGGTAATCCCTATGGGGAGGAGGAAACAAAAAGAATGGTATACAAATATTAGCCTGATATGAAAGGAATTGTATTCCCAAACAGGAAAAGGAATGCTAAGCAATAAAGTTTCATAGAATAATCACATTTAAGCTAATATTTAAGCCTCCTGGAGACCTCTTCAACAGGCTTGCTCATTTGCTCTTTAACCTTTCACTTCTACTGAGTACAGGCCCATCAATGCAAGTGATTTTTCCTTCTGTGTCTGTTTTTTTTCCCTCTTAAGTGACCAGTCACTGTACCTACTGTGACCATTACTTCTGCAAGTGCTCTGGTAATTGAAATGTAATTGTTCAAATTCCAGGGAAAGGGGAAGATGAGAGAGAGAGAAATTTTTAGATTTCATAAGACCCTGTACCAAAAGAAAACAGACACAAACAGGAGGTCGACTTATTCCAAGATACAGGTTTACTTAGGAGATCATTAACTCACAGCTTGTGACAGACAAGGAGGGGGTGAAGAGTAGTGCCCTCTACTCTCTAAGGTCAAATAATTATTTTTATTCCTGAAGAACAGCAGAAAGAAGAGCTGTGAATGTCTATTTGCCTAAAAAACAATGGAGAACTTACATAAGGTAAGCACTCATATGGAAGTCAAAAGAAGCAATACAAGGACACTCTCAAGGTTTCTCTGAAGGACCTTGGAATTGATTGTGAGATATAGAAGACACTGGAATGGGATTTTCCAGCATGGCATATCCCCATCAAAAGAGGTACTGCACTCTATGAGCAATGCAGAACTGCAGTAGCTCAACAAAATGTGAGATGAACAAATTTAGAGACATCTCTATTCCGAATGTTCATATAGGTTATTTATGTTCAGCCTGTGGTAGAGTCTTCTGAACTCATACTGGTCTGATCAGCCATAGTTGGACACACATTACTTTGGATCCCTTATTTTGGTCCTGTATGAACATGAAGGACAACTACCATAATTTCCAGAATTTTGATTCAGTAACCAATTAAGAGTCATGACATAGAGGAAGCAGTCAAAGCAATACCTATACCTACTCTAACGTAGTAGGGAGTAGGGAAAAGTACTTTCATCATCATTTCTAAGGAAGATCTACACTAAAAAAAGATTTAATATTAACTGCAAAGCAATCTATAATTCAATACCAAAGTTATTAGCACATAAGATCAAGTTTAGATTTCAGAGAAGAAGATAAATGTTGGCTGACATTATTTGCAAAAGTCTCATGGGTGAGATGAGACTTTGATTTATCTTAGAATATGGATAAGATGCAGATGGGGGGAAAGCAAAACATGTGCCATGCACTGTGCTAATCACTTTACAATTATTATCTCATTTGATCCTCACTGTAACCTTGGAAGGTAAATTATTATTAATCCCATTTTATAGTTAAGGAAAGTAAGGCCCAAAGGGGGTACCCAGAATCACACAGTTTGTAAGATGTGAGTTTAGATTGTTAACTCAGAAGCCCAGTGCAATCTAGCCTGCTCTAGGAAGCCTGAGGGGGTAAAATAATAATCTTTTAAAAAATAATAATAACATGTTATTATTATTATAAATAATATGTAATAAACAGAAATAATAAATAAAGTCTAGAAACTTGGAATAAATTAGCATACTCAAGGAACAGTGAGGTTACCAGCCTTACTAGGACCAATGGTAATAATAATAATAATTCATTTGATGTAGTGCATAAAGTTTATAAAGAATTATAAGGATTATAAAGAATTGGGTACATAAGGGTTGTCTTATGACAGATGCATTAGTGTGAAGATGTAGTATGTTAGACACTGGACTTCAAGTCAAGATGATTTGATTTGGCAATTCATCTTAGACTAGTTGTGTGATATTGGACCTTTCTTTACAACAGAATCACTTCTTTAACTTTTCTGGACTCAGTTTTGTCATTTGTAAAAGGAGTTGTCAATTACTTCAGAGGTCCATTCTAGTTTAAATCTGTTATTCATGATCTGTGATCTTAAAATAATATCTGGGTTTAAATACCACATTTCTTGACCAGAATTTAACAAAGGGCAGATTGAGGCAATTCTCTAAGCAACCTGTTCTTTATTATCAGTGGCATAGAACCTAACTGGTGAATATTTTAATGAGGAAGTAGATTAATAGTTTGCAGCTCTTGATCTTTGAGGCTGGGGATGTTAGAAAAAGCATAGGCCCTTAGTTCAAACTGGCTTCTGTTTATGGGATAAACAGAACTAAGGGACCCCACCCAACTTAATTAATAAGCAGATTCCTTGGGGACTGAGAGGAGTTGCCCAATTTTATTATACCCTTCAAAAAAACAACCATCAGAGATTGGGGTCTGAGGAAATAGATGGATTCACATAGAAATATCAGTAATACAATCTAACATTAATTTTCTTCTGGTTTTCCACTACATCTCTGGATCTCAGTTTCCCTATATTTACAGTGAGAATAATAATTCTGGAAAGATTTAATTCATATGATTGTTGTGAGGACCAAGTAAAATTATATATGTCAAGAATTTTGTAATTGTAAGTTATTGTTATAACCTTGGATTTTATATTTGAATATAATGAGATGAAGAAAAGAGAGCCAATGAATGTCTGCCTGGGAATGGGAGATGACAGGAGGAAATTACTATTCTAAGGATAATTTGATGGTGTGTAAAATAGATTAGGTCAGAGAAAGGCTAGAAGGAGAGAAACTAGGAACAAGACTGTTAAGGATGGTGATGAAACAGGGAAGGTCTGGAGTGGACTGGTAGCAATGAGAGTTGATAGGAAGTGATGGATGTGAAATACATTTATGAGGAAGAATCACCCAAATCCAGAGATTGAATATTGAAGATAAATAAGATAATATAATTAAAAAAAAAACTGTGATGTAGAGCAAGCACTAGAAGCAGAGAATACTAGGGTTAAAAAAAAAACAACAGTTAAAGAGGAAGACTTTTATTTTATTTATTTTTGTTTGGGTCCTATTTCATTAATAGAAATTCCCTGTACTAATGAAGATCCGAAATTGTTCCTTGACTTATTTCTTTGAAATTTTTGTGAAACAGTAAGAGGAGAATCTACTTGTCCAAAGTTATGCAGTCATTATGATCATGGACAGGACTTGAAACCAGTATTTTCTGATGATGAGGCTGGATTTTTGCTTTAAATTTTTTTTTCTATATTCATTTTTAAAAATTACCATTATATCCTATGGTATCCTTCCATTTCCCCTTATCATTCCAGAAATTAATCTAATATAACAAAGTAATATTACTAAAGACAAAACAAACTAATTAAAGGGGTGGAGCCTGAATGTTTTTTCCTGTCTCTTCTTTCAAACCATGATTGTTCTTGGTAATTTTGCAATATTAGCTTATTTTTTATATTCCTTTTCATTTCATTGTTGTATTTCTTATGTATATTGTTTTCTTGATTCTGCTAACTTCACTCTGCATCAGATCATACAGATCCACATTTCTCTGTATTCATCATGTTTATCATTTTTACAGCATGTGGATATTCAATTACCACCATATTTCACAATTTGTTTGATCATTTCTCAATTGAAATAATTTAATCTTTTAAATATTGCTTTTAACACTAGAAAATTCTTTTAATGTTAGAAAATTTCCTACTTATTATGGCTAATATAGAATGAGTTCTCTCATGTGGTGTATCTGTGGATGGTGGCAAAAAGGAAATTTTGGAATTTCCATATCTTGCATTGCCATATCCAGTCTTTGAGTAGAAATGTGTTACCTCATTGATTGCTTGTTGTTCTTTGTTCTTGAAAAGGACCAATGATATCACTGTGTTAGAGATGAATCACAGTGAGTTCCTGTCAGATTGGCTAAGATGACAGGAAAAGACAGTGACTAATGTTGGAGGGGATGGGGGAAAACTGGGACACTGATACATTGTTGGTAGAGTTGTGAACGAATCCAACCATTCTGGAGAGTAATCTGGAATTATGCCCAAAATGTTATCAAACTGTGCATACCCTTTGATCCAGCAGTGCTACTCCTGGGCTTATATCCCAAAGAAATATTAAAGAAGGGAAAGGGTCCTATATGTACCAAAATGTTTGTGGCAGCCCTGTTTGTAGTGGCTAGAAACTGGAAATTGAATGGATGCCCATCAATTGGATAATGGTTGGGTAAATTGTGGTATATGAATGTTATAGAATATTATTGTTCTGTAAGAAATGACCAGCAGGATGAATACAGAAAGGTTTGGAGAGACTTACATTAGCTGATGCTAAGTGAAGTGAGCAGAATCAGATCATTGTACACTTTAACAACAATACTATATGAGGATCAATTCTGATGGAAGAGGCTATCTTTGGCTATGAGAGAATCCAATTCAATTCCAATTGATCAGTGATGAATAAAACCCAGCTACACCCAGAGAAGGAACACTGGACTACTAGCATTTTTGTTTTTCTTCCCACATAATTTTTACCTTCTGAATCCAAATTTTCTTGTGCAACAAGAGAACTGTACGGATCTGAATGTATATATATATATATATATTGTATCTAAGATATACTTCAATATGTTTAACATGTATAAGACTGCTTGTCATCTAGGGGAGGGGAGAGAGGGAGGGAAGAGAAAAGTTGGAATAGAAGTGAGTTCAAGGGACAATGTTGCAAAAATTACCCATGCATATGTTCTGTCAATAAACAGCTATTAAAAAAAAAAAAGAATTACAGTGTGTCTGACTGTGACTGATCAGACCAATATGAGCTCAGAATGCTCTGCCATAGGTCAAACACAAATAGTCCCTATGAACATTTGGGGTAGCTTCTTTAACTTTGCACATCTCACATTTCTCCTGAGCTAATTAAAATTTGCATTGCTCATAGAGCACAGGCCCTTCTTTGATGAGGGCATGTCATGCTGAGTAGTACTGTGCCAGTGTCTCTCATGTCATACAATTGATTCTAAAATTTTTAAGAAAGACCTTGAGAGTGTTCTTGTATTGCTTTTTTATGACTACCTTGTGAGTACTTGCCATAAAATAATCTTTTTGACAAGTGTGCATTTGGCATTTGAACAATGTGGCCAGCTCAATGGTGCTGTGCTCTCTGCAGTACAGTTGGAGTTCTTGGCAGTTGAGTTCAAAAAATGACCTCAGTGTCTGATATCTTATCTTGCCAGGTGATCTTCAGAAATTTCCTAAGACAATTCAAATGGAAGCAATTCAGTTTCCTAGCATGCCACTGGTATACTGTCCAGGTTTCACAGGCATACAGCAATGAGGTCAGCACAAGGGCTATGAAGACCTTTAGTTTCATAACGCCTCGAATACTTCTCCTCTCTCACAATTTCATTCAGAGTCTCCCAAAATCTGAGCTAGCTTTGGCAATGCATGTGTCAATATCATTATCATTTTTGAATTTTGAATGCTGTGGATAAGTTCTCTTACTTTGGCAGTATACTTTCCAGATTTATCCACATTGATAATGAGATTTGTAATTTGTAAACTTGTAAATGAGAATTATTTGATTATGAATTTGGTGTTGAGTATATTGAGTTTGAGGTGATGAAAGGGTATCACAGTGAATATGATTATTCTTGGGTTAGTAGAAAGCTTCAGGCAAAATAAAATATAGAATTTTTGAAAACATTGTTAATAATGTTTAATAATGTTAATAATAGAAGCCATAAGGTAGAATCAATTCAGCAAAATAGAATAATTGGGACAGTAATAAGTGAGTCAATGGAACCACAATTTGGAGCAAAAGGAGGGGGAAAGAAAAAGCAGGAGAAGGAGGGAAATGAAGAAATGAAAGAGAGAGAGAGAGAGAGAGAGAGAGAGAGAGAGAGAGAGAGAGAGAGAGAAGGAGAAAGGGAGGGAGGAAGGGAGAAAGAAAGGGAGAGAGAAAGACAGGGAGGGAGAGAGAGAAAGAGAGAGAGAAACAGGGAGAGAGGAAGGGAGAGAGAAGAGGATTTCCAGGAGCTAAAATGGCAGAGCAAACAATAAATAGCTGTAACCTTCCCATATTCACCTCAAAACAACCATAAAATAGTGTTCTAACACAAATCCTGGAAAAGCTGAACCAGCAAAAAGGTGGGATGAAACAACCTTTTAGGCCAGGAAATTTGGAAGATTGATAAAAAAAAATCCCTTGGATAACAGAGGAATACAGTTCAGGATAAAAAGCATCCCAGCAAGCCAGCAACAAGCCCTACATCAGGACACCAGTAAGAGATTCTGAGCCCCAAAGTGGTGGAACAGGCAAATATCAACAGCAGGACCATGTGCCTCAGCACAGACAGAAGAATAGGCAGACTCCAATTTCAAGAACTACCATGTGCTTCAGTGTAGTCTCAGTCATATAGGCATATCTGCTATGTGGTCATATCTCCATGTGCTTCAAGATATACCCAGGGAAGTCAGAAACACCCTAGCAGACTCAGCTCATGTCATATAATGTCTGACATTGTCTGACAAGGGTACTTCTAGAACCCTAGTTTAGCACCATGTAAGCTTCCAGATACCTACAGCCTCCCATAGCATCAGCTAACATTCACCACACCCCCTCAGTGCAGCACCACAAGGTTCCTCTGTGGGTGTTTGGGCAACATCCATGTAGCATACTAGGTAAACAGCCAAACTCTACAGCCTTTTACACAAGAAGTCTGAGATAGTGCCCCTTCCATCACAGAATCAAATTTCAAATTTAAAAGTAATGGAAAAGACTAAAAAATATGAACAAAAACCCAACAAAATAATCTGACCACAGAAAGTTATTATAGTGACAGGAAAGATCAAAACACAAACTCAGAAGAGATGTCAAAACCTAATGGGCAAAATCCCCTAACAAAACCAAAATGGAAGTGACCTCGAGTCCAGAAAGAATTCATGCAAGAGCTGGAAAAAAAAGGAGCTAAAAAATCATATGGGGACCAAAGAAGGAAAATTGGGGAAAAAAATGAAAGTAATTAAAAAAATATTAAAAAATAAATTCAACAACTTGAAAAAAAGTAAACAACTGCTTAAAAAAGTAGACTAAGACCAAATGGGAAAGGAGATACAAAAATCTACTAAATAAAACAACTCTTGGCCAAATGGAAAAGAAAGTAGAAAAGCTAATAGATTCAGGAAAGACAATATCAGAACCATTGGATTACCTGAAAGTCATAATAAAAAAGAGGATCTGGACAGCATCTTTCAAGAAATTATCAAGGAAAATTATCCAGATATCCTGAAACCAGAAGGCAAAATAGCTATGGAAAGAATCCACCAGTCACCTCAGGAAAGACATCCAAAAATAAAAACTTCAAGAACATTATGGCCAAATTTCAGAACTATCAGGTCAAGGAAAAAAGTTCTACAATCGAGAAGAAAGAATTCAAATACTGGGGAGTCACATCAGGATTACATAGGATTTAGTAGCTACAAAATGAAAGAATATTCCAGAGGGTAAAGGAGCTAGATACCCAGTAAAACTAGGCATAATACTTCAAAGGAAAAAATGTTAATCCAAGGAAATAGAAGAATTTCAAACTCTTATGTGGAGAAGACCAGAATTAAGCCAAAGCATTTTATTTCTAGTATCAACATTTATTTCTAGAAACCTAAAACAGGGAAATTCCTTTTGATTAGAGAAATGCAAATTCAAACAACTTTAAAGTACCACTTCATATCTATCAGATTGCTAATATGACAAAAAAGGAAAATGATAAAATGTTGGACAGGAGGTGGAAAAACTGGAACATGAATGCATTGTTGGTAGAATTATGAACCATTCTGAAGAGCAATTTGGAACTATGTCCAAAAGTCAATCAAATTGTGATATATTGGATATATCAATATAACTACTAGTTTTGTACCCCAAAGAATCACGAAAAAAGAAAAAAAAAGAACCTGCATATACAAAAATATTTATTACAGATTTTTCCATAGTGGCAAAATACTTGCAATTGAAGGGATGTTCAATTTTCTCTGGTATATGACTGTAGCAATAAGAACTGATGAACAGGCAAGATTACAGAAATACATAGAAAGACTTGCATGAGTTGATACAAAATGAAATGAGCAGAACCAGGAAAACATTGTACACAGTATCAGCAACATGGTATGATGATCAACTATGAATGACTGAATTCTTCTCAGCAATGCAATGATTCAAGACCAGTACAAAAAACTTGGAGAAAAAAAACATGATCCACATTTAGGTAAAAAACCGAATTGAGATCTAAGCATACTTTTTCACTAACTTTATATTTTTCATTTTTTTCCTTTTGTTCTGTTTTTTTTTTCTCACAACTTTGACTAATATTGAAATGGGTTTTACATGATAGCGCATGCATAACCTATATAAAATTGCCTACCATTTTAGGAAGAGAGAAGGGAGAGAGGGAAGTGGAAAAATCTGAAACTTAAAATCTTATAAAGATGAATGCTAAAAATTACCTCAACACATAATTGGAAAAGAAATAGAATAGTATTTTTTTAAAAAGTGGGGAAAAAGAAATGAGAAAAGCAGAAAAATACAGTTTTACAAGATGGAAATGTTCAACAGTATCGTATGCTGCAGAGTGAAAGGAGAATAGGAGCAGAGAAAAAGACTTCTTGAATTGGCAAGAATATAAGTGAAAAATATCAAGGGCACATTTTTAGTAACATCATAAGGATGAAATGAATGGTGAGGACATGAAGGCAGTCATCATTATTTTGACAATTTTGGCACTATAAGGATATAAAGTAACTGAAGAAGTTGTCAGATGCAGTCTTAATGTTATGTTTCTCATTTATATAGGGAGGATAGGGAACAATTTGTTAAGTTTGAAGCAGAAGAATTTAGTAAAAAAAAAAGTCAATGAATTATGACTTAGGTTCCAGTCTAGATCATGTTGCTAGCAATGTGACCATGGGCAAGTTACTTTACCTGTGTTTTCTGTCCCAGTCTTTTCATCTATATAACATCTTAAGTTCCTTAAACATGTTTAAGATAAATTACAGGTATAGTATGGTTTAGCAAGTTTGATTTTCATCTAATATAGCAATGCAAGTTTGCTCATATGTAGATAATGGCAAACATGTTTGGAAAGGATTTAACTGATGCTGTCAAGAAAGGGATTTACTTTCTTATTGGAAAATCAATCAATCAACAAGTTATTATTATGTGCTTACTATGTGCCAGGATAATCTACTCTATATTCTATAGTCATCTGGGTTCCAAATCTTTTTTTTTTTTCATTTTCCTGATTTTTCATCTTCTAAAGTCAATGGAACCTGTCAGCCATATCAATTTCTATTTATTCATATAAATTGAATATTACTATTAGACAAATGTAGTACTCTAGGGACTTTGAATCCCAGATAGGAAACTGAAAAACATGGGGTATATGTGGCATTTCCATGTTGTCTTTCAGTTAAAATTCGTGATTTTGGAAGGGAAAAGAGGATATAGGAAGTAAACAACTCATTGAGAAGATAATGTTGAAGAACAGAATTTAATTACTATACTGAATGAAGGATTCTTGGCAAGGCATGGTATACATTTCATTTGGAGTGGGAAGAATGTATTTGGCAGAAGCTTCACTGACCTTATCAAGAAGTGGGGCTTGAGAAGGAGAAAAAAGTGTCCAGATGAAATTGTGAAATGGAATATTATGAAGGATTACTGACATGACATAGAAAAAGAAATAACAGTGGAAAAATGACCTTCAAAGTAGCTAGATGTCAAAGTGGAAAGCGCTGATGTTGGATACAGGAAGACTGCCTTCCAATTTAGTTACTAGTTGTGTAACCCCAGGCAAGTCACATAACCTCTCTCTGTGCTTCAGTATTTTCATCTTTAAGATGGGGGTAATAATAGCAAATACTTCCCAGGATTGTGAGGATAAAATAAGATAGTATTTTTAAAGTGCTTTTAAGACCATAAAGTGTTATGTTAATGCTATTTACCACTGCTGTTTCTGCTATTACTACATTACTACCACTGCTGCAGGGGTGTGTGTGTGTGTGTGTGTGTGTGTGTGTGTGTGTGTGTGTGTGTTCTTTCTTTGGCTCCTTAGAGTATATATGCAGCTGTGGGAACACTGACTCAAATAAAATGAAGAGTTTAGTGATTTTTCACACTAATTTGAAATTGTTTACTAGACTGGTTGTATCATTTCATGGCTCTAACAACATTTTTTTATTGTGCCTATTCTTATATTCTCTTGCCATCTAGATGGAAAACAAAGAGGAGTTGCACAGAACATTGAGACACTCAGGTTTTATTGTTTAGTTTGCAGGGAAGATCACTCTATTTGACAAATCAATGTAAAACTCAGTGCTGTAAAACTTTGCTGTATCTCTCCTTAAGTTGAGATTGTTATAGGGAGACAGAACTCAAAAATGTCTGAAATAGTTTCAATAATAAAATAATATGTGTTTTTTAGCCTTAGAAAAGCAAAATAAGACAAAATAAGCCTCTAATTTGAGGAACTTCTTTTACTCAAATTTTTTTTTAGAACTCAAAGTGCATTTCCTCTCATATCAACTTTCCTTTTCCTATAATATAATTATATTTGTTAACTTGATTACATGAGGTGAAATCTCAGAATTGTTTTGATTTGTATTCCTTTTTATGATTAATTCATTATTTATTGTTATTTTATTATTGGTGATTTGGAGCATATTTTTTCAGTATTCAGTATTTTCTTAATGTTTGTACTTGTTCCTTTATAAACATTTTGTTCACATTTTTTGACCACTTCTCTGTTTAGATTCAGTCTTATATGTGTCATACACCTTTATATTGTGTATTTCAGACTTCAATAAGAGATATTTGATTCAGATTGCCCTCCCCTTAGACAATTTCTTTTCTCATTCTAGTTGGATTTTTTTGGTTCTCATAAAAATCTGTTTAATTTTATGAAATGAGAATTGTCTTTTTTGTTTTCTCTGATTATTCTCTCTTCTGATTGTGAAATTTCCCCAAAAAGTGTGTTTGAAAGATACTTCCTTCTGTTTTTTATTTTGAGGGGAATGTAACTTCTTATATTTAGGTGCATAACCATTTGAAGCTTTTTATATGATGTTGTTCTAAATTTATTTTATGTTAAACTACTTCTTAGTTTTCTCAGAAGTTCCAATCAAATAGGTCTTTCTGTCCTATTGTGTTCTTGGTTTTGTGTTTGTGTAACATTAAAAACTTATTTTCACCTATTTTTTCCTCTCTTAAACTCTATAGATTTAAGCCAATAAGTCTGAGAGAGAGAGAAACAGATAGGCAGGCAGGCAGGCAGGTACAGAGATAGAGTATGATTATATGTTTGAGTGTGTGTGTGTGTGTGTGTGTGTGTGCATTCCAGAAGTCTTTCATATAAATTCTTAGTTAATCTTGTTATCAATTTTGTCTTAGCCATAGAAGAGGAAACAGCTTTTGTGGATCAAATTCTAACCAAGATGGAAGAACTAACTGATGAAGTGCAAACACCAGGAAGCATGGGTGAAAGTGACTATATATCATTTAAACAATAAAACTATATTTAATATTTGAAATGTTATCATGAGGAGTAGGGTTGAGATTTATTTTGTATTGAGGCAGAGGGAAGAATTAAGATAAAAGAGGATAATTGAGGGCAGCTAGGTAGGAGAACCTGAGTTCAAATCTGGCCAAAAACACTTAAACACTTCCTAGCTGTGAGACCCTGGGCAAGTCACTTAACCCCAACTGCCTCAGGGGGAAAAAAGAGAATAATTGCTCTAGGAGAGCAATTGGAACTATTAAAAAGTGGGATAATCTTTGAATTAGTAAGTTTCCAATAAGTATTTGTAGTAATACCAACAATAGTTCATATTATCTCTACTATTTTCAGCCATTAGGCTAAGCACTTTATAAATATTATCTCATCTGATACACAAAACAAGAGGGAGGAGGTAACTGCAGTTGAGGAAACTATGGCAAATCAACATGGTTATATAGACATAGTAATTAGCTAAGCCTGGATTTGAATTTAGGTCTTCCTGACACCAGCCTCCATCTGTCCCTCTACTCAAGTAAACATGAAACAGAAAATGGTAGTTACACACACAAGTTATAATATGTCAAAGACTACACAAAACTGAATTAACTTTTAGATATGAGTGAAATAAGCTGTCAACTCAACTCAAGAGAGATTTAATCTCATCCAAAGATAAATTCTTTCTCTGAAGTCTTTAGGAAAGAATGCTGAAAATCATTGACACATCAAGGAATCGGCTTTATTACATGTTTGCAGTATCCAAAGACATTTCCCATCTATATACTTGGAGTATTCTCTAATCACGTGTCTTTCTACAAAAGAGTTTTTGAAGATACCTGTATGTCTCACAAGAAGGTCTGGCCCTAACTGTATCTCTTATATATACGTATGCTTCAGCATTCTCTCCAACAATCCAGAGTCATATCTAAATTCACATAGGCAGCTATATACAAAATATGCCAGGCTCAAATGGAACTCCAAGCATTTATGTAAATCACTCGAAAGAGATTTATAGATGAAAGTATAATGATTAAAAAAAAAAAACCCTTGAAAGTATAAGGCTACAAGTATTGATGCACATAGATGAAATTAAACCACAATTGAGAACTCCCTTAGAGTTCTATAGTACTGCCTGATTTATAGAAGGTCCTGTGGCTGAGGAAGGAGAAAGGAGGAAAGAGAAGGAAAAAGTAAAGGGGGTGAGAGAGAGGGAAAAAAAGGAGAGAGAGGGCATGGGAAGGAGGGAGGAAGGAAGAATAGGAAGGGAGAAGGAGAAGAAGAGGAAGAGGGAGTGAGAGAGGGAAAAGATGGGAGAGAGGGGGTAGAGAGAGAGAACAATGAGGAAGAGAAGAAGAGAAGAGAAAAGAAAAAGGAGAAGGGAAAGGGAGAGGAAATAAAGGTGGGAGAAGGGTAAGAGAAAAGGAAGAAGAAGAGTTAATGGAAAGAGGAAATAGAAGAAGAAGATTGAATTTAGAACTTGTCCTTGAAAAGCTTTGGATATGGAGCTAGGATTTGAGGAGAACAATGCATTCTACATGGGAGAAATGGTATGGGCAGAGGAAGTAGAAATAAATATGGAATGCCTGGGTTCAATGAATACTTTTATTTTAATACTTTTATTTTACTGGAGTAGAGGGTTCGGCAGAAAAACCAGTTTAGACTCCTCTTGGAAAGGGCTCAAACTCAAAGTTAAGGAATTTAAATTTTCTTCTGTAAGTTTCAGAGGAACATTATGATTTGTATCTCCTTAGAGAAACACTAAGGGATAAAGTGGAACACTTAGAAATGATGAAAGGATCTACTCAAAGAAAGCCTTTAAGACTTTACAGAATTAGAAAAGGATTTGTGCTACTGCAAATAAAGAAGAAAGACATCATTCCTAAAGAAAGCCAAAAGATTAAAGAAAATGAATGGAACAGTAAAAATTATCAGTTTCAAAAGAGGATAGTTGAAGACTAAATTGTTTTGCCAGAGCACAGAGATGATGGGGGTAGGGAGTGGGGGAATTAATGCTAGCTATAAAATGGACTAGTGATAGTGAAGAAAATCACCTTCAGTGCTTCCGTACATATTGCTCCTGATCCAAATGTTCCAGCTGGTCATATCCTTTGTGCTGTCAATATTAATCATCAATTCCTGGTTTGGTCCAATTTCTATGGTAAAACTCACTTTACTTAGGCTCTGGATCACTGGAAGTACTGGCTAGAAGGCGTGCTGGAAGAATACTTGTTGCTTGTAAACTGGTGTACTGTCCAGGAGCCTTTAACAAAGGAAATGTTGATTTTCTGAAAGTTTTCTGACCCATTTTTATGCTAGTAGATTCTAAAAGGCTCCATACAATTTCTTGATGCTAAGATGACAGTCAGTTCTGTGAACTGATAGGACTAATGCATGCCATCTTATTTTAGTACTTCAAGGATTCATGGTTTCTTTTTGTGAGAATACTTCCAAATAGCTACAAGGTAAAAATAGTATCAATTCCTACTCATAATAGGAGATGTCTCATAGCACTTTGGCATTATAATCCCTAGGGGTAGAGTTTTCATTAAAATTGAGCCTTATATAGACTCATAGTAAAACTTCTCTGTGCCTTTATATCTGATCTTTATGAATGTGGTTGAGGGAAAAAAAAAAAGTATTTCACTTTCCATTCAATCTTCTGTAGATGAGCTTCTCTGAATTTAGCTAGTCTGATCCTCAGACCACAGTCTACAGTTAGTTGCCAGGCTCATCCTCAAAGGTTTTTCCAGCTTTTGGGGAACTGCCAAAAATGTGTTTTCTATTACTATAGCTTTTGAATATCCACATTCACCCCTATGTCACAAGAAGGCATCAGATTAGAATTTAGGCATTTTAAAAATCATATATCCAGCAATAGCAACACAAGTACCCTGCTGGTTGTTTGGCTGCATTTGTTTATTATCTGTGTCGACACAAATTCAGGTGTGCATTCTGTACTTGTTCTTTAGGCCTTGTCCACATCACACAGCCAGGTGAAGATAAGCAGATTAGTTAGGTCTATGGATCAGTTGTCTAAGGTATTCATAAATATATGTCCACAAATAAAATTTTTCATTCAAATGTTTATGTGTCTGGTTAACCTGATTGGTCATCAAATTCACTTGAATTGATTACTTAAAATCCGATGAAAAAAACCAAACAACCCTAACATAGTATTGAGAACTAAATTTAATTGAGCTTTTAATATTATTGCTGACAGAGAAGAACCTTAGATAACATCCAATCCAAAGTTATTATTTTACTGGTGAGGAATCGAGATAGCAGTGAGATGACAGCAAATATGCAAGCCATAAAATGAAAGATATCAAAAGAAAGATATTTTCTGGAAAGGACATGAAAAGTCATATTAAGACTAATCCCCTCTTTTCCTGATGAGGAAACTGAAGTTCAGGGAGGTTAAGTGTTTTTTTCAAGGTTACATAGACAGAAAACATCAAAAGGGGTTCAATCCTGTTTTCCACTGGCTCAAGAGAGACTGTTATTTCCATGGTACTTTGAGGCAGAACAAGTTTTCAAATTCTGGTCTTCTCACTTCAAATTTCATATTCTTTACATTAGAAAGCTGTCTCCTATATAATCTTGCTATTGGTAGTCATATAGGTCAGGTTGAATTTTTTTATGTATTTCATGGCACTTAACCATGAGGTAAATGATTTTTAGCTGTAGTCTCATTTTTCACTTTGTACAATGTGGATTATTAATGATTAAGACTGATGTTTAACTTCCACAGTTAGCCACTATTACAGTAGATAGAATGCCTGGAGTTAGGAAGACTCATGTTCCTGAGTTCAAATCAGATACTCATCATTTGTGTGATGCTGTGGAAATCATTTAATTCTGTTTGCCTCAGTTCCTCATCTGAAAAATGAGTTGGAAAGGAAATGGCAAAATGTTCTAGTATCCTTGGCAAGAAAACCTAAATGTCATGATGAAGATGCCAATACAATTGAAAACAACTGCAGAAGGAGTCCTAAATTTTTGGAGTCAGAGAAATAAAGGGTTTAAATCCTGGTTCTTTGACATTTATTTTGTGACTTTGGGCAAGTCACTTAACTTGTCTGAGTGTCAGTTTTCTTATCTGGAAAATGAGAATGTTGATGTAAATGACCTCTAAGATTTCTACTAGTTATAAGTATGGGGATTTTATGCAAGGGATTTCTTTTTTCAAAACTCCAAAAAGGAGAATAACATACTAACAATGTTGATAGTAATCCTGAGAGCTGTTTTTAGAGTTATATCATCTGTGAGCATTTTCTGACTTTCTTCACATATTACTCAGACAGCTGAATGTATCCTCCAAGGAATGTACATTCCTAACTTCTTCTAATCTCAGTGGGAGTTATGCTTGCATCAAAGAAAGGAAAAAAAAAGCTGAAATATAAGACCAAAAAATACTGAATGAAAATAAATGAAATGGTAAAAATTTAACTGTGGAAGTGGCTAACTGTGCTTTTAAAATATCTTAGTGATGGGCAAAATAGTTTAAAAGTTTAGCTGAATTTTAGAAAAGGAATTGCTTCAAGACCTTTTTTAAAAAGGACTTCTGTTTAATGTATTTAACCTAATAATTTGTTAACAATGTTGCATTCTTTGATTATAAACAATTGAAATAGCTTCTTTTTTTGGTGTCTTTCCCCAGAACTTAGTACTGTGACTAGAACAAAATGATGGTGGTTTTGTTGTTCAGTCATGTTTGAGTCTTCATTACCTCATTTGGAGTTTTATTTGCAAAGATCCTGGAGGGGGTTGACATTTCCATTTCCTTTACAGATAAGGAAACTGAGGCAAATTGAGTTAAATGTCTGAGGCTATATTTGAACTCAGAAAAATTATTTTTTCTGACTTCAGGTCCAGGACTTTATTCACCAAAATACTTAGCTGCCCTTAGAATGGTAGAGGTACTTAATAAATGGACATTGTACAAATGTTAAATGAATAAGTAGATATTACCTAGTGGTGAATGAATTTAATCCAAAGAAGAAGTTCTATTGACTTCCAGAGAAGACTGGACAACCAACTAGAAAGTTTCCTTATCTACAAAATAATGCCAGTGGAATGGATGTTCTGTAAGGTTCTTCTCTGTTACCAATATATTTAAAAGCTCAGCTTTAGTTTAGTTCTTAATAAAGGCTATAAATCCTTTTGATCTGATTTTTCTTGTGCAGCATGACAAATATGGAAACGTGTAAAAGAATTGCACATGTTGAACCTATATTGGATTGCTTCCTATCCCTTGGAAAGGAGGAGAAAAATTTGGAACGCAAAGTTTTGCAAAGGTGAATGTTGAAAACTTTGCATGTATTTGGAAAAAAATAAAATACTATTAGAAAAAAAAAAGGACCAAATAAAATGAACAAATAAATGTTCCAAATAAGAACAGGAAAAAAAAATAAAGACTAGAAACCAAAATGGTAGTTTCTGTTCTTGTCATGTAGAGATACAATGGATTGTAATGCAAACAAAGCCCTCTACAATTTTAGAAAAGACAATACTTTTGGCCAAGATAGGGCAAGGTCACACCTGCCTATCAAAATAACTACTCTTGACTCTTGATTGAAATTGAAATTGAAATTGAAAACTGAATTGAAATTCAATTGAAAAAGATAATAGAATTTGGTGGCAAATTTCATCATGTATTTTAATGCTTTCATTTCCCCCATCCATTGCATTGCAATGGCATATGTTAAAATAAGATTGAGGGAACTCTTTCACTAGTTGGTAAAACTTGTATTTAAGAGAAAAAACAACATGAATTATGCATATAGACAAGTGAGTGGTTTATGGGACATGCTTAGACTTAGAATTGAAAGAATAAATTCTTGTAACATCTCATGCCATTATTATTAGAATATGAAAATGAAAAATGACTTTCCCTGGAGCTAACAGGTGGCCAGTAAGTATGGGAGTGCTACCCAAATGAGACCCATTGTAAGATCTGTTTTCATAATCAATCTAAAAAATGTCCATTTTATTTTTCTTTTTAGTTCTTTGTAGGTTTCTTGATATTTTATTAGTATTAGGTATACCATATCTTAAAAACATATTTCATTATTTTTAAATAATTTTAAAATAATCAATTATGATCCCTGAATGCATATTTAAAACAATATTATGCATGTTTGGGATACAGTAGCTAAGAAGAGACATGAGGAAACATTTTCTTATGCAGAGAATTCATCAATGAGGAAACTTTCAAGTACATTTTTTTCCTCTAAATACCTTGCAGATATTTTTGTACATTTAACTTGCTGTTTGAATGTTAGGATTCCCTGACATTGAAACTTTTAATGTTATTGTTTTACTTTGTCATATGGTTTGTTCCTTTCCTTGAACTGTTTAAGAATGGAGATAAATATGTATTCTACTCATTTCTTAAAAAAAAATTCCTTCACTTATTTTTATGTCATGAACTCCTTTGACAATCCTATGAAGCCTATGGATCTCTTCTCAGAACAATTTTTTTAAAAAAGATTCACAACTGAAGGAAATTTTAGTTTAAATTTTAGTTAGGTTAAATTAAAACTAAATTTGAACTATAATTTAAAACTAAATTTTTACTTAAAGCTAAATTAGATTAAATTTTAGTTAGATAGTAAAAATAAAGATATAACTTTTTTCCTTCCCCAAGTTCATGTATTTCTTGATATCTCCAGGTTAAGAATAACTAATATAGAGGATTTTTAAAAATTGGAATCAATCATTATAACTATGTGCTTATTTGGACTTGGAAAATTAATTATCCATACAAAAATTTCTCCCCCATTCTCTATCCCCATCTTTTTGATCTGTTGACTTTCTTCAATAAAGTCTTTCTTTATAGGTGCTATCAATTTTCATTTCTCCTTCATTCCCTGTCTTGAAAAAACAAAAGAAAAAACCAAAACAGTTAGGTTGAATGAGTTTTCCATGACCTTATATACAAAAGTGAAACAAGGAGACCTTTGGCCAATATAATAATGTACTGGAAAAGAATCCAACAGAAGTAGAACAGAATATTGATATACACAGAACAGAGTCCTAATTTTCTATCTTATTGTGTTGGAATAACTCCAATCATTTAGAAGAGTTAAGATAAATGAGCCTGTCTGAAGGACTAGAGTCTCTTGGGCAGTATCATGTGTGACCTTGCCTTCAGCTGCTACTGAGTTTCAATTTATTATTTATCCACCTTGTCTTTTCAAAAATGGGAATTCCTCAATCAGTCCTTTTGTTTTGTTTGGCTCCTTTTGCTGCCTTTTCACTTACCTTAGGAAGTGGGTCTCATGAAGATTTGAAGCAAGTCTCCAATAGTGAAAATGAAGCTTTCAGACATTGCCTTCAGCCATCTCATGATTGACAGTGTACTGTATTAGTGGATTTTTGTGGAAGAATTCCATCCCTTGAGAAACCAATAGCAAAGGTAATGTCTGATTCTTTTTACTTCCTCACTCACTCTTCATAGTACACTAGAGTTAGTTTTAAATTAACATTTTAAAAGCTCTTGCCAAAACTTTCAGAAAGATCAAATGGTATCATAGCAGGTTTCAGGAATAAAATTATTCCCTCTTCAAAACAATTATAATATGCTTAGGGGAAAATTTTTGCACAGGGTGCATATAGAACAGATTAAGACAACATGCTGTGCATCCAGGAATCTTGTCAAACTCAAATATCCACCTTTCACCTTGTTTCATGGCCAACATTTCACAGAGCTTTCTTTACATATTATAAACCCAGAGAAAAATACCTAAATGGAAGTCTTGAGATAAAATGATATCCTTCCTCCCAAGAGTTAAGAATAAGAAATACTCTAGTAACCAAAAACTATTTTAACTTAAGAGTAATAATCTTTCTGCTTTTACAAGCAAAAATTATTATAAAATATGATCATGCCTTTAAGAAAGTAAAAGTAGCTGTGCTAGAGTTTATAACTTTATCTAGAAAACTATTCTAGAGAATTGTTTGTGAGGGGAAATAATAGCATATTATTTAAATCTGAATAACTTAAAATTATATTTCAAATATACATACCTTGATAAATAAATATTTGCTTATTTTAATTGATTTTTTTCAGCAAACATACACAACTTTCTTTTTAATGATACCCATTTCCTAAATAGCAAATTATGTTATCTTCTAGAAAAATATCTTCTTGTAATTAATTTTTAGAATCATTTATGTAGCTAATTGCATAATAAAAAATATATCTTTGCTATGGAATTTTGTATAGCCCACAATTTGGTGAAGAACAATATTATCCTCACATTTAGCAAAGTTATTGAATCTTGGTGGGGTTTTCGGTGAGTATAATTATGAAAAGGAAAGTGCAATTCTATAATTATCATAAAATCAGCCCACTGGAGGATAATAGAGATGGCAGAACTCTCTTGACTTTTTCTTTTTTCTCATATAACTGATCCAAGCAGCTTATTTAACACAGTGGGCAACCAGCTATTCCTTAACTCCAGGAAGAAAAAGAAATATTGTACTTCAATAAGAACAGCTGAAAGATACGTGTCTAACCATAGTGAGACCACATGGTATCATTTTGAGAACAGCTAAAACATGTACTAGACAGTAGAATGTTAGCAATGTCTGGTATGACCTTGTTCAGAAATAGAGATAACTGCTCACAATTATAAAAATCTTTCAAAAGATTTATGGAGTTAGTTATATAATCTTTCTGTCCTCATGTTTAATAGGCAAGTCCATACTAGAAAAATAAAATGGTCAAAAATTGATGCAGTTATGCAAATAACTATAATTTTAAAAATCAAATTAAAAAAATAAATTTTTATATGAATTATCTGAGCAAATATGAATTGGTATTTCATTTAGCTTAAAACTAGCTTACATCATTCTATTTTTTTAACCCATGACACACTTTCAAGTTTAATATGCCTTAACAGTTTTTCCAACACTTTCAAGCTCTGATTTGTAGCATTTACTGATTTCTAAGGTGCAAATGTTTACTCTGAAAATGTAACAGTAAATTTTCATTTTATATCATTCTTTTTGACAATATTAGGACAGTGCAGATCAATAATCAAGTTTCAATTGAAAACAACCAACCAATAAACACTGATAAAGCATTTGTGATACAAAAATAAAAATTTAAAGTCTATGTCCTAAAGGAGTTTATATTCTATTGGAGGAGGCAAAAGATGAATGTATCAATATATAAAAATAAGAAAAAAAATCAAGTAGCTGGGGAGCTGGAAGGCTCAGATAAGACTTCATGTAGGAAATGGCATTTAAGAACTTTTAAGGAAACTAGAGAGTTTAAAAGTCAGAGGTACAAAAGGAGTGAACTCAGGATTGTGATATGCTTGTACACCTGTACAAGTAGAGAAATTGGATATGGCATTTGAAATGTTAAAAATGGCAAGGAAGTTCATTTGGGTAAACTTAAAAGTATATACAGCAGCAAACTCAGAAACTAGATAAACAAAATTATATTTTAAATTTTTATACAATTAAGATCAGATTTAAATAACTGGAGAAATATTAATTGATCATAATTAACCAGATCTTAAACTTTACCATAAGACTGTAATTATCAAGGCTATTTAGTACTACTTTAGAAATAGAAAGTCAGATCATTAGAACAGACTTATAATTTACAGCAGCAAATAAATATAATAACCTTGCATCTGACAAGTGTAAAAGACTTACGCTTTTGGGATAGGAATTCATTATTTGGTAAAATTATAGGGAAAACTAAATAGCAGTGTGGTAGAAACTGGACATAGACCAATATCTTAACATCATTTACCATGATAAGGTCAAAATGGATATATGACCTATTTATAGAAATAAATATTAAAAGAAAATTAAACATCATTGGTGGAATTGTGAATATATCCAGCCATTCTGGAGAACAATTTGGAACTATGCTCAAAAAGTTATCAAACTGTGCATACCCTTTGATTCAGCAGTGTTTCTACTGGACTTATAATCCAAAGAAATCTTAAAGAAGGGAAAGGGACCTGTGTGTGCACAAATGTTTGTGGCAGGTCTCTTTGTAGTGGCCAGAAACTGGAAACTGAGTGGATGCCTATCAATTGGAGAAGGGCTGAATAAATTGTGGTATATGAATATTATGGAATATTATTGTTCAGTAAAAAATATTGTGGAATATTATTGTTCGGTAAGAAATGACCAGCAGGATGATTTCAGAAAGGTGTGGAGAGATTTACATGAACTGATGCTGAGTGAAATGAGCAGGACCAGAAGATCATTATATACTTCAACAACAATACTATATGATGATCAATTCTGATGGACGTGGCCATCTTCAGTAATGAGATGAACCAAATCAGTTCCAATAGAGCAGTAATGAACTGAACCAGCTACACCCAGTGAAAGAACTCTGGGAGATGACTATGAACGATTATATAGAATTCCTAATCCCTCTATTTTTGTCTGCCTGCATTTTTGATTTCCTTCACATGCTAATAGAACACTATTTCAAACTCTGATTCTTTTTGTACAGCAAAATAACTGTTAGGACATATATGCTTTAACATACTTAACATGTATTGGTCAACCTGCCATCAGGGGAAGAAGAGGAAAAATTGGAACAAAAGGTTTGGCAATTGTCAATGTTGTAAAATTACCCATGCATATAATTTGTAAATAAAAAGCTATAATAAATATATATATATATTTTAAAAAAAAAGAAAATTAAAAGAACATGAGACAAACTTATGGATAAATGAACAATTTATTAACAAACAAGTGATAGAGAGCAAAATTAGGTATAAAAGGGATCATTTTAGTTATATTAAATTTAAAAAAAAATTTGTACAAATAAATGTAGCCATGATCAGAAGGAAAGCAGAAAGTTGGGGGGGGGGGTGAATTTATGTTTTTCAGATGAAGGTCTCATATCTCAAATTGCTAAGAACTTTATCAACATCTATGAAAATACAAGTCATTCCCCAATTAATAATGGTCAAAGGACATAAACAGGAAGTTATCCAATAAAGAAAACAAAAAATTATAGTCATGTAAAAAATGCTCTAAATTATTATTGATTCGAGAAATGCAAATTAAAACGATCTTTAGGCATCATTTTACATCTACCAGACTGGCTAAAATTATTGAAAAGGAAAGCCACAAATGTTGGCAGGGATGTGGAAAAATTGGGACACTAATTCAGGTAAAATTTTGAACTAATCCAACTATTTTGGAGAGCAATCAGAAATTATTCATAGAGTCACTAAACTAATATCCTTTCATGCAGCAATGCCACTAATAGGTTTATTTCCAAAGATGATTAGGGAAAAAGCAAAAGAATCTGTATGTTCTAAAAATATTGATAGTCCATCTCTGTGATGGCAAAGAAACTGCAAATGGATGCCTATCAATTGGGTAAAGATTGAACAAGTTGTAGTTTATGATTGTGATGAATTACTACTATGCAACAAGAAATGATGAGCTCAATGATCTTAGGAAAAAATATGGATAGACTTGCATGACATTATAAAGTGCAAAATGAGCAGAATGAAGAGAACATTGTATATAGTAATAGCAATAATTTTTCTTTTCAAAATTTTTTAAATTTTAAACTTAAATACAAAATTGGTGGAGGGGCGGTTGGCATGTGCACAGCAGAACATGAAAGGATTCAAAATATAAAGCAATAAATGTTTATATTAAGAAAACTATATAAGTAAGTATTATACATTGTATACAGGATTGTCTGTCTTTGCTTCCTTGTAAATTTTATTTATTTTCTGTTGTATACTTTTACTTTATTCTTTACCCCCACTTCCTTGTCCCCTTTCCCCTAAGGAGGCTACAATTAAGAACTGATACACACACACACACACACACACACACACACACACACACACACAACTTACATATAGACATTTATGTACATATTTATACACACATAAACATATAGACACAATACATACATACATATACTAATGATAATAAATATATATACACGTATACATTCTTGTTTGTCCTTTTTCTCTAAAAATAGATAACATCTTCCTTCATGAGTCCAAGCCTTTTCATATTTTTCTAATTCCACCAAGTCATTATTTCCTTTAAAAAACATATTTATTTATTTTAAATACATATTGTTTTATGAATTATGTTGGCAGAGAAAAATCAGAATAAAAGGGAAAAACCATAGGAGGAAAAAAAACAGAAAAAAAGGAATGAACATAACATGTCTTTATATTTTTCTGGATATAGATGGCATTTTTTAAATCAAAGTCTATTGGGATTGTCTTGGATCACTGAACTACTGAGAAGAAACAAGTCTTTCATACTTGATCATTGCACATTGTTGTTGTTATTTATACAAAATATACCTTGTTTTGCTCAGCATCAGTTCATGTAAATCTTTTCAAGCCTTTCTAAAATTAACTTTTTCATCATTTTTAATAGACCAATCATATTCCATTAATCATTATTTTTTCTGTCATCTTATCCAATCTGAAAGTAGAATTAATTAAATGAAAACAGATATAAAAGCTAACTGAAGAAAATCACACATTAAAAATTAGAATAAGGCAAATGAAGCTAATGACTCTATGAGATATCAGAACTCACTGAAACTAAAAATAATGAAAAAATGGGTAAAAAAGTTACTCATTGAAAAACAGCAGACCTGCAAAGGATATGAACAGACAATTTTCAGATGATGAAATTGAAATTATTTCCACTCATATGAGTGTTCCAAATCACTATTGATCAGAGAAATGCAAATTAAGACAACTCTGAGATACCACTACACACCTGTCAGATTGGCTAAGATGACAGGAAAAAATAATGATGAATGTTGGAGGGGATGTGAGAAAACTGGGACATTGATGCATTGTTGGTGGAGTTGTGAACGAATCCAACCATTCTGGAGAGCAATCTGAAATTATGCCCAAAATGTTATCAAACTGTACATACCCTTTGATCCAGCAGTGCTACTCCTGGGCTTATATCCCAAAAAAAAAATACTAAAGAAGGGAAAGGGTCCTATATGTGCCAAAATGTTTGTGGAGGCCCTGTTTGTAGTCATTAGAACTGGAAAATGAATGGATGCCCACAAATTGGAGAATGGTCAGGTAAATTGTGGTATATGAATGTTATGGAATATTATCATTTTGTAAGAAATGACCAGCAGGATGAATACAGAGAGGACTGGTGAGACTTACATGAACTAATGTTAAGTGAAATGAGCAGAACCAGGAGATCATTATATACTTCAACAACGATACTGTATGAGGACGTATTCTGATGGGAGTGGATTTCTTTGATAAAGAGAAGATCTAATTCAATTCCAGTTGATCAATGATGGACAGAAGCAGTTACACCCAAAGAAAGAACACTGGGAAATGAGTGTAAACTGTATTTTTGTTTTTCTTCCCAGGTTATTTTTACCTTTTGAATCCAATTCTTCCTGTGCAACAAGAGAACTGTTCAATTCTGCACACATATATTGTATCTAGGATATACTATAACATATTTAACATGTATAAGACTGCTTGCCATCTAGGGGAGGGGAAGGAGGGAGAGAAGGGAAAAGTCGGAACAGAAATGAGTGCAAGAAATAATGTAAAAAATTACCCAGGCATATGTTCTGTCAAAAAAAAAAGTTACAGTTAAAAAAAAAAAAAGAACAGCAAACCTGGAAAATAGACAATTAAAAATTATTGGTCTACCTGAAGGCCATGACCAAAAAAAAAAGTGCCTAGAAAACATTCTTCAAGAGATCATGAAGGAAAACTGATATTCTAGAAAAAGAGGTGGAAATAGTCATTGAAAGAATTCATCGATCACCTTCAGAAAGAGGTCCCACAAGGAGAAGCCCGATGAATATTGTTGGAAAATTCCAAAACTGTAATTTCAAGGGAAAAAATACTGCAAGCTGCCAGACAAAAGCAATTCAAGTATCAAGAAGCAACAGTCAGGATTATCCTGGATTTGGCAATGTCTGCAATAAAAGATCTGAAGGCCTGTAATACCATACTGTTAGAAAGCAAAGAGGTTACAACCAAGAATTAACTACCTAGCAGGACCAAGCATCATTTTTCAGGGAAGGTGATGGTTAGCCTATGAAATAAGAGACTTTCAATGTTTTCTATTAAAAAAAAAACAGAGCTAAACAGAAAATTAAATCTTCAAACACAGGACTCAAGAGAAGCTTAGAAAGGTAAATGGGGGAAAATATATATTATTTAAAAGTTAAATTGTTAACATCTCAAGACAAGAAAATGATATCACCAACTCTTGAAAACTTTATCTTATATTGGGGGAATAAGAGGGGGAATACATGGAGGGTGTGATTGTGAATGGACTCTGATGTGATGATATCAAAGAAAAAGTCATTAAGTGTTAAGGGACAGGTCAATTCTCTGAGAGCCTGCACAACTGTGAATCATAAGATCTGAAGGCGTTGCAAGGCAGCCTTTGCTGACACAGGTGTTGCAGACTGGGAATGAGATAAATTGGAGTCAGAGGGACGAAGAGAGAGGTCAGACAATGCAACGGCCTCTAAGTGGAGAGGTCAGAGAACAGCAACTGCCTCGCAGTCTCCTTGTATCATCCTCTCAAATGAAGAGATCCATTCTGCTGGTCTAGGTTGGATCTTCAGCAGACACTGTCAGGTAGCTCCCATGTATTCCAACAGCTGTGGGGTAAAAATTATAAGAAGAATCAGAGCTATTCGTGAGAAGGATCCTTCCAGAGTTAAGGAAGAAAAGCCCCAGTAAGACTTTTTTAGTCTAGGAGTAATTAAATGGGACAACACATCTAAGGGCCAAGCCAGGGGACTGATGAGAGACTTAAATATCTGTTCTGAATACAATCCTCTTCTCCATTTGAAAGTCTGCCTCCATGATAAGATCAACACCTGATACAACCATACAGAAGTGATAGTGTTGCTTGCATTCCTCAGTGTGGGGACCATGCTGTGGGAGGAAAATAATAGCAAAAAAACAAAAAATGGGGAATTGTTAAGGCACAGGTCAATTTTCCGAGAACCTTCATAGCTATGGATCAATAACATCTGAAGGAGGTGGAAGGCAGCCTTTGCTGACACAAGTGTTGTGGACTGGGAAGGAGATAAATTGGAGGCAGAGGGAAGAGGAGAGAGGTCAGACAACGCAACAGCCTCTCAGTCAGAAAGGTCAGAGAACCGCAAATGCCTCTCAGTCTCCTTGTATCATCTTTTCACAAGAGGAGATCCATTATGGGTTGGACCTCCAGCAGCCAATTAAGGGATGAAACAACAATTAAGGGATGCAAAAAGAATTGTGCTGAGAGAAGAAGAAAGGGGAAGAATAATGAAACAAATGAGATCATATGAAGAGTCAGAAAAGACCTATTATAATTGAGGGAAAGAAATTGAGAGGGATATGCATTGTCTGAAATTTTGATCTCATCAGTTTTGGTTCAAAGGGAATAACTTAATCATTCAGCTGAGTGTAGAAATTTATCTTATGCCATAAAGAAATAGGCAGAGAAAAGGAAAGAAAAGGGGGGCTGGTTAGAAGGGAGGGAAGAAACATTAGGAGAAATGGGTAAGAAAAGGAGGAGGGGTGATAGAAGATAGGGCAGCTAATGGGCAGATTAAAAAACAAAACTGCTAAAGAAAGAGAGGGTGGAAAGAAAGAGCAAAAGTATATACAGGGGGAAAATGGTAGGAAAGGAAATAGAGAAGTGGTAATCATAAATATGAATGTGAATGAGATGAACTCTCCCATAAAGCAGAAGTAAATAGCAAGAGTGAATTAAAAAACAGAATCATACAATATTTAGTTTACAAGAAACACATTTGACCCACAGAAATACATAAAGAATAAAGGTAAAAAGAAGAGCAGAATTTATTATGCTTCAGTTGAAGCAAAAAAAGCAAGAGTAGCAACTCTGGTCCCAGATAAACCAAAAGTAAAATTAGATTAAAGGATACTGTAAACACTGAAGTAGAAATGATACTAAATATATCTATATACCAAGTGGTAGAATACTCAGATTCCTAGAGAAGATATTAATCCAGTTACAGGAAGAAATAAACAGCAAAACTATGCTAGTGGGGTACTTTAACATTCCCCTCTCAGAATCAAATAAATCTAACCATAAAATAATACAAAATATTAAAATCTTAGAAAACCTGATTTGATAGGCCTCTGGGGAAAATTGAATAGGGATAAAATAGAATACACCTTTTTCTTGACAGTACATGTCACCTATATAAAAAATCACCATGTATTTGGCATAAAAATCTCACAATAAAATGCAAAAAGGCAGAAAAAGTAAATACTTCCTTTTCAGACCATGATGAAATAAAAATTATATTGAACAAAGGGCCAGGGAAAGATAAACTAAAAACCACTTGGAAATTAAATAATTGAATTTTAAATAATGAGTGGGTCAAACAACAAATTACAGATACAATCCATAATTTCATCCAAGAGAATGACAATAATGAGATATACTAGAACTTAGGAAATGCAGACAAAGCAGTTCTTAGAGGAAATTTTATATCTCTAAATCGATACCAGGAATAAAATAGAGAAAGAGAAGATCATTGAATTATAGGCTTGCAACTAAAAAAGCTAGAAAAAAATAAATTAAAGATCCTCAATTAAATACCAAATTATAAATTCTGAAACTCAAAGGAGAGATTAATAAAATTGAAATTAAGAAAAATATTGAGCTAATTAATAAAATTGAGTTGATTTTCTGAAAATAAAAACAATAAAATAGATAAACCTTTGGTTAATTTGATTAGACAAAGGAAAGAAAAAATCAAATTAGATCAAAAATGAAAAGGGTAAACTTGCCACCAATGAAGAAGAAATTAAAGCAATAATTAGGAACTATTTTGACCAACTGTGTGGCAACAAATCTAATAATTTAATCAGAATGGATGAATATTTACAAGAATATAAATTGCTCAGATTAACAGAAGAGGAAATAAATTATTTAAATAGTCCTATTTTAGAAAAAGAAATTGAACAAGTCATCAATGAACTCCATAATAAAAAATTCCCAGGGCCAGATGGATTTACAAGTGAATTTTATGAAACATTTAAAGAACAATTAATTTCAATTTTATGTAAACTATTTGGAAAAAATAGATAAAGAAGGAGCCCTGAAAAATTCCTTCTATGACACAAATACTATAGTGATATTTCACCAGAAGAGCCAAAAGAGAGAAAGAAAATCACAGACTAATCTCCCTAATGAATATTGATGCAAAATTAAAAAAATAAAACATTAGCAAAGAGATCACAGCAATTTATCAGCAAGTTAACATATTATGACCAAATAGGATTTATACCAGAAATGCAGGATTGGTTCAATATTAGGAAAACTATTACCATAATTGACCATATTAATCACCAACAGAAATCATATAATAATCTCAAAAGATGCAGAAAAAGCTTTTGACAAAATAGAGCATCATTCCTATTAAAAATACTACAAAGTACAGGGATAAAGGAATCTTTCCTTAAAACAAGTGGTATCTATTCAAAACCAACAGCAAGCATTATTTGTATTGGAGAGAAGCTAGAAACATTCCCAATAAAGTCAGGGGTGAAACAAGGATGTTCATTATAACCATTATTAGTCAACATTGTTCTTGAAATATTGGCTTTAGCAATAAGAAAAAAACAAAGAAATTACAATAGGCAATGAGAAAATAAAAATATCACTCTTTGCAGATGATATGATAATATATTTAAAGAATCCTAGAAAATCATCCAAATACCTATGTGAAACAATTAATAGCTTTAGCAAAGTTGCATAATGTAAAATAAACACACACAAATATTCAGCATTTCTATATATCACTGAGAAAGCCCAGCAGCAAGAGATAGAAAGAGAAATTCCATTTAAAATAACTGTAGACAAAATAAAATATTTGGGTATCAACCTGCCAAGACAAACCCAGGAACTATATGAACACAGTTACAGTTACAAAATACTTCTCATACAAATAAAGTCAGATCTAAACAATTGGAAAAATATCAATTGCTCATGGGTGGGCCAAGCTAATATAATAAAAATGATCATTCTTCCTAACTTGGCCTACTTGTTTAATGCCATACCAAAGTGCTAAAATTTTATTTAAAGAGCTAGAAAAAGTAATAAAATCATCTGAAAGAACAAAAGGTCAAGAATATTAAGGAAATTAATGGGAAAAAATACAAATGATGGTGTTAGGAGTATAGACCTAAAACTATATTAAGCAGTAGCCATCAAAACCATTTGTTACCAGCTAAGAAATAGAGTGTTGGATCAGTGGAATAGATTAGATACACATGATGCAATAATCAATGCCTATAATAATCTAGTATTTGACAAACCCCCAACACCAGTTTCTAGGAGAAGAACTCACTATTTGACAAAAAATTCCTGGGAAAAATGGAAAATAATGTTAGAAACTTGGCACAGAGTTTCTAATATCTCACAACCCATACCAAAATAAGGTCAAAATGGCTAAATCATTTGGGCATAAATGGTGATACTATAATCAAATTAGGATAATTTACCTATCAGATCTTTGGAGAAGGGAGGAATCTATGACCAAAGAAGAATTAGAGAGCATTATGAAAAACAAAATGGACAGCTTTGATGACATTAAATTTAAAAGTTTTTGCACAAATAAAACCAACAAAAATGAAATTAAAAGAGAAGTACAAAGCTGGGGGAAAAATTTTTCAAAACCAGTATTTCTGATAAAGGTCTTCTTTCTTTCCTTTTTTTTTTTTTTTTTTTTTTTTTTTTTTTTATTAGTAAAGCTTTTTATTTTCAAAACATATGCATGGACAATTTGACAGCATTGACCCTTGCATGACCCTGTGCTCCAGACTTTCTCCTCCTTTCCCCCATCTCCTTCTGCAGATGGCAAGCAATCCAACATATGTTAAACATGTTAAAATATATGTTAAATCCAATATGTATAAACATATTTATACACTTCTCTTGCTGTACAAAATAAAAAAATAGATTTAAAAAAAAGTGTTAGAATCCTAGTGTTAACTCAGTGGAATTGATACAATGTTTGTGTTCACACCTTTAAAGAGCTCATATAAGCAAGAAGTATTTAAGTACTCATTGGAGTTCACATGTGTGGGAGATTTAAGGGTTTAGTATGAGTTATCCAAATTCACACCTCCCTGGAAGCTCTTAGGGCCAGAGAGCACTCTGGGAGAAACCCATAATCCCACTCTCAGGGGAGATCATATATAAAGCCAACAGAGGCTCAATCAAGAGTTCAGCTGAAAAGACTGAGTGGGGAGCTTCGGTCAGTTCAACTGAAGCCCACTCTTGGAGGCACAACCAGATTCACTTCATCTCACCACTATGGTGGCTAGGCTCCTGCACTTCCCCAACTGAGACCAATACTAGTCTGAAAGGCTCTCCAGAAAGCTGCCCAACCCCAGGCAAAGAGGTGCTGGCTAGAGGCTGAAGAAAGCAGAGGCAGAAGCAAGGGATAATCTGCAAGAGCTCTTGGAACCAAGCAGAGAGATAGGCCTCTGGGCTAACTGGGCCCAAGGAAAGAGATAAGAAATAAAGATCTGAACTTTTATCACCTGGTTGCATTGGGGGTGATTATTTCTTTTAACTGTAACTAAGGCTGCCTCCAGAAAACCTCCCCAAGAAACCATCTCCCCCAGAGAAAACCATTATATATTTTTTAAAGAATAAGAACACTACAAGTAAGTGAGTAAGAAAACAAAATGCAAAAGAGAAACAACAAAAAGAGTGAGAATGTTATGTTGTGATCCACATTCAGTTCCTACAGTCCTCTCTTTGGGTATAGATGGTTCTCTTCATCATGAAATCATTGGAACTAGCATCAATCATCTTATTGTTGGAAAGAGTCATGTTCATCAGAATTGATTGTCATATAATATTAATGTTGCTATACTGTACAATGATCTCCTGGTTCTGCTCATTTCACTTAGCATCAGTTCGTGTAAGTCTCTACAGGCCTTTCTAAAATCATCCTCCTGATCATTTCTTATAGAACAATAATATTTCATAACATTCATATACCATAACTTATTCAGTCATTTTCCAATTGATGGGCATCCACTCATTTTCCAGTTTCTGGAAAGGGCTTCCACAAACATTTTTGCACACATGGGTCCCTTTCCTTCCTTTAAGAACTCTTTGGGATATAGGCCCAACAGAAACACTGCTGGGTCAAAGGGTATGCACAGTTTGATAACATTTTGAACATAGTTCCAAGTTGTTCTCCAGAATGGCTGGATCCATTCACAACTCCATCAATAATGTATTAGTGTCCCAGTTTTCCCACATTCCCTCCAACATTCATTCTTGTTTTTTCCTGTCATCTTAGTCAATTTGAGAGGTGTCTTAATTTGCATTTCTCTGATCAATAGTGATTTAGAGCACCTTTTCATATGATTAGAAATAGTTTTAACTTCTTCATCTAAAATTATCTGTTCATATCCTTTGTAAAGGTCTTATTTCTAAAATATATAAGGAATTGCATCAAATTTATAAGAATATCAATCATTTCCCTATTGACAAATGGTCAAAGAATATGAATAGACAATTTTCAGATGACAAAATTAAAACCATCTGTAATGCTATGAAAAAATGCTCTAAATCACTATTAATTAGAGAAATGTAAATTAAAATAACACTGAAGTATCACTTCACCTCTCAGATTGGCCAAATTGAGAGGAAAACATATTGATAAATGTTGGAGAGAATGTGGGAAATCTAGTACACTAATGCATTGTTGATGGAGTTGTGAAATTATCCAATCAATGTGGAGAGCTATTTGGAATTATGCTCAAAGAGCTATAGGACTGTGCATATCCTTTGACCCAGCTTTGTCCTTATTGGATCTATGTCCCAAGGAAATTATAAAGAAGAATAAAGAACCCATATGTGCAAAAATGTAACAGGAAAGAATTGGAAAATAAATAATTGTTGATCAATTGGGGAATGGCTGAACAGATTATGGTTTATGAAGGTAATGGAATATTATTTTTCTTTAAAAATGATGAACAAGATGATTTTAGAAAAGCCTTAGAAAAGCATCATGAGCTGATGCTTTGTGAAACAAGCACAAACAGAAATACATTGTATACAAGAACAGTAAGAATGTGCAATGATCAACTAAGAGACTTGTTTTTTCTCAGTGGTTCAGTGATCCAAGGCAATCCCAATTAACTTTGGATGAATAATGTCTCTGCAGCCAGGAAAAGAACTTTTGAGATTGAATGTAAATCAACACATGCTATACTCACTTCTTTATTCTGTTTTTTTCTCCCTTTTTTTAATCCTCTTGTTTTGACTTTTCTCTCTCAACATGATTCATGAAATGTGTATTTAAAAAATAAATTAAATTAAAATTTTAAAATTGTAATCTTTTAGAATCCTGGGGTGTTGGGTGTGAAGACTGCATCAGCACCCTGGATACTTTAGAATCAGCCAGAGT
Source organism: Antechinus flavipes (assembly GCF_016432865.1). Taxonomy (NCBI): domain Eukaryota; kingdom Metazoa; phylum Chordata; class Mammalia; order Dasyuromorphia; family Dasyuridae; genus Antechinus; species Antechinus flavipes. Next base: position 242,614,334 of record NC_067401.1, read on the forward strand.
CAGAATAAGCAAAAGTCTTTAATCTTTATTCTTTGTCGAAGGGAGAGGAGTGAAAGTGGACACAGGAATCTCCTCTTTCTTCTACTGCCTGGAGTCACACTTGCTTATCCTACTCCACCCCTTTTATCCCTCCTCCCAAACTCCCTATATACCAACTAATTGAACTAGCACAGAATGGTGGGGCAAGCCATTTTCCAAGCAAATGTTAATAGAGTATTGTCCAATTGGTAATTAACCTTAAGTGTTTGCTTGTCTGAACCTCAGTTCGTGAACTCGAGAATTTCAGCCCTTTACATTCGGGATCCTGCTCCTGATTTCAGGTCATCCTTCAATTCTCCCCTCTGATCTAAAACCGAAACTTTTAACTTGGCTCTTCTGTAATTGCTCATAACCAGCAGCCTCCCTACCCCACTGCTTCTGCATCACCTTGCATGTGCTGTCCCTGGGTGTTATTTCAATAGCAGAGTTGCGTCTGTTTTCCTTATTATCAGAGATTCTTTCTACCCCATATTGTCCAGTAGGTAGAAATTCCTATGGCTGAAGTTGAGGATACCTCCTAATTCAGGTAGCCTAGAGGTCTCCACTGGCAATTTCAGAAGAGATGCTGTGGAGGCAAGTTATTTTTCCTTTGAATACTCAAGCAACTCTCTGAAAACTGTAGGTGGCAGAGAAGATACTACACTAATAAAGGGAGAATTCATCACAGGATTAAAACATAGGTGTTGCTCAAAATTCAGAATCAGAGTTGAATTAATTTTTTAAGCGCTCCTTTCACAAGATTTATTTACATGATCAAAATCCTATTGTCAGAAAATAGCAGTAAGGGAAATAATTCACTTTATAGTCCTCTATTACTAAGTCTCCTCTTAACTTTTTTTTTAATCAATAATCAGGAAAAAAAGATGAAAATCTCTCTCATTGGAGAAAATAGAATGATTTTAAATACATTTTTGGAATATATAAAATATTGAATTTCTGGCATTTAGCAAGATCAAATTGATGCAAATTGTGTCCCCCTTGGCTTTTGGGGGTAAACTCTGAAACTCTCCTTTGACATAGAATCACCCTTCAAGACTTTTAAGTGGTTTCATTCTGTTGGAAATCTTGGAGGAGATAAGCTGCACCCTCTATTGAGTTGAAGATTAGCCTAGGGCCACTCCCAGTAGCTCAAACTTAAGTGGTCTCATTCAGTTTGAAATCTGGACCTGATATTCCTATTGAGTGGCTTGAAACTCCAAGATAAGTACTCTCTTTTCAAATGGAAATCTAGGCCTGGGGCATTGACAACATTGAGGTTTTCTCATTCAATTTTGAATGGAAACTCTAGCCTCAGACTGTTATAAAGGACAATTCTGAATTCCACATCTCTGAAGAAGTCTGAAGGAGGATTATGCCTTGCCAAGGAACCTCTCTTCTTGGTACAATTGTCTGACAGGACTCTTACCCGCTATGAAGATACTGTTTTCTCAGTGATAACCTTTTGTTATTTCTCTGACAGGACCTTGCCACTGAAGAGTCTGTCTTCCTAGCAAAGCTGGCTTCTCAGTGCCAATAAAAATCCCTTTTGCCATTCAGACTTTTCTGGGTTCACACATTCTTTCATATTGGACCTGTGAGCCAACCAGAGAGCATTCTTACATTCAATTCTCTACCACTAGCATTGCATCAAAATGAGAATCAAGTGAAATAATATTTGTAAAGTGTTTAGCATAGAACCTGGCACATGCTGTTCAGTTGTTTTAGTCCTGTCTGCCTTTTCATTTGGAGTTTTCTTGGCAGATAGTGGAGTAGTTTGCTATTTCCTTCTCCAGTTCATTTTACAGATGAGGAAACTGAGGCAAACAGTAAGTCACACAACTAGTAAATGCCTGAAGTTGGATTTATATGAGTTTTCCTAATTCCAAGCTCAGTACTCTATCTACTACATCACCTAGTGTCCCTTGCCACAGAGTAGGCAATTAATAAATGCTTGTTCTTTTTGCTTTCATTTCTGTACCCCACCCCCTTTTTTATATTCACAGGACTAGAAGCTCTATATACACTGATGACATGATTTATTGAACATAGTAAAAAAAAAGAAGAAGAAGAAGAAGAAAGTTCAGTGCCCTTACATGGAGTCTTCTGCCTCCAGCAATCTTCCAAATGCTTTCCCACTTGCCCTTCCCAAAAATTCAGGGAGTGGTAGAAGGAAATTCTGAAACCACCTATAACCACAGCTATCCTCTCTGTAAAAAAGTAGGGACCCAGTTCTATCTCAATCATTGTTCTTGTAATAGCAATAGCAAATGTTTCTCTGATCTATCTTATGGCAGCAGAGCAGTGCCAATCTATTAGCAGCTGCTACTGGCTTGTAGATGCTTGTATGTCAGTTACAGAGTATGGCTCTAAGCTCAGTAGTATACATTAGTATGTATCTCTCATATTCTTTTCCATAAGGTTATATATGGTTTCCAGCCTCAGTCAATCATTGAATGAGGTTTTGTTGAATAGCTGGTAAGTACTAGGCACTGAGCTAAGTGCTGGAAATAAGCACTTTGAAAGACAAAAGACAGTTCCAGGTCTCAAAATTCACTGTTCTAATTCTAATGCAAATAGCTATTTGAAAAACAAACAATATATTAAAACAACAACAGAAACCCCAAAACAACAACAACAACAAAAAACCCACCTTTGAATTAAAGGGGAACAGGGAAACAGTGTTTCCCTTAGAAGTTGGGACTTCAGCTGAGATTTAATAAAACCTGGGAGTCAAAGAATGAGGAAGAAGGTTTCAGATATGGGAACAGCCAGTGAAAATGCCCAGGACTAGGAAGTCAGTTGTCACTTAGTTCTTAGTGGGAGGGAGAGCTTAAGAAGATTGGAAAGGTGTGTGGTGGTGAGATTGGGTAGGGTTGGGTGGAGTGGGTGGGGTGGAAGATTATGCAGGATGTTGAATGCCAAACAGAAGATTTTGCATTTGATCCTGGGGGTGATAGTGACTATGTGTATATGTGAACTTCTGTTTTTTAATAGAATTTTAGGAATGCAGAAATCTCCAGTGAAAGTCATAGACAAATCAGGAATATCAAAATTTAGAGAACACCTTAATAAAGATTCTGAGAAAGGAGTAATAAACTTGAAATCTCATATCTCAAGGGAGCAAAGGGAATCTACTTTTCTAATTATATATTAGACAATAATTTGGCACTGAGTTTTCTTTCTTATTGAATGTGACTCATTGAATGAAACCCCTATTGAAAAATGGGGTTTTTAAATCTGCACTAGAGAAAAACTTCACCCCATTCTTTTGCCAGTTAATCTTTGTTAAAGAAAATACTGTCTTCTTTCTTTCCTTCCTTCAGTTGCTTAACTATGGATGTCTTAACTACCAAGTCTTTAGAGAACTCTTAAATTACAGAAATTCCTTGCTCAAACACTATTAGCCAGCTGAAACAGTTTAATTAAGAAAATTTGCATTAGCTTCAGGCCAGAAATTCTAACAAACAATAGAGGTATTATTTAAAGATCTACTTTTCATTCTTTCATTTACTTATCCAGGGCTGATATTGGCTGGTCTTTCTGACAATGATTTATTTCATCTTAATAAAGTGTTTTTTTTTTCCTTTCAGGCATACTTCTATTGTTGCAACTTTCTTATCTAGGATATGGTAATCTTCTGATTCCCTTAATTTCATTTTATGTACTTGATTTAGAATATAGAAAAGATGACCTACTTTTTAGTTGTTAAATAAGAATCCTTTAAAGGAATCCCTATCTTTTGATAAAGAAATTACACTGTCTTTACAAACACAGTATACTCAGTTTATCTCTTTTTCTTTTTCTCCCAATAGTATTTTTCCAAATATGTTTAAATATAGTTTTCAACATTCATTTTTGTAAGACTTTGTTTTCCAAATTTTTTTCTCCCTCCTTCCTTAATCTCTCCCCTATTCATAAAACAGAAAGCAATCTGATATATGAATGGGATTGATTGGATGAAGTATTTCTCAGTATTGAGACTAAGTTACATGATCCTTATTCCCAGAGCTGGGAGATCAGGCTTTGGACTCTAGGTCCAAGAAAGACCCTGGGAAATCACATGATTTCTAAAAGGTAAGACAGGAAGTGACAGAAATTACAGGAAGTGACATGACCTGTGGGAAGCAGACAACATTGGTGACCATTGGTCAAGGATGGTTACATCCTTTTAGTCTATCCAATGAAAAGGCTTGGATCTATTCCTATTTAACTGCTTCTGGGTTGTTAGGCTCAGGAACACATGGCAGAAGTTGAGATGGCCTCTCCCTGCAGGGATTAAATAAATGCTTTCTCTTTGTATCTGAAGATGTCTCTGATTAGTTAATTTGGGAAAGGGGTTTTAGTACTCATTTCATACATGTCGATTATATATGCGATATCCTAATTTTTTCCTAATCTTAATAATTTTCAGAAGCTAGATTTGAATGCTTCCTGATTTGAGTCCCAGTTTTTTATTCATGATACCACCTAGTTGCCTCTAAATGTACTGAGAGTATATAACACTCTCATGAAATGTAATAATGCAAAATCATATATCATTAATCATACCAATATCAGCTTGAAAAGATTTATCACAGGACAGGCACAGATAGTTCATATGAACATTTGGGGTGGAGATGAATCTGCAGTTTTTGCATCTCATCTGTGTTTTGAGCTATTATAATTCGACCTTACTCATAGAATGCAACACCTTCTTTGATGCAGGCAGTCCTATGCCAGTGTCTTCCATGTCTCATTATTCCAAAGTTCTTCAGAGAAACCTTGAAAATTTCCTTGTATATCATTTCTTCTGACCTCCATACAGGTACTTGCCTTCTGTCAGTTCTCCAAGAAATAGTCTTTCAGGCAAACATACTTCTGGCATTTGAACCATGTGGTCAGGCCATCAGTTTCATTTTCTGCAGAAGAGCTTGAATGCTTCACAATTCAGCTGAAGAAAGGCTCTCTGTGTCCAGAACCTTATTTAGCCAGGTGAACTTCAGAATCTTTCTAAAACAATTCAAATGGAAGTGATTCCTAGTATTGTGCTGATATACAGTGGAGGTTTCACAAGCATACAACAATGAGGTCAGTACACTACATAGACCTTCAGTCTGGTAAGCAGTCTAATATCTTTTCTCACCCACCTTTACTTCAGAGCCTCCCAAACACTGAATTAGTTCTGGCAAGATATGCATCAACCTCATCATTTGTGTGGCCATCCCTCTGAAAATATACCACCAACCTAAGTGAATTTATCTACAACATGTAGAATTTCTCCATTTGCAATGACCAATGATTCCATGTGTGGATGGTGAGGTACTGATGAGTGGAAAACTTGGTAGTCATTACTAATAATGTATTTAGCACATTTAATAATGTAACATTAAATTAATTAAATAAAATACTATTTATATAAATTATATATTCATATATTATATTACATGTAATACATATTATATATAATATAATTAAATACATTAAATGACCAGCAGGATGAATACAGAGAGGTTTGGAGAGACTTACATTAACTGAGGCTAAGTGAAGTGAGCAGAATCAGGAGATCATTATACACTTCAACAACAATACTATATGAGGATCAATTCTGATGGAAGTGGCTATCTTTGGCTATGAGAGAATCTAATTAAATTCCAATTGATCAGTGATGAATAGAACCCAGCTACACCCAGAGAAAGAACACTGGGAAATGCGTATGAACCACAACATTGCATTTACATTCTTTCTGTTGTTGTTTGCTTACATTTTTGTTTTTCTTCCCAGATTATTTTTACCTTTCTAAATCCAATTTTTCTTGTGCAACAAGAGAACTGTATAAATATTGCATTTAAGATATACTTTAACATGTTTAATATGTATGAGACTGTCTGCCATCTAGGGCAGGGTGTGGAGGGAAGGAAGGGAAAAGTTAGAACAGAAGTGCTTGCAAGGGTCAATGTTGAAAAATTACCCATGCATATGTTTTGACAGTAAAAAGCAATAATAATAATAAAAAAAGTATATATAATAGTAGAAGACTTTTTTTTTTATAACTGTCTTTTCCCCCCTTCCTTCTAAGTTTTTTTTTTTTGTTGTTGTTGTTGTTGTTCTCTATTATGTGCATTTTACTTCATTTTTTTTTTCTTTGTTTTTGCACACTTCCCCAAAACAGGCTGCAATTAAGCAAGAATATATTTATGTGTGTGTGTTTGTGTGTATGCACACTAAAACATACCTGCACACAGAGACACACACACATATGCATACACATCTGCACATATATATACACTATATATACATCTAAAACAATATTAATATGGCTGACATATAATGTAGAATTCTCTTGATTGAATCTTTTTGAAATTTTACTTTGTCTAAGATCAATGATTATTACTTATACTTTTTTCCTAATAAATTTTACTCCTGATTATTGTTATTTTGTTTGTGTATATTTCTTATTTCGCATCCCTGCTAAATTTTATACTTTACTTCTATCTGTTAACTTGCCTTACTATTACTTTGCCTCCCTGCTTCCCCATACCCTGCCTCCTTTTTCCCTCTTCTCAATGGACTCCTTTCTTATTTTCTCCTTACACACTTTCCCTAGCCCTTTCTCTCATTCCTATTAATCTACACCTCATTCCACTCCATTAATCTAAACATAATTCTGTACCCCACCTTATCTTATGTTACCCTTTCCTTCCCTCTTTATCCTTTTTCCCATTAACACATTATCCCACTCCTATTGATTTACACACCTTTCTATACTGTACCTTATTCTATTCCTTCCCTCTTATTTCTTTATATATTTTGGAGGATGCTATACCCTTTTTGGTATATATATATACACATATACATACATACATACATACATATATATATTTCTCTCTTTAACACATTCCCAATACAACTAGGTTTTTAGCACTACCTGCCTTCCTCCCTCACCTTACTCCTCTCTCTTGGTTCTTGCTATTGCCCTTCATTCATATAACATAATTACTTTTTACCTTTTATTATAAGATTTTGCTTTTTAGAGTCATTTTATACTCAGTTCTTCCCCAATTTCTCTTTTGGACTACCCGATTACTAATATCAATATTAGACATATGATTTATGTTTCCATGCATAAAACCTAATCAATTTGTCCTTAAATTAATCTTTGATGTTGGCTCTCATATGTTAAATTTTCTATTGAGTATAGGTTTGTTTGTAACAAAATCACGACAGTTTGCTGAATATCTACTTTTCTCATTCAGTATTATGCCTAATTTTGTTGGATATAATATTTTTGGTTGCAGTCCTGATTATTTTTTTTTATTATAGCTTTTTATTTACAAGATATATGCATGTGTAATTTTTCAGCACTGATGGTTGCAAACTTTTGTTCCAACTTTTCCCCTTCTTCCCCCCACCCCCTCCGCCTAGATGGCAGGTAGACCAATACATGTTAAGTATGTTTTAAAGTATATGTTAAATATAATATATGTTTACATATCTATACAGTTATTTTGCTGCACAAGAAAAATTGGACTTAGAAATAAAGTAAAAATAACCTGAGAAAGAAATCAAAAATGCAAGTGGACAAAAACAGAGGGTGTGGAAATGCTATGTTGTGGTTCACACTCATTTCCTATTGTTCTTTTGCTGGGTGTAGCTAGTTCTCTTAATTATTGAACAAATGGAACTGATTTGATTCAACTAATTGTTGAAGAGACCAACATCTATCAGAATTGATCATCATATGGTATTGTTGAAGTATATAATGATTTCCTGGTCCTGCTCATTTAATTCAGCATCAGTTCATGTAAGTCTTTCCAGGCCTTTCTGAAATCATCCTGCTGGTCATTTCTTATAGAATAATAATATTCCATAATATTCATATACCACAACTAATTCAGCCATTCTCCAATTGATGGGCATCCATTCAATTTCCAATTTCTAGCCACTACAAAAAGGGCTACCACAATCATTTTTGCACATAAAGGTCCCTTTCCCTCCTTTAAGATCTTTTTGGGATATTGGCTCAATAGTAACATTGCTGGATCAAAGGGTATGTACAGTTTGATGACTTTTTGAGCATAGTTCCAAATTGCTCTCCAGAATGGTTGGATGCATTCACAATTCCACCAACAATGTATCAGTGTACCAGTTTTCCCATATTTCCTCCAACATTCAGCATTTATCTTTTCCCTGTCGTCCTAGCAATCTGAGAGATGTGTAGTGGTATCTCAGAATTGTCTTAATTTGCATTTCTTTGGCTAGAAATACTTTTAATTTCTTCATTTGAAAATTGTCTGTTAATATCCTTTGACCATTTATCAACTGGAGAATGCTTTGATTTCTTATAAATTAGAGTCAATTCTCTATATATTTTGGAAATGAAGCCTTTATCAGAACCTTTGACTGTAAAAATGTTTTCCCAATTTATTGCTTCCCTTCTAATATTGTCTGCATTAGTTTTGTTTGTACAAAAGCTTTTTAATTTGATATAATCAAAATTTTCTATTTTGTGATCAATAATGATCTCTAGTTCTTCTTTGGTCACAAATTCCTTCCTCCTCCACAGATCTGAGAGGTAAACTAACTTATGTTCTTCTAATTCGTTTATAATCTCATTCTTTATGTTTAGATCATGAACCCATTTTGACTTTATCTTGGTTATGGTGTTAAGTGTGGGTCAATGCCTTGTTTATGCCATACTAATTTCCAATTTTCCCAGCTATTTTTGTCAAATAGTGAATTTTTTCCCCAAAAGCTGGGGTTATTGAATTTGTCAAACACTAGATTATTAAAGTTATTGACTACTTTGTCCTGTGAATCTAAGCTATTCCACTGATCAACTAGTCTATTTCTTAGCTAATACAAAATGGTTTTGGGAACTGGTGCTTTATAATATCGTTTTGGATCTGGTACAGCTAGGTCACCTTCCTTTGATTTTTTTTTCATTTCACCTTGAAAGTCTTGACCTTTTGTTCTTCCAGATGAATTTTGTTGTTATTTTTTCTAGGTCAATAAAATAGTTTTTTGGGAGTCTGATTGGTATAGCATTAAATAAATAGATTACTTTAGGTAGTATTGTCATCTTTATTATATTCACTCAACCTATGCAAGAGCACTTAATATTTTTCCAATTGGTTAGATCTGACTTTGTGTTGAAAATGTTTTGTAGTTTTGCTCATGTAGTTCCTGACATTCCCTTGGTAGATAGATTCCCAAATATTTTATACTATACTATTGGTAGTTACTTTAAATGGAATTTCTCTTTCTACAGTTAGAGAACTGTTGGGTTTTGTTAGTGATATATAAGAATGCTGATGATTTATGTGGGTTTATTTTGTATCCTGAAACTTTGCTAAAGTTGTGGATTATTTCTAATAGCTTTTTAGTAGAAATTCTGGGGTTTTCTAAGTATATCATCACATCATCTGCAAAGAGTGATAATTTGGTTTCCTCATTACCTACTCTAATTCCTTTCATCTCTTTCTTGATTCATTGCTGAAGCTAGCATTTCTAATATAATATTAAATAGTAATGGTGAAAGTGGGCATCCTTGTTTCACTCTTGATCTTATTGGGAATGGTTCCAGTTTATTCCCATTATATATGATGCTTACTGATGGTTTTAAATAGATGCTGCTGATTATTTTAAGGAAAAAACCATTTATTCCTGTACTCTCAAGTGTTTTTAATAGAAATGGATGTTGGATTTTATCAAATGCTTTTTCTGCATCTATTGAGATGATCATATGATTTTTGTTAATTTGGTTATTAATATAGTCAATTATCCTAACGTTTCACTAATATTGAACCAGCCCTGCATTTCTGGTATAAGTTCTACTTGGTCATGGTGTATTATCCCAGAGATGATTTTCTGTAATCTCTTTGCTAATATTTTATTTAAGATTTTTTTGCATCAATATTCATTAGGGAGATTGGTCTATAATTTTCTTTCTCTATTTTCAACCTACCTGGTTTAGGTATCATTACCATATCTGTGTCATAAAAGGAATTTGGTAGGACCCCTTCATTCCCTATTTTTTCAAATAGTTTATGTAACATTGGAGTTAATTGTTCTTTAAATGTTTGATAGAATCCACATGTAAATTCATCTGGTCCTGGTGATTTTTTTCTTAGGGAGTTGGTTAATAGCTTGTTCTTTTTCTTTTTCTAAAATGGGACTATTTAAGCAATTTACTTCTTCCTCTGTTAATCTAGGCAAGCTATATTTCTGAAGGTATTCTTCCATTTCATTTAAGTGATCGAATTTATAGGCATAAAGTTGGGCAAAGTAACTCCTAATTATTGCTCCAATTTCCTTTTCATTGGTGGAAAGTTCTCCCTTTTCATTTTTAAGACTAACAATTTGATTTTCCTCTTTCCTTTTTCAAATAAAATTTACAAAAGGTTTATCTGTTTTGTTGTTTTTTTCATAAAACCAACTCTTAGTTTTATTTATTAATTCAATAATTTTTTTACTTTCAATTTTATTAATCTCTCCTTTTAATTTTAGAATTTCAAGTTTAGTATTTGATTGGAAATTTTTAATTTGCTCTTTTTTTAGCTTTTTAAGTTGTAAGCCCAATTCATTGATCTTTTCTTTATTTATTTTATTCAAATAATCCTCTAGAGATATAAAAATTCTTCTTATTACTGCTTTGGATGTATCCCACAAATTTTGGTATTGGCTACACATTATAACAATCCTTTGTCCTCATTCTCTGGATGATCTTGCTTTCTTGCAAAATCACATAATTATTGTATCCCTTGATCAGCACTACATGTTCTCTGAGCTTGGACAAGCATCAGGCAAGCTCAGACAAGTACTCATGTTCTGATTAGGAAGGCTTGCTCTGAATCAAATTTATAACATTGTTGCTGTTATCCCCAAATGTCTGGGCTGCTGCTCAATGTGTAGCCATTGATATAAGTATTGAGGTTTACTTTCACTAAAGCAAGTCCCCCAACTAAGGGTGAGACCCTAGCATGTGCCATTGTTTGAAAGCTATTTCCCTCACTTTGAAATTAAACTTCTGTTTGTTTCCTGCTTCCTGTATCTATTCTACTCTATTTTTCTCTCACCATCTATAAGTTAGAAGCCAATTTGGTCCAGTTGATACTTTTTGTCTATCTAAGAATGTCTATAGAAATCTATAACTTACAGACATATAAACATAGGTTGATCACTTCCTGTTTTAAAATGAAAATTTTCTACACTTGTTTCTTTTGCTTAACTTGATGTAGAATTTTTGGGGAATGGAAATTACAAGGATTTGTAGGAACTGAATGTTTGTACTCTTCATGCTTAGCATCAGAAATATTTCATGGAGTAGGACTGGAGGAATGATTTGAATGAGAATGGGATAGGACACTTAGTAAAAATGAGAAGACTTTCTAGTTACATGGAATTTAAAAATTCCAACATCAGAGAGAAGATTCATTTGCTTGAGAATAATCTCTTTCAAGTTGGTCTTTTTTCAGCAATTACTCCAATGATGTAGAAATCAGGAATGTCCTATAATGGTTTGTAATCTAGTCTGAAAAAATGGCAATTCTTATTGTCATTTCTACTCATTATTAAAATTAAAATTATTATTTTGACATTAAAGATCCAGAAATTGCCAAATGATAAATACAATTACGTAATAACTAGTACATGCCATGCTACATCATAAACACAGATTCATGATATCTTCCATCCAAAATAGGAATTAATTTGATCCAAAGCAGATGAATAAGGAAAATCGCTACTGTTTTAAACAGTTCACTTGTAATTTTTCCAAAAAGAAAAAAAACTAGCTACATTTCATTTTTGGGTGATTTAGCATGTTTTCACAGTCTTGTCAGGATCAAATTAATTTTTGGAATCTTTAGAACATAATATTTTCCATGGGGTTAGTACTAAATGAACAAATAGTAAGACTGATAGTGGTTTTTTTTTTTTTTTTTTAAAGTAATATGACAATAGACTCGTGAATTGTATTGTGAAATGCTAGACTATTTTAAATGACCCTTTGTATAATGTTTTATATTTCAAGAGGACCCAAAGAAAGCATTTTCTATGTCCCACAAGATGCCTTGGACACATAAGAAAAGCTCAATGTGTTTCTCTTAAACTATTATTTTCTTGCCATATATTCATTATCTACTTTAACAAAAATCAACACTGGAATATTAAGAAATCTATTAGGTAGATATCAGTTAATATGTTACCAGGGCAGCTAGTTCCAGTTTAATCCACGAGCACATAGTTTAGAAGAGTAAATTTTTAGATCCCTGCATTAGATTTTCTGAATTTAAAAGGAGGGAAGATGAATGAAGAGGAAGTAAAAGAAATAAAACATAAAGTATCTGCTTGGGCACAGAAGATGAACCTGAATATATCATGAAACCAAGAAAATGTCTAATTCTTCTTGGTAATGCTTATCCTCAAAGATTCCTGCCTCCTTTCTTTCTCCTTCCCATATCTAATATGAGGCTCTTTTTTTTTAAACTTCATACCATGTACAGAATTTTTAAATTTTTTTAATCCTATTCTCCCTCTCTCTCTCAGTTCTCAGAGAACATTGATACATGCCTACTAGAGGTATTGTTAGGTAAAAAAATATGCAGGATTTTATAGCTCTTTGAGCATATACCATATCTTTTGGTCATTTATCATTGGGCTATAGTTCTTATTTTTTAATGAATTTGACTCAGTCCCCTCTATGTTTGAGAAACACATCCTTATCAGAGAAACTTGCTTCAAAAGTATTTTTACAATTACTCTTGCTAACTAATTTATTCTACTCTCTTTCTCCTTTCACCTTGTTCCTCCTCAAAAATGTTTTGCTATTGCCCATTCCCTCCTCCAATATGCCCTGTCTTCTGTTATCCTCCCTCCTTCAGCTAGTAAAGAGACCTTTTAGGTGAGGCCTCTGGAAGCTGCCACAGCTACCACCACCCATGCCTTTTGCAGGATTCCCAAGGTCCTCTTACCCTATAGATAAATATTTCCTGCCAAACTTTGGTGGCTCTGTACTAAGACTCTAGAAACTATCAGTGCTGCTGCTGATTCAAAGATCCCATTCCTTTCCCCAAACAGGCCCATCTCTGTCTTTCTAGTACTGGTTTTGGGCCATGGCTGCAGCAATGCCAGTACTATCAGCAGTGGGACTGTCTGCTGGGCTCCCACTAAGTGCCTTAGATCCTTTCTGCTGAAAGTTATCTTGGATGTCTCTGGGCTGATGCTCTATCCACTATACCAACTAGCTGCTGCTCCTATTGACCTTTTAACTTGTATTCAACTGGAAAATTGTGCTACTCCATTTTTTGTATGTGTTCTGATGCTCTAAAATTAGTTTAGAGTCATTATTTAAGGAATTTAAAGTGATTTAGGGAAGGACATGATGAGCTGCTGCCTTTACTCCACCATTTCTGGTATTTTTTTGGACAAAGATATGGGGATATCTTGCCCTTTCCTGAGGCAAACATAGTTAAGTGTCCAGGATCACACAGCTAAAAATTGTCTCACATCTCACTTAAATTCATAAAGATGAATTTTCTGACTTCCAAGCCCACTATTCTATCCACAGCAAAACATACCTCCCCTATTTCTGAAAGCATAAGACACTATTAAAAAGTGGTTATTACTGCTATTTTAGAATTGCTTCTCAAATTATGGTTGTTAGATATAACCACATGTAGAAAAAATAAGCTGTCCTAGCCTTTGACTAGTCCTTGACTAGTCCTTAATGAACTCCAAAAGAAAAATCCAAAGCGTCAGATGGATTCATAAATGAATTCTGCAAACATTTAAAGAACAATTAATTCCAATACTACACAAACTACTTGAAAACTTAGGTGAGGAAGGACTCCTTCCAAATTTTTTATGACATAATTATGGTACTGATGCTTAAACAAGGAAGAGTTAAAATAGAAAAATGAAATAAATTATGGACTCATTTACCTAATGAATATTGATGCAAAAATTTGAATAAAATAATAGCAAGGCATTACATTACATTACATTATAGCAATATATCACAAAGATTATGCACTATGGTCAGTTGAGATTTATGACAGGAATACAGGGTTAGTTCAATATAGGAAAGCTATATAATTGATCATATCAATAACCAAAACCAAAGAGAATCATGATTATTATAAATAAATACTGAAAAACATTTTGATAAAATACGGCATTCATCTCTATTAAAAATAAACAAACACCAGTGCATTGGATTAATGTCTCTTTTTAGCAGGGCCTCATGACTAGGATGTGGTTCCTGTAGGTACTTCTCCAAGCTATCTAAAATCATTAGCAAGCATCATATGTAATGTAGATAAACTAGGATGCCCGTTATCCCCATTATTTCTCAATATTGTACTAGAAATGTTAATAATAGCAATAAGAAAAGAAAAAGAAAACCAAGGAATTAGAATAGGCAATGAGGAAATGATATATGCATATGAAACTCTAGATCATCAATGAAAAAATTATTTGAAAAAATTAATTTTAGCAAAGTTATAGGATAGAGGTTAAATTCACATAAATCATCAACATTTTTTTATAGGACCAAAAAAACCTAGTTTAGTCCTATAGGACCAAGGGCAAGAGAAATCCCATTTAATATAATTGTAAATAAAAAATACCTGGAAATCTACTTGCCAAGATAAATCTAACAACTATATAAACAAAATTACAAAACACTTTTTTACACAAATAAAGTCAAAGCTAAACAATTGGAAAAATGTCAGTTGCTCATGAGTATATATATAGATACACATACACACATACACACATACACACACATACACACACACACACACATACATTTATACAAACATCTACACCCCCATATATATACATATATTTAGACATATCTACATATATATGAATATATATGTTATAGGTATGTACATATATGTATGTATAGAGTATATGTGTGTGCATGTATATTTATGAATATATCTAAATAGATATAGATGTAGACAAGACAAAGAATCAAGGAACTAATATGTAATGGCAACAACATGGCAAGTTTTTCTATCTATAAAAAGTCTCTTTTTAGCAGGGCCTCATGACCAGGATGTGGTTCCTGTAGGTGCTTGTCCAAGCCCAGAGACCACCTGGGACTGATTTCAAGATTTCACTGCAGCAAAACTCATCCATGTTGTGTGTGTGTGTGTGTGTGTGTGTGTGTGTGTGTGTGTGTGTGTTTTATGCCAAGTTCAGGACATAGCTTGCTTGTTGGATTTTAGGCTGGAAAACAAAATGTCTCCTAATAGTAAAAAAAGAAGAGAAATGGTCTTGGTGGGGGTTCTGACATGCCTAAAAGAACTCCTCTCACTCTGACAAAGAAAGAAGTTTTAGTGTATCTTTCAATAGATCAAGAGGAGTGGCAACACAGAAAAACATTACTGCCTGTTCTTAGTAAGGTACTGATGAGGGTTGAGGGATATCAGCGATAAGGAGATGATGTCACCCCATGAAGGCAAAAGAGAAAAAGAAAAGCTCAGAAGCACATAATTGTTGAGATACAAAATTAGGGCCAAATAGAAGAAAGCAAAAGAAAAAGAATTGACTTCTGTACTTGTTAACAGAAGGGCTTGTTAGGAGCCTCTCCATTGGGGTTCAAGGGAATTCTTCCAAAGATGACATTTCTGGTATATCCAGCTCAGTGAGGGAGGACTCTGAAGATAAAGGCTATTTTAGAGACTTTATACTATTATAAAAAAGTGTCCTTAGTCTGGTTGGAGCCTTTCCAATGGTAATAATGGCATGGGACACCTTTTGATAATCTCATAATTATCAAAAATTTTCATAAGGAGAAAGGAGAGAATTTCCCAAATGGATGAAACCTAAGAGTTAATAGGGCAAGAGGAGAGACCTTAACCTAAGAGAGGTGGAAATCTTCCATCAGTTTTCCCAACTGCATTTTAAGTAGTCCATTTATTCTTTCTATAAGATCACAAGATTGGGGATGATTAGGCCAGTTCACATGCTAAACAATGGGCCATGACTTCAATAGTAAAAGAATACAGATTCAGTAAAGTGAATACCATAGTTAATGTGGTGTTTTGAAGGATTCCCCAAGTTAGGATTTTTTTTTTTTTTTTCAAGAAGTGCCTTGTAACAGAAGCTACCATGGCTTGTCTTGGGAGAATGTACATACAAAGATACTTCTAACCATTAGAAAGAGTGAGTGGATAAAATTCATCTGCATACTTTGAAAGGTCCCTTGAGGGAGGAAAATGGTCAGCTGGCTAGAGGCTTCAAATGTTAGGAGGGGTTAAACTATGGGCAGATGATATAAGTGGTACTCAGTAGCTCTTATAAACCACTCTCACAACTATTTGCTTACAAGCTTTATTTATTTGTGTGAAGCCAGTGGGAGAGCTGGTACAAAGGTTCAGAGAATCAGGAAGAACTGAACATCTATTTGGTTCATGCCAAAATCCACTCCTAAATTCCTTGGTATATTCTTCCCTTTTCAGTCTGGTGATAGCAATTTTTAGTGTAGTTTCTTATGCTAAGGTGATCTCTTCTGGTGTAAGAACTGACAAGGAAGATTGTCTAGTCATGAGATTGAGAACAAAGTTGATGGAAACCAGGGCCTTGAGGTTGCTGCCTTTTTAATTTTTAATTTTTTAAACACATTACTTTATGAAGCATGTTGGGAGAGAAAAATCACAGCAAAAGGGAAAAATAATGGGGAAGATAAAAAAAAAAAAACCAGAAAAAAATGAATCTATCATGTGTAGCTATTTAGAGATATAAATTTCCCCTAAGAAAATCTAATTTTATTTTTTTTATCTGAGATCAGAATTGTTACCCCTGCTTTTTTTTATTTCAGCTTAAGCATAACAAATTCTGTTCTAGCCTTTTACCTTCATCCTGTATGTATCTCTCTGTGTCAAATGTGTTTTTTGTAAATAATATATTGTAGGATTATTTTTAATCCACTCTGCTATTCTCTTTCTTTTTACAAGAGAATTCATCCCATTCACATTCACAATTATGATGACTAGCTCTTTATTTTCCTCCATACTATTTTCTCCCCTGTGTATACTTTTGTTCTCTTTCTACCCAGTCCTTAGTCCTATATATTTTTATGAACCTCTCCTGCTACCTTGTTTACTATTATCCTTCCCCCCAGCTTTTTTTTTTTTTACCCATCTTAACCACTACATTATCTCCTATCACCCCACCTTCTTCTCTTAGTAGATTTTAAACCCAAATCTGCCTTGTTTTCTATTAACCAATTCCCCCTTTCCCCTTTTGTTACTGCCCTCCCTTCTATCCTGTCCCTCCCTTTTCTTTTCCTCTCTCTACTTTTACTTCTTTTTTAAAACATCTTTTATTGACAGAACATATGCCTGGGTAATTTTTTACAATATTATCCCTAGCACTCACTTCTGTTCCAACTTTTCCCTTCCCTCCCTCCACCCTCTTCCCTAAATGGCAGGCAGTCTTACACATGTTAAATATGTTATAGTATATCCTAGATACAATATATGTGTGCAGAACTGAACAATTCTCTTGTTGCACAGGAAGAATTGGATTCAGAAGGTACAAATAAGCTGTGAAGAAAAACAAAGATGCAAAGAGTTTACACTCATTTCTCAGTGTTCCTTCTCTGAGTGTAGCTGCTTCTGTCCATCATTGATTAATTGGAACTGAGTTAGATCATCTCTGTCGAAGAAATCCACTTCCATCAGAATACATCCTCAGACAGCATTATTGTTGAAGTATATAATGATCTCTCTGTATTCATCCTGCTAGTAATTTCTTACAGAACAATAATATCCACAACATTCATTTATCACAATTTACCCAACCATTCTCCAATTGATGGGCATCTATTCATTTTCCAGTTTCTAGCCACTACTAATAGGGCTGCCACAAACATTTTGGCACATACAGGTCCTTTTTTCTTCTTTAGTATCTCTTTGGGGTATGAGCCCAGTAGTAGCACTGCTGGATCAAAGGATATGCACAGTTTGATAACTTTTGGGGCATAATTCCAGATTGCTCTCCAGAATGGCTGTTCGTTCACAACTCCATCAACAATGCATCACTCACCCAGTTTTCTCGCATCCCCTCTAACATTCATCATTATTTTTTCCTGTCATCTTAGCCAATCTGACAGGCATGTAGTGGTATCTCAGAGTTGTCTTAATTTGCATTTCTCTGATCAATTGTGATTTGGACCACTCTTTCATATGAGTGGAAATACTTTCAATTTCATCATCTGAAAATTGTCTTTTCATATCCTTTGACCATTTATCAACTTGAGAATGGCTTAATTTCTTATAAATTAGAGTCAATTTTCTATATATTTTGGAAATGAGGCCATTACTAGAACCTTTAACTGTGAAGATGTTTTCCCAGTTTGTTGCTTCCTTTCTAATCTTGTTTGAATTAGTTTTGTTTATACGAAGGCTTTTTAATTTGATGTAATCAAAAATTTCTGTTTTGTGATCAATAATGGTCTCTAGTTCATCTTTGGTCACAAATTTCTTCCTCCTCCACAAGTCTAAGAAATAAACTATCCTATGTTCCTCTAATTTGTTTATGATCTCGTTCTTTATGCCTAAATCATGGACCCATTTTGATCTTATCTTGGTATACAGTGTTAAGTGTGTGTCCATGCCTAATTTCTGCCATACTAATTTCCAGTTATCCCAGCAGTTTTTGTCAAATAAAGAATTCTTATCCCAAAAGTTGGGATCTTTGGGTTTGTCAAACACTTGTGAACCTAACCTATTCCACTGATCAACTAATCTATTTCTTAGCCAATACCAAATGGTTTTGGTGACTGCTGCTTTATAATAATATAGTTTTAGATCAGGTGCAGCTAGGCCACCATCATTTGATTTTTTTTTTCATTAATTCCCTTGAAATTCTCGACCTTTTGTTCTTCCATATGAATTTTGTTGTTATTTTTCTAGATCATTAAAATATTTTCTTGGGCCAAGATGGCGGAGCAGGCACACATGACTCTCTAAGCTCCTCTCATTCCCCTCATAACCAACTATTTAATCCAGCCTCAAAAATAACTCTACACTACTTAAATTCATGAAGATTAGAAGCACTACAACTTACCAGCCGAAGTCAATCCAGAAGATCGTCAGGAAAGGTTTGTCCTAAGGGGCCAGGAACAGACTAGCACAGGCAGTGAGAGGCTAGCATCCTGAGCAAACCAGGGGCAGGAGTGATCTCTGTGGCTAGAGAAGTTATAGGGACTACTCTGCTATAGGCTAACTGCTCTGCCTTGATTAAAAAGCAGTAAACTGGCAGAGAAATTAAAACCTAAAACAAGTGTTCTAAAAAATGCCAGAACCTAACAAGATCTGGCTGTACCCCCTCAAACCCGGAAGTGACTCAGGCAGACTTTACCGCAGCCCTGCAGCCACATCCTGCAGTTCGGGGCTTTTGCCGGGCAGTTACTAATCTGCACAGGCAGGGGGGCACAGCCTAGGCAGCCTCTAATCGGCAGAGTGGGGGGCTCAGCCTGGGGCAAAAGAACCTCCCCAGCTGACTGCTTCCCGGGCAGACACTTCCGGTCTCTGCAAATCTATTCACTGCTCAACTGCTAACACCCACAGCCCCAAGGCAGGATTTGGCTTGGAAAGTGAAACTCTCACTGCTCAGTGTCTAGCCCCAGGGCAGTCATTATCTCACACAGGTGGAGTTCTTTGCAGGGCACTTTCCCAGCTCGGCCCTGCAGACCTCAGTTACTCGCTGGTGGGAAACTCTTTCCCAGAGCACTCCAGTACCTTGCTGCTTTATGTAGCCGGCTGGCAGGACAGCTACCCGTCCATACACCTTTCACTGCTCTGAAGAGGAAGCTGGTAACCTCCTGGCTCTGAAGGCAAACCTTACAGGCTTTAACAAAATGAGTAAAAAAATCAAAATAATGATTGATAGTTTCTATACAGAAAGAGAACAGCTTTTCAACCCTGAAGAGACTAATAGCAGACAGTCTCCAGACAATTGTTGGTCTCCAATACAAAAGGCTCTCCTAGAAGAGACTATTAAAAATCTTAAAAGAGAACTAGAAGAAAAATGGGGAAAGGAAAGAGAAGCTATGCAAGAGAGCAACAACTTTCTAAAATGTGAATTAGAAAAGATAAAAAAAACTCACAAGAAGTACAGGGAAACAGGATTTGTGAATTGGAAAAAGAAAATAACTCACTAAAAAAAAAAATAGTGAAATGGAAAAAAATTCCATAGAGCAAAACAACTCAATTGGACATATAAAAAAAGAAGTAAAAAAAGCTAATGAAGAAAATAACTCACTAAAAATCAGAACTGAACAAATAGAAATGACTGATTCATTGAGACATCAAGAATCAGTCATGCAAAACCAAAAAAATGAAAGATTGGAAATAATGTCAAATATTTACTTGGAAAATAATTTGATTTTACCGATATAATATAAAAAAGGGAAGTAGAAATGGAAATGGGATAGTGTCAGAAAAAGGGAAAAGGTGAGATAAAAAGAGGGAAAATACATGGGATGATGAGGCAAAGGAAACCTATCATATTTGAGGGAACTTAGAGAGGGGGAGGAACATTGTGTGAATCCTACTCTTATTAATTGACATATTTGTTTTACAGAGATTCTTCTCTCACTTCATTAAAAAGTGGGAGAGGTAGTGGCTAGAAGCTGGAAAATGAATGGATGCCCATCAATTGGAGAATGGTTGAGCAAATGGTGGTATATGAATGTTATGGAATATTATTGTTCTGTAAGAAATGACCAGCAGGATGATTACAGAGAGGACTGGAGAGACTTACATGAACTGATGCTAAGTGAAATGAACAGAACCAGGAGATCATTATATACCTCAAAAATGATACTGTTTGAAGATGTATTCTGATGGAAGTGGATCTCTTCAATAAAGAGAGCTAATTCAGTTTCAATTGATCAAGGAAGGACAGAAGCAGCTACACTCAAGGAAAGAACACTGGGAAATGAATATAAACTGCTTGCATTTCTGTTTTTCTTCTCGGGTTATTTATACCTTCTGAATCTAATTCTCCCTGTGCAATAAGAGAACTCTTCAGTTCTGCACACATATATTGTATCTAGGATATACTGTAATCTATTTAACATATAAAAGACTGCTTGCCTCTGGGGGAGGGGGTAGAGGAAGGGAGGGGGAAAATCAGAACAGAAGTGAGTGCAAGGGATAATGCTGTAAAAAATTACCCTGGCATAAGTTCTGTCAATAAAAAGTTTAAAAAAAAAAGTGAGAGAGGAAAAGGGAAAAGGAAAAAGAGTAATATGGGAAGGTACAAGAAAGGGAAAGGGATTCAAAGGGAGGAGGGAAGGATACTAAAGAGGGAGAGCTGCGTGATGTAAGTGGGACCAATAAGTTTAATACTAGGGAAGAAGGGAAGGAGGGGAAGAAAAAGAAAAGTATAATCTGGGGATATTAGGATGGCAGGAAATACAGAATTAGTAATTTTAACTGTAAATGTGAATGGGATGAACTCTCCCATAAAGAGGAGGCAGATAGGAGACTGGATCAAAAGTCAAAATCCTAAATCTGTTGTTTATAGGAAACACATTTAAAACAGGGAGATACATACATACAGAGTAAAGGTAAAAGGCTGGAGTAGAATCTATTATGCTTCAGGTGAAGTCAAAAAAGCAGGAGTAGCCATCCTTATCTCAGATCAAGCAAAAGCAAAGATTGATCTAATTAAAAGAGATAAGGAAGGAAACTATATCTTGCTAAAGAGTGCTATAGACAGTGAAGCAATATCAGTATTAAACATATATGCACCAAGTGGTACAGAATCTAACTTCCTTAAGGAGAAGTTAAGAGAGTTGTGAAAAGAAATAGAAAGCAAAACTATAGTAGTGGGAGATCTCAATCTTGCACTCTCAGATTTAGATAAATCAAATCACAAAACAAATAAGAAAGAAATTAAAGAGGCAAATAGACTATTAGAAAAATTAGGTACGATAGATCTCTGGAGAAAACTGAATGGTTTCAGAAAGGAGTATATTTTCTTCTCAGCACTTCATGGAACCTACACAAAAATTGACCATATATTAGGACATAAAGACCTCAAAATTAAATCCAGGAAGACAGAAATAGTAAATGCTTTCTTTTCAGATCACAATGCAATAAAAACTACACTCAACAAAAAGTTAGGTGTAAATAGACCAAAAAATAATTGGAAACTAAATAATCTCATCTTAAAGAATGATTGGGTGAAACAGCAAATTATAGACACAATTAATAATTTCACTCAAGATAATGACAACAGTGAGACATCATACCATAATTTATGGGATGCAGCCAAAGCAGTAATAAGGGGAAATTTTATATCCTTAGAGGCTTACTTGAATAAAATAGAGAAAGAGAAGATCAATGAATTGGGCTTGCAACTTAAAAAGCTAGAAAAAGACCAAATTAAAAAATGCCAATCAATTACTAAACTTGAAATTCTAAAATTAAAAGGAGAAATTAATAATATAGAAAGTAAAAATACTATTGAACTAATAAATAAAACTAAGAGTTGGTTTTATGAAAAAACCAATAAAACTGATAAATCTTTGGTAAATCTGATTAGAAAAAGGAGAGAGGGAAATCAAATTAGCAGTCTTAAACATGAAAAAGAAGAACTTTCCACTGATGAAGAGGAAATTAAAGAAACAATAAGGGGTTACTTTGCCCAATTTTATGCCAATAAATTTGATAACCTAAGCAAAATGTATGACTACCTCCAAAAATATAGGCTTCCCAGATTATCAGAGGAGGAAGTAAATTGCTTAAATAGTCCCATTTCAGAAAAAGAAATAGAACAAGCTATTAATCAACTCCCTAAAAAAAAAAAATCCCCGGGACCAGATGGATTTACATGTGAATTCTACCAAACATTCAAAAAACAATTAGTCCCAATGCTTTATAAACTATTTGAAAAAATAGGGAATGAAGGAGTCCTACCAAATTCCTTTTATGGCACAGACATGGTACTGATACCTAAACCAGGTAGGTTGAAAACAGAGAAAGAAAATTATAGACCAATCTCCCTAATGAATATTGATGCTAAAATCTTAAATAAGATATTAGCAAAAAGACTACATAAAATCATCCCCAGGATAATACATCACGATCAAGTAGGATTTATACCAGGAATGCAAGGCTGGCTCAATATTAGGAAAACTATCAGTATAATTGGCCATATTAATAATCAAATTAACAAAAACCATATGATCATCTCAAATGATGCAGAAAATGCATTTGATAAAATCCAACATCAATTCCTATTAAAAAATCTTGAGAGTATAGGAATAAATGGATTTTTCCTTAAAATAATCAGGAGCATCTATTTAAAACCAGCAGTAAGCATCATATGTAATGGGGACAAACTGCAACCATTCCCAATAAGATCAGGAGTAAAACAAGGTTGCCCACTATCACCGTTACTATTTAATATTGTATTAGAAATGCTAGCTTTGGCAATAAGAGTTGAGAAAGAGATTAAAGGAGTAAGAATAGGCAATGAGGAAACCAAATTATCACTCTTTGCTGATGATATGATGGTATACTTAGAGAACCCCAGAGACTCTACTAAAAAGGTATTAGAAACAATCCACACCTTCAGCAAAGTTGCAGGATACAAAATAAACCCACATAATTCATCAGCATTCTTATATATCACTAACAAAACCCAACAGTTAGAGTTACAAAAAGAAATTCCATTTAAAGTAACTACTGATTGCATAAAATATTTAGGAATCTATCTGCCAAGGGAAAATCAGAAACTTTATGAGCAAAACTACAACACTTTCCACACAAATTAAGTCTGATCTAACCAACTGGAAAAATATTAAATGCTCTTGGATTAGGCAAGCAAATATAATAAAGATGCCAATACTACCTAAACTAATCTATTTATTTAGCGCTATACCAATCAGACTCCCAAAAAACTACTTTGATGAACTAGAAAAAATAACAACAAAGTTCATATGGAAAAACAAAAGATCAAGAATTTCAAGGGGATTAATGAAAAAAAAATCAAATGAAGGTGGCCTAGCTGTACCAGATCTAAAATTATATTATGAAGCAGCAGTTACTAAAACAATCTGGTACTGGCTAAGAAATAGACTAGTTGGTCAATGGAATAGGTTAGGTTCAAAGGACAAAACAGCCAATAACTTTAATAATATAGTGTTTGACAAACCCAAAGACCCCAGTTTCTGGGATAAGAATGCATTATTTGACAAAAATTGCTGTGAAAATTGGAAATTAGTATGGCAGAAATTAGGCATTGACCCACACTTAACACCGTACACCAAGATAAGGTCAAAATGGGTTCATGACCTAGGCATAAAGAATGAGATTACAAATAAATTGGAAGAGCATAGGATAGTTTACCTCTCAGACCTGTTTAAGAGGAAGGAATTTATGACCAAAGAAGAACTAGAGATCACTATTGACCACAAAATAGAAATTTTGATTATATAAAATTGGAAAGTTTTTGTACAAACAAAACTAATGCAGACAAGATTAGAAGGGAAACAATAAACTGGGAAAACATTTTTACAGTCAAAGGTTCTGATAAGGCCTCATTTCCAAAATATATAGAGAATTGACTCTAATTTATAAGAAATCAACCCATTTTCCAATTGATATATGGTCAAAAGATATGAACAGACAATTCTCAGACGAAGAAATTGAAACTCTTTATAGACATATGAAAATATGCTCCAAATCATTATTAATCAGAGAAATGCAAATTAAGGCAACTCTGAGATACCACTACACACCTGTCAGATTGGCTAGAATGACAGGGAAAGATAATGGGGAATGTTGGAGGGGATGTGGGAAAACAGGGACACTGATGCACTGTTGGTGGAATTGTGAACACATCCAGCCATTCTGGAGAGCAATTTGTAACTATGCTCAAAAAGCTATCAAACTGTGCATACTCTTTGATACAGCAGTGTTTCTACTGGGCTTATACCCCAAAGAGATACTAAAGAAGGGAAAGGGACCTGTATGTGCCAAAATGTTTGTGGCAACCCTGTTTGTAGTGGCTAGAAGCTGAAAAATGAATGGATGCCCATCAATTGGAAAATGGTTGAGTAAATTGTGGTATATGAACGTTATGGAATATTACTGTTCTGTAAGGAATGACCAGCAGGATGAATACAGAGAGGACTGGTGAGACTTATATGAACTGATGCTAAGTGAAATGAGCAGAAGCAGGAGATCATTATATACCTCAACAACAATACTGTTTGAGGATGTATTCTGATGGAAGTGGTTCTCTTTGATAAAGAGATTTAATTCAGTTTCAATTGATCAAAGATGGACAGAAGCAGCTACACTCAAAGAAAGAACACTGGGAGATGAATATAAACTGCTTGCATTTTTATTTTTCTTCCTGGGTTATTTATACCTTCTGAATTCAATTCTCCCTGTGCAACAAGAAAACTGTTCAGTTCTGCACACATATATTGTATCTAGGATATACTATAACCTATTCAACATGTAAAGGACTGCTTGCCATCTAGGGGAGGGGGTGGAGGGAGAGAGGGAAAAATTGGAACAGAAGTGAATGCAAGGGATAATGCTGTAAAAAATTATCCTGGCATGAGTTCTATCAATAAAAAGTTATTTAAAAAAATATTTTCTTGGGAGTCTGATTGGCATAGCACTAAATACATAGATTAGTTATGGAATATTGCCATCTTTATTATATTCACTTGGCCTATCCAAGAGTACTTAATATTTTCCCAATTATTTAAATCTGACTTTATTTGTGTGAAAAGTATTTTGTAATTTTGCTCATATAATTCCTGACTTTCCTTTGGTAGGTAGATTCCTAAATATTTTATGCTATTGACAGTTATTTATTTATTTTTTTGAATGTTCTTTTTTTAAAATTATGCCTTTTATTTATAAGTTATATGTATGGGTGATTTTACAGCATTGACAATTCGACAGTTATTTTGAATAGGATTTCTCTTTGTATCTCTTGCTGTTGGATTTTTTTGGTGATGTATAAAAATGCTGAGAATTTATGTGGATTTATTTTCTATCCTGAAAATTTGGTAAAGTTATGAATTATTTCTAATAGCTTTTTAGTAGAATCTTTGGCTTCTCTAAATTTACCATCATATCATCTGCAAAGAGTAATAGTTTGGTTTCCTCATTACCTACTCTAATTCCTTTAATGTCTTTCTCAATTCCTATTACCAAGAGTAGCATCTCTAATACAATATTGAATAGTAATGGTGAAAGTGAGCAATCTTGTTTCACTCCTGATCTTACTGGGAAAGATTCCAATTTTCCTCCATTACATATGATGCTTACTGCTGGTTTTAAATATATGCTCCTGACTATTTTAAGAAAAAGTCCATTTATACCTATCCTCTCAGGTATTTTTGTAAAGAATAGATGTTGGATTGTACCAAATGCTTTTTCTGCATCTATTGAGATGATCATATGGTTTTTGTTAATTTGGTTATTGATATAGTCACTTATACTAATAGTTTTCCTAATATTGAATCAGCCCTGCATTCCTGGTATAAATCCTACTTGGTCATAGTGTATTATCCTGGGGATGATTTTCTGTAATCTTTTTGCTAATATTTAATTTAAGATTTTAGCATCAATATTCATTAGGGAGATTGGTCTATAATTTTCTTTCTCTGTTTTCAGCCTAAGTGATTTAGGTATCAGTATAATGTCTGTGTCATAAAAGGAATTTGGTAGGAGTCCTTCATTCCCTATTTTTTCAAATAGTTTATATAGTATAAGAGTTAATTATTCTTTAAATATTTGGTAGAATTCACATATACCATCTAGTCCTGAGGATTTTTTCTTAGGGAGTTGGTTAATAGCTTGTTCTATTTCTTTTTCTAAAACAGGACTGTTTAGTCTATTTACTTCTTCCTCTGTTAATCTGAGCAAGCTATATTTTTGAAGGTATTCTTCCATTTCATTTGTTATCACATTTATTGGCATAAAATTTGGCAAAGTAACTCCTTATTATTACCCTAATTTCCTCTTCATTACTGGCAAATTCTCCCTTTTCATTTTTAAGACTAACAATTTGATTTTCCTCTTTCCTTTTTAAAATTAGATTTACTAAGAGTTTGTCTATTTTGCTGTTTTTTTCATAGAACCAAATCTTAGTTTTATTAATTCAATGGTTTTTTTTACTTTCAATTTTATTGATCTCTCCTTTTATTTTTAGAATTTCAAGGTTAATCTTTGACTGGGGGGTTTTAATTTGTTCCTTTTCTAGCATTTTTAGTTGCAAGCCCAATTCATTGACCTTCTCTTTCTCTATTTTATGCAAATCGGCCTCTAGAGATATGAAATTTCCCCTTATTACCACTTTGGCTGCATCCCAACATTTTGGTATGACATCTCATTATTGTCATTTTCTGGGGTTAAGTTATTAATTATGTCTATGATTTGCTGTTTCACCCAATCATTCTTTAGTATGAGATTATTTAGTTTCCAATTATTTTTTGGTCTATTTTCCTCTGGCTTTTTTTTTAAATGTAATTTTCACTGCATTATGGTCTGAAAAGTTTGCATTTGCTATTTCTGCCTTACTGCATTTGAGTTTGAGGTTTTTGTGTCCTAATATATGGTCAATTTTTGTATAGGTTCCATGAACTGCTGAAAAGAAAATATACTCCTTTCTGTCTCCATTTAGTTTTCTTCAGAGATCTAGCATATCTAACTTTTCTAGTATTCTATTTACCTCTTTGACTTCTTTCTTACTTATTTTGTCATTTGATTTATCTAATTCTGAGAGTACAAAGTTGAGATCTCCCTCTATTATAGTTTTGCTGTCTATTTCTTCTTGTAGCTCTCTTAATTTCTCTTTTAAGAATTTAGATGCTACACCACTTGGTGCATATATGTTTAATATTGATATTGCTTCATTATCTATGCTACCCTTTATCAAGATATAGTTTCCTTCCTTATCTCTTTTAATTAGATCAATTTTTGCTTTTGCTTGATCTTAGATAAGGAGGGTTACCCTGCTTTTTTTACTTCATCTGAAGCATAGTAGATTCTGCTCCAACCTTTTATCTTTACTCTGTGTGTAGCTCCCTGCTTCAGGTGTGTTTCCTGTAAACAACATATTGTAGGATTCTGGCTTTTAATCCATTCTGTTAACCACTTCCTCTTTATGGGGGAATTTACCCTCTTCACATTTATGGTTAAAACTACCAATTCTGTATTACTTGTCATCTTGTTAACCCATGTTTATGCTTTTCTCCCTTCTTTCCCCCTTACCTTCCTCCCCAGTATTAAACTTTTGAGCACCACTTGCTTCTCATAGCCCTCCCTTTTTAGTATCCCTCCCCCCACCCTAGAGTTCCTCCTCCTATATTACTCCTTTTCATCACAGTTTCTGTATTCCCTTCTGCTTAGCTTATTCCTTCCCTTTTCACTTTTCCCTTCCCATTTTTCAATGAGGTGGGAGAAGTTTCACCATAAATTGAATATGTCTAAAATTTTTCTCTTAAAGCCAATTCAGATGGCAGTAAGATATCTACTATATTCATCCTCCTCCATTCTTTCTTTCAGAATTAATAAGTTTCCTTTGCCTCTTTGTGAGATGTAGTACCCCCACTTTACCCTTTTTCTGGTACAATTTCCTTTCCACCTCTAGTTTCTAGAACAAGGTATACATACATTCTTTATATATCTTTATAGCAGAAATATAGTTCCCAAGGTTTCTTTTTACCTTTTTAGGTTTGTCTTGAGTTATATATTTGTAGATCAAACTTTTTGTTGAGTTCTGTTTTTTTTCATCAAAACAGGTGAAATTTGCTTATTTTGTTGAATGTCCATCTTCTTCTCTGGAAAAAGATGCTCATTCTGGCTGGGTAAGTGATTTTTGTTTAATTACCAAGTTCCTTAGCCTTTTGGAATATCATATTCCAGACCCTTTGATCCTTTGATGTGGACACTGTTAGATCCTAGATAATCCTTATTGTGGCTCCTCTATATTTGAATTGGGTTTTTCTAGCTGCTTGAAGTATTTTTTCCTTCGTTGTATAGTTCTGGCATTTGGCCACTATATTTCTTGGTGTTTTGATTTTAGGATCCTTTTCAGTAGGTGATTGATGAATTCTTTCAATGTCTACTTTGCCCTCTGTTTCTATGACGTCTGGGTAGTTCTGTTTGATAATTTCCTGGAAAATAGTGTCCAGGCTCTTTTTTCGTCACATTTTTCTGGGAGTCCAATAACTCTCAAATTGTTTCTCCTAGATCTATTTTCCCTGTCTGTTGTTTTCCCAAGAAGGTATTTCACATTTTTTCCCAGTGTTTGATTTTTTTGGTTTTGCTTGACTTATTCTTGTCTCCTCGAGTCATTCAATCCCATTTGTTCAACTCTGATTTTCACTGAAGCATTTTCTTCACTCACTTTTTTATATCTTTTTCTAATTGTCCAATTATGTTTTTGAGTGAGTTGTTTTATTCTGTGGATTTTTTTTTCTATTTCACCAATTTTGTTTTTTAGAGAGCTATTTTCTTTTTCCAATTCACTAATTCTGTTTTTCAAGTATTTGATTTCTTTATCCACTTTCTCTTTTAATGAGTGGGATGACTTATTCAGACTCTCTTGCCAAGCTTTCCTTTCCTTTTCCCATTTTTCTTCTAGCTCTCTTGTGAGCATCTTTTTAATTTCTTCTATGAGAGTCTTGTGTGTTAAAGAACAGATCATATCCCCCTCTGAGGATTCAGTCTGGAGACCGTTTGCTTTTAGTCTCCTTAGGGTTTAAAGTCTGCTCTCTTTCCATATAGAAGCTATCAATGGTTAGTGGCCCATTTAAATTTTTTGCTCATTTTGTCAGAGAAGAATCAAACTAGCAACCCCCCCCCCAAAAAAAAAAAAAAAACAGTCTGCTTTTTTTGGGGGGGGGTCTGGATGGTATTACCAAGCTTCCTCTACAGACTGCGGGAGTGGGGAGAGGAGAGGGAAGGAGGGGAGGAGGTGCTGCAGCAAGCTACTAGCAGGATAGCAATGTCTGCCCTGTGTCTATGCTCTGAGACTCTGAGACTCTGAGAGTGTGCTGAGATGCTCTGGGTGGGTGTGGCTAGGTTCTGAGAGGCCCTATCTTTTTGGGATTATAATCTTTACCCACTATGTTTTTAGGTTCTCTGCTTGTCTACTGGCTTGCTGCCAGGGTAAAGTAGCCAATACTGTAGTAAAGCTCTCCCTGCAGAGATGGTTGAGATCACACCCCACTCCCCTCCAATCTGCTCAGTGTAAGCTGCTTGCTGTGCTCGAGCTGCCTCTGGTTGCCCTCAGCCTGTGCCCGGTCTAATTGTCCTTGCTCTCAAGCAAAAACAGACCTTTTTCTGGTGAATTTTAAGGATGTCTTCCGAGGCTTGCCATGAAATAAATTCTGAGAGCAAAGACAGAGACTAAGTAGATGCAAACTATTCATGTAAGCATCTCTATTCCTAGGGTGGTGGTGGTTGTGCCTCTCATGTCATGTTAACTCTCTCCTCTGACTTGGAATCCCAAACTAAAAGCTCCAATATCCTACAAGTGCCTATAGTGTCCCTTTACCATAATTCTGTACACTTCTGTATTTTTCAGGTATGTTGATTCTTTTTCCCCCAGGGCCACTTCTCAGCAGCACTGCGGGGCCTAGCCTTCCTAATCAGTGAAAGTTCCCATAGTCTTCCCAGATTCAGACCCTTGACTCCCCATCCTGTCCAGGAGATGAAAGTTCATGTGGTTCAGGCTGAGGCTACCTTCAAATTCAGCTCCCCCAGGGAACCCTGCTTGCTATTTCTGTGAAATTAGACTTGAGTTGTTTATACTTCACACTCATTAAGCTCTAGTTTTTTGGGAGGTCTTTTTGTTGTCACAGGAGGACTCCTGTTCAGTCACAGGTCTTCTTTTTTCCCCATTGGTCTACATTTGCCACAATGTGTAATTTTGTTCTGTTTATGTGAGAAATCCAGAGAGCTTGGAATTTTCTAATCTACTCAGCCATCTTCCCAGAATTCTCTCACCAGGGAATTTCTTTAGTCAAGTTATTCCAATTATTTAACTTGAAAAGTTATCTGTTCTGTGAACTAAAAGCGTATGATGTACAGCTGTATTCTTTGGCAGCTCATTCTTATATCCAAATTTATATTTAAACTGAAAGAAATGAACACAGAGGTACCTGTTCCAAAAAAGTCAAGAGATGTCACTAAGAAGGGATGACTGAATTCTCTTTTCAATCATGATCCAAAATTTCAGTCATTACACTAAGTTTCAATCCTCCAAAGGGGAAGACCTTAATAGTGGATGCTGGAGATGGGAAAAACTACTCACTATCACCTGCAAATTTACAAATAGAGTAAGATATCATAAATCTATATGAATGGCCTCTTGGGTTGCCTTGTGGAGGCAGGGTGCTCTCCTTTTTCTGATTCCACTTCTGATACTACTGCTTTTGAGCTTGGGAATTAGAAAAAGGAAAAGCCACTTACCATTACTTGTGAAGTTGTGAATTGAGTGGTTGTAGGGGCTATATCTCAGATTGCACTGGAGAGGGCAGAATTATCTCCTTTTTTCCAATTTTACCTGACATCAATATTAACATTGAAAAATAAAGAATTAAAGAGCTCATGGAAGTTATATAGAAAGAGTTTTCTTTACTCTGCTGAAAAAGAGAAATCTAGATGCAACTTGGAATCTGGTTTGGCATCAAGGAAACCTAAGGCAGCAAGATTAAGCCTTAAGATCTATATCTATATCTATAACTATATCTAAAATCTATGATAAGACAGAGATTCAAGGAATAAAAAAGGGAATAATGGCAACAATATGGTATGTTTGCCTAGTGACAAGAAGTATATTTATAGTAGAAGTTCACAACCAGGATGTGGTTCCTGCAGGTGCATGCCCAAGATCAGGGACTGCTTGGGTCTGATTTGAGCCAGTTCTGTGGCAGAGTTCATCCAGAATGATTGTTGTTATGTCAGTCTCAGGATACAGCTTATTAGCTGGTTCTTATCCCTGGAAAAAAAAAGTGTTTCCTCATAGTAAGAAAAGAGAAGAGTGGTCTTGTTGTGAGGATTCCTGAATATACTTACTTTGTCCATGTAAAGAAAGTGTATGAAACAGCTGTGGAATTCTTTCAAGATGAGCATATGAATGAATATCTCTATGTGACCTTTGCAAAGTTTGAAAAAAATCAGAAAGAATTTGAAAGGATATGAATGATCTACTCTGAACAGGATTTTGAAGCAGAAAGCCCAATAACTTTTTGAAATTTACATAATCTTTGAAAAAGAAAGACTGTGGCTGAAGACTGTGAGCAAATGGAGATTTCAGGAAGAAGAGAAGGGGAATACTAATTTGTAGAAATATGATGCCTGGCTTGATTATTTGCAATTGATGAAAAATGATGTAGAACCAAACCCTGCAAGAATTGTATGAAAAATACCAGCAGTCTGAAAGAAGAAAAGACACTGGAAGCTGTAGATATACTTCTGCATCAACCATGCAGTCTAAGAAGAGATTTTTTTTTTTGATTGATAAGTTCTGCATCACTCTGCAGTTGTAATCAGATCCCAAGTCTTATCATTCAATTCTCACATCATTTCTCAAAGATATTATCTCTATTCACAGTTAGAACACCATGTTGCTGGGATTATTTTATTAGTCCTCTAATTTGTTTTCCTCTTTTATTCTCTTCTTCATCTAATCAATCTCTTATATAGCTTCCAAAATAATATTATAGTGTAAGCCTGACCATATCATTTCCTTGCTCAAAAGCCTTTTATGACTTCTTCTCATGAGAAAATATACACTTTTAAAGCAATATTTAGGTCACTTTACAATCTGAATTCAATTCACCTGATAGAGCTTTATTTTATATTGCCCCCTTTCCCTTTCTCTGTGTCCCAGCTAAACCGTAATAGTAGCTACTTTCCAAAATCAACATGTCTCCTATTTTGATGTATTTGTTCAAGTCTCTTTCTTTATTTATGGACTTTAGAATTCTCTTCCTCCATACTCATTTCTTCCATACTTTGACTGATGTTCCATCTGAGAATATTTTCTCCAGATTTTCCTAGAGCATCCCTTTCCCTACCCATGGATATCTCCTATGCCCCAGAATACTTTACTTTCTTATTTCTATGTATGTGACATAACATACCTAATGTAACTTCTTAGAGAAACAGGGCTTTGTTCTTCTTCTTCTTTGCACTTCTGCATCATTTTTTGTACCTTGTACATAGTGGGTACTTGATAAATGTTTATCAAAGTAGAAATAATTTAATACCCTTAGTTAACAGGTAAAGAAAATGAAATCTAGCACAGTGAGATAAATTGTTTAAGATCACTTAATGATTTGGCTGGCAGGGGTTGGACCAGAACTCAGGTCTTCTTATTCCTATTTTTTTCTGTTTAAGTGTTTACAGATAAAAAAGATACCAATCATCTTTCAACATCATCAACTTAAATAAAAGTTAGATTATTTTCTAATGAAACATAATTAATACTCAAAAATTAATGAGGCTGACATCTGCTATTCTGAACTTCAATTGCACTTTCTTGTCTATTGTCTGTGAACAGTCAAGTTTCAGAGACATCTTTGTGACAGGTTTATTTTTACCTGCTTACGTAATACTATCTTAAAATGCACTTTTGAAAGCCAAATAATAGATATAATTTAATGAAATATTAGTAGTAGTTTAGTTGATGTATATATATTACTTTCCTGATTTCAGCTAGATTTTTGGCCTCAAGACATATAGAATTGTTACAATTATTCTGTCATGTAAATTACCAGTTACCTAGATTTCATGCCTATCCAAATATTATTTTTGGAAGAGCCTTAATCTAGTCTAGCAAAATTGATCTTTGGTTCTCATACAATAGCCTCTTGCTATTGCTGCTGTTACTGCCCTGAAATAAATTCACTGACACCATTGCTTTTCCATGATTTAATTTTTAGATATTTGGAGTTGATTTGTATACTGAATAGCATGACAAACAACACTGTACTGGGAGATCAAAGATCTGACTTCTCATCCCAGTTCTGCTACTATCTGGCTGTGTGAGTTTAAGGAAGTCATTTTGACTCTGAACTTTCATTATCTTATTCATAAACTACATATATATGTGGAAGGGAAGATATCAGAGAAATGTTTGAATGTTGACTCAAAGATTATCTATCAACTTTAAAAATCTATGGTACCAAAATAAAAGTGATGAAAGGAGAGATAAAATACAAGATTCTTTGGCAGTAGGGTCATTGGTTTCTCTCTGTTTTATCCAGTTCTGTGAGTAGATATAACAGTCTATAAAGTGTTAGTACTTCAGCTAACTTTTCTATCTATCCCTCTAACTTTATATCCATATCTGTTTTGAATTAATAAACATATTGGCTCCTTCCCACTTTTGCCAGCAATGTTCAGATTATATGTATCTCTATTTTTAACCTGCATCTATCTGTCTGTCTATCTATCCATTAATGATTGAAATAGGTAGTCAGAAGATCCACCCTGAGACATACTGGGTTGTAGATCTCTAGGAAAATGTTTTATTAAAAATATAATGATGATTTAATTAATGGTTGATAGCCTCATTAATAAAAATTACAGCATTAAAAGCTTGCATTTGAGCCTACAAAATGACAGTTTCTCATGCATTTTAGATTGTAGTAAAGCCAGATAAAAATGACATCTGTGTCCTTAAGTGTTTTTAGTTCTAAGAAGGATGGAGCTGTACCTTTAAGGTACTTTATGTTCATTGAACAATTTCTGGCAATTCAGAAATCCATTAAATGTACTTCAAAAATTATTAATCAAAATACGCAAATATTTCACTTTCTGGGAAATAGAACTTTATATTATGCTTTGATAATCCCTAGGTAATTAAGGAATTTTTACTTGGCATTTTATGAAAGAGGAAGAGTTATTTTGAGAATTTCTTTTATCATTGGTAGAATCTGCTATTTGGGTTCTTTCCTGAGTTTAAGGTATCAAAGACAAATAAATCTTTTGATTTGCTTATAGATAAACTAAAGAAAACTTCTTTTCCTTTTAAATGATTTTTAATTCCATGGGTTTAACACTTGGGTCCAAAGGTAGTTTTCTTTTTTGGCTTTTGGAAAGACAAATAATTTAACCACATTCATGAAGGTCTAAGATCTGACTTCCAATCCTTCTTGAATTAGTTAGCTGACTGACTTTAGAGAAAGTCACTTAAGCTCTCCACAAAAAAGGATTGATTTTAGGTAAAAGTATGTACTATGGGGACAAGTATCACATCAAATTTCATTTTGTTTGTACTAAGGATAGCAGGTGTCCCTGCTTGGTACAAGATCAAGTTCTACCATCTCTTTTGATGTTGGAAGAAAGAAGAGATGGTAGGAAAGGAAGGAGGGAAGTGATTTTCAAAGCAACTAATATCCAGTGTTTTTTTGTTTGTTTGTTTGTTTGTTTTTCTGGGTGGTAGTGGTTTTTTCCCTTTCTAATTTCATTTTTGTGTTGCAAACAACTTTGGGCCAAGGAAATATTTCTTGTAATATTTTTTCTTTGATTTGATGGTTCTCAAATTTAGCCATGATATTTCTTGGAGAAAAACCTTGGGGTTTTAATTTTGAGGTCTCCTTCAGGAGGCATTTGGTGAATTCTTTCAATGGTCATTTTACCTTCTGTGTCTATGATATCTGGGCAGTTCTCTTTGATGATTTCCTGAAAGTTTCTAGGCTTTTTTTTTTTTTATCATGCATTCCAGGGAGTCTAATAATCCTTAGATTGTCTCTCCTAGATCTATTTTCCAGATCAATTGTTTTCCCAATTAGGTATTTTACTTTTTTTTTCCTATTTTTTCACTTTTTGGTTTTTCTTGACTGATTCTTATTGTCTCATTGAGACATTCATTTCCATTTGTTCAATTTTGAATTTTAGTGTGTTATTTTCTTCACTTACTTTTTTTTTTTTTTTTTTTTTTTTTGTATTCGTCCAATTGAATTTTTAAATGAGTTGTTTTGTTCTATGGAATTTTTTTTCCATTCACAAATTCTGTTTTATAAGGGGTTATTTGCTTTTACTGTTTCACCAATTCTGTTTTTCTGGGAGTTGCTTTCTTTTTCCATTTTATAAAATTTATCTTTTAATGACTTAATGCTTTTTCCATTTCACAGTTTATTTTGTAGTGAATTTTCTTCAGATAGTCTCTGTGTTGCCTTTTCCAAACCCTCTTGCAAAATTTTCATTTCCTTTGGCCATTTTTCTTCTAGCTCTCTTTTAAAATCCTTTTTAATTTCTTCTAGGAGAGCCTTGTGTCATGGGGACCAGATTATATATATATATGTATATATGGGGCTTCATGTGGAGACAATCTGCCATTAGTCTCCTCAGGGTTTGAAATCTGTTCTTCTCTTTCATCATAAAAGCTATTAATCATCAGAGTCCTCTATTTTTTTTTTTTAACTTTTTTTTTTTTTTAAGTTAAGATCTGCCTTTAGGGCAGGGGAGGTTTTCCAAATGTCAGCTGTGCTGGGTCAATGCTGATTCACTCCTGGTACTAGATGGGTGTGGCCAGCTCCCATGAGATTCTGGCATTTGGGGTTCAATATTGATCTTTTGTGTTTGTATTGGATATTTTATAACTTCTCTGCTGATCTACTGGTTTGCAACCAGGGCAGAATGGCCAACACTGCTGTAGATTCCTGTAGATTCTCTTCCATGCAGAGTCTGCAGTGCCCCATGGAGTCAGCAACGCTGTGGCAGAGTCAGCAATACCCTGGGATTCTAAGCTTTCTACACTGATGTTTGTGGTCAGCTGTTTGTGTTAGGCTGCCTTCCTCCATTTCCAATTGAAACAGACCTTTTCTGGCAATCTTCAAAATTATTTTCTGCTGATAATTTGTTGCATTCCAATTTTTGTGGGTTCTGCCCATCCAGAGCTAATTCAGAGGCTGGATTTAGTAATTATTGTGAGAGTTGTAGAGAAGGTTGGAGAGAAATGTGTGCTATTTCTGCTATATTGGCTCCACCCCAGAAATCCCCAAGGAAATATTTCTTAATACTTTTGGGCATTTCCAAAGGATCTTTGTTTGGTGCTGAAACAAAGAAATAATATAGAGAAAATTAAGTTTCTTTAAGAAGCCTCCAAAATGAATAGAGTTCAATGATAAAAGTTTAAATTCTGTGATTTTTCATTATGGATTATAACAAAATGAGCATAAAAATGATTTGTTCTTCAGCACAATATAAAGAAAACTACTGATGTTAGAATTATTCTGAAATAGAATGGTGGTCCATCAGCAATCAGTTAATACCTGATTGAAATATGGTAGAGAGAATTTTTATTATGAGTAGGTGGCTGAACTAGATATCTTCTGCAGTTTTTTTCTAACTCTTAGATTTTATGAACAGATTATGAGGATCTCAGAGCAATTCCTTTAAAAAATGTCTTCAGATTATTATTATTTTATTTATTTTTAATAGCTTTTTTTTCTTTTTTTATTATTATGCTTTTTTATTTACAAAACATATGCATGGCTAATTTTTTCAACATTGACCCTTGTAAAACCTTCTGTTCCAAAATTTCCTCTCTTTCTCCCACCTCCTCGCCTTGATGGCAAGTAGTCAAATACATGTTAAATATAGTTAAATTAAATGTTAAATCCAATATATGTATACATATTTATGCAGTTGTTTTGCTGCACACAAAAAATCGGATTAAAAAAACTGGAGAAAGAAAACAAAAATGCAAGCAAATGATAGCAGAAAGCAGAAAAGTATGTTGTGGTTCATACTCAGTTCCCATAGTCCTCTCTCTGGGTATAAATGGCTCTCTTCATTACTAGACAATTGGAACTGGTTTGAATCAACTCATGGTTGAAGAGAGAACAAATACATTTGTTGCCATGTATAATGATCTCCTGATTCTGCTCATTTCACTTAGCATCAGTTCATGTAAGTCTCTCCAGGCCTTTCTGTAATCATCCTGTGGTAATTTCTTAAAGAACAATAATATTCCATACTATTAATATACCATAATTTATTTAGCCATTGTCTAATTGATGGGCAGCTATTCAGTTTCCACTTTCTAGCCACTACAAAAAGGACTGATGTGGATCCCTTTCCCTCCTTTAACATCTCTTTGGGATATAAGCCCAGTAGTAACACTGCTGGATCAAAGGGTATGCACAGTTTGATAACTTTTTGAGCATAGTTCCAACTTACTCTCCAGAATGGTTGGATCCGTTCACAGTTCCACCAACAATGTATCAGTGTCTCAGTTTTCCCACATCTCCTCCAACATTCGTCATGATCTGTAGCTTTGAGGTACATTCTTTACCTTTTGTGTTTGTGTTGGATATTTTATAACTTCTCTGCTGATCTACTGGCTTGCCACCAGGGCAGAGTAGCTAACATTGTAGTAGAGTCCTTCCCATAGATTCTCACCATACAGAGTCTGCATCACCTCATGGAGACCACACCCAGCTCCGACTCTACACAATGTGTGCTAGGATCCTGTGCCTGGCCACCTCCCTCCGTGCCCAACCAAAACAGATCTTTTCTGGAGATCTTCGAAATTATCTTCTGCTGGTAATTTGCTGCACTCCCATTATTCATAAATTCTTCAAGTCTAATTTGCTAATTAGTTGAGGGTCATTGGAAAAGGTCAGAAAGAAACATGTGTCCACCATCTTTGCTCCTCCCCTAGCTTTTTATTTTTCAAAATAAATGCAAAGATGGTTTTCAACACGTACTTTTTAATTGAAGTTTTTTATTTTCAAAAAAATATACAAGGATAATTTTTCAACATTGACCAATGAAATACTTTGTGTTCCAATTCCCTCTCATCCCTTCCCCTAGATGTTAGTAATCTAATATTTGTTAAACATTGTAAAAATGTATGTTAAATGTAGGTAAAATGTATGTTAAATACAAAACAAGCGTACATATTTATACAATTATCTTGCTGCACAAGAAAAATCAGATCAAAAAAATAAGAAAGAAAATAAAATTCAAGCAAACCATAACAAAAAGCTCTCAGTTTCCACAATCCTCTCTCTGGGTTTAGATGGGTCTCATCATCAAAAGATCATTAGAACTGGCTTGAATCATCCTGTTTCAACATATAATTTTGAAAAACTATGTGTTTTAAAATTTTCTTTCTTCCTTTCCCCCTCCTCACTTCTCTACACAGCAAGCAGTACAATA
Organism: Antechinus flavipes; assembly: GCF_016432865.1. Taxonomy (NCBI): domain Eukaryota; kingdom Metazoa; phylum Chordata; class Mammalia; order Dasyuromorphia; family Dasyuridae; genus Antechinus; species Antechinus flavipes. The sequence continues at coordinate 242,653,516 of NC_067401.1, forward strand.
TAGATCAAACATATGCAACTCTTCTAATTATATTTCCATGTTTGTGTTGGACACCAGAAAAATCAGATCAAAAGGGAAAAAAGGAAACACAAGAAAGAAAAAAAAGGAACCAACTAACCAACAAAAACAACAAAAGATGAAAATAGTATGCTTTGATCAGTCTCTGTAGTTCTCTCTTTGGATGCAAATGATTCTTTCTGTCATAAATATTGTGTTGTAGTGAATCACATCATTATTGAAAAGAGCCAAGTCCATCACAGTTGATCATCATGTAATCTTGTTGTTACTATGTACAATGTTTTCCTGGTTCTACTCATTTCATTTATCATCAGTTCATTTAAATCTTTGCAGGCTTTTCTGAAATCAGCCTGCTCATATTTTTTTATAGAACTATACCATTTCATCCATATACCATAACTTATTCAGCTATCCCCCTAATGATGGACATCCACTCAGTTTCCAATTCTTTGTCACTACATTTTTTGCACTTGTGGGTCCTTTTCTCCTATTTTATGATCTCTTTGGAATATAGACTCTTTGGGATAAACACTGCTGAGCATGCACAATTCTATAGAACTTTTAACATACAGAATCAATATTTTAAAGAAAAAACATGGAAACTTTCCTAAAGATCAGAAGGTTAAATTAAAAACTTATTCCCATTTTCACCCTTAATCTCTCCTTCCTTTTCTCCATCAATTGTGGAGATGGGATAATCACAATATTGTGAACAATTCTGAAAAGATTTCCAACTTATTCCCGAAAAAGTCCAATTTAGTCCATTAGTATACATCTTGATATAGTTTTGAGAAGAAATAAAATGCTGTTTTAAAATACAAAATTCATGAAAATAATTTATTAATTTTCTATTCAGACTTCCATATAATCTTAGTTAATTGAGTTTGGATTTTCAGCTAGCCTTTTTAACTTTCTATGACTTGACAGGACCAACTTTAATTATTGAATAAATATAGAAGTGTATAAAAAGTAGATCCAAATGTTAACTAAGCTGTAGCCTAATTTAATTTGAAAGATAAATTTGTCAGTCAAAAATTTTGAAGGTAAAATATTTTGTGGTTTTGTCCTTTATTATGGGTCAAAATTCCATGGCTGCACTGCACTTCTATATACACATAAAGCTCTCTTTGAATATGGAATCAAATAATATAACAATAAATATGGCAATTCTTGCTTCTCTTCTTTTCCTGTTTAAAACTGTGATTTTTACCTCTTTCTGACCCCTGCATGCTATTATTAATTAATATCTTTTAAAATTACTTGTTTGCATGTAAATTATATTTAAATTCTCTAATCTAAAATCATTTTATTCATTATTTAATATTACAATTTTGCTTATTATTGACATATTTATTACTATGCTGCCTCTTTAAAATCTATACATACAAAATCATAACCAAAAAATTCCTGTTTACTTCAGTGTGTTGTCATCACATTTAGTTCTATGCTATATATATATATATATATATATATATATATATATATATATATATATATAATATATATATATATATATATATTTGCAGGGGGAGGTAATGAATAATCAGGGTTAAATCTGACTTGCCCTAGCTCACATAGTTTTTAAGGGTCTGAGGCTAGATTTAAACTCAGATTCCCGGATTGTTTTCAATCCGCTGTCATCTAACTGTCTCTATAATAGATTTATTTTTTTAACATTGCTAACTATTATTAAGATATTACCAAGACAACAAAGGTCAGAAGAAAATCAAATGATTTCATAAAGGTCAGAGTTTGATTATTTGCAGATTAATCCTTTATTTCACAAGAACTAGGGATATTATTCTTTATTTTCCCTGCAGGGTCATAATTCTGATTAATTTAAAAATCAAGGAAAAGAAATTTGTTCACTTCAGGTAGTTTGAAAGTGGCAACTCTTTTGTGTTACTGTCTACTTGATAATTGGAGCATTTAGTATATATGATTTACTTGAATATTTTTATTCTAGAAATAATTCTAGAAATAAAGAAATATCTTTATTCTAGAACAAGAAAAGTTTTGGAATATCCATCTATAAAATATTTAAAAAGTTACCTTTATTGGCTCTTTCAAGGAATCTTATACAAAATTGACAAATACATGGGAGATATCTTTCAGGAGGACAGATTTGAAGACACTCTTACTTAAGAGAATAAAATGACTACTTTCTTCATAAACAACAAACAGGAAACAGTGTGAATTTGTATTCTATATATCTTTTAGTTAATTATGTGATACATAAACAGATATAGATGACATAGATAAATAGATAAATGGATAAATAAGCAAAACATCTATTGAATACACACAATTTGCCAGGCAGTGTGAAAATAACTGAAGATGAAAATTGAAATAATCAAAATAATTCCTGCCTTTGAAAAACCTATATTCTAATGGTTAAGGGATGTAGCATATAAAAGGAAAAAGAAGGGCATAGTTTGGAGCTGACCAACTGGGAGATAGATGGAATCATTTTGAGTAAAATAATGAGAAAACTGACCTATCAGAGCCCAAGGTGGCTCTTAAGATGTGGCTCAAGTTTGTGGAGAAGAGGAAGTGAGTTTGATGACTTAAGCAGAGGCTGACAAGCTTGTGTAACCAGAAAGATATACACATTCCTCTTGTGCATAGCTGTAATTATTAGGAAGCTTTTGTTTATATCAAGCCTTAATTTGCCTCTTTGCAACTTATGGCTTCTGGTTCTGGAGCTAAATATAACAAACTTAATTTCTTTTCTAAATGAGAGCCTTTCAAGTATTTGAATATAGCTGTTGTTATGCTTACTCCTATTTGAGGCCTCTAAGCCATCCTTTTCTTTACTAAAACATCTTTAGTTCTTCCAGCTATTTTTTCCTCCATAAACCATATACTCCAAATCATCCACCATTCTAATTTTTCTTCTCTGGGGTGCTCTCTAGTTTATTAATGTTCTTTCTAAAATGTGGTACTCAGAATTGTATGCAATGTTCCAGATGTGGGTCTTACCAGGGCAGAATATAGTGAGACAATCAACTTTTTATTCCTGGAAGCTCTGCAGGTTTTAATTCAGGTCAACACTATTTGATCCTTTTTGGTTGCTATGCCACACTGTTTAAATCATTCTGAGTCTGCATTCCATTTAGAGTTTGAGAACCATAATTTAAAATCATTTGGCGGCAGGAAATTGGGGTAAGAATGAAAGATTTTAGTAAGGAAGAAACAGAATTTATGTCCTTTGTTTAATATTTACTAGTAATATTATGAGCTTCAAGGTATTATGTCAATATCAACCGTTATTAATGAGAAATACAATGTCTGAATATGGGAGACAACTAACAAAGTCACGTCTGTGTTAGACATCAGCTACTTTAAGCATATAGGGAGTGATCAAATGATGAGATTAATTTTAGCCATGATAACAATTATGTGTTTATTTAATTTATATCATATATATCATGATTATATGTAATGTGCTTCATATATCATAGTCTGCTGTTTCTTGCTCCCTCCTCAAATAAGCAATTAAGGAAGTATTTTATCATGTGCTAAAATGAAAAATTTGAATATGGGAAAGGGAATCAGAAAGGAAAGATCAGTTGAACTGCAAGGTTAGAGCAGGACTCATTCTATAGGTACATTTTAAATACTGCTGAAAGAAAGGGTAAGATTTTGATGTACAAAGTAGATATATCAAATAGGGTTGGAGCAAAGAATTTGAGGTAGCAATAAACAATTGGAATATGTGAAAAAATTGTTTAAATTGAAGACAAAAGCATATATATTGGAAAGTACAGAAGAAAAGATTGAGTTAAACATCATGGAACTAGATTTTGTAAGATTTTGAAAGTCAGGCTGAAAAACTTGTAAATAGTTGGAATTCATTAGATGTTTTTGAGTTTGAGATGACATGATTAAATTAGTCTCAAAGTAGTAGTTTGTAAGATGAACTAAATTTGAATGGGAAAGTGTTTGAATGCAGAAACTGAAGTAACTAAATCCAGTAAGAAGTCTATAAAATGGGGCCTTCCAGTCAAGATAGCTGCTTGAATAGAAAAAAGACCAGTATATTCAACACAATTACTCCAGCAAAATACTGACATTTACCCTAGACTGAATGATGACCAAGAAATATAATGGGAAACTCCAGTAAGTGATTTCTTTCATCTTTGAACTGCACAACAATTCAATTAGAAGTCTACAGCAATAGGAAATGGTGCTCACTAATAAAGCCAGTGCCTATGTAGTGACATCTCCCATTGCTGCTTAAATGAGTCAAGACTTTTATACCATGAAAGATTGTGTCTAGAGAGAGAAAGAATGAAGAATTCCTCTGAAGAAAGATGAAAGGTAATCAGAAAGCCCTAATATGGGGATCTTGAAAACCCTGGTCAGGTAACCAGGTGGTACAATGGATAGTGCTGGGCCTACAGTCAGGAAGATCTCTCAAAATCTAACCTCAAACACTTATTAGCTGCATAATCTTGGGCAAGTCATTTATCCTGACCTAATTCATATTCCTCAGCCATAAAATTGGGATGATAATAATAACACCTGCATTCCAAGGTTATTATCAGAATAAAATCATATAATATTTTCACAGTATTTAGTTTAGTGCCTGGTGTATTGTTGATATTTGATAAATGCGTTTCCTCTTTCTGGGGAAGACATAATGCTATCTAGCACTAACACTAGGGTAGCCCTAAACAAAGGGCTTTAAGAACAAAATATTATGTTGTAAGACTCCAGATGGGACCTTGAAGAGCCAACATTCAGAACTTCAAATATATAGGGGATCAAATTTCAGGAGACAGAGATAGTGCAGGAACCAAGGGAACAGAGGTGAAAGAAAGAATGGTAGATTAGTCCATCCAAAAATTGAGTAGAGGCCAATTTTGGATTTAGGAACTGAAGCTGAAGAGATCAGTAAATCAAAGAAAACATCCACTAGTATCAAAAATCACTGCAAATCTAGAGATTGACCAAAAGAAGTGAATAAAAAAATCTAAGTGACGACAAATGAAAACAACTGAATTTCCACAAGGACTATGTTAATAACTAGAAGAATGAAAAAACAGATTAAAAAAATGAAATAATTAAAAGCAATCCCAGAAGACTTTGATCAGAAAATGCTAACTGCATCCAGAAAAAGAAGTAAGGAGATTGACTGTAAATCAACACTATGCTACGTTCACTTCTTCTTCTTCTTCTTTTTTTTTTTTATTCTCTCCCATGGTTTTTCCCTTTTATTCTGATTTTTTTCTTATAACATGAATCATAAAGCAATATGTGTTAAACAAATAAATAAATTTTAAAACCCCAAATAAAATATCTATAAGAAAGAAATGGAAGATTATAAATAACTTAGAAAAGAAAGTGATAAATCTTACCTAAGAAAGGGAATTTCTGAAAATTAGAACAGACCAAACTGAAATCAATGACTCCATAAGACAGCAAGAAATATTAGAATAAAATAAAAAGATTGTACAAAAAATAGAACATATAAATATTTTAGCACTTAGCACAATACCTGACACATAATAGTTGCTTAATGCATACATATATATACACAATTGACATGTAGTTCTCATCAAAAAAGAGAATAGGAATCATTGGTATCATTGAAAACCATGATTTTAAAAACCTAGGCAATATATTTTGAGAAATCATAAATCAAAAGAGCCCAGACTTATACTAATAGAAATAAGTGATGATAGAAAGAATCCACCAATCACTTCTCCCCCAAAACCCAAAAGGAAATATTTTAGGATTATCATTGCTAATATGCAGAATTTTCATGTCAAAGAAAAAATTCTGTAAGTATTCAGAATGAAACAATTCAATTATTAAGGAACTAAAGTCAGGAATGAATGAGATTTGGCATCTTCTACTCTAAACCAGATGAAGTTTTTTGGAATATAATATTCAAAAAAGCAAAAGAGAAGGGCTTACAACTTAATATATAAGACATAATCCTATAAGGGCAGGGAATAAAGATCTGATGAAAAACCCAGAGCTGATTAGAAATTTGGCATAGAAATGTGGGTTCAGAAAAAACCTAGTAAATATATTTGAGCATTGGAAGAAGCTGCATAAGGGCATAGTGCCAATATCTAGATGGGAAGAAGTTGTACATCTTTGGAAGCTTAATGTCTTCAAAAGGTTTAGAAGGAGTTAAATAAGAACTAAAAAAGGAATGTTAAACATAGATTGGTCCTATTCTGAGTATTTTAAGAGGGGAAAGAAGGAAAAGTAAAAGAAATTCATTAGTTGTAGGCAGGAGGAAGAAAGGGAAACTTTTTATTTCTCATATTGAGATACATAACAAGAAAAAGATACAACCTTGGAGAAAGGTGTAAGAGAATGGGCTTCATTTTTATTTGAAAAATAATGAACAATTAAATATATACATGCACATAGTTCGGTATAGAAATATACCAAGCTGAACAGGGAAACAAGGGAGAAGAGAGATAAGAGTTGAAAATTTGGGGAGAGTGGGGAGAGAAGCATCATAAATAAAGCAAACTTCTTAATCCTGAAGAATTAAAAGCAGTGGGAACAAAACAAAACAAAACAAAACAAAACAAGAATCTAAAATAATGCTTTAGATGGTCTCTTACAATTAGGAAATGAATGAGCAAATTACAGCTTATAAAATAACAGAATATTTCTATACCACAACAAATTATGTTAGAAATGATTTTAGAGGTTTCTGTATAAACTTAGAGCAAAGCTAGCAAAACCAGGAAAACAATATATAACAGCATTGCAAAGAAAAACAACTTTGAAAGATTTAAGGACTGATTTCCAAGAAAATTAACATTAAACATATAATTCACTTCTTGATGAAAGTATAATGAACATAAGGTGTAGAGAAAGACATACTTTTTTTTTTTGATATGGCCACTATGTGGGTTCATTTTGTTTGATTATACTCACTGTTCGTATAAGAATTTCTCCCCCTTTCTTTCTCTCAGTTTTTAATAGTATCAAGAGAAGGGAATAGAAGGTTAGTTCAGAGAAAATTTAGAAATGTTGAAAATAAAAAAGAGGGTTATTGTACATTTAAAAATGCATAAAAAAGAACTGAATGAAGTTCAGAAGCAATTACAGATAAGAAGGACAGTTTTGAAAAGTATATGAATAATATATCATAAACAAGCAAGTGTTATGAAATGGATTCGTTATTTCATACGAAAAATTCTTTTTTGTGTTCTACTGTGTATATATAAAAGGCTATTTATGTTATTGTTATTAACAAAACAATCAAACTAAAATGGCATTAATTGAACATGGTACATATTAATTGGCTCTTAGAATTTCTAAATTAGAATTCCTTTTCAGAAATCACTTAGTCTATCTTCCTCATTTTATAAATTCAAGTGACTTGCTCAAGGCCATACATCTATCATGTGAGGTTTGAAATGAGATCCTCTGCATATGAATCTAGAATTCTTTGAACTGTACCATGTCAACTTTCAGTCTAAGTTTCTTTCCACTATATCTCAAGTGTAGATGTAAATCTAACTGCAGGGTTCATTGGCAAAATTGATAAAAATAAGTAATGTACAAACTATCCCATTTTTCAGTTAGCTATGATCCTTGTAACAAACTACCCAGTGAATTTTCTTGTGGCGCTTTTGCTTTTCTGATGATGTGACTAAAGGAAATACATTCTGTACATTCTGTTCTCACACTAGCATCATCATTCTATTTAAAGAAAGAAAAAGCACACGCAATCTTATTAAGAAATAAAATTGATTTAAAAAAAAGATTCTGTAAGATTTCATGGTTATAAATAAATGAAAACCAGATATTATGGTCTCTCTTGACTGCATTATTGAAAACAGTTTAGAATGAAATTTTTAAGTGTTAAAGGAAACCCTAGCCACAGTCAGCTATAGAACAGTTTCTTATTGACCTCAGGAATGCAAAACCTATTTAGTCTGTGCAAGTGGAAAATAAGATCACTTTTAACACATGCATTTTAAGGCAAAGCAAATAAATCTGGCTAGTTTAAACAAAATATAGTTAGGGTTCTGCTGTTTTCAAGAAAATAGGATATAATATTTCTTTTCAAGGAAGCAAAATCTTTCATTAGAAAGGAAATAAATTGTATATAACACTTTCTTTTTCTCCCTCAATTCTTCTAAATATTGTCACTTTACTGAAAGAAATCAGAGTAAGAATAATGATATATTAAAATATTTAATGTTCCAGATTAGGTTCCCTAACACCATGGTCCCTATAGCTTATCTTTTTATGTAGTTGTTTTGCTTTTAATTGTTGCTAATTTAATTGAAGCTAACTAATGAAACTGAAAGTAAAAAACCCAAACAAACAAAAATAAAGTAGTAAAAGAAAGAAAATGGAAAGAAATATGCAGAGAAGAGGAGTGAATGAAGATATGAAAAGGCAAATGGAAGAGAGACAAAATTAAGGAAGAACAACAAAAGAGCTATCTTCTGTGTCCCAGGTCATCACCATTTATCTTGACTTTTGTCCTGCCACTGGACTTTGATGATTTAGAAAGAGATAACGAGGTTGATGGTTTTGTGCAACTGTTTCATTTAAATCTCATGCACGTCAAAATCACCTATTATACTATTGGTCTTCTTCAAAAACAAAGGACAAAAAACAATCTAATATCTTAATTTAGAACATGAGCAAACTGAGGATCACAGAAATAAAAAAAAATACACATTTATAAAATAATTACCACGTGACTAATACTCTACTAATCATTAGAAAGATAAAAGTTTTCTCAGGGAGCTCACAACCAGATGTGAGAATCAATTTGTAAGGGAAATAAAAATACAGGACAAATAGGAGATAATCACAGAAGGAAGGCAAAAATATTAAGGTGTATCATGAAAGGCTTCTTGTAAAAGGTGGGACATTAGCTGTGACTTAAAAAGAGGACTCTAGGAAGCAGATATGAGAAGGGAGAGAATTGGGAATAGTCAGAAGGCAGAGTATCTTTTTGGAGAGTTAACAAGGAGGCTAGTGTCATTGAGTTGTAGCGTATAGAAAGCTATAAGAAGACTATAAAGATAGGAATAGTCCAGGTTATGAAGGACTTTTTTTTTTAAAGAGGCTTTATATTTTATCCCAAAGGTAATAGGGAATCAATAGAATGGTTCTGTGTTTGTCTGCATTGGTACAAAATGGTTAGACTGGTACTTGAAAAAGCTCTATTTAATATCTGATTTAATATTGGAATGGAGCCAGGGAACGCAAATAGAAGACAATTTTAATAGCCCAAGTATAAGATGATAAAGTCTTGGACCAGAACTGTGATAGTTGCTTTTTTTTTTCTGCATGGGAATTGATTGTTGAAATTTTTTTTTAATAATTATAACTTTTTATTGACAGAGGCCATGCCTGGATAATTTTTTACATTATCGCTTGCATACCACTACACACCTGTCAGATTAGCTAGAATGACAGGGAAAGATAATGGGGAATATTGGAGGGGATGTGGGAAAACAGGGACACTGATACATTTTTGGTGGAATTGTGAACACATCCAGCCATTCTGGAGAGCAATTTGGAACTATGCTCAAAAAGTTATCAAGCTGTGCATACCCTTTGATCCAGCAGTGTTTCTACTGGGCTTATACCCCAAAGAGATACTAAAGAAAGGAAAGGGACCTGTATGTGCCAAAATGTTTGTGGCAGCCCTGTTTGTAGTGGCTAGAAGCTGGAAAATGAAAGGATGTCCATCAATTGGAGAATGGTTGAGTAAATTGTGATATATGAACGTTATGGAATATTATTATTCTGTAAGGAACGACCAACAGGATGAATATAGAGAGGACTGGCGAGACTTACATGAACTGATGCTGAGTGAAATGAGCAGAACCAGGAGATCATTATATACCTCAACAATGATACTGTTTGAGGATGTATTCTGATGGAAGTGGACCTCTTTGATAAAGAGAGCCTTAATTGATCAAAGATGGACAGAAGCAGCTACACCCAGAGAAAGAACACTGGAAATGAATATAAACTGCTGCATTTATGTTTTTCCTCCCGGGTTATTTATACCTTCTGAATTCAATTCTCCCTGTGCAACAAGAAAACTGTTTGGTTCTGCACACATATATTGTATCTAGGATATACTGCAACCCATTCAACATGTAAAGGACTCTTGCCATCTGGGGGAAGGGGTGGAGGGAGGGAGGGGAAAAATCGGAACAGAAATGAATGCAAGGGATAATGCTGTAAAAAATTACCCTGGCATGCGTTCTATCAATAAAAAATTATTTAAAAAAAAACCAAAACATTATCACTTGCAGTCACTTCTGTTCTGATTTTTTCCCTCCCTCCCTCCACCCACTGCCCCAGATGGCAAGTAGTCCTATACATGTTAAATATGTCACAGTATATCCTATATACAATATATGTGTGCAGAACCAAACAGTTGTCTTGTTACAAAGGAAGAACTGGATTCAGAAGGTAAAAATAACCTGAGAAGAAAAATCAAAATGAAAACAGGTTACATTCATTTCCCAGTGTTCTTTCTTTGGGTGTAGCTGCTTCTGTCCATAGTTGATCAATTGAATCTGACCCAATGTGTGGGTCCATGTCTTCCCTTTATCAAAGAAATCCACTTCCATCAGAATATATCCTCATATAGTGTTGTTGTTGAAGTATATAATGATCTCCTGGTTCTGCTCATTTCACTTAGCATCAGTTCATGTAAGTCTCTCCAAGCCTCTCTGTATTCATCCTGCTGGTCAGAACAATGATATTCCTTACAGAACAATAATATTCCAGAACATTCATATAACACAATTTACCCAACCATTCTCCAATTGATGGACATCCATTCATTTTCCAGTTTCTAGCCACTACAAACAGGGCTGCCACAAACATTTTGGCACATACAGGTCCCTTTTCCTTCTTTAGTAGCTCTTTGGGGTATAAGCCCAATAGTAGCACTGCTGGATCAAAGGGTATGCACAGTTTGATAATTTTTTGGGCATAATTTCAGATTGCTCTCAAGAATGGTTGGATTCATTCACAACTCCACCAACAATGCATCAGTGTCCCAGTTTTCCCACATCCCCTTCAACATTCATCATTATTTTTACCTGTCATCTTAGCCAATCTTAGAGGTATGTAGTGGTATCTCAGAATTGTCTTAATTTGCATTTCTCTGATCAATAGTGATTTGGAACACTCTTTCATATGAGTGGAAATAGTTTTAATTTCATCATCTGAAAATTGTCTGTTCATATCCTTTGACCATTTATCAATTGGAGAATGGCTTGATTTCTTATAAATTTGAGTCAGTTCTCTATAAATTTTGGAAAGGAGGCCTTTATCAGAACCTTTAACTGTGAAGATGTTTTCCCCGTTTGTTGCTTCCCTTCTAATCTTGTTTGCATTAGTTTTGTTTGTACAAAGGCTTTTTAATTTGATGTAATCAAAATTTTCTATTTTGTGATCAATAATGATCTCTAGTTAATTTTTAGTCACAAATTTCTTCCTCCTCCACAAGTCTGAGAGATAAACTATCCTATGTTCTTCTAATTTATGATTTCATTCTTTATGTCTAAACCATGGACCCATTTTGATCTTATCGTGATACACGGTGTTGTGTGGGTCCATGTCTAATTTCTGCCATACTAATTTCAAGTTATCCCAGCAGTTTTTGTCAAATAATGAATTCTTATCCCAAAAGGTAGGATCTTTGGGTTTGTCAATATATTATTTTTATTATATATATTGTATATATAATTATTATTATAATTGGCTATTTTGTCTTGTAAATCTAACTATTCCACTGATCAACAAATCTATTTCTTAGCCAATACCAAATGGTTTTGGTGACTGCTGCTTTATAATATTATTTTAGATCAGGTACAGCTAGGCCACCTTCATTTGATTTTTTTTTTCATTAATTCCCTTGAAATTTTGTTCTTCCATATGAATTTTGTTGTTATTTTTCTAGATCATTAAAATATTTTCTTGGGAGTCTGATTGATATAGCACTAAATAAATAGATTAGCTTAGGGAGTATTGCCATCATTATTATATTCACTCGGCCTATCCAAGAGCACTTAATATTTTTCCAATTATTTATGTCTGACTTTATTTGTGTGGAAAGCTTTTTGTAATTTTGCTCATGTAATTCCTGACTTTCCTTTGGTAGATAGATTTCCAAATATTTTATGCTATCGATAGTTATTTTGAATGGAATTTCTCTTTGTATCTCTTGCTGTTGGATTTTATTGGTGATGTATAAAAATGCTCAGGATTTATAGGGATTTATTTTGTATCCTGTAACTTTGCTAAAGTTGAATTATTTCTAATAACTTTTTAGTAGAATCTCTGGGGTCTTCTAAATATACCACCATATCATCTGCAAAGAGTGATAGCTTGGTTTCTTCATTACCTACTCTAATTTCTTTAATCTCTTTCTCGACTCTTATTGCTGAGGCTAGCATTTCTGATACAATATTGTATAATAATGCTGATAGTGGGCAACCTTGCTTGACTCCTGATCTTACTAGGAAAGGTTCCAGTTTTTCCCCATTGCAAATGATGCTTACTGATGCTTTTAAATATATGCTCCTGACTATTTTAAGGAAAAGTCCATTTATTCCTGTCCTCTCAAGTGTTTTTATTAGGAATGGACGTTGGATTTTATCAAATGCTTTTTCTGCATCTATTTTGATGATGATATGGTTTTCATTAATTTAGTTATTGATAGAGTCTATTATGCTAATAGTTTTCCTAATATTGAACCAGCCCTGCATTCCGGTATAAATCCTACTTGGTTGTAGTGTATTATCCTGGGGATAATTTTCTGTAATCTTTTAGCTAATATTTAATTTAAGATTTTAACATCAATATTCATTAGGGAGATTAGTCTGTAATTTTCTTTCTGTTTTCAACTGGTTTAGGTATCAGTACCATATCTGTGTCATAAAAGGAATTTGGTAGGACTCCTTCAATCCTTTTTTTTTTTTTCCAAATAACTTATATAACATTGGAATTAATTGTTCTTTAAATCTTTGGTAGAATTCACATGTAAATCCATCTGCACCTGGGGATTTTTTCTTAGGGTGTCGGTTAATAGCTTGTTCTATTTCTTTTTCTAAAAGGGGACTATTTAGTCTATTTACTTCTTCCTTTGTTAATCTGGGCAAGCTATATTTTTGAAGGTATTCTTCCATTTTTTTAAGTTATCAAATTTACTGGCATAAAGTTGGGCAAAGTAACTCCTCATTATTGCTGTAATTTCCTCTTCATTACTGGCAAGTTCTCCCTTTTCATTTTTAAAACTAACAATTTGATTTTCCTCTTTCCTTTTTAAAATCAGATTTACTAAGACTTTGTCTATTTTGTTGGTTTTTTCATAGAACCAAATCTTAGTTTTATTAACTCAATGGTTTTTTTTTTTTTTACTTTCAATTTTATTGATCTCTCCTTTTATTTTTAGAATTTCAAGTTTAGTGTTTGACTGCGGTTTTTAATTTGTTCCTTTTCTAGCATTTTTAGTTGCAAGCCCAATTCATTGACCTTCTCTTTCTCTGTTTTATTCAAGTAGGTCTCTAGAGATATGAAATTTCCCCTTATTACCGCTTTGGTTGCATCCCACACATTTTGGTATGATATCTCATTGTTGTCATTTTCTTGGGTGAAGTTATTAATTATGTCTATGATTTGCTGTTGCACTCAATCATAGTTTAGTATGAGATTATTTAGTTTCCAATTATTTTTTGGTCTATTTTCCCTTGGCTTTTTGTTAATTATAATTTTCATTGCATTGTGGTCTGAAAAGGATGCATTTACTATTTTTGCCTTATTTCATTTGAGTTGGAGGTTTTTATGTCCTAATATATGGTCAATTTTTGTAAAAGTTCCATGAACTGCTGAAAAGAAAGTGCACTCCTTTCTGTCTCCATTTAGTTTTCTCCAGAGATCTATCATATCTAAATTTTCTAGTATTTTATTTACCTCTTTGACTTCTTTCTTATTTATTTTGTGGTTTGATTTGTCTAATTCTGAGAGTGCAAGGTTGAGATCTCCCACTATTAGAGTTTTGCTGTCTATTTCTTCTTGCAGCTCTCTTAATTTCTCTTTTAAGAATTTAGATGCTACACCACTTGGTGCATATATGTTTAATATTGATATTGTTTCGTTATCTATGCTACCCTTTAGCAAGATATAGTTTCCTTCCTTATCTCTTTTAATTAGATCAATTTTTGCTTTTGCTTGATCTTAGATAAGGATGGCTACCCTCCTTTTTTGACTTTACCTGAAGCATAGTAGATTCTGCTCCAACCTTTTACCTTTACTCTGTATGTATTTCCCTGCTTCAGGTGTGTTTCCTGTAAACAACATATTGTAGGATTCTGGCTTTTAATCCATTCTACTAATTGCTTCCTCTTTATGGGGGAGTTTACCCTGTTCACATTTACGGTTAAAATTACCAATTCTGTATTACTCGTCATCTTGTTAACTCCTGTTTATGCTTTTCTCCTTTCCTTCCTCCTTACCCCCCTCCTCAGTATTAAACTTGTGAGCACCACTTGGTTCTCACAGCATTCCTTTTTTAGTATCCCTCCCCCTGCCTTAGAGTTCCTCCCCCATCTTACTCCTTTTCCTCACAGTTTCTGTATTCCCTTCTGCTTAGCTTATTCCTTCCCTTTTCATTTTTCCCTTTCCACTTTTCAATGAGGTGGGAGAAGTTTCACCATAAATTCAATATGTCTTAAGCCAATTCTGATGGCAGTAAGATACACACTATATTCATCCCCCTCCATTCTTTCTCTTAGATACAATAAGTTTCCTTTGCCTCTTTGTGAGATGTAGTACCCCCACTTTACCCTTTTTCTGGTACAATTTCCTTTCCACCTCTAGTTTCTAGGACAAGGTATATATGCATTCTTTATATATCTTTATAGCAGAAATACAGTTCCCAAGATTTCTTTTTACCTTTTTAGGTTTCTCTTGAATTATATATTTGTAGATCAAATTTTTTGTTAAGTTCTGTTTTTTTCATCAAAAACAGGTGAAATTTGCTTATTTTGTTGAATGTCCATCTTCTTCTCTGGAAAAAGATGCTCATTCTGGCGGGTAAGTGATTTTTGTTTAATTACCAAGTTCCTTAGCCTTTTGGAATATCATAATCCAGGCTCTTCGATCCCTTAATGTGGACACTGTTAGATCCTGGGTAATCCTTATTGTGGCTCCTCTATATTTGAACTGGGTTTCTCTAGCCGTTTGAAGTATTTTTCCCTTCGTCATATAGTTCTGGCATTTGGCCACTATATTTCTTGGTGTTTCAATTTTAGGATCCTTTTCAATAGGTGATTGATGAATTCTTTCAATGTCAACTTTACCCTCTGTTTCTATGACTTCTGGGTAGTTCTCTTTGATAATTTCCTGGAAAATAGTTTCCAGGCTCTTTTTTTCATCACATTTTTCTGTGAGTCCAATAACTCTCAAATTGTCTCTCCTAGATCTATTTTCCCTGTCTGTTGTTTTCCCAAGAAGGTATTTCACATTTGTTTCCATTGTTTCATTATTTTGGTTTTGCTTGACTGATTCTTGTTGTCTCCTCGAGTCATTCAATTCCATTTGTTCCATTCTGATTTTCTATGAAGTATTTTTTTTCACTCACTTTTTTTGTCTTTTTCTAATTGTCCAATTGAGTTTTTTAATTATTATTTTTTCAATAATTATAACTTTTTATTGACAGAACCCATGCGGGGATAATTATTTACAACATTATCCCTTTCATTCACTTCTGTTCTGACTTTTCCCCTCCCTCCCTTCACCCATTCCTCTAGATGGCAAGTAGTCCTATACATGTTAAATATGTCACAGTTTATCCTATATACAATATATTTGTGCAGAACCGAACAGTTCTCTTGTTGCATAGGAAGAACTGGATTCAGAAAGTAAAAATAGCCCATGAAGAAAAACCAAAATGAAAACAGTTTACATTCATTTCCCACTGTTCTTTCTTTGGATGTAGCTGCTTTCTGTCCATCATTGATCATTTGGAACTGAGTTAGATCTCTTTGTCGAAGAAATCCATTTCCATCAGAATACATCCTCATATAGTATTGTCGTTAAAATGTATAATGATCTCCTGGTTCTGCTCATTTCACTTAGCATCAGTTCATGTAAGTAACTCCAAGCCTCTCTGTATTCATCCTGCTGGTCATTTCATACAGAACAATAATACTCCATAACATTCATATAATACAATTTACCCAATCCATTCTCCAATTGATGGGCATCCAGTCATTTTCCAGTTTCTAGCCACTACAAACAGGACTACCACAAACATTTTGGCACATACAGGTCCCTTTCCCTTCTTTAGTATCTCTTTGGGGTATAAGCCAGTAGTAGCACTGCTGGATCAAAGGGTATACACAGTTTGATAATTTTTGAGCATAGTTCCAAATTGCTCTCCAAAATGGCTGCATGTAGTCACAATTCCACCAACAGTGTATTAGTGTTCCTGTTTTCCCACATCCACCAACATTCCACATTATCTTTCCCTGTCATTCTAGCCAATCTAACAGGTGTGTAGTGGTATCTCAGAGTTGTCTTAATTTGCATTTCTCTGATTAATAATGCTTTCGAGCGTCTTTTCATATGGCTAGAAATAGTTTCAATTTCTTCATCTGAACAAAGAATTTGTCTGTTCATATTCTTTCACCATTTGTCAACTGGAGAATGGCTTGATTTCTTATAAATTAGAGTCAATTCTCTATTTAATTTGGAAATGAGGTCTTTATCAGAACCTTTACCTGTGAAGATGTTTTCCCAGTTTGTTGCTTCCCTTCTAATCTTGTCTGCATTAGTTTTGTTTGGACAAAGGCTTTTTAATTTGATGTAATCAAAATTTTCTATTTTGTGACCAGTAATGGTCACTATTTCATCTTTGGTTACAAATTTCTTTGTCCTGGAGCTGTGGGTGAGTAGTAGTAGTAGTAGTAGCTGAGCAGTGAATGAATTTGCCGTGACCAGAAATGTCTGCCCTGGAAGCACAGTCTGCTATGGAAGTTTTATTGCCCCAGGCTGAGCCCCGCACTCTGCTGATTAGAGGCTGCCCAGGCTATACCCCCTTGCTGTGCAGATTTGTAACTGCTCCTGCAAAAACCCCAAACTGCAGGATATGGCTGCAGGGCTGCGTTAAAGTCTGCCTAAGTCACTTCTGGGTTTGAGGGGTTACAGCCAGATCTTGTTAGGTTCTGATGTTTTTAAGAGGACCCTCTGTTTTAGGCTTTAATTTCTCTGCCAGTTTACTGCTTTGTAGTCAAGGCAGAGCAGTTAGCCTATAGCAGAGTCATCTCTATAACTTCTCTAGCCACAGAGATCACCTCCGCCCCTGGTCTGCTCAGGACACTATTCTCTCCCTGCCTGTGCTAGTCTGTTCCTGCCCCCTCAGGACAAACTTTTCCTGGTGATCTTCCAAATTGACATTGGCTGGTAAGTTGTAGTGCTTCTAATCTTCATGAATTTAAGCAGTGAAGAGCTATTTTTGAGGCTGAATTAAATAGTTGGTTATGAGGGGAATGAGAGGAGCTTAGAGAGTCGTGTTTGCTTTCTCCACCATCTTGGCCCCGCCCCTGGAAGTATAGCTTGACTTCTTATAAATTGGAGTCAATTCTCTATATATTTTGGAAATGAGGCCTTTACCAGAACCTTTAACTGTGAAGATGTTTTCCCAGTTTGTTGCTTCCTTTCTAATCTTGTTTCCATTAGTTTTGTTTGTACAAAGGATTTTTAATTTGATATAATCAAAGTTTTCTATTTTGTGATTAATAATGATCTCTAGTTCATCTTTGGTCACAAATTTCTTCCTTCTCCACAAGTCTGAGAGGTAACCTATCCTATGTTCCTCTAATTTATTTATAATCTTGTTCTTTATGCCTAAATCATGGATCCATTTTGATCTTTTCTTGGTATACGATTTTAAATGTGGGTCCATGCCTAATTTCTGCCATACTAATTTCCAGTTTTCCCAGAAGTTTTTGTCAAATAATGAATTCTTATCCCAAAAGTTGGGATCTTTAGGGTTGTCAAACCTTAGATTGCTATAGTTGACGATTTTGTCTTGTGAATCTAACCTATTGCACTGATCAACTTATCTATTTCTTACCTAATACCAAATAGTTTTGGTGACTGCTGCTTTATAATATAGTTTTAGATCAGGTACAGCTAGGCCACCTTCATTTGATTTTTTTTCCCACTAATTCCCTTGAGATTCTCGATCTTTTTTTCTTCCATATGAATTTTGTTGTTATTTTTTCTAGATCATTAAAATATTTTCTTGGGAATCTGATTGGTATAGCACAAAATAAATAGATTAGTTTAGGGAGTATTGCCATCTTTATTATATTCACTCGGCCTATCCAAGAGCACTTAATATTTTTCCAGTTATTTAAATCTGACTTTATTTGTGTAGAAAGTTTTGTGTAATTTTGCTTATATAATTCCTGACTTTCCTTTGGTAGATAGATTCCCAAATATTTTATGCTATCAACAGTTATTTTGAATGGGATTTCTCTTTGTATCTCTTGCTGTTGGATTTTGTTGGTGATGTATAAAAATCCTGAGGATTTATTTTGGAAATGGGACTATTATCTCTGTTAATCTGGGAAGCCTATATTTTTGGAGGTAGTCATTCATTTTGCTTAGGTTATCAAATTTATTGGTATAAAGTTGGGCAAAATAACCCCTTATTATTTCTTTAATTTCCTCTTCATTGGTGGAAAGTTCTCCCTTTTCATTTTTAAGACTACTAATTTGATTTTCCTCTCTCCTTTTTCTAATCAGATTTACCAAAGGTTTATCAATTTTATTGTTTTTTTTCATAAAACCAACTCTTAGTTTTATTTATTAGTTCAATAGTTTTTTTTTTTTTACTGTCATTATTATTAATTTCTCCTTTTAATTTTAGAATTTCAAGGTTAGCAACTGATTGGGGTTTTTTAACTTGGTCTTTTTCTAACTTTTTAAGTTGCAAGCCCAATTCATTGGTCTTCTCTTTCTCTATTTTATTCAAGTAAGCCTCTAAGGCTTAAAATTTCCCCTTATTACTGCTTTGGCTGTATCCCACAAATTTTGGTATGATGTCTCATCGTTGTCATTATCTTGAGTGAAATTATTAACTGTGTCTATAATTTGCTGTTTCACCCAATCATTCTATAAGTTGAGATTATTTAGTTTCCATTACTTTTTGGTCTATTTACACCTAACTTTTTGTTGAATGTAGTTTTTATTGCATTGCTATCTGAAAAGAAAGCATTTACTATTTCTGCCTTATTGCACTTAATTTTGAAGTCTTTATGTCCTAATATATGGTCAATTTTTGTGTAGGTGACATGATCTGCTGAGAAGAAAGTATACTCCTTTCTGTCACCATTCAGTTTCCCCAAAGATCTATCATACCTAATTTTTCTAATATTCTATTTACCTCTTTAATTTCTTTCTTATTTGTTTTGTGCTTTGATTTATCTAATTCTGAGAGTGCAAGATTGAGATCTCCCACTATTATACTTTTGCTGTCTATTTCTTCTCGCAACTCTCTTAACTTCTCCTTTAGGAAGTTAGATGCTACACTACTTGGTGCATATATGTTTAATATTGATATTGCTTCATTGTCTATAGTACCCTTTAGCAAGATCTAGTTTCCTTCCTTTTCTCTTTTAATTAGATCAATTTTTGCTTTTGCTTGTTCTGAGATAAGGATGGCTACCCCTGCTTTTTTGACTTACTTGAAGCATAATAGATTCTGCTCCAGCCTTTTATCTTTACTCTGTATGTATCTCCCTGTTTTAAATGTGTTTCCTTTAAACAAGCCTACAATAGTAGGCTTCTGACTTTTGATCCAGTCTGCTATCTGCCTCTGCTTTATGGAAGAGTTCATCCTATTCACATTTACTGTTAAAATTAGTAATTCTGTATTTCCTGCCATCCTAATATCCCCAGATTATGCTTTTCTTTTTTCTTGCCCCTTTTCCCCCCTTCCCTAGTATTAAACTTATGGGTCCCATTTGTGTCACACAGCTCTCCCTCTTTAGGAACCTTTCCTCCTCCCTTTGAATCCCTTCTGCTTTCCTTGTACCCTTCCCCTATTACTCTTTTTCCTTTTCCTTTTTCCTCTCCCACTTTTTAATGAGGTGAGAGAAGATTCTCTGTAAAACAAATATGTCAATTATTTCCTCTTTGAGCTGACTCTGATGAGAGTAAGATTCACACAATGTTCCTCCCCCTCTCTAAGTTCCCTCAGATATGATAGGTTTCCTTTGCTTCATCATGGGATGTAGTTTCCCTCTTTTTATCTCCCCTTTTCCCTTTTTCTGACACTATCCCCTTTCAATTTCTATTTCCCTTTTTTATGTTATATAAGTAAAATCAAATTATATATGTGGTTTTTATTTATATCCACAACAGAAATACAGTTCTCAAGAATTCCTTTTACCTTTTTCTACTTCTCTTGAGTCCTATAGTTGGAGATTTTTTGTTTAAATCTTTTTTTTTTCTTTAGAAACAATTGGAATTCCTCTATTTCATTAAATGTCCATCTTCTTCCATGGGAAAAAATGCTCAGCTTAGCTGGGTAGTTTATTCTTGGCTGCATTCCCAGTTCTTTTGCCTTTCAGAATATTAGATTCCAGGCCCTTTGATCCTTTAATGTGGAGGCAGCCAGAACTTGAGTGACCCTTATTGTGGCACCTTGGTATTTGAATTGTTTTTTTCCTGGCTGCTTGTAATATTTTTTCTTTAGTCTGATAATTCTGAAATTTGGCCACAATATTCCTTGGAGTTTTTATTTTAGGGTCTTTTTCAGAAGGTGTTTGATGAATTCTTTCCATGCCTATTTTATCTTCTGGTTCTATTACTTCTGGGCAGTTCTCTTTGATGATTTCCTCTAAAATATTATCTAGGTTCTTTTTTTTTTCTTCATAATTTTCGGGTAGTACAATGATTCTCAGGTTATCTCTCCTAGATCTATTTTCCAGGTCTGTTGTTTTTCCAAGTAAATATTTGACTTTTTTTCCAATTTTTCATTTTTTTTTTGGTTTTGCTTGATTGATTCTTGATGTCTCAATGAATCAGTCATTTCTATTTGATCAGTTCTGATTTTTAGTGAGTTATTTTCTTCATTAGCTTTTTTTAATTTCTTTTTGTAAATGTCCAATTGAGTTTTAAAATGAGTTGCTTTGCTCTATGGAATTTTTTTTTCCATTTCAAAATTTTTTTTAGTGAGTTATTTTCTTTTTCCAATTTACAAATTCTGTTTCACTGCACTTCTTGGGAGGTTTTTCCTTTTCCAATTCACATTTCAGGAAGTTGTTGCTCTCTTGCATAGGTTCTCTTTCCTTTCACCATTTTTTTTCTTTTAAGGTTTTTAATACTTTCCTCTCTCTTACACACACACACACACACACACACACACACACACACACACACACTTAGAGAATAATATTTTACCTCGGTATTACAATTTTTACCTAGGCATTTTTCCTACCTTGGCGCTCAAAGTAACTATAGTAAACTCAGAGCTTCAAAGACAAAGAAAAGGAAATTATTGGACCTTGAGGGCCACTATATTGTGCCCTAGTTTTAAAATGACCCAATTATTATAACAGAGTGTTTTTGAGTGTATCCTTCATTCTTGAAGAAAATCATAATATTAGGAAGGTGAAATCAAGACTTGCAAGTCAAGAGGCTTACTAACTTTATTCTCTTCTACAAAACCATTTGGGTTCAGTGACAAGATATAGATCAGGCATCTCCACTCTACCTATTATTATTTTGTTTCCACACCTAATCTTTCCAATGCCTAAGCATTGACTGCTGAACTGAATCCAAATTCTACAAATCTGACTTATCCACCTCATTACCAAGTAAATAATATCAATACATAACAACCCTGGTTGATCATGAGCTGGACATCTGGACCCTGGATGCAGTGAGACCTTGGCCTTTTTAAGCTAAGGTCTTTACTAGATCTCAAATTATGCAGTCATAGTTCATTCAGTGATTAAGGTTTGGTAAAAAATCAATCAAAGAATGGCCTCTTAACAATCAAGAAAAAAATTAATCTGGAAGGGAAAGACTAAACTAAAACAGAAACAATTGTTATTTATACACACTCTGAATCACTGAAACCCAAACAATGACCAAAGAAAGGTTGGGCTGGGATTTATTGTAACCAATGGAAGTCAGAGTGTTTTGGGTTTAAGATATGGTCCTTTAAAAAAATGAAGTCTATAAACCATAAGATATCTTCTGAGTTTCAGGGATCAAAACCTGTATTCTTTGAACAGAGCATCTGTAGGTAAAGGTATAATTCCCTATGTGGACAGAGGGTGAGTAAGGAGAGGAAAGAGGGGAAGGAGAGAAGGAAGGAAGGAAGGAATGAAAGAAGGAAAGAAGGAATAAGGGAATTAAATTATTTATTGTACTGTACTGACAATGCACAAATTGTAGCCCTCTTTCTCCCGTCCTCAATAAAAGCTTCCATAGTTTAGGGACTTTTTTGTATCTTTCACATAAAAGATACTCACTGCATGTAGTTGAGTTCCTAGACTTTAGTGATCCTTCTATTATACCAATTGGCAGTCACCCTAACTCCCTTAAATGAATGTGATTTCTCTGTTTTTGGTAACCCCTTGATAGTTTTTTATTTTACATTTTATTTCACAGTAAGGTTATTTTTATACTTGTCTTCTCCCTTCCATCAGACTGAGTGCAATTAGAAGGCAGTGCCTATCTTTTTATAGAGTACCTTGACAGCATGCATATTATGGATTCAGTAGATATCTTTTGAAAGTTGTAAAGGTTATTTCAAAAGTAACATTTTTTTTTATTAGAGGAAACTTGACATCTATGATTGTTGTAGGAGCTGAAGTTTATAGAATTGGCCTGGAGATATCACATCTGGTATAAAGACTCTACTCCTTACCTTCCCCCCCCCCCACAACCCCAAATCAAAACTTATTAGTGTTTCATGTACAGTATCATCCTGGAATCTTATTTCTTTCTCTTTTTTTAAGGAAGTTTTAAGCCTGAAGGTCATTAGTTCATCTTTCAATAATGTATATATAATCAAGTAAATTTGGGAAGGACAGATTGTGAATTTTGAGGGATACTGTGTGATAAACCAGAATTTTTAGCTATCATGGTCTAACTATTTCCTGTGAGGACAACTTAAGGAAGGAATCTACTCTAACAGTTCCAAATCTGGGAACATTTGTGGAAAACAATTTGTGAGCTATGATTGGAGTTATTTATGTGACCTTGATTCACATTTCTGCAACATAGATTTTTTGGGGTTTGACAGGTAACCTACAAACATTTGTTAGCAGAAGCTGTTTTTTGAAAATTATTGTTGGATTACTTAATAAAAATTCCAGGAAATTCAGAGGTTTCCAGGCAGCAATGTTAATTTATGGGAAAAGGTTATATCTTTTGGGAAAATTCTAAGCACCCAGATCTGATTCTGCACCATTGAACTAGCCTTGAACTCTGCCTCTCTCCAAATCCATACTCTGGTATTTTCTATTGCCTCTGAAATGAGTACTATTTGATGTGTGTGTGTGTGTGTGTGTGTGTGTGTGTGTGTGTGTGTGTGCATTGCCATACTTCCTCTTTCCTTTGATGATCTATAAAACTTCTATTTTAACTTGCCCTCATTTTGTCTTGGTGGGCTTTATACTTGTGGGTCAGTTTGTAGCTTGAATTTTTCTACTAGTTTTTCCCTGAACGAACTAGGGAATTTAAAAACATAAAGCTTGGTTAAAATTAGTCATTTCCTTGGTTCTATTATGAAGTGATTTTGTTTGTAATTTTGCATAGTGATTAGCATCATTTTTCATGATCCTTTATACAACAGCAAATTCATTATACAAAACTTTTTTCAGTAAATTTTAATTTTATCTAAAAATTAAATTAAATTAAAAGTTAGTTTTATTTATTTTCAATTGTACTTTTCAATTGGATGAATAGGAGGTCCTAGTTCAAATGTCAGAAAACTAGATAGAGAAAAGTTGTAGCGGATCATTTGGTTAAATACAAATAAGGAAACTAAGGACCAGGGACATGAAGTGATAACAAGTTTGTTACAGCTGCAGGAGCAGAAATCAGGCTCATTTTCTTCCAGTTTGCTTTTTATTCAACTAAGTATCAAATATAATATTAGCTAGGCCCTAGGCAGCTAAGTGGCCCAATTGGGCCACTTAATCCTGGACCTGGAGTCAAAAAGGTCTAAATTCAAAAACAATTTCAGTGTCTTATTATCTATATAAGTTACTTAATGTCTATTTCAGTTATTTCATCTGCAAAATTTTAATCTTAATAATATATACCTCCTAGGGTTGTCAATGTACATATATATTTATATAACTTTATAAACCTTAAATATTAATACTAATTATTATAATTATATCCAAAATTTATAGGATAATAAATCTAAGGTTAAAAGGTACTATAAGATTATCTTATTCAAACGTCTCATTTTACTAATGAGAAACTGAGATAAGATCCTCTCTAACTCCAATCTAGACTATATAATCAGCCATTTGATCTGGTTTTTGACTTTGCTACCCCTTAATTTGATACTCTTCTTGATGATGATGCCAGTGCAGGACCTCTTTAAATGATGATATGGAAAACAGATCCTGACTCTCATTAAAACAGATGTGGCAGGAGAATCTCAAGGGAATTAATGAAAAAAAAATCAAATTAAGGTGGCCTAGCTGTACCTGATCTAAAACTATATTATAAAGTAGCAGTCACCAAAACCATTTGGTATTGGCTAAGAAATAGATTAGTTGATAAGTGGAATAGGTTAGGTTCACAAGTCAGAATAGTCAACTACAGCAATCTAGTGTTTGACATACCCAAAGATCCTAACTTTGGGGATAAGAATTCATTATTTGATAAAACTGCTGGGATAACTGGAAATTAGTAGGGCAGAAATTAGGCATGGACCCACACTTAACACCGTACACCAAGATAAGATCAAAATGGGTCTATGATTTAGGCATAAAGAATGAGATTATAAATAAATTAGAGGAACATAGGATAGTTTATCTCTCAGACTTGTGGAAAAGGAAGAAATTTGTGACCAAAGATGAACTAGAGACCATTACTAATCACAAAATAGAAAATTTTGATTACATCAAATTAAAAAGCCTTTGTACAAACAAAACTAATGCAAACAAGATTAGAAGGGAAGCAACAAATTGGAAAAACATCTTCACAGTTAAAGGTTCTGATAAAGGCCTCATTTCCAAAATATATAGAGAATTGACTAATTTATAAGAAATCAAGCCATTCTCCAATTGATAAATGGTCAAAAGGTATGAACAGACAATTTTCAGGTGATGAAATTGAAACTATTATTACTCATATGAAAGAGTGTTCCAAATCATTATTGATCAGAGAAATGCAAATTAAGACAGCTCTGAGATACACACCTGTCAGATTGGGTAAGATGACAAGAAGAAATAATGATGAATGTTGGAGGGGATGCGGGAAAACTGGGACATTGATACATTGTTGGTGGAGTTGTGAATGAATCCAACCATTCTGGAAAGCAATTTGGAATTATGCCCCAAAAGTTATCAAACTGTGTATACCCTTTGATGTAGCAGTGCTACTACTGGGCTTATATCCCAAAGAAATACTAAAGAACGGAAAGGGAACTATATGTGCCAAAATGTTTGTCGCAGCCCTGTTTGTAGTGGCTAGAAACTGGAAAATAAATGGCTGCCCATCAATTGGAGAATGGCTGGATAAATTGTGGTATATGAATGTTATGGAATATTATTATTCTGCAAGAAATGGCCAGCAGGATGAATACAGAGAGGCTTGAAGAGACTTACATGAACTGATGCTAAGTGAAATGAGCAGAACCAGGAGATCATTAAATACTTCAACAACGATACTGTATGGAGATGTATTCTGATGGAAGAGGATTTCTTCGACAAAGAGATCTAACTTAGTTTCAATTGATCAAGGATGGACAGAAGCAGCTACACCCAAAGAAAGAACACTGGGAAATGAATCTAAACCATTTGCATTTTTGTTTTTCTTCCCAGGTTATTTCTACTTTCTGTATTTAGGATATACTGTGGCATATTTAACATGTATAGAACTGCTTGCCCTCTGGAAGAGAGGGTGGAAGGAGATAGGTGAAAAATCGGAACAGAAGTGAGTGCAAGGGATAATGTTGTAAAAAATTATCCTGGCATGGGTTCTGTCAATAAAAAGTTATTTAAAAAAACCAGATGTGGCAGATGTGTGTGTATGCAGGTATGTGTGTGTGTTTGTGTGTGTGTGTGTGTGTTTGTGTATGTATGTATAAAAATAGATGGCAGTTTATTGTTTCCCAAACCATCTGCTCTTGATAGTTCTGCAGTCTAGAAAATTCAGCATTTTTTTTCTTTTGACCAAGGCAACTCTTTAGGATCAATGCAAAATGAAGAATTCAGAAGACAAAGAATAGTTTGCTTTATATTCTTTATTTTACTCCAATAACAAGGGAATATTGGGAGCAAAGAGTGGGAGAATGGTATGAGTTACTGTGTGAAGTTTAGGGGAGATTTTCACTAAACTAATAATTATAGCAGAGACTATTTAGTTTTTTGTTGTGGGGAAAAATCTAAAAGAAACAACTGTGATTTTTAAAGTTTCATTTACAAGAATGCAAATAAATTGAGTAAAGAAGTCATTACATATACTTAAACTGGGATAATTACTTATCCATTTAATATATTTACATAATTTTCAAGCTTCACTTTTTTTTGTTTTCATTAAAAAAGTGGGGATTTTGAGAATTCAAAGATTGTAGAGAAAGAGGTCCTAAGACTGTCAATGCTTCCATTCTCTTACAGGAAAGAGCAGAGGAAAACTACCACCAAAGAAAAAGATGGGAAGAGAATAGAGGTAATTGCAGAATAAAAAATGATTATCACTTTCAGAAAGGATGCACAGATGGTCAATAAAAAGTTGAAAATATAATGTATCAATTATGTAATAAATATATAATGTGATTGCAGAATTCAAAGAAAAGAAACTAAGGAGGAAAAAGTAATAATAATTTGATAGCAATAGTATATTCAGAATCTAAGCTAGTACATTTAAGTGATGTTTTCAGTTGTGTCTGATACTTCATGACCCTGTTTCAGATTTTCTTAGCAAAAATAATGGAGCGATTTGCCATTTGCTTCTTTAATTCATTTTATAGGAGAGCAACTGAGTCTGGCAGGGTTAAATGATTTGCCGAGCTTCATATAGCTATTAAATATCTGAGGTCAAATTTGACCTCAAGAAACAGAATTTTTGTAACTTCAGGCATGACTTTATCCACTGAGCCACCTAGCTGCCTCATGGCAAGTATTAAGAGACATCAATTTGAATAATAGGTAGTTTAAATAAAATAAAATAGAAGATATAATCTTTAATAAAATATTTGATATCAATATTTGTTACTAGTAAGAGAAAGAAAAAGAGAGATAGACAAAGAAATAGAGACACGAAACATACACACACAGACTGACAGAGAGATAGACAGAGAAATATACAGAGAGAAGAAAAAGAAAAAAAGAAAAAAATATCAAAGAATGCCAATTGCATATAGAAATCTATAGAAAGTTTAAATAGAACTCTTGCTAGAAAGCAAAATAGCAAATACAGAAAAAAGCAGTAAAAACAAGATCAAAGAACAACTTAATTAGAAGTTTTGAAAATTTTGCAAAGATGTCTGAATGAACTGAGACAGACATCAGATAGAAAATTTTAGTTAAAATGTGATTAAGAGGCTGATTATCTATTTCCAGAATTAACACAAGTACATTTTCTAGAATTATTGAGATTGAGGGACAAACCTTATTTAGGAATGAATGATAGATTCAATGTACCCAAATACATTTTTATCAAATAACAGTGCTACATTCACAGAGATGATTTTACAAGTGATTAAGGAAAAGCATCACTTATCATAGAGCATCACTTTGAATCACGCCAGGTCCCTTAGTCCAGATGAGAAAAAAATGGAAAAATCTGGAAAAACTTAAATGGATTATTAAGATTTTTTCTCAATTCTCTGCTTTCCAGATAAACCAATAAAGTATTTTATTTTTTAATGTGTGTTTGAAATTCTACAACCTGTAATAAGCATTTTATGAAACAAAATAGTCTTTTCTAGAGATACATACTTCTGCAATTGAAATTAACATACACTGAAGCAACAAATTCTGAGTACATTCAATTTTTGGTAAGGTTAGCAGTTACCAATAAAAGGAGCTATTAGTTCCTCAGCAATCCACTAGACCTAAATGAGGACTGACAGATTATTTTATAGACAAAAGGAGGAACTTACAAAAACTAGAAGACAACATCATAGAAATGGGGAAAATAAGGTTATTTACAAAGTCAGAAGCATCATAGATGTGGGGACAATATGATTTGATTGGAATTTTGGGAAGTAGAACTAGAAATATGAAAAGCTCATTGGTGGTGTCCATCTGCATGAATAGTATTGTCATAGTGATAACAAATGAAATTTTCACAAAGGATAGTCATTATTGCAGAGATAATAGACTAGACTTCCTGGCATCCACTTGCATGCTTCAAAGATAACAGATTTCCTTGATACAAGAATAGAACAATAATTAACAGGAAAAATAAACTTCTAAACTTAACTGAGAAACAAGGAGTGATTTACAGGAAACAACTCAGAACCTCCAAACAATTCAGAATCAAATGAAATGTGACTTAGGTAGTTACACAAAATGTTGACCATGATACAACAGGAAATCAATCATAAAATAGAATCAATTTGATTTTCTCAATTTTCAGTACAGAGGCCATGGAAGAAACATAGGAGCTATTTTCAGAGTTGTAAATGTATGTTCTTTATATGCTTAAAGAAACATTTTTATTAAATCTAATGAATATTGTGAATTGTATTTGTTTGTTGTTGTCATTTCATTTGTTTCCAATTCTTTGTGAACTTGGCAAAGAAACTGTGTTTTTGCCATCTTTTTCTCCAGCTAATTTTTTCCTGCAGCAAATAGGGATAAATGACTTGACCAGGGTTACACAGCTAGTAATTATTTGACGATAGATTTGGATTCAGAAAGATGTCTTCCTTGTTTCAAAGCTGGTACTTTATCCACTGTGCCATTTAGGTGTCCTAAGATTATATATATCAGATTCCAAAGGTCTTATTCTAATATCTCATTTGCCCAATAATGATATTGGGTGAGTACAGGTTCCACCATTCATGCTAGAAAGATTTTTATTACAATTAACATAGATTATTTCTGTTTTATAAAAACCAGATTAGCTAAGTATAGAAGCACCTATCAATAGTAATGTGACCACTTAGTGTATGATTATGGCAAGCCATGAAGCATATAAAAATTTTAAATTGTTTTTCAATATTTGTGCTATAACTTGTGAAAGAGTGACAGAAAGGGATCAGAGTTTGATGAGAATCAGAATCTCTGCAATTCAAGGAGATGAAGGAAGTAGCTTTATTGTTCATCTAAAGGAAGCAAAAAGCCACCATTACCTAAAACATTTGGTCATCTCATATTATAAGACTTGCAATAAGGACTTTTAAAAAGACTTGCTAAAATGATGTGTAAAGTTAAGCTGCAGAGAGCAAAAGGGAAAGGAAATTAGACATATAACTTGATAAAATCCTCAAATAGATAATGATGAACTTTGAGATTCATTGATTTCAATACAAATGTGATATTAGGATTGGAGTGTGAACATATGTTGGAAAATGTGCATAAGGAATAGAAAAAGAAAGAGACCAAAGGAATTATTAACTACATAGAAGTTTCATAATTATACAGCATTAACAATTTCTTTGAAGAATCACAGGATTCTGGTATTAGTAAGTACTGAATAAAATCACCAAAAAAGGAACCTATCATTGTCTTAATATTGACTCATCTCAGAATATCAATCTCATAGAGGGGAAGGAAGCAGTTGTTCTTACATGTTACTTAGTTGCTAGAGAGAAAAGATGGAGGGATATGTGGCTTAGAAAATATCTCTGAGTTCTACCTCTACTACAGGGGAAGAGGAGAAGGCTCTATCTTTAAGACATATGATTTCCAGTTCAGACCTTGTTTTTGACATTCCCTAAAAAAAAAAAAATGGAACATAGGTGTTCCTACTAAATCATTAGTTATAGTCTTAGATGAAACTTTACGCTTTTCAGCTTTTTTTGTAGTAGCAGAGATTTGGAAAATAAGTAGATGCCCATCAATTGAAGAATGGCTAAAAAAGTTATGGAATATAAAAGCAGTAGCATATTACTGTTCTATTAAAAAAACGAACAAGTTGATTTTAGAAAGGCCTGGAAAGATTTATACAAACTGATACTGAGTGAATCAAGCAGAACCAGTAATACATTGTACACAATAATAAGAAGATTGTGTGATGATCAACTATGAATGACTTGGTTCTTCTTAGCAGTTCAGTGATCCAAGGCCATCCCAATAAGCATTGGATAGAAAATGCCATCAGCATACCAAGAGAGAACTATGGAGATTGAATGTAAATCAACACATACTAGCTTCACTTTTTCCCATTTTTATTGTTTTTTTTTCATGTTTTCCCTTTTGTTCAAATTTTTCTTTCCCAACATGATTCATAAAGAAATGTGTATATATAATACATATATAACCAGAAAAAAGAAAACAACAAAAAAAAAGGAAAAAAAAAGGAGGAAAAAAAGAAGGTTCATACTTTTAAGAACTAGCATGACCAAGTGGTACATGGTATGAAATTAGAATAAATAGAAAAAATTGAAAAAATGCAAGTTTAATTGAAGAGAGATGTACAGTGTCAGATAGTCAATCAAGGTAGATACAGGACAGTCTGCTGGAATACTAGAGTTAGGCACCTAGCATAGGTGAAATAGATTGAGGTTTTATAGGAATGTAAGCCAAACAGGATCTGTCATTGGGAGCAGGGAGCAAGGAGCAAGGAACTGAGGCCTAAGGGTTAGGTCAAGGTGCAGGAATCATGATAGGAAAACATAGAAGAAAATTGTCGATATTCAAACTTCCAATTGATGAAAAAAGGCAGCTTTACCATTTCAGAAGTTTTTTGGAGTTTCCTTGGTCTTCTTTTTTTAGCAGATTTTGGAAGGCTACTGTATTTCTGATGACTCAAAAATAATTCATTAGTCATGGGAGTCATTCATGCTTTAATTTTTTTAAAATATAGTTAATCACTAATTTAATAAGGCAAATATTAAAAGAAAAGCAAATAGGCAGAAAAATAAGAATGAGAAAAACACATAGGATATATAATTTAAAAATTCCAAATTGATTTATTCAAACAACTTACTGATAACTCCTCTTTCCCTCCAACAGGAAATGGTTAAAAGAAAGGAATCAAAATTTATTATAATAATTTCATCTTGAAGTTCAACTGATATAAATCAGTTGTTATAGTGAGGAAGTCAAAAGAGTATAAAGCTTATTTTGATTAACAAATACTTAATCTTTTTTGCTAAACAAGAACATGGCACCAAATGCAATATAGGTTTGGGATATAAAAACGGTTTTAAAATCTTATAGAGAAATATGATAGAGGATTATGAACAGTAAATACATGAGGTTATGAAATTGATATATAATATTCATGAACTTCTCCAGGCATCCAAATTTTGACATAATTTCCCACAATCCCTCATGATTGATACTATTAAAGGCCTTGGTCAAATTGAAAAATGTTGTATACAGATTTCTGTTCAAGTCCTGGCATTTGTCCTGGAGTTGTAGTGCAGCAACATTATATCAACCATTCCTCAGCCTTTCTGAAGCCACACTGGCTCTTCCCAGGTAAAGGATTAGATTACTAAAGAGGACTCTCACAAGAATGACTAAGAGATAGAGCTCTATGTGATTGTTACAGGACAATCTATTTCCTTTACCTTTATAGAGATAGAAAATCTAGGCATTCTTGAACTTCAAGGTGTTAACCTCTTCTTGCTATATAACCTGGAAAATTTTAGTTTTATTTTTTTATGAGCAGTGGGCCCTCAGCTTTGTAAATATCAGCTGGAATAGAATCAATTCTAAGCTTTACCAAACAAGAGGAGCCTAATAGTATTCAAAATCTCTTCTTCAATTAAAAATTTGGCTAGAGAGGGATTGACTTCAACCTGAGGTATAAAGTCAATGATGTCAACATTGATTAATGATAGTCTGTTAAGAAAACTATGAAAATGTTCAGCCCATTTCTTCAGGATAATGTTCTTTTCACTAATCAATACTAGTTCTATCGGCAAAGTATAATTGATCTTTGACCCATAAATAGATTTCAGAGCATCATAAAAACATTGTATGTTTTATCAGCATAAAATTGAGTTAGTTCTCTCTCTGGATGTAAATGGCTCTCTTCATCACTGAACAAGTAAAACTGGTTTGAATCCTCTCTTATTGTTGAAGAGAGCCACATCCATCAGAATTGATCATTGTATATAGTCTTGATGTTGCCATGTATAATGATCCCTTGGTTTTGCTCATTTCATTCAGCATCAGTTCATGTAGGTCTCTCCAAACTTCTCTAAAATTATCCTGCTGGTTATTTCTTACAGAACAATACTCTTCCATAGCATTATTATATGATAATTTATTAAATCATTCTCCAATTGATGGACGTCCACTCAGTTTTGAGTTTCTTGCCACTATAAAAAGGGCTGCCACAAACATTTTTGCACATGCAGGTCCCTTTCCCTCCTTTAAGATCTCTATGGGCTATAATCCCAGTAGAAACACTGCTGGATCAAAAGGAATGCACAGTTTGATAACTTTTTGAGCATAGTTCCAAACTGCTCTCCAGAATAGTTGAATCCATTCACAATTCCACCAACAATGCATTAGTGTCCCAGTTTTCCCAAATTCCCTCCAACATTTGTCATTATCTTTTTCTGTTATCTTAGCCAATCTGATAGGTATGTAAGACAGAGTTGTTTTAATTTGCATTTCTTTGATCAATAGTGATTTGGAGCACCTTTTCATGTGACTACATATAGTTTTAATTTCTTCATCTGAAAATTGTCTGTTCATATCCTTTTGACCATTTATCAATTGGAGAATGGCTTGAACTATTATGAATTTGAATCAATTCTCTATATATTTTAGAAATGAGGACTTTATCACATCCTTTGGATATAAAAGTGTTTTTCCAGTTTATTGATTCCCTTCTAATCTTACCTGCATTAATTTTGTTTGTACAAAAACTTTTTAACTTAATATAATCAAAATTATCCATTTTTTGATTAACAATGGTCTCTAGTTCTTCTTTAGTCACAAATTCCTTCCTCTTTTACAAATCTGAGAGATAAAATATCCTATGTTCTTCTAATTTGTTTATAATATCATTTTTTATGTCTAGATCATGAACCCATTTCAACCTTATCTTGGTATATGATGTTAGAAGTGGGTCAATGCCTAGTTTCTGCCATACTAGTTTCCAATTTTCCTAGCAGTTTTTGTCAAATAGGGAATTCTTATCCCCAAAGCTGGGGCCTTTAGGTTTGTCAAATACTAGCTAGCTATAGTCATTGACTATTTTGTTCTTGAACCTAACCTTATCCCATTGATGAACTTCTCTATTTCTTAGCCAGTACCAAATTGTTTTAATAATTGCTCATAGGATAAACTCTTGTTTTCAATTTCCTAGACACAATATTAATTTATGAAAACTTAAGAACCACATTTTAAATTAATGTTGCCATCCCAATTAAGCATCATCTCCAAGATATGGAACAGAAAACCTCTCAAACTATAGAGATTTGACTCCAGAGACCAAAATCATGTGTCAAGGGGAATACTCAGTGGTGTCATCTGCCCTTAGATTTGCACAGAAGATGATCTTTTATCTTAACACTATTATTCCACTGCAAAAAAAAAATCCAATGCAATAACCCACAGACTACAAATAGCTAATAGCTAGTATTTATACAGTGCTTCAAGGCTTTGCATAG
Organism: Antechinus flavipes; assembly: GCF_016432865.1. Classification (NCBI taxonomy): domain Eukaryota; kingdom Metazoa; phylum Chordata; class Mammalia; order Dasyuromorphia; family Dasyuridae; genus Antechinus; species Antechinus flavipes. The sequence goes on from NC_067401.1 coordinate 242,687,525, forward strand.
TGATATATACATTGATGTTCACAACAACCCATTGTCAATAGGTGTTATTATTATATAGAATTAAAAAAATTAAAAATAGACATTTATCTCAGCACCCCATTGAAAAAAGACAAGAATGAGAGAATCAATAGCAATAATAATCCCCTCAAAGTCCAATACTTCAACAATTCCATGAGACTTGGGGAAGAAAAAAAGCAAAATATGGAGTTTATAGGTAGAGTGATGCATTAGAAAGGACTCTGTATAGTGAATCTTTTTTAGTTTCAATGAAGTTCCTAGCAGAATCCTTGAAACACCAGTCAGTTGAGCTCTGATGATTGTATAAATTAGATGAACACTTCAGTGAATGTGAATAATAGATTCACTGTTTCTATGGATTTAAAAACTAGGCAGGATACCAGACCAACAATAGACAAGCCTGTAAGTCAAAGTATCATGAAGATCAGCTTTATGTGTAGAGTAGCAAAGCAAAATTATATTTTGGTGTCACTAGAATGCAAGATACATTGGGACAAATCAACAATACCAATGTTTCATCTGCCAAAAATATTTTGGTATAGATTGTCTTGTACACTATGCCAGATAAACCACAGGTTCACATGAAATGTACTGAAGATCTGAATGCTTTTATTATAAGTCAAGTGACATCATAATAAAATTGGAAAAAAATCTTACCAGTTATAGGTAAAGACTTGCTACTTCTTTTTGTTAACCATGTTTTCAATTCTGTGCTATACAATAGCTTGATGCAGGGTAATCATCAGAAATAATTTAATTTTTAAATCCATATTAAAAGAAATAGAAATTGGGGAGTTTCTTGAATCTGAAAGAATAGCTGAAGAACTTGGAATCATTAAAAATCGGAACTTAACATCCTCTAGAAATACTACATAATGAAAGCAATGACAAAAATATGTTAATGTCTTGAATAATTTTCACAGGGAGATGGATTTTGAATGGTATTTCAAAAAGCCCATTTTGTTTTAGACAGGATGAATTCAAGTAATAGATCACTTATGCAAAACATAGTAATTTAAAAAATCCCCAGCATATTCTATCACCATCCTAATTAACACAGTCTTTCAAAATATATGAAAGAGATTATTAAAAATACTTCAATATTTACATACAAGAACGTATGCTACAGCCATAGGAGAAAACATGGGAATATTCTTTAGGAAAGACTTCAATAGTATCATGGTAGAAGTGGTTTAAGAAAACCTGATGAAAGCATTGAAAGATAACATCAACACCCAGTCATTTTTGTTCATTAGAATACTCTTTTGACTGATTAAGGACAACACAAAATAAATATAGAAATGGAATCCAGAAAATAAAAGTGTATCAAATTCTTGATCCAATTAGTCAAAAATAGAAAAGTGAAAAAAACAATGGACTAATATGATAGAACTGTAACATAACATCATCTGAAAATTAGGTGTGTTATATTTTAATCACTCCCTCCCATTTTCCCAAGGTTCTGTAGTACCCTAATAAGGGCTGGAAGGGATTGTTCTGATTCTCAAATAGCTCTAATCCCCACCAATGCTATTTCTTCAACTGTAGTGATTATCCTTTGAACCCCAATTATATTTAACTACTAGCCGGTTAGCTTTTACATAACAATATTTACATCAAAATGTTTAATAAAAATACACAAATTTCCTCACCTAATATGTAGGGTCTTTACTCCTTGGATTTAGCAGGAAGAGAAAAACTGTCTAAATTTCACCAATCTGAAAGATAAAGTCTATTTTTGTTCTATACTCAATCAAGGTAGCTATATTTACTCACAAAGTAGGGTACAAAGAAGTCATTTTAGGAGATTTGGGCATACGTAAGCAAACTACCTAGGCCATCTCCATATTAATTGATCAGGCTGATCTGAACATATTCAAAGTCTTATTTTACGAGGAATCAACAGTTATGCAAAGAATCAAATCAGTAATTCAGTATCAATCAATGGCTGTACTATAAAGGTTTGAGAATCAAAGAAATTGAAGGAGAGAGAGGAGAAAGAGAATTACTGAAAAAAAAATGTAAAAAAGTTCTGATTGTCAAAAATATCCAACACCAATTGGATTAGATATAAAAAGAACCTTGTGTACTATCAATGTAACAATTACTTGAGTGTCTTTTAACTTTCTATTACTTCATGTGGAGTTCTCTTGATAAAGATACTGGAGTCATTTCCTTCTCCAGCTCATTTTATATATGAAGAACTGAGGAAAATAGTATTATGTGCCTTCAAACAGAGTCATACAACTAGTAAATGTCTGAGACTAGATTTGAACTCAGAAAGATTAGTCTTTCTGACTTTGGGCAAAGCAGTATATCTACTGCACCATCTAGCTGCCCCAATGGAGTTGTAACAAAGATATTTTGGTGAGTATAACAATGAGCTTACAGTTCAATATTCTTTTTTAATTAAAAAGTTAATTTACTCATCTATACAGTGTAGTGTTCTTCTTTTCTCTAATATGATTGTTCTCTGGGAACAGGTTTCTTGGGGAGCTTCTGGAGGCAGCCTTAGTTTCAGTTCTGTTCAATAATCACCTCAAATGCAGCCAGCTGTTAAAAGTTCAGTCCTTTATTGTCCCTTCCAAAATAACCCTGTTAGCTTTCCTTGGTTCTGAGAGATCTTGTTGATTGTCCTTTGTCTCTACCAGCTTCAGCCTCCAGCTGTCTTTGAATCTCCGAGGCTCGTCCTTTTATATGCTCTTTTAGAAGTGTGAACTCAAAGGTTGACTCCTCTTCCGAGAGAGTGGGATTGTGGGTTCCTGACTTGTGAATCTTCTCCACTGAACTTGTGAATCTCATACTGAATCCTGACTTGTAAATCTCCCCAAAGTGTGAACTCCAATGAGCACTTAAATACATTAGTGAGCTAGAGAACTTGCTAAGTACCATGCTAAATTAGATAAGTGGCTTAACACTTTGTAAGGGTTCTAACAATACAGAACAGTAAAATTTTTAAAAATAATATAATAGTGAGTTGTCTCAGATCATTTTTCATTGAATATTCACAAAAATGATAAGAATAATTAGATTTAAAATGATGGTTGTAATTTCACAGTTGATTTTTTTTAGTGTTTTAATTTTTGTTGACCATTTTATTTACATCATCTTATTTACAAAGGGATCTCATTTGATCCCTGGATTGCCCTGTATGGTAGATTATTGTCTTCATTTTTACTATCCTCATTTTATAAATAAGGAAACCAAAGCTTATAGAAGTTAAATGACATCCAGGGTCACATAACTAGTAAATTTCTGTGACAAGATTTTATTTTGATTTTAAGTCTAACACTATTCATTATGCCTCTATATATAGGAGCTACTTAAATTATATATATATATATATATATATATATATATATATATATATATAATATATATATATATTTAAATAATTCACGTTATAGTTGATCTTAGTATTCCAATTAAAAGATTGAAAATATAATAAATGTTTTATAGAAAATGAATCCATAATGGGTAGACCTGAAAAAGCCTAACAAATTATTCTTAGAGTAATCTTTTCTCTCCCCCCCCAAAAAAATCGCAATAATTTATTTTTGTTTTTTAAGAGATTATTTTCCTATATTGAAAATTAATGCATTTCTTTTAAAGATATATATTTAAAAGGAAGAACACATTGAAACATATATCTCTTTGAATCTGTAACTTTATATCTACCCATAATTTTGAGTCTAAACTTTTGGTATGTTACTCTGGTTTTTGTGTTCATTTAAAGGCAACAAAAACAATAAAAAAGTCAACATTGATTGAAGAAGACACAGCATAGGGGAATACACTTATGCTTTTGAATCTATGACAGGATTATTTCTGAGGCTTTGGTGTTTAATTTAGTATGATTAAACATAATAAATTAGGAAGAGCCCCAAATAAAACTTCCCAATTTCCACAGATCCTTCTTTTATTTTAAAAATAGTTTAGGACAATTAAGCATTTTAAACATGAAAAGAAACATTGTGTTGAGGAGACCAAGTTCAGAAATAAATCAATTATTTTCAGCCTTTTTCTTAGCACAAATTAATCATCTCTTTCAAAAACACTTGGTGGGGGGTCAGAGCCAAGATGGTAGAGAGGACACACATTTCCTTCTAAGCTCTCCTACTACCCTCACACTAATTATGAAATTCAGCCTCTGATATAGTGCTGGACTGGCAGAATCTACAAATATTGGGAGTGCAGCAAATTACCAGGAGAAAATAATTTTGAAGATTGCCAGAAAAGGTCTGTTTTGGTTGGCATGGGAGGAGGCCAGGCACAGGCAGGGAGGCAGAGCAAAGAGGTCAGTGCATGTTGAGTAGACTTGGAGCAGGGTGCAGTCTCCACAGAGCAGAGAATCTACAGGGAGGACTCTACCACAGTGTTGGCTACTCTGCCCTGTTTGCAAGCCAGTAGATCAGCAGATAAGTTATAAAACATCCAACACAAATACAAAAGATAAAGAATGTACCTCAAAGCCACAGAGTCTCATGGGACCTGGCCACACCCACCCAGCATCAGGAATGACTCAGCACAATCCCAATGCAGCTGCTGCCACTTCCTGGTTTCTGTAGAGGAAGCTTAAAAAGCCTTCCTTGTCCTAAAAACAGAACACAACTTTTTTTTTTTTTTAAATGAGGAAAAAGGCAAAGCAAGCTCTAACTATAGACAATAGCACTAACTAAATATAGCAAGCTTCTATATTGAAAGTGAACATATTTCAAACCCTGAGGAGACTAAAAGCAGATTTTTTTCCAGATGAAGCCTCAAAGGGTGATATAACCTGGTGCCTACCACACAAGGCTCTTCTAGAAAAAAATCAAAAAGGATCTTAGAAGAGAGCTAGAAGAAAAATGGGAAAAGAAAAGGAAAAGTTTGCAACAGGTTTTGGAAAAAGTGTATAACTCATTAAAAGATAAATTGTAAAAAGAAAACAGTTCCCTGAAAAACAGAATATATGAAATGGAAAAGATAAAGAACTCCCAGGAAAACAGAATTTGTGAATTGTAAAAGATAAAGAACTCCCAGAAAAGCAGAATTTGTGAATTGAAAAAAGAAAACAAGTTCTTAAAAAATTTGTGAATTGGAAAAAAAAATTCCAGAGAACAAAACAATTCATTTAAAAACTCAAATGGAAAAATACAAAAAGGTGTAAAAAAAGTAAATGAAGAAAATAATTCATTAAAAATCAGAACTGAACAAATGGAAACAAATGATGAGACATCAAGAATCAGGCAAGCAAAACCAAAAAAAAAAAAAAAAAAAAAGAAAAAGAAAAATAGAAACATTGTTAAATACATACTTGGGAAAACAACAGATCTGGAAAATAGATCTAGGAGAGATAATCCAAGGATTATTGGACTCCCTGAAAACCATGATGAAAAAAAGAGCTTAGACAGTATTTTTCAGGAAATAGTCAAAGAGAACTACCCAGATGTCATAGAATTAAAAGGTAAAATAGCCATTGAAAAAATTTTTCAAATACCTCTTGAAAGAGACCCCAGAATCCCACAACATGGTGTTTGCAGGAAACACATTTAAAGCAGGATGATACATATAGAGTAAAGGTAAAACTCTGGAACAGAATCTATTATGCTTCAGGTGAAGTAAAAAAAAAAAAATAGGGATAGCCATCCTGATCTCAGATCAAGCAAAAGCAAAAATTAATCTAATTAAAAAAGATAAGGAAGGAAACCATATCTTGCTAAAAGGTATCATAGGATAATGAAGTAATATCAATACCAAATATATATGCACCAAGTGGTATAGCATATAAATTTCTAAAGCAGAAGTTAAGAGAGCTGCAAGAAGAAATAGATAGCAAAACTACAATAGTAGGAGATCTCAACCTTGCATTCTCAGAACTAGATAAATCAAACCACGAAATAAATAAGAAAGAATTTAAAGAGGTAAATAGAAAACTTAGCTATGATAGATCTTTGGAGAAAATTGAACAGAGATAGAAAGGAGTACACTTTTTTCTTGACAATTCATGGAACCTATACAAAAATTGACCATATATTAGGACATAAAAGACCTCAAAATTAAATTTAGAAAGGTAGAAATAATAAATGCATTCATTTCAGATCTTGATGCAATAAAAACTACATTCAATAAAAAGCTATGGGAAAATAGACCAAAAAGTAATTGGAAACTAAATAATCTTATTCTAATGAATGAATGGGAAAACAGCAAATCATAGACACAAATTACTGTTTCATCCAAGAGAATGACAATAATGAGACAACATACCAAAATTTGTGGGATGCAGCCAAAGCTGTCAGATTGGCTAAGATGACAAGAAAAGATCATGACAAATTTTGAAGGGGATGTTGGAAAACTGGGACACTGAAACTTGTTGGTGGAATTGTGAATGGATTCAACCATTTTGGAGAGTATTTTGGAACTATGCTCAAAACATTATCAAACTGCGCATACCCTTTGATCCAGCAGTGTTTTACTACTGGATTTATATCCTAAAGAGACCTTAAGTGAGGGAAAGGGACCTACATATGCAAAAATGTTTGTGGCAGTCCTTTTCATAGTAGCTAGAAACTAGAAACTGAATGGCTGTCCATCAATTGAAAAATGGATGAATAAATTGTGGTATATGAATGTTATGGAATATTGTTATTCTGTAAGAAATGACCAACAGCATAATATCAGAGAGACCTGGGGAGACTTATATGAATTGATGCTAAGTGAAATGAGCAGAACCAGGAGATCATTATACACGAGAACAACAAAATTATATGATGGTCAATTGGGATAGATCTGGCTCTCTTCAACAATGAGATGATTCAAACCACTTCCAATTGTTCAGTAATGAAGAGAGTCAGCTACACCCAGAGAGAGAATGATGAGAAATGAGTGTGGACCACACCATACCATTTCACTTTTTCTGTTATTGTTCGTTTTGTTTTCCTTCTCATATTGTATTCTTTCTTTCTAGATCTGATTTTTCTTGTGCAGCAAGATAACTTTATAAATATGTATACATATATTGGATTTAATATATTCTTTAACATATTTAACATGGACCACCTGCCATCTAGGGGAGGAGTTGGGGGAAAAGAGGGGAAAAGTTAGAACATAAGGATTTATTTGCAAGGGTCAATGTTGAAAAATTACCCAGACATATGTTTTGTAATTAAAAGCTATAATTTAAAAAAAAAAAAAGGGAAAAAATGGGGAAAAAAGCACTTGCCATTGCTTCCAAGGACAATAAAGAAAGGAGAAAGGGGTTTGGCATAATACCAATGGGAGATTAATAATAGTATCTTTATAAATGAAGGTAAGGTAGTTTAATAATGAGATATTAAAACTGATTGCATATGGTTATCTTTTAAATAATAACAGAATATGTGCACATTTCAATTTAACCAATACTCCCATTTACTTCTTTTATCAGACTTACTTCATGATGATTATTACCAAATAGGTAGCAGCCAGCAGTTAATTGATTAAAGCAGAAAAGAGTAAACAAAGTAAATGATAATCCTTAAAATTTAAATCCTAGATTCAGAGCTGGAAGTGACCTCAAAGACTATTTAGTCTAGCATCGTAATTATTAAGAGGAAGAAACTGAAGCACATTGAAGTTATAAGATTGACTGGTTTATTATTATTTTCTAGATATAATCAAAGAACTCAAAGACCTATGCTTTAAAAAAGTATTTTACATAATAGCCATGTAATAATAATGTTCCAAACTTTTTGACCATAAGGAAAATTTCTCTAAATTGAGTTCTCTTTATATTGTAAGAATAAAATCACTACTAGATTCCCATGATAGGGAGGAACTGAAAGGGAACCTGCTAATAACTAAAAACTTTTGAAAAGAATGGGTTTTACACAGGATATATTTACTTTATTTTAAAATTATACAATTTTATATTTTTTACCCTTATGCTTTTACATAGTTTAAAGTAATAAAGAGTATATTAATCTTAATGTTCATCTTTTAAATGAAAAGTCTTATATTTGTAGATTTTCAGAATATATCATTTCCCTAATATAGTTCACAATATTTTTACAAAATACAACAATACAAGCAATATTCTTTTTTCTCATTAGACAGCTGTTAGTCATTAAGATAATGCATTTTGAGCTTCTTCAACCTTGAAACATGTGCAAGTATTTATACATTGCAGCTTGAGGAAAGATGTTTTTCTAACCTTCTGACCAAAAAACACTTTAATCTTGACTTTGTTTTTTTGCATTATTACAATATTTCAGGTTCATCTTAAGAGATTGTTGAAGTTGCCAACTAACAAAAATGCTAATTGTAGCCAGTTCCATTCTGAGAGTTGTTATGAGTTTAGTAGCTTACTTTTCTTGAAACATTTGGGTCAAAGCTGACTTTAGAAAAGCTTAGAACGACGAGTCAAAAGACCTAACTTAGAATCCCAGTTTTAACATCAGAGAGTTGTGTTACCCTGGGTAAAAGAGAATATTTGATTGACATTTTCCCTCCTAAATCATATCAGTAAACACCTATGAAGCTTATATCCATTCAACTTCTGCATAGCACTGATCCCCTAACTACAGTATAATAAATACATTATAGACAGGGCAGAAAATATCATAAACCTGTAATGTTCTTGTTTGCTTTTCTGGAGGTCTTGGAGCATTCTTCTTTTCAGAAGATTAATCACCACAAAAATAGCCAGGTGTTAAAATCCAGAAGTCTTTATTGTCTTCTTCACCTGCTACTCAGCTAGCTTTCTGGTGGCCTTCAGAGGGAACTTGGTTTCAGTGGAGAAAATGCAGGAGGCCAGGCCAGCCACCAGGAGTGTGACCAAAGATGGAATTGAATCTCTCTGAGTCCCCTTATATACTCTTTATATACTTATATATTCTTATATACTCACTTATATACTCTAAGTATAAACCAATCATTATATCACTAGGAAACCATAATTTGTTGTAAGATTAAATCAATCATACTGAACTTAGAGAACTATTAATTACCATACTAAACTAGATAATCATTGTCTCATCAATTCCATTTACTTAGCACCTTGTAAGAATCCTTGTTTCAAGTTCAGAGTTCTGCCCCATAATATCTTCCACTTTTTTTTTGTTTTTAGAACATAGGTGGTCATGTCCTCCCTGACTTCTCAGGGAGGTAAGAACCCCTAAAATGAGGTGATCATGCCTTCCCTGACTCCTCATAAAAGGGGTGAAAACATCAAAAAAAGAGGTTATTACGCCCTCCCTGATGTCCCAGGAAGGGAGATGAAAACAGCAAAGGAAATGGGGAACCAAATCAGATTAGCAGGTTTCTGAAGGGTCTCACTTGAAACAGGTATACATAAATCCATCAACATGGGACTTATTACATAAGTACATAGCAATATAACACAGGGTAGTAGTGTTGTTACAAATAACATGAGTCAACATGAGGAATTATACATGCCCATAAGTCCTAGAAATAGTCCAAAACCAATCTATTGTCCATTACTTCATGTGTTAGGAATCCAATAATTCCTGCAAGTTTTGAAGTCCTGCAATAGTCTCATCTTATGTTAGGGAATCCAATGATTCCTGCAGATTTTTAAGTTCTGCAACATTCTTAACAACAATTTTTCATCTCAAAAAAATATAATGATTCCTGCTGGTTTTAAAGTCCTGCAATAATCTTATCATGTCTCAGAGAATCTAATGATTCCTGCTGGTTTTCAAGTCCTGAAACAATCTTATCATGTCTCAGAGAATCCAGTGATTCCTGATGGTTTTGAAGTTCTGTAACAGTCTTATTATCAGCCATGCTCTTTCAGTGCCAGATGTTTTTTAGGTCTTCTCCTTTGTTTCGAGGTTTTTCTCTTTTTCTGTCTCTCTCCAGGTGCTTGTTGCCACCCATCTATTTCCTTCTCCATCTGTAGAAATACAAGCAAACCCTTTCTCCCAAGAAGTTAACCTATCTAGTCTCTTACATTTATCACTTTCTAGATCTCTCCTCATCACCTGGCAATTACATTGGAGCTAGTTGCACTGGATATTTGCCCTTCTTTCAGGTTAAAAAGCCTATATTCTCCCCAATTGTAATCCCTTTCTGCCATCTGATTGTTTTTCTGCTGATTGATCATGTAATCCCTTTCTCATGTCTGATTGTTTTTTGGCTGAGTGATCATGTAATCCCTTTCTTCTATCAGATTGCTTCTCTGTTGATTGATCATACCAGAGTCCTGAACTTGTAAAGACTCTCTGCTTGTAACCTTGGGTGCCATCATACCCCACCTGTTTTTTGTTTGATGTCTTGGAGCTGGGCCTTGCCTCTTTTTTCCCTGGGTCAATCTACATTCTGAGGCCCAGTGGAAGCCTTTATTGCATGGGGTTTTGAGTCTTATTCTTTCACCCTGCTTTCTCATTCTATCTCTATGCCTACATTGAGCTTTCAGATGTCCTACTTTACCACACTGAAAACATCAACAAGTCTCTCTTGAAGTCCCTTGCCAAGAGGCACCCTGTCTTCTCATGTTCTGCATCATAGCTTGGGTATAAAAGGCATTTGTGCCCACTGTGGCACAGTGTCTTATGATTTCTTCTAAAGGAGTATCTTTGTGTAGTCCTAGAATGATTCTTCTACAAACCTCATTAGCATTTTCCTTAGCCAGTTGTCTTGTAATTCATATAGCTGCATTTTCTCCATGAGTTCTTGTGACAGTTGCCTACAGACATTCCACAAAATCAGCAAAAGGTTCATTTGGACATTGCTCTATTTTTGGGAATTTTGATCTTTTCCTGAGAGGGTGCCCCATGCTTTGATAGCAGCAGCAATTTGCTCATATGCTGCTATGGGTAATTAATCTGTGCTGAAGTGTCTGCATACTGATCTTCACCTGCTAGTTGGTCAAAGGTGATTTATATATTAACTCGTTTGTTTATTGCATTGGGCTTGTATCCTACATAGCTCACTATACTCCGAAAGCCACAATAATTTTTGTCCACACTCTAAACATTTCCTTGCTATAGATTTTCAATCACTAGGGATTAAAATTTCATAAGCCAAATTCTCTAATAGCATCTTAAGACAATGTAGCCCCACAAAGAGTGCAACCCTTTTTCAAATCCTTGATTTTTTTCTAGATCAAAAGGAGTGTATCTTCTCCTGGCTTGACCTGAAGAATCAAATTCTTCAATCACCAGGTATGCATTTATCAAATCCGATATATCCTGTCATTTTTTAGCTTAAACTAGTGCCTTTTGTAATCTTGTCACAGGCTGTTTCATAGGTGGTGCTGATTGTGTCACTGCTCCTCCCCTTCCCTCTTCTCCCTCCACCCATGAAGGATTAATTGAGGGGGTAGGTTAGGGGTTGGGAAATGCCTTAATGGCTCCTGCTGTGAAGCACCATACTCCTTAATTTCATCAGAATTGTATTTAACTACTTTCTTATCTGATTCTTCATTCTTTTCACCTAATTTGTCAATATCCTCTCTCTCTTGTACTTTCTTCTTTTTCCTTATCCTAACACTTATATAATTTACTAAAGCCAATTCTTCTTTAGATATAGTCATGCATCTAATCTTTAAAAAACAAAACAAAACAAAAACTATTTTTTGTGTCTTTTTTTGTTTTGTGTTTGTGGCCTGAGTATATGTATATGGATCCTACAATGATCTTTCCTTCCTCTAAGCTCCCATAACATTATCATCCTGCTTGTATTGTATCCTATATTTACTTATGTGACAGTTATCAACATTTTATCTCATATTAGACAGGACTTACTTATTCTATAAGAATTTTTATGGTCTGAAAGCAATGATTATGTACTACAAATTCTTGGGTAGTTGGTATTCGATATTAACTGAATGAATGAATAACACTGAATTGAACATGGATAATAGAATCATGCTTTTGTTTATCTATTAATATGTAGCCTCTAGTCACTACCCACTCTTATTTAATCAACGTAATACTGATGACTCTTTTTAAAAACATCAGTAAATCATACTCTAATCTTGTCATTCAAGTTCAAAGACCTTGGCTAACACTAAATTAAATATCAAATCACTCTTCTTGTGATTTAAGGTCCTCTTCAGTCCATCCCCATATTACCTAGGCAATCCAATTTCTTATTTCCTATATAAGAGAACTACTCCTCTTCCTTCCTTTCTCTTTCTTTTCTTTTTCCTTCCTTTCTCTTCTTTCCCCTGTCTGCCTCTCTTTTCCTTTTAACTAGATTAGGATTTTTTTTTTGTTCAAAAGAAAGAAGTCACTTTGATTTAGTTAATGGAAATATCTCTTATTTTATCTTTGATCAGTTGGAAAAGAGGAGGCTATAGGAAATGGTTAAGAAGGGATTGAGCAGTTTTAGGGAAATTATTCACTAAGGTTATGCATGTGCCCAAAGTTAAGAGACTACTATTCTGTTTAAAGAAGCTGATTGTTACTTGAACCTTCCTCTGAATAGTGTAACTATATATTATCATGCTGTACAATTTCCCTTGCACTAGGGTCCTATAAAATAAGATTTTAAATTGTCTTTTGGGAATAAAAGGTATTTGAGAACATAAAAGTGAGGTCAATTTAGACATTTTTCTCTTTAGCAGAATAATGCTAGAATCTAGATGAATCATACATTGAGAAAATTGTTTCTGGTAGACTTGTGCTTTACAACAGAACACAGAATTTTCTTCTGTACTAGAATATAACCTCCATTCCAATCAGGTAATGCCTGTTTATGTTTTTTGGCTTATAGTAACCTAACTTAAAATACTATTCTATCATTACTAGGACAAATTATAGCTGTATTCAAAGTCCACACCTTTTATCAAAGCCTTTTCCAACTATTCCAGTCCACACATCTTGACCTTCTCAGAACACTTACTGTTCCTTACTTTCAGCACTATAAATCTTGGCTCTCAATTAGATCATACTTTCTTTTAATCTCTCATTTTTAATATATATAAATCTCTTTAATAAGACATAGATCCTCAAGGATGTTTTCTATCATAATGCCTAGAAACATGCCAAGCAGATAATAGCTATTCAATTGGTATGGATCTGATTGAATTAAACAATTCTAAAGGTTATGGAATGATGCTATAGGTAGAGCAGTATTGTAATTGAAGACAAATATTTCTTCTTGAACATTAAATTGGCAGGGCATTTTATGAATCATCTTTGAAGTATTTCTCTGAACTCAAAGGTCACCATTAACATGTTTAAAAGCAAAATATTCTTAGTTCTAAGACATGATGTTCTGAAAAGTCCAATTTTTACTTTTTATTATGTCATATTTTACTAAAGAAATACTTAATTATTAAAATGCTCACCAAACCCTTAGTAATTTACTCTAGAGGTATGACTAAGAAGTTTGTTTTCTCATGAACAAAAGATGTTTGGAGAGCAGAGTAGATGTCCAAAATATTTCAAATTTAAAAAAACTAATTCATAAGTGATCTCTCTCTTGGGGATTTCAGATTATTAAAAATAATACAGTTCTTCCATTAAAAGACAGCTAGTCACAAACATCATTTGAGCAAGGTCTTGAACTAAAAAGCACTTTGAAATATTATAGAGTGTCTTCTAAAGTTTTACTATGATAGGGATAGGGACTGAACCTGTAATCAGTGAGGTGAAAAATCCCTTAGTGAAGAAAAACTCTTTATCAATGTATCTTAGACCTTCTGCCACAATACAGTCTTAAAAATAGAAAGGCTAAATGAATTGCTCAGGGTCATACAGTCAGGATGAATTAGAGGTGAGAGTTAAACCCAGGTCTTTCTGGATTCACACTAATTCTCTCTTCTTTATATCACTAGTGCTTTTCAATGGTAGTTAACATTGTTGTAATATATTTAAGATTTTTCAAGTGTTTTAAATGTATTAATATAATTTTATCTTTAATTGTATATTTGTATAAAATTATGATAGTATTTCACACAACTAATATTCACTGTTTATATATATGCAAGTATATATGATTTAATACTCCTAAAATCCTAAAATACCCCTGTGAGGTGCTGTGAAATAATTTTCACTCATATCTTACTCTTCATGATCCCATTTTAGGTTTTCCTGGCAAAGATACTAGAGTGATTTGCCATTTTCTTCTCCAGCTCATGTAATGTTCTCTTGTTTCAGTTCTCTTGGGGGTCTCTTTTCCTTTCAGTTCAGTAATCACCACAAGTGTAGCCAGGTGTTAAAGTCCAAATCCTTTATTGTCTCTTTCAAAGTCTTGTCTACTTTCCTGGGACCCAGTTAGCTTTCTTAGAGGCCTATTTCTATCCTTGGTTTGTGCTTCAGCCTGCAGCCACTACAAAGGTGGATGATGGAAATGAATCTGTCTCAGCCTCAGAGAGCTTCCAGTGCACTTGTTTCTTTTGGCCCTAAGAGCTTTTACCTTATATGCTCCACACTGAGTATACACCAATCATTATATCACTAGGAAAACATTATTTGTTGTAGGATTAAATCAATGCTAAACTAGATTTAACCATTGTCTCCGTGATTCTACTTAGTACCTTGTTTCAAGTTCTGGCCCATAACATCTCCCATTTTCTTTTGTTTTTAGAACATAGGGGGTCATGCTCTCCCTGACTTCTCAAGGAGATGAGAACCCTCAAAAAGGAGGTGATCATGCCTTCCTTGACTGTTCAAAAAATAGATGAAAACACCAGAAAAGGAGGTGATCATGCCCTCCCTGACGTCTCAGAAAGGAAGATGAAAACACCAAAGGGAATGGGAAATCAAATCAGATTAGCAGGTTTTTGAAAGGTTTTTCTTAAAACAGGTACACAGAAATCTATCAATATGGGAGGTATTACACATAATTACATAAATTACATAAGCACATAGTAACATAGGCTAGTAGTGATGTAACAAATAACATGAATCAACATGAGCAATTATACATGTCCATAAGTCCTAGAAATAGTCCAAAAGGAATATATTGTCCATTAGTTCATGTGCCAGGAATCCAATGATTCCTGCAAGTTTTGAAGTCCTGCAATAGTCTCATCAACAATTTTTCATCTCAGGGAATCCAATGATTCCTGCTGGTTTCAAAGTTCTGCTACAGTGTTATCAACAATTTTTCATCTTAGTTTAAATCAATGATTCCTGTTGGTTTTAAAGTTCTGTAATAGTCTTGTTATCAGCCATGCTCTTTCAGTGTCAGATATTTCTTAGTTCTTCTTTTTTGAGGTTTTTCTCTTTTTTCTGTCTCTCTCCAGGTGCTCGTTAGCACCTATCTGATTCCTTCTACATCTGTAGAAATACAAGCAAACCCTTTCTCCCAAGCAGTTAACCTATATAGTCCCTTCTATTTACCACTTTCTAGATTTCTTCTCATCACCTGGTAATTACATTGGAGCTGCTCACACTGGACACTTCCGTTCTGGTGAGTTAAAAAAGCCTGTATTCCCCCCCAGTTGCAAACCCTTTCTGCTATCTAATTGTTTTTTTGTTGCTTGATCATGTAATCCCTTTCTCCCATCTGATTGCCTTTTTTGCTGATTGATCACATCAGAGTCCTCAACTTCTCAAGGTGTAACCTTGGCTGCTATCATACCCCAACTGTCTTTTATTTGATATCTTGGAGCTGGGTCCTGCCTCTCATTTCCCTAGGTCAATCTACATTCTGAGGCCCAGTGGAAGCCTAGGTTGCATTTTGGACATAGGGTTTTGGGTCTTCTCTCACTCTGTCTTCTCACTCTGTTTCTATACCTACATTGGGCTCTCAGCTGTCCTATTTTTCCACATTGAAAGCATTAATGAGTTTCTCTGAAATTCCCTTGCCAAGCGGGACCCCATCTTTCCATGTTCATTATCATAGCCTAGGTATAAGAAGTAAAATATTAACATAAGACAATGTATTCCCATAAAGAGTGCAATCTTTTTTCAAATCCTCAATTTTTTCCAGATCAAAAGGAGTGTATCTTCTCCTTTGTTGACCTGAAGCATCAAGCTCTTCAATCACAGGGTATGCATTTATTAAATCAGATGTATCCTGTCCTTTTTTTAGCTTTAACTAGTGCCTTTTGTAATCTTGTCATAGGCTGCTTCATAGGAGGTGCTGATTGTGTTACTGTCTCTCCCCCTCCTCCTTCTCCCTCCACCCATAAAGGGTTAATCAAGGAGGAGGGTCATGATATGGGGAATGCCCTACTGGCTTCTGCTGTGAAATAATGTACTCAGAATTGTACTTAACTCTTTTCTTGTTTAATTCTTCATCCTTTTCACCTAGTTTATCTGGATCCTCCCTCTCCTGCTCTTTCTCCTTTTTCCTTATTCTATAACTTATATAATTTCCTAAAGCTAGTTGTATGAAATTGTATGTATAAAGTGTTTCTTTGGAAATTGAGTCAGGTCCATTATCATTATAGTATTCATATAGTTGTTCTCCAACTAATTTCCACTGCTCTAGATCTAATCCTTTTTCCTTAGAGAACCAAGGAGATATGTACTGTACTATTTATAAAGGTTCAATAATCTGCACCCAAGTAACAATTAAGCCTTGATTTTTAATTAGTCTAAGCAAGCTTTCAACACATTTTCCTTGAAGAGGAAAAGAAGGCTGTTTTCTAAACATCTGTTCCATTTTAGCTGAAGTACTAGTTTAGTCCTTTACAAAGTTTCCTTCTTGTACTCACCCTAATTTCTGGGTCACGAAGACTTTTCCACTGAAATCAGGATTGGAGGCTTTTCCACTGAACTCAGGATTGTGTCAGCTCCATGTTCACACACCAAAATGTAATGTTTTCTTGTTTCAATTCTCTTGGGGTCTCTAGGAGCAGCTTTCCTTTCAGTTCAGTAATCACCACAAGTGCAGCCATTTGTTAAAGTCCAAATCCTTTATTGTCTCTTTCAAAGTCTTGTCTACTTTCCTGGTGCCTGGTTAGCTTTCTTAGAGGCCTATTTCTCTCCTTGGTTTCGAGAGCTTGAGCTCCCGCCTGTCTTTTCTGGCTTCTGAATTTCCCCAAATCCAAAGATTTGTGTTTCAGCCTCCAGCTACCACAAAGGTGGATAATGGAAATGAATCTGTCTTAGCCTCTGAGAGCTTCAAGTACACTTGTTTCTTTTGGCTCTGAAAGCTTCTAGCTTATATGCTCCACACTGAGTATATACCAATCATTATATCACTAGGAAACCATTATGTGCTGTAGGATTAAATCAGTGTTAAACTGGATTTAACCATTATCTCATGAATTCCACTTAGTACCTTGTTTCAAGTTCTGGCCCATAACAAGCTCATTTTCACTAATGAGGATCTGAGGCTAAAAGGGTTAATTGTCACATAATTACCATGTATCAGGAGTGGAGACAAGAAGGTCAAGTAAAGTCTGGGATTCTCTGGAGCCCCCCAAATTCCTCTAAATACCTTTAAATCATGACTCTAAGCAAACTTTAGAATGTTAGAACCCACAAAAAGACAGAGTATAAGAATTTTCCAATTGAAGATAACTTAGAAGATCAGCAGGGAAGGTTTGCTTCATGGGAGTGGGACTGGAGTACAGTCATAGCACAGACTGTGCTCCAGGAAACCAAGAGTGTGGTTTCAAAGATATTGAATTAGCAGTGGTGGCAGCAGCAGAAAGAGAAGCGCATAGGTAAAAGGGCTGAACAGCTGGGAGATTAAAGGGTCTCTTTCTTTTTTTTTTTTTAATTTTATTTTATTTAATGATAACTTTATATTGACAGAATCCATGCCAAGGTAATTTTTTACAACATTATCCCTTGCACTCGCTTCTGTTTTGATTTTTCCCCTCCCTCCACTCCCTCCCCTAGATGGCAAGCAGTCCTATATATGTTAGATATGTTGCAGTATATTCTAGATACAATATATGTTTGCAGAACTGAACAGTTCTCTTGTTGCACAGGGAGAATTGGATTCAAAAGGTAAAAATAACTCGGGAAGAAAATCAAAAATGCAAATAGTTCATATTTGTTTCCCAGTGTTCTTTCTTTGGATGTAGCTGTTTCTGTCCATCATTTATCCATTGAAACTCAGGTCTCTTTGTCAAAGAAATCCACTTCCATCAGAATACATCCTCATACAATATTGTTGTCGAAGTGTATAATGATCTCCTGGTTCTGCTCATTTCACTTAGCATCAGTTCATGTAGGTCTCTCCAAGCCTCTCTGTATTCATCCTGCTGATCATTCCTTACAGAACAATAATATTCCATAACATTCATATACCACAATTTACCCAGCCATTCTCCAATTGATGGACATCCATTCATTTTCCAGTTTCTAGCCACTACAAACAGGGTTGCCACAAACATTTTGGCACATACAGGTCCCTTTCCCTTCTTTAGTATCTCTTTGGGGTATAAGCCCAGTAGTAGCACTGCTGGATCAAAGGGTATGCACATTTTGATAACTTTTTGGGCATAATTCCAGATTGCTCTCCAGAATGGTTGGATTCATTCACAACTCCACCAACAATGCATCAGTGTCCCAGTTTTCCCGCATCCCTTCCAACATTCATTATTATTTTTTCCTGTCACCATAGCCAATCTGACAGGTGTGTAGTGGTATCTCAGAGTTGTCTTAATTTGCATTTCTCTGATCAATAGTGATTTGGAACACTCTTTCATATGAATGGTAATAGTTTCAATTTCATCATCTGAAAATTGTCTGATCATATCCTTTGACCATTTATCAATTGGAGAATGGCTTGGTTTCTTATAAATTAGGGTCAGTTCTCTATATATTTTGGAAATGAGGCCTTTATCAGAACCTTTAACTGTAAAGATGTTTTCCCAGTTTGTTGCTTCCCTTCTAATCTTGTTTGCATTAGTTCTGTTTGTACAAAGGCTTTTTAATTTGATATAATCAAAATTCTCTATTTTGTGATCAGTAATGGTCTCTAGTTCATCTTTGGTCACAAATTTCTTTCTCCTCCACAAGTCTGAGAGATAAACTATCCTATGTTCCTCTAATTTATTTATAATCTCGTTCTTTATGCCTAGGTCATGGACCCATTTTGATTTTATCTTGGTATATGGTGTTAAGTGTGGGTCCTTGACTAATTTCTGCCATACTAATTTCCAGTTATCCCAGCAGTTTTTATCAAATAATGAATACTTATCCCAAAAGTTAGGGTCTTTGGGTTTGTCAAATACTAGATTGCTATAGTTGACTATTCTGTCTTGTGAACCTAACCTTTTCCACTGATCAACTAATCTATTTCTTAGCCACTACCAAATAGTTTTGGTGACTGCTGCTTTATAATATAATTTTAGATCAGGTACAGCTAGACCACCTTCATTTGATTTTTTTTTTCATTAATTCCCTTGAGATTCTCGACTTTTTAATTGCTCAATATGAATTTTGATGTTATTTTTTCTAGATCATTAAAATATTTTCTTTGAAGTCTGATTGGTATAGCACTAAATAAATAGATTAGTTTAGGGAGTATTGTCATCTTTATTATATTCGCTCGGCCTATCCAAGAGCACTTAATATTTTTCCAATCATTTAAATCTGATTTTATTTGTGTGGAAACTTTTTTGTAATTTTGCTCATATAATTCCTGACTTTCCTTTGGTAGGTAGATTCCCAAATATTTTATGCTATCAACAGTTATTTTGAATGGAATTTCTCTTTGTATCTCTTGCTCTTGGATTTTGTTGGTGGTGTATAAAAATGCTGAGGATTTATGGGGATTTGTTTTGTATCCTGCTACTTTGCTAAAATTATGAATTATTTCTAATAGTTTTTTTAGTAGAATCTCTGGGGTTCTCTAGGTATACCATCTGCAAAGAGTGATAGTTTGGTTTCTAAAGGGTCTCTTTCACAGCAATAAGACAAGATTGTTGCTTTGCCCATACTCAATCTGGGTTGCAGTGCAGTTTCATAGAAACAGAAACAGAGCTCAACTTTAACAAAAAGTTAAAAGATGAATTATAGGATGGGAAAATGAGGAAACAACAGAAAAACATTCTGATGATAGAAAGTTACTATTGTGAAAGGAATAATCAAAACACACATTCAAAAGAAGATAACAAAGTCAATGATCCTATAGTCAAAGTTTCCAAGAAAAAAAAAAGAATTGTTTTCAGGCCAATGAAAGGGTCAAAAGGGATTTTGAAAATCAAGTAAGGAAGGTAGAAGAAAAATTGGGAAGAGAAATCAGTGGTGCAAAAGAAAATAGAAAAATCCAATGACAAAAATGCCTTAAAAAGCAAAATTGGCCAAATGGGAAAGGGGATACAAAAGTTCATTGAGGAAAATAATTCCTCAAAAATTAGAATTGAGCAAATGGAGCTAATGACTTTATGAGAAATTAAAAACAAATAAAACAAACCCTAAAGAATGAAAACAATAGAAAACAATGAAAAATATTTCATTGAAAAAACAATTGAATTGGAAAAATAGATCCAGGAGAGAGAATTTTAAAATTATTAGTTTATCTGAAAGTCATGATAAAAAAAATTAACCACACATCACCTTTCAAGAAATTATCAGGAAAAAGTGTTCTCTATCCTAGAACTAAAGGATAAATTAGAAAATTAGAAAAAAATGCACTGATTATTTCCTGAAATATTTCAAGATGAAAACTCCTTGGAATATTGTATTTAAATTTGGGGACTCCTAGAACAAGAAGAAAATACCACAAGCATCCATAAAGAAATTATTCAAGTATAGTATATATGGTCAGAAAAGCACAAGATTTAGTAAGAATTTGCTATCCTGTAGAACAATGGATCTGGGATTACAACCAAGAATCTTCTACCTAACAAAAAAAGTAACTATTCAATGAAATAAATTACTTTCAAGCATTCATGATGAAAATATAAGAGTTGAATAGAAAATATGGCTTTCAAATATAGGACTCAGGAGAAACATAAGGAAGTAATCAGGGAAGTGATATCATAAGGAACTTAATATAGGTTAATCTGTTTACATTTCTACACTAGAGGATGACACTTTTAACATAAGAATTTTCTCATTATTATGGCAGTTAGAAGGAGCATTGTGTAGATAGAGGTCATAATTATAAAATGAATATGAAGGGAAAATATTTAAAAAATAAAATTAAGGAATGAAAGCAGAATGTCTTGGGAGAAAGGGAAAAGGAAAAGTGGAATGGCATAAATTATGTGCCACAAAAGAGGAAAGAAAAAGCTTTTATAGTCTAGAGAAAGAGGGGAGGAGAGAAAGTGAGCGAACATTACTCTCATCAGAATTGGCGTAAAGAAAAAAAAAACATACACTTTCAATGTGAGTATAGAAATCTATCTTACCCTGCAGAAAATTGGTATAAATATGAGAAGGGAGCATATGTGATGGAAAAGGGAGCATATTGGGGAAGGGATGGTTAAAAGCAAAACACTTTTGAGGAGGGACAGGGGAAAAGAATAGAGAGAATAGAATAGAAAAGAAGAGAGAGGGTGGGCAATGCAGTTAGCAAGAGTAGATGTGGAATGAAAATTGAAGCAAATTTCTCTGATGAAGGCCTCATCCTCAAATATACAGGAAACCAAATCAAATTCATATATATAAAGTGCCATTCTCTAATAAATAAATGATGTAAGAGATATAATCTATGCCCAAAGGACTCTAAAATCATGTATAACCTTTGACCTAAAATACTTCTAGTAGGCATGTATCCCAAAAGAATTTAATAAAAAGAATAGGAACCATATATACAAAAATATTTATAGCAATTCTTTTGTGAGGGCAAAGAATTAGAAATTCACAGGATGCCCTTTTGTTGGGGAATGCCTGAGTAAATTGTGGTATTTGATATGATGGAATATTATTGTTCTGTAAGAAGTGTTGAACAGGATGTTCTCAGAAAAACCTGGGAAGTCCTCGATGAGTTCATGCAAAATGAAAAGTACTGTGTACAAAGTTCATTTGTGAATGACTTTGCTATTCTCAGCAATTTTAATTAATCCAAGATTACTCCAAAGGTTTTTTGATGAAAATATTATCCATTCCTGGAGAAAGAATTGATTATGTCTGAATACAAATTGAAGCATACAATGGGGAGGGTGGGATAGGAGAAAGGGAGAGATCCTGGAACTCAAGTTTTAAAAACAAATGTAAAAAATTGTTTAACATATTTAACAGAAAATATTAAAAAAATAAACTTCTGAATCACCACTGAACTCAGGAAGATGTGATCCCTAACTTCAACCTTGTCACTCTATCCACATTTCTCTGATCAATAGTGATTTGGAACATCTTCTCATATGACTAGAAATGGTTTTACTTTCTTTATCTGAAAATTGTCTGTTCATATTCTTTGACCATTTATCAATTGGAGAATGACTTGTATTCTTATAAATTTGGCTCAATTCTCTACATATTTTAAAAATGAGGCCTTTATTAGAATCCTTGGATGTAAAGATTCCCCTCCCCCAGTTTTTCACTTCCCTTCTAATCTTGGCTGAATTGGTTTTGTTTATATAAAACAATTTTAAATTAATAGAGTCAAAATTATCCATTGTGAATTTCATGATAGTTTATAATTCTTCTCTGGACACAAATTCCTTCCTTCTTCACAGATCTGAGAGATATATTATCCCTTTTCCTCCTAATTTGCTTATAGTATCATTCTTTATGTCTGAATCAGGAACCCATTTTGAACATATCTTGTACTTTGCTATTAAGTGTCATATAATTTTTGTTAATTTGATTACTGATGTATTCAATTATGCTAATAGTTTTCCTAATATTGAACCATCCCTGCATTCCTGGTATAAATACTACTTGGCATCATGCTGGCAATATGCTGTAATCTCTTTGTTAATATTTTATTTAAGATTTTTGCATCAATATTCATTAGGGAAATTGGTTTATAATTTTCTTTCTCTGTTTTGACCCTTCCTGCTTTAGGTATCAGCACTATATCTGTGTCATTAAAGGAATTTGGTAGGATTCTTTCTTTCCCTATTTTGCCAAAATTGTTTGTATAGTATTGAAATGAATTGTTCTTTAAATGTTTGGTGAAATTTACTTTTAAGTCCATCTGTCTCTGGAGATTTTTTCTTAGTGAGTTGATTTTTATAATACCTTGTTCAATTTCGTTTTCTAAAATGAGACTACTTAAATAATTTTTTCCTATGTTAATCTGGGCACAGTATATATTATTGTCAGATTTATAGGCATACAGTTGGGCAAAATTGCTCCTAATTATTGCTTTAATTTCTTCTTCATTGGTAGAAAGTTCACCCTTTTCATTTCTGATACAATGAATTCAATTTTCTTTCCTTTTTCCAATCAAATTAACTAAAAGTTTATTATCTATTTTATTTTTTTTCATAAAAACAAGTTGTAGTTTGTTTATTAGTTCAACAGTTTTATTACTTTCAGTTTTATTAATCTCCCCTAAAAGGGGAATAAAACTTTTAGAATTTCAAATTGTGTATTTAATTGAGGTTTTAAAATTTGTTCTCTTTCTAGCTTTTTTAGTTACAGGCCTAATTAATTGATCTTCTCTTTCTCTATTTTATTTAAATAAGCAATGAGAGAGATAAAATTTTTCATAAGAACTGCTTTGACTGCATCTCATAAATTTTGGTATGTTTTCTCATTATTGTCATTCTCTTGGATGAAATTATAGATTGTTTCTATGATTTGTTGTTTCATCTGCTTATTCTTTAGGATTAGATTATTTAGTTTCCAATTAATTTTTGTTCTATTTTTCCCTGATCCTTTGTCCCAGGAAGTTTTTATTGCATCATGATCTGGAAAAGATTCATTTAATATTTCTGCCTTTTCTGCATTTGATTTTTAGGTTTTTATGCCCTAATGCATGGTCAATTTTTGTGTAGGTTCCATGTACTCCTGAGAAAAAAAAGGATATTCTTTTCTATCTCCATTCAATTTTATCCAAAATTCTATTCTACCTAACTTTTCTAAAATTCTATTTACTTCCTTAACTTCTTTCTTGTTTATTTTGTGGTTCAATTTATCCAGTTCTGATAGTGCAAGGCTGAGATCCCTCACTAGTACAGTTTAGTATCTATTTCTTCTTGTAGCTCTCAACTTCTCTAGAAAAATAGATGTTAAAGCACTTGGTGCATATATGTTTAGTACTGATATTATTTCATTATCTATGCTGCCTTTTAGCAAAATGTAATTTCCTTCTTTATCTCTTATAATTAGATCTATCTTTGCTTTTGTTTGATCTGAGATTGGGATTATTAGCCTTACTTTTTTAAAATTTTAGCTGAAGCATAATAGATTCTGCTTTAGCCTTTTATCTTTACTCTGTATGTATCACTCTGCTTTAAATGTGTTTCTTGTAAACAACATACTGTAGGGTTCTTGCTTTTAATCCAGTCTGCTATCCACTTCTGTTTTATGGGAGAGTTCATCCCATTCACGTTCACAGTTAAGATTAATAACTCTGCATTTCCCACCTATTTCATTTTGCCCAAGTTTTTATTTTTCTCTTCCCTTTCTTTCTTTCCCTCCTTACCAATGTTTGGTGAGGAATGTTTTGCTTCTCACCACCACTTTTTTCAATTTGCCCTCCCATTTGCTTATTCCTTTTCCCTTCTACTTTTGTTCTCCCTTCTTTTAGCCTCCTCCCTTTCTTTCCCCTTTCTCCTCCTACTTCCCTCTAGAGTAAGACAAATTTCTATGTCAAATTAAATATTTCTAATATTCTGTTTTTGAATAAAATTCGATGAGATTAAGATACAAACACTGCTTATCCCTCTCCCTTGTTTTCCTCAAATATAGTAGGTCTTTTTTGGCCTCTTCATATGATATAATTTATACCATTTTACCTCCCCCTCCCTCTTTTCCCCATACAATTCCTTTTTCACCCCTAGTTTCTTTTTATATCTCAAAAAAGTCAAATTATACCTACACCCTTTAAGTATATGCTAATAAAGATACAGTTATTAAGAATTAAACATATCTTTTCCCAATATGTGGATGTAAACATTTTAACTTTTAAAAATAGGGTTTTTTTTTGGTTTCTCTTGAATTACATAGTTGAAGAGCAAATTTTCTGTATAGCTCTTATCTTTTCATCAAAAATTATTGAGAACCCTCCATTTCATTGAATGTTCATCATTTTCCCTGAATGATAATACTTAATTTTGCTGGGCAGTTGATTCTTGGCTGCAGTCCAAGCTCCTTTGCCCTCCATAATATCATATTCCAGGCCCTTTGATTCTTTAAAGTGGAAACTGCTAATCCTGATTATGACTCCTAGATATTCAAATTGTTTCTTTCTAGCTGTTTGCAGTATTTTCATATTGATCTGATGATTGTGGAATTTAGCTATAAATTTTTCTTGAAATTTTTATTTTGGGATCTCTTTCAGGAAGTGATCAATAGATTCTTTCAGTGGCTATTTTATCCTCTAGTTCTAGGTCAGTTTTCCTGGATGATTTTGAAAGATGTTGTCTCGATTCTTTTTTTCATCATGGTTATCAAATAGTTCAGCAATTCTTAGATTGTCTCTCCTGGCTTTATTTTCCAGATCAGTTGTTTTTCCAGTGAGGCATTTTACATTTTCTTCTATTTTTCTTTTTCATTTTACTTTTTGATTTTGTTTGACTGACTCTTCACGTCTTATTGAATCATTCACTTCCATTTGTTCAATCCTAATTTTTAGTGAATTATTTTCTTCAGGTAGCTTTTTTAACCTCCTTTTGCATTTGGCCAATTGAGCTTTTAAATTAGTTGTTTTGTTCATTGAATTTTTTCCCCCATTTAAACAATTTTATTTTTTAGTGAGTTTTCTTTTTCCATTTCACAAATTCTTTTTTCAAGGAGTTGTTTTCTTTTTCCATTTGGCTAAATATATTTTTTTAAGAACTTGTTTTCTTCACATAAGTTCTTTTTCCTTTTCCAAATTTTCCTGCAGAGCTCTCATTTCCTTTCCCCATTTTTCTTCTCTCTTTTAAGATTCTTTTTGAATTCTTGCAAGAGAACCTTTGAGTTGGAGATCAACTCCTTGAAGCTTCATCTGGAGGCAGTTTGCCTATATTGTGCTCAGATTTTGAGGCCTGTTCTTCCCTTAAAGTCTTCATAGAAACTATCTAAGGTCAGAGCTCTTTTTGCCTTTTTACTCATTTTTAAAAGTTGAGATCTGCATCTAGAGTAAAAGGGAGATTGTCCCAAGCTTCTTCTGCAGGTGATAGTGGCTTCATGCTACCCTGGGGCCAGTACTGCCAGTTTCTTTTCGAGCTGGATGGGCATGGCCAAAACGCACTTGTTATGCTGTGAGTCAGAGGCTCACTATTTGTCTTCTATAGTTATGTTGGAGGTCTCAAAGCTAGTCTGTTGATCCACTGGCTTTTGAACCAGGACAGAGTAGCCAATGTTGCTGTATTTTGATTGAGTCTCCCACTATATTTCCCCAGCATGAAGGCCTCTTAATCCTGGGCTTCCCTGAATTGTGCCAAGCCTTGTCCCCCTGCCTGATTGAGACAGACCTTTCCTGAATTTCTTCCAAAATATTTCTTGCTGGAAAACTTTTGTACTCCAAATATGTGTGGGTTGTGTCACTCCAAAACCTGTTCAGAAGCTTGATCTGGTGTTGATGCTCAGGCAAGCCAGGAAGAGCTCAGAAAAAGACTTGTCTACTCTCTGACATTTTGGCTCTACTCCCATTATTATTTTCTTGAAACTTTATGGGAACTCATTTGGAATGTAAAGAAGCATAGATAAGGATTGGCCAAATCAAGGAAGAAACAGTCTAAGATTCAGTGTGCATAGGTAACTGCATCTCCTAAAACAAATAAAATTTATTTCTGTACTTCAACTATTTACTTATGTGTTTTCAGGTTGCATCCCCACAGTATAATGTAAGTTCCTTGAGGATGGATTCAATTTAATTTCACTCAGTATTCTCAGAGCACAGGACAATGTCTGGCACATAATGATGAATAAATACTGGTTGGTTGATTGACTTTTATTAGGTACTCAATATACTCTGAATTAAGAAGAGGTCATATTATACATTAGTATTAAAATCTTGTGTGATTCAACATGAGTATTAAAATGCAATGGGAGGCAGGGAGTCTTTATCCATTTAGATAAAAAGAATGGACTTGAACTAGAAAAGGTACAAATTGACTTCAGTTATTAGATTCCCTATGACCTTAGAATGGTATTCAATAAACCTCTCATTCAGGTTAAGTTTTGTTGGTGGAGTTCATTCCTTTCAGTCATATCTATTTTCTTTGCTGACAATAATTATGTTTAGTAGTTTCTGATAATTAAAAGATAATCATTACTCTGTTCACTGTGAATAACTAACTTATTTTTGTTTTGTTAATTCCATTGTTATTTTAGTCTCATTTTTTTTTTGATTAGGCTAATGTTTTATTGATTTAATTAGTTTTTTCAAAAAGTCAGTTTTTATTTTGTCCATAAATTCTATAATCATTTGCTTTTAAGTCTACTTGTTCTCTAATTTAGAATATTTCTTCAGTACTTGCTTTAGGATTATTTTCCAGGTGTTTATTGCAATTTTATTCTACTTTATTAATCTGCATTTTCAGTGATTCATTTTTTCTCTTAAAGGTTTAATCTGAATGGCAATTGTTTTGTCTTGAAATCTAATTGTTATTATTCTCTGTGACATATTTGTCTAATCTTACTATTTGTTCTTTTCATCATTTAGTATTCAGAATTTCATCAGTCTCCATTTAAAAGGTCTATGTGTTTTGATTACATTTATAATATTCATTATTATTTCATTGCATTATAGTATGTTATGAATGAGTTAATTATTTTTGCTAGGTTTTTTGTTTGTTTTATTTTGTTTTTTGTATTTGTTGGTAATTTTTTTGTATTCCAACACATGGTCAGTTTTTATAAAAAATATGTGTGAGATGCTGAGAATAAAAAATCTCTACTACAAATATATCTAGTCAAAAATTGTCAGACATCATTCAATTTTATTTTTTCCCCAATACTGCTTTTCTTATTTATCTTTTTGTAAGATTTATGTAGCAGCGAGGAAAGAATATTAAAGGTATTTAATTGGTATTTTACTATCTTATTTTATTGAAATTTGCTGACTTTCATTCTCCAATTGATAAATGGTCAAAGGATATGAATAGACAACTTTCAGATGATGAAATTGAAACTATTTCCACTCATATGAAAGAGTGTTCCAAATCACTTTTGATCAAAGAAATGCAAATTAAGACAACTCTGAGATACCACTACACACCTCTAAGATTGGCTAAGATGACAGGAAAAAATAATGATGAATGTTGGAGGGGATGTGGGAAAACTGGGACATTGATGCATTGTTGGTGGAGTTGTGAATGAATCCAACCATTCTGGAGAGCAATCTGGAATTATGCCCAAAAAGTTATCAAACTGTGCATATCCTTTGATCTAGCAGTGCTACTACTGGGCTTATATCCCAGAGAAACACTAAAGAAGGGAAAGGGACCTGTATGTGCCAAAATATTTGTGGCAGCCCTTTTTGTGGTGGCTAGAAACTGGAAAATGAATGGATATCCTTAAATTGGAGAATGGTTGGGTAAATTGTGGTATATGAATGTTATGGAATATTATTGTTCTGTAAGAAATGACCAGCAGGATGAATACAGAGAGGCTTAGAGAGACTTACATGAACTGATGCTGAGTGAAATGAGCAGAACCAGGAGATCATTATATACTTTAACAACAATACTCTATGAGGATGTATTCTGATGGAAGTGCATATCTTCCACAAAGAGAAGATCTAATTCAGTTCCAATTGATCAATGATGGACAGAAGCAGCTACACTCAAAGAAAGAACACTGGGAAATGAATGTAAACTGTTTGCATTTTTGTTTTTCTTCCTGGGTTATTTTTACCTTCTGAATCCAATTCTCCCTGTGCAACTGTTTGGTTCTGCACACATATATTTTATTTAGGATATACTATAACATATTTAACATGTATAAGACTGCTTGCAATCTTGGGGAGGGAGTGGAGGGAAAAGTCAGAACAGAAGTGACTGCAAGGGATAATGTTGTCAAAAATTAGCAGGCATATGTTCTGTCAATAAAAAGTTATAATAAAAAGTATTATATATAAAAAAGAACTTTTCTGGCTTTTACTTTAAGAACTTAGACACTAAGCCATTTTTGGCAAATACATTTAAAAATTTATTTTAATTCTCTATAGTCATTTTAAGACTAATGTATAAGGGTCCTTTAAATGGGTGGCCACAGTGCAACAGGAGACTTGAGTGGCCCAAAAGTAATCTCTGTGGGTATAGGATTGCCCCTTGGGTGGGATCCTGTCCATATCCAGATAGCTTCTTAACCGGAGAAAACTCTCTCTCTGATTGGCTGTGTGTGTGAGACTTCACAGACCCTCTATAAGTCCACTGTGGGCAGCAAGTCTCTCTCTTTATCCTGGGGTAGCCCAGCCAAGTGGATGGATAGCCAAGAGAGGTAAGGAGGTTGATAGTGAACATGTGGGTCTTTGGATCAGGTGTTCACTAGTGAGTTAAGAAGTCAAGGCATTATGTGAGTAGGTATAATAAAGGCTTTAAGTTTGCACGTGGCTGGCTGTTCTTGAGTGCTATCTGTTATTAAACTATGATTCAAGAAATCGTGGCTAGAGGCCTCTGAAGGCCTCAGAGGAGGTGAATTGGTAAAATTAGTTGACACTGCAAAGGTCAGTGGCCAGAGGTACTCTGAGGGCCTAGGAATCAGGAGAGACTGGTAATAGTAACTGCTATGAAAGCTTGTTACACTAATGTGGTTCCTGTTCTTTTGCTTTTCTCTCATATGGTCATTTTTCCTTATTGCTTTATGTGAGGTTGTCATGAACAACCTTTTTTTTTTTTTTTTTTTTTTTTTTTTTTTTTTTTTTTTTTTTTTAAGATTGCTATCTGATGTGAAATAAATTTTATTTGATTTTCTTATTTTCATTAAATATGTTTTAATCCTATTTTTTCTAATCTTAATTTTTTGTTCTTTCTCTTCTCATCATCAGGGGTATCTTGAAGCAGAATGACTTGATCAATAGATCTTGCCTCTAGCAAGGAACTTCCTGATTAATGTGAAATGTAGAAGTAAGAGAACTGAAACATAGAAGTCATGTGTTATCTGAAAAGCTCTCTGAAATATCTCCAAGATAGCTTGAGGGAATGGAGTTACGAGGCCTACAGCTTATCCCAATTTTATAGAATGGTTTTTGACCTGTCAGTTATTTTTCTTTTTATTCAATAAACATATATCAAGCATACAGAAACAGAACTCGTGCTCTGGACATTGTGACTGTAGCAATAAATAAGATGTCTTCCCCATCCTAGAGAACTTATATTTTAATAGAGAAGGTAAGATAGATAAATGTAATTCACACTAGAGCATGATATGTCCACAAGAAGAATAAAACATTTTGAGAGACCAGATGGTATATCTTTAAGATGTTGGATATGGTTTTGGAATATTTAAAGTCTTATTTCCTAACTTCTATCTTCTCCTAAATATACTATCCCATTTTATTCCCCAAATATAAGATGTAGTAGCTAGTTAGTTGCTAATTGACAAGAACTTGGAAAGAGGGAAGGATACTGTGGAGATGTTGGCAATGATATGGCTGAGCTGAGACCTAATAACTTGAGACGAAGCAGCCAAAAGTGAATGCCATTTGGGGTTATATTAAAAGAAACATGTTATAACTTCCAGGAATAAGGGGATGGCAAGTCATTTTAACCTCTGTCCTGCTCAGACCAAAATTGCAAGATTGTTTTCGGATTAACAGTTTCAGATGAACATTGATAAGTTGGAGAGTGTTCTGTAAAAAAGAGAGGGAGAGTAATATAGTAGAAAGAGCACAGATTTAAAATCAGAGGATCTTAATTAAATTTTCAACTCCTATCCTTGCAACCTATGTGATTTTTTTTAAATTATTTTGCTAAATATTTTTCAATCACATTAAAATATTTTAAACATTCATTAAAAATTGAATTCCAAATTCTTTCCCTCCTACCCCTTCAATCTGTTCTTTCTAAATTTGAGAAGCCTATTTTGTCCAGAATAAGTCGCCTTAAAATATACATAATCTTGGCTGGAAGTAATTGAGATTGAGTTTAAATTTCTCCTTCATCAATACATGTTTGACTTTAAGCAAGCTCCCCCTAGGTCTCTCTTTACTTATCTGTAAATTACGGAGTTGACTTTCATTGGACTTTGAGGTCCTTTTCAGTTGTAAGTCTATAATTTATGATTGATTCCTTCTTTTGTACTGGCCTCTTACTATATAATTGCACAAATGACACCAAACAGGTATTTATTAGTGTGAGTTCTACCAGCCAGTCAACTAGCCAAAGAAAATGCCAGGCCAGTTGTATCATTCTTATGACACATTTGTCCTGGTTTTTTACTGCCAATTTTATAATGACTTAAGCCTCTTCCCAATATTTTAATTTCCAACAGAAATTTTGGGAATGAAAGTCTTTATAAATGAGGTTTAGGCCATTTGAACTTCAGAAAACATTAGCCTACATTCATTCAACTCCAGTAGGATAGATAAGCTCAGGCACATTAGAAGATATTAGTAAGGACTTTCATGACCTAGCAGAGGAATGACTTTACTTCGAGAATCATAATTGAGTTATTTAAAGGCTTATTAAAAGTGAAACTCCTCTTTGCGATAGAAGGGATAGAAACAGAGTGAGAAGAATAGAGAAGATAAATATTAAGGAGGAAAATATACAAAAAATAATTACAGGTAGAATATAAATGAGATGAACTTACCATACATGAATATAAACATAAAACAGTTTTATACAAATAAAGTTAGATCTAAATAATTGAAATGATATTTATTATTTTGGGATAAAGTCAATATAATAAAAATATAACAATTTTATCTAATTAATCTATGTAACACCATTCCAGTTAAATTACTAAAAAAAAATTACTATTAGAAAAATAATAACAAAGCTTAAATAGAAGAACAAAAGCTCAGGAACCTCAAAGAAATCAGCAGGGAAAGCTGTAAGGGAAAGAGACCTTTAGCCATATTATAAGGTGAGAACATTGTTTAATTGTAAAATGGATAACTTTGACTTTTAAAAATTAGATGTCCAAAAAAAAAAAATTAGATGTCCATGTAAAATAAAACCTATATATCCAAGAATAGATGGAATGCAGAAAAATAGGAAAAATATTTTATAGATAACCTTATTTATAGAATGTAATTGGGTGGAATATTGCTGTGGTCTAGGAAGTGATGAATTGGTTGATTTAGAAAAACATGGAAAACTTGAATTTATAAAAGAAGATGCCTATCTACCTTCAGAAAAATAGAATACAAATGGAAACAAGCATAGTATGGCCTTGCAAACACATGCATATGTATATGTGCACATTTATAGATATCAATGTATACATATATGTGGACATGTACAAATATGTGCATATGCATGTTTATATATCTATAACTATGTCTAACTATAGCTTTTAGAGGAATGGGAGAAAAATAAGTAAAAAGCTCACAGCAGGGAACCAAAGAAAACCTATGAGGTCATTTAGGGTTAATGAATCATTTAACTTCAATAATTCTTTGTTTTTTCTTTTGTAAATGATAAAATAATACTTGGAGAGGGATATGAAATTAAAAGAGGTAATCTATGCTTTGCAAACTTTATCACACTTTATCACCAGATTCTTTTTGAGTGATCATCTTCTACCAACATAATATTTATGCATTGTATTACCTCTTTTTTCAGGTTTCTTGCTCATTTTTCTCTCTTCATTAGCAAGGTGATTTCATGACCAAACTTTTTCATTCCGTCTCACTGCCCAATTTCTTAAAATTTTATCAGTTGTTCATAGTAGTTATTATTTCCTTATAAAAAGACTTGTTTTATCAATTTTAACTCCCTTCTCACAGGAGATGGTTAGGCTTCCTTGTGGATAAAGTTAGCTTATACCTGAGTTTAAGCAGGGAAGACTCTTCCATACTCAATTTTTTTTTCAAAAAAAGGATTTCTCCCATTTCATCTACTTCCCATTCATACTTAGTAAACCTGAAATGCTAGAGGGTTACTTTCAAATTTATATATATATATATATATATTGACATACCCTATTTTTGTTATCTAACTCAGTGACCCTAATATATATAAATAGATACATAGATATACCCTATTTTTGTTATCTAATTCAGTGATCCTAAAAGTAGAAATTTCAGTGTTGTTAGAAAGAAATATCTTGCCCCTGAGTCTTTTAGCTTTCTCCAAATTGCATTTTTAGGGAGCAAAGCTAAGTCTTTCTTTGTAAATGACTGCTTGAAAGCATGCATGTAGATTATCCATTAATTGAAAGTAATTTAATTTCAGATAAGTTTTGAATGACATAAATACTGTGATCTTTAGAATAGAAGAAAATTCCTAATTTCCTTATCATATTCTTTCCTTCCCCTTCAGTACATTAAAGATTATTTATTCTATTAATTTAGGGTCTAACATTGACAAAGGGCTGAAACTATATACTACCATTAGGCCAAAGTTATAGGTAAAAATTTTTGTATATTTATTTTGAAGAACTATGTCTGTTCCTGAGGCTCAATTTGTGTGCATATATGCATATATATTCATACACAGAAAACTTTTGAAGGACACAGAAAGTAGTTTCCAATGTAAATTATTTTGAAATAAAGAAATGTTAGTGACTCTGTTAATAAAGAGTATCTTTGTAGAAGAGTTAACAATTAACACTGTCGGTTTTAAAATCCATCATCTATGTAGTCCTTCTGCTCCGTAGAGTTCAGGCTGAATATGGACTCTAGAGAAGTAAAACATTGCATAGAGATATATCTTGGGAAGAAATCATGAGAGTTACAATAAGGAAAAATGTTATGGGCCAGAACTTGAAACAAGGTGCTAAGTCAGTGGAATTGATAGAGACAATGGTTATTTAGCATGGTGCTTAACAGTTCTTTAGTTCAATATATGTACTTAGTACTTACTATATAGTTCTACAAGATTCATACCTTTGATAAGAGACATATGAGCTCAGACAAACTCTGACAGAATCAGAACAAGAGAAGACAGAGAAGTGGTGGCAGGCTGTCCTCCTTCTCTTCTCCGCTGAAATCAAGCTCTGGAAGGCCTCCAGAAAGCTGCCCAGCCCCAGGAAGGAGATAATAAAGGATGTGGACTCTAAGAAAGCTAACCAGGCTCCAGGAAAGGAGATAAGACTTGGAAAGAGACAATAAAGGATTTGGACTTTAACCCCTGGCTACTTGTGTGGTGATTAATGAACTGAAACGAAGGCTGCCTCCAGAGACCCCAAGAAAACCTCAACAGTTATATTTTAGAGAGAATATTACAGAAAAAAAAAAGTAATTACAAGGTAAACTCAGAAAAGGTAACTACTTGGCATACATTGCACAATAATTTTGAACTCACTCTATTCAGGTGCCTTACTTGTTTGTTCAAAGAAAAAGTATGCTCCCAGTTTGTTTGAGGAATGCTTTGAATTAATTATTCTTATTACCCTTTGTCAAAAGCTAAATAAAGCTACTGGCTGATTATTAATGGTAAGCACAGTAGTGGAAAATTGTAATCTCTTTAGGGTAACACTTAATATCTTGAGAGGAGAAGTCAGCCTCTCCTTGCAGACTGAGCCAAATAAAGCAAATGGAAGTTGGGGGTGTAACCTCAGATAAGGTGCTAAACTAAGGTAAAGTTTTGTCAAATTATTTCACTATCCTTTTGTATTGTGTTGAGATTAGATAGGGATTTAGTAACTCTGATAAGGAGAGTTTATGCCTGATAAAAAGAGGGGGCAGGTGATGGTACTAGTTTGT
The DNA here is from genome assembly GCF_016432865.1 of Antechinus flavipes. Taxonomy (NCBI): domain Eukaryota; kingdom Metazoa; phylum Chordata; class Mammalia; order Dasyuromorphia; family Dasyuridae; genus Antechinus; species Antechinus flavipes. The sequence goes on from NC_067401.1 coordinate 242,722,250, forward strand.
TCTAATGTGCAGCTAAAGGAGAGATAATGTAGGGAAGATAAGAAAGCTGAGTGTTAGCTACTTCACAGTTTTACCTAAGGCCACTCAAAACTTATTTAAAGAATTGCCTAAGCAAAGGCAAAAATGAGTTTGTTTGAAACTTTGAGTCAGCAGGCTTTGGCTCCCTCCTTTAGGGTAAACAGTATTCTAAGCCTAATCAGCAGCAGCTGGATGTTCCCAGGAGCTGCGGCTTCCCAAGGAGATCACTGGGGAGATCTTCTGTTTCCAACTGCAGTCCTGGTAACTAATAGCATTTAAGCAATGGATTCAGGATTCAAGTCCCAGAATCTGTGGCTCCACCCAATTCTGCTGGCACAGCAGAGGCAATATGCTGTAATGAATATAATATTGAAGTTATGAAATTTGCCTTACCTAAGCATTTACTAGCTGTGTGACTGTGGTCAAGTCACTTAAAGTTTTCTGGCTTCAGTTTTCTCGTCTATAAAGTTGTTTTAATTTAGGTGTAACAATGACTACCCTACTCCTGCACTGACTAGGCCAGGACTGTTATACTGTTATTTTTCACTTTGGAATCACACACACACACACACACACACACAAAACCTCCTTTGAAAGGTTATGTTATACTTTTCAAGGTTTTTTTTTTTTTTTTTGGGGGGGGGAAGGAGGAGGGCAGCAGATATCTAATTTCTTCCATTGGCTTAAGCTTCCTTTGATTATATTACCTTAGTTTTAGTAGTCCAAGCATCTCAGTTACATTGAGCCACTTAATAATCAGGTTAGCTTTTACAAAGAAATATTTGCTTCAAAAGTAACACATAAACAATCATAAGTCAATTTTTTCTCCCTAAGGCAGTCCTATAACACTTGTTTTCTGGGTAGGGAAGGGAAATTAGGTTCACAATTTAACTCCCCACCAAGTTTCAGATTAAAAGTATTTTCCTCAGATTACTTTGTATCCAGATATCCTACTTCCTCAGATTTCTTCTACCATTCAGGTGGCAACATTTTACATAGAATCCCGGTTCTAATGTTGCCATGGTTTGGACTCCTAAGTCTGAGATTCCACTTCCTAGATTGGGAACTGAAGAGGATAAATAAAAAAAGAATAAAATCCAAAGCTTATTTGGGGGGGGGGGGGGGGCTCATGAGGTATGAAAATATCTTTTCCAGCTCTGCTTCATACATGGTTTCCATCTCTTGGGTAAATGTGTCCATTACCCTTGAATGCCACTAGAAGGATAGAGCACAGGAGTCTATGACAGTTTTAAGGATGCCAGCAGTTTCAGGTAGGTAGCCAATGAGAAGAGGCTGCTCCCACCCATGTGGAAAGAGAACCAAATTGTCTTCTTCCTGTGATATAGACACTTACCAATACCCTAATGTATTGATTTAGAAAGATTAAGACAAACGATTTGACTTGATGGCCACTAAACCCTCATTGGACTCCAAATCTATGCTTCTATGACTTTTTCTTTTGTAAAAATTAGAAACTTCTCTTTGGTAACATAACTTGGTGTCTCATTACCCTTATGAAATCAAAACTGTATCTTTAAATGTAAAATCATAACAAAAATAGAGGAAGCTGTAAAAAATTATGAAAAAAATTGTAGGGTTATAGATTTATAGCTGGAAAGGATCTCAAGAGATCATGTAGCTCATCCCCTTTACTTGATAAATAAGAAAATTGAATCCTGAAAGGGTAAAGGATTTGCTTAACATTACACAGTTATGGTAATAAGTAAGTGGTAAAATGGAGATTAGCATTTGTTTTTAAAAACTTTAAATCTATTGTTTTTTCTAGTACTTTCTAGTACTGCTTTTGTTAAAAGAGGAGGACAAGGAAAATAAAAGTAGTATCCAGTTGAAGAAGCTTTCTTGGCAAGGGTGAGAACTGAAGTTGGGGTGGTGGTAGTAGAGGGGTCTTTGGGATAGAAAAGCAATTATTGGCTCTATGAGACTGAAAAGTCATTTTCCATAGGAGATGTTTTTGTTTTTAACTAGTTACTTATGTCTTTTCTTCACAGGCTTCTCTGTCCCATCTTCTTTCTTTTAAGAGTAAAGGTCTTGGAGGAATTCAGATATAACATATGAAGTTGAAGAACTAGGAATTCACTTTGAAAGTATCTTTAGCATCTTTTTCTCTTGCCAATTTTTTATTTAGTTCAAGTGTTACTTTCTACAGGAAACCTTTTCTTGGTCTCCCTCTTCTCAAAGTATTTTTGTTTATTCAAGAACATATTGTGTACCTCCCAGAAGAATGTAACATATTGTACACCTCCCAAAAGAATATAAGTTCCTCAAGGAAAGAGATTTTTGTTAATGTTTTCTTTGTATCATGTATTCTTAGTACATTGATAGTAGGTACTTGATAAACCTTGAGTTAAAATGCCTGGAGAATTAGTAAAAAAAAAATATATATATATATATATATATATATATATATAACCACATATACTGTTTTTAAAAAGATTTTTAAAAAGACAAATGAGATTGAAATTATTTTTAGTACCTCCTTTCCTCTTCTCCCTCAAAAGCTGTCTAATGACATCCTCTGCCTTTGCTTGCTCTTAAATTCAGTCTTGCCTATCTTGACAGTGTGTTCATCCATTAGTATTCAAGAAACATTAATTGAAAGCCTATATGGAAGGTATGGGCTCACTGCATGCTAATTACATGTCTTTGTTTTTCCCTTTTTCCCTTCAAGTGTCTTTTTTTTTTTTTTGTCCAATAGAGAGAAAAATGTTTATCATCTGTCCTCTTGGATGCAAAGTTGTTCATTACATTTAATTTGAATTCAAATAAGGGAAAAATTTATGGGGACATATATTCAAAAGAAGTCAAAGAGAGAAAGAAAAATTCTATATATACCAGGGCATTCATTGTAGCACATTTGGGAATAGGATAATTAAATGAAAAAAATGAATCATTATGAATTGGCAATGGCTGAACCAATTGTTTTTAAGATAAGAAATGAAAAATATAAAGACCCTGGAGAATCATTGGAAAACTTAGTGCTTGTAGAACAAAGAAAAGACCAAGAGAGTAATATAAATAATGATGGCAAAAATGTAAATGAAAAATATAGAAAGTCAATCAATTTCAGATTCAATGTAATGGCCAATCTTGTTTCCAGAGGAACAATGATGAAAAACACTTTGATTATATTAATAGTGGGTTAAAGGATACAACATGCTGCAGAAACTATCATATGGTATATTTCAATCATTTGTTTTGCTTGATTTTTTTTTTTTTGTTATGTGTCTTGTGGATAGATTATTACAAGGAAGCAAGTATTACATTAAAAACAAAAAGCATTGCTAAAACATTAAATAAAACCTAAATGGATTAAGGAAAAAAAAACTATTGAGCACACTATGATGCTAATTTGGCAGTGGTAAATTGAATAAGAAGACAAAAGACTGGATTATGTTAAAAAATTTCATACCACTTTAAATTATACAAGTTTGTTTCCTGGCTAAATACATATCTTTTTGGAACAATTTTTTTCTAGGTAATACTGTAAGTTCATGGATTTTGTAAAAACCACAGTCTCCCAAGAATCAAAGGTTGCCATAAGAAAATTAAAGTATTCATAGTGGGCACCAGTAGGCTGCAACATAGTTCCAAGATGAGCTCTCAAAAGGAGGTAGGTCAGTAATATTATAAGAACGAAGAATAACATATGGATTGTCCATATGTTTCACTAGTAGCCATGAAATGTGAAACAACATGGGGAAAGTTCTATATAGTAGGTTGAAAAGAAATTACTTTAAAATGGAATACTATTTCCCCCCTATAAAAGGGGTGGACAACCTGCTCACTTATGTATACTAGGCTGTATGTGCCAAGGAGGTCCCATCAATTAATATTAATAGGAACTCCCATAAGCACTCCTTGTATCATCACCCAACTCATTTAGACTTACACACTATCATCTAATTTGAACTTCCCCATTCATTCATTTATTCAGCAAATGCCATTTATTAAGCACTCACTATATGCTAACCCCGAGCCACTAAGCTGTGAAGTAACCTACCCAGAGTTATATATTTACTATGTGTCATTGGTGGAACTTGATCTAAGGTATTCCTTATATCAGAGTCCTCAATAGGAACTCTCAATGCTGATGAAATCACAGTATTCCATCTTACTCTTCCCATATGCCAAGTAATGTATGAAGCACTAGGGATATTAAAAAGGAAATGAAATAGTCTTGGCCTTCAAAGTATAAATAAATGTGGAATATATACACAATAAATTAAAAATGTAATTCATGATGTCCTCTTTTTATTTGTTGTTTTATATATATATATATATATATATATATGTATATATGTATATATAATATACATATATACATATATATATTTTTTTCACATTGATCTATTTGTGTACAAGTTACTCCCACCAGTAGACTATGAGCTTCTTTGGAGGTAGAGATTGTGGGGCAGGATGAATATACCAACAGCTTAAAAAACATTTGAAATAGGTGGCACATGTGCTGGGCTTTGAAGGGAGCTTGAAATTCTAAAAGGCAAGGGTAGATGGGAGTGCATTTCAGGCATGGAGAATAGATTATTTAAAAGCATTGAGACTAGAGATGAAATGCTGTGTTTGAGTAACAGTGATTAGGTCAGTTTGGCTGAAATGAAAAATACCATGAAGAGGAGAGTAATAATAAATCTTGCAAAGTGTTAAGAAATCTGGAGCCAGATTACAAAAGCTTTTAAATGCCAAGTAGAAGATCTTTGACTCTATTCTAGATGCAATTGGAAGCTATTAGGCCTTTTGATCAGGGAAGCAAAAAGGTCAGACTTGTACTTTAGGAATATCATTTTGACAATTCTACTGAGAAGGGGAAAGACCTGAATTATGGAGAGAAATTAGGTGATTTGTGGAAGTCTAGGTAAGAAGAGTTAAAATCCTGAACAAGGGTGATAGTCATGGGAGTGGAATAAATTGGATAGATGTGAGAGATATAGTGGAGATGGAATAGGTTAGAGCTTTGCAATTATTTGGAAGATAAGGGAGAATGAAGAGACAAGGACTATTCTCAGGTTGTAAGTTCGGCAGACTTAATGGTCATGACCTCAATAGAAATAAGGATAAAGAGAAGAAGTATGAATTTCAGGAGAAATCTGAGTTATATTTTGAGCATATTGAGCTTGAGATACCCACAGGACAGTTAGAGATGCCCAATAAGCAATAAATGAGTTGTAACTCATTTTTGGAACTCAGCAGAGAGACTAGAACTTGATATATAGATCTTGTAGTCAAGTGACTAGCATAGAGCTAATCATTTGATTCATGGTAGATTATGAGATCTCACAAAGATAGCATATAGAGAAAAAAGATAATCTTGAACAATGCCTTCAGGTACAGACATATTTAGGGAAAGGGACATCATGAAAAAAAAAAAAGATTACAGTGTCTAGCATAGTTCCTGGTAGTGTAGGGAACATTTATGAAGTGCTTATGGATTGATATATTGATTAAACAAGTAAGACTGAGGAATGCCCAGAAAGACTAAAGAGGAAGCAGTGTTATGAAAACAGAATCTTCATAAAACTGGCAGATAATCTTTTACAAATGTTAAGTCACTAGGGGACCACTCAGCTGCTTGTAGATAGCTCTATGATAGATCAGATCAAATTTTTGCTTTTACCCCAGTTTGGTCTTCTGGTCTTTGTGGTCCAGGATGAGATAACTCTTTAATTTAATTTAATTAATCATGGGGCTGATGAAAGAATCAACCACATTTCATTTTGTTTTCAGAGAAACAGTATAATCTGTCTTTTTTCTGTCTTAAGATGATATCTAATCATGAAATAGCTATAGTAAAACTTTTTAAAATGTGTTAATCAGGAATTCAGGAAATGATTTGTAAGGTAATCAGTTGGTTGGTGTGGTAAATAGAGCACCAGCCCTGAAGTCAGGAGGACCTGAGTTTGAATTTGACTTCAGGCATTTAACACTTCCTGACTGTTTTACCGTGAGTAAGTCACTTAACCCCAATTGCCTCAGGAAAAAAAAAAAAAAGCTAATCTGATCTCTACACTTATTGCAATGTGCCAGGTTTCTTTATTTGCAAATACAATGTTAGCCCCAGTGTATTAAGTGTAAGTGGGTCAATAAGTTTACTCATTTTAACCCTTGCATCAGGAAACAGCACTGATTAATGTCATGAAATTTCAGTAGGTAATGCCAAACCAAACTTACGCAGTTATTGGATTTGGGAGAGTTACAAATATTCTCCAATTTTATTGCAATTTGCATTTGTTGTGGTTGAGTGCACAGAATGCCAGCAAAAAGCAATTTCTGAATGTGGCAAATATAGCAGGTGAAGGTCCTTTGCCAACAGACATTCCTCATAGAAATTCTCTGTTCCTTTTCACTGAAAGTGGTTCCTAAAGAATGTACTTTTGTGCATGCCAGAGAAGTTTCATGTGGCTTGTAGATGAAGATTATAAGAATGACCACTGATTCATACTCACCAAAGAAAACCAGATGGTGAAAGAGCAATAAACAATTAAGTGTGAGAGGCTAAAATTTTCCTCAATTTCCCTAATGAGACAATTTTCAAATAATCAAAATTACTGGGAAAATGTTTTCTAAATCAATTCTATTTTATAAAGTTATAAGATCTTTTATTTAACTCCTAGTTTCTTATGTAATAAAAATTATAATATTTAACAGTAAATAAGGCATTTATTTGTCATTAAAATAAATACGTTATACACAGTAGCATATCTTCAGTAACACAGGTTACTTAATGACCTTACAAGTCATTTCCTGAATTCTTAAAGAAGAGGACTTTTTATTTTCTCAGGTTGCTTTTTGTTATCTTGTTATGAATTCAGCAACTACTAGGTAAATATTAATTGATGATGATTATAACTTTTTGTTGCTGTTCAATCATTTCATTCAAATCTTCATGACCCCATTTAGAATATTTTTGGAAAAGATACTATAGTAGTTAGCCATTTCCTTCTCTAACATATGAGGAAACTGAGGCAAACAGGCTTAAGTAACTTGCTCAGAGTCACAAAGCTAGTAAATATCTGAGACCACATTCAAATTTATGAATATCCTAACTCCAAACCCAGCACTATATTCGCTGTGCCACCTAGCTACCCTACGATACATATGTTTATATGTTATTTCAAGGTTTACAAAAGGCTTCATAAATATTAACTAATTTTATTCTCTATGATCCTGGAAGGTAGGTGCTATTATTATTTCCATTTTAAAGTTGAAGAAACTGGGGCAAAAGGGATTAAGTGACTTGCCCAGGGTCACGTGACAACTGAATTTCCAAAATAAGATTTGAATTCAGGTCTTTTAAACTCCAAGTCTTATGAATCACTAAACCACCTAGTTGCCTAGCTATAGTACTCTATATGTTTTTAAGTTCATGATGAGAGATAATAGAAAGAGCACTATATCTGGAATCCAAAGACCTTAATTCCGTACCAGCTCAGCTACTTTTTCTACCTTATTTCCCTTTCTGGAAAAATTAGGACTTTGTACTCCAGGAAAACTTCTAAAGTCCTTGCTATCTATAGATCCCTTAGTGCAGGTGCTTTTTTGTTTAACAGTTTTATACTCAAAATGATAGATTCAGTACACTAATAATACAATTTTCCCAAATGAAAACACTTAGAAAATATCTATTTCTTTCTGGTATGATGCCATTGATTTCAAGGAATTCAGAAATTTCATGATTTTTATTTAAGGAATATTCAATCTGAGTATGAAAATAATCTTTTAATTATCCAGTGAGTAGCTTTGTCTTCTCTCCACTGTCATCAAGAATACTTAGATAATGTCCATTTCCTCTTGTAAATGCTTTTACTATTGGGAGGCAATTGTTCATGAAACATGCCAGAAAATGCAAACATTCTAATAAATGAATGTTCTTTTTTGTGTTTCAAATGTATGGGGTTGTAGGACAAGGACTCAATTATGAGTGGCATAATTGAATATGAACCAACCAGCTCTTTGAGAGCAGGGATTGATTCACTTTTGTCTTCATATCCCCAGCACTTAGCATAATGACTGGCATCTTTCAAATCTGTCCCAATTAATAGGCATGGTATGTTCATTTAGGTTCATCTTTATTATTTAACTCTCACAAAATGATCTATGTATGGTGAGTGGGGCAATTATTATTCTCTCCATCTTCACTTCTTCCATTTAACTGAAAGAGCCACTGTGATCTAGGATAAAAGAGGTAAAAGTGACTTGCCCAAAAGCACCCAGATGTTAAATGGGCTAGAAAAAGTTTAAAAAGTTGCTATCTATTTGGAACTATGTCCAGAGGGCTGTAAAACTGTTTATACACTTTGAGCAATACCACCACTAGATCTATATCTCAAAGAGATCATTAAAAAAGGGTAAAGCACCCACATGTATAAAAATATTTGTAGCAGCTCTCTTTGTGATGGTATTGGAATCAAGGGAATGCCTATTAATTGGGGAATGGCTGAATAAGTTATGGTATATAAATGCAATTGAATGCTTTTTATTCTTTTTAACTTTTAAATATAATTTTATTATTATTTTTAATGATATTGTTCTACAAGAAATGATGAGCAGGTTGATTCTAAAAAATCCTATGTAAACTGATGCTGAATGAATTGAATACAGGAAACACTATACACAGTAACAGCAACTTTTTGCAGATGATCAACTTTGATAGACTGCTCTTCTCAGCCATTTAATGATCTAAGACAATTCTAAAAGATTCTTGAGGAAAAATGCTATCCATATCCAGAGAAAGAACTATGAAGTCTGAAATGCAGATCAAAGCATACTATTTTCATTTTTTTTTCTTTCTTGTGATTTTTTTCCTTTTTTTTTCCCTTTTTTTTTGATTCTTCTTTTACAATATGACTGATGTGGAAATGTTTAATATGATTGTATATGTACAACCTATATCATATTGCTTGCTATCTTGGGGAGGGGGAAGTGAGAGAAAATGGAAATAAAAATCTTATAAAAGTAAATGTCAAAAACTGTCTTTCCATGTAGTTAGGAAAGATAAAATATTGCTAAGTTAAAAAAAAAAAACTATCATCGAAAAAACCCAAACCTTATTGTCTAAAGCTTAGCAGGTATTTAGTAAATGTTTATAAATTTATTCTGACTAGGAAAATTTAGTGTTGAAAATTTTGGGAAAGCTTGGGTGACAAAATATCTCCATTCTATCATACCAATTTCCCTCATGCTTTTAAGGCCAACTGAGGAGAAAGGGCTCACTTTGGCACTGCTTTTTTTTTTTTTTTTTTTTTCATACAGGGAATATGTCACAGAAAAGAGTGAATTGAACTTGGGAAGATCTGGATTCAAATCTTGTCCTTGAAATTTACTTGTGCAACAAGACAGACAAATCCCTTAACTTTGGTCAGGCTCAATTTCTTCATCTACATAAAAATAATGATACTGTATTTAAATGATATTAGGATCTATGAAGTACTTTACATATATTTTCACATTTAAACCTCATAATGCTTGAATTAGGCAATATTTTTATTTCTATTTATCCTCCTTTTTTTTTTTTTCAAATGAGGAAACAGCTTAAAAAATGGGTAAGGCCTCATAGGTAGTAAGTGATAGTGATAGAATTCAAACTTAGGTCTTCCAACTTCTATATATATATATACTTAATAAAACCTTAGCTACTATGCCATGCTGCTTCCTCCAATAGTTATGAGAGGTGACACTATATAGAGTGAATAGATAGGCAGCCTTAAAATTACAAAGACCAAAGTACAAATCCTACAACTTCTCATATATGCTAGCTTATGTGACCCTTCAGTAATTTAGTTTACCTCTCTCAGTCTCAATTTACCTAATGTAAAATGGAGATAAAAATAGTAGTTATATTACAGGACTGCTATAAGGATCAAGTGATATACAGGTATAGTATTTTGCAGGTACATATGCAGATATATAAATGCTCTCTTGTGCATTTGGAAGATAAGGGAGAATGAAGAGTCAAGGACTATTCTCAGGTTGTAAGTTCGGCAGACTTAATGGTCATGACCTCAATAGAAATAAGGATAAAGAGAAGAAGTATGAATTTCAGGAGAAATCTGAGTTATATTTTGAGCATATTGAGCTTGAGATACCCACAGGACAGTTAGAGATGCCCAATAAGCAATAAATGAGTTGTAACTCATTTTTGGAACTCAGCAGAGAGACTAGAACTTGATATATAGATCTTGTAGTCAAGTGACTAGCATAGAGCTAATCATTTGATTCATGGTAGATTATGAGATCTCACAAAGATAGCATATAGAGAAAAAAGATAATCTTGAACAATGCCTTCAGGTACAGACATATTTAGGGAAAGGGACATCATGAAAAAAAAAAGATTACAGTGTCTAGCATAGTTCCTGGTAGTGTAGGGAACATTTATGAAGTGCTTATGGATTGATATATTGATTAAACAAGTAAGACTGAGGAATGCCCAGAAAGACTAAAGAGGAAGCAGTGTTATGAAAACAGAATCTTCATAAAACTGGCAGATAATCTTTTACAAATGTTAAGTCACTAGGGGACCATTCAGCTGCTTGTAGATAGCTCTATGATAGATCAGATCAAATTTTTGCTTTTACCCCAGTTTGGTCTTCTGGTCTTTGTGGTCCAGGATGAGATAACTCTTTAATTTAATTTAATTAATCATGGGGCTGATGAAAGAATCAACCACATTTCATTTTATTTTCAGAGAAACAGTATAATCTGTCTTTTTTCTGTCTTAAGATGATATCTAATCATGAAATAGCTATAGTAAAACTTTTTAAAATGTGTTAATCAGGAATCCAGGAAATGATTTGTAAGGTAATCAATTGGTTGGTGTGCTGGATAGAACACATCATGGAATAGTGGCTGGAGGGATCACCTTGGCATCAGAAAGAGCTGTCTGTATTCAAGTCCTGCTTCTGATAAACATTAGCTGTGGAGTCATGTGAAAATCATTAAGCCTATTCTCTTAAGTTATAAATTGCAGATGAATTACAGATCAGCATCAGGCAGGGATTTTCCCCTTTGGAAGTGCTTTGCATTGGAGTGATGATAAGTCCAAACATAGGGATTAGTCTTCTTTAAAAAAACTTGGGAGAGCTGATTGTTAAATCTTTAGTATGAGCTTGTATGTCTCCAAAATCAGCAAGAAAATTAGGGCCTAATTTAATATATTGTTGTTTTATAGACTTAAGAAAATGTTAGTAAAACTAACTAAATTAAACTAAAAAATATGTGAAGGACAAAAGTCAGGAGGACTTGAGTTCAAATCCAATCTCAGACATTTACTAGCTGTGTTATCCTCACCAAGTCACTTAATACTGTCTCTGAAAATTAAAAAAAATGTGTGCATTTTTTCTATTTTTTATTAAAGTTTTTATTACAACATTCTCAAGATTCATCCTTGCAAAACCTTGTGTTTAAAAATATATTCGCTCCCTTGCCTTACTCCCTCCCCCAGATGGTAAGTATTCTAATTCTGGTATACATCCTTCCACAATTATGTTGTTCAAGAAGAATCAGATCAAAAAGGAAAAAAAAAAAGAAAGAAAACAAAATGCAAGCAAACAATAAAAAGAGTGAAAATACTATGTTGTGATCCACACTCAGTCCCCACAGTTATCTTTCTGGGTACAAATTGCTTTCTTCATCACAAGATCATGGGAACTGGCTTGAATCAACTCACTGTTGAAAAGAGCCAAGTCCATCAGAATTGATCATTGTATATAATCTTGTGTATAATTGTATATAATCTTGCTGTTGCCATGTACAATGATTTCCTAATTTTACTCACTTCATTTAACATCAGTTCATGGAAGTCTCTCCAGGCCTCTCTGAAATCATCCTGCTGATTGTAGAGGGGTCAGGAGGTAAGTGTCCATTTCAGATTTTGAAACTTACAGTGACTTGGCTCACCAATTTTCTTTACAATAAGCAATAGAAAGATAGACTTGTTTAATACATTGATAAAGATCCTTGTGACTAAAACAAAATGCAAGTTCTATATAATAGATCAAAGACACATTTTTGAACTTAGAACAGGAAAAGCAGTCCACAATGGAAACCAAAGACATTTGGGAGAAATGTACTTGAAGATATTGGTATGATAATTTTGTTCTGATGTGTATCATAACTATTTACAATTCTGTTGAAGTGGCCAAAATCTGGGCCTAACCATTTGCATCCCAGTGGTTTGTTAGAACTGATACAGGAATATCAAAGAGCATACAATGTATTGGCTCTATAAGCATTTTTTTTTCTCTCATTGTAATGCCAGAGAAACTGAGGCAGGATATTGATTAGAGAACAATTTAATATTTTATTTAAAAGGGAGAGATTTACTGAGACCAGATGGATCTATGATTTGGTCCCAGGGCTGAATGAGACTCTTGTCTCCAAGAATCCAGCAGTGAATGTTGGATACAAGATTCTTTTATAGGGTAACAAGAATGGTGACATAATGGGGGAGGTACCTAGGATAAAGATGACATAATAAAGTCAGGCACCTATGGTGACATAATGGAGGGAGGTACCAGAGAGTCTCCTAATATTCTAATGATCTCTAAGATATAAGATCTTTATCTTATTCAAAACATTAAGAGGGAATGATTATAGCCTGAGGTCTAAGATATAAGACCTTTATCTTATCAAACATTAAGAGGGAATGGTTATAACCTGAGGCAGAGTAACTGAAGTAGGATAATTAGAGAAACTGGGTCAGGACATTAAAAGGCAACCATGGCACAACATTCCACACTCTCTTCTGACTAGTCAAATCATTGAATTATCTTCCTCTAGAAGGTCTTAGCACCATTATTTTGACCAACCCTATGTGAAGTAGATAAACTTCAAATAAAAACCAAAATAAAGCTAGAACAATGCAAGGAATTATGGCAAGGACAAGTCTCCCCCCTGATGACGCCAGAGCTAATTAGCAATACACAAAGCTTGCTCTTGCAATCATGTTAGGTCCTCTGCAGTTGGGGAGCATATGGACAATTCACTGTGAGTTAAGTCTGTGGTCATTTGTGCATTCAACTCAGCCTCTGCTTATAGAGCAGCAGGGTTCAAGACAGTCATGCTGTCCATTCAGAGGGGCAACCCACTTCAGGGGAGAAGGGTGAGGTTTGGAATAGTTCCATCTTTCCCCACCCAGAGTTACAAACAGGGCTGCTACTAGGATACAGATTTCTGAGCAGAGTGTCAGAGTATGCAAAGTTAGATCAAGTCAGGCAAACTCTGAACTTTTAGAGGCCTGCTACTAAACTGCAAGGTCCTTTGAGAATGCTAAAATACTAATTCAGGAACTGGGGTTACAGGAGTAGAGAAACAGATCAGAGAGACTGTCAGTCTCAGGACAGGTGCCTGATTTACTGGTTGTTTCTAAAAAGTAATCCCCCAAATTGAGTCTGCCAGGGCAATTTCAACAGAATAATGGATTTCAAAGCTAAAGCATAATCAGCAAATCATAGTCCAGTAAATTTAAGCAAGGACTAAAAAATGAAACAGACTGTTTAAAGGACTTCCAATTAAAGCTGAACTAATAAGATAGGGGGTGGGGCAGAAGTGCCTAAGAAAATACACCAGTTTCCCCAATTTCCTATATCTTCCTCCTTTTTTTTTTCTCACGGAAAGGAATTATCAAATAACCATACCACATATAAATCCCAAGAATGAATCAAAATTCCTATATATATACATATAAAACAATAGACTAAAAATCCCTCAAACATAACAGCAAGAGTTATACAAGTTTAACAATTTCTATCCCAAGTCTTAAACATAGTAATACAGTTAGAATTTTAGCCATAATTCAACCACTTTCCCACTCCCCCATATCAATCCAAATTACATTAGGAGCAGAGACACTGGTATTTTCAAAAACTGCTTCCTGCTGAAGATGGGTGGAGATGCTCAGTCCAGGGAGGGGGATGGGTGTGGTGTGTCATGCTGACAATCAAAGCTGATCTAGGTCTCAGAAGTAAGTCAATATATCTGTAATTTGACTAAATATAGAAGCAAAAAACCCCACAAATATAACAAAGAAAGGTTAGAGCAGCCTGAGATAGAAAGACTGATCCACAAGGACTGCTACAAGATATGGCCTCTCAATTAGAAACCTATAATGATTACAGATAAAAAAATTGGAAAAGCAAAGGTATGGCATAATTGAATTGTATTAACAGTTTCTTATTGGCCATTGCTCTGATTATAGAAATCAGTTATAGGAGGCAAAAATGCAGAGACATAACTATAATACAACACAAGCAATCAAAACTGATCCCTAGGCTCATACAGAATAAATAGCCACTTTAACCCACTTTACTCCAAGCAATTGTCCCAATAGAGCTTTAAAACTCTCAAATAATATTAACTACAAGCCCAAGAAATTTTACCTCCAATAACAAATCCCATTAACCAAAGTTTCAGATAAATCCTAAACAGATATTTACCATAACCTTATATTGATACAAATCAGTTTGCTCCTTTTAGCCAAGAACCAGATGGCTACAACTTGATAAAAACAAAACAAAACAAAACAAAGAAACAACAACAACAAAAAAGACTGGAACACAGTTTGAGGAGGGGAGGAGAGGCAAACTAAATGTGGCTGCTCTTCCCCCACTCCACTTCCAAAAAGGCAGGGGGTAAGGAAGGCAAACTAAACTGCAGCCCAGGCTAACTAGATGCTTCATAGCTAAAACAGCAGAGAGCAGTGCTGGTGAGTTTAATCTTCACTTTTGAAGACAAAAGATACCTACCCCACTCAACCTTTAAAGTAGCAGAAAGGAATGAAGGGGGTGGGGGAAAGATTCCATAAAACCTACATGTCTAGCAGAGCTAGATTTAAAACATAACTTATAATGTTATAATATAGGTAACAAACTCTGAACCAAACTAAATACAGCTTTAAATTCCCAATAATATAAAACTGCTTTTCCTATCATATTTCAAATGATGAATTTCACTAAACAGCATAGTTTTTCTTTCTCTCCCTCTGGCCTCACATGGCCATTATTCCCAGTGGACTTTTCCTAAGCTCCAACTTTGGCCAGAGTTGGAGCCTTCAGAAAAGTCAGATCCTTTTTGTACATACTATACCTAATTAGAGGCATGTTACTCCTTTTAGGCAAGTTAACAGAAATTCACTTTAATAGTTAAGATCTTATCCTTAAAGATAACTAAATCTAGCCTGCATAGGCAACAGTAAAATTATTTCCCACAATTTTAAAACTGCCCAATAGAATACTCAGAACAAATCTGGCATGCAAAGGCAGTAATAAAAATTTAGAATCATCCTAAAATTCATAATTGTAAGGGTTAAAAAGCCTCTAGTAGCAAGGAATGTGACTCAAGACATATGGAAGGACCTGAAGGATGAGAAGTACCAAGGTGCAGACGAGTACTACATGGATGTGCGGCTTAGCCCCAAGAGGCAGTGTCTGACCTCAGGTGTCTCCCTCCTTCTTCTTCGGCCAATTCTATTATGATCTGCCCATCCTGGTTCCTAGAGGACCTTCCCTTCCCCCAGATCTCAATGGGGCATAAATATATGCTATCTAAGAATAAAGTTCTCTTTCACTTCACCCCTACCTCCTGGTGGTCTGTCTCTATGTTATCCTGATCGGTCCCCAAAGACAAGTAAGTGTGGCCTAACCGTGTTGTCAATGGATGGGCATTAAGAGTAGCTCTAAGGAAAGCTACAAGGTTAGGGTAGTGTTAAGAGAAATTACATTAATCAAAGGTTTTCTCCAGTTGGAGTTCAAAAGTAATTATACTAAGCACAATTGCAGCATTGAAATAACCAATCCCCAAATTTCTTGATCACTGTTCTTAAACTTAATAGAGCTTAATGGAGCTCTTAAATTAACAAAACAGATAAACAAATCACACAGAACACACAACACACAACACATAGACTGTGCAGTCAAAACATTTAACCAAATGGTACCAAAGGTAGTACCAAAAGGTACTCAGATACCCAAAGGGTACTTAAGAACCAGATAATGTCAAAAGGCACTCAGGTATCCAAAGTTTACTCCCACTACATATGGTGCTTGTTCATGATTTTAAATAGATGGTATTGATCATTTTTAAGGAAAACTCCATTTATTACAGGTACTCCTGACTTAAGAGCCAAAGCTCTAAAGATTCCACCACCTAATTGCCTCCAGGGTTACCACTTCCATCAGAATACATCAGATATCATCTTAATGAAGTCTTCCTTGACATTATCTCTGTCTTCTGAATTCACCCTGATAATTGTTCACTGATTGGTGGATATCTGCCCAGGGTCACTGTTTTTAGGGGACTAAGAGGCAATTGGGATTAACTGACTTTCCCAGTATTATATAGCTAATAAATAACTGAGGCTAAATTTGAACTCAGATCCTCCTGATTAAGGGCCAAAGCTCTAACGATTCCACCATCTAATTGCCTCCAGGGTTACCATTTCTTGAATATCCTCAGTCACAGTCCTAACCTTTCTTTTGGCTCAACTCTTCTCTCCTACTAACTTTCCCATCAGGTACTTTATACCATGTGGGAGCTATCCTCTTACTTTTCTACCTCTTTATGTTGTTATTTTCTGCTCTATTAGAATGTAAGTTCCTTGACAATGGGGACTGTTTTATTTTCTTGCATTTCCATCTTCATTGTTAATCCATAGACTGACATCTTCTGAGGAATGCCCATTTACTTTCACAGGCAGACAGTAGAAAGAGTACTCCCAATACTTGGGGCATGGGTCCCTGGGTGACATAGCCGTATAAATGTGGCTCACAAGAAGCCAACTACATTTCCACAGAAATTTATTCCAAGTTAGTGAAAAGATAGAAACTAGGTCAGATCACCAATACTGAGCTGTAGCCTCTTGATTTTTATAGTACCTTGATTTTGTGCAGAGGAGAAAGTTAACAGCTAATGGAAACCCTTAGCAATTTTGAGATTCATACTACTCCTCTTTCTACAGATTCCAGCACACTCAAATAATTTCTTTGACTACTTTTGACTTTCCTAATGTATCTTTGTTTAGACTAGAGGAACTATGACTTTTATGAGCTGTCAAAATATCCAGGAGCCTTCAAGGGATCTTCAAAGAATCAGAGAGCAATGTACTGTCAACATAGGTGACATTCGTGTTTAACACATATTGGATTACTTGCTATGTAAGGAAGGGGGTAGGGGAAGAGAGGGAGAAAAAAATTTGGAACACAAGGTTCCAAAAAACATTGGCTATTAAGAGTGAATGTTGAAAACTATCTATAAATATATTTTGAAAATAAAAAGCTAAAAAAAAAAAAAGAAATGGAAAAAAATCCCAAAGATAACATAGGGGGAAAAGCCCTAATTAGGAGAATCAGGATTCACACAAAAGATGGTGCTTCAGTTCAGCTTTGAAGACCACTAGGGATTCTGCCCCACTAGATACAGCTAGTTGGCTAGCTGCTTACCTTGGAGTCAAGAAAACTGAAATTCATATCCAGCCGCAGACACAAGTTGTATGACTTTGGACAAATCACTTAGCCTCATTTTCCTTAATTTATCTATAAACTAGGCTACATAAAGAAATGGCAAACCATTCCAGTACCTTTGTCAAGAAAACAATAAAGGGATTTCAATTGAGCAAAAACAAAGGGATTTTCAGGTTTGGAGGTGAGAAGGCAGAGGTAAAAGAAACTTATTAAATACCTACTAAGTGCCAGACACTTTGCTAAATACAGATAGCTCAACAGTCCTGTGAAATAGGTACCATTATTATCTTTATTTCACACCTGGAGAAATTGGAGCAGGCAGTGCTTAAATGATTTGCTAGGATCACAGCTAGCAAATATTGGAGGCTGAAATTTGAACTCAGATCTTTTTATTTCCAGACACAGAGCTCTGTCCACTGAATCACTTAATTACCTTTAGAAAGAGATATATGAATAACAGATTATGCAAAGATACCAAGTGAAAAATTCAGTATTGTGTATGCAGAATAGCAAGTAGATCAGGTTGGCTAGAATGTAGATTGATAGCCAAATAATATTAAATCAGTCTAGAGTAGGAGTTCTGAAGATGCTTATATATCTCCTCAAAATAAAGTTTTT
Source organism: Antechinus flavipes (assembly GCF_016432865.1). Taxonomy (NCBI): domain Eukaryota; kingdom Metazoa; phylum Chordata; class Mammalia; order Dasyuromorphia; family Dasyuridae; genus Antechinus; species Antechinus flavipes. The sequence continues at coordinate 242,740,372 of NC_067401.1, forward strand.
AACACTAAACTAAATTATTAACAGAATAAACAAAAGAAAAATTAAAAAGTTTATGAACTTCATTGTATAAATTGGAATCAGTGTAGGGTTTTATATGTCAAAAGATTATGCTTTGATTTAAAGGCAAACAACGTCACAGAATCTTCTTGAGCAGAGGAAAGCAATGATCGGACAAATATTTTAGAAATTTTATTTTAGCAATTAAGTGGAGGATAGAACTAAGACGTGGGAAATTGGAGGCAAGGAAATCAATTAAGAGGTGTGGCAAGAGAATTTTTGGTTTAGACTTCTTGCTGCCACTGCAATGAGGGAAATACTATGATAGGAAAGAAACTCTGAGTCAGATTTCTTGCCACCACTACATTAAGAGGAGGACATTGCCCTTGTCGTTATTTTGAGCTTCCAGACACTGTTCCTGGAGGCTAGAGGGTTATACCACCTGCACAATCCAGTCTGGGAAAGAAATCATAGTTCCTGCTTTGACCAACTGTCAGCTGTCCTTATCTTTTTTTCTTTTACTACTTGTTGACAAATTGTGTTCAATCTTTTTCAGTCACATTTTAACTACTACCCATATTTTTTTGGCTTGCTTGGCAAAGATTCTGGTGTTTTGCCATTTCTTTTTCTTGCTCATTTTACAAATGAGGAAACTGGGGCAAATAGGATTAAGTGACTTGCTTAAGGTCACACAGCTATTGTCTGAGGTAAGATTTGCACTCAGGAATATGAGTCTTCCTAACTTCAGACCTGACAACATATGCATTGTGCCATCTAGTCACCTCTATTATCAGGTATATATTCACTTATCTTCCTACTTTGTTTTTTTAAAAATTCCATTTTTTTCTATGGTACTTATGTTTTCATGTTCTATATAAGCTTGAGGAAACTAATGCTCTAAGCTCTCTGTCTTTTTATACTCATGAGCCTGATACATAACAAAATAAACAAAAGAAAAATTCTGAACATAATAGAACTCTGTAGGTAAATATCTTTGTATCTATGATTTGGTAATTGACAACATTGCCTAATCAATGGATTCTCATTTTTTTTTTATTTAGAGATTATTCTAGTAATTCAAATAAGAAGTGCTAAATAGCCCATGCTTTTGCATAGGCTAACAGCTAGTAAATTTCTGAGGCTAAATTTGAACTCAAATTTTCCTCACTCCAAAGCCCAGAGCTCTATCTACTGTGTCATCTAGCTAAAGTATTGTATTGTATTGAGTTGAGAACTGAAGTCATATGTAAGAGCATCGCTGGGTGCATTCTCTAAGTTAAGAAGAGCTACCAGTTGCAGCCTTTGATTAACTGAAGCTTCCAGTACTCCTTAGGACAGCTAGGTGACATAGTAGAGTGCTGGACTGGGAATCAGATCAGAAAGACCCAAGTTAAAATCTAGCCTCAGACATTTACTAGCTGTGTGACCCTGAACATGTCACTTAACCCAATTTTCTTCAGTTTCTTCACCTGTAAAACGAACTGGAAAAAGAAATGGCAAACAACTTCAATGTCTTTTCCAGAAAAAAACTCCAACTCTTCAAAAGTTGGACACAACTGAACAATAATCATGTAGTTTAGTAAAATTATAGGGTTATATGTATTATTTTTTTCCATCAGAGGTAAAATCTCTTGAGAGAAAAAGTCATGTTTTATTCATCTTTGTATTCCCTAGAGTGCCTAATATCACGCTTCCCTTCCTTAGTCATTGCTCTCTTTTCTCCCTCCATATTATTTGGTGATCTCATCAACTTTTAATGGATTTAATTACGATCTATGCTGATGATTTTCATGTCTACCTATTTTGTCCTAAGCTCTCTGTTGAACTCCAGCTTTACATCTTTAATTGCCTTTCAGAATCTGGAACTGGATATCCTATATACATCTTAAACTCAAACATCAATATTTTTCCCCTTCAAATTTCTACCCCTCCTTTTATTTTCCCTATTGCTATTGAGAGCAACATCATTCTTCCAGTCCCTCAGGCTCACAACCTAGGAGTAATGTTTGATTCCTCTCTAATTCTTTCCTCTCACCACATGCCCCTCATATTCAAGCTATTGCCAAGGCTTGTTGATTCATCACATTTGCAGTCTTTCTTGCAAATGCCTTCTTTTTTTCTTTCATATAGCCACAATTTTGGTACAGGCACTTATTACCTCATATCTTGATTACTATGATAACTGATAAGTACATTAGCCTGCCTCAAATCTCTCCCCTCTTCAATCCATCTTTCATTAAGCCACCAAAGTGATTTTTTTTCTAAAGTACAGTTGTGGTTCTAACTATGTTATCCCCCTAACTCAATCAAGTCTAGTGGCTCCTTATTGTTTCCAAAATCAAATACAAAATCCTGTGTTTGGCAGTCAAAGCTCTTCATAGTTCCTTCCTTTTTTTTTACCAGTCTTCCCATACCCTTTGTTCTCTGCCATATACCTTTTGATTCTCTGGCACTGGTCTCCTGACTGTTCTACAAGATTCTCCATTTCTCAGCTCTAGGCATTCTCACTGGTTATACATGTAAAACTAATGGTCTTTCATCTTATTTCCATTTATAGGCATCCCTAACATTTTTTTAAACCTCTATGAAAAATGCTATCTTTTATAGGAACTCTTCTCAAACTCCTTAATTCTAGTGCTTTCCTTCTCTTATTACTTTTTTATGTTCTCTCTCTCTCTCTCTCTCTCTCTCTCTCTCTCTATATATATATATATATATATATATATATATATATATATATAACATATTTATTTGCCTGTTGTCTTTCCTCTATCATTATTTTCTAGGTTAACACATATTTATTTAATAAATATAAACACATAGTTGTTATATGTATAAATAAATACATATTTGTTTGCTTATTGTCACTCCCTGAAAGGAGTGTGAATTACGTTAGGACAGGTTTTTGTTTTGCCTCTTTTTATGTCCCTAGCCCTTAGCACATTATTGGACACATAGAAGGTGCTTAATAAATGGTCTGACAATAAATATTGAATGAGTAAATAAATAGGAGACACATAATATATATGTATTATATGTATATATACACACTATATATATGTATACACACATAATATATATGCACACATAATTATATATCTATGTATACACACATAATTCTATAGATTATATATAATAACAATTATATATAATATATATAATAGGACCATGCCTTAAACGCCTTAAACACTCTGGCTCAGTTTATCATTTACAGAGCAGGCTCCTCTCGGGAAGTTTAGGACATTGCTCAGTCTTTTGAGTTTTAATTGATTGGACACTAATAGATTTCAGTCCAGGTATCACTTGGTCATTGTTTGGGCTCTGATGGCTCAAAGTGAATGTAAATAGCAATTATTTTGACCAGAAACTCTGAGGATCTTATTCTCCCAGACTGAATTTTTTTTTGACTAAGTAAAAGAGGCTATTCTTCGCCTCAATTCTTACCTAGCTTTAAACACCAAATGGGTGTTGTCTCAGTTAAATTGAGATCTGGGAAAGACCTTAGCTTAAAAAGGCCAAAGTCTCTCATTACATCTGGACCATCTCCAATCAATCTTACCTATATCTTGCCACTGGACTCAGAAGACTCTGGAGGAGAAAATGAGGCTAATGACTTTGCAAAGCCTTGTCTCATTTAAATCTAATATATTTGCAAGTTAAGACATCTCTTTCCTGATATCATTGGTCCTCTTCAAGAATGAAAGACAAACAACAATAATGCTGTAGAAAAAACACTCGTAAGAGAAGATGAGTTTTTGACAGAAAGAGTAGATGCTTCCAAAATTTGTTGATTGGTTTTATTTTATTTTTTGACTGATTTTGATTGATTGATTTTCAGTTCAATTTGATAACAGGCCAATCAAATGAAAATGTTTTATACATAATAAGAAATGGAGACTGGATTGAGAGGGAAATGTCAGAGTCAGTACTGTGAGAATGATTCCAACAGAATTTGAAATCATGAGAGAAACATGATTTCTCCATTCAAGAAAGTATATGTAGTCAAAAATATAAGATCATCAATTAAGAGTCACCTTTTAAGGAAACCACAAAACAATAAAATCTAACCTACCTATGTTATAAATGAGGTCCTATAAAAGGACCAAAGAGATATAAAAAATGCTCAAAGTCACACAGATAGTTTGGTATCTATCTGGCTGCCTATGTCTTATAATTCATTTTTTTATCCCTGGTGTTTATTGAGAGCAGGAACTGTTTGTTTTTATGTATTCCTAGGACTTACCATAGTTGCTAATACATTATGGGTATTTAATAAATGCTTGCTGACTTGACTTCTAGCTCTATTGCTCATTCCACCTTACTATGTTGAAGGATGATGAAAAGAAAAAAAATAATCCCTGAATTCCATCCCTCCCCCAAATATCATCCTAAACACATTATCATAATTTTCAATATTATTAAGAAAACTACTAAACTGAAAACAATTTGAATAGAACTAGACCCTGCCATATTTTAAAAAAAAATGCACTTTACATATCACTCAAAACAGAATGTTAGGGATCATCTGTCTAGAACTGGTGATCTTTTTATAGTTATTATTCTATAATAGGACTTATGATTATGATTTATTAATTTTCTTTTCAGTGCCTTCCTGGAAGAGTTGTTGATTATTGCATGAAAGCATTAAATCTTTTTGTAACTTAAATCTATTAATCTGTTGCTAATCTAACCTATTGTTTAAATCTATTGTTACTTTATCTGCTTTGAACCAATGATAAATATGTTTTGAACCATTTATAACTTGTTTTATATTTCTGGTACATTCTTCAATCAAGGACACATCCTTCCCACACTGGTTATAGGAAAATATATAATGCTCTCTCCTGACAATAACAAAAGCTATGTTCCTTCCCTCCTAGGTATTCTTGGCTCTGCTCTCTTCCTTGTCTGTCATCAGCAAAGCCTATAAATTTCCTCAACACCTGCCTTTTCCTTTTGGATGTCTGTGTTTTCCTTGGTCGAACCTCAAACTGTTTTCTAAACTGAATATCTTGAAATGGGTTAGGAAGCAATTTTAACTATTTTGCTTGGACACTATCAAAAATTGCATTTGTAACTTTGAAAATTACAAATGAGAGGCTTTTTAAATGGAATCCATAGGACATAATATCCTTGTTCCTATTAATAAAGCAGCATGAAAATTGAGTAGAAGAATTGAATTTAAACAATTATTAAAAAACTATAATGGATATTTTTCCTTTTAAATTTTATTGATATTTTTATTTGTGCATCAGTAATATTCCAATATATTATTCCCCTTTACTCATTTCTTTTAGCATATAAATATAGTTAAGAAAAACTAACCTAAACAGGACATACAATGTTCTGCATTCATTCCCCATTCCTCATACAAGAAAAAGGAAGTTCATTTACTATTCTGCTCTTTGGGGCCAACCATCTTTCTTTATAGTAGATACTAGTTTGACTGAACTGTTAAGTTTTCTGCTAGTTTATAGGATAATAGATTTAGGGCTGATGTTGTTATATCATAATGTTATGTACCTTAGAAAAATATAAAGCTAGATAAGTAAATTGTCTTTTTGGTAGCAAGAGAAAGGTACATATTTAAAAAATCAGTATGTGTCCATATACAAGAATTAAAATTACATGAGTGGGAGGGGAGAAGGAAAGTAGTATATTATGTCAATTATTTTTTCTCAAAAAAATTCTTGGATTGTAGTAGGAGGTCGGGACATTTCATCTACCAGTTTGAAAAAAAGTAATGAATAAATAATGGATAGATAAAACACATAAGCTATCAATTATTCTTGCTCTGTTAGTAACCACTCATTCGCCTTAGTTAATCATTTAACTTCTCTGAGACTCTTCATATCTAAAATGTGGTTAGATGACAGTCATTTTTTAACTCTAAAATCCTAATTTTCCAATAGGGGCAGCTGTGGCTCTTGGTCTTTTGTTTTCAAAGAAGAGCGGTGACATCATGGGGTGATGTCTTGACTCATGAGTTAATTGGACTTAAGAGAGGCAGAGTTGCAGAAAGCCATCAGTCTCACTCTCTTCCAGTCATTGAAGTTCAGTGGCAGGACAAAAACTCCAGATGACGGATAATGGCTCTGGATTCAGTGGATGATCTTGGTGTTTTTGATGTCTGATCAAACTCTAAGCACTCCACAGCTTCTACTTCAGCTACCTTCATGGATTTTTGGAACAAGCTGTTCTCATCCACCCATTCCACTGGGGAAAGTTTTTATAAGTTTGAAGTGAAAATAACAGTGGCTTTAGAATCAGAGGATTTGAGTTCAAACTACAATTCTAATAATGACTACTCGTGTGACCTTGTACAAATCTTGGTAATAATTTTCTCATCTATAAAATGAGGGTGTTGATCTAGATGGACATGGACTCTCTTACAGCTATATATCTATGATTCTATGATCATGATTCTTCAGGCCTCAGACTTTATCTACACGAAGTGATTTTGTTAAACAAGAACTAAAAGCCCTTTGTCAGATGTTCCAGTAGTCTGGAGTCATAGAGGAAAAAATCAGAACCCTTTCCAACTGTGGAGACAAAACAAAATGTCTCTACTTTTCATTTGAACATATGAAACAAAAATATCCAGTTTCTATTGGAAATATATGTGTGTGGTAGGAGCAATGTTTCCTAAGGCACTACTCCCTCAGACTAAGCTAAATTTTCCTTAAAAAGATATTAGAGAGCTTTGTTCAAATGAATCATGGCTGTACCCTCAATGAATATCCCTTTCCTTCTATAACTGCCATAGCCAAGTAAACCTTTTGTTAATAGTTAGGTGGACAAGTGTTTTTTTTTTTTTTCCAATTTGGAACCAAAGAAACCTGACAAGTCTGATTATAAATAACCTATCTCAAACAGTAAAAACTAGTTGATCTCACATGGAGTGGCACCTTAGGAAATTTTCTCTTGGCTAACATGGCTAACTTGATAAAAACACAGAAAAGAGAACAATGGAGAAAGAAGGAAGAAGGAAGGAACAAAAAGAAGACTATACAGATGGAGGAAGGGAAAGAACTATGGAGGAAGGAGAGCGAAAGAAATAGAGTGAGAGACAGAGACAGAGACAGAGATAGACATATACAGAGAGACAACCAGACAGAGACAGAAATAAACACACACAGAAACAGATAACAATAGAGACAGAGGGACAAAGAGAGATAGAAAGACACACAGAGAGACAGAAACAGAGAGATAGAGAAACAGAGAGAAAGAGAGAGAGAGAAAGCAAAACAGAGAGAGAGAGAGGGAGAAAGAATGAGAATATATATTACCTTAATCAAAATTATAAAGTTCATGTTAAAAGCAAGATTTGAATCCAGAACTTCTTAACCGTAAGTCTATCATCCTATTAACCATGCTTCACTTTGTCTAATTCTTTGTATACATTCATTTATTTGTTTTTGTTTTAAACCATTGTGAAATTCAGCTCTACAGAATTTCTTCATTCCTTAACTATTTTTTCACATGTATATTAATATTTTTCAATACTCTAATAGCTACAGAGATTCCAGGATATACAGGTGAGGACTGATTGCCTGTGGCAGATAGAAGAAAATACTTATTACTTAACATATTTATCAGGATCATGGAGAATATTATGTTCTGGGTTCAAATATAAGAATTCAATTTTGGATGGATTATTTTTAACCAAATGCTTTATTCTGAGATGATATACTAATTTCCATAAACCCTAAATGTTATAAGAAACAGTAAAATTATTAAAATTTTGAAATTGGTTTATACTTTTAAGTCAAAATAGATAAGAAACAAGATATACTATGATGTACCATTGAATTTATCCACTAACACACATATATAAACACACACACATACATGCCTGTATACAAACATCTATCTATATTCTACCTATATTTATCTGTATCTATCTTATAAATGTACATACACACACATACACATACATGTCAAGAGAAAGAGACAAAAACAAATTGAGAGACAGAGATAGAGACAGAGACAGACAGAAAGACATAGAGAGAGTACAGTATCACAAATATATAATGACCTGTGCCCAGAATTAAGAAATAGGAGGCTACAATTTACAATCTGAAAAACTATGTAGTATTTTAATGATTTTAAGCCAATTAAAAAAAATGCAAATATTCTTCTGGTGATACAGTATGGCTGCAAGTTATGGAATGCCATAACCTCATAAGAATTACAGAAGATTGAAAAGACAAAGAAAGACCTAAAGTGGGTATATAAGCAAACTGTAATATATTATCAATGATGACTTAAGTGGGGGAAATATTCTAAAATATATATTTGAAGATAAATCCTATAGACTTTTCAAATTCAAAATATACAAAACTGAATTCATTATCTTTCTTCAAAACTTTTCCTCTTTACAAACTTTTTTTATTACTAGAGTAATACCATATTCCCAGTTTCCCCAGGCTTGAATTTCACTCTCACTCTCTCATGCTCTCCCTCTCTTTCTCACTGCTTATATACAATTTATTGACAATTCCTAGCAAATCTGGCTTTGAATTTTTTTTTTCTCACATAAATCCACTTTTCTCTTCTGATATAACCACTACTATGGTTCTCATCTTTTCGTGTCTGAAATAATGAAATAGCCTGCTAGTCTGTCAACTTGCTGACTGTATCTTTCCAATACATTCCATCCTCTGACTAGCTGTCAAATTGATATTTCCAAAAGTATGGGTCTAGTTACCCTCCCTCCCCCTGCCATACACCATTAAATAAACTCCATTTTGGTTCCTTTTTAACTACAGGATCAAATCTAAAATTCTCTGTTTGTTTTTCAAAGGCCATCATAACCTGAACCTCTCCTATCTTTCCAGTTTTTTATACTTTACTTGCTTTACATAACATAAAATCTAGTGATTCCAGCCTCCTTGCTATGACTTAATCAAGATATTTCATCTCTCAATTCTGGGTGTTTTCATCTGCAGTCCTTCATTCATAAAATGCTCTTTCTCATGTTCCTAAGACTCCTCTTCCTGTTAGATAGATAGCATTATTCCATGAAATCATCATTTATCCTAGAATGCAGAGCTATTTGTAGTTACATTCTTTTAGTTCTAACATTTAGAAAATACATTCTATTAATTGTCAGTGTCTCAGACTATTCACTTTTTGTTGTCTGGTTTTCTTCTCCTTCCCAGTATCTTGTGCTGCTATATACAGGATCCAGTAATAGGAAAGGTAGCTTTAGATAGTATGGAGAAGCTTGATTTTGTTTATTCTTCACAAAAGCCTGCATTAGAATTAATGCACTTAAATATGAGCTTTTCCATTCTATTTTGGTTTTATTTTTACTATTTTCTTTTCTCAATGTTTTTGTATAATACAAATATGCATATTTGATCCCTTTGCATCTATGAATCACTCAAGAGGATGATGAGCAAAAGAGACATGAAAATAAAATCTCCTAATCTGCTCTCTTATGACAAGAGTACAACTGTGACATCAACACTTGGAATGAAGCAGCTGTCTAATAGGGAAAAGCAGCATGACCTTTCCTGTTTTTGTGTTGGGCATGTCCCAAAGGCATCATTTTTCAATTTCAAAGGCCTAGGGCTTAGTCTTAGTTTCAAAATTAAAATCAAACTTTTTGTTTGCTTTAAAGTCAGAAATGGTCTACAATACAATCTTATTATGCCCTGAATAAGAAACAGGTTTTTTTTTTCAACAAAACGATACTATATTATATTGAATATTGTGTACTTAGATTAAAAATGAACAATCATATAAATATGGGCTACTGGCAACTAAAGATCAATGGCTACAGAGATATATAAGAAAATAAAAGATTTTGTCAAGCTAGAAGAAATAAATTTCAGACTATTCATTGCTTTTTCAGTATTGAACCTGTATTTCTAAAATTATCATCCATATATACACTTGTAATGAGAGACCCTTAGTTTCTATCTCCCCAAGTCTCTCAGGAAACATAGTTTCTGTTACTTCACAACAGAGAAAAATATAAAGCTAGATAAGTAAATTGTCTTTTTGGTAGCAAGAGAAAGGTACATATTTAAAAAATCAGTATGTGTCCATATACAAGAATTAAAATTACATGAGTGGGAGGGGAGAAGGGAAGTAGTATATTATGTCAATTATTTTTTCTCAAAAAAATTCTTGGATTGTAGTAGGAGGTCGGGACATTTCATCTACCAGTTTGAAAAAAAGTAATGAATAAATAATGGATAGATAAAACACATAAGCTATCAATTATTCTTGCTCTGTTAGTAACCACTCATTCGCCTTAGTTAATCATTTAACTTCTCTGAGACTCTTCATATCTAAAATGTGGTTAGATGACAGTCATTTTTTAACTCTAAAATCCTAATTTTCCAATAGGGGCAGCTGTGGCTCTTGGTCTTTTGTTTTTCAAAGAAGAGCGGTGACATCATGGGGTGATGTCTTGACTCATGAGTTAATTGGACTTAAGAGAGGCAGAGTTGCAGAAAGCCATCAGTCTCACTCTCTTCCAGTCATTGAAGTTCAGTGGCAGGACAAAAACTCCAGATGACGGATAATGGCTCTGGATTCAGTGGATGATCTTGGTGTTTTTGATGTCTGATCAAACTCTAAGCACTCCACAGCTTCTACTTCAGCTACCTTCATGGATTTTTGGAACAAGCTGTTCTCATCCACCCATTCCACTGGGGAAAGTTTTTATAAGTTTGAAGTGAAAATAACAGTGGCTTTAGAATCAGAGGATTTGAGTTCAAACTACAATTCTAATAATGACTACTCGTGTGACCTTGTACAAATCTTGGTAATAATTTTCTCATCTATAAAATGAGGGTGTTGATCTAGATGGACATGGACTCTCTTACAGCTATATATCTATGATTCTATGATCATGATTCTTCAGGCCTCAGACTTTATCTACACGAAGTGATTTTGTTAAACAAGAACTAAAAGCCCTTTGTCAGATGTTCCAGTAGTCTGGAGTCATAGAGGAAAAAATCAGAACCCTTTCCAACTGTGGAGACAAAACAAAATGTCTCTACTTTTCATTTGAACATATGAAACAAAAATATCCAGTTTCTATTGGAAATATATGTGTGTGGTAGGAGCAATGTTTCCTAAGGCACTACTCCCTCAGACTAAGCTAAATTTTCCTTAAAAAGATATTAGAGAGCTTTGTTCAAATGAATCATGGCTGTACCCTCAATGAATATCCCTTTCCTTCTATAACTGCCATAGCCAAGTAAACCTTTTGTTAATAGTTAGGTGGACAAGTGTTTTTTTTTTTTTTCCAATTTGGAACCAAAGAAACCTGACAAGTCTGATTATAAATAACCTATCTCAAACAGTAAAAACTAGTTGATCTCACATGGAGTGGCACCTTAGGAAATTTTCTCTTGGCTAACATGGCTAACTTGATAAAAACACAGAAAAGAGAACAATGGAGAAAGAAGGAAGAAGGAAGGAACAAAAAGAAGACTATACAGATGGAGGAAGGGAAAGAACTATGGAGGAAGGAGAGCGAAAGAAATAGAGTGAGAGACAGAGACAGAGACAGAGATAGACATATACAGAGAGACAACCAGACAGAGACAGAAATAAACACACACAGAAACAGATAACAATAGAGACAGAGGGACAAAGAGAGATAGAAAGACACACAGAGAGACAGAAACAGAGAGATAGAGAAACAGAGAGAAAGAGAGAGAGAGAAAGCAAAACAGAGAGAGAGAGAGGGAGAAAGAATGAGAATATATATTACCTTAATCAAAATTATAAAGTTCATGTTAAAAGCAAGATTTGAATCCAGAACTTCTTAACCGTAAGTCTATCATCCTATTAACCATGCTTCACTTTGTCTAATTCTTTGTATACATTCATTTATTTGTTTTTGTTTTAAACCATTGTGAAATTCAGCTCTACAGAATTTCTTCATTCCTTAACTATTTTTTCACATGTATATTAATATTTTTCAATACTCTAATAGCTACAGAGATTCCAGGATATACAGGTGAGGACTGATTGCCTGTGGCAGATAGAAGAAAATACTTATTACTTAACATATTTATCAGGATCATGGAGAATATTATGTTCTGGGTTCAAATATAAGAATTCAATTTTGGATGGATTATTTTTAACCAAATGCTTTATTCTGAGATGATATACTAATTTCCATAAACCCTAAATGTTATAAGAAACAGTAAAATTATTAAAATTTTGAAATTGGTTTATACTTTTAAGTCAAAATAGATAAGAAACAAGATATACTATGATGTACCATTGAATTTATCCACTAACACACATATATAAACACACACACATACATGCCTGTATACAAACATCTATCTATATTCTACCTATATTTATCTGTATCTATCTTATAAATGTACATACACACACATACACATACATGTCAAGAGAAAGAGACAAAAACAAATTGAGAGACAGAGATAGAGACAGAGACAGACAGAAAGACATAGAGAGAGTACAGTATCACAAATATATAATGACCTGTGCCCAGAATTAAGAAATAGGAGGCTACAATTTACAATCTGAAAAACTATGTAGTATTTTAATGATTTTAAGCCAATTAAAAAAAATGCAAATATTCTTCTGGTGATACAGTATGGCTGCAAGTTATGGAATGCCATAACCTCATAAGAATTACAGAAGATTGAAAAGACAAAGAAAGACCTAAAGTGGGTATATAAGCAAACTGTAATATATTATCAATGATGACTTAAGTGGGGGAAATATTCTAAAATATATATTTGAAGATAAATCCTATAGACTTTTCAAATTCAAAATATACAAAACTGAATTCATTATCTTTCTTCAAAACTTTTCCTCTTTACAAACTTTTTTTATTACTAGAGTAATACCATATTCCCAGTTTCCCCAGGCTTGAATTTCACTCTCACTCTCTCATGCTCTCCCTCTCTTTCTCACTGCTTATATACGATTTATTGACAATTCCTAGCAAATCTGGCTTTGAATTTTTTTTTTCTCACATAAATCCACTTTTCTCTTCTGATATAACCACTACTATGGTTCTCATCTTTTCGTGTCTGAAATAATGAAATAGCCTGCTAGTCTGTCAACTTGCTGACTGTATCTTTCCAATACATTCCATCCTCTGACTAGCTGTCAAATTGATATTTCCAAAAGTATGGGTCTAGTTACCCTCCCTCCCCCTGCCATACACCATTAAATAAACTCCATTTTGGTTCCTTTTTAACTACAGGATCAAATCTAAAATTCTCTGTTTGTTTTTCAAAGGCCATCATAACCTGAACCTCTCCTATCTTTCCAGTTTTTTATACTTTACTTGCTTTACATAACATAAAATCTAGTGATTCCAGCCTCCTTGCTATGACTTAATCAAGATATTTCATCTCTCAATTCTGGGTGTTTTCATCTGCAGTCCTTCATTCATAAAATGCTCTTTCTCATGTTCCTAAGACTCCTCTTCCTGTTAGATAGATAGCATTATTCCATGAAATCATCATTTATCCTAGAATGCAGAGCTATTTGTAGTTACATTCTTTTAGTTCTAACATTTAGAAAATACATTCTATTAATTGTCAGTGTCTCAGACTATTCACTTTTTGTTGTCTGGTTTTCTTCTCCTTCCCAGTATCTTGTGCTGCTATATACAGGATCCAGTAATAGGAAAGGTAGCTTTAGATAGTATGGAGAAGCTTGATTTTGTTTATTCTTCACAAAAGCCTGCATTAGAATTAATGCACTTAAATATGAGCTTTTCCATTCTATTTTGGTTTTATTTTTACTATTTTCTTTTCTCAATGTTTTTGTATAATACAAATATGCATATTTGATCCCTTTGCATCTATGAATCACTCAAGAGGATGATGAGCAAAAGAGACATGAAAATAAAATCTCCTAATCTGCTCTCTTATGACAAGAGTACAACTGTGACATCAACACTTGGAATGAAGCAGCTGTCTAATAGGGAAAAGCAGCATGACCTTTCCTGTTTTTGTGTTGGGCATGTCCCAAAGGCATCATTTTTCAATTTCAAAGGCCTAGGGCTTAGTCTTAGTTTCAAAATTAAAATCAAACTTTTTGTTTGCTTTAAAGTCAGAAATGGTCTACAATACAATCTTATTATGCCCTGAATAAGAAACAGGTTTTTTTTTTCAACAAAACGATACTATATTATATTGAATATTGTGTACTTAGATTAAAAATGAACAATCATATAAATATGGGCTACTGGCAACTAAAGATCAATGGCTACAGAGATATATAAGAAAATAAAAGATTTTGTCAAGCTAGAAGAAATAAATTTCAGACTATTCATTGCTTTTTCAGTATTGAACCTGTATTTCTAAAATTATCATCCATATATACACTTGTAATGAGAGACCCTTAGTTTCTATCTCCCCAAGTCTCTCAGGAAACATAGTTTCTGTTACTTCACAACAGAGAAAAATATAAATATTGGGAAAAGCTGAATATATTTTCTACCCAGTAGAGAGCAGTCAAACTACATGTCATGAATGGGAATGAACACTACTGAAACTCTTGCCTCAACAGGTTAGAAACGCATGATTTTAGCATCATTGTCTATGGAAATTTATCCTGAATATTAGTTATAGAGAGTGAAAATTAAAGAAATTACCACAATTATTTTTTAATTTGTGGAATAAAATAAGCATTTCTATAACATAGTACAACAAAAAGAAGATTAAATACAAAATAGCAAATATATGCACAGCTTGCTATTGCTTTCAAACCTACAATAAATTTATCATGTAACTTTTTTAAATCAATTCTTTCTTTATCAGTATCTTCATATGTTCTTTTGTGCTAATTGAGATATTTGTAATGAACATGATTTAAACACAGCTTTTTGTTAATTTCTACATTACTTCAGTGCCAATTACAAGAATTTAGACTTTAGTTAATGCATTTATACACACACACATATATACATATGGGTATGTATACATATACAGATTGACACAGATACACATACACACACACATATATATAACCTACTAGGTGCTAAGCAAATTTTGCAAATATTATCTCATTTGGTCTTTACAATCTTGATTCTCCAAGAGAGATGCTATTATTATCCCTGTTTTACAGTTGAGGAAAGAGGTCTCAAGGTAAAAGAATGTGTGATGCTGTAACCAACCTCAAGTCCATCCAATGAGCCACCAGGTGGCATGGTAATTTGTATAAACTCTCTGAACCTCAACTTGCTCAATATTCCTATTTTATATGATGAAAATAATAATATTAGCAATACTTAATTCAAAGAGTTTTTGTGAGGTTCAGATTAAACAATCAATCAACACACATTTACTAAAATGCATACTATCTGATAGGTGTCACAGAGGAAAAAACCCAAAACTAAAAAGTCCCTGTCTTCAAGAAGTTTATATCTAATTAGTTCTACTGGGGGGTAAGGTGAGATGGTACACAATAAATTTATACCTGGTGTGTGTGTACATACATATGTGTATTGTATTAATATTAACATTGGTAATACTGATTAGATCGACCTTTCTTGTAAAAATTTGCTTTCATGGAATCTTATTTATTGAAACCAGTTCTCTCCATTCATGAAAAATAATGAGTAACCCACTGTGTTAGTATTAAAAATATCTTTTTCCTCCTTTATAGCTTGGAACTTCAACTATATTAAACGGCATTTTCTTTAAACAGCTAAAATACTCTGAGTAAGTGAAGCTGTGAAAAATTTGATGATCCAGGAAAAAACCTTAGATAAAGCACCTTTATCAGATAAGACAATATAGTTTTTAAATCACAGAATCATAGAAATGTTGTTGCTTGATGGAGCTGTAGGGATCACCTTGTCCGTCTTGAACTAGATCTTCAATAGACAGCTTAAACTCAAATGGCAAAACTGAACTCATTATTTCTCCCCTCAATCTTCTTCTTTTCCTAACTTGCCCATTATTGTCAAGGGGACCAACACTCTCTCATTCATTCTGGCTTACAACTCAAGTGGCCTCCTTGGCTTTTCATTATTTCTAACCCCTTCCTCCTCATCCCCATTAATCAATTAGTTACCAATCCTATGGATTTTAGCCTCATAATGTCACTTGCATATCCATCCCCTCTTCCTTCTCTCCTTTCTTATTACTACTACCTTAGTGAAAGCCCTCATTACCCCATGTCTTGATTATTGAAATAACTATCTTGTTTGTCTTTGTCTCCTTGCTTTAGGATTCTCTCCACTATAGTCCATTCTACATTCAATTTTCAAAATAATCTCCTAAAAGGGCAACACCATGTCAACACCACCCCTCCACTTAGCAAACTCCAGTACTTCATATTCCTTCTAGGATCAAATATAAATGTCTCTGTTGCCTTGTTGTCCTGGTACATAATATTATATTTCTTGTCTCTAAATCTTTGAACTGGCTGTCTATTCCCCATTCCTAGAATTCTCTCCCTCCTCACTTCCATTGTCCAACTTCCCCATCTCCTTTCAAGGACCAGATGAAATCCTAACTTTTACAAGACATGTCCTTGCCCAATATCAGTTCTTTCCCTCTGAATTTTTCTAGTTTATCCTTTGTGTGTCTTGTTTGTAAGATAGCTAGCTGGACAGTGGATAAAAGGCCAGAGACTGGAATAAAAAAAATTCACCTTCCTGATTTCATATTTGGCCTCAGACACTTACTAACTATGTGATTCTAGGCAAGTCACTCATCCTGTTTGCCTCGGTACCTTATCTGTAAAATGATCTGGAGAAGAAAATGGCAAACCAATCCAGTATTTTTGCCATCTCCCCCACAAAGAAAACCCAAATGGAGCCACACAGAGATAGATGCAACTGAAACAACTGAACAAAATCCTGTTTGCATATATTATTTTACATGTTTTCTTTCCCATGAGACTATAAGCTTCTTGAGGGCAAAGACTATTTTACCTTTTTTTCCCCTACACCCAACACACAGTTGGTGTATAATAAATGCTAATTGACATAACTTAAATTTACTCAAAGTTGTGCCTTTTATAAATAATAGAATCCAGGTTGTTTGGTTCTCAGTCTAGGTATCCTTCTACTAAATTAAGCAACAAAAATATTTCTTTGGCCCTGATCTCTCAATCTGCCTTGATAGAGAAGAACTTTATACCAACAAAATTACAGATCCTTGAGATATTATTAACTGAACCTTTGAGTATAAGACCTATATGTCCAAGTACCAAAGGACCATCTCATTAAATTTAGGGCTGCAAGTGACCTTGAAGGTCATATGATTATTGATTTATTTTTTTTTATTTTTTTTTCCTTTTTTTTTTCTTTTTATTTAATAATTACTTTATATTGACACTCGTTTCTGTTCCAATTTTTTTTCCCTCCCTCCCTCCACCCCCTCCCCTAGATGGCAAGCAGTCCTTTATATGTTGGATATGATTATTGATTTAGACTTGGAATAGAATTTAGGGCCACTGCATCTAACTTCTTTATTTTCTAGATCAGGAAAATGAGTCTGAGATCCTTTATTCCCTTCTTTTACTTTAGAGATAAGGGAACTAAGAATTTGTTTAAAATGACAAAGCTAGTAAGTAACTCAGGTCAAAGTTTTAAGTCCAGGTCTTCTGACTCCAAATCTGGCACTCTTCTCACTATATCATATTGCTCTTTACGTCACCTAGACCATATATTAGTCCAAAGATTCAAGACAGGAAGTTTCACTTGACCTATTCTGGAACCAGAGAGTTTAGGTGAAAACAGAGGCAAATGTTCCTATGGAAAGAACCAGCATAAGATTTGCTTAGTTATGTTAAGAGGGAAGTAGGTTTGGAAAAGCAGGCCACACCATGAAATTTTGTGTGTTTTTTCATACTATTAAGATCATTAGTTTATCTTAGATTTTTGTTCTGACCCCTAAGGCCTGAGCATAGATGCCCATAATCATATCCCAAGAGGTTTCACATAAGTAGGTAATAACTAGCTATGCGATGGGTTCAGCATACCAGAAGGAGCTCTGGTGGTAATCTCTGGCATTGTGGGATGGTGAGTATACACACCTGGCACTTTTATTTTCTGCCCCAGGTAAATTTTAACAGATACAAGCTGAATCAGAGGGTCTAGGAATTGGGGCCAATACACCTGGAACAGAAAGCACGTAAGCCAAAAATGTGTAACTGTGCAACAGGGTTGTAAGCTGCCTGTGTAGTTTATTCTGATTTGTAGTAATTATGATATGATCATCATCTCCATGTATGATTAATGGAATATTATCAGCAAGATCAGCTATGTTGCAGAAAATCCTAAGATGGTCATAGAACAATATATTGATTTAAAGTTAGGAGGAAACTTAGAGGCCATGTAGTCCACCCTGCCCCACTCCTATTTTATACATAAGGCATCGAGGTAGAAAGAGGTGGAAGAAATAGATGAAGGTCACACAACCACTAAATGACAGAGCTCTCCTATGAACCCATGTCTTCTGACTAGAAAAACTATCTCCTTTTCCAATTCTATTTTGACACTTATAAAAAAGACCACATGTCTAATTAGAGCAGAATTAGAATCTAACAGGACATCTAGATGGATATAGTAGATAATAGTGCTGGGCCTAGAGTCAGGAAGACTTCTCTTTCTGAGTTCAAATCCAGCCTCAAACACTGTCTAGCTGTGTGACCCTAGGAAACTCACTTAACTCTTTTTGCTTCAATTTTTTTCATCTGTAAAATGAGTTGGAGGAGGAAATGGCAAACCACTCCAGTATCTTTGCAAAGGAAAATCTCTTAAATTCAGTCATCGTAGGAAAAAAAGGAAAAGAATACAAATCAGTTTTTTTTCCTATATTGTATAATCTAAATACATTTATTGATTAGATATTTCACTTTTTAGCCTGAGTTGCTATGGCATCACTTGGAATGTTCTATTTCGGGGCAAAGTGCAATATTTACCAATTGTTAATTGTAGCTTCAGTATGAATTTACTGAAGTCTTACTATACACAGGGCACTGAACTAGGAACTGGGGATGCAAATGAAAAAATCAAACAGTTTGCTTTCAAGGAGCTTATGAATAAGATAAGTATAAAATATGTAGAAATTTGGAAAAAGGAACATTAATTTCCCCTTCTTCCTTTTTATTTTAGTGGATCTTTTTGTTTTTAGAAATGGAATAAGACTTTACTTTTGTGTAGGCTCCCATAAACAAAACAAAAAGAAAACCCTGGAAATTTCTGAAGCAAGAACAACTATACAAGGAATAAAAACTAAGAGTAATGATAACAAAAACTGACATCCCTATCATTCTTTAAATTTTGCAAAGGGCTTTAGATTATAGTATCTCATTTGAGCTTCAGAAAAATCCTGCAAGATATATATCTATATATCTATATATATATCTATATATATATAATTTAATAATCTAATTTTATTTTATTATTATTATTTTTGAAGACACCCAGAGTTACATAGCTAATAAGTATCTGAGGCCAGATTTGACTTTAGGTCCTCCTGACTCTGGGCTCAGCATTCTATGCACTCTGTTATCTAACTATCCCAACATAATTTTATAAATGAACTGATAGTGAGAAATGAACCCACGATAAGCAATTTATCTCCTCTGAAATATGGGCCCTGAATCTTCCAATTTTCTAAGATGTTGTAAGATTGAGATATAGACTACCTAATGATGCTTCACTTAATTCGTAAAAATTACTCAATTTTATATAGCACAAGTTCTGCAAAGTACTTTTTTCACAAGTATGTGATATGGGCTTGTGTACTATTATATCCATTCAACAAAATAATACAAGGAAGTTCTGATGGAACAAAAGTAAGGATCTGGAGCTAAAGTGGAACTAAGGCCAATAACTATGAAAAATGTCCACACATCAATAAGCATTCTGTATTATTTAAAACTATGTTTTGGGGAAGTTTCTAGGCATGGTTCTTTCTTTTAAGGAAGTTTAAAAGCAGCGTTTCTTATATTCTAGAAATTATTATGTTCATAAAGATCATAGATTTAGAGCTAGAAGAGATCTCATAGATCAATAAATCTTAATTCCTTTATTTTATAGAAGAGGAAACAGAGGCTCAGGAAGGGAGAGGTTCTTTCTTTCTTATATACATGTACAAATGTGAAATTTAAATGCACATATTCTGCTTTCCAAGTCACTGACCCTTCCACTGGACTACAATGCCTCCTTTTGAAAGAGCATTCAAACCCAGGTCTTATGATTTATTTCAATTCTGTATCCACTAAGCCTCTCTTCTTATTGGTTGAGATTGGAGACAAATTTTAATATTTGAAACTAATGAATGACATGTTAGAGTAGATTTGTCAGATGAAGAAATCTCATGTTATATATATATATATATATGTATGTATGTATATTCAGCATTTTACCTATATTTCAGCTTTGATGGAAACTTGATTTAACACAGGTTAAGCAACACAATTGCAAGATTTAGTGTCAGTTGAGATCTGAGTTAGAATTCTACTTTGGCCATTGATTTCTTGTGCTTGTTTTCCATTCTTTAGTTGTGTCTGACTCCATGGGGGTTTCTTAGTGAGATGCTTCTTAGTAGAGATCCTTCTCCAGATTTTCCCCATTTTACAGATGAGGAACTAAGGAACTAAGAGTTAGTTAAGTTAAGTTAAGTTAAGAGTAAGGAACTAAGAGTTAATTGATTAGGCCATGGTTATACAACTTGAAAGTGTCTGTTGATTCTAGAACTAATATTTTTTCTGGGCTTCTTGTATTACTCCTGGGCAAGTCATTTTAGTCTTTGATTCAGTTTCCTCTTTTGTAAAATGAGAGAGTTTCACTAAATGATCTCTAAGGTCTTTTTAGATTGTGAATCTTTGATCCTATGAAAATCAATGCTTCTAAAAAATTGTTCTCTTAGGTGGTAGTGTCATGTCCTGGAAACTCCTTGGAACATATGTTATAATATTCAATTTGGAACAAAGTGAGTTCCTTTCCTGAAGTGATTTAGTTATTCGAAGAACCTAAAGTACTTTGTTAGATAGTAAGATTTGTTTAGAAGGATCTGTTTGCTAATTACTCTGTGTGTGTGTGTGTGTGTGTGTGTGTGTGTGTGTGTGTGTGTAAAAGAAAGTGAGAAAAAAAGAGAGAGAGGAAGAGAAGAAGAAGAAGAGGAAGAAAAAGAAGAAGAAGGAGGAGGAAGCGGAAGAGGAGAAGGAGGAGGAGGAGGAGGAGAAGGAGGAGGAAGAGGAAGAGGAGGAAAAGGAGAAGGAGGAGGAGGAAAAGGAGGAAAAGGAGAAGGAGGAGGAGGAGGAAGAGAAGGAGGAAGAGGAGGAGGTGGAAAAGGAGAAGGAGGAGGAAAAGGAGAAGGAGGAGGAGGAAGAGAAGAAAGAGGAAGAGGAGGAAAAGGAGAAAGAGAAAGAGAAGGAAAAAAGAAGCAAATGGAGAAAAAGGAAAAGAAAAAAAAAGGAGAGGAGAAGGAGGAAGATAAGAATAAGAACAAGAAAAAGAAGAGAGAAAGAGAAACATTCTTTTCTTGAACTACATATCTCAAACATTGTTCTTAAATATTGTAAAATATATACTTCCTTACAATTATAATGAATCGTCCAAAGTAGTCTGAATACTAGTATATCCCATGACACAATGCCTTAAGACAAGAGAGAGTAGCCATGCAACCAAAGAAGTGTCCTATGTCCTTTAGGATAGAGTTCATTGTTCAGCTTGACTTGACCAAGGAAATGAAGCTTAATTTGGGCCAAAAAAAGGAGAGAAGTTGAAGCTGGAGGAGATTAGTCTCTGGGAAGCCTATGTTGGGAAAAGCATGAGAGGAATAAGCTTAGAGAGGAGAAACATGAAAGTCTAGCTTCATGACTGTAGGCCACAAGGTCCAGTTCAGGAATTCTTATACTGGAGTCCATCAACACACAAAACAAGGTGGGTGTTTGTGAATTTGGGTGGGGGAAAAGTCTTTATTTTCACTAACTTTTGTTGTCTTTTGTAAACCTTTATATTTAATTTATGTATTTAAAGCATTCTGAAAATGCATCCAGAGGCTTCCCCAAATTGTCAAAGGGATCCATGACACACAAAAAGACTCAATTAAGGGAAATTATCAAAGACACTATATTTTGATAAAAGATATCCTAGACAATGAGACAATCAATATATTACTGTATGTTTCTTTGATAAAAGTCTCATTTCTAAATATATACATATTTGAGCCAAATTTATAAAAATAAAATTCATTATCCAATTGATAAATGATCAACTGATATGAACAAGAAATTTTTTAAAAAAGCTACCTGTAATTATATGAAAAATGTTTTAAAGCACTATTGATTAGAGAATAGCTAATTTAAAAAACTCTTTGCTTCTGGTTCACATCTATCAGAAATAACAAATACTGGAAGAGAGGAAGGAAAATAGGTACAGTAATAAACTGTTGCTTATGTTATGAACTGTTCCAGTCATTTGGGAGAAAATTTGGAACTATACTCAAAGGACTATCAGATTGTTTATATCCTTTGACTCAGCAAAACCATCAGCATTATGTGTATACCCAAAACAGAAAGGGAATCAAAGAAAATGGAAAAGCACCTACATGTATAAAAAATATTTATATCAACTCTTTTTGTGGTAATGAAGAAATGGAAATTGAAGCAATACTCATCAATTGGAGAATGGCTAAATAATTTGTGGCATATGATTGTGAGGGAATACTATTGTGCTATAAAGAATTATCAGGGAAGTATTTTCAGAAAATGAAACAAAACAAAAACAAAAGTAAAACAAAAAACAATATGGCAAGAATTATTTGAAATGTTGAAAAGTGAAGTCAGAAGAATCAGATCATCGTATACAGTAATAAGCAAGTTGTTATGGTGATCGACTGCAAAAGACTTGGCTATTCTGATCAGTACATTGACTGAAGACAATTACAAAGAACTCAAGATGAATAATTTATCCACCTGCAGAAAGAGAACTGATGATCTCTGAGTGGAAATTGAAGTATCACTTTTCTCATTGTTGAGAAATCATGTCTTTCATGATTTCAAAGTTATACTTGATGTGCTTTTAAATGGGTGGGGGAGGATTTGGGAATGAAGGAGAGAATTTGGAACCCAATTAAAAAAGAAAAATGTTAAAAATAAATAATAAATAATAATTTAAAAAATAATAAAAAATCATTCTTGTTTGAAAGCCTGGGTGGATTTTTACAAAGGTTGGAGTTATGTTGGGGAAGATTCTGTTTTTATGGGCAGTGGATAAGATGTCAGAGGTTTTAAAACTTTTTTAGTTCATGGCACCCAAAATCTGACTGATTTTGTTACACAGTGCCATAGATTTAAAAAAAATACCAATATTAACTAAGTAGTTAGCTCTAAACTTGATAAATATTTTTGTCCTAACAACTAAGTAGCTATTTGATGCATAAAATTGAAAGAAAAACGTTGTTTTTTATTTCATTTAAAAATAACCGCAATTATTAATAGGATGATTCCTTAAATTGTTACCCTAATTTCCTTTTCCATACTGATTTTTAATTGGTACTTGCTTTTTATCATAGCTACCCAAAACCCATCTTTTCAAAAATATAATAATAGGCAATGAGAAATTTTGAGAAGTAAATAGCATCATCAAAATGATAAGTAAACAAAACATGTCTTAAATATTCATGAATATTCAATGAAAGGAATGTAATATGATTTAATGTTGAAATGGTAAACTGTCTTCAGGTTGTGGTTTGTGGCAAATATTGAGGACTGCTGTATTCCTTGAAAATTTTATAGTAGATGAACTTCCCCCTCATACATACAATTTACTGTGGCACCTCAAGGCAATGCTGTGGACATTTTTGCAATTGTGTTTTTAAGGTAACAAATTCAAGAGAAAAATTAAGAGGGATGTTAGTGCAGGGGCAGGATTATAGAGGAAAAAGTATTGTCCTGGGCTTTTTATTTTCTCACCTATATAAGAAGAACCCAGGACAATACAGATTACTGGAATTGGGAAAATGTGAGTTCAAATCAGGTTTCAAATATTTATTAGCTATGACCCTCAGTTTTCTTACCTGTAAAATAAGCTTGAGAAGAAACTAATGGGCAACTACCCAAATATCTTTTTTTCTTCATCATTTTCTTTCTTCTATATACATATATATATATATATAATTATTATTATTATTATTATTATTACAGCTTTTTATTGACAAAACATATGCATGGGTAATTTTTCAATATTGACCCTTGCAAAACTTCTATTCCAACTTTTCCCTTCCTTCCCTGTACCTCCTCCCCTAGATGTCAGGTAGTCCTATACATGTTGAATATGTTAAAGTATATGTTAAATCCAATATATGTATACATATTTATACAGTTGTCTTGCTACATAAGAAAAATAGGATTTAGAAAAAAAGGTAAAAATAACCTGGGAAGAAAAAACAAAAATGAAAGCAAACAATGACAGAAAGTGTGTAAATGCTATGTTGTTACCCACACTCATTTCCCAGTGTTCTTTTGCTGCTACCCAAATATCTTTGCCAAGAAATTCTTAAATGGGATCATGAAAGTTTGAATATTTAATATTTATTAATTTTAATTAATATTTAATTTAATTAATAATAATTAATTTAATTAATATTTAATAATTTTCAATATTTAATATATGCTTGACAAATGACTTAAAACAGATCCCCCCATCACCACCAAAATAGCAATCTGTATATCTATATCTCTTCATCATTATGTATGTATGTATGTATGATAGATTTATCAATCACTCTCTCTTTGTCTCTCTGTCTCTATGTCATCTCAAAAGTCTTAGTATGGCTTAAGTTTTAATAGTTTAAAAATACTAATACTTTTGAAACATCTTGCATATTTTGGCCCCATTTTTACATTAGTTGAATAATTTTCCATTAGTTCTCTCTCTGTGTCCCTTTCTCTGTCTCTCTGTCTCTCTCTGGGTCTCTCTCTCTCTATTTTGTTCTGTCTCTGATCCTACTTATCTCTTGTCTGTTTCTCTGTCTCTCTATCTCTGCTTCAGTCTTTCTGTCTCTATCTATCTATCTCTGTCTCTGTCTGTCTCTGTCTCTCTGTCATTGTCTCTGTGTGTGTGTGTCTCCAAGTCTCTTTCTCTCTCTTTCTCCCCCTCTCTTTCTTTCAGGTTCTGACAGATGTTATTTATAATCAGGTATCAGTGAACTTTTTTTTTCTTAAAATATATATTTTGGTACTAATTCCAGTGTTGTTGATTAGCTTTATAATCTTAACTATTCTATTTTATATATTTAAAAATTATTTTGAAGTATACTAACATACTTTAAAAATTATTCTATTCTTAAAAACACTATTCTGACACACATCTGCTAGACTGCCAAAAGCATTCTTGACCTCAAAATGTTTAATAACCTTTGAGTCAGGGGCTACATCTTACTATTTTGACTGAGCAGTGTCCTTTTGATGAGAAAAAAGATTAGTCCCCACCTCTGGAGAAATAGCAGAAAGGGGAAAAGAGCAATTGCACAAAGCATTTAATGATGAGACTTTTGTCAATCCCTCTTGCTATGGTGAGTCACTTGGTCAATATAGAGCTAACAGAAAGGGGTTTGCTTGCCGAAGCAGTCTTAAAGTGAGTTTTTCTTACAGAGGTAATCCAGATGAAAGTGTGGTATTATGAGTCTTGAGGGTGATACTGAACAAGATTCCATGGGGGAGAAGAATTTCACAAGATTGTTAGTGGCTTGACCCATTGACAACCACTCCGAGGAAAGTCAATACCATAGGATGGCACTGAATTAGGCTTTTTTGACTCTGAGGAAAGGTAGAATTAACTAACAAGTCTGAAATGTTTTGATTGTTTATAGGACTCTGTGAAAACACACACGTGCATAGACAGTTTGAGCCTGTTTATGGATTCCCAAGAGTTTTTATTATTATTATTATTTATGTTGTCTGTATTTTCAGGAAAGTGAAATAAAGTTTTTCCTCTATCATTTAGTAAACATAGGAAGCTTCAGCATAAAGTTGCTAGGGATCCCATAAACACATTTCTGAAAAACTATTCATAAGAATTAGGATGCAGCTAGATGGCACAGCTGAAACAGCACTGAACCTGGAGTCAGGATGGCTCATCTTCCTGAGTTCACTTACATCTGACCTCAGATACTTACTATCTATGTGACCTTGGACAAGTAACTTAACTGATTGCCTCACTCCCTCATCTGTAAATTTATCTGAGAAGGAAATGGTAAACCACTTCAGTATCTTTATCAAGAAAAGCCAGATGGGATCACTAAGAGTCAGACATGACTGAAAAATTACTTAACAGAAAATTCATAAGCTCTATATGTATACTATATTTCCCACTGTAAAATAGGTGAGCACAGGAAGCCCAAAGATGTGTTGATTTTTTTCGGGGAGACAAGTATAGGCCATGGTGTGCCCAAACTTTTCAAACTTCAGAACTTCCCTATTAGAAGCCATGGAGTTCTTTCAGGAATCATTAAAATTATTTGAAGTGATTTACAAAGTTTACAAGGGAACATTGCATTTCATAAATACTCTATATCTTCAGGTATTTTTATCCTTAGGCTGTATTTCTCCACAGAAAATAGACTGTGGAAATTGAATCATCCTGTGATCCTAATCAGAGTGGCCAAGTTACGACATTTCTGATAAGACATCCAGGGAATATACTTTAAAAATCTATAATAATTAGAAGTATCAGTACAGAGAACTGACCTTCAA
This sequence comes from Antechinus flavipes, assembly GCF_016432865.1. NCBI lineage: Eukaryota > Metazoa > Chordata > Mammalia > Dasyuromorphia > Dasyuridae > Antechinus > Antechinus flavipes. The sequence continues at coordinate 242,767,060 of NC_067401.1, forward strand.
ATACTCAAGTGGGAAAATGCAGGGGGATAGATTCAGGGGTGTTTGTGGAAGAGTGAGGACAAGGGAAATCTGTCTGACACTAATAAAGCTTAGAACCTTCACATCTGAGGTTTGGTTTTGTTGTCTAGTCCTATTTTTCAATTGGCTAATGTGTGAAAACAAACAAACAAAACAATCCTTTCTATCTTGTTTTGACAGTTTCTCTGTACAATTTTCCAAGAGGAATGATGATGAATGAATGATTATCGAAAACACATATCAGTCAGCTTTTCATCCTTCTTTGGAAACTATTTCTTCCCTCCTTCTACATTAAATTGAAAAGTATCTATCAGGATGACCTTGAGAGAAATGCCAGAAAGTCTCTGCATTATATGTTCCCTCCCTTTAGGCATTTTTCTACTGACCAGTAAGGGCTATGTTCAAGAATGCCCCAAGTGCATGACTCCAGAAAGATGAAGACATGCTCATTCTTGAATTCTTGCCTGTGGGCAAGGCTATAATAAAATTGAAGACAGTTTGCTTTTTTAAGTTGGTGGTTCCTTCCTCCCTTTCAAAGTAGAAGTATGATTTCATCTTCTATAAATCAATAAAAACTCCAGTTATTCAATTTCCATTTTTAAAAAGGAAATTACATCATTGGGTAGTCTGCAGATAAATAAGACCTTCACGTTCCCATATATCAATTTTCTTCTTAGCCACAAAATGGATATCATCATTCCTGAAGTTAGCAATTGTTTGTCATATTTAATTGTAAAGTAATGTGAACTTTCTGAATAAGTTGAATAAATGGAAGTTTATACATTCTATTTTTTCTTTGAAAATCTAGATTTCTTGGGAAACTCTCTTATGCACTGGAAAAAGGTCACAAAAATTATGCCATTGGAACAACATAGTACTCACTAAGTCCTATAGGATCAAATCCTAGAAAAAGCAAAGTAGGGGAAAATGAGTTTGCTCTGCTGTAAGCTAGCTGTGTGAATTTGGGCAAGTCACTTTAATTCTATCAGGACACTGAGAAACAATCAATCTAACCTCTCATTTTATAGATGAGATAACTAAGCACATGGAATTACATGGCACCTAAAATTCTTTTCAGCTCTAAATATGTTATTTTTTCTTGTTATAATAGTTATTTCCTTCAATCACAATCTGGTATTCTATTTAAATTAGGACAAAGCCTCTCCAAATCATGAAGACTGAGATAATCAATCAGGTTCATTATATCCTAGCAATGGATATACTTATATCTGTTAAAATTATATGTATTATGCCCATTATATATTTATATCTCCTTATAGCCTTTTGGTTTTCCAAATATGTTTATACTGGTTCCAAGAAAAAAGAACAACTCATTAATCAATTTATCAATAAGTATTTCTTAATTGCTTATTACATTCTAGACACAGAACTAGATACAAGAAAAATAAAAACAGAAACAAAACTATTTCTGACCTCAAGGAGCTTCCAGTCTTTTTATGGACAGGGGAGAAATCACCCATATAAGTAAAATAAAAAATCATTTGTTCTGGAGGAGTAGGGACAGGGGAGACAGGAAAGATTGCAACAATAATTGGGCAAAATCAGGGAAGATCCCATGTAGGAAATGACATTTAAATTAAACTTTGAAGAGCGGTAAGGATTCTAAGAGTTGTAGCTGAGAAAGAAATTCATGCCAGAGATGGGGGGTGGGGGAAGAGTGGGTGCTGTCCTGTGCAACATCAAACAGAAAAGAAATGGAATGTTTGTGGGGCACAGAAAGTAGGCCAATTTGGCTGGAATGTGGAGCGTGAGAAAACTAATACTGCTTCTGGTATGTTATATAAACTTTTTATAAAAACAATATAATGAGTTAAGTGGGGGGAAAAATTGGAATCAGGGACTCATTCTCTTAATATAAACAAGAGTCTGATGCTTTCTGAGAAAATATGTTTAAGTTTTGCAGAATAATAGTTGTTTGGAAAGAGTTGTAAGGTGCAGAGTCCCAAATTCATCTGAGTTCACCTTTTCTTAAGCACATCCAATATTCCCTCTCTTTTCTAAACAACTCGACAGTGACTTTGAGAGGGAATATATAAATAACTGACAATGCACGGATGATTTTTTTTTTAAGTTCAAAACCAAACATTGGTAAACAGAGAGATAAATCATTTCAGCTTTGTGAGGTAGCCAAAATTATAATGGCAAAATAGAGAGATTTTAAAACTTTGAAGTCATGGCTGTAGAAATGCATCCAGGCTTCTTTTGAGAGCTAATCCATGGATTCTAGTAACCTGCCATTATTAAACACTTAGTACATATGCAATAATCTATGTTTTGCAGGAAGACAGGACCCTTGCTATTAATTTAAGGAATACATAACATAAAGCAAATGTATACAAAAGGCCAAAAGAGATGAAAAAAATCGTTAACTCAATCCACCAACCAACCAATCCATATTCCATTCATTAAACACTCAGTATATGTCAGGCACAAGGGAAACATTTGCTACCCTCAAGGATCTTACCTTCTAATAATGGGAAACAACATGAGCATATATAAGTACATACATTACACATACACACACTGCATGTATATATTTATATCTTTATACAATTTATATACGATGCATGTATATATACATATATGTGAATATATACATATATGTGAATATATACACATATATAATACATATATATATATGTAATGACCGCATATTTTAAAATCAGCCAGAGTCAGGAATTCAGGTTAAGGGAAAAATTTTCAATCTTTATTGAAGTGAAGAGGTGAATAAGGATTGCGATAGCAATATGGGCAAGAAAGATTGCGATAGCAATATGGGCAGCTGCGACAGGAAGCCAGCTAGCAGAGGGAGATCTGAGCTGAAAAGCCATCACAATGGCAATGTAATCAATCTCTCCTTCCCCTTCCTTTTCCACTCCTCTGCCTCCACCCACCAAAATCGTCATTTCCTATACAACACATCAGGACTTGCACAGAGAATGGGCGAGGGCCATTCTTTCTCCAAGCTTATATATTAATAGAATATGGTCCAATTACTATTTAGCCTCATGTGCTTGGGACCTCAGTGCATCAACTCAAGCCTCAGCCCATTACATATATATATATATATATATATGCATTATATACATATACATATACCCATATATAATACATATTCAAATGCACATATTCAGGGTTTATTTTTTAATAAGGAGAAACAACATGGACATATGAAAGTATATATATATATATGTATATATATATATACATATATATGATATGTGCATATGCATATGTTTCTATATGTCATATATGTAAACATTTATATATATATTATGTATCTATACATATATTTATACAGTACATTGAAATATGTCATATCACACATAGATATGTGCACATATTCATGATTTACTTTCTAATAAGGAGAGAGAAAACATTAACATATATAATTATACATATAACGTGCAAAATGAATACAAATTATTTGTGGAGCGAGGATAGGAGTAGCTAGAAGAATCAGCAAGAGCTTCATTTGAGATTTCTGGAAGCAGAGCTGAAAAGGGATTGCCTTCTGTGTAAGGGAGACAGACAATGAAAAATATAGGATGGAAAATGAAGAGTTTTTTTTTTTTAATATTTTCCCTTCTTTGGAAAGTATCTGCAATTTAGAGTATTAGTATAAAAACCAAATAGTGCTTCTGGCAAGTTTAAACAATGCATTGGAAAAACAATGTGAATTAAGTTTAAAAAATAAAATAATCATTCTCTTGGCATAAGCAAAGTCTGATGCTGTCAATCAATTGCCCAATCTTGTTAGTTCCATTTTTATATTATCTTCCAAAGCCATCACATTTCTCCATTAACATGATATTGCCATAATTTAACCTCTTGTGATTTCTTGCTTGGACTACTGCAGTAATTTCCTAATTGGTTTTCCTCCTTCTTGTCTCTGCTCTCTCTAATATGTCCTTCATATAGGCACCAAATCAATATTCACCAAATACAGTCTATCTCACTCCTTTAATCAAAAGGCTGCAGTGGTGTCCTTTAGTCTCCAGGATGTAATATAAATACTTAAAGCCTTTTTGCAATCTGATTTCCATCTCTCTTTCCACGTGAATATTGCTCCCTAGTCTACTGTCATAGCTGGGTGGCTCAGTGGATATAATGCTGTGCCTGGAGTCAGGAAGATTCCTCTTCAGGAGTGCAAATCCAGCTTCAGATACTTCCTGGCTATGTCACCCTAAGTAAGTTACTAAATCCTGTTTGCTTCAGTTTCCTCATCTGTAAAATGAACTAGAGATGGAACTGACAAGCCACTTTGCCAAGAAAACCCCAGAGAGGTTCACAAAAATTTGGACATGATTGAAATGACTCAACAATAACAATAACAAAAAGTCTAGTACTATTCCTGAGATGTGGCTTACACATCTTATCTCTGTATCATTTGCCTGGAATATTCTCCCTCCTCACTTTTTCTTAGCACTTAAATACTTTTTATTGGTCAATTGATTTCAAAATTTTTCTTGTCCTTCAGGGATAAACTCAAATTTCATCTCCTATAGGAAAACTTTTTTTTTAATCATCCCAATAGTCAACACTCTTTCCTGTTCAAGTGTACATATTGTATCTCCATAATGAAACATAAGTGACCAGAAAAGAATTATAAGTTATGTTTTCATCTAAGCCAGGGCCTCTTTGCCAACATTTTAGCAAAAACTCAGATGGTAAAAAAATGATATTTTTATTTTAATGCTCTAACAAATTAAATAATTCTTTCAATAAATATCTTAAAACCATCTGATTTTGAGAAGTTCATGAATTTCACCAGAATTTTAAGGGAATCCATGACACACAAAAAGGTAAAGAACTTCTGCTAGTCCAGCTTTGCCAAAAATTAGCTGTGTGCCTATGGCAAGTTAAGAGGCTAGGGATGGCCTTTGGGTTAGGGGATAATTTAAAATGAATATTTTTTAAAATAATGGACATAATTTCTCTTTGGACTATTTTACTTTTGATCTCTTCTATGAATGTAGAAATTCCCATTATCACTTAGCTACTTGCAGATGCAAACTATCATTATATGGCTCAATTGAGGAAAGTGAATACTTTGATACAAATCTGTCACTGTTAGAGGGAAAAATCAGTCAAGGCAAATCTCTCATTGTTAACAGGTCAGCAGTTTCATATTCATAAGTAGGACATAAAAATCATTATTCATTCAACAGTCATTCATTTTTATCCCTTTTAGTTCATCACAATATGGGCACAGATCTGCTGAATATCAGTGCTAAAGATTCCTTGCTTCCTCTTTCCATTTCTGTCTGAACAATAACTGCATTGATTACTGTTTCCCTCTTACTCAATAATTTGTGGTCTTAAAGAGATTAGTTTGGGAAAAGTCAGATGTTTCACCTACCGTGAGTCATTCTCACTGCATACCTCACTCTTCATCTCTTCATTTAATAAGCTGACTTCACTATATCTCTCACTCCTCTCCTATTCTTTTTATTGATATCTTTCACATTTAGAATTGTGCCTGGAACAAAGAAGAGCTTTATCAATGCTAGCTGGTTCAGTGAAATAATTTTGTGGAAATATCTTACACATTGCTATTTCCATTGTATAGGTGACCATAACCTTTTCTGTTTGGGATCCAACAGCAGAAAAGGTGATTTTAGAAACCAAATCTCTTTAGCTACTGGGGTATGTTTCTTCTTCTCTATACACTGTATCAACTAGTTGCCAGAGATACTTTAAAGAGACCCAATCAAAAGAGATTGAAATAGCTTCAAAGTCAAAGGCAACAAACTTTTACTAAGTGTTTATTATGTTCCAGTTCTGTGCTAAGAACTGCTGATACAAGGAAAAGTTATAATAGGGTCTCTGTCCTTAAGGAGTTCACATTCTAATGGGAGGAAACAATTGGCAAATGACTATGTATACACAAAAAATATATAGTATAGATGGAAAGTAATCTCAGAGGGAAGGGACTGAGGAAGTGCAGAAGAAAGAAAAACTGAAAAAGACCTTGAAGAAAAGCTTGCAGTTGTTTATGTAGATATCATCTTTGATGGTGATAGCACCCTGCCTCAAATGATAATAGAAAACCTGATATTTAACTTAGTTTTGTCTATAAAAATAGAAAATATCATTTAAGAAATATCCCTACCAAGGAGGAGCTCAGTTTGCTGCACTCTGTCAAAATAGTTCCAAAAAAGTCCACATTTGAAGATAGCCTGTTAATTGAAACTTACCCCAATAGTTAAATCTGTAAGCAAAAAAGAAATGTATGAGTTGCTTTAAGTATTAGAACAAAAAAAATTAAATCGAATTCTCAGGTGAACAGTGTAACATGAGTATTACAAGAAATGGAAAAAATGAGATGTGCTTCAGAATTTTGGATGGACTTGAAGCATGTGATGGATGAATGGACTGAGGCAGCCAAGGAACTGACTAGAGTCTAAGCCAGAATCTTGGCAGCAGGCAATGAAAATATCTGCAGGTTCTGAACAGATTAAATAAACAACAATGCAACAATTCCACTGGTGATAGTATTGAGCCAATGACCAGTTTCAGGCTGAATCAGAGAAGAACTTGATGTCTCATACGAGAGTCAAGAGAAGAAAAGTGGAACTGAGGTGGTAGATAGTGTGATGAATCAGCCTTCAGCCTCAGCCTCAGTCCTATGTATATTCAAATAGACCAAATTATATCTCAGCCAAGAATAATAGCTCACTTTAAACTCACTCTTTACTCCCTCTCATTCCACATATTCAAAAGCTGCTAAGCTTTGCCAATTTTACATCTAACATCTGTAGGCAAACCTTTTTCTCTACTCACATTTTGTTATTCAGTTGTTTCAATTTTTATCCCATTTAGAGTTTTCTTGGCAAAGACATTGAAGTAGTTAACCATTTGATTCTAAAATTATTTTCCAGATATGGAAACTGAGGCAAAGAAGGTCACACAGCTAGGATGTGTTTGAGACCAGTTTTGAACTCAGACTTTTCTGATTCCAGGACTTTCTATTTCCTATCCACTGGATCACCTAGCTTCCCAGTTCTAGTCATCACTTTAGTTCATGTTGTTAACACTACTTCACTGAAGTCTCAAGATAACCTCCTAATTATTCTCCCAAACTTCATGTCTGCCATCTTGAATCCATTCTCTACATAGCTATGAAAGTACAGGTCTGAATACATCATTAATTTATATACAAATTTAGCTTGAGGAGAGTAGAAAACCAAGAGAACATTGTACACAGCAACAACAAAATTATGTGATAATCAGCATGGAATTGGACTTGGCTTTTCAACAATGAGATGATTCAGGCCAATTCCAATAGATTGTGATGGAGAGAGCCATCTGCATCCAGAGAGAGGACTGCAGGAAATGAATGTGTATAACAACATATTATTTCATCCTTTTTTGTTGTTGGTTGCTTGCTTTGTTTTTCTTTCATTTTTCCCCCTCTTTGATCTGATTTCTCTTGTGCTGCATGATAAATGTAGAAAAATATATAGAAGAATTGCACATGTTTTAACATATATTAGATTATTTGCTGTCCTGGGAAAAAGGGAAGGGGGGGAGGGAAAATAATTTGGAACACAAGATTTTGCAAGGGTGAATGTTGAAAATGATCTTTTTATGTATTTTGAGAAATAAAAAGCTATTATTAAAAAAACTCTCAAATATAGCTTCAGTTGCTTTCTACTAACTAGACAAGTGAATATAAGCTTTGTTTTACATCTGAAGCACTTCAAAATCTATTTCCAATTTCTACCTTGGTGATGTCTAGTGGATCCTGTATCTGGAATCAGAGAGGCTTGAGTTCATATTCAGCTTTAAAGCTTTATTAGCTGTGTGACTCTGGCCAAGTCAGATAACCTCTGCATCAGTTTCTTTATCTGGAAAATGAGTATTAGAATATTATAATCATAGCCCTCACAAGGTTGTTGGGAGGTAATTATCAAATTTAAAGTGATTAGCACAAAAATGGTAATAAATGCTTATTTCCTTACCCCTCCCTATCCCTCTTGTTAAACATTAATTCCCTTCATGAATTTTTTCCATGCAAAATAGCCTTTATGCAATCTCCCATAATCACTTTCTCCTTTTAATAATTGCTTCTCCTTCCTGAAATGTACTTCCTACTCACCTTTTAGCTATTGGCCATTGTTCTTATGTGTTTGTATCCTCTCTTCCCAAATAAAAATAATAATTTTATATATGCTTATAACTGTGTATGTTGTCTTCCCTAATGGAATGTAACTCTCCTTGAGGATAGGGACTGATTTATTTTTTGTCTTTGATTTCCAAGCACAGAACAAGTGTCTGAACATAAAAACTTAATAAGTGCTTATTGATTGATTGCTTTAATGTTTATTAAATGTTCTTCACAAAAGTCCTATATTGTAGGAAAGGCAACTATATCCAGATGTAGAGATGCAGATGTAGAGAAATTATGTTAATTGCATGTAATTACAGAGCTAAATAAGTGTAGAAATCTGAACTCAAACCCAGGTTTTCTTACTCTGAGTCCAGTACATGACCAATAGGACCTCACGACTCCTACCAAAATCTAACACCTTCCTGACCAATTCTTTGAAAAATAAGCACCTCTGTGATTCTCTATTGAGCTGAATGAATAGGGAAATATATGACTTCTCATTAATTAAGAAACCTCTCTGAGCCTGTGGTGAGTGGACTTCTGAAAAATAGTCAGTCAATAAGCATTTATTAAGCAGCTACTATGCATTAAGTTAAACAGTACTGCACTGATGAGGATAACAAAGAAAGACAAAAGAGAATCTCTACCCTCAAGTAACTCGTAGTCTGGATCTTGAGAGTTAAGATACAGGTTTTTGCATTTTAAATTGGGGATCAGTTCTAGGAAGTACAAACATGTGAGAGAAAATATCCCCTAACATGTTCCTTGACCATCAATGCTTGTAATCCTAGAGAGGCCTAATTCTTCTTAATATTTTATCTTTACATCTAATCAATAGTACTTTTACTACTGTCTTTGGTCTATCGTGATCTGTGTTCTTCCATTGGCTTCTATTTACTGTTTTTCTTGGATACATGGATTTATTCACTACTTGTTATTCATGATTTTTTTTTTGTCTGTGTGGAATCAGAATTTTGTGAGAGGGTTATTGTTGGTGACCCCAAGCCATTAAGTTACTCTTGAGCATGATTAATTTTGCAACATTGATCCTTAGATACAAAGTAGCATAAATTCTATACTTAAATATATTTGAGATATGGTAGACAGACAAAATTCTAATATGCTTCTTGGAAATAAGAGAGAAGGAATAAACATCAGTCAGCTTTTCTTTATCTCTGTAAAGGCAAAAATTACATTCTCCTTTGGAAAGTACTGTGCTAAATATCAGGTTAGATATCTAGCCACAACACATGGATGCCAACCATTTACCTATTAGATGCCATTCATATATATATCTTAGAAAATTATGTATGAATATACCAAGGATTTGAGATTTTCTCTGCTATCATCATAGATTACAACTGACAAATGAATGAACTGTTAAGTTTTGTATAGTGGTCTGAGGCTGAGAGTCTAAATGACTCATCAGTAGTCATAGACAGTTCATAATTGTGAGAGGCAGGATTTGAATGTATATTCCTGACTTCAAAACTCTGTCCAATATACCAAGCTTCCTCTATCAAACTAGATACATGGACTGAATCTGGAGAGAATATTCATCTAATTGTCACAAAATCCTCCATTCCAACTCTTAGTTTTTCCTTAGTGTCTCTCATTTGATTTTTAATTTTTTTTTGATTCTTCTACAAATTCTCTCTGGGCAAGGAGGCATTTCACATTACTCTTTGGGGTAGAAGTTTTTATTACTTCAATGTCCTCCTCTGAAGACAAACTCCTGTCTTCTTTGTTCCTATAGTAAGTTTCTATGGTTGGGTTCTTTCTTTGCTGGTTCATTTTTTTTTTAAATAAGAGATATTAGTGTAAACATCCCTAATTCCCTACAGGGGATGGGGAATGGAGTCTCTGGCTTCCCTTAAAATATGACCAGGAACCCTCTCTGACCAGGAACCCCAAACCAAGAGCTCCACCCTCCAGCAAGTGCTCACAGCCAGCATTGTCCCTACCCTGCTGCAGCACAGCTGGGCCTGGCATTCCCAATCAGCTGAGGTTTCCTCAGTCTTCCTAGACTCAGACCCGGCTAACATAAGTAATCCTGGAAGTGAAAGTTTTCTGTGGTTCTTGGTGAGGCTCCAGCCACACTAGCTAACCTGAGGACTCCTACTAAATTTTTGTGAGGAGTTAGCTTGAAGGTGTTTGCACTCACAATGATTAATCTTGCCCTGGGCCTTTCTTCAGATCAGAACTTGAGTTATGGTGGGACCATAGTTTTCCTGATTTTCCACTATTATGTTTGTCCTGAGGCACAAATTTGTTCTATTTGTGGGGGAAATCAGAAGAGCTTGAAATTTACCAACTTACTCTGCCATCTTTCCAGAATCTTCCTATTCCAGCTCTTAATGAAGAAAAACTTCAAATGTAAGAAAAGCATACATATATATTTATATACATATTTATATATGTATATATTCACACATGCATACATGCACATATATATGGTATTTATGAGAGTACAACTTTTCTTTTACATTACTTCACAAATTTAAAACAAGTTTTATTGATTCATTATATTTTTAGATCATAATCGTTTTCAGATCTGTCTTTGTCTCCTAAGTGAGTCTTATCTTGTAACAAAGAAAATCTGCTCAGGAAAACCAGATGATATAATGATTGGATAGGATTTAACATGGAACATAATGCACCTGTAGATGCTTTATCAAGGAAAGAAGGGAGTTATGTTTCCATCTGTTCTCCAGCACCAAGATAGGTCATTATAATTACATAGCGTTCTACTTTGTTTTTGTGTCTTCTTTATTTATGTTATTTGACAGAGCTAATAATGCCTGAGACTGAATTTGAACTTAGATTTTCCTAATTCTAAGTCTACTCTTAAGTCTATTCTATCCACTGTGCCACTGGACAACTTCATTCATATACTACAATTTGTTCAGTTATTCCCCACTTATAGGTTACACATTTGGTTCGATTGTTTGTAATAATAAAAAGTATGATGATTAATGTTTTGATAGATAAGAGATTAGCTCCTTTTTTTTTTTTTACTGTCTTTCATCATCTTGAAATATTTTTACAGCAGTAAGATCTCTAGTTCAAAGGCTATAGGCATTTTAATTACTTTTTAAAAGCATAACTATAATGAATTAATCAAGTGATCAACTCAATTTCTACTAATGAAACAATAACCAAAAATATACCAGCATTCCTTCCCCTTCTAACATTTTCTCTATTCTTCCCGCTCCAATTTTTTTCAGTTTGCTAGGTCACCAATCTTCATAGCCATCATCAAGAGAAGTAGCCTTTGTGAAGCAAGGGCCCTATCCTTGCTACTACAACATTATCAAATGCCAACCATTTACAACTGGTGTGATAAACAAGCTAGTCTAGCTGAAGCAGAAAAGGTGCTCTGTGGATGAGATAAGAAGTGGAATGTGTCCGATAAGTCAAACCATTGTTGCCACAATTAACACAACTTTCCCTTAGGAAAACAGACCAAGATCTTGTACCTCAAGATCTCCAATCTCTCAGTAAGTAGAGAAAGGAGCGGACTTTGGAAAAATGATTTACTATTGTCATCAGAACCAATCTCAACCTTACACTGTCCCAGACAGGCCAGTAATCTCCAAAGACCCAGGGTTATCTATATTTCCATTTTTGAAGGTGTTCATAAGTCAAATATTCTGCTTATCTTTAATTCCCTCTCTCCAAAACTCCACTAATATAAAAAAAAGGCTTCAAATGCCTCTTTTGTTAACTACCCATATTTTTTCATCATTGAGTAATCTCAACCTCAAGTTATAGCTTAAGCTTTTTCGATTTTTAGATTATTTTACACCCTTCCTATCTCTGGTTACTCATTACTATAGAGTAATCTTATGATGTTTCACTTATTGCTTAGTATATTTTAATATCATTTTCCTAATAATTTTAAAAGTTTTTTATTCTTTTTTAAATTGTAAAATTTAATCATCATATCACTTGTAATCTCAAGTAATGTTGGTTTGTTGGTTTGTTTAAAAAAATTGGTGGGGATCTACACTTTTGAAATGTCAATTCAATGTCTTCTATCTGTATTTTATATTATGGATAATTTCTTGCATTTCTTAAAGGATGCTACTAATAATTTTTTTTGGTGAGGAGGGTAGATTAAATTCTTCTGTGAAGTGAAGATGCCTAAAGCATCTACGTACATCTTGTATTTAGGTTCATCCTTCTACACACAGATGTGTGTGTGTGTGTGTGTGTGTGTGTGTGTGTGTGTGTGTGTTAGCACCATTGCCTTTTAATTCTTTTCCCTACCCCACTCCCCATCCTAGCTTGATATTTACTCTTTTAGAACTTGGTTTATCATGTTTTCAAAGATTTTTGTTCCACTGTGGCTGGTATAAATTTCTGCATCTAGAGATATAATTTGTAAATTAATCTTATTCTTAATACTTTCTTTTAATCATTTTATCTCTCTTTTGAATCATCCTGGAGTTTCTTGTTTTTTTTTTTTTTTCTTATTATTTCTGAGTAGTCTACAGATGTCTGTTTTTTCATTTCAGAATTTTGATTCATTTAACATCATAATATAGTATTTGTTCATATATGTGTGTGTATATACATATATAGTTTATACATATACACACAAACATATCTATACACATATACACATAAACACACACATATATATGTTTATATGTGCAGGGATACATATATATTTGTATATAAATGTACAGACTTTTGGTCTTTTTGCCTTTTTCTTAGTTTTGCTTGTTTCTGATTTTTTTCTCCTCATTATTTGTTTCTTCACCTTTTCATTAATGCACAAATCTTTCCCTCAAAAACAGAAGCTCCATCCTCTTTAGCCAGCATTGCCCTAATTCTATGTTGTCTATATCTCTCCATAATTTTCATCAACCCCCCAACTTTTCTAATTCCTGTTTCTTTCCTGTGTTCTGACAGAATCAATGACTATTACTTTTTATGTGTTAAGGGAGGCTTGCTTAGTCTTCTATGAGAAGATTAGGAGAATGAACTTTGCAGAATATTGATCCATAAAATGAAATCCTGAAACAGAAGACTTTGAAAATCCTTATGCTACCTTAGTTTAACACTTGAATTGGGATTAGGGAGAGTTTTCTAAGGATTTGGAGTTGTAGAGGTAAACAGTATAAAAATGTTTAACATTTCTTCTTTCCATGAATAATCTATCATTTAAATATAATCTTTTAAAAAATAATATTAAGCATGGCTGTTCCATATCTCTATTTTTTGGGATTTTTAGTATAAATGAAAATTTTATCTTATTAAAAACTTTATCTGCATATATTTATAAGGAGGTTTTATGTTTGTCCATGGGTATATGACTAACTATGACAGTTGTTTTTGTAATATTGTGCTATCCTTGAACTGTCAGCATACCCTACCATAGTTATCAAAGTCTTTTGTGGATTTATTGCTCTATTTTTTTTTCTAGATTAAAAAATATCCTCCATATGCATAATTGGCATTATTTCATAGTATTAATCCTCTCTGATTTGTGTTTCAGGAATGTATTTGTCTCATAAAAGGAATGATAGAATGTATTTTTTTTCTAAAATTGAGGATAACTTTTTGTGGAATTGATATTAATTGATAATTAAATGGTTGAATAATTTGTCTTTGACACATCACTTATGGATTACTCAGTCACACTCTTTTCAGTGATACAAAGGTCATTAAGAAAAAAGATATCTATATATTGATTGAAAAAAACTGTATTATATATTTTATGGGTAATTATTTGCCATAATACAAATGTGTAAATTTTGAAATTATTTTTATTTCTTTTAATTATGAATTCATATTGTTGATTTTTTAACTTTGATAATTTGATTTTTTTTTCATTTTCCTTTTGCAGAAATAATTTGTACATTTATTTTCATGGGTAATGTTTTTCTGGATGTTGAATTGTGATATATCTCAATTCCCTTTGCTATAGATATATTTTATATATTTTACTTTCTTCTTTGATTTTTTTATAGGTGGGAAATGATCATGAGCTACTGAAATCAACTTCCCTTCATAGCTAATAGCCATTATTAGCCTGATTGTAGATAGTGATCACTGAATTTTAACCAGTTTATACCTTGGACTTTTTCTAATTTTGTCAGTCTATTGGTACTTTTGACTCCTATTTTTAAAAATGCTGGACAGCTTTCTTATGTTCATTTCCTTCAGTATAAAATTCAGGATTTTGAATTTATTATTTTTTCTGGGACATCTGTATTCTTAAATAATTTCTCTGAATCCTATCTTTAAAGTCAACTAATTAAATTTTTATGACATTTATGTGCTCTTTCAAAATTGTTTTTCTGTGCCACTTCTTGCCAAATTTTTCTTCTACTTCTATATTTTCAATTTCAAATTTGTTATTTTTAAAACTTCCATAATACTGTGTAGGTTCCCTATTGTATGGTATAAGATTTTCACCCTTTTGTTTTCTATCTTATTTTTTGATGGAAAGTTCCAATTTAAAATCAAATTTCTACCCCATTATCTTCTTTTAAAATTTATTTCTCTTTTGTACCATTCTGGGAGTTTTTAATCTGTTGTTCTGTGATCTTTGGGGAATCTGAAATCTTTAGTGTGCTAGTTCATTCATTCCTTCATTTCTTCATTTTTATATCATTCTTAATTTTTTTTTCTTTTAAAATATAAGGTAATACAGTGAAGAAAGGGCTAAAACTAGAATCGGGAAAACCTAAATTTACATCTAGTCTCTTGTGACCCTGGGCAAGTCATTAAACTTCTGTCTGTTTCAGTTTCCTCATTTGTAAAATAGGGATAATAATACCACATACCTCTCAAGGTTGTTGTGAACTTAAAATGAGAAAATACCTGTGCTTTGAAAATCTTAAACTATAAATGCTAGTTATTATTGTGTTGCAACTGCATAAAAAAATCTTCATTTCTCCTTTTGTTTTATTTACCGAATTGGAACTTGGGATTGTGTTTTCTCTTTTCCTCCCCCTCCCCCTTTAATCTTTGTGTCATTCACTCTTTTTTCTATTCTCAGTAATTTGTCTCAGAATTTCCTCCTCATAGGTCCTTTTCCCTTCCACTGACTGCTGTGATTCCAGTTTTTCTCTTAATAGAAATTCCTATGGTCATGTAGCTTTAGCTTCCTAAGTTTGGGGGTATGAAAGGGTACATTTTGATTCATCTATTTAAATTCTATTTTAGCTTGATTTCTAACTCTTTCTCATCAGCGTGAAGCTCTTCCCATTCACTAAGCTATAACCTACTTCATCTGATCCAGCCAAAATCCCCTTTCACCACCCCTACCAGCCCCCCACCCTTAATCCCCATGGGC
Organism: Antechinus flavipes; assembly: GCF_016432865.1. Taxonomy (NCBI): domain Eukaryota; kingdom Metazoa; phylum Chordata; class Mammalia; order Dasyuromorphia; family Dasyuridae; genus Antechinus; species Antechinus flavipes. The sequence continues at coordinate 242,782,527 of NC_067401.1, forward strand.
TTTTTCAAGGTCTTTGTGGGTGGGTGTGATCCATGTTTTCACTCTTTTGTGGAGTGGGACAAATATTTTCCTGACCAGGAAGGATAGAGAGCACTGTAGTCAAATTGGAACATTTTCTTCTTAATTTGAGGTTCTTGGGGTTTGTGAGTTGTACTGTTATAGAGAGACTGAGGTTTTCAGTAGCCAAAATACAGCACTAAAGCACTGAGCTTCTGCTGTTGGTAAATGCTATATAATAAAAACAGACATTTGAGTAAGGCTGAAGGAAAAATCTAATCTTGCCTTTTTAGCCAAGATTTGTTTTTTTCCCCTTACCTTTTTTGAGGCACTCATGGTTAAGTGACTTGTTCAGCGTCATAGAGCTAATAAGTATTTGAGGTCAAATTTTAATTCAGGTCCTCCTAACTTCAGGGTTGATGTTCCATCCACTGTGTCATCTAGCTGTCCCCTTACCAAGAAGTTTTAGTTGAAGCTTTTTCAGAGAGAATCTTGAGAATGTGACACTTGGGAAGTTCTTCATTAGATAGTCTTCTCTAATAGAAAGCTTTGATTACCCTTCAATCACTGGGATAAAAAAAAAATCTGGTCTTATCCAAATAGGACTCTGCATGGTTTATATAAATGAATGTGGTTTTTATGATAAAAGATCTGACCAAGAGTAGTTAACTTATTCACTAAATTATTTCTTCTATAACATACCAATCAAATAACTAAATTTTATATTAAGGCAAATAAGTCAATAATGACAGGGGAGATAATGAAAATAAATTGGGGAGAAAAGACCTAGCAATGATAGATGTCAACTAGTCACAAGATAATTTTGTGTTTAAAATATAGTGATGGATCAATGGAACAGATTAGCATTCAATAAACCTTGGCATTCAATAAAAACAAAATTATTAGCTCCTTGAGTAGGACTCACTTGCTATTTGATTAAAAAAAATACTGGGAAAATTGGATGACAATTTAGAAGAAATCTAGTTTAGTTCAACACTTTAGAAGTTATTCCAAGATAAGCTCCAAGTGGATACAATGACCCAAATATAAAAAGTCTCATCCTAAACAAATTAGAGAAATATTGGGGAAAATGCACATTAGATCTAGGAACAGAAGAAAAGTTCATGACCAAATAAGGGAGAGACTCATAAAAGATAAAATGAATAATTTTGATTACATAAAATTAAAAAAGCTTTAATCTAAAAATCTAATAGATTTAAGATGAAAAAAGAAACAATTAATTGGGAAACTTTTTTGTAGCAAGTTTCTCTGATCAAGTTTTATTTCTAAGATATATAAGGAATTGAATCAAATTTGTAAAAGAACCATTCTGAATAGGCAAATAGTCTAGGATTTGAAACAACTAGTTCTTAAGGAAAGAAACTCAAGCTATCTTTAGTCATTAAAATGTTCCTAAATTATTACTGGTTAGAGAAATGAAAATTAAAGAAACTCTAAGACTCTGTATCACATTCATCAAACAGATTGGCAAAGATGACAAAAAAAGAAAAATTACTAATATTGGATGATCTGTGGGAAAACATGCACATTGATGCACTCTTAGGCTTGTGAATAGATATAACAATTCTGTAATGAAATTTAGAATTATGCATAAAAAGTTGCTAAATGGTTTATGTCTTTTGAGCCAGCTATAATTAGTAGATCTAAGGATATAAGAAAAAAAAAACAGGAAAGAGTTCTAAATTTACTAAAATAATTATATCAGCTCTCATTTTTTTATGGAAAAAAAAAATTTGAAACCAAGGGTATGCCTAACAATTGAGCAATGATTGACAATTTGTAGTATTTGAATGTAATGGAATATTATTGTGCTATAAAAATGAGAAAATAGATGATTTCTTTTTTTTTTTTTTTTTTGGTTTTCTATTTATTTATTTATTTTTTAAAATAATTCCTTGCACTCACTTCTGTTCTGATTTTTCCCCTCCCTCCCTTCTCCCCCTCCCCCAGATGGCAAACAGTCCTATACATGTTAAATATGTCACAGTATATGCTAGATGCAATATATGTGTGCAGAACCGAACAGTTCTCTTGTTGCACAGGAAGAATTGGATTCAGAAGGTAAAAATAACCCAGGAAGAAAAACCAAAATGCAAACAGTTTACATTCATTTCCCAGTGTTCTTTACTTGGGTGTAGTTGCTTCTGTCCATCATTGATCAATTGAAACTGAATTAGATCTTCTCTTTGTCAAAGAAATCCACTTCTATCAGAATACATCCTCTTACAGTATCATTGTTGAGGTATATAATGATCTCCTGGTTCTGCTCATTTCACTTAGGATCAGTTCATGTAAGTCTCTCAATCCTCTCTGTATTCATCCTGCTGGTCATTTTTTACAGAATAATAATATTCTATAACTTTCATATACCACAATTTACCCAACCATTCTCCAATTGATGGGCATCCATTCAATTTCCAGTTTCTAGCCATTACAAATAGGGCTGCCACAAACATTTTGGCACATATGGATCCCTTTTCCTTCTTTAATATTTCTTTGGGACATAAGCCCAGAAGTAACACTGCTGGATCAAAGGGTATGCACAGTTTGATAACTTTTTGGGCATAATTCCAGATTGCTCTCCAGAATGGTTGGATTCCTTCACAACTCCACCAACAATGCATCAGTGTCCCAGTTTTCCCACATCCCCTCCAACATTCATCATTATTTTTTCCTGTCATCTTAGCCAATCTGACAGGTATGTAGTGGTATCTCAGAGTTGTCTTAATTTGCATTTCTTTGATCAAAAGTGATTTGGAACACTCATATGAGCAGAAATAGTTTCAATTTCATCATCTGAAAATTGTCTTCTCATATTCTTTGACCATTTATCATTTGGAGGATGGCTTAATTTCTTATAAATTAGAGTCAATTCTCCATATATTTTGGAAATGAGGACTTTATCAGAACTTTTAACTGTGAAAATGTTTTTCCTAGTTTGTTGCTTTCCTTCTAATCTTGTTTACATTCGTTTTGCTTGTACAAAGGCTTTTTAATTTTATATAATCAAAATTTTCTATTTTGTGATCAATAATGATCTCTAGTTCATCTTTGGTCACAAATTTCTTCTTCCTCCAGAAGTCTGAGAGGTAAACTATCCTATGTTCCTCCAATTTATTTATAATCTCATTCTTTATGCGTAAATCATGGACCGCTTATCTTGGTGTATGGTGTTAAGTGTGGGTCCATGCCTAATTTCTGACATACTAATTTCCAGTTATCCCAGCAGTTTTTATCAAATAATGAATTCTTACCCCAAAAGTTAGGATCTTTGGGTTTGTCAAACACTAGATTGCCATAGTTGACTATTTTGTCTTGTGAACCTAACCTATTCCACTGATCAACTAATCTATTTCTTAGCCAATACCAAATAGTTAGGTGATTGCTGCTTTATAACATAGTTTTAGATCAGCTACAGCTAGGCCACCTTCATTTGATTTTTTTTTTTCATTAGTTCCCTTGAGATTCTTGATCTTTTGTTCTTCCATATGAATTTTGTTTTTATTTTTTCTACATTATTAAAATATTTTCTTGGAAGTCTAATTGGTATAGCACAAAATAAATAGATTAGTTTAGGGAGTATTGTCATCTTTATTATATTCGATCAGCCTATCCAAGAGCACTTAATATTTTTCCAATTATTTAAATCTCACTCTCTTTGTATGGAAAGTATTTTGTAATTTTGCTCATATAATTCCTGACTTTCCTTTGGTAGATAGATTCCCAAATATTTTGTGCTATCGCCATAGCATTACCCAACTTGATTTGTTGGAATTTCTCTTTGTATCTCTTGCTGTTGGATTTTGTTGGTGATGTATAAAAATGCTGAGGATTTATGGGGATTTATTTTGTATCCTGCAACTTTGCTAAAGCTGTGAATTATTTCCCATAGCTTTTTAGTAGAAAATCTCTGGGGTTCTCCAAGTATACCATCATATCATCTTCAAAGAGTGATGGTTTGGTTTCCTCATTGCCTATTCTGATTCCTTTAATCTCTTTCTCGACTCATTGCTGAGGCTAGCATTTCTAGTACAATATTGAATAATAATGATGATAGTGGGCAACCTTGCTTGACTCCTGATCATACTGGGAAAGGTTCCAGTTTTTCCCCATTGTATATGATGCTTACTGATGGTTTTAAATATATGCTCCTGACTATTTTAAGGAAAAATCTATTTATTCCTGTCCTCTCCAGTGTTTTTATTAGGAATAGATGTGGGTTTTATCAAATGCTTTTTCTGCATCTATTAAGAAGATCATATGGTTTTTGTTTATTTGGTTATTGATATAATCAATTATGCTAATAGTTTTCCTAATATTGAACCAGCCCTGCATTCCTTGGATAATCCTACTTGGTCCTGGGGATAATTTTCTGTTATGTTTTTGCTAATATCTTGTTTAAGATTTTAGCATCAATATTCATTAGGGAGATTGGTCTATAATTTTCTTTCTTTGTTTTCAACCTACCTGGTTTAGGTATCAGTACCATGTCTGTGTCATAAAAGGAATTTGGTAGGACTCCTTCATTCCCTTTTTTTTTTTTCAAATAGCTTATATAACATTTGGGCTAATTGTTCTTTAAATGTTTGACAGAATTCACATGTTAATCCGTCTGGTCCTTGGGATTTTTTCTTAGGGAGTTGATTAATAGCTTTTTCTATTTCTTTTTCTGAAATTGGACTATTAAAGCAATTTACTTTCTCCTCTGTTAATCTGGGAAGCCTATATTTTTGGAGGTAGTCATCCATTTCACTTAGGTTATCAAATTTATTGGCATCAACTCCTAATTATTTCTCTAATTTCCTCTTCATTGGTGGAAAGTTCTCCCTTTTTATTTTTAAGACTAACAATTTGATTTTCCTCTTTCCTTTTCCTAATCAGATTTACCAAAGGTTTATCAATTTTATTGTTTTTTCATAAAACCTACTCTTAGTTTTATTTATTAATTCAATAGTTTTTTACTTTCAATGTTATTAATTTCTCCTTTTAATTTTAGAATTTTAAGCTTAGTATTTGATTGGAGATTTTTAATTTGCTCTTTTTCTAGCTTTTTAAGTTGCAAGCACAGTTCATTGATCTTCTCTTTCTATATTTTATTCAAGTAAGCCTCTAAAGATATAAAATTTCCCCTTATTACTGCTTTGACTGCATCCCACAAATTTTGATATGTCTCATTGTTGTCATTATCTTATGGGAAATTATTAATTGTGTCTATAATTTGCTATTTCATCCAATCATTCTTTAAGATGAGATTATTTAGTTTCCAATTACTTTTTGGGCTATTTACCCCTAACTTTTGTTGAATGTAGTTTTTATTGCATCGTGACCTGAAAAGAAAGCATTTACTATTTCTGCCTTCCTGCACTTAATTTTGAGGTCTTTATGTCCTAATATATGGCCAATTTTTGTATAGGTTCCATGAACTGCTGAGAAGAAAGTATACTCCTTTCTGTCACCATTCAGTTTTCTCCAAAGATCTATCATATCTAATTTTTCTAATATTCTATTTACCTCTTTAATTTCTTTCTTATTTGTTTTGTGCTTTGATTTATCTAATTCTGAGAGGGCAAGATTGAGATCTCCCACTATTATACGTTTGCTGTCTATTTCTTCTTGCAATTCTCTTAACTTTTCCTTTAGGAAGTTAGATGCTATACCACTTGATGCATATATGTTTAGTATTAATATTGTTTCATTGTCTATAGTACCCTTTAGCAAGATGTAGTTTCCTTCCTTATCTCTTTTAATTAGATCAATTTTTGCTTTTGCTTGATCTGAGATAAGGATGGTTACTCCTGCTTTTTTGACTTCACCTAAAGCATAATATATTCTGTTCCAGCTTTTACTTTTACTCTGTATGTATCTCCCTGCTTTAAATGTGTTTCCTGTAAACAACATTTGGTAGGGTTCTGGCTTTTGATTCAGTTTGCTATCCACCTCCACTTTATGGGAGAGTTCATTCCATTAAGATTTATGGTTAAAATTATTAATTCTGTATTTCCTGCCATCCTGATATTAATATCCCCAGATTATGCTTTTCTTTTTTTTGCCCCACTTCCTCCCTTCCCTAGTATTAAACTTATGGGTCCCATTTGCATCATGCAGCTCTCCCTCTTTAGGATCCCACCTTTCTCCCTTTGAATCCCTTCCCCTTTCTTGTACCCTTCCCTTATTACTCTTTTTCCTTTTCCCTTTTCCTCTCCCACTTTTTAATGAGGTGAGAGGAGATTCTCTGTAAAACAAATATGTCAATTATTTCCTCTTTGAGCTAACTCAGATGAGAGTAAGATTCACACAATGTTCCTCCCCCTCTCTAAGTTCCTTCAGATATGATGTTTCCTTTGCCTCATTGTGGGATGTAGTTTCCCTCTTTTTAGCTCCCCTTTTCCCTTTTTCTGACACCATCCCCTTTCCATTTCTACTTCCCTTTTTATGTTATATCAGTAAAAATCAAATTATATATGTGGTTTTTTATGTATATCCACAACAGAAATACAGTTCTCAAGAGTTCCTTTCATCTTTTTCTACTTCTCTTGAGTCCTATGGTTGGAGATCAAATTTTTTTTTTTTAAATTTGGTTTTTTCTTTAGAAACAAATGGAATTCTTCTGTTTCATTAAATGTCCATATTCTACCATGGGAAAAAAAATGCTCAGCTTAGCTGGATAGTTTATTTTTGGCTGCAATCCAAGGTCTTTTGCCTTTCGAAATATCAGATTCCAGGCCCTCTGATCCTTTAATGTTGAGGCAGTCAGATCTTGAGTGACCCTTATTGTGGCACCTCAGTATTTGAATCGTTTTTTCCTGGCTGCTTGTAATATTTATTCTTTAGTCTGATAATTCTGAAATTTGGCTACAATATTCCTTGGAATTTTTATTTCAGGGTCTTTTTTCAGAAGGTGTTCGATGAATTCTTTCAACGCCTATTTTACCTTCTGGTTCTATTACTTCTGGGTACTTCTATTTGATGATTTCCTTTAAAATAATATCTAGGCTCTTTTTTTCATCAAAATTTTTGGGTAGTCCAGGTCTGTTGTTTTTCCAAGTAAGTATTTGACCTTTTTTTCCAATCTTTCTTTCTTTCTTTTTTTTTTTTTTTTTTTTGGTTTTGCTTGACTGATTCTTGATGTCTCAATGAATCAGTCATTTCTATTTGTTCAGTTCTGATTTTTAGTGAGTTATTTTCTTCATTAGCTTTTTTTTTTTTTTTTTTACTTCTTTTTGTATATGTCCAATTGAGTTATTAAATGAGTTGTTTTGCTCTATGGAATTTTTTTCAATTTCACAAATTTTTTTTTTTTAGCGAGTTATTTTCTTTTTCCAATTCATAAATTCTGTTTCCCTGCACTTCTTGGGAGTTTTTTACCTTTTTCAATTCACATTTTAGGAAGTTGTTGCTCTCCTTTCCCCATTTTTCTTCTAGTTCTCTTTTAAGGTTTTTAATAGTCTCTTCTAGGATAGCCTTTTGTGTTGGGGACCAACAATTGTCTGGAAACTGTCTGCTATTAGTCTCCTTGGGATTGAAAAGCTGCTCTCTTTCTGTATAGAAGCTATAGATCGTCCTTTTGATTTTTTTACTCATTTTTTAAAGCCTGTAGGGCCTGCCTTCAGGGTCAGGAGTTTACCAGCTTCCTCTGCAGAGTAGTGATAGGTGTATGGATGGGTAGCTGTCCTGTCAATCAGTTACAAAGAGCAGTGAGGTACTGGAGTGCTCTGGGAAAGAGTTCCCCACCAGGAAGTAACTCAGGCCTGCAGGGCTGAGTTGGGAAAGTGCCCTGCAAAGAACCCTGATGTGTGTGTTAATGAGTGCTCTGGGGTTAAATGCTGAGCAGTGAAAGTTTCACTACCCCAAGCCAAATCCCTTCCTGGTGCTGTGGGTATTAGTGCCTGAGCAGTGGTAAGCCCTGCAGGGACTGGAAGTGTCTCTGCCTGGAAGTATAGTAATGCTGGGGAAGTTTTATTGCCCCAGGCTGAGCCCCCCACTGTGCAGATTAGAGACTGCCCTGGGCTGTGTCCTGTGTTGTGCAGATTTGTAACTGCCCCTGCAGAAGCCCCATACTGCAGAATGTGGCTGCAGGGCTGTGCTATGCATCTGCCTGAGTCTCTTCCAGCTTTGAGTGGTTATAGCCAGATCTCTTTAAGTTCTGGCATTTTTTTAGAGTACCCTCTGTTTTAGGCTTTAATTTCTCTGCCGGTTTACTGCTTTGTATTCAAGGAAGAGCAGTTAGCCTATATCAGAGTCGTCTCTATAACTTCTCTAGCCATAGAGATCACCCCCATCCCTGGTCTGTTCAGGATGGTAGTGTCTCCCTGCCTGCACTGGTCTGTTTCTGTCCCCTCAGGACAAACCTTTCCTGGTAATCTTCCAGATTATCTTTGGCTGGCAAATTGTGTGCTTCTAATCTTCATGAGTTTAAGTAGTGAAGAGCTATTTTTGAGCCTGAATTTAATAGTTGGTTGTGAAAGAATGAGAGGAGCTTAGAAAGTCACGTGTACCTTCTCCGCCATCTTGGCTCCACCTCCCCTGATCTAGATGATTTCAAAAACATAGAAAGACACAAACTGATGTAAAACAACAAATATAACCAGAACAATTAAACTATAAAATCAATATTATTAAAATAAATAAGTTTGAAGACTTTAAAAATTAATCAATAATGAGAGAACTAGAACAATGTGTGATAACACTAAAAACACAGACAACTTTGAAAATTCTAAGAATCATTATCAATACAATGAACATTCATAGTTATAAAAGACTGATAATATGTTAGCCATCTCTTGACAGACGAATTTATAGTGGAGAATTTATATACACAACTTTATCTATAGCTACAATCAGGGAAGATTTTTGTTTGGCTTAACTGCATATATTTGGTAAAAGAAACTTTTTTCCTCTTTTTTTTTTTTTTTTGTTTAGAGATTGGAAGAGAGAGTATATTTATTAATTAAAAAAAACAACAACTTAAAAACAGAGAGGTTGGGTCCTATCAATATAGAATATTATATGCATTTTCAGATGACGTCACATTATTGTTAGTTTTGTTAATTGCTTTACTTTGCTACAAGAAAGATCTGGAATAAAGATTATTTTAAAATGTGTATAAATATAAAACATAACATTTTAATAAGTTTTTTTAATTGTAAGAAAGTGAAATTAAATAAACTATAAATGATTTATCAAAGACAAAGAAGTTTGATCAGACCTTTAATGATTAATAAATAACTATGCTTTCAACCTGTTTTGTCCCACTATAATAGTCTAGCATAGGGATCCTCAAACTACAGCCCATGGCCAGATGCAGCAGCTGAGGACGTTTATCCCCCTCACCCAGAGCTATAAAGTTTCTTTATTTAAAGGCCTACAAAACAACGTTTTTGTTTTTACTTTAGTCTGGCCTTCCAACAGTTTGAGGGACAGTGAACTGGCCCCCTATTTTAAAAGTTTGAGGACTCTAGCAGATTTAAGCTGAAATGATTGGTGGACCCTGAAGAGATGAGGAAAGAAGATAATAGTAGAGAGTAATGAACAACTTAGCAAACATAACTGACAGCAGTAGTGGGGAGCATTTGAACAATATAGACCACATCTTGGCCCAATAAACTTAGTGGAGAAAAATGTCCAGGAGTGATGCTTGTTCAGCAAGGAGCAGACATTTTTTGAGATGCATGTTGAAATCACTAGAAGACATCAGGAATCCTTATTGGTCAGAGGATTTCTTAATGTATTTGCTTCTACAGAAGAACCTTTCATGCATTATTCCCTAGTATATTTTTTCTCTTGAACGAATAGTTTTTTAAATTTACATAGCAATTAGTTTTTGAATGCTTGTTTTTTTTAGCAACTCAAGATGTGTAGGATTAAATCTGTGTTAATGGTCACTAGGTTTCTGAGTCAATATGGATGAAACATTTTGTCACTACAAAATGAGTTTCAATTTTGTTTTTTAAAAAGCTTTAATTTCTTGTTAGATATATTATATATATATATATGTATGTATATATATATATACATATACATATATATACATACATATATATATATGTATGTATATATATATATATATACATATACATATATATTTAAACTACTTGCAGTGATTTGCCATTTTTTTCTCCAGGATATGTAATCTCTGTGAATGTTGTTGGCTATTTAAGGACTTTGTATTGCAAATATTCTTCTTATGTTTTCCATTAAATGCTTTTGCTTTGAGCTAATTGTGTCCACTGAATAAAAGTAAACACATTGATGAGGGGTTCATGAATCATTATTTTGAATATCATATTATATTCAACAATTTATTATTATGGGAATCAAAGTGTGCTTGAGGATTACTACATTAAAAAAATCTACTATGTTGTCATTCAGATTCTTTACATAATATTCATAATACATAAAGCATTTTCACTGAAATGATTTGAGAACCCTTTCATTACAAGGAGCAGAAAAATCAAATACTTTCCAGTTTTACAATTATTATATGGAAAATTTTGTTTGGATGGTTAAGAATTTACATTTGTGCTTCCATAAAAGGATGCTTTCAATGAGGTCAATGAAGTCTGTTAATGGACAGACTATATAGTCCCACTGAACGAGATGAAGTGAGATCTTTCAAGATAGTCGTGAAAATTGAGTAAGGCTTCATCTACTTCAGAGTTTGAGTAAGCCTGAAGGACTTTGAAGATTGAGTCAAGGGCATATCTAAGTCCCCTTCCTGCTATCCTCCCATGACATCAGTGTCTCCCTATTTCAGTCAAATATGGGCAACTATATACTTATTGGTCAAGTTCAATTTCTTGGGTAGTTCCCGAGTTTAGAATGTAAGATCGTCAGCCAATAAGGATGAGGGTCAGTGGTGGGAAGGGGTATTTGCGCTAGGGATTAAAAGTGTTGACCCTGCCCCCCGTCTGGGCTTCCTCCCTTCGATTGTCTGCTCAATGGGTGGGACACCCTTCTTGCGAGAATATATAATAAAGTTGGCTTTGATTCTAGAGATCTCTTCAGCTTTTTTTATTAAATGGTTTCTGGACCATTAAAAAGGCTCTCACAAGAGAGCTAGAAGAAAAATGGGAAAAGGAAAGGGAAGTTTGGCAAGAGAGTCTGGAGAAGTCATCCTACTCATTTAAAGATAGAGTGGATAAAGAAACCAAATTGTTGAAAAATAGAATTACTGAACTGGAAACAGAAAATAGCTCTCTAAAAAATAAAACTGGTGAAATGGAAAAAAATTCCATAGAACAAAACAACTCACTTAAAAATTCATTTGGACAATTAGAAAAAGATATAAAAAAAGTAAGTGAAGAAAATACTTCATCGAAAATCAAAATTGAACAAATGGAATTGAATGACTAAAGGAGACAACACGAATCAGTCAAGCCAAATCAAAAAAAAAAAAAAATCAAACAATGGAAAAAAAATGTGAAATACCTTCTTAGGAAAACAACAGACTTGGAAAATAGATCTAGGAGAGACAATCTGAGAATTATTGGACTCCAGAAAATAAGATGAAAAAAAGAGCCTGTACACTATTTTCCAGGAAATTATCAAAGAGAACTGCCTAGAAGTCATAGAAACAGAGGACAAAATAGACATTGAAAGAATTCATTAATCACCTACTGAAAGGGATCCTAAAATCAAAACACAAAGAAATATAGTGGCCAAATGCCAGAACCCTCAGATGAAGGAAAAAAATACTGCAAATGGCTAGAAAAACCCAATTCAAATATAGAGGAGACACAATAAGGATTACCCAGGCTCTAGAAGCATCCACATTAAAAGATTGAAGGGCCTAGAATATGATATTCCAAAAGGCTAAGGAACTTGGTATGCAACCAAAAATCACTTACCCAGCCAGAATGAGCATCTTTTTCCAGGGAAGAAGATGGACATTCAATGAAATAAGTGAATTTCACCTATTTTTGATGAAAAAGCCAGAACTTAACAAAAAGTTTGATCTACAAATATAGAACTCAAGAGAAACCTAAAAAGGTAAAAAGAAATCTTGGGAACTATATTTCCACTATAAAGATGTATAAAGAATACATATATACCTTGTTCTACAAACTAGAGGTGGAAAGGAAATTGTACCAGAAAAAGGGTAAAGTGGGAGTACTACATCTCACAAAGAGGCAAAGGAAACTTATTGTATCTAAGAAAAAGAATGGAGGGGGATGAATATAATGTGTATCTTACTGCCATCAGAATTGGTTTTAAGAGAAAAATTTTAGACATATTCAATTTATGATGAAACTTCTCCCACCTCATTGAAAAGTGGGAAGGGAAAAGTGAAAAGGGAAGGAATAAGCTAAGTGGAAGGGAATACGGAAACTGTGAGGAAAAGAAGTAAGATAGGGGGAGGAACTCTAAGGCAGGAGGAGGGATACTAAAAATGGAAGGCTGTGAGAAGCAAGTGGTGATCACAAGTTTAATACTGGGGAAGGAGGTAAGGGGGAAAGAAGGGAGAATAGCATAAACAGGACTTAACAAAATAGCAAGTAATACAGAATTGGTAATTTAACCATAAATGTGAATGGGGTAAACTCCCCCATAAAGAGGAAGCGGTTAGCAGAATGGATTAAAAGCCAGAATCCTACAATATGTTGTTTACAGGAAACACACCTGAAGCAGGGAGATACACATAGAGTAAAGGTAAAAGGTTGAAGCAGAATCTACTATGCTTCAGGTGAAGTCAAAAAAGCAGGGGTAGCCATCCTGATCTCAGATCAAGTTAAAGCAAAAATTGTTCTAATTAAAAGAGATAAGGAAGGGCACTATGTCTTGCTAAAGGGTAGCATAGATAATGAAGCAATATCAATATTAAACATATATGCACCAAGTGGCATAGCATCTAAATTCTTAAAAGAGAAATTAAGAGAGCTGCAAGAAGAAATAGCAAAACTATAATAGTGGGAGATCTCAACCTTGCACTCTCAGAATTAGATAAATCAAACCACAAAATAAATAAGAAAGAAGTCAAAGAGATAAAAAGAATATTAAAAAAGTTAGATATGAGAGATCTCTGGAGAAAACAAAATGGAGACAGAAAGGAGTGCACTTTCTTTTCAGCAGTTCATGGAACCTATACAAAAATTGACCATATATTAGGACATAAAAACTTCAAATTCAAATGTAGTAAGGCAGAAATAGTAAGTGCATCTTTTTCAGACCACGATGCAATGAAAATTAAATTTTAAAAAAAGCCAGGAGAAAATAGACCAAAAAACAATTGGAAACTAAATAATCTCACACTAAAGAATGATTGGGTGAAAGAGCAAATCATAGACATAATTTATAACTTCACCCCAGAAAATGACAATAATGAGACGTCATACCAAAATGTGTGAGATGCAGCCAAAGCAGTAATAAGGGGTAATTTCATATCTCTAGAAGCCTAATTGCATAAAATGGAGAAAGAGAATGTTAATGAATTGGGCTTACAACTAAAAATGCTAGAAAAGGAACAAATTAAAAACCCTCAGTCAAATACTAAACTCGAAATTTTAAAAATAAAAGGAGAGATCAATAAAATTGAAAGTAAAAAAAAAAAAACTATTGAATTAATTAATAAAACTAAGAGTTGGTTCTATGAGAAAACCCACAATATAGATCCTGATTTAAAAAAGGAAAGAGAAAAATCAAATTGTCAGTCTTAAAAATGAAAAGGGAGAACTTACCACTAATGAAGAGGAAATTACAGTAATAATTAGAAGTTACTTTGCCCAACTTTATGCCAATAAATTTGACAACTTAAATGAAATGGAAGAATTCCTTCAAAAATATAGCTTGCCCAGTTAACAGAGGAAAAAGTAAATAGACTAAACAGTCCCATTTTAGAAAAAGAAATAGAACAAGCTATTAACCAATTCCCTAAGAAAAAATCCCCAGAACCAGATGGATTTACATGTGAATTCTACCAAACATTTAAAGAACAATGAACTCCAATGCTATATAAACAATTTGAAAAAAATAGGGATTGAAGGAGTCCTACCAAACTCTTTTTACGACACAGACATGGTATTGATACCTAAACCAGGTAAGTGAAAAACAGAGAAAGAAAATTATAGACCAATCTCTCTAATGAATATTGATGCTAAAATCTTAAATAAAATATAAGCAAAAATATTACAGAAAATCATGTCCAGGATGTGGAGTGTATTAACATTATGACCAAGTGGGATTATACCAGGAATGCAGGGCTGGTTCAATATTAGGAAAACTATTAGCATAATTGACTATGTCAATAACCAAAGTAACAAAAAACATATGATCATCTCAATAGATGCAGAAAAAAGCATTTGATACAACCCAACATCCATTCCTAATAAAAACACTTGAGAGTATAGGAATAAATGGACTTTTCCTTAAAATAGTCAGGAGCATATATTTAAAAAGGGCAGTAAGCATCATATGCAATGGGGAAAAACTGGAACCTTTCCCACTAAGATCTGGAGTGAAGCAAGGTTGCCCACTATCACCATTATTATTCAATATTATATTATAAACCCTAGCCTCAGCAATAAGAGTCAAGAAAGAAATTAAAGAAATTAGAGTAGGCAATGAGAAAACCAAACTATCACTCTTTGCAAATGATATGATGGTATACTTAGAGAACCTCAGAGATTCTACTAAAAAGCTATGAGAAATAATTCAAAACTTTAGCAAAATGCAGGATACAAAATAAATCCCCATAAATTCTCAGCATTTTTATACATCACCAACAAAATCCAAGAGCAAAAGATACAAAGAGAAATTCCATTCAAAATAACTGTTGATAGCATAAAATATTTGGGAATCTATCTACCAAAGGAAAATCAGGAATTATATGAGCAAAATTACAAAACAATTTCCATACAAAGAGAATCAGATTTAAATAATTGGAAAAATATTAATTGCTCTTGGATAGGCCGAGCAAATATAATAAAGATGACAATACTCCCTAAACTAATCTATTTATTTAGTGCTATGCCAATCAGACTTCCAAGAAAATATTTTAATGATCTAGAAAAAATAACAACAAAATTCATATGGAAGAACAAAAGATCAAGAATCTCAAGGGAATTAATGAAAAAAAAAAAAAAAAAACAAATGAAGGTGGCCTAACTGTATCTGATCTAAAACTATATTATAAAGCAGCAGTCATCAAAACCATTAGGTACTGTCTAAGAAATAGATTAGTTGATCAGTGGAATAGGTTAGGTTTACAAGAAAAAATGGTCAACTATAGCAATCTAGTGTTTGACAAACCCAAAGATCCTAACTTTTGGGATAAGAATTCATTATTTGACAAAAACTGCTGGAAAAACTGGAAATTCATATGGCAGAAATTAGTCATGGACTCACACTTAACACTGTATACCAAAATAAGATCAAAATGGGTCCATGATTTAGGCAAGAACGAGATTATAAATAAATTAGAGGAACATAGGATAGTTTACCTCTCAGACTTGTGGAGGAGGAAGAAATCTGTGACCAAAGATCAACTAGAGACCATTATTGATCACAAAATTTTTGTGATTACATCAAATTTTTTTTTGATTACATCAAATTAAAAAGCCTTTGTACAAACAAAACGAATGCAAACAAGATTAGAAGGGAAGCAACAAACTGGGAAAACATCTTCACAGTTAAAGGTTCTGATAAAGGCCTCATTTCCAAAATATATGGAGAATTGACTCTAATTTATAAGAAACCAAGCCATTCTCCAATTGATAAATAGTCAAAGCATATGAACCGACAATTTACAGATGATGAAATTGAAACTATTTCCACTCATATGAAAGTGTTTTCCAAATCACTATTGATCAGAGAAATGCAAATTAAGACAACTCTGAGATGCCACTACACACCTGTCAGATTGGCTAAGATGACAGGAAAAAAATGATGAATATTGGAGCGGATGTGAGAAAACCAAGACACTGATGCATTTTTGGTGGAGTTGTGAATGAATCCAACCATCCTGGATTCTATCCAGAATTATGCCCAAAAAGTTATCAAAATGTGCATAACTTTTGATCCAGCAATGCTACTACTGGGCTTATACCTCCAAAGAGATACTAAAGAAGGGAAAGGGACCATATGTGTCAAAATGTTTGTGGCAGCCCTGTTTGTAGTGGCTAGAAAGTGGAAAATGAATGGATGCCCATCAATTGGAGAATGGTTGGGTAAATTGTGGTATATGAATGTTATGGTATATTATTGTTCTGTAAGAAATCCCATCCAGCAGGATGAATACAGAGAGGCTTGGAGAGACTTACAAGAACTGATGCTAAGTGAAATGAGTAGAACCAGAAGATCATTATATACTTTAACAACGATGTATGAGGATGTATTCTGATGGAAGTGGATTTCTTTGACAAATAGAAGATCTAACTCAGTTTCAATTGATCAGTGATGGACAGAAGCAGCTATACCCAAAGAAAGAACACTGGGAAATGAATGTAAACTGTTTGCATTTTTGTTTTTCTTCCCAGGTTATTTCTACCTTCTGAATCCAATTCTTCCTGTGCAACAAGAGAACTGTTTGGTTCTGCACACATATATTGTATGTAGGATACACTGTGACCTATTTAACATGTATAGGACTGCTTACCATCTGGGTGAGGGAGGGCAAAAATTGGAACAGAAGTGAGTGCAAGGGATAATGTTGTAAAAATTACCCTGGCATGGGTTCTGTCAATAAAAAAGTTATTAATAAAACAAATAAATAAATAAATTGTGTCTGAACCACACACCACCATGTGCAGAAAGCCTAATCATTAAGGCACTGACCCTGAAATTATGACTTTTTGAGGCTCACTAACATATGAAAGTTGTCTACAAAAATAATAAAAGGCTAGTAATCCTGAGGAAGTCCCTTAACTTAACTCCCTCAGCCTCTGTTTCTTCATCTGTAAAATGAGGGAAAAAATAACTCTTACCTCATGGGGTTGCTAAGAGCAACAAGTGAAGAATATATAAATGTTTGTGTTTATATGACTCGTGTGTGTGTGTGTGTATGAGACACTTTTTTTTTCATATTTTTGTTAATTGATGCAGTTATCTGTATGATGGGATAAATATTCCAAATCATCTGATAACAGAATATGTTTCTTGTCTCATTAATTTGCATTTCTGTTCTGTTTCTTCCACTAGGTAAATATCAGACCTTAGGGAAGTCATTTCATTTATCTAGGAGTCATTTAGAAATTCTAAGATGAGAGTTTAATAAAACTAGAATTTAATAGAGTATAAGACTAGTTCAAATGATTTTAGGATGTTGGGAAAAACCTACTTTATTTAAAAAAAATCAGAATCTGTCAAATCAGTCCGTTCAGTTTTTCCTATTCTCTGGGAACAACAGAACAATTATATTTACAATGAAACACTTTAATTACAAGCTGACTTTGATCATGTCCTCCATTGGTGACCTTTTTAATTTGATGTATATATAATAAACTATTTTAAATGAAGCATTTCTACACCCATTAAAGATTTCATTTAATCACTTCTTGTGCTTGGCAGATCTGTGGAGCAACAAATGAAGAGATGATTAGTAGGAACTAAACAAACATTTCCCTGTTTTGTTTGTGGTTTCACATGGTAAGCAGAAGGTTATTCTCTTTGAAATTTGGGTACATTTTGTTTTCAGCAGGAGGGAAACAAAAGAATTTTATTCTATCATGTTTCCTAATACTTTAAACATGCTCACTTTTAAATTGTCACACAAGGAGTTGAAAGAAGAATTTGAACCCAGACCTCTCTTACTTCAAATCCAACATATATTAGGTCATTAAATAAGTATTTCAAAAAATAGCAGGATAGCAATTTGTACTTGGATTGTTTCTTATTGAAATCACTGAGAAATTTGAGAATATGATAATAATAGGAAAAAAGAAGGAGGAAGAAATGGAGAAGCTTTATTCAATTATTTAATTGAACCAAGTATAGTGAAACACTAGAGTATTTAATATCCACATGGAAAACCATTGTCTACTTAAAAACATATCCTCAACACAACAATGTGAATAAAGTTTAAGCCTACAATGTTGGCTTAGACTTAGAAACACTCTCATCACCTCTGAATAGAATTAAATATAAATGTCAAATAAGGGAGAAAGTCAAACTATATAAAACAAAATAGTGAAAAACTTTGGGTATCCAGTATCATAAGTACATATAAGAAAACCCCATATATTATCTGCTGGAACCGCCTTAATGCAGGTATTATTACATTAAAATGGACAAATCATGAATGTACTGGAAACAGAATGAAGATATGGATGCTTTCATTATTTATCAGGAATGTATTATAGGAAAAATTGAAAAAAATCTCAACAGTAATCAATAAGGATTCCATACTCCTTTTTTATATTCTTAGCTTCTAATTATATAACAATATATTACCAATTGGTACTGTGTAATCATTTAAAAATACCTTTCAGCAGGGCTAGATATGTTCCATAATTATTATTATAAATATTTCACAATAATGAATAAATGAGTAGCAAAACAATTCACCAGTTTTTCTCAGAATACAGATTTCAAATTTCTTAACAGAAAGCTCTATGTCTGCAAATAAAAATGCAAGTTATATTCTTTATCCTAGCAATAATTTATAGAATGTTAAATATAAAAGAATGACAGGATAATGCTTTGCCCTGGGATGGTTTTTATCTGAATTTCATCAAAAAAAGGAGGAAAAGAGGGAAATGATAAAAACAATGACAAGAAAATAATTTATATTCTCAAATAAAAGACTCGGTTATAAACAGGAACAGGCTCTATACATTGATAATGGTTTCTTTGTCACACACTATTCTTTCTGAATTACTGTGACATTTATTATTGAAATTTATTTCTCTAATCATGAAGAAATTCATAAATGACATCATGCCAAAAAAGCAAAAAGTACCTATTGTAATGCTTCATTAATCTATTGTTCATTAGTCATTACAAATTTGTTTAATATTTATGTTTGTGGTTTCTTGTGTCCCATTTTCTTAGTTAATAAGACGTCCTTTTCCGAATAAAGTGTACTATATTCTCTATGACCTTGGTGTAAGACCACAAGGCCTTATGGCAATAAGACAGCTAAATCAAAAAGAAAGCCAAAACCATCTGGTGGTGACTCTGTTTGCTCAAAGCATTAACTTGTTAAGATAATGGTTACATGTTATGAAATAAAGTAAATCCCATAGTCCTATTAGCACAGCTTTCTAAGTTATGGGGAATTGAGGCATCTGTTAATATTTGCTTCTATTTCTTGCAGGTGGTTTTGGAGCTATTTTTGTGCTTGTAGGAACTGGCCAGTGGAACACAATGAAGACATTTTCTTCAGACCATATAATTGTGAAAGAATGGGCATTGCTTGTTTGCAAATAAGCTTCATTTGAATATAGTCAACTCTGCATAATTCAAACCAAAAAGTTAATAAATGAGTTAGAGAGAGATTTATAAATATTTGTCACTTATTTCAAAAAGATAAATTTTATTTAATGCAAAATATTTTTATTACCTAGATAATTTATATGCAAGAAATTGTTGGGTACAAAGTCAATTAAGAATGAGTTTTACCTTGCTTTGAGGAGAATAATTCAATAAATTAAATCTAACAAAGATTTAATAAGTATCTGTTACATAAAAAGCATTTTGCTAGTCTCTAAGGATATGAAAACAAAGAAAAAATTGTCTTAATAAGCAAAATCATGTCCAATAATGAACTACAATTCCTTCCAGGTCTAAATTTCATGATCATGTGAATTTTATCTTCCCTCTTTTGCTTTCTTTCAAAATTATCAAAGCACTGATTTTCAAAGCCAAAATATCTTATTAAATGTCAACTATTACATTTTTAAACTTATTCTTCTAGTCAAAATAGAGGCATTCATATGTGTGCTATTTATAATTTCTTTTCAAAGTTTATAAATATTTAGCTTGGAATGTCACTCAGTGCTTTTTTTTTTAATTCTTGGGTAGGTTAGATTTCATGTTTCATGTTTTCAGATAAAACTTTCAAAGTATTAATGGACTGCACCTTATCACTATAGACAGCATGGCAGAGTGAACAAAATGAATACTGGACCTAATGGCAGAAAAACTTTGAAGTCTTGTTTTTGATTCTTCTACTAATTGTCATGGGTGAGTCACTCATCTCTATATTTCAATTCCTTCATCTCTAAAATGTAGAAATATTGTCATCCCCTTTATTTAACCATTGTGAGGTTCAAAAGAGATGATATATTTAAAAATTTTTACAAACCTTCATTAATGTTTCATTAGTTCTATGCAACAGAAATTATTACTGATGCATGATGGAATTTTACATATGTGTGTGTACTCAGTTGTTTAAAGAAAAAAAAGTTGTTTTCATTTTGAAATCATTGCTCATTTATGCCATTTACATGCATAAAACTCCTTTATTCACAATGGGAAAAGATTATTTGCATTAAAGGAGAACTTTTAGCTTTTATTTTCTATTTGAAAGCAAAGACAATTTAGAAACTTAAATTTTGTTAAATTTTATTGAAGAAGAACATTTTATAATTACCTTAGTCAGCACTAAGATAATGTACAGAGGTAGAATCTTCTAAACCTATAATACATAACCTTTTAAAATATTCTTAAAGTTCCTGCTTTATTGGTTAAGATTGAGTACACAAGTTCATGTATATCTTAGACAATAAAAATTGACTTATCAGATTCATTTTATTTGGTGCTATATTGGGTTTGGTAAAATGTGGTTTATTCCCTTGGCATTCTGTTCAGGATGGATAAATCTTAAAAAATTTTCTTATCTTTATCATATTCATGATCTTGTCCCTATACTTTAACACTTTGTACTGGGAATTTGAGGTTTCTCAGCCCAGAGACATCAAGGACAACTTAGAAGGTTAGCAGAAAAGCTTTGTCACAAGGTTGAGAAGGAATAGGAAATGAGCAAATGAAGAGTGGCTGTGGACAGTGATAGTGGTGGTAACTTCCTGAGGCCTCAACTCCTACCAGTTCCAGGGCTGAAAAGAGTAGTTGTGGACAGGTCTCGAGAAGGACCTAAAAACAACAAATATTTGCCACTTATTTCAAAAAGAGAAATTTTATTTAATGCAAAATATCTTTATTTTACAAAACAATCAAACAAATCATAAAAACAATCTGTAATTTCATCCAAGAGAATGACAATAATGAGACACTATACCAAAACCTATGTGATACAGCCAAAGCAGTTCTTAGGCTTGAACTTACTACCAATGAAAAAAGAAATTAAAGCAATAATTAAGAGTTACTTTGCCTAACTATATGGCAGCAAATTTGAGAATCTAACCAAAATGGATAAATATTTACAAAAATATAAATTTCCCAGATTAGCAGAAGAGAAAATAACTACTTAAATAGTCCCATTTTAGAAAAAGAAATTGAACAAGCCAACAATGAATTCCCTAACAAAAAATCCCCAGGGTCAGATGGAATTACAAGTGAGTTCTACCAAACTTTTAAAAAGCAATTAATTCTAATAGTAGGTGAACTATTTTGTTTTTTTTTTTTTTAAATCTTTTCTTTTTTTTTTTTAATTTTATTTTATTTAATAATAACTTTGTATTGACAGAATCCATGCCAGGGTAATTTTTTACAACATTATCCCTTGCACTCGCTTATGTTTCGTTTTTTCCCCTCCCTCCCTCCACCCCCCCCTCCAAGATGGCAAGCAGTCCCATACATGTTAAGTATGTTGCAGTATATCCTAGATATAATACATATTCGCAGAACCGAACAGTTCTCCTGTTGCACAGGGAGAATTGGATTCAGAAGGTAAAAATAACTCGGGAAGAAAATAAAAAATGCAAATAGTTCACATTCATTTCCCAGTGTTCCTTCTCTGGGTGTAGCTGTCTCTGTCCATCAATTATCCATTGAAACTCAGTTAGGTCTCTTTGTCATAGAAATCCACTTCCATCAGAATACATCCTCATACAATATCGTTGTCGAAGTGTATAATGATCTCCTGGTTCTGCTCATCTCACTTAGCATCAGTCCATGTAGATCTCTCCAAGCCCCTCTGTATTCATCCTGCTGGTCATTCCTTACAGAACAATAATATTCCATAACATTCATATACCACAATTTATCCAGCCATTCTCCAATTGATGGGCATCCATTCATTTTCCAGTTTCTAGCCACTACAAACAGGGCTGCTACCAACATTTTGGCACATACAGGTCCCCTTCCCTTTTTGAGTATCTCTTTGGGGTATAAGCCCAATAGAAACACTGCTGGATCAAAGGGTATGCACAGTTTGATAACTTTTTGGGCATAATTCCAGATTGCTCTCCAGAATGGCTGGATTCATTCACAACTCCACCAACAATGCATCAGTGTCCCCGTTTTCCCGCATCCCCTCCAACATTCATCATTATTTTTTCCTGTCATCTTAGCCAATCTGACAGGTGTGTAGTGATATCTCAGAGTTGTCTTAATTTGCATTTCTCTGATCAAAAGTGATTTGGAACACTCTTTCATGTGAGTGGTAATAGTTTCAATTTCTTCATCTGAAAATTGTCTATTCATATCCTTTGACCATTTATCAATTGGAGAATGGCTTGATTTTTTATAAATTTGAGTCAGTTCTCTATATATTTTGGAAATGAGGCCTTTATCAGAACCTTTAATTGTAAAGATGTTTTCCCAGTTTGTTACTTCCCTACTAATCTTGTTTGCATTCGTTCTGTTTGTACAAAGGCTTTTTAATTTGATATAATCAAAATTTTCTATTTTGTGATCGGTAATGGTCTCTAGTTCATCTTTGGTCACAAATTTCTTTCTCCTCCACAAGTCTGAGAGATAAACTATCCTATATTCCTCTAATTTATTTATAATCTCGTTCTTTATGCCTAGGTCATGGACCCATTTTGATCTTATCTTGGTATGTGGTGTTAAGTGTGGGTCCTTGCCTAATTTCTGCCATACTAATTTCCAGTTATCCCAGCAGTTTTTATCAAATAATGAAATCTTATCCCAAAATTTAGAATCTTTGGGTTTGTCAAACACTAGATTGCTAAAGTTGACTATTCTGTCTTGTGAACCTAACCTTTTCCACTGATCAACTAATCTATTTCTTAGCCAATACCAAATGGTTTTGGTGACTGCTGCTTTATAATATAATTTTAGATCAGGTACAGCTAGACCACCTTGATTTGATTTTTTTTAATTCCCTTTCATTAATTCCCTTGAGATTCTCGACTTTTTATTGTTCCATATGAATTTTGTTGTTATTTTTTCTAAATCATTAAAATATTTTCTTGGAAGTCTGATTGGTATAGCACTAAATAAATAGATTAGTTTAGGGAGTATTGTCATCTTTATTATATTTGCTCGGCCTATCCAAGAGCACTTAATATTTTTCCAATTATTTAAGTCTGACTTTATTTGTGTGAAAACTTTTTTGTAATTTTGCTCATATAATTCCTGACTTTCCTTTGGTAGGTAGATTCCCAAATATTTTATGCTATCAACAGTTATTTTGAATGGAATTTCTCTTTGTATCTCTTGCTCTTGGATTTTGTTGGTAGTGTATAAGAATGCTGAGGATTTATGTGGATTTATTTTGTATCCTGCTACTTTGCTAAAATTATGAATTATTTCTAATAGCTTTTTAGTAGAATCTCTGGGGTTTTCTAGGTATACCATCATATCATCTGCAAAGAGTGATAGTTTGGTTTCCTCATTGCCTACTCTAATTCCTTTAATCTCTTTCTCGACTCTTATTGCAGAGGCCAGTGTTTCTAATACAATATTGAATAATAATGATAGTGGGCAACCTTGCTTCACTCCAGATCTTACCGGGAAAGGTTCCAGTTTTTCCCCATTGCATATGATGCTTACTGAAGGTTTAAAATATATGCTCCTAACTATTTTAAGGAAAAGTCCTTTTATTCCTATGCTCTCAAGTGTTTTTATTAGGAATGGCTGTTGGATTTTATCAAATGCTTTTTCTGCATCTATTGAGATGATCATATGGTTTTTGTTTGGTTGGTTGTTGATATAGTCAATTATGTTAATAGTTTTCCTAATATTGAACCAGCCCTGCATTCCTGCTATAAATCCTACTTGGTCATAGTGTATTATCCTGGGGATGATTTTCTGTAATCTTTTTGCTAATATTTTATTTAAGATTTTAGCATCAATATTCATTAGGGAGATTGGTCTATAATTTTCTTTCTTTGTTTTCAGCCTACCTGGTTTAGGTATCAGTACCATATCTGTGTCATAAAAGGAGTTTGGTAGGACTCCTTCAATCCCTACTTCTTCAAATAGTTTATTTAGCATTGGAGTTAATTGATCTTTAAATGTTTGATAGAATTCAGATGTAAATCCATCTGGTCCTGGGGTTTTTTTCTTAGGGAGTTGATTGATAGTTTGTTCTATTTCTTTTTCTGAGATAGGAGTGTTTAGGATATTTACTTCTTCCTCTGTTAGTTTGGGCAAGCTATATTTTTGGAGGTATTCTTCTATTTCATTTAAGTTGTCGAATTTATTGGCGTAAAGTTGGGCAAAGTAACTCCTAATTATTGCTCTAATTTCCTCTTCGTTAGTGGTGAGTTCTCCCTTTTCATTTTTAAGACTAACAATTTGATTTTCCTCTTTCCTTTTTTTAATCAGATTTACTAAGGGTTTGTCTATTTTGTTGGTTTTTTCATAGAACCAACTCTTAGTTTTATTAATTAATTCAATAGTTTTTTTACTTTCAATTTTATTGATCTCTCCTTTTATTTTTTGAATTTCAAGTTTAGTGTTTGACTGGGGGTTTTTAATTTGTTCCTTTTCTAGCATTTTTAGTTGCAAGCCCAATTCATTGACCTTCTCTTTCTCTATTTTATACAAATAGGCCTCTAGAGATATGAGATTTCCCCTTATTACCGCTTTGGCTGCATCCCATACATTTTGGTATGATGTCTCATTATTATCATTTTCTTGGATGAAGTTATTAATTATGTCTATAATTTGCTGTTTCACCCAATCATTCTTTAGTATGAGATTATTTAGTTTCCAATTATTTTTTGGTCTACTTTCCTGTGGCTTTTTATTGAATGTAATTTTCAATGCATCACGGTCTGAAAAGGATGCATTCACTATTTCTGCCTTACTGCATTTGAGTTTGAGGTTTTTATGTCCTAATATATGGTCAATTTTTGTATAAGTTCCATGAACTGCTGAAAAGAAGGTGTACTCCTTTCTGTCCCCATTACATTTTCTCCAGAGATCTATCATATCTAATTTTTCTAGTATTCTATTTATCTCTTTGACTTCTTTCTTATTTATTTTGTGGTTTGATTTATCTAATTCTGAGAGTGCAAGGTTGAGATCTCCCACTATTATAGTTTTACTGTCTATTTCTTCTTGCAGCTCTCTTAATTTCTCTTTTAAGAATTTAGATGCTACACTACTTGGTGCATATATGTTTAATATAAATACTTCTTCATTATTCATTCTACCCTTTAGCAAGATATAGTGCCCTTCCTTATCTCTTTTGATTAGATCAATTTTTGCTTTAGCTTGATCTGAGATCAGGATGGCTACCCCTGCTTTTTTGGCTTCACCTGAAGCATAGTAGGTTTTGCTCCAACCTTTTACCTTTAACCTGCATGTATCACCCCGCTTCAGGTGTGTTTCCTGTATACAACATATTGTAGGATTCTGGCTTTTAATCCATTCTGCTAACCACTTCCTCTTTATAGAGGAGTTTACCCCGTTCACATTTATGGTTAAAATGACCAATTCTGTATTACTTGCCCTCTTGTTAACCCCGGTTTATGCTTTTCTCCCTTCTTACTCCCTTACCCCCCTTCCCAGTATTAAGCTTGTGAGCACCACTTGCTTCTCACAGCCCTCCCTTTTTTAGTATCCCTCCCCCCCTTAAAGTTCCCCCCCCAACTTGCCCCTTTCCCTTCCAGTTACCGTATTCCCTTCCACTTAGCTTATTCCTTCCTTTTTCACTTTTCCCTTCTCACTTTTCAATGAGGTGGGAGAAGTTTCACCATAGATTGAATATGTCTAAAATTCTTCTCTTAATGCCAATTCTGAAAGCAGTAAAATACTCACTATATTCATCCCTCTCCATTCTTTCTCTCAGATATACTAGGTTTTCTTTGCCTCTTCATGAAATGTAGTACCCCCACTTTCCCTTTTTTCTGGAACAATGTCCTTTCCACATCTAGTTTCTAGAACAAGGTATACATGTATTCTTTATACATCTTTATAGCCGAAATATAGTTCCCAAGATTAATCTTTACCTTTTTAGATTTCTCTTGAGTTCTGTGCTTGTAGATCAAATTTTTTGTTAAGTTCTGGCTTTTTCATCAGAAATAGATGAAATTCGCTTATTTCGTTGAATGTCCATCTTCTTCCCTGGAAAAAGATGCTCAATCTCGCTGGGTAAGTTATTTTTGGTTGCATACCAAGTTCCTTAGCCTTTCGGAATATCATATTCCAGGCCCTTCGATCCTTTAATGTGGATGCTGCCACATCCTGGGTGATCCTTATTGTGGCTCCTTGATACTTGAATTGGATTTTTCTAGCCGCTTGCAGTATTTTTTCCTTTGCCTGAGGGTTCTGGCATTTGGCCACTATATTCCTTGGTGTTTTGATTTTAGGATCCCTTTCAGTAGGGGATCGATGAATTCTTTCAATGTCTATTTTACCTTCTGTTTCTATGACTTCTGGGCAGTTCTCTTTGATAATTTCCTGGAAAATAGTGTCCAGGCTCTTTTTTTCATCATACTTTTCTGGAAGTCCGATGATTCTCAGGTTGTCTCTCCTGGATCTGTTTTCCAGGTCTGTTGTCTTCCCCAGAAGGTATTTCACATTCTTTTCCATTGTTTGATTTTTTTTTGGATTTGCTTGACTGATTCTTCTTGTCTCCTCGAGTCATTCAATTCCAATTGTTCGACCCTGATTTTCAGTGAGGTATTTTCTTCACTCACTTTTTAAAGATCTTTTTCTAATTGTCCAATTGAGTTCTTTTGTTCTGTGGAATTATTTTTCATTTCGCCAATTTTGTTTTCCAGTTCACCAATCCTATTTTTCAAGGATTTGGTTTCTTTATCCACTCTCTCTTTAACTGACTTCTCCAGGCTCTTTTGCCAAGCCTCCCTCTCCTTTTGCAGAGCCTCCCTCTCTTTTTGCCAAGTCTCCCTCTCCTTTTGCAAAGCCTCCTTCTCCTTTTGCCAAGTCTCCTTCCCCTTTTGCAGAGCCTTCCTCTCCTTTTCCCATTTTTCTTCTAGCTCCCTTGTGAGAGCCTTTTTAATTTCCTCCATGAGATTCATCTGTGCTGAGGAACATATGATCTCCTCCTTTGGGGATTCACCTGGGGACTGTTTGTTTTTAGTCTCCTCAGGATTTGGAGTCTGCTCTTTATCTGTATAAAAGCTGTCCAGGGTTAAATTCTTTTTCAGTTTCTTGCTCATTCTGTCTAATTATCAAAGACAAACTATCAAAGAAACAGAAGGAAAAAAATCCCTTGAATGGAGGCTGCTTTCTTTGGGGGAGGGGCAGGGTATTCGTGAAGCATGGGTCCTACTGTGCTATGGCGCCTGCGCGCTGAGATCCGAGCGCTCTGAGATCCAAGCGGGCTGAGACACTGTGGGGGAGGGGTGGCCAGGTCCCGAGAGACTCCAGCTGTTTGGGGTTGTATTCGTCACCCCCGGTGTTTTTAGCTTCTCTGCTGGGCTGCTGACTCGCTGCCGGAGCAAATTATCCTGTAGCAAAGCTCTCCCCGCAGAGATGGCTGCGATCGCGCCCCACCCCCTCTCCGCTCTACCCGGTTCTGAGCTGCTATCTGTGCTCTCGCTGCAGCTGCTGCCCGCAGACTGCTTCCAAATACCGTCCCCGCCCTCGCGCAAAAACAGACCTTTCTTGACGAGTCTCAAGGATGGTTTCTCTTGGTAAGTAATTGTATGTTTTTTTTTTTTTTTTTCAGTCGAGCATTAATTCAGAGGCATGAAATGAAATGAATAGTGAGAGAAAAACACGGAGGTTACACAGTAGTGTATTTCCTCTCCGCCATCTTGGCCGGAAGTCCCGGTGATCTAGGTGAACTATTTTGAAAAAAAAAAAGTAAAGAAAGATTCCTGCCAAATTTTTTCTCTGACACAAATATTTAGTTTGGAATGCCACTCAGTGATTTTTTTGTTCTAAATCAGGAAGAGCCAAAATAGAGAGACCAATCTCCCTAATGAATATTGATGCAAAAAATTTAAACAAAATATTAGCAAAGAGATTATAGCAACTTATCAGAGGATAATGCACTATGACCATGTGGGATTTATACCAGGAATGCAGGGCTTTATTCAATATCAGGAAAACTATTACCGTAATTGACCATATTAATTGCAAAACCAATGAAAATCATATGATAATCTTAATAAATGCAGAAAAAAAAACTTTTGACAGAATACAGCACCCAATTGCTATTAAAAACATTAGACAGCATAGGGATAAAGGGGTTTTCCTTAAAATAATAAGCAGTATCTATGGAAAATCAGCAGAAATCATTATTTGTAATAGTTAAGTTGGATGCATTCTCAATAAGATAAGGGGTGAAACAAAGATGCCTATTATCATCATTATTATTCACAATTGTACTAGAAATGTTGGCTTTAACATTAAGAAAAGAAAAATAAATGAATGAAATTAGAATAGGCTATGAGGAAATAAAACTTTCATTCTTTACAGATGATATAATGGTATACTTAGAGAATCCTAGAAAATTATCCAAAAATTTACTTGAAACAATTAAAAGCTTTAGCAAAGTTGCAGGATATAAAATATCCTCACAAAATTGTCAACATTTCTATATAACTGACAAAGCCCACCAGCAAGAGATAGAAAGAGAAATTTGATTTAAAATAACTATAGACAAAATAAAATATCTAGGTGTCTACCTACCAAGACAAATCCAAGAACTATATGAACACAATTACAAAACAAATAAAGTCAGGTCTAAACAATTGAGAAAAGATGTATTACTCATGGGTCAACTGAGCAAATATAATAAAATGACAATTCTGCCTAAATTGATCTACTTGTTCAGCACCATACTAATCAAACTGCCAAAAAATTCTTTAATAGAACTAGAAAAAATGATAACAAAATTCATCTGGAAGAACAAAAGATAAAGAATATCAAAGGAATTAATAAAAAAAATACAAAGGATAATGGTTTAGTAGTATGAAACCTAAAACTTATTATAAAGCAGCAGTCAACAAATTAATTTGGTACTGACTAAAAAATAGAGTGATGGATCAGTGGAATAGATACATATGACACAATAATTAAAGCCTGTTATAATCTTGTATTTGATAAACCCCCAAACTCCTGCTTCTGGGATAAGAAGTCACTATTTGACAAAAATTCTTGGGAAAACTAGAAAATAATATGTCAGAAACGTGCATAGATTTAGATCTCACACCACATAAGGTCAAAATGGGCACACACTATGGGCATAAAGGATGATACCATAAAGAAATTAGGAGAGCAAGGGAAAAATGCTTCAAAGGATAAGGAGATGAGGGGGGAGAATAAGCCAAGGATTTTAGAAGGAATCCAACTCACATTAGCTCTCAACATAATAAAGAACAAAAGTCTTCTAAATTTATAAATAAATAAGAGGGTGAAGGAATAGGATGAGGAGGATTATAGAAGGATGTATAGTTTAATAAGAATGGTATGAAGAGCGAACAATATACACGTACACACACACACACACAGACACATATTTGCAAGCCTATAAAGTCACAGACAGTGTTTCTGATAAAGATCTAATTCCAAAATAGATAAAGAACTTTTTATGGAATTTATAATAATACATGTCATTCACCAATTGATAAATGGTCAAAGGATATGAACAGTTTTCAGATGATAAAGTCAAACCTATCTATAGTCATATAAAATGCTGTAAATCACTATTGATTGTAGAAATGCAAATTAAAACACCTCTGAGGTACCACCTCATACCTCGCAAATTGGCTAAGGTGACCAGAAAAGAGAATGATAAATATTGAAGGCATGTGGGAATTGTAAAACACTAATGCATCGTTAATGGAGTTGTGAAATAACCCAATTATCTGGAGAGCAGTATGAAAGTATGACCAAAGGGCTATCAAACTGTGAATACTCTTGACCCAGCAGTGCCACTACTGGGTTTGTATCCCAAGGATACAAGGATAAAGGAGGGAAAAGGATTCACATGTGCAAAAATGTTTGTAGCACCGGATTCACATGTGCAAAAATGTTTGTTGTAGCTCTTTTCATGGTAGCAAAGAATTAGAAGATGAATAGATGCCCATCAATTAGGAAATAGCTGAACAAGTTGTAATACATGAAGGTAATAGAATATTATTCTTCTATAAAAATGATGAACAAGCTAATTTTAGAGAGCCTGGAAAGATTTATAAAAACCGATGTTGAGTGAAACAAGCAGAACCTGGAACATATTGTACTCAGTAACAGCAAGAACGTATGATGATTAACTATGAAAGACTTGGTTCTTGTCAATGTTTTAGAATCCCAATAGACTTTGGACAGAAAATGTCATCTGCATGCAGAAAAAGAACTATAGAGATTGAATGCAAATCAACGCATCCTATATTAACTTCTTTTTTGGAGGTTTTTTCCCTCTCCCACGATTTTTGCCTTTTGTTCTGATTTTTCTTTCCCAACATGATTCATAAAGCAATGTATATTAAAATAAATTTAAAAAACTGAATAAATAAATAGCAATCAAAGAGCAATAGAAGCAGCAGCAGCAGCAACAACAACAACGAAACTAGCTGCACAACACTATTGAAGGATGGGACAGTACATTATCCATCCTGGAAATAGAGCCCTATTTTAACAAAAAGTTAAAAGCTGAGTAGTAGGCTAGGAAAATGAACAAACAGAAAAAGTTTATGATTATATAAAGTTACTATGCTGGTAACAAAGTCAAAGCTCCTACATCCAAAGTCTCTAAGAAAAATAAGAATTGGTCTCTGGCTATGGAAGAGCTCAAAAAGGATTTTGAAAATCAAGTAAAAAGATAGAGGGAAAATTGGGAAAAGAACTGAGAGAGTACAAAAGGAAATACAAAAAATTAATCAGGAGAAGAATGCCTTAAAAAGTAAAATTAACCCAATGTGAAAGGAGGTACAAAAGGTCACTGAGGAAAATAATTCCTTAAAAATTAGAATTTGAGCAAATGGAAACAAATGGCTTTTTAAAAAATTTTTATTTAATAATTACTTTATATTGACAGAATCCATGCCAGGGTAATTTTTTTACAACATTATCCCTTGCACTCATTTCTGTTCTGATTTTTCCCCTCCCTCCCTCCACCCCCTCCCCTAGATGGCAAGCAGTCCTATATATGTTGGATATGTTGCAGTATATCCTAGATACAATATGTTTGCAGAACCAAACAGTTCTCTTGTTGCACAGGGAGAATTGGATTCAGAAGGTATAAATAACCCGGGAAGAAAAACAAAAATGCAGATAGTTCACATTCGTTTCCCAGTGTTCTTTCTTTGGGTGTAGCTGCTTCTGTCCATCATTTATCAGTTGAAACTCAGGTCTCTTTGTCAAAGAAATCCACTTCCATCAAAATATGTCCTCATACAATATCGTTGTTGAAGTGTATAATGATCTCCTAGTTCTGCTCATTTCACTTAGCATCAGTTCATGTAAGTCTCGCCAATCCTCTCTGTATTCATCCTGCTGGTCATTTCTTACAGAACAATAATATTCCATAACATTCATATACCACGATTTACCCAGCCATTCTCCAATTGATAGGCATCCATTCATTTTCCAGTTTCTAGCCACTACAAATAGGGCTGCTACAAACATTTTGGCACATACAGGTCCCTTTCCCTTTAGTATTTCTTTGGGATATAAGCCCAATAGAAACACTGCTGGGTCAAAGGGTATGCACAATTTGATAACTTTTTGGGCATAATTCCAGATTGCTCTCCAGAATGGTTGGATTCCTTCACAACTCCACCAACAATGCATCGGTGTCCCAGTTTTCCCACATCCCCTCCAACATTCATCATTATTTTTTCCTGTCATCTTAGCCAATCTGACAGGTGTGTAGTTGTATCTCAGAGTTGTTTTAATTTGCATTGCTCTGATCAATAATGATTTGGAACACTTTCATATGAGTGGTAATAGTTTTAATTTCATCCTCTGAAAATTGTCTGTTCATATCCTTTGACCATTTATCAATTCGAGAATGGCTTGATTTCTTATAAATTTGAGTCAGTTCTCTATATATTTTGGAAATGAGGCCTTTATCAGAACCTTTAACTGTGAAGATGTTTTCCCAGTTTGTTGCTTCCCTTCTAATCTTGTTTGCATTCGTTTTGTTTGTACAAAGGCTTTTTAATTTGAAGTAATCAAAATTTTCTATTTTGTGATCAGTAATGGTCTCTAGTTCATCTTTGGTCACAAATTTCTTTCTCCTCCACAAGTCTGAGAGATAAACTATCCTGTGTTCCTCTAATTTATTTATAATCTCGTTCTTTATACCTAGGTCATGGACCCATTTTGATCTTATCTTGGTATATGGTGTTAAGTGTGAGTCCATGCCTAATTTCTGCCATACTAATTTCCAATTATCCCAGCAGTTTTTATCAAATAATGAATTCTTATCCCAGAAGTTAGGGTCTTTGGGTTTGTAAAACACTAGATTGCTATAGTTGACTATTCTGTCTTGTGAACCTAACATTTTCCACTGATCCACTAATCTATTTCTTAGCCAATACCAAATGGTTTTGGTGACTGCTGCTTTATAATATAATTTTAGATCAGGTACAGCTAGGCCACCTTCATTTGATTTTTTTTCCCATTAATTCCCTTGAGATTCTCGACTTTTTATTGTTCCATATGAATTTTGTTGTTATTTTTTCTACATCATTAAAATATTTTCTTGGAAGTCTGATTGGTATAGCACTAAATAAATAGATTAGTTTAGGGAGTACTGTCATCTTTATTTTGTTCGCTCAGCTGATCCAAGAGCACTTAATATTTTTCCAATTATTTAAGTCTGACTTTATTTGTGTGGAGACTTTTTTATAATTTTGCTCATATAATTTCTGACTTTCCTTTGGTAGAGAGATTCCCAAATATTTTATGGTATCAACAGTTATTCTGAATGGAATTTCTCTTTGTATCTCTTGCTGTTGGGTTATGTTGGTGATGTATAAAAATGCTGAGGATTTATGGGGATTTATTTTGTAGCCAGCTACTTTGCTAAAATTATGAATTATTTCTAATAGCTTTTTAGTAGAATCTCTGGGGTTCTCTAGGTATACCATCATATCATCTGCAAAGAGTGATAGTTTGGTTTCCTCAGTGCCTACTCTAATTCCTTTAATATCTTTCTCGACTCTGCTGAGTCACTGTGGGGAGGGAGGGGAGTGGTGGCCAGGTCCCGAGAGACTCCAGCTATTTGGGGTTGTAGTCTTCAACCCTGGTGTTTTTAGCTTCTTTGCTGGGCTGCTGACTTGCTGCCAGGGCAAGGTATCCAAACCTGTAGCGAAGCTCTCCCCGCAGAGACGGCTGCGATCACTCCCCACCCCCTCTCCAGTCTGCTCCCGTGCTCTCACTGCCACTGCCTGCCGCCTGTGCCTGATCTAAAACCGTCCCAGCCCTCCAGTAGAAACAGACCTTTCTTTGCGAATCTCAAGGATGGCTTCTCTTGGTAACTATTTGTGGGTGTTTTTTTTTTCAGTCAAGCACTAATTCAGAGGCTTGTATTGAAATGGATAGTGAGAGAAAGTGCGGAGCTTACACAGCTGTGTACCTCCTCTCCACCATCTTAACTGGAAGCCCGAAACTAATGGCTTTAAGAAAAATCTAGATAGAATAAAGTAAAACCAAAAAAGAAAACAATAGAAAAAAATGTGAAATCATCTCACTCGAAAAAACAACATATTTGGAAAATAGATCCAGGGGAAATAATTTAAAAATTATTAGTCTACCTGAAAGTTATGATAAAAAAACCTAAAAGAGCCTGGACATCATCTTTCAAAAAGTTATCAAGAAAAACTGCTTTGTTATTCTCAACCAGAGGGTAAAATAGAAATTGAAAGGCTCTACCAATCACCTCCTGAAAGAGATGCCAAAATGGATACTCCCAGGTATATTATAGCCAAATTCTGAAACTCCTAAATCCAGAAGAGAATATTGCAAGTATCCACAAAGAAACAATCCAAGTATTATGGAGCTACAATCAGGACAACACAAGATTTTGCAGCTTCTACCTTAAAGGACTGGAGGGCTTGGAATATGATATTCCAGAGAGCAATGGAGCTAGAATTGCAACCAAGAATCACATATTCAGTAAAACTGAGTATAATCCTTCCAGATAAAAGGTGAAAATTCAATGAAATAGAAGATTTTCAAGCATTCATGATGAGAACACCAGAGCTGAATAGAAAATTTGGGTTTCAAATACAGGACTCAGGGGAAGCATACTGTGATGTTCTTCTTTTGTATAATATATGATAGTTCTGCATCTATTGAGATGATCATATGGTTTTTGTTTGTTTGGTTATTGATATAGTCAATTATGCTAATAGTTTTCCTAATATTGAACCAGCCCTGCATTCCTGGTATAAATCCTACTTGGTCATAATGTATTATCCTGGGGATGATTTTCTGTAATCTTTTTGCTAATATTTTATTTAAGATTTTAGCATCAATATTCATTAGGGAGATCGGTCTATAATTTTCTTTCTCTGTTTTCAGCCTACCTGGTTTAGGTATAAGTACCATGTCTGTGTCATAAAAGGAGTTTGGTAGGACTCCTTCAGTCCCTATTTTTTCAAATAGTTTATTTAGCATTGGAGTTAATTGTTCTTTAAATGTTTGATAGAATTCACATGTAAATCCAACTGGTCCTGGGGATTTTTTCTTAGGGAGTTGATTGATAGTTTGTTCTATTTCTTTTTCTGAGGTGGGACTGTTTAGGATATTTACTTCTTCCTCTGTTAGTTTGGGCAAGCTATATTTTTGGAGGTATTTTTCTATTTCATTTAAGTTGTCGAATTTATTGGCATAAAGTTGGGCAAAGTAACTCCTAATTATTGCTCTAATTTCCTCTTCATTAGTGGCGAGTTCTCCCTTTTCATTTTTAAGACTAACAATTTGATTTTCCTCTTTCCTTTTTTTAATCAGATTTACTAAGGGTTTGTCTATTTTGTTGGTTTTTTCATAGAACCAACTCTTAGTTTTATTAATTAATTCAATAGTTTTTTACTTTTAATTTTATTGATCTCTCCTTTTATTTTTGAATTTCAAGTTTAGTGTTTGACTGGGGTTTTTAATTTGTTCCTTTTCTAGCATTTTTAGTTGCAAGCCCAATTCATTGACCTTCTCTTTCTCTATTTTATACAAATAGGCCTCTAGAGATATGAAATTTCCCCTTATTACCGCTTTGGCTGCATCCCATACATTTTGGTATGATGTCTCATTATTATCGTTTTCTTGAGTGAAGTTATTAATTATGTCTATGATTTGCTGTTTCACCCAATCATTCTTTAGTATGAGATTATTTAGTTTCCAATTATTTTTTGGTCTACTTCCCCCTAGCTTTTTGTTGAATGTAATTTTCATTGCATCGTGGTCTGAAAAGGATGCATTTACTATTTCTGCCTTACTGCATTTGAGTTTGAGGTTTTTATGTCCTAATATATGGTCAGTTTTTGTATAGATTCCATGAACTGCTGAAAAGAAGGTGTACTCCTTTCTGTCTCCATTACATTTTCTCCAGAGATCTAGCATATCTAACTTTTCTAGTATTCTATTTACCTCTTTGATTTCTTTCTTATTTATTTTGTGGTTTGATTTATCTAATTCTGAGAGTGCAAGGTTAAGATCTCCCACTATTATAGTTTTATTGTCTATTTCTTCTTGCAGCTCTCTTAATTTCTCTTTTAAGAATTTAGATGCTACCCCACTTGGTGCATATATGTTTAATATAGATAGTGCTTCATTATCCATGCTACCCTTTAGCAAGATATAGTGCCCTTCCTTATCTCTTTTAATTAGATCAATTTTTGCTTTAGCTTGATCTGAGATCAGGATGGCTACCCCTGCTTTTTTGACTTCACCTGAAGCATAGTAGATTCTGCTCCAACCTTTTACCTTTACTCTGTGTGTATCTCCCCGCTTCAGGTGTGTTTCCTGTAAACAACATATTGTAGGATTCTGGCTTTTAATCCATTCTGCTAACCGCTTCCTCTTTATGGGGGAGTTTATCCTGTTCACATTTATGGTTAGAATGACCAATTTTGTATTACTTGCCATCTTGTTAACCCCGGTTTATGCTTTTCTCCCTTCTTTCCCCTTTACCCCCCTTCCCAGTATTAAGCTTGTGAGCACCACTTGCTTCTCACAGCCTTCCCTTTTTAGTATCCCTCCCCCCGCCTTAGAGTTCCTCCCCCTATCTTACCCCTTTCCCTCCCAGTTTCCGTATTCCCTTCCACTTAGCTTATTCCTTCCCTTTTCACTTTTCCCTTCTCAGTTTTCAATGAGGTGGGAGAAGTTTCATCATAGATTGAATATGTCTTAAGATTTTTCACTTAAAGCCAATTCTGAAGGCAGTAAGATACCCACTATATTCATCCCCCTCCATTCTTTCTCTCAGATATAATAGGTTTCCTATGCCTCTTCATGAGATGTACTACCCCCACTTTACCCTTTTTCTGGTACAATGTCCTTTCCACATCAGTTTCTAGAACAAGGTATACATGTATTCTTTATACATCTTTATAGCCGAAATATAGTTCCCAAGATTAATCTTCACCTTTTTAGATTTCTCTTGAGTTCTATATTTGTAGATCAAACTTTTTGTTAAGTTCTGGCTTTTTCATCAAAAATAAGTGAAATTCGCTTACTTCGTTGAATGTCCATCTTCTTCCCTGGAAAAAGATACTCATTCTAGCTGGGTAAGTTATTTTTGGTTGCATACCAAATTCCTTAGCCTTTCAGAATATCATATTCCAGGCCCTTCGATCCTTTAATGTGGATGCTGCCAGATCCTGGGTGATCCTTATTGTGGCTCCTTGATACTTGAATTGGGTTTTTCTAGCCGCTTGCAATATTTTTTCCTTTGTCTGAGGGTTCTGGCATTTGGCCACTATATTCCTTGGTGTTTTGATTTTAGGATCCCTTTCAGTGGGTGATCGATGAATCCTTTCAATGTTTA
The DNA here is from genome assembly GCF_016432865.1 of Antechinus flavipes. Taxonomy (NCBI): domain Eukaryota; kingdom Metazoa; phylum Chordata; class Mammalia; order Dasyuromorphia; family Dasyuridae; genus Antechinus; species Antechinus flavipes. The sequence continues at coordinate 242,819,758 of NC_067401.1, forward strand.
TTTTTTCCTCTTTTCCTATGACTTCTGGGCAGTTCTCTTTGATAATTTCCTGGAAAATAGTGTCCAGGCTCTTTTTTTCATCATGTTTTTCTGGGAGTCCAATGATTCTCAGATTGTCTCTCCTGGATCTGTTTTCCAGGTCTGTAGTCTTCCTTAGAAGGTATTTTACATTCTTTTCCATTGTTTGATTTTTTTGGATTTGCTTGACTGATTCTTCTTGTCTCCTCGAGTCATTCAATTCCAATTGTTCAATTCTGATTTTCAGTGAAGTATTTTCTTCACTCACTTTTTAAAAATCTTTTTGTAATTGTCCCATTGAGTTCTTTTGTTCTGTGGAATTTTTTTCCATTTCGCCAATTTTGTTTTTTAGAGAGCTATTTTCTGTTTCCAGTTCACTAATCCTATTTTTCAAGGATTTTATTTCTTTATCCACTCTTTCTTTAACTGACTTCTCCAGGCTCTTTTGCCAAGCCTCCCATTTTTCTTCTAGCTCCCTTGTGAGAGCCTTTTTAATTACTTCTATGAGGTTCATCTGTGCTGAGGAACAGATGAACTCCTCCTTTGGGGATTCACCTGGAGACTGTCTGTTTTTAGTCTCCTCAGGATTTAGAGTCTGCTCTCTATCTGTGTAGAAGCTGTCAAGGGTTAAAGTCCTCTTCATTTTCTTGCTCATTCTGTCTAATAATCAAAGACAAACTAGCAAAGAAAAACAGAAAAAACTGGAGTCTTTCTTTGGGGGAGGGGCTGGGTGGTGTTACCGAGCTTCCTCTACAGACTGTGGGGGGGGGGCAGCAGTGAGGCACTAGCCCTACTGTGCTGCGCCTGCACTCTGAGATCCCAGAGCGTGCTGAGTCACTGTGGGGAGGGAGGGGAGTGGTGGCCAGGTCCCGAGAGACTCCAGCTATTTGGGGTTGTAGTCTTCAACCCTGGTGTTTTTAGCTTCTTTGCTGGGCTGCTGACTTGCTGCCAGGGCAAGGTATCCAAACCTGTAGCGAAGCTCTTCCCGCAGAGACGGCTGCGATAACTCCCCACCCCCTCTCCAGTCTGCTCCCGTGCTCTCACTGCCACTGCCTGCCGCCTGTGCCTGATCTAAAACCGTCCCAGCCCTCCAGTAGAAACAGACCTTTCTTTGCGAATCTCAAGGATGGCTTCTCTTGGTAACTATTTGTGGGTGTTTTTTTTTTCAGTCAAGCACTAATTCAGAGGCTTGTATTGAAATGGATAGTGAGAGAAAGTGCGGAGCTTACACAGCTGTGTACCTCCTCTCCACCATCTTAACCGGAAGTCCGAAACTAATGGCTTTAAGAAAAATCTAGATAGAATAAAGTAAAACCAAAAAAGAAAAAAAATAGAAAAAAATGTGAAATCATCTCACTCGAAAAAACAACATATTTGGAAAATAGATCCAGGGGAAATAATTTAAAAATTATTAGTCTACCTGAAAGTTATGATAAAAAAACCTAAAAGAGCCTGGACATCATCTTTCAAAAAGTTATCAAGAAAAACTGCTTTGTTATTCTCAACCAGAGGGTAAAATAGAAATTGAAAGGCTCTACCAATCACCTCCTGAAAGAGATGCCAAAATGGATACTCCCAGGTATATTATAGCCAAATTCTGAAACTCCTAAATCCAGAAGAGAATATTGCAAGTATCCACAAAGAAACAATCCAAGTATTATGGAGCTACAATCAGGACAACACAAGATTTTGCAGCTTTTACCTTAAAGGACTGGAGGGCTTGGAATATGATATTCCAGAGAGCAATGGAGCTAGAATTGCAACCAAGAATCACATATTCAGTAAAACTGAGTATAATCCTTCCAGATAAAAGGTGAAAATTCAATGAAATAGAAGATTTTCAAGCATTCATGATGAGAACACCAGAGCTGAATAGAAAATTTGGGTTTCAAATACAGGACTCAGGGGAAGCATACTGTGATGTTCTTCTTTTGTATAATATATGATAGTTCTCTCTGAGAGTTCTTGGGGAGGTTTTCTGGAGGCAGCCTTAGTTTCAGTTCCAAGTAATAATCATGCCAAATACAGCCAGCTGATAAAATCCAAAAGTCTTATCTCTTTCCTTGGGCCCGGTTAGCTTTCTTAGAGGCCTATCTCTCTGCTTGATTCCAAGAGCTCTTGCAGCTTGTCCTTTGCCTCTGCTTTCTTCAGCCTCCAGCCAGCACAAAGGTGGAAGATGGAATGAATCTGACTTTGCCTCTGAGAGTGGGCTTGTGGGCTTCCTCTCAGAGTGCTCTTTGGTCCTAAGAGCTTCTTGCTTATATGAGCTCTCTAAAGGTGTGAACACAAGCATTGTTTCTATCAGTTCCACTTAGTACCTTGTTTTAAGTTCTGGCCCATAACATCTTCTTGTAGGATCAGATCAATCATACTGAACCATGCTAAATTAGGCAACTGACATCACTTTGTAAGGATTCTAATACATGCAAAGGTAATCAGGAAAGTAATATCATAAGGAACTTAATAAGGTTATCTATATTTCTACATGGAAGGATGATACTTATAACTCCTTAGAACTTTCTCATTATTATGGCAGTTAGAAGGGAATATATATAGACAAATACAGAGGTGGTGAGAGAGGAATGTATTGGGAGAAAGGGAAAGAGAGAAACGGAATGGTATAAATGATCTGCCATAAAAAGACAAGGAAATAAAAACAGCTTTTACATTGGAAGGGAAAAGGGAAAGGAGAGAGTGAATGAACTTTTCTCTCATCAGATTTGGCTCAAAGGGGAAATAACATACCCATTCAATATGTGTTATGGACCAGAATTCTGTAGTTAAAACAAGGATTCTTACAAGGTCCTAAGTCAGTTGAATTGATAAATACAATGGTTATCTATTTTAGTATGGTGATTAATAGTTCTCTAAGTTCACTATGACTGATTTAATATAATAACAAATAATGGTTTCCTAGTGATATAATTATTGGTTTATACTCAGTGTAGAGCATATAAGCTGTGATGCATAGCCATATTCATTCATAGGCAGAATAGACAAGTGGACTAGAGGCAGGAGCCCAAGCTCTCAGAACCAGGGAGAGAAATTCATCCATTCTTCAGTCAGGCTCCTGGTGGCAGGCTCTCCTTCATTTCTCTACTGAGACCAAGACCTGTCAAAGCTGGAGACAGACTCAGAAGGACTTGGAAAGAGACTCAGAAGGGCCAGACACAGATTCAGAGGGGACTCAGAGCCAGATTCATCCATCCCATCTCACACCACCTTGGTGGCAGGGCTCTCCTTCTTAACTTCTCCACTAAAACCAAGACTCTGGAAGGCCTCTAAGAAAGCTAGCTTGGGCCTTAGCAAAGGAGACAAGATTGTGGAGGAGATAATAAAGGATTTGGACTTTAACACCTGGCTACTCTTGTGGTGATTAATCTGCTGAAACAAAGGCTTCTTCAAGACCTCTAGGAAAACCAAACAAGAACATTAAAAATATGGATTTAGAAATCTATCTTGCCCTACAGGAAAATAGAAGGAGAATGGGAAATGGGAAAGGGGGAAGGTGATAAAAGAGAGGGCATATTCTGGGAAGGAATGGTTAATAACAGAACACTTTTGAGAAGGGAGAGAGTGAAAGGAGGGAGAAAATAGAACAAATGGGGGGAAATATAGTTATAGAGAGAACTGAGCCATATTTATAAAAAATAAGAGCCATACCCCAATTGATAAAAGATCAAAAGATATGACTATGCTCTAAGAGCTATATAAAATCATATATAACTTTTGATATAACAATACCACTAATAGGCATGATTCCCCAAAGAACTTTTTTTTAAAAGGAAAAGGGTCAATATGTACAAAAATATTTGTAGCAGCTCTCTTTTCAGGGCAAAAATTTGGAATTTGGTGGGGGGATGCCCATCAATTAGGGAATGACTTAAATTGTGGTATTTGATTATGATGGAATTTTATTACTTTATGGGAAATGACAAGGAAGCTGCTCTCAGAAAAAATCCTCTAGGAATTCAAAGTGAAATGTACTATATACAAAGTAATAGTAATGTTCTGAGATGATCAGTCATAAATGACTTTGCTATTCTTAGCAGTAAAATGATTCATGAATCCTCTGAAGGACTTTGGATGAAAAATCTTATCCACACTAAGAGAAGGAACTCATTGTGTCTGATACATATTGAAGCATAGTCTCTCTCTTTTTCTGTTTTTAATTTTTTTTTTACTTTATTTTTCTTGTTTTTTTTTTGGAGGGTAGTGAGAGATTTGTGTTTTCTTTCATAAGCTGACTTTTATGGAAATATTTTGCAAAACTTTACATGTGGTTTCTTAATAGGGGCTGGGGGTGGGAAAATGGGAGAGAATCTGGAACTCAGAAGCTATAAAAATGTAAAAAAGTGGTTTAAATATAACTGGGAAATAATGTATAAATATTTTTTTGAAAATATAATTAAAAAAACCTTCTAGTTCACTCTTTCTCTTAACTAAAATAATTTTAATCTATACTATGGCTTTGGGATATTACCTTTTTCATCAACTCTTTTCCTTCTCAATTATGTCATTCTGTGTCTCATTAAATCTTAGATTGTAGAATTCTGAAGGTCAAGTTTAATAGAAGAAGGGGGAGCATTTCCTTTCCCCAAGTTCTCAGGATAGTTATAGAATCAACTCAAGTCTTTGTTCATCTAGACTTCAACTCTATTCTCTCTCTCTCTCTCTGTGTATTTAATCATTCACTGACTTCAATGACCCCTAGAGCAGTTTTGAGTCTATTCATTTGAATGTGTCTCAGACAACATATTTCACATTGGAACTAGTTCTTGAAACTTATCTTAGATTCCCAACAAGTCTTACTTTGGGATTAATTCTTACTTTAATGGAAAACTTGTGACAAGGAAGATCTACAGACATTTATTAGGGTAAATATAAAGTTCTATCTTGCATCCAAAAATTAACCTTATGAAGTTACAGACCTTGTGTAAAGGACTGAGGAATTTCTCAGTATTTGTCAATAGTACATAAAAATCTTAATGCTATTCTAGGTTGTATATTGGAAGCTATACAGCTATAGCTAGGTAGTGCAGTGGATAGAGCACCAGATCTGGAATCAAGAAGACACAACTTCAAATCCTGTCTCCAAATTAGCTATGCTACACTAGGCATGATTTTGCCTCAGTTTCATCAACTGTAAAATGGAAATAATAATGGCACCTACTTTGAAGAGTTATGAGGATTAAATGAGAAATTTATAAAGCATTTTTCAAAATGTTTGGTACATAGTAATCACTTTTTAAATGCTTATTGACTTCCTAGCATAAGAAAGGTAAAATTTTAATTGTATTTTTACTTGGTTTACTTGTGTTCCATTCTTGGTGCTGCATTTTAAGGACACAGATGAACTGGAGCATATCCATGAGAAAGCAATTAGTATGTCGAGAACACTGGAGATCCTGCCATATAAGAATTAGTTGAAAGAACTGGGAATAGTGAGTCTGGAGAGAGGGAAACACAGGGGGAACATGATTATAGTCTTTAAGTATTTACAGGGTAGCCATGTGGAAGAGATTTTAGACTTGTACTGCTTGGCCAAAGAGGGCAACACATGAAACTTGCAAAAAAAAAAAAAAAAAAAAAAGCATTTTTAGGCTTTATGTTAGATTTTAACAGTTAGATTGGTCCAAAAGTAAGAGGCAGAGGAAGTTAGGTATTGCAATGTATGGAATAATTTCTAGATCCAGGAAGACCAGGGTTTAACTCTGACCTCAGACATTAACCTTCTATTGGATCATGGGCAAGTTACTTAATCTCTCTTTGCATCAATTTCTTTAATAAAATGGGGATAACATATACTTTGCAGGGTGGTTGTGAGGCAATATTTACAAAGTACTTTATGTACTTTGCCTGGCACATAGTAGGTATATAAATGTTCATTCTCTTCCTCTTCCTTTTCCTTTGAAGAATAGTGGTGTTTCCTTTCACTGGATTCTCCAAATGGAGGCTAGATTAATTTTTGTTAATAATGCTAAAGAGAAAATGTTTAGCCAGGCATGGGTTAGATTAAATGGCTTCTCATGGTTCTTCTAACTAAGATTCTTTGAGTCACTTTAACTGAAAATGTATCAGCCAGTATGTTGCGCCATATACCCAACCTCCCCTCCCCTCAAATGGAGGGTTCAACATTATTTTAAAAATTCTTTCATTCAGTGGAATTATGAAAACATCCAACCATTCTGGAGAGCAATTTGGAACTATGCTCAAAAAGTTATCAAACTGTGTATACCCTTTGATCCAGGAGTGTTACTACTGGGCTTATATCCCAAAGAGATCTTAAAGAAGAGAAAGGGATCTGTATGTACAAGAATGTTTGTGGCAGCCCACTTTGTAGTGGCCAGAAACTGGAAACTGAGTAGATGCCCATCAATTGGAGAATGGATGAATAAATTGTGGTATATTAATATTATGGAATATTATTGTTTGGTAAGAAATGACCAACAGGATGATTTCAGAAAGGTCTGGAGAGACTTACATGAACTGATGCTGAATGAAATGAGCAGAATCAGGAGATCATTATATATACCTCAACAGCAATACTATATGATGATCAATTTTGATGGACCTGGCCATCTTCAGCAATGAGATGAAGCAAATCACTTCCAATAGAGCAGTAATGAACTCAATCGGCTACACCCAGTGAAAGAACTCTGGGAGATGACTAAGAACCATTACATAGAATTCCCAATCCCTATTTTTTTGATCCACCTGCATTTTTGATTTCCTTCAAATTGCACACTATTTCAGAGTCCAGTTCTTTTTGTACAGCAAAATAACGTTTTGGACATGTATATTTATTTTGTATTTAATTTATATTTAACTTATTTAACATGTATTGGTCATACTGCTATCTAGGGGAGGGGGTGGGAGGAAGGAGGGGAAAAATTGAAACAAAAGGTTTGGCAATTATCAATGCTGTAAAATTACCCATGCATTAGTCTTTATGTCTTCTTAATCCTTTTTGAATTCTTTTCAAGCAATTCCTTTGTACCTTCAAAAATTTATGATATTAGAGGAGTGAATGAAAACATTCAATTTGGTCCATCACTTTAGATCAGCTTTTGCCTCTTGTTAACAGTTTTTAATATTTTAATAATTATTTAGACTATTTGAGATTATAACACAGTGGAAAGAGCCCTGGATTTAGAATCAAATATCCTGTTTTCAAATTCTGGATCTTCCACATATGATATAAATAATGTTAAGTCATCTAATCTATCTGGGTTTCAGTTTTGTCATATGCAAAAAAAGGGTGTTGAGCTAGGGGTCTCTAACATCCCTTTCAGTTCTAGATTTATGATCCTATAAGCTACAAACTGGTTAGACTAACTGCAAAGAATATAATAACATATGAAAAGCACATGGCATCTTTGCTGAGTGTTACATACAAGCTGTTAAATGATATTAGATTGTTCTAGGACAATCAAAATGTTGAATACATATTAAATACATTGTATAGAGAAATGAAAATGAAATGTAATAAAGTAATTTGATAATTACATTATTGCTCAGATTCAGCCACTCAGGAATAGAACAGGTGACCTTATCTTTCATCCCCTGCCTTTAGTTCTCTTTTTCTTAGGAATCTATAATCTCTGTTTTCTCTGTCTTTGTCTCTGTCTCTCTCCCTGTCTATCTCTGTTTTCCGTCTCTGTCTCTCTGTTTCTCTGTCTCTAATTCCCTGTTTCTCTTTGGTTCTATCATCTCTCTCCCCTTATCCACTATTTCTCTCTCATTTTCTTTTTTAAAATATGATACACTGGAAATACTCTCTTCTGAGACTTAAGATATGGTACCATAAATTTGAATGGAAAAGGAACTTTAAAGAACATGAAACACAGGACCTAGGACAAATTAATCAGCTACTAAATGCTCCCTAAAGCTTTCTTGTCCAACTTTTGCATTTTAAAAATGAAGAAGCATAGTTATCAAGAGGCACATGGTTGAGATTTAAACTCTAACTCCAAGTCCAGTACCTCATTATTTAATTTTTGCACTGCTTCCAACACCACACAATCTCCCTTCTGGGTTAAAGTTCTCGCTCTGATACTTACTGTATGACCTTGAAAAATTAACTATTTCATTACTCTGTGTCTCAGTTACCTCATCTGTTAAATGGGAAAAGTAATATTTGTACAATTTATCTAAAAGATCTGTCTGCTGTTAGCAAAATGTCTTATGAACCATAAAGAATTATTTAAAAGTATGTTATTACCAGCTCCTTCCCCCTACCTTGAAGTACACAGTTTCCCCTATAAAAAAACAAACAAACAAACAAACTTTCATTTGAAATTGCTACAGCATGCAAATTGCCTTATATCTATCCTTATCTTCATTACCAAACATCTGCCAAAGGGTGGTATATATTACTTCCTGTTACTTGTTGCCTCACCATTTTATTACTGCTCATCTCTCTATTCTACATTTTAATTTCACTTTCTATGATTCTCATGAAGTGACTTCCTGAAGGATCATTTATGACCATCTAATTACCAAATCTGAATATCTCTTCTCAGGAGTCACTCTCTTTAACTTTTCCATAACATATCTTAAGTATCTTTTCTTGATAACATTCTTGGTTGTTTTCCTCCTCCCTCAATGTGACTCTATAATACTTCATTGTTGTCTATGATCACTTCTCAATTAGAATTTTACTGCATTCTAAAACTGACCATTCTGTTCCCTCTGCCTTTTCCCACCTTTGCCTATTAGTAATATGTGTTGTTTTTTCTTAATAGAATGAGTTATTAAATAACGCCTTTCCCCATGAAATGTTTTCATCTTCCAAGTCTAGCATAGATACTATGGCCTTCATAAGGAGTTTTCTGATCACTTCTCAATTAGAAGTAATCTTCCCAAGGTCATATGAATAATATCAATGTCACCATTCAAACTCTGATCTTTTGAAACAAAATCTACTGTTTTTTCCACTCCCTCTTTTTGCCATCAAAACCTATCATTCCTTCACTGTTTTATGACTTGAGTTGCTATAGCTTCCTAACTGGGATTCTTGCTCCAATCTTCCTTCTCAGAAATCAATCTTAATTTTAAACTCTATTATCTGCCAAATGCACATATCTGATCATATCAATGCCTCTTCCTCCAAATCAAAATTTTTAGGAGCTCCTTAGTACTGAACAAAATTAACTCCTTGGAAGTGCAGTTCCAAAGTATTGTTTCAATCCAATTTTACTACATTCCAAAACTGACCATTTTGTTCTCTCTCTCCCATCCTTGTGTATTAGTAATACATGTTATCTTCCCTTTATGGAATGAGTTATCACACAGTGCCTTTCCCAATGAAATGTTTCATTTTCAAAGCCTAGCATAGATACTATGGCCTTCATAAGGAGTTTTCTGATCACTTCTCAATTAGAAGTAATTTTTTTTTTCCTTTTGGATTTCTCAAGTGACTCTATTTGACTTCTTTTTATGCTCTTAATTACAATATATCTTTAATTGTAGTTATTTGCTGCTAGAAAAGGAACAAATTAAAAACTCCCGGTTAAACACCAAACTTGAAATTCTAAAAATAAAAGGAGAGATCAATAAAATTGAAAGTAAAAAAAAAAAAACTATTGAATTAATTAATAAAACTAAGAGTTGGTTCTATGAGAAAAACCCACAATATAGACCCTGATTAAAAAAAGGAAAGAGGAATATCAAATTGTCTGTCTTAAAAATGAAAAGGAAGAACTTGCCACTAATGAAGAAGAAATTAGAGCAATAATGAGGAGTTACTTTGCCCAACTTTATGCCAATAAATTCCATAACTTAAATGAAATGGAAGAATACTTTCAAAAATATAGCTTGCCCAAAAATATAGATTAACAGAGGAAGAAGTAAATAGACTAAACAGTCCCATTTTAGAAAAAAGAAATAGAACAAGCTATTAACCAATTCCCTAAGAAAAAATCCCCAGAATTAGATGGATTTACATGTGAATTTTACCAAACATTTAAATAATAATTAACTCCAATGCTATATAAACTATTTGAAAAAATAGGGATTGAAGGAGTTCTACCAAATTCCTTTTATGACACAGACTGATACCTAAACCAGGCAGGTTGAAAAGAGAGAAAGAAAATTATAAACCAATCTCCCTAATGAATATTGATGCTAAAATCTTAAATAAAATATTAACAAAAAAATTACAGAAAATCATCCACAGGATAATACACTATGACCAAGTAGGATTTATACCAGGAATGCAGGGCTGGTTTAATATTAGAAAAAGTATTAGCATAATTGACTATATCAATAACCAAATTAGCAAAAACCATATGATCATCTCAATAGATGCAGAAAAAGCATTTGATAAAATCCAACATCCATTCCTAATAAAAACACTTGAGAGTATAGGAATAAAGGGACTTTCCCTTAAAATAGTCAGTAGCATATATTTAAAATGGGCAGTAAGCATCATATGAAATGGGGAAAAACTGGAACCTTTCCCACTAAGATCTGGAGTGAAGCAAGGTTGCCCACTATCACCATTATTATTCAATATTGTATTATAAACCCTAGCCTCAGCAATAAGAGTCAAGAAAGAAATTAAAGAAATTAGAGTAGGCAATGAGGAAACCAAACTATCACTCTTTGCAGATGATATGATGGTATACTTAGAGAATCTCAGAGATTCTACTAAAAAGCTATGAGAAATAATTCACAACTTTAGCAAAATTGCAGGATACAAAATAAATCCCATAAATCCTCAGCATTTTTATACATCACCAACAAAATCCAACAGCAAGAGATACAAAAAGAAATGCCATTCAAAATAATTGTCGATAGCACAAAATATTTGGGAATTTATCTACCAAAGGAAAGTCAGGAATTATATGAGCAAAATTACAAAACACTTTCCACACAAAGATTTAAATAACTGGAAAAATATTAAGTGCTCTTGGATAGGCTGATCGAATATAATAAAGATGACAATATTCCCTAAACTAATTTATTTAGTGCTACACCAATCAAACTCCCAAGAAAATATTTTAATGATCTAGAAAAAATAACAACAAAATTCATATAGAAGAACAAAAGATCGAGAATCTCAAGGGAATTAATGAAAAAAAAAATCAAGTGAAGGTGGCTTAGCTGTACCTGATCTAAAACTATATTATAAAGCAGCAGTCACCAAAACTATTTGGTATTGGCTAAGAAATAGGTTAGTTGATCAGTGGAATAGGTTAGGTTCACAAGAAAAAAATAGTCAACTATAGCAATCTAGTGTTTGACAAACCCAAAGATCCTAACTTTTGGGATAAGAATTCATTATTTGACAAAAACTGCTGGGAAAACTGGAAATTCATATGGCAGAAATTAGGCATGGACCCACATTTAACACCACACACCAAGAGAAGATCAAAATGATCCATGATTTAGGCATAAAGAATGAGATTATAAATAAATTAGAGAAACATAGGATAGTTTACTTTTTAGACTTGTGGAAGAGGAAGGAATTTGTGACCAAAGATGAACTAGAGATCATTACTGATCACAAAATAGAAAATTTTGATTATATCAAATTAAAAAGCCTTTGTACAAACAAAACTAATGCAAACAAGATTAGAAGGGAAGCAACAACCTGGGAAAATATTTCCACAGTTAAAGGTTCTGATAAAGGCCTCATATCCAAAATATATAGAAATGACTGTAATTTATAAGAAATCAAGTCATTCTCCAATTGATAAATGGTCAAAGGATATAAAAAGACAATTTTCAGATGATGAAATTGAAACTATTTCCACTCATATGAAAGAGTGTTCCAAATCACTATTGATCAGAGAAATGGAAATTAAGACAACTCTAAGATACCACTATATACCTGTCAGATTGGCTAAGATGACAGGAAAAAATAATGATGAATGTTGGAGGGGATGTGGGAAAACTGGGACACTGATGCATTGTTGGTGAAGTTGTGAACAAATCCAACCATTCTGGAGAGCAATCTGGAATTATGCCCAAAAAGTTATCAAACTGTGCATACCCTTTGATCCAGCAGTGCTACTTCTGGGCTTATACCCCAAAGAGATACTAAAGAAAGGAAAGGGCCCTGTATGTGCCAAAATGTTTGTGGCAGCCCTGTTTGTAGTAGCTAGAAACTGGAAAATGAATGGATGCCCATCAACTGGAGAATGGTTGGGTAAATTGTGGTATATGAGTGTTATGGAATATTATTGTTCTGTAAAAATGACCAGCAGGATGAATACAGTGATGCTTGGAGAGACTTACATGAACTGATGCTAAGTGAAATGAGCAGAACCAGGAGATCATTATATACCTCAACAACGATACTGTATGAGGATGTATTCTGATGGAAGTGGATTTCTTCAACAAAGAGAAGATCTAACTCAGTTTCAATTGATCAATGATGGACAGAAGCAGCTACACCCAAAGAAAGAACACTGGGAAATGAATGTAAACTGTTTGCATTTTGGTTTTTCTTCCCGGGTTATTTTTATATTCTGAATGCAATTCTTCCTGTGCAACAAGAGAACTGTTCAGTTCTGCACACATATATTGTATCTAGACTCTACTGTGACATATTTAACATGTATAGGACTGCTTGCTATCTGGGGGAGGGGGTGGAGAGAGGGAGGGGAAAAGTCAGAACAGAAGTGAGTGCAAGGGATAACGTTGTAAAAAATTACCCAGGCATGGGTTCTGTCAATAAAAAGTTATAATTATTTTTAAAATAACAAAATAAAATAAAATAAAATGAAGGTTCTAAATGAAAAAAAAATTATAGTTATTTGCAAATGTCTTTGATCCTTGTCTACTTATTTGCGACCTCTGTGATGGAATACAGAATCTCAGAGTTAAAAAGAGCTTAGCGGCCTTTTGGTTTAGTTTGCACCTGGACAAGAATCTGCCCATCTCACATACCCAGCAAATGGCCCATGGTTTTTTTTTTTTTTTTTTTTTTTTTTTGTTGTTGTTGTTGTTGTTGTTGTTGTTGTTTCTTTAGTGATGATATCTTGCATAAAGCAGATGCAATATAACTATTGATTGAATTGAATTGACTGAGATCATTTTCATTTAGAGGTCTTTGGACTACATTTGGTTTTAGTTAAGGGAAGGTCATGGCCACGCAAAAAAAAAAATGCCATTTCATAGTATATAATCTTTGCCAACCACCAAAAACATTTTGACAAAAAAGAACTTTGAATCTCAATATGGAAAACTTTTGGTCATCAGTGTCATCTCACCAGAATGTCACATATATTCCAATCTTAAATAACATCCAGAAAAAATCAACAGGCTTGGGTGGCCAAAGTCAGAACAGATCCATAATTCATGGGTTTGGTATTTTGAAACAAACCCAAGTTTTTTTTTTTTTTTTTTTGGTTATTTGTATTCTTTTCCCTGCGCCAAAATACATGCTCTTTTCTCTAAAGAAAGTCTTCAGTCTGAAGAGATCTGAAGGACTATTTATATATGTTACATTTGACAAACAGAAACAAAGAGATCAAAATAATTAAACTTTAAATGATGAAAATATTACATTGCTATGCAGATAGATTTCATTCTGAGGATCAAGAAGACTGGTGTTAAGTTCTGCCTCTGAAATATACTAATTGTGTGACATTGGCCAAGTTACTCTCAGAATTCCGTTTAATATTCCCAAACTATAAGATAATTTTATAGACACTATTCCTCTTTGCTTTAAGTTGAGAGAATTTCCAAACTAGACTTCCCCATGATGATAAAATCAGAAGTCTGGACTTGCCCATCATCTCAGGAAAGTCTAAAATTTATAGGAAAAAGTATAGTTCAAGTGCAAACTATTTGACATATAGTTTGGTATTTGGTTCTATCTTGACCATTAGTCATTTTTTAGTCTTCATCCTTCTTTTTAACTTCACACACACACACACACACACACACACACACACACACACACCCCACATACATTCCAAATAGGATATAAAATAAAAAAGCATTTCCTTAGACATGACTATAAATAGCATTAAGAAACTGTAATGCTTTGAGAGCTCAGTCAAACAATTTTAAATTGACTTTGAGTTTGATTATAAACTCTGTTCAAGTCTTTATGAGAGATGGCTCCCGGAGAATTGTACTATTTTGTCTTTATTTTTATGAGAATTTTTAATTCTGTTCCATAAGATATAACTCAATGGAAAGTAATGGCAACAAAGTCTACACAGTTCAGTCTCCAGATGAGTCCTGTTATGTTTTGTTTCATGTTTCAGATCGTAGCAAGCTAATGCTGAGCAGCCTTCTTACAGATGTATGTCATTAGATCATAGCAAGCAGTGAAAGAGAGTATGTAGATAGCTTATGGCAAATTCATCTTCATTACTGAAAAACCACTTTAGAGTAATATGCCTATAGATTGTGAATAAATAATATTATTTTCAAATGGAGGAATGTGGTTAAATTTTTTTACAACTATTTGCACACATAGTTCTTGGGTAATAGGTTAGGGTTCAAATAAGAATAATGAATGACATTACAAAGGAAGAAGGCTTTAAGTTCGTGTTATACCTATTCAATAATAGAAAGTATACTTTTTGATTTCAAAAATGATTCCATGATGAATCAAATGGTTACTATACCAATGGAAATTTGTTCAGTTTTTAACAAATGAAGAGCCTTCTGCCATCAAGTGTCTGTACAAATGACAAACTAGCATGGTAGAGAAAAAAATCCAATCATTTAAACCAACTGTTGTATATACCAAATGCTTTTTAACCAATGTCATCCTCAAGAGCAAAACTGTTTGATTAATTTACCCTGAATTAATGTTTGTATTAATAGGATTATTATTACATAGAATCAATCTTGTAGAGAAAATTGGAATGAAAACAGATTTTTGGAGTAAGCTCTATTTCTTAATACTCACGTGACCTTCGCCAAATTCCTTAACTCCTCTGGATTCCACTTTCCCTATCTTTAAAATGAAAACTTGTTTTAAATCAGAAATGTCAAATATAGGCCTCTATAATCCCAGTGAAGAACAAGATTAAAATGTCATTAGGAAATAAATAAATATAAATATGATAGAAAGTAAGTAATGTCAATATGTGGTTTTCTAAGTCTGTTTGCTGTTGGAGAGACCTCATATGCTGTTTAGTAGGCCCTGATTTTTATTTGAATTGGATAGCACTGGTATAAATTGTCTTATACAACTGGGGTTGCTTACAGTTCCAGTATGTTCCTAAGGTAGGAATCATTATGGCAGCAATGTACTGAATATTCACAATGAATTCTTCAATACTTTCTACTATTTGTGTGTATGTGACATTGTGAAGCTTTTATAATTATATGCAAAACATTTGAATATAATCTCCTTATGTATAAGGATTCATTAATGTTATTTTTAATATCCCTAAGTACCTAGAGTCTAACACACTGTAGACATTAAATAACTGCTTGTTGGATTGAATTGAATTGAACTGAATTGAATGAAATAAATTCTTTGCTATCCAGACTATTATTCCCACATTGCAAAATGTGCAATTTATAACTATAGATTGATTTGGTGTTTTTGTTTGATTGGCTGACTCAGAACTATTTCATTTTAAGCTCTTGGTAAAAACCAATTATCATAATTGGATTATACAGATAATTTATTTGTAACATCAAGAAGTCTCAAAATAATTTATAGATTTTCTTTTATTAGTTCTTCTAGATAATCCAGCTGTTTTTACATGACATTGATAGAGTAAGTTTTATAAGTTTTGTGTATAGAATTTGATGCTCAATTTAGCACACAGCTCAGGAATGTCTAGCTTGCTGGCCATACAATCATTTGGTGTGACCCTGCCAAAACATCAGAGCCATCACATTAGGGTTGAGTTAATTAAATTTTTGACCAAATATTGTAGGCTAATTTTTCAGTTGATAATTTTGCATGGTCAACTAATGATATTATAAGTATCCAAATGACCCTTGGCAGAAACAAAAAAGTTCACTTCTGATTTAGAGCTACAAGACACCTTAGAGGGCATTTAGTACAATCACTTAATTTTATAGATGAGTAAATGAGGCTCAAATAAATTAAATAATTTTTCCCAGTGTTATGCAGATCATTCTATAGCTAAACCTGGATCCAAATCCATGTTTTGTTTTATTTTTCTATTTCAATCATTTTTAGTCATGTCTGACACTTTGTGGCCTTATTTGGGATTTCCTCAGCAAAGATACTAGAGTAGTTTGACATTTCCTTCTCAAGCCCATTTTACATGAGAAGCTAAAGCAAACAGGGTCACAGAGCTAGTAGATATTAAACACAGATCCTCCTGATTGCAGGCCCGATGCTCTGTATACAGTATGTCATATGTCATATGACTCCAAATGCATTACTGTCTCTAAATTACACTGCCTCAAATCTACTATGCTTTTTTGTCCCTCCTGCTTTATCATACATAGAAAACTTACATTTTTATCTCAGTTTTTAGCCTGGATTGTCATTTTTCATTTTTTGTTTACTTATTTAGAAATCCATATTACCATAGTCGATAGCTTTTTTTATGATAAAAAAATACCACATCTAATTTTTGGTGTTAGATTTGACTGGCAATTATGCCAATGCTATATAATGTACTATATTAATCATTTCTGTTCACTTGGAATTTTCTATGATAACAGAAAAGACAATATTTGAATGCCTCTTATAGATATGAATTCATAGACACATATGAAAGATATGAAGATATTATATAGAAAATATACAAAGTTGCCCAAAAGATAAGATAGTATCAAATAAATTAAATTATTTTTAACATTTCATAATATTACTACTGGATTTTTTTTTTAAGTTTCACCTTATTATGCTTTCTTGTTCTCCACATTGTATTGATGAAACTAATCATTTCTCTCAAAAGACTTTTTTTCCCATATGAAATATACAATGATTTTCCCATTTGTTTTTTCTCAGACTATTTTAAGTTTATTGAAACACCACTGCTTTGATTTTGTGTTTTAATAACTAATAAAAGGGAAAAAAAACTTTAAAAATTAGTAATTCAGGCACTGAGTTTTTGGAATAGATACTGCTTAGATGTAGCTGAAACAAGCTTGTTTTGTTTTTCTTTTTTACTCAAAAAACAGAAAAATCACAGAAACATAAAAACAGAACTCCTAATTTGAAAGGTAAATAAAAATTTCAAAAACAGTCCATTTTTGTTGTTACTGTTGTTGGTATTTGTCTTTTATGCTTTCCTAGCCTATCAATAACACCTTTCTCTTTTTTTTCCTTTTCTCAGTTCCAATTTCTCAATGTAATATTAATTTAAGAGTCGAGAGACTTCCTTTCTCTAAGAGTCAAGAGACTTCCTCTGTCTAATCTTACCTCTTGATGTCCTTCAGTTGTTTCTTTCAACACAGTAACCAATGCTACTGACCCCTACCCACGCTACTGTGTTATAATTTTCAAAATATGTATGAAAGAATGATTTTATCACAGTTTTCTTCCATAGTGGTCTTAACGTTCATACTTTAAGATTGGATCTCAGTATTTTGCCTCTAAAACAAGAGGTGTGACAAGTTGATATTTAATTTTCCTTCACATTCTAAATTTATGATAATGTATATGATTGTTTGGCAGCTTGATGGTAAAGGGAATAAAGTGCTGGCCCTAGAGTTAGAAAGACCCTGAATTCAAATTCAGGTTAGACAAAAAAAATTCCCATTTCTACTGCTTTTTACCTGTGTGATGTTGAGGAAGTCCCAAGAATTAGGTTTGAATCCTGGATCTGGCATTTATTTAGTGACCTTAGACACTACGGGCTACTAGACAGCTCATTATATAGAGTAACAAGTATGGAGTCAGGAGGACCTGAAGTCAAATATAGCCCAGACATTTATTAGCTATGTGACCCTGACCAGGAAACTTAGCTTTGTTTGCCTTCATTCCTTATCTGTAAAATTAGTTGAGAAGAAAATGGCAAACCAGGGCAATATGTTTGCCAAGAAAATCCTAAAGAAAGGACTGAAGAGCAACAATAAGACATGAGATCCTATTTTTATTTCCTCTGTAACAAGATCCTCTTAAGAGATTTCCCAAGTGATTTACAATCATAATATATACTTCATACAACAGTGTGGAAAACATTACCATGAATTCTAGTAATGGTGTCAGAATTTCTCTGCCATTCTTGAATTCTGTGGATGCTGATGTACACCAATTGTGCCAAAAGTGCTAACATAAGATATCATTTCCTATTGGAAATTTAAAAAAAGAACATTTTGTAAATGATAAGAAAAAAAATGCAAATTCAAAGGAACAAATATCCAGGAAGAAACCCTACAAATCAAAAAGATCAGCCTAAAGAAATTCTTGAATAGAGAAGGTCACCATTTCTGGATGGAGAATTCAAGAGAATAGTGCCTCTGTTTGCTACTCAAGAGAGCTTGGCATTCTATGTTAAATGTCATAACCTTTGATTCTTTTTTTTTTTTTTTCTGAGCTGGTTTCATTTCGGACAACATATTATCTGTAGGAAATACAGCTGCAGCTGACTCAGAAAGGATTTACCACTCATGTTTTCATTTTATTATAAATTTGAAGAGGGGCTGCCATTGAGAAAATGGAATGAGAAGACTACACACAATGGGAAGTATTTTTATTTTACATTTTTCAAAAGACAAAACTCCAATGACATTGAATTCAGTAGCACAAGTTGGAGCAAAGAGTACATTGTAGAAGGATGAGAAGGCGAGAGAGATCCCTCAAATACAAATCCAGAAGAATTTCCAACATTCTCTTGGAAATGATTGCCAATAATATTTCAATGCTATCATTAAAATGCTACTGCTACTACTAATAACATTAAAAAAACAGTAATTTATTTTCCCTATTAGGCAAGTAAGTAGGGCTGCAAAAGAAAAAAAATCTGAAAATGATTTCATGCTTTCTTGTGTTCTCCTGTTGTTTCTTTATGCTAGGGTACATAATTTTATGCACTCCAATTGAACTCCAGGGCTATGCTTAGCTAATTGTCCAGTCAGGGAATAGACCAACACACATATACAAGGAAATATGTATCCTAACCTACTTGCCTATTGCTTACAATGAAGATGCTGTGTATATAAGCATGGAGGAACTCCCCAACACAGGTATGCTCAAGTATATCTTGCAGATCTCTATATAAAAATAGCCATTGTTCTGAATACAAGAGAGTTTGTTTATGGTGTGTATGTGTGTGTGTGTAGTTATTTTGGTTCCTTTTAAGGATTATTTTCATTGGATATAAAATCAAGTAACTTAGTCTGGAGTAGGGGAGATAAAACAATAACATTTATTCATTCATTCTTAGGGATAAATCAGACAGAAGTTAATTAAGATGCTCAAGGTCACACAGTGTTTTGATGCTGGTTCTGAACACAGGTTTCCCAATTCCAGGGCCTAGATCTCTAACAATTGCACTATCCAGCTACTTCAGGAAAGAACTGTTAGGAACATAAGCCTGGAGAGTACACACCCAGAACAAGTGGCATTGTAGTAAATTATTTTAGTCACTCAAGAGCAGCATTAGGATGGTGGTTGAGATGTGAGTGTAAAAAAAATATTAATTTTTTTCTAACTTAATTTTAGAGGTATGTGTATGATTCCAAGAGAATAATGGGTATGGGAGTTCCAAGGATAAAAGGGAAGGAATATTCTCTACTGTCAGAAAGGACAAATCATTAAATCAATGAATATTTCTTTAACAACCACTAGATAGAAGAAACTATGTCTGGGAGTTAGGTTTGGATTTTTTTTTTCTTTTCTCTGCCATTTACTAGCCTTGTGAGCTGAGGTAGTTCAATTAAGTTTTTTTGGGTTTTTTTGTCCCCAGTTTCCTAATTATTAAGTGAAGAATTAGACTGAATCTATAAGCTCACTTCATGTTCTGTTCTATGACTCTACTATGGGAAAGTCCTACTTATAATAATGATACAAAGAATACAAAAAAATAAGATATAGTCTTTGTTTTTAACTACCTAATAGGGAATGTAAACCTATTGTAAGCCCACACATGAGAAGCTAAGAAGATAACATGTGATAAATGTCAAATCAATGGTTCAGATAAAAAACAATCAATAAAACAACATTTATTAAGTGCATAGTATGTGCTAGATAAGCAGCCCTGAAAGAGTTTGGCAAACCCTCACATAGGAAGTATTAGTCCTCTCTGAATATTCCAGACATGCATCATTTACCTTTGGTATCCACTTTTTTCTTAATTCTAGTATGTGGTTCTAAGAATCTGTTGCATCTGCCACAGTCACATTCTAATAAAACTTTCTAGACAGATTGGCTAAACAAGGTTAAAGATAACAAAGAAGCTGCAAACTCACTGTTGAATTAGGGGAATGTCTACCCCAAGCATGTAAAAACTCCCTAGTTCTCCATCCCCTGGAATAAATGAATGAAAATAAGTTGTTTCAATGGCCATGAAAGTACCTGAAGCAAGCACTATGAAGTGCTTGGAACTTGGTCAGACACTGAAGAAGCCAAAGTTATCCACTATATTCCACACTATTGCCACTTGTCTTAACTTTTGTCCTGCTTTATACTTCAATGACTCTATAAGACAGAGTGAAGCTGACAACTTTATGCAACTTTTCCCCACTTCAATTCATGTAAGAATCAAGATGTCTGCTGTTACTGATACTCTTTCAAAACAAAGGATGAATAACTGTATCAGGCAGTAGGAATACAAAGCCAAAAATGAAAGTATTTCTTCTCTCAAGAAACTTGAAATCTAATTGATGAGAAAGAATGAAAATACATGAAAAAAGTCAAATAATAAAACAAAGCATTATGTTAAAAAAGCCAAATGAGTGATCTAGATAATAATTAAGCATCAAACATTTATCACATGCATACCATATGTTTAGCATTGTCCTACATGCTTAGGGAATAGTGATTAAAATTAAAGTTTTTGCCTACAAGGAACTTATTTATATTCTATAAGAAATTCTAAAGGACTTAAGTAGAAAGAGATCTTTGTGGGTTGAGGATATCATTCACTTAAATAATTCCTGTGACTAAAATGTATAAGGAACTGTTTTAGGTCAGAATTTTTTTTTTTTTTTTTTTTTTTTTGCTTAGGGAGTGAGATAAGAGCTGGGATTTCAGGGATAGATCAGAGTGTGGCTTATTAGATCTGTATCTTCATTCAGGATGCAGCATTTACATCTGTTAACCATCCTGGCATATCTCATGTGCTCCAGGAAAGTCCAGATGAATGATGCAAATCATGCATTAGAATAGAATTCATGGTCACAACATGATTTGAACAGACTTTTAAACTATTAAGAATTTTTAAGCAATAGCTTGAATGGTGTGCATCAGGTTAGACACAAGAATAGGCTTTTACTCTTTCTAAGGCAGCTCTTAAAATGTGATATTGATCAAAATATTTAATTTTTAATTTCCTCAAAAGCTAAAAAACAAAACAAAACAAAACAAAACCCAACTACTACAGCAGTGAATAATTAGAGTGTTTCAATCCCAAACTTATGACATTGTATATTCCATGGCAACTTTTCATTTAAAAAAACAAACAGCTTCATTTCCATACATTTTCTTTTCTTTTTTTCTCTTTTTTAAAATACACCTTTCTTTATGAATCACGTTGGGAGAAAAAAATCAGAACAAAAGGGAAAAACCATTGGAGAGACCAAAAAAAAAAAAAAAAAAAAAGAAGAAGTGAACATGGCACGTGTTAACTTACATTCAGTCTTTATAATTCTTTTTCTGGATGCAGATGTTATTTTCTATCTAAAGTCTATTGGGATTGCCTTGCATCATTGAATCACTGAGAGAAATCAAGTCTTTCATAATTGTTTGTAACACATCATTGCTGTAATTGTGCACAATGTATTACTGGTTCTGCTTTTTTCACTCAGCATCAGTTAATGTAAATCTTTCTAGGCTTTTCTAAAATTAGCTTGTACATAAACTATTTTTGTAGAACAATAATATTCCATTACCTTCATATAGCACAACTTATTCAGCCATTCCCCAACTGATGAGCATCTACTCATTTTCTATTTCTTTGCCAACACAAAAAGAGCTGCTACAAACATTTTTGCACATGTGGTTCTTTTTTTCTCCTTTTATGATTTCCTTGAGATACAGACTATGTAGTGGCACTGCTGGGTGAAAAGATATTCACAATTTCATAGCCCTTTGGACATACTTCCAGATTGCTTTCCAAAATGGTTGGATCATTTCACAACTCCATCCATAATGCATTAATGTCTCACTTCCCCCCCCCTACATTTATCAATCTCTTTTCCTGTCATGTTAGCTATTTGAGAAGTGTGAGGTGGTACCTTAGAATTGTCTTAATTTTAATTTCTCAAACCAATATTGATTTTAAAAAAAACTTTTTATTGATAGAACCCATGCCAGGGTAATTTTTTACAGCATTATCCCTTGCATTCACTTCTGTTCCGATTTTTCCCCTCCCTCCCCCTCCCCCAGATGGCAAGCAGTCCTTTACATGTTGAATAGGTTACTGTATATCCTAGATACAATATGTGTGTGCAGAACCGAACAGTTTTCTTGTTGCACAGGGAGAATTGAATTCAGAAGGTATAAATAACCCGGGAAGAAAAACAAAAATGCAAGCAGTTTATATTCATTTCCCAGTGTTCTTTCTTTGGGTGTAGCTGCTTCTGTCCATCTGTGATCAGTTGAAACTGAATTAGCTCTCTTTATCGAAGAGATCCACTTCCATCAGAATACATCCTCAAACAGTATCATTGTTGAGGTATATAATGATCTCCTGGTTCTGCTCATTTCACTTAGCATCAGTTCATGTAAGTCTCACCAGTCCTCTCTGTATTCATCCCGCTTAAACAATATTGATTTAAAGCATTTTTATATGACTATGGCTGGCTTAAATTTTATCATCTGAAAATTATCTGTTCATAACCTTTGACCATTTATCAACTTATCAACTGACCAATAATCAAGAATAGTTTGTATTCTTATAAAATTGAAACAGTTCTTTATATATTTTAGAAATGAGACCTTTATCAGAAACACTGGTAGTGCAATTTTCCCCCAGTTTATAACTTCCTTTTAATCTTGTTTTTGTTGGTTTTCTTTGTGCAAAACCTTTTAATTTAATGTAATAAGAATTGTCCATTTTGCATTTGATAATATCTTCCAGTTCTTCATAAATTCCTCTCTTCTTCAAAAGTCTGATAGGTAAATTATCCTTTGTTCTAATTTGCTTATGATATCAACATTTATGTACAAATCAGGTACCCATTTTTGATTTTATTTTTGTATGGGGTGTGAGATGTAAATCTATGCTGAGTTTCTAACATATTATTTTCTAATTTCCCCAGCAATTGTAGTCAAATAGTGAGTTTTTATTCTAGAAGCTGGAGTATGGGGGTTTGTTAAATAGTGGATTACTATAGTCATCAATTACTGTCATGTGTATCTATCCTATTGCACTGATTCACCATTCTATTTCTTAGCCATTACCAAATGGTTTTGATGACTGCTGCTTTATAATATAGTTTGGGGTCTGATACTATTGATACCATCCTTTGTAATTTTTTTCATTAATTCCACTGATATTCTTGACATTTTGTTCCTCCAATTGAACTTTATTATTATTTTTTAGCTCTCCAAAATAATTTTTTGACAGTTTGGTTGGCATGTCACTGAACAAGTAGACTAATTTAGTCATTTTTATTATATTATATTATCTCAGCCTACCCATGAATAATTGATATATTTGCAAGTATTTGGAGTTGACTTTATTTGTGTGACAAGTGTTTTGTAATTGGGTTCATAGAATTTCTGAGATTATCTTGACAGGTGGACACTCAACTATGTAATTTTGTCTACAGTTGTTTAAAATAAAATTTCTTTTTCTATCTCTTGCTGATTGGCTTTCTCAGTAACATATAGAAATGCTGATGATTTGTCTGGGTTTATTTTATAATCTGGAACTTTGGTAAAGCTGTTAATTGTTTCAGGTAGGTATTTGGATAACTTTCTAGGCTTCTCTATGTATATCATCATATCATCTGTAAACTGTGATAATTTTATTTCCTCAAAGCCTGTTCTAATTCCTTTCATTTTTCTTTTCTTATTGCTAAATCCAAATAAAACCAACATTATAATAAATAAATAAATATTTTATTATATTATTATTAATATATATTATATTATAATAAATAAATAAAAATAAAGTACAATATTGAATAATAGTAGTGAAAATGGGCATCCATGTTTCACTCCTGATCTTATTGGGAATATGTCTGTTGGGAATGCTTCTAGCTTCTCCCCATTACAAATTCCTGGTATAAATTTCTGCATTCCTAGTACAAATTCCACCTTGTCATAGTGTGTTATCCTGCTGATAAATTGCTGTAATCTCTTTGCTAATATTTTATTTTATTTTTAATTTTTTTTTGTTTTTCTGAAGCAATTGAGGTTAAGTGACTTGCCCAGGTTCATGCAACTAGGAAGTGTTAAGTGTGTGGAGCCAGATTAGAACTCAGGTCCTCCTGACTTCAGGCCTGCTGCTCTATCAGTTGCACCATATAGCTGTCCCCTAATGTTTTATTTTAACATTTTGCATCAATATTCATTAGGGAGAATGGTTTATAATTTTCTTTCTCTGTTTTGGCTTTTCCTGTTTTAAGTATCAGTACCATATTTGTGTCATAGAAGGAATTTGGCAGAATTCCTTCTTTACCTAATTTTTTCCAAATAGTTTACATAGTATTGTAATTAATTCTTTAAATGTTTGTTAGAGTTCCCTTGTAAATCCATCTAGCCCTGGAACTTTTTGTCAGGTAGTTCATTGATAGCTTGTTCAATTTCTTTTTCTAAAATGCCACTATTTAAGTAATTTATTTTCTCTTTTTAAAATCTAGACAATTTATATTTTTGTAAATATTTATTCATTTTGGTTAGATTGTTAGATTCTTGCCATGCATTTGGGCAAAATAGCTCCTAATTATTGCTTTAATTTCTTTTTCATTGGTAGTAAATTCACTGTTTTTATATTTTATCTAATTTGGGTTTTTTTTGTCCTTTTTCTAATCACATTAATCAAAGGTTTATCTATTTTGTTGGTTTTTTTTCATAAAACCAACTCTTAGTTTTATTAATTAGTTCAATAGTTTTCTTATTTTCAATGATTAATCTCTCCTTTGACTTTCAGAGTTTCTAAATTGGTATTATATTTGGGTTTTTAAATTTGTTCTTTTTTTCTAGCTTATTTAGTTGCATGCCCAATTAATTGATCTCCTGTTTCTCTATTTTATTTATGTAACTATTTAGAGATATAAAATTTCCCCTAAGAACTGCTTTGGCTACATCCCATAAATTTGGTCTGTTGTCTCCTTATTGCCATTCTCTTTGATAAAATTATGGATTGTTTCTGTGATTTGTTGTTAAACCCACTCATTATTTTGAATTAGATTATTTAATTTTCAATTGGTTTTTAGACTATCTTTCCTTATTCTTTATTGAAAATAATTTTGATTATTTCATCGTCTTGAAAGAATTTACTATTTCTGCCTTTCTGCATTTGATTATGAAGATTTTATGCCCTAATACATAGTCAATTTTTTGTAGGTAGCCTGTACTGCTGAGAGAAAGTGTATTCCTTTCTGTTCCTATTCAATTTTCCCTAGAGGTTTATCTTATCTAGGTTTTCTAGGATACTGTTAGCCTCCTTAGTTTCTTGTTTCTTTTGTGGTTAGATTTGTCTGATTCTGAGAATGGAAGTTTGAGATCCCTCAATAATAAAATTTTGCTGTCTATTTGTTCCTTTAATTGCCTTAATATTTTCTATAGGAATTCGGATGCTCTACTACTTGGTGCAAATACATTTAGTATCTTTACTACTTTATTGTTTAGAGTACCTTTTACCAAGATGTAGTTTCCTTTCTTATCTCTTTTAATTAAATCTATTTATTTTTGTTTTATCTGAAATCTGAATTGCTACCCGTGCTTTATTTTTGCTTCAGCTGAAGCATAATGCATTCTACTTTAGCCTT
The DNA here is from genome assembly GCF_016432865.1 of Antechinus flavipes. Lineage (NCBI taxonomy): Eukaryota > Metazoa > Chordata > Mammalia > Dasyuromorphia > Dasyuridae > Antechinus > Antechinus flavipes. The sequence goes on from NC_067401.1 coordinate 242,845,789, forward strand.
TTACCTTTATTCTGTTTATATCTTTCTGTTTCAAAACTGTTTCTTGTAAACAACATATTGTAGAATTCTGTGTGTTTTTTTTTAATCTACTCTATTTGCTCCTACTTTATGGGAGAGTCTATTTGATTCATATTCACATTTATGATTACCAGCTCTGTATTTCCCTCTATTCTATCCACCCTTAAACACTTGTATCCCCTCTTTCCATCTTGTCCCTCTTAGTAGATTTTTCTCCTGTTTACCTTTCTATGTTTCTAAAGTCCTGTATTTGAAGATCAAATTTTCTATTTAGTTGGTTTTTTTTTAATAGAAATGATTGAAAATTCCTTACTTTATGGAAGGTCCATTTCCTCCCCTGAAAGATGATGCTTGGTCTTGCGGGATAGTTAACTTTTGGTTGTAAATTCAGGTATTTTGCCTTTTTGAATATGGTATTCCAGGCCCTTTGATCATTTATTGAAGAAATTACCAATTACCTGTATTGAAGAAATTACCTGAGTAATCCTGACTGTTGCTCCTTGATATTTGAACTGTTTTTGTCTGGCAGCTTGCAATATTTTTTCCTTGAAGTTGTAGTTTTGGATTTTTGCAACAGTGTTCCTTGCAATAAGTTTTCCTTGTGGGGATCTTTCCAGATATTATTCATGCATTCTTTCAATGAGTATTTCCCCTTGTATTTCTAGGACATCTAGTATATCTAGTATATCTAGTATATTTCAAGTATACCATGGATGATTTTTTGAAGAATGTTAACCAGGCTCTTTTGGGGTCATGGTCTTTAGGTAGACCAATGATTTTTAAATTGTCTCTCCTGGATCTATTTTCCAAGGTCATCACTTTTTTTTCAATGTGATATTTTACATTCTCTCTTTCTTTTCTAATTTGTTTCTGAATTTGCCTTCTGAGCTGTTCCCCTACTGAGCCAAGATGGAGGGTCTTAGTTGCTGATCTTCTGTGATAAAGCCTTCCAAGTAGCTTTCCCAGATACTGGCTGAGATGGGCTGAGGACCCCTTTCACCCAGTGGGACAGATATTTCTTGAAGTTCTTCCAATGTATCTTGAGCTGAACAGAATGTTAGAATTCTTACAAGGTGCTAAGTCACTGGAATTGATAAAGACAATAATTATCTAATTTAGCATGATACTTAACAGTTCTCTAGTTCAGAGTTTACACCTTTCATACCTTTAGTGTTCATACCTTTAAGAGAGCATATATAAGGAGGAGCCCACTAAAGGACTAATCCACTAGAGACTTCAGGAGATTCACAAGTCACGATTCATTGGAGGAGATTCACAAGTCAGAACCCACAATTCCACTCTTGGAGGCAGAGTCAAGATTCATTCCATCTTCCATCTTTGTGCTGGCTGGAGATTCAGAGGGAGCTAGAGGCTGAAGCTGGAAAAGACAAAGGACTAGTGGCAAGAGCTCTCAGAACCAAGGAGAGAGATAGGCCTCTAAGAAAGCTAATTGGCTATTTTGAAGGAGACAATAAAGGATTTGGACTTTAACAGCTGGCTGCATTTGAGGTGATTATTACTTTGAACTGAAAGGAAGGCTGCCTCCAGAAACCCCCTCTGCCCCTCCCCCAAGAAATCTGCTCCCAGAGAACAATTATATTTTAGAGAAAAGAACATTACAGAAGAGTAGTTTCATTCCATCAGATTTTTTCAGAGGCTTGATTCCATGTGGTTTTTAAGGGAAACTGGGAGAATTCAAGCAACTTTCTTGACTTCACTCAGCCATCTTGGCTCTACCCCCAAAAGTCTCTCCATAGATTACTTTTTTATTATTATTAAAGCCTTTTATTTTTCAAAACATATTATATTTGTTTGACCTGTCCAATATATTTCAAAACATAATGTCTTCAACATTAGCCCTTGAAAAACCCTGTGTTCCAATTTTCTTCTCTTCCCCCATACCCATCCTGAGATGACAAGTAGTCCAATATATGTTAAAGATGGTAGAAATATATGTTAAATCCAATATATGTATACAATTATCATGCCACACAAGAAAAAAAAAGAAGCAAAATAAAACAAAGTAAACAACAATAAAGAGTGAAAATGCCATACTGTGAACCACATTCAGTTCCCACAGTCCTCTCTTTGGGTGTAGATGGCTCTCTTTATCACTGACCAAAATGGTACTGGTTTGAATCATCTCATTATTGAAGAGAACCAAGTCCATCAGAATTGATCATCATATAATCTTTTTTGTTGTCATGTATAATGATCTCCTGGTTCTGCTCATTTCACTTAGCATGAATTCATATAAGTCTCTCCAGGCCTCCCTGAAATCATCCTGTTGGTCATTTCTTACAGAACAATAACATTTCATAACATTCCATAACATTCATATACCATATTCAGCTATTCTCCAATTGATGGACATCTATTCAGTTTCACATGTGGGTCCCTTTCCCTCCTTTAAGATCTCTTTAACAAACACTGCTGGATCAAAGAATATGCACAGTTTGATAACACTTTGAGCATAGTTACAAATTGCTCTCCAAAATGGTTGGATCCATTCATACTTCCACCAACAATGTATTAGTCTCCCACTTTTCCCACATCCCCTCCAACATTTGTCATTATCTTTTCCTGTCATTTTAGCTAATCTGAGAGGTGTAGTGATATCTCAGAGTTGTCTTAATTTGTACTTTTCTGATCAATAATTATTTAGAGCACCTTTTCATATGACTAGAAATGGTTTCAATTTCTTCATATGAAAATTGTTTGTTCATATCCTTTGACCATGTATCAATTGGACAATGGGTTGAAATCTTAAACATTTGAGTCAATTCTCTCTATATTTTAGAAATGAGGCCTTTAGCAGAAACTTTGAATGTAAAAATGTTTTCCCAATTTATTGCTTCCCTTCTAATCTTGTCTGCATTAGTTTTGTTTCTATAAAACTTTTTTTAACTTAATATAATCAAAATTATCTGTTTTGTGAACAGAAATGATCTCCAGTGTTCTTTGGTCACAAATTCCTTCCTCCTCCACAGATCTGAGAGTGTAAATTATCCTATGTTCTTTTAATTTGTTTATAATATCATTCTTTATGTCTAAATCATGATCTCATTTTGACCTTATCTTGGTATATGGTGTTAGACGTGGGTCAATGCCTAGTTTCTGCCATATGAGTTTTCAATTTTCCCAGCAGTTTTGTCAAATAGTGAGTTCTTATCCCCAAAGCTGGGGTCTTTGGGTTTTTCAAACACTAGATTGCTATAGTTATTGACTATTTTGTTCTGTGAAACTAACCTATTACACTGACTGACTATTCCATTTCTTAGCCAGTACTAAATGGTTTTGATGACCACTATTTTACAATATAGTTTTAGATCTGGTACAGTAGGCCACCTAAATTTGAATTTTTTTCATTAATTCCCTTGAAATTATTGAACTTTTGTTCTTACAGATGAATTTTTTTGTTATTTTTTCTGGGTCAATAAAGTAGTTTCTTGATTGGTATAGCACTAAATAAGTAGATTAGTTTAGGTTGTATTGCCATCTTTATTATATTTGCTTGACCTATCTAAGAGCACTTAATATTTTTCCAGTTGTTTAGATCTGACTTTATTTTTGTGAAAAGTGTTTTGTAGTTTTGCTCATATAGTTCCTGACTTTCCCTTGGCAGATAGATTCCCAAATATTTTATACTATCAACAGTTATTTTTAATGAAATTTCTCTTTGTATCTCTTGCTGTTGGATTTTGTTAGTGATTTATAAGAATGGTGATGATTTATATCTTGCAACTTCACTAAAGTTGTGGATTTTTTTCTAATAGTTTTAAAATTGATTTTCTAGGGTTTTCAAAGTATACTATCATATCATCTGGAAAGAATGATAATTTGGTTTCCTCACTATCTACACTAATTCTTTTAATCTTTTTTTCTTCTCTTATTGCCAAAGCTAGCATTTCTAATACAATATTGAATAGTAATCATGATAGTGGACAAATTTGTTTTACCCCTGATCTTATTGGGAATGGTTCCAGTTTATCCCCATTACATATGATGCTTGCTGATGGTTTTAAATAGATGCTACTGACTATTTTGAGGGAAAGTCTATTTATTCCTATCCACTCAAGTGTTTTTAATAGGAATGGATGTTGGATTTTATCAATTTTTTTTTCTGTATCTATTGAGATTATCGTGTAATTTTTGTTAGTTTGGTTATTGATATAGGCAATTATGCTAATAGTTTCCCTAATATTGAATCAGCCCTGCATTCCTGGTATAAATCCTATTTGGTCATGGTGTATTATACTGGGGATGACTTTCTGTAATCACTTTGCTAATATTTTATTTAAGATTTTTGCATCAATATTCATGAGGGAAATTGGTCTATAATTTTCTTTCTCTATTTTCATCCTACATGGTTTAGGTATCAGTACCATGTCTGTGTCCTAAAAGGAATTTGGTAGGAGTCCTTCATTGCCTATTTTTTCAAATATATATATATATATATATATATAGTATTGGAGTTAATTGTTCTTTAAATGTTTGGTAGAATTCACATGTAAATTCATCAGGTCCTGGGAATTTTTTTTAGGGAGCTGATATGAACTGATGCAAAAGGAAGTAAATGAAACCAAGAAAGTTGATCCACAATAACTAGTATAAATGATAAGAAAAACAATAACAACAAAACAATCAAAACAGAACATTCTGAAATCATAAAAGCCAATCTAACAACACAAAAAGAAATATAAAAAGATATGCCCCTCATTACTTTGCAGAGATGGAAGTGTATAAATATGCAACTCTGCATAGAAAGACAAATTTGGCTAATATTACTAAATGGGTTTTTTTTTAAAAATGTTATATATTATGTATTTCTTAGAGAATAATTTATTATAGAAATATATGTGGAGATTGAGAAATAATATATCAATAGAAAATATTTTTAAACGATAATGCATATGAGGAGATGACAACTATTTTTGTATTTCTAACCTATATTTTCGCTTGGCCTACAGGTATTCAAAAGGAATAAGGTGCTATCTCTTTTAAAAAAATCTTAGGATAAACTCAATTATTCAGAACAAAGACTTCTTGAGTGAATGAGACTGAAACATCGGGATTTAGATATAGTTACGTGATTGTCTTAAAAGTGAGTCAGAGCCACTTTATGAAGAAAATAAAGGATAAACTGCAGAGGTTTGAAGATTTGGCTATTGGGTAAGAAGACTCAGCCTAGTTGGGTGGTTTAGGACTCAGAATGAGTAACAAAATCCAAAGAGGTCTGGACTTAGATACAGGAGACTTGGGCTTGTAAGTACTGACTTTTTCTCTTATTAATCAGGTGACCTTGATCAAGTCATGATATCTTTGAAATTCAGATTCCACATCTAAAAATAAGAATATTAACACTTTGCTACATGGTTGGTTATTGTAATGACTAAATGAGATTAAATAAACTTAAAGAGTAAAAGATATTATAAAGATTAAATGAGATAATATATATGAAAACATTTTGAAAATGTATAACGCATGCAATTATAAAATATTGTATCTTAAAGAATTTATCGTGTTCAGACATGTTTCACCTTTTCTTAGATGAAAGCTGTCACTGAAACTGGAAAGTATAGATTTCTCTCCACATAAACTATTTTCTCTACATCACTCCCATGTTCAGCATCTGGCATAGTTCAGAATGTGGAAGCCTTTGATTATCTACTCAACTTCCAAAAAATAGCTTTGGCATGTCCTGTGCAAGGTCTATGATTCCATCTTCCCCTCTCAAAGATAAGTCTGGCAGGATTTTGACCTTAAAATTCTTCCTTGTCACCTTCAAACTTCTCCATGGCTGAACCCTTAACTGCCCAACTGGAATCCTGGCTTTGTAATAGACTTGCCTCCAAGTAGCATTTGTCATTTATATAACTATTATTTATATAACACTTTAAAAATCTGCAAATCTCATTATAAATATTTAATTTTTTAATTAATCAAATTTAAATTATTGTTGTTTTGTTCAGACATTTTTCAGTTGCATCTAATTCTTTGTGATTCAATTTGGAATTTTCTTGGCAAAGATACTGAAACATTTGCCATTTTCTTCTCCAGCTCATTTTCTAAATGAGTTAAAGTGAACAACATTAAATAATTTACCCATAGTTATATAATCATTAAGTATCTGAACTCAGATTTGAATTCAGATTTTAAAAGAAACCATGTCCTCCCTGTCTTTTCCCTCCTTGAGGGAATTAATTTACTGAACTTTGGGTTCTCATCTTAGGGCTGAATTTTCCTGATGGATATATAGGTAAGCATAAACCCACCTATCCCATTATATTTGGGTGAATCAGATATGTTTCACATCTCATCCAGTTGTCCATTTTACACTCTTTTACTCTGTCTTGCCACCCTTTTCTCTGACCTCAACAAATTACTAAGGAACAATTCTCTTCCTTGTCTACCTTTCCTTTTATGTATTGTGTATACCTATTAGAAAATACAGTCCTAGAAGCCAGAAGTTCTCCCTTTTTATATCTATATCTTCTAGGCTAATATGGCATCCAAATCCTTGTTTAACAAATGATGTTATTGAGGTTGAGGTAGATCAAGTGACTTGCCCAGGATCACACAACCAGTGGATTCTGAAAAAAATATTAAAATTCAAGTTACCATGATTTCAAGTTCAGCACTATGATCAATGATGGCATGACCTTCAAGAATCCAGAGCCAAAGCAAGGTTTCAGATGGAGGCTTTCTTGGAGAAAATGCTCTGGATGTTAATCACAAGGTTAGCTCCTTGAGTCACCATTAAAATCTTCTTAATACTTTCTACACAGCTTTGAAATTAGAAGAGGATATAGAAAGCTAGCAAGACTATTTGAAACTATGTTTCAAATTGGACAAGCACAAGGGAAGAGCAAAAAACCAATTATGCTGATTAGATATAAAGCATATCATCCACAGATGGAAAATTTTGAGCTGACTACATGTGACATCCTTTTTAAAAATACCTTTCACCATAAGGTATTAAGAAAAGCTCAAACAAATTTTATAATATGCACATCATTAAAATAAATTTTAAAAAGTTAAAAGAATTAGGGCATGACAAAAAGTCCAGTCAAATCTTGCTCTTGTCAAACAGCATATAATTCTATCCATTTTAGTCCAGCAGTCTGAAAAAATGCTGAGGGCCACATACTCATTATTCCAGCAGCATCTGGGGTTTTGTCAGCTTTCTAGAAAAACAGAAATCCAAAAAAGTGGACTTTTCATGGAAAACTCCCACCACTCTGTTGCCACTATTTGAGGAATGTTTATACCCCAACTAATTTTATATTATAGATATTTATTCTAAATACTCCTATTCTTTCACCTTTTCCTTTTGGCCTTGATCTCTCTTCTTTACATATTGTCACAGTCATAAGTATCATCCAGAGGGACAGTGTTAATTCTGCAGAGCAGGCTGGATTGTTCTGATTTCAATAAACTGATTTTGAGTGAAATCCAGGAACTTAGACTTTTCCCCACCCCATGTCCTCTCAATTCACTGTCATCATATGAGGCTTCCCAGGTCAATCAAATAACAATATTTTTCCCTTAATTTACCATGAATTTTTGCTGAGATGATCCCTCTCTCTAGTTAAGCAACAATTCACAAAATTTATGTAAATTGAGGACTTAACCAGACCGAAATTTCTCAGTGTCTTCCCTGGTTTAGTTTTCACTTATCTTGTTTTAGTTTTCACTTATCTTGTTTGTTTTCTCCATTAGTAATGTGTAATGTGTTCATTTTATTAATAAGCTTATTTTTGATAACTTTTAACTCATATTACATATTATTTTTAAGGGAAAGGTTCCCCCCCCCATAGATATCAGAAAGCAGAGATTTAATAAAGATTTATTTAAAGCATGTTATTATTTCCATAATGGTGAGCTTATCTTTAAAATTTAATTTTAAGTCAGGAATTATCCTTTCTAGAATACTAAGCAGATGGATGGGGGCAGGCAGGGAGAGAGAGAGAGAAGAAAATGAAAAAAAAGTTCCTTGAAGCATCTTGGATTTTGTGTTTTGTTCAGTTATTATACAGTCAAATAGAAACAAACTTCATGACCCAAACATATCCATATCATCTCAGGAATCTTACTTTATATAATGGAGAGAGGAAAGAGTTTACTGGGGCTAGACTTTTTTCATAGTATTTTGCTTATGTCTAGTATAATTTACAAGATATCCATAACATGATCACAAATAGACTCATATAGATTTTTGGCCTTTTGCTCCAGAAAGAGGAAGATGCTAATTTTGCAAAGTTTGAAAGAAAGGAAGGAGGAAGAAGAAAAGGGGGTACATATCTTATTTTAGATTTGGGGATTGGATGGTCTCAGTTTGACTTTCTTTCCTTTCCAATGTCTAGCTTTTCAGAAAAACAAAAACAAAAACATTTTCCCTTGTTCACATAATCCTTGGATAGTCTCTGAATTGCTCTAGTTTTATTACCTTAGATGCTTGGGATATATTAAAATACATTTCACAGTGGAAACACCCCTTGGTGAATGTTTCCATGGGTTAACTGTCATCTTATGAACTCTGGCTGCCTATCATACAACATGGGCATTGAATCATTTTTTAAAAGAAAAATTCCTTGAGTAACATGCAAAAAAGATTCCAATAATCAGACTCCTATAAAAATCCAGAGTCATTTTCCATTCAATAAAAAAAAAAACTACCTCTTTTAAATCTTAAAAAATATTGCTTTTCTTTTAGAGACTCCCAGAACTCTGGTCCTTCCATTATATCTTCATCATCTTCCAATTTTCAAAAAACTCAAAAGAATCCCACAAAATTCCTCCTGCTGAAAACAACTCTTCATAAATCTTTAGAAAGTAACCAGTTTCTAGGTGCTGTAAGAGAAATAATAGGTCAACATTCCAGAGTAGCATGCATCAGCCCCATCAGTATTATATTATAAAAAGGGACAGTTTCATAAAAAGAAATCATTTTAGTGGTCCCATTTTTTCCTTTATAACTAGGCAAATAGGTCCCTTTCTCCAAAGTATAGCCCTCATTATTTTAGATAGACCTTTACTACTTTCAATGACTGCCTTCAAAATTGTATTAAAAGTAAAGTTTTAGGTATGGCAGTAGCAGCCAATGGTGAAAGGAAAGTTGTAGAAAGCAAATCGTACAATTTATAGGACATGTCTATTCTCTGACTTTTGCTCCATACTATGTTTCATTATAATGAATGTTTTGTTTAAAGTTGGGGGGCATATCCTCTTATTTTCTATAATAAATAGCATATATGCTTGCTAACAATAAGCATAATGATGTTATTATATTAATAATAATTGCCCTTAATAAATGTTGGTTGAATGCAATTTATTTGGTTTAGTTTTGCTGTTTCTTAGCACAATCTTCTTCAGTGTCTACATATAGGGTGGATATCAATACCGCAGTTGTTGTGCATAACGTATATCACATTCATAAGGATGGGAGGACTCAGGATGAAGAAACTCCTTGCCCTCCTCTTTTACCTCTGCATAAAGTTTTCTGTTCATAGCCAGAAGTGGGGCAAGATTTTGACTTAGTTTTATATGTATATACACACATTTAAATAATCTTACCAATATTTTTCATTGTTTAATAAATGAAAAAAAGTATTTTCAAGTTTTAGCTAGAGAACAGAGGTGTAAATATATATATATATACATATACACACACACATATATATATATATATAAATTGGGAAATATAATTGAAAGATTTGAAAATAATAAGTAATAAAAATACAATAAAACACAATTAATGGTAACTTGTGACTTTCTAAATCAATACACAGTTTACAGAGATCCTTATGTAAGTTTTAACTATCCTTTTCTATTTCAATCTGACATTAATGCTCTAGTCCTTGGAGCTGAAAATACAAGTTCAAAGAGTGCTAGCCCTTGTTTTGGAGAAGCCTATATTCTAATTTAAAGAGACAACTAGAGTTCTATTTATTCTCTCAGTGTTAGTGGATTTGTGATTAGATTGTTTATTGAATAAGTGTGGCCATACCTACTGAAGAGACTATTACAGATAGTGTTATCTATAAACTACATATCCTGAACATGGTACATCATTGATCAGGAAATTGCCTTCTTGTTTTAACACTATTTTTAGTCTAGCTGTTAAGTTTCTAGTTGTTAAGTCTTGTTCTAAGTTTCATTATACATTCTTCCCTCTATTCTGTATCCTGTGGTTCAGCTAGGCTGATTGTTCTCTTTACTGTTTCTTAACAAAGAATTCCAACTCTCATCTTCAAACCATTCACTATCTCCACTAACATATACTCTCCTCATTTTTTTCACATCATAGAATCTCTCTTTTCTACTATAAGATGGAACTCAAGAACCATTTTCTATTTTTCTAAAGCATCTATAATATTGTATAATACATAGAGTGCTGGAATAACTGAGTTCAAATATGGCCGTAAACACTTACTAGCTATACAACCCTCTGCAAGTCTCCTTATGTTTTCCTCAGTATCCTCAATTATAAAATGGGAATAATTATCGCACCAACTCCTAGGCTTTTTGTGAGGATCAAATGAGAAATGCTTAGCATGGTTCCTGGCACATAATAGGTACTTTATGAATGATTGTTAATTGATTGTTTATTTGATATCTTCATTGGGTAATGATGAATTATCAAAGCAAAACTTCAAAAGAATGTGAAATATAAAAATATTTATTTTTAATTTTTGTTATTCAAGGTTATGTTCTTATGCTTTTCAGGCAGTCAGAACATTTGATAATAAGGGGGTCTCTTCTACTAAATTAAATTTAATTCAGTGAATATTCATTAAATGTAAAATTATGATGTAAAATAATAGGATTTTGAAAATTGAAATAATTAAGTCTGTATATAAAGAATTGATGGATTAGAAAGAAAAAAATTCACAATTCAATTCTTATTTATATCACACTCTTATGCTACAACCTAATAGTTCTCTGAGGCTGGATTTCAATTTAGAATTTCCCAACTTTAGACTCAGAACAAATGAGTGAACAATAGCAATAACTAATATATAAACATCTAAATATAAATATATGAATATGGATATGATTATTTTTTCTAACAAGGGCAGATAAGTAGTCCAGTGAATAAGTTAAAAAAAGGAAAAATTAAGTTCAAATAATGCCTCATGTTTCTTAGCTATGACTTTGGTCAAATCATTTCATTTTTTCTTTTCTCATCTTGAAAATACATTGGTTGAACTTGATGGTCTCTTAAGAATTTTCTATTTACAAATCCACTTTCCCACATAAGTCTTTTTTTAAAATAGTACTTTATATTTTACCCAATTATATGTCAAGACAATTTATTTATTTATTTATTTATTTATTTTTGCTGAGGCAATTGAGTTAAATGACTTGCCCAGGGTTACATATCCTATAGCTAGGAAAGCTAGGAAATGGTAAGTGTCTGAGGTCAGATTTTAACTCAGGTCTTCCTGACTTTAGGGCTGGTGCTCTAGCTACTGCACCACCTAGCTATCCCTAGAATTGATTTTTACAAGATTTGAATTCCAGATTTTTTTCCCTCCCTGCTTCCCCTTCCCTCCTCTAAAAATTTATGTGATTTGATATAGTTTATATGTGCTATCATAAAAAGAATATTTATATATTAGTTACATTGTGAAAGAAGATACAGATCAAAAGAAAAAAAAACATGAAAAAATTAAAGTTGAAAAATATGCTTTGTATTTAATTCAGACACCATCAGTACTTTGTCTGGATATGGGTAGTATTTTCCTTCCTGAGTAGTTGTTACTGAGAATTAAGTCATTCATAGTTGATCATCACATGACACTGATGATTCTGTGTACAATGTTTTCCTGGTTCCTCTCATTTTACTTTGCATCACTTTGTACACATCTTTTCAGGTTTTTCTTGAAATCTGCCTATTTATCACTGCACAATATTCATTCTTATTACACAATAGTATTCCATTACATTCATATACTATAATTTGTTCAGCAGTTCCCCAACAGGTGGGCATACTCTCAGATTCTAATAATTAGCCAACATAAAAAGTTTCCATTATTTTTCTAACATAAAAGTTCTTTTCCCTTTTTTATAATCTCTTTGGGATATAGGCCTAATAATGGCATATGCTCAAAGAGTATACAGAGTTTTATATCCCTTTGGGCATCATTCCAAATTGTTCATCTTCAGAATTGTTGGATCAATTTACAACTCTACCAGCATTGCGTTAGTGTCACAATTTTCTCACATCCTCTCTGACATTTATCACTTTCTTTTATTGCCATATTGTTCATTTTCATAAGTATGAAGTGATATGTCAGAGATGTTTTAAATTTCATTTGTCTAACCAAAAATTAGAGCAATTTTTCATATGCCCTTACTTAGCTTTAATTTTTTCATCTCAAAACTGCATATTTATATCATTTGACAAATTGGGGAATGATTTGTATTTTTATAAATTTGTATTATTCTTTAATTTATATAAATAATTGCCATGTATTCTTTAAAAATTCAATTTTCATAGGATGTTTATTTTAGAATTACATTTGTTGAGATTGAATCCATGGCCAATTACCCTGAATTATGCCTGTTACATAAAGTGAAAAGTTAGGATCAGAATATGCTCATATTTTTATTTGGTAGGCAATGGAGAGTGGCTCAGAATTTTGGATAGAGAAGTGGTATGCTTGGTATATTAGGAAAATTATTTGGTCTTTAGCCTGAAGAGTAGAGAGGAGAAAAACTATTGAAAACTAGACTGTAAAGGAAACCATACAATATTCTCAATGAAAAGAGATAAGAATCTGAACTAAACTGCTTGTAGACATAGTAAAATAGGAAACAAAGATTCCTGAGATAGAATGCATTTAGAATTGACAAGTCTTGAAAAGTCATGATTGCATAGCGTGAGGGAAACAGTAAAGACAGAGATAAATGGGGGTCAGGCTTGGATTACTAGGTAGAGTCATCAGTAGTTATAAAGAAATTACCCAAAATGTCAGGATTTGAGATGAGTTCAATTTTGGACATAGAAAAATTTCAGATACCAGTAGACTTGCAAATCCTGTAGCTATCCAGAAAGCAAAAGTTTTGCTAACTTCTTTTTTACAAGTCCACAAAAAGAAGATTTTTTAAAACCAAAAACCATCCATCCTGCATCAGTGGAAGTCAACCGATTCATCGTGAAAGTAGTCTGCATCAGTGGAATTCATCCTTGAAGAGGTATCAAGGGACATATAGACTCAAGATCCCAAATTAAGTCTAATCTTCCTGTAAATTCACAAGCTGATCAGGGAACTCTCCATTGATTTTTAATATTCTCCCCTTAAATTCATTTTTATAATCTTTATGAATATAACCAGTATCTAGGAACATTGATCCCATATTCTGGAAAGGTCTCTGGGACTAATAAATTATATAAACTCTTGGTTTTATTCAATGTATAGTGCTTTTTTTTTATAGATTCCCCATCTTATTGTTTTTTTTTTTTTTACCACCATTCACATTTAGGGCACCCAGATTATTGTATATATTATGTGTCACCCAGATTATTACAGTCTTTTAATTGTTGTCTGCTTGTCTCAGTCCCTGCTTAGTTCAATTCCTCCACCCAGTTGCCTAAATGTAGGTCTGATGTGGTTCCATTACTCACTAAATTCCAGTGGATCCCTAAAACCTCCAGGTAAAATATAAAATCATTTATTTAGCATTCACATCTCATCTCTACTATGATCTTTCTTATTTTTCTGTTATTCTTATACTTGACTCTCCTTTTCCACATACTCTATTATTCAGCCATGTTGGTTGACTTTCTGCTCCTCACCCTCATGAAGTATCATCATTCTATCTCCTACCTCTGTGCCTTTCACTAGTTTTTTTTCCATTCTCTCCCTTTAGAATCAGTTGCTTTCTTCAAGACTCAATTTAAATGCCATCTTCAGCATGTAGCTTTTTCTATTCCTACACAGTTGCTAGAGTCTTCCCTTCTAAGGTTATATTCCATCTACTTTGTATATTTTTTGTTCATAACTATATAAATGCTATCTTTACCATAAGAATTCAAACTTCTTGAGGACAAGAAACTTTTTTGCTTTTCTTTATATATCCAGCTTTTAGCATATACATAAACATATATATATATGCTTGTTCATTGATTGAATGACTTGGAGTCTACAGCAATGTCCAGGATACACATTTTTTTTTTTTGGAAAACTATCCAAATTGAGAATTTTATGCAAGAATGTGGACTTGCCACACCTGTTTTCTTTAGTTTACATTAAATTTTAATTCATAATTATATAAAATCCCTCTAGGGTCAAGCCTTTTTAACTTTTTTGAGTCATGGATCCCTTTGGCAATTTGGTGAAACCCATAGATTTTTTTTTCTCTTTTTTTTCTTATTTTTTAAATTTTATTTTATTTAATAATAACTTTATATTGACAGAATCCATGCCAGGGTAATTTTTTTACAACATTATCCCTTGCACTCGTTTCTGTTCCGATTTTTCCTCTCCCTCCCTCCACCCCCTCCCCTAGATGGCAAGTAGTCCTATATATGTTAGATATGTTGCAGTATATCCTAGATACAATATATGTTTGCAGAATTGAACAGTTCTCTTGTTGCACAGGGAGAACTGGATTCAGAAGGTAAAAATAACCCGGGAAGAAAAACAAAAATGCAGATAGTTCACATTCACTTCCCAGTGTTCTTTCTTTGGGTGTAGCTGCTTCTATCCATCATTTATCAACTGAAACTCAGTTAGGTCTCTTTGTCAAAGAAATCCACTTCCATCAGAATACATCCTCATACAATATCGTTGTCGAAGTGTATAATGATCTCCTGGTTCTGCTCATTTCACTTAGCATCAGTTCATGGAGGTCTCTCCAAGCCTCTCTGTATTCATCCTGCTGGTCATTTCTTACAGAACAATAATATTCCATAACATTCATATACCACAATTTACCCAGCCATTCTCCAATTGATGGGCATCCATTCATTTTCCAGTTTCTAGCCACTACAAACAGGGCTGCCACAAACATTTTGGCACATATAGGGCCCTTTCCCTTCTTTAGTATTTCTTTGGGATATAAGCCCAATAGAAACACTGCTGGATCAAAGAGTATGCACAATTTGATAACTTTTTGGGCATAATTCCAGATTGCTCTCCAGAATGGTTGGATTCGTTCACAACTCCACCAACAATGCATTAGTGTCCCAGTTTTCCCGCATCCCCTCCAACATTCATCATTATTTTTTCCTGTCATCTTAGCCAATCTGACAGGTGTGTAGTGATATCTCAGAGTTGTCTTAATTTGCATTTCTCTGATCAATAATGATTTGGAACACTCTTTCATATGAGTGGTAATAGTTTCAATTTCATCATTTGAAAATTGTCTGTTCATATCCTTTGACCATTTATCAAATCGAGAATGGCTTGATTTCTTATAAATTTGAGTAAGTTCTCTATATATTTTGGAAATGAGGCCTTTTATAAGAACTTTTAACTGTGAAGATGTTTTCCCAGTGTTTTGCTTCCCTTCTAATCTTGTTTGCATTCGTTTTGTTTGTACAAAGGCTTTTTAATTTGATGTAATCAAAATTTTCTATTTTGTGATCAGTAATGGTCTCTAGTTCATCTTTGGTCACAAATTTCTTTCTCCTCCACAAGTCTGAGAGATAAACTATCCTATGTTCCTCTAATTTATTTATAATCTCGTTCTTTATGCCTAGGTCATGGACCCATTTTGATCTTATCTTGGTATATGGTGTTAAGTGTGGGTCCATGCCTAATTTCTGCCATACTAATTTCCAGTTATCCCAGCAGTTTTTATCAAATAATGAATTCTTATCCCAAAAGTTAGGATCTTTGGGTTTGTCAAACACTAGATTGCTATAGTTGACTATTCTGTCTTGTGAACCTAACCTTTTCCACTGATCCACTAATCTATTTCTTAGCCAATACCAAATGGTTTTGGTGACTGCTGCTTTATAATATAATTTTAGATCAGGTACAGCTAGGCCACCTTCATTTGATTTTTTTTCATTAATTCCCTTGAGATTCTCGACTTTTTATTGTTCCATATGAATTTTGTTGTTATTTTTTCTAGATCATTAAAATATTTTCTTGGAAGTCTGATTGCTATAGCACTAAATAAATAGATTAGTTTAGGGAGTATTGTCATTTTTATTATATTCGCTCGGCCTATCCAAGAGCACTTAATATTTTTCCAATTATTTAAGTCTGACTTTATTTGTGTGGAGACTTTTTTATAGTTTTGCTCATAATTCCTTTGGTAGATAGATTCCCAAATATTTTATGGTATCAACAGTTATTCTGAATGGAATTTCTCTTTGTATCTCTTGCTGTTGGGTTTTGTTGGTGATGTATAAAAATTCTCAGGATTTATGGGGATTTATTTTGTAGCCAGCTACTTTGCTAAAATTATGAATTATTTCTAATAGCTTTTTAGTAAAATCTCTGGGGTTCTCTAGGTATACCATCATATCATCTGCAAAGAGTGATAGTTTGGTTTCCTCATTGCCTACTCTAATTCCTTTAATATCTTTCTCGACTCTTATTGCCAAGGCTAGTGTTTCTAATACGATATTAAATAATAATGGTGATAGTGGGCAACCTTGCTTCACTCCAGATTTTACTGGGAAAGGTTCCAGTTTTTCCCCATTGCATATGATGCTTACTGATGGTTTTAAATATATGCTCCTGACTATTTTAAGGAAAAGTCCATTTATTCCTATGTTCTCAAGTGTTTTTATTAGGAATGGATGTTGGATTTTATCAAATGCTTTTTCTGCATCTATTGAGATGGTCTTATGGTTTTTGTTTGTTTGGTTATTGATATAGTCAATTATGCTAATAGTTTTCCTAATATTGAACCAGCACTGCATTCCTGGTATAAATCCTACTTGGTCATAATGTATTATCCTGGGGATGATTTTCTGTAATCTTTTTGCTAATATTTTATTTAAGATTTTAGCATCAATATTCATTAGGGAGATTGGTCTATAATTTTCTTTCTCTGTTTTCAGCCTACCTGGTTTAGGTATCAGTACCATGTCTGTGTCTTAAAAGGAGTCTGGTAGGACTCCTTCAATCCCTATTTTTTCAAATAGTTTATTTAGCATTGGAGTTAATTGTTCTTTAAATGTTTGATAGAATTCACATGTAAATCCATCTGGTCCTGGGGATTTTTTCTTAGGGAGTTGATTGATAGTTTGTTCTATTTCTTTTTCTGAGATGGGACTGTTTAGGATATTTACTTCTTCCTCTGTTAGTTTGGGCAAGCTATATTTTTGGAGGTATTCTTCTATTTCATTTAAGTTGTTGAATTTATTGGCATAAAGTTGGGCAAAGTAACTCCTAATTATTGCTCTAATTTCCTCTTCATTAGTGGCAAGTTCTCCCTTTTCATTTTTAAGACTAACAATTTGATTTTCCTCTTTCCTTTTTTTAATCAGATTTACTAAGGGTTTGTCTATTTTGTTGGTTTTTTCATAGAACCAACTCTTAGTTTTATTAATTAATTCAATAGTTTTTTTTTACTTTCAATTTTATTGATCTCTTCTTTTATTTTTAGAATTTCGAGTTTAGTGTTTGACTGGGGGGAGGGGTTTAATTTGTTTCTTTACTAGCATTTTTAGTTGCAAGCCCAATTCATTGACCTTCTCTTTCTCTATTCTATACAAATAGGCCTCTAGAGATATGAAATTTTTGCTTATTACCGCTTTGGCTGCATCCCATACATTTTGGTATGATGTCCATTATTATCATTTTCTTGGGTGAAGTTATTAATTATGCCTATGGTTTGCTGTTTCATCCAATCATTCTTTAGTATGAGATTATTTAGTTTCCAATTATTTTTTGGCTTTTTGTTGAATGTAATTTTCATTGCATCGTGGTCTGAAAAGGATGTATTTACTATTTCTGCCTTATGAGGTTTTTATGTCCTAGTATATGGTCAATTTTTGTATAGGTTCCAGGAACTGCTGAAAAGAAAGTGTACTCCTTTCTGTCTCCATTACATTTTCTCCAGAGATCTATCATATATAACTTTTCTAGTATTCTATTTACCTCTTTGACTTCTTTCTTATTTATTTTGTGGTTTGATTTATCTAATTCCAAGAGTGCAAGGTTGAGATCTCCCACTATTATAGTTTTGCTGTCTATTTCTTCTTGCAGCTCTCTTAATGTTTCTTTTAAGAATTTAGATGCTACCCCACTTGGTGCATATATGTTTAATATAGATAGTGCTTCATTATCCATGCTGCCCTTTAGCAAGATATAGTGCCCTTCCTTATCTCTTTTAATTAGATCAATTTTTGCTTTAGCTTGATCTGAGATCAGGATGGCTACCCCTGCTTTTTTGACTTCACCTGAAGCATAGTAGATTTTGCTCCAACCTTTTACCTTTAACCTGCATGTATCTCCCCGCTTCAGGTGTGTTTCATATAAACAGCATATTGTAGGATTCTGGCTTTTAATCCATTCTGTTAACCGCTTCCTCTTTATGGGAGAGTTTACCCCGTTCACATTTATGGTGAAAATGACCAATTCTGTATTACTTGCCATCTTGTTAACCCCGGTTTATGCTTTTCTCCCTTCTTTTCCCTTTACCCCCCTTCCCAGTATTAAGCTTGTGAGCACCACTTACTTCTCACAGCCCTCCCTTTTTAGTATCCCTCCCCCACCTTAGAGTTCCTCCCTTTATCTTACCCTTTTCCTCCCAGTTCCTGTATTCCCTTCCACTTAGCTTATTCCTTCCCTTTTTCACTTTTCAATGAGGTGGGAGAAGTTTCACCATAGATTGAATATGTCTAAAATTTTTCTCTTAAAGCCAATTCTGAAGGCAGTAAGATACCCACTATATTCATCCCCCTCCATTCTTTCTCTCAGATATAATAGGTTTCCTTTGCCTCTTCATGAGATGTAGTACCCCCACTTTACCCTTTTTCTGGTACAATGTCTTTCCACATCTAGTTTCTAGAACAAGGTATACGTGTATTCTTTATACATCTTTATAGCCAAAATATAGTTCCCAAGATTAATCTTTACCTTTTTAGATTTCTCTTGAGTTCTATATTTGTAGATCAAACTTTTTGTCAAGTTCTGGCTTTTTCATCAAAAATAGGTGAAATTCGTTTACTTCGTTGAATGTCCATCTTCTTGCCTGGAAAAAGATGCTCATTCTAGCTGGGTAAGTTATTTTTGGTTGCATACCAAGTTCCTTAGCCTTTTGGAATATCATATTCCAGGACCTTCGATCCTTTAATGTGGATGCTGCTAGATCCTGGGTGATCCTTACTGTGGCTCCTTGATACTTGAATTGGGTTTTTCTAGCCGCTTGCAATATTTTTTCCTTTGTCTGAGGGTTCTGGCATTTGGCCACTATATTTCTTGGTGTTTTGATTTTAGGATCCCTTTCAGTAGGTGATCTATGAATTCTTTCAATGTCTATTTTATCCTCTGTTCCTATGACTTCTGGGCAGTTCTCTTTGATAATTTCCTGGAAAATAGTGTCCAGGCTCTTTTTTTCATCATGCTTTTCTGGGAGTCCAATGATTCTCAGATTTTCTCTCCTGGATCTGTTTTCCAGGTCTGTTGTCTTCCCCAGAGGTATTTCACATTCTTTTCCATTGTTTGATTTTTTTTGGATTTGCTTGACTGATTCTTCTTGTCTCCTCGAGTCATTCAATTCCAATTGTTCAATTCTGATTTTCAATGAAGTATTTTCTTCACTCACTTTTAAAAATCTTTTCCTAATTGTCCAATTGAGTTCTTTTGTTCTATGGAATTTTTTTCCATTTGCCAATTTTGTTTTTTAGAGAGCTATTTTCTGTTTCCAGTTCACTAATCCTATTTTTCAAGGATTTTATTTCTTTATCCAGTCTCTCTTTAAATGAGTGGGATGACTTCTCCAGCCTCTCTTGCCAAGCCTCCCTCTCCTTTTCCCATTTTCCTTCTAGCTCTCTTGTGAGAGCCTTTTTAATTTCCTCCATGAGATTCATCTGTGCTGAGGAACAGATGATCTCCCCCTTTGGGGTTTTACCTGGAGACTGTCTGTTTTTAGTCTCCTCAGGATTTAGAGTCTGCTCTCTATCTGTATAGAAGCTGTCAAGGGTTAAAGTCCTCTTCAATTTTTTGCTCATTTTGTCAAAGAATCAAAGACAAACTAGCAAAGAAAAAAAGAGAAAAAAACCTCTAACTGGAGTCTCTTTGGGGGAGGGGCTGGGTGGTGTTACTGAGCTTCCTCTATAGACTGCGGGGGCAGCATCGAGGCACTAGCAGGACTGTGCTGTGCCTGTGCTCTGAGACTCCGAGAGCGTGCTGAGACACTGTGGGGGAGGAGTGGCCAGGTCCCGAGAGACTCCAGCTGTTCCGGGTTGTATTCTTCCACCCCTCCCCTCCCCCCGGTGTTTTTAGTTTCTCTGCTGGGCTGCTGACTTGCTGCCAGGCAAAGTATCCAATCCTGTAGCAAAGCTCCCCCTGCAGAGATGGCTGCGATCACACCTCACCCCCTCTCCAGTCTGCTCCTGTGCTCTCACTGCCGCTGCCCTCAGCCTGCGCCCGATCTAAAACCGTCCCCACCCTCGAGCAAAAACAGATCTTTCCTGGTGAATCTCAAGGATGGTTTCTCTTGGTAACTATTTGTGGGTTTTTTTTTTTTTTTTCAGTCAAGCATTAATTCAGAGGCTTGTAATGAAATGGATAGTGAGAGAAAACACAGAGCTACACACCTGTGTGCCTACTCTCTGCCATCTTGGCCAGAAGTCCCCCAAACCCATAGATTTCTTTTCACAATAATGTTTTTAAATTCATAAAATAAAATGTAAAGACTTCAAAAGGAAACCAATTAATTGAATTAATTATTGAAATATTGAAATAATAATTGAATTCAATTGAATTAATTGAATATAATTGAATTATAGTTATATATGCATATATATATGCATATAGTTATATATGTATATACATATGTGTGTGTGTGTGTGTGTGTGTGTGTGTGTATAAAGTTCATGGGCTCCAGGTTAAGAATCCCTTGCTTTAGACTTCTGTTTATCTTGTTGCATGTATCTTTCCCAAGCCCCAAAACAAATTGAATTTAAAAAGCAAAACTAAAACAATTAATTAATAATAGGCAAAGAAAGAGATAAAAGAAAAAAACATTAAATTTCCTTCCAAAAGAAAAATACAAACAGATTTTCTTGGTCTTTTAAAAAGCCCTTTGCTCTCAGTCAAACTTTGGAAATGTATTTGTGTAGTAAAATATTTTCTTAATAGGTTTTATTGATGCCTTCTGTTATTACATTATAGCTATTTCTGAAATTGCAAATTCTTTCTCCTCTCCAGATTGAAACCTTCCCTGCAATGAAGAAAAGCAATCAAGCAAAAATACTCAATTACAATGAGTGTATCTGATATTGTGTACAACAGTCTTCCTTGGTAGTCCCCTCACTCCCATTCTTCCTCAAGAAGGGATGCTCGTTTTATCATCTGGGTTTTTTTATTTTTTATTTTTATTTTTTTGGGAACATCATTGGTCTTTCCTAGGGTTTAACTTTCCATAGGATGATCTCAGTATTGTTCTTCTTACTGTGCATATTGTAACTTTGGTTCTGCTTAGTCTGTTCTACATAAGTTCACATAAATCTTCCTGTTTTCCTAAATTGATCATGAATCATTTTTTAAATGCATAGTAATTTTCCAGTACTTTATATATATATATATATTTAGTGCCATTTTGAGAAGTATCTGCTACTCATGCTGATTCCATGCTAGTAAAAAATATAGTTTTACCAAAACCCAAAATTAATTAGTCATAGAGAAACAATTTTAATTCATTTAATTCATTCTATGCTAGCAGTATAGAGGAAGACAACGATAATATGCTAACTTGAATGTCTGAGTCCAGGGAAGATTTTTTTTTTATAAGTGAGACCCGATAATGTTTAAAGATTAATGGGAAGAAACTAGCAATATAATAAATAATAATAATAATAACTAAAATTCTTATAATTCTTTAAAGTTTGTAAAATTCATTAGATATATTATTTGAGTTAATAAAGTAGAAAGATTAAAGATCCTTGAGAGAAATTGGATGATTGATAAAACAAAATAATTGAAAAGAAAGAAAGAGAAGATATCAATGTTATTGGTGGAGAAGTTAACTTTGAGGAGAAAGACCACTTTATCTTTTATTTGAATACAGAAATTGGAGGAGTGGAGGGAGCTGAGGGAATTCATGTTGGATGGCCTCAATCAAAAGATAGAGTTCAGGACAGAACAGAACAGAACAGAAGTGTTAGGAATAATCACCAAGGAAATAGCAAAGTCATTCAGAGATGAATAAAAGCATTACTATGTACCATTGAGAGAGCATTTGTGATTAAGTAGAGATGCTTATTTCACTTGTAGGAATATTTTGAAGAAAGTATGAGTTTCATATATTTTGAACAAATCAACTTAGCACAATTTTGTACCTACCTCTAGTGGCCTTTTGTTTTCTGAAGAAAAGGAGTAGAACACAGGAATGGAGATGGATGGTAAGAATAATTTAATATTGTAAGGACAGAAGTTTGAAAGGAAAGGATCCAAGGAAAGAACAGAGACCATTAATACAATAACTGAATAGTTAAAAAGTGAGTAGAAGAGAACGTAAAACTAGAAAGGCAAGTGAGAATAATAATGGAACAAACTGACAGAGGTGCCAAAGTGATTAAGAAAGATTAGAGTGTTTAAAAGATTGGTAGATGATAGCAACAAAGATCAGGCAAGGGTGGCACAGTCATATTACTTGAAATTAAGGAGAAATGACTGAATGAACAGTCAAGGGATCTGGAAGTTCCAGTGAGGAAAAGGCAATTTACCAAGTTTATTTTCTGACTGTGTGATAGATTGTGGGAAAAGGATGCACCAGTAATGTAGTAAATGATTAGATTTCAATTAACCCATGGAAGTTAAAAAAAGGATAGGAGAAAAAGAGGTGAAGAATGAGCCAGCATTTTTTAAAATTATCTAAGGTTCCAAAGAACACAGTGGAAGCTGCCAGAAGTGGGGGCATGAGATCTGAGAAAGGATAGATCTGGAATAAGTAAAAATACAGAAAATATAGAGAAAGGTAGTATGTTTTTATAAGACTAGGTGACAAGAGATTGGGGCAGCAGGACATTAGAGAGTGAGATAGAAGGAAAGGGGAAGTACAAGCCAGGAGAGCTAGGGTTCAAAACCAAAAATCAATTATATAAATATCTCTAACTCATAAGATTTCAGAGTTTGACATTTTTGTGTGTGTGTGTGTGTGTGTGTGTGTGTGTGTGTGTGTGTGTGTGTAAAAATAAATAAAACCTCTAAATATCAGGGTAAAAATCAAGGAGCTATGATCATTCCATAAAGTACAGGAGGACTTTGCTACAGTTTTTGGAGAAGAAAGTTAAGAGGAAAAAATATTTCAACATACTTCTGTAGACACAGAACAGTTGTAAATCTCATGAAACTCAGAATAGAAGGGAGTGAGTGAGAGGGCAATACTGTGGGGGATTATTGTTGGCATGTCAATCAATTTACAAACCTGAATGAAAAGGATTTGGGGTTTGGTCATTTCATCTTTCTTCCATCTCCCACTTGTAAAACTCTGGGATGACAGACATATATTTTCTGGGCTATTTTAGCCCAAATAAAACAAATAAAACACTTTATTTGTGTTTATGGTTTCCTTTGAATTAGACATTGTTGATCACATGAATTAACTCACTTAGGAAATTCTCAGGATCCTTGAGGGCTTGAGTCTAGCCCTGATAATCAGAAGACTTAGCCACAATGGCACTTGTGGTCTAATAATTCTCAGAGGGCCAGTGTTTAGCTAGTCTCAATAATTTCAAATTCCAAGCGCCCCAATCTCCCAGTTTTACAACTTTTTATAAATCTTTTTAGAAAACTCTTCAGTATGAAGTTTACTACTGGGTCCACAGCTTCCAAAGTATATTATTGGTGTACTCCACAAATTTCTAAAGGCTCCATGAAGGCCACACACTGCCTTCCCAGAATACAGTTTTTCTGAGAGAAATCATTGTTTCTGAGGAGAAACCTGTTTTCAATCTACAAATACACAATGTTATGGGGCCTATTTTCCAGGTCACTAGCCAGGACTAGCCTTTGCTACCCTATTTTCTGAGTGAAGTGACTGTTTCTGGCCAGAATTGCGTATTCAATATATGCCATCTAGAAGTACAAAGGGCAGTGAATAGTTAGCATCCTTGCATTACTGAAACCTAAGATAAAAAGCTGGAGATACATATGCTTATTGGCTCTTGACTTATTTTAATTTGGATTGTATCAAAAGAAAAAAAATTGGCAAGAAATGACTAGATCTTTCTTTGGAGATAGTGTACTCAAAGTTTTAGTACTAAATTTTCTTTGTGAATGCATAGCCTTTGATTTTTTTTTTTTCTTTTTTGGAACACAATGTATATTAGTTAATCCATTCAAAACCTATGATTTCTAGATGTTATCAAACAGTATCCTCTGCTCAGAAGTATTGGATTCAAAGTTAGGAAATCTGGCATTGATATATGTGTCAGATGGTAAATCACTTCAATTTTATTTGTTTTTACTTCATTCTCTTCATTTGTAAAGTGAGTGTTGAACTAGATAATTTTCAAATTCCCTTTAATTTGTAAAATTCTTTTTTTGTGATTTGTATACAAACTGAAAAATCTTAAAAGAAAAACTTTTATCATCTATCTCTATTCTTTTTCTCTCCCACCTATAATCTATCTATCTATCTATCTATCTATCTATCTATCTATCTATCTATCATCTGTCTATCTGTTTATCTCAGTGAGCTTTACACATATTTGGAAGCAATCAAATTTTAAAATTAATTTTGTAGTTTTTATTTATATACTATGCTATTTATAAGTATAGCCAGTGGCTTTTTCTATGCAATTAAAAACAAGGTTAAAAAAATCTAATTAATCAACCATTTATTTGGGAAATATAACACAAAATAATCAATTTGACTGTTTTGTGCACCAAGTCCCTTTTCAGCAATTTTTCCTTCTACCTTACCTTCCACTTTCAGCTTCTCTAATTTTCATTAGCCTGTATAATTAGATTATGTGTTTTCTCTTACCATCCCTATTACATCTGATTTTCCTATCCCCTCATCCCTAATCACATTTTTTTCAGCCTAAATATACTTCACTGAATTAGAAAGTGACTGAGGTCAAATTTGAACTCAAGTCTATCCTAATTTCAGACCCACCACTCTATTTACTGCTCCACTTAGCTTTCTCTATAATAGAATTGAAATTTACTTTCTTTTTAATAAATAATAAAAGTCTACATGTAATCTTAGTTTCTCTCCTCACCTATGATTCTGATTTTTATTCTGTTATTTGCTGTCTTTTAAGGTGCTTCAAAGATAATTTTCTTTTTTCTCTTTTCCTATTCCCCATTTCTGTCTCTCATTCAATTGGACAAAAAAAAGCAATTTGACATATTCGATATATTCAAAAATGTATGTTTTTCTGCAGTTGGAATCCTTTGCTTCTCTCATAAAATATTCTCTGATATTTTCTAATTGTGCTTATTTCACTCTGCATCAGTTTTCATATTTCTCTGGAATCAGACTTTTTGTCATTTCTTATAACAATGTACTAATAGTATTTCATCACATTTATATACTATTGATTTGTTTAGCCATTCCTTTATTGATTGGCACTCCATTAATTTTTAGTTTTTTTATAACAAAAAAGAACTACTATAAATATTATTGTATATTGATCTCTCAGAATTTTTTGAACTTTAAAAGAAAACTATCCTCTTCTTTATTTATCATATTACCTGTGACATAATTATTTACTCTTTCTAAATAATTAAGAAATTATCCTCACATTTAATGCAAACTGCATAAACATATTTGTCATATCTCAAAGTATTTTCCAAGAAACTAATAATGCTTTTATCAAAATGCTTCTCTCTCTCCCTCAACCTCTTAATTCCCTACCTTGACCATTTTAATAAAATCTTATAACTTTTTGACACTCAATAAAATTTTGAAGATTGACATGAAAATGATTAGTTATATTATTCTCTTACATGGTATTTTTCTTCTATCTATCTAACATTTTAAAATATGTGAGCCAATCTAGGCCAACCTTCTTAGTGTTAGATTTGGGAAGTATTCCTGTCAAGAAATGGAGGAATTGTGAGAATTAGTATCGAAGCAGCATGGTATAAGGGAAGGAGACTAGAAGATCTGAATTTGAATCCTTCATCCTATACTCACTAGCATTGTGATTCTAAATAAGTCACTTAAATTTTTTAGATACTCAATTTCCACATTTACAAAATAAAGGAGTTAGAATCAATGACTTTCAAATTCTTAATCTAGGATTCTATGATCACAGAAAAGCAAGAGTAAGGAGAACAACTATCTATTTTTAACTGTTAAAACTTTTTGAGTTTAGCTTGAGGATATATCATAGAGTCCTAACATCTCAGGTACTTTGAAAAAGATGATGTGGCACACATTTTGTTTGAAAAGTTTACTTCTTGGATCTCTTCGATAAAGAGATCTAATTCAGTTTCAATTGATCAAGGATGGACAGAAGCAGCTACACCCAAAGAAAGAACACTGAGAAATGAATATAAACTGTTTGCATTTTTGTTTTTCTTCCCAGGTTATTTAAACCTTCTGAATCCAACTCTTCCTGTGCAACAAGAGAACTGTTTGGTTCTGCACACATATATTGTATCTAGGATATACTGTAACCTATTTAACATGTATAGGACTGCTTGCCTTCTGGGGGAGGGGGTGGAGGGAGGGAGGGAAAAAATCGGAACAGAAGTGAGTGCAAGGGATAATGTTGTAAAAAATTACCCTGGCATGGGTTCTGTCAATAAAAAGTTATTTAAAAAAAACAATTACATATAAACATGAAAAAAAATGAAAAGTTTACTTCTATTAAGTCATAAAAAGTATCTATTCAATGTTACTGAATATATAAAATTTTGTACAAAAATGAACCTGGCAAATAGCTTTAACTCCCATATTACTAAAATTTCACAAGAAGAATGATTGATTTAAGAAGCATCTTCTTCTTCCCATCTAAATATGGTGAAGCCAAAAATCCTGAGAACATATGCATTTAGGAAGAAGTAAGAGAGGCAGGGAACGTAGGAGATATTAAACATAATCCTTAAATCCAAATTGTCTAAATGTCAGCTACTCATGAGTCATCTATCATTATATGAAAAAAAAAATTGTCCACTGGCTTCAGTTAAAGCTTTAGAAAAACATACCATATTAGATGACTATTGGATATTGAACATTATGTTCCTATGGGAATCTGTGGCCATTATATATCAAAGGCTATGGGGCCTGGAAGTTATTGTTGAAATTTCTGGGTATTTTCGTAAGAACTTTCAATTTTCCAGCACTTTTTAGGGAATATATGAAGTTTAAGGGAAAACAATTTAAACTTTTGTGAAATTCTGAATTTTCATTTGGGTTGATTTTCTTAATCTAATGGATTAAATTTGGGATTAAGAAAACCTAGATTTTAATTTTCTTCTGATACCTATTGGCTTTGTGACCATGGGCAAATCACTTAAACTCTTTATATCTCAGTTCCTCATCTATAAAATGAGGGGGTTAGATTTGATAACTGTTAAGGATTCTTCCAGCTATAATTCAATGAACATCAAAGGGACTTCAATCAGCAAAGTAAGGTATTTGTCACACCTTTCCCCCTGAACACTTCTTGGAAACTGATTGGCTTATGCAGGACTATTAGTTTTTCCCTTAGGTTTGAAAGGGAAAATACCTCTTCTACACTTCTTCTTTTCAATGTATTATCTACGTTAGTATTTCACTACAGATAGTACTATTTATCCTTCTCTCCTTTTTTTTTCCTTAAGGAAATAAAATTTGGACTGTGATTATGGACTCAGATGTATATTTCATGTATAATTAAATACATATGTAATGAAAATAAAATAATTGACATTTCAAATTTCACTAGTTTATTTTATATAGCTGAAACTCCTGTTACTTTTGATTGACTTTAATTATGTGGTTCTATATATGACATGTACTTTCTACCAGTTAAGAAACAAAACAAACCAAATATACTTGATTTTTAAGAAAAGAATGTTGAAAGGGATACTGAAGGAGTAAAAATAATATAAATATGTTCTAATTCGTGATCTTGACTAGGGCTAATTTTATTTGTGGTTTCCAGTGAAATGGAAGCTTGATCTTGAGTAGACTCTATATTAATTTGTCCTTAAATATAACTAAGTTTTAACAACTCAGACATTTGTTCTTTGCAAATAGCACAAATAACAGGATAGCTCCTAAGCTAACATATTGGGGATATTCAAACACTCTTCCACCCACTTCTTCCCAAGTCATTTTCTTTTGTAGGATATTACTGATAATGAAGACCACATTGATTCTCTTTAATCTTGGTCATCCTCCTACCCAACTGGCAAAAAATTTAATCTAAGGTGGGGAAGCCTATTGGCTATTGGCTATTTAAACTGCAAGAAAGAGAGAGATCTTTATGTTTAGAGGTTCAGGCAAGAAGTACTTGGTATAGAGATATTTTCTCTGTCCAGGGATTGCATGATGATGGGGTGACATCAGCCATAATGGAAGAGTATTTAAACTGTTCACTGCCATGATTTAGCCTAAATAAGATGACCAAATAACCATCATTTTATTACTAACCTGCTGACTTTATTAATAAAATGAATAAATTACCCAGATATAATGCCTCTTGAACTTTTTTAAATAGCACAGGATCCCAGAAATAGTTAATGGGACACATATAAGTCATTGGTTGAGTGAACCATATCTTTAATTAATTATTAAACTGTTTTTATCTCTTCTAATATTGATTGAACTAGTCAAAGACAGGGGGATAATGATGTGGGAGGGCACAGAATATATTCTTTGTTGTTCACTCATTTTAGTTCTGTTCAATTCTTTCTAAACCTATTTGGGATTTTCTTACCAAAGAACCTGAAGCAGTTTGCATTCCCTTCTCCAGCTGTCTTTATAGATGAGTAAGACTAAGACAAAAAGGATTAAGTGACTTGCCCAGAGTTATTCAGCTAGTGTCTGAGACCAGATTTATATTTCTTGAACCCAGACCTGGTGCTGTAACACTTTGCTGCATTTTTTTCCAATCCCCTATTCTTGAATAGCATTTTGAGGATGCCAAATGTTAAGATGTCAGTTGGTGTGGTTATTGTAGAAGTTTTGGATAATAAGACTCATTACCAAATCCTTAACTTATTGTTTAATTGATTTCTTACTTCCATAACTGGGAAAGGGAAAATGAAAAGAAATTTCCAACTGGAGGTTTGGTTATTCCCAAATGAACACATTTCCTTAGTGTGGTTAAGATCATGGATATACTACCACCTCTTCTTTGAATGTGTTGTCTTTTTTTTAAACACATCCAAAAATTAATGACTTCATATTCTTATATGTAGATTTATAAGGAAAAAAAAAACCATGGACAAAAAACCATGGGCAGTAAGATCTGGTTTCAATGAGGAACTACTCACATTGACAAGGTCTTTGCTCCATTGAAGTATTATCTAATTTATTTTTAGAAAATAGGGACTAATTTTGTATTTTATATCCCTAGTTATGTAGATCAATAATTGGCACATAAAATGTTTAATAATTGCTTCTTGAATGATTGGCTAGCTATTTTAATTTCTTGTGAAAAGCCTTAACCCCTAAAAACATTTCTAATTTTCTTTTATTAATTTTCCCCATTATTTCATGCTTGAAGAACAAAAGTATCCAAAATTACATTTGTAGCATCCTTTGATTCTTCCTGTAAACCTGCAGGTTTATTATTCAGTGGGCACTTCAGTCATGCACATGGAAATTTGGGGTGGTCCTACTTTTTGGTATATATGAGGAGTCTTCCTTCCCTCTACCAGCAGCTCTCCATTTAAATAAGAAAAAAAAAATTCTTCTTATTGCTTCTTGTCAGTAATGATAATTCAGGAGTTAGTACTGTGTGGTGCAAAAAAAAATCTTTTAACTGGATGCTGAGCTGGAACTCAGTGAGCATACTAAACAGGCAACTTGTTCTTCAGTCCTTTTTCATTTTTGAACAGTTTATTTCTGTGACTACTTCTGTTATGACTGATTCTAGTACCTGCTAACCTGCTGCTTGTCAGGAAACAGAAAATGCCATCTACTTTTCAACCCCACAGTTCCTTCTATAAAAGAAAAGAAGGCAAAAGTGAAGTAGCCTCACCCTAGACGCAGGTATGTCTAGGTGGTCTAAAATAGGGGTGGAGAGTGCATCCAATTACCACAATCTCTGGAGAGCTCAGTCTTTATTCACCTTTAAGGTGAATAGAAAGAAGAAGGCCGAGGAGTAGAGATCAATCCAATAATATCCTCTGAATTTCAGCTAAAAGGCTGTCATCCCAGCGGGATGAATACAGAGAGGACTGGCGAGACTTACATGAACTGAGCTGAGTGAAATGAGCAGAACCAGGAGATCATTATATACCTCAACAACAATACTGTTTGAGGATGTATTCTGATGGAAGTGGTTCTCTTCGATAAAGAGAGCTAATTCAGTTTCAATTGATCACAGATGGACAGAAGCAGCTACACCCAAAGAAAGAACACTGGGAAATGAATATAAACTGCTTGCATTTTTGTTTTTCTTCCCAGGTTATTTATACCTTCTGGATTCAATTCTCCCTGTGCAGCAAGAAAACTGTTCAGTTCTGCACACATATATTGTATCTAGGATATACTGTAACCTATTCAACATGTAAAGGACTGCTTGCCATCTGGGGAAGGGGGTGGAGGGAAGGAGGGGAAAAATCGGAACAGAAGTGAATGCAAGGGATAATGCTGTAAAAAATTACCCTGGCATGGGTTCTATCAATAAAAAGTTATTAAAAAATAAAATAAAAGGCTGTCATCATTGTTAACAAGAAAATCAGAGTCTATCTATCCTGTCCTGAAGTGTAAGTATGTGAGTTTGTTGGGAACTGAGTGGGGGGCGGGGGGAAGCTGAGGAGAGAAAAGTCTCTTCATTGAACATCCAAAGAAGCATGCTCATCCTAAACTATCATTTGCATATACTTGACAGGAAGATCATGGAGAGAGTGGAGACAAGGAAGTACTACACATTGGTAGGAATTTTTCCACTACTGGCAGAGTATAATCTTTTCTCTAATTTAGTAAATGGCATTTGAAATTTGTAGTAGCTAAAAAAAAATCACTCTGAATTATTTTACTGATGAATCCTTTTGAACTTAGTGAGAGGTTGGTCTTCGGGTAAGACACATAAACTTTTACCCTGTCTGTATTTGAAGTCTTTCTAGGTCCTTCATCTCTAGACCTGCCAAAATGGCATTGCCCTGGTATAGCTATCAATAACTCAAAGAAACATGAACACCAACACAGAGCATCAGAATAGGACATTAGGATCAGAGAAAAAGAAAAGTTAATTAGATGTTGATATTACATGATGTTTACTTTCCATGATTCAATCCCATAAATGTTGATGAGGAATGACAAAATTTGCTCATCTTTCAAAATACGAAAACTTTTATAAGCAAATGGCTAAGCTAACAGCATTCATCTGGAATGCTGATGTTGAATTTGCTGTTAACCATCTTACCTAATACGGTAAACCACAGAGATCTGGTCTCTCAAACTGGGTTGGGAAAATGATTCCAGATTACATTCCCACTGCCAGAAGGCTTTGTCAAACCACAAGTAAAGGCTTACATTCATCAATAATGTGTTGCAGATCCAAGATGAAACGTGATCAGGATACACAAGAAAAATGTGTATGCTATATTTTTAAATTGTAGTGTTTCATTAGCAGCTATCTACTGCCAAAGATTACTTAGGATATTTCCCTATAAGGAACTATAATTTCACTTTTCTAGTAGGTGAACAAATGTAGGTATATACATGAATAGTATGTTTGTATTTTAGAGCAGAAGACAACATTTTAAATATCTAAAGTAATTAGAAATGAATTAGTCTGAGGCATATTGCTAGACCACAGCTATAAGGTATAAGGAGATAAAGGTTAACCAGGCACTCACTATGGAAAAGAGCAGACAGAAATTGAATTCTAAATAGGATATACCCTAAACCTCATAGTAGCCACTAAGGAATTGTTTTGGAAAGTTTATAGTAATATTGAAGTAAGAGGAAAGACACATTTATTAGAGTATTCTATTAATAGAGATCTTGATAAACACATAGCATAGGGCAGAAGAATGGTACTAATAGAATGGAGAATAAAAAAAAAAGCAAAACAAAAGTCACCAACTCCTTTTGGTCTTTTCCATCCAATACTTGTAGTTTTCATGGACCATGATTAGAATCATGGTTGTAGGAAAAAGTTAAAAAAATTTTTTTTCTTGCTCTTAATCAAATGAAAGTTTAAATAGATAAAAATAAGTCTCTTTTCCTCTAAGAATGTGCCAAATTACAAATCCAGATCAGCAGTTCTTAGAACAGAACAGAAATATCTAGACAAATAGTACAAAAAGCAATAGATACACACAGCACATTTCAAGATGACGATATCACCAAAAGACATTGATAGCTTTGTAACTTCATAAATATGGGTGGTCCTAATTACTTCTATATATGTTCACTATGTTGATATTGCCTAACACATCTTCTCTGACTTTATTTTCCCCATGCATATGTCCTTCAAAATATATTTCTTGTTCACACATGTTCCTGGTGTGTCTCTTCCGTTATTGGTAGTGTGATAAATTGTAGGAGAGTATATTCCTATGAGTACAGAGGGGACAAGGATTCACTATAGTGTTTGATTAAACATGCTTACTTTGAATTAATGTATTCTCTGGTAGACCTAGCAAAATTAAACATATCAGTGGAAGGTTGTTAGCTATAGTTTTGGGTGACTGCTGAAGATATTTTCCAGGATCATATTGTAAAGAGGCCCTCAAGTGTTATATAAGGGAAAAAAAGTCAAATCAACAAGCATAGTACCTAGTGTGCACCAGAGACATAACTAAGCTCTGAGGATTTGAAGAAAGGAAAAATATAGTCTCTGCTCTCAGAGAGTTCACAGTCTCATGAGGGAAACAGCATGCCAAAAATTACATGTGGATAAAAAATTAAAAAAAAAGATAAATTGGAAGTAATCAGTAGAGGTAAGACACAAGCATTAAGAAGGGTTGGTGAATTGAATTGTATTGGTGTGAGTGTATATTGTATAAGATGGGATTTAGTCAGGTTGAAGCAAATCAGAGAAGCTAAGAAGCAGAGATAGGGAGAGCATGGAGGGAAGAGCCAGTGAAAATGCCCAAGATTTGAAGATGGAGTTTTTTATTTGAAAAACAGAAAGGAAGCCAGTGCCATAGGATCACAGACTATGTGGAAGTGTGAGCGATGCATGAAGACCAGAAACATAATAGAGTCTAATCCCTCATGTTACAACTAAGAAAACTCAAGCCCACAGAGGTTAAGTGAATTACTTTAAGATCATGCAAGTGATAAACATCAAAAGTGAGATTTGAATCCAGGTTCTCTGATTCCAAAGTTGCACTTTTTCAACTGTACCACTCTGTATATTAGGAGTCACGTAAGAATATCTTAAGAAGTCAGGTATGTCTTCCAGCTTGAATGTAGGGGCCATAGTCAACCAGACAATATAAATTACAATAAAAGAAGTGTTGTGGATACAGTCCAGAAAGACTAAGACACAGACAGAAAACACTCTTCCAGCAATTAGTGCATTCAGATTTTAGCCAAGCTTCCTGGTACTTTAATATGTCCATGTGTGAGGAGTATGTATGCATACCACTGGACTTAGGGCATGTTTAGGAAAATATGTGGTCTATTTTAAGCATTTCTCTTGGGCCATCATATATGGATTCTCTGTGGCCTTCCATGGCTTTAATTTGGTTGAGATGGGGATAAAAATTGGAGGTGGGGTAGAAGAAATAGTATACCTATCATCACTTCAATAAGAAGTCTAAATATCTGAATACATGATGCTGGTAAAATAGGGCAAAATACCATCCAACTAAAGTATACTTAAAAGATAAAATATTCTTCCCACTAAGATATAAAGTTTTACAAGTGAGGCTTTTAAGAAGGCTCAAAAGAATGAAGAAATATAGCCATGAAGAAGAAAAAAAGGTTGGAAGAGGAGAGACTTTAATAGCCAAGTATCAGAGATTTTTAAAATTTGTGTTTTTTTGTTTTTATTTTCTATAGAGCATGACTCTGTAACTTCACAAATAGCAGAACAAAAATGCAAAAATACAAAATTCCTATCAGTTGGAATTATTGGTACCAGAAGACGAAAAATCCCTGTTATGACTCTGTCACCCTGTTATGTCATAGTTGCATCTATTCATTTGGTTTAAAAAATTAAAAAGCCCACCATTTTTAGTAAGACTAATGCTACTAACTATGTAGCATCATGATAAGTATAGGCCTATTCTGTTTCAGTCAAACAACTCTTTTTGAGAGCTAGTTTATTGTAGTTGATAAGGAATCATACATGTGTTGAGGAACATCAGAATTCAAATTATTCCTCAGGATCATTCTAACTTTTTTGATCTTGGAAAAGACATTTTGTTTCTCTTAGATTAATTTTCCTCCTCAAAATGTGTAGGTGAATGAATGAAAAAAGCTTTTCTTAAGCACTATGTAAGCACTGTATTAAGTGATGGGGATAGAAATAGAAAAAAAAATATAAAATCCCTGATCTTAAGGATTTTCACACTGTGTAAACAAGTGTCCAGTGACAAGACAAATGCTAAGGTTTAATGATTCGTTGGGCATGTTATTAGCCCAGATAACAGTGCTCAGGGAATTGGGGGAGGTAAAATTAAAGCAGATAGGCAGGAAAATTTAACACATAATGACAGAGATATTGGAAGGATAAAAAGATAATATATGTAAAATATTTCACAAATATTAGAGTTATAAAATATTAGTTATCATTTTAACTTTTTTTGTCTTCTGAACTGTTAGGTGAAAATTAATGAAAATATTTCCACCTTTATGATGGACATTATCTCTTTCATTTTCCAAATCAATTAATCAATTAATAGTACAGATACAAAGATACTGGGAATATAAATAAAAAAGCAAAAACCATACCTGTTCTCAAAGAGCTTACATTCTAATTGAGGATCAGAATATGTAAAATAAATAGCAGATAGAAAGTAACCCTAAAGGGAATGACAATAGCAGGTGAGGGGACAAGAAATGGTTTCCTGGATGATGTTGATCTTGAGAGAAGGTTAGTCTTGAGCTAAGATTTAAAGCCAGATATTCTAAGAGTTGGAGGTGGGAAGGGAAGCATTTTAGTATATAGACAAGAAGATGAGAATTGGACTGTCACATAGGATAAACAATAAGTAGCTTAGTATGATTGGATCATAGAATCATCCTTTTATTGTACTGTATTATGAAAATGCTTGTTCTTTTCTGTGAATTGAAAATGAAATGTACATATTTTTAAATGGTATTATGCTGTCTGGAAGTGAAAAAAAAACATCATTTGGCAATCTGAAATGGATAACTGACTCCAGGGAGATTTTTTTTATAATGAGTTTGTTCTTCCTTTGCCTCAAACTTTCAATGAACAAAACTGTTCTATGACTAGAAAGAAGTATGGCTAGATTCTTTTCCATCATTGCAGCAAGAATTTATACTAGAATAATTTTGCAAAGTAATAAAAACATGCAAAAGAAAGAGTCTGTGAAGGTAAAAACTATTATATTGGTGTCTATGAGCTCTAAACATAAAACTTTGCATGTAGGAGGTGCTAAATAAACTATTTAATTGATAAACTAAGCATTTGATACTAATATGAATTCTATAATGATCTGTTATAAAAAATATGTATCATGGTCTATATAAGGCTTAAAATTCTATCTTAGTCTTTGGTCAAGCAGTAGCCACATGTTTTAGGAGACCTGTTTGGTTCAATTACAAGTTTGAATTCCAACTTTTTGTCACTACTGACAAGTCATTTACCTTTTTTCCCCCTCAATTTCTTTATCTATAAAATAGACGGTTTAGACTGGATGATGTCTAGAGCCTGTTTCAGCTTTAACATTCTATGATTCTTTGACTAAGAATAACTCTTAATAAGATCACTCTTCATGGGTTGAGTGACCTCTACATAGAAAAATTTTTTCTTCAAAAGAATTGTACTCATATCTGTATATCTATGTATATAGCTAGATATAGAGATAGATAGATATCTATTTATATATACATACATATTTATTTTTTATTTGAAGTCATATATAACTTGCATAATTTCTAACTAGGCCTAAATAAACACCTATCATTTCTGCTTGAAATGATGTATTCCTGAGATATAATCATTTAAACACTTTAAACTCAGTTTTCTTATTTCAAATAAATATAACATAAAATTATAATAATCTATAATAATAAATAACCACATATAAATAATAAATGTAGATATTAATGTTAATATTAATGTTAACATCTGAGTATTAACTTAGAAAAAATGTAAAAATGTGTTTGATGGAAGCTTGATCATCAGATTATGAATTTTTTTTTTGGCTACTACAACTCATGAAGACCATTTAAAGTTTGGCATCAATGGAAGAAGTAGATATACAAGTAAAATCATGACTCCCTTGGCATTTTAAAGCAACTTTAACAATTAGTATTGTGTATTTCTTGTTGGGAATGGTGTATGATATTGCTACATATGTATGTGAGAAAATAAAAGTACAAAATAACTTTCATGGAAAATATTTAGGAGCAAGGCACTAAATTTGGAGTTAGAACATCTAGATTCAAATCTTAGTTCCTCTTACTACTTATGTGATCTGAGACAAGTCATTTTGCCTCCTTAGGCCTCAGCACTCTCACCAATGAAATGAGACTACTGGTCTTAATGATTTTTAAAATATGTTTCATCTTTAAATTTCATGCTAAAAATTACATTGAGCAAATAAGCAACTTATCAAGATTTAATTCAAATAGTTAATCCATTTTTAGTACTCAAGGCTCTTGCTTCCCCAAACAGGAGAAGTCAAAACTTAGGATTCACCCTTTAGACTGTGGCTACATGATGCCAACACATCTGGATTAAAGATGAAAAGTTTGGTCAATAATCCAGATGTTCTATTACACAATGCCAAATATCTAGACTTTTGAAAACATCCATATGATTGATTGGGTTTTTCACTTTTCATCTGGATGTTTGGCATTGTGTAGACAAAACCTTAGTCAGAATAATTTTAATTTGACACTTGGATCACATATTACAATGAGGAAAACATTTTCCAAGGAGTCAGTTAAAAGTGATTTTAAAAAATGCATGCTAACATAAAGGATATCTGGTGACTTTCTTCCTAGCTCTGACCTAAGATCACAAAAGGGAAAACATCATTTTCTTCTCCCCAATCCTTAATTATATAATCAAAGAATCACACACACCCCCACCACGGTTGGAAGGGCAAGGACATCAGATAGGTTAGGATCCTAGTGTTTTAGAGATAGAATGAGCCTTAGAAAATATATAGTCTAGGGTGTAGCATGATGAATATGTGAATATGTTTAGAAGAATTATGAATGTTGAACTTATAATGGATTGCTTGTTGTCTAGGGGAGGGAGGAACATAAGAGAGAGGGAGAAAAATTTGGAACTCAAGGTTTTGCAAAGGTGAATGTTGAAAACTATCTTTGCATGTATTTGGAAAAATAAAAAGATATTAAAAAAGAAAAAAAAGAAACTATATAGATTAGTCCCTCATTTTACAGAAAAAAAAATTGAACTTCAGAAAAGTTGTGTCATAATATTGCATGACTAATGTGTGAGATGGAGGACCAGAATGTATATCTTCGGATTATCAGTCGTTTTTGTTCAACATCCAACAAACATCCATTTAGGATCTACATGTATTGAATAATTTTATGTTGAGCAATTGCTGATAAGTTTCATAAGATTGATTAAGTTGCCCATTGCCACCCTTGCCAGTTAATCTCCTTTGGGAATGAGAATCAGAGGCAAACTCAGTTATTTATCTTAATTCATATATGAAGTGCTAAAGAAAATCTTATTTTTTGTTTATCACTATCGTTTGTTCCATCATAAAACACACTAGGATTGGGGTAGGGGTAAAGTGAAAATGTAATTCCTCCCTCTTCTATCTCCCCAATGTATGACAATGAAATGCAGGGATAGTATAAATAATAAGGAAAGAATCATTGTAATACATGATATATTTCTTATTTCAAACTTCCTTAACTCTACATGCTTCCTTAATTCTACATTCACTCGTATGATTGGTAATTGAAACTTGGCAACTAATAAAACTGTACAACTCACCACTAAAATCCTACTACCACACTTTAGAATTTTTTATATACAGGTGTCTTTACAATCACCACAATTTACAAAAAATAAAATTTATATTATATTATATAATTATTGTTTTTATTTTATATACTTATTCTATATTATTTATATTTTATTATTTATTATCTTACTAGATATTATATATTATCTTGTTATAAAATGTCGTCATGCATTATATCACATCACATTGTATTACAATTTATTCTATTTCTTGTATTTCAATCATTTCAGTTGTTTCTAACTCTTTGTGACCCCATTTGGAGTTTTTTAGGGCAAAAAAACTGGAGTGATTTGCCATTTCCTTCAACAGCTCATTTTTGCAGACATAAAAACTGAGACAAAAAGACTTACAGTGTCCCAGAATTAGTGAGTATTTGAGGCCAGATTTGAACATAGGAAGAAGAGTTCTTCTGACCTGAGGCACAGCACTTCATCATTCACTGTACCACCCAGCTGCATGTTAAATTTTGTTATGTTATATCATGTCACATTATATTATTTTGGATTATGCTATGTTACCTTATAGCATATGTCATATTCAATCACACCATATCAAAATATGCTATATAGCATATAATATTGTATGTATATATAATGTATGTACATATGTGTGTACAGATATACACTTACTGTTCATACAATCTGCCTATGTCTGCCTGACATTTTTAAATATTGTTCTAAAATTTCAATCAATTGGTTCCTTTCTCTGCAATCAGGAGAGTTTGGGAGATAATATTCCCAGAAAATAGTAGCACTTTGATCTTTTTTTTGCCTCACAACCTAAAGATATTTTAACAACTAGATATGGTATATTATCTGCCTTCAGGAAATACTTTCCTTAAGATCTCAGAGATAATTTCTTTAAAAACCTGTATTAATGGTTGTAACATACTTGAGCAAAGGAAGGAGTTCATCTCAATATCAATCAGGCAACCTAACCAAATGAACTTTTCCTTGATGACCATAGTATAAATAAAGCTTGAACCCAATGTGAAAAGCCCTTTCACATAGGAAACCTTTTAAAAAGACCAAAATGAATTTTCTTCTTTAGTAGTATTTTTCAAAATATTAATTCATTATTTTCACTGTTAAGTGGAATCATATTATTAAGTAACTGAGACACAACTGGTAAATAGTTAGACAACTATGCATAAATGGAAATATGGCATTTCTCTTAGAAGAACTTTCAACTGTAATTTTACATCAATTCTGACCTGGCAAATACTCTGAAGGAATATGAAAAAAGCACTATATAATTAAAAAAAAAACTTTCCAGAGTGGAATATATAATTAATGAGAAGACATGCCATGATGGTCTATCTTTCAGAATGAGTTCATCTCTTGAATATGCATGATGTAATATTCAAGTCCCTGAAGCACATCCACCTTTCCTGTTCTCCCCTATCCATTCACATTTTTTTCTTTTCTCCCTTTCATCGTTCTCTGGCAGGACTAATATAGACATGAATATGGAAATCATCTATGAAGTTTGAAGTAACAAGCATTTCAAGCCATTTTCCAGATCAATAACATTTTTCCATTATATTTTTCTATTGAATAATATATTGAGTTTCATTAACATATGAATATCCCCAACTCATTTCCTATTTTCTTGTTAAACGTCAAATCTGGAGGATTTTTTTGGTATGAATTAAAACAATGTAGTTCCAGGAACTGGATGTAATTTAAAAAACTTTTTATTTATCAGTTCTCAATAGAGCTTGTATTCAACCCCTCAAAAGTCCTCTCTTGGTTTGTCTATTTTGTCTTGATTAATATATATACATACATATATGTGTGTACACACACACACACACACACACATATGTGTGTGCATATATATGTGTGTGTATACATTATTAGATATAATAATAAATAAATTATTAGATATGCATATTTTGTGAACAGCAGTTCTCAATTATCTTGTTGAAAATGACTTATTTTGTAGATTATCTGGGTAGATTTTTTTTTCCTTTGGGGGTGGGTTTACAGCCAGGATATTCCCAAGGTGGCTATTGTTCCTTATGTCAGTTATATATGTTCAGGGAATGAAAACCAATTTTCATATAATCCTATAATTACAAAGAAAAATTTGTTACAATAAGAAATATCACTGGTAAAAAAGGGATTTTATTGGATTATGCACTGTTTTCAGTTATTCTTCAAAGTTAGTCTTAATTAGGGTAGATGATTGTTCATTAAATGTATCTCATAAATTTTACACATTATTCTAATTATTCTAATGTTTGTAACACCCAACGATTAAAAAAACAAAGTGATAGTTTTCTTGTGAAAAAAAAAAAAGCTTTTCTAGTGAAAAAAACTGTATATTCCTGCCCAGGAAGTGATAAAAATTCTTCAATCTATATAAAAGTGTTGATTGCCAATGTTCACTGGTTGTTACATTATAATAATGTGAAGGAGTATTTTGCAAAATTTTTGAATATATGGATTTTGCAAATATGGGTCGGTTTATATTTACCATCACTGGGTGATTCATTTTTTAAAATATACATTTTAGGACAGAGTTATCTCATAACTTTTGATCTATGTAAAGATAGGATTGGTTGCTATATCTTTAATTAAATAAGTTCATCCTATTTAAAGTGATAAAATGTCTAATCAATTTTTAACCACAGACCTTATTCTAAGTATGAAAAAGTTTTTGAAAGTCTTTTGATGAAGTGAAATGTTATCTGACAAAAAGTCTGCCTCTGTTGACTGAAAGATCTAATCAAATCCTGTAAGTCAAAAATAACATCATTCTGTTAGCAGAGATATGAAGAGTTCAGAAATCCAAGTGAGCATGACTTTCCAATACATCCCTAAGTACAAATCAACTGGGAGCAAGGGCAAAAAGATTCTTTGGATTAGATTTGGATGAGATCTTATTCCCCAATCTGTCTGGAGGAAGATCTTGTGAACTTTGATAGATTTAAAATAGATTTTACATCTTTCCATTGGAATCTGTGAGGGTCCAAATTGGGATAAGGAGACTTAAAGATTATATGGACTATATCTAAGTACCTAATTTGGATTTAACCCCTGTATTTAAGACAAAACAGCATAATGAACAACAGAGTCATATTCTCTCCCTATAGTGACAATAGGGGATGTCGACATTCTTTATAGCAGAGTTAGTCTGTATTCAATTAAGAGATCATTCATGCTTTTCTACTAGGATTAAGCTCTTAGAACTTATTATTTATCAGTATCTATCTATCTATTGATCTATTAATATTATCAATAGTTATTTATGGTAAGTAATGAATTTTAAAAAAAATAAATCATATAAGTGGCACAGTAGAAAAAGTATAAGACTTGGAGGGAAGTGTAAGACCTAGTCTCAGATACTTACTACTTGTGTGTCTCTGGGCAAGTCACTTAACCCTGTTTAATTCAGTTTCCTCATGTATAAAATAAGGATAAGAAAATGACAAATCACTTCAGTATCTTTGGGGTCATGATTGATGAGATTCGGCACAGGGCAGGGAGTTGTGGGAACCCCCTTCTGGTCAGTGCAGGTCCTTCATAAATGCATTTAAGAACTTAAAAAGTTAAACTGGCAAAAGAAGTTTATTATTAGAACTGAGAGGTCAGTTTTTGCAGACTGATTCTTTAGTGGCAGGTTCTAACAGAGAAGTAAAGATCTAGCAGAGAAATCCTCTAGCAGAGAAAGTGAATAGGTCCTGTTAAGGAAATAGGTGGGAAAAATAAAGAGGAAGTAATGCTGAAAGAGAATGTCTTTTCAGCAGGCAGAGGGTTGCAGCTATCCCAAGGGAAGAGAGAGGGTCCTTGGCATGATTTTGGCCCTCTGCAAGGGATTGAGCTGAAGGAAGCTTGTTTTATGGGCAGCTCTTGGTGGGGGCTGGGAGCAGAATAGAGAATCTTGGAATTGACTGAGTAAGCCTAGACTAATCTCCAACTCAATAGAGTTAAATAGAAATCTTGATCTCCAGCTAGGGATACGTAGGAGTGGGCCTGGACTCAGCTAGTTCCCCCCAGATAACAGAATGAAACCACTTTATCTTGATTCCCTGGGGAGGGAGAGTTTCTCTGAGGGAGTTTCCCAAGCTTTCACCCCAAAGTCCAAGAGACAATGAGAGAGTTTAGGGCTCCCTTCATCATTGACGAGTCAGAAAAAATTGACAAATTATGACAATAATAACAACAAACATTATATTATAATACCTTCCTATGTTCTAGATAAGTTTCAGGTAAAACTTGCCTACATGCATTGGCTAGGTCACATCTGAAATATTGATAAGTAATGCTTTTCATTTATACAGTACTTAAAGGTTAGCAAAATGCTTTAGATGTACTGTCTCATTTGGTTCTCACAACAATCCTAAGAAACTGGTGCTATTATTATCCCCACTTTAGAGATGAGGAAACTAAGACGAAAAGAGATTAAGTGACTGGCATAAGGTCACAAAGCAAGTAAATATCTGAAGTAGAATCTGAAGTCAAGCCTTTTTAACTTTGAGGCTAGCACTTAATCCACTGTACCATTTAATTGTCTTTTAGGAAAGACATTAGGAAGAAGTATCTAGAAGGAGGTAAGCAGTTCAGTGAAGGGCCTCAAATCATGACATAAAAAGATCCATAGAAGGAAGTGGGTGTTTTTAGAATAGAGATGAAGACTTAGGTCAAATATAATAGCTATCTATAAGTATATATGAAATGGTATGTATAAGTTTCTGAAAAAAAGGGAAGAATGTGAAGGGGTTGGGGTCGAGGAGAAAGAAAATGGACTCTGTCCTCAGAGAAGCATAACTGGACCAAGCATTTTTCCTTCAATATTATTTTATCTTTTCAAATACATGTAAAGATAGTTTTCAACATTCATTTTGTAATATTTTGTATTACAAATTTTTCTTCCTCTGTCCCTTACCTCCCCTCTCCCCAAAATAGCAAGCAATATGATATATTAAACATGTACAGTTCTTTTAAACATATTTCCATATTTGTCATATTGTGCAAGAAAAATCAGACAAAAAGGGGAAAAGCCATGATAAAAAAGAGGCAAAAAAGATGAAAATACTATACTTTGATCCACATTCAATTTCTGTAATTCTCTCTGAAGTTTATGGCATTTTCCATTTTAAGTCTATTAGAATTGTCTTGAATCGCCACATTGCTGAGAAGACTCAAATCATCACAGTTGACTTAATATAACATAATCTTGTTACTAAGTACAATGTTCTCTTGATTATACTCACCACTCAGCCAGTTCACACTAAGTCTTTCCAGAATTTTCTGAAACCATCGTGCTCATCATTTCTTAGAGAACATTAGTATTCCATTATATTCATATGTCATAACTTATTCAACCATTCCCTGACTAGAAAAAGAGTGCATTTTTGTACACATGGCCTAATCTTAGTGAAAACTAATACTTCATTTGCTTTTCACATAGTACAAGTAAATGCTACTAACAAATGAAAATCAAAAT
The DNA here is from genome assembly GCF_016432865.1 of Antechinus flavipes. Classification (NCBI taxonomy): domain Eukaryota; kingdom Metazoa; phylum Chordata; class Mammalia; order Dasyuromorphia; family Dasyuridae; genus Antechinus; species Antechinus flavipes. The sequence goes on from NC_067401.1 coordinate 242,889,678, forward strand.
GTAATCTTTCTTTTATAAATTATTTTAAAGCTAGACATTAGGATTTAGTCAGCAAGAAGAGAGCACTTCTTTTATATTGAAAGACATAAGAAGCATGCTTCAGGAAGTTATATCAACTCTTTTATCAACATGTTCATTAATGTTAATTTTCATTTGCATTATTTTATAATCCATTAAATATATCCATAAAAATTTTGCATTTATTATTTTCAAGAACTCTGTGAGATAGTAAATACACTATTATTCCAAGTTTATACTTGTGACTTATTCAAAGTTAAACATTTAGTAAATGATTATCTTGGAACTCTGATAACTTTTTTTGGCAGTGTGTGTGTGTGTGTGTGTGTGTGTGTGTGTGTGTGTGTGTTAATCTAGTTTACCAAAATTGGGGACTTCTTTCTCCAATAAGCTCCAAATACTTTTGGATTTAAAAATTATTTATAAGAAAAAATACAATCTTCTTAGCCTGACCAATTTAGCTAATTGGTAATTAGCTAATACAGTTTCAATCCATTTAACCTTATCTCATACTCATCCCCTTCATGTACTTATTCTGTGATCTTGCCCTTCTTTTTCCTACCTTTACCCATTTCTCTGAGCCCTATCTGTTCATTTTGACCTGTTAAAATCCTTTTCCTTCAAAGTTTAATCTCTTCCATGCACTTGCTACCTCTTCCATGAGTATATAAGGAGGTGTTCAGGGAGGGCTAGCATCTTTGATGTAAGGACTTGTCAAACTCTTTTCAGAGTTGTTCATTCATTTTTGTGTCCTCATTTTACTTTCCTCTCACCTGTGGCTTCAAGAAGTTATAGAATGTTCAATGTTTATACTCAAATAAACCATCTTGGTAAATAGACTAAACCAGGTTGAGGATAACTGATAGGGCCCAAAACAATTGATGAGTTAGGGAGATGTCTATATCAAAATTTTGAAAACTTCTGGTGGAATGGGTGGGTAAGAATAATTTGTTCCAACATCTATGAAGGCTGGAGCAGGCACCATGGAGTTCTTAGAGCTTGGTCAGACATTGAAGCCACAAAGGTCATCCTGAGGACATCATCAATTATCCTGTCTTTTGTTGTGCTACTGGACATCAATAACTGGAAGTATAAGGTTGATGACTTTGTGCAACTCAGCATCACTTAAATCCAATTCAAATGCAAGTCAAGTCATCACCTCGTGATATCATTGGTCCTTAGAAATGAATAACGAACAACTTCTAAATTATTTTATTGTGCTAATTAGTAGGAAAGGAAAAGGAAATATAATTTGAGAGCATAGCTAGGGAAGTTTCTTATTTTTCATTAAAAGACAAATTATTTTAGAACAGCAACTATTTTATTTTTCTTTTTGTCTTTACAAGACCTTGAATATAGAAAATGTCCCTATCACAGTTGGGACATCTAGGATCACCCCTGCGTTATTGTCAATTTAGTGGTATCCAGCTCTTTGTGACCTCAGTTGGAATTTTCTTGGCATAGATGCCATTTTCTTTTCCAGCTCATGTTACAAATGAGGAAAGAAATGAAGCAAATGTCTTAAAATGAGTCTTTATGACTCTAAGCCCAGTGCTCTTTCCATGGCTACACTTAGCTGCCTATTTTCTTTTTTTCCTGGATTATTTCTACTTCTGATTGAGAGGAAACTGCAAGACAAGTTTTTGTCTGACAAATGATCACACATCCTTAGGGGCTTCCTATGGGAGGACATCAGCTCCCAGGGATGTGTTGGTAAATGCTTAATAATCATTTATCCAAGTTTCATTCACATTGACATTTTCTGCATTACTTTCTTGAGCCACAAAATGATAAAATCAAGACTTAATATTTTATAAATATTCACAATGAAAATTTAACTACAGGGTCCCAGGTAAAAAGAGGCAGATATTTGGGACAGTTAGATGGTACAAGGAATAGAGTGTCATACCTGAAGGCAGGAAGAACTGAGTTCAAATCTGACCTCAGATACTTGCAAACTGTGTGACCCTGGGTAAATTACTAAGCCCTGTTTGCCTCAGTTTCCTCAACTGCTTAATGAGCTGGAGAAGGGAATGGAAAAACACTCCAATATTTTTGCCAAGAAAACCCAAATGGGGTCACAAGGTATTGAAGTTGACTGAAATAAAAGATGAATCCAAGTATGAGCTAATTCCAGTGTACAACTGACTCTGCTACAATCTTAAATATTCCGGGTAATAGTCTAGGCTAATTTAAATATCTTTACTCCTTTATTTAAGGTAGATTGGTGAGATTACTAGATGATAATTATGAATTCTTTGTTAAGTCTGGATAGTTTTAAACCTAGTGTTTATGAGTGAATCTTATTAGAGATAAGAGAGTGGGGATGCAATGAGAGAATGACTTTGAGTCTTATCTTCTGGGAGCTCTGCTTATAGGAGATGTCAACTTGAGAGGAATTTTGCGTGGACATACCTGCTATGAGTCCCAAAAAATTTTGATTAACTGACTAAGGCAATAATATATTACCTGGGGACAAGGCTGCTCAAAAAACTCAAAGAATTTTAGAGCTTTAGGGATCTTGGTATTCATCTGGCATAATTCCTTATTATATAGATAAAGAAAAGGAAGCCCAGGAAACTGCATGTAACTGTTTTATATTTCTCAGGTAGTTTGTACTATATATAGGGATATGAAACAGAATTCTCTGATTCCAGAGGTACCACTTTCCCCACTGTACTATGTTGCCTTTGTCCATATAAAGGGCTCAATTGCTCAAGACCCTCCAAACACCCAAATTCCCATTCAGGTAGGCTTTACTATGGCATCTCTCATGATCTTTCTGAAGTTGCTTGTTAAGTAGACACCAATTAACATCAGCAGATGATTCATGACTAAATGGAAAAATCTTTCTTTTTCAAGACAGAGGATATGGGTTTAACACTTCATACCTAGGAGTGACACAATAGATATAAAGCCTTGGACTGGAGTGAGGAAGACTCACTCTTCAAATGTGTATGTGACTTCAGACAATTAATAGCTGCGTGATCTAGGCAAGACCTTGGGCAAACTTTCTGCAACAATTTTGTCATCTATAAAATCAGGATGATTATAATAGCCACTTTTCAGAGTGGTTGTGAAGATGAAGTGAGTTAATATTAGTAAAAAGCTGAAAATATTGATTGGCACATAGAAGGCACTTAAGAAATGCTTTTTAACATGGATAACTGTGGTGCTTATCACTTATGTAACCTTGAGTTGGTCATTCTATCAAATTTAGCTTCTTCATTTATAAAATAATTATATGGATGAGTTAATATCGAACATCCCTTCCAATTTTAAATACAGATTTTTTTTATTATTTAGATCATTTCAGAGACACAATAACTAAACTCAGAATGCTTTCCTGACCTCTCTTGTTCCCCCATCTACTTCTTTACTTTCCTCTTATGCCAATTAAATCTTCTGTAAGAAATTAATTTTCTGCATTATTTAAAACTGGTACGTGGAATGGAATCAATGGAGGAAATGTGTCTAGGTGGAAACATTTCTACAATGTTGATTTGAGCCATATGGTATTCTATTAAGCAAGTTATAATTTGAAAGGCAAGCGTTGTCCCATTGCCAAAGATGACAGAATAAAAGAGAACAAAACTGAGCAGAAATGGATGTTGTAGATTTTTTGTAGGTAGTTTTCTAATATGATACTTTATTGTTGTTTGGTGGGGGAGGCAAGATAATGAGGCAGGGTTGTTTGTTTTACTTTAAATAACAAAATTAATTATATCTCCTTTCAAATAAAGAATTCTGGAGATTTAAGAGTTGTAAGTACACAAAAGGCTCAAAATAAAAGTGGATTAATGGTTTTCAATCTGTGGTAATAAAAAAGCTATTTTACTTATAAAAAATTGATAGTATTCCAGAAGACTTTGCTGTATGCATATATATGTGTGTGTGTGTGTGTGTGTGTGTGTGTGTGTGTATACATATATATATATATATACACCCTTACATATATGTTTAAAAAACAATATATATATAAAACATATGCATGCATACACATATATTCACAAAGATAGCTAGATAGATACCAGAAAATGCTGGTATTCTGCTAGGTATTTTCTGCACACTGTGCATGTTATTTTGATAAACAAAACTACATTAACATAAAATTAAATTTCATAATATTATATTATTTTAGAATTTGCATTGTATTTGTTTTTCTTGATCAAAACTGATATTTTTCCATAAAGCTGAAAAATACATACCAATACTCTTCCTAATTTTATGCAATGGGGCTTTTTCTAGAAAAATGTAGAATTTTCTAGAGATTGATAGTGTACTCTGAAATTATCATGTCTTTTCTGCCTTTTTGTACATGACAAAACATTGGATTTGGATTCAAATGATTGAGCTCTTTTCACATTCTCTTCTTATCATATATGAGAATTTAGGCTCAGCATTTTACTCTCTGGGACACAGTTTCTTCACCTATAGAATGAAGAGATTAGATTAAGTTATCTCTAATACCTCTAGCTCTCCTTATTCTGTAAAGAACTGGAAATGACATTTAAGTAGATCATAGATATGAGAGATTATGCAGTCCAGCTTTCTCATTTTACAGATGAAGAAGGACCTGGGTAAGTTAAGTGACTTGTCAAAAGTTTTTCTGCCAAAAAATTTCCTTTTCTATTACATCCTCCACTCTGGTAAATGGAAAGTCTAACCATGTCATCATCTCCTGACCCCTTTCTAAATATATTCCAGTATCTTCTTACTACCTCTAATTTAAAATATAAAATATTTTAGCATTTGAAGTCTTTAATAAACTACTCTCTCCCACCTTTTCAGTCTTCTTATACCTTACATCTTTCCCATCCCATCACAATGTAAAGCATCCAGTGACACTGATTTCCTGGCTATTCTTTCAACAAGATACTCCATTTCCTAGCTTGGGTATTTTTTTGGCTATTATTCATGCCTGAAATGCTCCCCTTCCTCAACTCTCTCTTTCCTTTCAGACTTTTTTCAAGTTTCACCTGCAATCCTACCTTTTCCAGAAATCTTTCCCAATCCATTCAAATTATACTACTCTTTCTCTATTGATTATTACGAGTTTATTCTGCATGTAACTTGGTTGTACATCATTGTTTGTATGTTGTATTTCTTTTTAAATTATGAGCTTCTTGAGGACAGGCATTGCTTTTTGCCTCTCTTTGTGTCTCCAGAGCTTTGCACAGTGGTTGGCACATGGGTGCTTATAAATATTTGTTGACTGATGTAATATTCTCCTTAAAATTCTCTTGTTGGGATTTTCTTGGAGTCTCTGGAGGCAGCCTTCATATCAAGTTCTGGCCCATAACATCTTCTGCTTTCTTTTGTTTTTAGAACATAAGTGATCTTGATCTCCCTGACTTCTCAAGAAAGGAGATGAAAACACCAAAGGAAATGGGAAATCAAATCAGATTCATGGGTTTCTGAAGGGTTTCACTCTTAAAACAGGTATACATAAATCCATCAACATGGGAGGTATTACACATAATTACCTAAATTACATAAGCACATAGTAACATAGGCTAGTAGTGATGTAACAAATAACATGAATCAACATGAGGAAATTATACATGTCTATAAGTCCTAGAAATAGTCCAAAAGGAATCTATCATCCATTACTTTATGTGCCAGGAATCCAATAATTCCTGCAAGTTTTGAAGTCCTGCAATAGTCTCATCTTATGTTAGGGAATCCAATGATCCCTGCAGATTTTGTTTTTAGATCTTCTCCTTTGTTTCAAGGTTTTTCTCTTTTTCTGTCTCTCTCCAGGTCCCTATTACCACCCATCTGATTCCTTCTCCATCTGTAGAAATATAAGCAAACCCTTTCTCCCAAGCAGTTAATCTATCTGGTTCCTTCTATTTACCACTTTCTAAATTTCTTCTCATCACCTGGTAATTACATTAGAGCTGCTTGCACTGGACACTACCCTTCTTTTGGGTTAAAAAGCCTGTATTCTCCCTAATTGCAATCCCTTTTTCCCATATAATTGCTTTTCTGGTTATTGATCATGTAATCCCTTTGTACCATCTGATTGCTTTTCAACTGATTGATTTCATCAGAGTCCTCAACTTCTAAAGATGTAACCTTGGCAGCCATGCCCCTCCTGTCTTTTTATTGAGGACTTAGAGCTGGGCCCTGACTCTCATTTCCCTGGATCAATCTACATTCTGAGGTCCAGTGGAAACCTAGGTTGCATTTTGGACATAGGATTTTAGGTCTTCTCTCACCCTGTCTTCTCACTCTGTCTCTTTGCCTGCATTAAGCTCTCAGATGTCCAATTTTTCCACACTGAAAACATTGACAATTTTCTCTAGAAGTCCCTTGCCAAGAGGGACCCTGTCTTCCCATGTTCATCATAGTCTGGGTATAATAAGCATTTGTGCCCACTGTGGCACAGGGTCTTATAATCTCCTCTAAAGGAGCATCTTTGTGTAGTCTCCATATAATTCTTCTGTAAATCTCATTAGCATTTTCCCTAGGTAGTTGTCTTATAATTCTTGTAGCTGCATTTTCTCCAATAGTTCTTGTGACAGCTGTTTGCAGACATCCCACAAAATCAGCAAAGGGTTCATTGGGACCTTGCTCTACTTTTATGAAGGCTTCCCCTCGATCTTTTCCTGGAAAGGAACCCCAAGCTTTAATAGCAGCAGTAGCAATTTGTTCATAAGCTGCTATGGGGTAATTAATATGTGTTGAATTGTCTGCATACTGACCTTAACCTGATAGTTGGTCAAAGGTGACGTATACATTAACTCCAGTTTGCTTTTTGCACTGGGCTTCTAGCCTGCATAATTCACTATATTCAGAAAGCCACAATAAGTTTTGTCCATGTTCTAAACATGTCCTTCTTATGGATTTCCAATCACTAGGGGTTAAGATTTCATAAGCCAAATTCTCTAGTAACATTTTAACATAAGACAATGTAGCCCCATAAAGAGTGCAACCCTTTTTCAAATCCTTAATTTTTTCTAGATCAAAAGGAGTGTATCTTCTCCTTTGTTGATCTGAAAAGTCAAGCTCTTCAATCATAGGGTATGCATTTATTAAATCAGATATATCCTCTCCTTTTTTTGCCTTAACCAGTGCTTTTTGTAATTTTGTCATAGTTTGCTTCATAGGTGGTGCTGATTGTGTTACTGCCTCTGCCCCTCTTCTCCCTCTATCCATGAAGGGTTAATTGAGGGAAGTAGGTGAGGTCATGGGGAATGTCCTAATGGCTTCTGCTGTGAAGTACTACACTCAGAATTGTACTTAACTCCATTCTTATCTGACTCTTCATGCTTTTCACCTAGTTTATTTGGATCCTCCCCCTCCTGCTCTTTCTTCTTTTTCCTTATTCTATAAATTATATAATTTCCTAAAGCCAGTTATATTAAATTATATGTATAAAGTGTTTCTTTGGAAATTGAGTCAGGTCCATAATCATTGTAGTATTGACATAGTTTCTCTCCTACTAATTTCCACTCCTCTAGATACAATCCTTTTTCCTTAGAGAACCAAGGAGATATATTTTGTACAATTTCTAAAAGTTCAATGATGTGCCACCAAGTAACAATTAAACCTTGATTTTTTATTAGTCTGACCAAGCTTTTGACACATTTTCCTTGAAGAGGAAAAGAAGGCTGTTTTCTAAACATCTGTCCCATTTTAGCTGGAGCACTACTTTAGCCCTTAACAAAGTTTCCTTGTCTATTTTTGTACTCACCCTAATTTCTGGGCCACCAATGCAGTTTCTTGGTGCCACGTTCTGGCACCAAAATGTAATATTCTCTTTAAAATATAATGTTCTCTTGTTGGGGTTTGCTTGGGGTCTCTGGAGGCAGCCTTCATTTCAAGTTCTGGCCCATAACAGTTGATGACACAAAATAAGCATAGAATACACACAACTTCTGATTCCATAGCTAGTGATCTTTCCATTTTATCAGTTGGGAAGAGTGGTTCTACCTGGTCAGTTATTTAATAGAAAGAAGGAAAAAAAAACATCCTGGAGGAAGCGTAAAATAACTCTGGACTTCAAAAAATTCAGCAAAGATTTTAAGTGCTTACAATATCCAAGGTAGGAAAAAAATCTTGCCAGGTAGACCTGGATTCAAATCATGGCTCTGACATTACTCAGATAGTTCCCTAGCAATTCTCTAAGAAGAAAAGTTGCAAAATGTTGACCTTTCCATGGTGAAAATATGAGCTACTCAGTCCCTTGTCTATTCCATCGTAATGGGGTAGTAGAAGCAAGGCAAATGTTTCCTCCATGAAATTTTCCCAAAATTATGACTTTGGCAATAACAGAACATAATAATTGTTTAAGAAACTGAAGAGTCAGAATAGGAAAGAAGTTAGATTTAGATTAGATTTGTTACACTTCAAACCCAAAGAAATCTTACACATTGTAGGTAGGTAGATTTAAATTTCAGAATAACAGAAAACTTCCTGGGAAACAGAGCTTTCAAAAATGAAATTCCATAGAAGGAAAAAAAAGTTCTTAATATCATCAATTTAGAGTTGGAAAAGAACTTGGAGGCCATCAAATCTGCTTTTCCATGTTTTATAAATGGGAAATGAACCCCAGTGAAGTGTCAAGACTACTTTACTATCAAGCTGGTAGTAAGTCATAGAATAATAGATTTAGGGATGAAAGTGAACTTTCAAGCCATCAAATAGAACTTCTCATTTTACAGGTAAGGAAACTGACACACATAGGGGTTTAAGTGATTTGTAGGTCACATTGCTGATAAGTATTTGAGACAGAATTTGAACTCAAGATTTTTCTGAGTTCTAGCACTCTACTCTTTGTATCACTTAGCTGCTCCCTTCACTTAAAGTTTTAAAATATAACCTGTATGATCATTTTTGAAAATGTTATAGGAAAGATTACTATTCAGATATGGGTTGGACTGGAGACTTTTGTGAAACCTTTCAAATATGAGCTTCTGTGATTCTGAGTCTTTGGCTCCAACAAGGAGATGCTGGCATGGAATGAACACAGTGTCAGTGCATATAGACTTTTGAGGATTTACAGTTTCTAGTACTGAGCTTTTAGTGGAGTCTTAGATTTAAGGAATCTTTCAACAAAGCTTTTTGTTGGAATTTCAATATAAGTTATTAAATATCATGGCCAAATATAGTAGAGGTAGCAGAAACCACTGGGATCAATATTTCCTACTATGCTCCTCATTGTCTTTCTTTGCATCAAATGTTGAATTGAGTCAGCAAAGATTGTTTCTCATTTTTGAACAACTGCACACATAAGCCAAGTCCAGATTTTATATTCAATAAATTGCATATATGTGATCAATGATGTTGTAATTCACTTAAGAGACATTATTTGAATGTGAAATAGGACTAAGGAGGAAATCCTTGAATTAAACCCCACAAGGATTTATTGGATGACTCAAATTTTATGATTCCAATACCATTCAATTTATGGGTTCTAAATTTAGATTGATATTCTTGTTTTTTAAGAAATTCATTCAGATGATAACTGGGAAAATATGAAAATTTAAATGGAATCTCAGAGAACAAAAGGTTTTTTAAAATTTCTTGAATTGTTGAGAAAAAGAAAATATCACGTATGTTTTCCCAGAAGACTTTTTTTCCTTAGTGTTTAATCATCTGCTTATTATGGAATTTTAAGTTTTATATAGCAACCTGACAGAGGGGAAAGAGCACACCACAAGGTCTGAGATGGTGGCTTCTTGACAAAATGGACAGAACTTTGGCTCAGAGAGACAAAATATTTTCTTTCTGGTCTTGATACTAGCATTATTTAATTGTGTGATCTTGAGAACATTTCTTATCTCTTTTTATTTTATTTTTGGCTGTAAAATGAAGGGATGGAATTTGATAAGTCTCTGGGTCCTTCCAACTCTTGCACACAATATTTCTATGAGTAATAGAGTTGGGATGTTCAAAGTGTCGAATTTGAATAGCTCAAAGATAAAGAACAATTATCTGTTTCTGAAGTGAAGGATAAATAAGAATGCAAAAGCAGTTTGCATTTATTATTTGTATGCCATTATTTTTTTCAGTTTTGAAAACTATTCAGTAAACAATGTGACACTTTTTGTTTATCCTTTTCCTACCTTTATTGTTTATATGAGGGGCCATGATAGTTATCTTGACCATCAGGCTAACAGGGGTCCTCAAACTACGACCTGCTGGTCAGATGTGGCAGCTGAGGACGTTTGTTCCCCTCACCCAGGGCTATGAAGTTTCTTTATTTAAAGACCCACAAAACAAAGGTTTTGTTTTTACTATAGTCCATCCCTCCAACACTTTGAGGGACAGTGAACTGGCCCCCTCTTTAAAAAGTTTGAGAACCCCTGGAGAAGATAGTGAAGAGGTATCATCACAATTAAAAGAGAGCTACCTTTCTAGGAACAATTCAGAAATTGAATTTTTTTTTTTTTGCTCTGTTAATACAATCTGTGTATTCATGGACAAGTCAAATTTCTGCTATTCATCTTACTCATCTGGAAAGAAATGGGATTATATATCCTATGAAATTCCTTTTAACCTTAAATCTATGAATCTGGGAATTTCTAAGTCTATGGTATTTGATATGATTACCTGATTCTTCTTAGGGTTAGCAATTCACATATACTAATTCCACAAAAATCAACACATTGCCAAAGAAAATAGAAACAAGTTTCATTGTTGTAAGAGCCTGAATTTATTTTAGTATAATAAAGATTAAAACACTGAAAATATAAGATATAAAGAAAAAAATTTAAAAATAGTACCTACCTTTGCACTTACATTCCATCAGGATGAAGGAGATTCTATTTCAATGAAGCAATGTAATCATCAGAAATAAAGATATAATAAGTGCAAGAACAAACAAGTACATACTAAACTTTTCAAATGTTTCTTAGGTAAGATTTTAATGAACTTTTCATATAAAAGATCTTTTAAGTTCTGTGATCTGTTTAAATTGGCTGCTTTTGTGATTAGACACTTTTTTTTAATAACAAAGTTTTTTATTTCTTTCATAAATACTTTCCAATTACTTTTCATAGTGAATGGAAACCAAATAGGAGGAATCACTTTAGAACATTATGTTCTGTAAGGAATTTTTTTTTTAAATGAAAGAATGTTGTATGTGTCATGCATTTTGGCCAGGTTTTGGATCTAAAAGAGCATATATTACAACATAAGGGAGTAGATGACAATTGATGTGTCAGAATGTCACTGATACAGTTAGTCACTACATGTCTCAGACTGGTGTCTGCCCCAAGATTCTGTATGCCCCAAGTTTATGTCTTTCCTATCACCTACCTCCCTATAAATGTTAGCCCACAATGGAAGTATTGATGCAAACTTTTCATTTAGCATATACCCTATACAACATGCAGGATACTCTTGAGACTTTGGGGAGTTGTGTTGCAAATTTAATTACAATGCAAAAAAAAATCATTTAATCAGTTCCTACTTTGTTGTTGTTGTTCAAAAGTTTCAGTCATGCCTGACACTGTGTGACCCCATTTGGGGTTTTCTTGGCAAATATACTGGAATAGTTTGCCATTGTCTTTTCCAGTACATTTTAAAGATGAGGAAATTGAAGCAAACAAGTTTAATGATTTACCTTAGGTCACACAGCTACTGAGTGTCTGAGGCTAAATTTGAACTCAGGAAGAAGAAACTGCCTGATTACTAGCTGAGTGCTCTATCTATTGTACTATCTATCTGACTTTGTTCCTACTATTTACAATTGGGGGTAAAGCTTAGATGTGGAAAGTAGATGCATCTTTATCTGAGCTCTTCCTAGTCTCCTTCAGATCAACACCAGATCAAGCCTCTGAACTGGTTTTGGAGTGACAGAATCCACAAACATTTAGAGTGCAACACATTTCTAGAAGAAGATACTTTGGAAGAACTTCAGAAAAAGATCTGTTTCAATTGAGCAGGGGGAGAGACTATTGAGGGCAGAAGCAGCAACAGAATCCCGGGGCAGAGAACCAGAGCTTTGTGGCATCCCATACCTAGGAATCTATTGGGGGGCTTTTAGGCTACTCTGTCCTGGTTACAAGACAGTCAATAACAGATTAGATGTGAAACACCCTAAGCAAATACAAAAAGCAAATAATGAGCCTCTGAACCCCAGAAAGAAATGCTAGATAGGTCATGCCTACTCAGTATCAAAGTCAGTTACCAGCACTAGCCCTAGGGCAACTTAAAGTGGCTGCCCTCTCTTTGCCTTAAAAGCAGAACTCAATCTTTAAAAAATGAGCAAAAAAGCAAAAAGAATACTGAACATAGAGAGTTTTGTTTTGTTTTGTTTTGAGAAAGAGAACAGACTTCATAACTTGAGGATCCTAAAGACAAATCATCTCCAGATGAAGCCCCAAAGTTTGCATAAGTTGGTCTCCATTTCACAAGTTTCTCTTGGAAAGATTTAAAAGGATCTTAAAAGAGAATTAGAAGAAAAATAGGGAAAGGAAATGAGAACTTGATAAGAGAGTTTGGACAAGAAAAAACTGAAATTATCTGAAGAAAACTCCCTAAAATTATATGTGCCAAAATAGAAACAAGAAACAATTCTTTACATAATCGATTTGATGAAATGGAAAAAGCATATAACTCCTTACAAAATAATTATGGAAAAGAAACCAATTCATTGAAAAACAGAATTTATGAAATGGAAAAACAATCCAATGAACAAAACATCTTATTTAAAAGTTCAATTGGCCAAATGCAAAAGGAAATAAAAAACTAACTGAAAAAAATGATTCACTAAAAACTAGAATTGAATAAATGGAAGTGAATGACTCAATGATAATTCAAGAATCACTCAAACAAAACCAAAAAGAAAAAAAAAAGAAAAATTAGAAGAAAATGTAAAATACTTCTTTGGAAAAATAACTGGCCTGGAACTAGATCTAGGAGAGACAATGTAAGGATCATTAGACTTCTTGAAAAACAAGATGAAAAAAAGAACCTAAACATCATTTTACAGGAAATCATCAAGGAAAACTGTCTGCATGTCCTAGAACCAGAGGGTAAAATAACCATTGAAAGAATTCACCAATTACTTCCTGAAAAACAACCCCAAATGAAAACTCTAAGGAACATTGTAGCTAAATTTCAGAATTATAAAATCATGAGGAAAATATTGCAAGAAGCCAGAAGGAAATAATTCAAATATCGAGGAGTCACAATCAGGATTACCCAAGACTGTAGAGGTCCAGAACTCTGAAAAGGTGTACTTGAATCAAGGACAGCAGGGTGCTTATAGTTAAACATCTACTCAGTGTGAGATAATGGTTTTCTAAACATATACTTAATGCCATGGTGATGTAATGGGCAATTGGTGCATGCTCAGTGGATTCGTACTGAAGTATTTAAAGGAGACTCAGACACAGAAAACTCTCTCAGCCACAGATACAGAAGAGTCTCAGCCACAGATACAGAGAAGATTGGGGACTCCTTCTTTGACCAGCCTCGTAGTGGCTGTCCTGCCTTCATCACTTCTCTACCTAAAGACCAAGGCCTATCCTGAGACCCTCCAGAGAGCCAGCCTGAATATTAATTTTGGTGTCTCTAAATGTGGGGCACCAAAAGAAGCACACTACATTTTGAGGCCCTAGATGTGAGGCCCTACATCCAGCCGCTCAACTGACGTGATTGTAAGTTCAGTGGAGAAGTCCCTGTGACCTGGAAATAGGGTGAGTATAAAAATAGACAAGCAGAAAACTTTGGTAAGGGATAAACTAATCACTATCATTTTTCAGCTGAAATGGAGCAAATACTAAGAAAAAAGCCTCCCCCACCCCAAGGGAAGTGTGTAGAATGCATAGATTAATAAAAAAAGCAAAGTTTGTTGGTTATTTGGAAGCAGATCACTGGATTCTTAGATACATTAGAGTGCACTTTTCCTTGGCTATTTAAGGAAGAAAAATTAGAACCAGATATGTGGGAAATAGTGGGAAAGCAACCAATTGAACATTACAAAACTGAAGAAACAGTTCTTAGAATATGTTGTCACCTTTGACCAACTAGCAGGTGTAGGTCCTTATGTAGACACTTTAGTAATTAATCTGCACTTTTAATTACCCTTTGACAGCATATGAGCAAATTACTTCTGCTGCTATTAAAGCATGGGACACCTTCCCAGAAAGACAAGATAGAGGGGGAGCCTTCACAAAAATAATGCAAGGTACAAATGAACCCTTTGCTGATTTCATGGGATGTGTGCAGACAACTGTCATATGAACTATTGCTGAAAATGTAGCAACATAAATTATAAGACAACTTGCTAAGGAAAATGCTAATGAGGTTTGTCGAGGAATTATACTAGGACTACACAAGGGTGCTCCTTTAGAGGAGATCACAAGACACTGTGCCAAAGTGGGCACAAATACCTTTTATATCCAAGCTATGATGCAGACTTTTCAAGATGTGAACATGGGAAGACAGGATCCCTTTTGGTAAGCGATCAGGGAAATGGGAAGCAGGGCTCTACTCCATGGCCCCAGGCAAAAAAGACTTGGGGCATAAAGGCAGCCAATGTTACACCCAGAGAGTTCTTTAGAAGTTCAGTACTCAGACATGATCAATCAGCTGAGAGGCAACCTGATGGGAGAAAAGAATTACAATTGGGGAGAATAGAGTTGTATGCAGTGGGACTACTGAGATATCCCCTGGAGAGGTGAAATCTGTCCCTGTCCAGTCTATAGATCCTTTGCCTCCAGGCACAGTAGCCTTGACCATTTTACCTCCTGAGAGTACTTACAAAACAGTGTCTATCCATACATTGATGTGGGAAACTGGGGTATGTGTAGAGAATATTCCAGTCACTGATGCAAGTAGACAATGTGTGACTTATCACCCAGGAGAAGTAGTAGCATCAAGTTTACTGACACAGTTTCTTAATAGGCAATCTGGTGATATTTGCCCAGATTTTGACTCCCCGCAACAGAATCCAGGAATATTCTAGACTGCAGCTGTTACAGCTAACCGTCCTATGCTCGCTATCTATGTAAATGACATACCATTGAAAAGGTTGGTAGACATGGCTGCAGATTGTACAGTCATTAGAGGTAACAATTGGCCCAGACAGTGGCCAAAGTTTAAGGCAGACACCTATATGTCTGGCATAGGAAGATCAATAGCAGATGAAATTAATGCTACCCCTTTTTTGATGGATATTTGAAGGTGAAATAGGAGTTTTTATTCTTTTTCATCATTTGACCTCTGAAATTATGCTCAGATTTGCTCATTCTTTTAAAGTTATTTGCTTTTCCCAAATTGTTACTTTTGTACAAACTGCTCTTCTGCTTCAGTTCACTCTGCATCAATTCATACAAATCACCCAGAATTTTCCTAAAATTCTCTCCATTACCACTTATTACAGCATATTAGTATTCAATTACATTTATGTACCATAACTTTTTCATCCATTTCCCACTTTATGAACACCTCTTCATATTCCAATTCTTTGACTCCTCAAATAGAAGTATAAATATATTTGTATAACCTCTGAGTTTATGACTAATTTCTCCTTTAATCTATCATCCCTTAGATTTTCTTTCTTATTTTTCACCTTTCTCTTGTTTTTCCTATTAAACTCAAAATTTCTTTTGAATAAAAAATATTTCTGTACCAAATTGGGTGTATGTATGTGTTCTTTATTTAAAGAACCAATGTCTTTATTTTTTTGAACAACTCATATAAGACTGAAGTCTCAGCTCTCTCTCTACACACTCCTCTATTTATATAGTTTTTTGGTTTTTGTTTTTGTTTGTTTTTTTTTTTTTTACTTTTGCTCTCTGATTAAGTGAAATATTTTCCTTAAAAGTTCTACTGACTTCTCTCTCCCTCATCCCCAAGTATAATCCTCTTTCTATTTTTCTTTTTCTTTTAAGATCATCGAGCTATAATAGAATTGCTCCTTGGCCTTGCCTGATTAGGCTATCTGACGCCTGATGATAATAAGATCCTGAAGGAACACATGTATCATCTCTTCACATTAGAATGGTTTTCCTTTTATCCTTAGGTTCATTAATGATGACATTTTTATGTTTCTGTTCACTCATATTTCATCCTCTTCTTAATGGAAAAGATGGAGAAGTGTGAGCTAGTGCTCATAAATGTTTGCTAGTTAATTGTTTAATTTGAAACCGATTGAATAGCCAGAAAAAGTCACTAATCGCTTAATATCAACTCAGAAAAGAGATCTTTACTAGAGTGCCCCAAGGATGTCCATTGGCCCTATGCTATGCACTATTTTTCTAAGTGAGCTGAATAAAGACATAGATAACATTTTTGTTAAAGTTATTATTGACATAAAATCATGAGAAATAATTAACATACTGAATGTTGGATCCAGTATCCACAAATGATCTTATTATTATGTTCTGCTAGAACACCAGACAATCTAAAAATAGTTAAATTTAATAGGATACATATGTTATTATCTTATACTAAGTAAAAGAAATTTACTCCACAAGTTTAAGACTGGGTAGGCATAATTAGCCAAGATTTTGCCTGAAGAATGCTTAGGGATTTGTTGTTGTTGTTGTTGTTGTTTAGTTATTTAGTTATATCTAATCCTTTGTGACCCTGTTTGGGGTTTTCTTGGCAAAGGAACTGGAATGGTTTGTCATGTTCTTCTCCAGTGGATTAATCATGTAAAATCACGTTAACTAACTTGGCCAGGGTCACACAGCTAGTGCATGTCTAAGGTTGAATTTGAAATCAGGTCTTTCTGACTCTAGTACCAATGATCAGTCCTCTGAACCATCTATCTACTTCTGTTATGGATTTTTATTATTGTTTAGTCATTTCAATTGCATCTGACTCTTCATGAACCTATTTAAAGTTTTCTTATTTAAAAAAATTATTTATTTTTAAATAAGAAAACTTTAAATAGGTTCATGAAGAGTCATCATGTTGGGAGAGAAAAAATCAGAGCAAAAGTGAAAAATAATGGGAGAGAAAAAAAAAAACAGAAAAAAGAAGTGAACATAGCATATGCTGATTTAAATTCAATCTCTATAGTTCTTTTTCTGATGCAGATAGCATTTTCTGTCCAAAGTCTGTTGGGCTGCTTTAGATTACTGAACCACTGAGAAGAACAAAGTCTTTCATATTTTGAATATCACACATTCTTGCTGTTATTATGTACAATGTTTTGCTTAGCATCAGTTCATGTAAATCTTTCCAGACCTTTCTAAAATCAGCTTGTTTATACAACAATAATATTCCATAACTTTCATACACATAACTTATTCAGCCATTCCCCAACTGATGGGCATGCACACCTTTTCCAATTCTTTGGTATCATAAAAAAGCTGTTACATACATTTTTGCACATGTGGGTCCTTTTCTATCCTTTATGATTTCCTTTGGATACAGACTGTAGCACTCCTGGGACAAAGGGTTTGCATAGTTTGATAGTCCTTGGAAATATTCTCTAGAATGGTTGGATCATTTCACAACTCTACCAACAATGCATTAGTGTCCCAATTTTCCCACATCCCCTCCAACATTTATTATTATCTTTTCCTGTCATCTTAGGCAACCCACCTTTTAAATTTGCATTTCTCTAATAAATAGTAATAGAGAACATTTTTTTTCATATGACTATGGATGGCTTTAATTTTGTCATCTGAAAATTGTTCATATTTTTGAGGACATTTTTGGTTTTCAACTGGGGACATTTAAGATTTTCTTGACAAAAATATTGCAGTGATTTGCCATTTCCTTCTTTCTCTCATTGTACAGATGAGAAAATGGAAACAAATTGGGTTGAGTGACTTTCCCAGGGTCACACAGCTGGAAAGTATTTGAGACCAGATTTGAACTCATGGAGATGAGCCTTTCTGATTCCATCTACTGCATCATGTAGGTGCCTTATTATTGATTTTAGTGGATTACAAATTCAACATACATCATCGGTGGAATGTAACATCTAATAAATTCATTCAAACTTGGATTACATTGAAAAACATAGCTTACAGAAATAAATTGATAGTCCCACTGTGTCCTTGTAAAACTTCAACTGATGGTTGTTTTCTTTCATAAAGATTTTAAAATGTTTTTACTTGTAGGTAGCACAGCTGTGTATTTAGAATGTTTGTTATAGCATAACATTGAAAAAATCTGTCTAGTTCTTAGGGAATTGTTGAAAAAGTTGGAGTACATTAATATTAAAGAATACTATTGCATCATAAAATATTGTGGCTATGAAGACTAGAAAAATATAGAAAGACAAGGAATTGTACAGAGCACAGAGTATTATTAGAAGTATCATATACATAAATAATATATATGCTTATATTTGTATATTCTACATAACATATATGGAAGCACAATGCACATGAGTATAACTATATTAAAATCTAATCCTATTAAATATAACTATAAATATAAATATAAAAACTTCTTTAGGGACACTCACCCAAATTTGTACCTTTACTCACAAAGTGACTCCCCAGAAAATGATTGTTCCCTTAGGTTCTAGGGAGTAATCTCACAAATGGGTATATATGTGTATATATATATATATATATATGAAATTAGGAACACCCATGAGGTTACTTCTCTTTAATGATGATCCAGTAAATTCCAGTAGCTTTTATCAAAAGATTTTACTCAAATGCCAACTGAAGTTTTGTATTCAAGTTCTAGGAACTATGATGCAAGATGGGCATTGATAAACTGGAAATTAGCCAGAGAGGAGCAAGTAGAAGCCTGAAGTTCTTGCCATATAAGGATTGGTGAAAAAAATTAGAGAAGCTACAGGGGAGACACAGTTTCTGACTTCAATTGTTTGAAGAGATGTCATACAATGAAAGGATTAGACTTTTGTTTGGTCACAGAGAAAAAAAAAGTAAAAGAAAATTGTAATAAAAAAAGCCCTTATAAAATTATCTACAACTAGAGTTAGGGTTGTTCCAGACATTTAGAGCTTTCTCACTTTAAATTAAGTCATCCCTGGTCTTTATTCTTAGTTCATTCTCAATTATTGAATGGACATGGCCTCAGACAAAAAGAGACCTAGGAAGCATCTTAGTTTATTGTATTTGGGGAGGAAGCAATTGGGATTAATGCTCAGGATCACACAGCTATAAAATATTGTGTCTGAGGCAGAGTTTGAACTGAGATCCTCCTGACTCCCAGGACAGTACTCTTATCCACTCCACCATCTAGCTGCCCCCAAATACCTTTATTTAGAAAGATCAAGGTGACCCACTACATCATGGACCTTTGCTAGTCATCTTGATATTTGTCTTGTCATTGGACTTTGATAACTCCAGAAGAAAGAGTAAGCATGATGATTTTGCTCAGTTCTGCTCTACTCATATCCAATTCACCAGCAAGTCAAGATACTACCCTGGTGATGTCATTGGTTCTCTTACAGAACAAAGGACAAAAAATAACAAAGAAGAGTAGAGCTGTCCAAAAATAGGTGTCCTAGGTTGTAGTAGTTCCCATCTCATTAAAGATCATTAACCTAATGCTGAAAAGACTACTTGTCAGGTATTGAAATGAGGAGGGTGTTTGTTTTTGTTTTTTTTTGTTTTTTCGTTTGTTTTTTGTTTTTGTTTTTATTTTTTGTTTTGTTGTTTGTTTGAATCATATGGTCAATAAAGTCCTTTGCAGTGCTGAAATTCTGTGATTTTGGGATGCTGTCCTATTCAATGCTTTACACACACCTAAATGGGCAAATAGTGTTCCTTGTACAGAGTAATAATTTCATGGAATTTTGGTTGGAAGAGGAAGAGTGCAAATTAGGGCTTGAGTTACGATTTCAGTGCAAGCTATTGGGGTTTGGAATGTTCTGAGCTGTTGACATATCTGGGGTTTGGGGGAACCATGAAAGTTGGCTGGAAGTCATAGATTTTGAGGACTGCTGGTTCGGAGAAAGGAACAGATTTAATTTAAGTATTTAAGAGCAGATGTTTCCTTTTTTTTTTTTCTAGATTGTACACAAAGTAAAAAGATTTTCTGGCCATAATTTTCTTGGCACCTGTCAAAAGAGTTTTCAAGGAGGGTTCTGTATACACCTCAATGCTTATGAGATGGTAAAACACAATTATTGTTTCTTCAAAGTAGACCAGCCTGAGGAGAATAGGGCCTTTTACATGTTTTATATCTCTTTTATTCTCTTGGGTGGTAATGGTTGATTCTTTGTTGGGAAGGGAATTAGAGTGCTTTTTAAGAGCATGTGTTATTAATAATACCAACTATCAAAGGTCACAGATACACAGTAGGTTTTTTCTAAATATTTGTTAATTGATTCATTGTTCTTATGAGGGCATGACTCAGAGAAAACACCCAAAGGTTGTATAATTCTTGATAAAAAAAATCACATTTTATATCCTTTTAAAACCTAAATATCTCAGCTGTTTCATTTTTATTTTTACTTCTGGATGATATATTTGAATAATAAATTGTTGCTTTATTCTCTGCTTTTCATGATTTTTATCCATTCTTTGAACTACTACATGTCTTGGAAAATAAATAATTAAGAGGATATTTTGGCTGACATCTCTACCCAACAGTCCCCCCAAAATAAACAAATATTACTTTATGAAATTCTGTGCTAATTATATTGTCAGTGTAATTCTAGATATTGCTTTAAATGTTTTGAATTTAGCATTAAAAACATGGTTGTGAATCTGAGTTCTGCTACTTTTTTTTGATCTTGGGCAGCTAAATTAATATCTCTGAGCCTCAGTTTCCTCATCTATAAAATAAATTGAGCTGGGCTATATGAACTTTGAAGTGTTTTCTAGCTATAATTATATAAATGTCACTTATATATGTGCATATATATGTATATAAGATGACATAGGTGTAAATAGCTAAGAATACACACACACACACACACACACATACATATATGAACAAACATATATCCATATAAGCAAAAAACCCATGTTACCAAATATGGAAGTAAAATGAAATGCCTGGTATTTCTGTCTTGGTTTAAATACCACATCCCACAAATTCTCCAACACTCTTAATGTCCTAGTTTTATTCAAAATCCCATTTCAAGAGTATGACTATATTTTCTGATCTCAAGAAAACAAGTCATATTCGGAATGTCTAAGAGATTAGACTAAAGCTATTAGGATATTTCAATATTTTGTTAATATGGAATCTTACACTTCTGTGTCACTTATATATCACTGACTGTTCCTTTGAAGAAATGATTTATGATATATTAATATTTGACATTCAATAGAACATTTCAAAGTTAAGAGTGAAAGCTGTCTGTTATATAAATTAATTTTCCACGTGTCACTCTGAAATATGACTTCACATTTTGAAAATTAAGAAGTCATTTTATAAGAAAATATTTATTTCAGCTGGTAAAAGAACTTAGCTTACTAAATGTAAGTAGTTAACATTCAGAGCATTGGTGAAGTTTTTTTTTTTTTTAATTATCTCGTGATGATCTAAATGCATATGATGCAGAACAGATAATTGATATAGTCAACTTAATTTTAAAATAAGTCAGTCAGTCTAAGAATCAGAGTAGCTACTCAATTGAAGTGATCAATAAAGTCTAGTTAAAATGGTTTACTTTGAGATCCCAAAGAGAGTCTTTGTTTACTATGATACCACGAGCCAAAATTTTCCTAAACATCAGTATTTTCCTGGTAAGAAGAAATTTTGTTGCGTAGCTGTTTTTTCAGTTGTTTCTAACTCTTTCTGATTTCTTTTGGAGGTCTTTTGGAAAAGATATTGGAGTGGTTTTCTATTTCTTTCTTCAGCTCATTTTATAGATGATGAAACAAAGGCAAATATAATTAAATGATTACCCAAGATCACACAGAAAGTTCTGAGTTCACATTTGAACCCAGGAAGTTGAATCTTCATAACTATGCCAGGCTCCCTATCCAATGAACAATGTAACTGTTCTGAACAACAACAACAAAATAAAAACCTTACATTTACATTTATTTATTAATTATGGCATGATTAATCTGTGAAGCAGTAAGACTGCAGAGTCACTAAGACAGAGAGCTTGCCTTTAGATTCTGGAGATGAACCTTTTTTCTGGTATATCATGGCTATGTGCCAATGGACAAGTTACTTAACTTTTCAGTGTTTCCAAGGTAGCAGTCTAAAGTCTAAATTGCAGAGAATGACCCAACCACGTTGGTGGTGAATATTGTTCACCAGAAAGTCCCTTCTCTGATGAAATAATAGTTTGAATCCAAAAACAAAAACAAAACAAAACAAAAATTATTAGCCAGACTGATCAAATGATTCAGAGAATAATGGATTTGGAACTGGAGGAGATCTCACAATTTATCTAATCCAATTACCTCATTTTATTGGTGAGAAAATAGAAGGCCAGACAGGTTATATGATTTGCCTAGTGTCACATAGGTATTAAGTGGCAGATATAGATTGCATAACTGGAATTTGAATGCAGATTATCCCATTATCCAACATTCTTTCATTCTCCACAATGGAACTTTATAAACAAATATTTTCTCCCTTGTGAAATGGATTCATTCATAAATGCTGAAAGATATCATTGAACAGTAATAAAAATGATTGTATCTTATCTGTCAAATATCAAAAATATGGACACTTCTTAAAAACACAAACCTGAACTAATAATTAAAAATATAAACCAAAATAATTATTTAGCAACTAAAACTGATCCTTATAAATGTTACGAAGGTATCTTGGGAAATACTTAAGGGCTATATTGTAAAGCACAATATTTATATTGTCTCTCCTTTCAAAAAAGCTATATGAAAGTATAATCTAGAAGTTAGTCATGTTCTCTGATTGAAAGAACAAATTATTAAATATTTAATTAATTAAATTAACACTAATTAAATTAGTGTTAATGGTCTAATTCATGTGACATGGTTGAAAGAGTATTTAGACTCATTCAGAATTCCAGCTCTGACTTGACTTTTGTGACTATAGACAAGTGACACTACTTCTCTAGACCAATCTATAATTTCATCTAAACAATGAAGAGCTGGATTAAACTGTCTCCTAGAGAGGAAGCAAGATAGCAGGGTAGAGAGATCTGGACCTAAAGTCAGAAAGACGTAAATTATAATGTAGACTCAGATGCTTACTAGTTGAATGCTAGTAACTGATCTAGTGACTAACCTATCTTCCTCCGTTTCATCTGTAAAAAGAAACTTACCTCCCAAGATTGTAACTAGCCTTATCTTCTTCATCTATAAAATTGAGATAGCAATAACACTAACATTCTAGAGTTTTTATGAGGATAAAATGAATTAGTATTTATAAAGTGCTTTGTAAGTTTTTTTATGTACCTATCAATACATACATACATATCTAAATTCATATGTTATTATCTTAGATTCACATTCAGCTCTAAGATTCTATGATCCTATCTGACAGAATTGTTTTGCAACTCTTATTCTGAAAATGTCTTATAAAACTTTTCTGAAACTTATGTGGACTCAATATATATAAAAATATACATACATATATACATACAAGTATATATGTATGTAAATAGTAGATAATATATGTATCTATCTCTGTCTTTACATATATCTATCTCTATCTCTGTATCTATATATCTACTATTGTGACTTGCATGGTGCTGATGTCTTTTACTGGATCTAAAACAGAATTTATAGAGATACTGCCTCAATAATACTCTACTATACAAATTATCATTATCTTTCTATCTTACCCAGAGTGATTGCTGACTATATTTTCCTATAAAATCTGTTCATAAGATTTTAACAATGCAATTACATTGTTTTCATAGTATTATGAGAATACCAACACGTCACTTAATTGTCCAGTGATTTTGTCAAACGACCTTTTCTACTCATGCATGGTCACACACTTTAAGAACATGAGGTTTTTCCATTTTCCTTGACTCATTTTTAAATTTTTCTTCTATTTTTTAAAGTTTTTTTTTGTTTTGTTTGATTTTAGAAGTTTTATTGAGTCATTCACTTCCATTTGTTCAATTCTAACTTATAATGTATTATTTTCTTTATTTACTTTTTTTAGCTCCTTTTTTATTTGGCCAATTGAATTTTTAAATGAGCTGTTTTGTTCATGCATTTGTTTTCCATTTCACAAATTCTGTTTTTCAACAAATTAGTTTCTTTTACATATCTATTTTGTAAGGGGTTATATGCTTTTTCCACTTTATCAAATCTATTTTAAGGAATTTTCTTCAGATAATTTCTGTTTTTTCCTTTTCCATGCCCTCTTGCAAAGATCTCATTTCCTTTCCCCATTTTTCACATAACTCTCTTTTAAGATCCTTTTTAAAATCTTCCAAGAAAGTCTTGTGAAATAGGGCCCAGTTCATATCTCCCTTTGGGGCTTCATCTGGACTTGATTTGCCGTTAGGAACTTCAGGGTTTGAGGTTTGTTATTCTCTCTATTAAAGCTGTCTATGGTCAGAATTCTTTTTGCTTTTTTGCTCATTTTTTAAGGGCTGAAGTCTGCTTTTAAGGCAAAGGAGGAACAGCCGTTTTAGTTTGTCTTGGGACAGTTCTGCTGACTGACTTCCAGTGCTGGGTATTTGAAGCCAGTTCCCATATTCTTCCAAAGCTCAGTGGCTCACAGTTTGCCTTTTGTATTTGCTTTTGGGTGCTTTACAGCAAATCTGCTAATCATCAGCTTGCAAATGGGACAGAGCAGTCTAAAAACCTCACAGAAGATTGCTCATTGTGCAGACACTGCAATGTTCTCACTCCTCATCCCAGCTCCTTGCCCGAGGCTCCCTACAGTGTGGTGTGGGCTTGGAATCTTCTCCCCCTGCCCAATTGAAACAGACCTTGAAGTTCTTTCAAAGTATCTTTTTTTCTGAAAATGTGTTATACTCCAAATATTTGTGGGTTGTGCCACTCCAAACCAATTCAGAGCCTTAATCCATTGTTGGTTTAAGAGAAGGTAAGAAGAGGTCACAGAAAGCCATGTCTCCTCTTGGCTACTTTGGTTCCACCCCTCCTTGGCTCATTTAGTAGTAATAATTCTTTTGAACTCGTGTATTAATTTAAAGTCATATGGCAAATTTGGAAGGATTTTTTAAAATGGTCTCTTGTACTGATAAAGCAATTTTGGATAATTGAAAACAGCACAGTTTTACAATGACAATCTAGTTCAATTTTCTTTTCAAATCTAGAACCAATTCATTCATTTTCAGTGTTAATTCAAGGTACATATGATGTATTTATATGTATTTAGGCTTCAAAAATAGGCACATGGCATAGACAAGGAAACAAACATTTTTAATCCTTTTCACTTTTCCATCATGAATAGTTTGACCAAATTGTTTAACATAGCTATGTATCTCTTTGTAAAGGATTCAATGTAATATTGAGACTTCCCCTTCAAAAAGGAATAGTTGTAGAATCTCATCATCTATACAGTATTTATTATTATTATTAAAATTATTGTCTCAATGACAAACATTTATTGAACATATATCTTGAATGTCTTATCTTAGGTGAGCCATCAAAGTTGCATTTTTCCCTATTAAATTAAATACTTTCAAGAAATCACTACAGCTACGTCCTAATTGATGTATTTTGCAAGGTATTGCCACATAAGAGAACAATTTCATGGATAGTTTTTTGAATAAAGGTTCCATATTGCAAATATATAAAAAACAATGTCAATTTTATAAGAATATTGATAAATGATCCTAGGTTATGAACAGGCAGCTTTTGGAAAAATAAATACAATCCTATATATAGACATATGTAAAGGAAAATCCTCTAAATCATTATTGATTAGAGAAATGGAAATTTTAATACAACTTTGAGATAAGCTATTAGCTTAGCTAAAATGATAGAAGGGGACAAATGTTGGATAGTAAGCAATATCTATCTAAAACACACAATAGGCATTATTTGTAATGGAGAAAAGCTGGACACATTCATAATAAGATCAGAGGTGAAAATTGTAATGTTCTCTTTTTCTGTTTTCTTGGGGTCTCTGGGAGCAGCCTTCATTTCAGTTCAGTAATCACCACAAGTGCAGTCAGGTGTTAAAGTCCAAATCCTTTATTGTCGCCTTCAAAGTCTTGTCTCCTTTCCTGGGGTCTGGTTAACTTTCTTAGAGGCCTATCTCTCTCCTTGGTTCCGAGACCTTGAGCTCCTGCCACCAGTCCTTTGTGTTCTCTGCCTCTGTCAGCTTCTTGAGATCCTCCTAAATGTCTTAGTTTCTGTAGGGAAGACAGGTGGACCACTACCACAGTCTCTGTCTTCCAGTTCTGATTCTGGTTGAGTTTGTCCGAGATTATATGCTTTCTTATCATAGGTGTGAATCTTGTGGAACTATATTAAGTACTAAGTACATGTACTGAACTAGAGAACTCTTAAACACCATGCTAAATAACCATTGTCTCTATCACTTCCACTGATTTAGCGCCTTGTAAGAATCCTTTGTTTCAAGTTCAGAGTTCTGACCCATAACAGAAACAAGGATGCCCATTATCTTTTTTATTAATTTTTTTAATTTTCAAAACATACGCATGGATAATTTTTCCAACATTGAACCTTGCATAGCCTTGTATTCCAAATTTCCCCCTCCTTTCCCCAACCCACTCTCCTAGAAGGCAAGCAATTCAATATATGTTATACATGTTAAAATATATGTTAAATCCAATATGTATAAACATATTTATACAACTCTTTTGCTGTACAAGAAAAATCAAATTAAAAAGGAAAGAAAATGACTAAAAAAACAAAATGCAAGTGAACAACAACAAAAAGAGTAAGAATGTTATGCTGTGATCTCTCTCTAGGTGTAGATGTCTCTGTTAATCACAAGATCACTTGCATCAATCATCTCATTGTTGAAAAAAAACTCATGTCCATCAGAATTGATTGTTCTATAATATTGCTGTTGCTGTGTACAATGATCTCCTGGTTCTGCTCATTTCACTTAGCATCAGTTTATGTAAGTCTCTCCAGGTTTCTCTAAAATCATCCTGCTGATTGTTTCTTATAGAACACTAATATTCCATGACATTCATATACTGTAACTTATTCAGCCATTCTCAAACTGATGGGTATCCACTCATTTTCCAGTGTCCTGCCACACAAAAGGGCTGCTACTGTGTTTCCCCGATAATAAAACCTATCCTGAAAATAAGCCCTCCCCTTACTGTGTAAGATTCCTCTAAAATAAGCCCTCCCCTTAAAATAAGCCCTATTGAGATTGCTACTGTAGTGAAGGTGATCCCCTTCACTATACACACTATATTATGGTATCCTCTGTATGCACCGTCCTCTCCCTCTCCCCACCCCCCACCCCCGGGTGAAACGCACACTGCACTCCGAGCTGCATCCAATCAGAGCTGCAGCAGTGAGAGCATCATCCTGTTCTTCCCCAGTGATTTGCTTGCTGGCGCCATTGAGAGCAGTGCCGTGGAGGAGAGCTGAGGCAGGACAACATAAAAACTCGGTATGTAAGCAGGAGTGAAGGGGCATGATGGAGAATAAAAGGGGCATGATGGAGGATAAAAGAAAAACTCAGAGGGCATCATGGAGGATAGAAGGAGCACTCAGGGAGCATGATGGGGTTAAAACATTATTGAGGGGCATGATGGAGTGAAAAGAAGGATTGATGGTCATAATTTTATTATTCTGTCTATACAGGTCATCTGTGTTCTGGCAATTCATTTGGATGGAAAGAAAGTCACACCTCTAATCATCAGTAAGGGCAAGAAAGATAAGATTGAACGTGTATCAGGCATTTATGTTCTTGACACCGAAAAAGCCTGGTGTACACAAGCCATTATAAGAAAGTGGGTTGATTTAATGCTGCCACTTGTTATGCAAGGCAACCAAAGAGGTCTGATAATCTGGGATTCAGCCAGCACTCACCACATTAAAGAAATGAAGAACTTCCTTGCAGAGAGAATAGATCAAGTAATGATTCCTGCAGGAATGACTGCCTATCTCCAGACCCTTGATATTGCAATAAATAAGCCATTCAAGGGCCATTTGCGCATGGAAGTCAATGACTACATTGAAAATAGAATGGAAAGAAATCAGCGTGAAAACTTTGTGAAGCCCTGTCTGCAAGAAGTTGTGACTTGGGTGAAGAAGTCATGGGATAAAATTACTGATAACTGTGTTGCCAAGGCACTACGAGCAGGTTACCTGGACAAGACATGTTCATTTAAAGAAAGCTATATTGCTGGACATGACAGATTGGGTCACTTCTTCTGAAGGAAATAGAGGCACAAAACATCCAGGATGGAATTCAGGGTATGGACACTTATGACGATGTTGTTGAAGAAGATGACATGATCATTATTGAATAAAGGTACTTTTTTTTGTTCACATTTACCTGTTTATTAAAATTGCTGTCAATATTCATCAAAATAAGCCCTCCCCTGAAAATAAGCCCTCTGGTATTTTTCTGTCCAAAAAAATTTAATAAGACAGTGTCTTATTATCGGGGAAACACGGTATGAACATTTTTGCGTATGTGGATCACTTTCCCTCTTTTAAGATCTCTTTGGAATACAAGCCCAGTAGAAACATTGCTGGATCAAAGGATATGATAATTTTTTGAGCATAGTTCCAAACTGCTCTTCAGAATGGCTAGATCCATTCATAATTCTACCAACAATGTATTAGTGTCCTAGTTTTCCCACATCCCCTCTAACATTTGTCATTATCTTTTTTCTGTTGAGGGATGCCCATTATCACTCTTCTTATTCAACATTGTATTAGAAATTTTGGCTTTAGCAATAAGAAAAAAAATAAAGAAATTAGAATAGGCAACAAGGAAATGAAAATTTCACTCTTTGCAGATAGTATGATGATATGCTTAGAAAATCCTAGAAAATCATTCAAAAACCTACTGGAAACAATCAACAGCTTTAGCACAGTTGCATGATATAAAATAAACCCATAAGAGGTGGAGCCAAGATGGCAAAGAGGAGACACATCTTTATCTGAACTTTTCCTGATATCCTTCAAATGAACACTAAATGAAGCCACTGAATTTATTTGGGAGTGACAGAACCCACAAATATTTAGTGTAACAAATTTCTAGCAGAAGATATTTTGGAAGAATTTCATAAAAGGTCTGTTTCAATCAGAAATGAAGTTAGGGGCCAAGTTCAGGCAAGTGCCGGGACCCAGGATGATGTGGCATCCCCTGAACAGGGGAATATAACCAGAGGAATCTACAACAGTGTTAGCTACTCTGTCCTGGTTGCAAGCCAGTAGATCAGCAGATTAGTTACAAGACACCCAATACAAATACAAAAGGCAAATAGCGAGCCCCTAAACCCCAGAATAATGTGGGATCTGGCCACACCCAACCAGCCCTGGAAGTTAGTCAGCACCAACCCATTCCATCCAATGTAGTCTGTAAAGGAAGCTTTGCCCTAAAAGCAAACTTCAACCTTTTTTTTTTTTTTTGAATATGAACAAAAAAACAAAAAACACTCTGTCCATAGATTGTTTTTATGGAGAAAGAGAACAGATTTCAAAACCTGAGGACACTAAAAACAGATCATCTCCAGATGGAAAAAAAAAAAAGCTTCATCTCCAGATGAAGCCCCAAAAGGTAACATGAATTGGTCCCCATCTCACAAGGCTTTCTTGGAAGAATTCAAAAGAGAAAATAAAAATAAGGAAAGGAAATTAGAACTTTATAAGAAGATTTAGAAAAGGAAACAGAAATTATCTGAAGAAAACTCTTTTAAAAATTGATTTAGTAAAATGGAAAAAAAAGCATGTAACTCCTTACAAAATAGATCTGACAAAATGGAAAAAGAAAATGTCTTAGAAAAACAGAATTTATAAAATGGAAAAAAATCCATTGAACAAAACAACTCATTTAAAAATTTAATTGGCCAAATTCAAAAGAAGCTTAAAAAGGTAAATCAAGAAAATAATTCGCTAAAAATTAGAAATAAACAAGTGGAAATGAATGACTCAATGAGACATCAAGAATCAGTCAAACAAAATAAAAAAAGAAGAAAATATAAAATACCTCATTGGAAAATCAACTGACCTCGAGAATAGATTTAGGAGAGACAATCTAAGAATTATCAAGCTACCTGAAAATCACAACCAAAAAAGAGCCCAGGCAACATCTTTCAAAATCATCAAAGAAAACTGACCATTCTGGAGAGCAATCTGGAATTGTATTCAAAGGGCTATCTATTGGTGCATAGCCTTTGACCCAGCAGTGCCATTACTATTTCTATATCCCAAGGAAATCATAAAGGAGGGAAAAGGACCCATAGGTGCAAAATGTGTGTAGCAGTTATTTTTGTGATAGCAAAGAACTGGAAAAGGAGTGCATGTCCATCACTTGGGGAATGGCTGAACAGGCTGTGGTACCTGAAGGTAATGGAATATTATTATTCTATAAAAAATGATAAACAAGCTGATTATAGAAAGGCTTGGAAAGATTTTAATGAACTAATGCTGAGTGAAACAAGCAGAATTAGGAATATGTTGTACACAATAACAGCAAGAATGTACAATGATCAACTATGAAAGAAAGACTTGGTTTTTCTCAGTGGTTCAGTGATCCAAAGAAATTCCAATAGACTTTAGTTAGAAAAGTCTTCTGTATCCAGGAAAAAGATCTAAGGAGACTGAATATAAATCAACATATGCTATGTTCACTTCTTTCTTCTGTTTATATTTAAATAGGCAATTGGAGTTAAGTGACTTGCCTAGGATCACACAACTAGGAAATGTTAAGTGTCTGAGACCAGATTTGAACTCAGGTCCTCCTGACTTCAGGGCTGATGTGCTATCCACTGCACCACCTAGCTACCCTAGAACATAATTTTCATTAATAAACAAAGCAACATTTTATAGCCTTTATCATCCTTATCAAACACTAGAAACAGAACTTTTAGAGGACAAAATTGGGAAAAGTCACCAAACCTCAGTTGTTACTAGAAGAAATTTAATTCTTAAGTTTTCCCAAAGAGAGAAGGATCCTATGAGAATATGAAGAAACAAGAATAATATTTGTTTTCAAAACTAGAAATGAAAAACAAGGAGCTATAAATAATTCATAATCTTTCTCTTCTATGTAAAATATATGAAAATAATCTTTGTATTCTTTGAGATCATGCTTTATTAAAGTGTGAGAAGGCAATTGGCAGATTTTTACCAAGAATTTTTTATAACATACCTTATCTTTAGAGTTATATAACTGTTGGAAGATTTAAAGCATTTGCATTTAAATAATTCACAATGGACTCATTCTTCTCCTTGTGACATATTATACTCTACCAAATAATTTCTTCTTTGGAATTGTTGAGCATGTCTTTTCATAATTTTTCTACTGAGTGGCCACACAGAATAATGGGGGTGGCAGAGTTTCCTGCAAAGCTATTGGTGTTTATATTATTCTTATCTCTAGCTCAGAGGTTCTCAACCTTTGTTATGTATGTCATGAAAAATTTTGACAGTCTCGTGAAAATTATAATATGTTTACATATTAAAATACATGAAATTAAAAAAGGAAACAAATTTGATAGTAAAACTTGTCAAAGTATTTAAAAAGCAAATAAACAAATTCCATGTTAAGAATTCCTTACCCTTGGAGAATCCTTATTCCATTTTGTCATCGTCTATGATGTCTATAGATATCATCTTTGGTGCACACTTTTTATGTCTTGACTAGCATTATTAATCAGAGAATCATAAAATTTTTTTAGATAGAT
The DNA here is from genome assembly GCF_016432865.1 of Antechinus flavipes. Classification (NCBI taxonomy): domain Eukaryota; kingdom Metazoa; phylum Chordata; class Mammalia; order Dasyuromorphia; family Dasyuridae; genus Antechinus; species Antechinus flavipes. The sequence goes on from NC_067401.1 coordinate 242,921,338, forward strand.
TATATATTTTGGGTATGTTATATGGATAGATAGATATAGATGTTATAGCTAGATAATTAGCTAAATAAATTGATGAGTAGTCATAGATTCCATGCAGAGAAAAGACTTAATCATTTTTATGAAAAGCTTTTTGAGTTTTATTTTATTGTTTATAAACATTTGCAAGTATTATTTTAAAAAAAGACTTAGGATTATTTGAAGGTCTAAATTCTCTGATCTAGTAGTTTCTGGTTATCAGATGAATCAACATTACAAACAGGGAATTCATGCACAAGAAAGTTTCTAAAGTATTAGTGCTTATTTAAGAATTCAGGAAATGAGGATCAGTGCTTTGAATGTGTTACCATGACAATGCAAAAGGCAGACAAGTAGGTTGGTGCAAACTTAGTAGTCTGGTTTGCTCAGCTCAATAAGGAGACAGGCCAACTTAAGTACCAACTGCTCGATTTCTTGTTTAACCAATGTGCCAGTCCCAGCTGGAACCCATCCCAGGAATCTTGTCTGGACAGAGTGATGTGAAGAAGGGCTTATTGTAGAAGAAAGGAAGTAATCTGCTGGTAGCTATTCCTGGCTACTAAAGCTATCTTACCATCCAGAACTTGTCTTTAGAATAATCAGGCATTCTCCAGCTTACTATCCCTCTGAAATGACTGCAGAACAATTGGATTTTGAAAGTGAACACCAAACATATCATTGATAAAGTAATATGATGGAATTGATCTTTGGTTAACAGCTTTGGTCTCCTACATGAATTTTATTATGCTATCAATTCTTTTGCTATGTTTAAATTTAGTTTTTATTTAAATAAGATTTTATCTTAATGGTTTTCCATCTTCTTGAGCCTCTGCATAGTACAGATTGCCTTGAAATTGGAGTTTCTGAGGATGAAACTAGAGTGGAGCCTGTAGATAATAGAATGGACTCACATGCTGCCCATCACATTCTTTCACGGAATCTCTAACAATGCTTAATGGTGGTCAAGATTTGATGGATGATGGTTTGCAAATGATTTTTTTTTCAATATCTATATTTTCAATCCCATTGCCTTCACAGTCAAATTCAAAGGATGTGGTTTCTTCACTAACCTCCATAGATTTTCATAGAAATCCTCATTCTCTCCTGTGTAGTATAAAAATTCCAGCACTTAGCATAGTTCCTTGAACACAGCAGACACTTATTAAATATTTACTAATTAATGAGAAATGAATAAATGAATAAAAATTTCCAGCACCTAGTACAGTGCCTGGCATGTAGTAGAAACAATAAATTCTTATTAACTAGCTAGTTAATATGGGAAGATTAATTAATCAAAAGACTTATAATTAATGTTCATATAAAACAAAATGGGAAGTTTCTGAATTTAATATTCTGTATTTATCGTACTCAACAGCTAAATCTAATTTGTTACTTATATAAATAAAAAATTGCCATCGATATTTGGTTTTCCATGATTGTCAAAATCTTAGTAATCCAAAGAGTGATTCAAATATAGTATAAGAATGTTTCATTGGTAGGAGTTCTAAAAAGGGTGATAGAAAAAAAAAAACAGAAGTGGTAGAGGGGAGAAAATAACTGCTGATTCTCAGATTTTCTCCATAAATTTTATATTACATTTGGAAGTGAATGAGGCACTAAGAGTTTACTTTATTTTTTTTTTAATCTTCTAATGATCTTGTTTATTGTGGATAACTAGCAATAAGAATAATTCTTTTTCTTACTGTGGTACAGCCTTTATTAAAGTCATTGCTTTACAAGCCCTTATCTTTATATCTATATCTATCTATATCTTATATATACATATATAAATTTAATTTTATTCATTTATTTAATATTTTCCCCAGTTACAATCAAAACAGAAATTTTTAACATATGTTTTCAAACTTTGTGAGTTCTGGGTTCTCTCCCTTATTCCCACCCACAATTAAGAAACCACATATGAAGATATGCAACACATTTCCATAAAAGTCAAGTTATGAAAGAAAAAATATATCTCCCACCCTAATGAAAATAAAAAAAACCTAAAGAAAAATAAGTTAGAGAGAGAGAAAGACAAGATAGACAGATACACACACACACACACACACACACACAGAGAGAGAGAGAGAGAGAGAGAGAGAGAGAGAGAGAGAGAGAGCTTTAGTTTTCATTCAGACAAAATTCCTTCTCTGAATATAGATAGGATTTTTCATTATAAGTCCTTTAGAGTTTTACTTTACTTTTGATAATGGAGATAGCAATCACAATGGAGATAGTGAATTTTGCCCCTATTCTTGGTTTGGTCATATATGTTATTTTTTTAAAGAAAATATTTTAAAATTCTTCCCAATTACTTATTAAAACAATTATATATGTGTATATATATATTTTTAGAATTTTGAGTTCCAAATTCTATTTCTCTCTCCTGTCTTCTCTCCCATCTCTGAAATGGTAAGCAATCAGATATACATAATAAATGTTCAATTTTATAAAAAAAATTCCATATTAGTCATTTTATATGAAAAGTTACAACAAAAAATATATACTTTCAGGTCCTTGGCAGTTTTTGCCTCACCCAATTCTCACTGGCCAATTTTGGATTTCTTTTTTATCTATAAACTTTTAGTTTAGACCCAGATATTAACACAATATTTTTTTTTATTTTGAGGAGGGTCTGGTATCTGAACCCAAGAAGACTGAGGGAGCCTCTTTTGATTAGGAACACTAGGCCCAGCTGTGCTGAGAGACAGCCCAAAGTGAGAAGGAGCCAGCACACCAGGTAAGTACAGAAGCAATGGGACAGGACACTTCTGGTTGCAGGCATTTGCAAGAGGGTGGAGCTTTTGGTTTGGGGTTCCAGGTCAGAGGAGAGAGCTGAAGTGAGGACAGAGACACATCTACCCTATCCCAGAATTAGAAATGCTTATGCTAATTCTTCTCATTAAAAAAAAAAAATAAGCAGGCAAAGAAACCCAATATAGAAACTTACCATGGGAATAAGGAAGAACAAGGTTCATCTTCGGAGAAGAACAGAGGAGCTTAAAAAAAAGCCTCTTCTACCCCCAAAAGTAATGTTAAATGGCTATTTGCCCAGAAAAAAATTAGAGTAGAACTCAAAAAAGACTCTAAAAATCAAATGAGAGAAATTGAGGAAAAACTAGGAGAAAAAAGAACCATACAAAAAAAATAACATTATGAAAATAAAGTCAACCAACAAGAAAAAAAGGAGAGTCTCTTATTTTTATTTTTAATATTTATTTATTTAAGCTTTTTTTAATTTTCAAAATATATGCATGGATAATTTTTCAACATTAATGCTTGCAAAATTTTCTGTTCCAGTTTTTTCTCCCCTTCTCCTCACCCCCTTTCCTACATGGCAAGTAATCCAAAATATATCAAACATGGTAAAAAAAAATGTGGTAAATCCAATATATTCATACATATTTATACTATTATCTTGCTGCACAAGAAAAATTAAATCAAAAAGAAAAAAATGAGAAAGAAAATAAAATGCAAGAAAACAACAAAAGAGTGAAAATGTTATGTTGTGATCTTCACTCAGTTCTCACAATCCTCTCTCTGGTTGTAGATGGCTCTCTTCATCATAAGATCATTTGTACTGGCCTGGATCATCTCATTGTTGAAAAGAGCTATGTCCATCAGAATTGATTCATCATATAATCTTTTTTTAATAGCTTTTTATTTACAAGTTATATGCATGGGTAATTTTATACAGCATTGATAATTGCCAATACTTTTGTTTCAATTTTTCCCCTTCTTCCCCCCATCCCCTCCCCTAGATGGCAGGATGACCAATATATGTTAAATATATTAAAGTATAAGTTAAATACAAAATAAGTATACATGACCAAACCATTATTTTGCTATACAAAAAGAATCGGACTGCGAAATATTGTACAATTAGACTGTGAAGGAAATAAAAAATGCAGGTGGACAAAAATATAGGAATTGGGAATTCAATGTAATGGTTCTTAGTCATCTCCCAGAGTAATTTCATTGGGTGTAGCTGGTTCAGTTCATTACTGCTCCATTGGAACTGATTTGGTTCATCTCATTGCTGAAGATGGCCAGGTCCATAAGAATTGATCATCATATAGTATTGTTGTTGAAGTATATAATAATCTCCTGGCCCTGCTCATTTCACTCAGCATCAGTTCATGTAAGTCTCTCCAGGCTTTTCTGAAATCATTGTATAATCTTGTTGCTGTGTACAATCATCTCCTGGCTCTAAGCACTTCACTTAGAATCAGTTCACGTAAGTCTCTTCAGGATTCTCTGCAATCATTCTGATGATTGTTTCTTAAAGAACAATAATATTCCATAGCATTCATATACCATAACTTATTCAGCCATTCTCCAACTGATGGGCATCCACTCAGTTTTCAATTTCTTGCCACAACAAAAAGTGCTGCAACAAAATTTTTGCACATGTGGGTCCCTTTCCCTCCTTTAAGATATCTTTGGGATATAAACCCAGTAGATATACTGCTGGATCAAAGGGCATGTACATTTTGATAGTCCTTTGGAAATGGTTCCAAATTGCTGTCCAGAAAGATGGGATCACTTCACAACTCCACCAACAAGGTATTAGTGTCCCAGTTTTCCCACATCCCCTCCAACATTTGTCATTGTCTTTTCCTGTCATCTTAGCCAATCTGAGAGATGTGTAGTGGTATCTCAGAATTGTCTTAATTTGCATTTTTAGGATCAATAGTGATTTAGAGCCCCTTTCATATGACGAGAAATGATTTTAATTTCTTCACCTGAAAATTGTCTGTTCATATCCTTTGATCATTTATCAATTGGAAAATGATTCAAATTCTTACAAATTTGAGTCAATTCTCTCTATATTTTAAAAATGAGGCCTTCCTCAGAACCTTTGAACATATATGTTTTCCCAGTTTATTGCCTCCCTTTTAATCTTGTCTGGATTAGTTTTGTTTGTATAAAACCTTTTTAGCTTAATATAATTGAAATTATCTATTTTCGTTCAATAATGAATTCTAATTCTTCTTTGGCCACAATTCCTTCTGCAGAGAAACAGATCTGAGAGGTAAACTATCCTTTGTTCTTCTAATTTGCTTATAACATCACTCTTTATGTCTAAATCATGAATTCATTTCGATCTTATCTTGGTACATAGTATTAGGTGTGGGTCAATTCCTAGTTTCTGCCACATTAGTTTTCAATTTTCCCAGCAGTTTTTGTCAAATAGTGAATTCTTTTCCTGAATGGTGGGGTCTTTGGGTTTGTCAAACACTAGATTACTATTGTCTTTTACTTTTCTGTCCTATGAACATAATGTATTCCAATGATTTACTACTCTATTTCTTAGCCAGTACCAAATGGTTTTGATGACCACTGCTTTGTAATATTGTTTTAGGTTTAGCACAGCTAGACCACTTTCATTTGCATTTGTTTTCATTAATTCTCTTAAAATTCTTGACCTTTTGTCCTTTCAGATGAACTTTGTTATTATTTTTTCTAGATCTGTAAAATAATGTCTTGGAAGTTTGATTGGCATGGCACTGAATAAATATATTAATTTAGGTAGTACTGCCATTTTTATTATATTTGCTTGGCCTATCCATGAACACTTGATATTTTTTCAATTGATTAGATCTGATTTCATTTGGTAAGTGTTTTGTAATTGTGTTCATATAGTTCCTGACTTTGCCTTGGAAGGTAGATTCCCAAATATTTTGTATTACCAACAGTTACTTTAAATGGAATTTCTCTTTGTAAGAAGATAGAGTCTTATAAAAGAAAATAATTCTTCGAAAATTAGAATTGGTGATAAATGATGGACAGAAATAGCTATACCCAAAGAAAGAACACTGGGAAACGAATGTGAACTATTTGCATTTTTGTTTTTCTTCCCGGGTTATTTTTATCTTCTGAATCCAATTCTCCCTGTACAACAAGAGAACTGTTCGGTTCTGCAAACAGATATACTGCAACATATCTAACATATATAGGACTGCTTGCCATCAAGGGGAGGGGGTAGAAGGAGGGGAAGGGAAAAATCGGAACAGAAGCAAGTGCAAGGGATAATGTTGTAAAAAAAATTACCCTGGCATGGATTCTGTCAATATAAAGTTATTATAAAATAAAATTAAATTAAAAAAAAGAAAATTAGAATTGGGCAAGAGGAAGCCAATGAAGGTACAAGAGAGAAAGAAATAACAAAACAAAATACAGAACAAAAAATATATAATGTAAAACTTCTTATAAGAAAAATAACAAATCTGGAGAACAGATCATGAAGAAAAAATATAATTGGACTATCTGAAAACTATGACCCCCCCAAAAAGAACCTTGACACAATAACATGAGAAATAATCAAATAAAACTGTCCTAAAGTGATAAAAAGAAGGAAATTAGAAATAGAAAAAGGTTCATTAATCACCACCTCAAATGGATCCTACAAAGAAAACACATTGCTAAATTTCAAAACTCCCAGATCAAAGAAAAAAAAATTACAACACATAAACAAAAAACAATTCAAATATTCTGAAGCTACCATTAGAATAGTGCAGATTTATCAGATGCTACGTTAAAACACTGTGGTCTTGGAGTAATATGTATCAACAATCACAATAACTAGACTTGCGCTCAAAAAATCATATCCAGCAAAACTAACCATAAGATTGAACAGGAAAAAAAGAACATTCAGCAGACTTGAAGATTTTCAGAATTTTGTCTCAACCAAACCTGAATTCAATAGAAAATTTGGCATATAGGAGTCAACAGTAAAGATTAATTTAATGGGATTCAATAAGGACATATTGTTTGTTGGTTTTTACATGGAAATGTAAATCATATGTTTACAATTGATATTAGTAATTGGGTATTTCAAAAAATTTCAAAATTTCAGAATAATATAATACATATGTTATATATATATATGTGTATATGTATGTATATATATATATATATATATATATATATGTACAAGAAAGACAAGAAAGAAAGAACCCAACCATAGAATCTCACTATGAAAATAGGGAAGATAAAGGTCCATTTTCATAGGACAGTGAATTAAAAAATAAAAGCCTTTTCAACCCCAAAGAGTAATCTTAGGGGCAGCAGCAGCCCTGCAGTCAGGAGGACCTGAGTTCAAATATGACCTCAGACACTTAACACTTACTAGCTGAGTGACCCTGGGCAAGTTGCTTAACTCCAGTAGCCTCAAAAGCAAACAAACAAACAAAAGAGTAATGTTAAATGGCTACCTATCCAGAAAGATTTATAAAAGAACTGAAAACAGACTTTTAAAAGTGGGAAAAGGTATATAGATTAATGGGAAAGGGATGAAAGGAGAAAGAAAAGGTGGGAGGAGAAGAAAAGGGAGAGATCCAAAAGTGGGGAGCCGTTAGATAATAACAAGGAAATTAAAAAGTAGAATTAAAACAAATACATTTTTTCCTTCAAAGCTTCCTTTAAAGCATCTGAATAGGATAGGCAGGAAAGATATTATCCTTATTTCTCATATGACATGAGAAATTAAAAAACTTACCCAAGACAATTATTCATAGATCTGGAGCTAGAATTCCACTCTTTTGACACCTTTTCTAACAATTTTTCTACAACTCTGCTTTGAAAATATAAGCTTAAAACTCAGAACACATATCAAAAAAAAAAAAAAAAAAACTGCAGAATCCTCTAGCTCTTCTGCTTTCTTTATTTTCTCACTGGAAATTCTAAAGGGTCAAACCCTGAATGAAAAATTGCTTCTTTTCTTTTCCCCCATTCTAAGTCTAAATAAATTCTAAATAGAAAAAAAATAATGATTAGGGTTTTTGTGAGATCAAAAGTCATCACAAGTTTGGACTAGAAGATTTATACAAATAGTGGCAATTGCTGAAATATTTCTATTAGTATTGCTTGGGAACTGACCTTTTAGGAACTACAAACATTGACACTGTTAGAAGATCTATAATTTTATAGATATCTGAAGAACAAGCTGGATTACATCATTGTGATTGTTCTTTAGTTAGACAGAAGAATGAAAATGATCCTGAAATGAAATCTCTATGCATTTTAACTTCTCTTTTTGGACGTCCATTGAATTTCTCAAGTTATACTTTGTATCAAGTAGTAGCCCAAGGTCCCAGTTCAGGATGTCCAGTAGCTAACTATGTCACTTTTATCTCAGTTTTATTTATTATTTCAGATGGTTTAAATAGAAATTGTAAAAAGATGAGGGAAATAGTAGTTTGTAAACCATATACTTAGAACATACATTTAATATGAGTAAAGCCATAATTTGTACTCTAGATCTGCCAAAATTTTGAGGAGTTTGACATATAAATGCTGACTTCTCATTCAGTCTTAATTCCCTTCTTTTGTCCCTTTTACTGTTTCTAATCACTTAAAGAGTTCTATATTTCTTTAGTTATTCTTTAGCTATTCTCTTTAGCAATTGCAAAATGATAGCTATGAATCAGTCTCCACCCACCCAGCATACACCTTCCGTCTTCACATACACAAACACAAACCCTACACACACACACACACACACACACACACACACACACACACACACAAACACTCCTTAAAAGGACAATAAGTACTTAAAAGATACTAAAGAAAGCAATGTGAAATGCTGGAAATGGAAAAATGGACAGAATGAAACTCTTAGAAAAGAGAGAATGAGGAAGAAGCAAAATTTTCATTCATATAATGCATGCCTGTTTTTAAGACAATCTGGGGTGTTTGCTGGAGCAAACTTTAGCCAACTTTCAGAGCCCATAGTCAAATTTTTATTATGAGCATTTGCACATCAGAAATCAGCAATCAGAACAAGACAATTCAGGGCTTGATTTATTATTTTGTTAATTGCTTAGACTTAATAATTATTTATTATATATAAATTATATATGTAATATAATATATATAACAAATTATATATAAATTATATAATAATTTATTATTAATTAATAATAATTAAACACATTTTTTCCTGACTGAGACCTGACTGGTTAACATTTACCAGCACAATCCTATGTAGACTCATAAAAATTTTATGAGCTCAGAGCTATAAGAGTATAATAGAAAAATAAATTAGACTACTGCCTTCAGGGATTTTGTTATGCTCAGATTATGAATGTAATGCACTTTGCAAACCTTAATATCTTATATAGATGTGAATTATCACTATCATCATCATCATCATCATCATCATCAATTTTTCCCAAGCGCTGACTGAAACAACAGAGGAAGAGAACATAATGGACTGAGAGTTAGGATACAAGCTGTATAACTAACAATTTGAACAATCTCAAGCAGGACTTACAATCCTGAGAATATTCGTGTTACTCATCTTGGAAAGGAAGGACATGGACAATATGATATTTAAGAACTCTATCAGCTCTTTAAAAATCTCATAATTCCACAATTCTATTCCATAAATGAAAGCTAGACAAAAATATCAGTATCTTTTCCATATATTGAGAAAGAATATATGTATATGTGTATATATGTGTAAAGACACAGACAGATACACACACAGAGTTGTGCTCACTTTTATTTTTATTTAGTAATGTCATTAATGTGATTTGGAAATCCAAAACAGCTAATTAAAACTAGAGTACACAGAGAGGTACATTATCATCAGCAACCACTTTCATTGTAGTTTATGCTGGTTAGATAATAGATTAAATACTTTGTTTAGTTCTGGGAACTTTTAAGAAGTACAAGTTGGATTGAGGCCAGTAGAAAGTTACAGCAAGTATGTATATGTGTGTGTGTGTGTGTGTGTGTGTGTGTGTGTGTGTTGTAATGATAGTAGCATAGCCTGAAGTAAGCTTAACTCAGGGTGCCGAAGTTTTGAGGGTAATGACAGCTCTTGCCACCCTTGAGCAATACCCTTGAGCCGGTCAGAAAGATATTATAAGGAAGTCTTTGGTAGCACTGAGCACACAGGGCCAGATGGTGTTGGGCAAATATATTGCTTATACCTATTTCTGGATCATAGGACAAAGATTGAGAGAGTATTCTCAGTCAAGAGGGAATGGGAATCCTTAAGAGCAATATTGCTTTTGATCACAAAAAATTAGGGATCCTAAAAAAAGTACAATTTCTACTCTTGAGGAAGCAGTAGCCTTAAGGAGCTACATCAATCACAATCTCAAGGAATCATGGGCCTTTCCTGAGTAAGGACCAGAGGATTCAGAGCAGAGATCACATTTCTTCCCAGATAACACTTACTTGGAAACATTGAAAACTTCCAAATCTTAAAAAATAGGTCTTAAAATAATAGTGAAAAAAAAAGAAAACCCTGAAGTTTGATATACCCTCTCCTTGCTGTGCCTCCCACATACCCTATGTCAAGAACAGAATCCAGATTTAACATAAATCTCCAAATCAAGATAAAAATGGGGAAAATGAGGAAAAAAAAACTTAACCACAAAAAGACTATTATAGTGATAAAGAAGATTAAACCACAGACTCAGAAGAAAACAATAAAGTCAAAGCACATATGAATAAAGTAAAACAAATAAAAAGGTGAATTGAATGTAAATCAAACAAAAATTAGTGGAAGAGCAAAATAAAGATGAGTAGAAAAAAAATTAAGTTAAATAAATGAGAAAAGAGAAAAATATGAAAAGACAATTTAAAACTTGGTAAAAGAGGCACAAACTATAATGAAACTATAAAGAAGAAAATTATATTTTAAAAACAGAACTGACTGAACTGAAAAAAAAAAGTACAAAAGTTCACTGAAGAAGATAATTATTTAAAAATTAGAATGGGGCAAGTAAAAGCAATGATTCAATGAGATATCAATGAACAATGAAACAAAGTTAAAAAGTAAGGAGTGGGGGGTTCATGATAAAAGGCAATATAAAATACTCAGCAGTCTACCTTCTAAGACAAAGTCAAAGAGTATATGAAGGCAATTTGAAAACATTTCAGACATATAAAGATAGATCAAGAATTGAAAATTTTTAAAATTTTTATGGGTAGATTGAACCAATATCATAAAAATTACTATGCTATCTATTAATTTACTTATTCAATGACAAACTAGTCAAACTATCAAAGCATTCTTTTGTAGAGGTAGAAAAATAATAAAATTCTTCTGAAAGAACAAAAGTTCAAGTATATCAAGGAAATCAATGGAAAAAATTGAATGAAGGTAGTTTAGCAGTGTTAGATTTTAAAATTTATTACAAAATGTTAATCATCAAAACAAAATGATACTGGTTTAGAAATAAAAGTGACAGATTAATAGAATAGATTAGGAATACTATATACATTGATAAATGGAAAAATTATTTAGAATGTGATAAGCCTACAAATCTAAGATTTTTGTAGTAAGAATTCACCATTTGACAAAAATTGCTAAGAAAATTGGAAATTTTGATAGCAACTAAACATAGCCCAACATCTCACACAGTATACCAAGAGAAGGTTAAACATGGATAAATAATGGGAACTATGGGAAAGTGTACATGTCAGATAGAAATAAGAGAAGAGTTTATGACAAATGATGGATCACAGAAAGTAAAATAATTTTGTTTACATGAAATTAAAAAGCTTTTGTACAAATAAAATTAATGCAATCAAAATTAGAAGGAAAAGAAGAAAAAAAATACCAAATTTCTTTGATAAAGGCCTCATTTTTGAAACTAAACAAAATTATAAAAATAAAAGTCATTCTCCAGAAGATAAATGGTCAAATTATATAAGCAGTCAATTTTGAAAGAAATCAAAGCTGTCAATAGCCACATTAAAAAAAAAAACACTGCAAATCACTACTGATTAGAAAAATACAAATTAAAATAACTCTGAGATGCCACTTAAAATCTCTCACATGGCTAACAAGTGTTGATTATGATGTGCGCGCACGCATAAGTGTGTATATGTGTGTTAAAAATTGAAACACTAATGCTTCCTTGGACCAGTTAGTCCAACTGTTAGAATACACGGGAGAGCTGTTGGAATATATGGGAGCCACCTGACAGTGGCTTCTGGAGATCCAACCCAGAATAGATTTCTTCTGGTGAGAGAATGATACAAGGAAACTGAGAGGCAGTTGCTGTTCTCTGACCTCGCTGACTGAGAGGCCATTTCCTCTCTCCTCTTCCCTCTGCCTCCAATTTATCTCATGCCCAGTCTGCAACACCTATGTTAGCAAAGGCTGCCTTCTTCAGTTGTTGTGATCCACAGCTGTGGAGGTTCTCGGACAATTGACCTGCCCCTTAACAATTCCCTGTTTTTTTGTTTTTTGCTGGTGGAGGCAAACTTTCAAATGGAGGACTGCAGTCAGAACAAGGCATTTAAGTCTCTCATCTGTCTCCTAGCTCAGACCTTTAATGTGTTGGCCCATTTAATTACCCAACTAAAAAAGTCTTACTGGGACTCTTCTTCCTTAACTCTGGAAGGATCCTTCTTAAAAACAGCTCTGTTTTTTTTTTTTTTTTTTTTTTTTGCAATTCTTACCCCATGTTCAGGCATCATATGTTAGAATACACAGAAGAGCTCTTGGAATACATGGGAGTCACCTGACAGTGGCTGCTGGAGATCCAACTCAGAACAGATCTCCAGTTGCTGTTCTCTGACCACTGTATTCTGACCTCTCTCTTGTTCCCTGTGCCTCCAATTTATCTCATTCCCAGTCCACAACAACTGTGTCAGCAAATGCTGCCTTGCAGCTCCTTAGATATTATGATCAACAGCTGTGGAGGTTCTCAGAGAATCGACCTGCCCTTTAACATCCAACCATTATAAAGAACAATTTGGAATTATGCTTAAATGGTTATAAAACCTTACATACACTTTAATCCAACAATACTGTTACTAAGTCTGTAACCAAGAGAGATCAAAAGGAAAAGGAAAAGATATTTATAGAAGCCCATTTTGTGGTAGCAAAGATTTGGAAACTGAAGGCATTTTTATCAATTGAGAAACAGCTGAACAAATTATGTAATGTGATTTTACTGGAATAATTTAGAATACTATAAGAAATTATAATCAGCATGGTTTCATAAAACCCAGTAAAGTCTTATATGAAATCATGCAAAGTGAGGTGAACAGAACAAGGAAAATATTATATATAGTGGCAGTCATATTTTGAGAATGACTAATTATGAAAAACTTAATCTGATCAAGATAATAATAATCCAAAATAATTCCAAAAGATCAATAAGGAAAAATGCTATTCACTTTGTTTCTCCTTAATAGAATAAAAACAGCAATGTCATGCAAAAGACAGTTTCTCGCTAGACTCATAAAAGTTTCAGCAAAAATAGGTTACATATAATATTTCCATCCCTCCCCAAATTTCCAATTTTAGATTCAAATCCTCTATTACATGTTAATTACTTCTTGTGTGCCTGGTACTGTACTGAACAATACAAATCTAAATAAATAATAATATTGCTCCCAAGAAGCTTACTTTTCACTGGGAATGTATGTATGAAGGAGGGTTATGGAAAAAAGCATATATACATATAAACAAATACAATATAAAAACATATTGAAATGATGGGATTGAGTGAGAGGCATAGTAATTAGGACAATCAAGAAGAACCCATTTGTAAGAAGTGGAATTTGAGCTAAATCTTGGAGCTAAAATTTCTCAAAAATATAAATTATGAAGAAGAGTAGTCCTGTTGTGGAAAAAAATTAAATATAACCTTTGCAAAGGTAGAGTCTGAAAATGGAATGCCATGTAGGGATATTCCCAAGTAGGGCAGTATGGCTAAAATAAAGAATATTCCCTCTCCATTACACTGCTCTCTGTTCATTCAAAACACTGTATGACTCTATATTCTGGGAATGTCTGAATCCAAAATTTGCCAGATTCAGATACTAGAAAGCATCACAAAAACTGGATTTAAATAGAAAGAAAAATTCAACCATTCTAGCATTCTGAAGTGGGAAATTTGAAGAAAAATAATGTGAAAATGTAAAAAGCCATGAGGTAAATTTAAGTAAATTAATGGATCAGTCCAACAACAATTATTTATTAAGCTCCTACTAAGTGCTAGTCGTTGTGCTTGGCACTAAAGATATTAATGCAAATGATGAAACAATTCCTATTGTTGAGTTCAAATAATTTAGAATTTAGAATTTAGAATTAGAGGTCTTGGGCTCAAATTTTATTTGAGTTTTTCAACCTGTCAATTTTATTCATTTGTAAAATTCAAAAAATTTAAGTCTATTTTCAGCTTTCAATTAGTGAATTAATGATTCCTTCAACATAGATTTTTTAGATTTATAGAATTTTAATTTTTTATACAAGAGATTATAGTTTATTTTAGCATTTTAATCTTTGTAATATTTTTGAAGTTAAAACATATATATATTTGAATAATATATAATAAAATTAATTATAGCAGTTACTATTTAAATTATTGGTTGTTCAGCTATCAAGTAAAGTCAAATAAAAATGTCTTGATACTTTATCATAAACATTATGCTATATCTCTTTACCATTGTTAATCCCAACTATATTTCATGATAATAGCATTTTATAAGATCAAGTCCTCTCATATTCCTTAGCTTATAAAATTTTTAAATCTAGGAAGAACTTTAGACCTAATCTAATGCAAGCTCCCCAATTTATATTATTTGCATAGAAACATTTACAGAAGTTGATATCTCAAGGACACACAGTTCATTTAATTAGTCCAAATCCTTTGAATCTAACCTAGCATGCTTTTTGATTTATTGCTTCTGACCTGGAAATACATGTAGTCTTGGAATAACAAATCATTCTAAATTTGCTAAAGGCACTAATTTTTCTTTCTATTTAAATCCATTTTTGTGATGCTTCTAGCATCTGATTCTGGCACATCTTGAATACAGAGTATAGATTCACACAAGGTTTCAAAGATTATCAACCACAGCAAGGAGATAGCTCCTTTGTTATCATATAGATTTTTCTTTTGGTATGTTTCCAGGGAGGATGAAGTATTCTTTGTAGCTATGAAATAAGTAGAGGGTTTTAGATTTAAGACTACAATCTTTAAGCCTCTTCACACTGATAATTCTGGTCTTAGTAGCTATCAATAATATCATCAATCCAATGTCATATTTTATTTCTGGACTAGTCTATCATAAGTGTTAGAGAGGCAACCTAGAAGCAAGTTTTGGGCAGTTTGCAAGAGAATCACCTGATGAGTTTGAGAATGTATGACTGGGAAATATGAAGGGATAGAGTAAAAATAAATCTCTACCTAGCATGAAATCATGCTTAACTTTTTGGGGAAGAGGAAGTGAGATTGAGGAAGGTTCATGTAACTAACTTTGGAAGGCAAATGTAAAAATAACCCAAGATTACTGTTGTAAGAACTCATTAGCCAAAGAAAATAACCTGTATAAGTATGTGTGATCTACTGAAGGACTTGGCAAAAAAGCCTGCTAGTTATTGCCATCTATTTGCACCTAATCAGTAGTGTCATGCTTCTGTTTACAATGTGGCTTGGTCCATTAAGAGGGAGAGTACAGATATCTTTTGGGGCTTACCCTCACTCTGTGAGAGACCGTGAGTCATGTTTAGTTAGTTGGCCGACAGTGAATTTCAGCAATAAAGCATTCCTATCTACATGCTGCTTGTCCCTGAGGATTCTTGTGCAATACCAAACAGCAAAAACTGGAGCCAGCCTGGCTACAACTAGGGCTCGACGAAAAACTTTACTCAAATCACATGATAAAGGTGAAGGAATCAAGCCTCTGTAATCTAGCTGGCCAGCATCACTATTCCTGAAAGAATAATAAGGCTAGATGTGGCCAGAATGCCAGAGCACCAAGGTATAGCAACCCCCCTAGAAGGACCAAGTTTCAATTAGTCACAGGTTCAATTTCAAGTATTCAATGTAGATAATCTGGCAAGGTAATCCTACCTTATGCTCATCCTATTGTTCTTGTTCCCTTATTTCTTCTATGAGAGTTTATCTCTTTCAATTAGCCACAGTTTCTTGACACTACCAATATCAAACATTTAATGTGCATTACTTGTTAAGGATCTTCTGGAGTTCAAATCCTGGCTCAGATACTTGCTAACTATGTGGCTCTGAGTAAATCATTTAATCCTATTTGCCTCAGTTTTCTTATCTATAAAATGAGCTGACAAAAGAAATGACAAACCACTCCATTGTCTTTGTCAGGAAAGTCCTAAATAGAATCACAAGGATTTGGACATGATTGAAAATCAACTGCACAACAACTTGGTAGGGATGTTAGAAGAATAAGTTGTGCAAACATTTATATTCAAACTTGAATGTATTCTCAATATGTATGAGTGAAATTGCAGATTCAGTACCAAACTATTCCTTACATATCTCCAGGGTTTTGCCTGGAACCTGGAACTTAGTAAGAGAGTAATTTAACCATAGATTTAAGGCTCTCACAATGTCATATAGTCTGACCCTTTAATTTTATAGGAAGAGAAATTAAGGTCCCAAATTCTTGTTGAATTTATTTGCAAGTATTGCTCCCAAATTACATTTTCAAAAATTAAATGTGATGATTTCTATTAGCATATTTAGTTCAAATAGAATAGAGAAAAATGTGTCAATTAATATATAGATTTGTTTTGAGATAAACTTAAATAAAAGTGAGGCATCTCTTGTCATTCTTCTATTGTTTTATGTTATAAATGTGAATTGAGACTCAGAAGGTTGCTAGCATAGTCCAGGTATCTGTTATGTGATGCCCAGCTCCAGTTAACCAATTGGTATTGATTAGCCTTTTCAAAGAATATTTCCTTGGTTGGATTATCGATAACTATCATTATTGTTGACTTTTCCTAGGTTATCATTTTTCTTGACTTCAGTGATAATCTTCACATGGTTGATTGTAGAGGGCTGAACCTCTTGAGTCATTGCACTGAGATTGGTTCAAGCACTTAAGGCTAATTACCAATTGGATAATACTCTATGGGCATGTGCTTGGGGAATGGCCCTTCCCATTCTCCTGTACTGGCTCAATAATTGGTGTATACAGAGAATTGTAGGAGGGACTAGGGGGTGGAGTAAGACTAGCCAGGGTCACTCTCTGGGCGGGAGATGAAGAAGGAAGGTTGCAGAGATTCTGCTTCCATCCAATTCAATACTGTTCCTAAAGACCAAGAATAAAGACTAAGGATTTTTGCTTATCTAGACTCTGGCTGATTCTAAGGTATCCAGGGTGCTAACACAGTCATCACAGTTGATTCTCCTCTTTTTAGCTACTCTTTTTCACTCTCTGACCCTTAGTGCTTCTCTTACATATTTGATCATTCCTTAATTTCTTTTGCATCTTCCCCCAATCTCCCAATATTAGGTTTTCCAAGGTTCTCCCATTATAGTCTTTTTTTTCCCTTTATATTTCCTTAGAGATTTCTTCAGCTTTCTTGATTCTTATCGTTAAAGGATATCTTTGAAGTTGATTCTTATATATGAATCTGTTCATCCTCCAAATATCTTTATTTCATCTATGGATACAGCCAGGCTTCTAGTAAGCCAGGTTCATGATCCTAGTCATCTTTCCTCTCCATCATATCCCTTGTTCATTCAATTTCTGTGTTATGTCAATTACATCTCCACAATACCTCTCCTCTCTACTTCATTCACACATCCATCCTGCTGTTTAGCTGTCCTTATTTCAATTTCAATACTTCCTACTTAGTTTCTGTGTAATCTCCCCTTTTCAGTCTACCTACTTTATTTTTATTTTTTCTTATTTTTTGTTCTTTTTCAAATAAAAAATTAATAACTTATTTTTTTAAAATGCATGCAAAGATAGTTTTCAACATTAACCCTTGCAAAACCTTGTATTCCAAATTTTCCTCCCTCTTCCCCCCCCCACTCCTTCCCCTAGACAACAAATAATCCAATATATATCAAACATGTATAGTCTATACATATTTCTGGATTTATTGTGTTGCACAAGAAAAATAAGATCAGAAAGGAAAAAGAATGATAAACAAAAAACGTAAGTAAATAATGACAACAAAGGAGAAAATACTACATTGTGATCCACATTCAGTCCCCACAGTCCTCTTTCTGTTTGCAAATAGCTGTCTCCATCACAAGTCTATTGGAATTGGATTGAATCTCCCAGTTGTTGAAAAGAGCAAAGTCCATCAGAATTGATCATCACATAATCTTATTGTTGCTATCTACAATGTTTTATTTTTTCTTTTTCTTTTTATTTATTCATTTTAAATAACTTTTTATTGACAGAACCCATGCCAGCAATTTTTTACAACATTATCCCTTGCACTCACTTCTGTTCTGATTTTTCCCCTCTCTCCCTCCACCCCGTCCCTCAGATGGCAAGCAGTCCTGTACATGTTAAATAGGTTACAGTATATTCTAGATACAATATATGTGTGCAGAACTCTCTGAATCCAATTCTCCCTGTGCAATAAGAGAACAGTTCTCTTATTGCACAGGGAGAATTGGATTCAGAGGGTATAAATAACCTGGAAAGAAAAACAAAAATGCAAGCAGTTTATATTCATTTCCCAATGTTCTTTCTTTGGGTCTTCTGTCCGTCCTTGATCAATTGAAACTGAATTAGATCTCTTTATTGAAGAGATCCATTTCCATCAGTATCGTTGTTGAGGTATATAATGATCTCCTGGTCCTGCTCATTTAACTTAGCATCAGTTCATGTAAGTCTCACCTGTCATCTCTATATTCATCCTATTTCTTACAGAACAATAATATTCCATGACATTCATATACCACAATTTACTCAACCATTCTCCAATTGATGGGCATCCATTCATTTTCCAGCTTCTAGCCACTACAAACAGGGCTGCCACAAACATTTTTGCACATACAGGTCCCTTTCCCTTCTTTAGTATCTCTTTGAGATATAAGCCCAGTAAAAACACTGCTGGGTCAAAGGGTATGCACAGTTTGATAACTTTTTGAGCATAGTTACAAATTGCTTTCCAGAATGGCTGGATATGTTCACAATTCCACCAACAATGTATCAGTGTCCCTGTTTTCCTACATCCCCTCCAACATTCCACATTATCTTTCCCTATCATTCTAGCCAATCTGACAGGTGTGTAGTGGTATCTCAGAGTTGTCTTAATTTGCATTTCTCTGATTAATAATGCCTTCAAGCATCTTTTCACATGGCTAGAAATGGTTTCAATTTCTTCATCTGAGAATTGTCTGCTCATATCCTTTGACCATTTATCAATTGGAGAATGGCTTGATTTCTTTTAAATTAGAGTCAATTCTCTATATATTTTGGAAATGAGGCCTTTATCAGAACCTTTGACTATAAAACTGTTTTCCCATTTTATTGTTTCCCTTCTAATATTGTCTGCATTAGTTTTGTTTGTACAAAAACTTTTCAATTTGATATAATCAAAATTTTCTATTTTATGGTCAATAGTGATCTCTAGTTCTTCTTTGGTCATAAATTCCTTTCTATTCCACAGGTCTGAGAAGTAAACTATCCTATGCTCTTCCAATTTATTTAAAATCTCATTCTTTATGCCTAGGTCATGAACCCATTTTGACCTTATCTTGGTGTATGGTGTTAAGTGTGGGTCAATGCCTAGTTTCTGCCATACTAATTTCCAATTTTCCCAGCAATTTTTGTCAAATAATGAGTTCTTATTCCAAAAACTGGGGTCTTTGGGTTTGTCAAACACTAGATTATTAAAGTTATTGGCTGTTTTGTCCTTTGAACCTAACCTATTCAATTGATCAATTAGTCTAGTTCTTAGCCAATACCAGATCATTTTAGTAACTGCTGCTTTCTAATATAATTTTAGATCTGTTATAGCTAGGCCACCTTCATTTGATTTTTTTTTCATTAATTCCCTTGAAATTCGTGACCTTTTGTTTTTCCATATGAACTTTGTTGTTTTTTTTCTAGGTCATCAAAATAATTTTTTGGGGAATCTGATTGGTATAGCACTAAATAAATAGATTTGTTTAGGTAGTATTGGCATCTTTATTATATTTGCTCACCCAATCCAAGAGCATTTAATATTTTTCCAGTTGGTTAGATCAGACTTAATTTGTGTGGAAAGTGTTTCGTAGTTTTGCTCGTAAAGTTTCTGATTTTCCCTTGGCAGATAGATTCCTAAATATTTTATACAATCAGTAGTTACTTTAAATGGAATTTCTTTGTAACTCTAACTGTTGGGTTTTGTTAGTGATATATAAGAATGCTGATGACTTATGTGGGTTTATTTTGTATCCTGTAACTTTGCTAAAGGTGTGGATTGTTTCTAATAACTTTTTAGTAGAATCTCTGGGGTTCTCTAAGTATATCATCATATCATCAGCAAAGAGTGATAATTTGGTTTCCTCATTGCCTATTCTTATTCCTTTAATCTCCTTCTCAACTCATATTGCCAAAAATAGCATTTCTAATACACTATTGAATTGCAACAGTGATAGTGGGCAATCTTGTTTCACTCCTGATCTTATTGGGAATGGTTACATTTTGTCCTCGTTACATATGATGCTGACTGCTGGTTTTAAATAGATGCTACTGATTATTTTAATGAAAAGTCCATTTATTCCTATACTCTCAAGAGTTTTTAATAGGAATGGATGTTGGATTTTATCAAATGCTTTTTCTGCATCTATTGGGATGATCATATGTTTTTTGTTAATTTGATTATTAATATGGCCAATTATACTGATAGTTTTCCTAATATTGAACCAGCCCTGCATTCCTGATATAAATCCTATTTGATCGTGGTGTATTATCCGGGGGATGATTTTCTGTAGTCTTTTTGCTAATATCTTATTTAAGATTTTAGCATCAATATTCATTAGGGAGATTGGTCTATAATTTTCTTTCTCTGTTTTCAACCTATCTGGTTTAGGTATCAGTACCGTGTCTGTGTCATAAAAGGAATTTGGTAGGACTCCTTCATTCCCTATTTTTTTCAAATAGTTTATAAATCATTGGGGCTAATTGTTCTTTGAATGTTTGATAGAATTCACATGTAAATCCATCTGGTCCTGGGGATTTTTTTTTTTTAGGGAGTTGATTAATAGCTTGTTCTATTTCTTTTTCTGAAATGGGACTATTTAAGCAATTTACTTCCTCCTCTGATAATCTGGGAAGCCTATTTTTTGGAGGTAGTCATCCATTTTGCTTAGGTTATCAAATTTATTGGCATAAAGTTGGACAAAGTAACCCCTTATTATTTCTTTAATTTCCTCTTCATTGGTGGAAAGTTCTCCCTTTTCATTTTTAAGACTACTAATTTGATTTTCCTCTCTCTTTTTTCTAATCAGATTTACCAAAGGTTTATCAATTTTATTGTTTTTTTTTCATAAAACCAACTCTTAGTTTTATTTATTAGTTCAATATAGTTTTTTTTTTACTTTCTATATTATTAATTTCTCCTTTTAATTTTAGAATTTCAAGTTTAGAATTGATTGGGGTTTTTTAATTTGGTCTTTTTCTAGCTTTTTAAGTTGCAGGCCCAATTCATTGATCTTCTCTTTTATTCAAGTAAGCCTCTAAGGATATAAAATTTCCCCTTATTACTACTTTGGCTGCATCCCATAAATTTTGGTATGATGTCTCACCATTGTCATTATCTTGAGTGAAATTATTAATTGTGTCTATAATTTGCTGTTTCACCCAATCATTCTTTAAGATGAGATTATTGAGTTTCCAATTACTTTTTGGTCTATTTACCCCTAACTTTTTGCTGAATGTAGTTTTTATTGCATTGTGATCTGAAAAGAAAGCATTTACTACTTCTGCCTTCCTGCATTTAATTTTCAGGTCTTTATGTCCTAATATATGGTCAATTTTTGTGTAGGTTCCATGAAGTGTTGAGAAGAAAGTATACTCCTTTCTGTCACCATTCAGCTTTCTCGAGGGCTCTAAAATACTTAATTTTTCTAATATTCTACCATATTTCCCCAATAATAATTAATTTTTTTGGACAGAAAAACACCAGAGAGCTTATTTTCAGAGGAGGGCTTATTTTAATGAACATTGACAACAATTTTAATAAACAGGTAAATGTGAACAAAAAAAAGTACCTTTATTCAATAATGATCATGTCATCTTCTTCAGCAACATTGTCATAAGTGTCCATACTCTGAATTCCATCCTGGATGTCTTGCACCTCTATTTCCTTCAGAAGAAGTAGACCCAATCTGTCATGTCCAGCAATATAGCTCTCTTTAAATGAACATGTCTTGTCCAGGTAACCTGCTCATAGTGCCTTGGTGACACAGCTGTCAGTAATTTTATCCCATGACTTCTTCACCCAAGTCACAACTTCTTGCAGATAGGGCTTCACAAAGTTTCCATGCTGGTTTCATTCCATTCTATTTTCAATGTAGTCATTGACTTCCATGTGCAAATGGCCCTTGAATGGCTTGTTTATTGCAATATCAAGGGTCTGGAGATAGGCAATCATTCCTGCAGGAATCATTACTTGATCTATTCTTCTCTCTGCAAGGAAGTTCTTCATTTCTTTAGTGTGGTGAGTGCTGGCTGAATCCCAGATTATCAGACCTCTTTGGTTGCCTCGCATAACAAGTGGCAGCATAAATCAACCCACTTTCTTATAACGGCTTGTGTACACCAGGCTTTTTCGGTGTCAAGAACATAAATGCCTGATACATGTTCAATCTTATCTTTCTTGCCCTTACTGATGATTAGAGGTGTGGCTTTCTTTCCATCCAAACAAATTGCCAAAACACAGGTGACCCGTGCACTTTCATAGCCAGTGGTGGGAATGTAGATTGATGTTGGACCCCTGTGATGAATTGTTGAGATCCTTGTCCCATAAACACTGCAGTTTCATCCATAGCAATCATATTGCAGGTTTGGTACTTGGAAATGTCGTTCTTATCAATAAAGTATTTGAATGCAAGTGCACGTTTAATAACTTCAGCATCTTCCAGCTTAAACAGTGTTGTTGATCTTCTTAGAGAAGAAGAAGAACTTCTTAGTTCATACTGTTGAAGGAAACCGTCCAACCAGTATTGTGATACTTTGAATCCTTCTGAGACCATTTCAAACTCTGGTGCCATTGAAAGGGCAAATGCTTGAATATCAGCCCTGCGCACAACCAAGGCCTTTGCTCTCCTGTCAGCAATCCATTCACCAATGAGGATCTCCAAATCAGGATATAAGGGTTGCCGACCTGATCCAGACCTGCGCTTTTTCTCTTTCCCCTCATCCACCTGTTGATTGA
Organism: Antechinus flavipes; assembly: GCF_016432865.1. Taxonomy (NCBI): domain Eukaryota; kingdom Metazoa; phylum Chordata; class Mammalia; order Dasyuromorphia; family Dasyuridae; genus Antechinus; species Antechinus flavipes. Next base: position 242,944,487 of record NC_067401.1, read on the forward strand.
GGTTATTATAATCTGCTCTCCATTTTCTGACCATTCGAAGATCCAAAAGTTTTTCTTTACAGAAAACTGCAAGATTCTTGCCATGTGATTCTTCTATAATTGCTTTCTTTTACTCAACAGTATAACTCTTCCTTTTTGTACTCATGTCTGGAGGTCAAAACAGACAGAATAATAACATTATGACCATCAGTCCTTCTTTTCACTCCATCATGCCCCTCAATAATATTTTAACCCCATCATGCTCCCTGAGTGCTCCTTCTATCCTCCATCATGCCCCCTCACTCCCTCTTAACATACCGGGTTTTTATGTTGTCCTGCCTCAGCTCTCCTCTGCGGCACTGCTTTCAATGGCTCCAGCAAGCAAATCAGTGGGGAAGAACAGGATGACATGCTCACTGCTGCAGCTCTGATTGGATGCAGGCTCGGAGCGCGGCGTGCGTTTCACCCAGGGTGTGTGTGGGGATGGAACGGTGCATACAGAGGGTACCGTAATGTAGCGTGTCGTGCAGGGGATCACCTTCACTACAGTAGCAATCTCAATAGGGCTTATTTTCAGGGGAGGGCTTATTTTAGAGGAATCTTACACAGTAAGGGGAGGGCTTATTTTTGGGATAGGTCTTATTATCGGGGAAACACGGTATTCACCTCTTTAATTTCTTTCTTATTTGTTTTGCGATTTGATTTATCTAAATCTGAGAGTGCAAGATTGAGATCTTCCACTATTATACTTTTGCTGTCTATTTCTTCTCGCGACTCTCTTAACTTCTCCTTTAGGAAGTTAGATTCTATACCACTTGGTGTATATATGTTTAATACTGATATTAATTCATTGTCTATAGTACCCTTTAGCAAGATATAGTTTCCTCCCTTATCTCTTTTAATTAGATCAATTTTTGCTTTTGCTTGATCTGAGATAAGGATGGCTACCCCTGCTTTTTTGACTTCACCTGAAGTATAATAGATTCTGCTCCAGCCTTTTACCTTTACTCTCTATGTATCTCCCTGTTATAAATGTATTTCCTGTAAACAACATATTGTAGGGTTCTGACTTTTGATCCAGTCTGCTATCTGCCTCCTCTTTATGGGAGAGTTCATCCCATTGACATTTATGGTTAAAATGACTAAATCTGTATTTCCTGCCATCCTAATATCCCCAGATTATGCTTTTCCTTTTCTTGCCCTCCTCCCCTCCTTTCCTAGTATTAAACTTATTAGTCCCATTTGCATCCCGCAGCTCTCCTCTTTAGTATCCCTCCCTCCTCCCTTTGAATTCCTTCCCCTTTCTTGTACCTTTCCATTATTACTGCTTTTTCCTTTTCCTTTTTCCTCTCCCACTTTTTAATGAAGTGAGAGAAGATTCTCTGTAAAACAAATATGTCAATTATTTCCTCTTTGTGCCAACTCTGCTGAGAGTAGGATTCACACAATGTTCCTCCCCCTCTCTAAGTTCCTTTAAATATGATAGGTTTCCTTTGCCTCATCGTCACATGTAGTTTCCTTCTTTTTATCTCCCCTTTTCCCTTTTTCTGACACTATCCCCTTTCCATTTCTACTTCTCTTTTTTATGTTATATCAGTAAAATCAAATTATACATATGGTTTTTATGTATATCCACAACAGAAATACAGTTCTCAAGAGTTCCTTTTACCTTTTTCTACTTCTCTTGAGTCCTGTTGCTGGAGATTAAATTTTTTGTTTAAGTCTGGTTTTTTCCTTAGAAACAAATGGAATTCCTCTATTTCATTAAATGTCCATCTTCTTCCATAAAAAAATGCTCAGCTTAGCTGGGTAGTTTATTCTTGGCTGCATTACGAGCTCTTTTGCCTTTCGGAATATCTGATTCCAGGCCCTTCGATCCTTTAATGTTGAGGCAACCAGATCTTGTGTGACCCTTATTGTGGCACCTTGGTATTTGAACTGTTTTTTCCTGGCTGCTTGTAAAATTTTTTTCTTTAGTCTGAAAATTCTGAAGTTTGGCCACAATATTCCTCGGAGTCTTTATTTTAGGGTCTTTTTCAGAAGGTGTTCGATGAATTCTTTCAACGCCTATTTTACCTTCTGGTTCTATTACTTCTGGGCAGTTCTCTTTGATGATTTCCTGTAAAATAGTATCTAGGCTCTTTTTTTCATCATAATTTTCAGGTAGTCCAGTGATCCTCAGTTTATCTCTCCTAGATCTATTTTCCAAGTCTGTTGTTTTTCCAAGTAAATATTTAAAATTTTTTCCCAATCTTTCATTTTTTTGGTTTTGTTTAACTGATTCTTGCTGTCTCAATGAATCAGTCATTTCTATTTGTTTAGTTCTGATTTTTAGTGAGTTATTTTCTTCATTAGCTTTTTTTACTTCTTTTTGTATATGTCCAATTGAGTTGTTTTGCTCTAAGGAGTTTTTTTTTTTTTTTTTTTTTTTTTTTCATTTCACTATTTTTTTTTTTAGTGAGTTATTTTCATTTTCCAATTCACAAATTCTGTTTCCCTGCACTTCTTGGGAGTTTTTTTAACCTTTTCCAATTCCCATTTCAGGAAGTTGTTTTCTTTTTCCACTTTATCAAATTTTTCTTTTAGTGAGTTATATGTCTTTTCTGTAATCTATTGCATAGCTTCTCTTTCCTTTCCCCATTTTTCTTCTAATTCTCTTTTAAGGTTTTTAATAGTCTCTTCTAGGAGAGTCTTTTGTATTGGGGACAAACAATTGTCTGGAGACTGTCTGCTATTAGTCTCTTCAGGGTTGAAAAGCTATTTTCTTTCTGTATAGAAACTATCAATCGTTCTTTTGATTTTTTTTACTCATTTTGTTAAAGCCTGTAGGGTCTGCCTTCAGGGCCAGGAGGTTACCAGCTTCTTCTGCAGAGCAGTGAAAGGTGTATGGACTGGTAGCTGTCCTGCCAGCCGGCTACAAAAAGCAGAGAGGTACTGGAGTTCTCTGGGAAAGAGTTCCCCACCCAGGAGTAACTCAGGTCTGCATGGTGGAGCTGGGAAAGTGCCCTGCAAAGAACCCCAGCTCTATGAGATAACGACTGCCCTGGGGCTAGACACTGAGCAGTGAGAGTTTCACTATTCCAAGCCAAAGCCTGCCCTGGGGCTGTGGATATTAGCAGTTGAGCAGTGAATGGATTTGCAGGGACCAGATGTGTCTGCCCAGGAAGCACAGTCTGCTGGGGAAGTTCTATTGCCCCAGGCCGAGCCCCCTATTCTGCCGATTAGAGGCTGCCCAGGCTGTTGATGTGGCTGCAGGGCTGCTTAAAGTCTGCCCGAGTCACTTCCGGGTTTGAGTGGTTACAGCCAGATTTCATTAGGTTCTGGCATTTTTTAGAGTACCCTCTGTTTTAGGCTTTAATTTCTCTGCCAGTTTACTGCTTTGTAGTCAAGGCAGAGCAGCTAGCCTATAGCAGAGTCATCTGTATAATTTCTCTAGCCACAGAGATCCCCCCCCCCCCCCTGGTCTGCTCAGGATGCTAATCTCTCACTGCTTGTGCTAGTCTGTTCCTGGCCCCACAGGACAAACCTTTCCTTGTGATCTTCCAGACTGACTTGACTGGTGAGTTGTAGTGCTTCTAATCTTCATGAATTTAAGCAGTGAAGAGCTATTTTTGAGGCTGAATTAAATAGTTGGTTATGAGGGGGATGAGAGGAGTTTAGAAAGAATGTGTGCCTTCTCTGCCATCTTGGCTCCGCCCCCGGAAGTCCCCTGTCTACAATGTTTTCTTGGTTTTACTCACTTCACTTAGCATCAGTTCATATAAATCTCTCCAGGTCTTTCTGAAATCATTCTGCTGGATCATTTCTTATAGACAATATAACAATAATGTTATAAGAAATAACATTTCTTATAGATCAATGCTACAACCATTTTTACACATGTGAGATCTTTTCCCTTTTGTATGGTCTCTTTGGGATACAGACTCAGTAGAGACACTTCTGGATCAAAGGCTATACATAATTTGATAGCTTTTTGGGCTCTCCAGAATGGTTGGTTCAGTTCATAATGCCACCAACAATGCATTAATGTCCCATTTTCCTCACATTCCCTCCAATATTTATCATTATCTTTTCCTGTAAACTTAAACAATCTGAGAGGTATAATCTACCTATTTTCGAATTTCAAAAACAGTTCCTCTTAAGCACACATCCGACTTTTTCATTTACTTGACTCAAAAATATTCAATGACTTACTTCAAAAATAAAATAGAAACCTCATTTTGATACTTAAAATCCTTGGTGATCTGGTTTGCTACTTTTCTGAACTTATTTAATATTACTCTCATATGCATACAATGTTCCAGTCTAGTTGAAGTCCTGTATGTTCTCAATATTAAGCATTTCTTCTTTTATATCTTTAATTTTGTATAATTTGTTTCACAAACCTGGAATACACACCCTCCTTACCTATTTTTCTTCAACTCTTTAACTTCCTTTGAATGTCAGAGTTTGAGGGCCATCTTCCATGATATGCTTTCCTATCCTTCACCTGCCTCTAGTTTTTAGTGATCTCTTCTTTGTCAAATTACCATGCATTTTCTTGTTTTTGCTTGCAGAATACTATACTAACCAGTAGCAAATAAGTTCTTATATTCAGGGTCTATTGTTTTTAAAGTTTGTTTTTATATTTCTAATGCTTGACAAAGTGTCTTGTATGTAATAATTAATGACTTTGTTGAATTAAATAATTGAAGATGTTGTTTGTCTTTGTTACTGCAAATTAATTGAGGTCAATTGCATTAAATATGCCCAAATTTCTTATTTTGCTGCCTATGCTATGTTAAAAGATTTTTCATAAACTCTTGATTTACAAAATGGCCAAAAGGAAGTTGCAGATGTTATCTACTCAGAACTGAATTATGACTCAGAGAGGAATTTGAGCTCCACAGGATACAATAAGCACTAAATATGTGTTTTTTTTTTTTTCTGAAACAAAATTTGAGAAACAAGATACTATTGTCCATAAATGTTCTTTTCAGGTCTCTGCTTGATGAGGGCTTCAAAAAAGGCCATGTAAAATACTGGAAGGAATTTTGAACTTTAGTATTTAGTATTAGGATTTCTAAGCTAGATGATGGAAAGTCCTAGGGGAAGGAGTGGGGAGAAAAGAGGGAAGAAAATTTGTTTTTTTAAAAATATTTTATTTTATTTTATAATAACGTTATATTGACAGAATCCATGCCAGGATATTTTTTTTTACAACATTATCCCTTGCACTTGCTTCTGTTTTGATTTTTCCCCTCCCTTCCTCTACCCCCTCCCCTAGATGGCAAGCAGTCCTATATATGTTAGATATGTTGCAGTATATCCTAGATACAATATATGTTTGCAGAACCGAACAGTTCTCTTGTTGCACAGGGAGAATTGGATTCAGAAGGTAAAAATAACCCGGGAAGAAAAACAAAAATGCATATAGTTCACATTTGTTTCCCAGTGTTCTTTCTTTGGGTGTAGCTGCTTCTGTCCATCATTTATCAATTGAAACTGAGTTAGGTGTCTTTGTCAAAGAAATCCATTTCCATCAGAATACATCCTCATACAATATTGTTGTCAAAGTGTATAATGATCTCCTGGTTCTGCTCATTTCACTTAACATCAGTTCATGTAAGTCTCGCCAGTCCTCTCTGTATTCATCCTGCTGGTCATTTCTTACAGAACAATAATATTCCATAACATTCATATACCACAATTTACCCAACCATTCTCCAATTGATGGGCATCCATTCAATTTCCAGTTTCTAGCCACTACAAACAGGGCTGCCACAAACATTTTGGCACATACAAGGAGGGAAGAAAATTTGGAACACAAGCCAACTCTGCAGCTGACCCATAACTAGCTTCAGAACAATACTGAATCTTTATCATAGGAAAAAAAAAGTGTTGCTTTGGATGCCTCATTTCCAAAGATGGAATGTTAACTGTAATTCAGATTCAGATAATATAGAAAATGAAAGATCAAATATTATCCAGGAGAATTAGTAAAATAAAATGTGGCCAATCAAAGACTATAAGAATTTGTTAAATATATAATATGTCCTGTGTAAGGGTCTGGGATACAAAGATGAAAAATGGTGTATGTAGTCTTTTCTCTCAAGGACCACAAAGTTTATTAGTGATTATAAAATGGACAAATTTAGTACACTATAGGGTAAAATATAACAGGAAAAAGGACAATCAAGGCAGAATAGCAAGAAAATTTGAAAAAGGAAAAGAATAGTGGAAGTTTTTTGAAGTCTCTCATCACTTCTCATTTGAAGTAAGCAGGTATATTCTTTGGTCAGGAAGTATAAATAGCATGTATGTGTGTTGTTATGAATTTATTTAATCAGAACAGGTCTGAATCCCTAATTCCACCCAACTTTGTTTTTCCTCTACTTACCCCATTTCATATAACCTTAATCATATAATCTTACATTTTCCTAGGACAAAATACAACATAATTTCATAAAGCAGGTAGCACTTGAGATGAGTTTTGAAGGAAAATAATTTCAAGAAATGCAGTTGATATAAGTTCCAGAGATGGAGCCAAGGTGGCAAAGTTGCAGGATATAAAATAAACCCACACAAATCTTTAGCATTTCTAAATATTATTGCCAAAGCCCCTAAGCAAGCATTAAAAAGAGAATTCTTTAAATTTAGTGTAGACAAAATAAAATACTTAGGTATTTACCTGATGAAAAGACTAAGTTTCACAGAAGTTAATTAACTTGTTCATAGTCATGCAGCCAGTGTCATGGGCAGAATTCATATCCAGGTCCCTCATGCTTTTAGGACCCATTTCCTTTCTAATACAATGAAGTCTCTCACTAAAGAAGATAGTATTAACTTATTTGTTGTTATATCCAATTACAAAATCACCCCTAGCCCAACATTATTTATTATCTTATAGAATCATCATCCTGGTTTGTTTGTTGTTGTTATTGTTGTTGTTGTTGTTTTTGGCAATAAAATGTTTACTATTAATGACCATATTTAATTTAATACAACTGCTAAAAAAAGGACAAAATATTATCTCTTCATTTCAAATATATTGTTACAGTGTTCATATGTATGCATGTCTGTATGTGTGTGTGCATACAATTCTTTCTCTTCTTAATCATTAACTATAAATGTTTCATCAATCTTTGTAGGCTGTTTCAACTTTTGGGGGGCATTTATGAGGCATCATTTAAAAACAATCTTCAATTTTATGTCTTTCATGGTTGCTTTTATCTTTTCTAAACTGTCATAAAGACAAATATAAATATATTAGCAATTTAACTGAGGAGTGAATAACACTTGAGAATAATCCCTGGCTAAACAAAAAATCATTTTGTTTTCTCAACTAGATAAACCTGAACATTATCTTTGGAAGGAAGTAGGTTATTATCATCCAGAGCTCTATCCAGATGGATTTCAGCTTTCAGTAGACAGGTAATGGACATGAAAAAAAAAAGTGGACATTTCCACTTATTAATTTTTTCCAATTTGAAACATTTTCAGTAAAGGATCTTGAATGTGAATTTCTCTTCCTTGCTTCACTAACTTGCATTATCTTTTCATGGCAGAATTTTTTACAGGAATCATCTTTGACTCAAGAATAACCTTGAAGATAATTCATTTTGCAAATATCTTCTGTTTGATCTGTGCATTATGACAAAGGACTCATGTTGTTTAATTGACTACACTGGAAAGTTGAAAGAATTTTGTACATCTGTATTTTCTGGGTGAGCTATGACCACACAGAATGCAGGGGAGGGCCCAGTGCATGAACTGTGGTGACCTCACCAGTTTTCCAAAGGCGCCTACATTCCTTCATTCCATGATGATGTCCTAACTATATCTCTAAGAACCATGTGTTGACAGCACTTGTCTTAAAACTTTCAAATAGACTGTTGACTAAATAATCTCAGGCTTTCAGTGATGTTCTTTTCAAACTCAAAGTAGAGCAGACCTGGGACTGTTTTCATTCAAAACTTTATAAGATTTTATTTGGAAAGATTTCATATCTTGTTCTTATGGTCTGCATTCTAATATATCTTAAGTGATAAGTTTTTTTAGTTTATCTTAGTTTATTTTTGGATAAAGTGCAACATAGAAGCAATACTTTGTGAACTGATGTACTAAAGGAGCTATAACTTGTCTTCTTCCTATTTTAGTAGCATAGAATCTTTTCATTTTAATGTTAGAGACATCAGAAGATATTTAGTATGGTAATCTAAAGGCTCACATGAATATCATTCTAAAATATCCTTGACCATTGACCATTTGGTCTTTGCTTTAAGACCTTCATAAAAGATCCTTAGAAATAGAACATTCAATTTCTAAATAATGCATATTGTTAGGAAGTTATTTTTTCTCTTTTTTTCCCTAAGCATAACTTCATAAATTTTATTCATTAATTTTAATTTTTGTCCATCATCTGATGACTCTCCCAACCTTTATAATGTGGGAACACATTTTATTGAATCAATCCATCAAAACTTGTGATGGAAATATTCTGATTGGGTGGGTTTTTTTTATTACACCTTGAGATACTTGTTGAAAGACAGTTCAGAATTAGAGAGAGATTTTGAAGGTCTGATCACAGAAAGGAAGGAATAGGGGTAGCTAGAACTGAGCCGCAAAGAACCCAGAATCTAGAAACAACTATCAAAAGAACAAAGAGAAAAATGGTAAACTATGACATAAAAGAAATGTTAAAGGCAATCAATTGGCTTTATAGTCCTCTCAAAGCAAAACACTTGGGCTGATGTCATCAGTTGTATCACTTCCTCAAGGACTGAGGGCAATTTAAAGAAAAGATCTGATTTCTCTCAATTTTCCTCCCCAGTTCTGGTTATTCACAGATAGTATAATATATTCACTGCTTCTTTATCTAAAATTTTCTGATAACCTGAATTTGCCTCAACTTCAAAGAAGCCAGAAGTTAAAAAGAGATAGTTAAGAATGCCATTGAAGGCTAAGAATCAAATTTCTGAACACTGAATATTTTTGTAACTAGGGATTCCTCTGGGACCGTGATTATACCTTTAATTTTTCATCTAACATGAAACTCCCTAAAGGATCAGAGAAGGGAACCATATAGGAAGGTATTCTTGCTCTTGGACTTAAAACAAAATAATTATTTTAACATTTTTTAGACAGAAGAAATCTAATTACTTTTTCCATTTGAATTCCCTTCAAATATTTGGTGATAATTTCTTCAGGATAAAGATTATTTTACTTTCATTCTTTGTATCTTCATCGATGAGGTCAGGGTAGCAATATTTAGTTCAAAATAAACATGTGACAAATTCACAATGGCTATTCTCTTTGCCAAAAGGAAGGTGTATTTAGGAAAAGAATTTACAGAAAAAATAAAAGGTAAAAAAGGCACCAGGAATGACAAATTTGAAGTAGAGTTGGGAGAGCATATGGTTAAACTAACCAGAGTTAACTAGAGTAAGAAGAAAGGCACTATTAGAGGGAAGGTACTATGAAGAAGAGAGAAAGTGTAACCTCATAGTAGGCTTAGTACTGAAAAGAATTTAGGAAAGATCATCATAAGCAGATCCTGTAGGGGAAATATAGCTTTGGTGATTTCCTAGGGAGACCAGAGAAAGAAAGGTGGTAATTTAGAGGAAAGGTTAGAGAGAAAGGAAGTACCAGAGATAAGGAATCAAGGAGCCAAATAGAATGTATTTTCAACATCCCTTATGCAAAGGTAAAATGATAATGACAAAATTATTGAATTTTAAGATTGTAAGGGATTTCAGAAGTCATCTACTTCAGGTTGTCAACCAATCTCTTCTCTTCTGGTCAGCATAAGTCATTTAGAAAGATAATTGCCAGCAAAATATTTAAAATTTATTCTGTTAGCTTTAAAATTACTAATTTTAAGTCATTTATTTTTTTGCAAAATTTCACTTAATCCTAAGATAACAACTTTCCAATTTTCTATATTTGGTAGACTTTTTATATATGTTTTGTTTACTTTAGATTAAATATACTAATCAATCAGTGACCATTTAAAAATAACTATTTGCCAAGCTTTGTACTGACATAAACTGAAATCTTTTGGAGGGCCCGGATATAAATTATGTCCCCTTCACGGGGACTCTCAGACCATGGGAAAATCTTGGAAACTCCTAGCTAAGTGGTCTCACTCAATTGGAGATCTAGGCTCCATGTGCATTATCAACATTGACTCAAACTCTCATTCAGTTTAAGTTATCTCATTCAATTTTGAATTGAATTGCAGCCCCAGACAGCTAATAAAAGACAGCTCTGAATCCTGAAACTTCACAGAAGTACTAACAGGATTATGCTTATCATGGAAGCTGTCTTCTTAGCAAGTTGTCTTGCCAGGGGGTTTTGCCCATTGAAGATATTCTCTTCTCTGGCTTCTTTGCTATCTTTCTAATAGGACCTTTTGCCCACTAAGAAGTCTATATTCTTAGCAAGCTGGCTTTTCAGTCTAAACTCTGGTCTTTCAAAACCAAAAATGAAATTACTACTGCTTCTTCTTCTTTCTTCTCCTCCTCCTCCTCCTTCTTCTTTGCATTCATCTTCTTTCTTTTCCCTTTCTTTTGTCCTTCTCCTTTTTCTCTTTCTCATCCTCTTTTTATTTCTTCTTCTACTCTTCTTTCTTCTCTTTTTCCTCCATTTATTCAAAAAACTGAGACAATTCTACTTTTTGTACTGCACAGTTTTCTTTTCCTTTTAATTTCTGGAAATATGACTTGGAAAAAATAGACTTTACAGAGCCCATTGTATTTTAAAGGGATGTACTTTGCTAAGCCTATAAACTAAAATCACTTTGGCTTTCATTGAGTGACCAGTAATACCCCCAAGCCAAGCTTCATTATTTAAGTTCTGGTAGCTTAGAATGAGTGTAAATAATACTTGTTTTCTGTTGTGGAATGAAATTCTGAGGTTTTTCCCCTCCCAGATTGATATCTTTGTGCTGGTAAATTGAGTAATCTTTTGTCCCAACTTTTTACCTAGCCTTTTGTCCTTGAATGAGTATGACTTCAGACAAACTGAGAACTGGAAAAGACCTTAATTTAAAAATCCCACGGTTACCCACTGCATGCTGGGGAATCACCCATTGTCATAACCTAGGTCTTGCTACTGGACTAATGTCTTTGGAGGAAAAAATAAAGTTGACAACTTTGTGCAGCTCTGCTTCACAGTAAATGTAAGTGGGCAAGGAGGTATAGCACTCATCCCATAGAGCAGCAAGAACCTAGACAAAATCAAAAAGAGTAAATGTTTTAAAAATAAATGATAATATAAAAAATTAGGGGAGCATGGAAAAACATACATGTTAAATCTATGGATAAGAGAATTTATGACCAAACAACACAGAGAGAAGGTAGTAGGAAGTAAAATAGCTAATTTTATTATATGAAATTAAAAAGCTTTTTCATGAACAAAACTAATCCAGGCAAAATTAAAAGGAAAACAGACAACTGGGGGGAAAAGTTTTACAGCAAATATCTCCAATAAAAGCTTCATTTCAATTGAGCCCAATTTTTAACAAAATGAGCAATTCTCTTGTAGATAAATTGTCAAAAGACATGAACAACAAGTTTTCAGAGGAAAAAAAAGATCAAAGCTATCAAAAGTCACATAAAAATGCTTTAAATCACTAATAATGAGAGAAATGCAAATTAAAACAACTCTGAGATAACAACTCACATCTATCAGTTTGGCTACTGTACCAGAAAAGGAAAATGAGAAATTCTAAAGGGGATGTGGAAAAATGTGGAAGTTAATTCAGTGTTAGTGAAGTTGTGAATTGGTCCAACATTCTGGAGAACAATTTGAACCTATGCCCAAAGAGCATACCCTTTGACCCAGCAATACCAGTAATATGCTAAAGAGAACAAAGAAAAGGAGAAAGGACCTATTTGTACAAAAATATTTATAGCAGCTCTTTTTGTGGTGGGAAAGAATTTGAAATAGAGAAAATATGAATTTAGTGTTTAGAACTTTTCAATTTAAATATTCTTAGTTATAACAGTAGTGATGAGGTTTGGGGCAATTAGTTGGGGTTGGCTGAGAAATCCTGAAATATTAATGAGATTATAATGCTTCCTGAGGCAAGTAGGTAAGGACAATGCTGAGGATCAGTTACACTTTACAATTCTACCCCTGCGGAGATCTTGGGAAATCTCACCTTATTTTATCTAATGTGAAATCCAAGTCATAGGTCAAACCCCCAAGGTTAAATTTCCCCTATAAATCTATCTGTAGTCTATGCCATTTTTGCTAAATTCCTTTTGGGATTAGCCCACCATGGTTCTGCCTCATGGAGTCTTTCTCCTTTCCTCCTCCTCCTCCTCCATGCTTCATGGTATCTTTCTCCTTATTATAGCCAACTAATTCTTTTAAGTCATTAGATTCCTCTGTGGATTTAGTCTACCAGTCAATGGTATACTCCCACCTCTTGGTGTATTTTGGAACTTGTCATTTCCCTTCTTAATTGTTAAAACCCCTTTCCTCATTAACTACATGGTCTTTTGAATCTATTTCATAATTACCACTCATGCTATCTATTTTATCTCTTCATTTTGTCTCTCCTAGTAAACATAGGTATCTTTTGGCAAAGAGAATGCCATTGCAAATTCTTCACAAGTGCTTTACACCTTGTGCCTCATATTTTGGACTAAAAATGTTACTCCAATCTCATCATTTTGTGCCAAATCTCCTCAGTAAAAATATTTCATACTGACAAAGAAATAGCCTTAAAATATACATACACATGCACAAGCACAATACTGACATCAAATAAATATATTATTCATTTACGTTGCCTAACTAGCATAATATGCTTCTACTTACTCATAGTAGTAAACTTAGAAAAATGGGGTATGATCTGGGATCTACTGAAAAGCTAAGGTATTAATTGTTCCTTGTGGAAGGGCATTAAAATTCAGGGAATGAAAGTACACAGAGTTGATTTGGAGTTAAGGACAAAAGCTTCATATCAATTTGGAGAAGAAATCTTCAACTTCTTAAATTTAAGGGGTTAAATTAACTTAGATAGGAAAAAATGCCTATTTTCAGTTATCTTTAATTGTATTTTAGCATTTTTTTCAATAATTTAAAAATATTACTCTGAAAAGGAGTTCATAGGATTTATTAGCTTACCAAAAGAGCCTATGAAAGGCCAAGATGGCAGAGAGGAGGCACACAGCTGTGTAAGCTCCATGTTTTCTCTCAGAATCCATTTCATGACAAACCTCTGAATTAATGCTTGACTGAAAAGAAACCCATAAATAATTATCAAGAGAAGACAGCCTTGAAATTCCCCAGTAAAGGTGTGTTTTTGCTCAAGGGCAGGGAAGGTTTTAGATTGGGCACAGGCTTAGGGCAGGCGGCAGCAGCGAGAGCCCGGCAGGAAGCTCACAGCCGAATAGACCCCAGGGGGTGGGGTATGATCTCAGCCATCTCTGCGGGGAGAATTTTGCTACAGGATTGGATACTTTGCCCTGGCAGCAAGTCAGTAGCCCAGCAGAGAAGCTAAAAACACCAGGGATGAAGAATAAAACCTGGAACAGCTGGAGTCTCTCAGGACCTGGCCACCCCTCCCCGACAGTGTCTCAGCACACTCTAGGAGTCTCAGAGTGCAGGCGCAGCACAGTCCTGCTAGTGCCTTGCTGCTGCCCCCTCCCCCCCCCCAAGTCTGTAGAGGAAGCTTTGTAACATCACCCCAGCCACTCCTCCCAAAAAAGCAGATTCCATTTGGGTTTTTTTTTTTTTTCTTTGCTAGTTTGTCTTTGATTCTTCTCTGACAAAATGAGCAAAAAATTGAAGAGGACCTTAACCATTGACAGCTTCTATACAGATAGAGAGCAGACTCTAAAGCCTGAGGAGACTAAAAACAGACAGTCTCCAGGTGAATCCTCAAAGGAGGAGATCATCTGTTCCTCAGCACAGATGAATCTCATAGGAGAAATTAAAAAGGCTCTCACAAGGGAGCTAGAAAAAAAATGGGAAAAGGAGAGGGAGGTTTGGCAAGAGAGTCTGGAGAAGTCATCCCAATCATTTAAAGACAGAGTGGATAAAGAAATCAAATTCTTGAAAAACAGGATTAGTGAACTGGAAACAGAAAATAGTTCTCTAAAAAATAAAATTGGTGAAATGGAAAAAAAAAAAATCCATAGAACAAAAGAACTAAATTGGACAATTAGAAAAAGATATTTACAAAGTGAGTGAAGAAAATACTTCATTGAAAGTCAGAATCGAACAAATGGAATTGATTGACTTGAAGAGACAACAAGAATCAGTCAAGCAAAACCAAAAAAATCAAACAATGGAAAAAGAATGTGAAATACCTTCTTGGGAAAACAACAGACCTGGAAAACAGATCCAGGAGAGACAATTGTACTCCCAGAAAAGTATGATGAAAACAAGAGCCTGGACACTATTTTCCAGGAAATTATCAAAGAGAACTGCTTAGAAGTCATAGAAACAGAGGGTAAAATAGACATTGAAAGAATTCATCAATCACCTACTGAAAGGGATCCTAAAATCAAAACACCAAAAAATATAGTGGCCAAATGCCAGAACCCTCAGACGAAGGAAAAAATACTTCAGGCAGCTAGAAAAACCCAATTCAAATAAAGAGGAGCCAAAATAAGGAAGGATTACCTAGGATCTAGCAGCATCCACATTAAAAGATCGAAGGGCCTGGAATATGATATTCTGAAAGGCTAAAGAACTCGGTATGCAACCAAAAATCACTTACCCAGCCAGAATGAGCATCTTTTTCCAGGAGAGAAGATAATCATTCAACAAAATAAGCGAATTTCACCTATTTTTGATGAAAAAACCAGAACTTAACAAAAAAGTTTGATCTACAAATATAGAAATCAAGAGAAACCTAAAAAGGTAAAAAGAAATCTTGGGAACTATATTTTTGCTATAAAGATGTATAAAGAATACATGTATACCTTGTTCTAGAAACTAGAGGTGGAAAGGACATTGTACCAGAAAAAGGGTAAAGTGGGGGTACTACATCTCATAAAGAGGCAAAGGAGACCTATTACATCTGAGAGAACAAATGGAGGGGGATGAATATAGTGAGTATCTTACTGCCATCAGAATTGGCTTTAAGAGAAAAATTTTGGACATATTCAATTTATGGTGAAACTTCTCCCACCTCATTGAAAAGTGAGAAGGGAAAAGTTAAAAGGGAAGGAATAAGCTAAGCAGAAGGGAATACAGAAACTGTGAGGGAAAGGGGTAAGATGGGGGAGGAACTCTAAGGTGGAGGGAGGAATACTAAAAAGGGAGGACTGTGAGAAGCAAGTGACGCTCACAAGCTTAATATTGGGAAGGAGGGGAAGGGAGAAAGAAGGGAGAAAAGCATAAACAGGGGTTAACAAGATGGCAAGTAATACAGAATTAGTAATTCTAACCATAAATGTGAACGGGGTAAACTCCCCCATAAAGAGGAAGCAGTTAGCAGAATGAATTAAAAGCCAGAATTCTATAATGTGTTGTTTACAGGAAACACACCTGAAGCAGGGAGATACATGCAGAGTAAAGGTAAAAGGTTGAAGCAAAATCTACTATGCTTCAGGTGAAGTCAAAAAAGCAGGGGTAGCCATCTTTATCTAAGATCAAGTAAAGCAAAAAATGATCTAATTAAAAGAGATAAGGAAGGGTACTATATCTTGCTAAAGGGTAGCATAGATAATGAAGAAATAACAATATTAAACATATATGTACGAAGTGGTGTAGCATCTAAATTCTTAAAAGAGAAATTAAGAGAGCTGCAAGAAGAAATAGACAGCAAAACTATAATAGTGGGAGATCTTAACCTTGCACTCTCTGAATTAGATAAATCAAACCACAAAATAAATAAGAAGTCAAAGAGGTAAATAGAATACTAGAAAAGTTAGATATGATAGATCTCTGGAGAAAATGTAATGGAGACAGAAAGGAGTACACTTTCTTTTCAGCAATTCATGGAACCTATATAAAAACTGACCATATATTAGGACATAAAAACCTCAAACTCAAATGCAGTAAGGCAGAAATAGTAAATGCATCCTTTTCAGACCATGATGCAATGAAAATTACATTCAACAAAAAGCCAGGGGAAAGTAGACCAAAAAAAATTGGAAACCAAATAATCTCATACTAAAGAATGATTAGGTAAAATAGCAAATCATACACATAATTAATAACTTCACCCCAGAAAATGACAATAATGAGACATCATACCAAAATGTATGGGATACAGCCAAAGCAGTAATAAGGGGAAATTTCATATCTCTAGAGGCCTACTTGTATAAAATAAATGCTAGAAAAGGAACAAATTAAAAATCCCCAGTCAAACACTAAACTTGAAATTCTAAAAATAAGAGAGATCAATAAAATTGAAAGTAAAAAAACGAGTTGGTTCTATGAAAAAACCAACAAAATGTTGGTTTTGGTAATGGTGTTACTTCTGGGCTTATATCCCAAAGATATACTAAAGAAGGGAAAGGGACCTGTATGTGCCAAAATGTTTGTGGCAGCCCTGTTTGCAGTGGCTAGAAACTGGAGATTGAATGGATGCCCATCAATTGGAGAATGATTGGGTAAATTGTGGTATATGAATGTTATGGAATATTATTGTTCTGTAAGAAATGAGCAGCAGGATGAATACAGAGTGGCTTGGAGAGACTTACATGAACTGATGCTAAGTGAAATGATAAGAACCAGGACATCATTATATATTTCAACAGCGATACTGTATGAAGATGTATTCTGATAGAAGTGAATTTCTTTGACAAAGCGACCTAACTCAGTTTCAATTGATCAATGATGGACAGAAGCAGCTACACCCAAAGAAAGAATACTGGGAAATGAATGTAAAAAATTTTTGTTTTTCTTCCCGGGTTATTTTTACCTTCTGAATCCAATTCTCCCTGTGCAACAAGAGAACTGTTCGGTTCTGCATACATATATTGTATCTAGGATATACTACAACATATTTAACATATATAGGACTACTTGCCATCTAGGGGAGGGGGTGAAGGGAGGGAAGGGAAAAATCAGAACAGAAGTGAGTGCAAGGGATAATGTTGTAAAAAATTACTCTGGCATTGGTTCTGTCAGTAAAAAGTTATTATAAAATAAATAAAAAAAGAGTCTATGAAAAAAAAATTGGTCAGAAACCCAACTCTTCTTCTGCTTCTTCTGACAGGACTACACAAAAACAGAGACTTTGCTTAAAACAAACCAAAAAAAAAAAGCTAGAATTACTGATTAAATAAAAATAGAAATTGTCAGGTTCTCTCTAGTCTAGGCTCAATAGAGTCTGGGAAAGAATTCTGTCTCTCTAGAAAAAGAGCAATGTATTGATTGAGGGAAGAAGTCATGTGGTCATGCCTGTGGTTTAAGAAAATCTCTTTAGTATTTCTGTGGATGAAGGATTATAGCAGTAAATTTGATATAGGGAGACCATGTGAGGATGACAGAGAGATTGCAGACCCTGATGACCTACATAATGGTGTTCTTATCAGAAACAGGGAAGTTTGGAAGAGCTAATGATTTCTGCTTTTGATATATTGAGTTCAAGATGGGACATATATTTTGCTTTCAATACAGGATGAAGACTAGGAAAGAAAAAGCACAGCGAAATTAACTTCCAAACATAATTTTGCAACAACAAAGAGAAACATAAATTAGAAATCCATGGGAGAAAAGTAGCCACCAACTGCAAAAGTTGCATTTTCCTTTCTTTTCTTTTTTAAGGTGCAGCCAGCAACATAATACTGGAAAGGGGATAATAGCGTTGTGCTCAGATATATGAAATAGTCTGAATTTCCTTGGTGTGAGAAGATCCCTTTGGCAAAGGAAGTCTTGTAATTCAGAGCTGCTAATATCTTGCTTGGCTTCTATAATAAAGACTATCTTCTCCTCCTAGGATAAAATACAAAGTCATGGAAAATTACTGACAACAAAAAGATAAATGATAATAGAATTGCCTAAGAACAATGGGTATTTCTTGATATTCTCATTGAAAAGAGTATATGGGTAATGAAAAAGAATCACATATATGGAGAGAGGTGAATTAATCAGTGGGTTTATCAAACTGATGAGTCTGTAGGGAAGTGGGTTGTTTTAGGGACTTGGATTGTGTGTCCTTTTGGAAGCTATGTATCATAGGATCTTGGATTTGTGATTGGCAGAAACTTCAGAGGTTATCTTATTCAATTTACAGAAGTAAAGACTGAGGCCCCAAAACATTCAGTGACTTGACCAAGATCACATCTGTAATAAGTATAAGTTAGATTTTGAACTCAAGTGCTCCAACTCCAAATTCAGTATTATTTTCACTTAAAATGTGAGAAATTCATTCATTCTTTTCAGTATACTGCCTTTTCATGGAGGCAGTTACTTGTTATTTCATAGGAAGAGCATTGCAGGTAATGAGACTTAATTGGTTAGCTCATATTGTTATTAGACTGCCCTATTAGGAAGAGAAGTACATTTTTGTGCAGGTCCATTAAAAGAATATGACAAACTGTGATGATCACATATTTAAAATCAGCCATAGTCAGGAATTCAGGTTAAAGGAAAAATCTTCAATCTTTATTCTCAGTAGAGGTGAAGAAGTATTGTGATAGCAATATGGGCAGCTACGACAGAAAGCCAGCTAGCAGAGGTGAAGGGGGATTGCAGGTAAAAAGGGGATCGGAGGTGAAGGGCGGTGGCAATAGCAATGTCAGCAGCTGTGTCAAGAAACCAGCCAGCAGTCTCTCTTTCCGCTTCCCTTTCCACTCCCCTGCCTCCACCCATCAAAATTGTCATTTCCTATATAACACATCAGGACTTGCACAAAAAATGGGCGGGGGCCATTCTTTCTCCAAGCTTATATATTAATAGAGTATGGTCCAATTACTATTTAGCCTCATGTGCTTGGGACATCAGTGCATCAACTCGAGCCTCAGCCCATTACAACAAACCATCTTTTGTTTTTTTTGAGTTTTAGAAGAGCTAAAGTAGGACAAAATAGTGATGGCAAAGTATTTTTTTCCTTCCTGCTCCCATTTCTACTTGAAGCTGTTAATGGTTGCTTTGGAGAAAAAACAATAGGAACTAATGCTGATAACCACAAGACATCTGTGGAGAAAAGAACTATGTGGACAACTGCTCTAGAGATGACAATCTCTTGTATCAAGAGTTTTGTCCCAATTGTCCCAATTGGTGGATTATGGATAGTTAGGTCTTAGTTCTTGAGAGACAATGGTAGAAGCAAAGATATGGCCCTCATTCTGAGAGGGACTTAATAGTCTAAGGTGTGAGTTCTTAAAACTTATCTTCTGGGGAAATAGTAAAGGTTTATTCTCTCAAATCCTCAAGATTAAGGCTTCTAGTATTCATCATTCTATTAAAGAAGGGAGGAACGGATACCTGAAAGTGATTGAAGAGTATCAGGCTGTAAAAATATTGTGCATTTGACCACAAATGGAGTGGAAGTAAAGGACTAAAGCTATAATAAAGAGAAGTAGGGATCTGGATTTTATATTCTTAGACAATTAAAACTTAGGTGTGGGTTTGATGGGAACAATATTTTCTTGTCTTTAGCAATCAAATTTGATTTTTTTTTCAAGAGGTATCCAAAATAATATTGTAAGGTTACATAGGTTACATATATGGGTTTTTATGGGGTAAAAATGAATTCATGCAATGTTTAGATGTGATCTAATAGTCTCAAATGTATTTTCCTTTCTATGGAAGTATGCCATCCCTCTAAGCAATCAACTGATAAACATTTATTAAATACCTGCAAGGTATTGCACCAAGAAACAAATCAGAATCTGACCTCAAGGAGCTTATAGTTGAATGGGGAAGACAAGAAAACAAATAAATACAAAATAAACTGTTTACATGATGAATAGGAAATAAATAACAGGGAGGTCATTAGAATTAGGACAGGCTAGGAAAGGATTTATGTCAAAGATGTTTTTTTTTTAATCAAAGAAGTAAGTAGGTAGTTGAAGAAGGAGAGTATTGTAGGCATGGGGATAATCAGAAAAAAAATGCCAAGAGCCAAGAGATGGAGTGACTTGTTCATGGATCATTTAGGATACCAGCATTAGTGGATCAAAGAGTATGTGGTAAGGAGTAAGATGTGAGAAAATTGGAAAGATATAAAAAAATTTGGTTATAAAAGACTTTGAACATTCAGCACTTCTACCCCCATACACCATTTCTCCCCCCCCCCCCAAGTTCTACAACTCTAAGGAATGATAGGCATTTTTTTCTCTTTAAAATTATTTATTTAAAATTTCCCCCCATTTACATTCAAAAATTTTTTTTTCTTTTTCTTGCTTAGGCAATTGGGGTTAAGTGACAAGCCTAGGGTCACACAGATAGGAAGTGTTAAGTGTTTGAAGCCAGATTTGCCTCAATCCTCCTGACTTTAGGGCTAGTACTCTATCCACTGGGCCACCAAGCTGCCCTTTTTAATTTGTTTTTAAGATTTTTTAATTCTAGGTTCTATCCCTTAACCCTATCCATAATTAAAAAAACACATGTGAAATTATGCAAAAAATTTCCATAAAAGTCAAGTTGTGAAAGAACATAGATCTCCTATCCTAATCAAAATAAAAACCCTCAAAAGATTAAAAAGAGAGATAAATAGAGAAATAGAGAATGCTTCTATCTATATTCAGATCAGATGAGTTCCTTTTTCCCCCATGGATAGGATTTTTCATTGTAAGTTTTTCAGAGTAGCTGTGGATGATTGTACTACTGAGAATAATAAACTAATTTACAGCTGGTCATCCAAAAACATTGCTATTACTTTGTATAGTGTAAATTTCATTTTGTTCATGGAGGACTTTCCAGGTTTCACTTTTTTCCTGAGTGCATCTTGCTCACTATTCAGAGAACAATAATATTCCATCACAAACACATATCACAACTTATTGAGCCATTCTCCAATTGATGGGCATTCCCTCAATTTCTAATTTTTTTCTTGTCCTGAGAAGAGAGCTTCTATGAATATTTTTTGTATATATAGGTCATTTTCCTTTGTTTTTCTTGTTTTTTTTTCAAATTTCTTTAGTTATTCATGCTTAATAGTGGTATTATTAGGTGAAAGGATATGCATATATTTTTAGCCCTTGGGAACAGATCATATCTTTTGATCATTTATCAATTGGGGCATGGATCTTATTTATTTATTTATTTATTTATTTATTTTGTAAATTTGACTCAGTTGCCTGGGTTTTTGAGAAATGAGGCCTTATCAGAGAACTGTGCTTTGAAAATTTTTTGATGACTACTATTGCTTTTTGTATTTTCCCCCATTTATTCTCTCTCTCCTTTCATCCTGTCCCTTCTCAAATGTTTTGCTACAGACCACTCCCCCAATATGCATTCTATTTTATCATTCTCCCCCTTCCCATGTCTCATTTCCTTCCTACTTTCCATTAGGGTAAAATAGATTTCTATACCTCTACTGAGTATATATTTTTTTGAGCCAAATCTGATGAGAGTAAGGTCTACTCACTCACCCTTAGTATTTAATTGAAGGTTTTTAATTTGTTCTTTTTCTAGCTTAATTGCAAGACTAATTAGTTGCATGACTAATTCATTGATCTCCTCTTTCATTATGTTATTCATGTACTCATTTAGAGAAATAAAATTTCTTCTAAAAACTGCTTTGGCTGCATCCCATAGGTTTTGGTATGTTGTCTCATTATTGTCATTCTCTTGAATGAAATTATGGATTGTTTCTATGATTTATTGTTTGACCCACTCATTCTTCAGAATTAGATTATTTAATTTCCACTTGGTTTTTAGTAATATGATTCTTATTCCATTGTGATCTGAAAAGGAAGCTTTTACTATTTCTGTCTTTCTGCATTTGACTGTGAAGTTTTTAATGTCCTAATATATGGCCAGTTTTTGTGTAGACTCCATTTACTGCTGAGAAAAAAGTATATTCCTTTCTGTTCCTATTCAAGAGGTCTACCATATCTGGGTTTTTTAGGATCCTATTAACCTCCATCTTTTCTTTCTTATTTATTTTGTGGTTAGATATGTCTGATCTGGAAAGGAGAAGGTTGAGGTCTCCCACTATTGTTTTGCTGTCTATTTCTTCCCATAATGGCTTAAAAGTATTTTCTAGGAATTTGGCTGCTCGACCACTTGATGCATACACATTTAGTAGTGTTACTACTTCATTATTTATGGTACCCTTTATCAAGATGTACTTTCCTTCCTTGTCTCTTTTAATAATATCCATTTTTACTTTTGCTTTATCTATCAGAATAGCTACTCCTGTTTTTTTTTTTCTTCTTCTTTTTTTTTTTTTAAGCTGGTACATAATCAATTGTGTTCCAGCCTTTACCTTTATTCATATGTGTCTCTCTGTGTCAAATGTGTTTCTTGTAAACAACATATTTTAAGATTTTTTTTAATCCACTCTGCTATTTGCTCCTATTTTATGGGAGAATTCATCCCATTCATATTCAGTCATGATTATCAGCTCTGTATTTCCCTCTATTCTATTTTCTCTCCTGTATATACTTTTGTTCTTTCTATCCTGTCCTTAGTCATGTGTTTTTAATCCACTCATTACTTTATCCCTTATCATCCCTCTCCTTTGTTTTACGAGTGTTTTTATCCACCCACCTACTATCTTATTCCTATCATCCCTCCTCCTTCTCTTAGTAGTGTTTTTTAAACTATTCTATCTACTACCATATCATCTTCTATCAATCCTTCCCCCTTTCTGTTACCTTTTTACATTGTGTTTCTGCTCTATTTTCTATCTTGACCTCTTTTCTTTTCTTTCTTCTACTTCTTAATAGGGTTAGACACTATATCCAATTGAATGATTAAGTTATTCTGTTTTAGAGCCAAAACTAATGAGACCAAGCTTCATTCAATGCTTATCCTCCTCCCTTCTTTCCCTCAATTATAACAGGTCTTTTACAATTCTTCATGTAAACTAATTTATCCCATTAAACCTCTCTTTTCCTCTTCATCCAGTACAGACTTTTTACATTGTTTAATGTCTTTTTCTTTGACATCATCACATCAGAGTCCCTTCACAACCACATTCTCTGTCTATTTGATTGCCCTCTCTGTCTACTCCTGTAACAGATACAGTTCTCAAGAGTTACAGATGTCATTTTCTCACCTAAGGACTTTAAGTGTTCAGAAACTGTTTTTGTTTTTCACTTATTTTCCAAGCCTATTACTCTGCTTTTAACTCTTTGTTAAAGTAGGACTCTGTTTCCTGGGTGGAGAGTGCACTGTCCCAAGCTTCAGAGGTTTTGTGCTGCTGTTTTCAGAAATCCTTCTAGGAATCTGACCACAAGTATTTTTTTCTGCCAGAGAGATGTTAAGTGTGTCTGCTCCATTTTATCTATAAAATTTAGTGTGCTGACTGGCTCTACTGATCTAGGCTAAGCTGGGACTTCCATCTTATTGTCACAGAACCTCTCTGCTGACCTTCCAAGTCCTCCCTGGTGTCCCTAGGCTGAGAGTTCCAGAAGTCTCCAGCAGTGCCACTGATTCAAAGGTCCTCACCTTGCTGACACTGGGGTGTTGTTCAGAGTTGGAGCTGGGGCCAGGCCTATACTGAGATGGGGTGCTGGCCTCCCACTCTGGTTCTACAGACCTTTTCTGATGATCTACCAGGTCCTCCTTAGTGTTTCTGGGTGGAGAGATCTGGAAGCCACCAGTACTGCCACTGATTCAGGAGGCCTGGGTTGGAGCTAGGGCCTGGGCTGCCCTGGACACCCTGCACTGGAACTGAATGGTGGGTTCCCACCCTGGTGTCACAAACCTTTCCTGCTGGTTGCTAAATTCTTTTTGGCTAGAAAATGTTCTAGTCTGTATTTTAGGGGTGTTCTGATGTTCCAAAATTTGTTTAGAATCACTATTTAAAAGAATTTAAAATTTGGGGAGAAGTTGGGCAAGCTTCTGCCTTTACTCTGCCATCTTGCTCTACCCTGCTGGTGATAAGCATTCTTATGAAAAGTGGGACACAAAAGAACTCAGGGAACTGTACCTGTAACAATGCTAACTTTCCTTTCTTTCTGAGGGAAATGAATATCAAAGAGTGACATTATGTGATTGAAAGATTTTAGGATCTTGAAAAAAATAAGCTCAAAGGAAAAAAAAATTGTGTTTATAGTTTGTAGAATACTATAAGCCTTTTTCTATGTTTTGATTTATTGTTTAAAGGCTAATATGATTTCTTTTATACATTTTATATTTTTTGTGGGATAGGAAAAAAAGATGTCAATGGAACCATTCTCTATATTGTTATCCTGAATGCATATATAAAATTTGGAAGGTGTTTTTTTTTTTTTTTTTTAAATGCACCTATGGAGACCCAGAGATGAACTCTTGAGTTTTTCTCAGAGTTTTTCAAACACGTGGGTTATGGAATAGTAAGCTAAAAAGTTAGTGATTTGGTAGACTGTCACTAAGATTGTACAAGTGCCATATAATCGCAAAGCATAAGGATACTAGCTATGGGTTTCACATATATTCATTAGATCTATTGTCTAATTTTTTTCAATAGTTCTCTATGTACAATTGGTTAAATTTTGGTTTGGTACAATTTACTGTGAAATCATGGGTCCTGTAAAAAGAAAAAGACATACAACATTCATTTATATTAAAAACACTTGTGTATGAACTGATGCTAAGTGAAATGAGCAGAACCAGGAGATCATTATACACTTCGACAACGATATTGTATGAGGACATATTTTGATGGAAGGGGATTTCTTTGACAAAGAGATCTGAGTTTCAATTGATAAATGACGGACAAAAGCAGCTACACCCAAAGAAAGAACACTGGGAAACGAATGTGAACTATCTGCATTTTTGTTTTTCTTCCGGGTTATTTATACCTTCTGAATCCAATTCTCCCTATGCAACAAGAGAACTGTTCGGTTCTGCAAACATATATTGTATCTAGGATATACTGCAGCATATCCAACATATAAAGGACTGCTTGCCATCTAGGGGAGGGGGTGGAGGGAGGGAGGGAAAAAAAAATTGGAACAGAAACGAGTGTCAATATAAAGTAATTATTAAATAAAAATTAAAAAAAAAAACACTTGTGTGCATAGGGATAAAGAGAGCTTTCCTTAAAATAATAAGCTGTATCTATCTAAAATCAATAACAAGAATTATTTGTAATGAAGAGAAGCTAGACACATTCCCAATAAGATCGGGGTGAAACTAGGATGCCCATGGTCACCACTATTATTCAACATTGTAACAGAAATATTGGGTTTAGCAATAAGAAAAGAAAAATAAATTAAAGAAATTAAAATAGATAATGAAGAAATAAAACTATCCCTCTTTGTGGATGATATAATGATATACTTATATAGAATAATAGAAAATCATCCAAAAATGTACTAGAAACAATTCACAGCTTTAGCTAAGTTGCAGGATATAAAATAAACCCAGAAATTAGCATTTCTATATATTATTGACAAAACTCATCAGCAAGAGATAGAGAAATTACACTTAAAATTACTGTGGACAAAATAAAATACTTGGGGGTCTGCCTGCCATGACAAACCCAAGAGCTATATGAACACAATTACAAAACAAATAAAAACAAATCTAAACAACTGGAAAAAATATTAATTGCTAATGGGTAGGCCAAGCTAATCTAATAAAAATGACGATTTTGCCTAAATTGGTCTATTTGTTCAGTGCCGTGTCAGTCAAATTTGCCAAAAATATTTTGTAGAACTAGAAAAATAATAACAAAATTCATCTGGAAGAACAAAAGATCAAGAATATCAAAGGAATTAAATGAAAAAAAATAGAAGGGATGGTGGCTTGGAAGAACTAAGTGTAAAACTATATTGTAAAGTAGCAGTAATCAAAACCATTTGGTAAAGGCTAAGATTAGTGGAATAGATTAGATAGATATACATGACATAATAATCAAGGTCTAAGGTAATCTATTATTTGATAAATCCCCAAATTCTAACTTCTAGGATAAGAACTCACTATTTGACAAAAATTGTTGGGAAAATTGGAAAATAATGTCAGAAACTTGACATAGACCTACATCTCACACTCCATACCAAAACAAGGTCAAAATAGGTACATGATTTGGGCATAAAAGATGCTACCATAAAGGAATTTGTGACCAAAAAAGAACTAGAGATCATTATTGATCACAAAATAGAAAATTTTGATTGTATTAAGTTAAAAAAGTTTTGTATAAACAAAACTAATGCAGACTAGATTAGAAGGGAAGTAATAAACTATGGAAAACATTTTTAATCAAAGGTTCCGATAAAGTCCTCATTTCCAAAATATATAGAGAATTGACTCAAATTTATAAAAAATCAAGTCATTCTGCAACTAATAAATGGTTAAAGGATATGAATAGACAATTTTCAGATGAAGAAATTGAAACTATTTCTAGTCATATGAAGAGGTACTCTAAATCAATGTTGATCAAAAAATGCAAATTTAGACAACTCTGAAATACCCTAATACCTCTCTCAGATTGGCTAAAATGACAGGAAAAGATAATGACAAATATTGGAAGGAATGTGGGAAAAGTGGGACACTAATACATTGTTGACGGAACTGTGAATGGATCCAACCATTTTTGGATAGCAATTTGTAACTATGCTCAAAAAGTTGTCAAACTGTGTATACCCTTTGATCCAGAAGTGTTTCTACTGAGCTTATATCCCAAAGAGATCTTAAAGAATAGAAATTGTAAGGTTCTGGTTGGTTTTCTGGAGATTTCTGGACCAGTTATTGTTTCAGCAAAATTATTACTATGAGTATAGCCAGGGATAAAGTCCAAATTCTTTACTGTCTCCTTGCCTGGGGTCTGGGCTAGCTTTCTGGAGGCCCTTCATATGGGCCTTGGTCTCAGTGGGGGAAGCAGGAGGACAGGCCAACCACCACAGTGGTGTGAGATGGAGTGAATGAATCTGGCTGAATTTGTCCCAGATTAAATGCTCTATTACAGTTAAATTCATTAATCACACTCAGTATTAATCAATCATTATATCACTGGGGAACCATTATTTGTTGTAAGATTAAATCAATCATACTGAACTAGAAAACTTTTATTCACCGTGCTAAACTAGATAACCATTGCCTTATCAATTCCGCTTAGCATCTTTTAAGAATCTTTATTTCAAGTTCAGAGTTCTGGCCCATAACAGGAAAGGGACCTATAGTGCAAAAAATGTTTGTGTCAGCTCTTTTTGTAGTGGCTAGAAACTGGAAATTGAATGGATACCCATCAATTGGAGAATGGCTGAATAAATTGTGGTATATGAATGT
Source organism: Antechinus flavipes (assembly GCF_016432865.1). Classification (NCBI taxonomy): domain Eukaryota; kingdom Metazoa; phylum Chordata; class Mammalia; order Dasyuromorphia; family Dasyuridae; genus Antechinus; species Antechinus flavipes. Next base: position 242,971,751 of record NC_067401.1, read on the forward strand.
TATGAAATATTATTGCTCTGTAAGAAATGACCAACAGGATGAATACAGGGAGTCTTGTGGAGACTTACATGAACTGATGCTAAGTGAAATGAGCAGAACCAAGAGATCATTATATACTTCAACAACAACACTATATGATGATCAATTCTGATGGATGTGACTCTCTTCAACAATGAGATGATCCAAACCAGTTCCAATTGTTCAGTAATGAAGAGAATCAGTTATCCCCAGAGACAGAACTATGGGAAATGAGTGTGGACTACAACATTGCATTTTTACTCTTTCTGTTACTGTTTGCTTGCAATTTGTTTTCCTTCTCAGGTTTTTTTAACCTTCTTTCTACACCTGATCTTTCTTGTTCAGTAAGATAACTGTATAAATATGTATACAGATATTGTATTTAACCTAGACTTTAACATATTTGGACCACCTGCCATCTAGGAGAGAGGGTGAGGGAGAAGGAGGGGAAAAGTTGGAACAGGTTTTGCAAAGGTCAATATTAAAAAATTACCCATGCACATATTTTGTAAATAAAAAGGTATAATAAAAAAAATGCTACCATAAACAAATTAGGAAAACGAGGAATGAATATATATATATATATATATATTTGCAGAAGAGAGGAATTGATGATCAAAGAACCAGAGAACATTATAAAAGGCAAAATGGACAACTTTGATTACATTAAATTAAAAAGGTTTTGCACAAACAAAACTAGCACAAACAAGATTAAAAGGGAAGTAAGTACAAAGCTGGGAAAAAGTCTTTACAGCCAGTGTTTCTGATAAAAATCTCATTTCTAAAATATTAAATAAAGTACTGTGTCAAATTTATAAGAATACAAATCATTCCTCAATTGATAAATGGTCAAAGGATATGAACAGACAATTTTCAGATGATGAAATTAAAGTCATCTATAGTCATGAGAAAAAATGTTCTAATTCACTATTAATTAGAGAAATACAAATTAAAACAGTATGAGATACCACCTCACATCTCTCATATTGACTAAGATAGGAAAAGAAAATGATAAATGTCAGAGGAAAAGTGGGAAAACTGGGATATTAATGCATTGTTGGTGAATTTGTGAAATGATCCAACCATTATGGAGAGCAATTTAGAACTATGCCCAAAGGGCTTTTAAATTATATATACCCTTTGACTCAGCAGTGCCATTACTTTGTCTATATCCCAAGGAAATCATAAAAAAGGGAAAAGGATCCACTTGTACATAAATGTTTGTAGCATCTCTTTTTATGGAAGCAAAGAATTGGAAAATGAATAGATATGCATCAATTGGGGAATGGCTGAACAAACTGTGGTACATGGAGGTAATGGAATATTATTGTTCTATTAAAAAATAATGAACAAGCTGATTTTAGAAAGGCATGGAAAAATTTACATGAAACAAGAAAAACAAGCAGAACCAGAGATACATTACACAATAACATTCAAGAATGTATGATGATCAACTATGAAAGACTTGATTCTTCTCAGTGGTTCAGTGATTTAAAGCAATCCCAATAGACTGTGGACAGATAATGCTGCATCTAGGAAAAAGAACTAAGAATGTAAATCAAAACATGCTATGTGGACTTCTTTTTTTCTATTTTTTTAATCTCTTCCATAGTTTCCCCCTTTTGCTTTATTTTTCTCTCTTAACATGATTCATAAAATAATGTGTATTAAAAATAAACAAATTTACGGGGGGAAAAAAGAGTTAGGAAACTGCAGGTCTTTAAAACTGTCATGCCTCCCTGTACCAGATCTTTTTTCATCTTTAAAATGATATCTGCCCCTTCCCATTTTAAGTCATAGAGATGTTGGGAAGATGAATTGAAAGTAAGGCTGGTGAAGTGCTTTCAATTTTTTCTGAAGGAAGTACCCTTGAGACATTTAGAAAACAAGAAAGGGATTTCTCATGTGAAATTCTAAAACAGTTATTAGCAATTAAAAAATACTTTCCTGGTATATGTGCATCTTAATCTTTGAATTATTTTTATTGATTTAGATTTGTATTTTTCTCCTTTTGCAAGATCTCCTATCATAAGTGTAATGCTTTTCCACTGATGAGAGGAGAATTAAATGTACTTGAAGGGAATGTTCTTAAATGAGAAAAATATACTGCAAAGAGCCTGAGGCTTTGAGTCAGGTTCTAATCACAATTCTGTCCCATATTGGATTTAAAATGGCTAATAGAGTGGTAAGAGATGAAAATACATAACTTAATAATGCATACATAAACCAGAAATATATTCTGCATCAGATGCATTTTTCATTTTCAGATAGAAAGTGAATATCACCTTGTAGAATCATAACAAAGAGATAAATGCTCAGCGCATGTACTTAGGTTAACTCATATCTCTGGACTATAGATGTTGATACCTTTAGTTTCTCTCAGTAATTCACTGATAGATGAAGCTACTTCTCTGTTGGCTGCTCTGTCCAAGCTATTTTTCTGGGTTTCTCTGTTCTTGATGGGACATACTTTTACTGCTGGTTATTACACTTAGGCCACCATCAATGCTGTTAAGGTTGTATTACATTATTTTAGCAAGAGCCAAAATCCCAAGCTTGGGATTTGCAAAATTTCTCTGGGTTTTATCCATTGTCTGGATTCTGAAAGATTTCTACTTTTTCAGATTGTAGGTATCAATGTAAGAACTTAGCCTTTCTAGATTATCATTTATTACCTCTTTTGTGAGCCTTAAACTCCTATTATTTTACCTAGATTGGTTCAAAGGACTTTTTCACTGATATTACTTATCTAATAGTAATAAATCAAAATGCACATTTGTTCTACCTATGCCATAATTTAAAAATATACCTTTCTCTTTTTTTAGGTTTTAGGATGGAGGGAAAGGATTTAGAACTCAATTTTTTTAAATGAAGGTAAAAATTTTACATGTTTTAGGAATCAAGATTTTACATTAGAAATCAAGACATTACCTTAAAGTCTTTGCATGTAAATATAAGCTGGAAAATAAGATAGTTGGAATTCCACTTGGACTCCTGAGCATATATTTTTTAATATGTGAAGCTCGATATTTCCATGTTTTTTCCTCTATTCCTCCATCTTTCTATTAGTGAAACTGTTGGTATCTTAAAGACATACTAAATGGTACATATCTGTGAAATGGAAACAATAATATTAGCTTTATTTGGTTCACAATTTTTTTTTGTTATACCATAACCTAAAGAGTCAAGGTACATTTTGATACCTATTTGCTCTTTTCCTTATATCCTGTTAGGATGATAAATAAATGAATATCTAGGATGGATTACACTTAGAAATTCCCAATTTGAAGCACTTAGTTGGGTGGAAACAGATGATGCAAATTACAATCCAAAAAGTACCCACCAAATTTGAACCTTAAACTATGTTAGTTAATCCAGAAGAGTAGCATATGTTAGAGAACAATAATATTTCTATTACCTTTCTCACAGAGTTGCTGAGGACAAATGAAAACAAATTTATATAAAATGTTTTGTATTGTAAACCAAAATATGTATAAAATAAATATTATTTTGATAAATATAAAAGGAAATAAACGGAGATGAAGTTCTTTGAAAAGCTAAAATTAATATTTGCATGTGAACATTAATAATCATTTCTTAACAATGAGGCAAAGGATAATGCTAGTGCCAAGTCAATTACTGTTAGAACAGAAAAGGAATTTTAAACAATACTTTCACAAATATTTAATTCATGCATTCTATGTGCTTAATCCTCTATATGTCTGTTCACTTACTCTTTTCCCTATAGTCTCTTGTTATATTTTTGACTAGAGTAAACAACATTTCTTCTGTGTTTAAGCCAGGATTTGTTTAAGGAAAATGTCTTCTTTCCTTCATTCCCCACAACCCTATGTACTTCCCTCCCTATCTTGGGTCCCATTTCTTGCCTCCACCCAAGTAAAACATTAGTTCTGAAGTGTGGAGCAGGAATAGTTAAGATAAAGGAAACTTTGGGAGAGCCGAATGTCTGAGCTGGAGCATTCCATGGTGGCGAAAAGCCAAATGCCAAATCATGTCTTTAAAATACATTGACAGACCTCAAGGGCAATTTCTTCCTGAATGGAAAGCACAGGTTTCCAAAGCACACATTTCTGAACTGGGTTAAATTCTTTTGACGAAATCTCCATTTTTTTTTTTTTTTCGTCTCTAAAATCATACATAACCTCTACAAGCACAGAGGGCCCCAGCCAGTCTCAGGGAAACCCACTTCCACGTTCCTTCCATGAATTCAATTATTAGGACATTTTCATACACATGTTCTTTCTTTATATGGTCTCATGGTATTATATTTGATAGTGGAAAATATTATCAGCATAGCATATTAGAAAGGTTTTTCTGGCAAAGAGAATTTCCCTCAGTGGTATTCAATTACATACTCAAAGCAAGAACTAGAGACTCACATCAGTTTCTTTTTTTCCTCTCATTCCCCCTGAGTCACTCTGTCTGGCATTTCATAAATACATTCCCAAAAAACATGATGAGGAGAGTAACCACAACAGTAGCAGAGGCTGTACTCTCTGGGAGGAAACGCCTTTATCGAAAGAAGAAATAAGACACAAAGAGGGAACACTGACTCTCTTAGCTAGGTCAGACATTCACAATTAGAAGAATATGGTTTTAGAATTCACCTTGTGAGGTTTTCTCTGTCAGTTCTGGATCTCAGTGAGCAACTACCTTAAATTGAATTTTGAAAACCAAGATCTTAATATAAGAACCAAAGAGAGAGAGCATAGTCCTTTATTTTATTATTAAATATATTTCTATTTATTTGATTAAATAGTTTTGTATTACATGTAAAATTTTTACCTTCATTTAAAAAAAATTGAGTTCTAAATCCTTTCCCTCCATCTTCTCTCTCCCAGAAGTTAAGCAATTTGACATTGATTATAATGTGAAGTCATACAAAACATTTCCATACTAACTTGGTTGCAAAAGAAAACACAAGATCCTTCTCACCTGCCCCCCAAAAGCCAGGAAAAATAAAGTGGTCTTCAATCTGCATTCAGAGCCCATAAACTTTCTCTATGGAGATAGATAGTAATTTTCATCATTAGTTCTTTTTAATTGTTTTGATTATTGTCTAGACCAGAGTAATTAAATCTTTTTCACTTGGTCATTTTTATAATACTATTGTTAATGTATACAATGTCCTCCTTGTTTTGTTCACTTCACTTTGTATGAGCTTATGTATTTCAAGGTTTTTCTAAAACCATTCTGCTCCCATTTCTAATAGCCTATTTTTATTCCTTAATTTTATTTTTCTTGTAATTGCTATAACTAGCATTTCTAGTGTAATACTGAAAAATAACGGTAATAATGGACATCTTTGTTTAATCTCTGATTTTATTGGGAAGGCTATGCTTTTGAGTGTTTGTATTAGGAATGGGTGTTGTATTTTGTTGAAGGATTTTTTTTTCCTGAGGTTATTGGGGTTAAATGATTTGCCCAGGATTACACAGTTAGGAAGTATTAAGTGTCTGAGACCACATTTGAACTCAGGTCCTTGTGACTTCAGGGCTAGTGCTCTATTCACTGCGCCACCTAGTTGTCCCCTTTTTTTTCTGTACCTATCAGCCCCTTCATTAAAAAAAAAAGGCCCAAAAATGGCATTGAATTGCCCAAAGTCACACATGGGAGTTAGTGACAGAGCCAGAATTAGGACACAAGTCTCCTGAATCATGTCTTTGATTCTTCAATTATATTCTTCTGCCTTCTAATGAAGAAAGAATTAGTAATATCAATAGGAAATATTTATCTTATTCTATTATGTCAACTATGTCTCATAAACATTGCTGTGCTAATAAATGTTTAACAGTTGAATTTCTGAAAAAAAATGTAAGATTAGCACACTTTTAAATTTAATCTGTAATATTAACATTTTCCTTATAATTTTTCTTAAAATTAGAAAATTTGAAAAAATCAATCAAGTCCAGTGATAATATGAATTTTATCAGGTAAACCTTTAAATAAGAGGCATCTAGGTGGCACATAATAGAATATTGAATCTAGAAAGATTTAAATTCAAAAAGAACTTCTCAATTCTTTCATACTGCTTATCTATCATGTTATCATTTCATGTCTGAGATTTATTCCCAACTGATTCCCACCTCTTATAATCTCTTCTTTTTTGGGAAACTTTACTCAACTGACATTTTCTACATGAAGCCTCTCCTCATCCTTCTGGATGTTAGTACATTAATCAACTAAAAGTTTTATCTTGTTTGGACTTATTTATTTATGTACATGTTCTCTCCCCTAACAAAGTACAAACTCCTTGAGTAAATGACTAAATTTATAAGTTCCTAACTTACTTTATAACCACAGAACCTAATAAAATACTTGGCACATTATAGATGCCTTACAAATTTGGTTCCATGTGTAGTGTTATTCAAATTTCTTCTAATCTCCAGTATAGTTGGTAGAGTACTGAAGATAGAGTCAGAAAGACACTGTCTCAGATACTGACTAATTATATGAGTCTGGAAAATAACTTGTCCATTCAAGGCCTCAGGTTCCTAATCTCAAAAATAAAAAAAAAGATGGTCTTGATTGTTTTTCTGGTCCTTCTCAGTTGTAAATCTATAAGGACTTTCAGTAAAATTGTTCTATTCATGTTACTTTGCTGCTTCCTTGGAAAAATAGCATTTCACATTCTTCATATATACAATGAAAGTAGAACTGTTTCCCTTACAGACTAATTACAAAGTAAAAAAGAAGGGCTCTCTTCCTGAAGAATAGTACTGCCACATGGGGAGGAAAATAGATGATAATAGGTATGTATCCATTTCCTCTCCACCTTTTCTAGTTCTATAGGCAGTCTAGTAACTCAGGCATGTAGTAATATTCATATTCTGATTCAAGGTTCTGGACTGCTCAGTAACAAGTACAGTTTTATACAAATAGTTTGTGTGACACTAATAGGAGATTGTCCACTGAAAGTAAGGAAAGGCAGTTTGATAGTCTGAAGCATTGAAATAATATTTTTTGAATTGCCTAATAAGGAATGAGGAATAATGGACAAGGGCTTAGGAAACAACTATAACTCTGATACAGTAAGGAAGCAACTAAGTGGGTAACATCTAGTTTCTGGGTCAATTCATTCTTAGCATACATACATTCTGGGAGTTAGGCCATACCATTTAAAACAGACTTCACTGGCTCACAGTAATTAAAAGAGAGAAAGACACACAGAAAGATAAACAGAAACAGAGATAGAGAGAGAGAGAGAGAGAGAGAGAGAGAGAGAGAGAGAGAGAGAACGCACATTTTTAAAATTATGGTAGAATCACAGAATTTCAGCATTGAAAAGGACCTAAAAAGCCTATCCTTCAAAAAAAAAAAAAAAAGGAATGCCTACTACAGTATAACTGAAAGACTGATAACCAGCTTTTGCTTGAAGATGCTCATTGAAGAAGAACCTACTACATCTTGAAGTAGTTTATTCTACTTAAATCATTAAGTAATTTTCCCTTATATCAAGTTTAAAATTTGCCTCTTCTAATCTTCTTCCCATGATTTAAGTTCTTACTTCTAGGGCAAAGCAGAAATAACCAATACATATTTGTTAAGTACTTATAACATGCCAGGCAATGAGTCAAACGCTGGACAAACCTAAGCCTTTTCTCCATGACAGACTTTGAAATATTGGAAGACTGCTATTATATTTCCACCAAATCTTTTCTCCAGACTAAATATCTTTAGTTCCTTCCACTTATCTTTATCAAGATTAGACTCAAGTCCATTCGCTATTCTTTTTGCTGTCCTCTACACATTTTCTGTCTTAATCCATGTCTTTCAAAGAATGTTCTCAGAACAGAGCAAAGTATTTCAGATGTGATCTGATCAAGGCAAAATACAGTAATTCTATCTGTTCCCTAGTACATGGATTCTTCACCTCTCTTAATGCAGTGCAGGAAGATTCCCTAGATAGACAAAGGATATCTCCTGGATAAAAATATTTAAATGGGCAGATACTTCTATCCTAGTATCCCTTTTCTCTGAGCATAGTAGATTGGTGCCAGATTCTTGCAAGGAGGTCTTTTAGAGAATATGATTGGGGTTTAAATTAACTTTCGATTGCTTTGTCATTTTGGCAAAGGGGCAAGGCAGACTCCAAGTTCCATACCTGAGATGATCCTTTTCCCACCAAATACCAGTTCCACAATGATCACATATAGAGAATAACAAAGAAGCCTATTTAGCCAAACTGTAGCCACAAATCAGAGAAATTATACATATGAGACATATATCAGATAAATTAGAATGAGAGAATTCCCCCATAGAGTGCCAGTGAAAATTACTGTTGAACTTATTGATATCTTTAAAGAGTTTCTGTCTGTCTGAGTTAAGAAGGAATAAAGCAATTAACTAAGAAGTTTTCCCTCCTTTTGGAAGAGGAACTTGAAGTAGTTCTGGGAGATTTCCAAGCAATGAACTCTGTGGTCATAGTAATTCTATGAGGCAAAATGAAATGAGAGATTTCTCTCTTTTTGGCCCTTTCCTCTTTCTATATTCATTGTCCTTGGCATGTAGAACAGGAGCAAGAGATACTTCATCTGTGAGGTCCATTAGTCTGAAAGAATTCAAACCACAGTTGAGGGAGCAGCACAAACTCCTGACAGACACAAATATGGGGAGACAGTCATTCAAAAAAAGAAGTTGTTTCAAAGATCATGAAACCTGGTAATCTAACTTTGGATCAGGTTGAAGGGCAGATCCTGGGAACTCAGTATTTTGACATAACGAGGGCAGAGGGGATTTCCAAATATTGTATTGCCAGGTATTGTGGATTGCCTTTGCTATATATGTATCTTTATGTGTGCCTGATTTGTACTGTCCTATAATTTGAGCACACTCTTCTTGTAGAGACTGTTTATTGTGTGCTTTTGTTATAGAATATGATCCAGCTTAAGGGGAAGTTTTGTAGCAATTGTTCTTTCTATAGTATCTTATTAAATGTCTTTGCTAAGAAAATGCAAGAAATAATTGACTGATTGTCAATATGATCAACATTTCTGGCAGTTTGAGAACTATGTGGTAGGAATTGCCATTCACAAGTTCACCCTTAAAACCTCAAGGTAGTTGCCACATGGAGAATCCATTTATGAGTTCAAGTGCAAATGCTATTATAGTTCAAAGGAGTGATATAAAAATTTTCCCTATTATTGTAACAGTAACAAAAGGACAACATGAGTAATAATTTATATAAATTAGGTGCTTTTAATGAGATCATATATCTAGAGGTGGAAGGGAAAAGATAGTGTAATTCAATTTACTTCTTTTATAGATAAGGAAAGTGAGGAGGTACAAAGAGGTTAAATAATTTGTCCAAGATCATATTAGTAATACCAGAGGTGGGATCTGAACAGAGGTTTTCTGGTTCCATGGAGCTCTTTTACCATATTGTTTCCCAATCATACATATTAATAATATTCTCAATGGAAAATATAAGCTCTATCTCTATTTTGGTCCTGTTTCTTCTTTGGGCTTCTTTTATATAATGTGTGATTTCCTCTTGCTTTTTGGAAACAATCTTTATATGCTTGATTCAAAACCAACCATAAAAAAATATTTCTTTTAAGTTTTTGAAGAGAAATTCACATATACCAATAGAGGTGAAACTGAAATCACATTATCTAAACAAACGGAATTTGGGCACATTTTGAATATTTCTCCCTTCTAGTTACTGTCCCTTGATAATGATCTTAAGAAATCATTCTTTCTCGATTCAAATGAAGTATATGTGAACCTTACTGGCAATTATAGATTCTGAACACTCTAATGTAAAACTAAATAAACATACATACATATATACACACACATGTATTTACTCTGTTTCTGTCTCTATCTCTGTCTCTTTCTTTGTCTCTCTCTCTCTCTTCTTCATTTCCTCTCTCTAAAAAGAATAGTCAGATTTTTGCAAGCAATTTTCTTAGTATATTTCATCATACAAATGACCAAAATTGAATCTCTTAGTGATTTTTTAAATAAAATTTTAAAAATTAAATAAAAATTTGAGGCAGTAGAATGCAGGCTTAAAGACTGTCTTTCAATATACAAATTTTTTACACACAAGTTAAGATCATAGAAGAATCTGAACCAGGAATACATTGTACATAATAACAAGAAGAATGTGCAATGATCAATTATGAAAATTTTGTTTTTTTCAGTTGTTCAGTGATTCAGAACAATCCCAATAGACTTTGGAAAGAAAATTCCATCTGCATCCAGAAAAAGAACTATGGAGATTGAATGTAAATCAACACATGCTTGTTCACTTCTTTTTTCTGTTTTTTTCTCTCTTATGGTTATTCCCTTTTGCTCTGATTTTTCTCTCCCAACATGATTCATAAAGCAATGTGTATTAAAAATATTTTTAAAAGGAGTCATAATAGAGAAAGTCTGTAAATAGAACCATCTAAAGAAAAATGAGACAAACCTGACTCAGGTTTCCTCATTAAGTGAATATTCCAGGAAGAACTACCGAATTAGAGAGAAAGACCTCAAGAACAAAAGGCCCTTCTTCCTTTGTGTAAATTATGGGTCCAAAATGAACATCAGGATGAAGAGTTGAGGTAGATAAAGGAAGTCCAGAATGTAGCCTGGAAATGAATGAAAAGTAGATTAAACATATGAAGTAGTATAGAGTAAAAAAACTAGAAGAAAAATAACAAGATAAACAATGACCATAAATAAATAAAGACAGATACAAATTCCAAGAAGAGTTAGATCAAGAACAGTAGCTACTTGGGTACTCATTAAAATTAAAGTACACAGTCTTCCATTTTAACAAGTTTTGAATTAATATATTAAAGTTCAAGGTTGTGTAAGCTGTCTTCATTCTTTTATTCTGTTTTTCTTAACTTTTCCGGGATCACTTTTGGAGAACTTAATTATAAGTCTGTTGGTACTTGCTTGCTCTGTTGAAATATATTTTTCAATAGAAAAAAAAATAAAACCATACAAAGGACTAGGTAATTGGAGCACACAACCATTTATAGGATGCCTATAATTGCATTTTAGGCTAGAATCAAGATTTCTAGTTGGATAAAGATATTAACATTGATAATGTGGGTCATGACATTTTAGTAGAACTCAAGAAAAACAATTATTGCAAATGTACTTTTTTGGGGTTGGTGGGCAATAAATAGCACTGATATTCTATATAAAGCAATTTTGTTGTGATTCATTTCCTTCTGTGATATTGTTTTAGAAATAGAGTCAAAACAGCTTTCCTTATTTCATATAATTGGTAAGCAAACTGTGAACTGCATTCCTAGGGCTTGTTAACCTGTACCACTGCACTTCCTTTATTTGTTTTCCCAATTTTTTCAGGTTCACCTCTAGAGGAACCTGACCTCTCTTCAGGATAATGTTCAGTGTTCAATGATTTTATCAGCTACTCCAAGTACAATCTATTTTTGTCTCTTATCTTAGGTTTTTCCTAACACAGGGCAGGGGAAAGAGTAAAAATGGTCCCAAGTGTTAAATATAAATCAGGCATATACTAGATGATTTAGTCTTTTTCTATTATATTTTATTGGGAAATGAGATCATTTTTTACAAGTTATTAGTTAGCCATTTCACATTTTGCCTCTACTGAGGACAGTCTGATTAAAAACGAATCTTGATCTTCTACCAAAGGTTCTCCTCCAACCTTGTTATCTGCCTCAACTGGTTCCTATATCAGTACTCTCTCCACATTGTTTTAGTGTGAGAGAACAGAAATATATCTGTTGCTACATTCTTCTCCTGCCTTTTATTCTTATACAGTCACTGTTAAAGGAAGAAAACACACAATGGGGCAAGCAGACAGCATTTTTGATATAAGCTAGCTAGTTGACTATGTTCTACATGGGGAGCAATAATCCTTGTTACCATTATTTTGGAGATAGAAAATGATTATCCTTTTCTTTCCCTTGCTGGATTTTTCCATCTGGGAAGTATCCAAGAGAGAACCTGCTTTCCTTTGTATATGTTTAGTATGTATAAACACATGTCCATCTAAAGGTGCATATGTATATATGTATATACATATGCAGGCACTAGCAAAACCTTTTGATAATTTCATAAGCTAAAAATCTTTGATTAGCTTCATATCCTAAATACTCAACAATTGGACCATGTAATATAGTCTTATTAAATCTAAGATTTGTTCATGCTGAAAGAAATTTGCTTCTTTTATCCCCTCCCCTTTGTAATTGCTACTATGACCAATTTTCCATTTCAGTGTTTTGAGAATGAATGACATGCTTTTGACTGAACAGAAACCACGATGTCAAAAAACCTTTTATTTTCAGACCCATTTCCCTAAGAAATTGCATTAGTAACATACAGGCCTTTTTTTTTTTTTTTGCTACTACAAGTGATTCAAAAGTTCATTTATCCAGAACAAGTAGTCTTTCCTCTAACAAAGATATGGCTTAACTGATGCCAGGAAGTAGGATAATTTAATGCATTTGGCTGAAAATAGAGAGGAACTGCTTTTTGTCTTCTTGCTAAGTTCAGCCAAGCCTTTTGACTATGTCAATTGGGAATATTTATCTTTTGTCCTTATGTGGTTTCAATCTAGAGAAGTTTTTTGTTTTTTTCACTCAGTAGTTAGTTGTAATTTCCATTTTGCTTACTTTTGTATTAGCCACATTTTAACTTTGGAATTTTTAATTCCTTTTGAAAATTTTTTCATTCCTTTAGAAAACCTGAAATGTAAGCATTTTGGTTCAGGAAGAAGAAGCTTCACAGGATCTGTGAAACTAAATGCAGTATATCTTCAATTAACCAAAATGTTTGGGAGAATGATTTGTTCTGGCTGATTTAAATTTGCGAGTGAATAAAGATTAAAATTAAGAAAATTCTTGCTGTTTTTCCTTCATGTAACATTGATCAGTTTATATTAATTTTATCCTCTATTAATATTCATTATTTGTTGGAGAACAAAAAAGCTCTTTTCAAAGACCACGATCATTAAAGTGATATCAACCAGAATAGCTATTGCCATTTTGTACGATTGTAGGAGACTGAACAAACCATGGGATCATGGCTAAGGCCTGCCTTCAGAGTTATGTTTGAGTGTATGTTTCATTAAGAGATAACATGGTATAATAGAAGAGTGTTGGATCTGGAGGTAGTGATCTTGGTTTTGAATTTTTGTTCTGGTACTTCACAACGTAAGTGACTTTGAGAAAGCTGCTTAATTTCTTTGAACTTCAGTACCCTTATAAGTAAAATGAATATGCTAATAATGCATTGGCTGGATATATTTAAAATCTGATTTAAAAAATTTAAAAGAAAAATAATGGGGGAAGGAAAAAATTGCCTATTGTGGACACATATTTGTACATACATGTATATATGTATATATATGTAGATAGGTAGATAGAATAAAAAAGATATAATTAACTTACAGAATATGAATGTTTGCTTTAAAAAAAAGACATTTTTTATTATTGTTGCTGTTCATCCTTCATTCTCAAAGAGGAACAATATCATCACAAAGGTATTTCTGGTTACTTGTGATAACAAATCTTTTCTACTTAATCTCCAATTTAAATTCATATCAAATCATTTTGGCAAAATTTTAACAATTATATTTCAATGTCCTTTGCAATGTTATATATTTTGTTCTATGAATTTAAAATATTATTCTGTAAAGGGTTCCATAGGCTTCACTAATTTTCTGAGGTGTAGATGACACAAAAAGATTAAGAGAAAGCAAATATAATGAAGGAGAAATAATAATGAGTTCACAGGAGTCAAAACAAAATAAAAGCTAATAAGTTTAAAATTATTTTTGAAATATATTTAAAATAAATAAAATTTTAAAATAAAAATTTTAAAAGGCTCAGAAATCTATATGTATACTCTCAAAGTTTACATAATAACCAAGAGAAACAGTAATTTGCAACACAAAGATATTCATTTGACATTATAGATATAACTGATACTTGATAAGTTAAAACTCATGAGTGATATATTGCTCTGATCATCTTATTCAAAAGAAATAGCATAGTGAAGGGTGGGGGAAGTGTATTTTTGTAAATTTTAAAATATATATACTAACATGAAGAAAACAAGGAATCGCAAGAGCAAAGCATGGCAGAGAGCATTTGAGTGAAGATCAAAAGAGAGAAAAACATAAATGATTTTTGACCCTCAAATATAGTAGAAATCACTTGAACAGAAAGAAAAAATATGGAAAATTTTGGAAAATACATTACAAGTCTAACACAGTGTTCAAGACCTGAGGAGGGGGAGGGGAGGGGAAGAGACCATTTGTCTTTTATCTCAATGTTTGAATTCTGTCTTTTTGTAGCCCATAGAAAACACTGATTTTAGGATCTGCCTCTTGGGCAATTCACTAACTAGAATGGCTCTGCTATGGTTATCACCAGCAGTTAGGTAGCACAATGAATAGAATGCTGGGCCTGGAATGAAGTAGACTCATCTTCCTGAAATCAAATCAACTGTGTGGTCCTAGACTTTGCCTCAGATTCCTCATCTGCAAAAAGATATGGAGAGAAAAATGACAAACTACTCTAATGCCTGTGCCAAAAAACCCAAGTGGGGTTCAGAAGAGTGGATATGACTGAAATATGTGAACAAAAACAATATGGCTATGATAGACCATCACCAACATTTCCCACCCAATTGATTTCCTTTGAACTTCTCCTTCATACCTCAGGAATGTCTTCATCTTGCAAGATTTCATTAACCTTAAAACTCACACTTATCAATACCCTATACTACTGGGGCCTCTCTTAGTGGAAGGGTCAGTGGAGAATTTGTTACAGAACCTTCATGGAAATCTCGCAGACCAGTTATCTTTTCATTTCTTGTCTGACGGTACTCCTTCCAATTTTTCCATCTCTACTATAACTTATACTAGGAAATCACCCCCTTTCTTATTTCTCTTTTTGTTTTTTACCCACTTAATGGCAAACTCTTAGAAGGTAGAAATCTCATATTTGTATCCTAAGGGCTTAGCACAGTGCCTGACAATATATTTTATTGACTAGCTGAATAATTGTATATTGGCATTTATTCTGCATTAGGCCTGTTGCAACTTCTGATTATCAAGAGATATGACGATTTGAGGCTTTCTGGACGGCATTAGGATGCTTCACCTAGCTCTTCTCAAAATATTAGGAATCTTAAGGAGTCCCATGAGAAGTTTTCTAGATCCCCTGCTATCTCCCTGTCTTTGCATAACAATTCCTGGCATGTTGTGTTGTCTTTTCCCCTTCTTTGACAAACCATGGCCACGATTCTATCAGATTCAGACTCTGTATATCAGTTATGATTGTTAGTTTAAGGATCTCTGCCATTGTATATCCCTAAGTAGATAGAAATAATTTTTTTAGTTTCTGACTGTAGACCAATGCTCTAATGCATTCCTGGACTGAATGGAAGAAACAATTGGTGTCTTCCCTTGGTTTTATTGATCCCTGATTTATCTGATAACATTTTTCATTTTTAATTGAGTTTTTTAGAGAATATTGATTTGGTTATAACATTTTATATCTTCATTTTGATTCAATCAGTCAATACATATTTTCTTAAGCACTTACCACATGCCAGCTACTGTGGTAAGAACTAAGAATATAAAGAAAGATTTTTACTTTTGTCAAGACAAAAGATACTTTGAAAATATTTTGTCTTTTCCCTGTAATACTTGTTAGAGAAACAGTGCCAAACCAGGAAATATATATGTGGTAGACTGATGAGGTTTTTTCCTGGCCAGTAATCTTAGAGATATTACCAGTCAAAGACCTATAATCATCTAGGCAGGACAAAATTACAACAGAGGTCACCCTAATTCCTAGTATCAATTCATTCAGATGACTATACTCTTCTATTCCTTTGGTTAAAGCCATAACCTTGTGGTTTCTAACTGATGTTTTCACCCAGAAAAGTGATGAGTATTCATGAATATCAATGCGTCTTTTCCCACAAACACCTTGAAAGACTAAGTTCAAATGCTACCCTACATTACAAAAGAGTTTTTTTTTTCCCCTTAAGCTTCTTATCCTGCTCTTTGGGACCAAACAAACCCTCTTCTACTTGACAAGCCTTTAAATCCTATAACAGGCCTATCCCCCTTTTTTCTATACCCCTAGCTTCTTTTCATCATCTTAATTATCTCAAGTTCCCTCAATTAAAACTCATATGATTTAGGATCAAAACCTTTATTATCCTAATTGTCTTCTTCAAGTTATACTCCAATTTGCTCTAAATTTTGGCACTGATGACTGAGCATAACACTCTCAATGTAATATAAGAAGGATTGAATGTGATACCCAATATTGCATGATATTTATTTGACTGCCACATCATATTGCTTACTTATCTTGGCTTTACATTATTCTAAACCCACCAAATATCCTTTAAACAATTCATTATCTAACAAACACTTTCTCAAATTAGTTCCTCAAAATGCTCATGATTGTAGGTAGCATATTTTCTTAAGCACCAAACTATAATACTAATGTCTTTTCAGTGAGCTCAGTGATCACGCAAAAGGCAGTCTGAGCAATCCTTATAGAAAACAAAAGAATTAATGAAAAATTCCTGGAGTTTCAGGGGTGAGCCAAGATGGCAGAATAATCTCAGGAAACTGGTCGTGCTCTCCTAGTTTCCCTCGAAAACCACATAAAATCAAGCCTCTGAACAAAGTATGACAGAATGAAAGCACTTTCCAGCTCAAGGTAGATGAAAAAAATTCAAGAAAAATCAGTCTCATGGGAAGCGTTGGAGGGGAGAGAAGGGGAAGAAGGGTGTTCAGCTTGGGTCTAGACTCTGGAAAACTGGTGAGAGCAAGTCAGTAACTACAGCCCCCAGTCCTGCTTCTGTAGAAGAGCAAATCAGTGGGGCATCTTCCCATCCCAAGCCAGAAGGAAAAATCTGGGAAACTATATTGTTTCCTCATCAAAGCAGGCAAAACTACATCCTACAAGGGGCTTGTGCTCGAAGTCAAGGCTTAGAGCTGCAACAGGAAGCTTGGGATAGCACAACCTTCATCCCAAGAACAGAGATCTACCTTAAAAGTTAAAAAAAAAGGAAATACCAAAGAAAAGGAAATAAAATGAACAAGAAACAGAAAAGAACATTGACCATAGAAAGTTGCTATGGTGATAGGACTGACCAAAACACAAACTCAGAGGAGGACAGAATGTCCACAGAAAAAATCTTAAAAGAGTTAGATAAATTGTTTTTAAGTCCAAAAAAGCTTCTGGGAAATGCTGATATAAAACTTCAAAAGGCAAATAAGAGAGATAGAACTAAAAATGATAGAAGAAATGAGAGGTATGCATGAGAGTCAACAGTTTGGAAGTAGAAGGGAAATAATCATCTGAAAGAAACAACTAACCAAATGGAAAAATAAATACAAAAGATAACTGAAGAAAATCATGCATTAAAAACTAGAACAGGGCAAAATGAAGCCAATGATTTTGTGAAACAGCAAAAATCAGTCAAAAAAAAACTAAAAAGAATGAAAGAGTGGAAGAAAATGTGAAATGCCTCATTGGAAAATCAGCTGACCTAGAAAATTGATCCAGAAGAGACAACTTAAAAATTACTGGCCTACCTGAAAACCATGACTAAAAAAAGATCCTGGAAAGCATTCTTCAAGAGATTACCAAAGAAAACTGACCCAATATTCTAGAAACAGAGGGAGAAATACTCCATTAATCATCTCTGGAAAGAGATGCTACAAGGAAAGCCTCAGGGAACAAAAGTATAATTAAAAGGAAAATATACTTCAAGCTACCAGACAAAAACAATTCAAATATCTAGGAGCAACAATCAGAATTACTCAGGATCTGGAAGCTTCTACAATAAAGGATTGGAGGTCTGGAATGCCATATTCTGGAAGACAAAGGATCTGGTGTAACAATCAAAAATTAACAAAACAACTATACTGAGCATCATAATTCAGAGGAGATGGAACTTCAATTAAATAAGAGAGTTTCAATTGTTACTATTGAAAAAACCAGAACTACACAGAAAATTTAATCTATAAACACAGTACTCAAGAGAACCATAGAAAGGTAAATAGGAGAAAAAGATATATTTAAAGTTTAAAATATTTGCATACCTAGATGAGAAAACAGTATCTGTAATTCTTTTTTAAAATAATTTTTAATAGCTTTTTATTTACAAGTTATATGCATGGGTAATTTTATAGCATTGACAATTGCCAAATCTTTTGTTCCAATTTTTCCCCTGCTTCCCCCTACCCCCTCCCCTAGATGGCAGGATGACCAATACATGTTAAATAGTATCTGTAATTCTTGAGAACCGTATCTGTTACTGTGGCAGACAAAGGGGGCATCACATGGATAGAGGGTGTGATTGTGAATGGACTCTGATGTGATCATATCAAAGAAAAAAGATATTAAGGAGTGGGAAAAGATCTATTCTGGAAAAATAAGAAAGGGGAGGTATAATGGCACAATTAATTTATACCAAGAAGTTCAAAATTCCCATTACAATCCAAGGGAAAAGGGGAGGGGAATCAGCACTGACAAATTTAATCTCATCAGTTTTAGCTCTAAGAGGGAATAAATCATTCAATTAGGTAGAGAAATTTATCTAATCCTATAAAGAAGTAGAAGGAGAAAGAGTAAAAGAAAAGGGAAGGATAGGATAGAAGGGAAGACAGAAACACTAGAGAAAAGGGTAAAAGAAGGGAGGAAGGTTGATAGAAAATAGTTTTGGAGTGGATTAAAAAAGAGCCACACTGCAAATGACAGGGTGGAAAGAGAGAACAAAAGTATATACAGAAGCTAAAATATGATGAAGGGAAATACAGAGTTGATAATCACAACTTTTACTGTGAATGGGATGAACTCTTTCATGAAACATAAGAAATAGCAGAGTGGATTAAAAAACAGAATCTTACAATATGTTGTTCACAGGAAACACATTTGACACAGAGAGACACATACAGAGTAAAGATAAAAGACTGGAACAGAATTTATTATGCTTCACTTGAAATAAAAAAAAAAAGCAGAGGTAGCAATTCTGATCTCAGGTAAAGCAAAAGTAAAATAGATCTTATTAAAAGAGATAAAGAAAGTACATCTTCATAAAGGGTACTGTAAATAATGAAATAGTAATGATACTAAATGTGTATGCACCAAGTGGTAGAGCAGGTACATAGAAGTATGTACCTTCTATTTCAGCAAGAAATAGAAAGAGAAATTCCATTTAAAATAACTGTAGATAAAATAAAAAATTTAGGTGTCTACCTTCTTAGACACGTGCAAAAGCAATATGAACACAATTACAAAACACTTTTCACACAAATAGATTCAGATTTAAACAACTGGAAAAATATCAATTGCTCATGGGTAGGCTGAATTAGTATAATAAAAATTGTAATTCTGCCTAATTTGGTCTATTTGTTCAGTGCCATACCAATCAAACATTCAAAAAAATATTTTATAATACTAGGAAAATAATAGCAAAATTTATCTGGAAAAACAAAAGTTCAAGAATAGTAAGGGAATTAATGGAAAAAATATAAAGGTTGGTGGCTTAACAATATGAAACCTAAAACTTTATAATAATAAAGTAGAAGTCGTCAAAATCATTTGATACTGGCTAAGACATAGAGTGGTGAATCAATGGAATAGATTAGATACACAAGCCAAATAACTAAGGTCTATAGTGATCTAGTATTTGATAAACCCTCATACTCCAGCCTATAGTAATCTAGTATATGATAAACCCTCAAACCTCAGCTTCTGGGATAAAAACTTACTATTTGAGAAAAACTGCTGGGAAAACTGGAAAATAACACAGAAATTTGGCATAAACCTACATCTCAAAATTTGAGAATAAAGGATGATACCATAGATAAAGTAGCAGAGTAAGGGATAATTTTCCTATCATATCTTTAGAGAAGGGAGGACTTGATGTCCAAAAAAGAAATAAAGAATAGTATGAAAGGAAAAATGAACGACTTTGATCACATTAAATTAAAAAGGTTTTGCACAAACAAAATCAACAGAAATAAGAATAAAATGAACATATAAAGCTGGGGGAAAATCTTTACCATCAGTGTTTCTGATAAAGGTCTCATTTCTAAAATATATAAAGGACTGTGTCAAATTTAGAAGAATACAAATCATTCCTTGCCTGGACCTGTTCACTAGAGGATTTTGGTACCAGCCCAAATCCTGATCATGGATGAAAAATGAAGGGGCTGAACTCATGAAGATGGTCAAACAGGAGTCTATTTATTCAAAATTTTCTCAGTCTTATATGCTTTAATAAACTTACATAACTTTAGTACACTGCACCTGCACTAACTATATACTGTACATGCAGGGAGACATAAACAACCTTGCTATTGTGTTCCACTTTAGTATAACCCTGCTTTAATCACAACACAGGTTGTCATGCCCCCTGACTTCTCAGGAAGGCTGAGATGCCCCTAAGAGGAATAGAGAGCCAAACCAGACATGTCAGCAGGTTCCTTTTACTGGTCTAAAGGGTCTTATGCCTTGCCCAGGTTTCCCTACTATCTGTGACCCTATACAACTTTCCAATTGATAAATGGTCAAAGGATATAAACAGACAATTTTTAGATGATGAAATTAAAGCCATTTATAGTTATATGAAAAAAATGCTCGAAATCACTATTCATTAAAGAAATGCAAATGAGCACAACTCTGAGATACCATCTCAAACCTCTTAGTTTAGCTAAGATGACAGGAAAAGCTAAATGTTGAAGGGGATGTGGGAAAACTGGGACACTAATTTATTGGTGGTGGAGTTGTGAAATGATCAAAATTTTCTGGAGAGCAATCTGTAACTATGCCCAAAGGAGGTGTAGAGTCTCATAGATGAAAATAACTCTTTGAAAATTAGAATCAGGCAAGGGGAAGCCAATGGAGCTATAAGAGGTCAAGAAAACAGATTATAAAGAATGAGGAAATAGAACAGAATGTGAAACATCTCAGGAAAAATAAAAAATCTGGAGAATAGGTCAAGAAGAGAAAATATAAGAATAATTGGATGGCCAGGAAATTGTGACCAAAAAGAGAATCTTGACACAATAATGCAGGAAATAATCCTAGAAAATTGTCCTGATAGAATATGAAGAGAAAGTAGAAATAGAAAAACTCCACTGATCACCACCTCAAAGTCTCTTTTTTGTGGAAAACACATAGGAATATTCTTGCCAAATTTCAAAACCCCAAAATCAAAGAGAAATTTTTGCAAGAAACAATAAAAAACATGCTGGAGCTACGATTAGAATTGTATAAGACTTATCAGCAGCTACAATAAAAAACTGCAGGTCTTGGAATCATATCTATGGACAAGCAAAAGAACTAGATCAGTGCTCAAAAATATCATATCCAGCAAAATTATCTATAATTTTGAATGAAAAAAACATTTAATGAACTTGTAAATTTTCAGGACTTTGTATTAAGCAAACCTGGTCTTAACAGAAAAATTAGCATGTAAAACCCAATATCAAAGAGCAATTTAAAGGAATTCAATATGGAAAAACTGTTTAAACATGGACAGATTTTGTTTTTTTTACAAGGAAAATATATACTTTATTTTTAACATTTACATTAACAATAGGGTAAGCTCAAAAAAAGATTGAAAAAATAAACGTAAAAATAGTAAACATGCTATACAAAAAACATGCAGGAAAAGAATAGACAGAGACATTAAAACAGGGAGGAGGACTTGTAATTCTGAAAATCTACTCACATCAGGAATAGGTTCAATAGGCAACATTACATATGTACCATTAAAGGTATAGCACCCTCCAAAATCTATAAAGAAATAAGGGGGAAAGCATAGGTAAATGGAGAAGCAAAGAGTGAGGGAAGAAGACAAGGGAGGGAGTCCTGGGTGGGAGGAGATTAAGTAATAGCCAAGTTATGCTGGAGAATTTAAGGAAAAAGTCAGCAAGAATAGGAAAGACGTTTTTGTATGTGGGGTATATATGTGTGTGTAAGAGTGTGTATATATATGTGTGTATATCTACATATGTATATACATATATCTATCTATATCTATCTATCTATCTATATCTATATCTATATCTATATCTATAGATAGATAGATAGATAGATAGATATCTATATATCTTTTCTTAATTGTAGCTTGCTTGGGGATGGTGGTGGGCAATGAAAGGGAGATATGTGTGTATATCTGAAAAAAGAATAAAATTTTTTTAAAAGTGTTAGAATCCTTACAAAGTGATAAGTCAGTTGCCTAATTTAGCATGGTACTTAGCAAATTCTCTAACTCACTAATGTATTTAAGTACTCATTGGAGTTCACAAATATGGGGGATTCACAAAGTTAATTTTGTAACTTTGTGAATTCACACCTTCCATAATCCCACTCTCAGAGGAGGAATCAACCTTTGAGAGAGCATAAAAACAGCTGAGCTCAGTCAGCAGGGTCAGTTGAAAAGATTCAAAGTGGAGGAGCATCAGTTGGAAGATTGCTACAAGTCTACGCGTCGGAGTTGAGGCAGAGGCAGAAGCAAAGGACTAGCAACAAGAGAAGAGCCCTCTGAACCAAGGAAGGAGAGAGGCCTCTAAGAAAGCTAACCAAGCCTAAGGAAAGAGATAAGACTTGGAAGGAGAAACTAAACGTTTGGATTTTATCAGCTGGCTGTATTGGGGGTGATTATTACCATGAATTGAAACTAAGGCTGCCTCCAGAAAACCTCCCCCAAGAAACCTGCTCCCAGAGAGAACCATCATATTATAAAAAAGAAGAGAATACCACAAAAAAAAAGTGTGCAGCAGAAAACAAAAAAAAAATCAATTTATAAGGAAGTAAAGAAGAGAGGAACACTCATGAATATAATTT
Source organism: Antechinus flavipes (assembly GCF_016432865.1). NCBI lineage: Eukaryota > Metazoa > Chordata > Mammalia > Dasyuromorphia > Dasyuridae > Antechinus > Antechinus flavipes. The sequence goes on from NC_067401.1 coordinate 242,994,619, forward strand.
CATATATATCAACTTAAGAAAGTATATATATATATACTTTCTTAAATTGATATTTCTTGTTATATATTTTGAATCCTTCCTAATATTCTGTTGGGCACATGATAATGTTCTCTTTTCTTTTATTTCATTTTGTTTTGTATTGCTTTTCTGTTTTTTCTTTTATAAATTTTTGGGAAAAAAGAAATAATAGGGGGAAGGTATAAAGGAAGGAAGTTTAGCAGTACCACGGCTTCAACTGTCTTGTAAGGTGGTAATGATTAAAACTATCTGGTATTGACTAAGAATTTAAATAGTAGATCAATGGAATAGATAGACATAAAATTTACAACAGCAAATAAATAATAATAATAACCTTGTATTTGACAACTGCAAAGACAAGATTTTTTTGGGAAAAGTCATTATTTGGTTAAAAAAATTGTTGGGGAAACTGGAAAGCAATATGGAAGAAACAATACGGATCAATAACTCACACTGTTTATTAAGATAAGGTCAAAATATATTCATGAATCAGATACACAGAGAAATTTTACTAGAAAATTTAAAAATATATATTACTTGCCAGATTTATGAATAGTCAAACAATTTATAACAACAAAAATATTTTATTACACTAGTATCCCAGTGATTCTTTTAACCCCTAGACATAAAAGTCTACACGTTGTTAAATATCAGATCAGAATATGTAGTCAGACATAATTAAATATGTTAATTAATTTTTGCTGAACTGATTTATCTTTTCATCTCTGTGTGTGTCTCTCTCTCTTTCTATATATCTCTGTCTCTGTCTCTATCTCTCTATTTCTCTCTTGGTTTAAATAGATTGGGAAAGTGATATATGTACAAATGAAATACAGAAAAAAAATATGAAAAAAATACACTAAAAAAATGAAATGTTAATTGAGCCAAAGAATAGTGCAAACATACATAGAGGATATAAATAGATTATAGCATATCACCAATGCTGTCTCATACAAAACAAATGGTATCAATCAGGAACTGTACAACAAGAAAGTGAGTTAAATTCATTAAGAGGCCTAAAAGAAAGCTTTTAAGGCAACAGATCTATTTACATAGGATGATTTATGGGAAGTATGAACAAGAATTATACAGTATAAGATGGCATAGATAAAATATGAATTTCACTGGTGGATAGAGAAGTCATAGTGATAAAATCATTTGTCTATCACCATACTGAATGATTGCTTTAGGGCAGAAATCATTAGCATAAATCTCTCAAATTCATAGTCAACTCCATTTGATCAAATTGTACTGTATTCTCACTAAAGAGGCTTCTCACCAAGACAAAAGACACTTTGAAAATATTTTTCTATTCCCTATCATTATCTGTGCTAGAAATGTAGGTCAGAATAGAGTCTGTATAGAAGAATGGTGTTTTCTTCTTGTTTATTTTCCCCTACATATTTTACTAGCTGAAAACCTATTACATTCTGGGCAGGACAAAATTATAGTAGAGGTCACAGTGATGCCCAGTATTAGTTCATTTACATGACTCTACTCTTTTATTTCTTTGGTTAAAACCATAATCTCATATGTGTAACTGATATTTTCACTCCCAAAATGATGAATATTAATGATTTCCCAAAGTACAGGGGATATTTCCCCACAAACAACACCTTGAAAGACTTGTTAAATTGAGATGGTACTATGTATTACAAATGAGATTGTGTGGATGTCTGTGTGTTTCATTTTTTAAAAATATTCACTTGAAAATTCTAGTTACCAAAAAACAAACAAACAAAAAACCAAAACTTCACCAGTTGGATTTTTCAAGTGAGATGAAACAAAATTAAATTCCTGGTGCCCAGATTGACTCCTTTGTTGATATAAACCAGAGCTATAATCAGGAAAATCTGAGCTTTCTGCTTCAGAGTTGTGTGAGCTTGGTCAAGTCAATCTCTCAAACTCAGTTTCTTCACTTGTAAAACGGGGTAATAATAGCACACTTATTTTACAGTTCTTTGTGAATATCAGATGACCTAACATTCAAAGTGTTTTACAAAGACTTACATAAATGCTAGTTATTATTGTGTTGTTATTTTTTGAAGGTGAAAAAAAGATATCTCTGTGTCTCATTTCTACACTAGTAGACAGGAAAAGAACAAACTAAGACAGACTGAATACCCAAAAATCAGTTCTTGTCTACACATGGTAAAAGTACAGGTAGATTTTGAACAAAAATGTCTGTAGTTCCTATTAAACTATAGTGAATCAGTCTAATAGTAAAAAAAAAAAAGAAAAAAAAAAAACCCTATGTAATACATTACCAGCAAAGATGGGGGAAATGCTTTAAAGTATTTTCTAAAGACTGATACTTAGTGTTATGAAAAGCAGTATGAGAACTAATAAAAAGTAAAATTCTGTAAATTAAAGATTGGAAAATTGTGGATTATTCTGTAAAATCTGACCCTATAAATCTATTTTAGCCTCTTATGACATCTATTAATATAACTAGATGAAGGCTTCTATCTCCAAAAAGATATCCAACATATCTTGAGGAACCTTGGGGAAAGTATATGATCTCCTCTCATTAGTTTCATTTTCTGGCTGGTCTTTGACAACTCATAAATATGATCATACATTACTTTGGAATTACAGTTGGCAATCATAAGTTTTTGTTTCATAACTGTTTTTGTCTAACTCGGTAATTTCCTTTGTAGGAAGCTCATGGTGCAGATATTCTCTTCACCAATGCAGATTGCCAAATCCTCTATAATTTATAATCTTAAAAATTGCCTGGAGACATTTAGAGGTTAAGCAATTTGTTCATAGTCAAACAGGCAGTGTGTTTAAGAGACATGAGGGCAGCTAGGTGGTACAGTAGAAGGAGTGCTGTGCTTGAAAGCATGAAAACTCATCATCATGAGTACAAACCTCATGAAGGTCTCTGATATTCATCAGGACAAGTTACTTAACCCTGTTTACCTCAATTTCCTCATGTACAAAATGAACTAGAGAAGGACATAGCAAACCACTTCAGTATCTTTTCCAAAAAACAAAACAAAAGCAGATGGGGACAGAAAGAGTTGCATATGACTGAGAATGACTAAAGGATGTGGCTTGAATCAAGATCTAACCAACTTCAAACTAGGCCTACTTGTTGTTTGTCCTTTATTTTTGGAAGATGACCATGGCATCAAGGAGGTGATGCCATGACATGCAAGTGAGTTGGATTTTAGTGATGGAGGGCTGCACAAGCTTTCTTGCCTTATTTTCTCCTCTATAACTATCTCAGACCACACTCATTCAATTAGATAGCAACTGAGGCAAAGAATCATCAATTGCTCCTGATTTGTCAGTTTTTCTAGCATGTAATTGAGTGAAACAAGTCCTAATAATTACTTTAATTTCATCTTTATTAGTGATACATTCACTCTATTTTTAAAACTAATTGTTCAGTTTTTCATTTTCTAAATCAAATTAACTAATGGTTTACATATTTTATTAATTTTTTTCATAAAACTCACTTTGAATTTTATTCGTTTTTTAAACTTTCAGTTTAATTAATATCTTCATATATTTTCAGAATTTCCATTTTGATGTTTAAATGGGGACTTTTATTTTATTTTTATTTTTCTAGGTTTTTTAGGTTACATAGCAAATTTACTGACCTCATATTTCTCTTTTATTAATGTACCCTAAAATTTCCCCTAAGTATTGATTCTACTACATGTCACAAATTTTGGAATCGTATTTCATTGTTGCTCTTCTTTTAAATGAAATGATTGTTTTTTTTTTTTTTTTACTTTTCTTCTTTGATGCATTAATTTTTTTAGTATTGGATTATTTAATATCTAATTAATTTTAATCTATGCTTCCCAGACCTTTATTAAATTAATTTTTATTGTATTACAGTCTGAGAGGGATGTATTTAATATTTCTACTTTTCTGCATTTGGTTATGTAGTTTTTGTGACCTAATACAAGCTCAATCTTTGTAAAGATGCTATGCACATATATTGGATTTAAGATATATTTTAACATTTAACACATTTTGGACTATTTGCCATCTAGGGAATGATGTGGGAGGAAGGAAGGGAAAATTTGGAAGAGAAGGTTTTGCAGGGGTCAATGATGAAAAATTACCCATACTCATGGTTTGTAAATAAAAAGCTTTAACAAAAGAAAAAAGAAAGAAAAACTCCCACATCTCTTAATTAAAAAAAATGCTATGTACAGCTAGAAAAAAGATATTTTTATATATATTCAATTTTCTTTTGAGGTCTAGCAGATTAACTTTCCTAAGATTTTCTTCATCTCCTTGATGTCTTATTTATTTATTTCAGCATTCTATATATTAGGCTCAGAGCGGGAAAAGTTGAGGAAATCAGTAGTATAATTTAACTATCATTTAAACTTTTCCATTAAGAATTTGGATGCTAGCATATTTAATGGGGACAAACTGCAACCATTCCCAATAAGATCAGGAGTGAAACAAGGTTGTCCACTATCACCATTACTATTCAATATTGTATTAGAAATGCTAGCTTTGGCAATAAGAGTTGAGAAAGAGATTAAAGGAATAAGAATAGGCAATGAGGAAACCAAATTATCACTCTTTGCTGATGATATGATGGTATACTTAGAGAACCCCAGAGATTCTACAAAAAGTTATTAGAAACAATCCACACCTTTAGCAAAGTTGCAGGATGGAAAATAAACCCACATAAGTCATCAGCATTCTTATATATCATTAACAAAACCCAACAGTTAGAGTTACAAAGAGAAATTCCATTTAAAGTAACTATTGATCATATAAAATATTTAGGAATCTATCTGCCAAAGGAAAATCAGAAACTTTATGAGCAAAACTACAAAACACTTTCCACACAAATTAGGTCTGATCTAACCAACTGGAAAAATATTAAATGCTCTTGGATTAGGCGAGCAAATATAATAAAGATGACAATACTACCTAAACTAGCCTATTTATTTAGTGCTATAACAATCAGATTCCCAAATGTTATGAGTTCAAATGTTGGAGTTCTTGTTCTTCTCAAAACACAGCCGGTTTAGCTTAGGGCCCTCCGAATATCTCCAAATCCAAAGGTTCTGTCCTTCAGCCTCTGCCTCTGCTTTCTTCAGCCTCCAACCAACACAGAGATGGAATGAATCTTTTGTCTCCTTCACTTGGGGCTCGGCTAACTTTCTGGTGAGTCTTTCAGACCAGCTTGGTCTCAGTGGGGGGCGTGCAGGAGCCCAGCCACCAGCTACAGTGGTGTGAGATGAAGATGAATCTGGTTGTCCACTGAACTCTCCACTTGTAGCTTTATCCTCTGAAAACTCTTCGTCTGCCACCAGCCAGCCAAATGGAATATATTCTGCCTTGCCTCGGAAAGAGGGCTTCTGGCGTAATTCCGCTGAAATCCGTCAAAGTGCTCTCTGCACCAGAGTCGCTCCTCTTGAGTCCAGCTGAACTCTCTTCTGCGACCAGCCAGCCAAGAGGAAAAAATGTATTCTCGAATAGCTCTCTCTCCTTATATGCGAATCTTCTGAGAGAATGGGATTATGGGTTTTCTCCCATAGTGCTCTCTGGCCCAAAGAGCTTTAAGGGAGGTGTGAACTCCCTTGAAGTTAGAAAGTTTACTTTGTGAAGCTGGCATACTTGTGAACTCCAATGAGTAAAGGTGTGAACACAAGCCTTTTATTAATTAGTTCTACTTAGTACCTTGTTTCAGGTTCTGGCCAAAATCTTCTTGTAAGATTAGATCAACTCTAATTAGTTAGCAGTTAGTAAGGATTCCAACACCCAAAAAACTATTTTGATGAACTAGAAAAAATAACAACATATGGAAAAACAAAAGGTCAAGAATTTCAAGGGAATTAATGAAAAAAAAATCAAATGAAGGTGGCCTAGCTGTAGCAGATCTAAAATTATATTATAAAGCAGCAGTTACTAAAACCATCTGGTATTGGCTAAGAAATAGACTAGTTGATCAATTGAATAGGTTAGGTTCAAAGGACAAAACAACCAATAACTTTAATAATATAGTGTTTGATAAACCCAAAGACCCCAGTTTTGGGGATAAGAACACATTATTTGACAAAAATTGCTGGGAAAATTGGAAATTAGTATGGCAGAAACTAGGCATTGACCCACACTTAACACCATACACCAAGATAAGGTCAAAATGGTTTCATGACCTAGGCATAAAGAATGAGATTATAAATAAATTGGAAGAGCATAGGATAGTTTACCTCTCAGACCTGTGGAAGAAGAAGGAATTTATGACCAAAGAAGAACTAGAGATCACTATTGACCACAAAATAGAAAATTTTGTTTATATCAAATTGAAAAAGTTTTTGTACAAACAAAACTAATGCAGACAAGATTAGAAGGGAAACAATAAACTGGGAAAATATTGTTATAGTCAAAGGTTCTGAAAAAGGCCTCATTTCCAAAATATATAGAGAACTGATTCTAATTTATAAGAAACCAAGCCATTCTCCAATTGATAAATTGTCAAAGGATATGAACAGACAATTCTCATATGAAGAAATTAAAGCTATTTATAGCCATATGAAAATATGCTCCAAATCATTATTAATCAGAGAAATGAAAATTAAGACAACTCTGAGATACTACTACATATCTGTCAGACTGGCTAGAATGACAGGGAAAGATAATGTGGAATGTTGGAGGACATGTGGGAAAACAGGGGCACTGGTACATTGTTGGTGGAATTGTGAACACATCCAGCCATTCTGGAGAGCAATTTGGAACTATGCTCAAAAAAGTTATCAAACTGTGCATACCCTTTGATCCAGCAGTGTTTCTACTGGGTTTATACCCCAAAGAGATATTAAAGAAGGGAAAGGGACCTATATGTGCCAAAATGTTTGTGGCAGCCCTGTTTGTAGTGGCTAGAAGCTGGAAAATGAATGGATGCCCATCAATTGGAGAATTGTTGAGTAAACTATGGTATATGAATGTTATGGAATATTATTGTTCTGTAAGAAATGACCAGCAGGATGAATACAGAGAGGACTGGCTAGACTTACATAAACTGATGCTAAGTGAAATGAGCAGGACCAGGAGATCATTATATACCTCAACAATAATACTGTATGAGGATGTATTCTGATGGAAGTGGATCTCTTCGATAAAGAGAGCTAATTCAGTTTCAATTGATCAAGAATGGACAGAAGCAGCTACACCCAAAGAAAGAACACTGGGAAATGAATATAAATTGCTTGCATTTTTGTTTTTCTTCCCGGGTTATTTATACCTTCTGAATCCAATTCTCCCTGTTTAACAAAAGAACTGTTCGGTTCCACTATATCCACTTAGATATATTGTATCTAAGATATACTGTAACCTACTTAACATGTAAAGGACTGCTTGCCATCTGGGGGAGGAGATGGAGGGAGGGAGGGGAAAAATTGGAACAGAAGTGAGTGCAAGGGATAATGTAAAAAATTACCCTGGCATGGGTTCTGTCAATAAAAAGTTATTTTTTTTTTATTTTTTATTTTTTTTCCCCTTTGATCCTTTAATGTTGAGGCAGCCAGATCTTGTGTGACCCTTATTGTGGCATCTCAGTATTTGAACTGTTTTTTCCTGGCTGCTTGTAAAATTTTTTCTTTAGTCTGAAAATTCTGAAGTTTGGCCACAATATTCCTCAGAGTCTTTATAATAGGGTCTTTTTCAGAAGGTGTTCGATGAATTCTTTCAATGCCTATTTTCCCTTCCAGTTCTATTACTTCTGGGCAGTTCTCTTTGATGATTTCCTGTAAAATAGTATCTAGACTCTTTTTTTCATCATAATTTTCTGGTAGTCCGATGATCCTCAGGTTATCTCTCCTAGATCTATTTTCCAGGTCTGTTGTTTTTCCAAGTAAATATTTGACATTTTTTTCCAATCTTTCATTTTTTTGGTTTTGCTGGACTGATTCTTGATGTCTCAATGAATCAGTCATTTCTATTTGTTCAGTTCTGATTTTTAGTGAGTTATTTTCTTCATTAGCTTATTTCACTTCTTTTTGTATATGTCCAATTGAGTTGTTTTGCTCTATGGAATTTTTTTCCATTTCACTATTTTTTTTTTTTTTTAGTGAGTTATTTTCTTTTTCCAATTCACAAATTCTGTTTCCCTGCACTTCTTGGGAGTTTTTTATCTTTTCCAATTCACATTTTAGGAAGTTGTTGCTCTCTTGCATAGCTTCTCTTCCCTTTCCCCATTTCTCTTCTAGCTTTCTTTTAAGGTTTTTAATAGTCTCTTCTGGGAGAGCCTTTTGTATTGGAGACCAACAATTGTCTGGAGACTGTCTGCTATTAGTCTCTTCAGGGTTGAAAAGCTGTTCTTTTTCTGTATAGAAACTATCAGTTCTTTTGATTTTTTTACTCATTTTGTTAAAGCCTATAAGGTCTGCCTTCAGGGCCAGGAGGTTACCAGCTTCCTCTGCAGAGCAGTGAAAGTTGTATGAATGGGTAGCTGTCCTGCCAGCCGGCTACAAAAAGCAGCTAGGTACTGTAGTGCTCTGGGAAAGAGTTCCCCACCGGGGAGTAATTCAGGTCTGCATGGTGGAGCTGGGAAAGTGCTCTGCAAAGAACCCTCCCCCTAACTCCCCCCCCCACCCCATGTGAGATAACGACTGCCCTGGGGCTAGACACTTAGCAGTGAGAGTTTCACTTCCCAAGCCAAATCCCACCCTGGGGCTGTGGGTGTTAGCAGCTGAGCAGTGAATGGATTTGCTGGGACTGGAAGTGTCTGCCCTGAAGCACAGTCAGCTGGGGAGATTCTCTTGCCCCAGGTTGAGCCCCCCACTCTGCCAATTAGAGGCTGCCCAGGCTATGCCCCGCTTCTGTGCAGATTAGTAACTGCCCCTGCAAAAAGCCCTGAACTGCAGGATGTGGCTGCAGGGCTGCCTTACAGTCTGCCTGAGTCACTTCTGGGTTTGAGGGGTTACAGCCAGATCTCATTAGGTTCTGGCATTTTTTAGAGGACCCTCTGTTTTAGGCTTTAATTTCTCTGCTAGTTTACTGCTTTGTAATCAAGGCAGAGCAGTTAGCCTATAGCAGAGTCGTCTTTATAATTTCTCTAGCTACAGAGATCACCCCCGCCCCTGGTCTGCTCAGGATGCTAGCCTCTTGCTGCCTGTGCTAGTCTGTTCCTGGACCCTCAGGACAAACCTTTCCTGGCGAGCTTCCGGATTGACTTCAGCTGGTAAGTTGTAGTGCTTCTCATCTTCATGAATTTAAGCAGTGAAGAGCTATTTTTGAGGCTGGATTAAATAGTTGGTTATGAGGGGAATGAGAGGAGCTTAGAGAGTCGTGTGTGCCTGCTCCACCATCTTGGCTCCCTAAAAAGTTATTTAAAAAAAAATAATTTGGATGCTATACCATTTGTTTTACATATATATATATATATATGTATATATATATATATATATATATATATGTATATATATATACATATATACATATATATATATATATAGTATTAGTTGATTATCTATGGTTTCTTTTAACAAAATGAAGTTTCCCTTCTTATCCTCTTTTATTAAGCTCTTTTTAAATTTTGTTTTGTCAATTCTGCTATCTCTGCCTTTTCTATTCTAGCTGAAGCATAATAGATTCTTTTCTAAATCCTTATTTTAATTCTGTGTTTTCCTCAGCTTTAAGAGATTTCTTACAAATAACATGTTACTGGATTTTGGTTTCTATTTCATTCAACTCTCTGCTTCCATTTTGTAAGCAAGTTCATTCCAATCACTTCACAGTTCTAAGTATTAATTATGTACTTCCCTCCATTCTGTCTTCTTCCTTTTATCCTTCTTTTGCTTTCTATTCTGTCACATCTCTTAGGCCAATTTTGCTTCTGGCCATAGTCTTCTTTTATCTTCTCTGATTTTTTACTCTCCTTCCTTTCCTTTTCCTTCTCCTTAACCTCCTATTTCTTTGTTATCCACTGAGTATATTTTCCAACCCAACCCCCATTACAATTTTCTCTTCTACTGTAAAGATCTTCCTTGCAAACCTCTTTTATGTGAGATAATTCTCCTCATTTTTCCTCTCCATATTTTTTCTCCCATGGACTCTCTCTCACCTCTCCATTTTTTTACATGACATAATTGGCTCATTTTCACTTTCTTCCTATGTAGAAGTCTTCTAAATGCCTTAATATATATATATATATATATATATATATATATAAGTTTTTTCAAGCATTCCTGATGACAAAACCAAGAGAACACAAGACTCAAGAGAAATATTAAAAGTGACACACAAAAGAGAAACCATAAGAGGCTCAATAAGGTTAAATTGTTATAAAAGGTGATACATGTAACTTCTAAGAAATATATATATATATTATTGAAAGAAATATATATATATATTCAAAATATATATATATATATTATTGAAAGAAATATATATATTCAAAATATATATATTATTGAAAGAAATATATATATATTCAAAATATATATATATATTATTGAAAGAAATATATATATTCAAAAAATATATATTATTGAAAGAAATATATATATATATCTTAGAAGTTACATGTATCACCTTTTATAACAATTTAACCTTATTGAGCCTCTTATGGTTTCTCTTTTGTGTGTCACTTTTAATATTTCTCTTGAGTCTTGTGTTCTATTGGTTTTGTCATCAGGAATGCTTGAAAAAACTTCTATTTTGTCAAATATGCATTTTTCCCCCTTGAAGGACTATATTTAGTTTTGTTGGATTAATTAGTCTTAGTTGTAATCCCATTCTTTTCCCTTCTGGAATATCATATTTAAAACCCTCTGCTCCTTCAAAGTGGTAGCTGCTAAATATTATGTGACCTTGACTGTGGCTTCAAAGTATTTGAATAGCTGCTTTTATGACTTCTTGAAGTATATTCTCTTTAACCTGGGAGTTCTGGATTCTGTCTATAATATGCCTGAAAGGTTTCATTTTTGGATATCTTTAAGTTTGTGATTGGTGGAGTCTTTCTTTCTTTTTTTTCTATTTTATCCCTTGCTGTTAGAATTTTAGGACAACTTTTCTTGATAGTTTCTTAAAATATGAGGTTTAGTTTCTTTTTTTTTAAGTCATAGTATTTAGATAACCAAAAATTCTAAAATTACTTCTCCTCAATCTATTTTCCAAGACTATTGTTTTTCCACTGAGATATTTCACATTTTCTTCTATTTTTTTTCATTCTTTTGACTGTTTTATTTTTTTAGTATTTCATTGAGTCATTAGCTTCCACTTGCTCAATTTTAATTTTGAAGGAAATATTTTTCAGTGTGATTTGTACTTTTTTTTACATTTGACCAATTCTGTGGTGCTATTTTTTTTCAGTATTTTTGTGCCTCTTTCTTTTTTTGTTGTTTTATCAAGTTGTATTTGTCTTTCATAATGCTTTTCCTTTGCTTTCATTTTTAACCTAATTTTTCTTCAACTATTCTTATTTGAATTTGAAAAACTTTTTTTTTTGTTCTTTTTGAAATTCTTGTTGGAATTGTGTATAATTTACATTTTTCTTTGAGGCTTTCTTTGTTTGTGGTGGTTTTACCATTCATATATTACGAGTTTGTTCTTGTTCTTCCTTGTCACTATAATAGTTTCCTATAGTCAAGTTGATTTTTGTTTGTTGTTTCCTCATTTTTTATCCTATTTTTAATTTTTTAAATTTTATTTTTAATCCTTACTGTGGGATATGGGGAGAACACTGCCTCAAGCTTCAGGCTTCTTCACATTCCTATTTTCAGAATTTGTTCTAGGGTTTTGAAGTTTTCCGTATTTTTAGGGTTGTATGAACCGGGGAGAAGTATGGTCCTTATTATCCTGCTCTGCACTCTGGTTCTTACCATGAAAGGCCCCTGATAAATAAAATTACAACTGAGAGTGTTCCTCAAGCACCCTGATATTTTTTGCTCCAAAGTGATACTGTCTCTAAGTGCTTCTGCTCCCTTTTGAAAGTGTTCCTATTTACTGTTAAACTATGACCCAGAAATGTGTATATGCAATGGAGATGCCAAACAGAATCTGTTCTTGCATGCAATGCACACAAAGCTCCCTGTAATCAATTTTTCTGACCCAGTTGCCAGCTCTTTTTACTGTCTCTGGCTTGAGAATTCCTGAAGTTGCTGCTGTTTTCTCTACCAACTAGTTCCATCATTGATGTTTCATTCATATGGACTTTGGGTCACCTTCTACAGCTACATCATAGAGCTTTCTTTCTGATCCTTTATGTTGTCTTGGGCTCAAAGAATGCATCATTCTGAACTTTTTGTAGGCATTGCTATTCAAGAATTCTATTTGAGGCATTGTTTTAAAGTTCTTTGGAGGGTAATGTATGGAGAACTCAGCTAAGTGCTCTCTCTACTCTGCTATCTTAGCTCTACAAATGTGGCTCGATTAGTCATTTTAATGAAGTTTGAAGTCACATTGAAAATGTTTCCACATACTTTGTTATATAAATTCTTGTGTTCACTTTGACTATATCTTTCCTTGAAGTTAGAATCTGGAAAGAACACTAAAATGAGAACTAGAACACATAACTTCAATTTCTATCTTTAATACTAACCAGTTGTTTGATTTTGAGCATCACCCCTTAACTGGGATGCCTCAATTTCTTCACTGATAAAATGGAAAGAAAGGCCTAGGCAATGTCTAAAGGTTCTTTCTGCTCAAACTTTTTTTTATCATTATCTAATTCTTTACTTGAGTTTCACTTATCAAATGTTATAATTGGGAGGATAATTATAATATGTAATAAGTAATCATGATAGCCACTACCCAAACTCTAGTCATTAATATTTTTTCCTGGTTATACATGTATGTTAACTTTTTAAGTACACATTTCTTTATTAATCATACTGAGAGAGAAAAATAAGAACAAAAGGGAAACCACAGGAGAGAAAAAAAATGAAAAAAGAAGTGAACATAGCACGTGGTGATTTACATTCAATCTTCATAGTTTTCTTTTTGGATGCAGATGACATTTTCTATCCAAAGTTTATCTAAATTGCCTTCAATCACTGAATCACTGGGAAGAACAAAGTCTTTCATATGAACAGTACCCTTTCCTCAAACATTCCAGTCCAATCTATATATATTCCTCAAATTAATGTTACCACAACAATATTTCCACAGTTTTATTCCTCTACCCAAAAACTTTTAATGGTACGTTTTATTCTAGAAAATTCTAAATTTAGTAGATCAGGTCAGGTTTCTTTACCCATTTGTTTATCTTTAACTTTATCTTACATCACTCCTTTTCATGCATATTTTCCTCCAACTCAACTGAATTAGTCACTATTATAAGCATGGTTTTTACTTTTAAGCCTCGAAGGTTTTTCCTTTACTTCATCCATGCTTGTTGATATTTTGACCACATTCAATCCTTATCTTTTGTATCAAAAAAAGAAATAAAAAGAAAAATAGAAACAAAACAGACAAACATACATCAAAAAAACTTTCTACACTATGCAAGCTCATAAGTCTCCCTTTTCTTTGAACTTATTTATTTTTCTTTCTTTTAAAAAATTGTATCATCACTGAATCTCAGCAATAGATGGAACTGATACCTGAATTAGTCATAACAAAGTTCAGTTTCCCTTTAGTCCTATATTGATTTTATATTATTGCAATAATTTTGTATGCTGCTATCTTGGTTCTGCTTTTTTCACTTTGAATCAAATCATACATATATTCATATATTACTCTAAACCACTTAGATTCATGACTTCTTAGTGCAAAATAATTTTCCATTGCTCTTATTTGCCATAGTTTAGTCAATCATTTTCCACACTATGGTCATTTACTTTTTTTGCAATTTTTGCTACCACCAAAAATGCTATGATATTCCGCTTTTAACCTTCTTTGAATCTGTGCCCAGAAGTGGGTTTTGTGAGTCAAAAGTATGAATAGTTTACTGACTTTTCTTGTATAATTCCAAATTGTTTTGTAGAATGCCTGAACTGCTAAGTCTTTTTCACAGCTGTAGTAAAATAATATCTCTCCCATTTTGTAACTGGGTAATTAGATTTTTTTAATCTAATTCATCCAGAGTAAACATTAAATTCCTTTCATTGTTTTAATTTGTTGTGATCTTCTAGGATCCTGAGTCATTTATTCAGCATATTATCTATCATTACCAGTTTCAGGTCATGTGAACATTTGATAAGCAAACCATTTCTGTATTTATCAAAATCACTGACACCTATGTTAAAAAAAAGTAAAGTCAAGAACAGCTTTCTGTTGCTATGGAAGAATTTCCTTTAGGTTGACCAATAATTATTCATTCATGATCATGAGCTAGTCCTATATCCATCAAACCACACTAAGATCTGATTCACATGATCACCAAATTGTTGTGAAAGACTTTGTAAAATGTCTTGCAGAAATGTGTCTATGGTGTTTCCTTAATGTACCTATCTCTTAATAACCTATTGTTGAAAAATTAATGCTAGCTTTACTGAATGTCATTTTGTAAAGTACCATGATATATTTAACATAATATTCTACTTATAGTACAATACCTTCCATATAGGTAATAGCTTTTTGTATTATTGAATCTGTTGAATAATATGACTTCTTAATATCATTCTCTTCCCTATTTATAACATTATGCAACATACACAGTTAATGCGATAAGATAATCAATCAATCAATTATAGATCTTAGACTTCATATGAAAAAAATCCTTGAAAGCCATTTGATGAAATGAGAGGATTTTCTGTTCTAATTAATGAAAGGATTTCATTATACATATTACATATCCTGTGTATATATATATATATATATATATATATATATAATATATATATATATATATATATATATATATATATATTTCCCTGTATAAATATATTGATGTAGATGTAGAATTTCAGAAATGCATCAAGGGTGTTTTTTTCAGCTCTACCTTGAAGAGAAACACCTTGTACAATGAAAGAAGAGGAAGAGCTCCTTCTGATTTGGCCTTGTTCTTATCTTCACTCTACACTGTCCCTCCAATTGGACGAAAGAGGGACTTTTAAAACTTATTTTTTGACTTCCTATATTCTCATCTGTGTCCTAACATTATCTCAGGATCAATGGATGGTGATGTTCCCTTAGAGAATTAAGGAGAGATTGGACTTGCCACTCTACAAGAAATCTAGCAAAGAAAATAGCAATGCCTTAGAAAAACAACTTGAGTACTGTACAAGTAAGAGAAAAGGATTTCTGGTGACTAGAAATTCTTAGGTAGCCCTTTGCTAAATTTCCTCTTTAAACCCGAAACTACTTCCCCCTAGACTCTGTATTTATGGGGAAAATAACAGGTTTTTGTGGAGGTGGGTGTAAAACCATCCTACTGCCTCTCATGGTAGCTTGGGTTAGATAGCATTAGAAAACTTAAGAAAAGGAAGCTAACTTAGATCTGGGATTTTATCTCGTTTATTCATTAAGCTCACTTGAGTTTAAAATTGTATTAAATTATTAAAGCTTAAACCTACACAAAGACTTTTGGAACACAGTATATGTATTATTGTATTTCCTATTATACACCCATAAGTTCCTTGAACACAGGATCTATCTCATATTTGCCTTTGTATTCTCTGTGCCTGGCATGTAGAAAATAGTTAATATATTCATCCATCCCTCCATTTCTTATCATCCTCAATCCTTTAGGTTGATCCTTTCCTTGAGTGAACTCTCTACATTCTTTCCTTTATTAACTTTATTGATCCCTTAAAACTTCAACTGCTATCTCTCTATAAACTCATTTTTGTTTAGAAACTAGAGCATTGGTCTAAGAATCAAAACTTAAGTTCAATCCTCCAATTATATCATGCTTTGCTTTATGATCCCAAGCAAGTCACTTAAATAGTTTTGTTTTAAGTTTCTTCAAATGAAAAAATAAAAGGACTGAACTAAATGATCTTAAGGTTTTCATCTAATCTGAGTTCTGTGACTCTGTAGGATAACTCAAATATATTTTTCTAGCTCTGTTTTCTCCAGACCTGTATTTCCACTTTATACTAGGCTATTTTTGTTAACTTTCCTTCTCTGTTCTTCTACCATGAGGTGGCTACTAATCATCTAAACATGTAGACTAAAAATACTTTAACTTTTACATTTTTAAATAATGATTTAAAAAAACTGAAATGTGACTGCTCTATATCTAGTTGCCTATTTTTGACAGGTTTTTAATCTATCCGGTTAAATATACATATTTAAATACTTTTCCTGTCTCATAGAAATCATTATATGTTTTTTCATTTGTTTTTTTTTTTTAAAAAAGTATTTTTATTTTCTTACATTAGCCTACTCATGTTCCTGTTATAAATTTAAGTATCCCTCTTCATTTTAAGGCTTTATCCTTCATGTTAAAAAACCTGAATAAGAGTTCTGACAAATTCTTGGTTCAAATTTATTGAGCTAAGACATTAGGCCCCAATTCCAAAAAATACATGCTGCAAACCACTATGGTCCACTAGTTGCTCTTCTGGAATACAGAGTAGGTCACTTAAAAGAAATATTTTTGGGAAAAATACCACAGTGAAAAGTGCCTAGAACTAAGCAAAACAACTCCTAAACAAGTCCAAAATCTTGGAAAGAAATTAAACAGAAATCTATTTGGAGGTAAGTAGTAATCATTTATTAATGTGAAGCACATTATTGTGCTTCAAAAATCTTTGATTTTTAAGCTACATTGATCCAATTGACTGTCAATAGACCATATTTATCTAGTAACTCTTATTGCCCTCTCAGTAGACTCAGAATAAAGGATCAAGGGACACTTTGTTCAGGTAATTAAGTTGTACCATGAACAGAGCACTAGGCCTGAAGCAAAAAAGACCTGAATTCAAATCCAGATACCTGTTTGACCCTGGTGCAAGTCAATTAATTTTTGTCTGCCTCAACTTTCCCCAGATATAAATTGGTGGAAATAATAGCACCTATTCCACAGGGTTGTTGTAACTACCAAATTAGATAATATCACATTGCTTAAGAGCTCAATAAATACATGTTTCCTTCTTGCTATAGTTGAAAAATAGTCAAAAAGTACAACATGCAAAAAGGGTGACATATTTGGAGCTGAAAAGGACAATAGATATCATCTAGTCCAACTCTTATTTTAAAAATGAGATATTAATATGTAGAAAAATGAATAAAATTTATAAAATAGAAATTATTTCCCAATGCAAATGAAAGAATATGAAGAGGTAGTTTTCAGACAGACAATTCAATCATATAAGAGTGTTCCAGATCACTATTGATTAGAAAAATGCACAGTAAACCCATTCTGAGATGCTATCTCACACCTATCAGATGGACTAATATGACAGAAAACAAAAATGATAAATGTTGGAGAAATGATTATTAAATAACTAATTATGGGGATATCTAGGATTTTTCCCCTTCCAATTTCCTCATGCTCTACTATATCAACCTCACTTCTAAATGATCTTCTTGATTATGAGAATGAATTAACTCTCTTCTTAATCTTATTCAGACCCACTCAGGTGGGGAAACCCATTGAGTTCTATTTAGGCTCAAATGAGGAATGGGAAGGTGGGGTAGATACTTTGTCTAGATTGCCCAAGTTCCCATTCCCAAATTAGAATCCATCAATCAACAAACAAGTATCAGTTATGTGGCAGATATTATGCTAAGCCTAGACATACTAAAACAAAATGAAACATCCCCTACTTCATGTAGGTTTTTTTTTTTTTTTTTTTTTTTACAAATTGTCATTTAAGTGTTGACTTATTGTTTAATAAGTGAACAAATCATTCCCTATGACAACTCCAAAATTGAATCTCAGTTTTCACTTATGCCTTCAAAGGGTTTGGTATCCTTTCAATAGAAGAAACATAAAATCTTCTCTGGGAGCCAGGTAGTCCAGTGAAAAGATAACTGGGCTTGGAGTCAGGAAGACTCATTTTCCTGGGTTTACATCTGGCCTCTAACATTGCTAACTGTGTGATCTTAAGCAAGTCATTTAACCTTTTCCCTCTCACTTTTCTCATTTGTAAAAAGAACTTGAGAAGGAAATGGCAAACCACTCTAGTACCTTTGCCAAGAAAACCCTAAAATGTCACAGAGTCAAACATAACTGAAATGGCTGAACAACAAATAACCTCTATGAGAAACCAAAATAAATATAGGTAGACATATTCTGAAGCCATTGAATTTATTAGTTCATTTATTCCAAGCAGGGACCTCACCTCTATTATTTGCTTATGCAAAGGACATACTGATCTTCCCAGAGTAAAGCTCTCTTGTCATTTATTCATACTGAGCCAGAAATTTAATTTGTTTCATCCCACTGTTTCACAGCAACTGCCACAAAGGAACCCATATTTCTTTTGTCCTTATTAGGTCTATTACACCTGTGATTGATTGCTCCTCATATGTTGGCTGTCCACAAAGGCCATCTGCAAGATTGTAAATTAGATCAGAGTTGATTGTCAGGAATGTTGGGGCTTTCCTGGAGTATGCACCAAACATTCACCATCTTTTACTTCTTAGTTAACTAAGATTATACTTAAGCTTATTCATATGCACACTCAACATTTCAGTATTTTTAAACTATAATACATCACTAACCAGACTTGATCCTCTAAAAACATATAATATCTACATAAAACTATATTAGTTTTTTTTAAAAAAATCTTATCATATCTACTGAAATAGAACCTGAAAAAGCAAATCTCATGGATTGAAATGAGGGCATGTCAAAGAACTCCCATTCCATTTCATCCTTTTTTAAAAAAAAAGTCTTTACACTTTTAATAATGGATATACTGATTTCATATCAAATGCTTTTTCATCTGCTCACAGTCTCTGATAGGTATTTGGAAGGCAAGGGTTAGTTTTAGACTGGCTTGGCTCCCAGGAGCGGAGGCAAACTGACAATTTAGAGCCCAAGCAGGAATGTGAAAATAAAGATCTGGATTACAATAGGGCTTCTCTGATAGAGGAAAAGTCTTTTTAGCAATGGGAAATTTTATTGCCAGGGATACAGGAGGGATAGTGAGGAAAAGAAATTATTGACAAAGAATAAAGCAATTTCCTCAAAATTTTTAAATATGACTAAGTGGCAGTTAGTTCTCATGGAAACTGTGGGAACTCACTGATATGAATGACTCTTCAATGAAACAGATTACAACCCATCTATATCTGTCTTCTGACTCTTATCCATGTCTTCTCATAAGTTTGTCAAAGTGAGACTACACAATGCTGGGTAACTTCTAACAATGAAAAGAGTCCATTCATTGATTAACTTTGGTTTTTACTATCCTCAACAATACATGAAATCTTTTATGGTTCCAATCCCCTAACCCCAGACACTATATTCTCCCCTTCTCCAATTTGCTTTCTGTTTATTGTAGATAGATTTTGTATATGACTATATAACTATATGTGTACATTTTTTCATCTCCCATGGAATGTAATTTTCCAGAAACAGGACTTTTGCTCTTGTCTTTGTATTCCCAGGGCCCTGCACAATACTTAGCACATAATAAGTGTTTAATAGATGCTTGTTGAATGAGTGATTGGCCCAAAGTCAGAACATTTCTTTTGTGCATATATCTCTTTGATGATATCTTTTATTTTGTTCTTCTTCACAGCTCATGAGTAGTAGCTTCCAAAGGCCCAAATTGAATTTAGATCTTATTTCTAACACTAGTTATGGTAGTAAAGTGAATAGAGTACTGGGTCTAGAGACAGAAAAACTCATCTGCCTGAATTCAAATCTGGCTTCACTAGGTATCTGACCCTTAACACAAATTCCCTTCACCCTATTTGTCTCAGTTCATCTGAAAAATGTGCTGGGGGAAGAAATGGCAAAAAATTCCAGTATCTTTGTCAAGAAAACTCCAAATGAAGTCAAAAAGAGTTGGCCACAACTAAAATAACTCAACAACAATCTAGCATTCTAATTACCATACCAGTGGTTTTCAAAGTATAGTACACGGAACACTGGGGATCCCTGAGACCTTGTTAGAGGGTCAATTTTTTTCATAATATTAATTTAATAATATTAAGACCCTTTTATTATTAAATATTCATAGATATAACCAGCATAACAAAAGCTACTTAGGGGATCCTCAATTTTTGAATATTAAAACCACAAAGTTTGAGAACTGCTACCCTGTGCTATGTTGTACATCAGTAGCATCAAATTCAAATAGAAACAAGGGACATTAAATCATACATAAAGATCTCTGTGGGTCACATTTTAAATTAATACAACATATTAAAATCATATAGGAACTGCATTTTAATCTGGTTCAACCACATGGCAGTATTGTGGGCTGCCTGCAAGTATTGGTTATACTTGACAGATATCTTCAAGTATTTAAGCATTTGTGTATTATAGAAGGATGAAATATTTATAAAGCATATTCTATGTGCCAGAGACTGGGCTAAAAATATCATTTTATCTCTTCATAACAAAGATAGGTTACTATTATTATCCCCATTTTTAAAGTTGGGAAAACTGAGGCATAGAGAGGTTAAATAACTTACTTAGGTGACACAAACTTGGGTGATAATAAGGATGTGAGATTGGATTTGAATTGAGGTCTTCCTGACTCTAGATGCAGAGGTCTAGAAACTGTGACACCTCGAGTATTACTTGGCTATTAATACACAACACAAAAGTAAGGCTAATGAATTTGCCCAGCTCTGACTCACAATTCATGTGCACAAGTCAAGACAATGCCTCATGAGGTCAATGGTCTTCTTTGAAAATGAAGAATGAAAAACAACAATCAATTGGCCTATGTGGACTCTTGTTCTCTTTCAACTCCATAGTTCTGTGAGTCTGGATAAGGGAAAGAAATGATGTGTACAAAGTAGGGCACTGAGAGATCACAAGTTTACCTGTTTAATTCTGTTACCAAGTTTAAACCAGTTTATGTGGAATATGTAGGAAAGAAGTAGTAAAATTACAATAGTAATTAGGAATGAGATTTAGAAGGATCAATTTAAGAAGTAAAAATTAGATGTTTATTGAATTGAATTGAATTGCTCTTGTAAACAGCCATAAAGAATTATGAAGTAGAAGAATGAATTTCACATAATCCTCATTCCTGAACTTCCTTAAAATAGTCTTCATTCTTTGTAAGCAGTCTCCTTGCTTTTCCTAGTCATTTTCTTGACATGAACATTTACCAATAATCCACAATAAGTCCTCTCTACCTCTCAGTCCCTTCATTTTTAAAATGAGCTAAATAGCAGACTAGAGAATTTCTACTATCTCTTTAGTTCTAATTCCTGCAATTCTTTTCTGATGTGATGTGTAAAAAAATAACTTCATAAAATAGCATCATAGGAGAATTTCTATGACATTATTGATAAATTTTAAAGGAATTGTAGTCAGAAACATTGGCAAAATAATTCATTTATTTAACAAGCATATTAAGAGACATGTTAGGTACAATAACATCTTATGTCATCCTCTTGCAAGTATCAAGGTTTGTAGAAATAATGGTGGAATGTTTCTACTTAAATATTTCCCATTCATTTTGGGCTGTCTAAAGAATAGATAGACAAGACTTATTTCCTTTTTTCTTGTTTGTTTGTTTTTTTTTTTTTATTTTGGAGACTCAAAAATTGATCTATTGCCTTCCCTATTGGAATTCACTGCTTCTCCATCTTATTTGGCTGCCTCTGGAAGAAACTGATTCTCTTTTATATTTTTATGGGCTTAGAGATTAAAATTTGGAAAGTCCTGCCTGGACTTAGATTTTTGTAAGATTTTGAACTCCAATTTTTTTTCTCCCTCCCTTACCCCATTCCAAGAGAGCAAGCAATCTGCTATAGGTTACATATGTACAATCATTTTAATATTTCCATATTATCCATGCTGTAAAAGAAAAATCAGAACAAAAAGAAAAAAATACCATGAGAAAGAAAAAGCAAACAAAAATGAGGTGAAAATAGTATGCTTTGATCCTCATTCAGTCTCCATAATTCTTTTTCTGGATAGGGATAGCATTTTCCATCTAAAGTTTATTGGAATTGTCTGGGATCACTGTATTGCTGAGAAGAACTAAGTCTATTATAGTTGATCACCACATAATCTTGCTATTCCTTTGTACATGGTTCTGCTCACTTCACTTAGCATCAGTTCTTGAAAATCTTTCCAGATGTTTCTGAAATCAGCCTGCTCATCATTTTTATAGAGTAAACAATATTCCATTACATTCATATACTGTAACTTATTCATCCATTCCCCAATTGATGGGCATCTACTGAAGTGCAATTTTCTTGCATAAAAAGATCTGCCACAAACATTTTTGTACATGTGGATCCTTTTTTTTCAGAGACCTACTAAGTTAGATGACTTGGCTAAGTTATACAGTTAGTGTCTGATTTACAATCCAATCATTCATTCAGATTTTGAACTCTTGAAGGCAGAGATTATTATGCGATGATTTTAGAAATCTATTACATTTTCTCTACTCATATAATTATAATTTTAAAACTTAATAGGGATAAAAAATTGTATTAAACTTGTTTTAAAGTAAGATAAACTGAATCTAAATAATATTTCCACAATATTTTTTTTTTACTTTTATATCACTCAACATGTCAAGGGCTTGGACTTTTATCATCAGAGCTTATCTATAACTTAATATAAAATCTTAGAGACTCATCTGAAACTCAGAGAGTTCAAATCACTTGTCCATGGTTACAGAGTTAATATATTTCAAAAGAAGGACTTGAATCTAGAGTCTTCATTCTGTTATAAGGCATTGCCTTTTCTTGCCAGTTATAGTTTATTTCTCTTTAAACTAATACATTAGACAAAAGGTCAAGAATTTCAAGGGAATTAATGAAAAAAAAATCAAATGAAGGTGGCCTAGCTGTACCAGATCTAAAATTATATTATAAAGCAGCAGTTACTAAAACCATCTGGTATTGGCTAAGAAATAGACTAGTTGATCAATGGAATAAGTTAGGTTCAAAGGACAAAACAGCCAACAACTTTAATAATATAGTGTTTGACAAACCCAAAGACACCAGTTTCTGGGATAAGAATGCATTATTTGACAAAAATTGCTGGGAAAATTGGAAATCAGTATGGCAGAAACTAGGCATTGACCCACACTTAACACCGTACACCAAGATAAGGTCAAAATGGGTTCATGATCTAGGCATAAAGAATGAGATGATAAATAAATTGGAAGAGCATAGGATAGTTTACCTATCAGACCTGTGGAAGAGGGAGGAATTTATGACCAAAGAAGAACTAGAGATCACTATTGACCACAACATAGAAAATTTTGATTATATCAAACTGAAAAGTTTTTGTACAAACAAAACAAATGCAAACAAGATTAGAAGGGAAACAATAAACTGGGAAAACATTTTTACAATCATAGGTTCTGATAAAGGCCTCATTTCCAAAATATATAGAGAACTGACCCTAATCTATAAGAAATCAAACCATTCTCCAATTGATAAATGGTCAAAGGATATGAACAGACAATTCTCAGACGAAGAAATTGAAACTATTTATAGACATATGAAAATATGCTCCAAATCATTATTAATCAGAGAAATGCAAATTAAGACAACTCTGAGATACCACTACACACCTGTCAGATTGGCTAGAATGACAGGGAAAGATAATGGGGAATGTTGGAGGGGATGTGGGAAAACAGGGACACTGATACATTGTTGGTGGAATTGTGAACACATCCAGCCATTCTAGAGAGCAATTTGGAACTATGCTCAAAAAGTTATCAAGCTGTGCATACCCTTTGATCCAGCAGTGTTTCTACTGGGCTTATACCCCAAAGAGATACTAAAGAAAGGAAAGGGACCTGTATGTGCCAAAATGTTTGTGGCAGCCCTGTTTGTGGTGGCTAGAAGCTGGAAAATGAAAGGATGTCCATCAATTGGAGAATGGGTGAGTAAATTGTGGTATATGAACGTTATGGAATATTATTGTTCTGTAAGGAACGACCAGCAGGTTGAATACAGAGAGGACTGGCGAGACTTACATGAACTGATGCTGAGCGAAATGAGCAGAACCAGGAGATCATTATATACCTCAACAATGATACTGTTTGAGGATGTATTCTGATGGAAGTGGACCTCTTTGATAAAGAGAGCCTTAATTGATCAAAGATGGACAGAAGCAGCTATACCCAGAGAAAGAACACTGGAAATGAATATAAACTGCTTGCATTTATGTTTTTCCTCCCGGGTTATTTATACCTTCTGAATTCAATTCTCCCTGTGCAACAAGAAAACTGTTTGGTTCTGCACACATATATTGTATCTAGGATATACTGCAACCCATTCATTATGTAAAGGACTCTTGCCATCTGGGGGAAGGGGTGGAGGGAGGGAGGGGAAAAATCGGAACAGAAATGAATGCAAGGGATAATGCTGTAAAAAATTACCCTGGCATGCGTTCTATCAATAAAAAATTATTAAAAAAATAAAATAATAAAATAAAATAAAACCTCCTTGTACCAAAAAAATAAATAAATAAATAAATGAACTAATACATTAGAAAAAAAGATTACTTTTAGAATTTAAAGAGACACTAGAAGCTGTAGTCCAAAACTTCTTAAACTGTGAGTCACAAACTTATATAGGATCTTCTAAATGCTTAGAAGAGCCACAAAATTATGATTTATCAGTTAATGTTTGACTTGTAAGCCTATTTTATATACCTATATAACTGGGGTTATATAAAAATTTCTTTAGTGAAATTTCAAGGAGAAAAAGTTTAAGAAATCTTAGCTCTAGTATAAAGTCCATTTTATACAGATGTATAAAATGAAATCTGTAAAGTTTAAGTGACTTGCCCATGATAATAAAGTCAGTTGGTCAGTCAGTTTCAGGGCCAGTAGTAAGAAACTTGATGCCTGGGTTCAATGTTGTTTTTACTCATTTGAATAAAGAAAATGAACCATGTTTAAAGGAGCAGACCCCATAAACATAGCTTTTTTATTTTGTTTTAAATACCTGTGATGCTTATTAGTTTTGTAAAAGTTAAATGATGTCAGTATGAAAGAATGGATTGCTTTGTTTAAGATAATTTAATTGTTGAATGTAAGTTTATTGAATACAGTGCCTTATAATGGACTTGAGTTGTTATGGGGAAAAGTACTGCACACACTTTGGAATGCACTGCATCTTTTCCTTTTGAATTCTCATATGTTCTTGATTACTGTCTGCTTCTAATTTGCCAGGCTGACTCAGTAGTTGAAACCAACTCAGCTTCTGTACTAAATGTAGTATAATTTCAAACATGAAAAATGAGGCTTTTCTACCCTAGAAGTATTAGGATGCTTGGTCATTGTTGTAGTTTTATACATCAACCATAATTCAAAGTGAAGATTAGTTTTAACCACTTTAAAAAGATTCTTTTTAAAATTAAAAAAATCCTCTTATGTATTTATATTTTTGGTAGATACTCAAACAATGTGCATGGTCTGCCTACTAGGTTAGTTGTGAAAGCTCCTAAAAACTGTAAAATAATTAGTGATGGAGAGTAACTCCTTAAAATTCATTGTAGATCTCCCAGTCAAGCTTACCTAAATTTCAAGAATAAATCCACTTAAATTGTATCCCACAAACACTCATCAATGTGTTTATTTTTACTAGTCAACCATCCAAAACAATTATTTCAAAGCAAAAGCATTTAATGAAAAAACACAGTAAGAAAAGAAGTAAAAAAAAAATTCTATTTTAAAAAATGGGGATAGAATCTTTTAAACATAGAAACACCATAAATGTGAATAGTGGACCCATGTAGGAAATAATCATAGAGAGGTAAACACATGGTTAACTCAGGCCTTTGTTACAGGGCTATCAGTGTTTTTCATGTTGTCTTTACAGTCCTACTATTCTTGAATTCCTGTTGATCTGGATTGTAGTCATTATCAAACATGTGATCTTGTTATATTGTCCTGGTATGTAGTTCTCTTCTGGATAACTTTTGTTTGAAATCATTTCATTGGTCCTATGCTCACTGATAGACCTGACTCCACTGGAAATAATATTGGGTAGTTTCTCTCTAGTCCCAGCTTCAGCCTTTAACTCAATTCCTCTGGGGAGATAACTCTTCCTCTGAGGAGAAAAAGTAGACTGCAGCCTATCTTTTAGCAAGGCATGTCCTATCTTAAGGTCCATGGCTGAAGTTATAGCTCATGTAGAAAGAATAAGTAATAACACAATGATTAAACTATGAAAAATTTCTTAATGTTATTTACTCCTATAAGGAAAATCTTTCTGTTCTTGGATCCTTCATCTGAAATAAATGTTTTCTCTTCCAAAAAAAAAAAGATTCTTTTTTTTTTTTTTAAATCAGGAGACAAACTCTTTGGAATAATTTGGAATAGTGCCAGCTAAAAAATGCCTTCAAACTTAAAGCTAATTTTAATGCACACTTCTGCTCTCCAAGTTGAGGGTTTCTGGTTGAATACCAGTTTATACCAGTTTAGAAATTATATCCAGTTACTATATTGTAAGTAGGTAAGATCAGTTTAGACACATTCCCCAATAATTAGCAAAGGCTCTCCAGGTCCAGGATTCTCCAGGTTTTTAATCCTCAAATTCTTATGAAATTACTGACAAATGAAGAGAGATGAGAGAAAGGTAAAGGAATAGATGATAAACTCAGGGGCCTAGCAGAATTATTACATGGGAAGCCTGAGTTTAGATATCTTGAGTATTGCAAATTTAAAATTAGAGGAGGCAGACTGAAACAGCAACCTTGGTATATACTATCATTAATGGAAGTTGTGCAAACTATATGTTTTTCTGCCCAAACAAAGCCCCTTTGGCTAAAATATTTCCATCATCTTTTATTCTCCCAATTCCTAAATACTTTACTTTCTAAGAGAAAAACAAAATCTGTTCAATCTCCAACTTTCTTTTCTTTTATCCATATATACTTCAATCCCACTCCTCTCGGCCATACTTCCAGATCTGTGCAATCCATTTTTCCCCCTATGGAATGCTAATTAACAAACTTCCCTTCATTTTAGATTTCTCCAAATTATGATTTTTATCATTTTCTGACATGAGACCTGAGTCTCCATTCCCTTCCCCGATAAGGCCTTGACTTTCTGTCTCATTTTCACAATGCATCCTTGCTGATTAAATCCACCACAACTTTTATCTTAAATGATGCTCCCTCTGTGATGAGGCCTCTGTTCTTGTTCAGGAAATATTTACCTAATCCTTTAGGTTTATAAAGGATATTTCATTCATAATATTCCTATCTACCTCTTTCTCATTCTTTTCCTTTCTTCTTCTTATTTTTTTCTTTTTCATTAAACTAATGTTAGAAACATGGGCAATTTGGTGAAGTGGATCCAGATCTGGTTTTAAAATCAGGAGGTCCTGAATTCACTTCCTGTCTGTGATGTATACTCTCTGTGTGACTGGGTAACTCATAACCTGTCTAAATAGCACTTTAAGACTAAATTTTGCAGAAAAAGTGATAACCTGACCTGGTAGAAATAGTTTCCTCACAAAGAAGGCCCCCACAACAATAAAATTATATTATAAGATATCAAAATAAGATATTATAAGAGTTGCTTATTTCTAGATAAGAACTAGTTTTTTAAAAGCCAAAAAGATCAAATAGGCATGTATGAAATGCCTCTAATGTGATAAACATGACTGGTGCAGAAGAATCTCTGCCTTCAAAGAGATTACATCCTAAAAAGAGAGGTGCCATGTACATATGGAAACATATAAACAAATACAAAATGAACATAAGGTGAACATGAAAGGGAAGACAATAACTGTGGGTTCAAGGGAGGAAAAGGGCAATTAGCTTTGATCATACAAGTTGTGAGTTTGACATACCTTTCATGAATTTTGGTGAAAATTCTAAAAGATACAAATTGAAGTTTAGGAGAGCAACTAAGGCTACATATACAGAACTAAGAGACATCTATATAGAATTTATACTTGAACTTTTGTTCCTAACAAGTGTCTAATATAATTAGAAATTTCCCCATAACTCTTGTTTTCCCCCTTATAAATCTGTGTCCCCAAACTCTCTTTTGCACCTTTTTTTTCCTCCTTTTTAAATCTATAGGAAGCTATGTCACTTTTAAGAAGAACAAAAATAAAAGCTAAATGGAATAAGCATTCTTACCTCAATTAATTATATCTATTAACTGCATTCCAGCTGGCCATACTGGTCTCTTTACAATGAAAATAATTCACATTTACATAATTCATTGAAGTTTACCTTCTCTAACATCTTTTAATGCCCCATCCAATTACAGAGGCTTTTCAGGTTCTCAAAAATTTGGTCAATAGAGATTGAACTCTAACTGGTCCTATTAACCTGAAATGGTTCAGATTTTGGCCCAAAGATAAATACATTTCCCTAAGGTCTCATAAAAGTTGTTACTTTAAATGTAGTTCTCTATTCAGTGGTGATTTGGGTAGGTAACAATACATTGTTCTGAATATAGTTTTAAAGGGCATCCACCTACTATGATCATGGGCTTTTTAGTCTCTATTATAACACTTTATATAAATAATATCCCACCTAGATTTTCTTATAATGCAACATCTCTTGTATCTGTTAGAAATTCCCAATCTGAAATAAAATGAGGCTTTCATTCACCTAATTGTACATTATGAAGTAATCTTCCAAATGTATTGTAAACATTTTTTATGTAGATTATTTCCTCTGAAAAATGTTGTTTTGTGATGAAAGATTACTGATTTGTGCCAAGGGAAATTGTTATTTTGTTTACTTAACATTTTCAAGGCATAACCAAATACTCTCAGCACTTTTAAAGAATATATTAGACTTACTGTCATAGATTTAATGTAATATGTATATATACATATATATACATATATATGCATACACACACGCATATATATATATATATGTATCTATAATTATACTTATCTACATATATAAGAAAAACCAACACATGATATTTGGTTGGTAAAGACAAAGTTGAAAATAGAATGATCCAGGTAATTTTACTGAATTGCAGATTGGCTCCAAGAAAGAACTCCTAGAAAAACTTGAAACAGTTTAATAGTAATTATATTTCTACTCATATTTTATATTATAACACCATAAAAGGATATGCAATTTCAACATAACAATTCTAATAATAATGATGAAAAGAGGCAAAGACAATGAAAAACAATTAGAAATTAGAGAAGAATAGAAAAAGTTACTATTCACAATGATGGGTAATTAACAAAATGATAAAGGTGAATTTCAAATAAACAAAAATAAATTTTGACTACCTATTTTTTTTAATTTTCATAATAAAATACATTTAGAATGAAAATAAAAATCTATCAACTGGAGAAATATCTTCAAATTAAACATATTTTATAATGCTCTGATATCTAAGATATTTATATGTATATTTTAAAAACTCATTGCATAATAAATTAATAAAATAATATGAATAGGAAATTTATAAAAGAAATATAAACCATCAATTATAATATCAAAGTCACTAAGTAATCACTAAAAGAAATCATTAACCAAATAACTAATAAGAGAAACAAACATTACAATGACATTAAAATAACTTTCTTATGTCCATGAAATTAAAAGAATAAAATGATCAATGTTGGTGATTGTGTGAGAAGACAAGAACCCTAATACACTATTAGTGGGATTGTGGATTAAACAAGCTGATCTGGAAATATTTTTAGAACTATATAAAAACAACAAAAACATCACCATTCTCTTTGCTTCAATAATACTTTTAAAGGGCCAAGAAGGTAAAAGTTAAAGTCCCATGAACCTATACTTTTTTTTGCACTGGCAAAAATATTTTATTGGATCTTTCTTTTCCTACTGTTCTTTCTTCTCCCTTTCACTAAGTCTTCATCTTTTTCTTCTCTGTGATCATGCCTGAGGCTTAATGATAGTACTCAGTAGAACTGTATGTAAGTATTACTTAACTTCAATTTCATCAATGTGACTCAAAGGGTAGCTGGCTTTTGACTAGATAATCCATACTTAAATAACTGATGTGAGGTAGCAGAATGAGAACCAGTATCAGTAAAGAAAATTTGGATTTAAATTCTACTCCTGATATGAACTGTCTATGTGAATCTAGGCAAATGATTTAACTTCACATCACCTTCAACAAGTTTCTATGACTCTAAATTATGAAGGGGATGTCAATCTGCTTTGATAGAGGCACATTGCCCAGTGCAATTTTGCTATCCCAGTGCAATTACAGAACTAATCAAAAAGAACTATAATTGTATTATGTGATAATTTAATATCTACATGTTAAAAAAGTTTACAAGTCTATTATCTGGCATTCTTTGGCCTCTGAAAATTAAATTGCATTTGTTCTGATATTTAATATTTTAATGAGCATATTTTTCACTGACCAAGGTTTACACATACTCATTCTTATGATCAACCAATGCCAATAAAAATTCTTATGTTATCGTAGTACTTTTTGCAAATTTTACCCTCTGACAAACTTCACTTATTTTAGGAAAATAGGCATCTACTACAAGCAAACATCACAAGTTTGGCTAGAAATATTGGTTACACTCAAGAAGTATTTGAAAGGAAAATTTTAATTTTTGAAAGAAAACATTGGTGTGAGGTAGAACTGGCATAAAGAGCATTAAGCCTTAGAATCAAAGATTTCAAAGGGGCCTCAGAGTCATAAACTCAAACTTATTTCACAGATTAAGAAATTGAGGCCAGGTGAAGTTAGGTACATTATTCACAAATGCACAGCTAATAACCATCTAAGATGGTATATAAATTTCAATTTTCTGTGTCCAGTGTATTAGTGATCTTTTCATGGCACTAATATTTCTCTTCACCCTGTGTTACTCAATTTTGGCTTTTAAGAACACAAGGAAAGGGACAAATGTACCTATAAAGTGAATCATTTCTAAATGTTCAATTTTCCATTTATTCTCCTATGTGGTGGGCAGTTTTTATCCCTTTCACTGAAATTGTGAGAAAACTGAAACTGAGTGTGGCTTTTATCAAAGCCACAAAGCAAGTCAATAATGATGCCAGGAATCTAATGTGGAGCTTCTGTTTGTTAGACTTGTCATTAGACCAATATGGATAAAGGTCTTTAAAGTCATTTTGGCCAAGACAAACAGATGCTGGAAATGCTTCAAAAATGGATGTTCTCCATTGATTTCCAAACCCCTTAGTACGTTCTCTTAGTAAGCAATGGAAAAAACATTAATGAGCTCTCCTAAAAAAAACATCCAAGACACAGGAAGTTTTAAAACTCCATGAAATCAAGGATGCTTTTTATATCTTTGTCTTAAAAATATTATTTTACTTGTTTTAATACTAGAACATTGATGAAGAATAGACATCCTCATTCTCCAGAGGGAATTGTCTCTTAAAATTCGTCAGGATGAGAGAGTAGCCTGGAGCATCACCAGATTCCCAAATAGTTTCTGAAGATCCACAACATAGTCTAGGTCTGAAGGATTAAAATAAGTATTGTGAAAGACATTCCTTTGGTCTTGCACATATCCTGTTTTCAGCTGTCATCTGATGAGCCTGAAATATACCTAAAATGGCTTTCCCAGAGGGGCCCATTTAGTTTAAATACAAATTGATGATAATGGGAAAAAATATTTAAATCAGTCATCAAAATCCAGTTGTGATTTCTTCTATCCCTGGCTAATCATGGAATTCCCTTTTTGAAATCAATAGGAATTCCATGCAAAGGTCATTTCTATATGTATCATGAAGAAGGCAGTTGTCAAAGTGGATAGAATTCTGGGTCTTGAGTCAGGAAGACTTGAGTTCAAATTTGGTCTTAGTCACTTACTAGCCATGTAATGCCAGACAACTCACTTAATCTCTATTTGACTTAATCCAGTGGAGAATAAACAGGATGGATGGAATGGAAAGAGAAAACTAAAGTATATACAGGGGAGAAAATAAAATGGAGGGAAATACAGAGGTAATAAGCATAACTGAATTTGAATGAGATGAACTCTCCCATAAAATGGAAGCAAATAGAGGATTGGATTAAAAAAAAAAAAAAACAGAATGCTACAATATGTTCTTTATAAGAAACATTTTAGACAGAGAACTACATAATAGATAAAGGCAATATGACTACATATAATATGAATAAAGGCAAATGACTACAGAATTTATTATGCTTCAGTTGAAGCAAAAAAAGGAAAAAAGTAGCAATTATGTCAGACAAAACAAAAGTAAAATTGATTTAATTAAAAGAGATAAGGTAGGAAAGTACATCTTGTTAAGGGGTACTGTAAATAATGAAATAGTAATGATATTAAATTAAACATTAAATTAAATATACTAAGTATTAAACATCCAAAATTCCTAGAAAAGATATTAAGCTAGTTACAGGAAGAAATTGACAGAAAAACTCTATTAGTGGGGAACCTCAACCTTCCTCTTTCATTATCAGAGCAATCTAATCATAAAATAAACAAGAAAGAAATTAGGGAGGCTTAATGGAATCCTAGAAAACCTAGATATGATAAATTTCTGAAGAAAATTGAATAGAGACAGAAAGGAATAAACCTTTTTTCTTGGCAACATATAGCACATACACAAAAATTGACTAAGAAATAGAGTGGTGGACCAGTGCAATAGGTTAGACTCAGATACCACAATAATCAATGACTTTAGTATTCTAATATTTGATAATTTTCAAACTTCACCTTCTGGGATAAAATTTCACTAATTTACAAAAATTACTATGAAAACTAGAACATTATATCTCAGAAAAGTAGCTTAGACCTACATCTCACATCCCATAGCAAAATGAACTCATGATTTGGACATAAAGTAATACCATAAGCAAATTAAGAGATCAAGGGATAATTTACCCATCAGATCTTTGGAGAAGGGAGGAATTTATGATCAAAGAACCAGACAACATTATGAAAGGCAAAATAGACAATTTGATTATATTAAATTAAAATGTTTTTGCACAAACAAAACTAACAGAAGATTACAAGGAAAGGATAAATCTGGAAAAAAAAATTCTTACAGTTGTATTTCTGATAAAGGTCTCATTTCTAAAACATATAAAGAACTGTGTCAAATTTATAATATGAGTCATTCCCCAATTGATAAATGTTCAAAGGGTATGAACAATGAAAATAAAACTACATGAAAAAAATACTCCAATCATTATTTATTAGAAAAATGCAATTAAAACAACTCTGAAGTCTCATCTCATATCAATCAGATTGACCAAGATGACAGGAAAAGACAATGATAAATGTTGGAGGGCATGTGGGAAAAGTGGGATGCTAATATCTTCTTGGTGGAGTTGTGAACTGATACAAGTATTCTGGAAAGCAGTTTGGAACTATACCCAAATAACTATAAACCATATATGTTCTTTCACCCTTCAGTGCTATTAGGGGCTCTGTATTCCTAGGAAATTATAAAGGAGGGAAAAGGATCCATATGTGCAAAAATATTTGTAGCAAATCTTTTTTGTGGTAGCAAAGAATTGGAAAATGAGTAGATGCCTATCAATCAAGGACTGGCTGAATAAGTTATGATATATGAAAATAATGGATAATTGTTCTGTTAAAAGTGATGAAGAAGCTGATTTTAGAAAAATCTAAAAAAGATTTCTATGAACTAATGCTAAGCAAAACAAGCAGAACCATTGTGTACAATAACAGCAAGGATATGAGATGATTAAATATGAAAGATGTGATTCTTCTCAAAGATTAATAATCCAAGGCAATGTCAATAAACTTTGAATAGACAATGCCATCTGCTTCCAGAAAAAGAACTATGGAGACTGAACGTAAATCAACACATACAAAGTTCACTTCTTTTTTTTTTTCTGCTTTTCCTCCTTTCCTGTGCTTTTCCCCTTTTGTTCTGATTTTTCTCTGCCAACAATATTTTTAAAGAAATAGGTATTTTAAAAATAAAACAGGACTTCTGGGGGCGGAGCCAAGATGGCGGAGCAAGCACACACAACTCTCTAAGCTCCTCTCATTCCCTTCATAACCAACTATTTAATGCAGCCTCAAAAATAACTCTTCACTACTTAAATTCATGAAGATTAGAAGCACTACAACTTACCAGCCGATCTGGAAGATCACCAGGAAAAG
Organism: Antechinus flavipes; assembly: GCF_016432865.1. Classification (NCBI taxonomy): domain Eukaryota; kingdom Metazoa; phylum Chordata; class Mammalia; order Dasyuromorphia; family Dasyuridae; genus Antechinus; species Antechinus flavipes. Next base: position 243,028,684 of record NC_067401.1, read on the forward strand.
TTTGTCCTGAGGGACCAGGAACAGACTAGCACAGGCAGCAAGAGGCTAGCATCCTGAGCAGACCAGGGGCGGGGGTGATCTCTGTGGCTAGAGAAGTTATAGGGACCACTCTGCTCTAGGCTAACTGCTCTGCCTTGACTACAAAGCAGTAAACTGGCAGAGAGATTAAAGCCTAAAACAGAGGGTCCTCTAAAAACGACAGAACCTAAGGAGATCTGGCTGTAACCCCTCAAACCCGGAAGTGACTCAGGCAGACTTTACAGCAGCCCTGCGACTACATCCAGCAGTTCGGGGCTTTTGCAGGGGCAGTTACTAATTTGCACGGCAGGGGGGCACAGCCTGGGTAGCCTCTGATTGGCAGAGTTGGGGGCTTGGCCTGGGGCAATAGAACCTCCCCAGCTGACTGTGCTTCCCAGGCAGATACATCCCGTTCCTGCAAATCGATTCACTGCTCAATTGCTAATACCCACAGCCCCAGGGTGGGATTTGGCTTGGGAAGTGAAACTCTCACTGCTAAGTGTCTAGCCCCAGGGCAGTCGTTATCTCACACAGCCAGGTTCTTTGAAGGGCACTTTCCCAGCCCGGCCCTGCAGGCCTGAGTTACTTTCAGGTGCGGAACTCTTTCCCAGAGCACTCCAATACCTTGCTGCTTTTTGTAGCCGGTTGTCAGGACAGCTACCCGTCCATATACCTTTCACTGCTCTGCATAAGAAGCTGGTAACCTCCTGGCTGTGAAGGCAAACCTTACAGTCTTTAACAAAATGAGTAAAAAAATCAAAAGAACGATTGATAGTTTCTACACAGAAAGAGAACAGCTTTTCAACCCTGAAGAGACTAATAGCAGACAGTCTCCAGACGATTGTTGGTCTCCAATACAAAAGGATCTCCTAGAAGATACTATTAAAACCTTAAAAGAGAGCTAGAAGAGAAATGGGGAAAGGCACATAACTCACTAAAAGAAAAATTTGAGAAAGAGGAAAAAGAAAACAACTTCCTTAAATGTGAATTGGAAAAGGTAAAAAACTCCCAAGAAGTGCAGGGAAACAGAGTTTGTGAATTGGAAAAAGAAAATAACTCACTAAAAAAAAATTAGTGAAATGGAAAAAAATTCCATAGAGCAAAACAACTCAATTGGACATATACAAAAAGAAGTGAAATAAGCTAATGAAGAAAATAACTCACTAAAAATCAGAACTGAACAAATAGAAATGACTGATTCATTGAAACATCAAGAATCAGTCAAGCAAAACCAAAAAAAAATGAAAGATTGGAAAAAAAAATGTCAAATATTTACTTGGAAAAACTACAGACCTGGAAAATAGATCTAGGAGAGATAACCTGAGGATCATCGGACTACCAGAAAATTATGATGAACAAAAAGCGCCTAGATACTATTTTACAGGAAATCATCAAAGAGAACTGCCCAGAAGTAATAGAACTGGAAGGGAAAATCGGCGTTGAAAGAATTCATCGAACACCTTCTGAAAAAGACCCTAAAGACTCCGAGGAATATTGTGGCCAAACTTCAGAATTTTCAGACTAAAGAAAAAATTTTACAAGCAGCCAGGAAAAAACAGTTCAAATATCGAGATGCCACAATAAGGGTCACACAAGATCTGGGTGCCTCAACATTAAAGGATCGAAGGGCCTGGAATCAGATATTCCGAAAGGCAAAAGAACTTGGAATGCAGCCAAGAATAAACTACGCAGCTAAGCTGAGTATTTTTTTCCGTGGAAGAAGATGGACATTTAATGAAATAGAGGAATTTCATCTGTTTCTAAGGAAAAAACGAGACTTAAACAAAAAATTTGATCTCCAACAACAGGAATCAAGAGAAGTAGAAAAAGGTAAAAGAAACTCTTGAGACTGTATTTCTGTTGTGGATATACATAAAAACCATATGTATAATTTGATTTTACCGATATAACATAAAAAAGGGAAGTAGAAATGGAAAGGGGATAGTGTCAGAAAAAGGGAAGAGGGGAGATGAAAAGAGGGAAACTACATGTGACAGTGAGGCAAAGGAAACCTATCATATATGAGGGAACTTAGAGAGGGAGAAGAACATTGTGTGAATCCTACTCTCATCAGAGTTGGCTCAAAGAGGAAACAATTTACATTTTGTTTTACAGAGATTCTTCTCTCACTTCATTGAAAAGTGGGAGAGGAAAAGGGAGAAGGAAAAGAGTAATAAGGGAAGGGTACAAGAAAGGGGAAGGGATTCAAAGGGAGGAGGGAAGGATGCTAACGAGGGAGAGCTGCATGAAGTTAGTGGGATCAATAAGTTTAATACTAGGGAAGAAGGGAAGGAGGGCAAGAAAAAGAAAAGTATAATTTGGAGATATGAGGATGGCAGGAAATACAGAATTGGTTATTTTAACTGTAAATGTGAATGGGATGAACTCTCCCATAAAGAGGAGGCAGATAGCAGACTGGATTAAAAGTCAGAATCCTACAATCTGTTGTTTACAGGAAACACATTTAAAACAGGGAGATACATACAGAGTAAAAGTAAAAGGCTGGAGTAGAATCTATTATGCTTCAGGTGAAGTCAAAAAAGCAGGGGTAGCCATCCTTATCAGATCAAGCAAAAGCAAAGATTGATCTAATTAAAAGAGATAAGGAAGGAAATTATATCTTGCTTAAGGGTACTATAAACAATGAAGCAATATCAGTATTAAACATATATGCACCAAGTGGTATAGCATCTCACTTCCTTAAAGAGAAGTTAAGAGAGTAGCGAGAAGAAATAGACAGCAAAACTATAATAGTGGGAGATCTCAATCTTGCACTCTCAGATATAGATAAATCAAATCACAAAAAAAATAAGAAAGAAATTAAAGAGGTAAATAGAATATTAGAAAAATTAGGCATGATAGATCTCTGGAGAAAACTGAATGGTGACAGAAAGGAGTATACTTTCTTCTCAGCAGTTCATGGAACCTACACAAAAATTGACCATATATTAGGACATAAAGACCTCAAAATTAAATGCAGGAAGGCAGAAATAGTAAATGTTTTCTTTTCAGATCACAATGCAATAAAAACTACATTCAACAAAAAGTTAGGTGTAAATAGACCAAAAAGTAATTGGAAACTAAATAATCTCATCTTAAAGAATGATTGGGTGAAACAGCAAATTATAGACACAATTAATAATTTCACTCAAGATAATGACAATGATGAGACATCATATCAAAATTTATGGGATGCAGCCAAAGCAGTAATAAGGGGAAATTTTATATCCTTAGAGGCTTACTTGAATAAAATAGAAAAAGAGAAGATCAATGAATTGGGCCTGCAACTTAAAAAGTTAGAAAAAGACCCAATTAAAAACCCCCAATCAATTACTAAATTTGAAATTCTAAAATTAAAAGGAGAAATTAATAATATAGAAAGTAAAAATACTATTGAACTAATAAATAAAACTAAGAGTTGCTTTTATGAAAAAAACAATAAAAATTGATAAACCTTTGGTAAATCTGATTAGAAAAAGGAGACAGGGAAATCAAATTAGCAGTCTTAAACATGAAAAAGGAGAACTTTCCACTGATGAAGAGGAAATTAAAGAAATAATAAGGGGTTACTTTGCTCAACTTTATACCAATAAATTTGATAACTAAGTGAAATGGATGACTACCTCCAAAAATATAGGCTTCCCAGATTATCAGAGGAGGAAGTAAATTGCTTAAATAGTCCCATTTCAGAAAAAGAAATAGAACAAGCTATTAATCAACTCCCTGAAAAAAATCCCCGGTACCAGATGGATTTACATATGAATTCTACCAAACATTCAAAGAACAATTAGCCCCAATGCTTTATAAACTATTTGAAAAAATAGGGAATGAAGGAGTCCTACCAAATTCCTTTTATGACACAGACATGGTACTGATACCTAAACCAGATAGGTTGAAAACAGAGAAAGAAAATTATAGACCAATCTCCCTAATGAATATTGGTGCTAAAATCTTAAATAAGATATTAGCAAAAAAGACTACAGAAAATTATCCCCAGGATAACACCTTGATCAAGTAGGATTTATACCAGGAACACAGGGCTGGTTCAATATTAGGAAAACTATCAGTATAATTGGCCATATTAATAATCAAATTAACAAAAACTATATGATCATCTCAATAGATGCAGAAAAAGCATTTGATAAAATCCAACATCCATTCCTATTAAAAACTCTTGAGAGTATAGCAATAAATGGACTTTTCCTTAAAATAATCAGTAGCATCTATTTAAAACCAACAGTAAGCATCATATGTAACGGGGACAAACTACAACCAATCCCAATAAGATCAGGAGTGAAACAAGGTTGCCCACTATCACCGTTACTATTTAATATTGTATTAGAAATGCTAACTTTGGCAATAAGAGTTGAGAAAGAGATTAAAGGAATAAGAATAGGCAATGAGGAAACCAAATTATCACTCTTTGCTGATGATATGATGGTATACTTAGAGAACCCCAGAGATTCTACTAAAAAGTTATTAGAAACAATCTACACCTTCAGCAAAGTTTCAGGGTTTAAAATAAACCCACATAAGTCATCAGCATTCTTATATATCACTAACAAAACCCAACAGTTAGAGGTACAAAAAGAAATTCCATTTAAAGTAACTACTGATTGTATAAAATATTTAGGAATCTATCTGCCAAGGGAAAATCAGAAACTTTATGAGTAAAACTACAAAACACTTTCCACACAAATTAAGTCTGATCTAACCAACTGGAAAAATATTAAATGCTCTTGGATTGGGCAAGCAAATATAATAAAGATGACAATACTACCTAAATTAATCTATTTATTTAGTGCTATACCAATCAGACTCCCAAAAAACTACTTTGATGAACTAGAAAAAATAACAACAAAGTTCATATGGAAAAACAAAAGTTCAAGAATTTCAAGGGAATTAATGAAAAAAAAAATCAAATGAAGATGGCCTAGCTGTACCAGATCTAAAATTATATTATAAAGCAGCAGTTACTAAAACCATCTGGTATTGGCTAAGAAATAGACTAGTTGATCAATGGAATAGATTAGGCGCAAAGGACAAAACAGCCAATAACTTTAATAATATAGTGTTTGACAAACCCAAAGACCCCAGTTTCTGGGATAAGAATGCACTATTTGACAAAAATTGCTGAGAAAATTGGAAATTAGTATGGCAGAAACTAGGCATTGACCCACACTTAACACCATACACCAAGATAAGGTCAAAATGGGTTCATGACCTAGGCATAAAGAATGAGATTATAAATAAATTGGAAGAGCATAGTATAGTTTACCTCTCAGATCTGTGGAAGAAGGAGGAATTTATGACCAAAGAAGAACTAGAGATCACTATTGACCACAAAATAGAAAATTTTGATTATATCAAATTGAAAAGTTTTTGTACAAACAAAAGAAATGCAGACAAGATTAGAAAGGAAACAATAAACTGGGAAAACATTTTTACAATCAAAGGTTCTGATAAATGCCTCATTTCCAAAATATATAGATAATTGACTCTAATTTATAAGAAATCAAACCATTCTCCAATTGATAAATGGTCAAAGGATATGAACAGACAATTCTCAGATGAAGAAATTGAGACTATTTATAGACATATGAAAATATGTTCCAAATCATTATTAATCAGAGAAATGAAAATTAAAACAACTCTGAGATACCACTACACACCTATCAGACTGGGTAGAATGACAGGGAAAGATAATGCGGAATGTTGGAGGGCATGTGGGAAAACAGGGACACTGATACATTGTTGGTGGAATTGTGAACACATCCAGCCATTCTGGAGAGCACTTTGGAACTATGCTCAAAAAGTTATCAAACTGTGCATATCCTTTAATCCAGCAGTGTCTCTACTGGGCTTTTACCCCAAAGAAATACTAAAGAAGGGAAAGGGACCTGTATGTGCCAAAATGTTTGTTGCAGCCCTGTTTGTAGTGGCTAGAAGGTGAAAAATGAATGGATGCCCATCAATTGGAGAATGGTTGAGTAAACTGTGGTATATGAATGTTATGGAATATAATTGTTCTGTAAGGAATGACCAGCAGGATGAATACAGAGAGGATTGGCAAGACTTACATGAACTGATGCTAAGTGAAATGAGCAGAACCAGGAGATCATTATATACCTCAACAATGATACTGTTTGAGGATGTATTCTGATGGAAGTGGATCTCTTCGATAAAGAGAGCTAATTCAGTTTCAATTGATCAAAGATGGGCAGAAGCAGCTACACCCAAAGAAAGAACACTGGGAGATGAATATAAACTGCTTGCATTTTTGTTTTTCTTCCTAGATTATTTATACCTTCTGAATTCAATTCTCCCTGTGCAACAAGAAAACTGTTCAGTTCTGCACACATATATTGTATCCAGGATATACTGTAACCTATTCAACATGTAAAGGACTGCTTGCCATCTGGTGGAGGAGGTGGAGGGAGGGAGGGGAAAAATCGGAACAGAAGTGAATGCAAGGGATAATGCTGTAAAAAATTACCCTGGCATGAGTTCTATCAATAAAAAGTTATTATAAAAATAAAATTAAATTAAATTTAAAAAATAAAAAAATAAAACAAACACATTAAAAAAAGATTTGAGCAAGCAGAATCTAATGCCTCAAGGCATCAAGAAACTATAAAACCGAGGACTTCCGGCCAAGATGGCGGAGAGGAAATACACTTCTGTATAACCTCCGTGTTTTTCTCTCACTATTCATTTCATTTCATGCCTCTGAATTAATGCTCGACTGAAAAAAAACCATACAATTACTTACCAAGAGAAACCATCCTTGAGACTCGTCAAGAAAGGTCTGTTTTTGCGCGAGGGCGGGGATGGTATTTGGAAGCAGTCTGCGGGCAGCAGCTGCAACCAGAGCACAGATAGCAGCTCAGAACCGGGTAGAGCGGAAAGGGGGTGGGGCGCGATCGCAGCCGTCTCTGTGGGGAGAGCTTTGCTACAGGAGCAAGTCAGCAGCCCAGCAGAGAAGCTAAAAACACCGGGGGTGAAGAATACAACCCCAAACAGCTGGAGTCTCTCGGGACCTGGCCACCCCTCCCCCACAGTGTCTCAGCCCGCTTGGACCTCAGAGCACTTAGATCTCAGCGTGCAGGCGCCATAGCACAGTAGGACCCATGCCTCACGAATACCCTGCCCCTCCCCCAAAGAAAGCAGCCTCCATTCAAGGGGTTTTTTTCCTTCTGTTTCTTTGATAGTTTGTCTTTGATAAATAGACAGAATGAGCAAGAAACTGAAAAAGAATTTAACCCTGGACAGCTTTTATACAGATAAAGAGCAGACTCCAAACCCTGAGGAGACTAAAAACAAACAGTCCCCAGGTGAATCCCCAAAGGAGGAGACCATATGTCCCTCAGCACAGATGAATCTCATGGAGGAAATTAAAAAGGCTCTCACAAGGGAGCTAGAAGAAAAATGGGAAAAGGACAGGGAGGCTCTGCAAAAGGGGAAGGAGGCTTGGCAAAAGGAGAAGGAGGCTTTGCAAAAGGAGAGGGAGACTTGGCAAAAGGAGAGGGAGGCTCTGCAAAAGGAGAGGGAGGCTTGGCAAAAGAGCCTGGAGAAGTCAGTTAAAGAGAGAGTGGATAAAGAAACCAAATCCTTGAAAAATAGGATTGGTGAACTGGAAAACAAAATTGGCGAAATGGAAAAAAAAATTCCACAGAACAAAAGAACTCAATTGGACAATTAGAAAAAGATCTTAAAAAAGTGAGTGAAGAAAATACCTCACTGAAAATCAGGGTCGAACAATTGGAATTGAATGACTCGAGGAGACAAGAAGAATCAGTCAAGCAAATCCAAAAAAATCAAACAATGGAAAAGGATGTGAAATACCTTCTGGGGAAGACAACAGACCTGGAAAACAGATCCAGGAGAGACAACCTGAGAATCATCGGACTTCCAGAAAAGTATGATGAAAAAAAAGAGCCTGGACACTATTTTCCAGGAAATTATCAAAGAGAACTGCCCAGAAGTCATAGAAACAGAAGGTAAAATAGACATTGAAAGAATTCATCGATCCCCTACTGAAAGGGATCCTAAAATCAAAACACCAAGGAATATAGTGGCCAAATGCCAGAACCCTCAGGCAAAGGAAAAAATACTGCAAGCGGCTAGAAAAACCCAATTCAAGTATCAAGGAGCCACAATAAGGATCACCCAGGATCTGGCAGCATCCACATTAAAGGATCGAAGGGCCTGGAATATGATATTCCGAAAGGCTAAGGAACTTGGTATGCAACCAAAAATAACTTACCCAGCGAGATTGAGCATCTTTTTCCAGGGAAGAAGATGGACATTCAACGAAATAAGCGAATTTCATCTATTTCTGATGAAAAAGCCAGAACTTAACAAAAAATTTGATCTACAAGCACAGAACTCAAGAGAAATCTAAAAAGGTAAAGATTAATCTTGGGAACTATATTTCGGCTGTAAAGATGTATAAAGAATACATGTATACCTTGTTCTAGAAACTAGATGTGGAAAGGACATTGTACTAGAAAAAAGGGAAAGTGGGGGTACTACATTTCATGAAGAGGCAAAGAAAACCTAGTATATCTGAGAGAACGAATGGAGAGGGATGAAAATAGTGAGTATTTTACTGCTTTCAGAATTGGCATTAAGAGAAGAATTTTAGACATATTCAATCTATGGTGAAACTTCTCCCACCTCATTGAAAAGTAAGAAGGGAAAAGTGAAAAAGGAAGGAATAAGCTAAGTGGAAGGGAATACGGTAACTGGGAGGGAAAGGGGCAAGTTGGGGGGGGGACTCTAAGGGGGGGGAGGGATACTGAAAAAGGGAGGGCTGTGAGAAGCAAGGGGAGCTCACAAGCTTAATACTGGGAAGGGGGGTAAGGGAGTAAGAAGGGAGAAAAGCATAAACTGGGGTTAACAAGATGGCAAGTAATACAGAATTGGTCATTTTAACCATAAATGTGAACGGGGTAAACTCCTCTATAAAGAGGAAGCGGTTAGCAGAATGGATTAAAAGCCAGAATCCTACAATATGTTGTATACAGGAAACACACTTGAAGCGGGGTGATACATGCAGGTTAAAGGTAAAAGGTTGGAGCAAAACCTACTATGCTTCAGATGAAGCCAAAAAAGCAGGGGTAGCCATCCTGATCTCAGATCAAGCTAAAGCAAAAATTGATCTAATCAAAAGAGATAAGGAAGGGCACTATATCTTGCTAAAGGGTAGAATGAATAATGAAGAAGTATCTATATTAAATATATATGCACCAAGTAATGTAGCATCTAAATTCTTAAAAGAGAAATTAAGAGAGCTGCAAGAAGAAATAGACAGTAAAACTATAATAGTGGGAGATCTCAACCTTGCACTCTCAGAATTAGATAAATCAAACCACAAAATAAATAAGAAAGAAGTCAAAGAGATAAATAGAATACTAGAAAAATTAGATATGATAGATCTCTGGAGAAAATGTAATGGGGACAGAAAGGAGTACACCTTCTTTTCAGCAGTTCATGGAACTTATACAAAAATTGACCATATATTAGGACATAAAAACCTCAAACTCAAATGCAGTAAGGCAGAAATAGTGAATGCATCCTTTTCAGACCGTGATGCATTGAAAATTACATTCAATAAAAAGCCACAGGAAAGTAGACCAAAAAATAATTGGAAACTAAATAATCTCATACTAAAGAATGATTGGGTGAAACAGCAAATTATAGACATAATTAATAACTTCATCCAAGAAAATGATAATAATGAGACATCATACCAAAATGTATGGGATGCAGCCAAAGCGGTAATAAGGGGAAATCTCATATCTCTAGAGGCCTATTTGTATAAAATAGAGAAAGAGAAGATCAATGAATTGGGCTTGCAACTAAAAATGCTAGAAAAGGAACAAATTAAAAACCCCCAGTCAAACACTAAACTTGAAATTCTAAAAATAAAAGGAGAGATCAATAAAATTGAAAGTAAAAAAACTATTGAAATGATTAATAAAACTAAGAGTTGGTTCTATGAAAAAACCAACAAAATAGACAAACCCTTAGTAAATCTGATTAAAAAAAGGAAAGAGGAAAATCAAATTGTTAGTCTTAAAAATGAAAAGGGAGAACTCACCACTAACGAAGAGGAAATTAGAGCAATAATTAGGAGTTACTTTGCCCAACTTTACGCCAATAAATTCGACAACTTAAATGAAATAGAAGAATACCTCCAAAAATATAGCTTGCCTAAACTAACAGAGGAAGAAGTAAATATCCTAAACACTCCTATCTCAGAAAAAGAAATAGAACAAACTATCAATCAACTCCCTAAGAAAAAAACCCCAGGACCAGATGGATTTACATCTGAATTCTATCAAACATTTAAAGATCAATTAACTCCAATGCTAAATAAACTATTTGAAGAAGTAGGGATTGAAGGAGTCCTACCAAACTCTTTTTATGACACAGATATGGTACTGATACCTAAACCAGGTAGGCTGAAAACAGAGAAAGAAAATTATAGACCAATCTCCCTAATGAATATTGATGCTAAAATCTTAAATAAAATATTAGCAAAAAGATTACAGAAAATTGTCACCAGGATAATACACTATGACCAAGTAGGATTTATAGCAGGAATGCAGGGCTGGTTCAATATTAGGAAAACTATTAACATAATTGACTATATCAACAACCAACCAAACAAAAACCATATGATCATCTCAATAGATGCAGAAAAAGCATTTGATAAAATCCAACAGCCATTCCTAATAAAAACACTTGAGAGCATAGGAATAAAAGGACTTTTCCTTAAAATAGTTAGGAGCATATATTTTAAACCTTCAGTAAGCATCATATGCAATGGGGAAAAACTGGAACCTTTCCCGGTAAGATCTGGAGTGAAGCAAGGTTGCCCACTATCACCATTATTATTCAATATTGTATTAGAAACACTGGCCTCTGCAATAAGAGTCGAGAAAGAGATTAAAGGAATTAGAGTAGGCAATGAGGAAACCAAACTATCACTCTTTGCAGATGATATGATGGTATACCTAGAAAACCCCAGAGATTCTACTAAAAAGCTATTAGAAATAATTCATAATTTTAGCAAAGTAGCAGGATACAAAATAAATCCCCATAAATCCTCAGCATTCTTATACACCACCAACAAAATCCAAGAGCAAGAGATACAAAGAGAAATTCCATTCAAAATAACTGTTGATAGCATAAAATATTTGGGAATCTACCTACCAAAGGAAAGTCAGGAATTATATGAGCAAAATTACAAAAAAGTTTTCACACAAATAAAGTCAGACTTAAATAATTGGAAAAATATTAAGTGCTCTTGGATAGGCCGAGCAAATATAATAAAGATGACAATACTCCCTAAACTAATCTATTTATTTAGTGCTATACCAATCAGACTTCCAAGAAAATATTTTAATGATTTAGAAAAAATAACAACAAAATTCATATGGAACAATAAAAAGTCGAGAATCTCAAGGGAATTAATGAAAAAAAAATCAAATGAAGGTGGTCTAGCTGTACCTGATCTAAAATTATATTATAAAGCAGCAGTCACCAAAACCATCTGGTATTGGCTTAGAAATAGATTAGTTGATCAGTGGAAAAGGTTAGGTTCACAAGACAGAATAGTCAACTATAGCAATCTAGTGTTTGACAAACCCAAAGATTCTAAATTTTGGGATAAGATTTCATTATTTGATAAAAACTGCTGGGATAACTGGAAATTAGTATGGCAGAAATTAGGCAAGGACCCACACTTAACACCACATACCAAGATAAGATCAAAATGGGTCCATGACCTAGGCATAAAGAACGAGATTATAAATAAATTAGAGGAACATAGGATAGTTTATCTCTCAGACTTGTGGAGAAGAAAGAAATTTGTGACCAAAGATGAACTAGAGACCATTACCAATCGCAAAATAGAAAATTTTGATTATATCAAATTAAAAAGCCTTTGTACAAACAGAACGAATGCAAACAAGATTAGTAGGGAAGTAACAAACTGGGAAAACATCTTTACAATTAAAGGTTCTGATAAAGGCCTCATTTCCAAAATATATAGAGAACTGACTCAAATTTATAAAAAATCAAGCCATTCTCCAATTGATAAATGGTCAAAGGATATGAACAGACAATTTTCAGATGAAGAAATTGAAACTATTACCACTCACATGAAAGAGTGTTCCAAATCACTATTGATCAGAGAAATGCAAATTAAGACAACTCTGAGATATCACTACACACCTGTCAGATTGGCTAAGATGACAGGAAAAAATAATGATGAATGTTGGAGGGGATGCGGGAAAACGGGGACACTGATGCATTGTTGGTGGAGTTGTGAACAAATCCAGCCATTCTGGAGAGCGATCTGGAATTATGCCCAAAAAGTTATCAAACTGTGCATACCCTTTGATCCAGCAGTGTTTCTATTGGGCTTATACCCCAAAGAGATACTAAAAAAGGGAAGGGGACCTGTATGTGCCAAAATGTTTGTAGCAGCCCTGTTTGTAGTGGCTAGAAACTGGAAAATGAATGGATGCCCATCAATTGGAGAATGGCTGGGTAAATTGTGGTATATGAATGTTATGGAATATTATTGTTCTGTAAGGAATGACCAGCAGGATGAATACAGAGAGGCTTGGAGAGACCTACATGGACTGATGCTAAGTGAGATGAGCAGAACCAGGAGATCATTATACACTTCGACAACGATATTGTATGAGGATGTATTCTGATGGAAGTGGATTTCTCTGACAAAGAGACTTAACTGAGTTTCATTGGAGAAATGATGGACAGAAACAGCTACACCCAAAGAAGGAATACTGGGAAATGAATGTGAACTATTTGCATTTTTGATTTTCTTCCCGAGTTATTTTTACCTTCTGAATCCAATTCTCCCTGTGCAACAAGAGAACTGTTCGGTTCTGCAAATATGTATTGTATCTAGGATATACTGCAACATATTTAACATACATAGGACTGCTTGCCATCCTGGGGGGGGGGGGAGGAGGGAAGGAGGGGAAAAAACGAAACATAAATGATTGCAAGGGATAATGTTGTATAAAAATTATCCTGGCATGGATTCTGTCAATACAAAGTTATTATTAAATAAAATAAAATTAAAAAAAAAAAAGAAACTATAAAACCAAACTTATCTGACTTATTTTCATCACTATCATTTCTTCTGCTGATTTTTCCTATTTCTTATTTGATTTTAAAATTTTCTTTTGGATTCTTCCCAGGCCTGAGACCTATTTACATTTTTCTTTAAGGCTTTGCATAAAGCTGCTTTGATTCCATTATCCTCTGAATTTGTGTTTTGAAATTTCCTGTCATCATAGTAGCTTTCAGTGGTTTCTTAGTAGCTCTTTTTTTTTTCCAGCCTATTTCTTGACTTTTAATTTTGTGTTAAAGTTATGCTCTACTCTTGAGAGTGCAGTGGTAGTGGGAATTGTCCCAAGCTTCAGTTTTTTGTGCTGCTGTTATCCAAGACCATATTCAGATAATGTAACACAGTTTTTGTTCCCCATACCAGCAAAGGTTCCCATGTAATCTCTTTCTGATAAATTGTCCAACCTCCTTATTGTCTGTGAGCTGAGAACTCCAGAAGCTGCTACTGCCACAGAATAATTCACAACTAAAGCCTATTATTCACTTGCTGGGGTGTGATCTACTTTGGTATTATATGGGCTCCACACTCAGTCCAGTGAGTCATCCCTATCATTCTGACCTAAGTTTTCTTGTATTAGCTAGAAAATTTTTGTCCCTGTCCTTTTGTTGGCTCTACCAACAAGAATTCATTTTGAGGTGCTACTTTAATATTGTTTGGAGTAGAATTTGGAAGCATTCAGGGAAGTCCCTATTTTTACTTCACCATCTTGGCTCCACCTACCACTTCTTCATATGATCCTGGAAGCTCTGTGGATCTTCTCAGTTTGACACTTTGGTGATGGTAAGGTAGGCCATCTTTGTTGCAATTCTTACCTAGCCCTTAGTCATTGAATGAACATTGCTTCTGACATATTGAGAGCTAGGAAAGATCTTAATTTAAAAAGGCAAATGTCACCCACTGGGTCATTGTCACTTGTCTATTGTCTTGCCATTGGACTTTGATTCCTATGGAGCAGAGAATGAAGGTGATGAGTATGTGTAGCTCTATCTCCCTAAAATTCCATACAAATCAAGAACTCACTCTCATCATTGCTATCATCAGTCTCTACAAGAATGAAATACACACACACAAACTTCATAGAGACTGAAGAAAGAGGAAAAGGATCTATGTGTGCAAAAACATTCATAGATTCACTTTTTGTTGTGGCCAAGAATTGGAAATTGAAAGTATAGCTATCAATTGTGGAGTGGCTGAACATATTATGGTATAAGAATGCAACAGAATATCACTGTGTTGTAAGAAGTGTTGAAGGGAATAGTTTAAAAAACTGGAAAGACTTGAATAAACTAACACATGATAACTAAATAAATAAATGAATAAATGCGAAGTGAACAGAACTAGCAAAATAAACAGTAACAGAAATATTATGAAGATAATTAACTTTGAAAGATTTTGTAACTGCTCAACAAATCACCAATAAAAATTCAAAAGGATTTATGTTAAAACATCAATATATTTTCCCTTCCTTCCTTCTTTCCTTACTTCCTTTCTTCCTTCTTTCCCTCTTTCCTTCCTTCTTCCCTTCTTTCCTTCCTTCTTCCCTCACTCCCTCCTTTCCTTCCTTCCTTCCTTCTTTTTTCATTTCTTTTCTTCCTCTCTCCCTCCCTCCTTTCATTCTCTCTTTCTTTCTTTCTCTCTCTCTCTTTCTTTCTCTCTTTCTTTTTGTCTCTTCCTTCCTTCCCTCTTCCTTCTCTCCCTTTCTCCTTCCCTCCCTCCCTCCCTTCTTCTTTTCTTCTCTTTCTCCTTCCCTCCTCCCTTCCTTCCTTCCTTTCTTCCTTCCTTGCTTCCTTCCTTCTTTCCTTCCTTCCTTCTTTCCTTCCTTTTTTCTCAGTTATAGAATTATTCATAGGAAGAAGTCTTGCAAATGGGAGAGATATAGATGTTCATTCAAACATAGTAATTCCTTTTTGTCCTGCCTTAGGAGACTCTCTTCTGTCTATTACATGAGTAAAAAGTAATCCAGACTATCTACTGTTTTTCCATAAGGGAAATTAATGTATTAAAGTAAATGAATCAAGTCATTCTGGTGTTATTCACAACCACCCTTTTGTTGGCAAAGACTAAAATTATTAAATACGCAGCCATGATATTTCCATTTTTGCTGCTTTACTTTTTTGCTTTTTTCATAAGAGAACTGAGCATATACTTTTGCTCTGTTGGCTTCTGCTTTTGGTAGCTCATGAAAAATGATGTGTAGGTGGTTAATAGCCTTTTGCCAGAATCAATATACTTTCTGTTCTGAAAACTTGAAAATTCAAAAAAAAATTTCCCCCTTATAAAGATTTAGTCAACAATTTATATATCCTGGAAAACTTGGCTCTAGCTATATTATTCTTCCATATTTTTGGAAATATGTGTTTTTAAAATAGCATGCTGTACGACCAAAAAGCAAATTTATTTTGAAGTAAGTTCATCTGACATTCTAAGCTACTTTTACCCCCTGTAAACTTCTGTTGAGTAAAAAGTAGATCTCTCTCTCTCTCTCTCTCTCTCTCTCTCTCTCTCTCTCTCTCTCTCTCTCTTTCTCTCTCTCTCTCTACACACACACACACACACACACACACACACACACACACACTATATATGTGTGTGTATATGTATATATGTCTGCTTGCATAACATTGCCCTTGACTGGAAATCCCAAACTTTCAATGGGACTGTTCCTACATGTTTAATGTCTTTTAATCTTTCACTTTCTAAGTACAACTCAATTTAAATGAAGAATTTTCTCTAAGTTGTAACTATTGCTTTTTTACAATTTTTAATGTACTATCTTTTTGGTATCAGAAGAATTTTAAATACACACGATTTGAGGAAGAATAGTAGTTGTTGAAGCTGACAAATGATTTTTTAAAAATAGAAAATAAGGAAAGTGGAGAAAGTATAATGGATAGGGAGAAAAGGATATAAATATGGAAATGAAAGGCATGGAGTCATAGAATTTTAAAAAAAAGTCTCAGTTACAAGCATTTCTTAGATACCTACTTTCATCTAAAGGAACTTAAATCCTACTAAGTAGGAGTTTTAGAAAACACTTGATTCAATCTTTGCCTAGAACACCAATGATTCATTTTATGGATTGGGAAACTATAATCTGTAATGATGCATTAATTAGTCAACCAATAAGTATTTAGTAAGTGCCTACTATGTTCCAAACACTGTGCTAACTCCTGGTTTTTCTCTTTTAATAATCTTAATTTTCAAATCCTTTTTAAAATCAGTTTTTAATTCTTCTTGAATTCTCTGTAGATTTCGACAATCATCTTTTTGAGATTTAATCTTTTCTTTATATTTGAGACAAATCTCCCCTTCATTCTCTGACCATTCCTATTTAGTCTCCTTTGCTGCATCTTCATTTAGGTCACACTTACTCTGTGTGAGCTCCCAAGATTCTGTATTGATCTATCTTTTTTTTTCTCTATACTATCACAATCTAGCTTTGTTTCTTCTTTGTTTTATTCCATTTCTTCCATTCTATAATTTATATAATCCAGTGACAATGACCTCCTTGGTGTTTCTAGCATATGACAGTCTACTTCCTTTTGCTTTTTTTTTTTTCCCTTTAACTGTCTCATATGCCTGGAACTCTCCTTACCTCTACATTTGGCTTCCCTAGCTTTCTTTTATTTTTTTTTAAATTACACATTTATTTTTTTTGGGGGGGTGGGGTTGCTGAGGCAATTGGGTTTAAGTGACTTGCTCAGGGTCACACAGCTAGGAAGGGTTAAGTGTCTGAGACCAGATTTGAACTCAGATCCTCTGACTTTAGAGCTGGCACTCTATCCACTGTGCCACCTAGCTGCCTTCCTGTCTTTCTTTTAAATGAAGTTCAAATCCTACCTTCTAGAGAAAGCCTTTTTTAATCTTTTCCACTGTTAGCACTTTCCTTCAAAATTAGATTTCTCTACTCTGATGTTTTTACTTTGCTCTCAGAAGTCAGAGTAGCAGGAGAAGATTTAGTAGCACTGAAGTCAAAAATGGTAGGGGCACATGATCATTGGTCAGAAATAAATCATAGCGTGTGCCTAAGCTTGAACTAGACATAGAATCAAATGCTATTTGGAAGCTTTATTTCTTATACCTTCACTTGTAGATCATAGTTCAACATATAGAGGAGCAATTTCTATTAAGAGTGAATGGAAGCTCTGAGGGGCAGTATAACTTTCCATCCTAAGAAATCAGGGACTCTGAGGAACAGTAACAGTTCTTGTTCTAAAGGAACAGAGACCTTGAGGATATGTATCACTTGCATTCTTAAAAGATCAAAGGGCCTTCCCTGAGAAAGGATTAGACTGCAGACCAGGAAATCAGTGAACATACTTCTTCTCAGATCACACCACCCTGTAAATACTGAAAATTTCCAAATCCCTATAACTATCTCAGAAAGAGAATAAACCAAATTTAACACAAGCTTAAAAGTGAAAAAGTAGGTTAGAAAAAAGGAGCACCCAACAACAAAAAAACCTAACTATAGAATGTTTCTGTGGTAACAGGAAAGATTAAAACACAAACTCAGAAGACAGTGAAATCAAAGCAGCTATATGTAATGCATCAAAGAAGAATGTGAAATTGGTATCAGGTCTTAGAAGAACCCAAAAAAGAATAATTGGGGAAAACATGACATTGATTCAAGAAAATTATTTTTTAAAAAAGCCAACTCAACACTTTGGTGAAAGAGATAACACTGAAGAAAACAAGACTTTAAATAACACAATATGTCAATTAGTAAAAGAGGCATAAAATCCATTAAAGACAACTCCTTAAAAATAGAATTGGCCAAATGGAAAAAGAGGTGTGAAAGCTTCCTGAAGAAATTGCTTCCTTAAAAATTAGAATTGGGAAAGTTTGTAGCTAATAACTTCATGATAGAGCAAGAAACAATAAAACAAAATCCAAAGAAGGAAAAAATAGAAGAAAATGTGAAATATCTCATTGGAAAAACAACTGACCTGGAAAATAAATTGAAAAGAAATCATTTAAGTATATTTTTACTTAAAAGCCATGATCCTCCCCCCAAAAGAAACATTAGTTATTGTTTTTCAAGGGATTACCAAAGAAAACTGCCATGATAATCTAGAGTCATAAGGCAAAATAGAAATTGAAAAAAACTTACTGATTATTTCCTGAAAGAAATTTCAAAATGAAAATCTCTGAGAGCTTTATAATCTAATTCCAGAGCTTTCAAGTCAAGGAGAAAATATTGCAAATAGCTAGAAGAAAACAATTCAAATATAATGAAGGCACAGTAAGGATATTACAATATTTAGTAGTTTCTATGTTAAGGGATTGGAAAGCTTAGAATATGATATCCCAAAGGACAAAGGAGTCAAAATTATAAATAACAATCATCTATGCAACAAAACTGAGTATTCTCCTTCTGGGAAAAAAGGCATTTAATGAAATTGAGAACTTTCAAGATTTCATAATGAGAAAATCAGAACTGAATAGAAAACTTGACTTTCAAAAACAATACTCAAGAGAATCATAAAAAAGGTAAACAAGGAAAAAGTAATCACAAGAGATTCTATAAGGATAAACAGTTTACATTCCTATATTAAAAGATGATTCTTGAATCTCCTAAAAACATTTTTTTAAATCATTATTAGAATAGTTAGAAGGAATGTACATGGACAGAATATATCAAAGTGATTTGAATAAAATGAGAAGATTTGAAAAGGCATGGGAAAAAGGATACACTGGAAGAAAAGGGAAAGGAGAGGTAGAACAGAATAAATTGTTCCCCATAAAAGAGGTTCAAAAATCTTTTATAATAAAAGAGAAGATGGGGAGGTGGTAGCCAATGCTTGAATCTTAATCTTTATAATTGGTTCAAAGAGGGAATAACATATGCCTTCAATTTAGTATTAATATCTATCATACTTTATAGGGAATAGGAAGGCAGGAGAATTAGAGAATTGGGGTGATAGAATGAAGGTCAAATCGGCAAAGGTGGTGGTCAGGAGCAAAATATTTTTGAGGAGGGACAGAGTAAAAGAAGAGACAGAGACAGAGAGAAATAGAGGTAGAGAGAATAGATGGGGGAGAGAGAATGGAGAGAAATGCACAATTAGTAATCATAACTGAAAATGTGAATGGAATGAATTCACCCATGAAATGGAAGCAAAGAGTAGACTGAATCAAAAACTAGAATCTTACAATATGTTGTTTACAAGAAATACACTTGATTCAAAGAGATGCATATAAAGTAAAGGTAAGGGTTGGGAGCAGAATCTATTCTTCAGTTGAAGTTAAAAAGTAAAACAAAACAGTGGAAACATCAAGATCTCAGAGAAAGCAAAAGCAAAAGAAAAGAACCAATTAAAAGGCATAAAAAGGAAAACTACATTTTGCTAAAAGGAATATGGACAATAAAGTAACATAAATTATTTTTCTCTTCCCTTTACTTTTTTTAATTAAAGTTTTTTTATTTTCAAAACATAAGCATAGATAATTTTCAACATTTACCCTTGCAAAACCTTTTCCTTTTTTTCACTTACCACAGCTAACAGAGCGCATTTAGATCCTTTTAAGTTCACTTCTGGACTGTTGCAATATCCCATCATTTAATTTCCTTGACTCAGATTTCTGCCAACTCCAATCTTTATCATTATCAATTCATTGAAAAATCTCATGATCTCTTTTCAATTCTCATCTTTCTGACTTCTTTATAGTATTCAATGCAGTTAAGTATCTTTTCCTCCTGAATTCTCTCTCAATCTGAGTTTTTATGACATTGCTTTCCCTTGTTAACCCTAAATTCGTGCCTCCCAACTCTAACCCTAAATTCTCCTACGTTCTTTCTGCCTGATAATTTTTTTTTAAGCTTCCTTCACTGGATCATCATCCATGTCACACAAACTAATTGGGCATATCCCAAGACTCTGTCCTGGACCCCCTTCCCTCCCCCAACCAACTATTGTCTCACTTATTGACCTTATCAGAAACTAGGAGTTTAAGAATCATTTCTGTAAATGACATCTATGTCAATATTTCCAGCCTTATTCTCTCTTCTGAAATTTAATCCTGAACTGAAAAAAAATCTCAAATTCACCATATTCAGATATAACTCATTCTCTTTCCACCAAAAATCCACCCTTTTCCTGAACCTTCCTATTTCTGTCAGTTGACATCACTATTTTTTTTTGAAAGATTTTGTGTTTTAAATAGATAAAACATGTAAAATCCTTTTAAAAATATTTCTATATTTGTCGTGATGTACAAGAAAAATCAGACCAAAAGCTGGGGGGAAAATATGAGACAAAAAAGCAAACAAACAAAAAATGGTGAAAATACTATGCTTTGCTCTATATTCAGTCCCATAGTTCTCTCTCTGGTGGTGGATGGTATTTTCCATGCAATCTTGAATTGTCTCGAATCACCACATTTCTGAGAAGAGCCAAGTCTATCAGAATTGATCGTTGCATTATCTTGCTGTTATTTATACAATGTTCTCTTGGATCTGCTCACTTCCCTCAGCATCAGTTCATATAAGTCTTTCCAGGCTTTTCTGAAATCAATCTGGTCATTATTTCTTATAGAACAATAATATTCCATTACATTGATATACTATAATATTCCATCCTTCCTCAACTAATTGATATCCATTTAATTTTCAGTTCCTTGACACTATAAAAAGAACTACTACAAACATATTTGCACATGTGGATTCTTCCCCTCTTTTATGATCTCTTTGGAATACAATAGTTTTATAGCCCTTCGGGCATAGTTCCAAACTGCTCTGGAGATTCTTTATTGTCATATACACTATGGCTCTAAACCAATGATCTTCTGTGGGGGTAATTATTAATGAGGACCAGCTACTATCACCTCAAATACAGCTTTCAAAATTTTTCTCTGGATTTGCAGCCTAAATATGTAGTTATTATGCCCATATCTAGCTTTAGTGATTGCCCTAACCAATCACCACAGGACATAAGATAATATTGTCCAAATTCATAAACACAACTGCCTGTGGTGAACAATGATGCAGCCATTGTTTGTACTCCAAGCACCCTGGCAGGGTCTATCAGCAGGATAGTTTATTTTTTATTTTTTTTTAAATTTTTATTTAATAATTACTTTATATTGATACTCGTTTCTGTTCCAATTTTTTTTTCCCTCCCTCCCTCCACCCCCTCCCCTAGATGGCAAGCAGTCCTTTATATGTTGGATATGTTGCAGTATATCCTAGATACAATATATGTTTGCAGAACTGAACAGTTCTCTTGTTGCATAGGGAGAATTGGATTCAGAAGGTATAAATAACCCAGGAAGAAAAACAAAAATGCAGATAGTTCATATTCGTTTCCCAGTGTTCTTTCTTTGGGTGTAGCTGCTTTTGTCCATCATTTATCAATTGAAACTCAGGTCTCTTTGTCAAAGAAATCCCCTTCCATCAAAATATGTCCTCATACAATATCGTTGTCGAAGTGTATAATGATCTCCTGGTTCTGCTCATTTCACTTAGCATCAGTTCATGTAAGTCTCGCCAAGTTGACATCACTATTCTTTGAATGATAGAACTTTGTTCTATCTTTTATTCTTGATCCTTTGCTATCTTAAAATCTCTTTTAACTTATTAAATATTTTATTTTTTAAATTTTTGTTTAGTTTATTATTATTATTTCATATATAATATATCATCTAGAATAATGATAATACTTATTTTTATCATTAAATATTTCCCAATTATATTTAAAATTTTTAAAGATTTTAAGTTCCAAATATATTCTTTACTTCCCATTTCTCTCCAACACCTTGAAGAAAAAAGAAATACGATGTCAATTATAAATGAAAAATTGCAAAAAGATATTTCTATATTAAATATGTTGCAAAAAAAATTAACCCACAAATACACAAAAATAAGAATAAAGAGAGTGAAAAAATACAATTTGTTTTCCAAGTTCTATCTCTGGAAATGGATGGCACTATTCATCGTGGATCCTTTGGAATTAGTCATCCCTACAATATTATTATTGTGTACATTGTTGTCCTTGTTCTGCTCATTTTATTTTATAGCAGTTCATCTAAGACTTCCCAGTCTTTCTGAAATCATTCTGTTCATCATTTATTATGTAATAGTAATATTCCCTCATAATCATGTACCACAGTGTGTTCAGCCATTCCCCAAGTAATGGACTCTTCTCAATTTCCAATTTTTTTGCAACCATAAAAAGAGCTACTATAAATTATTTTTGGACAAATATATTGTTTTCCCATTTAAAAAAAAAATATTGGGATGTAGACTGTTGGGTTAGAGCACATGCATAATTTTATAGCTTTTTTGGTATAGTTCCAAATTATTCTACAGAATGTTCACAACCAACAGTACATTATTACATTGTTCCACATTCTCTCCAGCATTTATCATTCTCCTTTTCTGTCATGTTAGTCAATCTAATAAGTGTGAGGCACTATCTCAGCGTTATCTTAATTTTCATTTCCCTAATCAGTAATGATTTGGTACATTTTTTTTTTCATGTAGCTAATGATAGCTTTGCCTTTTTCCTCTGAAAATTGCCTATTCATATCATTTTGACCATTTATCAATTGGGAAATTGCTCATGCTTTTACAAATTTGACTCAGTTTCCAATATATTTGATGTTTTTATAAAAGAAATTTGCTATAAACATTTCCCAGTTTCCCATTTTTTGTTAGTTTTTCTGCATTAGTTTTGCCGAGTTTTGCTACCCTTGCTTTCCAATTTCAGCATTTTTTGTTAAATGATGACTTCTTAATCCCAAAAGCTTGGATGTTTGAGTTTATCAAACACTAAATTACTTTGGTCATTTACTACTATGATGGTGTAATGTTCTTGGTTTGGGTTTTCTGGAGGTCTTTGGGGCAGCTTTCGTTTCAGTTCAGTAATCACCAAAAGAGTAGCCAGGGATTAAAGTCCAAATCCTTTATTATCTCTTTTAAAGTCTTGTCTCCTTTCCTGGGGCCTGGTTGGCTTTCTTAAAGGACTTCCAGGGTCTTGATTTCAGTGCAGAAAATGAAGGAGGAGAACTGCCACCAGCGTGATGTGAGATGGGATGAATGAATCTGAGTCCAAGGGCTTGTGTTTCAACCTCCAGTCCACTTGTCTTCCCTAGGTCTGAATCCAAGCTCTCTCAGTTCCCCAGGAGAGTCACCAGGAGCCTGACTGAAGGTAGAAATGTATACATGTATACATTTTCTAACTATAGTACAACCTCCTAGAAGATAGACTTTCCTATTTTTGTTTTTATATCTTTCATCCATATTAGACAGTCACTAGCATATAGCACTTGCTAAAATTGTTTGTCAATGTAAGTCATATGGAGAAATGATAAGTAATAAAAGTTACTTCATAGTTAACTTGATAAATTAATATGTCACATAAGGTAAATTACATATGATTTCCACAGGGGTATAAACCTCAAGCATTTAGTCAATGTTCATTTGACTTTTTTAACTTTTGGGAAATCCAGTATATTGTTCTATATCTGCCAATTGAAGTCAGTGTAGTGGTCAATATATTCAACAAAATATGACTCCTGTCATGTTGTTATTCCTTGGCATTATCAAATTGATATTTACAGCTTAAGTGTCTTCACAGTAAGGTGGCTTAACTCAAACCACAAATGGAAAACTACAACAACTCTATATCAAATTGTATTTTTTCTCATTAAAGAAGAATCCACAAATCGACTTGAGAAGTCTTAGTTGTGCATGCAAACTTGACATGAAGTTAAGAACCAACACATATTGCATTTGGAATAAAGAGTGGGACTCAGGAAACATCTAGCATCTTTCAGAAGACATTGGTAACATAGTATGACTCCATTTCTTCTCTTCATTTGCCATGTTCCAAGTATTCTACTTTTTCTACAAAGTGTGTGAGTAGCTTTTTAGTTGTCTCACTCTTTGGGACCCCATATAGGCTTTTCTTGGTAAAGGTACTAGAGTGGTTTGGTTTACCATTTCTTTCTCCAGATCATTTTTATAGGTAAGGAAATTGAGGCAATTAGCGTTCAGTGACTTGCCCAGGGTCACACAACTAGTAAGTATCTATATTTAAACCCAGGAAGTAGTCTTCATGACCAATGACTTTGTGAAAAGAAATATTCTGCATGGTACATTTTAAAGTTTGATTGCATTAGTAATATTTTTCATCACTTTCATAAATCTAGACCATCAACAAAATAATTTGTAGCTGTATTTTGTAGTTTGTAGCATTTGTCAATTTCTGAATTACCAATTTTCATACTGAAAATTTAACAATTGTATCTCAGGAGTCCACTCAGGCTCATTCATCAAGCATACTCCTTAAATAAACTTTAAATATACAGATTTTCAATGAATCTGTGACTTGGTAATTAATAATTTTCTCCTCTCACACTAGGCTTATCATCCATCTATGAGTTTCTCTAATGTACAAGCCTTTTTTCCATGTTCATGCAAAAGTTTATCCTGGAGTAGAGGCGGGAGATTTGCCCAACATCCATAGACACATATCTTTGCATGTATACATAGCTGGACCTTTGCTTTTATTAGAAACTAGGATTAGTAAATGTGCTTTGCAATTTAAAAAAAATAATTCAACTTGCTCTCTTGTTTTACAATTCTGAACTCAGTTCATAGCCCATAAATATCATCTGTACCAGACATACATATTTTTAAACAAATTCTATAGAATATTTATTGGAAATATGACTTTAATGCTAGTATCATTCATATTCAAATGCAGTATTGACATGAAATGAGGCACTTGCAAGTCAATGAACATTTAACACAAGGAGGTTTACTTTACCCTAACAAAACAAAGATATGCTACAAGGATATAGCAACAGTTCCCCCCTTTTCTATGAAAATTTGTGTAGGCAGCAGGCCACAATAAAGTTATTTGAATGGACTTCAGGAATTCACTAAGTTTGAGGGCTTAGAATCCATATAACTAGAACTTTTTGATGCCATTAGATGACCAGGAAGTGGAATCAAGGAAAATGAAGACAATTAAATTCCAGGGATAACTTCGTTTTAGGTCCACTCCATGTTGCTGGGAGCAAGAGAGGTGAGAGCGGCCAGAAAAGGAGTTTGGGAGCCAAGGTCATCAAATCCTGGGAGAAGCTATGTTTTCTTTTAGAGAAAATCTTACCAAATTGTTTGTGGAAAAAAAGAACTTGTGTCAGAGAACCACTAGTTCTATCATAGTATTCAGTTACATGCATGTTGGATGGAATCTGGGGATTGACTTTTATTTAGTTTTTTCTATGTGAATTGACAATTCAAAATTCTGATCTGTTATCACAGATCTCTTCCAGGAAGTTGTATATATTTTTTTGCATTAAACACAATCAATATTGTATTATCCATAATCATAGTGTCAAATTCACACTGAAATAGATTCTTATGGGCTGAATATGAATTTCGAAAGCCATAAATTAACATTGTCCATGTTACATTATCTTTTATTTATTTTGCTAAGAATTTTCCAATAACATTTTAATCTGTTTCAGGAAACACTGGAGAGTCACACTCCTAGAATTTGACAACCCTGATTCATATGAAATTGATCTATACACAAATTATGGGTATCTTCAATGCATTTATTAGTAGGGAATAAGAAGCCCTTTAAAGGCAGCATTCAATAGGAAATCTCATCTTTTCCTCTTTGCAAATTAGTGAATGATATAAAAAAAATTTGTATATAATAATGAAAATGAACTTGATTAAGAACAAAACTGAACAGGGTATATATAATGGGGATAAGCTAGTGGCCTTTGCAATAAAAGCAGGGATAAAGTAAGGACATCCATTGTTTCCATTATTTGACACAAAAAAGAAATTGAGGGAATATGCATAGAAAAAGAGGGAACAAAATTGTTATTTTTGCAGGTGAATGGTTATTTATTTATATAATAACTAGAGAATCAACTATAAAAAGAAAAAAAATTGATGGTTAATAAAATGTTATCTTAAATCACTTGTAATAATATATCTTACAACTAAATATCATATACATCATGCATTTTATAAAAAAATACTCACTTTACCACAAATCTTATAATAAAGGATATATGTATATGTAATATATATGTATATATTCAGGGAAGGTGGCAGAGTAGGTCAGAAAATTACCAAAGTGCTCCAGATTCTCCCACAAAACAGAAAATAATTGCATATCAGGGTGAACATACACCAGTGGAAAACAAATAAAACTTGGGATAAAACTGGGGTCCCTGTGAAACAACCCAAGAAAATCAGAAAAAAAGACTCTGCGACCTGAGTCCAAGAAGTATGAATTTAAACCACTCCAGGATGGCTCCACAGACACAGCAAGCTGGAAGCTCTGAGACCAGCTGGCTTCAGCTGGAGCCTCAGCCCAAAACATAGAAACTTTCATTGACCAGACAGTGAAGGAAGTTAGGGGTCTGAGCCTGGAAAGCCCAAGGGAACCTCTGTCCACAAGAAATTCCAGGCCCAGCTGTGCTGCAGAGATGGACCCTGAATGAGAAGGAAGCAATACACCCAGTGAATGCAGAGGCAGTGGGGCAGGAATGCCACTGACTGTAGAAGGATGCAGCTTTTAGTTTGAGGTTCCAGGCCAGAGGGAAGAACTGAAGAGAAGCTAGAGGCACCAACCCCCTTATTCCAGGATTAGAAATGCTTACACTAATAGTTCTCATTTAAAAAAATGAACAAGCAAAGAAGAAAGAAGCCAACTATAGAAACTTGCTATGGGAATAGAGAAAACTGCTGTTTATCTTCAGAGGAGGACAGTAAGGTTTAAAAAAAAAAAAAAACCTCTTCTACCCCAAAGAATAATATTAGCTACCTGTCCAGAAATAATTTATAGAAGAATAAAAAAAAAACCTGTCAAAAATCAAATGAGAGAGGTTAAGAAAAAATTAAAATAAATAAATAAGAACCATCTAAGAAAAACAAGATGATTTTTTGGGAGGGGCAAATAATCACCTAGAAAAGGAGGTACAGAGTCTTAAAGAAGAAAATAATTCTTTGAAAATCAGAATTGGGCAAAGGGAAGCCAGTGAAGCTAAAAGAGATCAAGAAATAACAGAACAAAATATAAGAATTAAAAACATAGAACAATGTGAAACATAAGAAAAACAACAGATCTGGATAGCAGATCAAGAAGAGAACCTGAAAGCTGTGACCAAAAAAGTTGCAATATTTGATGCAATTGTTGATGCAATAATGTAAGGAATAATCAACGAAAATTGTTCTGGAGTGATAGAACAAAATGGAAAAGTAGAAATAGAAAAAAAAAATTAGTGATCACCACCTCAAAGAGATCCTACATTGAAAACACATAGGAATATTATTGATAGATATTTTTTAAAAAGATCAAAGAGAAAATTCTTCAAGAAACAAACAGAAAAACCTGTATGTGCCAAAATGTTTGTAGTAGCCCTGTTTGTAGTGGCTAGTGTTGGAATCCTTACTAACTGCTAAGTAATTAGAGTTGATCTAATCTTACAAGAAGTTGTTTTGGCCAGAACCTGAAACAAGGTACTAAGTAGAACTAATTAAGACAAGGCTTGTGTTCACACCTTTACTCACTGGAGTCCACAAATATGCTAGCTTCACAAAGTACACTTTCTACACCTCCCTTAAAGCTCATTGGGCCAGAGAGCACTATGGGAGAAAACCCATAATCCCATTCTCTCAGAAGAGGCATATAAAAGGCCAGCGATGAGGGATCTATGGCAGAATACATTTTTTCCTCTTGGCTGGCTGATCGCGCTGGACTCGAGAGGAACGACTCTGCTGCAGAGAACATTTTGACAGATTTCAGTGGAGCTACGCCAGAAGCCCTCTCTCCACGGCAAGTTGGTGGCTGGGCTCCCCAGAAGGAGATAAGAGAGACCTTTCATCTCTGTCTTGGTTGGAGGCAGAAGAAAACAGAGGCAGAGGCTGAAGGACAGAACCTTTGGATTTGGAGACATCCAAAGGGCTCTAAACCTCTAAACCGGCTGTGCTCTGAGAAGAACAAACTCCAACATTTGAACTCTAACAGGCTAGAAACTGGAAAATGAATGTATGCCCATCAATTGGAGAATGGCTGGGTAAATTGTGGTATATGAATGTTATGGAATATTATTGCTCTGTAAGGAATGACCCGCAGGATGAATACAGAGAGGCTTGGAGAGACCTACATGGACTGATGCTAAGTGAGATGAGCAGAACCAGGAGATCATTATACACTTCGACAACGATATTGTATGAGGATGTATTCTGATGGAAGTGGATTTCTATGACAAAGAGACCTAACTGAGTTTCAATGGATAATTGATGGACAGAGACAGCTACACCCAGAGAAGGAACACTGGGAAACGAATGTGAACTATTTGCATTTTTTATTTTCTTCCCGAGTTATTTTTACCTTCTAAATCCAATTCTCCCTGTGCAACAGGAGAACTGTTCGGTTCTGCGAATATGTATTATATCTAGGATATACTGCAACATACTTAACATGTATGGGACTGCTTGCCATCTTGGAGGGGGGGTGGAGAGAGGGAGGGGAAAAAACGAAACATAAGCGAGTGCAAGGGATAATGTTGTAAAAAATTACCCTGGCATGGATTCTGTCAATACAAAGTTATTATTAAATAAAATAAAATTTAAATTAAAAAAAAAAGAAACAAACAAACAGAAAATAAAAAAAAATTCACATATGCTGGAGTTACAACTGGAATTGTACAGGATTGATAAGCAGCCACAATAAAAGACTGCAGGCTTTGGAATAGTATGTATCAACTCAAAATAACTAGACCAGTGACTAAAAATATTATAAATAGCAAGATTAACTATAATATTAAAAAACAACAAAATGGAAATTCATCAAATGCAGTTTTTCTGGACTTTGTCTCAGTCAAACCTGAACTTAATAGAAAATTGAACATACAAGAGCCAACATCAAAGATTAATTTCAAGAGACTTAACAAGGACATATTATATTTATGTTTGTTACATTGGAATGTGTACCCACATATTTAAGATTTGTTTTTTTGTTATTTTTAGTTCATATTGCTTTCTGAAACATTTTGTGAAAGAAAATCAAAACAAAAGTGAAATAACCATAGGAGAATTAAAAAAAAAAACAGAAAAACAAAATGAACATAGAATGATTTACATTTAATCTCCATAGTTCTTTTTCTGGGTGCAAATGACATTTTCTAGCCTTTTGGGATTGCCTTGGATCACTGAAATACTATGAAGGACCAAACTTTTCATAGTCAATCATAGCACATACTTGCTGTTTCTATGTACAATGTATTCCTGGTTCTGCTTATTTCCCTCATCAGTGTAAAGGGCTGAAACTCTTGAGCTGATGCACTGAGGTTAGACAAGCAAGCACTTAAGGCTAACTGCTGATTGGACAATACTCTATAGTATATGCTTAGAAAATGGCCATTCCCATTATTCTGTGCTGGTTCAATCTTTTGGTGTATACAGAGAATTGTGGGAAGGATTAGGGGGTAGAGTAAAGACAAGCCAGAGTCACTTGGGTTCTGGAGGTGGAAAAGGAGATCCTGTGTCCATTCCCTTCATTTCTACCCTTAAAGATCAAGAATAAAGATCAAGGACTTTTGCTTGTCCTGAGTTCAGCTGATTCTAAGGTATCCAGGTTGCTAACTCGGTCTTCACACATCAGTTTGTATAACTCTTTCCAGGCCTTTCTAAAATCAGCCTGTTCATCATTTTTTTTATAGAATATATATATTATATAATATATTATATTAGAATATATATATATAGAATATGTCATTACTTCATATATCAAAACTTGTTTATCTATTACCCAATTGATGGGCATTTACTTATTTTCCAGTTCTTTGCTACCATAAAAAGGGATGCTACAAACATTTTTGCACATGTGGGTCTGTTTCCATCCTTTATGATTTTCTTGGGATATGGACCCAGTAGTGGTATGGCTGGATCAAAGGGTATGCATAATTTGATAGCCCTTTGGGCATAGTTCCAAATTGCTCTTTAAAATGATTGAATTATTTTACAACTCCACCAACAATGCATCATTAGTGCACCTTTCCCACATTCTCTCCAACATTTATCATTCTCTTTTCCTGTCATCTTAGCCAATCTGAGAATTGTTTTAATTTGTATTTCTCTAATCAATGTTATTTAGAGCATTTTTTCTTATGAATATAAAGAGCTTTAATTTTGTCACCTGAAAATTGTCCATTCACATCCTTTGACAATGATCAATTGTGAAATGACTTATATTCTTATCAATTTGACAGTTTTTAATTTATTTTAGAAATGAGATCTTTATCAGAGATACTAGCTGTAAAGATTTTCCCCCAGCTTGTACTTGCTTTTTAATTTTCTGTTAATTTTGTTTATGCAAAAATTTTATATTTAATATAATCAAAGTTGTTCATTTTGCCTTTCCCAATGTTTTTTTAGTTCTTCTTTGGTAATAAATTCCTCCCTTCTCTATAGATCTGATAGGTAAATTATCCCTTGGTCTCCTAATTCACTTATGGTATTATCTTTTGTGCTCAAACCATGTATCAATTTTGATCTTATTTTTGAATGGATTGTGAAATGCAGGTGTATACTAAATTTCTGACATATAATTTTCCAGGTTTCCAAGAAATTTTTTGTCAAATAGTGAGTTCTCATCTCAAAAGCTGGAGTTGGGGGAGGAGGTTATCAAATACTAGATTACTATAGACCTTGATTATTGTGTTGTGTGCATCTAATCCACATCATTGATCTACCAGTCTATTTCTCAGCCAGTACCAAATGTCTTTGATGACTGTTGTTTTATTTTTATTTTTTAATAATTTTTTATTGATAGAACGCATGCCAGGGTAATTTTTACAGCATTATCCCTTGCATTCATTTCTGTTCCGATTTTTCCCCTCCCTCCCTCCACCCCTTCCCCGAGATGGCAAGAGTCCTTTACATGTTGAATGGGTTGCAGTATATCCTAGATACAATATATGTGTGCAGAACCAAACAGTTTTCTTGTTGCACAGGGAGAATTGAATTCAGAAGGTATAAATAACCCGGGAGGAAAAACATAAATGCAAGCAGTTTATATCCATTTCCAGTGTTCTTTCTCTGGGTGTAGCTGCTTCTGTCCATCTTTGATCAATTAAGGCTCTCTTTATCGAAGAGGTCCACTTCCATCAGAATACATCCTCAAACAGTATCATTGTTGAGGTATATAATGCTCTCCTGGTTCTGCTCATTTCACTCAGCATCAGTTCATGTAAGTCTCTCCAAGCATCACTGTATTCATCCTGCTGGTCATTCCTTACAGAACAATAATATTCCATAACGTTCATATACCACAATTTACTCACCCATTCTCCAATTGATGGACATCCTTTCATTTTCCAGCTTCTAGCCACTACAAACAGGGCTGCCACAAACATTTTGGTACATACAGGTCCCTTTCCTTTCTTTAGTATCTCTTTGGGGTATAAGCCCAGTAGAAACACTGCTGGATCAAAGGATATGCACAGCTTGATAACTTTTTGAGCATAGTTCCAAATTGCTCTCCAGAATGGCTGGATGTGTTCACAATTCCACCAACAATGTATCAGTGTCCCTGTTTTCCCACATCCCCTCCAACATTCCCCATTATCTTTCCCTGTCATTCTAGCCAATCTGACAGGAATGTAGTGGTATCTCAGAGTTGTCTTAATTTGCATTTCTCTGATTAATAATGATTTGGAGCATATTTTCATATGTCTATAAATAGCTTCAATTTCTTCATCTGAGAATTGTCTGTTCAAATCCTTTGACCATTTATCAATTGGAAAATGGTTTGATTTCTTATAGATTAGGGTCAGTTCTCTATATATTTTGGAAATGAGGCCTTTATCAGAACCTTTGATTGTAAAAATGTTTTCCCAGTTTATTGTTTCCCTTCTAATCTTGTTTGCATTTGTTTTGTTTGTACAAAAACTTTTCAGTTTGATATAATCAAAATTTTCTATGTTGTGGTCAATAGTGATCTCTAGTTCTTCTTTGGTCATAAATTCCTCCCTCTTCCACAGGTATGACAGGTAAACTATCCTATGCTCTTCCAATTTATTTATCATCTCATTCTTTATGCCTAGATCATGAACCCATTTTGACCTTATCTTGGTGTATGGTGTTAAGTGTGGGTCAATGCCTAGTTTCTGCCATACTGATTTCCAATTTTCCCAGCAATTTTTGTCAAATAATGCATTCTTATCCCAGAAACTTGTGTCTTTGGGTTTGTCAAACACTATATTATTAAAGTTATTGGCTGTTTTGTCCTTTGAACCTAACTTATTCCATTGATCAACTAGTCTATTTCTTAGCCAATACCAGATGGTTTTAGTAACTGCTGCTTTATAATATAATTTTAGATCTGGTACAGCTAGGCCACCTTCATTTGATTTTTTTTCATTAATTCCCTTGAAATTCTTGACCTTTTGTATTTCCATATGAATTTTGTTGTTATTTTTTCTAATTCATCAAAGTAGTTTTTTGGGAGTCTGATTGGTATAGCGCTAAATAAGTAGATTAATTTAGGTAGTATTGGATGACTGTTGTTTTATAACATAGTTTTAAATCTGGTACTGCTAAGTTACCTTTGTATTTTTTTTCATTAATGTCCTTGACCTTTTGTTCTTCCAGGGAAATTTGATATTATTTTTTCTAGCTCTATAAAAATATTTTTTTGACAGTTTGATTGGTATGGCACTAAACAAGTAGATCAATTTAGGCAGAATTGTCCTTTTTTCATATCAGCTTGGCCTACCCATGAGCAATTAATATTTTCCTAATTGTTTAGCTCTGATTTTATTTGTGTGAGAAATCATATAGTTCTTGGGTTTGTTTTGAATGGAATTTTTCTTTCTCTTGCTCCTGGGCTTTGTCAGTAATATATAGAAATCCTGATGATTTGTATGGATTTATTTTATATCCTATAACTCTGCTAAAGCTTTGAATTGTTTCCAGTAGGTTTTTGGATGATTTTCTAAGATTCTCTAAATATGTCATCATCTCTAAATATAAATATGTTGTCTGAATGTGATAGTTTTATTTCCGCATTGCCTATTCCAATTCCTTTAATTTCTTTTTCTTTTCTTGTTGCTAAAGCCAACAATGGAGTATAATGTTGAATAATAGTGGTTATCATGGGTATCCATGTTTCACCTTTGAACTTAGTAATACATCTAGCTGTTCTCCATTACAAATAATGCATGCTGTTAGTTTTTAGATAGACAGATTATTTTAAGGAGAGCTGCCTTTATCCCTATGCTCTCTAGTGATTTTAATAGTAATCAGTGTTTTATTTTGTCAAAAGCTTTTTCTATTGAGGTTATCATATAATTTCTATTGGTTTTGTGATTGATATGGTTGATTATGATAATAGTTTTCCTGATATTGAACCAGCCCCGAATTCCTGGTATAAATCCCACTTGATCATGTAGATCATATACATAAATTACTAGAAATTCTTTGCTAATGTTTTATGTAAAAATTTTACATCAATATTCATTAAGGAGATTGGTCTGTAAATTTCTATTTTTGTTTTGCTCTTCCTAGTTTATATTTCTTTCTTTTTTCTCCTCTTAATTTTATGGTTTTTTTTTTTTTTGGTTATGAGGTTTTTATATACTAAACAGAATGATTAAATTATTACGTCTTTGAGCTCAAATTGATGAGATCAAGCTTCAAACAATGCTCACCCCCTTCCTTTTTTCCCTCTGTTGCAATGGATCTTTTGTTCCTCTTCATGTGAGCTTTGTCCCATTACAACACCTCTTTCTTTTTCTCCAAGTACAGTCTTTTTTTCACTCATTAATGTCTTTTTCTTTGATATCATCACATCAGAGTCCATTCAAAATCACACTCTATTTCCATGTGATCGCTACCTCTATTTATCACAGTAACAGATACCATTTTCAAGAATTATAAATTACATTTTCCCATCAAGGCATGTAAACAGTTTAATCTTTAAATGATATGTTTTCCCCTATTTGCCTTTTTATGCTTCTTTTGAATCCTGTGTTTGAAGATTAAATTTTCTGTTTAGTTCTATTTCTTTCAATAGGAATGATTGAAAGTCTCTTCCTTCATTAAAGATCTATCACCTCCCCTGGAAGATGATGTTCAGTCTCACTGAGAAGTTAAATCTTAGTTGTAACCCTAGGTCCTTTAACTTCTGGAATATGGTATTCCAGGCCCTCTCATTCTTTATTGTAGAAGCTGCCAGATTCTGGTTAATCCTGACTGTTGCTTCTCAATACTTAAATTATTTTTGTCTAGTTGCTTGCAGTACTTTTTTCTCTGAGATTGTAGTTCTGAAGTGTTACAACAATATGACATACATATAGGTGTGTGTATATAGAAAGACACATACACATATTACATTAAATATGGATGAATAAACACACATATGTACATTATACATATATGTGTATATATATATATATATATATACATGAACACACACACACACACACACACACCCACCATGAAGTACCAGGATAGCATCCTCCTGAATTTATAAAGAAATAAGAAATGAGGGAATAGGGTAAGATTAAGTATAGAAGCATATATAGACTTATAGTAGTGGGACAAGATGTCTGGATTAATGTGAAGGAAATAAAAAGGGAGGGAAAAGGTAATATAGGACAAGGTGGGACAAGAAAAGGTATTTAAATTAACAGAAGTGAATAAGATGTATAGACTAAAGGGAATAGTATGAAGAGGGAAGAAAAAGTTGAGAGAAGAAGATAACTGAGGTATCCATTGGTGGGAAGAAGTTAAATATTAGCTAGGCATGTTAAGAAGTAGAATTACAGTAAAGTGTTCACAGGAATAGGAAATATAAGATAGTCATAAACATAGTAAACCAAGCATCAGGAGTGAAATTCATTAGAAAAGTAGAGTAGTCAATGATTTCAAAGTCAAACTCAAAGTCTTAAGAGAGAAATCTTTATTATACGTCAGCCATATTAATATTATTTTAGATACATGTCTACTATATAGAAATACATATGTATATGCATATATATGTATGGGGATGTATATAGATATATGTATGCATGTGAGTATGTATCCATGTATAAATATAAATATGTATGTATAAATATGTATGTTTGTGAGAATCTATAAATATATTTCCTCATTTGGAGTGTTAGAATGGGGTCCTTTCTAGCTTCAAACATATGATCCTATTTTCCTGAAAAACAACTTTTATGGAGATCAACTTTAAGATTTAAAGGTAAATATGATGGCTGCATATGTTAGAGAGCTTGAAACAAAGAGAAACCATTAATTGTTTGATAGAAGATCGAAGGTAGCTACTTAGAAATTGTCCCAAATCTCTGTAGGAGATTTCATATTTTTAATAAATTTGATGAATGCATATATAGTGGGCATACTTATTAAATTTGCAAAAGACAGAAAGCAAGATAGAAAAACTAACATAGCATATGACTAAGTAGAGTCCAACAACACCTCATGGATCAAATCTAGTAAGATTAAATTTAATAGAGATAAATATAAACTTTTATATTCGATTTCAAAAAATGGACTAGACAACAACAGTGGAAAATCTATCTTGAATCTGAAGAGCTCAATTAACTGCAAGCTTAATATTGTCATGTGGCCAGAATGCAAGTTAAGGCAACCCAATCCACTCTTCCCTGCCCTAGTAAGACCACATTTAAAAAATTGAAGAGCACTAGAATTGTGGCATATTGAAAAAGTCATCTTGTCCTTATTTTACAGATAAGGAATCTGAAGCCCTAAAGAGATCAATAGCAATTTTCTCAACATCATATGCTATTTGACAAAGTTGTTAATATGCTAAAGATTGTACGAAGCAGGGCAAATAAGATGGTGAAGCCTCAATTTCATACCATACAAGGACTGACCCTCCTATTAACTTAGTGATCTTGAACAAATTTCTCTTGGCTGCAGTTTCCTCATATATAAAATAAAAGTGTTGGACTAGATCATGCTGGGGTTCTTTCCAGCTTCAAAC
This sequence comes from Antechinus flavipes, assembly GCF_016432865.1. Lineage (NCBI taxonomy): Eukaryota > Metazoa > Chordata > Mammalia > Dasyuromorphia > Dasyuridae > Antechinus > Antechinus flavipes. The sequence continues at coordinate 243,064,870 of NC_067401.1, forward strand.
ATATGATCCTATTGTCCCAGGAACTTATGATAGTTTGAAAAAATAAGAATGTTTCACTTGGAGTAGAGAAGACTTGGGGAAGATATGACAGTTATATTCAAATATTTTTAAAGTTGCCAGATGAAGAGAAGGATTAGACTTGCTCTTGGTCTCAGAGGATTGAGAAAATTACAACTGGTAGAAATTGCAAAAAGGCAATTCAATTTTCATTCCTGTGCTCTATATGGCTCAATCCACCTCAGGTAGATGATCTCCTTATTAGTATATGCAATCAAAATACTTGACCCTGATTTTAATTTCTTATTCACTAATCAAAATGCTAAATTTTTGCTAACCAAATATGTCCCCCATTTTCTTCTGGGGAATTTTTTTAATGAATTTGGAAGATTGTAAACAAATATACATTTTTTTATAAAATGCTGATTAATACAGTTTTAATTAAATCCAAGGAGATTTAAATTGTGTTACATATAATTGAGATTCTAGAAGAATTTTACATGTTTGTATTTCAAATAAATAAAAAATAGGTGAGCTTATATATAGCACCTTAAGATTTAAAGATGTAAGGACCTTAGAGATCAAGTCCAATGCCTTGCTTTCACAGAAGAGGAAATTAATGCACAATGCAAAAAAAAAAAAAAAAAAGGTGGTACCTCAGTTATTTTAATTTGCATTTCTCTAATGAAAAATAATATACAATACTTCTTAGTCTTCCCAAAGATAGGTTTGATTTCTTCATCTAAAACTGCCTATTTATATCTTTTGACCATTTATCAATTGAAGAATGGCTCAAATTCTCATAAATTTGATATAGTTCTCTATACATTTGAGAAATGAGACCTTTATCAGAGACATTTGCTATAAAGATTGTTTCCCAGATTTCTGCTTTTCTTCTAATCTTGATTGCATTAGTTTTGATTGTACAAAATCTTTTTCAATTTAATATAATTAAAATTATCTATTTTACATTTTGTAATGCTATCTTTTGTTTATTCATGAACTCATAAGGCATTTAACTTTTTTTTTAAGAATTCAGATGTTGGGGGTAGAGCCAAGATGGTGGAGAGCAGACACAACTTTCTGTGACCTCCTCTGACTTTCTCTCAAACCAACATCAGATTAAGCCTTAAACTAGTTTTGGAGTCAATAAATCCACAAATACTTGGAATACAACACATTCCCAGAAGAAGATACCTTGGAAGAACTTCAGAACAGATCTATTTCAAACAAATAAGGGGACAGTCTGCCAAGCCCAGATTACAGCACAGTGAGACAAGAGCAAGGAGCTGGAGTGGGGAGTCAGAGCATTGCAGCTTCCATGTACTTGGGAATATTCTGTGAGCCTCTTAGGCTACTCTGTCCTGGTTGCAAGCAGGTGGTTTGGCAGATTTGCTACAAAAGGCAAATTGTAAACCACTGAGGCTTGGAAGAACACTAGACCTCACTGTGATTACCCAGCACCAGAAATCAATAAGCAGAACTGCCCCAGGGCAAATTAAAACAGATGTCATTCCTTTTCATTAAACAGATGTCAAGCCTTAAAAAATGAATAAAAAAACCAAAAAGGTCTCTCACTATAGACAGCTTTTATGGAGAGAGAGAAGACTAGACCTCAAATCCTGTGGCTCTTAAAAGCAAAGCAACTCCAGATGAAGCCCCAAAGGGAGACATGAGCTGGTCCCATTTCACAAGGCTTTCTTGGAATATCACATAAAAGGGATCTTAAATGAGAGTTAAAAGAAAAATGGGGAAATGAAATGAGATAATTACATAAAGGAATGGAAAAAGCATATAATGCCCTACAAAAGAGATATAAAAAAGATACCAATTCACAGAAAAACAAAATTTGTGAAACGGAAAAAGAATGTAATGAACAAAACAAATTCAATTGTCCCATTACAAAAGGAGCTAAAAGAAGATAACTGAAGAAAATAATACACTAAAAATTAGAATTGAACAAATGGAAGTGAATGACTCAATAAAACTTCAAGAATCAGTCAAACAAAAACAAACAAAAATGAAGAAAATATGAAATATCTTCTAGGAAAACAACTGACCTGGAAAATAGATCTAGAAGAGACAAAATAAGGATTATTGGACTTTCCAGAAAGCCTTGATGAAAAAAAGAACCTTGACATTATCCTACAGAAAATAATAAAAGAAAACTGCCCTGATATTTTAGAATCTGAAGGCAAAAATGCTTTCTATTGAAAGAATTCCCCAATCATGTCCTGAAAGAGACCCCAAAATTAAATCTCCAAGTAATATTGTGGCTAAATATCAGAACTATTGCAGCAAGGAAAAGATATTGCCAGCAGCCAGAAAGAACCAATTTAAATACTAAGGAGTCACAATTAGGATTAACCAGGACCATCACCTTAATGGATCAAAAATTCTAGAATCTGATATTCCAAAAAGCAAAGGAACTTTATTATAGTCAAGAATAAGCTATCTAGCTAAAATCAACATTATCTTTCAGGGAAGAAGATGGATATTACATGATATAAGTGAATTTCACCTATTTCTAATGAAAAGACTAGAACTGAACAAAAAATTGATCTCCAAACACAAAACTCAAGAGAGGCATAAAAAAACAAAAATAAAATAACTCTTGAGAAATATATTTCTGTTATGTGTCTGTTATGTGAATGTTGAGTATAATTTGATTCTATTATGATAATATGAAACAAGAAACTAGAGGTGGAAAGAGGGTTGTACAGGAAAAGGAGGAAAATGGAGGTAAAATAAGAGAAATTACATCTCAAGAAGAGTCAAAGAAAACCTATTACAATTGAGGAAAAAAAGGGAGAGTAGTGAGCATTGTGTGAATCTTACTCTCATTAAATTTGGTTCTAAGAGAGAATATCAGATATATTTGGTTTCACAGAGAAACTTGTCTTACTTTTTAGGGAAGTGGGAGGAAAAGAAGGAAAAGAAAGGGAAAGATTAATAGAAGAGGAAACAGAAGTATTAGAGGATAGATATAAAAGAGGGAGGGGTTCTAAAAAGGAAGGTCTGTTTGAGGGAGGTGGTCATCAAAAGCAAAATCCTGTGGAGTAGAGAAGGGGGAAAGGAAAGAGAAAAGCATAACTTAGAGTAAATATGATAAAAGGAAATACAAAATTGGTTATTTTAACTGTGAATGTGAATGGGATGAACTCTCCCATAAAATGGAAGCAGATAGCAGACTAGATTAAAAGCTAGAATCCTAAAATATATTGTTTACAAGAAACACATTTAAAACATAGTGATACCTACAGATGAAGGTAAATGGCTAGATCAGAATCTATTATGCTTCAGATGAAGTAAAAAAAAAAAAAAAAAAAAAAAAAAAGCAGGGGTAGCAATCCTGATCTCAGATCTAATTAAAGATAGATCTAATTAAAAGAGACAAGGAAGGAAACTATATTTTAACCAAGGGTACCATAGATAATGAAGCAATAGCAATACTAAACATACATACACCAAGTGGTATAGCATTGAAATTTCTAGAGGAGAAGTTAAGAGAGTTGCAAGAAGAAATAGCAAATAGATAGCAAAACTATACTAGTTGAGTATAGTTTGCTCTCTCAGAACTAGATAAACTGAACCACAAAATAAATAAGAAGTTAAGGAGGTAAATGAAATTGTATAAATGTTAGGTATGATAGATCTTTGGAGAAAATTGAATGGAGACAGAAAGGAGTTTACTTTTTTTTCTCAGAGGTTCATGGAATTTATATAAAAATTGACCATGATTAGGGCATAAACATCTCAAAATCAAATGCAGAAAGGCAGAATAGTAAATGCATTTTTTTTCAGATCATGATGTAATAAAAATCATATGCAATATAAGGCCAGGAGAATATAGACGAAAAGGTAATTTAAAATTAAATAATCTAATCCTGAAGAATGAATGGGTGAAAAGCAAATCATAGACACAATCAATAATTTCATTTAAGAGAATGAAAATAATGAGACAACATATGAAAATTTGTGGGATACAGCCAAAGTGGTTGAAAGGGAAAATTTTATATCTTCATATGCTTACTTGCATAAAATAGAGAAAGAGAAGATCAATTAATTGGGCTTACAACTAAAAATGCTAGAAAAAGAACAAATAAAAAACCCTCAACTAAATACCAAATTTGAAATTCTGAAATAAAAAGGGAGATTAATAAAATTAAAAATAAGAAAACTATTGAATTGATAAAACTAAGAGTTGGTTTTATAAAAAAACAATAAAATAAACATTAGTTAAATTGATTAGAAAAAAATCAAATTGTTACTCTCAAAAATGAAAATGGAGAATTTTCTACCAACGAAGAGGAAATTAGATCAATAATTAGGAATTATTTTGCTCCACTATATGCTAATAAATTTGATAATCTAATTGAAATGAATGAATATCTACAAAAATATAGATTGCCCAGATTAACAGAAGAGGAAATAAATTATCTAAATAGTCCCATTTTAGAAAAAGAAATGGTACAAGTCATTAATCAACTCCCTAAGAAAAAAAATCTCCAGGGCCAGAAGGATTTACATGTGAATTCTACCAAATATGCAAAATACAATTAATTTTAATAATATATAAACTATTTGAAAAAAATAAGGAAACAAATAGTTCTACCAAATTCCTTTTATGACACAGATATGATGCTGATAGCTAAACCTGTTAGAGTGAAAACAGAGAAAGAAATATACATATATATATATATAAACAATTTTCAGATGAAGAAATGAAAATTATTTCTAATCATATAAGAAAGTGCTTTAAATCACTGTTGATCAGAGAAAATCAAATTAAGAGATACCAGTACACACCTCTCAAATTGGCTAAGATGACAGCAAAAAACAAGGATGAAGTGGAAAACACTGGGACACTAATACATAGTTCATGGAGTTGTGAATGAATCCAGCCATTCTGGAGAGCAATTTGGAACTATGTTCAAAAAATTATCAAACTGTGCATACCCTTTGACCCAGCAGTGAGTCTATAGGGACTATATCCCAAAGAGATCTTAAAATAAGGAAAGAGACCCACATGTGCAAAAAGGTTTTTGGCAGCCCTTCTCATAGTGGCAAAGAATTGAAAACTGAGTGGATGCCCATCAGTTGGAGAGTGGCTGAATATGTTATAATATATTAATGCTATGAAATATTATTGTTCTATAAGAATTGATCAGGAGGGTGATTTTAGAAAGGCCTGGAGAGACTTACATGAACTGATACTAAGTGAAATGAGCAGAATCAAGAAATCATGGTACAAGCCAACATTAGTATTATATGATGATCAATTCTGTTGAAAATGACTCTTTCCAACAGTGAGATGATTGATGCCAATTCCAATGAGCTTGTGATGAAGAGAACCATCTAAATCCCGAGAGAGAGAACTGTAGTAACTCAATGTGGATCACAACATAAGTCTTTCACACTTTTTGTTGTTGTTTGCTTTCATTTTGTTTCCTCACTCCACCTATTTCCCTGTTGGGTAAGATAGACTTCTATATCAACCAATTGTGTATATGTTACCTCTCTGAGCCAATGTGAGGATAAGGATCAAGCAATGTCAATTGCCCATCCTCCCATTTTCTCAATAAGTTTTTATGCTTCATCATGTAAAATAATTTACCTCTACCTTCTTTCTGTACTCTATGTGCAATATCCTCTTTGATATCCTTAGTTTTCTTGTTTATGTCTTTCCCCCAAATTCACTTTATACCTGTACCTTCTGTCTATGTATATTTCTTCTAGCTGTACTATTAGTGGTACAATTTTTAAGAATTAGAAGTTTCTACCTATGTAGGTATGTAAATACATCAGCCCCATTGAATGCATTATGTTTTCTTTTCCATTTTTAGTCTTCTCTTGGGTCTTGATATTGGAGATCAATTTTTTGTTCAGTTCTGGTCTTATGAAAGCTTAAATCCATTTTCCCCTTGACATATTATGCTGAATTTCCCTGCTTGATGATTTTTTGTTGCAGTCATGGGTTCTTTGCCTTTTAGAATATTATGTCTATGACCTTCAGTCCTATAATTTTGGAGCTAAGTTCTGATATATGAATTGTTTCTTTCTGCATTATTTGTAGCATTTTCCCTCAATCTGATAGTTCTGAAATTTAACTACAATATTAATTTGAATTTTTATTTGGCATTCTCTTTTATGAGGTTTTTAGTGGGTTCTTTCAATCCCTATTTGGTCCTCTAGTTCAAGAATATCAGAGCAATTTTCTTTAATATTTTTTTAAAGATGTTCCCCAGGTCCTCTTTTGAATTATGACTTTCAGGTAGTACAATGATTTTAACATTTTCTCTCCTTGATCTATTTTCCAGGTTTGTTGTTTTTTTCAATGAGGTATTTTACATTTCTCTTCTGCTTTTTTATTCTTTTGAATTTCTTTAATTGATTTTTGATGTCTCCTAGAATCATTATCTTTCACTTGCCCAATTCTAACTTTTAAGGAGTTGTTTTCCTGAGTTGATTGGTACTTCCTTTTCCATTTGGCTTTTTAAGAAGTTGTTTTCTTCGGTGAATTCCTGAGTTTTTTTTTAATCCCCTTTTCCATTTGGCCAATTCTACTTTTTAAGCAGTTAATATCTTTTTCCAAACTATTAAGTTTTAAAAGATAATGCCTTTACATAATTCTCATGTCTTTCCCCAATTTTTCTTCTATTTCTCTTATATTATTTTAAATTCCTTTTTTATCTCTTTGATGAGTTTTTTTTTTTTTTAAACTCATCCCTGAGTGAAAGGGCCACTATCTCAGGCTTCTTGTGGCAAAGGCTGAAAATCCTGAGTTTTCACTTGGTGCTGGGCTGATGTTGCCCTGAAGCCCATGAAAAACCTTCATGTCTGGTGCTGTTCTGATGGGATGGGATCAGAGGTGGCTGAAACTGCTGAAGGTCACAGGGGTCTGGCATCTTAGTTGGTGCACAGCTGAAGCCCTAGGTGTGTGCTGTGTGCTAAGGATGGTGGAATATTTCCACAATTCCCCTGGCTATTGAAGCACATAATTTCTGGTCACTGGAGGTTGCCTGTTTTTCCAGTCATAGTGAAGCATGTGACAGTTCTTAGAACTGAAATTTGCCTGTTCCTTTGGCTATGAGGATATACATAGGGAATTCTGGTATTAGAGTTTGTCTGCTTTACTATACTGAGACTCAGGATCTCCCACTGTTTTGCTAAGGAGAGCTTGCTATTAGCTTGCTAGGATGTGTCTGTCCTGGACTGAGCTCTCTTTTAACCAAGTGAGCTAGACCTTTCTTAGAAATCTTCCAAGTTTATTGGGCTAAAAACACATGTTTTTGCTAGTTCTGCTATTCCAGGATTTGTTTTGGAGCACTATTTTATATTTTATATATTATATATTTTATAGTAGTTTGGAAGTGAATATAGGAGGATTACAACTATTTACTACTTATTCTGTTATTTTGGCTCCCAGATTTCCATAATTATCATTTTAGAACTAGCAGAGCCAGGATTTTAATCCAGGTTCTAGAATTTTAAATACATTAAGAATTAGCAATTGATTTTTTCTTCAGGGCAGCTAAGTGGCAGTGGGTAGAATCCTGGGCCTTGATTCAGGAGTAGAGATGTCAATTCAGACACTTACTAGCTATGTGACTTTGAGTAAGTCATTTAACCCTGTTTTCCTGTTTTCTAATTGGTAAAATGAGTTGGAGAATGAAATGGTAAATCATTCCACTATCTTTGCCTAGAAAATCACAAATAGATTCTTAAAGAATCAGACACAACTGAACAACAACAAACAACAATTTTTCTTATAGTAAAACTGAATGAATACATATTTACAATGCCAAACACCTGGCTAATTATACCTAAAGACTGGAACCTTTGAATTAAAGCACATGAAACTACAAAGTAAATAAACTAAAACACTATATTAAATGTTTTCTTTGACCTGTCCTTATCCTTTTGAACTCTATCTTATGCCATGAAATTCAGTGGGACATTGTATATGATTATCTTCTGGTAAATAAATAAAGTATATGAATAATGTCAGTAAAATCTACCTCACATTGATTTAATCTCACTCAATCACCAGGAAACTATGTAATGTTTGTTGGTAACATTGTCCCTCCTATGCAAATATAGAGTTTTAAATAGATTGTGTCTAATAAATAGGATACTGCACTAGAAAATCTAGGATTTAGAAATGGTTCTGTCTAAATGATTTTGATGGGTACCTCTCTGGGCCTTGGTTTTCTCACCTATAAAATGAAGGGGCAGGGATGGTATGTACAAGGTCTCTAGCTCTACATCTAGAGGAAATTATACTAGTTCTATTCAGTTCCTAGAATTGGAAAATCACCTCAGCAATAATAAAGGTAGAGTTAGTGTTTATGTAATGTTGAGTATGTGCCAGGCATTGGGTTAAGCACTTTATAATTATTATCTCATTTGATTCTTATTTTTGATTCTTATAACAACCCTCCTTATTAAGGAGACCAGTAATTACAGATTCTTGTAGAGTAGGTCTTAAACTTTTTTTCACTTGTGACTCCTTTTCATCCAAAAAATCTTTACATAGCTTTAGATGATAAGGTTTAGATTTAGGGAACCAAAATGGTTAGGGATTCTGGTGGTCAGAGAGTGAGTTAAATGATAAGGTCTAGTGGCAGGTTTGGGGTTCAGGGAACCAAATGGAGAGGTTTGCTCCCCTGTACCCCCTTGGGATTTGGCATAAGGGTTGGGAGTTTTGGGGAACTCCCTTCTGGCAGTGCAGAGATTCTCTGTAAAGGAATGTACAGACCCCAAAACCTAGATTGGTAAAAGAGTTTTATTACAGGGATTGGGAAGTAAGGTTAGAAATCCTGCTAGAGAGGCATAAAGTCAGGTTAGGGAAATAGGTGAGGATAAAGAGAGTATAACACTGGAAAAAATATTATTCCAGCAGGCAGATCTATGTAAAATGGAGTTTTGCACTGAGAATGCAATTCTCAGTGGACAGAAAGTCCTGGAAGCAAATGGAGCTGCCAAGGTCCATCTGCAAAGGACACTTTAGTTGACGGAAGCTATTATATTGAATGTTTAGTGGGGGTTGGGACAGCCCAAGCAGATTAGACTCCATGGGGGTTGGAACAGCCCAAGTTGATTCAGCTCAAACTGTATTTCAGCTTGAGCTGGAATTTAATGAGTTTCTTCAATTCTATAGGATTGGAATTCCTTTGCTAGATAACAATGAAACTGTCTTGTTTGCTTTCCCTCCGGCTGGGTCCCTCACTGAGGCATATATTGAAGGAGATTTTATCTTTCAAGGATTTTTAGAGTTTCGGAGTCCCCTCTTCACAGATATATAGGTATATAAATTACATATACAAATGAAACATTCACAGATAATAAATCATAAAAAATGTATTTTAAAATAATTCTTTGACATAGGTATAATTTCACCAGTTATTAAAGATGACATCTTTCCTTTATTTCCTAGATTTATCCCTGAATCCTTTCCCTTCTGTCGTTCAAGACAGATATTAACTTTAACAGATTAAAAAAAAAAGACAATAAGAACTAAATTCAGTAAAACTAATTAGTATATATGTTTTTTAAAAAATCTAATGTTACCCAGAGAAAGAACACTGGGAAATGAATATAAACTGCTTACATTTTTGTTTTTCTTCCCGGGTTATTTATACCTTCTGAATTCAATTCTCCCTGTGCAACAAGAAAACTGTTTGGTTCTGCACACATATATTGTATCTAGGATATACTGCAACCCATTCAACATGTAAAGGACTCTTGCCATCTGGGGAAGGGGTGGAGGGAAGGAGGGGAAAAATCGGAACAGAAGTGAATGCAAGGGATAATGCTGTAAAAAATTACCCTGGCATGCGTTCTACCAATAAAAAGTTATTTAAAAATTTTTTTAAAAAATCTAATGTTATACAATGTGCTCCAAAAGTCTTAGTTCAAATTTAAGCTTTATTTAAACTACCTAAGACTCTTTGAACAACCTATATAAAATTTCAGGGCCATAAATTATGCAAAATCCTAATTCATCTAAAAATGTGAGGTTGGTATTGCAAATGGAAGTATCTTCTTAAAACTCTTTGAAGCTAAGCAATTTCTTCATAATCTTGAAAGATTCAGTTTCAATTTTTTTGCACTCCTTTTTTCTTTTTAAGTATTGGTGTTAGTGTGTACATTGTTTCTCTCTTTGATTTAATTTATGACTTCTTGTGCTTCACCATTACTTAAAGCACTATTACATTCATATACCAAAATTTGTTTTAGCTATGTCTAAATCTATGAGCATTCTTTGTTTACAGTTTTTCACTACTACAAAATTCTTATGTATATGGGAATCATAGCAATTTTATTTGTAAAATTCCCAATTGCTTTCTTGAAATACTGCATTAGTTCACAGCTCCACCAAAAATACATTAGTATCTGCATTTCTGTAATCCCTTGAAAATTAACTATATTTTTGCTTCTGTCATTGTTGCCAGTGAGCTAAATGTAAAATGAAATCTTGGGATTTTATTTAATTACCTTTCTTCTTAGTAGAAATCTGGAGTGTTCTTGCATATAGTTAATAATAGTTGCAATTTTTCTTTTGAGAATATTTTTATTCACATCTCTAACTATGGATTAGAGATTACTTTTAGTCATATATTTCATCTGACTCTGTGTGTATCTCTTCATTTTGTCTGTAACTTCTCCTAAATAAACCTACCTTTTGTCAAAGAGAATGGCCATTGTAAAAATCCTTCAATGTCTGAACCCCAACATTTGGTGCTAAACCCAAACATATCATTTGGAAGTAGAAATTGCTCTCCTAAATCACATCAAAACCACTATGCAATTTCCCCTTCATTTTATTATTTTTGTCTTTATAAGCCTTGATACCTATGCCCACTTGAAGGTAATGTGCTTCTATATATAGATATATACATATTTGCTTTCTTAGGAGGAATAAACTGATTGATAAACCCAACTTTGTAACTTTGTCTTTCTTAGACCATACTCTGGAGAAAAGTTGACCAAATTCAGAGACTGGAAAAAGCATCTATATTATATTAGATAGTCAGAGCCTTATACAGTTTCCTTTAGTGTTGTTCCTCTTTATATGGAAAAAAAAAGGAATTCACTATAAACCAAAACATGTGAATAAGAACATTTAGACTGAAAATTAGCCATTTTCCTCCATTTAATTGCTTCCTTACTTCTCATCTATCCTGTTCTAGTGGAAGTGCTTATTTATGCCTGTCTGCCACAATTTTAAAAGGGTAAAGAAAATACTTTCATCCCTTAGGAATGTTTCCTTTCATTCACTAAATTTGAATGGATTGCTTGCAAATAGCTATGATAAACAAACCACTTCCCAAGTGTGGTTTAACTATTTCACAATGGTTTTCCATCTTTTAAAGGCCAAACTGAATTGATCTTTAATACAACATTATTTCCTACAATACCTTCCTATTTATTACCTATTCATATGCAATTCCTCCTTTAAAATCTTCTATACTTTGCCATTATGTTGGATTTGTAGAGAAGGAACAGAACCAGGTGAGCAGAGAATAATTATCTTGAAAAATTCTGCTGAAAAATTAGATTCTAAGATAGGAAACAAAAACTGCTATTTGTTTTTGAGTTGGAAAATAATAAAGCTAACTTAAAATCTAATAATTAGAATAAAGCATAAACTATGCAGACAAGTACTAAATAACTATATAGATAATAGCTTTAAAGCCAGAAGGAAATTTAGAAAACATTGAATCCAATCCCCTCCTTATATTTATAACTAAATTATTTAAAACTTACATACAAAATAGGAAACAAAAGAGAGGAAAAAAAGAAAACATTGGCATGTGTCTGGCAGGATATCAGGGAGGATTCTATAGATATATGTATACACATACATAATATATGCACCTAAAACAATATTAATATGAGTGGCATATAGATTTCTTTCTTGATTGAATCTTTTAAATTTGACTTTGTCTGAGATCAATGATTACTGGTCCTACTTTTTTTCCTAATAAATTCTACTCTGATTTTTGTTACTATTTTTTGTGTTTGTGTCTTATTTCCTAACTCTATTAGCAAGTAACTTGCCTTGCTGTTACTTAATCTTCCCCAACTCATGAATCCCTTCCTTATCTTCTCACCATCCCATCCCAACCTCCCTTTTTTATCACATTCCTATTAATCTGCAGACCATATCTCATTGCAGTATAACTATATACTCTTACTATATTTCCCTTCCCCTCTCCTTATTTCTTTATGATTCAGGACGATACTATACCCTTCAAAGTATTTGCATGTATTGTTTCCTACTGAACCTATTCCTAATGTGAAGAGGTTTCCACAATTATTGGCCCTCTTCCTCCATCTTATTTCCCCACATGGGTTCTTCCTCTGTACTTCATTTGTATAACATTTTTACTATTTTTACCTTTTCCTAAACTGTTTTGCTCACATCATACTCAGCTCTACTCAATCTTTCTTTTGGATTATGCAAGTACTAATGTCAGTCTTAGACATATGGTTTATATTTTCAAATATAAAATATACAGTTTGTCCTTATTAAGTCTCTTGGAATTACTCTTTGATGTTGGCTCTTATATATTAAATTTTCTATTGAGTTCAGATTTGCTTGTGATAAAATACTGAAGATCTGAGAGTTCATTACGTCTATTTTTTGTTCAACACTATGCTTAATTTTGCTGTATATTTTTGGCTGCAGGCCTTATTCTTTTGATTGTCAGCATATAATATTTCAGGACCTGTGGCCTTTTATTGTAGCTGCTGATAAATTCTGTACAATTCTAATTGTAGCTTCAGCATATTTAAATTATTATTTTTTGTTTGTTTCTTGTAAAATTTTCTATTTGATATGGAGGTTTTGAAATTTAGCAATAATGTTGCAACATGTTTTCTTTGTAGGATTTTTTTGAGGTGGTGATTGGTGAATTTTTTCTATTTCAACTCTCCTCCAGTTTTATCATTGCAAGACAATTTTCTTTAAATATATTTTTGTATTATTGTGTCAAGGTGATTTTTTTGGTCAAAGCTTTCAGGTAGTCCAATTATTCTTATGGTTTTTTTCTTCTTGATCTGTCATCCAGCTCTGTTATTTTTCCTATGTTTTCGCATTGTCTTCTATTTTTTTCATTCTTTACATTTTGTTTTGCTATTTCTCATTTTTCACTGGCTTTTCCTTGTCCAAATCTAATTTTCAAAAAATCACTTTCTTCTTTAAGACTATGGATCTCCTTTTCTAGTTGGTTGACTTTTTTTTTAATATAACTTTTTTGTTGTTCTTAAACAATTTACATTTATTTATCTATTTGTTTATTATTAATTTACTTATTTATATAGTTTTTCCACAATCTCTCTCAATTTGATGTTAAAATATTTTCTTGTGTTCTACAAATTGTTTATGGACAGGCAGCCATTTACCATTATACTTTGGGTAGAATAGGCTTTTTCTTTTTACTTCAATGTCCTTCTTTGAAGATGAATTCTGATCTTCCCTATTCTCATAGTAATTTTCTATGGTTGGATTCTTTCTCCTTTGCTTATTCATTTTTTAAACTTATTAATGTGATCACCTCTAGGCTTGGGGTAGAGATAGGGGCTAGTGTGAAAGAGAACTATGGAACTTGAATGTAAATTAAGACAGGCTATAATCATTTTATCTGTTTGGTTTTTTCCCTCTTCTCTCATGGCTTTTCCCTTTTGTTCTGATTTTTCTTTCCCAACAGGAGCCATAAGGAAATGTTTTTTTTAAGTTACTATATATGTATAACCAGAAGAATCACAAACTAATTTTAAAAATAAAAATATAAACATTAAAAGAAAAAAGAAATCCTGAGTTTGAATCTCTCTCCAGATACTAGCTGTGTGATCCTGGACAAGTAACCTCAGTTATCTTGATCTCAAGTTGCTCATTTGAAAAATAAGAGAATTACATCAGATAGAATCCGAAATCCTTTGCAGCTTGGGACTATGATTCTGTGATCTCTAAACACTAGATATATAGCACTTCTAACACTAAATATATAGTCAATGATTTAACATAATATGTATTACATATTTACAGAATATATGTCTCACAACCCTCTCTCTACTCCATGAAATCAGGGATTCTTTCTTCTTGGTGATCCCCTTCAATATCTAGCACAGTGATTTATACATGGTAATAATTATTTTACTCCCCGTCCCCCACCTTGTCTTAATCTGATTTCACTGATATAGGAAACTCTCAGGTTGGAGGTCCCATCCAATAATTCAGATTAACTATTACATCTATGATTTATAGTCTAAAAAAATTGCATGGGATCTAAAATGTTAAGTAATTTGTCTATGTTCACAAAATTAAGTTCTGATTGAGATAAGCTTTCAATTTAGAACTTCCTATTTCAAAGATCAGCTCTCTCTGTCTTCTCTGTCACAAAACTAATAATACTAATATTACTAATAATAATGGGGATGATAATAATAGTAGTAAGTATTATTTACATAATGCTTTAAAGTTGCAAAAATGCTTTTCCACCCATTATTTCATTCAGGAGAGTTGTTGATCAATAACTGATTAATCGAATCAAATGAATAAAAATAATTCTATTGATTTTAGGGGAAATTGCTTAAACATAGGAATAAACATGCTACTATAAAAAATGAGTAGTATATAAACTGCAGAATCAGAAATTGAGGACTGAATGATCCTTTTCTCTAATTTATACTGCAAACAACACTTTGTCAAAATTTCTTTTTATCTCATTAGCCCAAATTGTCTTCCTGGCTTAGTGAAAAATTGAAATGTTCATGAATTTTGAGAACATTAGTAGACTTTTACTCATCACCTTAAAATGGAATGGAAAAAAAAAATCTGCAATCATTCACAGTAAAAAAAAAAAAAAAACAAACATTTTTCTTTCAGTCAACAAGTCTTGGGTAATTATTCCAGCCACAAACAGTCAAAACTGCACTGCTGAGTGATGCAAGATATTTTTGACAAAAAAATCTTTATGTGTTTCTGTGTAACTTGCCCACATTGTCTCTGCCTATTGTCACTATCTATAATTTATAGTGGGATGTATGGAGCTCAACAATGAAATAAATTATTAAGAGTTTAATTTAAGTGATAGGCTTTCTTTTTTTTTTTTCAGATGGAAGTATAGGTTGAATAGCTGAAATGTCACACGGTTCATTTTTATCATATCTATCAGGCTAGATGCTACAAAAAAAAAAAAAACTTTCAAAACAAGTGAAGAAAATGGTTTCTTCTGTGAATTATTTCCTCCTTTTAATTCTGAACTTTGTACACACACACACACACACACACACACACACACACACACATACATATAGATCATAGGAATAGAGTTACAAGGAAACATGGAGGTTAACAAGTCCAACCTCCTTATTTTATAGATAAAGAAATTAAGTGAGGTCTACTGAGATTGAATGAACTGCCCGAGATCATATTGGCAATAAAATGTAGAGTGAGCAGGAGATGCCACAAAAACCTGATTTTATATATGTGTGTGTTATATATATGTATGTATATATATGTGCATATGTATATATATTTAAATAAAATATATACATATATGCATATAAACACATGAACATTATATGCATGTATACATCCAGGGTATTGATGGAGAGAGAGAGAAGAAAAGCCCTATAATAAAATATATCCATTTTGAAGTGGACAGTAGATGATCAAGTGGATAGAATACTGGTATTAGAATCAAGAAGACATCTGTCTGAATTCAAATTCAACCTCAGACATTTACTAGATGTGTGATCCTAGGCAAGTCATTTAACCCCATTTGCCTCAGTTTCCTCATCTGTAAAATGACTTAGAGAAGGAAATGACAAACTACTCTAGTAATTCTTAGCAAGCAAACCCCAAATGGAATCATTGAATCAGGTAGGACTGAAAAATGACTGAGCAACAAATCTGAGGGTAGAGAATATGTTATTTTTCATCTTTGCATAATTAATTTCTAACATAGGATATTGATTCTCTCCCCACCCTCAATTTCAAAGTACTTAGAAAAGAAACTTCCTGCAGTAATGCAGATTACCAATATCTCTGTCACCTACAGTCTTACAGTATTGCCTGAGGCATTGAGATCAACAAATGTATCAGTCAACAAGTATTTGTTAATTGTTTTCTGTATGCTAGGAACCATACCAAGTTGAGGATACAAGTACAAAGATTGAAACAATACCTCCTGAGTTTGGAGTTTACATCCTAATAGAATATAAATATATAATATATTTGTAAATATGTAAAAGTAAATATAAAATTTGAAACATATACATCTACATATCATATGTAGGCATGTTTCTTTGTGTCTCTGTGTATGTGTTCATATGAACAAACTCAACTCTTTTCCTACCCTTGAAGCCAGGCTGATCAGGGTTTAATCTCTGAGACACACTAACTGTAACCCTTGGCAAGTAATGTATTTTCCCAGTACTCCATGTAACAGTAAGAAGTAATGTCCCTCATCCAGGAGTTGCCTATACTAAATACAAAATTGTTAAACACATATACTTGCAAAGTTGTTAAAAGACAACTGAGTACACAGCCAGTATATACCAGAAACAGGACATGTTTCCAAGTCATTCTTATTTTAAGTTTTTCTGATTCTGGGCCCATCATTCTGCCTACCTCTCTCTAGTGATATAGTAGATAGATGTCTGGACCTTCCAGGAAGACTGGAATTCAACTTTGGACTTAATTATTTACTAGTGATTGTGTTCCTATTTTCTGTCTGTCTCAGTTTCCTCTTCTAAACAAACAACATCTAACTCCCAGAATTGTAGAGAAATAAAGTGATATATTTGTAAAATGTACTTTGCAAATCTTAAAGCACTATATAAAAGTGAGCTATTATTTTACTAGCAGGGATTTCCCCCCCCCCCCCTTTCTGATTGTCACTACAAAGAAGTCAATGCGTATATAGGCTATAAGCTTTCCAAACCAAGCACATCTGGAGAGAAACATATTCCCAGCTTCTGTATCACAGCTTCTGAACTCTACTTAAACAGCACTCCCTGCTTGCTTATATGGAATAGAGCCAAATGCACTGGAAAACTATTAGATATATGGCCAGTGTATGGTGAGATATATTGGCCCCCTCCAAGAGTATGTTTTAACACAGTAGTCAAAAAAGGATAATCTTGAAATATAGAATTATCATTATACTAAGGCTAGCACATTAAGTATATTTTTAGTTTATTTATGATTTCAGGCACATGCTTGACCCCTTAAAGTAAATCCCTTAACTTCTCTCTGTCTCTGTTTCAAATTTCTCATCTCTAAAGCAAGAAGATTGGACAATATGGCCTCTGAGGTCTCTTCTAACTCAATGTCTGTGATATTCTTATATCTATTTCTCTATCTATCTGTCTCTATATATTTGTAAAGTGACAGGTCCAGAATGGCATAAAGCTAAATCCATGTGGACTAACACTTATTTCTGAACTTTCTATATTACAAAGCTCACCTCAAAGGACACTGAGAAAGGAAACAAAGTACCCCAGAATAAAATCACTGCATTTTACTGGGGTCCAATACAACAATACTGCTGTTGATACAACCTGTTGAATCAATTCTTATTTTTTTATAACGTGATGTTACACATGATGTCTCTTTCTCTTACTTGCCTATAGCATAAGGTTCTTTGAGACAGAATATACTTAGTGATGAAGACCTGAATGGTATGTTAGACAAAGAGAAAACTAAAGAATTGATCCCTGAAACAAGCCCAGAAAAGGCACTGATAGAGATCAGTTTAGCTCCATGGTCCCATTCTTTGGGGACATCCTCCAATCAGAAAACCAAATTATGTAAAACCCCTGAAATCCATCCTCTGTAAGGGTGTTGAGCATTCACCCTGCTTTACCCTGTTGGAAATCCCAGTCATGTTCCTGAGGTTAAATTTTCTGTATAAAATCTCTTTATGTGCCATCCTATGGCTGCTGCCTTGCTTTGGGTCAGTTTGCCATAACACTCTGCCTGGTGGTGTCTTTCTCCTTACACTCCCCATGACATGTGGTATCTCCCCTAACTCCACTATGTTTCTCAATCCCACGTTTTCTCCTTAATAACTAACTACTTTTTAAGGGTGCTAAATCCCATTCAGGATTTAGCTTGGCAGTTAAGTGCATGCCCCAAATTCATGGAGAGTTTCCTTTCTACTGGGTAATTATGAGTTCCACTGAGGAACTTGTGTTTCATATGCTCTCCCACTCTATATTTATCATTCCTGGTGTCTATTGTGTCCCTTCATTTTGTCTGTAAGATCTTTCCTGAATAAAACTTCCCTTTGCCAAAGAGAATGATCATTGTGAATTCTTCATATGATTAAACCCCAACTTTTGGTGCCTATCATCATCTCTGTCTACATCACCTACACACTGATGCACAACCCACATCACTTAGAATGAGGGCAAAATAAAGATAACCCCTTTAATAATTGGTATAATTGAATACAAAATATAATTAAATTAAATCTAGTCTAATGTGAAAATAAATTTATAGTTTCTGAGCATATGATGTATAACTGCTTCTCAGCAAATGGGCACCCACTTTGTTTTCAATTTGGTTTTAGTATCATAAAATATGATGTTAAAATATTTTTGCATGTGAAGGAAAAAAAAGTAAAAGAAAAAGAAGAAACAATATTTTGGTATAAATGAAATATTGAAATAAATGAAATTTTGACCTGCTTGACCCAATTATATAATGAGTCTGTTGGTAACACAGCCTATCATCACTATGACAAACACTTTTGAGGACTTAATGAAGGTAAATCTCAGGATGAAGTCCATCTATGTCAATATACTATCTGTGTACCCTAAGCAAGTCATTTAATTTCTCAATGCCCTGGGTAACTAAAATCATAATAGATTTTAATTAATTAATGTATTTTTCACTCATCTTCATTTCCTAGTGAACCCTGACTCTATCCTTTCTAGGAGTTCCCTACACTTCTGAAAGTATAGGATCAGCTCTTCCCATTCCCTTCCAAATCATCATCATAATCATCATTATCATCATCATCAATAAAAACAATTGATTTCACCAGTAGACAGACAACTGAAAGAACTTGTGTTCCTATTTAAGGAAGGTTAAAGCTCACATAAACACATACATTTTTCTTTCTTCACTTGTTTCCACAAAAGCATGATGAACTTACCTACCATGTATTCAATGAATCATCAAATAGCTATACTAAAACATTTTGGCAGATTTATTCCAATTACCAGCCAAATATTAAAACTACAATCATGAAGCATATGTTTCATATTTCTTAGAAAAACATTGGTATAAAGGCAAGTATTTTTGTTTTTCTTTTTTAAAAAGGTGTTCTCTCTTTCCTCTCTCCTCAACCCAGATCTCTCAAGTATTTGTATGTGTATTTTGGAAGAGATTCATTTAAAATTACATTTTATATTGAATTTTCCCATTTCTCCTTATCCTGTGACAGTGCTATGATAAGTGAACTCAGTTATCTAATGTGACTACAACATGTCCCATCTAATGTCCCTTCTAAAATTCTAGATATTTGCTGTTTTGGTGGCTGCTGGCCTTGGACATCTGCTAACTTAGCATGCTGTTTTCAGTTGTCCACTCCTCTGGACTTAAGCATTTAGTCACTATACTAGACATGCACTTCAGGAATGTTGTGACCTACATACAGTGTATATGGTTTACATTTTCAGTAACTGGGCAGTCATTTACTTGTCTGATTCAATCATAATCATTAGGATTCAGAGGGTTAACTCCCTAAACACCTCCCTGAAAATGGACTCTTCAGTATAGAGCCAAATTTCTCCTGGGAAGGCAGGTCAGTAAATTGGCTACTTAAGGCCATATGTTTTAGTCTGTTTTGGGGGGAAATTATTGTTCCTACACGCACACACACACACACACACACCAATTCTCTGTGTCCCACTTTGATTCCCTCAATCTGGTCAAAATCTAGAAGCATTGGTATAATTGTGTTTGACTCACAGCAGAATGGGAATTCTTATTTGGGCAACTGTTTTTTAGAGAAAGCCAAAAGAAATATTGCCCAGTAGGAGGAATTGCAATAAAACTCAGTTTTGATTTGTTTGGAAAAGCACATATTTTCCAATTAAGAATAATATGCAAGGAATTTTACAAATGTCATCATCTCAAGATGTGAAGGGGGAAGGGTCTCTTAGAAACCTCACTCTAGGTTAGGCTATTGCATATCCCTTATGAATACAGGGTTGGGCAAGTGATTCTTTTTTTTTATTATTCTACCAAGCTGGCTTCTGACTAGGGGATGCCTCAGCTGTTCAGTAGTCCTGGTACCATATAGATAAAGAAGCCAACGAATCCTTGGAAAAATAATTGGTTCAATGCCAAATTCCCAATGAAGAAGGGAAGCCTGTTAAATCCCTTTCTTAGGGGTGTGCTAAGTTGGCTGGACTTACCCTGTTAAGAAATGAAGTGGAGAGATAAGAGAATTCTTAGTGGAATTGATAGCCAACTCATCCACTAAATACTTAGGCATCAAGGCACACACACAAATACCTCCATTTACACACATACCCACACACAAACATACACAGAGTCAGATGAAGCTCAGATAAAGCAAAAGATGGAGTAATTCTGTCATGTTGTTTTAGCACAACTTCCCTCCCCTATTCTTGCAGGATGTAAAATACCCCATTTTAAATTTTTGCTTATAGCTTTTAAACCCCAAGTACAAATAAATAGGCCAGAAAGATATCTATGTGTGTGTGTGTGTATACACCACATTTAAATTGGCTTAATTTTATAATTCTATAAGGGTTTTTTTTTTTTGCATTAAAACACATTCTAAGAGGAGGCTCATAGGATTTGATTGATTACCAAAGGAATTCAGTATGATAACAAAATTTAAAAGGTAAAGTGTTCGGGTGCCAAAATGTAAGTATTCTGGTTAGTTTCTGGAGGTCTCTGGACCAGCCTTCATTTCAGCAGAGTAATCATCACAAGAATAGCCAGGGATAAAGTCCAAATTCTTTATGATCTCCTTCACAGTCTGTTCTCCTTGCCTGGGGCCTGGGCTACCTTTCTGGAAGTCCTCTGGAATGTGTCTTGGTTTCTGTGGGGAAGGCAAGAGGACCGCCCCAATGGTCTCTGTCTTGAGGTCACCTGAGTCCAGGAGCTTGTCTCCTGCTCTGTCTTCCCTAAGTCTGTCTCGGTCCTCCAGGAGAGCCACCAGGAGCCTGACCAAAGATGTCTCTTGTTCAGTCCTTGTTGGCTGAGATATACTCTTTTATAATTACATCATTGTAGGTGTGAATCTTGTAGATTCTGGTGTCAATCTTGTACAACTATATTAACTACTAAGTACATGTACTGAACTAGAGAACTACTAATCACCATGCTAAACTAACCATTGTCTTATCAATTCCACTGAATTAACACCTTGCTGTAAGAATTTCTCCAGAATTCTGGCCCATTGCAGAAAGAACTCAAACTCTAAATAGAAACATTATTCAATGTTTGTTCCTAAATGTTAATCATGAAAGAAATGGTCATAAGCTGCTTATTTCCTATTGTTGAACCAAAAAGGAACCCATAAGTTTCTCAAGAGGACCTAAACTTAGCTGCCTCATGCACTTTTTACAAGCATGACCGTAGAGTGACCTTATCTATTTCTGTTCTTCTGCTTACTTAGTTCATCATACCTGCAAGGTGTTTTCCAAAATAAGATCAGTCATTGTTCTCTGAAATTAGTGATTCTGGAAATTCCCCTTAAGCCCATTTCCACCATTGTATACATCCCAAACCAGTTCCCACCATTGTATGCATCCTGTTATTGCATATATTTTTCTTGTATCATCTGCCTGATGATAAATAAGGAAATCACCTAACTGCTTTCTTTTTGCTTCTGTTATCACTTGCTTGTTTTGCTAGTTACAATCTTATATAAACTCATTTCATAATTTGTTTGAGACAGAGTGCTTTGAACAATAGTTCCATTTTGTCGAGCTAGCTTATTAAACCCTCCATTTAAAAATCGAACCAGTCTCTACTTGCTTCATTTTCCCTGGTATCATACTATCAGGTATGTTTTCTTAGTCACTGACTTAAGAAGTTCCAGCAAAGAGGCAAGGATGTATCAAATAGGTGTGGCCTAAGACCAGCCATTCTTTATCTATGAATCTGTATAATTTCACTCATAGGAAGGAAGGAGGCCTGTATAAAGTAATTATTCTTGGAAAAGCTTAATTTCTTTTTCCAGTAATGTCCTATTCCAATGACCTACTGAATAGGACTGATTGGATGAAGCTTTCTTGCAATGTTTTTTTTCTTTAAAAATAATAATGGTTCTCTCTGGGAGAAAGGTTTCTTGGGGAGATTTTCTGGAGGCAGCCTTAGTTTCAATTAAGAATAATAATCACCCAAAATGCAGCCAGCTGGTAAAAATGCAAATGTTTATTTTCTCCTTCCAAAATAGCCCGGTTAGTTGAGGCCTATCTCTCTGCTTGGTTCCAAGAGCTCTTGCAGATTGTCCTTTGTTTCTGACTCTGCTTTCTTCAGCCTTCAGCCAGCCAAGTGAAAAATGGAATGACTCTCTCTTGCCTCAGAGAGAGGACTTGTGGGCTTCTTCCCAGAGTGCTCCTCTCTGATGCCAGTCAATGTTCTGAAGTAACTCTTTCTCACCCGAAGTAACTAACTAACTCGAAGCTAAGAGCCTCTTTATATATGATATCCCAAAGGTTGACTCCTCCTTCTGGAAGCACACCTAAGGAAGGTGGGAATTCACAAAGTTACAAAGTTTACTTTGTGAATCTCCCATACTTGTGAACTCCAATGAGTACTTAAATACTTCTTGCTTATATGAGCTCTCTAAAGGTGTGAACACAAGCATTGTATCAATTAGTTTTACTTAGTACCTTGTTTCAGGTTCTGGCCCAAAACATCTCCTTGTAAGATCAGATCAATGATACTGAACCATACCAAATTAGATAATTATTGTCTCTATCAACTCTAATGACTTAGCAGTTTGTAAAGATTTCAATACTTTCTCATTATTGAGACCAAGTCACATGATCCCTATTCCCAAGTCCTGAACTCTGGGTTGCAGGGAGTCACATGGTCTCTAAAGGTCAGACCCTCAAGAATTGATGTGACCCATGGGAAGTGACATGACCCACAGAAAGCAGACAACATTGGTCAAGCATGACTATGTCATTTTAGTCTATCCAGTGAAAAAGCTCAGGTCTTTTGCTTTTTAAATCTTGGACAAACCAGGGGCACATGGCAGGAGTTGGAATGAATCCCAGATATGTGTCTGGGTCTTTCCCTGTAGGGACTAAATAAATGCTTTCTCTTTGTACCTGAAAATGTCTCTGATTAGTTAATTTGTGAAAGGGGATCAAGCACAAATCCCACACAGTTTATGGGGGCTCATCTAGGATCTGTGGCTTCCCAAAGAGATGGCTGGCATTCTGATTGAAGGCAGGCACCAGGTTGGGTTTTCTCTAACCAACCTTGAGATCAGACTCTCAGCCTCTCTTTCTGTGAAGAATGGTCCTATGAAAGACACTCAGATACAAACAGAAAACATGCAAGTTTTTGAAGATTTAGAAGCCTGGGTAAGAGAAAACCAAGTAACTTATGCATGTGTAATCTACGGGAGCACTGTCTTTTAATGTGTCCTTGACCTGTCCTTAAGTGGCGTGGGCCCTAGGATCATTAAGCCTTGGATGATCCAGGTAAAGGGGTGAGTGCCAGGAAGGAAGTTCTGTTAATGACATATGGCAGGGGCACCCTGGTTGGCCAGGAAGATAGGCAACGCCTTTTGAGTCTGATCTGCCAGGTCATCAGGGGTGTTGACTCAGCATTTTTCTGGAGATCAGGCTATAAGATTGGATGCTCTGAAAAGAGGCAGTCCAACTCAATTCTTCAGAGCAAAAAGGAAAAAAAAAAAGTGCAGTTGGGTATTTCTGTTGTGTGGCAGGAAGGGATGGTTCTCTTCCATATAACTTTTATCTATGTTTGTGTCTTTGTGCGGAATGTCTCTGTCAGGTCTGTTCTGTGAACTAGAATTTGTTAAACAACAACAACAAAAAATAATAATACAATAAAAAACAGAAAAGTCTGACTTTTCTGTAGACTTTCTCTCTGGTCAAAGTTGAAATTGCAGGAAAGTCCATTGAGAGTAATGATTGGGGAATTTGGCAATTAGTCATTTCAAAATCCAAAGCAATTCAGTTAACTTGGGGCCTCCTAGAGGATGATAGTTCACAGAGAGCAGAGGATTTTTTTTTCCTTTCCCTTCCATGTTCCCTGACTGCAGCAGGGACATGTGGGGTCAGAGGGAGAGAAAGAAACTGTGTTTAATCAGTTTAGTGAAAGTCATTATTTGAGATACCATAGCAAAAGCAGTTTTATATTAGTGGGAATCTAAAGCTGTATTTGATTTGATTTTAAGTTAAAATATAGCTTATTAAAACAAAGTTCCAGTAGCTTACTTTAGGGGAAGTCACATTTGTATTCCCCTAATTAGATGGTATGTTGCTTTCTAGAAGTACATTGGGTAATTTATAAAACTATGAGTTATGCCTTAAAATTAGTTTTATGAAATTTGATCCAAAATTATTGTGAATCTTAAAGTTTTTAAAAAAGTGATTTAAAGACAAGGGACAAGAAAAATTGATTTGCAAAAGCAATTAATAGTTTAAATGAAGATGTAATTAGAAGGGCTATTGATTTGGGAGTGTGTTTTTAAAAAAAGGGGGAGAAGGACTGAGTATGTTGGCATCAAGAAGAAATAAAGAAAGATGGAATCAGAAGGGCTGCCATGTGGAGTGGACCTTGTCACGGTAGATTGTCAGGTGACAATCTAATTTCCTTCTCCCCCCACTAGGTGTGGTGCAGCTGCTTTTTAACAAACTGCAGCTCCCTGTTGATTGAAACATTAATTGCTTATATTGTTTAAAGGAACAGCCTACATTTACATAGTATTAATAACTGAATGTTTTGTGTTTATTTTTCAAGTCTATAGCACTCTAAGAGGTTTGTTGGAACCATAAGTTTTCTGATTTATTTCTCCTAAGGTATGTCTTCAGCAAATTATTTAATGTTTATTTAAATACATAATGGTCTCTTTGTTTAAGAAATATGATAAAAAAAAAAGCTAGAGCAGAATTTTAACCTGATCTGATAAGTTGATAGGGGTATTTCCAAAAAGTTTATAGGGACTCCTCAATTGGAGGAAGTTAACTTACTGGTTTTTTTTAAGAATGGAGAAATTGTTAATTCCATTAAGATTCTTTTACAGGAAATTAAGATTCTATATTCTGTAAGAGTTTTAATTGATTATAGAGTCATCTTAAAGTTGTACTCATTATTTAAAGGCACTCTGAGAATGATAGTTTTTGCCTCTGTCCCTTTGAAAATTGTAATGGGCTGAGGCTTGAGTTGATGCACTGAGGTCCCAAGCACGTGAGGCTAAATAGTAATTGGACCATACTCTATTAATATATATACTTGGAAAAAGAATGGCCCCTGCCTACTCTTTGTGCAAGTCCTGATGTGTTGTATAGGAAATGACGATTTTGGTGGGTGGAGGCAAAGGGACGAAAAAGGGAAGCGGGAAGAGAGACTGCTGGCTGGCGTCTTGTCACAGCTGCTCACGTTGCTATTGCCCTTCACCTCCGATCCCCTTTTCACCTGCAATCCCCCTTCACCTCTGCTATCTGGCTTCCTGTCGCAGCTGCCCATATTGCTATTGCAATCCTTCTTCACCTCTACTGAGAATAAAGATTAAAGGTTTTTCCTTTAACCTGAATTGCTGACTCCGGCTAATTTTAAATACACAGTCATCACAGAAAATGTTTCTGTTATGGACAATATGCAATTTGGAATTTTTCTATATATTGTGTATTTTAAAAGCAAAATGATTTGTGTAATGTTGAACTTAACCACCTACTTAGTTATGAAAAATAAACTATGAATCTCTTACTTGATCCTTGAGAGCTAGATTCATCTAAAGTTTTGATTAATGAGAATTGCTATTAGAGATTAAAAAAAATTCTTGGGGACTGCAGCTGATATTTATTTGGAGTTTTAAATTCAAGTATAACCATCTGATTGTCAAACCAGTGATCCACCATCTGAAAGGAATATGCCACAAGGTACTCAGAAGAAGTTGTTATAAGTGGAAGTTAGTTATCTTGGAACAAATTAGGAGGATGAATTTGGCCTCTGCTGAAGCATAGGATCCTTCTGACTCAATTTCCCAGTGGTCTTTTGAATGAGAATCCACCTAATTATTCCTATGTGGCTTAAGGTGGAATTGTTAAAAACTAGCAATTACCTGAAGTAAAACTGAGTTAAAGATATTTTATCCTGTATATGTTCTCAGGTCAAGACCTGGAGGACCAGTTCTGATACTATTTCAATCATGTCCCTGGGTTTTCCTCTTATAGCAAATTTCTGTAATCAGAGCAAGTGGTCAGTGGAAGATATAAAATACAATACAAGTATATAGATATTTTAATTTGCAGCCCAGCCCTGGAGGATTCTCTAATTGCTGCTCTGAAATCTTTGACTCTTTTGCTTCCTTTGACTGCTTTGCTTCCTTTAGAGTTTCTTTATCTAAAGGCCTACTTTGTCTAAGTGTTTGGGGACAACTTTTCCGTTTGTTCTATGAGAGGAAGCAAACAATCTTACCATGCCCTGATTAGGCTAAAGTTCTTTTTTTTTTTTTTTAAGGACCCTGAAAGCTAAACTAATCTGCTCAGAGCCTTTTATACTATATGTTGATAGAAGGCTAGGTTAAGTCCTAAGGGTCTCTGGAACCCTATCCTAGACTCTTTGCTTACTTATCAAAGATCTATACTGACTTCAAATGCATTTTTCATGTTTTGCATGATCATGGGGGGGAGGAGGGGGAGAGGGGAGGTGGTTATATGGAAAGACAGGGGATTTTTGGCAGCCAAACAATTCCCCATTAAGTATGCAGGGAAAACAATTACTGCCAGCTGTCTATGGACCTAGAGAGGTTTCTGTTGTTTCTTAAGGAAGAGGAATTCACTTCAGGTGAAGGAAAGCAGGCTTACAGATCAGCTGCCCATGTTGCTGATTGTTTACCCCAACCATGGCGACTTTAATTCCGCAACTCCTGACTCTTCCATTCCTTCATATAGCTCCCAGGCAAGCAAATTCTGAAAGGACTTTCAAAAAGGCCTGCAAGGGCTTCAAACTGCTTTAAGTTTTGTTAACACTTGTACTAATTGGGTAAAAAGCCTTTCCTTGTAAGGCTACAGGGTTTTTGCTGGGAGAGATCATACTCACTGAAGGGCACAATGCTCTACTCATTGAACCTACTCCTTTGAGAAAAAACTGTTTGGATGAGAGCCATTTATGATAGCCTCATCTCCCCTTTCCCCATCCCCAGCCTTCCTCTGGATGGGTTTCTGGTTATTGTTACTATCCCTAGTAACCTCCATATTAACTCCACTTTCATTCATTCTTCTCTTTTGCTCATATTTAGTCATTGTATTTTTAATATGCTTGTGATAGTTGCTTCTTCTACACTCTGAGTCATAAAATTCCGACAATTTGGTCGACCTGAAATCACCTAAAACCTGATTCTGATATTCTATACCAGATACTGCTGCTGCCGCCACCTACAAATCACTTGTTTCCCCTCTTCAGTCCAGACTCTACTGGTCCAGCTATACCCTCCTTGTCACTTTGAAGCAGTTCCAGAAGATGAGAACTTCATCCCTTCTATATTCTGTAAGAGTTTTAATTGATTATAGAGTCATCTTAAAGCTTTAGGTGAGAAGGCCTCCACAGTGCTGTAGTTCTATAGCTGCCAGATGCCAATTTGTTCTGTGATGACTAGGTTTCCAAGACAGACAGTGGGAGGTGATAGAAGTGAGGTCATTGATTCCTGCTCATTGTTTTAAGCAGCAATATCCTGTCATCTGCTTGCTTATGCATGTAATCTAGAGTACTTCAAGATTTAGCTAAAGTTTCCACTGATGTGAAGAGGTTGTTTCTAAATGGTAGAGGGTGGATTACAGTTAATACTGAAGGGGGAGTAGCCTGAAGGCCTAGGTCACAAAGATTCCCCAGTGGAAGATACAGATAGATAGATAGATAGATAGATAGATAGATAGAGATAGAGATATATATTGGGGCATGAAATCTTCAAACAGATGAAAAAGAGGGGTGATTGAATGGGACTGAGGGGATAAAGCTTTCTCTAAGCTTTATTGAGACTAAGTCACATGATCCCCATTCCCAAGTCTTGAACACTGGGTTTCAGGGAGTCACATGGTCTCTAAAGGTCAGACCCTCAAGAATTGATATGACTCACAGAAAGTGACATGACCCACAGGAAGCAGACAGCATTGGCCAAGGATGGTTATGTCCTTTTAGTCTATCCAATGAAAAGGCTCAAGTCTTTTGCTTTTTAAATGTTGGACAACCTGGAAGCTGGTTAGGTTCCTAGGGCACATGGCAGGAATTGAGATGGCTCTCAGGTGTGTGTCTGGGTCTCTCCCTTCCGGAAGTAAATAATGCTTTCTCTTTGTACCTAAAGATGTCTCGGATTAGTTAATTTGGGAAAGGTGCTCTAGAACTTGTCCCACACATTACTCATACATAATGAAAATTGTTTTCTAAGTCAATTCCCTTAGAGCTCACTGAGTTTGATAGTGAAGACTTGTCTCAAAGTGAAAATCCTCTTCCTTTATTATCTCTCCCAAGCATTGTATACTATCTAGTTTACCCCTTCCTAGTTTCTTATTGCCCTGCACTTCCTTTCAGATATAGCATGTCCTCTGAGATACTTTCTCAACCAGGATTTATATTTATGGGTTTGTTCTCCAAAGGGCAACTCCACCTTGGGGTCTAGAGGTAACTATAAAGTCCTGTACTTCTTAGACTTTTCTAGTTTTCTATTTACCTCTTTGACTTCTTTTTTATTTATTTTGTGGTTTGAGTTATCTAATTCTGAGAGTGCAAGGTTGAGATCTCCCACTATTATAATTTTGCTGTCTATTTCTTCTTGCAGCTCTCTTAATTTTTCTTTTAAGAAATTAGATGCTACATCACTTGGTGCATATATGTTTAATAGTGATATTGCTTCATTATCCATGCTACTCTTTAGCAAGATATAGTGCCCTTCCTTATCTCTTTTAATTAGATCAATTTTGGCTTTAGCTTGATCTGAGATCAGGATGGCTACCCCTGCTTTTTTGACTTCACCTGAAGCATAGTAGATTTTGCTCCAACCTTTTACCTTTAACCTGCATGTATCTCCTTGCTTCAAGTGTGTTTCCTGTAAACAACATATTGTAGGGTTCTGGCTTTTAATCCATTCTGCTAACCGCTTCCTCTTTATGGGGGAGTTTACCCCGTTCACATTTATGGTTAAAATGACCAATTCTATATTACTTGCCATCTTGTTAACCCGTTTATGCTTTTCTCCCTTCTTTCTCCCTTACCCCCCTTCCCACTATTAAGCTTGTGAGCACCACTTGCTTCTCACACCCCTCCCTTTTTAGTATCTCTCCCCCCTCCCCACCTTAGATTTCCTCCCCCTATCTTACCCCTTTCCCTCCCTCTTTCCGTATTCTCTTCCGCTTAGCTTATTCCTTCCCTTTTCACTTTTCCCTTCTCACTTTTCAATGAGGTGGGAGAAGTTTCACCATAAATTGAATATGTCTAAAATTTTTCTCTTAAAGCCAATTCTGAAGGCAGTAAGATACCCACTATATTAATCCCCCTCCATTCTTTCTCTCAGATATAATAGGTTTCCTTTGCCTCTTCATGAGATGTAGTACCCCCACTTTACCCTTTTTCTGGTACAATGTCCTTTCCACATCTACTTTCTAGAACAAGGTATACATGTATTCTTTATACATCTTTATATCAGAAATATAGTTCCCAAGATTAATCTTTACCTTTTTAGATTTCTCTTGGGTTCTATATTTATAGATCAAACTTTTTGTTAAGTTCTGGCTTTTTCATCAAAAATAGGTGAAATTCGCTTACTTCATTGAATGTCCATCTTCTTCCCTGGAAAAAGATGGTCATTCTAGCTGGTTAAGTTATTTTTGGTTGCATACCAAGTTCTTCAGCCTTTCAGAATATCATATTCCAGGCCCTTCGATCCTTTAATGTGGATGCTGCTAGATTCTGGGTGATCCTTATTGTGGCTCCTCGATACTTGAATTGGGTTTTTCTAGCCGCTTGCAATATTTTTTTCTTCGTCTGAGGGTTCTGGCATTTGGCCACTATATTTGATTTTAGGATCCCTTTCAGTGGGTGATCGATGAATTCTTTCAATGTCTATTTTATCCTCTGTTCCTATGACTTCTGGGCAGTTCTCTTGGATAATTTCCTGGAAAATAGTGTCCAGGCTCTTTTTTTCATCATGCTTTTCTGGGAGTCTGATGATTCTCAGATTGTCTCTCCTGGATCTGTTTTCCAGATCTATTGTCTTCCCCAGAAGGTATTTCACATTCTTTTCCATTGTTTGATTTTTTTGGATTTGCTTGACTGATTCTTCTTGTCTCCTCGAGTCATTCAATTCCAATTGTTTGATTCTGATTTTTAATGAAGTATTTTCTTCACTCACTTTTTTAATATCTTTTTCTAATTGTCCCATTGAGTTCTTTTGTTCTGTGGAATTTTTTTCCATTTCTCCAATTTTGTTTTTTAGAGAGCTATTTTCCGTTTCCAGTTCACTAATCCTATTTTTCAAGGATTTTATTTCTTTATCCAGTCTCTCTTTAAGTGAGTGGGATGAATTATCCAGACTCTCTTGCCAAGCCTCCCTCTCCTTTTCCCATTTTTCTTCTAGCTCCCTTGTGAGAGTCTTTTTAATTACTTCTATGAGGTTCATCTGTGCTGAGGAACAGATGATCTCCTCCTTTGGGGATTCACCTGGAGAAAGGCTGTTTTTAGTCTCATCAAGATTTGGAGTCTGCTCTCTTTCTGTATAGAAGCTGTCAAGGGTTAAAGTCCTCTTCAGTTTTTTGCTCATTATGTCAAAGAATCAAAGACAAACTAGCAAAAAGAAAAAAAGAAATCACCCCTAATTTGGAGTCTGCTTTTTGGGGGAAGGGGCTGGGTAGTGTTACCGAGCTTCCTCTACAGACTGCGGGGGGGGGGGGGGGAGGGAAGGGGGGAGGGCAGCAGTGAGGCACTAGCCCTACTGTGGTGCGCCTGCGCTCTGAGATCCCAGAGCGTGCTGAGTCTCTGTGGGGGGAGGGGTGGCCAGGTCCCGAGAGACTCCAGCTGTTTGGGGTTGTATTCTTCACCCCGGTGTTTTTAGCTTCTCTGCTGGGCTGCTGACTTGCTGCCAGGGCAAAGTATCCAAACCTGTAGCAAAGCTCTCTCCGCAGAGATGGCTGCCATCACACCCCACCCCCTCTCCAGTCTGCTCGGCTGTGAGCTACCTGCTGTACTCTCAGCTGCCTCTGCCCTCAGCCTGTGCCCGATCCCAAACCGTACCAGCCCTCACACAAAAACAGACCTTTCTTGGCGAATCTCAAGGATGGCTTCTCTTGGTAACTATTTGTGGGGTTTTTTTCAGTCAAGCATCAATTCAGAGGCTTGTAATGAAATGGATAGTGAGAGAAAATGCGGAGCTACACAGCTATGTGTCTCCTCTCTGCCATCTTGGTCAGAAGTCCTCCTGTACTTCTTAGACTGTGGTTCACCATCTTCCATGGAAACGTTCAATCATCAATAATCTTTTCAGCCTCTACTTCTTTTTTCCTTCTTTTAATCTCCTTGAAGCTTCTTATATTAAAAAAATCTGAATGTCTCTAGAAGGCAATGAATTTATACACTTAGTCTTTAAAGTCTATTCTTCCTTCTCTAACCTTTCCTTCATCTCCTCAACCATTTTCCTGTAGGTTCTCTTCTTCCTGAAATATTTCAGAAATTAGTTTCTCTTTATTGACTCACCTTTGACTTGTTAAAGGTACATCATTTATTTCTGTCTTTTTATTCCCCTTTCTCTATTTGTCCTCCCATTCTTCAGTTTATTCCCTTATCCACAAACCAACATTGATTTACTTGTGGATACAGTTTTATAAGGTTTAGTCTGTGATATTGTAAGAGTGTTCTAACATCATCACTTCTTTTTGACTGATTTTCAGCCTTGTCTATTCATATATGTTTAGAAAGAAATCTCAATTTTTTTTTCTTTTTTTGCTAATATTTTTGTTGTTTTGTTGCTGACCCCATAAATATCTTTCTCTTTTTAGTTCATCACCCTTATCTTCCTTGGTTTTTGGGTGCTTATACCTTTCATGCCTTTTTATTATCTGGGATGTTAACAAAGCAAAACCATTTATTTGTGATTGGTTTTCTTTGTAGGAATACTTACAATACCTTTTATTGAATTCCATCTTTTCTTTTCTATAATAATTAGACTCAGTTATGTAGAATATGTCACCTTGGACTTTATCTTGATCTCTTTGAGCATCTTGTTGCTCTTTGGAACACATTGATCCATTTTCTTTTTTTTAGTTTCTGGTAGGTGCAGTACAATGCCATATTATTTGAATCTACTTTTCTTTATATTAATCATTAGAACAAACAATGCTGTAATTCATTAGAACTATTGAATTTAACTACTATGTGTCCTGGAGTTTGCAGATTTTTTTTTGTTTCATTTTAAATAAAGGCAATCTATGCATTGTTTCAAGCAGTACTTTGTTGTCTGAGTTCAGAAGTTCCAGGAAATTCTCTTGCATTGCAGTGTTCAGATTTCTTTGTTAGTTTTCTTATGGAAGACCAATAATCCTTAAATCATTTCTATGCATCCTACCTACAAGAGAAAAATTCTTTGGTTATATACAATTCCTGTTTTCTTTTAATGTTATTCCTTTCTGCTTTTCTTTTTTTAAATCATTCCTTGTTTCTGTATATTTCCATTCCTAATCATATGTTCTCTTTTTTGTTTCTTTGGTGAGATGTCAGTGTGATTTTAAGTTTTTATATTCTGTTAATTATTTTTGAAGTGCATGCCATAAATTTTGCTTTCACAATTCTTATTTGTTTCTTTAACCATTCAGAAATACTTTATTGTGGCTCCATGCTCACTATACATGCTGTACAAAATCCCCCTCCTTTTCCTATGTTGATTCACTTTTTCTTTGGCTTGCAATGTTTATTCATATGTATCTGGAGTCATTTAAATGATCTAGAGCATATTTTTTTTTCTGATAATAATATTTTCCATGTTGGTTTTTCTGCTAAAGCTGTCTTTAGTTAATTTTTTTCCCTTCTGAAATATTTGTATCTTCAGACTTTTTTCCTTATTGCTTATTTATTTTATTTATATTATTCCTTATTTCCTCATTGCTCGCTTTGATTCACTCCTCTTTGCTAAATATTTTCCCAAGGGAAAATTCACCAGTTGGGCAATTTACTGGCTTCTTTGGGAAGAAAGAATTGGTCCCAGGAGGATATCAGTACCTTTTTTCTTCCTGGTTAGTGGGATCAACACAACAATATTCTACCCCAATTCCTTCTTCTGCTGTTTTATAGCTGAATGGTCTCTTAAGGACCATGCCTTAAAGAAAAAACATTTTGATTCTCATTGATTGACTACCAATAGATCCCAGGTCAAACCTCATTGGTCATTATTTGGATCTTATTTGACTCAGAATGAATGTAAATTGCAACCATTTCTACTTTGTCCAGAAACCTTGAGGGTTTTCCTCTCCCAGATTTATCTATTTAACTTTTTTTTTTGATTAGGTGAAAGAGGAGATTCTTTGTCTCAATTAATACCTCAATGGCTACCTACTGAATAGGTGCAACCTAAGTCAGACTAAGATCTGTTGAAGACCTTAGCTTAAAAAGACCAAGGTCTTCCATTGCATCCAGGGCCATCTCCAGTGATCCTGATCGATATCTTGCCATTGGATCTAGATGGCTTTGCAGGGGAAAGTGAGGCAGGTGATCTTACACAGCCTTCCTTCACTTAAATCCAATTCACTTGCACATCATGATATCACCTCCCTGTTGTCATGGTCATCTTAAAAAACAAAGGATAAACAACAACAACAACAACAATCTAACTAAATATTGTTATTGCAAAGAGCACTGACATACTATGCTCTAAGACATAACAAGGTTCTGCTTTTTGCTTTTCTGTGGCATGAGGGTACAAGTGGTAGTAGGGAATAGAGTTGAAGTCTTTTTCAACTTCTGGGTCCACTTTTGCATTCATACCAGAGAGTTGGTGTCAGGTCATGAGTGAACATAGTGGGGATTAGAGTTTGTCCTTCTCTGTTATTAGTTCATTGGATTGTTATTTCATTAATTTCTTGGAGCACACAATTTTTATTGTGAAAAGGGTTTGATAGGTTATAAAGATGAGACATTTCTATGCTTCCGTTTTGTTGTGATTTATGTGACCTTAGAAATTGTTTGATCTTTTTCGGTGTGTCCCTTGCTTCTTAAAGTTCTTTCCAAGACACATTCTTGACACCATCATTCAGCATTTTCTTCTTCTTTGAAGTTCATATTATCTAACTAAATAATCCAGTCCAGAACTTGATTGCTGTCATCTCCAACCTCCTCGTCATTTTCCCTTCTTTCTTAAGAAGTCTAATACCTGGTTTCTATTCCTATATGCAAAGACATCTGCATATATTTTGATGTTTCTCCAAATATTCTGGTCTCTGGCCTCTGATTTCATTAGCTTCTTAAGCTTCCTGAACATACAAAATACACAAACATATATATAATCAAGTTAAAGGAAAAAAAACTGTCTTTTGGCTCTGGAGTCTCTCTCTCTCTCTCTCTCTCTCTCTCTCTCTCTCTCTCTCTCTCTCTCTCTCTCTCTCTCCTTTTGCAGTTTAGTTTCTGATCATATCACTCAACTGAAATTGTTCTCTCCAACATTTCTCCAAAGATAACAATGATCTCTTGTTAAACTAATAGTTTTTTCCTCCTCTCATTCTTAATTCTAGTATTTTTCTCTACTTCTTCGATGTCTATCTAGATAGATAATAGATAGATAGATAGATAGATAGATAGATAGATAGATACCAGTCTCTTCTATGAGCCTCAGCCATTTATTACTATTTGTCTATTGGATATGTCAAACTGAATATACAGGCAGTTCAAGCACTATTTTTCTACTTGAAGCTTTATCTGATGCTTTCAATTTATTGTATTCTCCCACCCAAATTATATTGCATTTAACTATTTCGTGTATATTTCCTATTTATTAACTTTATATTTATGTTGTATATATTTTTATATGTACTTATCTCCCCTTTTAGAATGTAAACTCTTTATGAGTAGGGTTTATTTCATTCATATTTAGATCCTCAGCTTTTAGCACAGGACCTGGCCTATAGGAAGCATATAATATATATTGATTGGTTGATTGATTGGTTGATACAATTTTACTCTTTCACAGACAGAATTTGGGGCAGGCATACCTTAAAATCTTACAATTACCCTTAACAATTCCACTATTAAGATTTTGAATTTTGAAATCTTTTTTTAATCATAATATCCTTTTTGTTCATCTCTCCCTATATATTACTACTATAAATATATACTTTAATTTCATATCAACTTCTAATGCATTTATCCCTTTCTCTTTTTTCAATACATCTCCTAGATTTCGGCTTCACCTCCCACTCTTAATGCCATTGTTGACCAATCAAGAATACACTGTCCTCCAACCATGGCTTCCTCACAATAAGAATCTTAAATAACATAGTAAATAGCTTCATCATCTACCTTGTCTCTTCCTTTTTTATTTCTGTTGAGCACTGTGAGGGAGAGCCCTATAATCAAAAGCAAATTTAGTTTAAGTAATAGCAAGCAATTCTTAATTTCTACATAACAGTTCTTTTATTCTTCCCTGCACAGAGACACTGCACAGAGAGAATTCCAAATCTTTTTTTTT
Source organism: Antechinus flavipes (assembly GCF_016432865.1). NCBI lineage: Eukaryota > Metazoa > Chordata > Mammalia > Dasyuromorphia > Dasyuridae > Antechinus > Antechinus flavipes. The sequence continues at coordinate 243,100,791 of NC_067401.1, forward strand.
TTAATACCACAAAGTCCCCAATGACAAACCTTTTCACATATCTCTTAATAGCTGATTTTAACTTCTAATTATTCAAAGAATTCATTATAAGTCATTTCTTCTTTCTTTATCTCTACTTCAAATCCATTCACATCCTCAACGAGTCTTTCCTACTTCACCTTTGTCTCTGAGGAAAAGGAGAAGTTTCCTGTGAAGGTCAAACCCTCCATCTGACTTTGCTCAATCCTTTTTTCTCTTACATTTTATACTTCTGTCACCTAGCTTTTTCAATGTTTTCTCTTACTCCCTTGATTATGTAAATATGTATTTAATAATTATAAAATGGGGTTACTATGAATGATTTAAAAGGGCTTCAAAAAGAGTTTTCAAAAGTCAATAGAGCTATAACAGTTTTATTGCTCTACATGGAACTTTGGAGTATCTGTATCTATCCTTCCTTTTTTTTTCTGCTCACATTTTTATGAATACTAACTATATTCAGACACTTCCTTAATTTCAAAGTTATATTCAACTTTCAATTCTCCAAGTTTTGTCATTTCTCTCTACAACATTTTATCTCTTCCTTTTTAACACAGTCAACAGCTTAGTTTAAGCCCTCATCATCTTTTGTCTGGACTATTTTAGTAGACTTTTAATTGGCCTCCTTGCTCACAGTCTCTTCCTTCTTCGATTTATCTTCCACAAAGCTGCCTAATTGATATTTCTAGAATATAGTTCTAATTATGGCATTTCCCTGATCAAGAAATATGAAGGATTCCTTATTGCATCTTAGATTAAATAGAAACTTGGGGACAGGGGTGTCATTTAAAGCTCTTTATAGTGTGACTTCATGTTATCTTTCCTAATTGATTTCCTCTTGCTTTTCCTTATGTGCCCTGTTACCTAGCTAAACTGGAATAGCTTCTTTTGCCTATAAAAGACCTTCCATTATCTACCTTTGTTCCTTTCCTTGATTCCTCACAATAAGAATCTTAAATAACATAGTAAATAGCTTCATCATCTACCTTGTCTCTTCCTTTTTTATTTCTGTTGAGCACTGTGAGGAAGAGCCCTATAATCAAAAGCAAATTTAGTTTATGTAATAGCAAGCAAATCTTAATTTCTACATAACAGTTCTTTTATTCTTCCCTGCAGTCTCCATGCCTGGAATGCTCTTTCTTCACTTCTTTGATTATTTTAGCTTCTTTTAAAGTTCAGTTTAAATGCCACCTTCCATAAGAAGTGACCTTTCTTAATTCACTTAGATTTGATAGTATCATCCCCCATACTTTGTATTTATTATTTAAACATATTGAAATAACTTAATTGCACTTGCTACATAAAAAATGTCATTCTTGTCCATGTATATATATGCGGATATATAAATGCTTATATGTTTACATGTACATATATATTGTTTGTCCTTCATTCTAGAAAAGTACTATGACATCAGGAAGATGATGCCATGATTTACAAGTGAATTGGATTTAAATGCTGTACAAAATAACCAGTTTGACTTTCTCTCTCAGTACCATTGGGTTCAGTGCCCATATCCAGCTGTGCTTATCTATATCTTGCTCAGTGTCATAGGAATAATAAATGTCTAAAATAAGATGTAAATATAATTTTTAACTCCAAATCTTATACTCTAATTGAATTTGTTGATTTTCCATATACTTAAAAAGACAGAAATAGGGACAAATCAGTTATACAATTGAAGTTTGAATTCAGAATCCTCAATAAGTCAATGATGTTGGGGGGGTTTGTTTGTTTTTCTTAAATTTTTGCATAGTGTTTTGAATATTCCAGTATTTCTTTAGTGGAATGAAATTATATACCACTGAGAGAAGAGATAGGAAGTTTTCTATAAGGGACAAGGCAATCAAAATTGTGAAGTTGTCAAACTTGTCCTCTTTCTTTTCCTCGTATTGTTGCTAACAATACAATTTTCCTGTAGTGCTAACTGATATAGACTTAGGTTGCTACTCTATCTCAGCAATTTTTGTACTTTAACAGAAGAATCTTTGAAGATTATAAAACGTTTTATACTAAAATAAATGAATCTCTAAAGGAGGAATTATATGCATCAGTGAGGGATTTGAGATTGGTAATAAAGGGGAGCAAAGATCATATCTCTCAATACCTTTCAGAGTATCTGTAAGTACCCAACCACTTTGTCATATTTTGAAGGATGGCCTTAATACTGGAGTTGACATCTATATCTCTGAACACTGGCATTGATTTTCCTCTTAAGGAGCTTGGTAAAGTTCCCCAGACTCATTTTCTTGCAAAAGACAAATATCATATTAACTCACAATAATGTCAGAATTATGCTAGGCAAGAATGTTTATTAAATCTAATTAGCTCCTTGGAACAAAAATGTTCTATCAATTAAAGGAATAATCCCAATTATATCCCTAGTCTTTGGTTATCATTCCCACAAAGAAGAGAATGTTCATTTGTAGTGGCAGTCTGGTCATAACCCCCATGGGTGGCATATATGCCATCTTCTTAGTAATTGTCCCAGTGACTAATTATGGTTTTAAAGTCATTTAAATTTTTCAGATATTATATTTTCATAAATTTAAATTAAGCACCAAATGCTGTTTATCACAGTTATCCTTTATAATTTGTGTTGTTGTTGGCCTAGTTATATCTGATTTTAAAGACTGAAACACGGTCATAGACCTTTTTCTTGGGGAGGAGAAAAGAAAACAAAAATACCATAACCAAAAGCAATAAGAGTCATATTCAAAAAAGACTTCCTATTCCCTAAAGAACTATCTAATATGAGTGCCAAGAAAAGAAATATTTCATATAACAATGTTGCTATTCCATTATCAATGTCATTTATTAGGAGGGGGGAAAATATTTAAAATTTGTCAAATACAAAAAGTTTGTATGAGGACATACAATCCGACTATTTTCCCAGAAGGCATTAGGATACAAGCTGTGTGACTTTGACAGCTGGAAAAGGACTTGAATAATGATTTGTTATTCATGAACATCAAGAAAAATGAAAGTAATATGCCAAATTCACCATTTCTATAATTTCTTTAGACACTTCCTTTCTTGCCTGTCACTCATTTATTGTCTCCATATTTAACCTCTCCATTCCTCAGTTTTCTCATCTTTAAAATGAAACGGTTAGACTATAAGTTTCTAGAGGATTCAAAGGTGTCCTCCAGTTCCAAATCTATGTTCCTATCCTCCTCCTTATCAGAATATAATCTCCTTGAGGTTTTTATATTTACAATATTTAGTGCCTGACAGATAGCAAATTCTTATTAAGTACTTTTTTCATTCATTTACTAAAGGCATTTTAGGTCTATAAGTCCAAGCATGGATTTGGCATAGGCCTTGTAGAGGAAGCTGCACAGTACCTTCCCTCTCTATCCCAAGGAGAGTATTTCTATTGCCCACTATTAGTCAAATCTCTAGTCACTTCTATCCTACTCATGGTTTTTAGACCTGATCAAATCAAAGTTATTTTGGGGTGAACTGGCAAAGTTAGATAAGATAAGAACAGTTGACATTTACCTGGGAAAGTCATTTAATGCTGATACACACACACACACACACACACACACACACACACACACACGCACACACAGTCAAATACTACAAATGGTCAGGGAGCACAGCCCGGAAATCAATGGGAAAACAGGAAGCTGAATAATCTTTTGGAATGGATTTTTTAATGAACTTAAACTTATGTTCCTGAAACAAAGACCTTGAAAGAAAGCCTTATGATGGGTAGCCATGGAACACCATAGTCTCCAGAAGACAAAGAAGATATACAAGGTGGTATGATATTTTAAAAGGTTTGAGAGACATAGTTTCTGGATAACTTATTCATTATTAATAAAGCCAGCTGATTATTATTAAAAAAAATAGTCAGTTGGACATCTCTCTTAGACCAAAGATGACCATGGAAGGTCCTTTATATACCTTTCAAAATAATAGGTGGTCCATCAAATAGTAATTAAATTTAATTGGTTAATGTAATTGGAGGTGGGCTATATTAAAATGAAAAACTGAATATTTTTTTAATAGGGAAAGTATTGCTATACCAGACCGGCTGTCAATTCAAAGAATGTATCCCCCCATCCAAGCTTAAGCAAAATACAGTGGATTTCCCATCTTAGATTAAATTACTTGAAAAGTTGTATGGGATCTGACCAAGATTGAGCAGAGTTAATGCAATCTCATTATTAGTAATATCCTATAAGAAAATTGAACTTAAAGTCAGGGACTTTGAAAAAAGAAGGGAGAGCTCCAAATCTCCCCAAGATATTGGTTATTAATGATTTTTCTCCTGTGGGTATAAGAAGATAATATTAACAAAGAATCATGTAAAAGAAGCCATGCACAGGATTCCATAAAAGATATATGTGACTGAAAAAGAAGATTGTAGGTGTTTGAAAGATTTGTGACCAACTCTGGAAAAAAAGGCACATTCAAAGAGAAGGTATGGATAGATTGTGATCTGCATTAGTGAAAGGGTACCTTTCCCACTTAGATCACTTGAAGTTTCAAGAATATAAGTAATTATCAGATTTTATTCCAAGAGAAAAATTTTGATAGTAATCACAGTAGAGAAAGATTAGGTCAAAGAGGTTTAGCAAAGAGGTATCATGGATGACCTTAAAAAGAATGGTATTTTAGGCCTAGGAAATAAACTTCATAATTTTGCCTAGGCTCTGCCTAATGGAGGAAAGAGAAAATCCAATTTGCAAATTTCTGTTTTCACTCATATCTGCTTTGATCATTATTATGAAGTGCTGTACAAGGCAACCTGACCTTGACTTGCGTCCTTACACATCAGACAGAAAGAGAACATGGCTGCTTTTCTTTAAAATTGCTTAGATTTAAACTGCATTTTACATCAGGGTCATAGACAGATTATTTTTCTTAATAGGATTCCAGAAATACTCCTGTGGCATTAGAAATGTTGAGGAAAAAATGGTAGGGAGGGATCCTGCTTCTCATTGGCATTTAAGTATTGACCCCCCAAAAGCGGGTTGAGGCAAGAAGTTTCTTATTTAATGACTTTTTACATTTTAAGTTTCATAAAATAGTCCCAACTTACATATGCAAGATTTAAAAAAATATTTCTAGCTTTTAATATTTGATTTATTATGATCATTGCTTCAGTGGAGTTCAGAGAGAAGTGGTTCTGAAATAATTTGCTGTCTGGATATCATGCCCTTGTTTTTAATTTTCCAGTGGATAAAATAGCTACTTTTTGGTAATGATTGAAAGTATTCTGATATAAGCCACTTTCCATAATATGTTGAAAGTATGAATATTCAAGATAACTCCAGGAGCAGATAATATGGCAGGAAAAATATTCTATTCTCAGAATTTTGATATATCATCATCATCACTATTGTTATCATCAGTTATTGACAGCATCACTAGTAGCAGCAATACCAGATAAGTAGCATAATGCTTGAGTTGGAATTAGAAATACCTGAGTTTAAATTCAGTCTTAAACCTTACCAAGAGTATGACCCCGAGTAAAGAACATAATCTCTGCATCCTCAGTTTCCTTTCAGTAAAATGGAGGTAACAAAAATAGCATCTACCTCACAGAGATGTGAAGATCAAATGAAATTATTATTTCATAATAATTATGAAATTGTTGTACAAAGTATTTTCTAAACCTTAAAGTGTTATAACAGTATTAATTATTGTCTTTGTTCATTGTTGCCAGCTCTTTTGCGAAATTTATTTCTACCTCTTCTGTCTTTTCTTTTGAGACTCATCTCACTGGTAGCTATGACCTTAAGATTAGTAGTTGATTCTCAAGCCCCCCAGGACAATGGCTAAAGAAAAAGAATCAGGTTGACCTCATAGGATCATTGGGAAGTTGTTATAGATACAGATCAGCAGAAGCTGAAGAAGTCTTAAATAAATATGCATTTAAGTGACCTTGAAGGTTGAGCAAAATAATTTTAGAAAAATTTTAGTACACGAAGTATAAAGTTTCCTTTGTTTTTGTGCTCAGCCTTCCCTCTTCCCGAAGAGGAGTGGAACCTATTTCTGGCCAAAAACATAAAGATGATTCCTTAAAATTGTTCTTTAAATAAATTTTCCTTGGTACCTAAAAAAAAAAAAGAAAAGAAAAAATTTCAGCTCATCCAAGAGTGCAGAATCCATATGTGGTTAGTTTGGGATTTGCCAAGACCTAGTTTCTAAACACAGAGTTTACAAGGATGTGATAATAATCTGCCTTTTGAATCTCATCATTCTGTGCATTAAGACAAGCTTCTGCCACAGATAGTTCTGCTTTTGTGGGGATAGAGGTGGGGGTCAGATTGGAAAGGAAATATTGCTATAAATGTTGACTCGTGACTTTCAGCCCATTCCCTCTTGGCCAGTCTCTATTCAGTCAACCAACTAGTTTATATACTTGGCATTTAGTTTTATTCATTCCATCCCCTTTTTTAAGTCAGAGTTCACTTACTATTCTTACTCATTACTTCTAAGCATAATACAGACAAGTAAGGCAGGGGACCAGAGATTGTTTCCCAACTTGTAGTTCTTGTACCACAGAGGCTTTTGCAATGGAAGTTAGTGCTTGCATGAAAACATATCTGTCTACATCATCTTGAAGCTTTGTTAGTTCAGAAGGAGGAATTGATTTACTCAAGCAGCATGAAAAGTCAAAGTTATATCAAATACTTTTCTAGAAAAAAAAAGAATCTTTGTTTATGTAAATTGCCATTTGTTGATCAATGTCTCTCTTTAAATTACAAAAACTATTTCTATAGAAAATTCCCTTAGATTCCTAAATTTATGTGTTTTTAAATAAATCTGGTTCAGGAATTTTGCAGCTTTATTCAATGAAAAAGCATGAAATAACTGCATATTTTCATTCTTTCTTATATTTAGATTATTTCAAAATTAGAGTTTTATTGAATTTATTTAGCTAGAATAGAGATTTATAATGAACAGATAACTATTGTCTAACAATAATAACTCATTCAATAATAATTTTTTAATGTTTACTATAGTCATCCACAGTGCTAGGTGTTGAGAAAATAAAGACACTCAAGGATAGAGATAGATAAATAGATATGTAGATAGATAGATGATATGGTAATAGATAAATAGCTATTTATATAGAGATAGATAATTGTACATGTATTCGTACACACACATGTGTGTGTCTATGTATACCATGTATATATTTTTAACCAAATCAGTGATTTAAAACTCTCAGTGAGGAAATTGTTTCTGCTTTGCAATTCATGACTTCAGAACAAAGATTCCATCACTCTTCAATCCCTATCATACCCTGTGGGCTTTTATTAAATTTCTCCTTTACCTGCTCCCCATCAAGCATCCCTATTCAATAAGACAAGAAATAAATTCTAGAGTTCACTATGCATAGACTCTGAAAGTCTTCCTCCATATAAAGACTTATTTCAACATGTGAGATGTAAGTAACTTAGAGAAACTATAGAGCATGCATAAATATTCTATTTCTACTTCTGGTTTGTTAATCACATACTTTACCCTTTTGCATCTGGCTTTGTAGCCAGAACTGGGGCCATTTTTGAAAGGCTTTGAGTCATGCTTAGTCTGGACTTTTTTCTTATTCTCTTGGGCCAATCTCTGTTTTCTCAACTACTGGGTGAGAGACAGTGATATAAGGAGAGAGATCTTGGGTCTTTCTCTCTGAGGTCATGTGGCCCTGTAAAATATATCTTAAAATTATTACAACTATTATTTACACTATAGTAATAACTATTGGTAATCTCTCTGACACAACTTCTCCAGTTTTTCTCCTCCCAAGTTCATCATGGGACAAAGGAAAGAATAGATATTTTTAGACCCTGGTTTAAATTCCTGCCTCTGACACTTAAGAGATTTTGAGCAAATCAATTACTTTCTACAGAACCCAGTTTCTTCATTTGTGAAATGAAGGGGTTAAACCACATGAACTCTAAGGTCCCTTTCTAGCTCTAATTCTTTAATGTCATCTTTCTAATGGCATTCTTTATATGGCTTGGCTTGGCAAGTTTCTCATACTGCTTGGAAATTATCTTTGTGAGGGAAAAAAAAATCAACTTGCAATTCACAGGACTGAAAAAAACTTGTCATTTCTGAAAACAAAGAGGCTATCATCAAGCCAAATATCAGTAGAAAGATTAAACAAAAGAAGCAGTAGCATCTTCATTCTTTACAAATCATTCCCTCTGAAATCAACACTTTTCTAGGCTTGTGAAAGAACCAAGTTGGATTTTTTTTTTTGGTGGGGGCAGGAGAAAGCAGAAGAGCTAAAATTAGGGTGGGTGAAATGAGAAATGTTTTATTCATCATTCCTAAATGAAGCAATTTTCTTGTTCTAGAGATCCCAAGAATCACAGAGTGTCTCCTCTATATTTTGGGCCCATGCCAGGGAAGTTTGTACCTTATGTGTCACTTCCTCCACAGAGATACTCTAAAAGTATATTCTTTTGTAAGATTGTAGAAATCTGCTACTACTTGTTCCATATACTTTTCCTCCAGTGTTGAATCTATATCTTGGATCATTTTTGGAAATGATCTTGAAGGATAATAAGTGCTGCAAGTATAGTAATAGTTTCAATAATAGAATAAATTTCCTTAGACATAGGGAAGAAAGTAGTAAGATGTGATCAAGAAAATGTGATGATATGGTAGCAGTGATTATTGTTTTAATGGAGAACCACGGAGAAAAAGTTTCCATCTTTGAGAGACTCTTACAGATAAAAGATGCAGGCTGGGTCTTGGAGTCAGAAATAGCAGACACTTTCTCATATACTTACTGGTTATGTGATTCTGGGCATATCACAACTCTGATGCCTAAATTTTCTCATCTTTAATATCCTATATGTTTTGGTCACTTTCATACATACTATAATTCCTTTTTGAGTATATGATTTCTTTAACTCACTAAATATTAGTTTTTTAAAATGTAGATTTAGATAGATTTTTCTTTTGTTTTCATATCACTTGTATTTCCAAACACATTCTTCCCACTTCTGTCACCAGAGAGTTATCTCTTATAACAAATATGAGAGACAGACAGAGTTAAAAAGATAGATAGTAAGAGACAGAGAGAAGAAACAGAAAGACAGAAAGGAGTAGAAGAGAGACAGATAATCAGACAGGGACAGAGAGACAGAAAGACAGATAAATTTAATAAATATAATAATAAATAAAATACATAAGATATGACACATAATTGTGTCATATATTATATAATACAATTAAATACAAAATGTAATATAGCTAAATATTATATATTATATGTATGACATTATATAATATATATAATACACACACATAATAACTGATTCTGACAGAATATGCAATGTCCTGCACCCATAGTCCCCTATCTCTGCAAAGAAGACATTTGCATTTTTCTCACTTCTTTAGGGATAAATTTGATCAGGACAATTATCCAAAGTTCCAATTACTCCAATTTAGGATGGTTATTGTTGCTATCACTATTCTTTTTCTTTACATTATTATAGTTTCTGTAGATATTTTCCTGGTTTTGCCAACTTCACTTTGCTTTAATCTATGTAAGTCTTCCTATTTTATCTGTATTTTTTATATTTGTCATTGTTTACAACTCAGAAATGTTGTTTTATGCTTACAAGTATTATATTTAGCCATCTCATAAGTAATGTGCAGTTACTATGTTTCTAATTCTTTGCTATTTTTTTAAAAAAGGTTGCTATAAACTGTTCTAATTTTTCAATCGCAAGCTCTTTAATTTCTTCCCATATATGTAGACAAGTTAAATAAGAAATTTTAAGATGAAGCAGGAAAGCAATTTCGAGACGATAATGCTGACGTGTGTGTGTATGTGTGTGTGTGTGTGTGTGTCTATGTGTACTTTTATGTGTGCACAACTGTGAAGAAATCACCTTCATGGGATATCTAATACTGTACTGTTCAGATTTGCTGGTTATAGAAAGAATGGTGCTAATAAAACTATCTCTTTTTTTTTTAGAAGACATAATATATTTGGAAAATCCCAAAGACTCAAATAAGAAGTGAGTTAAAACAATAATTTTAGCAAAGTACCAAGATATAAAGTAATCCATGTATATCATTAGCATTTTTATATATTAAAAATGAAACTGAAAGAAGAGATAATAATAACTACTCCATTTAAAAACTCTATTCAATATAAATATCTAGTAGTACACCTGTAATAACATACCCAGGAATATATAAATAAAAATTTTTTTAATTATACAAATAAAATCAGATTTAAATAACTGAAGAGATAATGCTTATTTATGGAGAGACAGTGTCAATATAATTAAAAGGATAAATTTACCTAAATTAATTTATATATTCAACATAATCCCAATTAAATTTCCCCAAAATGATTTTTTTGAATTAAAAAAATAATGGAAAAGCTCATTTGAAGAACAAAAAATCAAAAATATCCAAGGAAATAATAGGGAAAAATTGGAAAGGAGAAAAGGTTTAGTGGTACCAAATTTTGGTACTGTATTATAAGACTGTAATGATCAAAACTATCTGGGACTGGCTAAGAATTTAAAAAGTAGATTAATGGAATAAAGTAGACATATAATTTACAGTAGCAAATAAAAACAATAACCTTATATTTTAAAAGAACAAATACTTAACATTTGGGGATAAGAATTCATTATTTGGTAAAAAAAATTATTGGGAAAACTGGAAAGCAGTATAGCAGAAAACAAGCAGACACTAGTACCTTATACCATTTACCAAGAAAAGAGCAAAATGTACACAAGACTAGACATAAATCATTATTACAAGAAAATTAGAACATGGAACATATTACTTATCAGACTTATGGATAGGCGAACAATTTATAAACAAAAGAACAGAAAGCAAAAGTAGATATGAAATGGATAATTTCAATTATATCAAATTAATAAGCTGTGACTATTTGGTGGTTATAGGGTTTTTTAAATAAATAAAACTAATGTAGCCAAGAACAGAAGGAAAGCAGAAAAAAATTGGGGGGGCGTGAGTTTATAGACAGGTTATCAGATAAAAGTCTAATATCTAAATTGTATAAAGATCTGGGTCTAATCTACAAGAATACAAGTCATTCTTCAACTGATAAATGGTCAAAATGAAGAGGCAGTTTTCCAAAGAAGACATCAAATCAATTTTTAGTCATATTAAAAATGTTATTGATTAAAGAAATGCAAATTAAAATAACCTTGAGAAATCTTTTACCTCTACCTAATGGGCTAAATGGTTGATATAGAAAGCTTCAAATGTTTGAATGGATATGTAAAACTTGGGACATTAATTCATTGGTGTAACTGAAATTGATCTAACCATTTTGGAGAGCAATCTGGAATTATGTCCAAAGAGATGTTAAACTACCTACACCTTTTTACCTAGCAGTGTATGGTCTATTTCCAAAGATGATTAGGAAAAAAAGGAAAAAAAAACTGATGCATTCTAAAATGTTTATAAAGACTCTCTTTGTGATGACAAAGAACTGAAAATTGGAAGGATGCCTCAATTAGGAAGTAAGAAATGGTTAGTTCAATGATTTTAGGAAAATAATGGAAGCCTTGAGCAAAATAATGAATTGTGAAAAGAACAGAAGCAAGAGAATGTTATGTATAGTAAAACAATATTTTTTTAAAGAATGATTTTGACTAAATGAGTTATTTTGACTTATAAATTCTCAAATTAATTTTAAAGAACATATGAAGTGAGACATCTGCATCCCTGGAAAGAACTGATAAACAGAAGTATATATAGAATAAATTTGTGTATGTATATGTAGGTATATATTCATATCTAATGATAACAATATCTAAGGCAGTGGAGAGAAGAAAAATAAAAGAAAAAAAGAAATTTGTGTGATAATTTTGTTGTATATTTGAAAAAGATAAAAGTTGTGCATAATAGATTTACAGTTTCATATACAATCTTTTTTATTGTGCTGTGTAATTAAAATGTTTTTTTTAATTCCTTAAACAAAATAAATTTTTAAAAAAATTTAAAAGAAAGATTGTTGAACTTTAGAACAAGCTTATTAGAAGCATTTTTTTGGTGTCTAGTGCTAAGTTCCTCTTGCCTCACTTTGGTTATGATTTGGTATAGATAGATAGATAGATGGATAGACACATGATAGATATAGATAGATATAGATATATATATATGCATGCATATCTATTGATAGAGATACCTATTTTAATAGAAATACATGTAGATAAAATCTATATTTATCTCTATAGATAGAAATCTATATTTATACCACTATATAGAGATAGAGATATATGACTATGCTATCTAGCTGTCTATCTAATTGTGTGTGTGTGTGTGTGTATGTGTGTGTGTGTGTATATATATATATATATATATATATATATATATATATATATGTCTTTTATATAAGTGTGAACCTATTCATATTCACAAAGATATCTCAAACCATGACCAGTGTGAGATAAGAGAGACTGTCAAAAATTGTACTGTATTATAAGACTGTAATGATTAAAACTATCTGGTACTGGCTAAGAATTTAAAAAGTAGATTAATGGAATAAAGTAGACATATAATTTATGCTATGCTAAATGTATAGAAAGGCTTATGCTAAATGTATAGATAGATAGATAGATAGATAGATAGAGATATATGCACCAATTGCATATATATTTATAAATAAGATATAGCTCCTATATATTAGAAATAAAAATCATTATCATTATTATTAATATTGTATACATATTTTTAAAGCATTAAAATTGGAATCTGAATAGTTTTATTTAAACCTTAACATTCCTGGAACCCTCTACTTTGGTCTGCTGTCCTCACAGGATTATTATGAAGATTAAATATCAGTTTCAGTGGAAAGAGTATTGTGTGAACATTATTCATTAGTACATGTATGACCTGAGACCTCTCTGGGCTTCAGTTTCTTCATTTGTAAAATAAGAGTACTATATTAGATAATCTATCAGGGACTTTCTATATTTAAATTTCATGAAAAATAGTATATTATATATATGTATGAAGGAAATGTATTAATCATAAAACACTATATAAAAATTTCTTGATATATCATTGGTTTTATTAGTTATGAGTCTTGCTACTGTTCATTTTATTGTATTTTGGAAACAATTGGGAATCCTTATGGTATGAATAACAGAGAGGATACCACTTGTTTCTCAGAAAGGTATCTATTCAGAAAGAGGCTTTTTATGCCTAAGAAATTAATTGCTGAGCACTGTCCTTTTTGTTCATTCTTATCTCATTTTAAAACTCTGCTCACAAATACTTAAGTAACCTAGTTACAAGATATTCAATAGAAAAATAACCAGTTAGTGAATCTAGCTGCTGATCTTATAAGAATTGAAATATGAAGTAGAATCTTAAACTTACTATTATATGCAAAGTATATGCTTTTGTATTGTTTAAAATAGTATAAAAATGTACAGAAAACTATCTGAATCAACAATATATCACTCATTTTTGATATGCCTTAACTGCTTAACTTGTTTCTCTAAGATGTCAATCACTGTTTGAAATAGGATTGAATATTCAGTCATCCAGACAGAAAGTCTGAATGATTAGATTTTTAATTTTAATATTTGTCTTTTGGCATTAGTCAAGAGGCAGTGTGGCATAATAATTAGAGTACTGCATTGGATAAGAGAAAGGCTATAATCAAATCTGGCTCCACCATTTGTAAACTGCATGTGTCTTCTTGGGCAAGTTATAGATTTGTTCAGTTTCCTTAAGTATATATATATATATTTTGCACAAGAGCCATGATTTCATTGGCATTTGAAAATTACAATGAAGAATTGCTTCTATCAGCAGAGATCAATATCTGCTGAACAATATATAGTCTTCAAGATTTGCATTGGGCACTAAAGAATTAAAAAGTTTTGTCTACTATATATCATAGACAAGAATTGAAATGTGGGGCTTTCTGAAAGCAAAGCCAACTCTTTATCACATTGATTGTCATATGTAATAGGAGGGATAATAATGCTTGTTATATATTCATAAAACCATAAGTTTAGGGCTATAAAAAGCATCACATTTTACAGATGGGTAAATGGAGTAGCAGACTTACTCCAGATAAAACAACCAGTATGTCTGAGATGAGATTTGAATGTATTTTCAAGTCTACTGTCCTGTCCCACATGGCATGTTACCTGTCAATGGAGAAAGAAGAGGGGTTTCTCTTTACTGTGTTATTGTAAAGATCCAGTAAAGTAATGAATTACTTTGTGAATTTTAAAATAGTAAACAAATGCCAAATTTTATTATTGGAAGCATCCTTTTTTGTTCCTTCCTTTTGTACCAGAGTCACATATCATAGAGTTAGAATCGGAAGGAACATTAGAAGTCATGTAATTCAAACTCTTCATTTACCTGATAAAGAAGCAGGCAGGGAACAGTTAAGTGAACATGTTTTATATTACATTGATTTTAAGTGGGAGAGTTAGAATTAAAATCCAAATCCTCTAATTTCCATTCCAGCAATGTTTCAACTCTATCAACTTCTTTCTGAAAAATGGGCTAGGATGTAGAATACAATAAATTTTCATTTAATTCCTCAAACTTATATATTTCTGAAGCCTAGAAAGCTCTTTAGGGATAGGAATATTATAAATAGATTGATATTAAAATTTATAACTAATGTTTGCCTAGGATCTTTCCCTCCAAAATAATAAGCACATAATTGGCATGGGTTTGGAGTGGGAAGCCATGGGAGTTTCATGTCCAGATTGGATGGGAGGATGGGAAACTGTCAATTGTCCCAGATATGTCTATTACAATTCATCTTATTTCAATAATTGGCATGTATCCTGGGATAAGTTCTCATTAGCAAACTGTGTAATGAAAGTATCCTTTAAAATGTAAGAACTCCATTCCTATTAATTTACAGATTCCAGTATAGGTATCCCAGCTACACACTGAGTCATTTCCCTCCCATGTTGGAAGAACATTACTGTTTTATTCAAGGTGATTTTCATAATCTTTGCCTTGATGTATGTTGCATACTTAGCCTTTTAAATATTTGTCTGGCAATTTCCCTAATCAAACTTCTACATCTTCCAAATTCTGACAATGTTTTCTTTAGTCTATTTTTTAAAAGATTGGATAAATGACAATTTAATTCACTGGCTCCTCAGTCTAACCCAAAATTCATTTTACAAATGTCCTAATCTGTTGTTTTAGCATGGTATAGAGATGAATCTGGATTTTCAAAACATGCCTTCAGAACAACTTGGGCAGAACTCTGCCAGAAGGGAAAGGTTTCAAGTGCTATGAGTCTTTTATCTAAGGACTAGCCAATTTGGAAAAAAATTCTGAAGGCCAAACAACAAATGATTATTTTTGGCTATGGCAAATGATCTCCAAAGGCCAAACATGGTTGTTATAATGAACCAATAGAGGGTGTCCCCATATCTGTAAAGTCTCAGATAATAGTAACATATATAAGAGCTGGAAGGTGTCCAAGAAGTTATCTAATATGACTTCATTTTGAAGCATAAGTGGCACAGGTAGATAGTGCACTGAGCTTTGGAATTAGGAAGACTTAAGTTCAAATTTGGTCGCAGACTTTTACTAGTTGAGTCAAGTTGGGCCATTCACTTAGGTGTTATTTGCCTCAGTTTCTCAACTATAAAATGGAAACAAGAATAGCAAAGGTTTGTTGTGAGGATCAAATGTGATAATATTTGTAAAATATTTAGCACAATGTCTAATATACAGTAACTCTACAAAAATGCTTTCCACATCATCATTGTCATTGTCATCATCATCATCTTCTTCATCACCACCACCACTACAACCATTATCATCATCATCATCAATCATCAATCATCATTATCATCAAAATCTGAGACTCAGGTAATGATTCAAACAAGTGGAAAACATCAGAAGCAAATTTGAATTCAAGTTCTCTGTCTCTAAAACTGATATCATTTTCAGTACACTGTATAAGAATAATATCTCCATCTGACATCTATATTCCAGGAAATAGTATTGCTAACTATAGCATATGGCAATGAGAAGTATAACTTCATGAGTTTAACTATTCTGATTCACTAAATTAAAAACAAGGAGATAATATCTTTCTACCTACAGAGTCAAGATTTTCATATTAGATGTTCCTAGATTCATTGAATGTGTGTGTAATTATTAAGCATTTATTTTAGGGGCAGCTATGTGGTGAAGCAGATAGAGAACTACCCTTGAAGTCAGGAGGACCTGAGTTCAAATCTGGTCTTAAACACTGAACACTTTCTATCTGTGTGACCCTGGGCAAGTCACTTAGCCCCAATTGCCTCAGGGGGAAAAAAGCATTTATTTTCTTCTCCCTTCCACCTTTCCCAACTCAGTGGAAAAAAAAAAGAAGAAATGAAGGAAAGAAGGAAGCAAGGAAGGAAGAAAATAAGGGAGGGAGGAACAGGGGGAGGAGAACCTTTGTGAAGTAAAAGTAAAATAAATCCCCTCATTAGCCAATTCCAAAAATGTGTTTCTTGTTCTGCATATTAGTCTAAGCTTTTTTCTTTTAAAAACACTGTTCCAAAATAGTACCTTCAAAGAAAGAAACCAAACTTTGTTTCACAGATCTATAATACATGATTTATATATGTGTATATTATGTGTATGTGTGTATATGTATAAATGTATGCATGTGTGTGTATATATGTATGTGTGTGTGTGTGTGTGTGTGTGTGTGTGTCCAGAATCCCAAAATTTCACTTGGAAAGACTCTCAGAAGCCATCTATTCCAATCTAAACTTAAGTAAGAGCCTCTCTACAATGTGATCAATACATGTTCATTCAGTCTCTACTCAAAGTCTTCTAACCCATTTCACTTTGATATAGCTCTAATTCTTCCTTTTAAAGAATTTTGTTTTCATTTCTCCATAGCTAAATTTGTTTCTTTTTAAGTTCTACCCACTGCCACTATGTCTGTGCTTTGGAGCCTAGAAAAATGAACTTAATCCACTTCCATCTGATAGCCCTTCAAATATGCAACTATCATGTTCCCCTGATTCTACTCAGTCAGTCAAATAAACAAGTATTTATTATGCATTTTCCATGTGGCAAATATTTATTGTGTTAGGGATTTTAAAAAAAGGCTCAATAACCCTAATTCTTTCCACTAATTCTCTTTTGGCATTATCTCAAGACCCTTCATCATCTTCATCATCTTCTCCTCTACATGTTCTTTAGTTTTTCAATGTCCTTTCTAAAATATGCTCAGAAGAGAATATAATACTCCCTATCTGATCAATGCAGGATGCAACAGGATTTTTTCAATTTCTAGATACCCTGCTTCCCTTAAAATAGACTTCTACAATTATCCATTTTATATCACAGGGGTTAGGAGTATGCTATCCCCACAATCTGGAAAGTCAGCATAAAGTTACTTGATCTTTAAAGAAGAGAAGATCAAATAACTTTATAGCTTCATAACAGTGAAGAAATCTAAATTTTTTTCTTTTTATTTTAGGGGTATTTATAAAACCTTATTGTAAACTTTGGGTGGTGTTTGTTCATATGTTCTCTATCATCTGCTGGCCTTTTTGTGTCATCTGTGATTTTCATAAAACTCCTCAAAAATTCTCACATAATTTCTTATGCAACTCATGATATAATTAAACCATAATGGAGAAAATCACCATATCCAAAGGATGACTGTATTATATTACCTTAGCTTAAGTTAACATTAATAAACCTTCATTATCCTTTTTCAAATGAACAACTGCTGAGTCATGTCTTTTATATTAATTAATGAATCAACAAGGAGAGAAAGGAAACAAGCATTTATTAAGTATCTGTTAAGTGCCACATATAGTGACACTTTACAAAGAGTATCTTATTTGATCCCATTTTATCCTATGAATAATTTTAAAATGCTTAATATTCTAGTCACTGAGCCAGGGTCTAGGGGTAGGCAGAAAAGATTGAAACAGTTCCCAATCCTTAAAAAGATAAAATGATTTTTTTTTCTAACCCAAGGTAAATTTTTGTATTTCTCCATTAACTTTTTTTTCTCTTTTAAAATTGAGCTCAAAAATTTAGTCTGTCACAAATTTTTTCAACATTGATCCTATGGTGTCAAATGTATTAATTATATTTCACAGTTTAGTCACATGAGAAAAATTGATGTGCATGCCTTCTATATCTTTGTCCAAGTAATAGATAAAATATTAAATAGCACAGGATCTGGAACACTTCATTTAAAAAATCATACACATGTGTATATGTGTACATATGTGCATATACACATATACATGCATACACATATATTTATATCTCCTTGCACTTTATTACCAGTCTATTAATCTTATTTTTAAGAAGCAAGCAATTTAACAAATATTAAGTACCTACTATGTGCCAAGCACTATGCTAAGCACTGGAGTTACAAAGCAAGGGAGGGGGGGAAGTGCAGTGCATGATCTCAAAATCTGATGGAGGAAAATCATGTGATCTTGTACCAACAAGACATATGCAAGATAAACTAAAAATAATCTCCTAGAGAAGACACTACTTTAAAGGAGACCAGAAAAAGGGTTCTTAAAGAATGTGGGATTTGAAGGAAGCCAGGAGACAGATATGAGAAGGGAGAGAATTACAGGCAAGGGAGACAGTCAGTGAAAATGCAAAGACAAGAATTGGAGTATTTGGGCTGAGTATCAAGCAATCCATTGTCCTTGGATTATAGAGTACTTGGAGGAGATTAAGATTTGAGAAGAATGAAAGGTAGAAAATGGATATGGTATAAAAATCCTTAAAAGCCAAAACAGATTTTATATTTTTTTTCCTGGGTTTAATAGGGAGTCACTGATATTTCTTGAATGGAGTTATGGGATGTGACAAGTCAAAACTATCCTTTAAGGAGAAGACTTTCATAATTTAGTGGAGTTGGGAAAAGATTTATGAGGTGATAAGAGTCTGCACCAAGGTGCTGCCAGTATTAGTAGAGAGGGCGAAAAAAAAAAAAGGAAGTAAAATGAATATGTAATGATTTCTTCATGAT
Source organism: Antechinus flavipes (assembly GCF_016432865.1). Lineage (NCBI taxonomy): Eukaryota > Metazoa > Chordata > Mammalia > Dasyuromorphia > Dasyuridae > Antechinus > Antechinus flavipes. The sequence goes on from NC_067401.1 coordinate 243,119,797, forward strand.
AAGACCATGATCTTTTTGACACAATTTCCTTTTGTGTGTCAGTCAGTCAAAAATTAATTAAGCATTTACTGTATGCTGGGAATTATACATAATTTATCAATTATTCCTAACAAAATATTGAGATTTTTAGGAATTGACACCAAGCTCACTAGTCAAAGGTTTGAAAACCCCATTCTTTTCTCTAAATGTTTTTTGATTATTCAGATAATAACTGTTTTCCATTCCTGTGTTATGTCTCCTATTCTCTGTGATCACTTATCATCATTGATAATGACTCAGAAGTCAAAATCTGATTCTTTCAGCACCCTTAAGATGTAGTGTATTTGGAATATTTGTCTTAAACTCATCAAAAGTAGCTAGATTCCTTCTTACTCTTCCTGCTTATCTTAGGTAGGTCTGTCAAGAATGGATCACTGAATGGATAATTATGTTTTTATAGGGGAAATTAGGATCAGAAAATATTGGAGTCACTTTCACCCAAAGATCCCAAGGCTAGGAATATACCACAAGAAGGTCAAGGTTTGCACTAACAAAGAACTAGAAATAAAGTAGATGCCAGTTAACTCTAGAATATCTAAAGAAATATGATATAAGAATATAATAGAATATTACTACCCAACATAAGAAAAGATCAAACAAATAAATGAATGAAAACATTTTTAAGAAATTTATTGCATACAAAGAACAGTGATAAACACTGGGAATACAAGTAGAAAATTGAGGCATTCATAAACATCAAACATCTTACATTCTAATTGGAGAAAGACCACACAAATAAGTTTGCTTGTCAATGGTATAGTGGCACAAATTATGACAATGACTTTTTCTTAGTACCATTTCACTGGATAAAATTATATTTGCTTTTCATAGTGAACAATGTTCACTATGAGACAGTGGCAAGGATTTTGGCAATGAGAACTTTCTTTTTTTTTTTTTTTTTTTTCTTTTTATATTTTTTTTTAATTTTTTTATTTAATAATTACATTATGTTTACACTCATTTCTGTTCCGATTTTTTTTTCCCCTCCCTCCCTCCACCCCCTCCCCTAGATGGCAAGCAGTCCTTTATATGTTGGATATGTTGCAGTATATCCTAGATACAATATATGTTTGCAGAACCGAACAGTTCTCTTGTTGCTTAGGGAGAATTGGATTCAGAAGGTATAAATAATCCGGGAAGAAAAACAAAAATGCAGATAGTTCACATTCGTTTCCCAGTGTTCTTTCTTTGGGTGTAGCTGCTTTTGTCCGTCATTTATCAATTGAAACTCAGGTCTCTTTGTCAAAGAAATCCACTTCCATCAAAATATGTCCTCATACAATATCGTTGTCGAAGTGTATAATGATCTCCTGGTTCTGCTCATTTCACTTAGCATCAGTTCATGTAGGTCTCTCCAAGCCTCTCTGTATTCATCCTGCTGGTCATTTCTTACAGAACAATAATATTCCATAACATTCATATACCACAATTTACCCAGCCATTCTCCAATTGATGGGCATCCATTCATTTTCCAGTTTCTAGCCACTACAAACAGGGCTGCTACAAACATTTTGGCACATACAGGTCCCTTTCCCTTCTTTAGTATTTCTTTGGGATATAAGCCCAATAGAAACACTGCTGGATCAAAGGATATGCACATTTTGATAATTTTTTGGGCATAATTCCAGATTGCTCTCCAGAATGGTTGGATTCGTTCACAACTCCACCAACAATGCATTAGTGTCCCAGTTTTCCCGCATCCCCTCCAACATTCATCATTATTTTTTCCTGTCATCTTAGCCAATCTGACAGGTGTGTAGTGGTATCTCAGAGTTGTCTTAATTTGCATTTCTCTGATCAATAATGATTTGGAACACTCTTTCATATGAGTGGTAATAGTTTCAATCTCATCCTCTGAAAATTGTCTGTTCATATCCTTTGACCATTTATCAATTGGAGAATGGCTTGATTTCTTATAAATTTGAGTCAGTTCTCTATATATTTTGGAAATGAGGCCTTTATCAGAACCTTTAACTGTGAAAATGTTTTCCCAGTTTGTTGCTTCCCTTCTAATCTTGTTTGCATTAGTTTTATTTGTACAAAGGCTTTTTAATTTGATGTAATCGAAATTTTCTATTCTGTGATCAATAATGGTCTCTAGTTCATCTTTGGTCACAAATTTCTTTCTCCTCCACAAGTCTGAGAGATAAACTATTCTATGTTCCTCTAATTTATTTATAATCTCGTTCTTTATGCCTAGGTCATAGACCCATTTTGATCTTATCTTGGTATATGGTGTTAAGTGTGGGTCCATGCCTAATTTCTGCCATACTAATTTCCAATTATCCCAGCAGTTTTTATCAAATAATGAATTCTTTTCCCAGAAGTTAGGGGCTTTGGGTTTGTCAAACACTAGATTGCTACAGTTGACTATTCTGTCTTGTGAGCCTAGCCTTTTCCACTGATCCACTAATCTGTTTCTTAGCCAATACCAAATGGTTTTGGTGACTGCTGCTTTATAATATAATTTTAGATCAGGTACAGCTAGGCCACCTTCATTTGATTTTTTTTTCATTAATTCCCTTGAGATTCTCGACTTTTTATTGTTCCATATGAATTTTGTTGTTATTTTTTCTAGATCAATAAAATATTTTCTTGGAAGTCTGATTGGTATAGCACTAAATAAATAGATTAGTTTAGGGAGTATTGTCATCTTTATTATGTTCGCTCGGCCGATCCAAGAGCACTTAATATTTTTCCAATTATTTAAGTCTGACTTTATTTGTGTGGAGACTTTTTTATAATTTTGCTCATATAATTCCTGACTTTCCTTTGGTAGATAGATTCCCAAATATTTTATGGTATCAACAGTTATTCTGAATGGAATTTCTCTTTGTATCTCTTGCTGTTGGGTTTTGTTGGTGATGTATAAAAATGCTGAGGATTTATGGGGATTTATTTTGTAGCCAGCTACTTTGCTAAAATTATGAATTATTTCCAATAGCTTTTTGGTAGAATCTCTGGGGTTCTCTAGGTATACCATCATATCATCTGCAAAGAGTGATAGTTTGGTTTCCTCATTGCCTACTCTAATTCCTTTTATATCTTTCTCGACTCTTATTGCCGAGGCTAGTGTTTCTAATACGATATTAAATAATAATGGTGATAGTGGGCAACCTTGCTTCACTCCAGATCTTACTGGGAAAGGTTCCAGTTTTTCCCCATTGCATATGATGCTTACTGATGGTTTTAAATATATGCTCCTGACTATTTTAAGGAAAAGTCCATTTATTCCTATGCTCTCAAGTGTTTTTATTAGGAATGGATGTTGGATTTTATCAAATGCTTTTTCTGCATCTATTGAGATGATCATGTGGTTTTTGTTTGTTTGGTTATTGATATAGTCAATTATGCTAATAGTTTTCCTAATATTGAACCAGCCCTGCATTCCTGGTATAAATCCTACTTGGTCATAGTGTATTATCCTGGTGACAATTTTCTGTAATCTTTTTGCTAATATTTTATTTAAGATTTTAGCATCAATATTCATTAGGGAGATTGGTCTATAATTTTCTTTCTCTGTTTTCAGCCTACCTGGTTTAGGTATCAGTACCATATCTGTGTCATAAAAGGAGTTTGGTAGGACTCCTTCAATCCCTATTTTTTCAAATAGTTTATATAACATTGGAGTTAATTGTTCTTTAAATGTTTGGTAGAATTCACATGTAAATCCATCTGGTCCTGGGGATTTTTTCTTAGGGAGTTGATTGATAGTTTGTTCTATTTCTTTTTCTGAGATGGGACTGTTTAGGATATTTACTTCTTCCTCTGTTAGTTTGGGCAAGCTGTATTTTTGGAGGTATTTTTCTATTTCATTTAAGTTGTCGAATTTATTGGCATAAAGTTGGGCAAAGTAACTCCTAATTATTGCTCTAATTTCCTCTTCGTTAGTGGTGAGTTCTCCCTTTTCATTTTTAAGACTAACAATTTGATTTTCCTCTTTCCTTTTTTTAATCAGATTTACTAAGGGTTTGTCTATTTTGTTGGTTTTTTCATAGAACCAACTCTTAGTTTTATTAATCAATTCAATAGTTTTTTTACTTTCAATTTTATTGATCTCACCTTTTACTTTTAGAATTTCAAGTTTAGTGTTTGACTGGGGGTTTTTAATTTGTTCCTTTTCTAGCATTTTTAATTGCAAACCCAATTCATTGACCTTCTCTTTCTCTATTTTATACAAATAGGCCTCTAGAGAGATGAAATTTCCCCTTATTACTGCTTTGGCTGCATCCCATACATTTTGGTATGATGTCTCATTATTATCGTTTTCTTGGGTGAAGTTATTAATTATGTCTGTGATTTGCTGTTTTACCCAATCATTCTTTAGTATGAGATTGTTTAGTTTCCAATTATTTTTTGGTCTACTTCCCCCTGCTTTTTTGTTGAATGTAATTTTCATTGCATCGTGGTCTGAAAAGGATGCATTTACTATTTCTGCCTTACTACATTTGAGTTTGAGGTTTTTATGTCCTAATATATGGTCAATTTTTGTATAGGTTCCATGAACTGCTGAAAAGAAAGTGTATTCCTTTCTGTCTCCATTACATTTTCTCCAGAGATCTATCATATCTAGCTTTTCTAGTATTCTGTTTACCTCTTTGACTTCTTTCTTATTTATTTTCTGGTTTGATTTATCTAATTCTGAGAGTGCAAGGTTAAGATCTCCCACTATTATAGTTTTACTGTCTATTTCTTCTTGCAGCTCTCTTAGTTTCTCTTTTAAGAATTTAGATGCTACCCCACTTGGTGCATATATGTTTAATATAGATAGTGCTTCATTATCCATGCTACCCTTTAGCAAAATATAGTGTCCTTCCTTATCTCTTTTAATTAGGTCAATTTTTGCTTTAGCTTGATCTGAGATCAGGATGGCTACCCCTGCTTTTTTGACTTCACCTGAAGCATAGTAGATTTTGCTCCAACCTTTTACCTTTAACCTGCATGTATCTCCCCACTTCAGGTGTGTTTCCAGTAAACAACATATTGTAGGATTCTGGCTTTTAATCCATTCTGCTAACCGCTTCCTCTTTATGGGGGAGTTTACCCCGTTCACGTTTATGGTTAGAATGACCAATTCTGTATTACTTGCCATCTTGTTAACCCCGGTTTATGCTTTCCTCCCTTCTTTCCCCTTTCCCCCCCTTCCAAGTATTAAGCTTGTGAGCACCCCTTGCTTCTCACAGCCCTCCCTTTTTAGTGTCCCTCCCCTCGCCTTAGAGTTCCTCCCCCTATCTTACCCCTTTCCCTCCCAGTTCCCGTATTCCCTTCCGCTTAGCTTATTCCTTCCCTTTCCACTTTTCCCTTCTCACTTTTCAATGAGATGGGAGAAGTTTCACCATAGATTGAATATGTCTTAAGATTTTTCACTTAAAGCCAATTCTGAAGGCAGTAAGATACCCACTATATTCATCCCCCTCCATTCTTTCTCTCAGATATAATAGGTTTCCTATGCCTCTTCATGAGATGTACTACCCCCACTTTACCCTTTTTCTGGTACAATGTCCTTTCCACATCAATTTCTAGAACAAGGTATACATGTATTCTTTATACATCTATATAGTCAAAATATAGTTCCCAAGATTAATCTTTACCTTTTTAGATTTCTCTTGAGTTCTATATTTGTAGATCAAACTTTTTGTTAAGTTCTGGTTTTTTCATCAGAAATAGATGAAATTCGCTTACTTCGTTGAATGTCCATCTTCTTCCCTGGAAAAAGATGCTCATTCTCGCTGGGTAAGTTATTTTTGGTTGCATACCAAGTTCCTTAGCCTTTCGGAATATCATATTCCAGGCCCTTCGATCTTTTAATGTGGATGCTGCCAGATCCTGGGTGATCCTTATTGTGGCTCCTTGATACTTGAATTGGGTTTTTCTAGCCGCTTGCAATATTTTTTCTTTCACCTGAGGGTTCTGGCATTTGGCCACTATATTCCTTGGTGTTTTGATTTTAGGATCCCTTTCAGTGGGTGATCGATGAATCCTTTCAATGTTTATTTTTTCCTCTGTTCCTATGACTTCTGGGCAGTTCTCTTTGATAATTTCCTGGAAGACAGTGTCCAGGCTCTTTTTTTCATCATGTTTTTCTGGGAGTCCAATGATTCTCAGATTGTCTCTCCTGGATCTGTTTTCCAGGTCTGTTGTCTTCCCCAGAAGGTATTTCACATTTTTCTCCATTGTTTGATTTTTTTGGATTTGCTTGACTGATTCTTCTTGTCTCCTCGAGTCATTCAATTCCACTTGTTCAATTCTGATTTTCAGTGAAGTATTCTCTTCACTCACTTTTTTAAAATCTTTTTCTAATTGTCCAATTGAGTTCTTTTGTTCTGTGGAATTTTTTTCCATTTCGCCAATTTTGTTTTTTAGAGAGCTGTTTTCTGTTTCCAGTTCACTAATCCTATTTTTCAAGGATTTTACTTCTTTATCCACTCTCTCTTTAACTTTCTCCAGGCTCTTTTGCCAAGCCTCCCTCTCCTTTTCCCAAGCCTCCCTCTCTTTTTGCCAAGCCTCACTCTGCTTTCCCCATTTTTCTTCTAGCTCCCTTGTGAGAGCCTTTTTAATCACTTCTATGAGGTTCATCTGTGCTGAGGAACAGACGATCTCCTCCTTTGGGGAATCACCTGGGGACTGCCTGTTTTTAGTCTCCTCAGGATTTAGAGTCTGCTCTCTATCTGTGTAGAAGCTGTCAAGGGTTAAAGTCCTCTTCAGCTTCTTGCTCATTCTGTCTATTAATCAGAGACAAACTACCAAAGAAAAACAGAAAAAACTGGAGTCTTTCTTTGGGGGGGGGGGACTGGGTGTGTTATCGAGCTTCCTCTACAGACTGCAGGGGGCAGCAGTGAGGCACTAGCAGGACTGTGCTGCGCCTGCGCTCTGAGATCCCAAAGCGTGCTGAGTCACTGAGGGGGGGGAAGGGGGGGCGGCCAGGTCCTGAGAGACTCCAGCTGTTTGCGGTTGTGTTCTTCAGCCCCGGTGTTTTTAGCTTCTCTGCTGGGCTGTTGACTTGCTGCAGGTTCCAAACCTGTAGCGAAGCTCTCCCCGCAGAGACGGCTACGATCACTCCCCACCCCCTCTCAGCTCTGCTCCCGTGCTCTCACTGCCGCTGCCCTCAGCCTGCGCCCGATCTAAAACCACCCCAGCCCTCCAGTAAAGACAGACCTTTCTTGGTGGATCTCAAGGATGGCTTCTCTTGGTAACTATTTGTGGGTTTTTTTCAGTCAAGCATTGATTCAGAGGCTTGTAATGAAGTGGATAGTGAGAGAAAGCGTGGAGCTTATGCAGCTGTGAGCCTCCTCTCCGCCATCTTAACCGGAAGTCCAATGAGAACTTTCATATCTAAGACTTTAGTTCTATGGTTGCTGAGCAGACAGTTTCCAGACCACACCACCACAACAATTGGTTTCCTTGATGATGGCTAAGAGTTAGATTTGGGGACTAGAATGGAAGCAGAATTGGTAGTTTTGGGGCAAGTAGCTATTTTAAGGTTTTTGAAGTTATATCTATTTGGATCTGAGTGTTGATGAACTGGAAAAGAATTCAGAGAAATAGAAAGATTTACATAAATTGATTCAGAATATCTCTCTTTCTCTTATGTGCATGCGTGTGTGGGTGTGTGTTTGTGTTTATGTGTCTATGTGTGCTTATACAGTATTAGTTGCTGAACATGGGAGTTGGAAAGGAATGCTTTCAGGAAAGGAAATGTTTTTAAAATAAAAATCCAATACTTTTTCCCCCAAAAAACTGATAAATAACACTTGATTATGGTCAATTGATTATAATACAAATAAATGGAATTTTGCTAAACTTTAAGATAAAAGTGGCCTGTTATTCCTTTTTGCTCATAATATATACTTATTTTCTCTCCATAGATTCTTTTTTTTATTCGATTGCTATCTCTTAACGAAATGTATTTTCACAATTTCTTTCATAAAGTTAGAATGAAATTTCAATCTTTTATTTCCCCTTATTTTTCCAAATTTTCTGGCAGCCACAAAAGCTAACATATAGTAAACTGGATTAAGTGGGAATGGGAAGGGGAGGGGGAGGGAATGAAAATTTATTGAATACGTACTAAATGCTAAACAATGTACCAAGTACCTTATTAGGTCATATCATCCTCACAATAATTCTGTGGAATAAATATTGTCTCCATTTTATACTGAAAATGAAATATTTTTATTCCTCCTAAAATATTATATGAAATAATTATATGTATAGATAAATATATGTGCATTTATTTATTTATATATGTAAATGTGTATATGTGTATATGTACATACACACATGCTATACACATAAGATGTTTACATATATATGTGTGTGTATATATATATATATATATATATATATATATATATATGTATAAACACAAACACACACATTGAAACTCAGATATAAGTGACTTCCCTATTGTCATACATCTCACAGATTACATCTCATCAATTCCAGGTTTCAAACCTGATTTCTACATTCTGAAATAAGCGATCTTTCATTTTTTCTTTCAAATTGTATTAGGTAAATGTAATTAAGATTATCAAAGAAGCAGAGTAGAGCATATAAATGTTTGAAGTTCTAATAGTCATTTTTGAACTCCATATATAAAACTTTTCTTGACTGGAATCCAACATGACCTTAAAACATCCATCATTCTTTAAGATTACACACTTCATCAACTCTCTCAAAATTATCTAACCTTCTGGCTGAAAGACTAGAAGATAGAGTCCCAAAGTCCCCTCATAAGAAGGGATCCAGGATAGCCTTCTCTTTTCTCACTAGGTACACATTTTTGTAATGGATTCTATTATACACGCTCCTTGAACTTTTTGCCTTCTTGCCCTTTTCATCTTTTGTGTATGGTCTTCATTCAATTGTAAACTCCTTGAAGGCAGCAACTTTCTCTTTTATCTTTGCATCCTTAGCACTTAGCAAAGTGTCTAACACACAGTAAGTGCTTAACATATATTTTTTGATTGTCTAAAATAATTAGAGAGTAGTTCTAAGGCATTTAGCATACCAGTTTTATGACAAATTACATATGGGTACACATATTTACCTGTAAAGTTTATAAATATGTATGCATGCATACCTATGCACATGCATATACATATGTATATGTACATGTGTGTTGTGTGTGTTTATATTTAGATTGATAGATATGTAGCTATATCTGAAGACCATGGATAATATAATGAATGGCCTCTCCATATGCTTTTTTTTTTTTTTTTTTTTTTTTTTTTTTTTTTTTTTTTTTTTTTGCTGCTGTATGGAATTTATATTAAATGAAAAGTCAAAAATACAAGCAGGATCCCTGAGTTAAGAAAATTCCTAAAATGTAGATGCTTAACTCAGCTTTAATTTACATTTATACTTATCTCTAGTTAACTGCTGGTTTTTGTGAACAATGAAAAATTCATATTAATGGAAATCTTTGAATGAGTTGCTTTTCAAAAAATATATTATTATTTAAAAATACTTGTAAGGGAAGTTGTGGAAAGAGCAGATCTTTCCTTGGAACTTTTCTCAATCATTGTAGGAGGTACAACTGGTATTATCAGCACAAGAGTTCTCCAAAATACACGTAGAGCAATTTCTCCCATTTCTGCTATAATTCATTAGTATCCTTTTTTTTTTCTCCTTCGCTAACAGTGTCTGCTCTACCAATTCTTTCTGACTCAGCTATTTACATTTCCCTTTCTTTTGTACTGCTGAGTCCTTGAAATCTATCACCACCTGAGATATGCCATTATTTCATACAAAATTTTTATTCAGCTACTACTAGTGGAGAACAATCTCCCTAAGCTTACCCTCTGGAGAAATATATGACCTTATCTGAGGAAGAGGAAGAGAAGGGAGTTTGATAATTCTTTTTTTTCCCTTTTGTTTCAGAAAACATAAGAGGAAGTGGGAATGGAGCATAGAGGGAAAATCAGAAGAATATTCTTTTTTAAGGTATTTCCAGGGGTAGAAGAGATTTATATATTACAAATAAAATATTTTAAAATGAGATATACATTCATATGTCACAATTTATTTAACCAGCCATTCAGCCAGCCATTCAGACATCCACTTTGTTTCTATATTTTTCTCAATCAAAAAGTGTTACTAAGAATATTTTGATACAATTGAGACCATTCCCTTTTTGTATTATATGTTTATGGGTCCTATCATTGGATTAAAGTGACTTTTGGGATATAGTTTCAAATTGTTTTCCAGAATGGTTAGGCCAATTCCTAGGTCTATCAAGAAGATATTACTGTGCCTATCCTCTCTGACCCTTCTCAATACTCATCATTTTCATACTTTGTCATCTTTGTCACTCTGATGAATATAAAGTAAGATATCAGGGCTGTTTTAATTTTTTTTTCATTTCTCCTATTAATTAATTCTTCTTGTTAACCTGATAAGCTGAATTATTTCTGAAAAAAAGGTCACAAGTACTTTCAGTGACTTTTATATTTAATACCATAGGATTCACCTCTAATCACCCTGTGCTTATTCTAGATATTAATCTTTGGAGAAATACCATGTATTTTTAGCCTGTTCCCATCAACCTTGGTCCTAGGACGAGTTTTCATATAATTAATAACATTTCAAAAGCTATATGTAGAGTGAGGGGGAAAATTCTCCACATGTAACTATGGATTCATTGGTCAAATGCCATATAAATAGGACATTTATTTTCATTAATTTGGAATGTTTTCTATTTAGTGCTGTATTGGACTCTTATGGATAATTGTTATTTTATGCATTATTTTTATTCTTCTTAAGCCAAACATGAATAACATTTTTCAACAATTTTGCAATTTACCATATGTCATCCTTGGAGTTCTTGTAATTGTTTGTATTCAGAACTTCTTGGTGTTAATGTTGAATAGATTTTCTGTTGAAAATTGAATCAGACATCTGAGGAAATTCTTGTACGATTTTGGTGTCAAACTACATAAATTATTCAGTGGTTTCTCCTGCTTCCATTTATGGTTAAGTCATCATAATATATCACAGTTGCCAAGGAGATTATTACATTTCTAAGATCTGAATTATCATTTTCTTTTCATATCCTTTTTATACATTATATTAGCACACATGTTATATACTAAAACTTATTCTTAGTGTCAAAGAATTATTCATTTAAAAAGACATTTTTGGAACCATAATTTTATAGGGAATATAAATTGCAGATGCCCTATACTTACATTTGTAAACTTTAGTTTACATGTCATTTTGAGTATCAAGAGACAGCATGTCATATTAGAAAAGCATGGGATTTTTAATCAGAAGACCATGATTTGAATTCTACTATTCATGCTCAGATATTGGACAAGGGCAGCTAAAATGGCAGAATGTATAGAAGCTCAGGCCTGAAATCAGGAAACTCATCTTCTTGAGTTCAAATCTACCCTCAAAACTTATTAGCTCTGTGATCTTGGATACTTCACTTAACCATTTGCCTTAATTTTCTCAACTGTAAAATAAACTAGAGAAGGAAATAGAAAACCAATATAGTATCTTTGCCAAGAAAACACCATATAGGTGTCACAAAAAGTTGGATACTACTAAAAATATTTACTTTTCTCTGTGTATATTATATCCCCCCACTTCCTATTAGAATGTAAGTTTTTGGGGGAGTAAATATTCTTTTCACATTTGTTTTTATATTACTAGTACTTACTAAAATACATAGGACATACTTCTTTAGTTGAGCATCCTCATCATATTAGTGCAAAAGGTTGCATCATCATTTTCTTAGAGAATTTCTTAGAAACATGTATTTAGTAGGCCTCCAAAATTTCTAACAGTTGTAATTAGGGAGTTCCTCATCTTCTATCCAAAGAGAATACTTAGCTATCCAAAAAGCTACCAATATTGTCTCTTCAGAGGTTACTATGGGGCTAGTGGTATGGAATGAAGTCCCTGTTGAAATGTACAATGGTAGGAAGGTAGTTCAAATGAAGAACAATCAAAATATTCAAATCCAACCTCAGACATAAATTATGTGACCCTGGACAAACAATTTAATCCTGCTTGCCTCAGTTTTTTCATCTATAAAGTGAATTGAAGTAGGAAAAGGCAAACCATTTGAGTACTTATGCCTTGAAAACCTCAAAAAGGGTCACAGAGAACTGAAATGACTGAACAACAAAATCCCTGGGACTTACCACAGTGCCTTACTCATAGTATGTGATGGATAAATAAAAGAGAAAAATAATTGTTACATCTATATGCTTCACTACACATATATAACACTTAGAATAATAGGATCATAGATTTAGAATTAGAATTGATGCTAGAGGCTGTTTGAGGCAGCCAGGTAAAAGGTTAGGGGGAAGTTGGTGTATAGAATTCTGGGATTGAAATCAAGAAATCCTTTCAAATATTGCTTCTGTGACTTACCCAAAGTGGCTCTGGGTAAATAACTTAACCTTTCAGCCTCTGTTTCCTCATTTGTAAGATGATGGGATTGGACTAATGGATACTAGTCCCTTATGGCTTTAAATCTATAAGATACTTAGTCTAACAACCATCTTTTATGAATAAGAAAACTGAAGTCTAGAGAAATCAAATCATTCTGTTATCTCATTTAGCCCCCATCCCAACCCTCAGAAGTAAGCAATGCAAGCTTTCTCTTCTTCCAGATGAAGAAACTAATACTCAGAGGTTTTGTCTCACCCGTGTTCATACAGCTAAGAAGTAGAAGATCCAGGAACTGACTCATATTCTGGCTCTTGTGTCTTTCCAATACAACATACTTTTAGAACTGATCTTGAGTAAAAATTTTAAGAAGTTTGAGGAAATTTTAGAAGGGAACAACAAACCCCAAAAAGGTCCTTTTCTGTCATTTATATGGCTATTCTAAGGAGAAAAATTGTTAATTTGGGTTTAAGCTGATTATTTTAGGAACAGTGTTTCATCTCCACTCTTTAGATGAAAACTCATTCTAGGTAGTTAGGACCATATTACTCCTCATCTGCAAACCCAGAGTTAGACTCCAATAAGGATTTCTTTACAAGCATCAATGTAAAGAGGGGAGGAAAAGTTCTGCCTTCCAAAATTTGTTTTACCATAATGTTTAAATTCAATAGAACGAATAGGTGTCTTCTGTTTTGTTCCATCCTGAAATACTCTAGTAGAGAGTTCAAAGGCAAACTGGCTTTCTAAGGAAAATAATGACAGCTTTTAACATTGGTAAAATGTCAACAGTAGAAGGAAAAATAATTCTGAGACAAGAGAAATAAATTTGCTATTCCCTTCTTCAGCACTTCTACTTTTCACACTTTGCTCTCAGATATTCTTATCCCTTCACCACTATTTAACTTCTAGGTCCAGGGAATAGGGTATTAAGCCCAAAGTCAAAAAGACTTGAGTTCAAATATGGCCTCAGATATTTATTAGTTATGTAGCCTTGAATAAGTTACTTAATGTCTATTTGCCTCAGTTTATTCCACTGTAAAATAAGGAACATAATGATATCTATCTCCTAGAGTTGTGAGGGTCAAATTAAATTATATTTGTGAAATGTTTAGTACAGTATCTGGCATATAATGATTGTTATATAAATGCAAGCTGCTGCTGCTACTACTACTATTACTATCTCTACTACTACTATTATAAAAATAACAGCTGCTACTATTACTATTACCACCACAACTATACTGATTACTTACTACTACTATTACCATCACCACTACTACTGCTACTGCCAACATCAACACACAAAAATCTCTCCTATTATTCCTTCTTCCCTTACTAATACTTACTACTACTTCCCTTACTACTGCTACTACCAGCAAAATCACCACAAATACTCCTCTTTCTCTTTTTTCTTTCTTCTCCTCCCATTATTCTTCCCCTTCTATTACTTCCTCTATTAATATAAGTGCAACAACAAACACTACTTCTACTATTAGTGTACTATTCCTCATCCTCCTATTACTGTTACTGTAACAGTACCATCACCACTATTACCATCAGCATCATGTGGTCACATCAGGATCAGCACAACCTAGTCAAGATTAGAATTTTCTTTATTCCTCAGAATCAATGGCAGTAACATATTTAACATATATAGGACTGCTTGCCATCTAGGAGAGGGGGTGGAGGGAAGGAGGGGAAAATCGGAACAGAAGTGAGTACAAGGGATAATGTTGTAAAAAATTACCCTGGCATAGCTTCTGTCAATAAAATGCTATTATAAAATAAATTTTAAAAATTAAAAAAAAGATTCAATGGCAATAGAAGAGCTGAACAAATGCGATTGGACACGATAGGAAAGTCTCATGCATCTACAGAGAAGGGGAGGAGATAATTAGAAAAAAAATTGAGTGAAAGGAGTATTTTAACATAGTAGGAAGCACAGTGATTTCATCATTATCTGCCTAATTTTCCTCAAATGTAAAATGAAAATAATAGCACTACAATATTGTGAGAATCAAATGAAATATTTGTAAATGTATTTAACACAATTCTTGGCACATAGTATGGCATTTAGTTTCCTTTTGGAATCTGATATTCCCCAACCCAATGAAGTCTCCCTAATAAGTTACCAAACTGAAGCTTAGGCAGAACATGGAGAGATATTCCCATAAAGAACTAGATTTGATCTCTTCCCAGGGAAAATTTTCTAGTAAACGAGAAACTTTACAACAGATCCCTCAAATGCAAGATCATGGAAAACTAAGACTCTAGGACAACACACCAAAGTTAATTAAAATATAGAGATGCAGGAAGCCTATGTTTCAAGTGTTTTCTACCATCTGAGCACATCAGAGGATATTTTAATGTTTATGGTTATTCTTAAAATGATATTATTATTATTTTATATCCAATACCAATTTATGAAGCTATGAGATCCGTATTAGGTAATGTCAGTCAATGATGTTAAATCAGGTTAAATTTTATACCACTGGGATGCTGTCTCTGAATAAAAAAGGAAAAAAAAAAAGATTTTCTCATGATGACAAGGTGATGTTAGACAGGGTACCAGACCCAAGAACTATTAAAGAATGGGGTACTTATATGTATACATAATTTTAAAAAGACAACTACATACACAATTTATATCACAATTTTCTATCACGATATTTTGCAAATTCTGTTCTTCCTGGTTTCAATCCCATGCATTGCATTATTTCCTATTGCCCCACCCTGCTTTTCTTCCTTCTTTTGTGCTTTCTCTCCCCTTTTATATTGTGAGCATTTTGTGGAAAAGAACTGTCTTTATTTTAATTACTTGTATGCTCAGCATTTAGCACAGTATCTGGCATATAACTGACTCTTAATAAAGGTTTATTACACTGGATTAGATTAAACTTCTCTGTCTCTCTCTGTCTTTGTCTCTGTCTCACACTACAAACACACACACACACACACACACATACACATACACACACATACACACACACACACACAAACACACACACACACATTGCCTTTAGGGAACAGACTCAATATTTAGATATGGGTAGATGTGTGCATAGATAAGGAGAGAGAAAACTCTCCACATGTCCCCTACTCCAAGGAGATGAAATGTCATTATGATTGCTCCACAAATAACATTGGTTTCATTTCTCAGGATGAGTTCATTTTCTATTGTCTTGATAAAAACAAATGATTATAAGGTAACTAGTGAGGCTGACCTCATCACACAGTTTCTTCTTGGTCACATTTTTTTCCTTATTAGGAAGTTCTAAGTGATTTAATTTAGCTATACAGAAATAATGATCATCTAAAACTTTTCAGTGTTTTATATATAAACTGAATTGAATTTGTTTGTAAGCTCATTAGCAAACATCTAGAAAAATCAATGCATTGTGTTTGAGTAACCAATGGATTAAATAGGCTGAATGTCTACAATTGGGAGATGGGTGGAAAAGTGTGTAATATGTTAATAATAACAACAAAAACACTTTCCCAGATTGTTGTGAGGATCAAACGAGATAGCCATTATAAATATGCTTAGCATAGTCCCTGACATATAGTTATCATTTAATAAATATCTCCCCTCTTTGGATTCTGATGTCCCCAATCCAGTGAACCCTCCTTAGCAAGTTACCAAATGAATATATGATTATTATGATTAATGTATGCCTCCTGGAGAAACTTTAGCTCTGATGACCAGATAGCATTTGCATCTCTATTTGTGGAAATGGGAAGATGGGTTGTAAAGAAATGGTCAATAGAGACCTTTTTGCTTAAGAAGAAAGAAAGTTTTTGATTCAGACCTTGGACTGATTACCCATTAAAGGGAAAAGCTATTTAATCCTAAATAGTCAATCTACATACAATCTGTATTGATCATCTGCAAAAAGATGTGATCAAAGAAAGGTACAAGAAGGGATGTAATGCAATATGAAGAGAGTAAGGAAAGAGAAAGTAGTCTATAGAACAAAGAGAAAGCTTCTCAAAGAGAGTTTCTTATACTGAAGAGATGACAAATCCAGACCAAAATATTGGGAATGATAAAATCATCTAGCTTATAGGATTTTTATGAAATAATCTGATGCTTTTGTGGGGTGTTATTAGTGTTCATGTTCCTTTAGTATTAGTATTCAGTGTTCCTTTGTGAACAAAAAAAAAAAAAATAGAAGAGTGAGTGAGAGTGGAAGGCATATTCAAATTCTTATTCCAGTGAGAAAGATAACCAGTAATGGCCAGTGGGTCAGACTATTATTTAACACTTAAGAACTTACTAAGTGGAAAGCACTGGGCTAAGAATAAAGGATATAAAGAAAGATAAAAGACAATTCCTCCATTCAAGGTACTCAGTCTAATGGGAGATATAACATTGAAACAACTGTCTGCAAACAGGTTATATACAGAATAAACAATAATCAAGAAAGGAAAACACTAGAATTAAGGGGGATAGAAAATAATCCCTGTAGAAGGAAGAATTTAATCTAGGATTTGAAAAAAGCTAGAGATGAAGAGAGGAGGAAAGCTACACATGGGGAAGTCAGTAAAAATGCTTGGAATCCAGAAATGATTGTCTTACAAACAATACCAAGGAGGCTTTTCACAACCACTGATAACAGAAGTCGGGGGGGGGGAGGGGTTGTAGGAAAGAATTGAAGAGTGGGCTTTAAAGTATGAGAAAACCGGTCAAGTTATGAAGGGCTTTGAACACCAAAGAGAGGATTTGATATCTGAATTTAGAGATGAGAATAAACTCCTGGAGTTTATTGAATAGGGAAAGAGTTACATGATCAACTTGAGAAACTTCCCTATTTTTTCAGGGCAAGGGAAAGACAAATAGTTTTAACTTATAAAAAATTACTAATCAGCCCAAAAGGCATTATTTCATCATTTGCATCATAATAAGCGATATTTTATAGTGATTTAAGGTCTATAAAGTGGTTTCCTGACCACAAAGTTATGATACAGGTAACGCAAATATTTTAAAGATGAGGAAATTGTGGCTCAGAGAAGGATGTGATTTCCCTCTGGTTTCACTAGTCAATGTCAGAACTAGAACTCAAATAATCTAACTATAAAGGTGATGGTTTTTCTACTACCCTAACAATCCTGTCTCTCTTCATCTTGCCTTCAGAAATGATGTACACAGAGAAGGATGATTAACAAATGTACATTTTGGTTTTTTCTTCCTTGCTGTAGACTTCAGCCATGATGAATGTAGCTTAGAGAATACTTAAATTATATTCAAATACAATATGCTCAATCAAATTAAGAAAATAAATTATTTCTCCAAAGTTGGTCATTTTTAAAATTGTATCTACTATATGCCAGACATGGGATAAAGTATTGTGGCCTCAGAAAAAACAAAGAAAAATCACATATATACCTATATGTGTATATTTGATTAAGAAGTCCTAAAACATAATTCCTATAATTCATAAACATGTGAAACTTTAAAACTCTCTAAGTAAGATTAAACTTTTTAGTATACTTTTTAAAATCAAAGTTTTCATTTTGCATGGTAAATTTTTATCTTTAACATATATTTTTCCCTAAGAAATATTTTCACAGTATTAATTTCTATTTTCAGGTACTCACAAAGTTTTGTATCAGAGTAAAGCTAAATTTAAGACAACATTTTAAGAGGATAATTAGAAGAGGGCCATAGAAAGTCAAGGGACCAAAAAAAAAAAAAAAAACAACCTCAGAGACTGGTGTTGTGTCAATATTTGTGTTCTCATCCTTTATCACAGTGTCTGTCAGTAATAAGTGCTTAGCAAATGCTGAATTTATTTAATTGATACACATTGTTTCAAAGTATTTCTAATAATTGGCATTTTTGAAGTTAAAATAATCATCAATTTAAGTGTCCATTTAATAAGATTGGCCAAATTAGATTTGTTGTAAGAGATTAAAGTAAAAATACCTTTCAGTAAGCATAGTTTTTGTCTCATTTTTCTTAGTAGATACTAACGTTCCACAGGAAGGCCAAGAGAAAAAAGGCTATAAATCTTTAAGTCACTGAAAAAGCAACACAAATAAGGAAAATGTGGCCTAAATGATTTTATTCTGTGATATTTCCCAGATTATTACAGGTTAAGTTGTTATCAATGTTATTTTTTTCTCCCCCTTTTCCCAATCATGATTCAAAATAAGAAGTAGTATTGTAAATTCAAATGTTTATGCAGATCTATTTTTTAGACACTGCAAGTGGTGCTAGGGAAAGCTGAATCTAAATATTGAAAGAATTTAATAGACATAAATTCCAAAAGATCAATGTGTCATCTAATCACTGTGCCAACTTCCCAGTTCAGTGCTTTGCACATAGTAGGTACTGAATAAACTTTGTTCACTTGTATTTACCTTCTTCTGTTTCTCTTTATTTTCATATTCATATTTCAAATTTTGTGCTCTCCTTCAAGTATTTTCTCTCTCTCAGGAAAAATGTTCATTGCTTAGCCGCATGCTTATATAGTTTTTTCTTTGAGAATGTATATTTTATCATCTTTACCCCTTTCAGGGGCAACTGATAAATCTTATGTCATTACACCTATAGCATGTCTCTTCCTCCCAATAGCATGTAATCTCTTAGTACAGGGATTATTTGTTCTATGATTCTAGAACATAGGCTCTTTCAGTCAGTCAGTCAACAGAATCTATTAAACACTTACTGTATCCATATTGTCTAGATCTTATTAAAGTAAAATAACATATTTTGAGATGATGTGGTTTTTTGAATCTTCTAGTTGAATATCTTCATTTTATAGATAAGGAAATTGAGAACCAGAAAGGTTAAGAGATTGCCCATAATCACATGGATTGTAAGTGATAGAACTAATTCATGAATCATATTTTATGGTCCTAAATCCAGTAGTTTATGTCTCTTGAATGAAATCAAGTTGAATCTTTTATTTTTTTTTTGATGAGAGGTCTCATTACTCATCATAAATTTCTAATTCCCATAAATAATAATCTTCAGGATTTTTCCCTCTTGAGTGGTTTCTAAGTTTACATATAATTCATGTTAATAACAGGAATGAAAGTCCAGCAATTAGCTAGAAGTTACCAGTTACCAAAATTGTAGTTCAAAAATTTTAAATTGTATTTATAATGTGAAATAAATTATTACATTAGGAGAGCTTTAGTTTCTAATGAAGCTCTGGTATTTGGTTTATTTAAAAATCATTATAATTATTATGTAAGAAAGACCATAATTATGTAACAAAATACTGATTTACCAAATAGTTTTACCATGAAACCAGCCCTATTTTGACTTCCTTGGTCACTGAAAAGTCAAGAAATTTATAGAAAGAAAGCTAAATTTGTCTTTGTGAATACAGATTACGAGCTGATTCCCTTATTTTAGAGAAAGATTAGAATGTATCTCACTGAAAAAAAATATAGACACATAAATAAGATTAAGATTATTTGGTGTTCATTTAGAAATAGTTCTAAGGACAAAGAAAACACTGTTTAGAGGAAAACTTTTTATTTGGTTATTTTTTAAAATGATAATATTATTTTTGTTTTTCAAAATGCATGCCAAGGCAGAGCCAAGATGATGAAAACTAGAGAGGTCTTTGCCTGAGTTCTTCCTGGCTTCCCTCAGATCAATACCAGATCAAGCTTCTGAATGGGTTTTGGTGTTCATATTTCTTCAGATAGATAAGCACAAGAAATATCTGATGACTAAAGTTAAATAGAATATGCAATTCATCAAGTATTTATCTATTATACATAACTACTTTGTTCTTTCCCAATTAAAAAAAATTATAAAAGCTTTTAGCTCCAAATTCTACCCTTCTCTTCCTAAATTCCCCTGTCCCTAAGATGAAAAGCAATCAAATTTAATTTATGCATGTGCAATTACATGAAATATTTCTATATTATTTTGAACAAAAAGATAAGCAAAAAAAATAAAAGAAATAAAATGAAAAATATCATGCTTCAGGCTGTCTTCAATTACTATCAGTTCTTTCTCTGAAGGCAGATAGTATGCTTCATCTTTAGTCCTGTGGTATTGTTATGGATCATTGTATTACTGAGAATAGTAATAATTCACAGTTCTTTATCAAACCATACTGCTATTACTGTGCATAATGTTCTCTTGGTTCTTTTCATTTTTCATTGGTTTATCTAACTCTTTCCAGCTTTTTCTGAAATAATACTGCTTGTTATTTTTTATAGTACAATAACATCCCATTACAATCATATACCACAGATTGTTTAGTTATTCCCCAGTGGATGGGCATTCCTTTGACTTCCGATTCTTAACCACCACAAAAAGAGTTGCTACACACACACACAGAGACATACATACACACATACATGTGTGTATGTGTGTATGTATGTCTCTGTCCCTGTATGTATTTGTACAAATAGGTCCTTTCCTCTTTTTCTTTTTTAGATGTCTTTGGGATATAGACATAGCTGTGGTAATGGATTAAAAACTATGCATAATTTTACATATGACATAGTGAAAAAATTACTTCCTAAGGTGTTGACCAGAGATATAGAAAACCAAGACATTTTAATGGCTTTTAAGGATATTCATTCTATTGGAAAGAGATGAAAAATGTATAAATAATGACAACAAATAATAGATAAATAATTATTCCAGTTTGGATAGTATCTAGAGCTAGAGGAGAAAGAGAATATGATACAAGGTTGTAAATATAGATTAGAACTAGGTTCTGTAGGTCCTTGAAAGACATTTAGTCTATGTCAGTATGAAGTGAAGAGACAATGAAGGATTTTGAGTATTAGAATGATGTGACCAAATCTTTATTTTATGAGGATTAATACAACAGCTGAGCATAAGTTGTGAGGTGTGATTGATGGCATTAGAACATAGCAAAGTTGCTTGGTCAGGAAATAAAGTTATTATCAACTGAAATGATGAGCATGAACCCTTTCAATGATGCTTGTTTTGTCTTCCCACACTGGGAATCCATTGCTCACAAATCTACTGTCATTATGGAAACAGCATCTAATTGTACTTTTATTACTATAACAATGCAATAAACTTCTTTATTTCAAAGTGGTCAGATTGGGATAGGAAGTACAAAAGATCCTTACTCAGCATATCCTGCTCTCTCCCCCCCGCCACACACACACTCCTTTTTTTAAAGTCAGATTTACTTTTTCAGAGAGTACCATATAGAAGGGATCACCCATGGAACAAGAGTCCTGCCCCAGTTCATCCTGTTTTCTTCTTCAGCATTTTCTACTATTCACTCAGCCAGTAGATATTAGCACTTAAATCATGGATTCTTCCCCAATGCCCATTCCTCTTTTCTCTTTTATTGAACATCAGAAGGAGTTTTCCTGCTCTTGCCATTTCTGGAACTGATTTGAAGATCCCTTTGCCCTGAAACATTGATGTTTTTGGAGCATTACTTATGACATCCTACATATCAGTTAAATAATACAGCTTCAATCTTCCTTAAACTTAGAGTACTGAGCCTCCTCGTGTTTTATTGCCATGGCTAAATTTAGGAATAAGGCTCAGCATAGGGGGTTTCCCAAGAGTCATGTGCATACTCAATCATGTATGTCATATTTTGGATGGACATCATCCTCACTAATCTTGGGATGAATCAGAGATTTAAATTCAATCAGATCCTTGAAGACTCAAAGTCTAGGTATATTGTGATAAACATGTTAGTTTTTTTTTTCCTTTAAATTGTGTTCTAAGCTTAAGAAATGAAACAAACATTCTCATGACACAGTAGAATGGGGAAGGGGAGATGATTATACATAAAACTGCAAATCTATTGTATATAACTTTCTATTTCTTTTAAATATTAATAAAGTTACCATGTAACTTTCTTTTGTTCTTTCTTTTTTCCTTTCCTTTCCCTTCTACAAATGGCAACCATTGGATACAAATATTTGTGTGTATGTATTTATATATGTGTGTATATCCATGCTTCTATTATCAGATCTTTTCCTGGAGTCAGATAATATATCCCTTCATATGTCCTTTGTAGTTAATTTGGGGATTTATAATATTCAAAATGACTTATTCACTCAAAGTTGTTCTTAAAACAATATTGCTTCTACTATGTACAATTATTCTCTTGGTTCTGATCATTTCATAGTTTATTTCATGCAAATCTATCTATGTTTTTCTGAGATCATTAAGCAAATAATTTCTTATAGCATAGTATCTATTACAATCATATACCATAACTTGTTCAGCCATTCCCCAGTGACCAAAAAGCTATATATATTCATGTGAGAAAAAATGTTCTGTCATTATTGATTAAAGTTGTTGATGAGTTGTTTTAATTGTGTCCAACTTTCTGTGACCCCATTTAGGATTTTCTTGGGAAAAGTACTGAAGTGGTTTGCCGTTTCCTTCTTAATTCATTTTACAAATGAGGAACAAAGGCAAACAGGGTTAATTGATATGCCGATGATTCACACTGCTAGTAAATATCTTAGGTTAAATTTGAACTCTGGTACTCCTGAGTCAGCTCTTTATCCTTCATAGCACCTAGTTGTCTCTTTAATGTAGGAATTCTTAAACTTCTCTATTATCAGTTCCTTTTGTGGTTCAATGAAGTCAGTGGTCTCCATCTCAGAAACTAGTTTTTAAATGAATAAAATAAAATGTATAGGATTACAAAAGAATTGAAATTCTTTTGATTGAAATAAAGATATATTGTTTTTCCTCATCCAAATTCATGCAAACCTTGCAATATATCCATGGAGATCATTTAAGAGCTGTAGGAATAAAATTTTAGTCATCTTTCCAATTTGCAAAATAATGTTTGCCTATTATTTTTACTCTCATACATTGACTCCACTAAAATAATGTATGTTTATGATAAGGACATTTGATAACATATTGTACATATTTGACATAGATTTTAGAAAAAAATGTTATTAAAAACAGTTTATTCATAATGATTGATGGGGCAGTATTGCCTCAAATAAAAAGAAAGCTGTAAATTGAAAGCTTTTATTTACTGAAATATTATTTCATACAGTTTAATTTTATTGTAAAGAGCAAAAAGTTACATTTATCAATTTTTAAAAAATTATTATTATTTAAATCTTTTGTTTTTAAATACACTTTCCCATAAAGATTATGTAAATATTCTTATGAATCTGTCAAAATGTGATTTGTGGGAAGGCGTGATTTACAAAGAGGATTTTTGCTTCCTTGCCTTTAGGTGAGCTGGAGAATGCACCATAAGGCTGCTTCTACTTGGAGAAGGAATACCACACTAGAATTAGTCCCCTCCTAAATATTGTTTCATTCTTTATGTTAAAAATGTTGGTTATTCCTTAAAAAAAAAAAAAAGGAAGGGTGCAAATATCAAATGGCTTGGGACTGCTTTTACTCTTCTTCCAAAAAATTTTAATTACACAAAGTTCATGAAGAATATAGATTACTTAACAAATATATTTGTCCAAGCTATCAGCAAATGGAAATCAGAGGATTTATATAGGTTAGAATATTTCAGATAATATATACAGTGAATAAATTCTCCTACTGCAAGAAAAATATTTCTCTGTATGGTATCTGTGTAAAATATGGAAAGACAGAAAGAGGAGGGGACAGAGACAGATTCAGTGACAGGGAGAGTCTCTGATTTCACCAAAGGGAAATTCTTCAAAATCTCTAGGTACCCAAGCTGATTATTAGATATGATAAAGTACCAAATCTTTCTATGTCTACTTTTTAAAAATTGGTTTCTGTACTTCTCTCAGAAGAAGTCCTGGAATAACATGTATCCTCTCTTGAAGCAGAAAACAACAAGATGAATTCTCTCTCAGTCTTGCAGCTTCCATGATTCTATTTATCAGATGGCCTTTGGTGTAAGATATTCCATATAGAGAGAGATATAGATATTATTTATGATCTATTTATATATATGTACATATGTATATGTGTATATATATATATATATATATATATATATATATATATATATGCACAATTAAGTAGTTCATGCAAGGCCCACATAGCATAATTCAGATTTTACAGTTTAAACACACAGAGTCCACTTTTGATGTCAATGCATGGTATAGTAGGACATGAATATAAAGAAATCTACTACATGGAAGCAAAATGAATTTTAGAAAATAACTGAAAATCATTGCATTAAGATCTCAGCATTGCATTTATTCATCTGAATAATTTATAAAATATATAACATAACATAATTTATATAACACAATAACTATATGCTGAATAAATTATAACAATTTTCTGTTTTAGGATATCCAGAATTTGTTTTTTACCAGCGGATAAAAGTCTGGATGAACTGGAAAGAATATTTTGTATAACTGGCAGCCTGCAATTGGAAGTATATTCTTTTAAATATGTGTTTGGATTTCTACATTACTTGAAAGAGCTTTTAAATTTTCTTTCTGTAAAATCTTTAAAGATCTTTGTGAATTGATATAAGTGAAATGAGTGGAACCAGGAGAGAAGAACACTGTACATAAGAAGAGAAATGTGTGATGATCAAATCTGAATAACTTGGCTACTCTCAACAATACAGTGATCCAAAACAACTCAGAAGGACTTTGATGAAAAATGCTTTCAATTTCTTGGGGTTTTAGTTTCATCTATTTTTTTTGGTATGACTAATATGGAAATATGTTTTGTATGATTATACATGTATAAATTATATCAAATTGATTCCCTTCTCAATGGATTGGGGAGGGTGAGAGAAAAGTTGGAACTCCATTTCAAAAATAAATGTTGAAAATTGTTTTTGCATGTAGTTAGGGGGAAATAAAATACTAAAGTAAAAACTGAAAAAAATAACCAAACACATTTTCTCTTTGCAACACAGTCTTGGGACTTTTTCCACAATGATACATCAATATTCTCGCCCTTGAAATTCATTCCATCACTGCAATTGCCCAGGACAGCTATATACTCTTCTTCTTTAGGAATCACTCCGAGTTTTTTTGTTTGTTTGTTTTATTTTGTTTTATTTTTATTGGAGTCAATTGGGATTGTGACTTGACCAGGATCACACAGCTAGTAAAGGTCTGAAGTCACATTTGAACTCAGGTCCTCTTTATTCCAGGGCTGGTGGTCTATATACTGCATCTTTAAATACCACTTGATTTATTAAACTTTCTCCATCATGTGACCATGTAATGGAGGTAGCATTACCTTCACCACATCCTCCCTCCCCTTCCTTTATTAGAATATGTATTTGAAAGCCTTGACTATAGACTATATTTCTTTCTCCTTGCATTTTTATTCCTGATGCTGGGCATATAGTATGTGCTCAATAAGTGTTTGTTGACTTGATATGATGATGACAGCAATGCTTGTGAAAAAATTGGTAGCAATTCACCCAACCTAACCATTATCATGGAGCAAAAAAAAAAAGATTAGATATCAGGCCCAGTTTTTTTTTTTTTTGAGCTTTTTACTAAATTCAACAGTATATCAGGCATTGAATCAGTGAGTCAATCATCTTGCCAGACCATAGCATAGCTCTAACATAGAAGTTGCAACATTAGATTTTTCCTTTTGGCAGGCTTTTCCACTATTAAGTTGATTTATTTTTCATTTCTTATATTGCTGCTATGTGTCATAATTAGACGTTTGACAGAAAGACTCACTAAAAGAGTTCTGAAGGAAATTTTCGCAAAATGGAATCAGGAATGATTATAATTTGAATGAATAGTCAGTGTTTATGGGATGTAACAACACAGTAAGCACACTTACTCATTTTTAGTAATTAAACCTGTAAGGTATGTTTCTAAGCAACATCAGAACAGGAACTACTATTGATTTTTTTCTTTTTTCCCCTCCAGACAGTTTTAGTGCAAATGAAAAAAAAAAATTGAAAACATGTATTCCCGGTACATGATTCATAACAAAAATATTTACATTTGTACTATTTTAACTTCTCAACATTTAACAACCACATAAAAGGCAAAGATTACATTACATACCTAAGCCATATGTTTTAGTGAACACAACTTTGTTAAATAAAATACTTGGGCAGCAGCACTAGTTCTTCCTAAACTTTCCAGTTCTCAAGATGCTTAGTTTACTTTAAATAAAAGTGATATATCTAACATATCTAAAATAGGAATTCATTTTGAGATAATATTCTTTATCATTAAAATAACTTAAAGTTTCTTCTAAAAAGTTGTAAATTAGTTCATCATGGCAAAGGTTGGCATAATAATAATAATAAATAAATAGTCTGCATTTATTGAATATTCCTTTTCCTCTTTAAGGAATAGTGACCAAGAAAACAAACATAAAAATGAAATCACTGCCCCTGAACCAACAATATTTAGGAGAAGACAAATAGTTTTAATTCTAAATTATGATTAAGTTACACTTTTATAATTTAAAATTTACAAAGTACTTTACATATATTAACTAATTAGATCTTAGCAACAACCCTGAGAGATAAGCACTTTTATTATCTCCATTTTTCAGATGAGAAAACTGAGACAGTCATTTGACCAGGGATACGTAATGAGTAAGTACATAAAGCCAGATTGGAATGTAGGCCTTCCTGATGCAATGTCCAACTAGGTGTCCTCTTCATGGTCAATCAAGGAGGAGTTTCAGGGTCAGGAAGAACTGGATTACAGACTTGTCCCCGCCACATATTGGTGGTAAGGTGTTTGCTTCATTTTACTTATCTGTAAAATGAACCAGAGAAAGAAATGACAAACAATGGTATCTTTGTCAAGAAAACACCAAATGTGGTCACAAAGAGTCAGACTTGATTGAACAAGAACTGAATACTATCTGATGGGACCCAGGCTTTTACATCATTTCTAGCAGTGATTCTGATCCTTCTGTGATCCTGAAGTAGTCATTCCTTTCACTAGTCTTTTCACCACTTTTTAACCCATCAGACTATCTGCATATATGTATATGTATATACACACAAAAATACACATGTAGATAATTATACTCTCACAATGCACACATATATGAATAATGTACACACATGTTTAAGCATTCATAAATATAATTTATGCATATATGTGTACACTATGTATAACTTGTGTAGATATATATTGTATATGCATGTGGGTTTTGTATATATGCATGCCCACTAATGCAGATATTATGTACATATATAAATTAATAATTAACCCTTTAAGATTTACATTTAGGAAATAATTTATTTTAGGAAACTTGTTCATATTTATGTCCTTATCCATGAGTGAAAAGAAATCTCTTTTTACATACTATAGTGTGATAATAATAATATCTACCAGGTTTTCCTTAACATTTGATAAAGTCCAAATATGTTTTTCAGAGGTAGGAAAAAATTCAAACTATATCTACTTGGACCAAAAAAATCTTGGTAGTCTTGGTCATACAAAGTCTCTTTCATGTTGGGTTGAGGTACTTAAGACTTCCAAGATTATTCTGATTATCTATATGGAAATACATGGAGAACCATATCTACCTACCTAAACTTCTAAAGCCTTATTGAATAATTTTTATATGTTAGGGCTAAGTATATTTTTTTAACTCTTTAATGAGACAGGAGTGTTTCATTTTGTCCCAAGGTAATCATGAACAGGGTATTAACCTGAATCAGGCACAGCAATATGCCATATATTATACCATCAATTCCAACTCTTTTGAGCATGAAAAATTAATGATTTTTAAGTGTACAACTAAATATAATACACTTCTTTTGACATTTCTATTGGACTTATAGAAGCAGTTTTTCAAAGCACATAGGGTGCTAGTCTTGGAATCAAAAAATAGTTCATTTCACCTTTCATGTTTTCTAGCTAGGCAACCATAAGCAAATCATTTGATTACTTTATAGCTTAGAAAATAATTTTCTATAAATAATTCCATCATAAAGGCCTCATTTCCAAAATATATAGAGAATTGACTCTAATTTATAAGAAATCAAGCCATTCTCCAATTGATAAATGGTCAAAGAATATGAACAGACAATTTTCAGATGATGAAATTGAAACTATTACCACTCATATGAAAGAGTGTTCCAAATCACTATTGACCAGAGAAATGCAAATTAAGACAACTCTGAGATACCACTACACACCTATCAGATTGGCTAAGATGACAGGAAAAAATAATGATGAATGTTGGAGGGGATGCGGGAAAACTGGGACATTGATGCATTGTTGGTGGAGTTATGAATGAATCCAACCATGCTGGAGAGCAACCTGGAATTATGCCCAAAAAGTTATAAACTGTGCATACCCTTTGATCCAGCAGTGTTACTTCTGGGCTTATTCCCAAAGAAATACTTAAGAAGGGAAAGGGACCTGTATGTGCCAAAATGTTTGTGGCAACCCTGTTTGTAGTGGCTAGAAACTGGAAATTGAATGGATGCCCATCAATTGGAGAATGGTTGGGTAAACTGTGGTACGAATGTTATGGAATATTATTGTTCTGTAAGAAATGACCAGCAGGATGAATACAGAGAGGCTTGGAGAGACTTACATGAACTGATGCTAAGTGAAATGAGCAGAACCAGAAGATCATTATATACTTCAACAACAATACTATATGAAGATGTATTTTGATGGAAGTAGATTTCTTTGACAAAGAGACCTAACTCAGTTTCAATTGATCAATGACGGACAAAAGCAGCTGCATCCAAAGAAAGAACACTGGGAAATGAATGTAAACTATTCACATTTTTGTTTTTCTTCCCGGGTTATTTTTACCGTCAGAATCCAATTCTTCCTGTGCAACAAGAGAACATACATATATTGTATCTAGGATATACTGCAATATATTTAACATATATAGGACTGCTTGCCTTCTAGGGGAGAGGGTGGAGGGAGGGAGGGGAAAAATCGGAACAGAAGTGAGTGCAAGGGATAATGTTGTAAAAAAATTACCCTGGTATGGGTTCTGTCAATAAAAGTTATTATAAAATAAAATAAATAATTCCATCATTTTTACTTATCTTTAACACCATCAGTACTAAAAAATTCTACAGTTTATTGTTGTTCTATATTTTTTCCCTTTACCACAACCAATAATGAAGATATTCAATCAGGAAATTTGTTTTCTGTATTCAAACAACTAAAGTAACTAAAAATATTACATGACTTTCAGTGAATTCCAATAAAAGCTAATCTGTATGCAAGATAATTATGCTAAATTTATAAAGAAAGCAGTTATGGTCTCAGATTAGTATTTTAAGTTTCCTCTATGTTCATAAAATACACCAAAGGTAAAGTCTAGTCTGCCCTTGAGAAGGGAGACATGCGTGTGTACAATCCCTATTCCCTTACATAATGCTAACATCAAGTAAGAAATTGTTTTACATAGAAAGCAACACATTAGAATTGGAAAATATATCTCACTATACAACTCAAATATGCACACACAGCATATGTATATATGTATATGTATATAAGAATACAAGGGAAAAAACTATCCAGAGGCAGACTGCTTTTATTTTTGGAATGAAGAACCTAATACAATCACCTTTAGATTTAATTTTCTTTTTTATTCAGAGAACACAAACCACTTCTTTAGAAGTTTAGAAGTTATTCTAGATTTAAAGTGAGAAGGAATCTTAGAAAACTCTTCTGGTCTATCATTTTGCAAATGAATAAATCAAAGTATAGAGTTTAAGTAAATTGTCCAATAACACAGTTAATAAATGAGGCAGGATTTAAACCCACAAATTCAGTATAGTATGATGACGGCATCACTTCAGAGCACGTGGAAATAGAAAATTATGAAGGGACAGTTGGCTAGATCTTGGGTCAATTCCAGGCAGGATGAACCCGTGACATCATAATTCACCGTGTGTGTGTGTGTGTGTGTGTGTGTGTGTGTGTGTGTGTGTTGCATTTTCTGTCTTTTCTCATCACCAGATTTTTTGGGTTCTTTTTTTTTAATGATTCATGGAAAGAGTCACTGATGTACCTTGAGGAATATTCTCTGTCAATTTTCTAACAATTTAATTTCTCCTTCTTTTCTATATCTCACCTAAAGGGAAGAAGAGGCTTCAATAGATTTATAATAGTTGAAGATCTAACAATATATAACATATACTATGAAGGTTTTTCCCATTTTTTAAGCCAGTGAGGATTCAGAATATTTTTCTTTTTGAAATATTAATAACAAAACATACAACTGTTTCTAAATAAATCATATTCACTAGCTTGTCAAATGTAGAACTGTTGAATTATACCTAACACTGATTTAGCCAAACTCAAGGTAAATCTTGGATGGGATTTTGTGGTTTCTCTATATGGAACATCATTTCAATGGATATTTCCTTTTTGCCCTAGTAAGCAAAAAATAATTGACTTTCCATGTGTGGAGCTTGGTTAAGGATTCTCTTTTCATATGGAAAACATTTTAATTACACAACTGCTGAGATGGTAAAAGAAGCCTTAGCCTTTCAAGTATAGAATGAATCTGCTGAAACATTTGATTAATTATATTATGAAATTATCACTAAAATGTAATAAAATACTTCATTCCCATTTCATCTCAACACATACAATAAAGGATCTCTTTTATACTGAGCAGAAAAAAAATCTTTGAAATATCTCACTTTATGGACAATTAAATATAAGCATATATTTAAGGGACCTACATTTCTTTCAGAAACAGGAGGGCATAATCTCTGAATCAGAAAGATGTAAGCATCAGCTCTGCCTTGGGTTATGACTGAATGACTCTGGACAAGTCACTTAATTTTTTATACCTTCTAGACAACTCTCTATGTTGCAAAATAACTGATGATCTGTGTCAGTAGGGGGACTTTTCACAATACATGTTATATCTAACAATGAAATCATGGTTGTGGAAACTCCTCTCTCCCTCCACACACTCACAAACTTTTTCAAAGCAATGACCTACATTACTACTTCAATTAGACTCTTAAGAAACAAATTATGGATGTTTAATACATAGGGCTGACATTTGATTCCAGAGTACCTTGTCCATTCCCTACTGTTCTGTCCATTTTATTCTTCTATAAAAGCTGTTTCAAAACATACTGTTAGATAATTTGAATCAGTGTTGTATACATGCAAACCAATATATTTTCCCATTGTTTATCTCCTTCCACATCACATACTCTCTAAATCTATGATCCTATAATTGAGTTCCTGTCAATTCCATTTTTATTATGCCTATTAGTCATGAAGGAAGCAATTTGGCATATTGGAATATATACTAGCTCTGAAATCAACTACTTGGTAATAGTAAATAGTAAATATGTGATTTACTATTTCATATATGTGTGACCTTGGTAACTCATTTAATCTTTTCTATCTTGGTTTCCTCATTTGTAAATGAGGAAATTTAACTAAATCCAAGAGGATTTCAAAGTTACCTTTCAACTAATAATAATAACTAGTAGAAATTAAAGCAAATAATTAGGATCTGTTTTGCTCAACAATTCTGACAATCTAATTGAAATAGGTAAATATTTACAGAAATATAAATTGTCTAAATTAACAGAAGTAAAACACTTAAATAACCCCATTTTAGAAATAGAAATTGAACAAACTAGTAATGAACTTCCTATGAAAAAATCTTTAGGGCCAGATGAACTTACAAGTGAATTCTACCCAACATTTAAAGAACAATTAGTTCTAATACTATATAAACTCTTTGGAAGGAAACCTGCAAAATTCCCTTTATGACACAAATATGATGCTGATACCTAAACCAGGAAGAGCTAAAACAGAGAAAGAAAATTACAGTTTCTGCAATGAATATTTATTCAAAAAATTTAAATAAGATATTAGCAAAGAGATTATAGGAATTTATTATGAATATAAAATACTGCAATTGAGTGGGATTTATATTAGCAATGCAACATTAAGAAAACTATCAGCATAATTGATCATATCAATAAGCAAACTAACAGAAATCATAAGATTACCTCAATAGATACAGAAAAATATTTTGGTAAAAATGCAACATCCATGACTAATGAAAACACCATGGACATTGGAATAAATGGAATTTTTTTAAAAATGATAAACAGCATTATCCAAAACTATCAGCAAGCATTATATGTAATGATGATAAGTTAGAAGCATTGCCAATAAGATAAGGGGTAAAACAAAGACGTTTATTATCACTGATATTATTGAATACTGTCCTAGAAATGTTAGCTTTAACTATAAAAGAAGAGAAATTCAAGAAATTAAACTCGTTAATGAGGAAACAGAACAATCACTCTTTATGGATGATATGATGGTATATTTAAAAAATCCTAGGTGTTATGGGCCAGAACTTAAAACAAGGTGCTAAGTCAATGGAATTGATAGAGACAATGGTTATTTAGCATGGTACTTAACAGTTCTCTAGTTCAGTACATGTGCTTAGTACTTACTATAGTTCTACAAGATTCACACCTTTGATAGGAGACCATATAAGCTGGGACAAACTCAGCCAGAATCAGAACTAAGGAAGACAGAGAAGTGGTGGTAGGCTGTTCTCCTTTGCTTCTCCATTGAAAACAAGACTACAGAAAGCCTCTAAGAAAGCTAGCTGAAGCCCCAGAAAAAGAGACAAGACTTTGAAAGAGAAAATAAGGATTTGGATTTTAACCCCTGGCTGTAGTCTTGTGATTACTGAACTGAAATGAAGGCTGCTTCCAGAGATCTCAAGGAAACCTCAACAGAGAATATTACATTTTAGAGAGAGTATTACACTAGGGAACCAAATAAAAACCATTTGAAACAATTTATAATTTTTGCAAAGTTGCAAGATATAAATTAAGCCCACATAAATCATTAGCATTTCCATATGTTACCAACAGAACTCAGAGATAGATAACCAGAGATAGACCAATTTCATTTAAAATAACTGTAGAAAATATAAATATTTTGGGTGTTTACCTGCTGAGAAAAAGCCAGGAATTATATGAACACAATTTCAAAACACTTTACACAAATAAAGCTAGATTTAAATAACTGGAAAAATATAAATTGTCCATGGATAGACTGAATGAGTATAATAAAACTGACAATTCTACCTAAATTCGTCTACTTATTCAATTCCATCCCAGTCAAATTGCCAAGAAATTACTTTATAGAGATAGAAAAAAATAATAACAATATTCATCTGGAAAAAGAGAATGTCAAGAATATCAAGATAATTAATGGGAAAAAAATCAAACCATATTGGCCTAGCAGTACCATACCTATAATTTTATTATAGAGCTTCAGTCATCAAAACTATTTAGTACTGACTAAAAAATAGAGTGGTGAATCAGTGGATTAGGTAAGGTACACAAGACACAATAATCAATGACTATAGTAATCTACTGTTCCATAAACCCAAAGACACCAGCTTTTAGGATAATAACTCAGCATTTGAGAAAAATTTCTGAAAATAGTAAGTCAGAAACTTAACATCAACATACAATTCACACCCCATAACAAAATAAGCTCAACATGAGTGCATGATTTAGGTATGAAGGATGATAATATAAACCAATTAAGAGAGAGATGGACAGTTAACCTATCAGATTTGGATAAGGGAGAAATTTATGGCCAAAGAAGAACTCAAAAATAGGATATGCAAAATGGATAATTTTGATTGCATTAAAATAAAAATGCACCAAAATTAAAAGAGAAGCACAAAACTGGGGGAGAAGAGGAATTACAGCCAGTGTTTCTGATAAAGGCCCCATTTATAAAACATATAAATTTTTAAGACTATAAATCATTTCCCAATTGATAAATAATCAAAGGACATAAATAGATAATTTTCTGATGAAATTCTCTAAATTCTCTAAATGACCATGATTAGGGAAATTCAATTTAAAACAGTTCTGAAGTATCAATTTATATCCATCAGATTTACCAAGACTGACAGAAAAAAAAATAATGATGAATATTGGAATGGACGGGGGAAATTTGGGACACTGATACATTGCTGGTGGAGTTGTGAATTGATCCAACATTCTGGAAAGCAATTTGAAACTATGCTCAAAGGGACATAAAGCTGTGCATTCCCTTTGATCCAACCATGTCACTATTGGATCTGTATTCCAAAGAAATCATAAAAGAAGGAAAAGCACTCACATGTGTAAAAAATGTTTGCAGCAGCTCTTTTTGTGGTGACAAATACTTGGAAAAGGAGTGGATGCTCTTAATCAATTAAGAAATTGTTGAATAAATTATTATGTAAATAAGAAATGGAATATTATTGTTCTATAAAAATGATGAATAAACTGATTTTAGAAAAGCCTATAAAGATTTATATTAACAGATGCAGTGGAACCAGGAAATAAGTGGAACCAGGAAAACATTGTACATAGCTACAACATGATTGTGTGATGATCAGCTATTATAAATCTCAGAAATTCAATGATCCAAGATAATTCCAATAAACTGGATAGAAAGCACCATAGACATCCAAAAAGAGAACTATGGATACTGAATATGGATCAATGCATACTATTTTTACTTTTTATTTTCTTCTTTTTTTCTCATGGTTTTTCCCTTTTATTCTGATTTTTCTCTCTCAATATGACTTATATGTAAAAAATGAAGGTACATATGTAACCTTAAAAAGTTTTTTTTAAAAAGCTAAAGAAAAAATAGCTAGAATTTATATTATGCTTTAAGATTTGCAAAAAAACTTTACAAATATTATCTCATCATTAGATGATAGCAAAGTTAGGAATTATATATATATATATATACATATATATATATCCCTATTATATATAGCCCTATTAGGCTATATTTAAACTCATCTTTTTAATTCCAGGTCTAGTCCTCTATCTAGAGCTCTCACCTAGTGAGACACACCTAGATATAAATCTTGTGAACTTTTGGAATATAATAGAAACATTGAAATATTTAATCCTAAAATAGGTTATCTATCAATAAAAAAAATTCTAATAGATAAGAATAATAACCCAGTTGCCATTGAGAGGAAAGGTGAATTGAAGGTATAACGCTAAAACAAATTCTGAAACTTATTAGGTCATTCATACACATAAAATGCCACTGAATATGAGGAGTATGACAGGTCTTCTAGGGCAGATATGTTTATATGTATATATATTTTTTTCCCAGTAGTTTTTGTCAGTGACAATATATATAATATAGCTTTTTATTTACAAGATATATGCATGGATAATTTTTTAGCATTAACAGTTGCAAAACTTTTGTTTCCCAATTTTTCTCCTCCTTCCCCTCACCCCCTCCCCCAGATGGCAGATAGATCAATACATGTTAAATATGTTAAAGTATAAGTTAAACACAATATATGTGTACATGTGCATACAGTTATTTTGCTGAAGAAGAATCAGACTTTGAAATAGTGTACAATTAACCTGTGAAGGAAATCAAATGTTAAGGCAGACAAAAATAGAGGGATTGAGAGGTCTCTGTAGTGATTCACACTCATTTCCCAAAGTTCCTTCACTGGGTGTAACTGGTTCAATTCATTATTGTTCTTTGGAACTGATTTGTTTCATTTCATTGTTGAAAAGAGTCAGGTCCATTAGAATTGAGCATCATATAGTATTGTTGTTGTTGAAGTATATAATGATCTCCTGGTCCTGTTCATTTCACTCAACATCAGTTCATGTAACTCTCTCCAGGCCTTTCTGAAATCCTCCTGCTGACCATTTCTTACTGAACAATAATATTCCATAGCATTCATATACCACAATTTATTCAGCCATTCTGCAATTGAGAGGCATCCACTCAGTTTTCAGTTTTTGGCATTACAAAGAAAACTGCCACAAACATTCTTGCACATGCAGGTCCCTTTTCCTTCTTTAAGATCTCTTTGGGATATAAGCCCAGTAGTAACACTGCTGGATCAAAGAGTATGCACAGTTCGATAACTTTTTGAGTATAGTTCCAAATCACTTATACAGAATGGCTGGATGTGTTCACAATTCCACCAACAATGTATCAGTGTCTCAGTTTTCCCACATACCCTCCCACATTCCCCATTCTCTTTCCCTGTCATTCTAGTCAATCTGACAGGTGTGTAGTGGTATCTCAGAGTTGTCTTACTTTGCATTTCTCTGATTAATAATGACTTGGAACATCTTTCCATATGGTTAGAAATAGTTTCAATTTCTTCATCTGAGAATTGTCTGTTCATATCTTTTGACCATTTATCAATTGGAGGATGGCTTGATTTCTTATAAATTAGAGTTGTTTCTCTATCTATTTTGGAAATGAGGCCTTTATCAGAACCTTTGACTGTAAAAATGTTTTTCCAGTTTATTGCTTCCCTTCTAATCTTGTCGTTTTGTTTGTACAAAAACTTTTCAATTTGATATAATCAAATTTTTCTATTTTGTGATCAATAATGATCTCTAGTTCTTCTTCGGACATACATTCCTTCCTCCTCCACAGGTCTGAGAGATAAACTATCCTATATTCTTCTAATTTATTTATAATCTCATTCTTTATGCCTAGATCATGAACCCATTTTGACCTTATCTTGGTATATGGTGTTAAGTGTGAGTCAATGCCTAGTTTCTGCCATACTAATTTCCAATTTTCCCAGCAGTTTTTGTCAAACAGTGAATTCTTATCCCAAAAGCTGGGGTCTTTGGGTTTGTCAAACACTAGATTATTAGTTATTGACTATTTTGTCCTTTGAATCTAACCTATTCCACTGATTATCTAGTCTATTTCTTAGCCAATACCAAATGGTTTTGGTGACCACTGCTTTATAATATAATTTTAGATCTTATACAGCTAGGCCATCTTCATTTGATTTTTTTTTCATTAGTTTAGGGTAGATATGTTAAACACTCC
Source organism: Antechinus flavipes (assembly GCF_016432865.1). Taxonomy (NCBI): domain Eukaryota; kingdom Metazoa; phylum Chordata; class Mammalia; order Dasyuromorphia; family Dasyuridae; genus Antechinus; species Antechinus flavipes. The sequence continues at coordinate 243,156,982 of NC_067401.1, forward strand.
TGAGGGTTTGCATGTGGCCCACCACAATTCCAAGAATGGCCTAAACCAGATTAAAATGTAATTCCTGTCTGATGTTAATATGCTAATTTATTAATAATACCTAACCTTGTATGGTTTGTCTAAATCAATATGTGGCCTAAAATCTTATTTCAGTTTGGTGTCCCTTTCCCCATATCTGTTTTGAATATGACATCATTGTGCTAGGACATTTTAAGAAAAGTGAAATGTATTAATTTGCTTTGAATCTTTTATTGCTCTTGATATTTCTATAGACAAATATCTCAAATTAGAAAAATAAATCCATATCTCAGTACATCATGCTGCTTTATATAAAATTCATTTTGTGAAATAAAAAAGAAAAATATCAGCTATTGGTTTCTACACTTACTTTTATATGTTGTTTTTTTAAATTCATTTTCCTGACTTCCTCATTAGTTGTAAGTTTTAAACAACAGGAACTTTATATCCTGCAGCTTTATTCCACAAGAATAGGTACATTTGTGAATAGCTGATTTTAATATTTTTTGTCGTTGATAAGCTGTTTCAGTCATGTTCAACTTTTTGAAATCCTCTTTAAGATTGCTTTTTGGCACACATAGTGGATTGCTTTGCCATTTCCTTCCCTAATTCATTTTAAAGATGGGGAAACTGAGGCAAACAGGCTAAATTACCCAGGGTCACATCTACCAAGATATGAGACTGAATTTTGATATACATTTCTGTAAATAGAAATATATTTTCACATACCGTAACACATCAATACATTCATGATGTCACTGATATAAGTATTTCCTCAAAGAATAAATTAACTGATCTGTACTTTTTTGTCTTGAGTAATTATTGCTCATGTGTTCCCACATGAATCCTTTATTCAAAATAACTTGCCAGAGATCTTTTTCTAAATCTTATAACATTCCCTGAGTATCAGTGTGTACAGATCTAATCCCTTACTCTCAGTACCCAATCACCTCATCACTCTCTTTTTTAAGCCTATTTCTTGAATGTTGCTTTTATAGCACACCTTGCACATTAGTTATACTTGGTAATAAGCTGAGGCCAATTTATAACTACTGTGCATGTTTGCATTACCTTTTGGATTATCTACATGTTTAAATCTTCAGAGATTAAAGTATTCGTTTATCTGCAACTATATTAGATGAGGTACATTGGTAGTACAAAGCTATGTTTTTGTTTCAAAAAATATCTGGAAATCATTGAAAAATGAAAGTAGTTTCCTAGGTACAATTTGACTAACTCTTTCTCTCTTCCTATGCAATTTGGGATCCAATTCTTTCCTCATGCACCATGTCTATCAAACAGATTATAAATATCTCTGAATATTGTATTTAAGTATATGTTATCAGTGCACAGAATAGTTATACACCCAGCTTGCCCACATGAATTGCAAAAGTAAGGCAACAAATGAATGCAGACATGTGATCACCAAGGTATTGCATTCATGTTTAGACATAAGTGAGACTAAGGATATTCTATTCATTTACCATCATCAGTGGAATTGCTTTTAACTTCTGCTAATCTGCTCAGAATTTTCCCTATCATTAAAAAATCCTTATCCTCTCAATTCAATAATCCACAAAACTCTAACAACTCTTTCTATTTATTTAAATTTTATGCCTTCAATTTCCACTCAAACTGCCTATCTCTTCCAATGTTTCCTCTGAATTCATAATCAATATATTTCATCTCATTGTAGATAATTCCCTTTGTTATTTCTTCCATCTGATGGCTCTCAGTGGTATTTCCCATATGTCAATTCATTGCTGAAAGGTCTCTCCAGTATTGGTTGCACCTTCTCATATAATTTTGCACAGTGGACCTAGAGGCAAAATCTAAAAATGCCTTATAATTTCCAGATTCTCCTTTTGCTACCATTATTCAGCAATATTTCTTTCCTATAGTTCATGCTATCTGAATGCATCACCCAATCCAGATCCTGACCATGAGTTCTCTCCCAGCAATCCCAGCTTTATTTTCCCTTATTTCTTAAGTAGTTCAATACCTTGTTCACGTTCCTTTTTACCTCAATGTTTTCCTTTATTGTAGGGTTCTTTAATACCTTTGTTCATGTTTCCTCAAATACTTCAATTTCATAGTTCCTTAATCTGTAAAGTTCCCAATGACCTATTTCCTTATTTTTCAGTTACACACAGGGACAGAAACATTCTTGATTTTGCCATCACCCTCAATTAATCTGCTTCCACACTAAGAATTCAAGTTTTTAAATCTAATTATAACCAACTACCATAGCATGTCTTCCTATGTCATTCCTTCTAGACTTTTGGTCTCATTGTGAATTCTAATCCTTCCTCCCCCTCAATAATAAGTATATCATTTGTCCTATTCTTTCTTCACTTTCCTTCATTCCTCAATTCTTCAATTAACCATTTTAATTTTATACTGGCAGCTAGATAAGTGAAAAATATCTCCATTGAACTTGAGAGGGATGAAGTTATAAATCTTAAATTACACAACTGCCAAAATGAGTGTCTTACAAAATAGCACATCTGGAATCAATACACATGTCTTTTTTCCACCCTGTCACACAAAATTCAAGTGCCTCTTCTGACTCACCATTGACTAAGTATGTAAAATACAGGCTAGTTCCTTGGAAAGCCTCAGGGTCAGCCAGAGTCAGGATAAATTAAAGTCCTTGTCTTTAGGAAGAGAAGTGAAGAGACAGACAAACTGCCACAAGGCTTGTCAATAATGCATCCTGAATTCTCTAGTACAAAGTTACCAACTTTGCTTCTCTTTGTCCTGCCACAAAGTGACTCTGCCTCTCTCATCCCACCCTCTAAGGCTTTCATAGGATTATCTTAACACCAAAGGCTGATCCAGCATCAACTGTGAGAAGAGGCATTTATCCAAACATATGTTAATAAAGTCATTGTCTCATATTGAATAGGTAATTAGCCTTAAGTGCTTGGTTGTCTGATTCGAGTACACCTATTCAGAGTTTCAGCCCTCTACAACTCCTGTGTTCTTTTGTTTTAGAAAACAGATGGTCAGACCATCCCTGACTTCTCAGGCAGGGAGGTGAAAGTACTAAAAAGGAAGTGATCATATCCTTCCTGACTTCTCAGGAAGAGAGATGAAAAAAGAAAGGGAAGTGAAGAGTCAAGCCAGATATTGTTAGCGGTTTTCTGGGCTGAAGAGTCTTACTAGAAACAGGGATACACAAACCCATCAGCATGAAAGGTATTACAAGCACATAACAATAAAGCACAGGCTAACAATGATGACTCTCCCCACAGCTGATGCAGGCTCAACGTGGTGTAACAAACATGAATTGTACATGCAAGTAGTAACAGAACAAACAATATGAAACAACATGGTATTGTAAAAGATTTTTCAGAAGTCCTAGAAGGAGGGCATGTAAATAACAATCATATATATGCCTCCTTCCACAACCAAGAGGTAGTCCAAAACCAATCTATTGCCTATTACTTCATTGGATTCCTTAACATATGATGAGACTGTTTCAAGACTTCAAAATCTGCAGGAATCATTGGATTCCCTAACACAAAAAAAGACTGCTGCAGGACTTCAAAAAGTTTTATAAAAGACACACAACTATTTATTGATAGAGCCAGGTCTAAAATCCAAGAATTAATTGTTTGTATGGTTGAATAGAGATATCACAGGAATAGTGGGAAAAAAAGTTGATTTTGGATTCAGATGTTCTGGGTCTGAATCCTGTCTTTGCTAATTAGAATTTATTTGATCTTTAACAAATGATTCACTTTCTCTGTAAAATGAGTATGCTGAAGTAAGTGACCTGAAATAGTCCCTTCCACGTGTAGATCTGGGATCCCAGGAAAAGTTGGCTGATTTATCCCAACTCTTCACTATTGAATTAAAATTCTAAGATTTCCAGAGAAATAGAGACAAATAGAGAAAGAGACAGACTAACAGAGACTGAGAAAGAAACATAGAAACAGAAAGAAATACAAAACAAAGATAAAGAAAATCAGAAAGACTGAAAGAGAGGGGAAGAAAAACAGAGAGAGAGACAGAAAGAGGAAAAGAAAGAGAGAAGAGAAGGAGAGGGGAGAGAAGGTGAAGTGAGAGGCTGCATTGGAACACAATTCTCTCTGATCATAAGTCCAGCATTCTATCCACTATGTCACATAATTTCATAAGATAATTGAAGCATCCATGATTTTATGGCTTGGTGCTCCCTTCTCACTGAATGATAACTCATCCAAATCTTGGTCAACTGGGTAATGAGTTACCTTAAGGAAATAAAACAAAACATACAAACAAAATTCCAACTCATTGGTAATGAGCCTTTCTCAGCAAAAACGACCAATTATATCTTAAACCTTCTGCTGCCAGCAGAACTCACCAGTATGGAAGAATGATTTAAAATATAATTTCTTTTAGTCATGTCTAGTTTATGTCAGCCAGACAAGAAACTGACAGGACTAAGGGAATGAACAAAGTTAAGTAGGATCCTTAGGCCTCCATATTACTGGAAACTATTTCTCCTGGCATACCAATTAAGACAAATGCTTGTGACTGCCAGAAATAATGAAATTTTGGACTTTTGACGAGGAACTAAAAGTTATGCCCCATTTTATTTTTAAAGGTGAAAGATTTATGGTCACTGAGGTTTAAACTAAGGTCTAAAGTGATGTGTCTCGTGCATTCCAGATCTGTGGGGTAGTTGGAATGCAAGTATGAAGCCAGAAAGTACTATTGTATCCAGGTAAAAATGGAACCATGAAAAGAAGAAATGAACAGAATGTTTTGAAAGATTTTATATGAAATGCAGAGAAGCTTTAGATACCCTGTAATATGTGGCATCTGTTTCCTTTAGCTCAATCTTACCATTTTGATTAGATAAGAATAATATGTTACCACAGTGAATATTTTTTTTTCCTCTGAGAAATAATAAAATCCTAGAGAAAGTTTTTGCCCTTTAAAAATCTTAAGAAAAACACTATGGTCACTATAGCAAAGTTGACTTTACATTTTCTTTGATACTCCATATAAAATTCATCTCATATTCTTTACCAGCTCGCCATGATTTTTTTTTTCTGTCCTTTTTCTCAGTATGCTCCTATGTGAAATGGTTTGACTAGCCTATATCCTTATAACTCAACCTCTTCCTTTGGGAAAAGTGAGGCAGCTGCAATAGCTATTATTTCATTCTTCTCATTTGTCCCACATATTTCCAACATTTGCTTTTAGATTTCTTTGCATTTAGGTAAATGAATTTAATTTATTTTCCAGTTTCCTGGAAAATGATCAGGAACACGTTCCTTACTTTTCACTGTTTAACAAATGATTGCCTGCTGTGATATCTGAGCCAATGACTTATCTATCATAGCTACCATATATTTAGACCCAGGGAGTTCATGAGGAACAAAGTGCTTTATTCCCATTTCTCAAGCCAACATAAGGATTTCCCAAGATTAGTCCATTTACTACCTTTACTTTTCTTATTATATTAATACAAAAGATGTTATGAATAACTCCTTTATGCCCAATACATTAGAGATGAAATTAATTAGGAAATGTTCATAGGATGGCCTTAAAGCTTCTAACAATGTTGATTTTTAAACACAACATTTGATATTAGAGTACTACCTTAACTGAATGTTTGTAGAATAAACTAAATTTTAAAAAGTTTTAGAACTCTCTTCCTTTCCCCAAATCTACTATAGTGAAAACAGAAGCAAAAAGGAACCAGAAAAGACAGAGAATTACCATGTATTTTACATTAATATTATATATGTGTTGATATATCATGTTTTTATATATAATTTATATTGTGAAAACTATCTGCAGATATATGTAACATATAGGATTATCTGCATATAGCATTGCCTATGCTCAAATTAATCAATGAAACCTTCAAGGGAATTACTAGATTTTGAATTTTTAAAAAAAGATAGTAATTTCAAAGTGAAAAAAGTAAATTCATAACATTAAGTTAAAGAAAATCGTTGTTTTAAAAGAACCCTTAAAGTTCCTTTTTCTATTAAAACTCTCAATTTCTGATTTGCCTTTCATAAACTTAATAAGTTTATGTTCATTAATTTTTTCAAATACATGTAAAAACAATTTTAACATTTTTTTTTTACATTTTGAATTCAAAATTTCCTTCTTTCTTCCCTTCCCTTTCCTCCAATTGAAAATCTAAGCAATTGGGGCAGCTATGTGGAGCAGTGGATAGAGCACCAGCCTTGAAGTCAGAAGGACCTGAGTTCAAATCTGGTCTCAGACACTTAAAACTTTTTGGCTGTGTGACCCTGGGCAAGTCACTTAACCCTAATTGCCTCCGCAAAAAAAAAAAAAAAAAAAAAGAAAAAGAAAATCTAAGCAATTTGACATAGATTACCCATGTAAAATCATGCAAAATATATTTCTATATTAGTCATGTTGTAAAATAAAGTTTTGACCCTCCCCCAAAAAAACATGAAAAAATGAAAGTGAACATGGGATGTTTTCATCTGCATTCAGTTTCCATAAGTTCTTTCTCTGCAGGTGCATAGCATTCTTCATTATGAGTTCTTTGAAATTGTGTTATATAATAATAATTAATTATAATTGCTGAGAATAGTTGTCATTCACATATAATCATCTTACAATATTGCTGTTACTATGTACAATTCATTTTGCAGCTATTCATATGTCTTTCCAATTATTTCTAAAAGCATTCTGTCAATCATTTATTATCATACAGTAGTTTTCCATTACAAATTTATGCCAAAACTTGTTCAGCCATTCCCCTATTGATGGGCCCCAATTTCCAATATTTGGTCAACAGAAAAGAGTTGCTATATATTTTTTTTTAATATATAAAGGTACTTTTGCTTTTTTTAACTTTATGGAATACAAAACTAGTAGTGATATTGCTTGGTTAAAAGGCATGCATGGTTTTATGAACCTGTGGGCATAGTTCAAAATTGCTCTCCAGTTTGATTGAATTCAGTACTCCACCAAAAATATCTCAATTTTCCTACATGACATTTGTCATTTTCCTTTTCGATCCTATTGAACAATCTGATAGGTGTAAGGTGGTACCTAAGAGTTTTTTAATTTGTATTTCTCTAATCAATAGCAATTTAGAACATTTCTCATATAACTACATAATTATTTCATGTGAATTATTTGTTCACATCATTTGCCTATTTATCATTTGAAAAATGACATATTCTGACATATTTGAATCATTTCTCTCTATATCTCTCTCTGTACATATACACACACATACACATACATACACATAAACATGCTACAAGGTAAGATAGATTTCTGTAACCAGCTGAATGATTATATTATTTCCTCTTTGAGCCAATTCTGATGAGTAAAATTTAAGCATTCTTCCCCTTACTTGTATAGTCTTTCTCTATGCCACAAAATCTCTTTCATACTTCTTTTATAAGAGATAATTTACTTCATTTGACCTCTCCCTCCCTTTCCTTCAATGCATTAATCTTTCTCACCTCTTAAGTTTATTTTTATCAATGTAAATTTCTTTTAACTATCCTAATAATGAAAAAGTTCTTAGGAATTACAGGTATCATTTTCCCATGTAGGAATGTAAATAATTTAACTTTATTGAATCCCTCATAATTTTTCATTCCTATTTACTTTTTATGATTTTTTTGAGTCTTGTATTTGAAAATTGAAATTTCTATTTGGCTCTGGTCTTTTCATCAGGAATCTTGAAGGTCCTCTATTTCTTTAAATATCCATTGATTTCCCCTGAAAGATTATGTTAAGTTTTGCTGCATTCTTGGTTGTAACCCCAGGTTCTCTGACCTCTGGAATATTATATTCCAAGCTCTCTGATTCTTTAATGAAGAATCTATGAAATCTTGTGCTATCCTGATAATGACTGATGATATTTGAATTGCTTCTTCACAGTTATTTGAAATATTTTTCTCCTTTACCTGAAAGCTCTGAAATTTGGCTATCATATTCCTGGAGCTTTCATTTTGGGATCTTTATCAGGAGGTGGTCAGTCAATTTCTATTTCACTCTCTGGTTCCAGGATTTCAGAATAGCTTTCCTCATAATGCCATATAATATTAAGTTTAGGCTTTTAAAAAAAATCATGACTGTTGATCAATAATTCTTAAATTCTCTCCTTAATCTATTTTCCAGGTCAATTATTTTATCAATAAAATATTTTAAATTTTCTTCTCTTTTTTTTTGTTCTTTTGAGTTTATTTATTGTTTCTTGATGTTTCATCAAGTCATTAATTTCTACTTGCCCAGTTCTACTTTTTAAGGAATTATGTTCTTCAATGAATTTTTGTACTTCTATTTCCCTTAAATCTATTCTATTTTTTCAAGAAATTCTTTTCTTGGGTGAATTTTTATATATTCCATAATTAAATTTAATTTAAAAATGTATTTAAGTGTCAGTAATGTGCAAAGCACTGTGCCAGACATCAAGGAATAAAAAAGAAAAAAAAAAAATAAAACATTTCTTGTTCACAAAGAGTTTATAATTTAAAAATACAATAACTATAAGAATCAATTCATATATTTTAGAGATACCCACAAAACATAGCATTATTATTATTTTGCATTGTTTGTTAAGAATAGTTATAATATCCATAGTCACTGAATTGGAAATTTAATGGGGAGATGAATGGGACTAAAAGATACAATATATTATAATAATATTATCTGAATATAATAATATGCACCAAGCATGATGTGTGATCATTAAAGCAGTTTATATAGCTTTAATGGTATATGGATATAATATATATAATAGTATAATGGATAAAATGTTAGAGGTGGAGTTTGGTACATCTGGAGTAAAAAAAAAAAAATCTTCTTCTAATACTTACTGGCTCTATAAGTGTGGTTAAGTCCCTTAACCTCTCTGAGTATAAATGATAACAATAACAACAATAATAGCACTTATATGTGCCTATTGTGTGCAAACATTATCTTACTTGAGCCTACTGAAAGGGAGGTGATATTATCTCCTTTGAGGAAAAACATGTTTGTTTGTTTTCAGTTGAGAAAACTGAAGAAAAGTAAAAGAGATTAAATGAGATTATGTCTTTATCTCTTTGATGAGAGAACCTTGAAACTGTCCTCCTTGAAACTGTCCTTCTTGACCTTTGGGGTGAGCTCTGAAACTCTCCTGACAAGGACCCACCCTTCAGGGCAGTTAAGTGTTCTCATATAGCTGGAGATCTGAATCTAATATCTCTATTGAGCTGAAAATTGACTCAGGACCACTCCCAGTAAGTGGTCTCATTCAACTGGAAATCTAGGCCTGGAGGCAATGACAACATTGAAGTAATCTCATCCAATTGAAACTTCAGATCTCCTTTAAAGGGCAAATTGGGGCTCATTTCTTTGCAGAGGCCCAAAAGCAGGACCATGCCTTGTCAAGGAACCCTTTTCTCTCTTTGGCATAGCTGCCTGCCAAGACCTGCTGAGAAGACACTCTCTTCTCAGTGTTAACAACTCTCTTTATCTCTCTCTCTCTCTGCCAGGATTTCTCTGCTACATCTTTACTTCTCTGTCGGGACCTTGCCACTGAGGAAGTCAACCTCCTAGCAAAAGCTGAATTTCAGTTCTTTTTTGCCAGTTCAACTTCTTGGGTTCATGAATTCTTTCTGTTGGACCTGCGCTAACCAAAGAAGGGTTCTAGTCACTTTCTAATTATCTTACTAATCAGCTTTCAGTTGCCAATGTTACCTGTTTTGCTGCAGTTGAGGGTGTTTTCCATTGTGAAAAAAGGAATATAGGAAAGCTAAGCTTCACAAAATGCAGCACTAGTACCTTAATAGCATACCTGAAACTTACAAAATTAATTTTTATTAGACATAGATTAAGTGCAGCTAGATGGTTCTAGTGGATAGCTTATAGGACTTGGAATAAGGAAGACTCATCTTTATAAATTCAAAGATGGCCTCAGATTTGAACTTATTAGAAGTATGATCCTAAGTAAGTCACTTAACCCTGTTTATTTCAATTTCCTCATTTGTAAAATGAGATGAAGAAGAAAATGGCAAACCAATCTAATATCTATGCCAAGAAAATCCCAAGTGGGTTCTCAAAGAGTTGAATATGATGGAAATGACTGAACAACAAAACAAGACAGAGATTACATATAAATATTATGGACATTTCATTGCAATGTGTGTTTCTTTTTAAGAGTAGTTCTTGTGTATTTGAATGAGATACAAAGTAAGGAAATTTTGGTCCATTAGCAATGATTTCCTCAAATAGATCAATATGTGAATTTTTCAGTCATGCTGGGGATCCCCACAGGGCTGAAAGAAAAGAAATAGATGTATATAGATACATCCTGACTGGAAGGATAGGATGATGATCATATGTCAAGAAAATTTTGTTTACCTTGCTGAAGTATAAGGTGTAGGAGATAATTGAGATTAAATGATAATAAGTGAAATAAGATTTACAATTAGTGAGATAAGATTTATAACAAGTGAGATAAGACTTATAATAATTAAATAGGACAGAAAAAAAGATAGAAAATCTTAAAGGCCCAAAACAAGTATCTGCCATTAATCTAAGGGATTACTTAATTGTAGAGAATCTCATAAGACTATGAGCTCTTTAGAACTCCTCTTTAAAAAACCTTTCTTTGTATCCCCAGTACTTGCATAGTATTTCACTCATAGAAAACACTTAATAAAGACTAATTGGTAATGAAGGGACCATGATATCAAAGTAAGCATCTTTCTTTCAAATAGCCTAATCTCACTCAGGCTTTAAAGTGTCTTTGCAGTACCTTTCTATGTAGTTTTCAATTAAATTAATTTTAGTTTTGTAATATCTTTGTGTAGAGAGCCAGTATCGAATAAGTCCATGAACAACAAGAGTCCAATCCAGGTATTACTTGAGATCTACTCTCCATTTGAGCAATTCAAACTATTGGCTCACTATCTCCCTAACAATGAATTACAAAGACATATTTGATAAATTTAGGATAATATTGATGGAGAATCCATGGAACAGAAACAAGACATTTTAACTACATTATTTATCCCTTAACAATGAATTAAAGATACTAAATATATTAGTATGGTAATTTATACTATTTATTGCTCTGTTTTGACAAGTACTTTGGTATTGATAAGATCACACTATTCTTTTGGTATTGATGAGCATCATAACTATGCTATTTACAGTTTTGTGTTGATAAGTACCTTGGAATTGATAGTTAAGGTGGATACTGAAAGGTCAAAGTATGGATTGTGCATTAATCTTGGAAGGTATATAATGTCATTTGAAGATACCTAGTAATAATGCAATACTAGCACCATAATTTTGACTTACCCTATGTAAAGCAAATAAACCAAAATAAAACTAGAAAAATTCAATGACTTATGGCAAAGACAAGTTTCTCCCTGATAACCCCAAAGTTATTAGCATCAAAACAGCACTCCTCATTTAGGGAGGCACACAGGCCTCCCTGTGACAGAAATAGCAGGTCCTCTGCAATTGGGGAGCATCTCAGCCAGAGAATCCAGTTTGAGATAGACAGTTCACCGTGAGTTAGGTCTGTAGTCATTTGTGCATTTAACTCAGCCTCTGCTTATTCAAGGAGTATCAGTGCTCAAGACAGTCTTGCTACACATCCTAAGAGGGACACCCCAAGTCTGTCAAGGACTCCAAAAGAGGGAAAAAGTGGTGCCTGGAGTAGCTCTATCTGCCCCCTCTCGATAGAACAGGAGCTGCTGCGAGGAATTCTGAGCGGATTTATGCAGTTAGACCAAGGCAGGTAACCCCAAACTATTAGAAGCTTGATACCAGCCTTTGAGAATGCTGAAATATTAATTAAGTAACTGGAGTAACAGAAGTGGAGAAACAGATCAGAGAGACTGCCAGTCCCCAGACAGTGTGATTTCTGGTTGTTTCTAAAAAATAATCTCAAAAACTGAGTCTGCCAGGGCAATTCTAGCAGAATAAGGGATTTCAAAGTTAAAACATAACCAGCAAATCATAGGCCAGTAAATTTTAAGCAAGGAGTAAAAAATGAAAAGGACTGTTTAAATAATTTCCAACTCAAACTAAACTAATGAGATAGGGGGCAGGGCAGAAGTGTCTAAGAAAAATACATCAGTTTCCTCAATTTTCTAACCAATTTTCTTCCTCCTTTTTTTTTTTCTCATGGAAAGGGATTATCAAATAACCATTCCACATATAAATCCCAAGAGTGAATCAAAATTCTTATACATAACAGACTAGTACAGTAAGTTTCCTAAAAATCCCTCAAATATACAGCAATAGTTACAGAGTTTTAACAAATCCATCCCAAATTTTAAACAGACAGTAATAGATGACCCAATCAGGGTTCCTAAATTCCCTATATCAGTCCCTCAGGGGTAAGGGATGAAGCTTCATTCAAAACTGCTTCAGCTGGGCACTGGCAGGAGACTCTCTGTCCATGCAGAGGATACATGTAGTGTGGCCTGGCATGCTGACAATAAAAGCTTATCTAGTTCCCAGAAGCAAATCAATACCTGTAATTTGAACAAAATCTAGAACAAAAAATACAAATCTAACAAATAAAGGTTAGAACAGGCTGATACAAAATGTGAAGAGGCCAGTATGAATTGGCCAGCAGCTTCTCAATAGATTTTTCTTCACAGGACAGGCCCTATAAATAAATAGCAATTAAGTCTCACTGTGCTAACTGTTCTCTCATTATTTAGAAACATTTAAAAACCTGAATATCCACAGACACAAATATTCAGTAACAGATAGATGATCAGACTAAATACTTATTTGCCCAAGTAATTAGGATATAATGACATATAACCAAGTTGGAAACAGCAAGGTATAACATATAACCAGATTGGAAATAGCAAGGTATGACATAATTGAATGCATTAACTGCATTAACAATTTCTTATTGACCATTGCTCTGATTATAGAGATTAGTTACAGGAGGAAAAAATGCAGGGACACAACTATAACATACGCAGTTAAAACTTAACTTTCAGCAAAACAGTATAAAATAGCTTTAATTCATTTTTACTCCAGTTAATTGTCCCACTAACTGTTTAAAGGTGGACCTTTTAAACTCCCAAATAGCATTAACTATAAGCCCAAGAAATTTTGCTTTCAATAACAAATTCTATTAGCTGAAGTTTCAGAATAATCCTAAACAGATATTTACTATAACCCTATATTTATAACAGTAAGAATTTGTCTCAGTAAGTTTACTCCTTTCATATCTAAGCAGATGTTTCCCTAAGTGAATATTATACATACAAATCAGTTTGCTTTTAAAAATACCCAATACATAGATAAATACCCCAAATTACATATTATACATAACAGAAACATTTTCAAATGGACAAAAAATATTATTTTCAGAGGCTCTTTAAATGATCTCAGGATGATCCAATACAATCAATTAAAACTTAGAATATCCTATACAGAATATCCTAATACCACATAAAAGAATCCAAAAGGTTCTTAAAACTATTAAACTTTATTTTTATTACTACTATTACTATTGTTATCTTTCATATATAACAGAAACATTTTCAAACGACAAGGAAAAACTATTATTTTCAGAAGCCCTTTAAATGATGGGTATAACCTCAGGATACAATCAATTAGAATCCCTAATTCTACATAAAAGAATCTGAAAGAATTCTTTAAAATAACCTTTAAACTTTGAAATAGCCCTACCAAATTATAGATCAGTCAATTAACTTAAAAGTGGACCTATCTCTTGAAATCTTTTGCCAAAACCAAGCCTCTGAAGAAAGAGGCTGGAACACACTTAGTTACAGGGGGAGGGGGAGAGTTCCACATGGCCATCCCTCCCCCAACTCCATTAAAACTATCAATTCCTTTTGCAAATCAGTCTCTCTTGTCCCTTGTCTTTAACTCATTTTTTTTAAAAAAAAAACTTTAAACTTCAAGATTCACAAATAACTTTGAACCAAATTTCATAAAACTTAATACATATACCCAACAGAGAATAGTTTACAAATTACCCAATACTTCTAGAAAGCAACATACCATCTAAGTAGGGAGATACAAACACAACCTTCCAAAGTAAGCTACTGGCATTTTGTTTTAATAACCTATATTTTAACTTAAAATCCAATCAAATATGGCTTTAAATTCCCAATAATGTAAAACTACTTTTCCTATCATATTTCAAATAATGAATATCTCTCTGGCCCTACATGGCCATTATTCCCAATGGATTTTTCCTAAGCTCCAACTTTGGTCACAGTTGGAGCCTTTAGAGAAGTCAGACCTTTCTTTACCTAATTAGAGGCACATGACCCCTTTCAGCCATGTTAACAGAACTTCTTAACATCTTATATTCAAAGATAACTAAATCTAGCCTGCATAGGCAACAGTAAAATTATTTCCCACAATAATAAAACTGCCCAATAAATCTGGCATGCAAAGGCAATAGTAAAATTATGTCCCACAATTTCAGAATCATCCTAAAATTCCTAATCAGACTTTTTCTCCAGCTTGAGTTCTAATCAGATAAGGTTTTGTTGCCCTTTACTTGAGCAGGCTCTGAAAACCTGCTTCAAGAAAAAAACTTTGTGCCTTTTCATGCCTTTTACTCACAAATTCATTCAACAGGTTAAAAGTTTAAAATCACAAGCAGATTTTATGCTAAGTACAGTTGTAACATTGAAATAACAAATTCCCAAATTTCTTAATTTAGCAGAGCTCTCAACCAACAGGACAGACAAACAAGTTACACAGAACACACAGACATAGACTGCCCAGTCAAAAATATTTAACACACAGACCAGGGACTATCTGGAAATTTTAGAACAGCCCTAAGGGAAGTTGTCAGCTCCAGAGTCTTTTCTCCCAGAATCCAAATGGAGCTTTTTTTTTTTTTAAGCCAGATGGTGTCTTAAAAAAAGACACCCAGATTTATACTCTGGAATGCCCAGAATTGTGCCAACTGGCACACAGAACCAGATGTGTCTTAGACACCAGGTAGTGCCTCCTCAGTCCAGAAGACCCTACTCTCAGAATTTATGCCCGTCAGCATTTCGTTATTCTGAGAATCCAGATGCTAGTACAGACAGACAGAACAGAACAAGTCTTAAGACATCCAGACTTACTCTCCCATGGCCTAAATGGAGTGTCCACCATCAGGCTTCAGGCACAGTTTTGGCTGGAAACTGCTCTTTTCCTGGAGGCTCTGGGAAAAAAAAAATCCAGAGGGCTGACCTCTCTAAGCAAAGAACCCAGATCCCCAAGCACCCTGAGACCAATAGGGCAGAGACCTGAATGCTCTATTCTCTAATCCTGCTCTCATTTTCTAACATCTCAGTAGGAGACCTCCAAAATGTAATGCTGGAGAAACTGAGGCAAGATAGAAATTAGAGAGTATTTAATAATTTATTTAAAAAGGAAAGATTTACTGGGACCAAATGGATCCATGATTTGGTCCCAGGGCTGAATGAGACTATTGTCTCCAAGAATCTAGCAAACAATATGAGTTCTCAATGATATATATATATATATATATATATATATATATATTTACATGGCTCAGACTCAGGGGGTAGAGCGAGGCAGGGGAGGAGTCAGGGTGCTGAAAGCGGGAACAGGACTCTGACAGGGTGAAGGGAGGCATGGGGGATATCTGATAATTGGGATTACAGAGTGGGAAGAGGCACTCAACATTCTGATGATGCCTAAGATAGAAGATCTTTCTCCTTATCTGGATCATCATGATTAGGAGGGAGGGATGGTTGAGCAGAACAATTAGGGAAACTGAGGCAGGACTGAGTCAGGATAATTAGAGAAACTGAGTCAGGACAAAAAACAGAACTGTGGCATAACAATACTATGTATATAATAGATGAAGAGACAGACAGACTGTCAGACAGACAGACAGATAGATACATAGATACATGGATCTACTGTTGTTCAAGGCTAGGATATGTGAAGGCTGACTCAGTATCACTTTCTCTCTCTAGTTTCCCCAATTGCCAACATGGAGATTAGATCTATTAACAATCCTCTATACAGGAATTTCTCTTTTCCAAGTGTCCCAAAGTTCCTGAAATATCAGCCTATGTGTAAGATCAGCTGTAAAGTCATTGACCTAAGTGCGTAGATTCACAGGTTGGTTTTACCAGAGGAAGCTGATTACTACTCCTTTTATAATCCAGGTGGATAAATCTTGAGGGATTTGGTTTCTACTACTTTCACTCATAAGCCTACCATCCAGTAGACTCAATTAGCTTTTACAAATTTTATTTAACTAAAGTGTCATAGTAAAGATATTTAATATAAAAGCAATCCTTCCAGAATGGGGATATTTTCTTCCCTTATATACACAAAGTACATGAGAAGAATGACCCCAAATTTAACATGCAAAGTGAGTGAGGTACACCTGTATAGAATATATGTGGCCAAAGATAAGCTCACAATTTCTGGTTGCCAGAAATCTTTTCTAGAATCTCTTTATGGAATCTTTATGAAGTTCTATTTAGGAGCAGCTTTCTTCTGGACTCCAAAGGTTAGTGCATTTCTGGAGTCCTTAAAAGCTCATTCTCATTTACAAGAAGTAAAGGTTCACACTTCCTGAAGCTTCTTTCCTCAATTAGCGGTCTCTCTGTCCATTTTGCTTTAGTCTGTGTCTGCCTGAGTTTGTCAGTATGTCTTTTTCTAGATGTATTATCCAATTAATAATCCAACCTCTCTAATATACTTCAGAGAGGAATCATTTTGGCTCAATGTTCCTGTTCTGTTTATTGCTTTCTGGAAAAAGTTCAAGGTACTTCATAGCTCAGAACCCTTCACTACTTGATTAGTCTGTTGCTGAATGGTGTGTTTCTGAATTAGCTTAATGTTTTACACCTAGACCTAGACAATGTGTCTGATTTTTTTAGCCAGTCATAAGCTACTTCCTATATGGTGTAATACTGGAGAAACTGAGGCAAGGTAGAGATTAAAGAGTTTTTAATATTTTATTTGAAAGGGAGAGATTTGCTGGGACCAAATGGATCCATGGTTTGGTCCCAAGGTTGAATGAAACTATCGTCTCCAAGAATCCAGCAAACAATGTGAGTTCTCAATGACATATATATAAACATGTGGTTCTGCTACAGGGGTAGACCAAGGCAGGGGTAGAGTAATAGTGCTGAGACTGAGAACAAGGAACTAACAATAGGGTTCAGATAGGGTGAGGGAAGCATTCTGATAAATTGGGATTACAGAATGGGGAGAGACACCCAACATGCTGATAATACCTTATCTGGATCTCCTTATCTGGATCATCATGATTAGGAGGGAGGGGCAGGGTTGCAGGATTGAACAGAACAATTAGGAACTGAGGCAGAACAATGGAATCATCTATGTTTATCTAATTATCAAAACACTTTATTCTCTACAACTTGCTTATAAACTTGTTCTCACCCTATTTACACTTTTGAAAACTACCTCTTTTATGATGAATTAGGATAAGGATAGAACCCACTACTACCATCACCACCTTTATGTGAGCTCAGTGGGCACTCAATAAATGTGTTGATATATTTACTAAGGCACTGAAGATCCTGTTAGTTTGCAAATTATTGGGAAAGAGCATAACATTAAGTGTAATATGTTCAATCAGGAAAGGTCTTGAAGAAATGAGTGTCAGATAGCTTGATGAAGGAAAGGTGACATAGAAAGAGTCAAGAGCACAGGTCAATGACCAGAAAGCAATGTGAGATGTTACATTCTACATCTATGAGAATCTGGGAAACAAAATGAGAACACTGAGCAACTGGAAGTGGAGATGGAGGAAGAGGAAAATAAATAAAGGGAAAAGTACTGTGAGTAGCATAGAAATTCACCAGCAACAAACTGAACCCAAATTACAATTTGCTAAAGCTAGATTTGGCAAGTATATGGCACATTTTGGTTGAAGCTTGATTTTCAAACCCTCAAAAATTATGATGTCATGCCATCACATTGTACTTTAGCATCATTACACTGTTAAATAAAAACCTCACTCTCCTCGTGAATGAGTATTTTCATCCACAGGAAAGACACAGCAAAAGGAAACTCTGGTTTTCATTAAAGGCTTGTATATAATTCTATTTCAGTATAGTATGTCATCTAATTATGGAATATTACAGTAAGAGAAGTGACTATCTAAAATTAGCATCCTGCTATTGCTTATTTCTTTTTCAAGTGATTGCTATTGAAAACTAATTCAGTTTATGGAAATCATAAGTTTTCTAGATACTAAAACTGAACATCTACTCAGAACTTTAAAAAAGAAATCAATAATCTGGAAGAGGCATCAAAGGTACCCTCTCTCTTTGATTTGTTATCATAGAAGCATAAATATAGTGCTAGAAAAGATCTTGGAGACTATTTAGTTCAGCTTTCTTATTTCATAAAAGAAGAAACTGCCCATGGTCATAAAAGTAGGAAGGAAAAAGGGTAATGTTTGAACTCTGGTCACCTGATATCAGGGGCAGTGTTTTTCTGACTCCCTCTTGCTTTCCATCCATAAATCCTCAACTGCCCTGGATTATTATATGAGAGAGAGAGAGAGAGAGAGAGAGAGAGAGAGAGAGAGAGAGAGAGAGATGTTTTCCAAAGTTATCTGTGCTTAAAATGTAGTCAAAAATATAAGTTGTAAACCATTTTTCACTGTGTCCCCACTTCTTTTTTTTAAGTATATGTTTTTAATGAAATCATTTACTGAAACTTTAACATTTTGATCCAGATCTGTAATCTTGTCTCTCTCAAAAAAGTTGTTTTGCACTTAATATTCTTCTAAAAGCCATTTTCTCTGTCTGTAAGTCTCTTTTTAGTCCTCAACAATGAGGAAACCATTGGAAAGCTAGTTGGCAATCGTTAAGAATTATATGCACACCTTGAGCCATAGAAAGTTGGAGCTTCTACCAACTTCCCACCCTGGGAATCATATTGGGGTTTTGTTATTTTTGTTAGTAAATATTTTTCTCAACTTAAATGTATTAGACTTTAGAAAGCCTGTAAACCACTAAAGGAACAGGGAAAATTATAATTTCATTCTCTGTTTCTCTTCTAGTCACATTGGTTATTACTTTCAAGTTTAATTTAATGTTTTTATAAATTATAAGTCAAAACTGTGTTAATTTTCCTTTAAAATTCTGTAAATATGATCAACACACAATTTCCTCCCTTTCTTTTTTCCCCCTTTTACCACATTCAAAACTTAGAGAATAATAAGTGATTCATTATCAATAATAGACATTTCCAAAAAAAGCAAAACAATTCCTAGACTACTAGCCTTGTGATCACCACAGACTCTAAAGCAACCAACATTATAATCCCTGATATTTCTCTTTTGCTAATATGCTATCACTTCCCCCTTCCTCTCTCTGTCATCTTGTCTGCTGAATAATGCATACCTTAAATAAAACAAACATATTTAAAACTTAAGAAATATTAAGAAGATCTAGAGCAAAGTAGATAGTGTCAGGAAGACCTAAATTCAAATTTTGTCTTTGATATGTTCTACCCTATGATCAGAACTTTCTGCTTCAGGCTTTGCTCTACTTTACACATTCTACATTTCAGTCAAATGGACCTACTAGCTACTATTAATACACAACATTTCATCTGTAGTCTCTGAGTGTTTTTGTTGCTTGATTTACCTTTTAGTAACCAAGGCATCTCTTTAAAGTAAGTTATAGACAGTTGAGATGGTATGCCATAGAGTATCAAACTGAAGAACCAACAAGAGTCACTAAATTGTACTTAAGGATCTCTGTAAGTCTTAGATGTTTATATATATATATATATATATATATATATATATATATATATATATATATATATATTCTAAAGCAGATAGGAGCTGTAAATTAATGTGATTTGAGCCACACTTAGAAATGTATTTACTCCTCAGGTCGAGTGTTTGATACCTCTGATATAAAGAAAGAATGCTGATTCTGCAATTAGTAAGACACTGATTTGAAACTTATCTGAAACATTTATTTGTTGTAAGGCAGCTAATGACACAGTGAATAGAAAGCACCAGGCCTCCAATCAGGAGACTTGAATTCAAATCTGGCCTGAGATTTGTACTAGCCATGTCACTTAACCTTGTTTGCCTCAATTTCCTCATCTCTAAAATGATCTGGGGCAGGAAATGCAAATCATTCCAGTATCTTTGCTGAGATAAACCACTCAAGGGTCACAAAAACACAAGTAAAGAAAAATAATATGACTTTACACAAGTGACAACCTCTATGTCTCAATTTCTTCATTTGTAAAATATGGGGAGTAGATGACCACTAAAGTCTCTTCTAGTTTAAACTCATAAAGTTAAGATCTCCACCAAGAGAGAAAACTACTAAAAACAGATTTCCTTATTACAGTTCAATCAGAAGTAAAAAGTCAACTACCCACACCAAAATATTAAAATGATGTATGTGTATGTTTATGTACATTTGAGTTAGGGAGAAAGAGATAGAAACATAGAAGTAGAGAGAGAAACATGTAGCCATATCTATCTGTATTTTTCTCCAAACCAAAAATTCATGAAATTCTGAAATTTGCGATAGAAAATTTCTCACTAGTTCTCACTTTGAAGTTTTATTTAATCCATAAGCTGAAACCAACAATTTCCTTCATTCTCATTTAGGCAAGAAATGTGGATTCAATCATGGTTCTGATGTTTGCTGCCTATGTAATTTTGGCCTTCACCTCTTTTAGTATCAGTTTTTTTTTTTATCTGTAATATGAGGGGTATTAATTTAGAGGATCTCTGAAATCCTTACAGACCTCAGAGTGAAGTGAGCAGAATCAAGAGAATATTATATGCAGTAATAGCAAGATTATAAGATGATCAACTGTGATATACTTTGCTCTTCTCAGCAATAAAGTGATCCAAAATAGATCCAGGATGGAAAATACCATCCACATTTCAGAGAGAAAACTATGAGACTAAATGTAGATCAAAGGATAATATTTTCACCTTTTGTTGTGGTTTGCTTGCTTTTTCATTCTACCAGTTTTGTTCTGATTTTTCTTTCACAACATGACTAATCTGGAAATATGTTTAAAATGAGTGTGCATGTATTTCCTAAATCAGATTGCTTGCTGTCTTGGAGAAGAAGATGTAATAAGGGAGGAGGGAGAAAAAATTTGGAACTCAAAATCTTACAAAAATGAATGTTGAAAACATTGGAATTCGAAAAATAAAATATGAAAGAGAAAAAGTAGCATCCCAGATCAGCTGTATCGCTTTTCTCCATAGAAAGCAGGTATAAAATACTAGAAAAATCACCTTAGTTGGAATTAAAAGTAAAATAAAAAATTCATAGTAGTACATGGCCTTTTTAAATTTTTATAGCTTTTTATTTACAAGATTTATGCATGGGTAATTTTTCAGCATTGACCCATGAAAAGCCTTCTTATCCAACTTTTCCCTTCCTTCCCCTCACCCCCACCCCCAGATGGCAAATAGATCAATACATGTTAAATATGTTAAAGTATAGGTTAAGTACAATATATGTTTACATATCCATATAGTTATTTTGCTGCACAAGAAGAATAGAATTTAGAAATAAGATAAAATTAACCTGAGAAGGAAATAAAAAATGCAAGTGGACAAAAACAGCAGGATAGGAAATGCTATGTAGTGGTTCACACTTATTTCCCAGAGTTCTTTCACTGGTTCTATTTTGGCCACAAACATTTTGGCACATACAGGTCCCTTTCCCTTCTTTAATATCACTTTGGGATATAAGCCCAGTTGTAAGCCCAGATCCTTCTGGATCAAAGGGTATGCACAGTTTGATAACTTTTTAAGCATAGTTCCAAATTGCTCTCCAGAATGACTGGATATATTTACAATTCCACCAACAATGTATCAGTGTCCCAGTTTTCCCACATCCCCCCTGAACATTCAGCATTATCTTTTCCTGTCATCCTAGCCAATCTATGAGGTGAGTAGTGGTATCTCAGAGTTTTCTTAATTTGCATTTCTCTGATTAATAATGATTTGGAGCATCTTTTCATATGGCTAGAAATAGTTTCAATTTCTTCATCTGAAAATTGTCTTTTCATAATCTTTGACCATTTATCAATTGGAGAATGGCTTGATTTCTTATAAATTAGTCAATTCTCTATATATTTTGGAAATGAGGCCTTTATCAGAACTTTGACTAACAATGTTTTCCCAGTTTATTGTTTTCCTTCTAATATTGTCTGCATTAGTTTTGTTTGTGCAAAAGTTTTTTTTTTTTTTTAATTTGCTATAACCAAAATGTTCTATTTTGTGATCAATAATGATCTCTTCTTTTTTGGTCACAAATTCCTTCCTCCTCCACAGGTCTGAGAGGTAAACTATCCTATGTTCTTCTAATTTATATATAATCTCATTCTTCATGCCTAGATCATGAATCCATTTTGATCTTATCTTAGTGTACAGTGTTAAGTATATTAATTTCCAATTTTCCCAGAAGTTTTTATGAAACAGTGAATCTTATCCCCAAAGCGGGGGTCTCTGGGTTTGTCAAACACTATATTATTAAAGTTATTGACTATTTTGTCTTGTGAACCTAACATATTGCACTGATCAACTAATCAATTTTTTAGCCAATATCAAATAGTTTGGGTGACTGCTGCTTTATAATATAGTTTTAGATCTGGTACAACTAGGCCATCTTCACTTGATTTTTTTTTTCATTAGTTCTCTTGAAAATCTTGACTTTTTGTACTTCCAGATGAATTTTGCTTTTTTTTTTTTTCTAGGTCACTAAAATAGTTTTTTGGTAGTCTGGTATAGCATTAAATAACTAGATTAGTTTAGGTAGTATTGTCATCTTTATAATATTTGCTCAACCTATCCAAGAGCACTTAATATTTTTCCAATTGGTTAGATCTAACTTTATTTGTATGGCAAGCACTTTATAGTTTTGCTCATATAGTTCCTGATTTTCCCTTGGTAGATAGATTCCCAAATATTTTATACTATCAGCAGTTACTTTAAATGGAATTTCTCTTTGTATCTCTAACTGTTGAATTTTGTTAGTGATATAGAAGAATGCTAATGATTTATGTGGGTTTATTTTGTATCCTGCAACTTTGCTAAAGTTGTGGATTATGTCTATTAGCTTTTTTAGTAGAATCTCTTGGGTTATTTAAGTATAACCATCATATCATCAGCAAAGAGTAATAATTTGGTTTCCTCATTACCTACTCTAATTCCTTTAATTTTGGCAATAGAACAGATCAATTTATAGGCACAATAGAGAGAGTACCATGAAGGAACATTGAAAGATTCCATCCTGTAAGCAAGAAAAAGCAAAGATTAGACCTCTTACCTTTTGCAGCCAAAGCTAGCTTTTCTAATTGAATATTGAATAGTAATGGTGATAGTGAACCACCTTGTTTCACTCCTGATTTAATTGGGAATGGTTCCAGTTTATCCCCATTACATATGATGCTTAGTGATGGTTTTAAATAGATGCTACTGACTATTTTAAGGAAAAGTCCATTTATTCCTATATTCTCAAGTGTTTTTAATAGGAAAGGATGTTGGGTTTTATCAAATGCTTTTTCTACATCTATTGAGATGATCATATTTGTTGTTGTTGTTGTTGTTGTTAATTTGGTTATTGAGATAGTCAATTATGCTAATAGTTTTTTTCAATATTAAACCAACCCTGCATTCCTGGCATAAATCTTACTTGGTCATGGTGTATTATCCTGGGAATGATTTTCTGTAATCTTTTTATTAATATTTTATTTAAGATTTTAGCATCAATGTTCATTAGGGAGATTGGTCTATAATTTTCTTTCTCTGTTTTCAACTTACCTGGTTTAGGTATCAGTACCATGTCTGTGTCATAAAAAGAATTTTTGGTAGGAGTCCTTCATTCCCTATTTTTTCAAATAGTATATAACATTAGAATTAATTGTTCTTTAAATGTTTGGCAGAATTTGCATGTAAATCCATGTGGTCCTAGGAATCTTTTCTTAGGGAGTTGATTAATAGCTTGTTCTATTTCTTTTTCTAAAATGGAACTATTTAAGCAATTTACTTCCTCCTCTGTTAATCTGGGAAGCTTATATTTTTTGAAAATAGTTGGGCAATGAAACTCCTAATTATTGCTCTAATTTCCTCTTCATTGGTGGCAAGTTTTCCCTTTTCACTTTTAAGACTAACAATTTGATTTTTGCCTTTCCTTTTTCTAATCAGATTTACCAAAGGTTTATCTATTTTATTGTTTTTTTTTTCATAAAACCCACTCAGTTTTATTTATTAATTCAATAATTTATTTTACTTTCAATTTTATCAATTTCTCCTTTTAATTTTAGAATTTCAAGTTTAGTATTTGATTGAGGATTTTTAATTTGGTCTTTTTCTAACTTTTTAAATTGTAAGCCCAATCCATTGATCTTCTTTTTCTCTATTTTATTCAAGTGAGCCTCTAAAGATAAACCATTTCCCCTTATTACTGGGATAGATGGACAGTAGCTGTCCTGCAAGCAGGTTGCAAAGAGCACCCAAGCTGAGGAAGTATGACTGCCCTGGGAAGAACCCCGCAGCAGAAGGGATGTGCCACTGTCCTGGACAGAGCCCCTCCCCGCCAATACTGGCAGAAGTGTGGCTGCCCTGAGCAAAAGGCCCATACTGCAGAATGCAGCTGCACATCTGTGCTGTGTTCTGTGCTGAGTCACTTCTGGTGCTTGGTGGATGTGATCAGGTCTTTTTAAACTCTGGGATTTTGCGGTACACTCTACCTTTGACATTTGTGTAATTTCTGTGCTGATCTACTGCTTTGCAACCAAAGCAGAGCAGCCAACCTGCGGTAGAATCCTCCTTGCAGATTCTCCACCCTTGGAGACTGCACCCACCCCTGATTCACTATGTGTTCTGCCTTCTTGCCTGTGCTGGCCTCCTCCCGCCCTATCAGGATAAACCTTTTCTGGCAATCTACCAGATTATCTTCACCTGATAATCTGTTGTATTCCCAATATTCATGGATTTCACCAGTCAAGCACTATTTCAAAGGCTAAATTTGGTAATTAATAGTGAGGGTACAAGGGAGCTTAGAATGAAGCGTGTGTCCTTTTCGCCATCTTGGCTCCACCCCGAATCCTATGGCCTCTTTCCTTTTCCCTTTTTAGACCATGTCACCAAAAAGGATTGATCCAAATGAAGATAGGTCAATCTATAATGTTCTGTTAACATATAACATATATTTTTAGACCTCTGAGAAGAGAAAGACTTTTACCTAGAAAAAGACATTTTATGGTTTCTGAGAAGAATTCTGAAAAGATAAATGCTGATAAAGTTAAAACAGAACAATCTTTTGTTTTCTCCACTTCACTATGAATACAATTACTAACTCATAGTTTTATAGGGGGCAACAAACAAATAAAAGATGAATCACTAATTGTGGAATTTAAGTATGGTAAACAAGTTGGGAGGTAATTTTGAGAGTAGAGAAACCAACTTACTGGCAAATAGAAAGTTGTTAAATGTTTCCCTTTCTAGCAAGAATGGAAAATGAAAAGTCACATAGGATGCTTCAAAGTAAACATAGTTACAACTTAGTATTTTTCTCTAAGTGCATATTTATATCAAAAATATTAAAACAGAAAAGTAAATTCAAAGGCAAACTTTGTTGGCTTATTAGAAAAAATTTAAAAATTTATTTATTTTATGAAATAAAATTTCCATAATATATATATATATTTAAAAAGGACAATTGTTCATGAAATTGCAAATCTCTTATATACAACTTGTTATTCCTTTTAAATATATAGTAAAGTTATCATGTGATTTTATTTTTTCCCCCTCCCCAGAGATGGCTAAGATTAGGCACAAGTTTGTGTGTCTCTGTGTGTGTGTGTGTGTGTGTGTGTGTATGTGTGTGTGTGTGTGTGTGAAATCATTCTTACATACTTCTATTTATCAATTCTTTCTCTGAATGCAGATACATCTTCCTTTATTTTTCTTTGTAGCTAATTTGTTGGTTTACAATTGTCAAAATAACTTGCTCAAAGTTGTTCATAGTTGTTTTTAAAACAACATTGCTGTTACTGTGTATAATGTTCTTCATTATTTCATTCAAGTCTGTCCATAGAAACTGTTTTCTAATATGACTGATAATAATGCACCTCTGTGTGATATTACAGTCAATAAACAAACATTAAGTGCTATTTGATACATACTATAAAAAATGGTAGGGATACAAAGAATGGCAAAAAGGGACTTCCTCAAGAAGCTTTTATTCTAATGAAGAATACAATATATGGAAAATACCTAAATATATGGAAAATATATACAGAGTAGATGAAAATAAATTTGAGAGGTGAAGATATTAGCAGTTGGAAAAATTGTGAAAGGCTACCTGCAAAAGCTGAGATTTGAGCTTAATCTTGGTGGAGGGCAGGAAAGCTAGACAATGGAGATAAGTGAATGATAGGCAAAAATATGGGGTCAGTGCTATCCATAAAAAATAGCAAGTAGATCAATGAAATGTAAGAAAATAAGAGATAACTTGGAAGTAATGTAATCCTAGGATATATTAAGAGAAGCAAACTATAAAGGAAATAAGAAACTGACAACCCCATTTTGGCTAAACCACCTCTGAGTAACTACACATTTTTGAGTATCATATATTAAGAAAGACATTTCATTGAGTGGATATCCATCAGTTGGGGAAGAGCTGAATAAGTTACGGTATATAAATGTAATGGAATATTATTGTGCTATAAGAAATGATGAACAGGCTGATTTCAGAAAGATCTTTCTTTTTTTAAGCTCAGCTCTTTATCACACTGTACTACACTGCTGTGCTTTAGCAGAAGACAAGGATATTATAGCATAACTATAATTTCATTATTGCTTTATGGCTCACAAAACACTTTATTCTGAAAATTTATCATTAATTTCCTTGATTCTTCCATAAAATAATTTTTGTCATTGTTTCCATTTCTGACCATTAAATAAATACTAGAAAACAATCATCATCACAATTTTAAAATTGGTTAAAGTTTCATAAGAATATTTAGCATTCTTCACTATGTATATAAATACACACACACACATATATACACACACACATATACATATATGTATGTATATATAGAGAAAACATGAATAATTCTTTAATTAATAGCTAGACAAAAATTCTAATTTTTATAGTTTTATCTTTATATAAAGATTAAATCAAGAAAATTATTTGTGGAGTTATAAAAGAAAATTATATTTAAGAATCAGAAGACTAGGTTGAAATACTAGTTTTGTCATTACCAGTAAAACTTTGGGCAAACTTCTTACCCTTACTGGCTTGAATTTTCTTACTTGTGAAAATGAAGATCTGAATTGAACTGAAGTTGGAAAAAATTATCTCAGAAATATCTTCCAGCTCTAAATCTATGTTCCTCTAGACAGAAACTCAGTATCTGTGACCCAGTAACTTTGAATAGGAAATGAAATAATCCTATACACATGAAATCACTGTTATAAAACTTTTATTTTTTTACTTACTAATTTTTTAAAGTTCATATTTGCCCTCTTGTTCTTTGAAGTATATTGTGTTTGTGAATGACATAAATCTAGGACCAGGCAATGATATGCTAATTTTAAAGTCAACTAGGTAATACAGAAGATAGAATGTTGGACCTCAAGTCAAATCCAGCCTCAGATAATTCTGGGCAAATCACTGAACTTCTGTCTACTTAGATTTTCTCAATTATAAAATGGATTTATATAAGAATATGTACCTCCCAGAGTTTTTGTATGGGTAAAATAAAATAACATTTGTAAAGTGATTAGCACAGTAGTAGCAATAGTAGGTTCTTAATAAATATTTATTCCTTCTCCTTCCTTTCCTAGAAGTAGATGGTCTTGCTTCATGAAAATGGAGTTAATGTCATTTCAGATTATTAGTGGTTACTTGAAAATTCTTGCTAAATACTATTTTTGATATTTCAATCACTGTGCCCAACTTATTGGATTTGGGGAATGTTATCTGAATTATTCATTTAAGGTCCTTATTGTGGTCACTCTGAAAAATGTGACAGCTACACCAATGAGAATGTTTCATTGTTTTTTTTTGTTTAGACAGCTTTTCTGAGGTGCTTCTAATGAAAAGATTATCTTTGTACAGATTCTGTTTATGAAAACTTTGCAATTTCTCACAGATCACAATGATCATCCCTAACCAGTAACATGTACTTATAGAGTTGCTACTAATTTAGTAATCATATTCAGACATCATACAGCAGTGACTGTTTTATGTCCATACTTAGAATCTAGCTCTGTATATACATATACATATAGACATATACATATATTCATAAACATACACACACACACACACATACACTGAGGCAGAGACAGAAAAACACACATACACACATACACACACAGAGGGACAAACAGAGAAGACACAGAGACACAGAGACATAGAAACAGAGAAGGACAGACACAGAGTCAGAGATAGAGAAAGTAAGTTTGAATTTATCAGAAATAATATGTTAAATCCCCAAACTGAAAATTTTTAAATTCAATTCTCCATCTAATTCTCAAAAAGTCCTTAAAATTTTTATTCCCAATTATTTTAACTACACTCAAAACTGTGAAAAAATATTTTGACCATATTATCACTTTTGTTCTCTTCACTTTTTGTTTTTCCTTCCATGTATATCAACAAGGAAGATCACTAAGAGGCTGAGCAGTGCTGGCCAAGTTCTTCACAAATGACTGAGAATAGGCATTGAATCTTTAATGTCTTCAGTTTTCAGTAATTCTTTGGAATTGTTTATGTTCTTGGAGATGGTATTCATTATTTACTGATTAACTATCTCACTTATATCTGTAATAGGTTCTACAGAATTGGTCCTTATGGATGAATAGCATTAGAACAGCAGCATCTGAACAATATGAAAATCTCAGTAATCTTTCATTTTGTTCTTTCAAAGTCTTTTAAATATTATAGAATGCTGTGATATTCACAGTTTTGAATATAATTCTTTTTATGTTTTTCTTGTATCTCATAGTGTTTACTAATACTAGTCAGTTTTATAATAAAAATGTATTTTCTTAAAAAAAAAAAAAAACAAATCCTATGGAATCATCTAGATAAATCAAACATTTCCACACAGTTTATGTCATTAATTATTTTTTCCATGAATAATTGAAAAGTTACAAAGGCCTTAGAATACCTTCAGAGTAAGAATTTTTTTTTAATGCTTTGGATTTGACAGTTAAGTGATATAGTAGGTAGAGTGCTGGACCTGGAGTCAAGAAGAGTCATCTTTTTGAGTTCAAGTCTGGTGTCAGACACTTATTACCTGTGTGATCCTGGATAAGTTATTGTTTTCCTCAATTTCCTTATTTGTAAAATGAGCTGAAAAAGGAAATGGAAAATCAACACTATTATTGCCAAGAAAACACCAAATGGGGTCACAAAGAAATGGAGATGACTGAAATAACTGAGTAACAACAACATTATGGACCACTTTGGCAATCTGATGAGTCCTTTAGACTTTTTCTCAGGACTTTTTTTAAAGTTTACTAACATAGGTTAGGATCTATTGCCACAGTGCATGTATTTTTTTTTTTTTATGTTGAATCTCATGAGTCAAAAGAAGAACATCTTTTCTTTACCTTTATTTGCCATGGAGAGATATTCATACATACATACATACTAGTTCAAACACCAAAAATTATTGTCTGTTCAGCAGATAGTCCAAGATGTCTTATAACTTATCCCCTTAACCTTCTTATTAAAATATAAGTTTCCATAGTCATCCACATTTCCCCTTCTTATTGTAGAACAAACTGTACCATAGGGGACATAAAATCTAAAGAAATAGGTGGTGATACTATTTATTAGTCCTTCCTATTATTCCTCTATCTCTGAGTGGAAAATTTTCTTAAGATTGATCTCATAAAGGTTGATTATTGATGTTAGAAATGCTATATATTGCTTCTTTGGCACATCCCTCTGGTGCAGAGATAATCTATTAGTTTTTGAGTTGGGTTGATTACTTAAATGATCTTCTATTGTTTAAGCAATGGAGATTCTCCAAAGTCAAATTCCTCT
Organism: Antechinus flavipes; assembly: GCF_016432865.1. Classification (NCBI taxonomy): domain Eukaryota; kingdom Metazoa; phylum Chordata; class Mammalia; order Dasyuromorphia; family Dasyuridae; genus Antechinus; species Antechinus flavipes. Next base: position 243,187,035 of record NC_067401.1, read on the forward strand.
ACACCCACCTTGGATTTGAAGGATTCAATGCTTCTTTTGGTCTCTTGACAGTTCTGGGCACTATCATGGTAAAATTCCATGAAAGCATAGATTACTGGTGTAAATTATGTGGCCCCCTAGCTCTTTGAATATAAGCTGTAAGGCATACAGTCTATGATTTCATTACTATAGAAAACTACAGAGTAAGGAAATTTTCTCCCTTTTTCCTCTCTGTCCTTTCTTTACAAAGTTGTGGATTCGAAGAATTTCCTAGAGAAAAAATGTTAAACATGTAGCCCATACTTCAGAGTTTGGAAGCAAACAGATTAAAATATAGTTAAGAAATATTTAACAAAATAAATAAAAATGCAATAGAACATGGATAATGTTAATATGTGGTTTTCTAAGTCAATATGTGACTGCAGGGATCCTTATGTAAGATTTAGTGGTCCCCAAACTATCCTACAGCAATGAGGATAATGGACTAAACCAGAATCATACATCTAGTATGTCATCCTGGTTCCCAGATTTGTACTCTACCACAGCATGTTGCCTCACTTGCTGCAAGCATCTTGTGTAAAATAATAAGAATGTAATCTTCATTTTCCAATAAAAACAGAATGCTGTTTTCAATGCCCACTAGAACATTGAATGAGAACTTATGAGTCCAGATAAAAGTACCCAGGAAAAGATTACTAAATGTAGATGTAATTGTCTGTATAATTAATGACAATCAGCACATTTGATTCCATAACTATAAACAAGTGTCATTCAGGTAGACTTCTGGAAAACCATAATTCTACTTACTAATATGCCAACATGGGTATATCCATCTTGCCCACAGGTATAAGAAAAAAATTTTTTACACATCAACTCTTATCCAAGACTCTTTACCTTTTGGCAGTTGTCATTGTACTCATTTGTTTATCCTTTAATAGGTTTGAGCATAGATTTTTTTTTTTTTTTGCAAATTGAGTTGAACTAGAATAGCTTGTTGATGAATTAAAATAGATTTATTAAACCTTTATTATATGTAAAGCACTGTATTAAGTGCTAAGGATAGTTGATATTCTAATAGGATGCCTACAAATTTAGGAAATTTTAATGGTAAGTCACATAGAAAGATTTCATGGCCTTTAGGATACAGTGGCAAAGGTAATGGTAAGATAGCTTCTTTTTTGTTTGTTTTTGTTTGTTTTTTTCCAGAATTTTTTAAATTAAAGCTTTTATTTTTTTCAAAACACATGCATAGATAATTCTTCAACATCAGTCCTTGCAAAACCTTGTGTTCCAGTTTTTGTGGTGATTTTCTTCTTTTAAAATATAATAGTTCTCTCTGGGAGAAAGCAGGTTTCTCAGAGAGGTTTTCTGGAGGCAGTCTTAGTATCAATTAAGAGTAATAACACCCAAAACGCAGCCAGGTGATAAAAGTTCAGATCTTTTGTCTCCAATATAGCCTGGTTAGCTTTTCTTAAAGGCCTCTCTCTCTCCTTGGTTCTAAGAGCTCTTGCAGCTTTGTCTTTTGCTTCTGCCTCTGCTTCCTTCAGCCTCCAGCCAGTACTAAGTTGAATCTGTCTTGCCTCTGAGAGAGGGCTTCTGGCTCTCAATCTCCCAGAGTGTTCCTCTCTGACCCCAGTCAATGTTCCAAAGTAAAACTACTCACTCAGAAAGGACTTCTGGCTGAACTCACTTGACACTCTCCTCTCAATCTAAATTCAGCTCAACTCCCGACTCATAGCTTCTTCACTCTGAAAAACTTCCTTGACTGGCCCATTGAAGCTCTTTTTATGCTCCTTCGAGAGAGGGATTGTGGGATGCAAGAGAGAGGGATTATGGGTTTCTTCCCCAGAGTGCTCTCTGGCCCTACGAGCTTCAAGGGAGGTGTGAATTCACAAAGTTACACAGTTAACTTTGTGAATCTCCCATATTTGTGAATTCCAATGAGTACTTAAACACTTCTTGCTTATATGAGCTCTCTAAAGGTGTGAACACAAGCATTACTGTCTATCAGTTCTACTTAGTACCTTGTTTCTTCTGGCCCATAACATCTCCTTATAGGATTAGATCAACCATACTGAACCATGCTAAATTAAATAATTATTGTCTCTATCAATTCTAATGACTTAATGATTTGTAAAGATTCCAACAAGTTTTTCCTTACCTTCTCCCACCTCCCTCCCCTAGATGGCAAGTAGTTCAATATATGTTAAACATGGTAGAAATATATAACATAATTTCTCTAATGTGATTTCCAAAATCACATATATGACATATATGTATATTTATACATGTATAGGCATACATTCACATTTACATGTATATGTATGAATATATGTATACATATAAGGGATATAGACAAATATATATATATACATATATATATATATAGAGTATATGTAATTTTCTCAGTAATATTTTACTTTTCCAAATATATGTAAAGATATTTTCCAAAATTCAACCTTGCAAAATATTGTGTTCCAAATTTTCCCTCCCTTTACCCCAACTCTGTCCCCTGAGAGCAAGTAATCTGATATATATTAAACATGTACAATTCTTCTGTATCTATTTCCACATTTATCATTATGCACAAGAAAAATCAGATCAAAAAGGGAAAAAAAACTGAGAAAGAAAACAAAAAGTGATCAAACAACAACAAAAAATGTGAAAAATACTATCAACATTCATTTTTGTGAAACTTTGTGTTCCAATTTTTTCTCTGTTTCTCTGTCACTTCTCCTCTTCTCAAGACAGCAAGCAAGCTGGAATAGATTAAATATGTGTTATCATTTTAAATATAATATTGCATATGCATTACATATAGTTCTAATCATAAAACAAAGACAATGCCTTTGAATTTAACAAAAAAAGTTGATTGATTATATGGAAATATAATTTTAAAGTCAGACAGCACTGATTACAAATCTTAAAAGTCATTCACTATATTCCTCAGTTTGTCTTTTCATTTGCCGGGTAATTCTAACTAGGCCATTAATTTTCAATGTTTTTGTGCTATAGAATATTTTGGCAGATTAGTGCAGCCTCTGGACCCCTTCTCAAATTAATGTTTTTAAAACATAAAATAAAACACATAGGATTACAAAAGTAACCAAATTATATTGAAATAGTTATCATTTTTTCTAACAAGGTAATTGGGGTAACTGACTTGCCCAGTGTCACATGAATAGTAAGTTAAGTATCCCAGGCCAGATTTAACTCAGATCCTTCTGACTTAAAGGCCAGGGCTTTATCCACTGAGCTACCTAACTCCCCCTCTCCCCAATCCCAATATTTTAAAAATAACTTCACAATATCTAGATTAAGAATTTCTGACAGGCGGAGCCAAGATGGTGGAGAAGGCACACACAACTTTCTAAGCTCCTCTCATGCCCTCATGACCAACTATTAAATTCAGCCTCAAAAATAGCACTTGACTAAACCCACGAAGTTTAGAAACACAACAACTTACCAGCCAAAGATAATCTGGAAGATCACCAGGAAAGGCTTTTCCTGAGGGGCCAGGAACAGACCAGTGCAGGCAGGGAGAGACTAGCATCTGGAGCAGACCAGGGGTGGGGGTGACCTCTATGCCTAGAGATGACTCTCCCATAGGCTAACTGCCCTGCCTTAATTATAAATCAGTAAACCAGTAGAGAAATTAAAGCCAAAGACAGAGGGTACTCTCTAAAAAAAATGCCAGAACTTAACAAGATCTGGCTATAACCACCCCAAACCTGGGGGGGAGGGGAGAGGGGGGGAGTGGGGGAAGGAAGAAGGGGAGGATTCAGCACAGACCATAACACAAACCTATAGCCACATTCTGCAGTTCGGGGCTTTTGTGGGAGAAGGGAGGCAGTTATAAATCTGCACAGTAGAGGTGCACAACCCGGGACAGCCTCTAATCTGCACAATGGGGGCTTGGACTAGGGCAATAGAACTTTTGCAGTGCCACCATGCTTCCCTCAGCAGGGATATTTCTGGTCCCGGCAGGACTATTCACTGGTCAGCTGCTAATACCCACAGCCCCAAGGCAGGCTAAGGCCTGGTGTAGTGACACTTTCACTGCTCAACCTCTAGTCTCAGGGCACAGCAGGGTTCTTTGCAGGGCACTTGAGCCTCAGCTACTTCCAGTGGGGAACTCCTTCCCAGAGCACTCCCATACCTCACTACTGTTTGTAACCAATTGGCAGGGCAGCTACCCGTCCATACAACTATCCTTGCTCTGCAGAGGAAGCTGGTAATGTCGTGGACCTGAAGGCAGACCCTAAAGGCTTTAGCAAAATGAGTAAAAAAATCAAAAGGACAATGATAGCTTCTATGCAGAAAGAGAGCAGGTTTCAATCCCGAGGAGACTAACAGCAGACAGTCTCCAGACAATTGTTGGTCCCCAACAGAAAAGGCTCTCCTAGAAGAGACTATTAAAAACCTTAAAAAAGAATTAGAAGAAAAAATGGGGAAAGGAAAGAGAATTTATGCAAGAGAGCAACAACTTCCTGAAATGGGAATTGAAAAAGGTAAAAGACTCCCAAGAAATGCAGAGAAACAGAATTTATGAATTGGAAAAGTAAAGAATTCCCAAGAAAGTAGGATTTGTGAATTGGAAAAAGAAAATAACTCACTAAAAAAATTAGTGAAATGGAAAAAAAAATTCCATAGAGCAAAACAACTCATTTAAAAACTCAATTGGACATATACAAAAAGAAGTAAAAAAGCTAATGAAGAAAATAATCACTAAAAATCAGAACTGAACAAATGGAAATGACTGATTCATTGAGACATCAAGAATCAGTCAAGCAAAACCAAAAAAAAAAAAAAAATGAAAGATTGGGAAAAAATGTCAAATATTTATTTGGAAAACAACAGACCTGGAAAATGGATCTAGGAGATATAACCTGAAGATCATTGGACTACCCAAAAATTATGATGAAAAAAAGAGCCTAGATAATATTTTACAGGAAATCATCAAAGAGAACTGCTCAGAAGTAATAGAACCAGAAGGTAAAATAGGTATTGAAAGAATTCATTAAACACCTTCTGAAAAAAAAACCCTAAAATAAAAATTCCAAGGAATATTGTGGCCAAATTTCAGAATTATCAGACTAAAGAAAAAATATTACAAGCAGCCAGGAAAAAAACAATTCAAATACTGAGGTGCCACAATAAGGGTCACTCAAGATCTGGCTGCCTCTACATTAAAGGATCAAAGAGCCAGGAATCCAATATTCTGAAAGGCAAAAGAACTTGGAATGCAGCCAAGAATAAACTACCCAGCTAAGCTGAGCATTTTTTCCCATGAAAGAAGATGGACATTTAATGAAACAGAGGAATTCCATATGTTTCTAAGGAAAAAAACAGATTTAAAAAAAATATTGATCTCTAACCATAGGACTCAAGAGGAGTAAAAAAAGGTAAAAGGAACTCTTGAGAATTGTATTTCTGTTGTGGATATACATAAAAACCACATGTAGAATTTGATTTTACTGATATAACAAAAAAGGGAAGTAGAAATGGAAAGGGGATAGTGTCAGAAAAAGGTAAAAGTGGAGATAAAAAAAAGGGAAACTACATCCCACGATGAGGCAAAGGAAACCTATCATATCTGAGGGAACTTAGAGAGGAGGAGAAACATTGTGTGAATCTTACTCTCATCTGAGTTAGCTCAAAGAGGAAATAATTGACATATTTGTTTTATAGAGAATCTTCCCTCACCTCATTAAAAAGTGGGAGAAGAAAAGGGAAAAGGAAAAAGAGTAATAAGGGAAGGGTACAAGAAAGGAGAAGGGATTCAAAGGGAGAAGGGAGGGATCCTAAAGAGGAAGAGCTGCATGACACAAGTCGGGCCCATAAGTTTATTACTAGGGAAGGGGGTAAGGGGGGAGCAAGAAAAAGAAAAGCATAATCTGGGGATATTATGATGGCAGGAGATACAGAATTAGTCATTTTAACCATAAATGTGAATGGGATGAAATCTCCCAAAAGCGGAGGTGGATAGCAGACTGGATCAAAAGTCAGAACTCTACAATATGTTGTTTACAGGAAACACATTTAAAGCAAGGAGATACATACAGAATAAAAGTAAAAGGCTGGAGTACAATCTATTATGCTTCAGGTGAAGTCAAAAAAGCAGGGGTAGCCATCCTTATCTCAGATCAAGTAAAGGCAAAAATTAATCTAAGTAAAAGAGATAAGGAAGGAAACTATATCTTACTAAAGGGTACTATAGACAATGAAGCAATATCAATATTAAACATATATGCACCAAGTAGTACAATATCTAACTTCCTAAAGGAGAAGTTACAAGAGTTGCAAGAAAAAATAGACAGCAAAACTATCATAGCAGGAGATCTCAATCTTGCACTATCAGAATTAGATAAATCAAACCACAAAACAAATAAGAAAGAAATTAAAGAGGTAAATAGAATATTAGAAAAATTAGATATGATAGATCTTTGGAGAAAACTAAATGGTGACAGAAAGAAGTATACTTTCTTCTCAGCAGTTTATGAAACCTATACAAAAATTGACCATATATTAGGACATAAAGGCCTCAAAATCAAATGCAAAAAGGCAGAAATAATAAATACTTTCTTTTCAGATCACAATGCAATAAAAACTACATTCAACAAAATGTTAGGGGTAAATAGACCAAAAAGTAATTGGAAACTAAATAATCTCATCTTAAAGAATGATTGGGTAAAACAGCAAATTATAGACACAATTAATAATTTCACTCAAGATAATGACAATGATGAGACATCATACCAAAATTTGTGGGATGCAGTCAAAGCAGTAATAAGAGGGAATTTTTTTTTTATCTTTAGAGGCTTACTTGAATAAAATAGAAAAAGAGAAGATCAATGAATTGGGCTTGCAAGTTAAAAAGCTGGAAAAAGACCAAATTTAAAACCCCCAATCAAATACTAAACTTGAAATTCTAAAATTAAAAGAAGAAATTAATAATATAAAAAAAAACTATTGAATTAATAAATAAAACTAAGAGTTGATTTTATGAAAAAAAAAATAAAATAGATAAACCTTTGGTAAATCTGATTAGAAAAAGGAAAGAATAAAATCAAATTATTAGTCTTAAAAATGAAAAGGGGGAACTTTCCACCAATGAAGAGGAAATTAGAGCAATAATGAGTTACTTTGCCCAACTTTATGCCAATAAATGTGATAACTTAAGTGAAATGGGTGACTACCTTCAAAAATATAGGCTTCCCAGATTAACAGAGGAAGAAGTAAATTGATTAAATAGTCCCAATTACAGAAAAAGAAATAGAACAAGCTATTAATCAACTCTCTAAGAAAAAATCCCCAGGACCAGATGGATTTACATGTGAATTCTACCAAACATTTAAAGAAAAATTAGCCCCAATACTATATAAACTATTTGAAAAAAATAAGGAATGAGGGAGTCCTAAAAAATTCCTTTTATGACACAGACATGGTACTGATACCTAAACCAGGTAGGTTGAAAACAGAGAAAGAAAATTATAGACCAATCTCCCTAATGAATATTGATGCTAAAATCTTAAATAAGATATTAGCAAAAAGACTACAGAAAATCATCTCCAGGATAATACACCATGATCAAGTAGGATTTATACCAGGAATGCAGAGCTGGTTCAATATTAGGGAAACTGTTAGTATAACTGACCATATTAATAACCAAATTAACAAAAACCATATGATCATCTCAATAGAAAAATAATTTGATAAAAATCATTGATAAAAATCTATGCAGAAAAATCATTTGATAAAATCCAACATCCATTCCTATTAAAAACATTTGAGAGTGTTAATATTATTAATATTAATATTATTTTTCTGTAAAAAATGACCAGCAGCATGATTTCAGAAAGGCCTGGAGAGACTTACATGAACTGATGCTGAGTGAAATGAGCAGGACTAGAAGATCATTATATACTTCAACAACAATGCTACATGATGATCAATTCTGATGGATGTGACCCTCTTCAACAATGAAATAAATCAAATCAGTTCTAACAGAATAGTAATGAACTGAACCAGCTATACCTAGTGAAAGAACTCTGGGAGATGACTATGAACCTATGCATATATCTTGTAAATAAAAAGCTATAATAAATAAAATAAAAATTACATATTCAAGAAAAAAAACAAATCTCTGACATAGGTGCTTCCCCAAAAGATTTCTCAGGAAGCTGCTCTTTCTCACTTCTTTCAAAAAAGAACTCCTTGTCTTAACTCATAGCTGATTTAGAGCAAAATACTTTGTTTTACCTCTTTCAAGCTATATTGTGAATAGAGTATAGGATATGGCACCAGAAAAACTTGAATTCCAATATTGCCTAAAATAGTTACCAGTTGTATGACTTGATAAGTTATTTAACCTCTCTCACTTTCATTTTCTGCATTTGTAAAACGGGGAATAATAATAACACCTACCTCACAAGATTGTGACAAGGATCAAAAGAAATAACATATAAAGGGCACTGAAAACTTTATATTGATATATAAATTTTAGCTACAGTAATATTACTTAAGGGGATAAACATGGATTCTTCTTCATAGGCCATATATCATTTCATATGCTTCCTAAAGTTTAGAATAAATTTATGTATCCCTTTTCATTGTTTCTTTAGACTTATGTCATGTCTCTTCAACTGACTCTAATTAAGCATGACTTTCCATTCAAATTGTCTTTGAATTTTGATAAACTTCTAAAAGTTGCTAAAAATGGGTGAATATAAATATCAATCATTTCTGTTTTGACCTGAAAGCCTAGGAGTCTTTCCTTCTTCCCACCCACTAAGATTTATTTATTTAGACTTTTTTTTATTTTTTGATCAGGTCAAAACAGAAACGATTGATATTTATATTCACTCTGAGTCAACCAAGATTCAGACATATAGTAATTTCAAGAATTCATATGAACTGAGAGTAGAACAAGTAGAAACACAGGGGGAAATATAACATATATATATATATATATATATATATATATATATATATATACACACACACACGTGTGTGTGTGTGTGTGTGTGTGTGTGTGTATTCTGAAGGGTACTAAATAAAACATACCTCTCTCCTTAATGGCAGAGAATGGAACAAGTGAAGTATGCATTGCCATCTGAGGTTGCTATGTTGATGTTTTTGTTAGGCTTTTTGCCTCTTGTGTTCTTCTTTCCTTTAACCTTAGTCTTAACTTAAAACTATCATTTTGTTCCTCTGCATAAAGTTTAAAATCTTGAATTTAGATCCAGAAGGCATCTCAGAAGTCATCTATTCAAGTCTTTAATTTTTCATTTGAAGAAATTAAGGCCATGGCAAAATGTTAAAAGTTCAAAATTATACAGATAGCAAGCATAAGAGGTAAAACTTTAACTCAGATTTTCTGACTCTAAAGCCAGAGTACAAAATTCTTTCCCCTAGTGAAGGAAGATTGAGAATGGCTTTACATCTTCTTGTATCAAATTCCTGCCTGAATTTTGAAGCTTGTCTAGTCAATACCACTTTCTCTCTTAAATAAGGAGGTCAACTCTCATTATAGAGGAAAAGAAACAGTCTTACTTTAATGCTACCAGGGCTTACTCTATCCTTTCACCCAGAATCAAAGAAATTAGCCACATTTTCTAGGATACCTAGTTAAAACTTTTCCCTAGATAGTAAAGGGAGAAATCAAGATCCTCTTAGCTTATAATTACAAAAACTATTGAAAGGATCTTGCAGTTTCTTCATGTTCTGTCTTTTTGTTATTGTTATTGTTGTTATTCAGTCATTGTTTTCATTTATGTCCAACTTTTTGTGACCCCATATGGAGTTTTCTTGGCAAAGATACTAGTTTGCCATTTCTCCCTTCGGTTCATTTTTATAAATGAGGAATTAAGGCAATCAGAGTCTAGTGACTTGTAAATAGCAAGTGTTTGAGAACAGATTTGAGCTCCAGAAGATGAATTTTCTTGATTGCAGCCTTGGCATTCTATCTACTATGCCATGTAATTATAACTGTAACAATAATCACAATAATTCCTGTCAATTATTGTTTATCATTTATAATCATTTTATTGTTTAGCATTACTCTATGAGACATGGGAAAGAGGGAGAATAACTGAACTTGAAAGCTGGAAGACCCAGATTAAAGTGCTGCTGCTTAATTGTATGATTTAATCTTGGGCAACTTCCTAGAGCTTTGGGTTTGGATCTTTTTTTTTTTTTTTTAATGGAGGGAATTCCCATTCAGAGAATCCTTTACTTTAGTATCATGAAACTGCACCTGAAGTACTGGAAAACAGACATCTATTTCAACTAACCCCTTCATTTTTTAGAGGAAGAACCTGGGGACTAGAGAAGTACAATGACTTGTTCACATTTGGGCAGATAGAATTGTATATAGACATTCTAACCGAAGCATTGCAAATCGGTTGTTCATTCCAAGCCACCTTACTGGCTTAATGAAGAATACTATGAGTTCAACTTTTCTTTATCCTTTTTATCCCTGATCTATGACAGCAGTATGAATCATTCAACATTAGTTAAATCAGATTGAATAATCATTGAATGCTATGGCCCTTGACTCATGACTGATTCCTCAGAGAATCCTTGGTCTTGGAATGCACTGCTTCTTTGAGGCCAATGAAACATGAGTTTATTGGCATTCAAGATCTAATTTCAAAGCCAATTGTTTACAAAAAATGTTTGCATGAGGACTTGAGAGCTTGGTTCCAGATGATAGATGATATTCAAGATCTATTTGCCATGTACATATCTCTAGAGGATGAGCAATAGAAACTTTAAAAAAATGCAACACCATAACAATTAAATATTATTGTTCTGTCTTTAAAATAAAAAGGAGGGTTGTTACATGCTCTGAAGGCAAACACTTCCATGGTCTCAAAATCTATAGAGGAACAAATATAGGTGTGAGGAACCAATTGCCAAAATCAAAGCAGCAGACCTAATAAGCATAACTCAAGCCAGCTCTGACAGCACAGAAGCCCAAGACAATTTTCAGACTTGCTTTCTCAAAGCTTCCATGACCTTTGGGAGCCTTCCACTAAAGCAGAATTGAGGACATTTACTTTAAGTAGTTTCAGGCTTCAACAATGAGTAAAATAATAATTTCCAAAAGTTCACCAAACTTCATAGACTTTTGAAAAATTCTTTTTCCTGAGGCCCAAAGTTTTGACCTGTTGTATTGTTGTTGTTTTCATTATTCAGTGAAGGATTCTTCTCCCCTAATGTGTTTATGCTGAGAAAAAGAGAGAGATCAACTAAGATTTTTTTTAATGGAGTCAGATGTGAAAGGGGAAATATGGTTTAATGATGACAATCTTCTCACTTTAACCAATTTTGACCTTATGTTGTATTTATTTACTCTGTGTAAGACTGTATAAAACTGAATTCTCATGTATAAATTAGGAATATTAACTATAATGATTAGCCAGAGGGTTACTATGTGGATTAAGTGAAATTATGTATGTAAATTCAATTACAAATCTTGAAACATTACAAAAATATTAGCTGTTATCCTTATTCTGACTTTCTATCATGATGTCCACCTAATCTTCATCCCCTATCTTGGGAAATACTCAGTTCACATTCCAGTAGTACATAATAAAGTGGTCAATATCTCTCCAGCATCCCCAATCACTTTAGAGAAGGCAAAGGTATCTCTTGACTGCTCTTTATCAGCCATGATGACCCAGAAATTCATCTTGTATGGTGAGGATAAGGCTTTCTTTTTTTTTTTTTTTTTTTTTTTTTTTTTTTTTTTTTTTTTTTTTTTTAGCTGCTGTGCCCAAACTCCAAGGAAATACTAAAAGGACAAAACCGACCTTGAGGCTTTAAGATTTCCAGAGAGTTAGGGAACATAGTTCTCCACTCAATAGAAAGCTGATTCCTGGAAAGTGTGGGAAGGACCCCATTGTCATTCATACCTGGAAATAGACCCATTCTGTGCTTTCACAAGGAACCATGGGGTGGGGGAGGATTGGTATATATGTGTCCAAAACAGTCTAGACTTTCATTACTTAAGGGCAAAAGCTCTCATACTTTATTTTTCTATCTTTTTTAACTCCCAGACTTCCTTGCCTGAAATAACCATCTATTTTTTTTTCTATTTTCCTTTTTTTTTTTTTTTTTTGCTATTATTATATGTATGGAATAATAGTTTCTTTGCAAACATTGTCATAAATAGTGAAGGGTAATTACTAATATATAAGAAAATAAAACCTACTATTGTTTTTTTTTTTCCCATTAAACCAAAGATAGCTAGGCCTAGGCAGGGTAATCATTTTAAATGATCTCTCCATGTATTTCTAGGGGTAAGTTGAAAATATATTCCTCTCCTAGATAGGAACAGTTGAGATCAGAAATTTCTTTTTCTTTTTCAATGCTTTATGCTCCAGAATTACTTATTACCTATTCTCTCATCATTCAGAACTCTAGTTCCTTCAGTGCCTGTCAGCTAGATATTAGTAAAACAAGGAAGTTATTCATACTAAAGTGTGAATAAGTTAATTCTAATACCAACACCATAAAACTCCATCCTCATCACACTCCAATCATCACAAAAAGGTTTTCTTAAACTAGGAAAATTAAACTGACTTATTTCCCCATTAACATTGATCTTTGAATATATTTGAAACTATATTTCTAATTGATCACTTCATATAAACACATTTAAACAGAATGTTCATTCATTTAAATAGCCTTCTGAAGATTATTTCAGCTATCTATAAATTCTTAGTTGATATCCTCCTAACTCAAAACAGATTAATTCATTATTGGTGTCCAATATCTAATGCACAACATTTCAATAGTTTTTAACCAAGTTTTCCTCACTCTTTTGAATGTGTAGCCTGAATCTTACCAATTAATTGAAACAACACAACTGATAATAACACAACTGTAATGAAGATCTCACAATTTCATAATGCAATTCATTCCATTTGGGGAAATTCTAATTATTAGAATTTCTCTGTTTTATACGTTAGTTTTAGAATCTTAAGCCATGAAATAAAGACTAAGATGACCAATGAAATTTTGGAAATTTGTTTCACCAAATGCTAGAATGACATCTGTTTATACTCATAATTTTCCATGTGACAATAAAAAAATGTAGGATAGTGGGATCATTTTCTCCCAAGGTTTTCTCTTTTCCAATAGCAGTATATCTAGGATATACTGAGTAGGTAAGTCTCTCTCAATTAGTATTTATTAATTTTGTACTATGTGCCATACATTCCTCCAAGTGTTTGGGATGCAAAAAGAGGCATGAGACAATTCTTGCTCTCAAGGAACTTATGGTCTAATGGTGGAAAGAATTGTGCACAAAGAATCTACATGATAAATTCTATTAATAAAAAGAGGGAAAACACTAGAGCTCTTCAGAATAGGGAAAACCTTCTTGAAATTCGGATTACATACCTGAAGGATACCAGGGAAGCTAGAAGATTAAGATGAATATGGAGAATGTTCCAAGCATGAGAGATAGCAAGTAAAAATGCTATCAGAAGTGCTGAGTGAAATGAGTAAAACCAGGACAACACTGTACATAGTAACAGAAAGATTATGTGATGATCAACTATGATAGACTTATCTCTTCTCAACAATACATTGATCCAAGACAGCTCCAATGATCTTGTATTGGAAAATGTCAACCACATCCAGAGTATGAACTATGGAGACTGAATCATTATCTAACCATATTATTTGTTGTCTTTTTGCTGTTATTTGTTTTTCTGTTTAATTTTGATTTGTTTCTTTTACAATATGATAAATACGGAAATGTGTTAAAAATGATTGTACTTGTATAATCTATATCAGATTGCTTTCTGTCCTGTGGAGGGTAAAAGGTAAGGGAGGAAGAAAAGAGTTTGAATCTCAAAATCTTAGAAAAATGAATATTGAAAATTATCTTTACATGTATTTAGAAAAATAAAACACTATTGATTTTTTAAAATGCCATCAGTAGATGGAGTATCAAGTGTGAAGAATAATTCCTTATTGTTCAGTAGAATTGGTTTCAGAGTTCTCAGTTTTAGGAATGTCTTTTGAGAAATAACATAGCATAACTTAAGCATTTATCAAATACTCTATTTTTTTGAAGTGAAACTTCCTCCAAATGTTTAAAAAGTTGAAATCTCATTACTATAGCATCTTTCTTCTGCTCAAGATTTGTCATTTATTAATGATGAATATTGGAGGGAATGCAGGAAAACTGGAATACTGATGCATTGTTGGTAAAGTTGTGAATGAATCCAACCATTCTGGAGAGCAATCTGGAATTATGCTCAAAAAGTTATCAAACTGTGCATACCCTTTGATCCAGCAGTGTTACTTCTGGGCTTATATTCCAAAGAAATACTAAAGAAGGGAAAGGGACCTGTATATGCCAAAATGTTTGTGGCAGCCCTATTTGTAGTGGCTAGAAACTGGAAATTGAATGGATGCCCATCAATTGGAGAATGGTTGGGTAAATTGTGGTATATGAATGTTATGGAATATTATTGTTCTGTAAGAAATGACCAGCAGGATGAATACAGAGAGGCTTGGAGAGACTTACATGAACTGATGCTAAGTGAAATGAGCAGAACCAGGAGATTATTATATACTTCAACAATGATACTGTATGAAGATGTATTCTGATGGAAGTGGATTTCTTTGACAAAGAGACCTAACTCAGTTTCAATTGATCAATGATGGACAGAAGCAGCTACACTCAAAGAAAGAACACTGGGAAATGAATGTAAACTATTTGCATTTTTATTTTTCTTCCCTGGTTATTTTTACCTTTTGAATCCAATTCTCCCTGTGCAACAAGAGAACTGTTCAGTTCTGCAAACATATATTGTATCTAGGATATACTGAGACATATTTAACATATATAGGATTGCTTGCCATCTAGGGGAGGGGATGGAGGGGGGAAGGGAAAAATCGGAACAGAAGTTAGAGCAAGGGATAATGTAAAAAATTACCCTGGCATGGATTCTGTCAATAAAAAGTTATTATAAAATAAATTTTAAAAAAATAAAGAAAGCTCAAAAAAAAGAAAAAAAATTGTCATTTATGAGGACTGTACTATCACATTTTATTCTGTATGTGCAGGATACCAAGCTTAATAGCAATAGAGCTGTATATAACTATTTTATCTTACCTAAATTCTCATACATGTTCCTGAAAACTGATGGGAAGAGACTTAAAGAAAGATTTGTTATGAAAAGCTCTACCTTGTTCAAAATAAAACCAGATATAAGTAAATGGAAGGAAATTAGAGAACATTGAAACTAAAAAGGACCTAAAATCAGTTTCTCCAATCTTTTCATATAATAAGGTAGGAAGGTATCACAGCTGAAATTCTCTGCCATGTCTTCTGTCGAAAACCTATATTTCAGGTTTCTTTTGTGAATCATTTCACGAAAGATTTACCTCTTTGCTCATTATTACCATCACAATTTATTTTCTCCACTGTTCATTAATCCTGTTTCTCTTTTTGATATAATTATATCGTTCCCTTCTCCTGTCTCCCCTTAGCTTTGAATGACTAAAGTAACATATCTTCAGGAAAATTCAACACTTGTTTCCAGGTCTCTTTCATTATGATATTACTACTTTTGCCATTTAATCAGACTCTTGTTATTTAGTTGTTATTTTTCCTTTATTTTCTAAGAGAATCAATGACATCACAGGAAAATGTTTTGACTCATGTATGAATTGGATATACATGATACAGTAGCATAAAGATGTCAACCTCATTCTCTCTTCCAAAGTCATAAAAGACCAGTGTCTTGATAAAAGTCAGAATGACTGGCAATGGCTTAGGATTCAATGGATGACTTTGGTGTCTTCAATGTCTGACCAAGCTCTAAATGCTTCACAGCCTCTGCTTCAATTGCTTTTGTGATCCTTGGAACACATTGTTTTTATCTGCTTATTCCACTAGAGGAAACCTTCATGTACCTGTGTAGACATTCCCCTAAATCACCAATGGGTTTGACATCTGTCTATTAACTTCAGCATGGTTTAACTCATGAGCTGAGATGGTTTACCAAGGTGTGGCCACTGTACATGTTACGGTTTCTTGAAACTGCAAGTGAGAGCTGGGTGACAGTTGGATACCAAAGATGGATAAGCAGATCTGAAGGGGTCTCAGTAAACCCTCACACCAGAAGGGCTAGCTTTCCCTGAAATGAAGTGAGTAACAGGAGACCTAGGCTTTCATTTCAGCTCTACTATTATCTTATGTCACTCAATTGTTTTGAGACTCAGTTTCCTCATCTGTAAAATGAAGGACTAGGACCAGATGATCTCTAAAATCCCTTCTAGCTCTGAAATGCCCTGATCTGTGTATTATTAAATAATCTGTAAGCCTCTAGACAAGGATCCAGTCATGCTCATGCTTGTAAAATAGCAAGTACAACTTTCCCATAAATAATTAAATTGCAATCATGATCAAGAATAGTGATGTTGAAACGAACATAGTTTCCTAACTTCATCAGTTGCTGTGTAAGAGCAATAAACAATTCTTAAGAAAACCCGTATGAGCAAATACGTTCGTTATCCAGAGCAAGGAGGAGTTACCCACCCCAGTGTTTTAAAACTAGCAAGATGACTATCTTTTTCCAGATGTTATGTGTTGTCTCTAAGCAAATCTATTAGCCTGTTAGTTGATTTCCCCAAGTCTCATTCTTGAACCTTCATTTTCATCATGAATGCAAGAGGGGAGAACATTATTGCTCCACATCAGGACTGCTTTCTACCAGATTTCTTGCTTTAAACCCAAGGCTTCCAAAATCCCAAAGGTACAGAGGATCTTAGTTTTCCTTATACTGTGATTCCAATGTTTGTATCTTTTCAGCCAACTTTCATACATAAGTCAGGTTGCTTGGCATAGGTTCAAAGACTGTCTTTAAACTCAAACAGATTTTTCCATGTTGAACTTCCATTCAAGAAGCCTTATTTACCATTTTTTTTATTTACTAGTGTCTCACAAGACTTCTTTACTCTTATTTTTAGAATAATACATTTTTGTTTATGACAGATTGATTTTCACAAGTCCTCCTTCCTTAAGCATCATTTTATTATTCTGTTAAAAATATCAAACTCAGAATAATACATATTATCAAGAATTTTACTTAAATGGAACACTAGCATCTTTGCTGTTGTTAACAAAGTTTTAAAATTATTGCAAATATCTTCCACTAAAGTCCATGGACCATGTTACTTAATCTAGATTCTGAAAACCTGTGCCTGAAAGTAAGACAGGAATCAATCAAACAAAGCCTGGATATTGAATATATGTCTGTTATCCAAGAGCCAAACCAACTGAGCCAGAAAGGTTCATTGCCAGGTCTTTGGTCACTGAGTCCTGATTTTTTTTGGCCACTCTCATCAGGCATAAAGTGTTTTTGACTGTGTTAATAAAGAGAGTTCTTTCAATAATGAAATCAGGGATCCATAAGCATTAAAATCTATGTTGTCTTATAACTCATTCTTCATTTTCCCTGCCATTCTTAGCTCTCCATTTCACATATAAAACTCTGGAAAATTTGCCATGATTTAGACATTCTCAATCATTACCCACACAAAACTGCAGTCATGGAGGCTCTGTAGATGTATGCACTTCCATAAATCAGATAAAGGGCACATTAGTGCTTATTTATTTTAAAATATATTAACTTAGAGGTTTATAATTCATAGATAGCAAGCCCAAGTTAGAAAGACATAGATACAATTTCTGTATTTGACACATACTAGTTGTGTGTCATTGGACATATGATTTAAGTTCTGATTTTCTTAGTCAACTTTTCTAATGCTATAAATTTCAGAACATTGATAGGAATTTTCACACTAGGAATACTCTATAGGAATAATATAATATAATATAACATAATTATAGGGATAATAGGAATAAAATAAATGAAGCAATATTCCTCCAAGGATATATGGAATATACTCTCACTAACTAGTTAATGGCCCATATATGAAGGAGACTTGGCATAATGACCTAAATGGTCACACAAATGAAGAATTTCAGACCTTGATTTTCTGAGAAAATAGAGACTACCCATTTCATTTATTTTCTCCAGCACACCCCAGGAGGCACAGCAGACAGAGAGTTAACTGGGTCTGGAGTGAAAAAGACCTGAACTCAAATATAGCTTCACATTTATTTATTAAGTGATCCTGGTCAAGTGACTTGCATCAGTTTCCTCCATTGTAAAATGTATATAAAATAGCTTTTATCACCCATGTTCAACATGAATATTAAATGAGATATTTTTAAAGCACTTGCTACAATCCATGATACACAATAGGACATAATAGTACATAAATGCTTCCTTCCTTCCTTCCTTCCTTCCTTCCTTCCTTTATTCCTTCTTTTCTCCTTTATATTTCCCTTCTTTTTCCCTCTCTGCTTCCTTCCCTCCCTCCTCTCTTTTTTCTTTTCCTTCTCCTTCCCTTCCTCTTTTTTCCTTCTTTCTTCCTCCCTTCCTTCCTCCTTTTCTTCCTCTTCCTTCCTTTCTCCCTTCCCTTTCATTATTCCCTCCATCCCTTCTTCCTTTCTTCCTTCTTCACTTTTTCCTTCCTTCCTTATTTCTTTCTTCCTTCTTTCTTCCTCCCTTCCTCCCTCCCTCCCTTCCTTCCTTTTTTTCCTTCCTTCCTTTCTTCTTTCCTTCCTTCCTCCCTCTCTTCCTTCCTTCCTTTCTACTTTGAATACCAAACTCTCCTGTCTTTTCAAGACTTTACCCCCTTAGATCATTCCCTCTCATTCAGTCCTTTCTTTGTCCACTGGCTTCTTCCTGTTGCCTGCAAATATGCCAGGTTTCACATCATAAAGATCATAATTTAAGACACTTCAAAGTATTAAACTTTTTCAAATAATACAGTGCACATTTGTGGGTGCATTTTTTAATCTACAAAACAAAGTGAAAAAATATAGAAAGGGCATATTTATCTCAGAGTAAAATTATAATATCTGGTTGTAATTATTTGCATTTAAAGGATAAGAGAAATTATAGTAAATGCTAGCAAAACAAAAAAAGTTAGTATCACTTGACACTTCTTGTTCTTTTAGTGTTAAACAACCCACACAGGAACTTCCTCCAAGTTATACATTTATCACTCCTGTCTTTGACAGCAAAACTTCCAGACAAAATTTTTTATTCTTATTACAACTATTTTCTTTATTTTATTGTCTTCTCCCTTCCTTTCAAACTGGTTTCATATCTCACCATTTGACTGTAACTATTTCTTAGTTTTATTTTTGTCTGTATATCCTAAGCCCTAATACAATGCCTCACACCTATTCAAAATTTAACAAATTCTTGATAATAAATGTTTAAGGCAAGCTTATTTCCAATGCTCTTAGCTGCAAAATCCAATGGCTTTTTCTTAGTCCTCATTCCACTGAGTTCTCTCCCACTTTTGATACTAGTGCCTGCCCTTTCCTCCAAGATATTTTCTCTTCTTTGACTTCTTCGCTGTTACGTTCTTTCGGTTTTATGTACTATGACTAAGTATTGGGGATACAGAATGACAAGAGACAGTCCTTGTTCCCAGGGAACTCAGAGTCCTATTCGGAAACAATGTGCAAACAATTATATACAATCAAGAATATATGTGTATAAGAATGTACAATACAGAATAAGTTGGAAATAATCAATAGAAGAAAGGCATTATAATTAATGATTATGATAGGGTTCCTGTAAAGTATGATGTTTTAGCTGACACTCGAAGGGAACTTAGGAACACACAAGGCTAAGATGAAGAGAGAAACAGTCACTGATAATGTTGAAAACCAAGATATGGTGTGTTTTGTGTGCAAGGATTATTTTATTTTATTTTATTGGCCTTAAACATAGCTTATCTGGTTACACTTTTTTAATTATTATAGTTTTTTATTGACAGAACATATGCATGGGTAATTTTTCAACATTGAAACACTTCTGTTCCAACTTTTCCCCTTCTTCCTTCCACTCCCTCCCTTAGATGGCAGGCAGTCTCATACATGTTAAAGTGTATCTTAAATAATATATGTGTACATATTTATTCAGTTCTCTTGTTGCACAAGAAAAATCAAATTTAGAAAGGTAAAAATAACCTCGGAAGAAAAAGAAAAATGCAACCAAACAACAACAGAAAGAGTGTAAATGCTATGTTGTGGTCTACATTCATTTCCCAGTATTCTTTCACTGGGTGTAGCTGGTTTTATTCATCACTGATCAACTGGAACTGATTTGGATCCTCTTACTGTTGAAGATAGCCACTTCCATCAGAATTGATCCTTATACAATAGTGTTATTGAAGTGTATAATGATCTCCTGGTTCTGCTCATTTCACATAGCATCAGTTCATGTAAGTCTCTCCAAGCCTCTTTGTATTCATCCTGCTGGCCATTTCTTACAGAAATAGTTTACTCAGCCATTCTCCAAATGATGGGCATCCATTCCATTTCTAGTTTCTAGTCACTACGAAAAGGGCTGCCACAAACATTTTGGCACATACAAGTCCCTTTCCCTTCTTTAATATCTCTTTGAGATATAAGCCCAGTAGTAACACTTCTGGATCAAAGGATATGCACAGTTTGATAACTTTTTGAATATAGTTCCAAATTGCTCTCCAGATTGATTGGATCTGTTCACAACTCCACCACCAATACATCACTGTCCCTTTTTCCCCACATCTCTTTCAACCTTCATCACTATATTTTCCTGCCATCTTAGCCAATCTGACAGGTATATAGTAGTATCTCAGAGTTGTCTTAATTTGCATTTCTCTGGTCAATAATGATTTGGAACACCTTTTCATATGAGTAGAAATAGTTTCAATTTAATCATATGGAAATTGTCTATTCATATCCTTTGACCATTTATCAGTTGGAGAATGGCTTGATTCCTTATAAATTAGAGTCAATTCTCTATATATTTTGGAAAATGAGGCCTTCATCAGAAACTTTAACTGTAAAAATGTTTTCCCATTTTATCGCTTCCCTTTTAATCTTGTCTGCATTCATTTTGTTTGTACAAAAGCTTTTTAACTTGATAAAATCAAAATTTTCTCTTTTGTGATCAATAATGATTTCTAGATCTTCTTTGGTCACAAATTTCTTCCTCCTCCACAAGTCTGAGAGGTAAACTATCCTATGTTCTTCCAATTTATTTATAATTTCCTTCTTTATGCCTAAATCATGAACCATTTTCATCTTTTCTTGGTGTACGGTATTAAGTATGAGTCCATGCCTAATCAGAATAATTTTTTAAAAGTAAATTATTGTGCCCACATGGTACATGTGGGTAATTGAGGTGTAAAATGACTAGAAAAGATTGTGGGGACTTAGTAAAGAAAGATTTTAAATGTCTGAGGATTTTTTATTTTTGAACCTAAAGATAAAAGAGAAAGTGTGGAGTTTATTAAGTAGGAAAAGAAAAATGATTAAATGATCAAATATGCCCTTTAGATAAGGCTGAGTAGAGGATTGATGGTAGAAGGGAAAGAATTCTGGTAAGAAGACTACTTAAATAGTCTGGGTATAATATTATGAGATCCTGCATCAAGATGATGGAAATATCATCATAAAGAAGGGGGATATTCAAGAGATGTTACAAACATAGAAATGACAAGACTTAGAGATAGATTAGATACAAGAGCTGAAAAGAATAAGGATAAAAACTAAATTGTAAGCCTGGGTATTTTGAAAGATAGTAACACACTAGAGCATAATAAAAAAAGTTAAGAAGTAGAGAAGGTTTGAGGAAAAATAATGAGCTCAATTTTGCACATGGTAAGTTTTAAATATCAATAAGCCATCCAGTTTAAAGTGTGTAATAGGTAATTGGAGATGGAAGATTAAAGATCAGGAAAGAGGTTAGGACTAGACAAATAAATCTGAGAATCATGTGCAGAGATGATAGATAATGAAATGAAAAAAGTATAGAGGGAAAAGAGAAGAGGGCCCAAGAAAGGAAACTGAGAAGGAGTAGACAAGAATTAGGAAGAAAATATCACAAAACTTAGAGAGAAATTAGTATCAATGAGAAGATAACAATTGTGTAAAAGGGTATAGAGAGGTTGAGGATTAGTATTGGAAAAAAAAATCATTACATTAGATAATCAAGAGATTGTTAGCAACCTCAGAAAGTTTTAAGAGAAGGATGAAATCCAGAAGCCAGAATGTAGAAAGTTAAGAAAGGAATAAAAAGAAAGGAAATGCAGGGAAGCTTTCTTAAAAAGTTTAATCAGAAAAAATGGAAAATAAATAGACATAAAAAGGGAAAGATAAAAGATGAAGAAAAACATGGACATCTTTATAGGAAATAGAGAAATAGTAAATAAGATAATCTGAAGATGAGTAAGAGTAATGAGGACAGAGAAGACATTCTGTTGGATGATATATATATATATATATATATATATATATATATATATATATATATATATATACATATATATATGCATATATATATATATATGAAATTTAGAATGAATGGCATAAAATATGCATATAGAGAGATTTCTTAGCAAAGGGCAGTTAAAATCGTTATATGGAAGAGGAGTGAAAGAGGAGAAATACTAGAAAACATCAGGATGATGTGAGATGAGGAAAGTGAGAAAGAATAAATTCTTTGTAAATGGCTTCTTTTGTTCAGTAATATATGAAGCAAGATTTATAGCTGAGAAGATGGGGGAGAAATGGGACAAAGTAGTCCTGAATCATTTATTTTATTTTTCAATTTTATTTTTAATAACTTTTTATTGATAGAACCCATGCCAGGGTAATTTTTTACAGTATTATTCCTTGCACTCACTTCTGTTCTGATTTTTCTCCTCCCTCCACCCCCTCCCCCAGATGGCAAGCAGTTCTTTACATGTTGAATAGGTTACAGCATATCCTAGATACAATATATGTGTGCAGAATCGAACAGTTTTCTTGTTGCACAGGGAGAATTGGATTCAGAAGATATAAATAACCTGGGAAGAAAAACAAAAATGCAAGCAGTTTATATTCATTTCCCAGTGTTCTTTCTTTGGGTGTAGCTGCTTCTGTCCATCCTTGATCAATTGAAACTGAATTAGCTCTCTTTATCAGAGAGATCTACTTCCATCAGAATACATCCTCAAACAGTATCGTTGTTGCTGAATCATTTAAAAAGGGATGAAAAGTTTTGAAAATGATAGCATGTGAAGTGGGAGAATTAGTTAATTATGGAAATGTAAAATGATTATATTGCCTCTATGAGGGCCCAGTTATGATCTGTATAATATAAATTAGTAGTGGATCCAGACAGTACAATTTCATGATTTTCTCCAACTTCATTCATCAATGTGTGTGTGTGAGAGTTAGGGCCAAAGATCATGGAAATAATCCAGTACTGAGGTTTGGAAGAGCAAGGATGAAAGTTGAACTAGTTCACCAAAAGGTCAGGATGGGGAAGGGAGACTAGTGTAGCCAGAATGGAAATTATGAAAAGGATGAAGAACAGGTTTGAAGTTGCAATAGAATACTAACAGATTGTAATTCAATAAGAGAATTGGAAAATTCATGAAGATGGTATGTTTGTGGCTAATGTTAACATCAAGGGTATAACCATCGTTCTGTATGTACCATATGTATAGTATAAACATATAGAAAAGATCATTTGCTGGAGGTTCACTTAGATAATGACTATTAATTCTGAATATCCCCCAAGATTCAGTCTTGGGTCCTCTTTGATGCTAGGAGATATACTCTACTTCCAAAATTTGACACATTTGATGCTATCTGAGTAGCCTTGAGCAAATCATACAGTCTCTGTATTACACAGTTTCCTTTTCTGTGGATGAGGATCCTGACTAGATGACCTCTAAGGTCCACTCTGGTTCCTAATCTAGGATCTTACAATTACTGATGGTTTTTATGAAGCAATGAAATAAAATAAAAAGTGAGATATGAGATAAGTGAGAGTTGAATGTTCCATAGTAAGAGGTCAAGAAGTGAGGTGGTTAAGGGCATTTGTAGGAAATTACATGAGCAAAAGTTTCAATTCTGACTGTTTGATGTTTTGTCTTTATATCTCTAACACATAGCACTCTAGAATGGAGTAAAATCCATTGTAAAACGTGTAAAATAAGGCCCTAAAAATCATCAAACGAATGACAAATACAAAGTGGATTCCCATTTTTTGGAAATAAATTACACTCAAATATGGTTAATAATTGTTAATAATGTCAAAAAAAATTCTGGGTTTAACCTAAAATATCCAAAAAGGGAGGGAATATAGTAGGGCAATGAAATCTTTCCAAATTCTTCAGCTTAGTAAGTGTCATGTGGATATATATCAATGTAGTATATCTAACCATGACTTGTGTCTTGTTGTCTGAGGGGGTTTCTTGATAAATTCAAGAACTTTCCAACAGGTCTGATGAAGTCTCCATTCCTATCCCACTCACAAAAACACAGTCTTGTTTGGCTCAGCATTCAATACTGTACCATATATTTCAAGCATCATAAAAGAAGACTGAGGAAAATGAGGTTGTCTGCCAATAGCACTAAAGTGAAATTTACAGTTTTTTCCTAAGTGATTCTGTTGACCTGACCTTGGCAGCCTCATATATCTTCATTGCTTTCAAAATAACTGACTTCAATGTTGAGCTTTACTTTACATCCTTCCCTTTCAAATCTCTTCTTTATCATCCCACTGGAAAAATAAATTAATGATTTCCTTTTGCATAAGCTGACCCATGGAAATTAATGTCTAATGGTGATTTTAAAAACACTATTTAATTGCATATATTGTCGGGGCCTAGATTTACTATGTTTTCTTTGAAAACTACCATTTTTATGTGCTCTGCTGACTCAGTCAGTGTAACTACTGGGAACTTTCCAGCTTGATTTTAGACTGATACCTGTGGAATGAGACAGTATTTCTTTAGTCAGGGAAGAGGAAAAAAATGCTCATTTCATTTACACAGGAAACTGAGTGTCTTGGGATTGAGCAAATAATATTTTGATGAAGTAAGTTAAAAGCCATATACACTGTGATTGACTTTTTATGTAAATATGTGCTTTACTAAAATTTTGAAAATCATAATCAAAGCAATATGATTTACCTATATTTTTCATTTGTTCTAAAACTCAGAAATCACAATAAATTGTGAGCTAAAGAAAACTAAGATCAAACTTTTGGCCTCTTTCATTATGTAGCCAACAACAACAACAACAACAACAAAACTATTACAAATTTGGTCTGCGCTGAGAGGTTGTTTCCAGGAATTAGAAGGGAATAGTTCCATTGGCTATCTTCAAACTTTTGAAGATCTATTACATGGTCCCAGGGTAAAGAACAAGGCCTAGAAATAACTTAGGCTATAACCTTAGTAACCCCAAATTTAATTCAGTGTTAATTGTATCATATCTCCAGTTCCTCCTATTTGGAAATGAGAGTAATTGTTACCTTGGGAGATACCATAATCTAAGTGAGAAACATGCAATTGTATCAGAGGAAAAGAAACATTTTAATTAAGTTTTATTGGTTAGTATCACTTTTATCTTACTGCAAAAAATACACACATACATACAAATATGGAGGTGGGGGGTGTATGTGTGTACCTAGATAGTGTCCCCGGAGTCAGGATGCCCTGTTCAAACCAGCCTGAAACTTAATAATTACTAGTTGTTAATTTACAGTTAGCAAGGCACTTAACCCCAATTTAATTGCTGAAAAATAAATAAATGTAGGAAATGATATAAATTAAGCTAATTCTAGCAGATACATTTACCTTTGCCTTTTAATTTTTCTCTACTGTTATTTCTGATTTTATGTTGACAACACAATTGCTATTGTTTACAAGTCTATTTTAGGATTCTCATTGTAAAATTGTAATTCCTGAATTTGATTCTTGAGTTGGAAATTGAATGCTCCTCTTCTGCAGCCTTCAGTTGCTTAACATCACTGCCATTCTTACTCTATCTATAATATAGGAACAATGTTACTCAGGAGTATTTTTAAAATTAATTAGTCAATTATTTTTAAGAAAAGTGATTGGAGGTAATTATTGTAATATTATTTGAATTAATATAATACTTTTTAAAAATTAGTAACATTTTCCATTATGACAAAAATATTATAATTTACATAGAATATAAATGTCTCTGCATGTTTATCTGAAAAGTAATAACAACCACACAATTAGATAAAATTATATCACAGATGAAAAACGGTAAAGATAAAAGGAACTTTGTATTCCATGCTGAAATTCAGAGTACCTCTAAAATTGTAAAACTAACAAGGGCACTGTTTTTCTGATTCCTAAAACACTTAAATGTAGCAGTTCTTTAACTTGATCCTGACTCATTTTGCTCCCAATGCCTTTAAAACTATTTTTAGTCTTTACCAGAATCATATTTTTTAATTGCCACAGCTCTCACAAAGGCAAAGTCTCTGTAAATATATGTTATAATAGGACAAATACTTCAAAGATTACATGTCCTATTGCAGCAATCATCTGAGTTGAAATCTAGAGCAAGAAAACTTTTGAAATTACAAAACATTATTCTTTAGTTTCTAGTAAGCACTGAGCAAGGCAAAAGTTTCTGCTAGAAAATTCTTTCCCTCCAACCCCAGATAGAAGAAAAAATATTACAAGATTGCTTTGAAATTTCAGCAGCATGAAATCTCCCCAAGTCATTTTTATTTTCACTGTATTTACAAGCCTTTCTCTATTAAAAGAATGATGAACTTTGATAAATATATTGGTGTACCAAGAAGCAGAATTCTTTTATAATAACAGAAATCCTCAAATGGAGATATAATTTTGCACCATGGTTTTGTACCATGCCACAAGTTACAAAAGCTTAAAGTATTTATCCAAGATATGGTAATAGATGTATTTCAATATTCTGGGAAATTCCAAGATTTTAAATCTCATTGAAAACTTTAGTTAAAATAAAGTCTAGAATTGGAAAAGAGGGATACTTACCAAAAAATAAGCTTAATATACAAGGTGATGTGCCATTTAATGATAAAGAATTAAAGAATATGAGTCAATATTTTATGGACTCAAAACCCAAACCATGCAAAATGAGGGATTGGAGTGAAAAGAAGATATATAGAGAATTGATAAAAACGTGAATCATGATATAAGAACAAAAATTATTGTTCATCAATAAATGGTCAGTGGATAATAACAGGCTCTTTTTCAAAAGCAAAGACAGGAAGCCATTATCAACTATATGAGAAAATTTTCCAATGCAGCAAAAAAAAGAAAAATATCAATTATGACAACTTTGAGGTTTAAATTCATACCTAAGAAATTAGTACTTATAACAAAAAAGAAAAATGACAATTTTTGAAATGGTTGTTGGAATACTAATGCATAAGATGATAGAGCATTTTGTAAACCATAATAAGGTGCCATATAAATATGAGGTATTATAATTATTGTGTTAACCCCATAGCTGTGAAAACAACTAGAATTTTAGCCAGAAATCATGGGCAAAAAGAGTAAGGAAAAAAACAGTGAGGTTAGCTAGGAACTCTTGCAGATTTACAGTGCCTGATGCTAGTAGTCTATAGGAATAATTCCTATACATCTCCATGTATTGACATCTAGATTTGTCAGTGGTAATGATGTGCAATCCTTGCTCTACCATACTCATCTCACAATTTGTAAAGGATCTGGTTTATACAATTCCAATTGTTCAGTGATGAAGAGAACCATCTACTCTCAGAGAGAGAACTGTGGGAACTGAAGGTAGCTCACAAAATAGCATTTTCACTCTTTTGGTTGTTGTTTGTTTACATTTCTTCTTCATCATCTTCTTTTTCTTCTCCTTCTTCTTCTTTTACTGTTTTGATTTGACTTTTCTTGTGCAGCACAATAATTGTATACAATTAATTAATTAATTAATAATTGTATGCATATATTGGATTTAACATATACTTCTACCATGTTTAACATATATTGGACTATTTGCCATCTAGGGGAGGGTGTGGGGAAAGGGAGGGAAAATTGGAACACAAAGTTTTGCAAGAGCTAATGTTAAAGAATTGTCCAAACATATGTTTTGAAAAATAAAAAACTTTTTAAAAAGATCTGGTTTATTTTTAAAAACATAGCTTAGGGAAATTAGTAGTCCTGATTAAAATCCAAGTCAGGGTTAATATTTCTAAACTGTTGGACAATTATGTAAATTTCTTGAGAGAAATTATTATTTGTCTCATATTAAAACCCAATTATTGAATTAGGTCTAAAGTTTTACCCCTTCTTTCTCCTCATTTAAAAATCATCCCCTATGGATGTTCAGTCTTTGAAGGGCAGAACCAATAAGTAGATGAAATCTTGGACATATGCACCTCACTAGGAAAACTTAGATATGTTTAAAAGGTAAAGAAATTTTAGTTTATATGAATTGATGGATTATGGCTAATATTTTTTTTATTCATGACTTGGTAGTAGTAGATTTCCCTCTTTTGTCTAGATTACTATACAAAGGGTAATATGAGGATAGATAAATTTCTTTGATTAAGACTGAGTGATCAAAGCCACATTCCCCCACACCATCTTTGGAAGAAACCCACTGCTCATTATAATATTCACTCTTTCATTAATTGTTAACCAATTAGAATAGATTTCTACCCTCAAGAATACCTAATCTTCCAAGGATATACAAGCATTTGAGTGGGTTCCATGAGAGGTGTTTGATATTTGACAGTGCTAACCAACCTCTCTTATCTGCTATCAAACCTCTTTGATCTGCTATCAAAATTAATAAAATGATTATTTATCCAGAAATGTTTCCTGAACTTTTTATATATAACATTTTTCATCTCAGGTGAGATAATTCTCACTTATAGTTTTAGTGAAGAAATGGCCTGAAAGAAAGCATCTCTCAGAGGAAAAATTATTTCTTGTAAACAAAGATGGGTGAAATGTTTTATTCTTTGGCAGTTAATGTCGATGTGACTATTGTGAGGACTTTAACAAGTGAGAAAGACTCTACTTATTAAAGTAGAATTTTGGGGGTGATTGTTGGACACTTATATACTCTCTATTAGTAGCACATTTGTCAGAAATGTGATTTGGGGTGTCTACTACTAAGAGAGAGGTTGTTCACTTTGTTTTGAAATAAAAGTCAATCAAAACCCAAAGAAGTATAACATAAACAGAAGCAGAAAACACAGAAGTCAAGAAAAGAACAAAAAAGGAGAAGGAAAAAAATAAGTTCATTTGAGCCCACTGAGAAAAATGATAGTTGTTTACTGGTTAAAAACAAAACAAAACAAAAAAAAGATGAACTCAACTGGGTATAATTAACCATATGACATAGAAAAATAGTTTAATTCATATTTGACAGAAGATCTTAGACCCTGTGCTATCTCCCTGGAGACTTTCTTGGAAGAAAACAGGCTTTTTATCAGCTGCTAGGAACTAGTTAATTAAAGGAAAAGATTTGCTCCTGAAAGTAGTTTGAAGTAAGACTCCTATGATGCTTAACAGAAATGACTGGGGGAAAAAAGCTGTCTATCTTGCCCTTTACTTTCCCCTACTTGAGAGAGAGACTTGAAAAGCTCTAGGGATCCAACTGTTAGGGAAATTGTTTTTTCCTAAAAAGAATGTAATAATGTCTTAGAGTCCAGTCAAAGATCAATTCAAATGGAACAGTCAGCAAAGAAGCATCTTGGTCTAACAGGGTCACATATGCTGCAGACCATTCCAAAATGTCTAACAAGGTCACATATGCTGCAGACCATTCCAAAATAAACCAAGAACTTCCAAAGTCTTCAGTTCACAGTTGTACAAGACATTTCTCAAATACCATCCTACTAGATTTCTATGAGTTTGTATAGACTTTTCTTCACAGATACTGGATTGCGATGGAAAAATATAATCTTGGCTTATGGTAGGAACTGTTCTATTATTATTTTTGCTTCTCATTCTTTTTAGAAAGTGTTTCATAGCAGTATTTCTACTGGGCTTATATCCCAAGGAGATCTTAAAAGAGGGAAAGGGACCTACATGTACAAAAATGTTTATAGCAGCCCTTTTTGTAGTAGCAAGAAACTGGAAACTGAGTGGATGCCCATCAGTTGAAGAATGGCTGAATAAATTATGGTATATGAATGTTATGGAATATTATTGTTCTATAAGAAATGATAAGCAGGATGATTTTTGGCCTGGAGAGACTTACATGAACTGATGATATCTGAAATGAACAGAATCAGGAGATCATTTTACATGGCAACAACAAGATTATACAATGATCAACTCTGACGGACATGACTCTTTCCAACAATGAGATGATTGGAGCCAGTTGCAATGATCTTGTGATGAAGAGAGCCATCTACAGCTAGAGAGAGAAATGTAGGAACTGAGTGTGAATCACAACATAGCATTTTCACTCTTTTTGTTATTGTTTGCTTGGATTTTGTTTTCTTTCTTATTTTTTTCTTTTTTGCTCTTATTTTTCTTGTGCAGCGAGATTATTATTTTTTATTATTCTAGCTTTTTATTGACAGAACATATGCATGGGTAATTTTTCAACACTGACTCTTGTAAACACTTCTGTTCCAACTTTTTCCCTCTTTCCCTCCACCCCCTCCCCTAGATGGAAGGAAGTTTCATACATGTTAAACATGTTAAAGTATATCTTAAATACAATAAATGTGTACCCATTTATATAATTCTCTTGTTGCAGAAGAAAAATTGGATTTAGAAAGGTAAAAAATAACCTGGAAGAAAAATGCAAACAAACAACAGAAAGAATGTAAATGCCATGTTGTGATCCACACTCATTTCCCAGTATTCCTTCCCTGGGTATAATTGGCTCTATTCATTACTGATCAAGTGGAATTGAATTGGATCCTCTCATTGGTAAAGGTCCATCAGAATTGATCCTCATATAGTATTGTTGTTGAAGTATATAATGATCTCCTGGTTCTGTTCATTTCACTTAGCATCAGTTCATGTAAGTTTCTCCAAGCCTCGCTGAATTTATCCTGCTGGTCATTTCTTAAACAACAATAGCATTCCATAACATTCATATACTATAATTTACTCAGCCATTCTCCAATTGATGGGTATCCATTCAATTTCCAGTTTCCAGCCACTACAAAAAGGGCTGCCACAAGAATTTTTACACATACAGGTCCCTTTCCCTTCCTAAATATCTCTTTGGGATATAAGCCCAGTAGTAACACTTCTGGATCAAAGGATATACCCAGTTTGATATTTTTTTTGAGTATAGTTCCAAATTGCTCTCCAGATTGATTGGATCTGTTCACAACTCCAGTAACACAGCATTAGTGTCCCATTTTCCCCACATCCCCTCCAATCTTTGTCGTTATCTTTTCCTGTCATTTTAGCCAATCTGAGAAGTGTGTAGTGGTATCTCGGAGTTATCTTAATTTTCATTTCTCTGATCAATAATGATTTGGAACAGCTTTTCATATGAGTAGAAATACTTTCAATTTCATCATCTGAAAATTGTTCATATCCCTTGAGCAATTATCAATTGGAAAATGGCTTGATTGCTTATAAATTAGAGTCAATTCTCTCTATATATTTGGAAATGAGGCCTTTAGCAGAACCTTTGACTGTAAAAATGTTCTCCCACTTTATTGTTTCCCTTCTAATCTTGTCTGCATTAGTTTTGTTTGTTCAAATACTATTTAGCTTGATATAATCAAAATTTTCTATTTTGTGATTAATAATGATCTCTAGTTCTTCTTTGGTAACAAATTCCTTCCTCCTTCACAAGTCTGAGAGATAAACTATCCTATGATCTTCTAATTTATTTATAATCTCATTCTTTATGCCTAAATCATGAAACCATTTTGATCTTATCTTATTGTATGATGTTAAGTGTGGGTTCATGCCTAGTTTCTGCCATATTAATTTCCAATTTTCCTAGCAGTTTTTGTCAAATGGTAAATTTTTATCCCAAAAGCTGCGGTCTTTGGGTTTGTCAAACACTAGATTGCTATAGTTATTGACTATTTTGTCTTGTGAACCTAACGTATGCCACTGATCAACTAGTTTATTTCTTAGCCAACACCAAATGGTTTGGTAACCACTGCTTTATAATTTAGTTTTAGATAAGGTACAGCTAGGCCACATTCATCTGATTTTTTTTTTCATTAGTTCCCTTGAAATTTTTGATCTTTTATTGTTCCAGATGAATTTTGTTATTATTTTTTCTAGGTCATTAAAAAAGGTTTGTTTTTTTTTTTGAAAGTCTGATTGGTATAGCACTAATTAAATAGATTTAGTTTAGATAGCATTGTCCTCTTTATTATATTTGCTTGACCTATCCAAGAGCACTTAATATTTTTCCAATTGTTTAGATCTGACTTTATTTGTGTGGAAAGTCTTTTGTATTTTTGCTCATACAGTTCCTGACTTTCCTTTGGCAGAGAGATTCCCAAATATTTGATACTATTCACAGCTATTTTAAATTGACTTTCTCTTTGCATCTCTTGCTGTTGGATTTTGCTTGTGATGTGTAAAAATGCTGAGGATTTATGTGAATTTATTTTGTATCCTGCAACTTTGCTAAAGTTGTGGATTATTTCTACTAGCTTTTTAGTAGATCTCTGGGGTTTTCTAAGTATACCATCATATCATTTGTCAAGAGTGATAATTTGGTTTCCTCATCACCCACTCTAATTCCTTTAATCTCTTTTTCATCTCTTATTGCTGAAGCTAGCATTTCTAACACAATATTGAACAGTAATAGTGATAATGCACAACCTTGTTTTACTCCTGGTTTTTTGGGGAATGATTCCAATTTATCCCATTACATATGATACTTAGTGATGGGTTTTTCATTTATTTATTTATTTTTAAAAGTAACTTTTTATTGATAGAAGCCATGCCAGGGTAATTTTTTACATTATTCCTTGCATCCACTTCTATTCCGATTTTTCCCCTCTCTCCCTCCACCCCCTCCCCCAGATAGCAAGCAGTCCTATACATGTTAAATAGGCTACAGTATATTTTAGATGCAATATATGTGTGCAGAACCGAACAGTTTTCTTATTGCACAGGGAGAATTGGATTCAGAAGGTATAAATAACCCAGAAAGAAAAATGAAAATACAAGCAGTTTATATTCATTTCCCAGTGTTCTTTCTTTGGGTGTAGCTACTTCTGTCCATCATTGATCCATTGAAACTGAATTAGTTCTCTTTATCAAAGAGATCCACTTCCATCAGAATCCATCCTCAAACAGTATCATTGTTGAGATATATAATGATGTCCTGGTTCTGCTCAATTCACTTAGCATCAGTTCATGTAAGTCTCGCCAGTCCTCTCTGTATTCATCCCACTGTCATTCCTTACAGAACAATAATATTCCATAATGTTCATATACCACAATTTACTCAACCATTCTCCAATTGATGGGCATCCATTCATTTTCCAGCTTCTAGCCACTACAAACAGGGCTGCCACAAACATTTTGGCACATACAGGTCCCTTTCCCTTCTTTAGTATCTCTTTGGGATATAAGCCCAGTAGAAACACTGCTGGATCAAAGGGTATGCACAGTTTGATAATTTTTTGAGCATAGTTCCAAATTATTCTCCAGAGTGGCTGGATGTGTTCACAATTCCACCAACAATGTATCAGTGTCCCTGTTTTCCCACATCCCCTCCAACATTCCACATTATCTTTCCCTGTCTTTCTAGCCAATCTGACCGGTGTGTAGTGGTATCTCAGAGTTGTCTTAATTTGCATTTCTCTTATTAATAATGATTTGGAGCATATTTTCATATTTCATTTTCAATTTCTTTGAAATATATAAATAGTTTCAATTTCTTTGAGAATTGTCTGCTCATATCCTTTGACCATTTATCAATTGGAGAATGGTTTGATTTCTTATAAATTAGAGTCAATTCTCTCTATGTATTTGGAAATGAGTCCTTTATCAGAACCTTTGACTGTAAAAATGTTTTCCCAGTTTATTGTTTCCCTTCTTATCTTGTCTGCATTTGTTTTGTTTGTACAAAAACTTTTCAATTTGATATAATCAAAATTTTCTATTTTGTGGTCAATAGTGATCTCTAGTTCTTCTTTGATCATAAATTCCCCCCTCTTCCACAGGTCTGAGAGGTAAACTATCCTATGCTCTTCCAATTTATTTATAATCTCATTCTTTATGCCTAGGTCATGAACCCATTTTGACCTTATCTTAGTGTACAGTGTTAAGTGTGGGTCAATGCCTAGTTTCTGCCATACTAATTTCCAATTTTCCCAGCAATTTTTGCCAAATATTGCATTCTTATTCTCAAAACTGGAATCTTTGGATTTGTCAAACACTAGATTATTAAAGTTATTGGTTGTTTTGTCCTTTGAACCTAACCTATTCCATT
This sequence comes from Antechinus flavipes, assembly GCF_016432865.1. NCBI lineage: Eukaryota > Metazoa > Chordata > Mammalia > Dasyuromorphia > Dasyuridae > Antechinus > Antechinus flavipes. Next base: position 243,221,350 of record NC_067401.1, read on the forward strand.
GATCAACTAGTCTATTTCTTAGCCAATACCAGATGGTTTTAGTAAGTGCTAATTTATAATATAATTTTAGATCTGCTACAGCTAGGCCACCTTCATTTAATATTTTTTTCATTAATTTCCTTGAAATTCTTGACCTTTTGTTTTTCCATATGAACTTTGTTGTTATTTTTTCTAGGTCATCAAAGTAGTTTTTTGGGAGTCTGATTGGTATAGCAATAAATAAATAGATTAGTTTAGGTAGTATTGTCATATTTATTATATTTGCTTGCCCAATCCAAGAACATTTAATATTTTTCCAGTTGGTTGGATCAGACTTAATTTGTGTGGAAAGTGTTTTGTAGTTTTGCTCATAAAGTTTCTGATTTTCCCTTGGCAGATAGATTCCTAAATATTTTATACAATCAGTAGTTACTTTAAATGGAATTTCTCTTTGTAACTCTAACTATTGGGTTTTGTTAGTGATATATAAGAATGCTGATGATTTATGTGGGTTTATTTTGTATCCTGCAACTTTGCTAAAGGTGTGGATTGTTTCTAATAACTTTTTAGTAGAGTCTCTGGGGTTCTCTAAGTATACCATCATATCATCAGCAAAGAGTGATAATTTGGTTTCCTCATTGCCTATTCTTATTACATTAATCTCTTTCTCAACTCTTATTGCCAAAGCTAGCATTTCTAATACAATATTAAATAGTAATAGTGATAGTGAACAACCTTGTTGTTTGTCCCTGTTACATATGATGCTTACTGCTGGTTTTAAATAGATGCTACTGATTATTTTAAGGAAAAGTCCATTTATTCCTATACTCTCAAGACTTTTTAATAGGAATGGATGTTGAATTTTATCAAATGCTTTTTCTGCATCTATTGAGATGATCATATGGTTTTTGTTAATTTGATTATTAATATGGCCAATTATACTGATAGTTTTCCTAATATTGAACCAGCCCTGCATTTCTGGTATACCCTACTTGATCGTGGTGTATTATCCTGGGGATGATTTTCTGTAGTCTTTTTGCTAATATCTTATTTAAGATTTTAGCATCAATATTCACTAGGGAGATTGGTCTATAATTTTCTTTCTCTGATTTCAACCTACCTGCTTTAGGTATCAGTACCATGTCTGTGTCATAAAAGGAATTTGGTAGGACTCCTTCATTGCCTATTTTTTCAAATAGTTTATAAAGCATTGGGGCTAATTGTTCTTTGAATGTTTGGTAGAATTCACATGTAAATCCATCTGGTCCCCGAGGATTTTTTTTTTTAGGGAGTTGATTAATAACTTGTTCTATTTCTTTTTCTGAAATGGGACTATTTAAGCAATTTACTTCCTCCTCTGATAATCTGGGAAGCCTATATTTTTGTAGGTAGTCATCCATTTCGCTTAGGCTATCAAATTTATTGGCATAAAGTTGGGCAAAGTAAACCCTTATTATTTCTTTAATTTCCTCTTCATAGGTGGAAAGTTCTCCCTTTTCATTTTTAAGACTACTAATTTGATTTTCCTCTCTCCTTTTTCTAATCAGATTAATCAGATCAGATCAGGTAAACCAAAGATTTATCAATTTTATTGTTTTTTTCATAAAATCAACTCTTAGTTTTATTTATTAGTTCAATAGTTTTTTTTTCTTTCTACATTATTAATTTCTCTTTTTAATTTTAGAATTTCAAGTTTAGTAATTGATTGGGGTTTTTAAATTTGGTCTTTTTCTAGCTTTTTAAGTTGCAGGCCCAATTCATTGATCTTCCCTTTCTCTGTTTTATTCAAATAAGCCTCTAAGGATATAAAATTTCCCCTTATTACCGCTTTGGCTGCATCCCATAAATTTTGGTATGATGTCTCACTGTTGTCATTATCTTGAGTGAAATTATTAATTGTGTCTATAATTTGTTGTTTCACCCAATCATTCTTTAAGATGAGATTATTTAGTTTCCAATTACTTTTTGGTCTATTTACACCTAACTTTTTGTTGAAAGTAGTTTTTATTGCAACGTGTTCTGCAAAGAAAGCATTTACTATTTCTGACTTCCTGCATTTAAGTTTGAGGTCTTTATGTCCTGATATATGATCAATTTTTGTGTAGGTTCCATGAACTGCTGAAAAGAAAGTATACTCCTTTCTGTCACCATTCAGTTTTCTCCAGAAATCTATCATACCTAATTTTCTATTTACCTCGTTAATTTCTTTCTTACTTGTTTTGTGATTTGATTTATCTAAATCTGAGAGTGCAAGATTGAGATCTCTCACTATTATAGTTTTGCTGTCTATTTCTTCTCACAATTCTCTTAACTTCTCCTTTAGGAAGTTAGATGCTATACTACTTGGTGCATATATGTTTAATACTGATATTGCTTCATTGTCTATAGTACCCTTTAGCAAGATATAGTTCCCTTCCTTATCTCTTTTAATTAGATCAATCTTTGCTTTTGCTTGATCTGAGATAAGGATGGCTACCCTTGCTTTTTTGACTTCACCTGAAGCATAATAGATTCTGCTCCAGCCTTTTACCTTTACTCTGTATGCATCATCGTGCTTCAAATGTATTTCCTATAAACAACTTATTGTTGGATTCTGACTTTTAATCCAGCCTGCTATCTGCCTCTGCTTTATGGGGAAATTTACCCCATTCACATTTATGGTTAAAATTACTAATTCTGTATTTCCTGCCATCCTAATATCCCCAGATTATACTTTTCTTTTTCTTGCCCTCCTTCCCTTCTTCCTTAGTATTAAACTTATTGGTCCCACTTATGTCACACAGCTCTCCCTCTTTAATATCCCTCCCGCCTCCCTCTGAATCCCTTCCCTTTTCTTGTACCCTTCCCTTGTTACTCTTTTTCCTTCTCCCTTTTCCTCTCCCACTTTTTAATGAAATGAGAGAAGAATCTCTGTAAAACAAATATGTCAATTATTTCCTCTTTGAGACAACTCTGATGAGAGTAGGATTCACACAATGTTGCTTCCCCTCTCTAAGTTCCCTGAGGTATGATAGGTTTCCTTTGCCTCATCGCCACATATAGTTTCTCTTTTTATCTCCCCTTTTCCCTTTTTCTGACACTATCCCCTTTCCATTTCTACTTCCCTTTTTTAATGTTATACTGGTAAAATCAAATTATACATATGGTTTTTATGTATATCACAACAGAAATACAGTTCCACAGAGTTCCTTTTACCTTTTTCTACTTCTCTTGAGTCCTGTTGTTGGAGATCAATTTTTTTATTTAAGTCTATTTTTTTCCTTAGAAACAAATTGAATTCCTCTATTTCATTAAATGTCCATCTCCTTCCATGGGGAAAAAATACTCAGCTTAGCTGGGTAGTTTATTCTTGGCTGTATTCCAAGCTCTTTTGCCTTTTGGAATATCTGATTCCAGGCCCTTCAATCTTTAATGTTGAGGCAGCCAGATCTTATGTAACCCTTATTGTGTCATCTTGGTATTTGAACTGTTTTTTCCTGGATGCTTGTAAAATTTTTTCTTTAGTCTGAAAATTCTGAAGTTTGGCCACAATATTCTCAGAGTCTTTATTTTAGGGTCTTTTTCAGAAGGTGTTCGATGAATTATTTCAACACCTATTTTCCCTTCCAGTTCTATTACTTCTGGGCAGTTCTCTTTGATGATTTCCTGTAAAATAGTATCTAGGCTCTTTTTTCATCATAATTTTTGGGTAGTCCAATGATCCTCAGGTTCTCTCTCCTAGATCCATTTTCCAGGTCTGTTGTTTTTCCAAATAAATATTTGACTTTTTTTTCAAATTTTTCATTTTTTTTGGTTTTGCTTGACTGATTCTTGATGTCTCAAAGAATCAGTCATTTCTATTTGTTCAGTTCTGATTTTTAGTGAGTTATTTTCTTCATTAGCTTTTTTTACTTCCTTTTGTATATGTCCAATTGAGTTATTTTGCTCTATGGAATTTTTTTCCATTTCACTATTTTTTTTTAGTGAGTTATTTTCTTTTTCCAATTCATAAATTCTGTTTCCCTGCACTTCTTGTGAGTTTTTTATCTTTTCCAATTCACATTTTAGGAAGTTGTTGCTCTCTTGCATAGTTTCTCTTTCCTTTCCCCATTTTTCTTCTAGTTCTCTTTTAAGGTTTTTAATAGTCTCTTCTAGGAGAGCCTTTTGTATTGGAGACCAACAATTGTCTGGAAACTGTCTGCTATTAGTCTCTTCAGGGTTGAAAAGCTATTTTCTTTCTGTATAGAAACTATCAATCATTCTTTTGATTTTTTTACTCATTTTGTTAAAGCCTGTAAGGTTTGCCTTCAGAGCCAGGAGGTTACCAGCTTCCTTTGCAAAGCAGTGAAAGGTGTATGGACAGGTAGCTGTCCTACCAGCTGGCTACAAAAAGCAGCAAGGTACTGGAGTGCTCTGGGAAAGAGTTCTCACATGGGAGTAACTCAGGCCTGCCAAGTTGGGAAAGTGCCCTGGGAAGAATCCTCACTGTGTGAGATAACGACTGCTGAGCAGTGAGAGTTTCATTACCCCAAGCCAAAGCCTGCCCTGGGGCTGTGGGTATTAGCAGTTGAGGAGTGAATGGATTTGTAGGGATTGGAAGAGTCTGCCTGGGAAGCACAGTCTGCTGGGGAAGTTCTATTGCCCCAGGCTGAGCCCCCACTGTGCTGATTAGAGGCTGCCCAGGTTGTGTCCCCCTGCCATGAGGATTTGTACCTGCCCTGCAAAAGCCCCAAACTGCAGGATGTGGCTGCAGGGCTGCATTACACTCTGCCTGAGTAACTTCTGGGTGTGAGTGGTTACAGCCAGATCTCGTTAGGTTCTGGCATTTTTTAGAGTACCCTATGTTTTAGACTTTAATTTCTCTACCAGTTTAGTGCTTTGTAGTCAAGGCAGAGCAATTAGCCTGTAGCAGAGTCATCTCTATAACTTCTCTAGCCACAGAGGTCACCCCCACCCCTGGTCTGCTCAGGAAGCTAGTCTCTCACTGCCTGTGCTAGTCTGTTCCTGGCCCCTCAGGACAAACCTTTCCTGGTGATCTTCCAGATTGACTTTGGCTGGTAAATTGTAGTGCTTCTAATCTTCATGAATTTAAGCAATGAAGAGCTATTTTTGAGGCTGGATTAAATAGTTGGTTATGAGGGGAATGAGAGGAACTTAGAGAGTCGTGCCTTCTCCGCCATCTTTGCTCCCTTGATGGTCTTAAATAGATGCTACTGACTATTTTAAGGAAAATTCTACTTATTCCTATACTCTCTAATGTTTTTAATAGGAATGGGTGTTTGCTTTTTCTGCATCTATTGAGATGATCATATGGTTTTTGTTAATTTGGTTATCAATAGTCAGTTATGTTATTAGTTTTCCTAATATTGAACCAGTCCTACATTCCTGGTAAAATCCTACTTGGTCATGGTGTATTATCCTGGAGATGATTTTCTGTAGTCTTTTTGCTAGTATTTTACTTAAGATTTTTGTGTCAATGTTCATTAGGGAGATTGGCCTATAATTTTCTTTCTCTGTTTTTATCCTACCTGGGTTTGGCATCAGTACCATGTGTGTGCCATAAAAAGGAATTTGGTAACACTCCTTCAATTCCTATTTTTTTTCAAATAGTTTATATAACATTAAAGTTAATTGTTCTTTAAATGTTTGGTAGAATTCACTTTTAAATCCATCTGGTGCTGGGGATTTTTTTCTTAAGGAGTTGATTAATAGCTTGTTCTATTTCTTTTTCTAAAATGCCTTTTAATCAATTTACTTCTTTCTCTGTTAATTTGGGCAAGCTATATTTTTAAGGTATTCATCCATTTCATTTAGGTTATCAAATTTATTGGCATAAAGTTGGACAATGTAACTCCTAATTATTGCTCTAATTTCCTCTTCATTAGTGGAAAGTTCTCCCTTTTCATTTTTAAGACTAATAATTTGTTTTTCCTCTTTCCTTTTTCTAATCAAATTTACCAAGGATTTATATATTTTGTTGGTTTTTCATAGAACCAACTCTTAGTTTTATTTATTAATTCAATACTATTTTTAAACATTCAATTTTATTAATCTCTACTTTTATTTTTAGAATTTCAACTTTAGTGTTTGAGAGTTTTTAATTTGCTCTTTTGTAGCTTTCTTAGTTGCAAGCCTAATTCATTGATTTTCTCTATTTTATGCAAGTAGGCACCTAGAAATATAAAATTTCTCCTTTTTACCTCTTTGGTTGCATCCCACACATTTTGGTATGATGTCTCATTATTGTCATTCTCTTGGGTGAAATTATTAATTGTATTAATTTGCTATATCACCCAATCAATCTTTAGGATGAGATTATTTAGTTTCCAACTACTTTTTGGTCTATCTTCCCCTGGCTTTTTATTGAATGTAATTTTTATTGCATCATGATCTGAAAAGATGCATTCACTATTTCTGCCTTTCTGCATTTGAATTTGAGGTCTTTATGTCCTATTATATGGTCAATTTTTGTATAGGTTCCATGAACTGCTGAGAAGAAAATGTACTCCTTTCTGTCTCTATTAAGTTTTCTCCAAAGATCTATCAAACCTAAGTTTTCTAGTGTTCTATTTACCTCTTTAACTTCTTTCTTATTTATTTTTTGGTTTGATTTATCTAGGGCTGAGAGTGCAAGGCTGAAATCTCTCACTATTATAATTTTGCTTTCTATTTCTTATTGTAGCTCTCTTAACTTCCCCTTTAGGAATTTAGATGCTACACCACTTGGTGCATATATGTTTAATATTGGTATTGCTTCATTATCTATGCAACCCTTTAGCAAAATATAGTGCCCTTCCTTATCTCTTTTAATTTGATCAATTTTTGCTTTTGCTTGATCTGACATAAGGATGGCTACCCCTGCTTTTTTGACTTCACCTGAAGCATAGTAGATTCTGCTCCAGCCTTTTACCTTTACTCTGTATGCATCATCGTGCTTCAAATGTATTTCCTATAAACAACTTATTGTTGGATCCTGACTTTTAATCCAGCCTGCTATCTGCCTCTGCTTTATGGGGAAATTTACCCCATTCACATTTATGGTTAAAATTACTAATTCTATATTTCCTGCCATCTTGTTAGCCCCAGATTATGCTTTTTTCTTTCCTTTCCCCATTTTCCCCCTCCCTAATATTAAACTTGTTAGCACCACTTGCCTCACACAGCCCTCCCTCTTTACATCCCTCCTCTTTTCTTAACCTTTCCCTTACAATTTCTGTATTCTCTTCTATTTAGCCTACTCCTTCCCTTTTTGCTTTTTCCCTTCCACTTTTTAATGAGGTGGGAGATGTTTCTCTGTAAATCTAATATGTCTAATATTTTCTCTTTGAGCCAATTATGATGAGAGTAAGATTCAAACTATATTCATTCCCTCTTGCTTCTTCTTCAGATATAATAGGTTCCCTTTGTCTCTTCATGAGATGTAGTACCTCCACTTTTTCCTTTTTCTGATACAATTTCCTTTCCACCTCTGGATTTTTTTTTATATTATAACAGTAAAACAAAATTATATGTGTACTCTTTATGTATATCATAACAGAAACCTAGTTCCCAAGATTTCTTTTTACCTTTTTATGTTTTTCTTATCCTATATGTGGAGGTTAAACTTTTTGTTCAGTTCTAGTTTTTTTCATCAGAAATACATGGACTTGAATGTCGATCTTCTTCCCTGGAAGAAAATACTCACTTTGGCTGGGTAAGTTATTCTTGACTGCATACCAGATTCCTTAGCCTTTCAGAATATCAGATTCCAGGCCCTTTGATCCTTTAATGTGGACACTGCTAGATCTTGAATGATTCTTATTGTGCCTCCTCTGCATTTGAATTTTTTTTTTAGCTTCTTGTAGCATTTTTTCCTTGGTCTGATAGTTCTGGAATTTAGCCACAATATTTCTTGGAGTTTTGATTTTGGGATCTCTTTCAATAGGAGATCGATGAATTCTTTCAATGTCTATTTTACCTTCTGTTTCTATAACATCTGGGTAGTTCTCTTTGATGATTTCCTGAAAAATAGTGTCTAGACTTTTTTTTTCCTTCATGATTTTCAAGAAGTCTAATATTCATTAGATTATCTTCCCTACATCTATTTTCCAGGTCTGTTGTTTTCCCAAGTAGGTAGTTAATATTTTTTCTATTTTTTTTCATTATTTTGGTTTTGCTTGACTGATTCTTGGTGTCTCTTTGAGTCATCCATTTCCATTTGTTCCATTCTGATTTTTAATGAATTATTTTCTTCATTAATTTTTTTTATTTCTTTTTGTAATTGTCCAATTGAATTTTGAAATTAATTGTTTTGTTCTATGGAATTTTTTTCCATTTTGCCAACTTTATTTTTTAGGGAGCTATTTTCTTTTTCCAGTTCACTAATTCTGTTTTTTAGGGAGTTGATTTCTTTATTCATTCTATCTCTTAATGAGTAACATGACTTATCCAGACCCTCTTACAAAGCTTCCCTTTCCTTTCCCCATTTTTCTTCTAGCTCTTTTTAACAAGCCTTTTTAATTTCTTCTATGAGAACCTTGTGTGATGGGGATCAAATTATATCACCATTTGGGGCTTCATCTGGAGACAATCTGCTTTTAGTGTCCTCAGAGTTTGAAGTCTGCTCTCTTTCAGTATAGAAGCTATCTATAGTTAGAGCCTGCTTTGCCTTTTTATTCATCTAGGAAAAACAAACAAACAAAAAACCCTGCAGTCTGCTTTTGAGGCTTGTTACCAAGCTTCCATAATAGACAACAGATAGTAGTAGTAAAGCAGTAGTGGGACAGTAATGGCTGTGCTAGGATCAGCATCTGCACTGGGATTAGCGTCTATACTGTGATCAGTGTCTGTGCTATGATCAATGGTTGTGTGATGAGATTGTGCTGAGTCCCTCCTGGTGCTGGGTGGGTGTGGCCAGGTCCAGAGAGACTATAAGGTTTTGGGGTTATAGTCTTTACCCTTTGTGTTTATAGCTTTTTCACTGATCTACTGACTGGGTGCCAGAGCAGAGTAGCCAACACTGTGGTAAAGTTCTCCCCACAAATTTTCCCCTGGCTGAGACCATACCCCATTCTAGTCTGCTCAGCATGAGCTATTTTCCGTGCTATCACTACTTACTTGCCTGATTCTGCACTTGGTTTAGCCATCCTGCCTGCGAGCAAAAGCAAACCTTTTCTGGTGAATTCAAGATTATCTTCTGTTGGTAATGTGTTATACTCCCAATATTCATGGGTTTTGACAGTCGAACATTAATTTTCAGGCTGTTTCATAAAAAGTAGTTTAAGGATAAAGGAGAGCTTAGATAAATGCATGTCTTCTCTGCCATCTTGGTTCCACCCCCACCCCACCCCCCAGCAAGATTTGTATAAGTATGTATACATATTTTGGTTTTAACATATATCTTAACATGTTTGACATATATTGGATTACTTGCCATCTAGAGAAGAGAGTGGGGGAAGGAGGGGAAAATTTGGAACACAAGGTTTTGTAAGGGTCAGTGTTGAAAAATTATCCATGCCTATGTTTTGAAAATAAAAAGCTTTAATTAAAAAAAAAAAGAAAGTGTTTCATTATTAAAATCTAATGGTATCATTTTTACACATTTGTTTAAGTGAGAATTTCATTCTTTGGGCCTCAATGACTATAGTTAAGTCATACACATCTAGTTATCTTTGATACTCTTAAGACTCAGATGTAACAGTGAAGACATCCATGTATGATAACTTTCTGACCTGCCAGTATGAATGAAGATTGAGGTAAGCATGCCAGCACAATTTGGGAAGATAGGCACCCATGTTCATTCTTCACACTCTTCACAGATGAAGTAACTGGAATCTATAGAAGTTAAATGACTTACTCAAAGTCATATAGGTAGTAAGCATTAGAAATGATATTTCAGCTGTTGTCCTATGACTCGAGTCATTGATCTTTGTATTATCTAGTGGTGTTCATTAAAGTAAAGATAAGGTAATACCTAATTGTGGAGGGGCTTTACCCTCCACATCTACCCTGCCAATCTAAAGACTTTATGCAATAAATAGTAGATTATACCTTAAAACCACTGTTTTTCCCAAAGTACTACTACCATCAACACCATTGCAATCTGATTCAGTCAACAAACAACCAATAAGTATCTATTAAGTGCTTATTGTGTGCCAGGAACTCAGCTCAGCACTGAGAATACAAAGACAAAAAAATTAGTCTCTGTTTTCAAAGAGTTCACAGTCTAATATCTGTATCTACAAGCTGTGTACATGACACATTGAAATAATAAATAGAAGAAAGGCCTTAGAATAAGAAGGATTAGTAAAACCTTTCTGAAAACAGTGGAATTTTAGATGGGACTTGAAGGAAGCTGGAAAAGTCAGGGGACAGAGAGGAAGAAGAAGAGCACTCCAGATATTGAGGCAGGCTATGAAAATATCCAGAGTCAGGAGATGGAATTTCTAATTTGAGGATGAGCAAGGAAACCAGTGTCACTGGGTATCAGAGTACTTATGTGGATATAAAGTGTTAGAAGACTAGAAAGGGATGGAAAGAAGTTATGAAGGGCAAATAATTATTTAACATCTTAATTAAGAAGAATTAATAAGAGGTGGCAAGAATAGACAAAAGAACCATATAAGAAAGGTCTTAGCATAACTGAAACTATAGTGTTATGGCCATTGATACAGAGCCAAATGTCATGGAAAATGAAGTCAAGTGGGCCTTAGGAAGCATTGCTAAAATTAGGCTGGTTTAAGGTAATGGAATTCTAGCTGAGCTTTTAAAAACCCCAAAGATGATGTTGTTAAGGTATTGCATTCGATAAGCTGGCAAATTTAAAAAATACAACAGAGGCCAATGAATTGGAAAAGATCAGTTTGTGTTCCAGTCCTAAAGAAAGGCAATACCAAAGGATATTCAAATTACCAAGCAATTTTCTTTATTTCACATACCAGTAAGATTAATTTTAATATTCTGCTTTACCAAAATATGAACCAAAAATTACCAAAATATCAGCATATTTTTCAAAGAGATCCAAATTACCAGCATTCACTGGACTATAGAAAAAGGAAGTAAGTTGTATGGGGAAAAATCCATGTACATTTCACTGACTACAGTAAAGCCTTTGTGTAGTTTACAACAAAATGTGGCAATCCTTCAAAGTGATGAGAGTACCAGATCATCTTATATGTCCCCTGAGGAACCTATATGTGGATCAAAAAACAATAGTTAGAATTGAATGTGAAACAGCTCCTTGGTTTAATATTGGAAAAGGAAAATGACAAGACTGTATGTGGTCACTTTATTTATTTAACTTATATGGAGAATGTATTATGTAAATGCCAGGTTGGATCCAGAATTAAGGTTGCCAGAAGAAATATAACCAGTCTCACATGTGTAGACAATGCCACTCTGATGACAGAAAGTAATGAGGAATTAGAAAGCTTTTTAATGATGGTAAAATAAAAGAATATCAAAGCTGGCTTGAAGATTTATATAAAACCAAACTAAACAAGAGCAACACCAAAACAGTAATCTAACATCTTGCAACTACTCCTATTACTTTTTGACAAATAGAGGGTGAAGGAATGAAAACTATGTCATATTTTACATTTTTGGAATTAAAAATCACTACATACAGCAACAATAGTCATGAAATTAAAATGTATTATTTGAAAGAAAAGCTATGGACAGTTTACTAAAAAAAAATGTTTTTTCTAGTTGTAATGTATAATTATAGCTATGAGAGTTGGATTATAAAGAAAGCTGAATACCACAGAATTGACACCTTCAAATTATGATGCTTGTGAAGATTTTTGAGTGTCCCTTAAAAAGAAAAGAGATCAAAACAGTCAGTACTTAAAGAAATTAATTCAGGTTATTCCCTGGAAGGTCAAATTTTGAAGCTTAAATACTTTGTATTTGTGTTTTCTCACTTATTGAGAAAATGAGATTTATTTGAAAAGATCCTTGATATTGGGAAAGATTGAAGGTAAAAGGAAAAGAGGAAGGCAAAAGTTGAGATGGATAGTGTCATGGAAATGACAAATATGAACTGGACAAACTTAAAGAGATAGTAGAGGATAAAAGGATTTAGTATGCAATAATACATGGAATCATGAAGAATTGGACATGACTGACTGACTGAACAACAATAATTACAATTGAATAAACTACTCTAGTGTGTTCAAATGAAATAATGTGTAGTAAAAGACTTGAATAAGAATCATTGCATAATTGTATATTAAAATTACATATTTTCTATAATTTTTAGAGAAAAAATAATCTATTGGAATTTTTAAAATGTGAAACCCATACTTTCTTCAGAAAAAAAAATAGCAGTGAAAAGAAGAGCAGTTGTTATTTTGTTGTTGTTGTTGTTGTTGTTTCTCTTCTGGTTCCTCAGTCTAAGTCCTTTCTTGCCAACTATGACAATGTCTTTATGCATTAAATAAGATTCTAAGAACTCAGTGCCCACAGACCATGTTTCCAGGCAAATATTCTAATATCCTTTATAGGTAACAAATGTCCATCTAATAAGAAATTGGCAGTGCTATAAGTATAAGAAGTTGATTTAAAAGGGAAAATAATATACACAAAATATTCAATAATGTTTTATTTCATTCTGTATACACAGTATATGGATAACTATGGGAACACCACAGCTTACTTACACAGAATCACTACCTTGGAGACATTTCTTTGAAGTCATGACTTTTTGATGCTCATAAGGTTACTTGAGCTATTTGAATAAACACCACAGAATATCCATTTTTTAACATAAGAAAAGAACAAAGAGAAAGAGACACACTCATAATGAAATAGGAGTTGAATGCAAGATAGGACAGACATTTCCTTTTCTATTTCATTCGCAGGCACATTGCTACGAAATTGTCATGCTTCATAGAAAGGAGGAAAAAGAACTGAGAAAGCCCAGTTGTTTAATCATGTTATTATAGTTTTGGAATTAACAGAAAGAAGAATAAAGACTTTTGCTCCATTTTGAAAAGTGAAAAAGATGGAATGACAGTGGATAAATGGCTGGATTTATAGACAAAGAACACCTGAGTTGAGTCTTGATTCTGACACTATTTAATAATAATGCTTTCTCAGTATTTTCTGGCATTTTCTCAATGCCCCAGGAATTTTTCTAACGTTAAAAGTTGCAGAGAATAAGAGAAATGGAAGGAGTTTCCCACATTAATGAAATTACCATTCTGGATTCTCGAGCACCTCCAGCCCTTCTAAAAAGGCAATTAAAGAAATTTCAAACAGTCTTGAACTTCTATCTCTGACATTAATAATAAATAAGAGTAACATAAGAAGTTAATTATAAACTGCATTTCTGGATTTTATTTGAGATCCTTTGTTTATTTCTTGCTCCTGCTTCTAAGATGATTCCATCATCTCTTTAAAATTCCAAGAGCATCACAGTGTATATTTACAGTAAGAAACTGCATGATTTCGTTTGCCTAATCTGACTTTTATCTTCCTCACCTCTTATTCACACATTTTTAGCACACAAGAGAACAACTGCCCCCAAAGTATTCAGTCTTAGATAAGCAACTAAACTGTGACAACTAAAACCTTTTTCCCACTTGCCTCATTTCGATTTCTGTGCAATTGTCCAAATGGTTATCTTGGTATATGAGTCAAGATGAACAATCTAAGATCCAATGTTTTAATTAGTAACAAAAATTATCCGCATGTGTTTCTGTATTTTAGAAGGAAGAGAAAGAAGGAAACAACAACAAGAAGAAAAATAAAAACAAGAACAAGAGGATCAAGAAAAAGAATAATAAGAATAAGAATATAGAAAACACTTGAAACTCATTAACAAAATACAGCAACTACCACTCCACAGCAGATAGAAAAAGAAATGCATTTTCCAACAAAATGAACTTTCTGTTAAATAGTCTAATGATAGCTGTAGAGGGCTGAAACTCTGAAAAGCTGTGCTTGAATCAGAGAGCAGGTACTTTGGAGAAAGATAGGAAACCTAGTGGATAGAGCAGTGAATCTCCAGTAGAAGGACTTGAATTCAAATCTGCCTTCAGATATTTACTAGCTATGATTGTGGGAAATCATTTCACTTCTATATACCTCTTTCTCCTCATCTATACAATGGCAAAAGTAATAGCACCCCCTCTCAGAATTGCTATGAGGATCAAATGAGATAATAATTATAAAGTACTTCACACTGTGGCTGGCACATAGTAAGAACTATATAAATGTTAGCTATCATTATTACTATTATAGCACAATCAAGTCTTCATTAAGATAGTAAATGACAATATGTAGCCCATGAATAGGCCATTTTCCACCTCAGATTTTATATATTTACTTTTTTTTAATTCTAAACTTAAGAAATACTATGGAATGGGCACTTATAAACAATAGAATAGAAAAAGGAGCAACTATAGGTATCTGTAGTTCACAACTAAATTTAGATTTTTAAACAATGTGGAAAATTATAATCAATGATATGTAAGAAAGAGTGAATATAAAGATGAAATGGCATTTTAAAGAATAGTATCAGAAACATAAATATGCAGAAGGAGGTAAGGCTTGTAAAAATAGCCATCAAGGATAAGAGATTTAAAAAGCTATGCAGTAAAGAGATCTTGCGAGAAGGAATAGGACATATAAGAGCTGATATTTGGGAAGAAAGAGTTGTTTGATGATGTATTATCATCAATAGAAATGAAGAAAGAAAGATGAGGTGGATAGGTAGATGGGTGACAGATAAGTAGAACATTTATTAACGTATTACTATACACTAGGCATTGTTCTAGGATCTAGAAATATAAATACAAGGTAACAAAATAGCCCTATTGGCAAAGAATGTATATTCAATTGAGCCAACACAATATAGACTTTGGATGGGTATATGCCTGGTGTTGAGAAGATCAGCAGGTGGCTTGTGAGAATCTGGATCCTAGAAAGATAAAGCAAAATTCACCTGTAAGAACCAAGGGATATAGGAGTGGAATCCAAATTCTAGAAAGAAAGAGATGATATGATGACTGGAGAGAATTAAGAACTGCTTAAATTTTATTTTACCTTTGTCTTCCCTAGCAGAGAGAATGACCATTCAAGGGAAAGATAGTTGTCAATAAATTGACTTATTGAGCTCCTACCATGTGTCAGGAGCCATGTCAACCAGGGAACACCAAAAAAAGAGACAAAAACAGTCCTTGCCTTTACAGTATAATGAGGGAAATAATACAAAAAGGATTAGGTGCATGCAAGATAAATACAGATTAAATTTATCTTGAGTAAAAATGCTTGGCATCAAGAAGTGGAAGGTCACATAAATGGAACAGCAAGGAATGATTTGAAACACTAATATCTTGGTATTTACTTTCCATATTCAGATTTCAGGAATAAGAAAATTATTAAAACTATGGATGAATCCAAATTATAAATATAGAAGAAATAATGTAGTATAGTGGATGGATAACTTACCTAGAAACCATGCTCTTCCCCTTACATGACACTGAGGATCTTAATGGCCAAGGCATCCCCCTAAGATTCTAGAATTGCAAAATAGCTGCTGATCTGCAGCAATGGAGAGAGGCTCCTCCACTAACAAAATCAGAGACTTAAAACATTTTTTTTAATTGTGCCAACTAGCTATAGAAAACTGAGACAAAAAAAAAAAAGATTAAGTGGTTTGTCCAGAGTCATGCAGAAATATTTAAGTCCAAAATTGACCTCAACTTTACCAGACTACAGACCCAGTGCTCCATTCACTATGCCACTCATGTGTCTCAACTATTTAGAAAAAATTAGCTAAGTAATATATAAGAAAAATAGGATCTAAAGAGATCTTGAAAAATTGGAATGATAGGTTATGCAAAATCTTATTAAAGGTTTTAAAAATTCAACCAACCTAGAATAGAAGACATCTGAATATTATTTTGAATTACAAACCTGAATTAAGTAAACAATGTGACATGATGATCACAAAAATGAATGAAATCTTAGATTGTATTAATAAAAGTATTGCATTCAGATTGAGGGAAATGATACTGAACTTTGATATGATCATATAATAATTGAGATATTGAATTTAGTTCTGTAGAATACATTTTAGGTAGATATTGAGAGACTAGAGCATTTCTGATTATTGTTGTCATTATTGTTATTGTTGTTGTTTGTTGTTTGTCCTTCATTTTTGAAGAGGACTGATGACTTCAGGAAGGTGATATCTGGTCTTACAAGTGAATGGGATTTAAGTATGGGAGGACTTGCAAAGTCACCAGCATTATTCTTGCCTCCAGGACCATCTTAGGTCATTGGCAAGACAGATCAGGATTCTTGGAAATGGCCCTCTCAGTAAGAAAGGAAAAAAGGAGGAAGAAGAAAGAAAGAAGAAAAGGAGGGAGAAAGGCAGGAAGGCAGGCAGGCAGGCAGGCAGGAAGGAAGGAAGGCAGACATGAAAGCAGATAGAAAGGAAGGAAGGCAGGCAGGAAGGAAGAAAGGAAGGAAAGGAGGGAAAGAGGGAGGGAGGGAGGAAGGGAAGGTGAGAAGAAAGAAGGGAGGAAGGAAGAGAGGAAGAGAAAAGGAGAAAGTGAGAGGAAAAGGAAGTGATGGTGTGAAATTTAATGATCTTTCTTGACCTTAGAGAATACATGAAAATAGACAACTCCTTTCTTTTGCCTAATAGAAGACTCCAAATATAAAATGTATATACTGTGAAATGTGAGTGATAAGTTGTTTGCTTTTGCTTATTTTTCTCTTACTTTATTACAAAGGAAGAGAAGAAATGGATATTTGGAAATGATTATCATGTAATAGCAAAGGGTATCAACAAAAACTGTCTCTTAAAAATGAAAATGAATGATGATGAATAAATAAAACAGAAATTCATAGGTAATAAGTCTAGAGCTGGAAGGACCTCAGAAGTTATCCATTCTAATACCTTCATTTTCCAGATGAGACCCCCCCAAAAAAAAGTAATTTCCCAAGCCACACAGGTTATAAGTGGCAGAGCAAAGATTCAAACCCAGTTTGTCTAGTGACTCACAATCCAGTTTTCTTCTACTTTACCTCAAATAAAAAATAAATAGGAGCAAAAAAAGTTTGGGAGACTTTATACAAGATGCAACTTATCCTGCATCTTTAAAAATAAGATAGGGGAAAGAAGAATGGCATTCCAGAAGGGGAAAACAGTGAAAGCATAGGCAAAAAGTCAAGAAGTCATCTGAATAATTCTTTTGCTTGCTAAAGCTGTTTTAGTCTTGCTCCCTAAAACAGGAAATGTCTACCAAAGTTTTCAATAACTTTCCAAACTTTCACTTGTGTTTCTGATTCAAGCAGCTGATATTTTTTAAGGTTTTCAAACAGTGAAATGATGAGTTAGGGGACCTAACTGGAGGTCAAAGCATTTGAATGAAAAAGAGCAATTCTGGGTTCTTGTGCTGATTAAAAGGCAGAAGTCCAGGGTTTTTTGTTCTATTTTTTTTTCATTTGTTTTGTTTTCTTTTTCTCTTCAGACATTTTATTCTTCCAATGTCAAAATAAAATGCACTAAGTGAACAAATGATTTGCTTATGGAAAATATTATCTAATGTGTCAGAATGTAAGGCAGCAGCTGTACTGATTAGTGACCATTCAGCTGGGTGAGGAGAACAACTCCAGTTCCATAATAATAATTTTGGATAAGAACAAAATAGCCCTTTTCCTCCAAAATGACTAAACAGCCAAAGATTAATGAAGATAATAAGCAGCTGAAAGACTACTTTAAAGATGTAGCACATTAACCCATCCAAATCATGAAAACTGGAAAATATTTTTCTTGCTCAAACTACATAGAAACCTTTTTTTAAAGTTTTTTTTTTTTAAATAGAGACATCTCTTTGTTTTTATGTAGTTTCTAAATCTAGAGTACTCATTTTGAATTTTGATTCTGCCTTTATTTCACTTACGTGTCTATTACCAATCATTTCTTTTTTTTTTCATTTAGAAATTATTTATATTGTTTATATATGAAAATGAAAAAACCCTAATATGCAAAATTCTACATTTATTATATAATTGAACTCAATGTCCTCTATTACATTTTTTTTCTTTTTTTTTTAAATTTTATTTTATTTAATAATAACTTTGTATTGACAGAATCCATGCCAGGGTAATTTTTTACAACATTATCCCTTGCACTCACTTATGTTTTTTTCTCTCCCTCCCTCCACCCCACCCCCCCAAGATGGCAAGCAGTCCTATATATGTTAAATATGTTGCAGTATATCTATTACCAATCATTTCATCATAATACAACTAGAAGAGGTCATATAATTAAACTCCATAATTTTATAGAGGAGGAAAACGAGGACCACAGAGCTTAATGGCTTGATCAGGATTACACAGATATCAAAAAAAAAAAAAAAAATCAAACAAATCATTTCACAAGCATTTTCCTCACCATGAACTTATGTTTTATTAATGTTGTTATTCTTCAAGAAAGTCTTTTATCATTATATCCATCAAGTTTCTTTGTTTTTTTGCATTCTTACTGATGAGCAAGTTGCAATCACTGGCTAGAAGGGGCAAAATTTGTCCTCTGCCTCCACATGAGCCTTTTTTCATTACATTGTGGGTATTTTTTTTTTTACTGTAACTCCATATAATGGTGACCTTTATCTTCTTCCATTTACTTCATATCTTTCTCACATCATTTTGAAATAGTATTGCTTGGTCTTTTTGACTCCCTATTAAAAGTTTGTCCAATAATATCACTATGTTCATGTATTTTTCTGACAGATGTTTAGGATTCATGGAATTATTGCCTATCCGTAAATGAGACCTTGTGCTGGTGAAATGGTGTATAATAAAGTCTAACATTCTATTACTGACTTTAATGTCTTCTCTCATCATTACTCTTTAGTGACCTTTACATTAGTATGGTGCACATAATTCTAGCAACTTTCCATAATACTATTTGATTGTCTTTCCCCACAACATTTACAATTTTATGACGATAGAGTCCTAGCATCTTACCTGCCAAAGCAAAATCAGGAACTATATGAACACAATTACACAACACTCTCCACACAAATAAAGTCAGATCCAATCAAGTGGGAAAAGATAAATTGTTCAGGGATAGGCTAAGTGAATATAATAAAAATAGCAATACTACCAAAATTAATCTACTTATTCAGTGCCATACCAATCAAACTCCAGAAAAAAATAACAACAAAGTTCATATGGAAGATCAAAAGTTCAAGAATTTCAAGGGAATTAATGAAAAAATGCAAAGGAAGTTGGCTTAGCTATGCCAGACCTAAAATTATATTATAAAGCATCGTTTTGATAGTTATCAAAACCATTTGGTACTGGCCAAAAGATAGAGTACTTGATCAGTGGAATAGGTTGGTTCATAAGACACAATAGTAGATCACTATAATAATCTAATGTTTGACAAATCCAAAGACCCCAGATTCTGGAAAAAGAACTCGCTATTTGACAAAAATTGTTGAGAAAATTGAAAATTAGTATGGGAGAAACTAGAAACTAGACCCATACCTAACAACCTATACCAAGATAAGGTCAAAATGGGTTCATGATTTAGACATAAAGAGTGATATTATAAGCAAATTAGAAGAACAAAGCATAGTCTACTGTTCATCTCTATGGAGAAGAAAATAATTTGTAGCCAAAGAAGAACTGAAGTGCTTTATGGAATGTGAAATGGATAATTTTTATTATATTAATTTAAAAAGGTTTTGTACAAATAAAACTAATGCAGACAAAATTAGAAGACAAGTGATAAACTGAGAAAAATTACATTCAAAGGTTCTGATAAAGGATTCATTTCTAAAATATATAGAGAATTGACTCAAATTTATAAGAATTCAAGCCATCTTCCAGTTGATAAATGGTCAAAGAATATGAACAGACAATTTTCAGATGAAGAAATTGAAATTATTTCTAGTCATATGAAAAGGTGCTCTAAATCACTATTATTTAGAGAAATGCAAATTGAGACAACTCTGAAGTACCACTACATACCTCTCAGATTGGCTAAAATGACAGGAAAGGATAATGGTGAATGTTGGAGGGGATGTGGGAAAACTGGGACACATATTGTTGATGGAGTTGTAAGCTGATTCAACCCTTCTGGAGGACAATTTGGAACTATACCCAAAGTGCTATCAAACTGTGCATATTGTTTGATCCAAATCTGTCTCTACTAGGTCTGCATTCCAGAGAGATAGTAAAGGAGGGAAAGGGACCCACATGTGCAAAAATGTTTGTTGCAGCAATTTCTGTAGTGGCAAGAAACTGGAAACTGACTGGATGTCCATTAGTTGGAGAATGGCTGAATAAGTTATATCATATGAATGTTATGGAAGATTATTGTTGATATCATTGAAATGATCAACAGCATTTCAGAGAGGCCTAGAGAGACTTACATGAATGATGCTAAGTGAAGTGAGTAGACACAGGAGAACATTGCATGTGGCAGCAGCAAGATTATATGATAATCAATTCTGATGGACGTAGCTCTTTTCAACAATGAGATGATTCAGACCAGTTTCAATAGTCTTGTGATGAAGAGAGCCATATGTACCCAGAGAGAGAACTATGAGAACTGAATATGAATCACAACAAAGTATTTTTACTCTTTTTGTTATCTGCTTGAATTTTGTTTTTTTTTCTCATTTTTTTCCTTTTTGAATTTTTTCCTTTTTTCCTTTCCTGATTTTTCTTGTGCAGCATAATTGTATTCTCATCTTGCATCATTTTCATATTCTGTTTCCAAAGTTCATTTTTACTACCTATAAACATCCATACCATCTTTTCATTGACAATCACCTTAAAGATAAACCCCAAATATTTGGCTACCAAGCCTTCTATTAGTGTGTGTGGAATATCCTTATCTTCATTTTCTGTGCTACTTTCCCCAACACACACACACACACACACACACACACACACACACACACACTCCCTGTTTATTTCTTCTATAGTAAATCTATCTTTATTGTCAAATTTTTCATGAACTCTTTTCTATATCTGTTCTTTTCCAACCAACTCTCTTTTTTAACCAAAAGAAGCTCTCTCCTAAGATATCAAAAAATACCCATATTTTCCAAAAAGATACTTTATTTAAGTCACTATATGCTGGGAATACCACTTCATTTTCATTTACACATTAAAACAGAAACCTTCCATCAACTGAAAAAACATCATGTCTTTTTTTTTTTTACTAAAGCTTTTTATTTGCAAAACATATGCATGAGTAATTTTTCGACATTGACCCTTACAAAATTTTTTGTTCCAAATTTTCCCCTGCTTCCTCCAAACCCCTCTCCTGAATGGCAAGTAGTCCAATATATGTTAAATATGCTAAAATATATGCTAAATCCAATATATTTCTACATATCTGTACAATTTTCTTGTTGCACAAGAGAAATTGGATCAAAAAAGGAAAAAAAAACCTAAGAAAGAAAACAAAATGCAAGCAATAACAGAAAGAGTGAAAATGCTATGTTGGAGTCCATTCTTAGTCCCACAGTTCTCTCTCTGGGTATAGATGGGTCTCTTTATCACAGAATAATTGAGACTGGTTTGAATCATCTCATTTTTGAAAAGAGCCACAAACATCAGAATTGATCATCAGATAGTCTCATTGTTCTGTGTATAATGATCTTTTGGTTCTGCTCATTTCACTTACCATCAGTTCATGTAAGTCTCTCCAGGCCTTTCTGAAATTATCCTATTGGTTGTTTCTTATAGAACAATATTATATAACATTCATATACCATAATTCATTCAGCCATTCTCCAATTGATGGACATCCATTCAATTTCCAGTTTCTTGCCACTACCAAAAGGGCTGCCACAAATATTTTTGCACATGTGGGTCCCTTTTCCTCCTTTAAGATCTCTTTGGGACATAAGCCCAGTGGAAACTCTGCTAAGTCAAAGAATATGAACAGTTTGTTGACATTTTGAGTATAGATCCAAATTGCTCTTCAGAATGGTTGGATCCATTCACATATTCACCAACAATGTATCAATGTCCCAGTTTTCCCGCATCCCCTCCAATATTCTTTGTTATCTTTTCCTATCATCTTAGCCAATCTGAGAGGTGTGTGGTGGTATCTCTGAATAGTCTTAATTTACATTTCTCTGATCAATAGTGATTTGGAGCACCTTTTCATATGACTACAAGTAGTTTCAATTTCTTCATCTGAAAATTGTCTGTTCACATCCTTTGACCATTTATCAACTGAAGAATGGCTTGATTTTCTATAAATGTGAGCCAATTCTCTATATATTTTAGAAAGTAGGGCTTTACCAGAACCTTTGAATGTAAAAATGAAAAACATCATGTCTTGAAAGTTTTACCACTCTTTTCAATACACAAAAGAAATGTAACTAAATTGGGAAAAGAGAGCTTTGTCAAAGAAAGTTGACATCCAAATTTTTAATGACCCTTCCTTTTAAGAAGGCAGGGATTCTATGATTACTTCCTGATACAATCATCCAAGGAATAAGGAGCAAACACCAAACCATCCATAGGTTTACATCTGCAGGTGCAATCACCATAGCATCCCTTTCCATGAGTACACCTGTTCTCCAGGCAACCTCTAACTGACTCAAGTAAATTTACAATAGGACTCTATTTTGAATTTCTTGCTATCCTCTCAATTTGCCCTACAAGCAGTTCTGCCTCTTTATACCTCTGCTTGCCAATAACATAACAATGATACGTGTAAGCATAAGGAATGGAAAAAACTACTACTATTGCCATTATTTTGTTAATTTTATGTTTCCCATAATGTGGATTTTTATTAATTATTTATTGATATTTGAGCAGCTGAATTTCTCATGGAGAACAGAATTATATTTGTATGCACAATTGGGAAAAATAAAAAATAATAATTACAATTGATGTGTGCCATTTTTCACTATATTTGAAAAAAAATTAAGGAAGATTACATCACATAGGCCAGCAATATATTCCTGGGAGTTGGTAATAAATAATATATAGCCTATATGTATAACCATTATGATGTGTGCATTCTTCTACTTATTTGGTAGATAAGTAAATAAAAAAAGAAAGTGAGCATAAGTAAATTGTGCATTATCAAAGGTGAAGATAAGGTTGGGAAGTTTTCCTCTTCATTTTGATCTGTCACCTAGTGCATTGGATCTTGCTGTTCTTGTCCAATTTGGGATCAGTACCCACCTGATCCTTAAAACCATGTGCTCTCTCTGGACTTACTCGGCTAATACATGTGTTTTAGGTTTATAGTTGGATGCTATTTCACATTTTACTGGAACATTTTGTCTACTGTTATACAATCAAACTAGAGGAAACTCCCCATGGTGTGTGGAACAGCAATATGACCCAAAGAGATCCAAAGCCGCTGTCAGTCACTTAATGATGCTGGACAGTCTGTTAATTATAAAAATAAAGATTTTCCTGACTTGCTTCTTTTAAACCCAAACTAGTATTGGTCTGGATTTTTGCCTTAAATTGTGGAATTTTCTGTTTTGTCTAGAACATAACAATGCTTAACCAGACTGTATACAAAAATAATTTGAAAAACAAGGATAGTACTTGAATAACTATGTTTTGTGAACCATAAGATGGCAACTTATGGCCTTTCAGTTGTTTTTTGTTGTTTTGTTGTTGTTGTTTTTATAACCCTAGTGCTGGGAAATTATCTTTTTCTGTATATAGGAATTAAAAAAAAAACAAAAACAATTGAACATTCATCTATGTCTTATTAAATGTCAGTAACACTCAATTCTCAAAATGAATTAAATTTAAGTGGGATGGTCTTATATAGAAAATGTCTTTTCTTTAATTTTAAAAAGATCTCAAAGTATTCTTTGTTCTGTTTTGTATGATCATGAAATTCCACATTCAAAAAATGTTTTTCAGCATAAGCAAATGCCATGTTTAGTCAGAAGCCCTTTCTACATTCATTGATATATACTATTAACATGGTCCGTTATGTTTATAGATCTCCCAAAGTTAATTGATTCTATATTCCAGATATGAATCCAGTTTCTTCATACTGCATAATCACTTTAACAACATTTTAATGAGGGTTCTCTCTTAATATTTTATTCAATTATTTAACTTTCTTGTTCTGCTTTTTCTCTGTCTTGGGTCATACCCATACTTGTGTCAATGAAAGTAATTGATTGGATTTCTTTATTTTAAAAATCAATTTATGTAATTTTGGAATTAATTGTTCTTTGCATATTTGACAGAAATCACCTTTAAATCTTTCTGGGATTGTATTTTTATTAAAGAGTTCTTGTTACAATGGGCTGTTACAATGTTAAAATAGTTTGTTTGACTTCTATGTCTGGCATATTATTTAAATTTTAGGGTTTTTCTTTCATTTGGAATATTTTGTACTTTAAAATATATAACCATTTTATTTAAGCTATTTAAGTGTATATGTAAAGAAAATGTTGTCTGACAATTTCCTTTATTTTTCATCTATTATGAATTCCATTTTTTTTATTTTGGCAATGTAGTTTTATTCTCTTAAAATTACTATAAATATTAATTATTTTCTCCTGTATCATATACTAATATGACTTTTTTTCTCACTTTGTTCTCTATTCCTCCCCTTTATAATTAAAAAAAGTTTAGAAAGAAAGGAAATATGATCATTTCTAGCAATCAATGTTTGGAGTACTCTGATCCTTCTCTTCTTAAATTGTGGGTTGTAACCTCATATAGGGTTTCATAACTGAATGTAGGTGTAAAAGAACTGTGATTTATTATCAGTAAATGTTTTTCCCCCAATATCATGTAAAAATTTCTCAGATAAAAAGGGTCATGAGTAGAAAAAGTATGAGGAGTCCTGCTCGAATCTAATTCTTCAGTTTTTTTTTTTTTTTTATCTTTACCTCATCCAGATCTATATCTTTGATTCTTATCTTTTTCCCTCCTCTCCTTTTAATCTTGCTTCACATTCAATCATCCATAGCTATTTGATTTGCTTCTATTTCCTTTTCAACTCTGTACACCCTTTTAATCTCTATCTGCCATCTCCCTTTACACATCTTTTCATTCTTGACATTAATAAATTGCTACACTAAACAGTTCGAGTGTGATTGGAACTAGGAGAAAATTCAACTTTCCTTTCCATTGTAATTGATAGATTAATAGATTTTAATTCAGAAAGACCAGTTTCTTATACTTATTAGTTACATTTCCCTGGGAAGTCATTTAATTTTCCTGGCCTTAATTTGTTAAAAAAATAATAATAATAAATTCAATCTTTAAGTTCTCTTCCAGTTTTAAAAATATTACCATAATTTTTCTCCTGTTCTCCCCTTGCTCGCTTTGATATTTGGATAATCTTCTGTCGGCATATTCCAATTATGAGAATTTGTAAGTTTCTCTCCATTTCTTTTCTAACATTGTCTTTTCCCCTTTTATTTTCTTTTTTTTTAATTTTTATATTTAACAAAATAGGGCAACATCACAACCAAGACTTGCATTTTGTCTTTCTATAATCCCTTTGTTACCATAGAAGAGAAAGTTGTCTTAATCCCTTCAAATTGTTCATATATATTTATCTTTCTAGATTATTCCTGTCTTGTGTTTGAATTTCAAAAATTCTGCCCAGCTAATCATCTCTGGTGTTTTTTTTTCTGTAAAGTTTACAAGTCATCTATCTTATCAAAAGTTTTTTTTTTTTTTGAACTTCCAGCCAAGATGGCAGAGAGGAGGCACATAGCTGTGTAAGCTCCTCGTTTTTCTCTCAGAATCCATTTCATTACAAGCCTCTGAATTAATGCTTGAGTGAAAAAAAACCCACAAATAGTTACCAAGAGAAGACATCCTTGAAATTCGCCAAGAAAGGTCTGTTTTTGCTCAAGGGCAGGGACAGTTTTAGATCGGGGGCAGGCTGAGGGCAGGCAGTGGCAGCCAGAGCACGGGATGCAGCTCACAGCCAAGCAGACTGGAGAAGGGGTGGGGTATGATCTCAGTCGTCTCTGTGGGTTGGGGGGGGAGGGTTTGCTACAGGATTGGATAATTTGCCCTGGCAGCAAGCCAGCAGCCCAGCAGAGAAGCTAAAAACGCCAGGGGGGAGGGGTGAATACAACCCCAAACAACTGGAGTCTCTGGGGACCTGGCCACCCCTCCCCCACAGTGTCTCAGCACATTCTTGGAGTCTCAGAGTGCAGGCTCAGCACAGTCCTGCTAGTGCCTCGCTGCTGCCCCCGCAGTCTGTAGAGGAAGCTCAGTAACACCACCCAGCCTCTCCCCCCAAAAAAAGCAGATTCCATTTAGGGTTTTTTTCTTTTTTCTTTTTGCTACTTTGTCTTTGATTCTTCTCTGACAAAATGAGCAAAAAATTGAAGAGGACTTTAACCCTTGACAGCTTCTATACAGATGGAGAGCAGACTCGAAATCCTGAGGAGACTAAAAACAGATTTTCTCCAGGTGAATCCCCAAAGGAGGCAATCATCTGTTCCTCAGCCCAGATGAACCTCATAGAAGAAATTAAAGGGCTCTCATAAGGGAGCTAGAAGAAAAATGGGAAAAGGAGAGAGGGGCTTGGCAAAAGAGTCTGGAGACGTCATCCCACTCATTTAAAGACAGAGTGGATAAAGAAATAAAATCCTTGAAAAATAGGATTAGTGAATTGGAAACAGAAAATAGCTCTCTAAAAAACAAAATTGGAGAAATGGAAAAAAATTCCATAGAACAAAAAAACTCAATTGGACAATTAGAAAAAGATTTTTTTAAAGTGAGTGAAGAAAATACTTCATTGAAAATCAGAATTGAACAAATGGAATTGAATGACTCGAGGAGACAAGAAGAATCAGTCAAGCAAATCCAAAAAAATCAAACAATGGAAAAGAATGTGAAATACCTTCTGGGGAAGACAACAGACCTGGAAAACAGATCCAGGAGAGACAATCTGAGAATCATCAGACTCCCAGAAAAGCATGATGAAAAAAAGAGCCTGGACACTATTTTCCAGGAAATTATCAAAGAGAACTGCCCAGAAGTCATAGAAACAGAGAGTAAAATAGACATTGAAAGGATTCATCAATCACCTACTGAAAGGGATCCTAAAATCAAAACATCAAGAAACATAGTGGCCAAATGCCAGAACTCTCAGATGAAGGAAAAAATACTGCAAGCGGCTAGAAAAACCCAATTCAAGTATCAAGGAGCCACAATAAAGATCACCCAGGATCTAGTAGCATCCACATTAGAGGATCAAAGGGCCTGGAATATGATATTCTGAAAGGCTAAGGAACTTGGTATGCAATCAAAAATAATTTACCCAGCTAGAATGAGCATCTTTTTCCAGGGAAGAAGATGGACATTCAACAAAGTAAGCAAATTTCACCTATTTTTGATGAAAAAGCCAGAACTTAACAAAAAGTTTGATCTACAAATATAGAACTCAAGAGAAATCTAAAAAGGTAAAGATTAATCTTGGGAACTATATTTCAGATATAAAGATGTATAAAGAATACATGTATACCTTGTTCTAGAAACTATTTGTGGAAAACACATTGTACCAGAAAAAGAGTAAAGTGGGGGTACTACATCTCAGGAAGAGGCAAAGGAAAGCTATTATATCTGAGAGAAAGAATGGAAGGGGATGAATGTAGTGGGTATCTTACTGCCTTCAGAATTGGCTGTAAGAGAAAAATTTTAGACATATTCAGTTTATGGTGAAACTTCTCCCACCTCATTGAAAAGTGAGAAGGGAATAGTGAAAAGGGAAGGAATAAGCTAAGTGGAAGGAAATACGGAAACTGGGAGGGAAAGGGGTAAGATAGGAGGAGGAACTCTAAGGCCGGGGGAGAGATACTAAAAAGGGAGGGCTGTGAGAAGCAAGTGGTGCTCACAAGCTTAATACTGGGAAGGGGGGTAAGGGGGAAAGAAAGGAGAAAAGGATAAACAGGGGTTAACAAGATGGCAAGTAATACAGAATTGGTCATTTTAACCATAAATGTGAATGGGGTAAACTCCTCCATAAAGAGGAAGTGGTTAGCAGAATGGATTAAAAGCCAGAATCCTACAATGTGTTGTTTACAGGAACTCCACCTGAAGCAGAGAGATACATGCAGGTTAAAGGTAAAAGGTTGGAGCAAAATCTACTATGCTTCAGGTGAAGTCAAAAAAGCAGGGGTAACCATCCTGATCTCAGATCAAGCTAAAGCCAAAATTGATCTAATTAAAAGAGATAAGGAAGGGCACTATATCTTGCTAAAGGGTAGCATGGATAATGAAGCAATATCAATATTAAACATATATGCACCAACTAGTGTAGCATCTAAATTCTTAAAAGAGAAATTATGAGAGCTGCAAGAAGAAATAGACAGCAAAACTATAATAGTGGGAGATCTCAATCTTGCACTCTCAGAATTAGATAAATCAAACCACAAAATAAATAAGAAAGAAGTCAGAAAGGTAAATAGAATACTAGAAAAATTAGATATGATAACTCTCTGGAGAAAATGTAATGGAGACAGAAAGAAGTACACTTTCTTTTCAGCAGTTCATGGAACCTATACAAAAATTGACCATATATTAGGACATAAAACCCTCAAACTCAAATGCAGTAAGGCAGAAATAGTAAATGCATCCTTTTCAGACCACAATGCAATGAAAATTACATTCAACAAAAAGCCAGGAGAAAGTAGACCAAAAAATAATTGGAAACTAAATAATCTCATACTAAAGAATGATTGGGTGAAACAGCAAATCATAGACATAATTAATAACTTCACCCAAGGAAATGATAATAATGAGACGTCATACCAGAATGTATGGGATGCAGCCAAAGTGGTAGTAAGGGGAAATTTCATATCTCTAGAGGCCTATTTGTATAAAATAGAGAAAGAGAAGATCAATGAATTGGGCTTGCAACTAAAAATGCTAGAAAAGGAACAAATTAAAACCCCCCAGTCAAACACTAAACTTGAAATTCTAAAAATAAAAGGAGAGATCAATAAAATTGAAAGTAAAAAAAACTATTGAATTAATTAATAAAACTGAGTTGGTTCTATGAAAAACCAACAAAATAGACAAACCCTTAGTAAATCTGATTTAAAAAAGGAAAGAGGAAAATCAAATTGTTAGTCTTAAAAATGAAAAGGGAGAACTTGCCACTAACGAAGAGGAAATTAGAGCAATAATTAGGAGTTACTTTGCCCAACTTTATGCCAATAAGTTCAACAACTTAAATGAAATGGAAGAATACCTTCAAAAATATAGCTTGCCCAAACTAACAGAGGAAGAAGTAAATATCCTAAACAGTCCCATCTCAGAAAAAGAAATTGAACAAACTATCAATCAATTCCCTAAGAAAAAATTCCCAGGACCAGTTGAATTTACATGTGAATTCTATCAAACATTTAAAGAACAATTAACTCCAATGCTAAATAAACTATTTGAAAAAATAGGGATTGAAGGAGTCCTGCCAAACTCCTTTTATGACACAGACATGGTACTGATACCTAAACCAGGTAGGTTGAAAACAGAGAAAGAAAATTATAGACCAATCTCCCTAATGAATATTGATGCTAAAATCTTAAATAAAATATTAGCAAAAAGATTACAGAAAATCATCCCCAGGATAATACACTATAACCAAGTAGGATTATACCAGGAATGCAGGGCTGGTTCAATATTAGGAAAACTATTAGAATAATTGACTATATCAATAACCAAACAAGCAAAAACCATATGATCATCTCAATAGATGCAGAAAAAGCATTTGATAAAATCCAACATCCATTCCTAATAAAAACACTTGAGAGCATAGAAATAAATGGACTTTTACTTAAAATAGTCAGGAGCATATATTTAAAACCTTCAGTAAGCATCATATGCAATGGGGAAAAATTGGAACCTTTCCCAGTAAGATCTGGAGTGAAGCAAGGTTGCCCACTATCACCAATATTATTCAATATTGTATTAGAAACACTAGCCTCTGCAATAAGAGTCGAGAAAGAGATGAAAGGAATTAGAGTAGGCAATGAGGAAACCAAACTATCACTCGTTGCAGATGATATGATGGTATACCTAGAGAACCCCAGAGATTCTACTAAAAAGCTATTAGAAATAATTCATAATTTTAGCAAAGTTGCTGGATACAAAATAAACCCCCATAAATCCTCAGCATTTTTATACATCACCAACAAAATCCAACAGCAAGAGATACAAAGAGAAATTCCATTCAAAATAACTGTTGATAGAATAAAATATTTGGGAATCTATCTGCCGAAGGAAAGTCAGGAATTATATGAGCAAAATTACAAAAAAGTTTCCACACAAATAAAGTCAGACTTAAATAATTGGAAAAATATTAAGTGCTCTTGTATAGACCGAGAAAATATAATAAAGATGACAATATTCCCTAAACTAATCTATTTATTTAGTGCTATGGCAATCAGACTTCCAAGAAAATATTTTAATGATCTAGAAAAAATAACAACAAAATTCATATGGAACAATAAAAAGTCGAGAATCTCAAGGGAATTAATAAAAAAAAATCAAATGAAGGTGGCCTAGCTGTACCTGATCTAAAATCATATTATAAAGCAGCAGTCACCAAAACCATTTGGTATTGGCTAAGAAATAGATTAGTTGATCAGTGGAAAAAGTTAGGTTCACAAGACAGAATAGTCAACTATAGCAATCTAGTGTTTGACAAACCCAAAGATCCTAACTTTTGGGATAAGAATTCATTATTTGATAAAAACTGCTGGGATAACTGGAAATTAGTATGGCAGAAATTAGGCATGGACTCACACTTAATACCATATACCAAGATAAGATCAAAATGGGTCCATGACCTAAGCATAAAGAATGAGATTATAAATAAATTAGAGGAACATAGGATAGTTTAACTCTCAGACTTGTGGAGGAGAAAGAAATTTGTGACCAAAGATGAACTACAGACCATTACTGATCACAAAACAGAAAATTTTGATTATATCAAATTAAAAAGCCTTTGTACAAACAAAACTAATACAAACAAGATTAGAAGGGAAGCAACAAACTGGGAAAACATCTTCACAGTTAAAGGTTCTGATAAAGGCCTCATTTCCAAAATATATAGAGAACTGACTCAAATTTATAAGAAATCAAGCCATTCTCCAATTGATAAATGGTCAAAGGATATGAACAGACAATTTTCAGATGATGAAATTGAAACTATTACCACTCATATGAAAGTGTTCCAAATCACTATTGATCAGAGAAATGCAAATTAAGACAACTCTGAGATACCACTACACAGATTGTCAGATTGGCTAAGATGACAGGAAAAAATAATGATGAATGTTGGAGGGGATGCAGGAAAACTGGGACACTGATGCATTGTTGGTGGAGTTGTGAACAAATCCAACCATTCTGGAGAGCCATCAGGAATTATGCCCAAAAAGTTATCAAGCTGTACATACCCTTTGATCCAGCAGTGTTACTTCTGGGCTTATATCTCAAAGAAATACTAAAGAAGGGAAAGGGACCTGTATGTGCCAAAATGTTTGTGGCAGCCCTGTTTGCAGTGGCTAGAAACTGGAAATTGAATGGATGCCCATCAATTGGAGAATGGCTGGATAAATTGTGGTATATGAATATTATGGAATATTATTGTTCTGTAAGAAATGACCAGCAGGATGAATACAGAGAGGCTTGGAGAGACTTACATTAACTGATGCTAAGTGAAATGAGCAGAACCAGGAGATCATTATATACTTCAATAACAATATTGTATGAGGATGTATTCTGATGGAAGTGGATTTCTTTGACAGAGACCTAACTGAGTTTCAATTGATAAATGATGGACAGAAGCAGCTACACCCAAAGAAAGAACACTGGGAAACAAATGTGAACTATTTGCCTTTTTGTTTTTCTTCCCGGGTTATTTTTACCTTCTGAATCCAATTCTCCCTGTACAACAATAGAACTGTTTGTTTCTGCAAACATATATTGTATCTAGGATATACTGCAACATATCTAACATATATAGGACTGCTTGCCATCTAGGGGAGGAGGTGGAGGGAAGGAGGGGAAAAATCGGAACAGAAGCGAGTGCAAGGGATAATGTTGTAAAAAAAAAATTACCCTGGCATGGATTCTGTCAATATAAAGTTATTATTAAATAAAATAAAATAAAATATTTTAAAAAAGGTTTTTTTAATGTTGTAGAATTATATTCAATTTGTAAGGGTAAATTTAGCTTGATTTTAAGACTTTTTTTTGTCTTCTAGTATTCCAAATTCTAAGCTTTTCTTTTTTTCCTCCTGTTTGCAACAATCTTGTGTAATCCCGACCTTGCTTTATTGGTATTTGAATTCTTTCATACCTCTTTAATGGTCCACCTTGCTCTTCAAAACCAATGTAAAACAAAGCCAAAACTCTCTGGGTCTTAGCAGTAAGGGAAACAAGTCACTCCCTCCTAGTATAACTGTGTCTATAACAATATGAGGATAGAAATACACTTTACATCATCATTACATTCCTCCAGATCCCAATTGAATTTGCCTTGTGTATGATTTTAGCTAATTACACACAAATATTTACTTCCTCTAATTCATTCCACTTTATTTTCTTTTTTTTTTTTTTAAAGATTTAATGAACATTTTGGCCTTTAATATTTCTGTTTACTTGAGGCAATCTAGGTAGCTTTTTCTTCAAAGAAAAGTGTTACTTTATCCTTTCAAATGATTTCACATTTGAAGTGTTGAATTTACTCTGCAGAAACAAACAAACAAACAAAAAAAATTACAGGGAAATGGCTTGTAAATATTGCCATTACTTCTTAGTTTCATGTTGCTTTCTGAATCTTTAAGTAATCAGAAGTAGAAGAAAGGAATGTTTATGGCTCTCAGGAACTACTTAGATTTCTTGGATTATATTCTGGCTATATGATCCTGCTCCAAGATGATTTCGTGTTCTGCCAAACTTTATGACCTTCCACACTTCCCAAAATGTATGCTTCAATTTGTACTTCATGATCATTTCATCAGGGATTATTTTCTAGCTAAAAATGATGACTAAGTGTTCTCTTACATCCAGTAGTAAGCGTTCAATGAAAAAGATTTTCATTATGCCTTCCATTCTTGAACTAAACAAATATAAAGTTGGTTTGAAAATTAAATTAGTAACCTTGGCTTGATTTTGCCCTTTAAGACAGTTAAAATTAAAAAAAAAATTCTATCATCAATGTATTTATGCTACAAAATGTGACAAAATGTGATTAAATGCAATAGACAGGAATTCTGGACAGCATACTATAAACCTTATGACAACAGTAACAACAACAATGGCATTTATGCTATATCTTAAAGTTTACAAAGTATTTAGCATATATTCTCACAGTAATCATATGAGATAGGGATTTTTACCCTATTCATTTTACAGAAGAAATGGAAACTAAAAGTTTATAGCTGGTTCTCTGAGGAAGGGTTTGAACTCATTTTTCTTTACTTCAAAGCTGGTACTCTTACTATACTACATGGCAAGTAAGTTAGTGCCTCACAAATCCCTTCACCAATCACAAAAACCCCACTTAGTTCCTTTTCAATCCTATCATAAGAATAAATTTATTAAAAAAGTAAAGTGGGGAAAGGGCCTAAGGAATTTGGATATATGTAGCTTGGTTCTCCTGGGGCCTTGAAGCTGGATTTTATCTCAATCAAGTAAGGTGGCCTTCATCCTGGAACAACTCTGTCCATGAATTATTCATGTAGGACAGTTGTTGATAAGAATACATACAACCATTATGGATATTCTCTACCCTTTCATTCTTACTTTGCCCAGCCTTCCTGATTATTTACAGGGCATCAATAAATTGGAATTCTATTCATTCTGGTGAGATGATCACTTGGCCTTGCCATGTATTTTGTCCTTACTCTTTTCATTCTTTTATATTTTTACTGAATTATTTTTGCAGCATAAGAGGTTCTGAAACTTACCATCTATCTCTTGGATGTATTAAGGACTTCTTTCCATCTGCCATACAAATAATATTTCTCCCCCAATTAGAGTGTGAGTTCCTTGAAAATAAGAATTATCTTTCTTTTTAAAAATGTGGGGGGGCAGCTAGGTGGTGCAGTGGATAGAGCACCAGCCTTGAAGTCAGGAGGGACCTGAGTTCAAATCTGAACTCACACACTTAATATTTCCTAGCTGTGTGACCCTGAGAAAGTCACTTAAACCTAATTGCCTCGGCCAAAAAAAAAAAGTGTATGTTTAAATATATATACTCCTTATGGAGCTCTGCACATACTTAAGTGCTTAATAAATATATCTTCAGACATTTGCTCATCTTCCTATTAGATTTGGATGAAGAGATAGGAGTTCTAGGTT
This sequence comes from Antechinus flavipes, assembly GCF_016432865.1. Taxonomy (NCBI): domain Eukaryota; kingdom Metazoa; phylum Chordata; class Mammalia; order Dasyuromorphia; family Dasyuridae; genus Antechinus; species Antechinus flavipes. The sequence goes on from NC_067401.1 coordinate 243,255,610, forward strand.
ACTTTCCCACCACATCCCATCTCTTACTCTAATATGACTGATTCTAGACAATCCCAGACATTAGACTTTACACTTTAACATCAGTCTTGTCATATTTCCTGCCTCTCTTTATCTCCTCCCTCATAATTCAGAATACCAAAGCCCCACCTAAACTCTAGAAACTGCTTACTATTACTCTAGAGCAGTCAGTACACTTGCCTAATGTGCTTCCTTTAATCACAGATAATAAAAAATATATGCCAAAGGTTGAAGGCTTCTTACTCTGAGTCAAGCTTTCTATTCATCATCCTATTCTCTGCTATGTTTCCTTTATTACTTGTCCCTCATTATTTTTGCCACATTCTTTACATAAGATTAGCCTAGACAAAACTGGCAAGAGGTTCCATCTTTTATTCCTTATTATGCCTCCTCTCCTGGGTGATTCATTCTTCAGAAAATTCAATTTATTCTAACCCATTTCTTCTTGTTTTGGCTTCAAATAATATAGATCAATCAATCAAATAAGCATTTAGAATATCTAATATGTGCTAGATGTTTTATGGGCACCTAAGTGGCACAGTGGATAGAGTATCAGGATGGAAGTCAGGAAGTCTCCTATTCAAGAGTTCAAATATGGCTTTAGATTTTTACTGAGTATACGATCCAGGTCAAATTCTTAAGTCTGTTTGACTCAGTTTCCTCATCTATACAATGAACCAGAGAAGGAAATGCAAACCACTCCAGTATCTTTGCCAAGAAAATCTTGACTAGGATCACAAAAAGTTGGACACTACTTACACAACTGAAGAACAATAATAAATGAGCCAGATACTGAGTTAAGCAATGGACATACAAAAAGACACAAAAGTCAGTCCCTGTTCCTGAAGTGCTTACAGCTAATTAGGGAGAAGACATGTAGTTACAATTATATACAGGATAAATAGGAAGTTATTAGCAGAGGGATGACACCAGAATTAAGAGGGATTGAGGAAATCTTCCTATACGAGAATGGATTTTAGCTGAAACTTAAGGAAGGCAGGAAAATCAGCAGATAGCGCATAAAAAGGAAAGCATTCCAGGCATGAAGCACAGACTGAGAGAATTCCTGAAGCAAAAAGATGGAGTGCCAATTCACATTGTATTGTGAACTAAAGAAGACAGGTAGAGGAGTATTTCTAATTTTCTTGATTTATTTTTGTGAGGGAAAAGAGGAGGGTCCAGCTTACAAAAATACTATTTCCTTATATAAAATAGAAATTACATAATTAATACCAACCATGATTTCTTGCCAACTCATTTTTTCCATAGCCAAGCCAGAATTACTGTTTTTTTGTACTTTTACTACTAAAACCAAAACTAATGGAAACACTTTTGGAGGGTGAGGGATTCCTATTAACTTCATTTGATAGTTAAATGAGGAGTAATAAAAACCTTTTAAAATTCATTTCAAATCTAGTTACAGGAATCTTTCTAGGTTGGAATAGTTGCCTCTTCTATTTTATGGAAAGTTTATTTTGGCTTTAATTCAGAGTACTAAATATATCTATATAATCTATGATTCAAGATCTTTCAAGACCTTTAGGTTTAAATTCTGAAAAACAATGATCACTGTGCTTTAGGAATAGAAAATAAAAGATTAGACTGAATTATATGAAAATATAAGATTTGACTGAATCTAGTCCAAGCGTACTCAACCTGGGGTCTATGGACTTTTATAGTGAGATTTTAATAGGTCATGAACTGGAATGAAAAACAAATTTCATTTTTTTCCCCTAATCATTGGTTTCCTTTATAATCTTAAGTGTTTTATTTTATAAATTTAAAATAATTATTCTCAGCAGTTGTCCACAAGTTTCACCAGATTGCCAAAGGGTTGTTGTTGTTCAGTAATTTTTCACCTTCATGATCCTATTTGAGGTTTTCTTAGCAAGGATACTAGAGCAGTTTGACATTTCCTTCTCCTGCTTACTTTATAGAAGAGGGAACTGAAGGAAACAGTATAAAGAGACTTGTTCAGGGTCACACAACTACTAAGTATCTGATTTGAGATCACATTTGAGTTTAGGAAGAAGAGTCTTCTCTATCACCTATGCCACTTTGCCACCACTTGTCAAAAACAATACATGATACAAAAAAGGTTAAGCCACTCTTATTTAAACTAATTCCATTGTGTATTCAGGAAGTTACTTAAAAACAATAATCCTTGACCTGACATTGTGTTATTAGGATTTAACTCTTGTTCCTGAAAGGAAAGAAAGGGCAAACAACTCTGGATAATTTGGGATTATGACCAATTAGATTCTAATAATCACATTTATGCTTTACTTCTTTCCCCAAATACCTGCATTGTAGTTTATTACAGGTAACAATGTCCATATTATTTGCAGTTGTATGTTAATAATAATGTCTTTGCACAGTGAAATAAAGAGTAACTAAAAGGCTCTTAAAATTCAGATTTAAAATTATATTATTCAGAAGTATTATGGGAAGTAGGGCTAGTGAACCAAAAATAATTCTCATTCTCTCTCTCTCTCTCTCTCTTCTCTCTCTCTCTCTCTCTCTCTCTCTCTCTTTCTTTCTCTCTCTCTCTCTCTCTCCCTCTCCCCACAACTATGTAGCTAGGTAGCTAAATATAATAGCTTCTAAAATAGAAATGATTCATTTAAAGAAAGTCAAAACTCATAGTAATAGAAAAAGCAACAAAGATCCCAGATAATAGATGAGAAAACACCTCTTCCTCTTCATGGTAAGTGGGGAAGTAGAAGACTACATTGAGATAAAATTTAGATATATTGATACATTTTGTCACTTTATTTGTAGTTATACTTGTTTTTATGTGTCAAAGTCATTTTGGAGGTGGGAAAATTTTGTATTTATTTTCTTTTCCTCTAAAAATAATAGTGACGTATAGAGAATTTTTTTTAATAGGGATAGTTATAAATAAATTCAAATAGCATTTTTGCATTTATATTTTGGAAACATGACTATTCTGGATAATCCATGATGACAGCATAAGGAAAGTGATCCCCTGAGTTTAACTATAATTTATATAACAACTTCTCTTTCAAAGGCTGAATAAGAGAAAGTCTATGAAGAATTTTTACTTAAGTCAACATATTTTATGACATTCCACAATTTTAATGTGCTTGTGACCTTAAGAAGAAATAGCCAATCTTTTCAACAATGGGATGATTCAAGCCAATTTCAATAAACTTGTTATGGAGAGAGCCATCTGCACACAGAGAGAAGGCTTTGGGGACTGAATGTGAGTCACAGCATAGTATTTTAACCTTTTAGTTGTTGTTTGATTTCTTTTTGTTTTCTTTCTCCTTTTTTTTTTCTCTTTTTTGATCTCATTTTTCTTATGCAGCATGATTAATGTGGAAATTTGTATAGAAGAATTGTACATATTAACAAATTAGAGAGGAGTAGGAGAAAGGGAATGAGAAAAATTTGGAACACAACATTTTGCAAAGGATTTGAATGATGAAAACTATCTTTGCATATATCTTGAAAATAAAAAGCAGGGCAGAGGGGGGCAAAGCCAAGATGGTGGAAAAGACATACACGTCATTCTAAGGTCCCCTTCTACCTTCACTACTAATTACCAAATTCAGCCTCATAAATTGTGCTTGATTGGTAAAAATCCACAAATATTGGGAGTACAACAAATTATCAGTCAAAGATAATCTGAAAGATCGCCAGAAAAGGTTTATCCTGATAGGATGGGAGGAGGCCAGCACAGGCAGGGAGGCAGAACACAGAGCGGACTAGGGGTGGATGCAGTCTCCAAGGATGGAGAATTTGCAGGGAGGACTCTACCACAGGTTGGCTGCTCTGTTTTGGTTGCAAAGCAGTAGATCAGCAGAGAAGTTGCACAAACGTCAAAGGTAGAGTGTACTCTAAAAAGTGCCAGAATTTAATAAAACTTGGCTACATCCACCCAGCACCAGAAGTGTCTCAGCATGGACAACAGCACAGCTGTGCAGCCCCATTCTGCAGCACAGGGCTTTTGCCCAAGGCAGGGCCACTTCTGCATACCAGGGGGAGTCTGCCCTGGGCAGCAGAACTTTCCACAGCACTACCATCTTCCCAGAGCAGAGACAATTCCTCTGTGGGGCTCTTCCCAGGGCACTTCTGCAGCTCAGCCACTCTTTGCAACTCATTTGCAGGACAGCTACTGTCCATATATCTATCTCTGTTCTTTAGAGGAAGCTGGTCAGCTCCTTGCCCTGAATGCAGATCCTAAAAGCTTTTTAAAAATTGAGTAAAAAAGCCAAGCAGACTCTAACTGTATAGCTTCTATACAGAAAGAGAGCAGGTTTTCAACCCCGAGGAAACTAATAGCAGACAATCTCCAGAAAAAGAAAAAAGAAAAAAAAAAAACAAAGAGGAATGTAACCTATTACTCATCACATAAGTTTCTCCTAGAAAAAATTATAAGAGATATTAAAAGAAAGCTAGAAGAAAAATGGGGAAAGGAAAGAAAAGTTCTGCAAGAGAGTATGGAAAAGGCATATAACTCACTAAAAGAAAAATTTGACAAAGTGGAAAAAAGAAAACAACTTCCTGAAATATGAATTGGAAAAAGGTAAAGAACTCCCAGAGAAGTAGGATTTCTGAATTAAAAAAAGAAAATAACTCAGTAAAAAAAAAATAGTGAAATGGGAAAAACATTCCATAAAGCAAAACAACCCATTTAAAAACTCAATTGGACATATACAAAAAGAAGTTAAAAAAAAAAAAGCTAATAAAGAAAATAACTCATTAAAACAGAACAGAGCAAATAGAAATGAAGTATTCATTGAGACATCAAGGATCAGTCAACAAAACCAAAGTACTGAAAAAGTAGAAAAAATGGTAAGTATCTACTGGAAAAATCAACAATATTTTCGATTGGAAAACAAATCTCCAAACAAATCTATTGGAAAACAGATCTAGGAGAGATAATATGAGGATTATTGGACTTTCTGAAAATTATGATGAAAAAAAGAGCCTAGACACTATTTTACAGAAAATAATCAAAGAGAACTGCCCAGATGTAATAGAATCAAAAGGAAAAATGGTCATTGAAAGAATTCATTTAACACCTTCTGAAAGAGACCCTAAAATAAAAACTCCAAGGAATATTGTGGCTAAATTTCAGAACTATCAGAGTAAAGAAAAATATATTACAAGCAACCAGAAAAAAAAAATTCAAATACTGAGGAGCCACAATAAGGATCACTCAGGATCTAGCTGCTTCCACATTAAAGGATGGAAGTGCCAGGAATCTGATAATTCAAAAGCTAAAAGAATTTGGAATGCAGCCAAGAATAAACTACCCAGCTAACCTGAGCATTTTCTTCCAAGGAAGAAGATGGACATTTAATGAAACAGGTGAATTCCATTTGTTTCTAATGAAAAAACATTGGCTAAACAAAAAATTTGACCTCCAACTATAGAGCTCAAGAGAAGCAGAAAAAGGTAAAAAAGAACTCTTGAGATCTGTATTTCTGTTATGGACATACATAAAGAGTGCATGTATAAAGTAATTTTACTTATAAAATATAAAAAAGGGCAGTAAAAATAGAAAGGGGATAGTATCAGAAAAAAGGAAAATGGGAGATAAAAAGAGGAAAATTAAATCCCTAAAATAAGCAAAGGAAACCTATTATATCTGAGGAAATTTAGGAAAGAGGAGGAACATTGTGTGAATCTTATTCTCTCTCTTTTTTTTTAAATAACTTTTTATTGACAGAACCCATGCCAGGGTAATTTTTTACAGCATTAACCCCTGCACTCACTTCTGTTCCGATTTTTCCCCTTCCTCCCTCTACCCCCTCCCCCCGATGGCAAGCAGACCTTTACATGTTAAATAGGTTACAGTATATCCTAGATACAATATATGTGTGAAGAACCGAACAGTTCTCTTGTTGCACAGGGAGAATTGGATTCCGAAGGTATAAATAACCCAGGAAGAAAAACAAAAATACAAGCAGTTTATATTCATTTCCCAGTGTTCTTTCTTTGGGTGTAGCTGCTTCTGTCCATCCTTGATCAATTGAAACTGATTTAGCTCTCTTTATTGAAGAGATCCACTTCCATCAGAATACATCCTCAAACAGTATCGTTGTTGAGGTATATAATGATCTCCTGGTTCTGCTCATTTCACTTAGCATCAGTTCATGTAAGTCTTGCCAATCATCTCTGTATTCATCCTTCTGGGTGAATCTTACTCTCATCAGATTTGGCTCAAAGAGAAAATTATAGACATATTTGTTTTACAGAGAAACTTCTTTCACCTCATTAAAAAGTATGAAATGAAAAGGGGAAAGGAAAAGAGTAAGTAGGGAAAGGTATAAGAAAGGGGAAGGAACTCAAAGAGGATGGAAGGGTTTCTAAAGAGGGAGACCTATATGAGGCAAGTAATGCTCATAAGATTAATACTGAGGAGGAGGATAAGGGAGGAAAGAAAAAGAAAAACATAATCTGGGGATAATAAATTGGCAGGAAATACAGAACTAGTAATTTTAACTGTAAATGTGAATGGGATGAACTCTCCCATAAAGCAGAGACAGATAGAAGACTGGATCAAAAGCCAGAACCCTATAATATGTTGTTTACAGAAAAACACATATAGAGCAGGGTGATACATATAGAGTAAAGCTAAAAGGCCGGAGCAGAATCTATTATGCTTCAGGTGAAGTCAAAAAACCAGGGGTAGCCATCCTGATCTCAGATCAAGCAAAAGCAAAAATTTATCTAATTAATAGAGATAAGGAAGGAAATTATATCTTGCTAAAGGGTAGCATAGAAAATGAAGCAATATCAATACTAAACATATATGCACCAAGTGATATAGCATCTAACTTCCTAAAGGATAAGTTAAGAGAGTTGCAAGAAGAAATAGACAGCAAAACTATAATAGTGGGAGATCTCAACCTTGCACTCTTAGAATTAGACAAATAAAAGCACAAAACAAATAAGAAAGAAGTTAAAGAGGTAAATAGAATATTAGAAAAATTAGGTATGATAGATCTCTGGAAAAAAATAAATGGAAACAGAAAGGAGTACACTTTCTTCTCAGCAGTTCATGGAACCTATACAAAAACTGACCATATGTTAGGACATAAAAACCTCAAAATCAAATGCAGAAAGGCAGAAATAGTAAATACATTCTTTTCATGATACAATAAAACTACATTCAACAAAAAGCTAGGGGTAAATAGACCAAAAAATAATTTAAACCTAAATAATCTCATCCTAAACAATGAATGGGTGAAACAGCAAGTCATAGATACAATTAATAATTTCACCCAAGAGAATGACAACAATGAGAGAACATACCAAAATTTGTGGGATGCAACCAAAGCAGTAATAAGGGGAAATTTTATAATTTTAGAGGCTTACTTCAATAAAACAGAGAAAGAGAAGATCAATGAATTGGGCTTGCAACTTAAAAAGCTAAAAAAAAAGAGCAAATTAAAAACCCCCAATTAAATACTAAACTTGAAATTCTAAAATTAAAAGAAGAAATTGGTAAAATTGAATAAAAAAAACTATTGAATTGATAAATAAAACTGAGTTGCTTTTATGAAAATAATCAATAAAATAGATAAACCTTTGGTAAATCTGATTAGAAAAAGGAAAGAGGGAAATAAAATTTTTCATCTTAAAAATGAAAAGGGAGAACTTGCCACCAATGAAGAGGAAATTAGAGCAATAATTAGGAGTTACTTTGCCCAACTTTATGCCAATAAATTCGTTAACATAAGTGCAATGGATGACTTACTTCAAAAATATAGATTTCCAGATTAACAGAGGAGGAAGTAAATTGTTTAAATACTCCCATCACAGAAAAAGAAATAGATCAAGCTATTAATCAACTTCCTAAGAAAAAATCCTCAGGACCAATGGATTTATGTGTGAATTCCACCAAACATTTAAAGAACAATTAACTCCAATGTTATACAAACTATTTGAAAAAATAGGGAATGAAGGAGTCCTACCAAATTCCTTTTATGATACAGACATGGTACTGATACCTAAACCAGGTAGATTGAAAACAGAGAAAGAAAATTATAGACCAATCTCCCTAAAGAATATTGATGCTAAAATCTTAAATAAAATATTAGGAAAAAGATTACAGAAAATCATTCCCAGGATAATAAATCATGACCAAGTAGGATTTATACCAGGAATGCAAGGCAGGTTCAATATTAGGAAAACTATGAGTATAATTGACCATATCAATAACCAAATTAACAAAAATCATATGATCATGTCAATAGATGCAAAAAAAGTATTTGATAAAATGCAACATCCATTCCTATTAAAAAACACTTGAGGGTATAAGAATAAATGAAGTTTTCCTTAAAATAATCAGTAGCATCTATTTAAAACCCATTAGTAAGCATCATATGTAATGGGGATAAACTGGAACCATTCCCAATAAGATCAGAAGTGAAACAAGGTTGCCCACTATCTCCATTATTATTCAATATAGTATAGAAATGCTAGCTTCAGCAATAAGATTTGAGAAAAAGATTAAAGGAATTAAAGTAGGGAATGAGGAAACCAAATTATCACTCTTTGCAGATGATATGGTGGTATACTTAGAAAACCCCAGAAATTCTACTAAAAAGCTATTAGAAATAATCCACACCTTTAGCAAAGTTGCAGGATACAAAATAAATTCACATAAATCATCAGCATTCTTATATATCACTAACAAAATCCAACAGCTAGAGTTACAAAGAGAAATTCCATTTAAAGTACCTGCCAATACTATAAAATATTTGGGAATCAATCTGCCAAGGGAAAGTCAGGAACTGTTTGAGCAAAACTACAAAGCACTTTCCATACAAATAAAGGCAGATCTAAACAATTGAAAAGATATTAAGTGTTCTTGGATAGGACAAGCAAATATAATAAAGATGGCAATACTCCCTAAACTAATGTATTTATTTGGTGCTATACCAATCAGACTCCCAAAAAACTATTTTAATGACCTAGAAAAAATAACAACAAAATTAATCTGGAAGAACAAAATGTCAAGGCTTTCAAGGGAGCTAATGAAAAAAAAATCAAATGAAGGTGGCCTAGTTTTACCAGATCTAAAATTATATTATAAAGCAGTGGTCACCAAAACCATTTGGTATTGGCTAAGAAACAGACTAGTTGATCAGTAGAATAGCTTAGGTTCATAGGACAAAATAGTCATTAACTTTAATAACCTAAGGCATGGACCCACACTTAACACCATTTACCAAGATAAGATCAAAATGGGTCTATGACCTAGGCATAAAGAACGAGATTATAAATAAATTAGAGGAACATAGAATAGTTTATCTCTCAGACTTGTGGAGGAGAAAGAAATTTGTGACCAAAGATGAACTAGAGACCATTACTGATCACAGAATAGAAAATTTCGATTACATCAAATTAAAAAGCCTTTGTACAAATAAAACTAATGCAAACAAGATTAGAAGGGAAGCAACAAACTGGGAAAACATTTTCACAGTTAAAGGTTCTGATAAAGGCCTCATTTCCAAAATATATAGAGAACTGACTCAAATTTATAAGAAATCAAGCCATTCTCCAATTGATAAATGGTCAAAGGATATGAACAGACAATTTTCAGAGGATGAGATTGAAACTATTACCACTCATATGAAAGAGTGTTCCAAATCATTATTGATCAGAGAAATGCAAATTAAGACAACTCTGAGATACCACTACACACCTGTCAGATTGGCTAAGATGACAGGAAAAAATAATGATGAATGTTGGAGGGGATGCGGGAAAACTGGGACACTAATGCATTGTTGGTGGAGTTGTGAACAAATCCAACCATTCTGGAGAGCAATCTGGAATTATGCCCAAAAAATTATCAAATTGTGCATACCCTTTGATCCAGCAGTGTTTCTATTGGGCTTATATCCCAAAGAAATACTAAAGAAGGGAAAGGGACCTGTATGTGCCAAAATGTTTGTAGCAGCCCTGTTTGTAGTGGCTAGAAACTGGAAAATGAATGGATGCCCATCAATTGGAGAATGGCTGGGTAAATTGTGGTATATGAATGTTATGGAATATTATTGCTCTGTAAGGAATGACCAGCAGGATGAATACAGAGAGGCTTGGAGAGACCTACATGGACTGATGCTAAGTGAAATGAGCAGAACCAGGAGATCATTATACACTTCGACAACGATATTGTATGAGGACATATTTTGATGGAAGTGGATTTCTTTGACAAAGAGACCTGAGTTTCAATTGATAAATGACGGACAAAAGCAGCTACACCCAAAGAAAGAACACTGGGAAACGAATGTAAACTATCTGCATTTTTGTTTTTCTTCCCGGGTTATTTATACCTTCTGAATCCAATTCTCCCTAAGCAACAAGAGAACTGTTCGGTTCTGCAAACATATATTGTATCTAGGATATACTGCAACATATCCAACATATAAAGGACTGCTTGCCATCTAGGGGAGGGGGTGGAGGGAGGGAGGGGGGAAAAAATCGGAACAGAAACGAGTGTCAATATAAAGTAATTATTAAATAAAAAATTAAAAAAAAGAATAATAAAAAGAAAGAAAGAAAAAAAAAACTTTAATAACCTAGTATTTGACAAACCCAAAGACCATAGCTTTTGTGACAAGAATTCACTGTTTGACAAAAACTGCTGGGAAAATTGGAAATTAGTATGGCAAAAAACTAGGCATTGACCTACACTTAACACCATACACCAAGATAAGGTCAAAATGGGTTCATGATCTAGGTATAAAGAATGAGATTATAAATAAATTAGAAGAACATAGGATAGTTTACCTCTTAGACCTGTGGAGGAAGAAGGAATTTGTGACCAAAAACTAGAGATCATTATTGATCACAAAATAGAAAATTTTGATAATATCAAATTGAAATGCTTTTGTACAAACAAAACTAATGCAGACAAGATTAGAAGGAAAATAATAAACTGGGAAAACATTTTTACCATCAACGGTTCTGATAAAGGCCTCATTTCCAAAATATATAGAGAATTGACTCTAATTTACAAAATCAAGCCATTCTCCAATTGATAAATGGTAAAAGGATATGAACAGACAATTATCAGATGAAGAAATTGAAACTATTTCTAGCCATATGAAAAGGTGCTCCAAGTCATTATTAGAGAAATGCAAATTAAGACAACTTTTGAGATACCACTAAACACCTCTCAGATTGGCTAAGATGATAGGAAAAGATAATGTTCAATGCTGGAGAGGATGTCAGAAAACTGGGACACTGATTCATTGCTGGTGGAATTGTGAATACATCCCACCATTCTGGAGAGCAATTTGGAACTATGCTCAAAAAGTTATCAAACTGTGCATACCCTTTGATCCAGCAGTGTTACTACTGGGCTTATATCCCAAAGAGATCTTAAAGAAGGGAAAAGGACCTGTATGTGCAAAAATGTTTGTAGCAGCCCTCTTTGTAGTGGCTTGAAACTGGAAATTGAATGGATGCCCATCAATTGGAGAATGGCTGAATAAATTGTGGCATATGAATGTTATGTAATGTTATTGTTCTGTAAGAAATGGCCAGCAGGAGGATCTCAGAAAGTCCTGGAGAGTCTTACATGAACTGATGCTGAGTGAAGTGAGCAGGACCAGGAGATCATTATATACTTCAACAACAATACTATATGATGATCAATTCTGATGGATGTGGCTCTCTTCAATGATGAAATGAACCAAATCAGTTCCCTTTGTTCAATAATGAATAGAACCAGCTACACTCAGTGAAAGAACTCTGGGAAATGAGTGTGAACCATTACATAGAATTTCCAATCCCTCTGTTTTTGTCCACTTGCATTTTTGATTTCCTTCACAGGCTAATTGTACATTATTTCAAAGTCCAATTCTATTTGTCCAGCAAAATAACTGTTTGGACATGTATACATATATTGTATTTAATATATACTTTAACATATTTTACATGTATTGGTCTACCTGCATCTGGGGGAGGAGGGGAGAAGGAGGGGATAAGTTGGAACAGAAGGCTTTACAAAGGTCAATGCTGAAAAATTATTCATGCATATATCTTGAAAATAAAAAGCTATAATAAAAAAGAAAAAAAGCTATTTTTTAAGAAAAAGAAACCAGCTGAATGACAGGAAAGATAATGCGGAATGTTGGAAGGGATGTGGGAAAACAGGGACACCGATACATTGTTGGTGGAATTGTGAACACATCCAGCCATTCTGGAGAGCAATTTGGAACTATGCTCAAAAAGTTATCAAACTGTGCATACCCTTTGATCCAGCAGTGTTTCTACTGGGCTTACACCCCAAAGAGATACCAAAGAAGGGAAAGGAAACTGTATGTGCCAAAATGTTTGTGGCAACCCTGTTTGTAGTGGCTAGAAACTGGAAAATGAATGGATGCCCATCAATTGGAGAATGGCTGGATAAATTGTGGTATATGAATATTATGGAATATTATTGTTCTGTAAGAAATGACCAGCCGGATGAATACAGAGAGGCTTGGAGAGACTTACATGAACTGATGCTAAGTGAAATGAGCTGAACCAGGAGATCATTATATACCTCAACAATGATACTGTTTGCGGATGTATTTTGATGGAAGTGGATCTCTTCCATAAAGAGAGCTAATTCAGTTTCAATTGATCAAGGATGGATGGTAGCAGCTACACCAAAGAAAGAACAATGGGAAATGAATATAAACTGCTTGCATTTGTTTTTCTTCCCGGGTTATTTATACCTTCTGAATCCAATTCTCCCTGTGCAACAAAAGAACTGTTTGGTTCTGCACATATATATTGTATCTAGGATATACTGTAACCTACTTAACATGTAAAGGACTGCTTGCCATCTGGGGGAGGGGAAAAATCGGAACAGAAGTGAATGCAAGGGATAATGCTGTAAAAAAATTACCCTGGCATAGGTTCTGTCAATTTAAAAAAAAAAGAGAGAGATAAATAAAAGAAAAAGAAACTAGCCAAAATTTTAGATAACATAATTTAACAGTGATAAATAAAAGCGTACAACACCTTATAAGCTACTTTATTTTTCAAGTAAAAACTTATTTTCTCACCATCCCATCTATAACCTTAAAGAAAAGAAAAATATGCATAGTCAAGTAAAACAAATTCCTACATTTACCATGTTTCAAAAAATATATCTCACTGTGTAATCTCTATCACTTTTTTTTGTCAGGAAATGGGTAGCATGTTTCATCACTAGTTCTCTAAAATTATGGTTAGTTAGTGCATTAATAGGAGTTCTTAAATTTTTCAGAATTTTTGTTTTGACAGTGCTGATGTTAACATAAAAATTATTCTACTTGTTCTTCTTCCTTTATTGTGGCCAAATTTTAAAAACCTCAGTGAAAGGGAGTGAGATAGCTAGGTGATACAGTGGATGAAGTGTTGGTCCTGCAGATGGGAAAATTTGAGTTCAAATCCAGTCTCAGACATTTATACAAAAAGTCATTTTACCTCTGTTTGCCTCTGTTTTGCCTCACTGTTTGAGATTTTTTTTATCAAATGATAAAGATCAAAATTTGAATCTGCCCATTTTGTGATATTTGTCCATATCCTCTTAATTCACCAAAAGTGTGATTATCAAATGTTCTGGAGGCCTTCCTTGTTTTCTCCTGACATTAAAGATATATAATGTAAAACCCAAGCTTTCCACCTGTTATTCCTTCATATCACATCTTCCTGATTACGTCTTTTACTCCTATTTCCCCCCAAGTTCCTCTTTGATTGTACATTGCAGTCAAATAATTTTCCATTGCCCTCTGGGTAACTAATTTCTTTTATTTTCACAGTAATTTAAAATTATATAATATCCTATAATTTATTTCAGTCACTATTAAATTATCTACTGGTCATCATTATCAAACAAAACAGAAAACAGAAACAGGTGCTTTGAAGGTATTTGTCAATGGAATGAATTCCACTAGGAGAAACATATTATTTTCTGATGATATTTCACTGATGACATAAAGCTATAAAACATCACAGGGCCTTGTCAATAAAATCTATGGTCATTTAAAATACCCAACAATGATTTCCATAAAGAAATGGGTCAACAGACATAATTGAGGGCATATTTGACAGATCATTTATAATAAGGGGGAGGGATGATAATAGATTGAGAGCTCAGAAGCTTAATTGATATCCCCAGCCCACAAAAGAACCCTAGAAAGGTCTTTACAGAGTTTGTTAGATACTTTGTAGAAGATTTTTGAGGTAGTTTAACATAATTGACTCAGAGTCAGGAAAAAAAAATAGCTTCAAATCCACAATTTATCAAATCCTGAAAAGCCATTGTTTTCTCATCTGTGAAGTGGGGATTGTAATAGAATCTAGCCTACAGGGTTATTAAGAGGACAAATAATAGGATATCTGTAAAGTACCTTGCAACCTGACAAGCTGTACAAAAATTACATTTTTTTTTTGGCAGACATGGAAAGGAGTTATGCAGGATGGTAGAAGCTACCATTGGCACTCGTTGGGAACTACCACACCAATAAGATTATGGAGTCATTGAGGTAAATAAATGACTAGAAAGGGGGAAGGCAAAAAAATGAAGTAAGCATTTCCTTAGTGTCTACTATGAATAGTATATGAATAGAATACTATATATATAGTATGCTAAGAACTTGATAATTATTATCTCACTTAATTTTCACAATAACCCTGCAAAGTAAGTAAATGTTACCCCCATTTTATGGTAGAAGAAATATAGGAAAATAGATTAAGTGACTTGTCTAGGCTTAAAAATCTAGTAAGCATCTGAAACAAGAATTGAATTCAGTACTTCTTGACTACAATCCTGACACTCTCACCCAAAGGTTTCTTTGGAAACAAAGATAATTTATATCAATCAATTAAAAATATATATATATATATATAAGTACTTATGTGTCAGACATCGTGGAAAGTTCTGAGGATACAGAGACAAAGATAAAAATAGCTTTTACATTAGGAACCTCATTTCAAGGAACTCACATTAATGCTATTTTAGTGAATTATAAAATTTAAAAATAGAAAAAATAACATGAGTTTTTAAATTAGTAGAAAATATAAATAAAATATGCTTATAAAATGGTTTTATCACTCCTAAATTATTCAAATATGCCTATTTACTCATAAACATACATAAAAATGCAGAACTAACGTTGTTTTCAGTGCCCCAACAAGATGTAATCTCTTTCAAAAAAGTTTAGAATTTGTCAAGTCAGAATAAATTCAAATTAAAATATAAAATTGATGATTCATTTCTAAACATCAGCCTTGTTAGTGTCAAAAACAGTTTATCACCAAAAGTCATTATTATCTTTTGACCACTGCCACTCATAAAATTGTCTTTTAATATATGGAAGTATGGATGATCATCTATGGATGTCATACCATATCACCCCATAACCACTACCACCACAGTGCTCCTAAAGTACAAATCTAGCCATGATATTTCCCCTCCACCAACAAAATAAACTCCAATGACTTCTCTGTTATTCCAAATTAAAATATGAAATTTTCTATATGATGTTCAAAGTTGCTCATAACATATCCCCCCTCTTCCCACACACATATCTTTTTAGGCTTATTATATCTGTCCCTACTCTACCTGATCTCCTTGATACTTCTCAAACAAGACACTACATCTTCTGACCCTGAGCATTTCCATTAACTATACTCCATGCTTGAAATCCCCTCCTCCTTCATCTCCAATTCCTGGTTTTCTTCAGATCACTGTTAAAATGTTATCTTCTATAAAAAATCTTTCCAATTTCTCTTAATGATAGTGCCTTCTTTTTTAGGATTATTTCCAAATTAGTTTTTATATAGTTTGAACATAGTTGTTTACATGATCTCTTGGTCCTTATGTGATAGGCTCCTTAAAAGCAGTCATTTGACTTTTTTCTTTTTTTTTTTTTTCCTATCTCAAACATAGAGTAGCTGCTTAGTAAATGTTGTTTGTCCTTTATTCACAAAGAGGACCAAAACATCAGGAAAGTGACTCTTGGAACACATGGGAACTGTTGGAATACACAGAAGCCACCTGACAGTGGCTGCTGGAGAGCCAACCCAAACCTGCAGAATAGATCTCTTTTTGTGAGAGGATGATACAAGGAGACTGAGAAGCAGTTGCTGTTCTCTGACCTCTCTGAGAGGCTGTTGTGTTGTCTGACCTCTCTCCTCTTCCCTCTGCCTCCAATTTATCTCATTTCCAGTCCTCAATACCTGTGTCAGCAAAACCTGCCCTGCAACTTCTTCAGATGTTATGATCCACAGCTGTGGAGGCTCTCAAAGATTTGACCTGTCCCTTAACAAGTGGCACCATGACATGCAAGTGAATTATATTTAAGTGAGGGAGGACTGTGCAAAGTCACCAGTTTCACTTTTTTCTATGGAGCCATCATATTCCACTGCTTAGATATAGATTAGGACAGATGAAGGTGGCTAAGTCTAGCCATGAAGTGCTGAAGTAATTGTAGTCAGACAGGGAAAGATAATGCAGAATGTTGGAGGGGATGTGGGAAAACAGGGATACTGATACTTTGTTGGTGGAATTGTGAACACATCCAGCCATTCTGGAGAACAATTTGGAACTATGTTCAAAAAGTTATCAAACTGTGCATACCCTTTGATCCAACAGTGTTTCTACTGGGCTTATGCCCCAAAGAGATACTAAAGAAGGGAAAGGGACCTGTATGTGCCAAAATATTTGTGGTAGCCCTGTTTGTAGTGGCTGGAAGCTGGAAAATGAATGAATCCTCATCAATTGGAGAATGGTTGAGTAAATTGTGGTATATGAATGTTATGAAATATTATTGTTTTGTAAGAAATCACCAGCAGGATGATTACAGAGAGGACTGGCGAGACTTACATGAACTGATGCTAAGTGAAATGAGCAGAACCAGGAGATCATTATATACCTCAACAACGATACTGTTTGAGAATGTATTCTGATGGCAGTAGACCTCTTCGATAAAGAGATCTAATTCAGTTTCATTTGATCAGGGATGGACAGAAGCAGCTACACCCAAAGAAAGAACACTGGGAAATGAATATAAACTGTTTGCATTTTTGTTTTTCTTCCCAGGTTATTTATACCTTCTGAATCCAACTCTTCCTGTGCAACAAGTGAACTGTTTGGCTCTGCACACATATATTGTATCTAGGGTATACTGTAACCTATTTAACATGTATAGAACTGCTTGGCATCTGGAGGAGGGAGTGGAGGGAGGGAGGGGGAAAAATGGAACAGAAGTGAGTGCAAGGGATAATGTTGTAAAAAATTACCCTGGCATGGGTTCTGTCAATAAAAAGTTATTTTTAAAAATTTGTAGTCATAGATGCATATGTTAAGATTATAAGAAACAATAGGCTATAAAATAACCCAAAGCCTTTGACCCAGCAATAGCTCCACTAGATCTTTATGACAAAGAGTTGAAAGAAAATGGAAGAGAACCTATTGTACAAAAATTTCATAGTAGCTCTTTTTTTTAGTGAAAAAAAATTGGAAATTTAATGAATATCCATTAATTGGGAAAAGGTTAAAGTGGTATGTGAGTATGGTGAAGTACCATAATGCTATTAGAAATGACAAGTAGAATAGTTTCATAAAAACTTGTCAGAATTTATATGAACTAATGCAAAAATGAAATGAGCAGAACCAGGAGAACATTGTACCTAATAACAGCAATATTCTAAGGATGATCAACTGTGAAAGACTTAACTATTCTTATTAAGACAATGACCAAAAACAATTCCAAAGGACCCATAAAAATTCTTTCTACATCCAGAGGCAGAATGATAAACTCTGAATACATATTAAAGTATCTTTTTTTAAACTTTATTTTAGTTTTCTTGGTTTTTTAAGTGTTTTTTTTTTTTTTTTGGCAACATGGTTATTATGGAAATAAATTTTGCATGGCTTCACATGTAAAATTGAAACCAAATTCTCAAAGAGGAAAAAAAAATGGGATGCAAAGAATTTCCAACAATTCTTAATTGAACATTTTTTTATATATATTTAACTAGGAAATAATGTATTTCAAAAAATTATTCTACGAAAAATACAAAATGTTATAGGATTGAACTAACTTTAACTATACTCATGACTAAACATTCTTTTTTTATTTTTATTTTATTTTTTATTTATTATAGCTTTTTATTTACAAGTCATATGCATGGGTAATTTTACAGCATTGACAACTGCCAGACCTTTTGTTCCAATTTTTCCCCCCTTCCCCTGACCCTCTCCCCAAGATGGCAGGTTGACCAATATACCGTGTTTCCCCGATAATAAGACACTGTCTTATTATTTTTTTGGACAGAAAAACACCAGAGGGCTTATTTTCAGGGGAGAGCTTATTTTAATGAACATTGATAGCAATTTTAATAAACAGATAAAGTGAACAAAAAAAAGTCCCTTTATTCAATAATGATCATGTCATCTTCTTCAACAACATTGTCATAAGTGTCCATACCCTGAATTCCGGCCTGGATGTTTTGCACCTCTATTTCCTTCAGAAGAAGTGGACCCAATCTGTCATGTCCAGCAATATAGCTCTCTTTAAATGAATATGTCTTGTCCAGGTAACTTGCTCATAGTGCCTTGGCAACACAGATGTCAATAATTTTATCCCATGACTTCTTCACCCAAATCACGACTTCTTGCAGACAGGATTTCACAAAGTTTCCACGGTGATTTCTTTCCATTCTATTTTCAATGTAGTCATTGACTTCCATGCGCAAATGGTCCTTGAATAGCTTGTTTATTGCAATATCAAGGGTCTGGAGATAGGCAGTCATTCTTGCAAGAATCATTACTTGATCTATTCTTCTCTCTGCAAGGAAGTTCTTCATTTCTTTAGCACGGTGAGTGCTGGCTGAGTTCTTTTTTTATCCTCCATCATACCCCCTGAGTTATTCTTTTATCCTCCATCATGCCCCTTTTATCCTCCATCATGCCCCCTCACTCCCGCTTACATACCGGGTTTTTATGTTGTTCTGCCTCAGCTCTCCTCCATGGCACTGCTCTCAATGGCCAGCTAGCAAATCACTGGGGAAGAACAGGATCTTCACTTACTGCTCACTCTGCAGCTCACTGCCACAGCTCTGATTGGATTCAGCTTGGAGTGCGGCGTGCATTTCACCCGGGGGGATGGGAGGGGAGGGAGAGGAATGGTGCATACAGAGGGTACCATAATGTAGTGTGTAGCGCAGGGGATCACCTTCAGTACAGCAGCAATCTCAATAGGGCTTATTTTCGGGGGAGGGCTTATTTTAGAGGAACCTTACACAGTAAGGGGAGGGCTTATTTTTGGGATAGGTCTTATTATCAGGGAAACACGGTATGTTAAATATGTTAAAGTATAAATTAAATACAATATTAATATACATGTCCAAACAGTTATTTTGCCGTTCAAAAAGAATCAGACTTTGAAATAGTGTACCATTTACTTGTAAAGTAAATCAAAAATGCAGGCGAACAAAAATAGAGGGATTGGGAATTCTTTCACTGGGTGTAGCTGGTTCAATTCATTACTGCTCTATTGGAGCTATTTGGTTCATCTCATTGTTGAAGAGGGCCAGATCCATCAGAATTGATCATCATATAATATTGTTGTTGAAGTATATAATGATCTCCTGGTCCTGCTCATTTCACTCAGCATCAGTTTATATAAGTTTCTCCAGGCATTTCTGAAATCATCCTGTTGGTCATTTCTTATAAAACAATAATATTCCATAATATTCATATACCACAATTTATTCAGCCATTCTCCAATTGATGGGCATCCACTCAGTTTCCAGTTTCTGGCCACTACAAAGAGGGCTGCTACAAACATTCTTGCACATATAGGTCTCTTTCCTTTTTTTTAAATCTCTTTTCATATAAGCCCAGTAGTAACACTGCTGGATCAAAAGATATGCACAGGACTAAGCAAATTCTTTATTTAAAACATAGTTATTGCCTTTTAAATTGATTGAAAACTTCAAAAATTCAATGGGACACACATTTTACTTTCATGGCTAATAAGTATGAGATACTATTACTATCATAAAATTACCTACCTTAAAAGACCTTATGTTCTTTTGTCATTAATCAAGGTAAATAATTGTGTATAAAATATATAATTCCTTCCAAATCCTCTTTTATGGAAAATGTTCATATTAATGCTCTTAAGGCAGAAAGGCAGTATAATAGATACAGTGCTTGGCCAGGGTCAACAAGAAATAAGTTCAAATATGGTCTCAGAATTTACTTACTATGTGTTCCTGGACAAGTCATTTAATCTTTGGGCCTCATTTTCCTCAACAGTAAAATTTGAGAATACCTACAAGGATTGTTGTGAGGATGAAATGAGAAAAGATTTCTAGTGTCTGGCAAAGTTTGGAGAGTTCTGGAAAATGTATCCGTATTAAGAAATTATTAGTTAAATGTGTAAAGGGAAAGATCCAAATATAATCCAAAGGCCTGGCAAAAATAGGTACCCAATGAATTCGTGCTGATTGATTGAAACCAAAGAAAATAACTTCTATTGGTAGAATTTCCAACATTGAAATTTGTTGTTGTGGGCATTTTGCCCCTCAAATCTCTACCACTAATATTGGCACAGTTGAATAATTTAACAATAGAAATCATTACAGTTTTATCAATGAAAATTACATTAAAGAAGATGAATCACCATGCACTTTTTCACATGCTAAGGATCACTAGGCTTTTCTATCTGATTTTCAGTTAATACTTCTTTTCTATGTGGTTTTCCCTATTCGACGAATGTTCCTTAAAAGAAATATTTGGTATAATTTTCTTGTATCACTAATATTTTTCATGAAGTACTGTTAATAAATAATATTTTCATTCATTCATTTATTCATCCACATTCATTTATCCTTCTCCATATTTAAGGTTATATCTGAATAAATGATGCTGCTAGCCTTACAGAGGGAAAAAAACGTTATATGTATGCAAAGATTGTTTAATAAAATAATCACCTAACATCATCATAGGAAGGCATAAGCTTCTAAATACTCAGCAAGATGAGAAAGGAAGAAATTAAAAGAAAAAAATGCAGAGTAATTAAAAACCAGAAGAGAATATTTCAACCAAGTAGTAACACAATTATAAACATTTAAGAATAGACCATGCCAATAAGCACTTAAAAAAAAAGAATTTTTTTACAAGGGGAAAGTAAGCAAGGACAAAACCCCTAAAAATTTGATCAGCCAAGCTTTGGCATCTGCTTCCTGCCAAAAGAATTGGTGTTAGTTCTTTCACTTGAGTCACTAATATCAAAAGTAGTCCAAATCCTGGAAAACATGAGCTAAAGAGGGAATAATCCTGACTTGGAAAGGAGGTAGATGAGATGGCCCAAATGGTTCTTTGAGGTCTAGCACCTCCAAATATTTGTGCCAGGAGGCATAGGAAATGGTGAAATGCACGATGGGAATTACATGTTATCCATTAAGTAAAAGAAACCAAAAGATTGGGCCCATATGTCTGGAGATTGAATGAATAGGTGCCAAGCCATTTCTGCTGCCAGTGAAAGTAGCCATTACATTCTGGATAAGGCCCAGAAGACAACCCACTTTAAGCAAGTAGCTAGGGAGAAACCT
Source organism: Antechinus flavipes (assembly GCF_016432865.1). Taxonomy (NCBI): domain Eukaryota; kingdom Metazoa; phylum Chordata; class Mammalia; order Dasyuromorphia; family Dasyuridae; genus Antechinus; species Antechinus flavipes. The sequence goes on from NC_067401.1 coordinate 243,277,219, forward strand.
TTTTTTTTTTTTTTTTTGGATAGCTAGTATGGTTTCCAGACTTTCTTAGAAGATCTACCAATGTTTAAAGGACTCACCTACATATGACCTAGTCATAAATTAGTAGTTATTTGACATAAAATGAATTTAAGTTATATGAATTGTCCAATCTTCTATTTAAAGTTCTATGACTCAAAAAACAAAATCTTGACTTGGATAAGGAGCAAGGGAAAGATCCTCAGTTATTAATATAACACAATTTGTTAATGAGACTGAATCTGTAAATTGAAAAACTTTCTACAGGGAGAAGGAACAATGTTGAATCTTTCACTACCACCTGTGTGTGAAGTGAGCTAACATCCCAGTAAAGACCAGACTAGTCTTTCACAAATATGTGCTGTTCTATACCAAGAGATGAAAAAGGATTTTTTAAAATGTTTAAATAGTATTTTATTTTTTTCCATACTTACACATCAAAAAAAATTTATCACTCATTTTTACATTATGAATTCTAATTTTTCTTCCTCCCTGTCCTTCCCCTATACCAAAGATGGTAGGTATTTTGATACGGTTTATGCATGTGCTATCATGTAAAATTCATTTCCATATTAATCACAAGATAAACAACAACAGCTGTGAAAGAAGAAACAGATCAAAAGAGGAGAAAACATCACTAGAAAGAATAAAGTACAGTAGTACTTTGATATCCATTGTTAATTGGTTTCAGAAGGCACAAAGCATAGTAAAAAAAAAAATGATGAATACCTACCTAATTTTTCTCAGTAGGTATATGTCTTAAATCTGCAGCCTAACCATCCGTGGCCACCCAGGTCCCTAAATGGAAAACTTTTTACTTTATTATAATCAAAATTGTTCATTTTTCATTTCATACTTGTTTGTTCACAAATTCCTCTCTTCTCAAAGATTTGACAGGAAAAGTATCCTTTCTTCTTCTAATTTTCTTATGGTATCACACTTTATGTCTAAATTTAAATTCTAAGTCCATTTTGACCTTACCATGATAGAGAGTATGAGATGTCAGTCTATGCCTAGTTTCTGCCACATTATGTTCCAGTTTTCTCAGCAATTTTTGTCCAAGAGTAAGTCTTATCCCAGAAGCTGGAGTGTTTGGATTTATCAGTCACTAGATTTCTATTGTGTCTCTAACCTAGACTACTGATTCACTACTCTATTTCTTAGTACAAAATGGCCAGCTTTCACAATCTTAAGTCTAATGTGTCTAGGCCACTTTCTTTTGATTGTTTTTCATTAATTAAGTTTATTGGTATTTTTGATCGTTTGTTCTTTTAGATGGATTTTGTTATAGTTTTATAGCTCTATAAAAAAGATATTTTGGCAGTTTGATTGACATGACACTGAATAAATGGATTAATTGAAGTAGAATTGTCATTTTTTCAAAATAATACCTCAGCCTCCTATGAACAATTGGTATTTTCCAATTATTTAGAACTAATTTTATTTCTGTGAAAAACATATTATAATTATGTTGATAAAGTTCCTGGGTTTGTCTTGGCAAGTAGACTCCCAAATATTTTATGTTGTATAGAGTATTTTAAATGGGATTTCTCTATCTCTTGCTGGTGTACTGTGTTGATAACATATAAAAATGCTGAAGATTTTTGTGTTTATTTTATATCTTGAACGTTTGTTAAAGTTGTTCATTGTTTGAAGTAGCTTTTTTGATTCCCTAGCATTCTCTAATTTACTATCATTATAATCTGTAGAGGGATAATTTTGTTTTCTCATACCCTATTCTAATTTTTTTTTCATTTTTTCTTCCCTTATTGTTAAAGCTAACATTTCTAGAACAATTTTGAATGATAATGGTGATAATGGAACCTTTGTTTCCCCTTTGATCTTGTTGAGAATGGTTGGTTGGTAATTATCCATTGTTCTCAAAGAGAACCAAAATTACATTACTATGTTAGAGTCAAGTTACATTATGTCCAACTGTGGCTGATCAAATCAATATGATCACAAAATGCTCTGCCATAGGTCAGATACAAATCATTCCTATAAGCATTTGGGGTAGTTTCTCTAACTGTACATCTTGCCTTTCTTCTGAGCGCACAGCACACTCTCTGGTGAGGGCACACCATGCTAAGCAGTTCTATTCTTGTGTCTTCCATGTCATACAATCAATTCTAAAGTTCTTAAGAAGGAACTAGAGAGTGTCCTTGTGTGTGTGTGTGTGTGTGTTTTTTTTTTTTTCTGACCATCTCATGAGTGCTTTCCCTGTGTGAGCTCTCCATAAAATAGTCTTTTTGGCAAGTATACATTTGGCATTTGAAAACTGTGGCCAGCCAACAGCATTGTGCTCTCTGCAGTAGTTGGAATACTTGGCAGTTTAGTTCAAGAAAGGACTTCCAATGTCTGATATCTTATCCTGTTAAATAATCTTCAGAATCTTCCTAAGACAATTCAAATGGAAGTGATTCAGTGCATCACTGAATCCTTGCATGATGCTGGTATACTGTGGTGATTTTCTTCTTTTAAATATAATATATTATGCCCAAAAAATTATCAAATTGTGCATACCCTTTGATCCAGCAGTGTTTCTATTGGGCTTATATCCCAAAGAAATACTAAAGAAGGGAAAGGGACCTGTATGTGCCAAAATGTTTGTAGCAGCCCTATTTGTAGTGGCTAGAAACTGGAAAATGAATGGATGCCCATCAATTGGAGAATGGCTGGGTAAATTGTGGTATATGAATGTTATGAAATATTATTGTTCTGTAAGAAATGACCAGCAGGATGAATACAGAGAGGACTGGCGAGACTTACATGAACTGATGCTAAGTGAAATGAGCAGAACCAGGAGATCATTATACACTTCGACAACGATATTGTATGAGGACATATTTTGATGGAAGTGGATTTCTTTGACAAAGAGACCTAACTGAGTTTCAATTGATAAATGACAGACAAAAGCAGCTACACCCAAAGAAAGAACACTGGGAAACGAATGTGAACTATCTGCATTTTTGTTTTTCTTCCCGGGTTATTTATACCTTCTGAATCCAATTCTCCCTGTGCAACAAGAGAACTGTTCGGTTCTGCAAACATATATTGTATCTAGGATATACTGCAACATATCCAACATATAAAGGACTGCTTGCCATCTAGGGGAGGGGGTGGAGGGAGGGAGGGGGAAAAAATCGGAACAGAAACGAGTGCAAGGGATAATGTTGTAAAAAAAAATTACCCTGGCATAGATTCTGTCAATATAAAGTAATTATTAAATAAAAATTTAAAATATATATATATATAATATATAGATGGTTCTCTCTGGGAGAAAGCAGGTTTCTCAGGGAGGTTTTCTGGAGGCAGCCTTAGTATCAATTCAGACCAATAATTACCCCAAATGCAGCCAGGTGATAAAAGTTCAGATCTTTTAATGTCTCCAACATAGCCCAGTTAGCTTAGAGGCCTATCTCTCTGCTTAGTTCCAAGAGCTCCCTTTGAATGTCTCCAAATCCAAAGGTTTGTCCTTCAGTCCTCCAGCCAACCAAGTGGAAAATGAAATGGATCTCTTTTGCCTCAGACAGAAGGCTTTGTCCTTTGCTTCTGCCTCTGCTTTCTTCAGCCTCCAATCCAACTCCAAGTTAAATCTGTCTTGCCTCCAAGAGAGGGCTTCTGGCTCTCAATCTCCCAAAGTGCTCTGTGTCTGCACCAGAGTGCTCCTTTCCAATCCAGCTGAACTCTCTTCCACCACCAGCCAGCCAAGTGGAAAATATTGGAATGAATCTCTCTTCACTGGGTTTATATATGACTCTTCTGAGAGAATGGGATTATGGGTTTTCTCCCATAGTGCTCTCTGGCCCTAAGAGCTTCAAGGGAGGTGTGAATTTGGATATCTCATACTAAACCCTGAAATCTCCCAAATGTGTGAACTCCAATGAGTAAAGGTGTGAACACAAGCACTGTACCAATTACATTGAGTTAACACTAGGATTCCAACATCTCCCTTGAGTTATCACCTTGTTTCAAGTTGAGTTAACACTAGGATTCCAACATCTTCCTTGAGTTACCACCTTGTTTCAAGTTGAGTTAACACTAGGATTCCAACAGTATACTGTCTAGGTTTCACAGGCATACAACAATGAGGTAATCATAATAACTGATGCATGATTTTTTTTTTTGTAGATAATTGTGCACTCAATGCAGCCTCTATTATAAAGCAGCAATCATCAAAACCACCTGGTATTGATTAAAAATAGAATGATAGATGAGTAAAATAGCTTAGAAATACATGACACAATAGTCAATGAATATAGTGATCTACTGGTAGATAAACCTAAACACTACAACCCTGGGATAAAAGCTCACTATTTTACAAAAATTTCTGGAAATACTGAAAAATGTCAGAAACTCCCCATAGACCTACATCTCACATCCCATATCAAAATAACATTGAAATATATACATGATTTATGTATAAAGAATGATACCATAAGAAATTAAGAGATCAAGGGAGAGTTTATATAAGGAGAACAGAAGAAAAAACAGAGAACATTATAAAGAGCAAAAGGAATAATTTTTATTATATTAAATTTAAAAGATTTTGAATAAACAAAACCCATGCAAGCAAACATTAGAAGGTAAGCAAAAAGCTGAGAAAAAAATTTAGTGTTTGTGATAAATATTTCATTTTTAAATATATAAATAATTGACTCAAATTTATAAGAATTTAAGCCATTCTCCAATTGATAAATGGTCAAAGAATATAAACAGACAATGTTCAGATGAAGAAATTAAAACTATCTAGAGTCATATGAAAAAAAATGCTGTAAATCACTGTTGATTAGAGAAATGCAAATTAAAACAACTCTGAGGCACCCCAACTATCAGACTAAGATGAAAAGAAAGAATAATGATAAATGTTGGAGGAGATATGGAAAACTGGGACACTGACACATTATTGGAGGGATTTTGAACTAATCCAACCATTCTGAAGAACAATTTGAAACTATGCTTAAAAGCATGTAATACTGTGCATACTATGTTTAACCTATATCAGATTGATTGATGTCTTTGAGAGAGGTGAGGGGGAATAAGAGGAAAAAAATCTTGGAATGGAAAGTTTTTAAAAGATAAATATTAAAACTATCTTTGCAAGTATTTAGAAAATAATAATAATATCATTTTTTTAAGTTTTAAAGTTAAAAAATAATTTTAAAAAATAAATCATAGAGATTTTTTTTTAGGAAAACTTGGGTAGACATATGAACTAATTAAAAGTGAAGTGTGCAAAACCAGGAGAATATTATACACAGTAATCACAATGTTATAATGATGAGAAACCCCATGAAAGACTTGATTTCTGTAATCAAGACAAAATAAGATAGTCCCAAAAGACTCATGAAGAAAAATGCTATCTACATCCAAAGAGAGAATTAATGAACTCAGGAAGTGATAACCAAAACATACTTTTTTCCTTACTTAATTTTTCTTGCCCTCTTTTTTTTTTTTATTGGGGGTGGGGAAGAGGGACATCATGGCTAATATGGAAATATTTTGCATGGTTTCACATATATAATTGATGTAATATTTCCTACCTTCTCAATCAGTGAAAATAGGCTAGAAGGAAAAAAAAATTTAAAAAAAGAAAGAAATTAAATAAATGTAAAAATAATAAAGCATAATTTTATTTAAATAAATAAAAGGAAAGAAAAATATGTTTTTGTTTTGCTTTACTATTTTCTGTTTACCTTTTTATGCTTTTCTTGAGTTTTATATCTGAAGTTTGAATTTCCTGTTCAGCTCTCATTTTTTTATGACGAAAGTTTGAAAGTCCCCCATTTTATTGAATATCCATCTTTTCCCCTCAAAAGATTGTGCTCAGTTTCTCTGAGTAGTTGAGTCTTGGTTTTAATCCAAGCTCTTTTGCCTTCAGGAATATTTCATACCCTCCAATCCTTTAATGTTGAAGCTCCTAAATCCTGGCTAATCCTGGCTGTGGCTCTTTGATATTGGGATTTTCTTTCTGATTGCCTTCAATATTATCGTTGAGGTGACCAGTGGATTCTTAGAATTACCATTTTGCTCTCTCTTTCTAGGATTTAAGAGCAGTTTTCCTTGACAATTTCTTGAAAGGTGTTATCCTGGTTCTCCTTTTGATTATGACTTTTAGATAGTTCAATAATCCTTAAATTCTCTCCCCTCAAACTATTTTTCACATCAGTTATTTTTCCAATGAGGTATTTTACATTTCCTTCTATTTTTTCATTCTTTTGGTTTTGTTTGATTGATTCTTGATGTCTTGGAGTCATTAGTTTCTACTTGCTCAATTCTAATTTTTAATGAATTATTTTCTTCAGTTACCTTCTTTACTTCCTTTTCCATTTGGCCAATTCTACTTTTAAAGGAGTTGTTATCCTCAGTGAGTTTTGTTTTGTTTTTTTTCCATTTGGCTAATTCTATTTTTTAAGGAATTGTTTTCTTCAATCAATTTTTGTGCTTCATTTTCCAAGCTGTTGACTCTTTTCCAGCATTTTTTTTTGATAACTTTCATTTCTTTTCCCAATTTTTCTTTACCTCTTTTACATAATTTTTAAAAAGTGACTACAATTCTTGCCATGAGACCCACAGGTGATTCTTGTATCTTCTGCTTTGCTGAAAGGGTGAGGTTGGGAATGACTAGCACTGGTAGAGATTGTAAAAGTCTGGCAGCTTACCTGGCAGCTGGGCTCTAGGCATGTGCTGGAGCCTGGTGAGATACGTTTCCCAGAGGCTACACTGAAGAACATGGTAGTCTGACTGCTGGAGGACACCTCCTTGACAGGAGCTATGTCAATATATGTGAAGTTCTGGCTGCTGAAGAATGCATGCCCACCCTGGGGCTGCACAAAGTATGTGGTGGTTCCTGGAACTGGAGTTTGCTCTTGGCAGGTCCTAGTGTTGGTGTTTGCCTGCTCCACTACACTGGCACTCTTCTGATGGATTTTCTGATGGTTTTCTGAGATTGGATTTGTTTTCTGCTTGATGGGAAGCTTCCTGTCCCAGACAGAACCTCTCTCCCTCCTTCCCAGTCTTTTTTGAATAAGATGGATTACTCCTCCAGCTCCTCAGTTTCCTGGGCTAACAGATTGTTTCACCCTCTCTCTTTGCTAGTTCCACTGCTCCAGGACCTGTTTTATGGTGCTATTTTACATCTATTTGGAGGTGAATATGGGAGACTTACAGGGATTCACTGCTTATTCTGTCATCTTGGCTTCTGGACATTTTGTCTAAAAAAGTAATTAAAGATTAAAAATTAGCTTTGTGTCCATACTTTATATTTAAATATTTGATTGAAATATCTCTGTCTATGAAAAGATGTGTATAGAGTAATGTGCAGAATATATCTAAAGAATTATATTGGTAAGCTGGCTATTTTCAAAGTCTTTTTTCAATTTGTATGTTAAGGTTGTTTTCATGCATTTTGCATGTATGAAATAATAATGTATTTGTGTTTACAAGCTTATGTATATATGTATGTCCTATGCAAATGTGTTTTAAATTGTTCACATGGTACAAAAACAATAGCCCAGTTAAAATTTAAAAGCAGGGCTACTGTGAGGAGTCAGATCCTAAGGAGGTAGATATGACTGAAAAATGACTGGGCAACAACTCAGTTATAAAATGGCAAAACTTTGTAAAGAAATAAATTCAATAGAGATAGAAGATTATTCATTTATCATGAAAAAAATAGTGGTGATTTGATCATAGTTGCCAGGAAAATCTTTTCCTGATTGAAAGAGCCCATCACAGATTTGTTTTGTTTTTCAGACTTCTAGCTTGTGGGTAAGGGATGAGGAAATTTTCCTTTTTTCTAACTTAAATTAAGCCTTGTGAAATATCAACTTTACATTCTCCATGTAAGGACTGGATTAATCAAAAGAATACTCAGAAAGAAATGGTCTTACTAAGAATCAATTAATGTCTTATTCTTAATAAATTATGAGCCAGTTAATATTTGGAATAGAACCACATTTAAAGGACATGAGAATAAATAAAGCAACAATTTTCTGAAGTATGAAGTAAATATTTGAAAACTGTCAACAATTTATATTTTCTAAAAGCTTCTGATGCAAGAAAATATTAAGGATAAGTTGTAAATTATTTATTGCTCTAGTGAGAAAATTTAATTAGATTAAGCAGTCATTATAAATAGTTGAACTTTTATCAGCAAAGTTTTACATTGTTCTTAAATCCATTTCTTTAAATCTTGTTCTAAATTGTGTTATACTTTCTTATACAAAAGCTACTGATTAGTTTAACATTTATACTGGTTAGTCTAGTAAAAATTTATATATTTTAATAGAAAAGCATAAATAAATATCTATTACCCTCACTTAAAAAGCCACATAATTGAAGAAATTGTAGGCAATACAATTGGCCTACACCAAAAAGCAGCACTCATTTACCCATACTTATTTGATTTATTCAGAGCACCTAGGTGGTAAAGGGTATGTGAAATGATAGCTTTACAAACCTAAACCTATGAAGTATGTAAATATGATGAAAGATACATGTGTGTGTCTAAAAGAAAGTGTTGCATCTAAACAGTTTAGAATATGTCCATTGGGATGTATGTCTAACTAGAGTGGAGAAGAATGGAGGAAAGGGAAATAGAATGAATAGAAGGACAAGGGAGGACAGGGAAGAGCCTCTTGCCATGAGGAGCTTATGTTCTGGTGAGGAAAACAAAATATACAAAAATACATAGGGAAAAAAGTGCTAAGCAACCTTAAAAAGAAGAAAATCATGTCTGAGAGCTTCTTGAAGAAAGTGACATGAAGTAAATCTTTAAAAAAAGTCAGGAATTCTAAAAATTGGAGGAAAAGAAAAAAGTTCAGGCATGAAACTTCTGCTTCTAAGGTTAAATTTATTTTGTATTGTACACTTCAGTTTTTCCTTTTTGTTAATTCACTTTCCAAATGTTAAGAAATATATCTGATCCTCGCCATGCCAGAACTGGGCTGGAAGTTTGTGGACTATCTCAATGAAAGTCCTTTAGACAGCACTATTTTTTTTTCCCATAATAGGGTAGCATTTCTGTAAAAATATTCAATATTTACTTTGAAGGTTGTTCAACTAATGTTGAAGAGGGAACCCCAAAACTCTGAAAATACTTAAAAGAGAAAACCTCCTTCAACTCCGCCTCAGTGAGGGGACTCCACCCGAAGCACAAACAGTTTCATCTTTGTTATCTGGGTGGGATTGGCTCAGCCCTGAAACCCACTGAATTCAATTCAAATTCTAGCCCTAGCTGAAACCCAGCGAGGAGCCAACCTGGGATTCTACCCGCAAGCCCCCTTCAGTTTGTAGCCAAAGCCCCTTATGATAAAAGAGCCAAATTAAAACCCACTTTTGGCAGAGGTTCCAAATATACCAGCCTTATGCTTGGCACACCAAGGGTCTCTGCCCACTGGAATATTGTTTCCAGTGTCCTCTTCTCTTTACAATCCCCATAATAAACCTCTTTTATCAATCTAGGTTTTCAGGTCTGTAAATTCCTTTACAGGGGACTCTTGCACTGCCAGAAAGGAGTTCCCCAAAACTCCCTACCCTTGCACCGAATTTTGAGGAGTTACAGGGGAGTTCCATTTGATTCCCTGAACCCAAACCTACCACCAAATTTCATGTAACTTCCTGACTACCAGAAACCCTAATTTCATTTGGGTACCCCAAATCTAAACCTCATCAATGTTACCATTCTTTTATTTCATACACATGATGCTCCTGTTCCAATTGAGTTGAATCATGCACTTTCAAGGTAGCAAGACTTTCTGTACAATGTAATGAGACTGCCTAAGAGGCTCCACTAAGGCTCACTTGTGAAGTTCCATTGAAAACAAATTAGATTAGCCATAGCCTCCAGGAACACATTTAGGATCAAATTTCTGTCTTTAACTTAGCAAAGGAAAAAAAAAAGCCTCTGGATAGAATGAGTGGACTGTAGGAATTCTGAATTCCAACAGCTTTTTGTGTAATGCCGGAGAAACTTAGCAAGATATCAATTAGAGAACAATTTAATAGTTTATTAAATGGAGAAATTTACTGGGACCAAATGGATCCATGGTTGGTTCCAAGGCTGAACAAGAACTATGGTCTTCTTCCAGCCCTGAATGTCAGATACAAGATTCTTTTATAGGGTTACAAGACTGATGACATAATGGGGGAGGTACCTGGATGGGGATGACCTAATGGGGGGAGGAACTTAGGATGAGGATGACATAATGGAGGCAGGCACCTAGGATGACATAATGGAGGGAGGTACTGGAGAGGCTCCTGATATACTAATGATGTCTAAAATGGGTAAAGATCTTTATCCCATTAAACATTAAGAGGGAATAAGTATAGCCTAAGGTCTAAAATATAAGATCTTTATCCTATCAAACATTAAGAGGGAATGGTTATAACCTGAGGCAGAGTAACTAAATAGGATAATTAGGGAAACTGGGTCAGGACATTAAAAGAGAACTGTGGCACAATTGTGGCACAACATTTGTTGAAAACTTTCAAACTATCTAGAAACTCAGACAGTTATGATAGCATTCAAGACAGCCTCATTTTTCCTTTGCTTCTATAGGTATAAGGAAACCTTTTCTTGACAACCTTATCACTAAAAAAAGTTACATAGGAGCTATTTCTATTTTAAAAAAAAAATCAATTTTCTCCTTTGTTCCTCTTTCCAACATCTATCCTGAAAGGAAAGAACATTTGTTTGAAAACCTGATGGTTAGACCAACAAATAATGACCTTTATTGATGTAATAGTCAAGCTTTTAAATTTTACTTCAGGCATCGTCAGCATTGCATCAATAAGATTCAAAATTGAAGAGAAAATATAAAATTCTTTCTTAACTTAGCTACATATGAAAAAATAAAAAATATAGTATACATTATAGATGTACCTAGGATAAATGGTATAGGAAACTCCTAAGTAAGGAAACTCTCTGTATCAATTTATGCAAATATACCCTCTGCATTTATAGTTGCAAAGTTGCCTAAATCACTGAGAAGTTAAGTTAGAAGTAAATAGCATTCCAGGGTTACATAGTAAGTGTCAGAGAAAAGACTCAGACCCAAGACTCCTTTATTTTGAGGCAAACTATTTTTTAAAATTTAATAATAATTCTTTATTTTCAAAACACATAGAAAGATAGTCTTCAACATTCACTTTTTTTTTTTTAATTTTTATTTAATAATTACTTTATATTGACAGAATCCATGCCAGGGTAATTTTTTTTTTACAACATTATCCTTTGCACTCATTTCTGTTCCAATTTTTTCCCCTCCCTCCCTCCACCCCCCTCCCCTAGATGGCAAGCAGTCCTTTATATCAACATTCACTTTTACAAAATTTTGTGTTCCAAATTTTTCTCTCTTCTTCCATTCCCCTCCCCTAGACACCAAGTAATCCAATTCTTCTAAATCTATGCCATATAAGTAAAATCAGATCAAAATGGGGAGGGGGGGGAAGAGAAGAAAAGCAAGCAAACAACAACACAAAGGTGAAAATAATATGTTGGGCTCCACAATCAGTTCCCATAGCCCTCTTTCTGGGGGGCAGATGGCTCTCTCTATCACAAGTCTATTGGAACTGGCTTGAATCATTTGAGGCCAACTTTTTATCCATTGTTCCATGTTGTCTCTCATATAACACCACATAACAAAGAAAATATATACATAATCATAGTTAAATAGATGAATAGAGGAATTTATTCAATATTTACTATATGTTGTTTGGTTGATATTCATTCTTTATTTTCAAAAAGGACCAATCACATCATGGAGGCTTTTTCTTGACTTGCAAATGAAATATATTCAAATATATTCTGCAGGCAGAACTGCACAATTTTGTCAGCCTCATTCTCTCTTCCAGAGCCTTCTAGTCCAGTGATAATACAAGGTCAAGACAACTGATAATGGCCTGGGATGCAGTGGATAACGTGGTCTTTCTAAGTTAAGGTCTTTCCCAGGTCTCAGTTTGAGTTCACACCCATCCAATCACTAAGGACCAGGTAAGAATTGAGACAAAAGATGGCCCAGTTTACCATCATAAACATATCAGTCTGGGAGGAGAATATTCCCAGAATTTCTGGCCAGAATAGAAAATAATTGCTATTTATAACCATGTATCATACCTTGTGCTAAACACTGGAGATAAAAATAAAAATATGCTAGATGATCTCTTTTTTCAAAAAACTTAAATTCTAATGGGGAATTATTACATATAAAGAAGTAATATATTCACTAGGGAGATTTAGACAGTGCTTTCAGGGCCTTGAATCAAGCAAAATAAGGCCCAGACTGGCCTAACAAAGGCCAGAGACAGTTCTAGGGACAGAGTCCAATTTTTGTATGGGAAGGAAGTAGACATGATGTCCTGAGTAAAGGTAACATGACTGGAGATGTCCTGTATATGATTAATAGTTAGGATTATTCTATACAAATGAGCTACACAAATTAATACAGACTCCATCCTGAGCACTTTAGGCTATGTCTTAACTCAACATTTCTTCTCTCATTACACTCTTTCTCTTGGGGATCTTATCAGAAATCTAGGAACCTTAGTTCTATATTACTTTGTTATTGTTTAGTAGCATTCTATTTCATCTAAGATAAAGCAAACAAAGACAAAAACAACAACAACAAATCCTACAGTTTTAACTTGAGCCTTGGCAACTTTCCCAATCTTATTTCACATCACTCCTCTACATATACTATCTATATTGGCAGCTGGCTGATTAGCTTTCTCTATGCATGTCATTCCATTTCCCCACCTCTTGTCATTTTTATTAGGCAATCACCCATGCATAGAGGGAGATTGCTCCTAACCTCTGCCTTCTTAGAATTAAAAGCACAACTAATATAAAATTTCATATATGGAGTTTTTTTTGTTAGCCTTTCTTCCTTCAAGTCAATATGCTTTATTCTTCTTGTAGGAGCTTTAGAAGTGTTTTATATTTACTTATTAATGTACAACCTGCTTCCTAAGATTGTTTGATTCTGTGTATTAATTTAATTTGCATGCCCATTTTTGAAATGAAATGACTTATTGTATTTTATTTTATAATTCAATCTTCCACTGAAATTTCTATTTTAATTGAAAAGTAGAACAAATTTAATGCTCCAAATCTACATTTGTCTTCAAAGTTGAAAGCAGTTCTAAGATTTCAATTATATCTTATTATTACTTCTTTAAAAATCCAGGCTTGCTGGGTCAGCTAGGTTTCACAGTGGATAGAGCACCAGCCCTGAAGTCAGAAGGACCTGAGTTCAAGTTTAGACTCAGACAATTGATGCTTCCTGACTGTGTGATCCTGGACAAAGTCATTTAACCCCAATTGCCTCAGGGTTGGGAGGGAACTTGTTTTTAAATACTATGTGTTAAAAGCACACTTTAGCTTTTTTTTTTTTTTTTTTTTTTCAGGGAAGGAATGAGGTGGGGAGTAGTAAGAGGAATGTTCCTAATAGTATTGATGAGGTGAAAGAATGGAAGGTAAGAGATCCCCTAACAGCAATGGGATCCCCTTGGCCAGTGGCAGGCTTTGCTCGCAAACCCTAGTGACTACAGGCACAAGGTTTGTGGCAAAGAATGGGATTTATTTACACCAAGAAGACAGCTTGCTAAGTAGACAGCCTTCTTAGTGGGCAATGTCCTGTTAGGACTTCTGCAAATATTCAGGATTTATAGTCTTTTATTAGCCATCTGAGGCTTGGGGCTTCAATTTAATTCAAGTTTGAATGAAATTATTTAACTGGGAGTTGAGCCATTCAAATCAGATGCCCCAGATTGAGATTTCCAATTGAAAAAAGATTATTTACCTTGGAAGTTTCCCTTATGGACAGAAGGGTGTGCCCCTCTAGAGAAGACCTCAATCACCTTTCCCCTACAGATTAAAGGGAACACAGTTCACATCAGGCCCTTTCCAACCCTTCCCCCTCAAAGGTCTCAGTTTATATCAATATAACCATCTTGTTTTATTTATTGACTTATGTAGAAGGCTTGGGAGGTTTGTTGCTGTCCACATTAGTATATAAAGTCAAGAATTTGACTCACAGTCAAATTAGAATTTTTAAAATTCTTAGAATTTAAAAAAAAAAAACTTTTAATCTTTAATTTACATAACAAGATACAAAGAGTCTTCAGGAATTGAGGAAAATTGAATTTCTTCAAAAATTTAACCCTTTGCAATTTCTTTTGCCACACTTCTTAAAACTATTTGGAAGAGAATATATTTTGGGAAATTAGATATAACGAAATTATTGAGGGATGAGACACCTAATAATAATGTTTCGGGGTCCCCAGGTAGATGTTGCAGGTATTGAGAAAGAATTCACAGTCCCAGTTTCCAAATTAAGTTGGCAAAAAAGGGTTTATTTTGATACTGAGAATTCTTAGTGGGCTAGATTCCTGATTGAAAAGTAGCAAAGCATTGAGAGACAGAGCCTTTATCCCCTCTTCTATGACCTAAGGCTATGGAGTATATGTTGATTCTATGACCAAGGTTAGGAAGCAATCTCCAGATGAATTAAGGGTGGAGAGTGGTAGGTTAAGGATTTCCAGGTGAATTAAGAGTAGTGATTATGCTAGAAGTTGAGGAGTGGTAAAAATCAGGAGAGTTTTCTGAGACAGATTCCAAAGTCAGAAGACTCAGGGATTCCTGACCCAAGTTATCCTAAAGATCAAGGGTCCAGAGAATCCTATTACAGCAGAATTAAAAGGATTTTTCTAATCATAAATCAGACAGAGGTTTGGAATAAAACTTTAGACCCTTATAACAGGAATTAGCAAAGAAAAATGTATATCATCTTCTTTTGAGACACTTTAACTAGTATTCTGAGACCTTTGATTAGGTACAGTCATTCAGAGCTATGATTAAACTTGCTTTTATTAGAGAGGCTTTTTAGTTACTATACTTTAATAAATAAGAGAAACGTGACTCAATAAATGCCTTGAAGAGATGAAACCCAAAAGCTGTATCAGAGAGGACATTATGAAACTTGCAAAAATATTCAATGCTTTTCCTAAGTAGGAGCATCAGTGATTCTGTATCCAATAATTTAGCAGCTTTAGGAAAAAGTAAAATCCAGCTAGAATACATGGCAACACAACTGCATTACCAGAACATGTGGGCAGCATTCAAAGCATGTCTTACTCTTTCTTGTATTTGCATTGGCTATACAGGCTCTCTACATGTGTATCTGATCTCTGATAATTCATGTTTCTTAACAATATGATCGTGTGTGTGTGTTTGTGTGTTGGATATGGCAGTTCATTTATACTCTTGACATTAAATATTTTTTGTGGGAGGATACTTCATATACGAAATGAAAGTGTCCTAAGTTCTAGGAAATTACTACAAATTTATTTAATCTATTAAATATTATAAAAATTGTTTAAAATGATAAAAAAAATATTTCAAGAGAGATAATTTAATTCTGTACTTATAAAAACAATCTACCTAGAAAGAATTTTTCATTGAACACATGATTCTAGGTCATTGTCTAGCAAAAAGAAAAAAGTAAAAGAGTTCCTGCCTTCAAAGAGATTAGACTATATTAAAGAGAAACCATGAATACATGTCATTTTATACAAAATATTGTCTGTATACATATATATTATTATATGATGGGGATAGGATAAAGACCCTTAAAACTGATGTGAGGGGATAAGTTTCATTCAGAAGGTGATGCTTGAACTGAGGACTGAAGGAAAGTTGAGATACTTAAAAAAGCTGAAATGAGGTGATAATTCACTAAGGGGAAAAAGGATGTCCTATTTAGAGGCAGAAAAGGCAAAATGAAATATAGAAGAGAATGATTATAGGGATTATAGGATTAATCAGGGGAGGATAAAATGAGAAGAGGGGTGCATCTTGATTAGAAATTATCACATTTTCATCAGAAACTGGAGTAAAGGAAAGAATAGGGGACTTTATTGAAGGTTTCCAAAAAATTGAAAAGAGGAAAAGAATGTGTTCACTGATTAGTCACTATTGTGCCAATAAACCACAAAAGACAAGGTTTTCTGATTAGAAAATAGTGGGGAATGATGGTATGGGAGGCTTAAAGATTGAAGAAAAGGTCTAATTTAAGGAATACAAAAAAAAAAAAAAAAGAATATCTATTAGAGGAATCTAAAAATTGGCTTGCTGCAGTGGGATGAAATTTTAAAACAAAAATTTGTAATGAATCCAGTCAGTACTAGTAGGTATTTCTAGTTCTATTTGGAAACATGGAACATTTCTAATTCTATTTGAATAGGAATAGAGAAGGCTAATAGTGGGAGTCAACCAGAGTTTCTCTTTAGAGAATCTAGGGATAAGGGATAGGATAATAAAGAATACCATAATGTTGAAATAAAAGATGAAGATTAGTCAGGGAAGAAAGTGAATTTGCAGCAAGAGTGAGAGGCTGATATGGTATTGGAGTGTTGGTGACAATGTGGAATGGATTTAAGAGCAATTAGATATGGGGGGATACATAAAAAAATAACAGTTTTGTTAAGTTAAAGTAAGATAAAGTAATAACATCATATACAAAAAACAAATCTCAAGTTAAAAGAGCAGAAAGTTGATTAGTTTGGCTACCATACATGGTATGCAAGGAAATATACTTTAGAGCTACTCTTTAAAATGAGGCTGATGCCAAATTATAAAGGTTTCGACTGACAATTACTTTTCCTTTAAATGTGTGGTTTAATATGATTTAGTATATCTTGTGGTCATTTTTCTTCCAACCAAAAAACCTCCATTTAAAAAAGAAGTAGTGGTAAAGGACATTAATAGTCAACTATGTACCTCTGGAAATATAGTGTAATAAAGTGGAAATTACACAGGTCTTATAGTTAGAAGTTTCCATTAAGCATTTCTTGGCTATGTAGCAATTTTTTATCTGTAAACTGGAGATAATATTTGTACTCTAGGGCATTATAAGGAAAACACATTTGAATTTGAAAATGTTTTTTAATATTGATTATTATATTCTAAGAAATAACTTTTGAGACATTCATCTATTTTGTTAAGCAAAATTTGTCCACACCTACAAATTTTAATTTTCTTTTTTTTTCTTCTTCTATTACTGCTGCTGTTTTTTTTTTGTTTTTTTTTTTTTTTTTTAATAATTACTTTATATTGACAGAATCCATGCCAGGGTAATTTTTTTTACAACATTATCCCTTGCACTTGTTTCTGTTCCGATTTTTCCCCTCCCTCCTTCCGCCCCCTCCCCTAGATGGCAAGCAGTCCTATATATGTTAGATATGTTGCAGTATATCCTAGATACAATATATGTTTGCAGAAACAAACAGTTCTCTTGGTGCACAGGGAGAATTGGATTCAGAAGGTATAAATAACCCGGGAAGAAAAACAAAAATGCAGATAGTTCACATTTGTTTCCCAGTGTTCTTTCTTTGGGTGTAGCTGCTTCTGTCCATCATTTATCAATTGAAACTCAGTTAGGTCTCTTTGTCAAAGAAATCCACTTCCATCAAAATATGTCCTCATACAATATCGTTGTTGAAGTGTATAATGATCTCCTGGTTCTGCTCATTTCACTTAGCATCAGTTCATGTAAGTCTCGCCAGTCCTCTCTGTATTCATCCTGCTGGTCATTTCTTACAGAACAATAATATTCCATAACATTCATATACCACAATTTACCCAGCCATTCTCCAATTGATGGGCATCCATTCATTTTCCAGTTTCTAGCCACTACAAACAGGGCTGCTACAAACATTTTGGCACATACAGGTCCCTTTCCCTTCTTTAGTATTTCTTTGGGATATAAGCCCAATAGAAACACTGCTGGATCAAAGGGCATGCACAATTTGATAACTTTTTGGGCATAATTCCAGATTGCTCTCCACAATGGTTGGATTCGTTCACAACTCCACCAACAATGCATTAGTGTCCCAGTTTTCCCGCATCCCCTCCAACATTCATCATTATTTTTTCCATCTTAGCCATCTGACAGGTGTGTAGTGGTATCTCAGAGTTGTCTTAATTTGCATTTCTCTGATCAATAATGATTTGGAACACTCTTTCATATGAGTGGTAATAGTTTCAATTTCATCCTCTGAAAATTGTCTGTTCATATCCTTTGACCATTTATCAATTGGAGAATGGCTTGATTTCTTATAAATTTGAGTCAGTTCTCTATATATTTTGGAAATGAGGCCTTTATCAGAACCTTTAACTGTGAAGATGTTTTCCCAGTTTGTTGCTTCCCTTCTAATCTTGTTTGCATTAGTTTTATTTGTACAAAGGCTTTTTAATTTGATATAATCAAAATTTTCTAATTTGTGATCAGTAATGGTCTCTAGTTCATCTTTGGTCACAAATTTCTTTCTCCTCCACAAGTCTGAGAGATAAAGTATCCTATGTTCCTCTAATTTATTTATAATCTTGTTCTTTATGCCTAGGTCATGGACCCATTTTGTTCTTATCTTGGTATATGGTGTCAAATTTTAATTTTCAAAAAAGATGACCTTTCCTGTTGAAAGATTGCTCACTCAAATGAGACACAATTAAAAAAAAAAAAAAGAAATTATAAACATTTTTTTTCAACTTTTGTATTAACGTATTTTGAGTATTTTTTAATACCACAGTTCTTTTTGTGGTATATCTTCCACCCATCCTCTCAAAACAATGGAGCCTTTCAAAATAGGAAAAAAATTTCAACAAAACAATTTGACAAAATGGCCAGGTTTAAAAATGTATGCAATATAAGCCACCTATAATTCCCCCACATTCACTTCACTACTGAGAGGAAGTATGATTCATCATCCTTTCTTCTAACCAAGAATAGTCATTGTGCATATCAATTTTCAAAAGGAACTTCAAAAGAAACGTACCCACTGTCTCCCAGAAATATTTATGAAGTCAGCAAAGTCTAAGGCTAACCTGATGGCTTTAGTGAAAATGCAGATTTGTTCAACCAATCCTAAAACATTCAATTAAGAATGACCTAATTTGATAATTTGGACCAATAAAAACTTAAGGAAAAGGAAATAAGATGTTATACAAGAAATTACTAGATCTTATTATCTTTAAGAGTTTACTAATAGAAACCCAACCTCAGAGCTCATAATGGCAAATGCATATTTGAGCAGGAATCCTGCCTACAATGTCCAGCATGAGTAATTAACCAGTATTTGCCTAAATCTCTACGGTAATGATTAATTAGTATCCATTGAGTAGCTAATTCTGCATGTAAATAGTTCTAATTGTTACAAAATGCTGTTTTAAAATGTGGTAGTTACATGACTTAGTTTAGTGGGTAAAGTACAACACCTCAAATCAGAAAGACACATTTTCCTGAGTTCGAATCTTACCTTAGATATTTCCTGGCTATGTGACCTTGGGTAAATAACTTATCTATATAGTGCTGTTGGTGTAGCCATTGTTATAAGGAATTTCTAATTTCTTGATGATATTATGGATCTTTTGAATTATTGAAGTCATTAATACCAATAAGAAACTTAAATTCCAGAAACAAATGAAGGAGATTGCTATTCAATATTTGTCAATACCCTAAAGCAACTTTATTTTAGATTTGATGATCTCCTGCCTTGCCTATCTCAATACTTATCTATGATGGCATGAAATAGGGTTTTGAAAACAGGCTCCAACTAAATGCTCTCTCTGATTCCATAAATGAGACGTTTAGAAAAAGAAGCAGATATAAGATTTGGGAATAGGGGGTGGGGTAGGGTTGTTTTAACTGGGAAACTCTTTTACCTAAATAGGCTGATATCTCAACAAAATTTTGAAAAAAAAAATAATCCATGAACCTATGTGAAAGTGTAATGTTTGGGCTAGCTTTCTGGAGGACCTCCGGAATGGCCTTGATCTCGGTGAAGGAGTGCAGAAGGCAGGAGAGCCACCAGGAGGTTGGTCAAAGATAGAATGTCTCATTTCCAGTCCTCAGCCTTTATATACCTTAGTACAATTACATCATTACAGCATACTGAATATATGTGAACTAGAGAACCATCATCTCATCAATTGCACTGAGTTAACACCTTGTTTCAAATATACTTCTCCACAGTTCTGGCCCTCTACATGAAAGTCTTGCAAAACAATAGAAATTTTAACCTGTTTTATTATCTCCAATGGAAATAAGCCTTATTTTGTTTAGGAGGGACAATAGTCAAAAATAATAGTTGTTTTGATAATTGCCAGTAATAGATAATAAATCTCCATGAGAATACACCATACTTCTAAGCATAGTTGGTTGAGAGTGCTATTGATTCTGGTATTGAAGATAACTAAATTCTGATTATGTCTCTATATGTCACATCCTAGCCACTTCTATCTGTGGATACTGTATTTCCACATAGACATTGTTTCATATTATTTCTTTGTTCTCTTTTCTTTATTCTTGAGCAACAGGTGGCACATCAGATGCTAAACCCATTCTGCCTGACAAATAAAAATTGAACAACAATAGGAAAAGCATGAAGGTCTGGTAACAAAGATTCAGTCTAGATAAAGCACTAATATGTTAATTTTTTCCAGAATTTTCCCAAGTACACATTCAAGCAGACTAAAAAAATCTGTGAACACCAGGGATTACTATGACTACTATGAGTTACAAAATCTTGGTACATTCAATGAAGGCTTAAGTGTTGGGAAATTATTTGTATACTATGTAGCATTCTATAGTGTATAGCACAGATAGTATGTAGTACAGCATGTAATATGCAGTGTCGTACGTGTAGCAGGAAAATTTTTTTTTTTTTTACTTTTAAATTAGATTGTGATAGTATGCTGTATGAGATAGTAGAGTGCTCTTGGAGTCAGGAAAATAGGAGTGTCTCTGATACATGCTAGCTATGTGGCTATGGGCCTGAATTACTTATCCTTTCAAAGACATAGACTTTTAAGATTATAAATTAGAGACAAGTTTCTAATCTCCATAAAGATAAAATCAAACATCAAAATAAAATCATACATTAGGCCTCCCAAAAATTAGATTGTAAATCCTATAATGTCTTATTCTGTTCCTGTTCTTTTATATGTATATACGGGAAGCTAGAATAGTGATGTGTTCATTGCTGATACTTCTTTAGGTCTAGTTGCCCAACTGACTAACAACAACAACAACAACAACAACAACAAAAAGAATGATAGATCTTTGTGGGAAAGGATTATTTCATTTTTGTCTTTCTATATTCTGAACCTAGAAAATTGTCTAATATATAATTAGCACTTAATAAAGGCCTGTCAATTGACTGATAATTGCAAAATTCCTTAAAAAGATATATGTAAACAAAAGATAAAACAGTCACATGTCAGTCTTTCAAATAAGTCAAATTTTCAAACAATGAAAATGTCACCCTTTACAGGAACTGAGGCAGTGTGATCAATTAAGTATGGATCTCTCAAGTCATAATACTCAAATATAAAGAAAGCATGATATAGTAGAATGAGTATAGAATAAGAAAGCAGAGGCTATGGGTTCAAATCTTGGTTCAAGCACTTTGTACCTGTGTATCTTTGAACAAGTCACTTTTTGGGCCTTTGTTTCTTCATTTGCAAAATGGAGTTGGACTAAATAATAATGGGGGTCTTTTCCACTTCAAATTTTGTCTTCCTATGTCCTGTTTAGTTTTGAGTAAACAATATGAAAAACATATAACATCGAACAACTATTTCTGAAAACAAATAGGGAAGAAATGTGACAAAGGAACTAACAAGTTATCACTTTGAAAATTTTAAATTCATGTTACATATTAATGGAAAAAATAAGTAGACCTTCAATATTCTACAGGAGATAATCAACTATCTGTTTTGGAGTTAACAATATAGAAAAGATTTCTTCCAATATGAAATGGGAAAAAATATATTAAATATTTGAGATTTTAATATCAAAGAGAAGAGTAAGTAGATTTCAGAATTAGATACCTGTAAAGGCCCCAAGTATCTCTCTAATTCTGGACATTTATTAAAATAAATAAGTTATCTGTTAATACAGACAAGAAGTAAGCTCTGAAGAACATTTGTAAAGTGCTAGAAAACTGAAATGGCATTATTTTTTAATATTAAAAGAAAATTTTATCCAAGAGAAAACCGTTTTAACTCATTATGGATATGAGCAGTAGGCATTAAACAGATATAAGTGTTATAATCTTTCAATCTTATGTGGAATTCAGATTATTCATAAGAATGATACAATACTAGTTTAGCATACACTGCAAATGTTTGCAAATCAGAACTGGGTCTATAAAATCCTAAAACAGTGGGCTAAATCTATAAGTTAGAATAAATGCTTTCAATTTAATGTGTTTGAACATGTGCAATCAATCTGAGATAGTAGAATATACCCAAAACCTGAAATGAATGAGAAAGCTCACAAATAACTACAGAAAATAGCTGAGTCAATAGAATACTGCTCTGAATATCAATAAATTAGAATCATTTTCTCAATATACTGCACATGAAGACAAAACATGTTTGTAAGATCTTAGATTTAGAGCTGGAAAGAACATTTGTTGCTATTGTTGTTCAATCATTCCAGTTGTGTTTTACATTTCATGACTTCATTTTGGATTTATTGGCAGAGATACTGTAGTGGTTTGCCATTTTCTTCTTTGGCTATTTTTTTTTTTAATAGATGCTGAACCAAAGAGGATTGCCCAGGGTCACAGAATTAGTAATTGTCCAAAGATACATTTAAACTCAGGAAGATGAGTTTTTGTAACTTCAGTCCCACCATTCTGTCTACAGCATTACTTAGAGACTTGATTTAGATATCATAATTTTGTCATTTAGAAAATTAAGGTTCAGAGTGGGAAGCTTAAGCAGAGGCAGAATTTGAACTCAGATCTTCTGATTCCAAATCCATTACCCTTGTCCTCTATTATGTCTTTGCTTAGCCAAAATGAAAATACTCAAATTATTGGCATGTCGACTTAACTTAGAAAGATATAGATAGACACACACACGTGTGTGTGTGTGTGTGTGTGTGTGTGTGTGTGTGTGAACACTGGAAAACAATAAATCTTATATAAGCTAAAATTTTTAGTGTCTAATGAGAAAAAATATGCCATAATTCTACCTCATATTGCTCTATGCCCTTGGGCAAGCCAGTCTCTTTTCATTCTCAGTTTCCTAATTAATCAAATGGGAAGAATAGAAGTTCTACTCTCAACCACAGAAAGTTGTCTGTGGGAAAGAACTTTAAAATATAAACACTCAATGAATTAAAGTGATAGAAATAGAATTTTTCCTGATTTCTAGGTTTTCTGAATACATCACACTGCTTCTCCTGCTATTTTCAAAACTTATTGCCTATAATTCTCATTTTCTTGTCATCTTTCAGTCATAATTCTTATTGCCCTTATTATTATAACTAAATTCTTACAAGAATCTTGGTCTCTGTCCCTAGAACCACTCTGGGTGTAGATAAGCTTTTCCTTATTTCACTCTAAGCCAAGATTCCATGTTTCTACTTGAACATTTTTAAAGCATTTTCTTTTAGCTATTGTACTGCCTTCCCAAAAGATGATATAATGCATATGATATAAGGGCAAATGCTGCCTTTTGTATTCTGTATTGGTATTCCAAGGTTTACCACAGTACAAAACACAAAGTGCTTTAATAAACACTTTAATTCATTGACTGTTTGTATTTTAAAGTTATTTTCCACAAATTTAGGTATAATATACCTACTAATACTAGGGAAACTGAAGCTCAGAAAACTTCATAGTCAATAATTTTAAATAAAAATTTGCATTAATTTCATTATTATCTGTTTCATACAAAATATGCCTCATTAGATTGAGATTAGACAGTTAGATTAGACAGTTTTCGAATGTCTACTTTATTACATCCTTCTAAAAGCCCAATTCATATGTAACAATCAGATTATTATTTTTCTTGTATAGCATGACAAATATGGAAATATGTTTAAAAGAATTGCATGTTTAACATATATTGGATTGCTTGCTATCTATGGGAGGGGGTGGGGAGAAAAGGGAGAAAATTTTAGAACATAAAGTTTTGCAGTGGTAAATGTTGAAAATGATCTTTGCATATATTGGGGAAAATAAAAAGCTATTTTTAAAAACAACATTTGGATTAAAAAGTTGTTTAATCTACATAGCATTTCTAGTACAATGATCTTTCAAATTTAACAATAAACAAGAATTTAGAAAAAGAACAACAATGCAAACATCATGTACTTAAAACATAAAACAAAACTTCAAATAACATTAATTCAGTTAATTATGTTTCTAAATTATCAAAAGTAAAAATCATTAATATTATTACCTTTGACATTTTAAAACTACTTTAGAGTTATCAGATATGTTGTAAGAACAATTGCATTTAATTAAAGAATTAATAATATAGTACTTATTACATGACACTCATTGTGTTAAGCACTTTACAATCATTATATTATTTTGATCCTCATAACAGCCCTAGGAGGTGGGTACTATTATTAATTTTTTTTTTCTTTATAGATCAGAAAACTGGGGCAAATAGAAATAGAATAATTTGACCAATATTACACAGCTAATAATAAATTTCTGCAACCAGGATGTAATTCAAGTTTCCTTACATTTTTCCAACTTTTTTTTCCTCACTTGTATTTGAAAATGTGATCTGGGAAGAGAGGAGTTGACAAGGAGTTTATGATCAGGGAGAATTGAAGGAGTCTTTTTGGCTTAAGCCAGGGTCCTCAAACTTTTTAAATAGGGGACCAGTTCACTGTCTCTGACTGTTGTAGGACTGGATTACAGTAAAAACAAAAACTATGAACAAATTCCTATGCACACTGTATATATCTTATTTTGAAGTGAAGAAACAAAACGAGAACAAATACAATATTTAAAATGAAGTAAAGTTAAATCAACAACTTACCAGTATTTCAATGGGAACTATGGGCCTGCTTTTGGCTAATGAGATGGTCAGTGTCTGGTTCCATATTTGTCACTGTTAGTCATAACAAGTGATGCAAGTGTGCATCTGTTAGTCTTGATCTGATTGGAGATTTCAAATGTTTCATTCTAGAAACATTATGTCTGTTCACAGATGTAAGTGCTGCCAAAGATGGTTGCCATTTTGAGTGCATGGTTCCTGAGATGAAGATATGTCTTAAAGGGGAGAGATGCATAGAAATTATGAAGGCTGCTTGACTTGAATGCATCTTTCAGAGAGTTACAATTCTGCAGTTCAGCCAGTTCCATTTGGTAAATTGTATCCATATTTTCAATGTCAATAGAAAATGGGTTATGGAAAAGCTGTATGTCCTGTTCATGGAGATGAAGCTCTTTAAATCTAAATTGGAACTCCTTTTGCAATTTTTCCAGTGAATCCACACATGTTTTGTTTGGGAATGCAATCAATAGTTTTTCCATTAACAGATTTTGAGTTGTGGGGAGATGGCAGAAGTTTTCCTCCTTCACTTGTTTGATGAGGAGGCCTAATTTTACTTCAAATGCTTTGACATGTGATTGCATATCACAGATGAGCTTCCCCTTTCTTTGAAGCTGCCTAGTGAAATTGTTGAGTAGCTCTGCTACATCGGTCAGAAAGGCAAGGTGCCATTTCCATTCTGCATCATTGAGCTCTGGTACTTCTTTGTTTTTTGAAAGCCGAAAAGTTGTAATCTGTGGAAATAAATCATAGAAATATTTCATAACTCTCCCTCGACTCAGCCAATGGACTTTTGTGTGATATAGAACATCTTCATACTCAACATTTAGCTCAGACAGAAATTCCTGAAATTGTCTGTGATTTAGTGCATTAGCTCTAATGAAGTTAACACAAGATACCACAATTTTCATAACAGAGTCCCACTTCAGTGATTTACTACACAGCACATGTTGGTAGATGAGGCAGGGTATGACTATTGGATGAGAATGGTTATGTTTGTCCATCTCTTGGTTAATGCAAGCAATTACTCCTTTCTTAGACCCTACCATGCTAGGAGCACCATCACTTGTCACGCTGGCTAGTTTAGCCCAGTCCAAGTCCAAATCATTCATAGTTTGGCAAGCCTTTTCATAGATATCCTCTCTTGTAATTGTTCCTTTGATGCTTTGCAGTGAAGCAAGCTCTTCTTTGACTTCAAAATAATCATTCATCCCATGAAGAAAAATTAGAAGTTGTGCAGAATCATGAATGAAAGTTTTGTCAAGTGCCAAGGAAAAATATGAAAACATTTTTATGGAGTTTTGCAAATGCTGATGCAGATTGTCTCCCATTTCTTCAATCCTCCGTGTAATTGTAGGTCCTGAAAGATTCACTGTATTAAATAAATCGGCCTTCTCTGGACATGTCTCATTTGGCAACAGAAAGAAGGCATTCTTTAACAAAATCTCCCTCCACGAATGGTCTGCCACTGCATGCTATTAGCCTGGCAACTTGAAAACTTGCTCACAGTGATGAAATATTTAGCTGCCTCTGCTTCACAAAAGTATTTTGCTGAGTTATCAATGTATTTTTCAGTTTTAATATTTTATCTTTTCTCATTTCTCCAACCAATCATATTTATCTTTATGTTGAGTTTCATGGTATTGACGCAAATTATATTCTTTGAACACAGACACTATATTCTGGCATATCAGACATACAGTTCTTTCCTTGTACTGCATGAAAAAGTAATCATAAGTCCACTGTTCTTTGAATAGCCTATACTCCGAGTCAATTTTTCTTTTTCTTAACATCATTATTTCCTAGGGATTCCAAATAGCTATTAGTAAAATACATATATATATATATATATATATAGTGCTACAAAAACAATATACCAGCAATAACTTTGCCTACACAAAGACTGCAATGCCCAACTTCCTCCAAGCTGCCTCTGCACTGTGATGCCTCCGTTTCCCACACTCTCTCTCCTGCTCTTCGTGCTCCCGCTTCCAACCTTCACTGCTACAGCAAATTGCCCCTGCAGCAGCTGTGACATGCACAGCATGCACTGTACATCCCCCGTGCCTGTCTGTTGTGGTGGCTGCCGTTACTGTATAGGGTCACAGGCCGTCAGTTCTCTGTCTTCTGCATCTCTCTCCCTTCCCCACACCACACACCCCAGCCTGGGAACTCACCTCACCTCGGTATCGCCTCACACTCTCTCTCAGCCACCTCAGCCCAGTGCCAGAAATGTGTGTTGCTAACGTAAGTTTAGGTCTAATGTCACTTCCGGTGTGATTTTGCCATAACCAGGTGGGCCACATAATCATTCTCAGCAGGCTGCATCTGGCCCACAGGCCATAGTTTGAGGATCCCTAGTTTAAGCAATCTTTTCTCTTTTCAGGGTCAGAAATGTAAAGAAGTTAAGAAGTTGCAATAAAGGGGAAACTTTAATTTTGTTTTGTTTTGTTTTTTTTCACTCTGGCAATACTTCCAAACTAGCTGTCTTTCTTCATTTGACTAGACAATGAAGTTAATAATCTTGCGATTTACTTTTAAACTTTTATAAAATTTAATCCTTATTTTATCTTAAAACAATTTCTATAGAAACTTATTAAGATATTTCATAAGGGAGTAAGTTCCTGGAATTATCCCAAAGTCTAGAAGCTCTCCACTGAAATTTTAAAATGATATTATCTGACTTTTTTTCTTACTACTTAATCTTCTGCAGAAAGCTGAAAGTGGAAGTTAGTACTTCTTACTGGGACAATTGCTTCAAATATAAAATTTCATTAATCTTTCCCAGTGTTTTAAGTTCTTTAGCTACAGTCCTTAGAAATTTTTCTTAGAAATTACTCTTTGAGAGTAACAAGAATCTAGCTCACAACACAAATTGTACTCACTTTTATACAGACATTTTACATAGTTTTAGCAAAGTGCATAATTACAATTATCATTTTACGAGGCACACAGTTATCAAGGCATTGTAGTTTAAAAACAAGAGAGACATGTAAAGAGACCAATTAACAAAAGTGTATAGTTAAAAAAAAAAAGATATCAGAGTGATTCAAGACAAACTGGGTCACTGGGGGCGCCCTGGAGTTCTCTTCACAAAGAATTGTAAAGAACTGTTAGCATTCTTACAAGGTGCTAAGTCACTGGAATTGATAGAAACAATAATTATCTAATTTAGCATGGTTGATATGATCCTACAAGGAGATGTTATGGGCCAGAACTTGAAACAAGGTACTAAGTGGAATTGAGGAGACAGTGGTTAAATCTAGTTTAGCACTGATTTAATCTTACAACAAATAATGGTTTTCTAGTGATATAATGATTGGTGTATATTCAGTGTGGGATATATAAGGAGGAAGTCTCAGGGCCAGGGAGGACGAGCCCACTAAAAGCCAACCCCACTAGAGGACAAGCCCAGTAGAAACTCTGGGAGCCTCAGCCAGGATTCAGTCAAGGAGATTCACAAGCCAAACAAGGCAGCTTAAGCTCTCAGAACCAAGACTATGCAAGGCCTCCAGAAACGCTAGCTGAGCCCAAGTGAAGGAGACAAGACTTTGAGAAAGACAATAAAGGATTTGGACTTTAATACTTGGCTGCATTTGGGGTGATTACTCTGAACGCCGACTCCAGAAGCCACCCCCCCAAAAAAAAACCTGCTCCCAGAGAACATTATATTTTAGAGAAGAATATTACAAAGAACCAATATGTGAGCTCAGGGGATTGGAGAAGGAGCAAGGGGAGAGGATTCAGACAAGATGGGGGAGGGGTTCAGTCTCTGGAGAAATAACCAATAATACTTAGTCTGTTTCCCCTGATACCAGACAATCCAATGGCTTGATTCCATGTACAATACCACTTCTCACACCAATTAATGTCAACTGGACCAAATCTATAGATGGACTATACCAAACAGGCTAGAGACAGGAATCGAACAGCAATTTAATTTCAAAATGAGGGAAACAGCTTGCAAGCAAGGAGAGGATCCAGACATATTGTGCCAGGGCCCTATCTCTGTTGGAAGAGAGACATACTTTAATACAGCTGAAACTTGATTTATATATTTGTGGATAAACAAAGTACGACAGTATAATGTAGTAACAGCAATGAAACACAGCAGCAACAGTGAGGAAAAGTTGTCTAGTAACTGAAAGGCTGTCCATAGCAGGGCTTCATGTCTGGTCCCTTTAGTATTTGTCTGATATCAGGGACCAACAGTTCCAGAAGGTGGCACAATGGATTGTTGTTTGCTGGACCTTAGCTCTGGAAACCAGGGTGTCTCCTAATATATTGGCACCAATTCATTGGTTTTGTCTGGGCCTCAGTTTCCCATATATTAAATGAATGGAGTACTCTAGATCATATCAAGATGTAGAAAATTACCCACAGTTACCAAATAGCAATATGCATATTAAATAATGGGGATGCATATGGGAAACACATCAAGGAAATAATGTAAAACAAACTATTCTGGAACTTATGAGTCAGGACCATTTGCCTGCCAAAACTCAGTTCTCTTGAATCATTTTAAATGTTCTACTGTTCTCAGTCCTCTACATACATACTATGAGATTTAAGCTTGTTGCCTCATAACAAGCAATGATTGGTGTTTCAAAGGAAAAAAAAAGCCTATTACATTTTGTGGTATTCTCTTCTTTTTTATAATATAATGGTTTTCTCTGGGAGCAGGTTTCTTGGGGAAGTTTGCTGAAGGTAGCCTTAGTTTCAGTTCCAAGTAAAAATCACTTCAAACACAGCCAACTGATCAAATCCAAATGGTTATTTTCTCTTTCCAAGTTGTATCTCTTTCCTTGGGTCTGGTTAACTTTCTTAAAGGCCTCTCTCCCTCCTTGGGTCCAAGAGCTCTTGCAGCTTGACTTTTATCATCCACCTTCTGCCTCTAGCTCAACTCTGACTCGTGACTTCTCAATCTCCAACTGACGCTCCCCTCTCAATCTTCTCAGCTGAACTCTCCTGACTGAGTTCAGTTGTTTTTATGCTCTTTTAGAGGTATAAACTCAAAAGTTGACTCCTCCTCTGAGAGTGGGATTATGGGAGGTGTGAATTTGGATATCTCATACTGAACCCTGGAATCTCCCAAACGTGTGAACTAATGTGTGAGCTAATGTGTGAACTCTCAAAGGTGTTAACTTAAGCATTGTTTCTATCAATATTAGTGACTTAACACCTTGTGAGGAGTTGCTCTAATGTATGAACTAATCAGCATTGTATGAATTCCATTGAGTTAACACTAGGATTCTAACAACATTTCATAGCTCCCAACTATTTAAATAATTAAATTACATCAGTAATATTGAACCCAACATTGCCATGCATCTTCCTTTTATATTTACCTATCTCAAGTGCATGATGCTATTTCTCAATCATGGAACAAAACAAAGAAACAATAATGTATTCTGATAGACTAAAGAACTACTTTGAAGTTTACAGGCATACTTCATTTTATTACACTTTACCTTATTATTCTTTGCAGATATTGCATTTTCCAAATTAAAGGTTTATGACAATGCTGTATTAAGAAAGTCTGTTAGTAACATTTTTCTAATAATATATGTTCACATCATGTCTCTGTGACACATTTTGATAATTCATGAATATTTCAACTGCTATAATTATAATTATATTTGTTATGGTAATCTATGATCAGTGATCTTTGAGATTATTATTGTAATTGTTTGGGGATGCTACAGATTATGTCCATATAAGATTGCAAACTTAATAAATTTTGTCCATGCTCTGATTACTCACTGACCAGCCTTTTTCAGTCTCCCTCCTTCTCTTTCTGCTTTCCTACTCCCAGATATATAATGTTGTTAAAATTAGGTCAATTAATAACCATATGATGACTACTAAATGTTCAAATAAAGAGTCAATCATTGGAGCAAATCTTTTTGTTTTATTATTTTAAGTAATTGCCACAGCCACCACAACTTTTAATTACCACCACACTGATGAAGCAACAGCCTCCACTATCAAAAAGATTATGACTCACTGAAGGCTTAGATTTTGGTTATCAATTTTAAGCAATAAAGTTTTTTTTTTTAATTAAGGCATATACATTGGAAGTTTTTTTTAAAGACATAATACTAGTCTTAGTATACAATAAAATACAATATAAAATCAACATCACTTTTTTATTTACTGGAAAACAAAAAAAAATGCATTACACATTTTATTATATTTGCTTTATTTCCGTGTTCTGGAACCTAATATATAATATTTCCTGGATATGCCTATATATTTTGTATGTGTTACATTATTTTGAGTACTACATATTAGAATTAGTTTGAAATAATAAATAGATTTTTTTTGTTTTTTTTAATGGCCTCAGAGTCTGGAAGATCTGAGTTCAAGAGTGACATAAAACTGGCTATTTAAATGTAGCCTCAGTCATTTGACTTCTCAGTACTTTAGATAGTTTTAAGATTATAATTTATAGAGGAATTGATAACCTGCATTAGTAGAGGGAGTTTCTTTATCTAAGAGTTGCATGTGTCCATGGAATCATAGGTCTAGTCTCAATCTCTATTTCTTCATATATTAATTCAATCAAAAAAAATATTCATTGTGCTCCTATTGTATATAAGGTACTGTAGAAGATAAAAAATCAAGTTCCCTGTCTTTAAAGAGCTGGAAATAATATGTTAATTATTTAAATAGTTAGTTAGTTAAAAAGTGTTAGAAGAATGATCTAGATGTATTAAAGATTGTGAAAATGGTCCCATGAGGGAGGTAATGCTTGAAGTAAACTAATAGATAATGCAGATGCAGACAATAAGAGGAACACTACAGTGAGGTGAAATATGTGAGGAAAAGTGAAATTCTGTAAAGCTACCTGAAAGACATAGCTGCAAGAGGAGAATGACATTGGCATGGGATGTTGTTTTCAACAGATAGACTATTTGTCCACTTGGGTCTATTTAGCTTGATGTGGATATTAAAATTTTCTTTTAACTATAGTTCTTCAAGAGGGACTCTGGGGGGAAGAAAGTGTTTGGGACCAGAAGTTGGGTTTATCCTCCACAGAGATAAGATTATAGCTTAGAAATATATCATCTATCCTCCTTAAATATTTTGAGTGTTTGGGAGATTTGCAATCAAGCTTTACTCCTGATTACTGTTGTCTTTTATTCTCGAAGGGGACCATGACATCCTGGAGGTGATGCCATGACATGTAAATTAATTGGATTGAACTGAGAGAGGACTGTGAAAGATCACTTGCCTCATTTTGCCCTCCAGAATCATCTGGGTCCAGTGACAAAATATAGATCAGGACAACTGGAGATGGCCCTGGATGCAATGGGAGAACTTGGCCTTTTTAAGCTAAGGTCTTCAACAGGACCTTAGGTGTTTGACTGAGGCCACACCCATTCAGAGATTAAGGCTAGGTGATAATCGAGACAAAGAATCTCCTTTTTGATAGAGTTTAGGGAATGGCCTTTTTTTACCTAATTAAAATATATAAATCAGTCAATCAATCAATTTGAGAGTTTCTGGCCAAAACACTCCTGATTGCTATACCTGGATGGGGCAGGAATGCCCCAAGCTATTTAAACAAAGTTTGACTTGCTTCTCATCAAACACCAGTGCCATAAAAAAAAACCACATATAGCAAGAGAAAAGCAAATGAAAGCATTTATACAAGCAAATAGCAAACAGAAAACTAGATAAGGCATACAGATAAGATTATATCAAATGATATACAGAGTGAAGAACTTCCCCTGGAAACCAATTCTCATCTCAGCTGAGAGTGACACAATAAAGATGCCTGCTCCTCTATATGTCATCTCTTTCTCAAAATCTTTCTCTTTCATCTTGAATGAAGATGGAAAACAAAATACCATATTCTCTCTTCCCCTAAGTTCTTTTCTACTTCAGCCCTCTTACAGGCTTGGAGCATTAAAAAAATCTCCATCAAGGAGGATAATCATGTAAACATCACTTTAATGTCAGATTACGTTACCTGCAGGGTCAAATTAAAACTTTGCTGCATATCATTCAAGATCTACATCAAAATCAGAATTTAGCACTGTTTGACCTTTATTTGCCTTTTCAACCTTACTTTCTAGTATTTCTTAAAAATTGGCTCCCAAGCTAGGTTACCCTATTTCTTGAAAAATTTTCATCAGATCCATGTGCCTTCATAAATATTCTTTTTCTCTTCTACATTCATCCATGCAATATTAGCTTGGATTTCTAGAGCACTTTATACTAAAAAATAAAGTGCTATTACAAATGAAGATTGGGGAAAGTGAAGGGATTTAATCATTAGAAAGGTGTTCGTGACACTGAATATAATAGAAAGCATAGAATTTAGCATTAGAAGTCCTGTGTTTCAATCCTGGATGGGATACC
This sequence comes from Antechinus flavipes, assembly GCF_016432865.1. Lineage (NCBI taxonomy): Eukaryota > Metazoa > Chordata > Mammalia > Dasyuromorphia > Dasyuridae > Antechinus > Antechinus flavipes. The sequence continues at coordinate 243,310,469 of NC_067401.1, forward strand.
TATAAGTTCTATAAACATAGACATTTGACTTCATCTCCCTGTACCTTAGCTTTCTTTATAAATAACTTATAGCATTGCTATTAGGAAAGTACTTTTAAATGGTATATTATTTAAACATATACTTCCTGGAGCCGAGGCAAGATGGTAGATTAGAGAAAGCATTTAGCTAAATTTTCCTAGCATTCCCCTCCACATAATTTTTAAATGATACTTCAAATTGTTTTCTGGAGTGTCAGAATCAATAAAAGGTCAGAATAGTATATGTCATCGGCCCAAGAAATCATATGAGAGATCTGTGATACAGGAGAGGAGGCAGGCCTATAGCTAGAGAGAGAGACAGAGAGAGAGAGAGAGAGAGGACAAGATGATGATGACAAAAACTACAATATCTATGGAAACTTTTAAACCAGATATGGTAAGGAAATCTGGCAAGTGATTAAAAAAAGATTACAGAGGCCCCTCATTCAAGCATTAAGTGCAGAGCCATCTGCTGTTTGTCAACTTCCACTTTTTGCTCATAGTTCAAGAATAAAATGGAGGATTTTTATGAAGAGGAAGTGGGAAAACTGAGAGGCAACTGTTTGGTGCTTACATTGTCTATTCTACTACTTTGGGATCAGAGTTCAAGGGCTGAGAAGTACACTTTAAGAAAGACTGGAATCCCTGAGGGACAATATCACTTCTGGTTCCAAGGGATCAAGGACTTTGAGGAATGGTTTCTTTCCTGCTCTAAGGGAAAACGAGCACTGGGGAGAAGAATTGATTGTGATCCCTAAGTATTAAAAGATCTCCCTGAATAAAGACCATAGTGCAGACCAAAAGTGCAGTAACCATAACTCTCTCTAGAGCACACAAATTTGAAAGCACCAAAGACTTCCAAATCCACAGAACTATCTCTGAAAACAATAGGGCAAAAAACCCTGAAACTTGAGACACTCTTCCTACAAACACACAGCATAGAAAGAGAGCCCAACATTAACAAAAAGTTGCAAATCACTAAATAGGTTGCAAAATGAGCAAACAACACACACACACACACACACACACAAAAACTATAAAAATTTACTATGATAATAGGAAGCTAAAGACAAACTCAAAAGAAGAAAATGAAGCCAAAATAGCTACAATCAAAGCCTTAAAAGAAACAAGGTAAATTGGAACCAAGGCGAATGACAATTTCTAAAACAGTTAAAATTTATTTTAAAAATTATTTGATTGGTAGAGAAAAAATTAAGGAAAAACTAAAACCAAAAGAAAATTATGGAAAATTAAAGAAAAAAATTATGAAAGGAAATTATGAAAAGATAGATGTTTATTAAAAGAGAGAGAAAAAATATTAAAGATAATACCACAAAAATCAGAATTTGACAAATAGAAAAAAATTACAAAAGCTCATTGAAGGAAATAATTCCTTAAAAATTAAAATTAAGCAAGTGAAAGCTAAAGCCTTCATAAGACATCAAAAAACACACACACACACACAATAAAGCAAAATCAAAGGAATAAATATATCTCATTTCATATCTCATAAGAAAAACAACTGATATGGATAATAGATCAAGGAGTCACAATATAAGAATTATTGGACTACCCAAAAGCCATGATCAAAAAAAGAACCTATATTTCATGAATTATCAAGGAAAATTGCTTCAGTATCATAGAACTAGAGGATAAAATAGAAATTGAGGGTACACGTTGATTACTTTCTAAAACAGATCCTAAAATGAAAATTCCCTAATATGTTATGCCCAAATATCAAAGTTGCCAGGTGAAAGAGAAAATACTTTAAGCAACCAAAAAGAAAACATTTAATTCTGCAGAACCACATCAGGGTCACCAAGATTTAGGAGCTATCACCTTAAAGAAGTGGCAGATTTGGAATATATTCCAGAAAGCAAAAGACCTGGAATTAGAACTATCAATAAACCTACCCAGAAAAGGGGAAAATGGATATTTAATAAAATAGCTGATATTCAATCATCCTTGACAAAAAAGACCATGAATAGAAAATTTGACTTTCAAATGCAATACTCAAGATATGAAAAGAAAAATATAAACCTTGAAATTATGCCCAAAAAGTTATCAAACTGTGCATATCCTTTGATCCAGCAGTGTTATCAATCAGCTTATATCCCAAAAAGAGACTAAAGAAAGGAAAGGGACCTGTATGTGCCAAAATGTTTGTGGCGGCCCTTTTCGTAGTGCCTAGAAACTGGAAAAAGAATGGATGCCCATCAATTGGAGAATGGTTGGGTAAATTGTGGTATATGAATGTTATGGAATATTATTGTTCTGTAAGAAATGACCAGCAGGATGAATACAGAGAGGCTTGGAGAGACTTACATGAACTGATGTTGAGTGAAATGAGCAGAACCAGGAGATCATTATACACTTCAACAACAATTTCTGATGGAAGTGGACATTTTTGACAAAGAGAAGATCTGATTCAGTTCCAGTTGATCAATAATGGACAGAATCAGCTATATCCAGAGAAGGAACACTGGGAAATAAATGTGCACTACTTGCATTTTTGTTTTTCTTTCCAGGTTATTTTTACCTTCTGAATCCAACTCTTCTTGTGCAAGAAGAGAATTATGTGGTTCTGCACACATAGATTGTATCTAGGATATACTATAACATATTTAACATGTATAAGACTGCCTGCCATATAGGGGAGGGAATGAAGGGAGGGAAGGGAAAAATCAGAACAGAAGTGAGTGCAAGGGATAATGTTGTAAAAAAATTACCCATGCATATGTTCTGCCAATAAAAAAGTTATTTTAAAAAAGAGTTAGAAGAAAAATGGGGAAAGGAAATGAGATAATTGCAAGAAGGAAAGGAAAAAGCATATAATGCCTTACAAAAGGGATGTGGAAAAGACAGCAATTCACTGAAAAACAAATTTGTGAAAAGGAAAAAAAATTCAAGGAACAAAACAATTCAATTGGCCAATTACAAAAGGAGCTAAAAAGGTAATTGAAGAAAACAATACACTAAAAATTAGAATTGAACAAATGGAAGTGAATGACTTAATAAGACTTCAAGAATTAGTCAAACAAAAAAAAATGAAAAAATAGAAGAAAATATGATATTCCTCTTAGGAAAAACAACTGACCTGGAAAATATATCAAAGACAGACAATCTGAGGATTATTGAACTTCCTGAAAGCCATGATGAAAAAAAGAACCTAGATATCTTACAGGAAATCATAAAGGAGAATTTCCCTGATATCTTAGAATCAGAAAGTAAAATAGCCATTGAAAAACTTCACAAATCACCCCCTGAAAGAGATTCCACCATTAAATCCCCAAGGAATATTGTGGCTAAATTTCAGAACTATCACACTAAGGAAAAGATATTGCAAGCAGCCAGAAAGAAACAATTTAAATACCGAGGAGCCACAATTAGGATTACCCAGGACCTAGCAGCTTCCACCTTAAAGGAGCAAAGGGTCTGGAATCTGATATTCTGAAAGGCAAAGGAACTTGGATTACAGTCAAGAATAAACTATCCAGATAAAATGAGCATTATCTTTTAGGGAAGAAGATGGACATTCAATGATATAGGTGAATTTCACCCATTTCTAATAAAAAGATAAGAACTGAACAAAAAATTTGACCTCCAAACACAAAACTTAAGAAAAAGATAAAATAGTAAAAAGGAAAGAATTCTTGAGAACTATTTCTGTTATAGATATACTTAGAGAGTGCAGTATAATTTGCTTTTATTATGATAATATGAAAAAGAAACCAGAGGTTAAAAGGGGATTGTACTGGAAAAACAAGGAAAAAGGGAGGGAAAATAAGGGAAATTACATCTCATGAAGAGGCAAAGAAGAACTATTATAACTGAGGGAAAGAAGGGAGGGGAGTGAGTATTGTATGAATCTTACTTTCATGAGATTTGGCTCAAAAAGAGAATATCAGACATAGTTGGTTTCACAGAGCAACTTGTCTCACCTTATAGGGAAGTGGGAGGGAAAAGGGGGGGTTTGGAGGATAGACTAATAGAAGGGAAAACAGAAGTATTAGAGGAATGGTATAAAAAAGGGGGAGGGGGTTTAAAGGATAAGGGCTGGTTGAGGAAGCTGGTCATCAAAAAACAAAATACTGGGGAGGAAGGAAGCAGGAAAGGAAAGAGAAAATCATGACTTAGACTAAAGAAAATGTCAGAAAATACAGAATTACTTATTTTAACTGTGAATGTGAATGGGATGAACTGTCTCATAGAATGTAAGTGGATAGCAGACTGGAGTAAAAGCCAGAATCCTACAATATGTTGTTTACAAGAAACATATTTAAAACAAAGTGATACGAACTCATGCTGAGTGAAATGAGCAGGACCAGGAGATCATTATATACATATACATTATATACATTATATACATTATATACTTCAACAACAATATGATGATCAATTCTGATGGGTCTGGCCATCTTCAGCAATGAGATGAACCAAATCAGTTCCAATGGAGCAGTAATGAGCTGAACCAGTTACACCCAGCAAAAGAACTCTGGGAGATGACTAAGAACCATAACATTGAATTCCCAATCCCTATATTTTTGCCTGCCTGCATTTTTTTAAAAATTTCCTTCACAGGCTAATTGTACAATATTTCGGAGTCCAATTCTTTTTGTACAGCAAAATAATGGTTTGGACATGTATACTTAATTTGTATTTAATTTATACTTTAATATATTTTACATGTATTGTTCATCCTGCCATCTAGGAAAGGGAGTGGGGGGAAGGAGGGGAAAAATTGGAACAAAAGGTTTGGCTATTGTCAATGCTGTAAAATTACCCATGCATATAACTTGTAAATAAAAAGCTATTTAAAAAAAAAAAGTGATACATTCAGAGTGAAGGTAAAGGGCTAGAGCAGAATCTATTATGCTTCAGGTAAAATAAAAACAAAAAGCAGAGGTATCAATAGTGATCTCAGATCAAGTAAAAGCAAAGATAGATCTAACTAAAAGAGATGAGGAAGGAAACTATATTTTACTAAAGGATACCATAGATAATGAAACAATATCAATACTAAACATATATGCCCTAAGTGGTATAACATCCAAATTCCTTGAGGAGAAGTTAATAAAGGTGCAAGAAGAAATAGACAACAAAACTATACTGGTGGGAGAGCTCAACCTTCTTCTCTTAGAACTAAATAAATCAAACTACAAAATAAATAAAAAAGAAATTAAGGAAGTAAACAAAATGTTAGAAAAGTTAGATATAGTAGATCATTGGGAAAAGTTGAATGAAGTCAGAAAGGAGTTTACTTTTTTCTCAGCAGTTCATGGAACATATACAAAAATTGACCATGTATTAGGACATAAGAACCTCAAAATCAAATGCATAAAGGCAGAAATAATAAGTGATTTTTTTCAGATCATGATGCAATGAAAATCACATGCAATATAAGACCAGGAAAAAATAGACCCAAAGTTAATTGGAAATAAAATAATCTAATCCTAAAAAAATGAATGGGTGAAACAGCAAATCATAGAGATGATAATTTCATCCAAGAGAATGACAATAATGAGACAACATACCAAAATTTGTGGGATGCAGCCAAAGTGGTTGTAAGGGGAAATTTTATATCTCTAGATGCTTACTTGCATAAAATAGAGAAAGAGAAGATCAGTAACTTGGGCTTACAACTAAAAAAGCTAGAAAAAGAACAAATTAAAAACCTTTAATTAAATACCACATTTGAAATTCTGAAAATAAAAGGGGAGATTAATAAAATTGAAAATAAGAAAACTATTGAATAAATAAAACTAAGAGTTGATTTTATGAAAAAAAACCAAGAAAATAGATAAATCTTTAGTTAATTTTATTAGAAAAAGGAAAGAAGAAAATCAAATTGTTAATATCAAAAATGAAAAGGGAGATCTTTCCACCAATAAAGAGAAAATTAGAGCAATAATTAAAACTTGTTTTGCCCAGCTATATGCCAATAAATTTGATAATCTAAATAAAATGGAGGAATATCTATAAAAATATAGATTGTCCTGATTAACAAAACAGGAAATAAATTATTTAAAAATAGGACCATTTTAGAAAAAGAAATAGAACAAGCTATTAATCAACTCCCTAAGGAAAAAATCTCCAGGGACAGATGGAATTTTCATGTGAATTCTACCAAACATTTAAAGAACAATTAATTCCAATACATATAAACTATTTGAAAAAATTAGGGAAAGAAGGAGTCCTACCAAATTCCTTTCATGACACAGATATGGTGCTGATAGCTAAATCAGGTAGGGTGAAAACAGAGGAGGAAAATTATAGACCAATTTCCCTAAAGAATATCAATATTAAAATTTTAAATAAAGTATTAGCAATGAAATTACAGAAAGTCATCCCCAGGATAATTTATGACCAAGTAAGATTTATACCAGGAATGCAGGGCTGGTTCAATATTAGGAAAAGTATTAGCATAATCAATTATATCAATAATGAAACTAACAAAATCATATGATAATCCCAATAAATACAGAAAAAGCATTTGATAAAATCCAGCACTTATTCCTATTAAAAACACTAGAGAGTAGGAATAAATGGAATTTTCCTTAAAATAATCAGTAGTATCTATTAAAAACCATCAGCAAGTATCATATATAATTGTGACAAACTAGAACCATTCCCAATAAGATCAGGAGTGAAACAAGCTGGCCCCTATCACCATTACTATTCAATATTGTATTAGAAATGTTAGCTTTGGAAATAAGAGAAGAAAAAGAGATTAAAGGATTTAGAGTAGGATCATAAGGAAACCTAATTATCCCTCTTTACAGATGAAATGATGGTATACTTGGAGAACCTTAGAGAATCAACTAAAAAACTACTAGAAACAATTTACAACTTTAGCAAAGCTGCAGGATACAAAATAAATCCACATAAATCATCAACATTTTTATATATTACTAACAAAGTCTAGCAGCAAGAGAAACAAAAATAAATTCCATAAATTCCATAAATTTGGGAATAATAACTCACTATTTGACAAAAATTGCTGGGAAAATTGGAAACTAGTATGGCAGGAACTAGGTATTGACCTAAACTTAACATTATATACCAAGATAAGATGGAAATGGGTTCATGATTTAGACACCAAGAGTGATAATATAAGCAAATTAGAAGAACATGAGATAGTTTACCTTTCAGATCTATGGAGAAAGAAGGAATTTGTGTCCAAAGAAGAACTGAAACTCATAATTGAACACCAGATAGATAATTTTTATAATATTAAATTAAAAAGGTTTTATACAAACAAAACTAATGCAGACAAGATCAGAAGGCAAACAATGAATTGGGAAATCATTTTTACATTTAAGGTTTCTCATTTCTAAAATATATAGAGAATTGGCTCAAATTTATAAGAATTCCAGCCATTCTCCAACTGATAAATGGTTAAAGTGTATGAACAGACAATTTTCAAATAAAGAAATTAAAACTTTCTAATCATGTGAGAAGGTGCTCTAAATCACTATTGATCAGAGAAATGCAAATTAAGACAACTATGAGATATCACTACACATCTCTCAGATTGGCTGAAATGACAGGAAAAGACAAAGATGAATGTTGGAGAGGATGTGGGAAAACTGGAACACTAATATATTGTTGATGGAACTGTGAATGGATATGGCCATTCTGGAGAACAATTTGAAACTATGTTCAAAAAGTTATCAAACTGTATATACCCTTTGATCCAGCAGTGTTTCTATTGGGCCTATATCCCAAAGAGATCTTAAAGGAGGGAAAGTAAAATCATGTGCAAAAATGTTTATGGCAGCCCGTTTTGTAGTGGTAAGAAACTGGAAATTGAGTGGATGTCCATCAGTTGGAGAATGGCTGAATAAGTTATCGTATATGAATGTTATGGAATATCATTGTTCTATAAGAAATCGTCAGGATATGATTTTTAGAGAGACCTAGAGAGACTTACATAAACCGATGTGAAGTGAAATGAGCACAGCAACACAATATTATAAGATGATCAATTCTGGTGATCGTGACTCTTTCCAACGATGAGATAATTGATGCCAGTTCCAATGATCTTGAGATGAAGAGAACCATCTACACCGAGACAGATGACTGTGGGAATTGAATGTGGCTCACAACATAATACTTTCACTCTTTTTGTTGTTCTTTGTTTGCATTTTGTTTTCTTATTCATTTACTTTATTTTTTATCTGATTTTTCTTGTGCAGCAAGAGAATTGTATAAATATGTTTATATATATATATATATATATATTGTATTTAATTATATTTTAACATGTTTAACATATATTGATTGCTTACCATCTAGGTGAGAGGGTGGGATGAAGGAGGAGAAAATCCGAAACACAAGGCTAAGCAAGAAGGATCAATGCTGTCAAATTATCCATGCATATGTTTTGGAAACAAAAAAATTTAAACCTCATTATCTGACAAACTGGGAAAACTAGAAAGTAGTTTGGCAGAAACTAGAGAGAAACCAATTATCTCACCCAATCTATCAAGATAAAGTAAAAACAAATACATGATTTGAATATAAAATATTATCATAAATAATTCAGAGGAGCATCAAAATATATACCTATTAGTTATATGGGAAAAGGAAGTCTTATAATGAAAGAGGAAATAGAGCACATCATAGAAAATAAAATAGATAAATAAAATGAGTAAATTTAAGAAAAAATAAAGAAAATCAGGAATGGGGAAGAAATTTCCAGGAATTTTCTCTAATAAAGACCTCACTTTTGAAATAATTAAAGAACTGAGCCAAATTTATAAGATAAGAGACATTATGAACAGGGAGTGTTCAGAAGAAAAAATCAAAGATATGATGAAGTCATGATAAAATTCTCTACTGATTGGACAAATTCAAATTAAAACAACTCAGATACTGCCTCATACCTATCACACTGATTAAAATTAGAGAAAGAGCAAAATGATAAACATTGGAGAGGAAGTGAAAAAAATGATGAAACATAGCATTATTGGTGGAGTTATAAACTAGTTTGATCATTTAAACAATTTGGAACTATACTCAAAGGACTATCAAATTTTTGCATACCACTTGACCCAGCAATTTTACTACAAGTTTGTATATTAAAGAGATCAAAGAAAAAGAAAAAAGACCCACATATTAAAAAAATTATTTATGGTAGCTCTTGGAAAGTTCTTTCTAGTTCTTAAAAATATCACCTTATGATGAATCAGAGTGTTATATGAGGACAGAGAATAATAAAGTGGAAAGAAGAGAATAAATGAGGAGGAGATTCATGAGTATAGCCTCAGTTGTGTTTTTTAATTGTTTATTTTGTTTTGTTTTGTTTTGTTTTAATTCTCATAGACACTGAATTTATTTTCAAAAAAAAAGTGCATAGAATTAAGGGCTTTTAGAAGGTAACCGATTTATAAATGCTTTTTTCCTTTTGCTATATATGATTCTAGAGGCCTAAATTGAAGTCACATGGACAGGTAATATTCAAATTGTAAAAGTTCCTTTCAAAATGACTGAGAGACACAAACCTTCTAGGCTCCTCCCTTGTGCCCAAAGCAAAGAATTCCTTCAAGTTATTTCTACTTTCTCCTTTTGTTCTATTATAACCATGATGTAGACAAATTAGGTTTCTTTATATCATGTCCATTGTAAAAGGGATAAAACTCCAGATATAGGAAGTTACATTTTGGGAAAGCATCCAACCTGTAGATATTTTTTTCTCATTCTTCGTTGGTGCCAACCCATGATAAAAGCTACAGAGAATATGAGAATTACTTCTTCAAAACAATAAAGGAAAACAGACATTAACTATGCAGACAAGATTAGTTTCTAGGAGACCAGCAAAAGTTACAACTCCAAACAATTCCAAAGAATAACTAAATAGAGATAAGCAGTGGTTCCTAGTGTGCGGCTTTTAAAAGTACAAACCCCTAATGTCTCAAATTAACTAAACAAAAATTTGAAATATACTTTCTTACAACTAGTTACTCCAGAGGACAACCTCCCAACAAAATCCTATAATTATTTACTCCTAAAACATTAAGATTCCAGTTTGAAAAGAAAACAAAAGGGAAAACAAGCATTTTTAACCCTTCAAGTGGTCTCTGTTAAGCAAAATCTCACTTAGAAATAGGACAGCTTCAGAAAATGATAAGAAATAAAAAGGTTCCCAGATATTGTAGGGAGAAAGGAAAAGCTTACCTTGTGGTGCTTTAGTTAACACTTATGTTTAATATAATACATGCATAACTATATATCTATACATGTGGGTATATCCATACATGCCTTTATATACATATGTACATACACACATGTGTATGTGTGTGTATAAGTGCATGGGTTTCCAACAAGGACTAGCACCTCTAATATGGGGGCTTGTTGAGCTCTTTTCAAGCCTGCTCCTCTACCTTTGGTGTCAACTTGACACCTATTGCTCCAAGAAACTATAGCATGCTGAGCAGCCACACCCCAGTAAAACCATCTTGGCAAACTGGCTAAATTAAGCTGAAGGTAATCTATGAGCCACAAACATTTCAGTGAGTTAGGAGGTTGTCTAGCCCAAGCGTGTAAAGACTTTCCTCAGCAGTATAGATGGATGAGAACAATTTGTTCCATGAAGATAGCCGAAGCAGGCACTGTGGAGCACTTAGAGCAGAGTCAGACATTAAAGATGCCAAGGTCATCCACTATATTCCAGGCCACTGCAAGGCATATCTACTTTTATCTTGTCACTGGAGTGAGGTTGATAACTTTGTGCAACTCTGCCTCACTTAAATGCAATTTATATACAAGTCAAAATATCACCTTGTGATATCATTGGTACTCTTCAACAAAAAATGATATAGATATATATTTATATTTGTATCCAAATCTATGATTAAGACAACGTTGATCAACAACTATTCTGAAATTTGTAGTTAAGAATCATACAACCAGTTCAAGTCAAAGGAGGAATTGCAACTGTAGTGTTTCTGATTTTTCAACCAATTATCTCTCTTTCCATCACCCTTATGCTCTGATACATAAATTATATAATATAGGTATTATTTTTTTCTTGATGTTTGATTTTGCAATATAGGAAACTCACCAGAGTTCTTCACTGATGTAATTCAGCAACAACTTCATAACAAAGTTTTAGGGAGAAATTCCAGAGCACACTGGAATGATAAGTGACTTGCCCAATACTGTGCAGTGATCCTCAAAGTCCAAAAAATTGTTGGGGTCTCTGAAATCCTTTCAGAGGGTCTACAAATTCAAAATTTTTTTTTTATTTCTAATATAGTAAATAGCTATAAATATAACCCATGTGAACAAAAACTCTTTGAACAGATCCTCTATAGTTTTTTAACAACATAAAGATACTGAGAACAAAAGTTTGAGAACCACTGCTAGAGGTTAGAGATAGATTAGAATTGATTAGAGAGGTGAGTTGAATCTAAGTTTTCCAACTAATCAGCTGACTCTCTCTGCAGTTCACTTTACTTCTGCATTGTTGCAGTTAAGAAATTCAAACTCATAGGGGTCAACTTATTTCAATATTACATAGCTTTTAAGTGGAAAAGCTATGACTTATATTATTTCATTCTCTATCACAATTGTGTTAAACCCGAATAATTATTTGAAAAGCCACAAATTAATTATCTATATTGAATTATATTTGTATTTGTTTTATTAAACATACCCCAAACATATTTTAAATGGGATTAAATAACTTGTTAGTGTCATACTAGTAGGTATCTGGGGTCAGATCTGAACTTAGGTCTTCCTGATTCCACACCCTACTATACTACCTAGCTATATCAAAGAGATAGTTAGGAGAGACCAAGTCCTGTATTCTGCATTTAGACAAGCCCAGCTAGAGAGCTGAAGTTTTAAGAAACATATTGAAGGTCAAAGGAGATTCTAATACCTTCTCTTGAATACTCTCTAATGCTCACTTAATGGAGATTGGCCCTGCTTTGAGGAAACTAATAACTGAAAATGTTAACTTTAAAAATGAGCCAAATCTCCCCCCCCGGGGGGTTCTATATCCAATTCTGAGTAGTATATTTTAATAACAGCTAGGACAATTTATAGTATGTCCAGAAGAAAGTGACCAAGATAGAGTTAGGTTTCAAAATTGTGTCATATAAGTAATCAATGAAAGAATTAACAATGTTTGACTTGGAGAAATACAACATGATCATAATCTTCAAATAGTTAGAGGGTCATTGTACCCTCTTTTGTTTCTGTTAATTTTGTCACTTGCTCTGTTGTGATTGGCCAAGCCCATAAAACTAGTTGATATTGGATGAGTTAATTGTCTTTATTGAGGGTAGCAATGGCTATAAGTAATAAAAAATAAACCAAATACAATTTCCTAACTCTCATTTTATTACACATTCAAGTCTTCTATACAATATTAATAATGCTCTTGATCTATAAAATGAAGAGAGAGGGGGAAAAGAAGGCATAACTAAAACTGTCTACATATTCCCAAATATGTGGATTTAAAATTCTGTCATTTATACATATATATTTTGAATACATGCATTTCTAAAATGCTATAGTTAAATATTCTAATAATTTACTAATATTTCCCTTTCATATTGATATTTAAGAAAAAATAACTCAACCACACTGAAAAGCCAAAAAAAAATTTAAAAAGAAAAAGATGAAAAACATATTTCCATATTATCCATGATGTTGAAAAAAATAAGAAAAACAAAGTGATAAAATTATACTTCAATTTATCCTCAGAGTTCATCAGTTCTCTCCCTTGGGGTGAATAGTATTTTTTCATCATGGATTCTCTGGAAATTTCTTGAATTATGGTCTTGAAGGGAGTAGCTAAGTCTTTCATATTTTATCATCCTCACAATAGTATAGTTAATGTTCTGCTGATTCTATTCATTTTACTTTGCATAACTTCAAAAAAGTCTTTTTATGTTTTTCTGAAACCATTCTGGTCATTCTTTCTTAAAGTATTTCATTATAGTCATATCCTACAATTTGTTCAGCCATTTCCTAATTTATGGTTAATCCTAAACTTTTCAATTCTTTGTCCCACAAAAGAGCTGCTATCAATATTTTGTTCATATAGATCTTTTTCATTTATCTTTGATTTGGGGGGGGTTACAAACCTAGCAGATGTATTGCTGGGTCAGTTATGCACAGTTTATAGACTCCACATTGTTCTTCAAAATTTTTGGACTAGTTCACAAGGCTACCAATAGTGCATTAGTGTCATACTTTTACTATATCCCCTTCAAGATTTGTCATTTTCCTTTTCTCTCATGTTAACCAATCTCATAGGTGTGAGGTGATTGATACCTCAAAGTTGTTTTAGTTTTCATTGTCTAAAAATGATTTCAATATTTTTTTTTATCAAATGACTATAGATAGTGAATAGATATTTAGTTAGGTCATCTTACTGAATTCAAATCTGTCCTCAGTCACATACTACTAGATGTGTGACTTTGGACAAGTCATTTAGCTCAATTTGCCTCAGTTTCCTCATTTGAAAAATGAGCTGAACAAAGAGCTAATAAACCACTTCAGCATTTTTTCTGAGGAAACTTCAAATGGGGTCACAAAGAGACGAACAGGAGTGAAAAATGTTTGAGTGACAAAAAAGATAGCTTTGATTTCTCCTTCTGAAAATTGCCTGTAAGGAACAAAATTTTAAGCCAAAGAATATGCAATCCTTAAGAGTGATGCCATTTAGGGGTAAATGTCATCTTTTCACCAAGTCAGCACTTCTGTCCATATCTTGTATTATTTAAAACCTAAGAATTTTGCTATTTTGTTATTGTTGTTAGGTTTTTTCTTCAAATAGGCACATAATGTGCCAAATAGAAATGTAAGAATGACCAACTGAAAATTCATCAAGAATTTGCTGTATCATCACAATCTCATCCTACCAAAGCCTAATTATCTAGTTCTTATTTTGTTCTGATGAAATTTAGTGGTTTTAAGTCTATTAAAAAATGAAGCTATTAAGCAGAGCCCCGTACTAGAAGTTTACTGCATTACTATGAGATTCTGTAGATGTGATTATTTACATATTATGTTTCAAATTTTCTCCTTTTTTGGATCAGTTTTGTTAAAATGTCGTTATTAGAGCTGTATGTTGGTATAACTAAAAACAGAAGTGGAAACACTTGGAGGCTGAACCCTTTATGAAATTTATTTTACTTTTTAAATTTAATCCCCAGTACTATGCACAGAAAGCCCAGGGGAAACATACACTAAAGGGAAAGCAAAGACATCTGCAGAAACTTGATAAAACTTTATTCAAATTATAGAAATGTTATAATAAAAATTGGTTAATTAAAACCATGTTTCTGAGTACCTTAATATTAATATAATCAAAAATAAGTACTACAAGGGTTTTGATTTTTGTCAGAATGCAGATTTCATTCATTATTATACAACAGAAGATAGGACTTGTTAGATCTGGATTTCATTGATACAAGGAATAGCTATGTGAGAAATCATCTACCAATGCAAGCTCACATTATATGTCTTTAAAAATTGCTTGGAATGTTGAGAAGTTGTGACTAAACCAGGGACCTCAATATTAATTACTTCCAGGCTAACTCTCGGACTATGATATGCTGTTTCTACTGACATGAAGTTAGAATTAATTTTTGATAGGATATTGAAGTGGTGCAGTGGATGGAGTTCTGAAGTTTCTGTCTCATCTTGCTCAGTTCAAATCAGGTCTCAGACATTTAGCTGTGTGACAATAGACAATGAAGTCACTTAATCCTATTTGCCTCAGTTTCCTCATCTGTAAAATGAGCTGCAGAAATGATAAAACTTTCTAGTATCTTTGCCAAGAAAATACCAAATGAGTCCACAAAAAGTCAGAGAAGATTGAAAAATGATTGAATAACAAAAAGTTTTGGTAGTCTAATTTAAGTTTTAGCACATTAAAATTTTATCAAGGCTTTTGAAACACCTCTTTAATGATCTCTCAGGGCATTATATGACTTTCTAACACAATAAACTGAAGAAAAGATGCTGATTTGCATTTTTCTTTATTTGGTTACTTATTGTAATTTCTTTATTAGTTTTCAACAATTACTTTTATAAGATTTCAATTTCCAATTTCTAATCCCTCCCCAAAATGTCAATCTATCCGATATAAATATACATGTACAATCATATTAAATATATTTCCACATTAGTCAACTTCTGAAAGAAGAATAAGAACAAAAGGCAGAAACCACAAAAAAAAAAAGAAAGAAAGAAACAACCCCCAAAAGTGAAAATATGCTTCTATTTGCATTTAAACTTCATGGTTTCTTCTCTGGGTGTGGATTGAATTTCCCATCATGTGTTTTTTGGAATACTGATTTGCCTTCATAGAAAGTTTTTCTCACTAAAGAATTACCTCTATCAAGGACATTATAGATTTTTACTTTAAATATAAATAATTTGGGGGCAAGAGGAGAGCACTAACAACTAGAGGAAGGAGTAAAATCCATGCATATATGATGTAGCACTTGAGCTAAACATTGAAGAGAATTACAAATCATAAGGAGAGCATTCCAAGCATGGGGGCACAGCCTAAGCAAAGACATGGAGGTTTGGAGGTTGGAGATGAAATATAATGTATGAAGCTAGTACAATTGGAGTATAGAGTACATGAAGAGCATAGTATGAAATAATATGAAATATGTTTTCTAGAATGGATAACCAACTCCAGACTGAAATTGGAGTCTGGAATTTATAGTTGGAAACTAAAGTACTCATAATGTAGACTGTGGAAGCTTTAATGGCAAACAGAATATAATTTACTTCAATCCCTACACTTCACAGATAAAGAAACTGAGTTCTAAGAAAGCAAACTGATTAGACTGATAATACACATGAAAGTTACAATGCTGGGATTCAACCTAAGTGTACTAGTTTTGGAAACTAGTGTCATTGATCCCAATCTGAAAACAATATGATTGCATATTACCTCCATGCAGCAGGGAAACACTGAAGTTCCTTTTTGAGTACAGTAGTAATCTGAGTCTAAGATATATTTATTTGGTCACTGTGTGAAAGAATTAGAGATGGGTAAAACTCAAGGCAGGAAGGATAATTAGGAGATTTTAGGGACAAGTCTGACATGGACTTATTAGTTCAGGTTCTGTTTTGATAGAGCATGTTTAAGTCTTTGAACAACTAATAAAAAAAGGTATGGTGAATCCTGAAATAGTAATAATATGCTATAGATATAGGGTAGCACTTAGTTCCCAAAGGTAAATCTGAATCTCTTCATGTTCATATGAAAACAGTTTGTAGTGTGCTTACTCTGCAAATATCCACCAAATCAGAGCAATACATAGAGAAAGAATGTCATGTAGGAATGGACAAGTAGGCCAGTTTGACAGAAATATAGAAGGCATGAAAAGGTCATCACGTGCACTCAGTTTGGAAAAAAAGAAGTTAGAGGCAGACTGCAAAGGATTTTAAATACCAGTACTAGTCACTGGAGTTTTTAACATTAAAAGAAATGAGCAATCCCTGAATCTTCCTGAACTTCCTGAGATGTTGAGATATATTTTTGGAATGTCAATTTGTCAGTTATGTTGTATACTAGGAGTATTTATATATAATACTTAGATATTTTATAGTATTTAGAAACAAAGATGAGCCAGGGAGACCAGTAAGAAAGCCTTTGCATTAGTGCAGGCAAAAAGTGATAAGAATCTGATCTAAAAAGAAAATGATATGAACCAAGAGAAGAGAATAAAAGTTGTAGGAATAGAATTATTAAATAATTTGATGATTGATATTGGGAAAAAAGAAAGACTAAAGAGCCAAGGATCACTGAGAAATTGCAACCTTGGATGACTGCTGATGCTCTTGACAGAAATAAAGAAGTTTTTGTTGTTTGTTTGTTTGCTTCAAAGCAATATGGCCCAATCATCAAAGATGAATATGTGTTCAAATAATAAGAAAAAGTGAACAAAAGCATCTCAGTTCAAGTACTATCAGATGTGACTTTTAATTCCAGTTCTCCCTTATTCTAAACTCAATATATTCTTCTCTATATTAATATTTTCCTCTCTTTTAGAGTTTAAAGAAAACTTGAAGATCACATAGTACAAAAGCTTCATTTTTAAATAAAAGGAATCAGAGGTCCAACAAGGTCCATTTATTTATTGTCACCCATTTAGTAAATGGTACACATGTATTTCAAGATGAACTGACAGTAATTTTCCCAAACTGAATGCCATTGAGAAAAATTAAACAATGAACAAGAAATATATTATCTTCCAATAGTCAAGACATTTTCATCTACTCTGGATCATTTTTGACACTTTCTCTTTTCATCTAAATAACATATTTGCTTGTGCCTTCTAAATTGTGTGCACTCATTGCAGCATTATGCCAGTTTAGTATAGAAATCAATAGAAATGTTGATTTCATCTTGGAAAAGTTTTCTAATTTTAAAAATTGTTGCTCTCTCATTTGGTTAACTATAGTTATCTTTTCTGTGCAGTCTATGATGCTCAAGAGGGCCAACAATGTATCTGAACCCCACGTGAACTGTAGTGTGGAATAGATTAATTTTTGTTTTATTTTATTGTTCACAAAGAAAGTTGCATGAGGGAATATTGGAGGCCAAAATTGTCTTTATAAGGAAATAGAATGTTAAAATAAAACAGATTTAACTAAGAGCTACTTAGCTCTTTAGTTAAATTCTTAACTAAGAATTCATAGATGAAATTTGGCAATATTTTCCATGAGCAATAAAATAAAGCCAAAAATCAAACAGGCATAAATGCCTCCTAAAAGAAGAATATCCAATAATATCACTAAATACTAGGTAAGTGACATAAAATCTGTTTCTTTCTCGTACTTTTTTTCTGCAATTTACATAAATCTTAATTATTGATAAATTATGAATCTGCTGTTTTGGTTCTGTAGGCAGGATGCTTTAGAAAGGATAATACTGGAATTAGAAGCAAAATACCAGAATTTAAATCCTATCTTTGACACTTAATATCCATATGATCATGAACAAGTTAATTAATCTCACTAAGCCTTAGTTTTCTCATCTGTAAAATGGGAACCAAAGTAACTGTTTACTACCTTCCTCAGGATTGTTGTGAGGATTCAATGAGATAATGTAAATTTTAAAGTATTTTAGGTTCATTATTATTATTATTAATTGGTCTACATTTTAAGTTGGATATATTACTTTAATTCTTTAGGTTTCAATTTCCATACCAGTAAAATAATAAAATTGGTCTAGATAATTTCTAAGTTTTCTTCCAGATTTAAAATAGCTAGAATGAATATTCATAGAAATATCTTCCTTCTTCAAGGAAAATATGCTCACTTATCTTAAACCAGAAAGGATTCCACAACTTAATTGAGAACATCAGTACTCTAAATATTCCCCAAAATTATTTTTATTCCCTAACTTTATATATTTGGCCTAGAAAAAAATCAATACTTTCCATATGTGTACTCAAAAACTGAACTCATTCACATTATCAAAATTTTGCTCCTAGTTCATAAGAGAAGTTTAATTTTAAAAAGACCAAAATATAAATAGATCATAAATAGTTATTGATTGATTGGAATAGCTGAAGATGAGAAAGTCATTACCAGTTCCTCCATACCATATTTCTCCAATGAGGCAAATACCTTGGATCCAATATATCTCTGGGAAGATTGTACAATACTACCACCACTCTCCTACACTCTGTAATTTAATTTAATTAGCTTTCTCTTTGTACTTCACACTCAGAACCCCATCTCTTCTCTCTGTATTTTTGCAATGGTTATTCCTCATGTCTGAGATAGGGGTACTTCTTTTTTGTTTCCTCTTTCCTTTGGTACATAGACTTGTGAATTCTTGGGAGGTAGATGTCATTTTCCCTTCTTCCTGGATATCTAAGCAATTCTATCAACTTCTGGAGAATTTAAAGTGGCAATAGGAATACTGGAAAATCCAATTCCTAAATACATGAAAAGAAAGAGTCCTCTATAGAGAGAAAAACCATTAGAAAAAAATGGTGGAGTTGCAAACTAATCCAACCATTCTGGAAAACAATCTGGAATTATGCCCAAAAAGTTATCAAACTTTGATCCAGCAGTGCTACTACTGGGCTTATACCCCAAAGAGATACTAAAGAAGGGAAAGGGACCTGTATGTGCCAAAATGTTTGTGGCAGCCCTGTTTGTAGTGGCTAGAAGCTGGAAAATGAATGGATGCCCATCAATTGGAGAATGGTTGGATAAATTGTGGTATATGAATGTTATGGAATATTATTGTTCTGTAATAAAGACCAGAAGGATGAATACAGAGAGGCTTGGAGAGACTTATATGAATTGATGTTAAGTGAAATGAGCAGAACCAGAAAATCATTATATACTTCAACAACGGTGCTGTATGAGGATGTATTCTAACAGAAGTGGATTTCTTCAACAAAGAGAAGATCTAACTCAGTTTCAATTGATCAAGGATGGACAAAAGCAGCTACACCCAAAGAAAGAACACTGGGAAATGAATGTAAACTGTTTGCATTTTTGTTTTTTTCCCAGGTTATTTTTACCTTCTGAATCTAGTTCTTCCTGTGCAACAAGAGAACTGTTTGGTTCTGTACACATATATTGTATCTAGGATATACTGTGACATATTTAACATGCATAAGACTGCTTGCCATCGGGGGGAGGGGATAAAGGGAGGGAGGGAAAAGTCGGAACAGAAGTGAGTGTAAGGGATAATGTAAATAATTTTTTTTCAAAAGAAAAATCAAATAGATGAAGACTGCATATTAATGAAATTATAAAATGCTATTGAATGCAGATAATTGAATAAATCACTCTAAATACCAAAAAAAAAAAAGAAAAGAAAAGAAAAAATTGCCATTTGACCATAATCAGGCTGTAATCAGTGGAGGTAAAGTATGAAATAAGTCATGAGTAGCACTATTGTAAATATCCCAATGAGGCCTACAAAAAGGCCTTTCAATCTAATTTTTTATTATTACCTAATATTCCCTTTTCTTTGTATGGAAACAAAATGGCTTGTCCCATATGTGATTTGTGCTTATATTCTGAATACTTTTTGTACTTCCCCCTACACTGTCTCAAGGAGAATGCTCTAGCCAAAAAAACAGAATTGTTCCTTAGGAATGTGAGGTAAAGTATTTAAGCTATTGGTTTAATTGAATTAATATTGACCCAGCTAATATTAATTGATGAATTAGAGTAGTGGTAACCTGGGGACTTCCAGTTAAGATGGCGGAGAGGAGGCTCACAGCTGCATAAGCTCCACGCTTTCTCTCACTATCCATTTCATTACAAGCCTCTGAATCAATGCTTGACTGAAAAAAACCCACATATAGTTACCAAGAGAAGCCATCCTTGAGATCTGCCAAGAAAGGTCTGTCTTTACTGGAGGGCTGGGACGGTTTTAGATCGGGCGCAGGCGGGCAGTGGCAATGAGAGCACGGGAGCAGACTGGAGAGGGGGTGGAGAGTGATCGCAGCCGTCTCTGCAAGGAGAGCTTCGCTACAGGTTTGGAACCTGCAGCAAGTCAGCAGCCCAGCAGAGAAGCTAAAAACACCGGGGCTGAAGAATACAACCCCAAACAGCTGGAGTCCCTCAGGACCTGGCCGCCCCTCCTTCCCCCCCCTCCCCCCACAGTGACTCAGCACGCTTTGGGATCTCAGAGCGCAGGCACAGCACAGTCCTGCTAGTGCCTCACTGCTGCCCCCTGCAGTCTGTAGAGGAAGCTCGATAACACACCCAGCCCCCCCCCCCCAAAGAAAGACCCCAGTTTTTTCTGTTTTTCTTTGGTAGTTTGTCTCTGATTAATAGACAGAATGAGCAAGAAGCTGAAGAGGACTTTAACCCTTGACAGCTTCTATACAGATAGAGAGCAGACTCTAAATCCTGAGGAGACTAAAAACAGGCAGTCCCCAGGTGAATCCCCAAAGGAGGAGAGCATCTGTTCCTCAGCACAGATGAACCTCATAGAAGTGATTAAAAAGGCTCTCACAAGGGAGCTAGAAGAAAAATGGGAAAAGGAGAGGGAGGCTTGGCAAAAGAGCCTGGAGAAGTCAGTTAAAGAGAAAGTGGATAAAGAAGTAAAATCCTTGAAAAATAGGATTAGTGAACTGGAAACAGAAAACAGCTCTCTAAAAAACAAAATTGGCGAAATGGAAAAAAATTCCACAGAACAAAAGAACTCAATTGGACAATTAGAAAAAGATTTTTAAAAAGTGAGTGAAGAGAATACTTCACTGAAAATCAGAATTGAACAAGTGGAATTGAATGACTCGAGGAGACAAGAAGAATCAGTCAAGCAAATCCAAAAAAATCAAACAATGGAGAAAAATGTGAAATACCTTCTGGGGAAGACAACAGACCTGGAAAACAGATCCAGGAGAGACAATCTGAGAATCATTGGACTCCCAGAAAAACATGATGAAAAAAAGAGCCTGGACACTATTTTCCAGGAAATTATCAAAGAGAACTGCCCAGAAGTCATAGGAACAGAGGAAAAAATAAACATTGAAAGGATTCATCGATCACCCACTGAAAGGGATCCTAAAATCAAAACACCAAGGAATATAGTGGCCAAATGCCAGAACCCTCAGATGAAGGAAAAAATATTGCAAGCGGCTAGAAAAACCCAATTCAAGTATCAAAGAGCCACAATAAGGATCACCCAGGATCTGGCAGCATCCACATTAAAAGATCGAAGGGCCTGAAATATGATATTCCGAAAGGCTAAGGAACTTGGTATGCAACCAAAAATAACTTACCCAGCGAGAATGAGCATCTTTTTCTAGGGAAGAAGATGGACATTCAACGAAGTAAGCGAATTTCATCTATTTCTGATGAAAAAACCAGAACTTAACAAAAAGTTTGATCTACAAATATAGAACTCAAGAGAAATCTAAAAAGATAAAGATTAATCTTGGGAAATATATTTTGACTATATAGATGTATAAAGAATACATGTATACCTTGTTCTAGAAATTGATGTGGAAAGGACATTGTACCAGAAAAAGGGTAAAGTGGGGGTAGTACATCTCATGAAGAGGCATAGGAAACCTATTATATCTGAGAGAAAGAATGGAGGGGGATGAATATAGTGGGTATCTTACTGCCGTCAGAATTGACTTTAAGTGAAAAATCTTAAGACATATTCAATCTATGGTGAAACTTCTCCCATCTCATTGAAAAGTGAGAAGGGAAAAGTGAAAAGGGAAGGAATAAGCTAAGCGGAAGGGAATACGGGAACTGGGAGGGAAAGGGGTAAGATAGGGGGAGGAACTCTAAGGCGGGGGAGAGATACTAAAAAGGGAGGGCTGTGAGAAGCAATTGGTGCTCACAAGCTTAATACTGGGAAGGGGGGGAAAGGGGAAAGAAGGGAGAAAAGCATAAACCGGGGTTAACAAGATGGCAAGTAATACAGAATTGGTCATTCTAACCATAAACGTGAACGGGGTAAACTCCCCCATAAAGAGGAAGCGGTTAGCAGAATGGATTAAAAGCCAGAATCCTACAATATGTTGTTTACAGGAAACACACCTGAAGCGGGGAGATACATGCAGGTTAAAGGTAAAAGATTGGAGCAAAATCTACTATGCTTCAGGTGAAGTCAAAAAAGCAGGGGTAGCCATCCTGATCTCAGATCAAGCTAAGCAAAAATTGATCTAATTAAAAGAGATAAGGAAGGACACTATATCTTGCTAAAGGGTAGCATGGATAATGAAGCACTATCTATATTAAACATATATGCACCAAGTGGGGTAGCATCTAAATTCTTAAAAGAGAAACTAAGAGAGCTGCAAGAAGAAATAGACAGTAAAACTATAATAGTGGGAGATCTTAACCTTGCACTCTCAGAATTAGATAAATCAAACCACAAAATAAATAAGAAAGAAGTCAAAGAGGTAAATAGAATACTAGAAAAGTTAGATATGAGAGTAGTGGTAACCTACTTTCTCTTTTCACTAGATAGATAACTATAAAATAATGAATCCATAACAAACCACAAAGGAAGATAAAGGACAGGTATTAGCAAAGTTGCCAATTCCTATGACCTCAATCCAACCATATCTAGGTAGAAACTGTTCTCCCTTGCTCTTATGGTAATGAGTGATAAAGTGCTAGGGTTAACTTCTCATACAACTAGTGGAGACTTTGTTCCTCTCCTCCAAGAAGTTAGAAAGAAGCCTGCAGATCCTGATGAAATGATTCTGTAGAACGAAATGATTCTGTAGAACCTCTATTGATTAAGAGATCATTTGAGGCCTAGAAGTCATTAGATAACAAGGATGAGGGTGGGGAAATGTATCCTTCCAGAGTTATTTCAGCTGAAGATACACTAAGGGCTCCAGTGCTGTATTTCATAACAGCTCCTGTGATTATAGTGCCAATAATTTCAACATGTCTTTGAGTCATGATGCCAATGATTAATTTTTCTCAAAAATCCTTTTCTTTATTTTTCCTTTTTTTCTTTTTCTCATTCATTCTTTCTTTTTCTTTCTTCTTTCTCTTTTTTCTCCCTCTCTTTTTTCCTTTTTTTTTCTTTTTTCCTTCCTTGTTTCTATCAGCAAACTCATAGAGCTCCAAAATTTCCCTTATTTTTGTCATTCTCATGCCTTCTTTACATGCCTTCCTTAAAACATCTTCTCCTCTTTGAACTGCAAGGTCCAAGAAGCTTCTCTCATTTCATGGGAGATCTTAACTTCAGGTTTGTGAAAACACTGAACCTAATCCCATAAACTGTTTGGTTCCTTTCCGCAAAAAGCACTTTCTCCACCCATTTCCAAGTGAAGTTTCTCTTCCTGTTTTACTCCCAAATTATCTAATATCTCCCCAATCAAAATCTTATTTCTGCATCCCTTTTGCTCATTGGTAGGGCCTAGAAAAAAAAAAAAAACATGGGTCTAATAAAGGACTATTTCTCGTGGTCTTACCATCTATTTCACTAACTTTCAAGCATATAGGTTATTGAATAATGGTGAAGGCCCATTCCCTGGGAAGGGGAGGGGACATAATTATTTTTCTTCCCATGTAACCCTTCAAAACAAATGTAAATATAAATAAATCTTGTACCTTAGTCCTTCCAAATCATTTTATTCTTTTCCTTCTAAGAGAGGGATGGGATTAATAAAACCACAGTAGAGTGATCACCATAGATATGACATCTATGTCTTCTCTTTGGTGCAATAAATGAGTAACCCAAGTTTGATCTGACAGTTAAGTTAAATCCTGAGAAGCCAGAAAGCTTAGGACTTGAGCTTAAGGTAAGAGAGAAGATTTGGACTTAGAATTACAACTATACTATATAGACAGTGAACTAAATTATGAACCTCATCCCTCTCCAAAGAATGAGGTAGCATAAGATGGGAAGAGGAATTATGCTTCCTATGTATTAGGGGAATAGCTCACATATTTTTTGAAGCAAATAAATATTCCTTTGTAAAAGCTAATTCTAGTATTGGTAGCCCCCAAACATGAGGTAACATTTTGAGTGAAGATTTGAGCCATTGGTAGAAAACTGTAGATACCCTCCCAATCTCTTTAAAGGTACCAGAGAATCTGAGAAAGAGAACAAATATATTTGATATTTAAGCAATAGGGGACAAAATGACTAGCTACAAATGATAATAGATGATGTGATTTTAACTGATGTGATGGCTACAATCTGTTACAATGAGGATTTATTTTAGGTTATTAAACTTTTCTGAAACCAGAAAAACATACCTTTATATGTTAAGAATTCATTTAAATTTCTTTCTAGGTCAAACCAAGAACCAAGTTCTAATTTAATTCAGGATTGTAATATTTTCTGAATTTCCACATTTAATATGGCAAAACATGTCCAAAAATGCTTCCTTAGAAATGCTTTATAGGCAGTCCCCAATTTCTAAATGGGTTTCATTCTAAAATTTTATTGTTAATCCCATTGTTTTAAACTCAGACTCCATAAAAAGTCTTTTAAAATCTTTTTTATAATTGGACTATATAGCACTAATATTGCTAGCCTTAGTTTGAGGACACTCAGGAATGAGAGTACCATGACATGAGACATATGTCTCTCATCTGCCTTTTCCCAAGTAATCTCAAGCATACTGTGAATCTAATAGATGTAATCTCTGAATAAAGTATTTTTTTCACAAGAATACATCATTCACTTATGTTATTGACTGTGTATTTCATGAGGTGGTTGTCCCCTTACTTTCTCCCATTCAATCCAATTGGGGGATATTTAAAAGCCACTCATGTTTTGTCTTGATATGAGAAATGAAAATACTTCAGTAGAGAGTCTAAGAGGCATATGCTATCAAGTTGAGCCTAGCATCAGAAGCAAATCTTGAGGTAATTGTAACAGATGTAAGTCTGATATAGTGGAATGTATGCTTCCTGAAGCCCCACCATCTTTATTTTCCCTAAGGATATTTATGGGCAAATCTAGTTTTTTGCTGATTCAGCCATCTCAAAATTTAAATTTAGAAAAAGGATGAGAGAAACCTCCAAATCTAGACTCAGAAAGGAAACAGAATTTTGTGTGAGACTCAATTCTTCTATCTGTGAAATGAGGTTGATCATATACTTGATGAACTTACCTTTCAACTTACCTTACTCAGTTCTTCTATCTGTAAAATGAGGTTGATCATATACTTGATGAACTTACCTTAAAAGAGTTTTTTTCAATATATTCAACTAAAGAAATATTAACTGTTAGTGCTATTGTGGTTATTATTAGCCTAGACCTGTGATTCCATTGATGTAAAGAACTTCTGATCTTGAAACTCCACCAATGCAGTTCAGCAATTCCTAAGTAACATGGTCTTAAAATAGGGGTTATTGCTATTTTTACATAGTGAAACCCTTTGGCAGATCAAATGAGTTCACATATATGAAAACATTTTGCACATTTAAAGCACTCTAGAAATGTTAGCTATTACTTAAGCACATCTCAAAATTTCTTAAATCAAAAAAATAAAATATACAAGGGAGAATACCAGCACTTTACATGTGCTATGCTATTTAAAAATGTTATCTCATCTGATCTTCAGGATGACTCTGTGGAGTAGGTGCTATTATTATCTCCATTTTACAGTTTAGGAAACTGAGGTAGAGATTAAGTAATTTGCCAAGTCTCACAATAAGTTAATGTCAAAGGTCAGATTTGAACTCAGACTTCTAAGACTCTAATTCTAGTACTCCATCCATTGTGTCTACTAATTGCCTCTAAGGCTCAAAAATAAGTTAGATAAACACTTGCTATAATTATAAAGAAAATTAAAAGTTAATGAAAATAAAGAATTTTTTCCCTTATGAAAGATGATGAAACTATTGAAAGCTATCTACAGACTTGGGCTCAGTGGATCTCAGGTTAAGAAAATTGTTTTAAAAAGCTGCTTGGGAGATAATTGTATAAATATGCATGCATATATTGAATTTAAAATATATTTTACTATGTTTAACATATATTGGATTACTTGCCATCTAGTGGAGGGGGTGGGAGAAGAAGGGAATTGGAACACAAGGTTTTGAAAGGGTTCATGTTGAAAAATTATTCATGCATATGTTTTGAAAAAAAAAAAAGCTTTAACAAAAAAAAAAAAAAGAAAGAAAGAAAGAAAGAAAGTTACTTGGGGTAACAAGCAATTCCATGATTTGTTTGATGTTCACAAAGCCAGCATAAAATATTTGTTTAAAAAAAAAACAGCACAGTGCCTATCCTGGCACATAATAGAAGCTATAAAAATGCTTATTCATTTCTTCCTTCTCTTCACTATGTCAGGAAAGATTTAAACTCTGATGGTCATGAAACTAAATCAAGTACTTTATCCACTATGCCATGCTGATTCTCTCATCTATTATTATTATTGTAAATTACAGTGTTAAAGCAAAAAATCAGCTTAGATATAGAATCTTAACTTGGCTTTTAGTAATAGAAAATAACAAAAGGCAGATTTACTATAGAAATAAAGACTGAATTTTTCTGCTTATCTCAATGTGACTTTCTATAGTAGTTCATTGGGTACAAATTTTCAAAAGAAAAGAAGCATTAGCTGCAATAAATTAGAAAAATGCATTTACAATCTGGCAGAAATATGCTCTTTCTCTAGGCAAAGATTATCACACTTTTCAATTTTAATTTTTATTATAATCTATTAGTGACATTTCAAAGGATATTTTCCAAGTATTTGTACATCAATTACTTTTTATTTAATTTAAGAATAAAAAGGTATTTCTGTAATAGCTCCTTGCATGCTTAGCAGCCAGGTGATAAAATCTGATCTGGAATAGAATTGGACATTGAAACCAGATCAAGAATATATCTCTAGAAACTTCCAGAATGACCAATAATAGCAATCTGTCTTATAAGTCAAAACTGACTTACAAGTGGTTGATCATGTGGTCAGGCAACTTACAATGATTAAAATGATAGAAGTGACATTTTAATTTTGTTTGTCTAAAGAATTAACTTTTGCTGTTCCCTCTGAAGTTCAGAGGATATTGCAACAGATTGTACCGTGATTAGAAAAAGCTAGAGCTACAATTGCCATGCATGAAGGAATTAATCAATGCCAAGTTGATTTACAAATTAACTAAATTAATTTGGAAAAATAAATGAAAAATATTTATTAACTACTTACTATATCGCCAACTCCTAGACTAAATTCTGGAATATAAGTATAAAAATTGAAACAGCCCTTAAACCCAGTAGAGGGATAAGACAAGACCTATCCAGGGAAGTAAGGCCAGGGAAAGGTGTTATTATAATTTAGAAAGTGGTAGGAAGGGTGAAAGTAGTCAAAGGAGAGTAGAGACTTTCTAATCTTTCTAATAGCAATGGAATTATTTATTTGATTATAGTTCCAGGACTGGAAAGGGGCTAGAGTGAAATTGTGGTTGCAAGATGGTAATCAGGAAGAAACATAGGAACAACAAGATGGAAGAATAAACTTTTTTTCTGATTATTATGACTAGTCAGACATTTCGAAAACAGAAATTCTGTCTCAAATATAAAGCAAATTCTGCTGTCTCTATAGCCTAGGATACCTAGAATCCAAAAAAACTGTTAGGAAATAATGAACTGAGATTTAGATACAGTGCGCTCATTTGTCATCTCTCTCCCACCTCCCACAATACTAACATTGAAGTTACACTAGCAGATCCCAGGACACAACACAGGCTTGCAACAAAATCAACACTTATGTATCTTGTCCCAATCCCCTCTGTCTCTTTCCTCTTGGAGACATTGGCTCCAGCTAGTATGGTCACAGCCTTACAGGAACAAAAATCTTTCAAAGGTATAACCCCATTGTACTAGTGCTACAAAGTTCTGAATTGACTGTGTCATAGTGAACAACCCTATAGCATTAGTGCCCCAAACTGCTGCTCCAATCCAAATAAATAAGAAATGGAAGGACTTGAGGACATTGTGTGGAGGAAGGGGAAATGAGGGTATTGTATACAACACTTAACTAAACTGGAAGGGAATATCATAGGAGTCCAGCAGCTGGGACTATTATGATCATCCAAAAGATACTTATGCCATAGACCAAAGTTGGTGAAATGTGAATGGCCCAGTGTGAGAGCAAGTTGAGGTGTTGAAGGAATCAAGTCAAAAAGTAATCTATGGGGAAAGTAAGAGAAAGGAAAAAAATATGGCTGCAGCCGGAAAAGTGCTAGAATTAACTTAAACCAGCTCAAAAAGACCCAATGTAAAATTTGTAGGGTGAGACAGCTCAAAAATGCTACAAATGCTACAAATGCTACAAATCAGGGTCTCATTAATTTTCTAGACTTAAGAAAGCAATGGGAAAAATATCAGAAATGTTTAAAACTTAAAAATATACCCTATAGTATGTTTGTTTGAGATCTTGTTAAATATTTGCCAACACATCCTTAACCAAAGTATATTTAAATGTAATGAGCTATTCGGAAACTAACCAACATATCAACTCAAGAGAAGAAATTCCAGAGCCAAAAGGCCCTATGTTTTCCAGGTATGGTTTCTCGTCTATATGGTAAAATGACTAATTGGCCATGAAAGTAGAGAAAGGGAGGCAAGTATCAAAAAAAATTGGTCAATCTTTTTCCAAGGAAGTTATATTTTTCCTCATTTTAACTATTGTAAAGTCCAGATTAGCTCCCTGGAGGCCTCAGAATCAGCTAGACTTAGGATAAGCAAAAGTTTTTGGTCTTCAGCGGGAGACGTGAAGAAGACAGACAAACTGTCACAAGTTCTCCACCAACCTCTCTTCTGGTCCTGTTGCAAAGTGAAGTCCTTTCACCTCTCTCACCTCATCCTTAATCCTTACCTACAATTATCTGTATACACCAAACATTGAGCCAACACAGAACAGTGAGAAGAGCCATTTTTCCAAACATATGTTAATAGAATCATTGTCCAATAGGTCATTAGCCTTAAGTAATTGGTTGTTTGACTCAAGCACACCTTTTAAGAGTTTCAGACCTTTACATCACCAGCTTTCTTTTGTTTTAGAACACAGGTGATCGTGCCCTCCCTGACTTCTCAGGAAAGAGGTGAAAACACCAAAAAGGAAGTGATCACCCCCCCCCAACTTCTCAGGAAAGGAGGTGAAAGCACTAAAAAGGAGATGATCACATCTTCCCTGACTTCTCAGGAAGAGAGATGGAAAGCACCCAAGAGAAATGGGGAATTGTTAGCGGGTTTCTGGGCTGAAGGGTCTTACTAGAAACAGGTATGCATAAACCCATCAGCATGGGGAGTATTAAACAAGTACATAGCAATAAAGCATAGATTAGCTGTGATGACTCTTCTAACAGCTGATGTAGGCTCAATGTGGTGTAATAAATACAAATTGTACATGTAAGGAGTGATATAACAAACAATATAAATCAACATGGTGTTGTAAAAGATTTCTAAAAGTCTTGAAAGGAGGATATGTAAATAACAATCACAAATACACCTCCTTCAGCAGCCAAGAGATAATCCAAAACCAATCTATTGTTCATTATTTCATGTGTCAGGAAATCCAATGACCCCCACAAGTTTTTGAAGTCCTGCAACAGTCTTTTTATGTGTTAGGGAATCCAATGATTCCTGCAGATTTTGAATTCTTACAACAGTCTTATCAAGTCTCAGAGAATCCAATGATTCCTGAGGGTTTTCAAGTCAGTCTCATTAATAGTTTTTGATGTCCATGAGTCAATTGCCATAACTGGCATGCTCTTTCAGTGGTGGGTACAATCAGTGATGGAACCACCCGATGTTTCTTGGGTCTACTCCTTCATTTGAAGGGTCTGCTCCATCGCTCCCTGATGAACAAGGCAAATATAGCTCATTGGCACCCATCTGATTCCTTCTCCATCTGTAGAAACACAAGCAAACCCTCTCCCCCAAGCAGTTAACCTATCTGGTCTCTTCCATTCACCACTTCCTGATTCTCTCCACATCAGCTGACAATTATCTAAAGATAGTGGAGCTGCTGGCACTGGACACAGCCCTTCCAGTGAGTTATAAAACCTCTCTGCCAGAACCAGTGCATCTTTGTCAAAAATCAAGAAATTAATAGTATAAAGATCTAAATTTAGAAGTTCCCTATGGTTATCTGTGTCTCCCCTTTCTTTGGTTTTTGGAGGAGCATTTTAATGTCTCTGTTTCTCCTCTCTACTATTGCCTGTCCTTGAGGATTAAAGAGTATGCGAGTGGTGTGTAAAATCTTTTTCTGTGCACAAAAGTGTGCAAAATGTTTAGAGGTATATGCAGGCTCATTATCTGTTTTATTGCTTGTGGCACACCCATAATGGCAAATGCTTGTATAAAAAATTCAGTGACCACTCAAGCTCTCTTTTTTTGCTGGTTTTGCAAAAGTGAATCCTGAAAAGGTGTCTACTACAACATGGATAAAAGACAGACAACTAAAAGATTTATAATGGGTCACATCAATTTGTCAAATTTCATTGGGTCTCAAACCACAAGGGTTCTTCCCAGAGGGAGCATAGGAGTGTGGAAAGGAAAGCAAGCTATAGCTTCCTCTCTTGTTATCCCTAATTGTAAACATAAAGCTCGATGATGATATTTATAATGAGATTATTGGGCTTCCTGAAATAAAGGAGTATTGGCCAACATAGAAGATTATCTGCCTTTGCATTACCATTAAAAATAGGACCTGGAAGTCCACTATGAGAGTGGACATGCAAGATATAAATCTTACCTGAATGCTTTCTCACTTACTCTTGAAGTTCCTTAAAGAGCTGATATATATTCGAAGCTACAAATTTTATTTGGGCTGTGGCGATTCTTTGTACCACACCTACTGAATAGGCCAAATCAGATATTATATTTATATCTCCTGGATAATATGTAGGAGCTAGAATGATTGCATACAATTCATTCTGCTCAATGGACTGAAAAGGAATTCTTACTACTCTCTTTATAGTTAAGTCATGAGAGTATATGGCACAAATGTTATCTTTGCATGCATCTGTAAAGATAGTTGTCCTTTAAGAGAAACTTTAGAAACCTTTTCTTCAAGAATCCATTGCCAATTATGTAATAGTTTGGTTATCTTTAATGGAGACCCATGTGTAAGATTTGAAACTCTGGCCCATAAAATTTGCCACTCTGGGATAGTTTCACAGTATACATTAATTTGTGCATTAGTATAAAAGGTGTATATCTTGTCGTCTTATTCCAGATAATTGTACTGCTTGCTTAATGGCCTTTAATAAAATTCTACCCACAAGCACTGGATAAGGAGTAAGGCTTTGTTCTGGTTGTGCTGGGAGTTTCACCCACTCTATCACACTGTCTCCTTGATGAAGGACTGCTGTGGGTGCCTCTTTTGTAGCAAAAACTGATATTTCCAAGGGTTTTTGAGTGACTCTTTCAACCACATTGGATAAAGCCAGTTCAACTTCTTTCAAAGCCTCTTGAACTTCTATTGTAAGCTGGCATGGTGAATTCAAAGCATGGTCTCCCTTTAAAATGTCATACAATGGTTGCAATTGATAGGTAGTCAAGCCTAACATTGGATGCATCAATTGGATGTATCTCCTATCAATTTCTGAAAGTCATTTAAGGTGTTTAGCTTCTCTGTTCTTAAAGAAAGTTTTTGTACTGTAAGCATCTTAGGATATCCTTCATATCTTAAATATTGAAAATGAGTATGTCTTTGAATTTTTTTCTGGAGCTATATGCAATTTATAGTTCCTTAGTGTTTTTATTTTTTGTTTTTTGGTTTTTTGGTCTTTTGTAGCCATGCTTCTAACATTTGTTCCTCAGGTGTACCTCCCACTATATCATCCATGTAACATAATAACATTATTTTTAGAAATGCTTTTCTTACTGAAGTAAGAGCAGCAGCAACACACATTTGACACATAGGAGGGCTGTTTTTCATTCCCTGTGGCAAAACTGTCTATTCATATATTTTATAAGGCAAAGCAAAGTTAATGCTAGGCACTGAAAAGGCAAACCTTTTCATATCCTCCATATCTAGAGGAATAGAATAGAAACAGTTCTTAATGTCTATAACCCAAAGAGGCCATTCTCTAGGCAATTGAATAGAAGTAGGAGGGAACTGAAGAGTTCCCATAGTTTCCATCAGTTCATTTACTTTTCAATCAAGAGCCTTCATTTTCTTTCTTACATTTCTTTCTTACAACAAATACAGGGGAATTCCTAGGACTTAGAGAAGATTGTAAGTGTCCTTGGTCAAGTTGCTCCTGTACTATATCTAATAAGACCTGAATTTTATTGCTACCTAAGGGCCACTGTGCTATCCACACTGGTGTATCGTTTTTCCATTGGATAGGAACAGGTGAAAGTGTTGGCAGGCCTACAATAGCAGCCCTGCCTAAAAAACTGAAGTACTCATTTGTAATCCTAATTGTTGTAAAATGTCTCTTCCCCATAGATTGATGGGGATTTTTTCAACTATAAAAGGAGTAAAAACTCCTGTTTCACCTTCAAATATCCATCTCAAAGGGGTAGCACTAATTTCAACTACTATCGATCTTCCTACACTAGACATAGGTGTCTGCCTTAATTTTTGGCAAGTGACTGGGCCAGTTGGCAACTCTAATGACTGTATGATCTGCACTAATGTCTATCAATCCTTCTAATGGTATGCCATTTATATAGACAATAAGCATAGGTCAGTCAGCTGTCACACCTGCTGTCCAGAATATTCCTGGATTTTGTTGCTTGGAATCAGAATCTGGGCAACTATCATCAGATTGCCTATTAGGAGTTTGTATCAGTAAACCTGATGCTACTACTTCTCCTGGTTGATAAGTCACACATTGTCTACCTGTATTAGTGACTGGGATATTATCTACACATTCCTCAGTTTCCCACATCAGTGTATGAATGGACACTGTTTTGTAAGTATTCTAAGGAGGTGAAATGGTCAAGCCTACTGTGCATGGAGGCAAAGGATCCATAGTCTGGAGAGGAACAGATTTCACCTCTCCAGGAGGTATCTCAGTTGTCCCAGCTGCATACAACTCTATTTTCCCCAGTTGTAATCCCTTTCTCCCATTAGTTTGTTTCTTGGCTGAATGATCATGTCTGAGTACTGAACTTCTAAAGACTCTCTGGGTGTAACATTGGCTACTATCATGCCCCAAGTGTTTTTTGCCTGGGACCCTGGAACTGGGCCCCACATCCTGTTTCCCTGAATCAATATACATTCTGATGCCCAATGGAAGCCTCTGTTGCATTTTGGACATGGGGTTTTGGGTCTTGTTCTCCCACCCTGTTTTCTCACTCTATCTTTACACCAACATTGAGCTTTCAAATGCCTTGCTTTACCACATTGAAAACATTGATGAGTCTTTCCGGAAGTCCCTTGCCAAAAGGCACTCTGTCTTCCCATGTTCAGATCTTGGGAAGTCTGTATCATAGCCTGGGTATAAAAGGTATTTGTGCCCACTTTGGCACAGCATCTTATGATATCCTAAAGTTTAGAAAACTGTGAATTCTCTAATTCAAAACACAAAATAAATTAAACAAATTGTTTCTATATCCAGATAATGCAATTTAATTCAAGCAGCTAGCTTGTAATTAAGCCCAAAGATGAACTCATGAATGAGAACTAATGGACCAACACGACCAGTATAATTGAAGAATATATTTTAGTAAAATTTTAAAGAAAAGTTAATAAAAAGTAAAGAAAAGAGATTGGAAAGAAATAAAAGGAATACACCTCTATTGTGTAAGTATTTCATATTCTCTATAATTTGGTAGATTTTAGAGATTTGAGTCCCACACATGGAGAACAATGTTTACTATGAGACAAACTGTTGATTTCATCTATAAATTGGGTTCATTAAAATAGCTTAAAAGTAAGTCATGATTTGTCTGTCATAATGTCATTTTTTCCAATCCCTCTACCCCTCAGTTCTCATCCATACCAGCTTCCTTGCACTAGTTATTCTCTTATTTTCCCCAACTTTGCCACTTAGAAAACCAACTAAATTTTGCATTGTCCTCTTCTCTTGAACCCCTAGCATTCTTAATACAATAAAAGTATTAATATATTATCATCAAACACACCTTGCAAATTTTCAGCCTGAAATTAATATAGACATCCACAGCCATCCTTTCATTCCTATACATGTGCTACTGAACATAGAAAAACATTTCACAATTCTGACTGAATCCACTAGAAATTTATGCTGTGCAATCTCAACCAGGCCCATAATACTTCTAGATAATTATTTTAAAACTTTATTTATTGACTCATTATCCAATGCTCCAAAGTGGCTCTTCAAGCCTTTTTATACCTTTTCATACCTTCCATGGTTCCACCTTCCCCCACCTGTCAGCTGAAGATTTTCGTTCATTTGATGGGGAAAAAAAATTAGCTCATTCACTGTGAGATCCCTCATCTCACTTTTTCCTTGTCTCATACCACTCAGATACCATCTACTACTATCTCTTTCTTAATCTCTGCATCACAGGAAGTAGCCTTTACTTATGTCAATTCTTCTGCCTATACAAGAAATCTAATTCCCACACATCTCCTGTCCCATCTGTCATCTCATCCCCAGCACTTATCTTCAATCTCTTTCTATCTACTTGGTTCTTACCCTACCAATCAACTTCATTCTCAAACAATGACAACAAAAATCCTCACTTGATTCTTCCATTCCCATGAACATTTTATATCTTTATCACTTCTAACCTGTTGACCAAATTCTTGAAAAAAGTTACTTTTAATGGATGCTGTCATTTTCTCTGTTCTCACTCTTCCTTTAACTTCTTACAATCTTGTTTCCAAAACTCATTATTTCTTTACAACTGTTATCTCCAAAGTTACCAGTGACTTCTTAATGAACAAATACAATCATCTTTTCTTATTTTTCATTCTCTTCAAGATTTCTTTAGGCTGTGGCACCCTCTTCTCCCTGAAACTCTCTTCTCTATATTTCCAAAAATATTACATTCTCTTTTGATTCTCTCCCCACCTCTCAGAGCATTCTTCATTATCCTTTGTTGGATCTTCATCCAGATCATCCATCTAATTATTGGTGTCAAACAGGATCCTGCCTTGGAGCCTCTTGTCTTCTCTCTCCATACTACTTCATTTGATATTATCAGCTCCCATGAATTATTTTATAATCACTATTCTGATGATTCTCAAATATATCTTTCCCTAATATCTTTACTGATATCCAATTCTACATATTCAATTCCCTGTCAGGCATTTTGAATATAACATGTTCCAAACTCATAGTAAGTTCAGCATGTTCAAAATTCACCTCATTAATTTTTCCCTTAAATCCTACCTCCTCCTAAATTCCCTATTATTTGTCAAGGGCAACATCATTCTCCCAGTCCCTCAGGCTTTTGACTTAGATGTCATTCTTGACATATCATTATCTTTCTCTCCCATAGCCAGTCTATCAATTTCACCTTTGTAACATCTCTCAAATACAAACCCCTTTTTTCTTATTATATTGTCACCACCCTGATGCAGGCCCTTCTTACTTCATGTTTGGACTCTTGCAAGAACCTATTGTTTGGTTTGTCTGACTCAAGTTTCTCTCCACTCCAATCCATTTTCCATCCACCAAAGTGATTTTCAAAACATTGACAGTGACTTCATTGCTATTCCACAACCAATGCACTTCATGTCACTGCTCTGGAGATTTTTCTGTAGCTATCTACCATGCCTGGAATAATCTCCCTCCTCATCCCCACTACTGGCTTTATTAACATACTTTCAATATCAACTAAAACCCCATATTGCATAGGAAGCTTTTTTCTATCACCATTAAATTTTTCCCTAAATTACAAGTCTGACCATAGCACCCTCCCTACTCTATACAATCAACTCCAGTAACTCTTTATTGCCTCCACGATCAAATATAAAATCCTATGTTGGGCGTTCAAAGTAGAGGAAGAGACCTATGAAGGGTATTGAACATCAAACAGAGGATATTATCTTTAATTCAGAAAGCAATAGGGGACCATGGGAGTTTATTATATAGGGCAAAGACAGTGCTATGGTCAGACCTCTGAGACAGAAAAATCACTTTAGTGTCTGAATGGAGGATATATTAAAGTACAGAGAGATTTGAGGTAAATAGACCAACCAACATCCAAGATTATTATGAAGAGACCAAAGACATGTAACTCTCCAGAATAGGAAAAAGAAGAGTATCATATTATTACATTATTATATCATATTATTATAGTTACATATTATCCTTAATATATTCATAACACCTTATTTCCCTAAGTATGAGAAGTATCACATTGGAGCACTTTAATACCAATAAAGGACAGCCCATGGATAGTGGACATTTGTATTTTGAGGAAGGAAAGAGGAGCTATATAAAGAAAGATGATGAGACCTCAAAAACAAAAATTGCAATTTTGCCTTGGAATACTGATATCATCATGCATACCACCTTTGAGCTATATTTGAATAATTAAATTTTATTTCCAAATTGACTGACAACTAGGATTGCATTTTAATATAAATAAAGTTCACTCAATTCTGAAAACAAATGAACTGAAGACAAAATTGTTTATAAAAGAAATGGCAGTCAGGATTAAAATGAAAATAATTGTAATCTTAAAACACAAAGACTAATTAGAGACTGGAAAATTTCTCATCTAGGACCCAGATTGCAAAAACAGCTTTTGCAAATGTTAAGAGTAGACTTGTTAATAAAAACTGTTAACAATAAGCATTCTGACCACAGGAATTTGAAATATTACTGGAAATTATGTAAATACTTTCCCATAAATTGAAACTTTTTGATTAAAATCTGGACTTACACATGTCCTCCACGTTTTTCCCCCTAAGGAAATACTTATTGACAAACTTGGTGGAATTGAATCAACTATTTCTAGAGTGTTATTTTTTAAATGAGATTCCATTTTACAACTGCACTGCTCACTGTTACTTCAGTTTCCAGACAATCCAAAATATAGCAATGTTTTACTGTAATACCTGAAACTGGTTTCATGAGCTAGTTGCATACAATTCTTGTATTTGACATTCAGTTTCAGGACTTGATGTTAGAAATGTCCAAAAAAGATGGGAAGACTTAAAACTCATCAAATGATGTATAAATAAGTTACAATTAGATGAAATCTCTCCAATTATAATTAGAGTAATCTATCCCATGATAAATTTTGTCATTGATGTTCTACTAATTAAGCAAAATATAAAATAAAAGAGTGGGCTTGCCAGAGATGCTGGTTACCATTATATAGGCTATTCAGGAAAAGGTAGTTACAGTCCTAATCAACTAAAATAATTCCATCCATCTTTTCTCATTGCAATAACCAAGTGGATGTTTAATGGTTATAGGCCAGACAGATACATATTAAGTATACAATCCATGGAATTAGCCCATCATGCATTTAACTTGGAAAGACTTTACATATAGATAGGCTCCTAAATAAACAGTAGGAAAAAATGGCTGAATACTCTTTGGAAATACTGTAGGCTCCGAAGAATTACATTGAGAGATAATATGAAAGAACATGACAAGCATGAATATGATGCTGCACATTGGCAACCAACAATTATAGAAAAGAAATGTATATTTGATGTTATCAGAGAACCAGAAATAAGTGTAAATTAAATTCGTGGTGACAACAACAAAAAAGAAAGCAATAGAAAAACCATATGTTCTGATGGAATCTATGAAATATGAAGAGAATTAGAGAAAGGTACCCAGCACAATCAGTAATTGTTCTAGGAAGAATTTCTGAGAGCAAGAAAAACATGGGATAAGTTGTGATATGTATCATTAGAGAAAATACCCACTGAATCAGAGATTCATAAAAAGTATTGAAATAAATATGTAAATTATGAAAGAAAAGTCCAATTAGAGCCTTATATAAGCTACAATTAATGTTGTAGCTAATAATAGGAAGAATTACCTACAAATGCAAGAAATAATTTTTGTTTGAACTCTCATTCCAAAATCTAATAGCCTGTTGTTTTTTTTTTCAATTGAGAGCTTTTTTGTCTTTATAATAACTTTTCACATATGAAAGGGTTTAGGCACAAATCTTACATAGTAAAACATGGAATCTGACTAAAGAAAATATTTTATGTACTAATTATTTTAATCAAAGTAAAAGCCCTAGTCATTTAATTTAAGCAGCAAGCTATTAACTGCTAATTAAAGTCAAAAAAGCATAATTTGGGAAATTTGTTAATTCAATAATATTTTTACTTATTATGACAATATTTCTTTTTTCTTGATATTCTCGGTTCTTAGTGCAATACCTTAAACATAGCAGAGGTTTAAGAAATTCTTGTGTTAGATTTGATTATTTTTTATGTGAATCCACCCTCTAATAATGTAGATTATGACTCATCAGTGCTTGCCTATTAGTTGAAGCTCTTACTCATATCCAGATATAAAGCCTTCACAGCAAGTACAGCTAAGGAGAGGGATATCTTTCTATATCTCTTGATTTTCAATGACTAAAGAAAGAGCAGTGGCTACATATCTTACTCTGTGTCATCTGACTACTCCTTTCCCCCAGTTATTTATTTCTCAATATACTTAATGCAATTTCTTGCCCACCAGGCATCTTTCAGCATTGTCTTTTATGTGACACTCAAATTTAATTCTTTTGATTTTAGTATTCTTTATCATATATAAATACAAACTAACTAGATATAGTACCAATGCTATCATTATTTCATACTTTAGAACATCCACAGATGAATGTTTAATAAATTCTCCTAGATATTGGGAAAAATGCATAAGTGATTGAGGGAAATGTTTGTGAAGCCCTCAAAAATATTCAGAAAGTTGAATACTAGATAATGCCAACTATGAAGGAAGAAAAATTAAGATTGATTACCTTGTGATGGTTATAGCAACTCATGTTAACAACCTAATGCACAAAAATATTATAATCTGTATTAACAGAATAAGTGTTCTATGCCAGTGGAATCACAGATCACCAAAATAAAACATTCCCTACAATCACTGCTCTAAACTTTCTTCTCTCTTCTTACTACAAAAAACAATACCACTCACTCCAAATCATTTTTCCTTCTCCAACACTGCTAAATGATACATCAGTATCATTTAGTAATGTAAGAGTCAAAATTGACACAACAGTGAAGGATAAATACAAGGTTAACACTATGTTGCAGGTCTTAGAGAGACTTTGGGAGGATGTGAGTTCAAATCTGATCTCAGACACTTAACACTCCCTAGCTGTGTGACTCTGGGCAAGTAACTTAACCCAAATTGCCTCAGCAAAAAAAAAAAAAAATAAAAATAAAACATTTTTAATAGTCTTTCTCACTACCCTTCATTGAACAACAAGAAAAAAATGAACAAAATCCTCATCACAGACAAATACATTTCAGAAAATAACTTCCCACATTAGCCATGCTTGAAAATGAATTTTTTTTCATTCATCATCATCATGGCAGAAGTTGAAGATTATACTTTAATTGGGAGGTACAGTAGATAGAGCAGTGGGTCTAGAGTCAAAAAGACCTAAGTTCAAACCCAGCCTCAGATACTCACCAATCTTGTGATCAAGGCCAAATCACTTAAACTCAGCTTCAGTTTCCTTATCTGTAAAATGGGGATAATAATTATACTTATACCCTGTGGGTGTTGTAATCATTAAATGAGATAATTATTGTAAACTACTTAAAAACAATACCTGGCATATAGTAAGTGCTATGCAAATTCTTAATTATTTATTATCTTCAGTCTTCTGGATTCACAGTTTATTGATTCTGTCAGATTATTGATTAACCAAAGTTCTAAAACATCAATGTCATTTTTTCTTGAATATCATCATTACTGCATTATTGTTCTCCTTATAGGATACGAAGTACAGGTATTCTTTCAACAAAAGTTAGTCATCTTCTCATACTCCCTCCCCTTCCATATTCACTCATCAATCACCAGTTACAAATGATAAGTCAAAAGCATCCCAAGTCATCTTAGCAAAGAGTTGGGTCATATATGTTTGAACAACTCAATAAAAAGGCTCACCTTTGTATATAAACAAAGGTCCATACTCTGTAATATTATCACCTGAAAGATACTAAAGATATGGAGGGGAAAGTGAGAACTTATTTATCAAAAACTTTTCTGATTGTTATATAAAATTTGTCTTGGGGGAAAAATTTTTCAAAAGCTAGTGTCTATAATACATGTGAATTCATCAACAACTGCTGAACTTGAACAATTTTATTCTACAGAATATTAACAGTAAAAAATCCCTATTCTGAAGTCTCTGTTAATAAAATTAAGTAGGGTGGCAATTCTGCTCAGGATCTTCTGGATTTCAATAATGTCTTAACTATTTCATCACCTGATAGTCAAAGATACTTGCCAAGCCTTTCTTGACTCATCATAGATTTTTTTTTTAAGTTTGAAAGTGATTAAAAGATAAAAGGTCATTGTTTTTTGTATTTCTTAAGTCAAATGTAATCAAAGTGTTCAACATTACACATATGTGTGTAGTATTATATGGTCAGTTGAGTTATGTCCACATTCAGACATGAACTCAGTATTTGTAAATTATTGCTTGTCTTATAATAGAGAAAAAATGTTTTTTTTTTTAAATATTCATTGACAGACTCCAGGTTTTGGGATAAAAACTTCCTATTTGACAAAAACTGCTGGGAAAATTAGAAACTAGTATGGCAAAAATTAGCCATTGACCTAACACTGTATTCCAAAATAAGGTCAAAATGGTTTTGTGATTTAGACATAAAGAGTGATTATAAGCAAATTAGAAGAACAAAGGATAATTTATCTCTCAGAT
This sequence comes from Antechinus flavipes, assembly GCF_016432865.1. NCBI lineage: Eukaryota > Metazoa > Chordata > Mammalia > Dasyuromorphia > Dasyuridae > Antechinus > Antechinus flavipes. Next base: position 243,351,726 of record NC_067401.1, read on the forward strand.
CTTTGGAGAAGGAAGAAATTTGTGGCCAAAAAAGAACTGAAATTCACTATTGAACAAAAAATAGATAATTTGATTATAATAAGTTACAAAGTTTTTGTACAAACAAAACTAATGCAGACAAAATTAGAAGGGAAGCAATAAACTGGGAACGTATTTTTACATTCAAAAGTTCTGATAAAGCCATTACTTCTAAAATATATAGAGATTCACTCAAATCTATAAAAATTTAAGCCATTCTCCAATTAATAAATGGTCAAAGAACATGAACAGACAATTTTCAGATTAAGAAATTAAAACTATTTTAGTCATATGAAAAGGTGCTCTAAATCAATATTGATCAGAGAAATGCAAATTAAGACAACTTTGAACTACCACTGCATACCTGTCAGATTGGCTAAGATGACAGGAAAAGATAATGATGAAGGTTGGAGGGGATGTGGGAAAACTAGAACACTGACACATTGTTGTGGAATTGTGAATACATCCACCCATTCTGGAGAACAATTTGAAACTATGCTCAAAAAGGGTGCTAATGCAGTCATCACATTTGGTGCCCAACATGTGAACCAAGGACCCTAATTTCACTGAAAAAGTCCCCTGTGACCAGGAAATAGGGTGAGTATTTTAATAAACAGACAGGGAATTTACATTGTTAAGGACTAAATCAGTAACCTTTTCTAGCTGAAATGGGGCAGATATTAGGAAAAGATTATCCCCCACCCCCAGTCCCAGCCCCATGCCCACCTCGCCCTGAGGGGGCGCTATAGAAAGCATGGTTAAGTTGATCAAGGGACAAGGCTTAATTATAACTTTGTTGCAGATCTCTAGACTCTTGAGTACATTAGAATGCATGTCCCCTTGGTTCTTAAAGGAAAAAGAGATAGGGCTAGATAACTGGAAGCTTATAGGAGATCAATGATGTGAATACTACAATGATAAAGGTCCTCATTCAATTTCCAAGGAAACATTCTATATATACACAACATAATACAATTGGCCTTAAAGAATCCTGCAAGTTATATAAAAAAGAAAAATTTCAGAACAGTGAGATGAGGAAGTGTGAGGAAAAAGAGGAAGACAAAGAACGGATTAAAAAGCAATATTACCAGAGGGCATGAGGAGATAAGTGAGGACGAAGGGTGTGGTGAAGGGCATGGTGCTTCTCACTCTCACAAGTATATAGGTGATTTGAGAATAGAAATGTATCCTGTGTAAATCAACAGTTTAACTCTTCAGGTCAAGAAAGTAGAAGATATACTCCTTTTGATATAGAAATCCTCAAAGATCTGAAAAAAGGCTTGCACTCTTTATGGGGCTACATCAGCTGCTGTTAAGATGTTATTACAGAATTTGGCTTATGAAGTCTTACCAGTAGGGACTGGAAATCTATACAAAGGATATGCTTAGAACCAGGACAAAGCATGTTGAGACTTTCTGAATATAGTGAGTTCAGTAGGATACAAGCCCAACAAAATAGTCATAGTGGAGTTAATCCTCTAATCACCTATGCAGAAATTTCAGTACAGATTAATTACCCCTTAGCAGCATATGAGCAAATTACTGCTGCTGCTATCAAAGCATGGGCTTCTCTCCCCAATAAAAATGACAAGTGTGATGCCTTCACAAAAATAACACAAGGGCCAAATGAATCCTTTGCTGATTTTGTGGGACGTTTGCAGACAGCTGTCATATGAACTAATGGTGAAAGTTCAGTAACAGACATTATGATAAGGCAACTTGTTAAGAAAATACTAATGAGGTTTGTAGATGAATAATACTAGGATTACACAAGGATGTTCCTTTAGAGGAGATCATAAGATGCTGTGCCACAGTGGGCACAAATACCTTTTATATCCAGGCTATAATGCAGACTTCCCAAGATCTGAACTTGGGAAGACAGGGTCCCTTTTGGCAAGGGACTTCCAGAGAGACTCATCAATGCTTTCAATGTGGTAAAGTAGGGTATCTGAAAGCTCAATGTTGGCATAGAGACAGAGTGAGAAAACAGGGTGGGAGAACAAGACCCAATACCCAGGGCCCAAGGTAAAAAATACTTGAGACATGATGGCAGCTGATGCTATACCCAGAGAAGCTTTAGAAGTTCAGTACCCAGACATGATCAATCAGCCAGGAAGCAATTTGATGAGAGAAAGGGATTACACAATCTACCAGCCAGGAAGCAACCTGATGGGAGAAAGGGATTACAATTGGGGAGAATAGAGTTGTATGCAGCTGGGACAACTGAGATACCTCCTGGAGAGGTGAAATCTGTTCCTCTCCAAACTATAGATCCCTTGCCTCCAAGTACAGTAGGCTTGACCATTTCACCTCCTGAGAGTACTTACAAAACAGTGTTCATTCATACACTGATTGGGAAACTGGGGAATGTGTAGATAATATCCCACTTACTAACACAGATAGACAATGTGTAACTTAATAACCAGGAGAAGTAGTAGCATCAGGTTTTTACTGATACAGACTCCTAATAGGCAATCTGATGATTCTGCCCAGAATCTGACTCAAAGCAACAAAATCCAGGAATATTCTGGACAGCAGCTGTGACAGTTGACTAACCTATGCTCACTATCTATATAAATGGCATACAATTAGAAGGATTGGTAGACACAGGTGCAGATTGTACAGTCACTAGAGGTGCCAACTGGCCCAGTCACTGTCCAAAGATTAAGGCAGACACCTATATGTCTGGCATAGGAGGATCAATAGCAGCTGAAATTAGTGCTACCCCTCTGAGATGGATATTTGAAGGTGAAACAGGAGTTTTTACTCCTTTTATAGTTGAAAAATCCCCATCAATTTGTGGGGAAGAGACATTTTACAACAATTAGTATTACAAATGAGTATTTCATTTTTTTCAGGCAGGGCTGCTATTGAAGGCCTGCCAACACTTTCACCTGTTCCTATCCAAAGGAAAACTGATACACCAGTGTGGATAGAACAGTGGCTCTTAGCCAGAGATAAAATTCAGGCCTTATGAGATATAGTACAGGAGCAACTTGATTAAGGACACTTACAAGTTCTTGGAATTCCCCAGCATTTGTTGTAAGAAAGAAATCTGGAAAATGGAGGGTGTTGACTGATTTAAGAAAGGTAAATGAACAGATGGAAACTATGGGAACTCTTCAGTCTGGGCTTCCATCTCCTACTCAATTGCCTAGAGAACGGCCTCTTTGAGTCATAGACATTAAGGATTGTTTCTATTCTATCCCTCTAAATAAGGAGGATATGAAAAGGTTTGCCTTTTCAGCGCCCAGCATTAACTTAGCTGAGCCTTATAAAAGATATGAATGGACAGTTTTGCCACAGGGAATGAAAAACAGCCCTACTATGTGTCAAATGTATGTTGTTGCTGCTCTTACTCCAGCAAGAAAAGCATTTCCAAAAGTTATGTTATTACATTACATCGATGATACATTTTTTAAAAATATATTCTGTGGCCTCTTCATGTCCACAATATATCTCTCCATTGTTGTTCAGGTAATCTTCAATTTGACAACAGTGGGATTTCATGACTCATGGCCACATAGAGAATTGAAATGCTATTGTCATACAGGATGAATGAATGGATTATTGTAATCTGAAATCATTGAAAGGGGGATCAGCATTAATGAGATGATGTTCTATCACAACTTTAAAATATATATATATATATATATATATATATATATATATATAAAGTTATTTAGGTGCCTGATTGCCAACTTTATCCTCTATACATTTAATCACATTTCCTAATTTATTTATTCTAGCACATTCACAATTTTTGTAAATTATTTTATAACTAAATCTATTACAAAATAGTTTATTATAAAAATCTAATCTTCATTGAAATCTTTTAATCCTGACCTCAATGTTTCAAATTATAACATCATATTCTAATGAGAGGTAATAACATCTGATCTGTTAAATGTTAAATCTCTGAAATGGAAGATTTTCTAGTTCTCATTTTGGTTCTCACATTGTAACCTCTCTGGAGAGAGAGAGACAGAGACAGAGACAGAGACAGAGAGATAGAGAGAGAGACAGATGGAGAGACAGAGAGAAAGAGACAAAGTATTTAAACAATTTATGAATAAAATATGTGGCTAACCTGTTGTGTATGTTTAAGAAAACTGTTGCTATGTTCTGGTTCACATGTTTAAATATGTTATGATTAAAATTACTCCCAAGAAAAACAATTCTTCATAAGTAGGCTAGATTAAGATGGAGTTTCCATCAGAAGAAAATTAACAAAATGACTATTTCTTTTTTTTTTTTTTGCCTCTTCAACACAAATTGGAACCATAGAATAGGAAACTGGAAGCTAAACAATCTGGTAGAAATCAACAAGGAAAAAAAATCCTGTGCCTCAGTGTCCCAACATTATAAATCACTGGTTCTTAACCATTGGCCCTGTGATGACCATGTATTTAAAATCAGCCATAGTCAGGAATTCAGGTTAAGAGAAAAATCTTCAATCTTTATTGAAGTGAAGAGATGAAAAAGGATGGGATAGCAATATGGGCAAGAAAGATTGCAATAGCAATATGGGCAGCTGCGACAGGAAGCCAGCTAGCAGAGGGGGATTGGAGATGAAGGGCCGTCACAATGGCAATGCGAGCAGCTGTGTCAAGATGCAAACCAGCAGTCTCTCCTTCTGCTTCCCTTCCCACTCCCTTGCCTCACTCACCAAAAACGTCATTTCCTATACAACACATCAGGACTTGCACAAAGAGTGGGCGGAGGCCATTCTTTCTCCAAGCATATATATTAATAGAGTATGGTCCAATTACTATTTAGCCTCACATGTTTGGGACCTCAGTGCATCAACTCAAGCCTCAACCCATTACATGGCCCCTTTTTGCAATCTGCTGAAGTTGAGACCCTATTTCAAAACAGATTTTTTAAATGCACAAATTAAAATGCATAAGATTACAAAGCAAATTAATAATATTAAAATGGAATTATCAAAATTTTACAAATACATGACAGCTTCCCTTTAAATGTTTTCAAAGTAATCCTATTAACAGAAAAACTGAGAAGCATATCTTTTCTTATAGTTGAGTTTATCACTTTCCGATTGCATCATGTCACACACACACAAAAATTCAATCTAGCAAAACCTGTCTCAGCCAGTCTCTTTTAGGGAAAAACTCTGTTTACTTCATTGACACTTAATCACCTGCAACTTTACAATGTACTCTGTATTAAATAATTAAATCAAGTGTAACAAAAAAAAATTTTCTACACATTGAGTAAGAGATAAGGCTCAGTTGGGTAGGGAGAAAATAGCCACAATACTCATATGAAGGAGAGTCAGGTGAAAGTAATCCAACCCTACATTCATCTGATAGTTTTCTGTCCAATCCTTCCTTCAAAAAGTTTATATTCAACTTGAATATTTTTTCTGTTGTTCAGTAATTTGTCATGTCCAATTCTTTGTGACCCCATTTAGCAAAGCTACTGTAATAGTTTGCCATTTCCTTTTCCAGCTCATTTTACAGATGAAGAAACTGAGGCAAAGTGACTTGCCCACAAGGTCACACAGCTAATAAATGTCTGAAGCCATATTTGAATGCATGAAAATGTAACTTCCTGATTCTAAGCCTAGTTTGTTGTCTACTGTGCCACCTAGCTACCTTCCTAGTTAGGGATACTGATTTTGATTATAACATAATTTGAGGAGGGGCAGAGTGTTAGCAAGTAGGGAATTACTTATCTCATCCCAGATACTCTACTTATAAAAATAAAATCAAAAGTCTCATAAACTTTTGTGGATGCTCTATCACAATGGAGAATTCTACTGATCTTATGATCCAAAAAATCTCATCAAATTTTTTTCACATGAGCTTTGTCTTTCTTTATATCACTTGTCCTCTACCTGTTTGAATACTTATTAAATTCAACTTTATTAGATTTTTATGTTGTTTCCATCATTTGTCATATTAGATTTTTATCCAAATTTTATGTCAATAACAAATTTAATAAGCACTCCATTTATTCTTTTACTTGTCATTAAAGAAAATGTTTAACAGAAGAGGGCCAATAATAGATTCCTGGGATACTCTACTAGTCAAATCCTTCCAAGTGGACATCAATCTTTATATTCTTGCTATTAGTATTCAGTAATATAGACAATTACAAATATACATATGTTTTATGAGAGACAGTGAAAAAGTGAATAAGGTACTGGACTAAGGGAAGACCTGGGTTCAAAGCCTACTTTGAATAATTATTGGCTGCATGACCCTGAATAAGCCACAATAAGTTTCCTCATCAATAAAATGAAGATGTTGAACTAGGTGGCTTCCAAGACTCCCTCTAGCTACAATCTTTTTGCTGTGATCTTGCTCATATTTCTACCTATAGCATTCTTCTTAGTACCTTTGTCCAAAAAGAAAAAAAAAAGTCAACCTAGTACAATTGGACCTTGATATCCCACCTTGTTGGTTTAAGTGCTCACAAACCATGTCTTTGATTATGTACATTATAATTTTTTCCTAGAATCAAAGCCAGTGTTAGATAGATATGTCTAGCTATTTCAATATCACAAAATATGTTCTGTTTGTATATGTGTATGTATGTGTGTGTGTGTGTGAAAATAAAAGACATGAAAGTATTGATTTTTTTTCATCAAATTAGCAAAGGAAGATTCCATAATAATAAGTTTTCCACTAAAACAAAGAAGAAAAAGATGAGGAAATATATATCATGTATTATGATATAATCCATAGATAAGAGAGAGAAGTGTAAAGTATATTGTCACACTACATGCCATCTGTCTAAAATATGAAATTCCTCTGGTTTTAGGCAGATGGTTTCAATATTCAAAGAAGCAGCTATATTCTGGTTTCAATAAAGATCTATTGGTTTTATACTAAAGCTATCTAAAATAACAAAAGGAATTGGTCAAGCTAAACTTGGAAAGAGAGATGAATACATCTGGACCAAAAGCATTGTTTAAATAATTTCCACAAATAAGTAGCTGAAAGAAACAAAGGAACCCATGAAAAATGAGTGAAGGTTCCCCAAGATGTTAACTCTTTCTCCTCATGTTGTGCACAAAACAAAACAAAAATACATCCGTACTTCTTATCCTAATTTTATAGTTAAGGAAACTGAGCCTTAATAAGGGTAAGTGATTTAACTGTCAAAGGTCACATAGAGTCTGAGTCATGACTCAAATGAAAGTTTCTTGACAGCCATCTAGATGGGATAGTAATAGAGTACTGGGACTTGTCTCAGGAAGACCTGAAGTCAAATCTGGGCTCAGATATTTACTTACTTTGGACCTATAGCATCTACCTCCCAGGGTTGCAATGAGATGAATAGATCTTGTCAGTGAATAGCTAACATGATAGATGACAGAATCAGAATAAAATATTAATAAATTTAATAAGTATTCAAACATGAACTACACAAGTACAGGATAAATGATGTATAGATACACAATAGTTTAAGTGAAAAAGATCTAGGAGATTCTGTGAATCACAATGATCAGAGTAATTGTGATAAAAATATTTAGCGTAGTAGTTGATATTTAGTATATATTTAAAAGTTTATTTCCTTCCTTCCTAATAGTAGGTCCTCCACACAACCTACCTCCTTTTTAAGTGTAAGTTATGTAGATCATTCACATAATAATTTTATTAATACAAAAATGTAGACATTGTTACCTTAATCAACTATCAGTATTAACCATGATTTTTTTTTTAAAAATTTAAAATCTTCTCTCATACTTGTAGGTCCAAATAGAAATGGGATTCTTTACAAATGGTTAGTTTTTTCTAGTTATTTCTGTTGGTAAATAGGAATCATGCTAGTTGCAGCAAGCCCTAGAATATTACAGTGAGAAACATGATTATCAAAAAGAGATCAGATTACATATCATCTTCATAGAAAATTAATTTTTATATTAAAAAGACAAAAAATGCTTATTGTCCAGTCTATGACATGAATTTGGGATGGTTAATCCTTTAAGTGAGTATGCTGTGACACAAGAAGCTTAAATTGGATGCAAAATTGGATGAAAGAAAAACTGTGTGCTGTTACATTTAGGCAATTGCATAGTGTTTTTAATGATCCTAAGCTTCCTTCTTTAACACAAATATTCTCCAGAAGACCTGTGTGCTTGCAAATTATGTAACTTTCTTAACCTTCCCTGAGATATGAAGCTATTGTTAAATTATTTTAATATTTTTATCAACTCCAGCATAAATAGCTTCAGTGAAAAATTTGCCTCATCTAGCCCTTCTTTAAAATTACATCTTCTAAAGAAATATTTTAGGGCCTAAATGTGGCCCTCTTCTTTCAGTGATGATGAAAAGAGACCATTATAGAAATATTGATAGATTTGCTCTATTTTATTCTGTTTGTTGTGTTCCTGAAACTATTTTTTATTTCATTACAAATCTTCTATAGACCGTTTATCTTTTTTTGTTTTTTTTTCCTGTTTTGCTCTTTTGTTTTTATTATTTATAATCACCCTCCATCTTCCATCAAAGTGTTTATAAATGAGTTTATAATCTAAACTGCTGCCCTCCTTAGTTGACACATTGCTGCTATTTGTTCCTAAAGTGATTTGTGGGTTCTTTTGGCATCCATGTTGTGGTAATTGCATTAAATCAATTGAGTTATAACAAATGGTAATAATCAAGATCAATGTATTAGCATTTTTCCATTTCCAATTTTGAGGAATGGAAACACCTGCCAATACTTCTTGTGGCTGTGAATTGTGACTGATTCCTGTGAATAGGAAGTCATAGGTCAAGTTGAACCTACTGTAGTCATTAACAGTGATTTCATGTCTTCTCAATCCTTTTTTTCTAATAAATTATTGACTGCAACTTTTCCCCATATTAATAGATAGACTAATTAAGTGTTTGTGTGAGATCTCAAAAGATGGAATATTTTTTGGAAGACAACTGAGGAAAATGAATGGATGCCCATCATTTGGCGAGTGGTTAAATAAATTATGGTATATGAATGTTATGGAATATTATTGTTCTATAAGAAATGACCAGCAGGATGAATACAGAGAGGCTTGGAGAGACTTACCTGAACTGATGCTAAGAGAAATGAGCAGAACCAGGAGATCATTATATACTTCAACAGCAATACTGTATGAAGATGTATTCTGATGGAAGTGGATTTCTTTGACAAAGAGACCTAACTCAGTTTCAATTGATCAATAATGGACAGAAGTAGCTACACCCAAAGAAAGAACACTGGGAAATGAATGTAAACTATTTGCATTTTTGTTTTTCTTCTCCGGGTTATTTTTACCTTCTGAATCCAATTCTTCCTGTGCAACAAGAGAACTGTTTGGTTCTGCACACATATATTGTATCTAGATATACTGCACCATATTTAACATATATAGGACTGCTTGCCATCTAAGGAAGGGGGTGGAGGGAGGGAGGGGAAAAATCGGAACAGAAGTGAGTGCAAGGGATAATGTTGTAAAAAATTACCCTGGCATGGGTTCTGTCAATAAAAAGTTATTATAAATATATATGTGTGTTTGTGTATGTATAATATATATATATATATATATATATATATATATATATATAATATATATATATATATATATATATATATATATATATATCTTTGAGATCCAGGAGTACTGCTGGATCAAAGGGTATGCACAGTTTGATAACTTTTTAAGTATAATTTCAAATTGCTCTCCAGAATGGTTGGATCTGTTCACAACTCCACGAACCATGTATCAGTGTCCCAGTTTTCCCACATCCCCTCCAACATTCATCATTATCTTTTCCTGTCCTCTTAGCCAATCCAACAAGTATATAGTGGTATCTCAGAGTTGATTTAATTTGCATTTCTCTGAACAATAATCATTTGGAACACCTTTTCATATGACTAGAAATAGTTTCAATTTCTACATCTGAAAATTGTTCATATCCTTTGGCCATTTATCAATTGGAAAATGGCTTCATTTCTTATAAATAGAGTCAATTCTCTATATATTTTGGAGATGAGGCCTTTATCAGAACCTTTAGCTGTAAAAATGTTTTCCCAGTTTATTGTTTCCCTTTTAATCCCATCCGCATTAGTTTTATTTGTACAAAAGCTTTTTAACTTAATAAAATCAAAATTTTCTATTTTGTGATCAATAATGACCTCTAGTTTTTCTTTGGTCATAAATTCCTTCCTGCTCCACAGGTATGAGCAGTAAATGATCCTATGTTTTTCTAATTTATTTATAATTTCATTCTTTATGCCTAGGTCATGAACCCATTTTCATCTTATCTTGATGTACAGTGTTAAGTATGGATGAATGGCTAGTTTCTGCCATATTAATTTCTAATTTTCCCAGCAATTTTTGTCAAATAATGAATCCTTATCCCCAAATCTGGGGTCTTTGGGTTTGTCAAAAACTAGATTGCTATAGTTATTGACTATCTTGTCCTGTGAACCTAACCTATTCCACTGAGCAACTAGTCTGTTTCTTAGCCAATACCAAATGGTTTTGGTGACTGCTGCTGTATAATATAGTTTTAGATCAGGTGCAGCTAGCTATTTTCATTTGATTTTTTTTATTAGTTCCCTTGAAATTCTTGACTTCTATGCTAAAAAAGTTATCAAATTGTACATACCCTTTGATTCAGCAGTGTTTCTACTGGGCTTATAGCCCAAAAAAATCTTAAAGAAGGGAAAGGAACCTGTATGTGCACGAATGTTTGTGGCAGGTCTCTTTGTAGTGGCCAGAAACTGGAAACTGAGTGGATGCTCATCAATTGGAGAATGGTTGAATAAATTGTGGTATATGGATATTATAGAATATTAGTGTTTTGTAAGAAATGACCAGCAGGATGATTTCAGAAAGGCCTGGAGAGACTTATATGAACTGATGCTGAGTGAAATGAGCAGGACCCAGAAGATCATTATATATTTCAACAACAATACTATATGATGATCAATTCTGATGGATGTGGCCATCTTCAGTAACGAGATGAACCAAATCAGTTCCAATAGAGCAGTAATAAACTGAACTAGTTACACCTAGCAAAAGAACTCAGGGAGATGACTATGAACCATTACTAGAATTTCCAATCCATCTATTTTTGTCTGCCTGCATTTTTGATTTCCTTCACAGGCTAATAGTACACTATTTCAAACTCCAATTCTTTTTGTACAGCAAAATAACTGTTAGGACATATGTGCTTTAACATACTTAACATTTATTGTTCAACCTGCCATCAGGGGGAGGGGATGGGTGGAAGGAGGGGAAAAATTGGAACAAAAAAATTGGCAATTGTCAATGCTGTAAAATTACCCATGCATATAACTTGTAAATAAAAAACTATAATGAAAAAAAAAATTCTTGACCTTTTGTTCTTCCAGATCAATTTTGTTATTATTTTTTTCTAGGTCATTAAAATAGTTTTTTGGGAATCTGATTGGTATAGCACTAAATAAATAGATTAGTTTGGGTAGCATTGTCATCTTTATTATATTTGCTTGACTTATCTGAGAGCACTTAATATTTTTCCAATTAGTTAGATCTGATTTTATTTCTGTGGAAAGTGTTTTCAAGTTTTGCTCATATAGTTCCTGATTTTCCCTTGGCAGATAGATACCCAAATATTTTATAATATCGACAGTTATTTTAATGAAATTTTTCTTTGTACCTCTTGCTATTGGATTTTGTGATGTATAAAAATGCTGATGATTTATGTGGATTTATTTTGTATCCTGCAACTTTGCTAAAGTTGTGGATTATTTCTAATAGTTTTTTAGTAGAATCTCTCTCTGGGATTTTCTAAATACACCATCATATCATCTGCAAAGAGTGACAATTTGGTTTCCACATTACCTACTCTAATTCCTTTAATTTCTTTTTTATCTCTTACTGCCAAAGCTAGTGTTCCTAATACACATGTTGAATAGTAATGGTGATAGTGGACAACCTTGTTTCACTCCTGATTTTACTGGAAATGGTTCCAGTATATCACCATTAAATATGATGCTTACTGATGGTTTTAAATAGATGCTACTGACTATTTTAAGGAAAAGTCCATTTATTCCTATACTCTCAAGTTTTTTTTAATAGGAATGGTTTTTGGATTTTATCAAATACTTTTTCTGCATTTATTGAGAAGATCATATGGTTTTTGTGAATTTGGTTATCAATATAGTCAATTATACTAATAGTTTTCCTAATATTGAACCATCCTGCATTCCTAATATAACTCCTACTTGGTCTTGATGTGTTATACATCCCATACATCTCATTATTGTCATTCTCTTGGATGAAATTATTAGTTGTGTCTATGACTTGCTATTTCACCCAATCATTCTTTAGGATGAGATTATTTAGTTTCCAATTACTTTTTGGTCTTTTTTCCTTGGCTTTTTATTAAATATAATTTTTATTGCATCGTGATCTAAGAAGGATGCATTTACTATTTCTGCCTTTCTGCATTTGAATTTGAAATCTTTATGTCCTAATACATGGTCAATTTTTGTATGGATTCATGAACTGCCAAGAAGAAAGTATACTCCTTTCTGTCCCCATTCAGTTTTCTCCAAGGATATATTATACCTAATTTTTCTAGTGCTCTATTTACCTCTTTAACTTCTTTCTTATTTATTTTGTGGTTTGATTTATCTAGTTCTGAGAGTACAAGGTTGAGATCACTCATGATTATAGTATCACTATCTATTTTTTCTTGCAGCTCTCTTAACTTCTCCTTTAGGAATTTAGATACTATACCCCTTGGTGCATATATGTTTAGTATAGATATTGGTTCATTATCTATGCTACCCTTTAGCAAGATAAAGTGCCCTTCCTTATCTCTTTTAATTATATCAATTTTTGCTTTTGCTTGATCTGAGATTAGGATGGGATACCCCTATTTTTTTTTTTTACTTCACCTGAAGTATAATAGATTCTGCTCCAGCCTTTTACCTTTACTCTGAATGTATCATCCTGCTTCAAGTGTGTTTCCTGTAAACAACATATTGTAGGATTCTGGATTTTAATCCAGTCTGTTTTCCACCTCTGCTTTATGGGGAAATTTACTCCATTCACAATTGTGGTTAAAACTACTAATTCTGTATTTCCTGCCATCTTATTATCCCCAAATTATGCTTTTCTCTTTCCTTTTCCCCTTACCCCCCTCTCCAGTATTAGACTTATGAGCACCACTTGCCTCACACAGCTCTCTATCTTTAGAATCCCTCCCTCCCCATTGAAGTCCCTCCCCTTTTCTTAAATCTTTTCCTTACTATTTCTGTATTCCCTTCTAATTAGTCAACCCCTTCCCTTTTTTTTTCCCCCTCCCACTTTTAAATGAGGTGGGAGAAGTTTCTATGTAAACTAAATATGTCTAATATTTTTTCTTTGAGCCAAATCTCATGAGAGTAAGCCTCACATTATGTTCACCCCCCTCCCCTCATTCCCTCAGATATAATAGGTTTCCTTTGCCTCTTCATGAGATGTATTTTCCCTCTTTATAACTCCACTTTTCCCCTTTTCTTGTATAATTTCCTTTCTACCTTTAGTTCCTTTTTTATATTATAACAGTAAAACCAAATTATACATGTACTCTTTATGTGTAGCCATAACAGAAATACAGTTCTCAAGAGTCCTTTTTACCTTTTTATGCTTCTCTTGAGTCCTCTATTTGGAAGTCAAACTTTTTGTTTAGTTCTGTTTTTTCCTGAGAAATAAATGGAATTCACCTATTTCATTGAAAGCCCATATTCTTCCCTGGAAGAAAATGCTCAGTTTGGCTGGGTAAGTTATTCTTGGCTGCATACCAAGTTCTTTTGCTTTTTGGAATATCAGATTCCAGGCCCTTTGATCCTTTAATGTGGATGCTGCTAGATCCTGAGTGATCTTATTGTGGCTTCTTAGTATTTGAATTTTTTTTTCTAGCTGTTTTTAGTATTTTTTTCCTTGGTGTGATAGTTTTGAAATTTCGCCATGATACTCTTTGGAGTTTTAATTTTGGAGTCTCTTTCAGGAAGTATTTGATGAATTCTTTCAATGGCTATTTTACCTTCTGATTCTATGACATCTGGGAGTTTTCTTTGATGATTTCCTGAAAAACAGTGTCTAGGCCCTTTTTTTCATCATGACTTTTAAGGAGTCCAATAATCCTTAGATTATCTCTGCTAGATATATTTTCCAGGTCAGTTATTTTCCTAAATAGTTATTTTACTTCTATTTTTTTTTCATTTTGGGGGTTTTGCTTGACTGATTCTTGGTGTCTCCTTGAGTCATTCATTTCCATTTGTTCAGGTCTGATTTTTAATGAATTACTTTCTTAATTTACTTTTAAAATTTATGTTTGTATTTGTCCAATTGAGTTTTTAAATCAGTTGTTTTGTTCTATGGAATTTTTTTTTTCTATTTTGCCAATTTTTTTAAAAGAATTATTTTCTTTTTCCAATTCACAAATTCTGTTTTCCTTGGAATTGTTTACCTTTTACAATTCACAAATTCTGTTTTCCAGGGAGTTGATTTCTTTATCTACTCTATTTTTTTAATAAGTAACTTTATTTATCCTGACCCTCTTGCAAAGCTTTCTTTTCTTTCCTTTCCCCAATTTTCTCCTACCTCTCTTTTAAGATCCTTTTTAATTTCTTCTATGAGAGCCTTGTGTGATGGGGACCAGATCATATCCACCTTTGGATATAGAGGCAAACTGTTTTTAATCTCCTTGGGGTATGAAGTCTGCTCTCTTTCCATATAGAAGGTATCTATAGTTAGAGTGTGCCTTGCCTTTTTAATCATTTTGAAAAAAAGGTACAGTCTGCTTATGGGGGGTAGTTGGATATCTCCAAGCTATCTCTACAGAGAACAGGAAGTGGTAGTGAAGGGACAGAGGACAGAACCCACTGTCTGCACTGGGTTAAGCAGTTGGACTGAAATCAGCAGCGGCAGAAAGGCAGCTACTAGGGTTGCACTGGGACCAGTAACTGCAGCTGTACTGGGACCAGTAACTGAGGCTGCGCTTGGACACTCTGAGTCACTCTGGGTGTTGGGTAGGTGTGGTCAGGTCCCAAGAGACTCTAGCATTTTGAGGTTATTGTCTTTACCTTTTGTGTTTATAGCTTCTCTGCTGATCTACTGGCTTGCTGCCAGGGCAGAGTATTCCCATGCTGGTAAAGTTTTAACTGCAGATTTTCCACCAGCAGAGACCACCCCCCAGCTCCCTCTAGTTTGCTCAGTCTGAGCTGTTTCCCATGCTCTCACTGCCTGCCTGAGGTCTGTGCCTGGCCTAACCCTGTTCCATCCTTGCACATAAGCAAAACAGACACTTTCTGGCAAATTTCGAGATTATCTTTGGTTTGTAATATGTTGTACTACCAATACTCATGGATTCTGACAGAAAAGCACTAATTCCAAGGCTGAATTTCATTGAAATAGATTGAGGGTAAAGGAGAGATTAGGATGATGCATGTGTCCTCTCCGCCATCTTGGCTCCGCACCCCAAGGAGCACCTTGATGTCTCTGTTTCTCCTCTCTACTATTGCCTGTCCTTGAGGATTAAAAGGTATGCCAGTGGGGTATAAAATCTGATACTGTGCACAAAAGAGTGCAAAATGTTTAGAAATATATGCAGGTCCATTATCTGATTTATTGTTTGTGGCACACCCATAATTGCAAACATTTGTATAAGAGAATTCAGTAACCACTTGGGCTGTCTCTTTTGCCTCTTGGTGTTGCAAAAATAAATCGTGAGAAGGTATCTACTACAACATGGATAAAAGATAGATGACCAAAAGATTTATAATGGGTCACATCCATTTGCCAAGTGACACTGGGTCTCAGACCACAAGGGTTCTTCCCTGAAGGGAGCGTAGGAGCATAGAAAGGAAGGCAAGCTGTACAGCCTTTTACTATGCTCCTAGCTTCTTCTTTTCTTATCCCAAATTGTAAACATAAAGCTCCAGCAGCCCGATGATATTTATAATGAGATTTTTGGGCTTCTTGAAATAAAGGAGTATTGGCCAACATAGTTAGAAAGCTATCTGACTTTGAATTACCATCAAAAATAGGACCTGGAAATCCACTATGAGAGTGGACATGCAAGATACAAATCTTACATGGATGCTTTCTCACTTGCTCTTGAAGTTCCTTAAAGATCTGATATATATATTCAAAGCTAAAAATTTTATTTGGGCTGTGGCAATTGTTTGAACCACATCTACTGAATAAATTGAATCAGATATTATATCTACATCTCCTGGACAAAAAGTAAGAGCTACCATGATTGCGTAGAATTCATTTTGCTGAGTGGACTGAAAAGGAGTTCTGACTATTCTATAGTTAAGTCACGAGAGTATACAGCACAAATGTTATGTTTGGATGTATCTGTAAAGATAGTTGGTCCTTTAAGAGGATCTTTAGAAACCTTTTCTTCAAGAATCTATTGCCAATTATGTAATAGTCTGGTTATCTTTAATGGAGATCCATGTGTAAGATTTGGAGCTGTGACCCATAAAATTTGCCACTCTGGGATGGCTTCACACCATACATTAATTTGTGCATTAGTATAAATAAGGTGTATATCTTGTCAGGTCTTATCCTAGATGATTGTACTGATCACTTAATGGAATTTAATAAAATTCTAGTGCACTGCGTAAGGAGTAGGGCTTTGTTCTAGTTGTGCTGGAAGGTTCACCCTCTCTATCACACTGTCTCCTTGATGAAGGAAAGCTGTGGAATCTCTTTTGTAGCAAAAACTGATATTTCCAAGAGTTTTTGAGTGACTCTTTCAACCACATTGGATAAGGCCAGTTCAACTTCTTTCAAAATCTCTTGAGCTTCTTTTGTCAATTGGTGTGGTGAGTTTAAAGCACTGTGTCCCCTTAAAATGTCATACAATGGTTGCAATTGATAGGTAGTCAAGCCTAACACTGGACACATCTATTAGGTATCTCCTATCAATTTCTGAAAGTCATTTAAGGTGTTTAGCTTCTCTGTTCTTAAAGAAAGTTTTTGTACTGTAAGCATCTTAGGATATCCTTCATATCCTAAATATTGAAAAGGAGCATGTCTGAATTTTTTCTAGAGCTATATGCAATTTGTAGTTCTTTTGTGTTTCTAAGGTCTTTTGTAGACATGCTTCTAACATTTGTTCTTCAGGTGCACATATCCACTATATCATCCATGTAATGTAATAACATTACTTTTGGAAATGCTTTTCTTACTGGAGTAAGAGCAGCAGCAACATACATTTGACACATAGTAGGGCTGTTTTTCGTTCCCTGTGGCAAAACTTTAATTCATATCTTTTATTAGGCTCAGCTAAATTAATGCTGGGCCCAGAAAAGGCAAAACTTTTCATATCCTCCTTATCCAGAGGGATAGAATAGAAACAATCCTTAATGTCTATAACCCAAAGAGGACATTCTCTAGGCAACTGAGTAAGAGATGGAAATCCAGTCTGAATAGTTCTCATAGTTTCCATCTGTTCATTTACTTTTCTTAAACCAGTCAACATCTTCCATTTCCCAGATTTCTTTCTTACAACAAACACAGAGGAATTCCAGGGATTTAGAGAAGATTGTAAGTGTCCTTGGTCAAGTTGCTCCTGTACTATATCTAATAAGACGTGAATTTTATTGCTACCTAAGGTCCACTGTTCTATCCACACTGATGTATCAGTTTTCTATTGGATAGGAACATGTGAAAGTGTTGGCAGGCCTTCAACAGCAGCCCTGCCTAAAAAACTGAAGTACTCATTTGTAATCCTAATTGTTGTAAAATGTCTCTTCCCCACAGATTGATGGAGATTTTTTCAACTATAAAAGGAGTAAAAACTCCTGTCTCACCTTCAAATATCCATCTCAAAGGGGTAGCACTAACTTCAGCTGCTATTGATCTTCCTATGCCAGACATATAGATGTCTGCCTTAATCTTTGGACAGTGACTGGACCAGTTGGCACCTCCAATGATTGTACAATCTGCACCTGTGTCTACCAATCCTTCTAATAGTATGACATTTATATAGATAGTGAGCATAAGTTGGTCAGCTGTAACTGCTGCAGTCTAGAATATTGCTGGATTTTGTTGCTTGGAGTCAGAATCTGGGCAACTATCACCAGATTGCCTATTAGGAGTGTATATCAGTAAACCTGATGCTACTACTTCTCCTAGTTGATAAGTCACATGTTGTCTACCTGTATTAGTGACTGGGATAGTATCTACACATTCCCCAATTTCCCATATCAATGTATGTATGGACACTGTTTTGTAAGCACTCTCAGGAGGTGAAATAGTCAAGCCTACTGTTCCTGGATGCAAGGGATCCATAGACTGGAGAGGAACAGATTTCACCTCTCCAGGGGGTATCTCAGTAATCCCAGCTGCATACAACTCTATTTTCCCCAATTGTAATCCCTTTCTCCCATTAGATTGCTTCTTGGCTGAATGATCATGTCTGAGTACTGAACTTCTAAAGATTCTCTGGGTGTAACATTGGCTGTTATCATGCCCTAAGTGTTTTTTGCCTGGGGCCCTGAAGCTGGGCCCCACATCCTGTTTCCCTGAATCAATCTACATTCTGACACCCAATGGAAGCCTCTGTTGCATCTTGGACATAGGGTTTTGGGTCTTGTTCTCCCACCCTGTTTTCTCATTCTATCTTTATACCAACATTGAGCTTTCAAATACCCCACTTTACCACATTGAAAGCATTGATGAGTCTTTCTGGAAGTCCCTTGCCAAAAGGGACTCTGTCTTCCCATGTTCAGATCTTGAGAATTCTGCATCATAGCCTGGGTATAAAAGGTATTTGTATCTACTTTGGCACAGCATCTTATGTTCTTATCTAAAGGAGCATCCTTGTGTAGTCCTAGTGTAATTCTTCTACAAATCCCATTAGCATTTTCTTTAGCAAGTTGTCTTATCATAATTTCTGTTGCTACATTTTCACCAATGGTTCATATGACAGCTCTTTGCAGACATCCCACAACATCAGCAAAGGGTTCTTTTGGACCTTGTTCTATTTCTGTGAAGGCTTTCCCTCTATCTTGTCTTCCTGGGAGGGTGCCCCATTTTTTATAGCAGCAGTAGCAATTTGCTCATGTGATGCTATAGAATAACTAATCTGCACTAAAGTGTCTGCATAATGACCTACACTTGTTAGTTGGTCAAAGGTGACTGGTATATTAACTTCAGGTTGCCTATTTCATTGGACTTGTATTTTATAGAGTTCACTATACTCAGAAAGTCACAACAAGTTTTGTCCAGGTTCTAAATATGTCCTTTTTATAGATTTCCAATAATTAGGGGTTAAAACTTCAAAAGCCAAATTCTCTAATAACATCTTAACATAAGATGATGTAGACCTATAAAGAGTGCAAGCTTTTTTTTTCAAATCTTTGATAATTTCTAGATTAAAAGGAGTGCATCTTTTTTTTTTTTTGACCTGAAGAGTTAAACTCTTCAATCACAGGATACGTTTCCATTCTTAAATCAGATGTATCCTGCCATTCCTCTTTGGCTTTAATTAGCACCTTTTGCAATTGTGTCATAGGGGGTAGGTGGAGCTTCTGTATTGTAGGTGGTGATGGTGTCACTGCCCTTCCCACTCCTCCTCCTCCTTCCACCCATGAAGGCAAAATTGAGGGGAGAGGGTCAGAAGATGGGAAATGCCCTGAGGGAGCCTGCTCCAGTGAAGGTGGAGGTGAAATTGACCCACTATGGTACTTGACTTGGTCTAATTGACCATGCCCTCCAGCTGCATTGTCAGTCCCATCTCCCCCTTCCTCTTTCTCCTCACACTTTGTTGTCTGGTTGTGCTTATTTGCATGGTACTCAAGATCCCACTCTCCATACTTTCACCAGCTTTGTTTGTACCCTCTCTCTCCTGCTCTTTTTTCTTTTGCCTTATTCTAAAATTTATGTAATTCCTTAAAGCCAATTGTATTATATTGTATATATAGAATGCTTCCTCAGGAATTGAATCAGGACCATTATTTTTGTAATATTTAAATAGTTGTTCTCCTACTAGATTCCAGTTATCTGGCTCTAATCTTTCTTCCGTAGAGAACTAAGGGTATGTGTGCTCTAATGTTTCTAAAAGTCCAAGGATCTGATCCTGAGTTATCAACAAACCTTGGCTTTTTTATTAACCTAATTATGCTTTCTTCACATTTCCTTTGGGGTGGAGGAAGCTCTTTTCTTGGTATTTGCCCCATTTCATTTTTTTAAAAAATGAAAGTAACTAGTTTAGTCCTTACCGAAGTTTCCTGTTTGTCTATCTTTATATTCACCTTATTTCTGGGTCACAGGGACGTCTCCACTAATCTTACAATCATGTCAGTTGAACTGCTGAGTGTAAGTTCTTAGTCCATGTTGGGTGCTAGAATGTAATTTCTGGGCTAACTCTCTGGAGGACCTCAGGATCAGCCAGAGTCCTTGGTCTTTAGGCAGAGAAGTGAAGGAGGCAAGAGAGACGACATATGGTTGATCAAAGATGGAGTCTGGACTCTGGAGTCTGGCGCCTGAAGTTTTCTATGTCTGAGAGTGCTATGGAAGAGAAAGATCTATGTCCTCCCTCAGCCCTTAAATCCTTCAGTGTGATTACCTCACTACATCACTTTGAGCATGCACAGCCACAAGCACCATGCTGTGATTCAATTACACCTTTTCAGAGTTGTGGCCCGCTGTAATGGATGAGCACTAAATATTTGAACCAATGTCATTTCAACTTAATTTTCTAGAAAAGAAAAACTAAACAATTAGTACCTTTTTTTGACTGATTGAAAATAATCATGCAAATAGCTAATAAAAAATAGCCAGCATTTATATAGCACTTATAGGTCTGCAAAACACTTTGCATATATATTTTTTCCATTTAGTCATCATGACTCTATGAGGTAGATATTGTTATCATCCACATTTTGTAATTGAGGAAATTGAGGCTGAGATGTATGGAATGACTTGTCTATATAGCAAAGTATGTGTCTGAGGTGGGCTTTGTACTCAGATCTTCCTGGCTTCAAGTACACTACTCCATATACTTCATACCTTGCTCTTCCTATGCAGTGATTTGAAGAACAAATGTGAGGGGGGGTGGGGAGGAGTAGCACAGGATCATTCTTAAGTACTGCCTCCCAGCTTTCCAGTCTTCTGATGACTTTCTCCTCAGCATGTATACTTCATGATCCTGGTCTCTATACTGTTCATCCAAGAAGACACACCATTACTTAATTCCTGGAATTTTCTCTGTTTTTTCCCCATGCCACAAATATTTTCCATTTGTATCTTCACCTCCTAGTTGTCCTGGCTTCAAGTACTGATTAACCCAATCTTCTATAGGAGCCTTTCCAAATCCTCTTAATTTAAGTACTTTCTTTTATATATACATGTATATATGTATATATGTGTGTATATGTATACATATACACACAAACATATATGTATTTACAATTATATAAAATATATATGTATATAATCTTATTTACATATACTCACACATATATAGTATTTATAATAAATGTTTACTAACTGATTGAATGATAGAAAGTTCAAATTTTCCTATCAAAACTAAATAGTGGACAGGCCATATTTATTGAATAATAAGGAAGAATTTATAAAAAATAGAAAATCTGTTCCATTCACTAAATGACTAAGCTATTTAAGGTGGCCTAAAGAAGAATAGGCCCAGGGAGTGGATTTCTATTTATGTGAAACCTGGAATGTGACAATATCCAATAAGTTTGCAAATGTTATCAAAGAAAATAATTGCAAAGAATTTACTACAGTGTCTGGTGCATAATGAATGTTTATTCCAGGTTCTTAAACACTTATAGAAAAGTTTTCTTTCAAAAATGGACCTGGAAATCTGGTTCAAATTAGATACACTTCCAAGGCTGATCTTGAGCCTGTTTGATTTTCTTAAAGTTCTTAGGGAATTTGGGACTCAATTTGATTTTCTAGACCAATGCTAATTAATGAAAGATAGACTTCTTGATTCACATTGACCTGGACCTAAATCCATAAAGAATACAATAAATTATACTGGTTTTGAAAGTCCCCAAGTCAAGTGATTTTATTCTCTGATTCAACAAATATGCATTGACTATCTAAGGCTCTATGTCTGACACAGGGTGGGGATTATAGAGGGAGTAATGCTCTAGGAATTTAGACACTCAAATGATTGCCTAGGCATGTCTCCTCAATCAAGAATTTTTGTGAGTGATATTTTGAAATCTGGAATAGAATTTCATGTCCATTCCTATTAAATTTCATATGACTTGATTCTTTCCATAATTTAAGCCTTAGATCATTTGTATACATATATCTATTATTAAAATAACAGCTGGCCTTCTGAATTTCATACCATATACAAATTTATTAAGTATGCCATTAATTTGTCATCTAAATTATTGATAATAGTGTTCAAGATAGTAGGCTATAGGGATTCAATAAATGAATGAAAAGGCACATTAAGATCTTGAGTCAAGCACTGAGCAAGACAGACCCTGTTCTCAGCATATTTTAAAAAGTTGAGCTTTAGACTTGATGGTATAGAAGAGAGTGATACCATGAATCATGTAGTATATCATCATATAAGATGACAGTGATCAGGGATCTCAAGGGCATATTCACAATCCAAGTGTTAGGATCAAGGGAATTTGGGACATAGTGGCAAGGAAAATCACAAAGCCAGGGGCCATCCACCTTATTAAAAGGATATTTCCCTGCTAGTTCAAGTAGTGTGAGCAGCTATGTATACCCCTAAAAGAAAGAGTTCTAATGAGAACTCACATACCATGTTTCCCCAATAATAAGACACTGTCTTATTAATTTTTTTGGACAGAAAAACACCAGAGGGCTTATTTTCAGGGGAGGGCTTATTTTAATGAACATTGACAACAATTTTAATAAACAGGTAAATGTGAACCAAAAAAAAGTACTTTTATTCAATTATGATCATGTCATCTTCTTCAACAACATTATCATAAGTGTCCATACCCTGAATTCCATCCTGGATGTCTTGCGCCTCTATTTCCTTCAGAAGAAGTGGACCCAATCTACCATGTCCAGCAATATAGCTCTCTTTAAATGAACATGTCTTGTCCAGGTAACCTGCTCGTAGTGCCTTGGTGACACAGCTGTCAGTAATTTTATCCCATGACTTCTTCACCCAAGTCACGACTTCTTGCAGACAGGGCTTCACAAAGTTTCCACAGTGATTTCTTTCCATTCTATTTTCAATGTAGTCATTGACTTCCATGCGCAAATGGTCCTTGAATGGCTTGTTTATTGCAATATCAAGAGTCTGGAGATAAGCAGTCATTCCTGCAGGAATCATTACTTGATCTATTCTTCTCTCTGCAAGGAAGTTCTTCATTTCTTTAGCACAGTGAGTGCTGGCTGAGTTCTTCTTTTATCCTCCATCATGTCCCTTTTATCCTCCATCATGCCCCCTCACTCCCGCTTACATACCGGGTTTTTATGTTGTCTTGCCTCAGCTCTCTTCTGCGGCTCTGCTCTCAATGGCACCAGCAAGCAAATCACTGGGGAAGAACAGGATGATGCGCTCACTGCTGCAGCTCTGATTGGATGCAGCTTGGAGCTCGGTGTGCGTTTCACCGGGGGGGGGGGGGGGGGGGCGGGGGGGGGCTTATTTTTGGGATAGGTCTTATTATCGGGGAAACACGGTATAACCTCTGAGAATGAGGTTGTAGAATGGAGTAAAAAGGTACAAAGAAGTCTCTTTGTTCCCTATCACAGTGGTGAAGATGAAGACACTCAATTTCTAGTCAGCAAAAGAAAGCAGAATTTTCTGGAAAGATTAGAAAAGAGTACTCCCTATGACATCTATTCCTCTAGACCTTCTCAGGCCAGAGTGCATTCTGAGCAGCCTAGAATAAGGTAGAAGAGCAGGAGAAGGAAAAGACTCCCCAATGGTAGACAACATAGTAGCAAAAAAAGTTAAATAAAATAATGTGACTCATTATAAACATGGTATATTTAAATTAGCTTATATTTATATAGTATAGAAATGTTATATAGCTTTATTACTCAACACAGAAACTTAAACAACATTGTGCAATTATAACCCATATCCATGCTATCACAAATCCATAAAAAAGCATCAAAGTGAATTAGATAATTAAGAAATTGAAATATAGGAAAATATGGGTGCTTTAAAAACTCTTTATATTTTCAAATATCCTTCCCCAAATACAAATAATTTTATATTTTTAGAATAAAATGTTTCTTTGGCAACCATTTTTCAAATATTAGTGTAATCACACCTACAATGCCATGAAACCAACTGATATAGCTCATTTTACAGATGAGGCAACTAAGGCAAACACAGCTAAGTGACTAGTCCATCACAAAATTAATACATATCTGAGGTCATCTTTGAATTCCAATCTTTCTGACTCCAGGCTCAATATTATATGCACTGGACCACCCATCTTATTAGATGGCCACCCTTATTAGAAACTTACTGTATTCCATTTTTGCCTCATTTTGATCCTTACAACAATCCTGGGAGGGTATCTGTATTTTACAGTTGAGGAACCTGCAGAGGAAAGGAGTTAAGTGATTTGCCCAAGATTGTGCAGATAGCAAATACCTGAAGATAGATTTGAATTCAGATCTTCCTGACTCCAGACTTTCAATCAATTGTCACCTAGCTAAAAGGTATCTATCTTATTTCCAGTTCCTCATTACCACAAAAAATACAGCCATAAATATGTTTTGGTACCTATGTTACTTTATTTCATTCTTTTGTCTCTTTAAGATATATATGCCTAATAGCAGATTTCTATGACAATGAATATGATCATCATACTCACTTATTTAACATAATTCCCATTTGAGTTCCAGAATAATTGGAATAATTCACAGCTCCACCAACTATGTATTAGTATTACTACTTTCTTATAGATTCTCTACCCTTAACTATACCCATATTTTGTTCTGGCCATTTGCTGGATGTGGGATAAAAGTTAAGAATATTTTTATTTTAGTGGTTTGAAACAATATAGTTGCTAGTTTGGGACATGAGGCAAGGGAAAGAGCTCAAAAAATATAGTTGGCACTTAATCTTTTATTTCATTGACATAGAAAATTCCTGACAGAGAAACTTCTTCTATAAATATAAATCAGCACCTTCTCAGCATATTATATAATACTGATTTGCTCAAAATAAAATGAAGTAAAATAAAATAGCTATTATGGGTTAGAGGCAAGATTTGAATCCGTCTTTTTTAATCCTGAGTTTATGTTCTATTTGACTTACCAAGACATCGCTCATCTGCTAGGGGTGAGATAAAATATAAGTTTATAGCCAAAAGAGACCTTAAATATTACGTTGTCTAGTATTTAATTTTACAGAGAAAGAAACTGAGATTAGATAGTAAAACATTTATTATAAATATTAATAGTAGAACAGGGACTTGAACACTAACCTATCATACCAAAGCCAATATTCTTTTCATTACACTATATATCCTTTCATACTTCCCCCATCAGTAGAATATAAGGTCATTGAGAAATATGCTTCTATGTCATATTTATCTGTATCTCTAATCCTTAGTATAATTCACATACAAAATACATACTTAGTAAGTCCTATTGGATTAAAGTTATTAAACATAACCAACCAAATATGGTTCAAAATACAAATAAATGAAAAAATCTATCTCTCAATCATAATATTTAGGGTCATACAATCATAAATTTAAAATTAAAAGGAATTCTGGTGATGAGGTAGGCTGATCCTTTTTTAATAGATAAACAGCCTGAGAGAGATTAAAGGATCATTTATACATGCCAAGATCACAACTGGCAAACATTATATGCTTGTTTATTCTAAACATAAGCGAGTGCAAGGGATAATGTTGTAAAAAATTACCCTGGCATGGATTCTGTCAATACAAAGTTATTATTAAATAAAATAAAATTAAAATTAAAAAATATGCTTGTTTATTGATCAAAAATACCAAAAACAAGGCTCTCTTTAATATATTTTAGCACTAATTATCTAATTATCCATTTTGGTCTTTCAGGGGGTAAAAGAGTTTTTTCTACATCCAACTACTCACCTTGTTTAGACTCAGACAAATGAAAAAGAGAACACCTGAATGCAATATGAATATTTCAACCTGGCACCTGAATGCAATATGAATATTTCAACCTGGCATCCCTACACCAATATATAAAGAGTTTTTCTAAATGAGTCTGGAAGGGCCTACAGAGGTTGAAACTGGCTTTCAATCCATACCCAATTAAAATATTTATATCCCTTTTCTTTAAACTGAGAAAATGCCCAACTTTCATATTGTCATATAATGGATAATTTTGGTTTAGTAAATAATTTCAATTTGCTTTCCATGTATGACTTGGGGGACATTAATCTACTTTACTGGTATTCAAAATTCATAACAATTCATGCCTCATAATGTTTTCTTTTACAAAAGAATTCATAGTCTCTGCATTTTTTTCTGTATAAATCCTGGATTTACTTCATCTCTCCATCTTCATAGATGTCATCCCTTTCTTCTCCCAATACAGCATTATGGAAAAAAGGGGAGGGAGAGGAAGTCCTGATGCAATAGATATAATCTTAATCTCAGCAATGTCTTCAAAGGGAGAGGGACATTTTTCTCCTGACTATACACTTATTCATGGTTCAGTTTTGTCCAGACAGAAGCCTAAATACTTCTTCTTTATTCCCCACCTTATAGGTACCACAGTGTCTGAGAATGTGACAGAGGAGTCCTTCAGTGTCTGGGAATGTGACAGGGAACATGTTATACTTATTTTTAAAACTCCAAAATTCTTGTAATATCTGAAGCCTGGAAACCACACTTGGATTATTTCATTGTTGGACCTCACCTAATATCTAGTTATTTCTACCATAATTCTACATACTTGGAATGGCTTTCATTTTCTTCCTTCTCCATACCACAATCATTCCCATGGTAAGTTTCTCTGGTTGTTCCATAATTATGGTGCCAGAAATTGGTGACTAAATGATAACCCTAGTGAATGGAGAAAATTCATATACCTCCCTACATGTCAAACTTAATTCTAATCAAAGCATGAAATACTCTCTATATTTTTGTCCATCAATGTCCAATTATTGCCAAGAGGTAACTTCAGAACTGGGTCTAACAGAATCCAGCAGGATCAGATATCTGGCAAGGGAGAGAGAAACAACCTAGGATGACAAAACTGGATGTATATTTTCTCCTGTTACAAATACAATTTTCCCCTGAATATATTTTTTATGGAAAGTTGGGCATGTGACTTTTTTTGTAGTGAAATACAAACTTTATGCAAAGCAACTGGTAATCCCACTATAATATTATAGGTTATTGAATAATAAAATCATGGCAATATTAAAATTGTAAATTCAAAAGATAAATTAATAACTGTAGATATTAATCTCTAATCATTTCCTATGGTGAAATAATATTCCACTAAATTAACATATAATCATTTATTTAGCCATCCCCCAATGGATGGTTGCCCCTTTGTGTCTAGCTTTTTTTGCCACAACAAAAAGAAATATTTTGTCACGTGGATTCTTTTGCTCTTTGCAATATATCCCTACTGGTGTTATAATTGGATTAAGAGATAGGTACAGTTTAATGTGTTTTTGAGTCTGCTTCCAAATTGTCTTCCAGAATTATTGGAGCAATTCACAGCTTTACTAACTTCAACAGTGGGCCTTTTTCCTTCAATTTCTGCAACAATTTTGATTTCCATGTTTTAAAACTTTTTCCAGTCTGATTTGTTTTTGGCATAATACCCTCAGAATTGATCTAATGGGCATTTCTGTAATTAGCTATTTAAAGCATATTTTTATTTGGCTTTCAGATTTCTTCCCTTAAAATTGCCTATTCCTCTCCTTTGACAATTTAATAATGAATGTCTCCAGTATTTAATGTATTCAAATCAGGTTCTCATCTAGCATAATTATCAAAATATTTTACAGAAAAATTTATTGCAAAGATGCTTTTCCATTTCACTGTTGTTTTCCTTCTAATTTTCACCAACGACTTTTTGCAAAAATTGTTTGATTTTATGTAATAAAACTTTTCTCTTTTATTCTCTGTGATATTCTCAATTCATAGTTTCAAAAGACATTTCCTTCCTTGCTCCTCTTGTTTATTTTGTTTGGCTTTTAATGTTTTCCCTGTTGTTTTATTTTGAATTTATGTTTTAAGATCTTTGAATTTTATTCTGCCTGAAATCTTTGATAATTTTGAGCTTTTTTCTCTCTAATTTTCCCATATTTCTCACTTTCTGACTCTCTCCCCTCTGCTGGTGACTGGATCCGTCCCTTCCCACATGAGACAATTCACCATTCACTAGTCTAGGTTTCCCCCAAGTGACTTTTGTAGAGACGTAACTGGCTCCAGATTAATGCTGAGTTCATTTTTTTGGACTTGGTGAAGAGCCTCAATCTCCTTTACATGGGGTCCTATCCTACTCCCATTATTCCTTAGTTTTCTGGGCCAGTAGTGTAGAATGCTGCCCTGCTGCTACTATCAATCATTTAGATTTTGCAGTTCTGAGGCTCTGGAAGGAAAAGAATGGTTGAGATGAGGAGATGAAAACTCTTTTAAGCTTAGACATATTTCCTACTCATTTCTTTTTATTTCCCCCTCCTTCTCCAGCTATTTTTTGCAGCACAAAATGCTACAAAGGAGTCCTCTATTAAGTCCTCAGCAAATTTCTCCTGTTTGGAGCTTGAGTTTCTGAAGTTTGGTAGAGGAGTGGGGAGGGGTCCGATATCCATAAGACTATTCCCAGAATATGGGAATGCATTTTGTTACAAATTTATGGAATAATTCAATCTTCCTATTAGTAGTGTGGTAAGTGGTTGAGGAGAGGATGCTGACTGATCTCAATTTCTCAAATTAGGTAATAGTTCATGGAGTATTTTTAACCTCCTTTTGAATTCCTAGTGTCCTAAAGTATGGAAAGGATTGAATTTACTTTGAAGAATGATGAGATTTCCTCTCTTCAACAGCTCAACTTTCTGGGACTTCTCATGGACCCAGAAATTTAACCTATTCAGTAAATATTCTATAGCCAAGGGGAATAGCATGTGGACATCACAAGAAAAGACATCAATATACACCTTTATGGAAGTGTGAATTGCCTTAGACATGTGTATTTCCTACATGTGTATTTGTCTACTAGAATACTATGTGTGGACTCTCTTCTCATTGATATTGAATGTATAAATGAGGAAAAAAAGACCCCAGATTTATAGAGGGAATATTTTGTATTATAGCTCATGCTATATCATTTGGTAAATATCTTTATTTTGTGTCAATTATTTAGACTGGCTGATTATTAAAGATCAAAACAATGGTGGATCTTCATGAACTACAGTTTCAAGATTATAAAACCATAGAGAAACTCAAACCTGGGAAATTCAGCCCCTGAGGGATCCAATTGGCAAACAAAAGTTTGGGAGTTAGTGTTGAGGGGGACTATATCTACAAATTATATGATTATATATATATATACATATATATATATATACACACATATATATGTGTATGTATTATAGAGAGAACATTTACATATATATCTATAAATGTAGCAAAAGTAGAAACAAAGTGGAATGAATTGCAATAGCTCTGAGAACCCCCAGGCTGAAAAATCTCCTGATTTTTCTCCTGAAAAATCACTTAACAGAATTTAAATGTATTTAGGAAGATAGCAGATTACCAGAATGCATAATTTCTATCATCTCCAATTTTTAAAAAGTTGGCACTAAAGAATCTTGTTGGCTTTTGATAGATACATTACTGTATAAATTTTTTTTAGAAATTTTTAAAAACCTTCAAAAAAGTTACAGAAGTCCCTTTCCATCTCAATTACCTTATTTAGGCATTAAATAGTAAATGTTTTATTTAGAATAATGATTAATCATTTTGCAAGGTTTATAAAATACTTGAGAGGAAATGGACTTTCTGGTTGGAAAATTCTTCTCAAAGGAATTCTAGATATCATAAAGAATAAACTGAGCCAGATTTTCAAAAATTCACTTAGTATCATCATGTATAATTCACACATAGACTGAAACTGAGATGTTGATTCTGTTTGTAGATCATCTTTATCAGAGAAAGAAAAAAGCAGTTGTAGAAAGCAGGGCCCAGTGTAAAAGAAATCACACAGAGATCTCCCTCAAAGAAGTGCTTGAATCTGGCTTCACTCTGAAGCCAAAGAAGCAGAGACAAATCATGAAAGCATTTTTGTGTGGTTGTGGAGCTTATCTCCCGCAGCGTCCTGACTGTAAGATTCAGGCACTTTCTGTCTGATATGTTTTTCTCCTTTCTGTACTATTCCTCAGTAACAAAGTTTCTGAAGTAGCCTAATATGGTTTCAAAAGTTATTATTTTTCTGCACATATCTCTAAACTGGAGAAATTTTGCTCAAAAATTTATTTATTGAAACTGAGAATTTACGAAGTCCCACAATACATGGAAATTTAATTTAATCAGACTGCTTGTCTGTTTATAATCAACTTTCTAGGAAAATTTTTCTATGTAGTTTCATTGATCTAAGATAGATGAGTGGAAATAGACTAGCAGAAAAAAGTGGACATGCATCGTTTCCTTGTATATGAATATATCTGTGTGATGTGTATTATTCAAGTATTCTTCTATTTAATTTAACATGAGGATGACTGAATCTTTTTCTTGATATCTTAGACTTGATTACTTTACAATAATATAGAGAGAAATTAAAAACAAAGAATATCAAAGAAAAGGGGGAAGAAAAGGATGTCCAATATACCTAAAGATCTCACAGTCAAAAGCCTCTCTTCTCCTTTGTATGACAAAATAGGAATCCTCTGTCCCATTCCTGGACTATAACTCAAAAATTGCTGTTTTGGTGGGGTTTTTTTCTCTCCTTTTTTTTTCTCCATTGGTCAGAGAAATAAAAGAGACTTCAGAGTAATGGTTTAGTTTTTCCATTTTAAAATTCTTTAGAGAGATATCACTACACACCTCTCAGACTGACTAAGATAAGAGGAAAAGATAATGACAAATTTGGAGGGGATGTAGGAAAACTGGGACACTGATACATTGTTGGTGGAATTATGAATACATCCAGCCATTCTGGAGAGCAATTTGGAACTCTGCTTAAAAAGTTATCAAACTGTGCATATCCTTTGACCCAGCAGTGTTACTACTGGGCTTATATCCCAAAGAGACCTTAAACAAGGGAAAGGGACCCTTATGTGAAAAAAAAAATGTTTGTGGCAGTCCTTTTCATAGTGGCTATAAACTGGAAACTGAATGGATGCCCATCAATTGGAGAATGGCTGAACAAATTGTGGTATATGAATGTTATAGAATTTTATTGTTCTGTAAGAAATAATCAACAGGATGATTTCAGAGAGGCCTGGAGAGACATGAATGATGCTAAATGAAGTGAGCAGAACCAGAAGATCATTATACATAGCAATAAGAAGATTATACAATGATCAACCCTAATGGATGTGGTTCTCTTCAACAATGAGATGATTCAAAGCAGTTCCAACTGTTCAGTAAAGAAGAAAATCAGCTACACCTGGAGAAAGAACTATGGGAAATGAATGTGGACCACAACATAGCATTTTCACTCTTTCTGTTATTGTTTGCTTGCATTTTTGTTTTTCTCAGTTTTTTTTCTTTCTTTCTAGAGCCGATTTTTCTTGTGCAGCAAGATAACTATAAATATGTATACATATATTGGATTTAACATATGCTTTAACATATTTAACATATATTGGACTCTCTGCCATGTAGGAGAGGAGGTGGGGGGAAGGAGGGGAAAAGTTGAAACAGAAGGTTTTGCAAGGGTGAATGTTGCAAAATTACCCATACATATATTTTGTAAATAAAAAACTATAATAATAAAATAAAAAATCTTTAGATCTTAGTTATCATTTATTTCAAAATAATTCAAAATCTAGAATCCTTCTAAGAAGAAACCGATGTCTGGAGATATATCATTTGACAAGAGTTTAAGTAAATTAAATAGACAGGACCTCAAATAAAACCCTCCCTCCTTATATGAATCCAAGTAACTACTTGGGTATATTTATACTTATGTTTTTTACACTTTGGGGAATAACAGCATATACCAGCCTTTGCCAAAAATAGCTTTAGACAAAAGCTAAGGAAATTAATTCCCTGCATGAGAACAAAATCAAAAATCTCAACCAGCTTATTAATAATATTTCTTTTTCTTTTTTTTTTTTTTTTTTTTTTTTTTTTTTTTTTTTTTTTTGTTAAGGCAATTGGGGTTAAGTGACTTGCCTAGGGTCACACAGCTAGGAAGTGTGTTAAGTGTCTGAGGCCAGATTTGAATTCAAATTCTCTTAACTTCAGGGCTGGTCCTTTATCCCCTGCACCACCTTGCTGCACCTATTAATAATATTTCAAGACTCATCCCAACCAGCTTATTACATAATATTTCAAGACTCATGCCCTAGTTCTTTTAGACAACTGATCAGCAGTTGCTAAATGAACTTTCACATGATTTGTCAACATATAAACTATCTCAAATGTTTTTACAGAGTCAATTGAGAATGCCTAAATTGCTGCTCTGTGAAATTACATGCTTAGGATCCCCTAAAATTATTTTAAATGTTACTTTTGGAAATAGTGCTCAAATTTGCAATTATTTGTCTTTTTAGTTTTTGATAAAGTTCTCTTGAATAGAATTTTAGCCTTTTTAAAACCTTACCCTTTTTAAGCTCTTCTCATAGCAATTGCTCCACAGATTTCTTGTCAGATGTCTGACTACTTTTACCAGAGACAATGCCCTGCAGCAACTTCCAATTTGGGACCCCATTTTGGTGACTGATAACTGATCATCCAGGAACTATATAAGCAAAACTCAGATATTCTACATTTTATTCTCTCTGCTAACTCCCTTATCAATCACCTTTCTTCCTCATTCATTAATTTATTCATTCATTATGTCCTGAATTTATGACTCCCCCCCAAAAAAAAAGATAGAATTGGGATGGAGGTGGAAGAAAGGAGAGATTTATACTTATATCAGGAATGTGTGAGAGTTCTGGGACCTCTAGATGCAATGTTACATTAGTGAAATATTGGTGTTACACCAATGCCACCATCACCTTTCATGATGGATTCCTAGACCCAAAGCCTGGACATGATTACTATATGTATATGCTATTATTCCCTAAAATTTCTCAAACTAGTGGTTTGAAAATATAAAATAGCATTGATGTCATTATAACCACTTATTGTCTTTTTTTTAAGGCTAGCATAACTGGAGGATTAATGAGTGAATGTAGACCTCAGAAGTGATGTCTTCATTATTGAAATTATACAGTAACTTCTTCTAAAATGATTACCATAATTTTGCAATAGCAATTGTGTCAGAGATAGAAATCATAATTTCAAACAAATCAAATGCAAAAATAGATTTAATTAAAAGAGATAAGGAAAAAAAACTATTTCTTATTGAAAAGTACCTTCGATAATAAAGTACCAAGAACAACAAATATAAAAAATAAAATCAAATAAAGTATCCATATGTATAAAAATGTTTGTAGAAACTCTTTTTATGATGGCAAGAAATTAGAAATTGAAGGAATACCATCAATTGAGGAGTGGCTAAATAAGTTGTGATATATGAATGTAATGGAATACTATTGTTCTATAAGAAATGATAAGCAGATAGGTTTCAGAAAAACCTGGAAAGACTTACATGAATTGATGCTGAGTGAATTGAGCAGAACCAGGAGAACAGCAAGAATATGTAATAATCAGCTATGATAAACTCAACTCTTCTCAGCAATACAGTGGTCCAAAACAATTCCAAAAGACTTGTAATGGGAAATGTCTCCCACATCCAGAGAAAGAATTTTGGAGACTGAATACAAATCAAAGAATAGTATTTTCACTTTTTTCCTTTTTTGTGTTTTTTTCCCTTTTTTCTGATTTTTCTTGCATTTTCTTTTTAAATTAGATCTATGTTTGCTTTACCTTGATCTGTGATCAGGATGATTACCCTTTTTTTTTTTTTCAGTTTCAGCTGAAGTAAAATAGATTCTGCTCAAGTCTTTTCTCTTTATTCTCTCTCTCTCTCTCTCTCTCTCTCTCTCTCTCTCTCTCTCTCTCTCTCTTTCCCTCTCTTTCTCTCTCTCTCTCTATATATATGTGTGTGTGTGTGTGTGTGTGTGTGTGTGTGTGTGTATGTGTGTATCATTCTACTTTAAATGTGTTTCTTGTAAACAACATATTGCAGGATTCTAGCTTTTAATCTAGTCTGCTCTATGGTTCTGTTTTATGGAAGCAGAAAGCTTCCATTTATATTCATAGTTAAAATTACTGGCTCAGTATATCCTGCCATCTTATTTTCCTCATACTTTTCTCGTTCCTTTTCTCTTTTCCCTCCTCACCAGTATTTTGCTTCTGACCACTACCTTCTTCCATTTGCCCTCCCTTTTTTCAACCTCTCTTCCTTTTCTTTCTTTTTTTATCCCTATCGCCTTCTACTTCTATTCTCTCTTCTATTAGCCTTCCCCTTTCTTTTCCTCTTTCCCTTCCTACTTCCTTATAGGGTAAGACAAGTTTCCATTTAAAATTAAGTATGTGCAAAGCACTGTGCTAAGTATTTGGGGATACAAAGAAAGTCAGTAGATAATTCTTGCTTTTGAAGAGCTACAATCTAATAGGGAGACAATATGCAAACAACTAGATACAAACCAGATAAAGTGGAAATGACCAGCAGAGAGAAAGCAGAGAGAGCTTTAGAAGTTCTTCCCATATTTTTAAAAGATCATGTCACATTTATATTTCTCTTTCATTACCTGGCCGTGCTTTCATTTGCTTATACACTACATTTTTGAGAGGCAATTTGGGTTAAGTAACTTGGATATGATCACACAGTTAGTGTCTGAGGTCAGATTTGAACTCAGTTCTGGGCCAGTGTTCTGTCTACTGCGCTATCTACCCATTATCTTTATATTATTTTTAAAAATCTAAATTAGTTGATAAGTTCCTTGCATATCTACATTGGACTCCAGAAAACAAACAAAAAAACTTCATTTTCTCTCCCTTCTAGTTAAAATTATTTCCTTTTCTAACTTAAGAATTTCATTCTTGAGCATCTCCCATCCATCCTGGGTAGACTTCCTTTGAATCATTCTTTTGTATAATATCCTCCTTCTCTTTCCTCAATATTTTGAAATGTGATTTTTGAAGTTCTAGGTTGCTTGAATTAAAAAAAAAAAAAGGTTAGGCTAAAGAGAAATTAGTTAAAAGCTCAAAAGTAATTTCTGAGTCATTTAGACCTCCTTCTAATTGAAGAAATAATTTCCAGGTTAGGGCACATTGACAGATAAAGTAATGCTTCATATATACATTTTTAAAACATAATGTCTACATTATTCCATTTAATTGTAATAATCACAAACTTGTTTTATCCCAATTTTACTAATTAAAATTCAAACATATAAAGTTTTTTTGTTAGTTTTGTTTTTTTTTTTTTTTTTTTTTTGGCCTAAGGTCACATGGCCAGTTAGTAGTGCTATGGATATTCAAACCCACATATTCTGACTTAAAATCTTCTTTTTCTACTCCAACTCACTAACTATTGTAGGGGAAAGTTTCAAGAAAATTTCAAACCACTACATCATGTATAAGTCAATTACAGGTTCATGTAAAGGCTCATGGAGATAACTTGATAAAAAAAATTCATCTGCATGATAAATATTTATCAAACTATAGTTAAAATTTGTAATGGATATATAATCTACATGCTAAAAAATTAAAGAAACATGGAGGGAAATTCATCTCTAAAATCTATGACTAGGAAAAAAAATTCACGGTTTGGAATTATACACAAAAAGTTAATGAATGATATACATGCTTGGCTTCTATATCAAACCTACCTCTATACCCTAAAGACATTAAAGAAAAAATAAAAAGTTCTAAATGTGCAAAAATATTTATAATATCTCTTTTTGTGGTAGGAAAAAAAATCTAAAAACTAAAGGGATTGCAAAGTTGCAGGATACAAAATAAACTCACATAAGTCATCAGCATTCTTATATATCACTAACAAAATCCAATAGTTAGAGTTACAAAGAGAAATTCCATTTAAAGTAATTACTGATAGTATAAAATATTTAGGAATCTATTGATCAAGGGAAAATTAAAAACTATATGAGCAAAACTACAAAACCCTTTCCACATAAATAAAGTCAGATCTAACCAATTGGAAAAATATTAAATGCTCTTGGATAGGGTGAGCAAATATAATAAAGAAGACAGTACTACCTAAACTAATCTATTTATTTAGTGCTATACCAATCAGACTCCAAAAAACTATTTCAATGACCTAGAAAAAATAACAACAAAATTCATATAGAAAAAGAAAAGGTCAAGAATTTCAAGGGAATTAATAAAAAAATAAAACTCAAATGAAGGTAGCCTAGCTGTGCCAGATCTAAAATTATATTATAAAGCAGCAGTTACCAAAACCATTTGGTATTAGCTAAGAAATAGACTAGTTGATCAGTGGAATAGCTTACGTTCAAAGGGCAAAACAGTCAATAACTTTAATAATCTAGTGTTTGACAAACCCAGAGACCCCAGCTTTTGGGATAAGAACTCACTGTTTGACAAAAATTGCTGGGAAAATTGGAAATTAGTATGGCAGAAATTAGGCACTGGACACTTAACACTGTACACCAAGATAAGGTCAAAATAGGTTCATGATCTAGGCATAAAGAATGAGATTATAAATAAATTAGAAGAACATAGGATAGTTTACCTCTCAGACCTGTGGAAGAGGAAGGAATTTATGACCAAAGAAGAACTAGAGATCATTATTGATCACAAAATAGAAAAATTTGATTATATCAAATGGAAAAGTTTTTTTGTACAAACAAAACTAATGCAGACAAGATTAGAAGGGAAGCAATAAACTGGGAAAACATTTTTTTACAGTCAAAGGTTCTGATAAATGCCTCATTTCCAAAATATATAGAGAACTGACTCTAATTTATAAGAAATCAACCCATTCTTCAATTGATAAATGGTCAAAGGATATGAACAGACAATTCTCAGATGAAGAAATTGAAGGTACTTCTAGCCATATGAAAAGATGCTCCAAGTCATTTTTAATCAGAGAAATGCAAATTAAGACAACTCTGAGATACCACTACACACCTATCAGATTGGCTAGAATGACAGGGAAAGATAATGCAGAATGTTGGAGGGGATGTGGGGAAACTGGGACACTGATACATTGTTGGTGGAATTATGAATACATCCAGCCATTCTGGAGAGCAATTTGGAACTATGCTCAAAAAGCTATCAAACTGTGCACACCCTTTGATCCAGCAGTGTTACTACTGGGCTTACATCCCAAAGAGATTTTAAAGAAAGGAAAGGGTCTTCTATGTGCAAGAATGTTTGTGGCAGCCCACTTTGTAGTGGTCAGAAACTGGAAACTGAGTGGATGCCCATCAATTGGAGAATGGCTGAATAAATTGTGATATATGAATATTATGGAATATTATTGTCCTGTAAGAAATGAGCAGAAGGATGATTTCAGAAAGGCCTGGAGAGACTTACATGAACTGATGCTGAGTGAAATGAGCAGGACCAGAAAATAATTATGTACTTCAACAACGATGCTACATGATGATCAATTCTGATGTATGTGGCCCTCTTCAACAATGAAATAAATCAAATCAGTTCTAACAGAACAGTAATGAACTGAACCAGCTATACCTAGTGAAAGAACTCTGGGAGATGACTATGAACCATTACATAGAATTCCCAATCCCCCTATTTTTGTCCACCTGCATTTTTTATTTCTTTCACAGGCTAATTGTACACTATTTCAAAGTCCAATTCTTTTTGTACAGCAAAATAACTGTTTGGCATGTATACATATATTGTATTTAACTTATACTTCAACATATTTAACATGTATTGGTCAACCTGCTCTCTGTGGGAAGGGGTGGGGGAAGGAGGAGAAAAGTTGCAACAAAAGGTCTTGCAATTTTCAATGCTGAAAAATTACCCATGCATATATCTTGTAAATAAAAAGCTATAATAAAAAATAAAAACTAAAGGGATGTTCAACAACTGAAGAATAGTTAAGTAATGGCACATTAATGAGATTAAGAGATATTGTGCTGTGAGAAATGAAGAATAGATTAATTCCAAAAAAATATGGAAATACATGAAATGATTCCGAATAAAGTGAAGAGAACCAGATAATTTATATTATGATGTTGGAATTATAAAAATGAACAATGGTGGAGATTTTTAGAAAAGTGAGAAATAATGAAATTAGCAAACCAAGAAAACAATTTATAAAATAGTAATGGCATAAAAGCAAACTTTGAAAGGTATAAGAACTATGATTATTACAATGAGATTACTACAATAACCATTCATGATTTCAAAGGAAACATGCTATTAACTTCCTGACAAGAGAGGTGGCCATGCATTTGGAGAACATTATTAGAGAAAGACATAGACAAAGACTGAGAGAGAGGCAAAAAGTTGGGACAGAAAGAACAAGAATGAGATAGAGACAAAGAAACAAAGACAGGAATCATAGCTCCTACATTTTCTAAGCTATTCCTCAAAAGCTCTCTTTTTTTCCCTTCTCACCTCTACATTTTCTCATGTCATTTATAAAGTGAAATTTAACTTTTTAAACTCTAGCTTTGTATTTTATTTCTTTCAGGAATTCTAGTTGTATTGCTGTCCAAGCTATGTTTTATAAGAAACTTTGCTTATAGGTATTTGGGAATTAATGTTTTGTTCTGGATTTTTTCTTGGATGCCCATGTCATAATCATAGATTTGCATTCTGAAAATATTTTTCCAGGCTTACTTTTCAAATTGGAACTTTATATTAAAACCAGATTGTGTATACTTTGTAGGAGGGAGTGGAAGGAGTGATGACTTGAATTTATTTGCTCCTGATTTGTGTTTTTTAGAGGGGATTCTACTGCTTTCTCACCATATTAAGTGCTATGATCTTCAAAGATTTCAGGAGTGGCTTTCATGAAGGAATTGTAAATTTTCAATGTGTCCAAAGTGATCAAATTAAAGAAAAATCTGATTGTTGCTTTCCTGGTTTAAACTTTACAAGATTTGGTCTGGATTAGTTAGTTGTTGTTCTTCATTCTCAAAAAGGACCAAAATGACATCAAATTAGGACCAAATTAGTGTTTCCAGTTATGGCTGATCAGACCAATACAAGCTCAGAATGCTCTGCCATAAGTTTAACAAATAGTCCCTATGAAAATTTGCAGTGGATTCTCTAACTTTTGCGCATCTCACCTTTCTTCTGAACTAATTCTATTCTGCTTTGCTCATAGAATACAGCACCTTTTCTGATGAGGGCAGGGCATTCTGGGTGGTCCTGTGCCAATGTGTCCCATGTCATATATTTAATTTTAATGTTCTTAAAACAGACCTTGACTATGTCCTTGTATATATATATATATATATATTTTTTTTTTACCATCATGTGAGCACTTGCCCTGTGTTCTCCATAAAACATTTTTGCTTGGGTTTTTTTGCAAGCATACATTTGGCATTCAAACAATGTGGCCAGCCCAAAGAAGTTGTGCTCTCTGCAGTAGAGTTGAATGCTTATCCTGCCAGGTGATCTTCAGAATCTTCCTAAGACTATTCAAATAGAAATGATTCTGTTTTCTGACATGGTGCTGGTAGACTCCAGGTTTCACAGGCTTTCAACAATGAGGTCAGCATAACAGCTCTGTAGACCTTCACGTTCGTAGCCAGTCTAATATAAAGTATACTGCCAAGATAAGTGAACTACTTTGCAGCATTCAAAACTTCTCCATATGCTGCAAATGAAGACATTTTTTGAATACTGTGGTTTGGGTTATACAACTTTAGACTTACCTTTGTTTGGAACTACAATAAACTGATGTTGACTCTGGCACTTATTAGCTAGATGAAAAATTCTAATGTTCAGAACAACAGAAGTTCAAACTTCACTCACCTGCAAAGATAAGGACTGAATCCAAAACCACATTCCATAATTGAGTCACACAACTGCCCATTTCTGTTCCTGAACTTTGCCCATGCAGTAGTACATAGATTTGGCCCAGACCACTCCTTGCTTATAAAGTCCCAGATCAGTTCTCCTGCTCAGTCCATACTAAATCTAGAATTCAGTTCAGAGGGAGAGTGACTATTCCTGTGATTTAGCTCCTGTACTTGTTCCTGTATTCTGTACATCATCAAGTCTACTCATATTAGATCCACTCACCACATACAGTTACAGGCTCTAGTTCAATGTCTATGCTGCTAAGGTCTGAGTGCTGCTTTCTTGGCTGGCTTCCATTTCCAATGTTTGAAGACCTCTGCTGAAATAGGATGGAAAAGTGACTCTAGAATTTATTCCTTTTATTTTCTGATGACAGCTTGGTCTGGCATTCTTTCTATAACTTTTTTGGACTAATTGCAAGGGAAAGCTGAATTGTACTGCTTCCTACTGCTAGATCATTTTTGCTGATCCACAGATTGTCACTGGAGGAAATGATAAGTGAAGAAATTTACTCCCAAATTATATGGATATTTTATAGATATTGTCTATAAGTATATTATTTAAATGTTTTTTTCTATTTGAATACACATACCCATGTGAAGCCTATTCTTATACAGACTTTTAATAGGCAAGGACAGTTCTTCATACAATCAATTAGATATTTTCATTATATTTTAAAACATTTTATATGAACTGAATATAAGATTCAGAAGGATGGTGGGGCATTGAAGCTAGGGTTGGGGTGAAGAAGAAGGAAGGAAGGCGTTCCAATAGAACTACTATACTACTTCGAATTAAAATGTGTTTACCTGTTTTTATAAAATAATTCAATAACATGGAACTCTTGATGTAAGTCAGAGGGCACAAATGATTTTTTAAATTTATTCCACAAGGTACAAAATAGCCTGGTTTAGCAAGTTCTTCTCAGAATCCCCATGTGGTGGATTCATGTAGACTGCCAATATAATGTCTTTGGTGTTATAATCCTTTAAAAAAGGAGGAAAACCCACAGATTCCCATGAATGCACTGCTACTGGTGTCACAACATCAAAGGGAAGAGAAGCCAGCTGTTTGAATCAGAATTGAAGCCACTGGAGTTTGTTTATAGCAGCACAGATGGCTGAAAAGGCAAACAGCATTCACAGAAAAGGTTTTGCCAGGACAAACAGTGACAGGACATGGTGACACATTGCTAGTATGGCTTTCATGTCAGAAAAAAAAGTGTCCTAATTTAAATGCATAACAATTATATTTGATACTCTGTGCA
This sequence comes from Antechinus flavipes, assembly GCF_016432865.1. NCBI lineage: Eukaryota > Metazoa > Chordata > Mammalia > Dasyuromorphia > Dasyuridae > Antechinus > Antechinus flavipes. The sequence goes on from NC_067401.1 coordinate 243,393,055, forward strand.
TAACTTGTACACAGGTTATATTTACAGAAAACTGTGAATTTCAGTTGAATCTGAATGAAGCAACAACAACAAAAATGTTCACTTAGCAGGGTATCAAGAACCCCTCTATGACATTTTGGAGACCTCTAAAGAATGACCAAACATTATAGATAGTTTGCCACAGAATGGAACATCAAGTAGCACAGAAATATAATTTTTAAAGTATAATCAATTTTTATAATAAATAGTAAAAGTAGAGAATCCATGAAAACAGTTCCTCTAAGAGAAACTAAAATTCACATTGTATATATGACTCAAATAAATTCAAAAATGCATTTAAGACCATAATTATTTCTAATTGAATAGAAATTTTTTAAAATTATTTTTGTCATCTTGCTTTGATTTTAGCTTTATTTATATCAAAGTAAAAATAGTGGATAATGAAGATTATAATTACACAATACTCGTTGTGGGGAAAAATTAATTAATATTATTTGACCTGGTGTGTGATTATTTATTTAATGGAACTAATTCCTGTTTCTCTATTTTAAAAAATTATCTATATCTTCTGATATTTTTGTATGATAAAAAAGATATCTACTTGGTGCAATGGATAGAGTGCCGAATTTGGAGTAAAATAGAACTGAATCTAAATCTGGCCCCAGATACTTACTAGTTATGTGACTATGGGCAGTTATCTAATCTCTTTTTGCTTCAGTTTCCTAAATTGCAAAATTGAAACAATAATAGCACTTACCTCCTAACATTGTTGTGGGGATAAAATGAGCTATTTGTTAAGTGTTTTACGAACCTAATTCACTATACAAAAGGTATTATATTCATAAAAGTTATTAATTTCAAAATAGTATCCATATATTATTTCCATTCAATTTATTCATATATTTGTAAATATATTTCATTATTATTTATTATATGTACTCATGTAGAAATGTACATGAATATACATGTATATGTTTATTTTCTTCTAAAATACATTGTTTGGAAACTGGATCAAATGACCAGCAAAAAGAGAGTAGTTGCTTTTCTCAATCACAACATTTCAAAAACCTCAGATAATGGAAGTACATGATGAATATAACTGATTTTGTAAGATAAGAACATATAACTGTAAAAGATTAAAATTACAAATTTATATTAAAAAAATAATAATGTCTAAAGTTTCTACTTGTCATCTCCACTCCCAAACTAATACAATATGGCACCTGCACAGTAAGCACAAACAACTTTGCAATGGGAAGGTGACACATTTTTGCTGCAACAATCATTGCCTGTCCTGTCAAATTGGGATAGTTATTAGTTTTTTCCCAGTCACACAAAGGAAAAGGGGTAATTACTGGAGAAAATTAAGAAGGGGGTAGGGGAAAAATATAGGCTGGCAAAGATTCATAGGCTAGAAAGAAAAGAACATAAGGCCTATTGGAAAGGATACTTAAAATCGATTTGGGAACAGTCTTCTTTCCACTGGGTTGACTCAGAACAAGCACATTGGCTAGCTAATTCCTAAGCCATCCAATATAATGATGCCAAGAAATCAAGCCACCCGTTGTTGGATGTCTATCAAGTAGCAGAAAGGGAGGGGGCCAAAAGTGGGAAAGGAAACCAGAGGAAAATCATGGAAAATATGAAAGAAATGCTCATTCAAGAAAAGACAAAACAACAGACATTAGAAAAAAAGAATAAATAGTAAAACCTCAAAGAGAAACTGAAGTACATCAAACCATTATCATAATATTAAAGAAAATATGCCAAAAGGAAAAAAGTGAAAACCAAAATAATAATAATAATAACAAAAGCAAATCTCATATTGAGCAATTCAGAAATGTGTGTCCTGTTCTGATATTAGTTCATAACTTCTCTGTAAGGAGATGAATAGGATTTAAAAAATTAATCCCCTTGAATCATAGTCAGTCATCATACCAATTAGTTCTTAAATGTTTCAAAATTGTTTATTTTTTAAATGGCATTATTATTGGACAAACTATTCTACTAGTTCTGCTCCCTTCACTCTGTACCATTCCTTACAATTCCTTCCAGGTTTCTTTGAAATCTTCTTTTTCATAACTTCTTATAGCACAATTATATTCCCTTCTATTAATATATCACGTGCTCAGTATTTCCTAACTCATTGGATACCCCCTTGGTTTCCAGTCCCTTGCCATTACAAAAATAATTGCTGTAAATGCAGAAGTTTTTTGTTGTTGTTGTTTACATATACAATTTGTTCTTTCTTTCATCTCTTTAATATAAAGATCTAATAATGGGTCAAAGGATAGAAATAGCTTAACAAATTTGGGAGCATATTTCTGCATTGCTTTCTAGAATAGCTGGACCAATTCACATTTCTGGCAACAATTCTGTTTTCTTCCAGCCTCATCAACATTTCCTATATCCCTTTCTTGTCAGTTTTGCCAACCAAATGGTAAGATGAGGAATATTAGAATTTGTTTAGTTTGCAGATCTCAAATTATTAGTGATTTGGAGTATTTGTTTTCATGTGGCTTTAGACAGTTATGTATCTTTTCCCTTATGTTATGGGCCAGAACTCTTAAATGAAGGTTGCTTCCAAGACTTCCAGAAAACCAAAAAGAACACTACATTTTGGGACCTGAACATGGGACTAAGAACCTACATCTGTAACTCAGAAATTAGGGTAAGTACAAAAATAGACAAGAAGGAAACTTTATTAAGTCTAAAGTAGTATTCCAGTTGAAATGGGACAAATGTTTAGAAAAAACCCTCTTTTCCACTTCAAAGAAAATGTGTAGAGAGCATGGTTAAACTGATTAAAAGCCAAGGTTTGATTGTAACTTAGGAGTATATCATTGAACTTTTAGAATGATTACAATACACATCTCCTTGGTTCTTAAAGGGAAAAGAATTAGATCCAGATGAGTGGAAATTAGGAAAGCAACTCTATGAATAATATAATGATAAAGGTACCAATTCAATTTCTAAAAAAACATTTTATACATATAACTTAATACAACTGGCTTTAAGAAATTATATAAATATTAGAATAAGGAAAAAGAAGAAAGTGCAGGAGGGGGAGGATACTGACAAATTAGGTGAAAAGAATGAAGACTTAGACAAGAATGGGGTTAAGTACAATTCTGATGAAATTAAGGAGTGTGGTGCTTTGCAGTAGGAGCCATTAGGGCATTCCTCATTCCCTGACCTACCCCACTCAATTAACCCTTCATGAGTGGAGGGAGAAGGAGGAGGGGGAGGGGTAGTGACACCATCAGCACCAGCCATGCAGGAGCTTTGTGCACCCACTATGACACGATTACAAAAGGCACTAGTTAAAGCTTAAAAAGAAGAATAGGATGTATCTGATTTGATAAATGCATACTCTGTTATTAAAGAGTTTGACTCTTCAGGTCAACAAAGGAGAAGGTACACTCCTTTTGATCTAGAAAAAATTAAAGATTTAAAAAAAAAAAAACGGTTGAACTCTTTATGGGGCTACATCATCTTATGTAATCTTAATCAATCTTAAGATAATATTAGAGAATTTGGCTTATGAAATTTTAACCCCTAGTAATTGGAAATCTATAACAAGGACAAGTTTAGAAACTCGACAAAACTTGTTACGGCTTTCTGAATATAGTGAACTCTGTAGAATACAAACCCGATGAAATAGGCAAACTGGAGTTAATATACAAATCACCTTTGACCAACTAGCAAGTGAAGATCAGTATGCAGACACTTCAGCACAGATTAATTACCCCATAGCAGCATATGAGCAAATTGCTATTGTTGCTATCAAATCATGGGGCTCTCTCCCAGGAAAAGATCAAGGGGAAGCCTTCACAAAAATAGAGCAAGGTCCAAATGAACCTTTTGCTGATTTTGTGGGACATCTGCAAACAGCTGTCACAACAACCATTGGAGAAAATGCAGCTACAGGAATTATGGCTAAGGAAAATGCTAATGAGGTTTGTAGAAGAATTATTTTTGGACTACACAATGGTGCTTCTTTAGAGAAGATCACAAGATGCTGTGTCACAGTGGGCACAAATGGCTTTTATATCTAGACTATGATGCAGAACATGGGACGACGGGGTCCCTCTTGGCAAGGGACTTCCAGAAAGGCTCATCAATGCTTTCAGTGCAGTAAAATAGGGCATCTGAAAGCTCAATGTAGGCAAAGGGGTAGAGTGAGAAGACAGGGTGAGAGAAGACCTAAAACCCTATGTACGAAATGCAACAAGGGCTTCCACTGGGCCTCAGAATGTAGATTGATCCAGGGAAAGGAGAGGTGGGGCCCAGCTCCAAGACCTCAAAAAAAAAAAAAAAAAAAAAAAAAAAGGTGAGGCATGATGGCAGCTGAGTTTACACCTAGAGAGTCTTTAGAAGTTCAATATTCTGATATGCAGCAGAAAAGCAATCTGATGGAAGAAAGGGATTAATTGATTAATTACAACTGGGGAGAATACAGGTTTTTTAACCTAATAGAAGGGCAGTGACCAGTGTGAGTAGCTCCAGTGTAGCCAGGTGATGAGGAGAGATCTAGAAAGTGGTAAATAGAAGGGACTAGATAGGTTAACTGCTTGGGAGAAAGAGTTTGCTTGTATTTCCACAGATGGAAAAGGAATCAGATGGGTGCCAATGAGCCTTATTTGCCTTGTCCATAGGAAAGAGATAGAAAAGGAGAAAAACCTCAAAACAAAGGAGAAGACCTAAGAAACAGACCTTTCTGACACAGAAAGAGCATGGCTGATAACAAAACTGTTGCAGAACTTCAAAACCCACAGGAATCTCTGAGATATGATAAGATTGTTGTAGGACTTGAAAACCAGCAGGAATCATTGGATTCCCTGAGACATAAGATTGATACAGTACTTCAAAATCTGCAGGAATCATTGGATTGTCTGATACATGATGAGTCTATTGCAGGACTTCAAAATTTGCAGGAATTATTGGATTCTCTGACAGAAAGTAATGGATAATAGATTGGTTTTGGACTATTTCTAGGACTTTTGGACATGTATAATTCCTCATGTTGACACATGTTATTTGTTACATCACTACTAGCCTGTGTTATATTGCTATGTGCTTATGTAATAACTCCCATGTTGATGGATTTATGTTTACCTGTTTCAACTGAGACCCTTCAGAAACCCACTAATCTGGTTTGATTCCCCATTTCCTTTGGTGTTTTCATCTCCCTTCCTGAGACATCAGGGAGGGCATAATCACTTCCTTTTTTGCTGTTTTCATCCCTTTTTTTGAGGAATCAGGGAAGGTGTGATCATGTCCTTTTTGAGGTTCTCACTTCCTTGAGAAGTCAGGGAGGGCATGACCACCTATGATCTAAAACAAAAGAAAGCGGAAGATGTTATGGGCTTCGTCTGAAACAAAGGCTGCTTCCAAGACCTCCAGAAAACCAAAAAGAACATTACACCCTTATTTGGATCACTCTATTGATCTCTCTTTCCAATAGCACATGGAACAGTATTTGTCACACAAAAAAATACATAGAATAGCAAAGAAAGTACTCATCTTAGAATTAGAAAACCCTACGATAGAATTCCATTTCTAACTCTGCCATGTTCCAGACACCATACTAACTTCTTTACAAATATTATTTCATTTGATCCTTAGAATAACTCTCAAAGGTAAAATATTTTAAAAGAAAACAAACATATACACATATATTCATATATATTTTTATATATGCACATAGAGTAGATAACAATATATTTAGAAATAAATGAACAAATTAAATATAAATATAATATATGGATATCATTTTGAAACTCCTAACTTTTTTCATTTTGCAGTAATGGAAACCAAAGCAGACAAATTTGGGAGTGACTCACCCAGGGTCATACAACTAGAAAGTATTAGAAGTCATATTTGACCTTAAGTTTTCCTGACTCCAAATCCAGCACTATATTTAGTGCTCTAATTTCGCAGCAGAAAGTGATGGAAGGAGAGAAAAACCATGGGCAGTACAATATAATCTTAGAAGAACCAAGGGGGTGTAGAGATATTGCTTAGTTTACAGAAATTACAGATTGAAAAATATCTTTCAATTTCATTTATGGAAAACTTTTCTGACTATACACCACAAGTTGTATTCATCATGTATATTAAAGAATGTGGTGATTTTTTTTTCTTTTTAATATAATAGTTCTCTCTGCGAGAGAAGGTTTCTCGAGGAGATTTTCTGGAGGCAGCCTTAGTATCAGTTCAGATCAATAATTACCCCAAATGCAGCCAGCTGGTAAAAATACAAATGTTTATTTCTCCTTCCAAGTCTTGTCTCTTTCCTTGGGCCCAGATAACTAGATTCTTAGAGGCCTATCTCTCTGCTTGGTTCTAAGAGCTCCCTCCAAATGTTTCCAAATCCAAAGGTTTGTCCTTCAGCCTCTGCCTCTGCTTTCTTTAGCCTCCAGCCAGCACAAAGATCAATCTGTCTCTCTTGCCTTCCGAAGTAATTCTCTCCTGTCTCTAGCAGCTTTGTGCAGCCTCCAATCCTTCACTCTTCATGTAATTCCACTGAAATCTGTCTGAGAGCCTCTGTCTGTATCTTATATATGAGAGAGAGGAATTGTGAGATATGAGAGAGGGATTATGGGTTTTTCCCATAGTGCTCTCTGGCCTTAAGAGCTTCAGGAGATGTGTGAATTCACAAAGTTACAAAGTTTACTTTGTGAATCTCCAATACTTGTGAAGTCCAATGAGTAAAGGTATAAGCACAAGCATTGTATTAATTAGTTCTACTTAGTACCTTGTTTCAGGTTCTGGCCCAAAACATATTCTTGTAAGATCAGATCAATAATCTATCAACTCTAATGAGTTAGCAGTTTGTAAAGATTCCAACAAAAAAAAGTAAGAGATTAATAACAATAATAAAGTATTTTTTTAATATTTCATAAGAATAAGCTCCCTTTGATTCCTATTTTTTTAAAAAACACTCACAAAACTGATACTATACATGCTTCACTAACAGAGGATTAGGCATACAGGATAACTATGCCAAAATTTCTTCCAACATTATTAAAATTTTAATTTCCTGATTCCAGATGTGTTTTTGTGATTGGTCAAACTAGAAAAAGTTAAAATATATTAAACTATATCATAGGTAAATAAAATGAATCCCTGATATAAAGCATACAAATGTAAAAATATTTAGTGGACAAAGTTACACACCATTTTCATCATATTTCCCAACTGTACCTTGTGACTGAGTTTCAAATTTGAAGATCCCATCTGAATCCCTACAAGGAAATATTTTAATTTGACTTTTATGTATACATGATCCTCAAGATGAAAAATAGCTATTTCAGTTCCCAATCATTTATGGTACAACCACTTTTAAAATATATATTCCATCCTCCAGGAGTTTATTTACAATCTTCTGATAAGAGGTATGTGTGTGAGTGTGTGTGTGTGTGTGTGTGTGTGTGTGTGTGTGTGTGTGTAAACAGAGTAGAGTGCATTAAATACATAAAAGGAGAAAAAATAAACCGATGATCATCCAAGGGAAGGAAAGATGACCTACATAAGAGTTTGGTGATAAAAGTTTATCTTGAAATTGTACACAGATAATTCCATAACATTAGTAAGAAAATCATTGAAAATGGCTATCGTTAACATATAAAATGGGGAAATGGGAGAGCAATATTTATTTTCACTTTGTAAAAAATTAGTTTTAATGTAAAACAATAATTAATCCTTACAAGAGATGTTCTTGTACATTCACTGAAAAATGTTTCTTTGTACCTTAGATAAATAATTGAATATTGTGTGTTCCATTTTCCTTTTTTTTTGTAAGATACCCAGAATTCCTAACAGGATCATGGGAACTCCAAAAATAATGAACTTGCTACATGCTGACAGGTGCTCAAATTTTGTTGTTTTTTAAATATATTCACAAACTGAGATCATGATTTATGACATTCTAACTTTTGGTTTTTTGTTCTCTGCCACATAAAAACGTGGCACTAGAAATAATAGAACAAAAATGTATAATAAGGATATGGCATCCAAAACAGTTAAGTTGTCTGCGAAGAAAGGAAGAAAGTGCCTTGCTGTTTTAATGACTTCAAGTCTCTAGTCTCCATCAATCACACTACAGAATACAAAAAGAATGGGATATTATGGGAGCCACTTTTGAAAGATGTGGGAAAAGAGAAAAAGGCCACAAGATAGTAAGGCAAATATTCTGACATTCAAAAAAGAGAGAAACCCATAAACTACATAAATCAGTTCTTTCCTGACAAATTGTTAAATACATATTCAAGGGATAGCTGGTGAACATCTACAAAAGAAAATCAATGATGAGAGAAATGGTGTGACTTCAATAATTATATGTCATGCCAACCTAACCTTATTTCATTTCTTGACCAACTAACTATGATTTATTTATGTAGATTTTATGAAAGCAGTTAACAAAGTGTCTGCTGCTATACTTGTCAACAGGATGAAAAGATTTGAAATACAGTACAATTATGTGGATTTCAATGTGTTTGGATAGCTAGATACAAAAGGGAGTTATTGCAAAGTGATAAAACTAGTTTCATATTAAGTTGAAGGGAAATCATTAGTAGATGACTCAGGATCTTTTCTTTATTCATACTAAATAACATTTTTATCACTGAGTTCAGTAAAAACAGAGATGTCATATTTACCAAATTAGCAAATGGTACTATCAATAGATAGCTTGCTACCATGCTGTATGATCAAATTGGAATTTAGAAAGATATCAACAGGGTGAATTTTTGGGACAGATTTAACAAGATTAAATTTACTACTTACAAATGTGAAATTTCAAAAACTCAGTTCCCAAATACATTATGGAAAAGGACTATGGCTAAATAATTGTTAATCTGAAAGAAGTTTTGAAATTTTAGAGTAATGCAAGTTCATTAACAGCTAGATGGCACAATAGATAAAGCACTGGAGCTAGAGTCCAAACTTTAGTTCAAATTCTGCCTTGGGCTGAATTATTAACTATGTGATTCTGAAATAATAATTTAACCTTCCCTTTAGTCAGTTTCTTAATCTGTAACATGGGAATAATAATAATAATACTTCCCAGGATTATTGTGAGTATGAAATGAGAAATTATTTGTAAAACACTTTAAATTTTAATTTTGTGGTTGTTTAGTCATTTTAGTCAAGTTCAACTCTTTATGATACCACTTTGGAATTTTTTGACAGAGATACTAGAATGATATGCCATTTCCTTTTCCATCACATTTTACAGAAGAGTAAACTGAGACAAACAGGATTCAGTGACTTGCTTATGATCAAATCTGAATCCTGAAAGATGAGGGTTTCTTGCCTTTAGGCCCAGTACTCTTTTCACTGTGTCATCTAGCTGCCTGTTTTAAACTGTAAAACTCTATATTAAAGAGTTAGCTATTATAAGATTATAATTAATACTTTATATTTATGATTACAATTAGATATTATACATAATAATTTTATTTTATGTTCTAATTTTTTAAACTGTGTAGCATATAAAATACACATTTCTAACCCTCAACTTCTCAAACATCACCAAAATCAAATCCCTAGGCAGACTATAAAACAAATCAACACCAACACCCATCATCATCCTTCTTACACTCCTTTCTCTAGGAGGCCTACCACCTCTCACCAGCTTTATGCCCAAATGACTCATCCTACTATACAAGTATGTATTATGTTATGAACAACATTCTATATATCACAATTGCATAATAATTATATAGAATAATTACATTATATATATAATAGTAACATTTATAAAGTACTATATACTTTGAAAAGTGTTTATAATATATTGTTATATATTATATAAAACATAATTGGATATGTAATTTTGTAATTATGTGAAAAAATCATATTATATAATGACATCAAATATTTATCATGTCATTGTTCTTAGAAGTTATATATCAATGTACTTCCTATAGCTCCCTTACCATCCTTATAATCATGGGGACCAAATAACCCTCCTTAACCAAATTCCCTTTTGTAAATTATCTTCCTATTAAAATAGAATCTCTTTGAGGTCAAGGAATATTTTTCTTTTATATTTGGATCCTTAGTGCTTAACATAGGGATTGAGTCATAAACAATTTTTTTTCATTCATTTATGCCAGTCAGAAGAGCTCATGTGATCTTAAAACTATACTAACAATTATTCTCTTTCCTGGTTGAAGCATATCTAGAGTATGGTAGAAATTATATTTTTACCAATACATTGTACTTAATATCAGCATGAGACTCAAATATTTGTTATGTAAGAAATAAACTAGAGAAACATAGAAAAAATGCTTGTCAGAACCATGAATAAAAGAATGATATAAATAAATAAACAAGTACTAGAAAAGATCAAAGAAAATAAAATGAATAGCTTTGATTACATAAAATTTTAGTTTTTGCACTAATTCAATAAAGCTAAGATTAAAAGGAAAAACAATCAAGAGAAAATAATCTTTGCACCAAGTTTCTCTGATCAAATTTTGACTTTATTTTGGTGTAAGGTATGAGATATAGGTCTATGATGAGTTTCTGACATATTTTCCAGTTTTCCCAGCAATTTCTGTCAAATAGTGATTTCTTATTGGAGAAGCTAGTGTTTGGGGGTTTATCAAATATTAGATTGCTATAGGCCTTCATTATTGTGTTGTGTATATCTAATCCATTTGAGTTTCAAAATTTCTCATTTGTATTTAATTGGTAGTTTTTGATTTGTTCTTTTTCTAGTTTTTTTAGTTGCATGCCTAATTCAAGGATCCCCTCTTTCTCTGTTTTATTTGTTTTGCTATTTATAGCTATAAAACTTCCCTTACAAAATGCTTTAGCTATAACCTATAAGTTTGGGTATGTTGTCTCATTATCATCATTTTCTTGGATGAAATTATAGATTGTTTCTGTAATTTGTTCTTTGACTACTCATTCTTTATAATTAGATTATTTAATTTCTAATTAGTTTTTAGTCTTTCACTGGACCGTAATTGAATATAATTTTGTTGTATTGTGGTCTGAAAAGGAAGCATTTACTATTTCTGCCTTTTTGCATTGGGTTGTGACATTTTTACACCCAAATACATGGTCAATTTTTGTGAAGCTGCCATGTACTGCCAACAAAAATATATATTCCTTTCTGTCCTTATTCAGTTTTCTCCAGTGGCTAGGTTTTCTCTGATCCTGTTAACTCCCCTAATTTATTTCTTTTTATATTGTGGTTAGATATGTCTGATTCTTGGAGAAGAAGGTTGAGATCCCCCCCCCCACTTGCCACTAGAATAGTTTTGCTGTCTTTTTCTTCCTGTAACTGGCTTAAAATATTTTCTTAGAATTTGCCTGTTCTACTCTTTGATGCATACACATTTCGTATCTTTACTCCTTCATTATTTGCTGTACCCTTTATCAAGATATACATTTCCTAATTATCTTTTTTTAATAAGATCTATTTTTACTTTTATTTTATCTGAGATGAGTATTGCCACCCATGCTTTTTTTAAACTTCAGCTGAAGCATAATAAATTCTGTTCCAGCTTTTTATTTTTACTCTGTATGTGTCTCTCTGTGTGAAATGTGTTTCTTATAAGCAATATATTGTAAGATTCTGCTTTTAAATCCACTCTGCTAAATGCAAATTAAGACAACTCTGAGATACCACTACACACCTGTCAGATTGGCTAGAAGTCAGGGAAAGATAATGTGGAATATTGGAGGGGATGTGGGAAAACAGGGACACTAATACATTGTTGGTGGAATTGTGAATACATCCAGCCATTCTGGAGAGCAATTTGGAACTATGCTCAAAAAGTTATCAAATTGTGCATACCCTTTGATCCAGCAGTGTCACTACTGGGCTTATATCCCAAAGAGATTTTAAAGAAGGGAAAGGGTCCTGTATGTGCAAGAATGTTTGTGGCAGCCTTCTTTGTAGTGGCCAGAAACTGGAAACTGAGTGGGTACCCATCAGTTGGAGAATGGCTGAATAAATTGTGGTATATGAATATTGTGGAATATTATTGTTCAGTAAAAAAATGACTAACAGGATGATTTCAGAAAGGCCTGGAGAGACTTACATGAACTGATGCTGAGTGAAATGAGCAGGACTAGGAGATCATTATAAACTTCAACAACAATGCTATATGATGATCAATTCTGATGGACCTGGCCATCTTCAGCAATTAGATGAACTAAATGAGTTCCAATGGAGAAGGAATGAATTAAACCAGCTACACCCAGTGAAAGAACTCTGGGAGATGACTAAGAACCATTACATAGAATTCCCAATCCCTTTATTTATCTCCACCTGCATTTTTTTATTTCTTTCACAGGCTAATTGTACACTATTTCAGAGTCCAATTCTTTTTGTACAGCTCAAAACTGTTTGGACATATATACTTATTTTGTATTTAATTTATACTTTAACATATTTAACATGTATTAATCAACCTGCCATCTGGGGGAGACTGTTGGGGGAAGAAGGGGGAAAAAATTGGAACAAAAGATTTGGCAATTGTCAATGCTATAAAATTACCCATGCATATAACTTCTAAATAAAAAGCTATAATAATAATTAAAATAAATAAATAAATCCACTCTGCTATTTGCTTCCATTTTATGGGATAGTCCATCCTATTCACATTAACAATTATGTATGATTACCAGCTCTGTATTTCCCTCCATCCTATTTTCTCCTCTGTATATACTTTTGTTCCCTCTTTCCACTCTGTTCTTAGTAGTGTGTTTTTAACTATCTCACCCACAATCTTATCTCCCATCACCTTTTCTCCTTCCCTTTGTAGTGTTTTTTTTTAACTTACTCCACACTCTACCTTATCTACTATCAACATTTTCCCTGTTCTCTTACCCTTTTCCTCAGCGTTTTTGCCCTCCCTTATATTGTCTCTCCCTTTTCTTTTCCTCTTTCTCGTTCTACTTCTTTATAGAGTTAGATAAATTGCTATATCCAACTGAATGACTAAATTATTCCCTCTTAAAGCCAAAACTGATGAGATTAAGCTTCAGGAGATGCTTCTCCCTCTTCCTTCTTTTCCTAGATTTTAACAGGTCTTTTGCACCTCTTCATGTGAAATAGTTTTCTCGTTATACTACCCCTTTCCTCTTTTTCTGGTACAGATTTTTTCCCACTCAATGTCTTTTTCTTGGATGTCATCACATAAGGAACCATTTAGAACCAACCATGCTCTCAGTCCATGTGATGTCCCTCTCTGTCCATCCTAGTGACCCTTACAGTTCACAAATAGGTATTGTTTTCCTATATAAGCATGTAAACAGTTTAACCTTTAAAAATATTTTTTTTTCTCCTGTTTACCTTTCTATGGTTATCGAGTACTGTGTTTATAGATAAAATTTCTGGTTTTTTCAATTAAAATGATTGAAAATCTTTTATTTCATTGAAATTCCATCTCTTTCTCTCTGAGAAATGATGCTCAGTCTGGCTGGGCCCTTGACTCTTGGTTGTAACCACAAGTTCTTTGCCTTCTGGACAAGGAATTCCAAGTCCTCTGATCCTTTATTGTAGAAGCTGCCAGATACTAGGTAATCCTGACTATTGATTCTTGATATTTGAATTATTTTTGTCTCACAACTTGTAGTGTTTTTTCCTTGAGATTTATAGTTTTGGAGGTTTACAACAATGTTCCTTGGAGTTTTCATTGTGGGATCACTTTGCAGAGGTGATTGATGGATTCTTTTAATTTGTGTTTCCCCCTCTGTTTCTGGAATATTGGGGCAGTTTTCCTTAATGACCTTTTGTAGAATGCTATTCAGCTCTTTTCTTTTGGTCACAGCCAATACTTTTAAAATCGTCTCTTCTGGATCTATTTTCTGCGTCAACTATTTTGTCAGTGAGGTATTTCACATTTTCTTCTTTTTTTTTTCTTTTTTTTTAATTTGTGACTGATTCTTACTGTCTTTCAAAATCATTAGCTTCTATTTGACCTGTTCTGGTTTTTAATGTTTGATTTTCTTCAGTTATATTTTGTATTTATTTTTCCATTTGTTTTATTCTATTGTTTAAGTAGTTATTTTCTTCAGACAATTTTTCCTTTATTTTCCAACTGTTTTCTTTTTTTTTAAATCATCTTTGTACTCTGATGCATTAAAAAAAGAAAATAATAAATATCCTTTGACCTAGATATATATCCTCCAGTCCCATACCCAAAAGATATCAAAGAAGGAGGAAGAAGTTTTACTTGTTCTAAAATTTAATTACTCTTTTTGTGGTAGCAAAAACAAAAGTTTTGTGTTCTAAAATTTATCCACTTTATTTTGTGGTAGCAAGAAAAAAACCTAGAAACAAAAGTGTTGTTTTATTGATTAATAGATGAATAAGTTGAAGTATAAGAATTTGATAGAAGATTATTATTCTTTAATAATTGAAAAATCCATAATAAAAATAAATGGACAAATTTGAAGAACTCAGCTGACATCTATGCTATTGTTATTGTGTTGTATTTTGTATCAAAGATATAATGGTCTTGATTTTAATGTAAGATGAATATAAACTATTCCCACAACCAAAGTTCTACATTTTTATAATGTCTGTTGAATCTTGAGTTTATCTGTTCATAACATGGTCTCATCCATTGCTTGCAACCAAAGTTTTTTCTAATAACATAGAATCCCTAGGTATGAGAAAAAGTAAAAAGTCTTAGCTTCTATGCAAGCACTTAGGCTAACAGCAAATTACAACAGTCTTTATTTCAATCTAAACATTTTACATCCAAGATGACAATCAAGCATTACTTCTTCCTTTGTACTGACTTTTCATTTCCCCTTGTTGGATAGTTACCCAGATTAAAAGTCCTACACTAGGCTTCTAAAGGAAAAGAATTCAATTTTCATAGTCTGTTTCCTTCCCCTAAATCTCTATATAGTTCAAACCATAGAAAAAATATATATTCCTCCAAACAATGTATTTATGACTTGATTGCTCCTAAGCTCTGACTACTATTTGTTCCTAGAACCCCTATGTTTGTTCCATGAATATGGTATTAATCGAGAGCTCCTCATTTTCTTTGGCCTGGTCTAGAATTCTTTCACTTGTTTAAGCAATTGTCTGTTATTTTGCCACTGCTGTTGCACTTCTGCTGCCTCTTATTTGTATAACTTCCATCCCGACCAGAGAACTCCTTGATGCTTCTCTGTTTCTGTATGCCAACATCTTTGAACCCAGGAAGTTCCCAGGAGGAAACACACTACATATTAATGCTCCATGAAACTGAATCCAAATCTCTTTATGTAGCCCCTCTTTTCTCTGCATTTTTCAGCTCTGATACTCAACAAATTTCTGAACTTAATCTACTTTTCAAAGGTCAACACCAAGGTATATTTCATGATTCAATTACTGATTCTCAGTGTGATAGAAGTACATTAATAAGTAACCAATGCAAGAAAGAGTCATACTTCATTGCGAAGATGTCAACAATGCTGGAATAAAAGCCTCATATATAAATATAAAATATAATAGAGCAGCTAGATGGCACAGTGGATAGAGCACCAGTCCTGCAGTCAGGAGGACCTGAGTTCTGGCCTCAAACAGCTAATACTTATTAGCTGTGTAACCCCAGGCAGTCACTTAATTTCAATTGCAAAAAAAAAAAATATATATATATATATATATATCACATAATAGTTATCAAAGTCATAACTATAATAGACAATATTTTCATAACTTGGAGAGTTACAAAATGTTTTATATACAAGCTGATAATAATTCTACAAAAGAAGTTCTATTATAGATAAAGAAAATTATGTTCAAAGGAATTAAGTTACTTGCCTATGATCAACATCATCACACACACAGGGGACATTGGAACTCATGTCACTTATGATTCCAAGTCCTGTGTTTTTTTTTTCCAACATATCACTAAGAGCACTTCTAGTTTTAAAGCAGTAATCAATGTTATCATGTAGACTAACTGAACACTGTAATTGATGTGTAAATTTTCATGTTCAATTGTAATGGTTTTGACAAGAAATGTGGTATTGAGAAGAAAGGAAAGAAGCCATAATTTGGTGCTAACATATTTCTAGAACCACAAAACATGAAGTTTAAGAATACTGGCTCAAAACTGCAACTACTTGTTTCCTTTTTTCCTACTTTTTTCTTCTTGTTTTCTTTTGTTTTCTATTTGCTTTCTTTATTTAATGCATTGTTATATGTTCAAAACAACTAATACAACAATTAGGGAATATCCTTGACAATTATAAATAATATCTAAGAGCTTTTATTTCTATTTTATTTTTTATTTATTTTTATTTTTTAAAAATAGTTAACAATTGATTTCAAAATAAATAAATAAATGTACCTTGTTTGTCCTATTCAATCAGCAGGAATTTGCTGAAAGTTTATACTATGAAACCCCTACTCTAGATATTTTGGAAAATGTAAGGAAGATTTTAAAAGTATCTTTACCTTCCAAGAAGTTACAGTTTAATGCAGCAGTTCTAAATGATGGTCCATGAACTCATTGATAGATTTCAGGAAGTCCATAAAATAAGATGGAAAAAAAATTACACTCTTATTCTAATTCATCTCTAATTAAATTTTGGCATTTCCTTCAATTATTTAAAAACCTTTTCCAACTAATACCAAAGAGACATTAAAGACTTTGTTGTTGTTCAATTGTTCACTCATGTCTAACTCTTCATGATCCTATGAATCATAGCATTCCAGATTTTTCTATCCTTCATTTTCTCCTGAAGTTTGTCCAACCCCATGTTCCTTGCTTCTATGATACTATCTATCCATCTCATCCTCTGATGTCTTCTCTTTTGGGCTTCAACCTTTGCCA
Organism: Antechinus flavipes; assembly: GCF_016432865.1. NCBI lineage: Eukaryota > Metazoa > Chordata > Mammalia > Dasyuromorphia > Dasyuridae > Antechinus > Antechinus flavipes. The sequence goes on from NC_067401.1 coordinate 243,409,842, forward strand.
ACATCAAGGGCTTTTCCAATAAAATTGTTTTTTTTCTTGTTGAATGGCCAGAGTATTTCAACTTCAATTTTTGACCTGAAGTAATAGTGTGGATTATTTTTAAGTATTGCATTATTTGATCTCTTTACTATCCAAGGGATTCTCAAAAGGCTTCTCTAATCCTACAATACAATATGTTAATTTTGCAGTGCTCAAATTTCCTTATATTCTAACTCTTGTAGACAAACATTTTTTAATGAAAAAAAAATACTATACAGACCTTCATTGGCAAGTTGAACTTTTGTTGGTTCAATTTAAGTTGTTGGGAAGGTCATGGATTTGTTTTTTAGTATTCTGCCCAGATTTACCATAGTTTTCCTTTCAAGGAGTAAGGGTCTTTTTATTTCATGGCAGCAATCATTGCAGTGATCTTTGAGCCCAAGAATATAAAATCTGACACTGCTTCCATTTCTTCTCCTTCTGCTTGCCAAGACATGAGCACATCAGTGGCCAAGATCTTGGTTTTGGGTTTTTTCCCCTATGTTAAGCTTCAATATAGTTTTTTTACATTCTTTTTTTTTTTTTTGTCTTCATCAAGCGAGATAAGTCAACTTCAATTTAGGCTACAAGAATGATATCATCTGCAAATCCAAGATCTTTGATATTTCCCCAGTCTAGCTTTTGAGTCATTCAGAGTGTAATTTATTAAAATGTACTCTGACAATATACAGCCTTGTTGTACTCCTTTTCCAGTCCTGAACCAATCAGTTGTTCTATATTCATTTCTAATTGTTTCTTCTTGGCCCACATACAAGTTCTTCAGGAGAAAAATAACATGATCTGGTATTCCCATCTCTTTGAGGATTTGTCATATTTTGTTATGATCCATAGTCAAGAGTTTTAGTGAGTCAATGAAGTAGAAATGGCATTTTTCTCAAACTCCATTGCTTTCTTCATAATACAGTGAATATTAGCAATTTGGTCTCTAGTTCCTCTGACTCTTCAAAAACCAGTCTGATCTTTTGGTACCTTGGGTCACATATTGATGAAGCAGAGCTTGCATAATCTTGAGAATAACTTTGCTGCCATACAAAATCAGCACAATTATTCAGTTATATGAATATTCTTTGGCGTTGTCCTTCTTTATGAGTGGGACAAAAACATATTTTCCAATTCAGTGGCCATCATTTAGTTTTCCAAATTTGCTGGCCTATTGAGTTTGTCACTTTAATAGCATCATCTTTTAGTTTTTCAAATATTCAGCTGGAATTCCATCACTTTCACTAGTTTTATTGTTGGCAATATTTCTTTTTTTAAAATAATAGCTTTTTGTTTTCAAAATTTATGCAAAAATAGTTTTCAACATTCATCCTTGCAAAATTTTGCATTCCAAATTTTTCTCCCTCCTTTCTCCCACCCTTTCCCTAAACAATAAGCAAACCAATATTAAACATGCACAATTGTCCTATACATATTTCCATATTTATCATTTTGCACAAGAAAAATCAAATCAAAAATGAGAAAGAAAACAAAAACCAAGCAAACAACAACAAAAAAGATGAAAAAACTATGTTGCAATTCACATTCAATCCCAACAGTCCTCCTTCTGATGAAGATGGCTCTCTCCATCACAAGTCTTTTGGAATTGGCTTGAATCACCTCATTGCTGAAAAGAGTCAAGTCCATCAGAATTAATGGTGTTTGTTGCTGTGAAAGCATCAGTTCATGTAAGTCTCTCCAGGTCTTTCTAAAATCATCCTGCTAATCATTTCTTATAGACACCTAGTTTCATGACATTCATATCCCACAATTTATTCAGTTGTTCCCCAACTGATGGTCATTCACTTATTTTCCAGTTCCTTGCCACTACAAAAAGGGTGCTACAAACATTTCTGCATATGTAGGTCCTTTTTTCTTTTTTATGATTTCTTTGGGATATATAGCAATACTTTTTAGGGCATACTTGACTTCATTCTCTAAGATGTCAGACTTTAGATCAATAAATACACCATCATGATTATGGATGATGTTAAGGTCTTCTTTATATAGCTCTTCTATATATTCTTGTCATCTCTTAATCCCTTCTATTTCTGTTTTTTCATCTTTTATAATGCCTGTTTTGTTCATCAAATATTCCCTCAATATCTCTAATTTTCTTAAAGAGATCTCTTGCCTTTCTCATCCTCTTAATTCTTTCTTTGCATTGCTAATTTTAAAAGTCCTTTTTATCATTTTTTGCTATTTTGCGGGTTTTGCATTCAGTTGGATATATTTTTACTTTTCTCCTTTACCTTTTACTTTCCTTCTTACCTTGTAAAGAGTCATCAGACCACCATTTTGCTTTCTTGCTCTTCTTTTTCTTTAAACTGTTGTTGCTACTACTGCTGCTGCCTCCTGTACAATACTGTGGACCTCGCTTCCGGTTAAGATGGCGGAGAGGAGGCTCACAGCTGCATAAGCTCCGCGCTTTCTCTCACTATCCACTTCATTACAAGCCTCTGAATCAATGCTTGACTGAAAAAAACCCACATATAGTTACCAAGAGAAGCCATCCTTGAGATTCGCCAAGAAAGGTCTGTCTTTACTGGAGGGCTGGGACGCTTTTAGATCGGGCGCAGGCGGCGGGCAGCGGCAGTGAGAGCACGGGAGCAGTCTGGAGAGGGGGTGGGGAGTGATCGCAGCCATCTCTGTGGGGAGAGCTTCGCTACAGGTTTGGATACTTTGCTCCGGCAGCAAGTCAGCAGCCCAGCAGAGAAGCTAAAAACACCGGGGCTGAAGAATACAACCCCAAACAGCTGGAGTCTCTCAGGACCTGGCCGCTCCCACCTTCCCCCCCCACAGTGACTCAGCACGCTCTGGGATCTCAGAGCCCACCCGCAACACAATCCTGCTAGTGCCTCACTGCTGCCCCCTGCAGTCTGTAGAGGAAGCTCGATAACATACCCAGCCCCTCCCCCAAAGAAAGACTCCAGTTTTTTCTGTTTTTCTTTGCTATTTTGTCTTTGATTATTAGACAGAATGAGCAAGAAGCTGAAGAGGACTTTAACCCTTGACAGCTTCTATACAGATAGAGAGCAGACTCTAAATCCTGAGGAGACTAAAAACAGACAGTCTCCAGGTGAATCCCCAAAGGAGGAGATCATCTGTTCCTCAGCACAGATGAACCTCATAGAAGTGATTAAAAAGGTTCTCACAAGGGAGCTAGAAGAAAAATGGGAAAAGGAGAGGAAGGCTTGGCAAAAGAGCCTGGAGAAGTCAGTTAAAGAGAGAGTGGATAAAGAAGTAAAATCCTTGAAAAATAAGATTGGTGAACTGGAAACAGAAAATAGCTCTCTAAAAAACAAAATTGGCGAAATGGAAAAAAATTCCACAGAACAAAAGAATTCAATTGGACAATTAGAAAAAGATCTTAAAAAAGTGAGTGAAGAAAACACTTCACTGAAAATCAGAATTGAACAAGTGGAATTGAATGACTCGAGGAGACAAGAAGAATCAGTCAAGCAAATCCAAAAAAATCAAACAATGGAGAAAAATGTGAAATACCTTCTGGGGAAGACAACAGACCTGGAAAACAGATCCAGGAGAGACAATCTGAGAATCATTGGACTTCCAGAAAAACATGATGAAAAAAAGAGCCTGGACACTATTTTCCAGGAAATTATCAAAGAGAACTGCCCAGAAGTCATAGGAACAGAGGAAAAAATAAACATTGAAAGGATTCATCGATCACCCACTGAAAGGGATCCTAAAATCAAAAAACCAAGGAATATAGTGGCCAAATGCCAGAACCCTCAGATGAAGGAAAAAATAGTGCAAGCGGCTAGAAAAACCCAATTCAAGTATCAAGGAGCCACAATAAGGATCACCCAGGATCTGGCAGCATCCACATTAAAAGATCGAAGGGCCTGGAATATGATATTCCGAAAGGCTAAGGAACTTGGTATGCAACCAAAAATAACTTACCCAGCGAGAATGAGCATCTTTTTCCAGGGAAGAAGATGGACATTCAACGAAGTAAGCGAATTTCATCTATTTCTGATGAAAAAGCCAGAACTTAATAAAAAGTTTGATCTACAAATATAGAACTCAAGAGAAATCTAAAAAGGTAAAGATTAATCTTGGGAACTATATTTTGACTATATAGATGTATAAAGAATACATGTATACCTTGTTCTAGAAATTGATGTGGAAAGGACATTGTACCAGAAAAAGGGTAAAGTGGGGATAGTACATCTCATGAAGAGGCATAGGAAACCTATTATATCTGAGAGAAAGAAGGGAGGGGGATGAATATAGTGGGTATCTTACTGCCTTCAGAATTGGCTTTAAGTGAAAAATCTTAAGACATATTCAATCTATGGTGAAACTTCTCCCACCTCATTGAAAAGTGAGAAGGGAAAAGTGAAAAGGGAAGGAATAAGCTAAGCGGAAGGGAATACGGGAACTGGGAGGGAAAGGGGTAAGATAGGAGAAGGAACTCTAAGGCGGGGGGAGGGATACTAAAAAGGGAGAGCTGTGAGAAGCAAGTGGTGCTCACAAGCTTAATACTGGGAAGGGGGGGAAGGGGAAAGAAGGGAGAAAAGCATAATCCGGGGTTAACAAGATGGCAAGCAATACAGAATTGGTCATTCTAACCATAAATGTGAACGGGGTAAACTCCCCCATAAAGAGGAAGCGGTTAGCAGAATGGATTAAAAGCCAGAATCCTACAATATGTTGTTTACAGGAAACACACCTGAAGTGGGGAGATACATGCAGGTTAAAGGTAAAAGATTGGAGCAAAATCTACTATGCTTCAGGTGAAGTCAAAAAAGCAGGGGTAGCCATCCTGATCTCAGATCAAGCTAAAGCAAAAATTGATCTAATTAAAAGAGATAAGGAAGGGCACTATATCTTGCTAAAGGGCAGCATGGATAATGAAGCACTATCTATATTAAACATATATGCACCAAGTGGGGTAGCATCTAAATTCTTAAAAGAGAAACTAAGAGAGCTGCAAGAAGAAATAGACAGTAAAACTATAATAGTGGGAGATCTTAACCTTGCACTCTCAGAATTAGATAAATCAAACCACAAAATAAATAAGAAAGAAGTCAAAGAGGTAAACAGAATACTAGAAAAGTTAGATATGATAGATCTCTGGAGAAAATGTAATGGAGACAGAAAGGAATACACTTTCTTTTCAGCAGTTCATGGAACCTATACAAAAATTGACCATATATTAGGACATAAAAACCTCAAACTCAAATGCAGTAAGGCAGAAATAGTAAATGCATCCTTTTCAGACCACGATGCAATGAAAACTACATTCAACAAAAAACCAGGGGGAAATAGACCAAAAAATAATTGGAAACTAAATAATCTCATGCTAAAGAATGATTGGGTGAAACAGCAAATCATAGACATAATGAATAACTTCACACAAGAAAACGATAATAATGAGACATCATACCAAAATGTATGGGATGCAGCCAAAGCGGTAATAAGGGGAAATTTCATATCTCTAGAGGCCTATTTGTATAAAATAGAGAAAGAGAAGATCAATGAATTGGGTTTGCAACTAAAAATGCTAGAAAAGGAACAAATTAAAAACCCCCAGTCAAACACTAAACTTGAAATTCTAAAAATAAAAGGAGAGATCAATAAAATTGAAAGTAAAAAAACTATTGAAATGATTAATAAAACTAAGAGTTGGTTCTATGAAAAAACCAACAAAATAGACAAACCCTTAGTAAATCTGATTAAAAAAAGGAAAGAGGAAAATCAAATTGTTAGTCTTAAAAATGAAAAGGGAGAACTCACCAGTAACGAAGAGGAAATTAGAGCAATAATTAGGAGTTACTTTGCTCAACTTTATGCCAATAAATTCGACAACTTAAATGAAATAGAAAAATACCTCCAAAAATATAGCTTGCCCAAACTAACAGAGGAAGAAGTAAATATCCTAAACAGTCCCATCTCAGAAAAAGAAATAGAACAAACTATCAATCAACTCCCTAAGAAAAAATCCCCAGGACCAGATGGATTTACATGTGAATTCTACCAAACATTTAAAGAACAATTAACTCCAATGCTAAATAAACTATTTGAAAAAATAGGGATCGAAGGAGTCCTACCAAACTCCTTTTATGATACAGACATGGTACTGATACCTAAACCAGGTAGGCTGAAAACAGAGAAAGAAAATTATAGACCAATCTCCCTAATGAATATTGATGCTAAAATCTTAAATAAAATATTAGCAAAAAGATTACAGAAAATCATCCCCAGGATAATACACTATGACCAAGTAGGATTTATACCAGGAATGCAGGGCTGGTTCAATATTAGGAAAACTATTAGCATAATTGACTATATCAATAACCAAACAAACAAAAACCATATGATCATCTCAATAGATGCAGAAAAAGCATTTGATAAAATCCAACATCCATTCCTAATAAAAACACTTGAGAGCATAGGAATAAATGGACTTTTCCTTAAATTAGTCAGGAGCATGTATTTAAAACCATCAGTAAGCATCATATGCAATGGAGAAAAACTGGAACCTTTCCTAGTAAGATCTGGAGTGAAGCAAGGTTGCCCTCTATCACCATTATTATTTAATATCGTATTAGAAACACTAGCCTCAGCAATAAGAGTCGAGAAAGATATTAAAGGAATTAGAGTAGGCAATGAAGAAACCAAACTATCACTCTTTGCAGATGATATGATGGTATACCTAGAGAACCCCAGAGATTCTACTAAAAAGCTATTAGAAATAATTCATAATTTTAGCAAAGTAGCTGGCTACAAAATAAATCCCCATAAATCCTCAGCATTTTTATACATCTCCAACAAAACTCAACAGCAAGAGATACAAAGAGAAATTCCATTCAGAATAACTGTTGATACCATAAAATATTTGGGAATCTATCTACCAAAGGAGAGTCAGGAATTATATGAGCAAAATTATAAAAAAGTCTCCACACAAATAAAGTCAGACTTAAATAATTGGAAAAATATTAAGTGCTCTTGGATCGGCCGAGCAAACATAATAAAGATGACAATACTCCCTAAACTAATCTATTTATTTAGTGCTATACCAATCAGACTTCCAAGAAAATATTTTAATGATCTAGAAAAAATAACAACAAAATTCATATGGAACAATAAAAAGTCGAGAATCTCAAGGGAATTAATGAAAAAAAAATCAAATGAAGGAGGCCTAGCTGTACCTGATCTAAAATTATATTACAAAGCAGCAGTCACCAAAACCATTTGGTATTGGCTAAGAAATAGATTAGTGGATCAGTGGAAAAGGTTAGGTTCACAAGACAGAATAGTCAACTATAGCAATCTAGTGTTTGACAAACCCAAAGCCCCTAACTTCTGGGAAAAGAATTCATTATTTGATAAAAACTGCTGGGATAATTGGAAATTAGTATGGCAGAAATTAGGCATGGACCCACACCTAACACCATATACCAAGATAAGATCAAAATGGGCCCATGACCTAGGCATAAAGAACGAGATTATAAATAAATTAGAGGAACATAGAATAGTTTATCTCTCAGACTTGTGGAGGAGAAAGAAATTTGTGACCAAAGATGAACTAGAGACCATTACTGATCACAGAATAGAAAATTTCGATTACATCAAATTAAAAAGCCTCTGTACAAATAAAACTAATGCAAACAAGATTAGAAGGGAAGCAACAAACTGGGAAAACATTTTCACAGTTAAAGGTTCTGATAAAGGCCTCATTTCCAAAATATATAGGGAACTGACTCAAATTTATAAGAAATCAAGCCATTCTCCAATTGATAAATGGTCAAAGGATATGAACTGACAATTTTCAGAGGATGAGATTGAAACTATTACCACTCATATGAAAGAGTGTTCCAAATCATTATTGATCAGAGAAATGCAAATTAAGACAACTCTGAGATACCACTACACACCTGTCAGATTGGCTAAGATGACAGGAAAAAATAATGATGAATGTTGGAGGGGATGCGGGAAAACTGGGACACTAATGCATTGTTGGTGGAGTTGTGAACGAATCCAACCATTCTGGAGAGCAATCTGGAATTATGCCCAAAAAATTATCAAATTGTGCATACCCTTTGATCCAGCAGTGTTTCTATTGGGCTTATATCCCAAAGAAATACTAAAGAAGGGAAAGGGACCTGTATGTGCCAAAATGTTTGTAGCAGCCCTGTTTGTAGTGGCTAGAAACTGGAAAATGAATGGATGCCCATCAATTGGAGAATGGCTGAGTAAATTGTGGTATATGAATGTTATGGAATATTATTGTTCTGTAAGAAATGACCAGCAGGATGAATACAGAGAGGACTGGCGAGACTTACATGAACTGATGCTAAGTGAAATGAGCAGAACCAGGAGATCATTATACACTTCGACAACGATATTGTATGAGGACATATTTTGATGGAAGTGGATTTCTTTGACAAAGAGACCTGAGTTTCAATTGATAAATGACGGACAAAAGCAGCTACACCCAAAGAAAGAACACTGGGAAACGAATGTAAACTATCTGCATTTTTGTTTTTCTTCCCGGATTATTTATACCTTCTGAATCCAATTCTCCCTACGCAACAAGAGAACTGTTCGGTTCTGCAAACATATATTGTATCTAGGATATACTGCAACATATCCAACATATAAAGGACTGCTTGCCATCTAGGGGAGGGGGTGGAGGGAGGGAGGGGAAAAAAAATCGGAACAGAAACGAGTGTCAATATAATGTAATTATTAAATAAAAAATTAAAAAAAAAAACATTCAAAAAAAAAAAAAAAAAAAAAAGAAATGACCAGCAGGATGAATACAGAGAGGCTTGGAGAGACCTACATGAACTGATGCTAAGTGAAATGAGCAGAACCAGGAGATCATTATACACTTCAACAACGATGTTGTATGAGGACATATTTTGATGGAAGTGGATTTCTTTGACAAAGAGACCTGAGTTTCAATTGATAAATGACGGACAAAAACAGCTACACCCAAAGAAAGAACACTGGGAAACGAATGTAAACTATCTGCATTTTTGTTTTTCTTCCCGGGTTATTTATACCTTCTGAATCCAATTCTCCCTAAGCAACAAGAGAACTGTTCGGTTCTGCAAACATATATTGTATCTAGGATATACTGCAACATATCCAACATATAAAGGACTGCTTGCCATCTAGGGGAGGGGGTGGAGGGAGGGAGGGGGAAAAAATCGGAAAAGAAAGGAGTGCAAGGAATAATGTTGTCAATATAAAGTAATCATTAAATAAAAAATAAAAATTTAAAAAAAAAAGTTGATCTCACTTTTTAAAAAGTCCCATTGTTACCACTTGTGTTAAATTGAGTGATTAAAATGTTAACATTTAAAAAAAAAATACTGTGGACCTCAATCCATTCCATCTACTAGATGTTTTCCCTTAGATCTATTTATTATTTCCACTTCACAATGGATATTCTTTAGACAATACCTGTACAGTCTAATGGTTTTTTCCACTTTCTTCACTTTTACTCTAATTCATGATCTGTGCCACAGTCAGTTTCAGGTCTTATTTTAACTAACGTTGTAGAGTTTCTCCAACTTTGAATGCAAAGTATGTAATCAATCTGATTTCCATGTTGACCATCTGCTGATGTTCATGTGTAAAGTCACATTTTCAGTTGTTGAAAAAAAGGTGTTTGCTATGACCAGCAAGTCATTTTGACATAATTCTATTAGCTGTGCACTGCTTCATTTTGTGCTATAAGGCAAATTTATTTCTCATTTAAATTATCTTTTTATTTCCTACTTTCACATTCCAATTCTCTATGATAAATGTGACATTATTTATAGAAAATGTTGCAGGGCTTCATAGAATTAATCAGATTTAGCAGTTTTAGCTTCTTCAGCATCAGTGGTTGGAGCATAGAGTTATATTACCATGATGATGAATGTTTTGCCTTGGATTCAAATGATTCAAATCATTCTGTTATTATTTTTTTTTTAGATTACGGCCCAATGCAACTTTTCTCACCCTTTTATTAACTATGAATGGTATTCTTTCTCTTTTAAAGGATTCTTGACTATAGTAGCATATGTAGTGATCACCTGAATTAAATTAACCCATTACCATACATTTACTTTCACTGACACCCAAGATATTAATGTTTAAACTTTCCATTTTCTGTTTGACAATATCAAGCTTACCTTGATTCATAAATCTTACATTATATGTTCCTATACAATATTGATCTTTATAGAACTGGACTTTCTTTTTCTCATCAGATATATCTATAAGCTTTCTTTTGGCTTTTGTCTGGTTGCTTCATTATTATTGGAGCTACTTGTAATTGTCCTCCTTCTTCCCCATTAGTGTATTGAACACTTTCTGACCTGAGGGGCTCATCTTCTAGTCATATCTTTTATCATTTTATTACCATTCATGGAGTTTTCTTGGCAATGATATTGGAGTGGTTTGCCATTTCCTTCTCCAGGAATAGCCTTGTGTCAGAATTCTCTACTATTATTTGTTACTTTTGGCTAACCCTACACATAGCTCATAATTTCATTGTACTAAACAAGCCCCTATGATAAAACAAGGCAGTAATCCTGAAGGGAAACCAAATAGGTAAGATCCTCTAATCTGGTTGAAAGAATGAGCTATAAACACATGAAAAAGAGTTAAATAGCAGCAAAAAAAGCATTAGTTACATGTGTATGTGTGTGTGTATATATATATATATATATATATATATATATATATATATATATATATATATATATATATAAAGTATTTTGAGGTTAATTTGAAGAATATTGTAGATGCCAAACTAAGGGGTAATTGGGTTCTATCCCTATGTTGTGAAAAGCCATTGAATATATTTAAATATGGATATGACAGTGCTATACAAAATAGAGGAGAAGGAATACTTGAGACAAATTCAGAGTATTACAATAGTGAAGGACTAAATAATCATGGATTGGATCAGGCTTGTGGCAATAAAAAATGGCAAGGAAAGAATGGATGGGAAAATTTTTTTTTAAAAAAAATGTTATGGAACTTGTACAAGATTGGATTTAGAATAAGAAGGGAAAGAATCCAAGATAGGGGTCTGGGATGGTGACAAGAACCTGCATTTTAAACCTGTTGGGTTTAATGTGTTGATTGGACAGTATAACAAAGGTGTATGGCTAACAAAACTGCATAATTGAAAGAATATCCAGGCTCAAATCCTGATTCTGCTTCTTATTCTTTGGATAATTTTACACAAGTTATTTTACCTCTCTGGATCTTAGTTTCCCTCTTATCTGTCAAATGAAAGAGTTGGATTAGATAAAATAAAAGTTCCTTTTTGGGTCCAAATCCTGAGACTTTCTATTTGGAACAGGAAACTTAAAGAAAGATTTGGGATGAAAATGCAGATTTAATTTGCTTGACTAGAAATTAATAGTACAGCCAAAATGTTGTGATAAAAGAAGAGAATGTCTGTGACATTCCTGCTTTAAGCGGGAATGGAAAGATTCAGAATATCTGTTCCTTCCCACCAAAGTCACTAAGTTGTTCAGTTCAACAGAAGAGGTATTTGTACTGGCTGGCCAAGACTTGCATGCTTCCTGATGCCAACTTATTTTCAAGTCCCTTTTCTATAATCTAAAGTATAGAAACATGTGCTTTTCCTTCTCCTCTCTCTGTAATTCTCTGTCCATAGCACATCCTGTAAAAATTCCATCCTTCTTCAGATAATGTACAGCTTTACTAGATAACAAGTCTTAAAATAAAAGTTTGGGAGCTCAAATAGGCAAAAAGTTCCCATTGGAAATATGTTTCAAATTAAAATTGACCAAAAAATGTTCAAGTTCCTTTACCTGTGCATTCCTGAGGAAGACTTAAAAGAACACATGCTTTTGTCCAGAGTTGATTTTCTTTTATTGTTTTTCTATTTGAAAACATCAAGTTCTTACATTTGAAAACATCAGTGTTTCCTGTGGTGACAGACATAATTAAGGTGTGCTTGATCTTCCAAGAAAGATACACAGAATTTTTAAGATTTTTTTAAGATTTAAAATTTGGCAACCAAATTTTAAGATTTTCCTTTCTTTCATAAAGACTGGGGATAATATTTTAAAGCTTCCATAATTCTTCATATGTGAAATACAAGTTAGAAATAAGTCTGATAACAGGAGCCAGTAGTTAAAAGTTAGACGATTAAATGTGGATTATACCAAATCATTTCTGGATTTTTTTTCACCCCTGAGGTTAGAAACTTAGTAAATCTTTAATGCCCAATGATGAGAATGACTAATGCTCCCTATTAAATATCACATAGTTGATCAAAATTCTGAAATGATAAATCAGGAAAGGAAGAAATGACTTTTGGAACTTTCCCCCAAATGGATCAAATTTTTAAAAATCAATATTTCTAGTAGCTATGATCCTAGAAACAGCAAAATTATACTATGTTTCTAATATCCTTCTGACACAAATTGTAGTGGAGAGATGAACTATGAATCAAAGTAATATTTTAATTTGAATACAGTTTAACCACATGGTCAACTGGCAAAAAAGGATGTGAGAAAAACACCATTTTAAAACCGGATACTGACATAAAAAATATTGAGTAACTATGTCCAAATAATTATTTTTTTTTTACTTATTGGCTGCTTCTAACTGGCTTTCAAAGGAAAATTAATTGTATAAGATTGATTTCTGCTATTTACTTTCTATATCTTCACACATAGTTTTCAGACATTCATAATAACAAATATTCCTTCACGCTGGAATTTTCTGCCTCCTCACTTTTTCTTACAATTTTTAACATCCCTCTTGATTGACCTCAACTATCCCTTCCTAACAGATTTTTCTTATTCCTCCAGCTAGTTCACTACATCTTGCCCCAAATGCCCCAAAATTACTTAACATTTATAGACTAGCTTTGAAGAAACTCCTTCTTTAAAAGTTAGCTGTATCACTGAAGTTGGATGACTTGCCCAAGATCATAGACTATGCAAAAAAAAAAAAAAAAAAGGAACTTGAACTCAGGCCATTCTGACTTGCTAGAGCAGTAAAAATACAATAAAAATACCACCTTCAGATGGTGATGGATTATGAGAACTGAAAACCTGTTAGAGATGTTGACAATGAGTCAGAAAAAGAAACCCAGAACTAAAAATCTGTAAATACATCATCACACACTCCTTTAATACAAGAGATAGTAAGATCTGTACTATTAAATTGGCAACCCAAGAGGGATTAGGGAAAAGGCACCTTCTTCCAGGGAATACAAATAAATACCTGATTCTAGAAAAAAAAAGCTGCCAATTATTTATATTGCAAAAAGCACAACTGAATCTGTAGCCCAACTCTTAGTATCCCATCTTTCAGCACTTCCTGATATGAATCTTCTATTCCAATCTCTTTATTGCTCCACCCACCCTTTTCACTTTATTCCCAAACACCATATACATTCTTCTTCTACACCTTTATTTCATCTGCATCCTCCACATGAAAAGCTTTATTTTACTCCATTTTAAATCCTCTCTGTCCTTTGAAATCCATGTTCCAAGCCTTTCAGAGCTTTTTTTTAATAACATGAACACAAAATAATCTCTTCTTTTACCAACTCTGTTTCTTTTTCAAAGGATCAAAGATATAGATCTACATGAAATCTTAGAGGTTATTTAAACTGATTACATATGACAGACCAGGAAACTGAGATGTAGAGAAATCAAATTATTTGTCCAAGGTTATAGAAGTGATATATGGCAAAAACAGGATTTGAATTCAGGTTCTATAACTCCAAGTTCAGCTTCTTTTCCACCATACTACACTGTTAACTAGAAAATTATAAAGATTGTCCCTTCCCTAAATTACTGTCCCCAAGATTTCATCATGGCTTAGGATGACCCTATGATCTTACTGACTATGCCTACAGTGTGTGTGTCTTTTGGCTAGCAACTCCTAGAGAGACTAAATGAGAATTCATCTCAATTCTCACCTTTCTATTAGTCCTTTTAAGTTCTCGCTAAGTTTCTTCAGGTTCTAATGCCTTCTTCATCTACTTCCAAAGACAACTTTGTAATTGTTATGTTTTGGTGTATTTTTTTTATTTTTAATAGCTTTTTATTTACAAGTTATATGTATGGGTAATTTTGAAGCATTGACAAGTGCCAAACCTTTTGTTCCAATTTTTCCTCTCCTTCTCCCCACCCCCTCCCCTAGATGGCAGGATGACCAGTAGATGTTAACTATATTAAAGTATAAATTAGATACACAATAAGTATACATGACCAAACCGTTATTTTGCTGTACAAAAAGAATCAGACTCTGAAATATTGTACAATTAGCCTGTGAAGGAAATCCAAAATGCAGGCAGGCAAAAACATAGGGATTGGGAATTCCATGTAATGGTTCTTAGTCATCTCCCAGAGTTCTTTCACTGGCTGTAGTTGGTTCAGTTCATTACTGCTCCATTGGAACTGATTCGGTTCATGTCATTGCTGAAGATGGCCAGATCCATCAGAATTGATCATCATATAGTATTGTTGTTGAAGTATATGATGATCTCCTGGGAATTTTGGTGTATTTTTTAGGTAGCTGTCTAGATACATGTTTCTTCTTCTGTTAAAATGTAAGGTCCTTGAAGGCATGGGTTGTTTCATTTTTGTCATTGAATCTGAGTACCTAAAAAATGCTTGGAATATTTGATATGTTCACTTACTTACTTGATTAATTTATTGATAAGACTAGTTAGTTGGTCATCATCAACCACTAGGTGATGATCATGAAAGAATGATTTAAAAAATCCATGCACTGAAATGTATATATATATATATATATATATACATTTCAGTGCATGAATATATATATATATATATATATATATATATATATATATGTATTGTCTTGATCATTGATTAGTTCCTAGTATTTTCTAGTTATAAATACATTATTAATTAGAAGAATATGTTTTGGGTTTTTTATTTTTATTATTTTATTTTTATTTTATTTTTATTTATATTATTTTATTTTTATTTCTATACTACTCCTCGATACCTAACTCATTATTCTGTAAGTAGCAAATACTCTATATGTGCTCATTAATTGATTTTATTGTCTTACTGTCAGTACTTTGGCAGGCATCAATATATTTGACAACTGTCAGGTAATATTTCCATAAGATAGTAATGATAAGTAAAAGAATAATAATTCAAGATAGGCACACATTGAAGACAGAAAATTCCCCATACCTATTGAGTTTTTCTGCCAGTTAAATTACTTTTTTGACAAGTACTCAGAGGGTCACACTTTTCAAAGGTTTTCTTTCATTTCCAGAGTCTCCCATCCATAATACCTATGCTGATTTCCAACTAAAGCAATGGTGATTCCTTTTTAAAAACTGAGAAATCAAATAATTGAATAGATAAGATGCAACATGCAAATATTTATATTCACATATATATACACATATACACATGTATATATGTAACTATTGTCCCCCAAAGTTACTAAAATGTGCATATTCTTTGACCGAAAAATATCTGTTAAGCTTACACTTCAAAGATATTAAAGAGTAAAAGGGACTTCCAGCCAAGATGGCGAAAAGGACGCACACATCTACATAAGCTCCATGTTTTCTCTCAGAATTTATTTCATGACAAGCCTTGGAATTAGTGCTTGACTTAAAAAAAAAACACAAATAATTACTAAGAGAAGACATACTTGAAATTCGCCAGAAAAGGTCTTTTTTTTTTTTGCTTGGGGCAGGGACATTTTAGATTAAGCACAGGCTGAGGTCAGGCAGTGGCAGCGAGAGCAGGGTAAGCAACTCACAGCTGAGCAGACTTGAGCGGGGTAGGGTGTGATCTCAGCTGTCTCTGCGGGGAGAGCTTTGCTACAGTATTGCATACTTTGCCCTGGCAGCAAGCCAGTAGATAAGCAAAGAAGCTAAAAACACAGGGGTGAAGATTATAACCCTGAAAAGCTAGGGTCTCTTGGGACCTGGCCACATCCACAAGCAGTATCTCAGCACACTTTCAGGGTCTCAGAGTCTCAAAGTACAGAAGCAGTGCAACCATTGCTGTCCTGTTAGTGCCTCGCTACTGCCTTCCCCTCCACACACACACCCCCCACCGAAGTCTGTATAAGAAGCTCAGTAACACCATCCAGCTCCTCCTCCCCCCAAAAAAGCAGGCTGCATTTAGTTTTGGGGGTTTGTTTGTTTTTGGCTAGTTTGTCTTCTTTGAATCTTCTCTGAAAAAAAATGAGCAAAAAATTTAAACAAACCCAACAATGATAGTTTCTATATGGATAGAGAGCAGACTTTAAAACATGAGGAGACTAAAAACAGACTGTCTCCAGATGAATCCCCAAAGGGGGATATGATCTGGTCCTCAACACACAAGACTCTTATACAAGAAATTAAAAAGGCTCTCACAAGAGAGAGAAGAAAAGTGGGAAAAGGAAAGAGAAGTTCAGCAAGAGAGTCTGGATAAGTCATCCCACTCATTTAAAGATAGAGTGGATAAAGAAATCAAATCTTTGAAAAACAGAATTAGTGAACTGAAAATAGAAAACAGCTCTCTAAAAAATAAAATTGGCAAAATGGAAAAAAAATTCCATAGAACAAAACAATTCACTTAAAAACTCAATTGAACAGTTAGAAAAAGATATTAAAAAGTGAGTGAAGAAAATAATTCACTGAAAATAAGAATTGAACAAATGGAATTGAATGACTCAAGGAGACACTAAGAATCAGTCAAGCAAAACCAAAAACATGAAACAATGGAAAAAATATTAAATACCTTCTTGGGAATACAACAGACCTGGAAAATAGATCTAGGAGACACAATCTGAGAATTATTGGACGCCCTGAAAAATATGATGAAAAAAAAAGAGCCTGGACACTATTTTCCAGGAAATTATCAAAGAGAACTGCCCAGAAGTTATAAGAACAGAGGGTAAAATAGACATTGAAAGAATACATTGGTCACCTACTGAAAGGGACCCTAAAATCAAAACTCCAAGAAATATAGTGGCCAAAGTCCAGAACTATCAGAAGAAGGAAAAAATACTGCAAGTTGCTAGAAAAAATCCATTCAAATATAGAGGAGCCACAATAAGGATTACCCAGAATTTAGCAGTGTCCACATTAAAGGATCGAAGGGCCTGGAATCTTATCTTCTGAAATGCTAAAGAACTTGGTATGCAGCCAAAAATAACTTACCCAGACAAAATGAGCATTTTTTCCAGGGAAGAAGATGGACATTTAACAAAATAAGTGAATTTCATCTATTTCGGATGGAAAAAGCCAGAACTAAACAAAAAGTTTTATGTCCAAATATAGAACTCAAGAGAAACCTAAAAAGGTAAAAAGAAATCTTGGTAACTATATCTCTGTTATAAAGATATATAAAGAACACAAGTATAGTTTGTTCTAGAAACTAGAAGTGGAAAGGAAATTGTACCTGGAAAAGGGAAAAGTGGGGGTACTACATCTCATGAAGAGGCAAAGGAAACCTATTATACCTGAGAGAAAGAATGGAGAGAGATGAACACAGTGTGTGCCTTACTACTATCAGAACTGCTTAGAGAGAAAAATATTAGACATACTCTATTTATGGTGAAACTTCTTCTATCTCATTGAAAAGTGGGAGGGGAAAAGTGAAAAGGGAAGGAATAAGCTAAGTGGAAGGGAATACAGAAATTGTGAGGAAAAGGAGTAAAATGGGGGGAGGAACTCTAAGATGAGGGGAGGGATACTAAAAAGGGAGAGCTGTGAGAAGCAAGTGGTGCTCACAAGTTTAATGCTGGGGAGGGGGTAAAGGGGAAGGAAAGAAGAAAAGCATAAACAGGGATTAATAAGATGGCAAGTAAAACAGAATTAGTCATTTTAACCATAAATGTGAATGGGGTAAACTCCCCCATAAAGTGGAAGCAATTAGCAGAATGAATTAAAAGCCAGAATCCTACAATATGTTGTTTACAGGAAACACACCTGAAGCAGGACAATACATACAGAGTTAAGGTAAAATTGGAGCAGAATCTACTATGCTTCAGGTAAAGTCAAAAAAGCACGGTAGCCACCCTGATCTCAGATCAAGCAAAAACAAAAACTGATCTAATTAAAAGAGATAAGGAAGGGCACTATATCTTGCTAAAGGGTAGCATGATAATGAAACAATATCAATATTAAACATATATTCACCAAGTGGTGTAGCATTTAAATTCTTAAAAAGAGAAATTAAGAGAGCTACAAGAAGAAATAGACAGCAAAACAATAATAGTGGGAGATCTTAATCTTACACTCTCAAAATTAGGATGAGGTAGCCAAACTATCACTGTTTGCAGATGATATGATAGTATACTTAGAGAACCCCAGAGATTCTACTTAAAAAGCTATTAGAAATAAAGCATAACTTTAGAAAACTTGCAGGATACAAAATAAATCCTCAGCATTTTTATACATCACCAACAAAATTCAACATCAAGAGATACAAAGAGCAAGTCCATTCAAAATAACCATTGATAGCATAAAATATTTGGGAATCTATCTACCAAAGGAAAATCAGGAATTATATGAGCAAAATTACAAAACACTTTCCACACAAATAAAGTCAGATTTAAATAATTGGAAAAATATTAAGTGGTCTTGGATAGGCCAGATAGGCCAAGTGAATATAATAAAGATGACAATACTCCCTAAACTAATCTATTTATTTAGTGCTATATCAATCAGACTTCTAAGAAGTTATTTTAATGATCTAGAAAAAAAAATTCATATGGAAGAACAAAAGGTCGAGAATTTCAAGAGAACTAATGAAAAAAAAATTCAAATGAAGGTGGCCTAGCTGTACCTGATCTACAACTATATAATAAAGCAACAGTCACCAAAACCATTTGGTATTGGCTAAGAAATAGTTGATTAGTTGATCAGTGGAATAGGTTAGGTTCACAAGACAAAATAGTCAATAACTATAGCAATCTAGTATTTGACAAACCCAAAGATCCCAACTTTGGGGATAAGAATTCATTTTTTGACAAAAACTGCTGGAAAAACTGGAAATTAGTATGGCCAAAATTAGGCATGGGCACACTTAACATCATACACCAAGAAAAGATCAAAACGGGTCCATGATTTAGGCATAAAGAACAAGATCATAAATAAATTAGAGGAACATAGGATAGTTTACCTCTCAGACTTGTGGAGGAGGAAGGAATTTGTGACCAAAGATGAACTAGAGATCATTCTTGATCACAAAGTAGAAAATTTTGATTATATCAAATTAAAAGGCCTTTGTACAAACAAAACTAATGCAAACAAGATTAAAAGTGAAGCAATAAACTGGGAAAACATTTTTACATTCAAAGGTTCTGATAAAGGCTTCATTTACAAACTATATAGAGAATTAACTCTAATTTATAAGAAATCAAGCCATTCTCCAATTGATAAATGGTCAAAGGATATGAACAGACAATTTTCAGAGAAGAAATCGAAACTATTTCTACTCATGTGAAAGGGTGTTCCATATCACTATTGATCAGAGAACTGCAAATTAAGACAACTCTGAGATACCACTATATACCTGTCAGATTGGCTAAAATGTCAGGAAAAAATAATTATGAATGTTGGAGGGGATGTGGGAAAACTGGGACACTGGTGCGTTGTTAGTGGAGTTTGATCAAACAGGGCTACTATGGGGCTTATATCCCAAAGAGATACTAAAGAAGGGAAAGGGACCTGTATGTGCCAAAATGTTTGTGGCAGCCCTGTTTGTAGTGGCTAGAAACTGGAAAATGAATGGATGCCCATCAATTGGAGAATGGTTGGGTAAATTGTGGTATATGAATGTTATAGAATATTATTGTTTTGTAAGAAATGACCAGCAGAATAAATACAGAGGGGCTTGGAGAGACTTACATGAACTGATGCTAAGTGAAATGAGCAGAACCATGAGATCATTATATACTTCAACAATGAAGATATATTCTGATGGAAGTGGATTTCTTCGGCAAAGAGATCTAACTAAGTTTCAATTAACCAATGATGGACTACATCCAAAGAAAGAACACTGGTAAATGAATGTAAACTGTTTGCATTTTTGTTTTTCTTCCCAGGTTATTTTTTACCTTCTGAATCCAATTCTTCCTGTGCAACAAGAGAACTGTTTGGTTCTGCACACATATATTTAACATGTATACGACTGCTTGCCATCTGGGGGAGGGGATAGAGGGAGAAAGGGGAAAAGTCGGAACAGAAGTGAGTGCAAGGGATAATGTTGTAGAAAAAAATTACCCAGGCATGGGTTCTGTCAATAAAAAGTTATAATTATTTTTTTTTAATTTAAAGGAGAAAAATCGAAAAGATGAGTTATTTTGGATAGGATGTAGAAAATCTTATCCAAGTAATAGAATGTCTGAAAATTGGAATGAACCAACAGAAATCAATATTCCATGAAAAATGAGAAACGACATATCTAAATCAAGGATTTTTAACTTGGGGTCTGTGAACCTTTTTTTAAATGTGTGTTTTTTTCATTGTATTTCAACTAAAATTTGTTTCCTTTTCCAAAAAAAGAATAAAAGGATACATATAACTATATAACTATAACTATATATATTCAGCTACTCTATATTGTGACAAAGTATTATAAACTGAGAATGTGCATCAATTGGGGAATGGTTTTTAAAATATGACATATAAAGTAATGTAATACATTCCATTAAATGCAATTTTTTAAAAGTTCAGTTTCAGAAAAATATAGAAAGACATGTTTGAGTTAATGTAGAATGAACAGTGAGCAAATATGGTAGAATAATATATATGATACATCCAGCCATTCTGGAAAGCAATTCGGAACTATGCTCAAAAAGTTATCAAACTGTGCATACTCTTCAATCCAGCAGCGTTTCTACTGGGCTTATATCCCAAAGAGATACTAAAGAAGGGAAAGGGAACTGTATATGCCAAAATATTTGTGGTAGCCCTGTTTGTAGTGGCTAGAAGCTGGAAAAAGAATGGATGCCCATCAATTGGAGAATGGTTGAGTAAATTGTGGTATATGAACGTTATGGAATATTATTGTTCTGTAAGGAATGACCAGCAGGATGAATACAGAGAGGACTGGCGAGACTTACATGAACTGATGCTAAGTGTAATGAGCAGAACCAGGAGATCATTATATACCTCAACAATGATACTATTTGAAGATGTATTCTGATGGCAGTGGACCTCTTCGATAAAGAGATCTAATTCAGTTTCAATTGATCAAGGATGGACAGAAGCAGCTACACCTAAAGAAAGAACATTGGGTAATGAATATAAACTGCTTGCATTTTTGTTTTTCTTCCCGGGTTATTTATACCTTCTGAATCCAAATCCCCCTGTGCAACAAGAAAACTGTTTGGTTCTACACACATATATTGTATCTAGGCTAAACTGTAACCTATTCAACATATAAAGGACTGCTTGCCATCTGGGGGAGGGAGAGGAGGGAGGAAGGGGAAAAATCGGAATAGAAGTGAGTGCAAGGGATAATGCTGTAAAAAAATTACCCTGACATGGATTCTATCAATAAAAAGTTATTTAAAAAAATAATAATATATATGATAACAGCACTGTAAAGACTAACAGAACAGTTAGGTAATATAGTTGAGAGGGTGCCTTGAAGTCATGAAGACTCATCTTCCTGAGCTTAAATCTGGTCTCAGAAACTTATTAGCTCTGTGACTCTGGGCAGGTTGGTTGATTGTGTTCACCTCAGCTTCCTCATCTATGAAATGAGCTGGAAAAGAAAATGGCAAATCATTCCACTATTTTTTCGAAGAAAACTCCAAAAAATTGAATATAACTGAAGTTGACTGAACAACAACAACAAAGACAAACGACTTTGAAACATTTAAAAACTTTGATTAACACAATGGCCAGCCATGATTTTAGAGAACTAGTTGATGGAGTAGCTACCTACCTCCTGACAGAGGTGATGGATTGAGAATGCAGAATGAGAATGTTTTATTCATAGTGAATGTTGGAAATTTTTCTTGAACTATATTTTTTATTTTTAGTAAAAACATATGCATGGATAATTTTTCAACATTGACCCTTGCATAGCCTCATGTTTCAGATGTTTCCCTCCTTCCCCTCACCTTCTCCCCTAGATGGCAAGCAATTCAATATATGTTATACATGTTAAAATATATGGTAAAACCAATATGTGTAAGAAAAATCAGATCAAAAAGGAAAGAAAATGAGTAACAAAACAAAATGCAAGTCAACAAGATCAAAAAGAGTGGGAATGTTAGGTTGTGATCTACATTCAGTTCCCACCCTTCTCTCTCTGGATGTAGATGGCTCTCTTCATCACAAGATCATTGGAACTGGCATCAATCATCTCATCTTTGGAAAGAACCACATTCATCAGAACTGATCTTCCTATAATACGGGTGTTGCTGTGGATAATGATATCCTGCTTCTGCTCATTTCATTTTGCATCAGTTCATGTAAGACTCTCCAGACCTTTCTAAAATCATCATCCTGATCTTTTCTTATAGAACAATAATATTCTATATCATTTATATACATAACTTATTCAGCCTCCTCCAACTGATGGGCATCCACTTAGTTTCCAGTTTCTTACCACTATGAAAAGGATTGCCACAACTATTTTTGCCCTGTGGGGGCTCTCTCCCTTCTTTCAGATCTCTTTGGGATACTAGCCCAGTAGAAACATTGCTGAATCAAAGGGTCTGCATGGTTTGATAATTTTTTGGACATAGTTCCAAATTGCTCTCCAGAATGCCTAGATCCATTCACAGTTCCACCAAAAATGTATTAGTGTCTCAGTTTTCCCAAATCCCTTCCACCATTCATCATTACTTTTTCCTGTCATGTTAGCCAATCTCAGAGGTATGTACTATTGTCTTAATTTGCATTTTTCTGACCACTAATTATTTAGATTATCTTTTTATATGATTAGAAATTGTTTTAATTTCTTCATCTGAAAATTGTCTGGGGGGAAGGGGTGGACAGAGCCAAGATGTCAGAGAAGACACACACAACTTTCTAAGCACCTCTCCTACCCTCACAACCAACATTAAATTCAGCATCAAAAATAGCGATCCAGTGGTAAAACCCATGAAGAACAACAACTCACCAACCAAAGAAAATCTGGAATTTCGCTAGAAAAGGTTTGTCCTGAGGGGCCGGGGAGAAGATCAATGCAAGCAGGGAGAGAACTAGAGGCTAACATATTGTGCCGACCAGGAGAGAGTGTGTACACACCCAAAAGTGGAAGTGACAGCACAGATCGCGGCACAATCTTGCAGCCCCAACCTGTAGTATGGGGCTTTTCCTTGGGGCAGTTGTAAACCTGCATGGCAGGGGGGCATAGCCCAGGGCAGCCTCTAATCTGCACAGTGTAGGGCTCAGCCTGGTCAATAGAACTTTCATAGTGTGATTTGCTTCTGGGCAGAGAAACTTCAGGTCTCAGCCAGGCTATTCGGTGGTCAGCTGCTAATACCCACAGCCCCACAGGGGCAGTCACTGAACCACACAGCTGGGTTCTCCACTGGGCACTTCTGTAGCTCAGCCATGTTGAATCACTTCTGGGTGGGGGACAGAAAATTTTTACCCAGAGCCCTCCCATATCTAGCAGCCTGAAGCCTGTTTATGTCTTTCCCTGCTTTGCAGAGGAAGCCGGTAACCCCCTTGCCTTGAAGGCAAAACCTAAAGGCTTTTAAAAATGAGTAAAAAAAAAAAAAAAAAAAGAAAATTATCTGTTCATATCCTTTGACCATTTATCAGTTGGAGAATGGCTTGAATTCTTATAAAAGGAGTCAATTCTCCATATATTTTAGAAATGAGGTCTTTGACAGAACCCTTAAATGCAAAAATGTTTTCCCAATTTATTACTTCTCTTCTAATCTTGTCTGCATTAGTTTTATTTGAACAAAAACTGTTTAACTTAATATAATCAAAATTATCTATTTGGTGTTCAATAATGAGTTCCAGTTCTTCTTTGGACACAAATTCCTTCCCATAGATCAAAAAGGTAAATTATCCTATGTTCTTCTAATTTGCTTATAATATCCCTCTTGATGTCTAAATCATGAATGCATTTCAACCTTACCTTAGTATGTGGCATTAGGTATGGATCAATGCCTAGTTTCTGCCATACTAGTTTCCAATTTTCCCAGAAGTTTTTGTCAACTAGTAAGTCCTCATCCCAAAAGCTAGGGTCTTTGGGTTGGTCAAACACTAGATTGCTATAGTTATTGACTATTTTGTCCTGTGATCCTTCCACTGATCAACTACTCTATTTTTTAGCCAGTATCAAATGTGAAACATAATTTTTACAAGAGCTTTAATTTCCTTTTTTTTTATTTTTAATAGTGGACTTGGAAGGAGAAAATAGATTTTTTATCAATTAAAAATATTCACAAATAAGAGTAATTTAGTTATCTAAGGCTTGATGTAAAATAAGAAACATCCATGTCATCAGGTCAAAAAAAGCTCAAATTTTAGAAAGGAATGCCAGTTTTTCATATGAACATTTTATTTATACTTTATATGTAAAACTTAAGAGGCAGTGTTGTGTAGCAAATAGAAGTTAACGTAAGTCAGTATCTTTTGGGTTAAAATTCTTTCCTTGGCATATGACTAATCCTAGACATGCCACTTACTCTCTTATACTTCTAAGAAATAATAGAAGACTATAAAAGTTGCAGAACAGTTCCAAACTAATTAGTAGAGAAAATTTTGGGAACTTCAATAAATAGTGATATCACAAATTTGAATGAAAAAATTTAAATTAAATATTTGTTAAATAACTACATTACAGAATATTGTACTATATATACTTTGTAAGTTGCTCTCTTGCTCTCTCTCTCTCTCTCTCTCTCTCTCTGTGTGTGTGTGTGTGTATGTGTGTGTGTGTGCCAATTATGGATTATAAGTTGGGAATAAAAACTATTTTGTATTAATATTTAAGTCCTAAAACCTAAGGGCACATAATAAGTGCATAATAAAATGTTTGTTGATTCATTGGCATACAATTTAGAAAAGACCTTTACCTCTATGAAGAGTATAATATTGTTGTGGGAAGTTATGTGTGTATACATAAAGGTCCTAATATATACATATATTTATTTATATATTTATTTAATCTGCTAAACTCTTTTTTAAATTATAAGTTTTTATTGACAGTACATATGTATGGGTAATTTTTTACAACATTATTCCTTGTACTCACTTCTGTTCTGACTTTTCTCTTCCCTCCCTCCACCCCCTCCCGTATATGGCAAGCAGTCTTATGCATGTTAAATATGTTATAGTATATAGTAGATACAATATATGTGTGCAGAACTGAACAGTTCTCTTGTTGCACAGGAAGAATTGGATTCAGAAGGTAAAAATAACCTGGGAAGAAAAACAAAAATGCAGTTTATACTCATTTCCCAGTGTTCCTTCTCTGGGTGTAGCTAATTTTGTCCATCATTGATCAATTGGAACTGAATTAGATCTTTTCTTTGTCGAAGATATCTGCTTCCATCAGAATACAGCCTCATAAAATATTGTTCTTGAAGTATATAATGATCTCCTGGTTCTGCTCATTTCACTTAGCATCAGTTCATGTAGGTCTCTCCAAGCCTCTCTGTATTCATCCTGCTGGTCATTTCTTACAAAACAATAATATTTCATAACATTCATATACCACAATTTACCCAGCCATTCTCCATTTGATGGGCATCCATTCATTTTCCAGTTTCTAGCCACTACAAAAAGGGCTGACACAAACATTTTGCACATACAGGTCCCTTTCCCTTCTTTAGTATCTCTTTGGAATATAAGCCCCATAGTAGCCCTGCTTGATCAAAGGGTATGCACAGTTTGATAACTTTTTCGGGCATAATTCCAGATTGCTCTCCAGAATGGTTGGATTTGTTCACAACTCCACCAACAATGCATCAGTGTCCCAGTTTTCCCGCATCCCCTCCAACATTCTTCACTATTTTTTCCTGTCATCTTAGCCCATCTGACAGGTATGTAGTGGTATCTCAGAGTTGTCTTAATTTGCATTTCTTTGCTCAATAGTGATATGGAACACTCTTTCATGAGTGGAAATAGTTTCAATTTCATCATCTGAAAATTGTCTGTTCATATCCTTTGACCACTTATCAATTGCAGAATGGCTTGATTTCTTATATATTAGCGTCAATTCTCTATATATTTTGGAAATGAGGCCTTTATCAGAACCTTTAAGTGTGAAAATGTTTTCCCAGTCTGTTGTTTTCCTTCTAATCTTGTTTGCTTATTTGTACAAAGGCTTTTTAATTTGATTTAATCAAAATTTCCTATTTTGTGATCAAGAATGATCTCTAGTTCATCTTTGGTCACAAATTCCTTCCTCCTCCACAAGTCTGAGAGGTAAACTATCCTATGTTCCTCTAATTTATTTATGATCTCGTTCTTTATACCTAAATCATGGACCCGTTTTGATCTTTTCTTGGTGTATGGTGTTAAGTGTGCCCATGCCTAATTTCGGCCATACTAATTTCCAGTTTTCCCAGCAGTTTTTGTCAAAAAAATGAATTCTTATCCCAAAAGTTGGGATCTTTCGGTTTGTCAAACACTAGATTGTTATAGTTATTGACTATTTTGTCTTGTGAATCTAATCTATTCTACTTATCAACTAATCTATTTCTTAGCCAATACCAGATGGTTTTACTAACTGCTACTTTATAATATAATTTTAGATCAGGTACAGCTAGGCCACCTTCATTTGAAATTTTTTTCATTAATTTCCTTGAAATTCTCGACCTTTTGTTCTTCCATATGAATTTTGTTGTTATTTTTTCTAGGTCATTAAAATAGTTTCTTGGGAGTCTGATTCTTATAGCACTAAATAAATAGATTAGTTTAGGAGTATTGTAATCTTTATTATATTCACTTAGCTTATTCAAGAACACTTAATAATTTTCCAATTTTTTAATTCTGACTTTATTTGTGTGGAAAGTGTTTTATAATTTTGCTCATTTAATTCCTGACTTTCCTTTGGTAGATATATTCCGAATATTTTATGCTATTGACAGTTATTATGAATGGAATTTCTCTTTGTGTCTCTTGCTGTTGGATTTTGTTGATGATGTATAAAAATGCTGATGATTTATATGGATTTATCTTGTATCCTGCAACTTTGTTAAAATTGTGAATTATTTCTAATAGCTTTTTAGTAGAATCTCTGGGGTTCTCTACATATACCATCATATATTCAGCAAAGAGTGATAATTTGACTTCCTCATTACTTACTCTAATTCCTTTAATCTCTTTCTCACCTCTTATTGCCGAGGCTAGCATTTCTAATACAATATTGAATAATAATGGTGATAATGGGCAACCTTGTTTCACTCCTGATTTAATTGGGAATGGTTCCAGTTTATCCTCATTACATATAATGCTTGTGGATGGTTTTAAATATATGCTCCTGATTATTTTAAGGAAAAGTCCATTTATACCTACCCTCTCAAGTATTTTTATTAGGAATGGATGTTGGATTTTATCAAATGCTTTTTCTGCATCTAATGAAATGATCATATGGTTTTTGTTAATTTGGTTATTGATATAGTCAATTATGCTAATAGTTTTCCTAATATTGAACCATCCCTGCCTTCCTGGTATAAAACCTACTTGGTCATAGTGTATTATCCTGGGGATGATTTTCTGTAATCTTTTTCCTAATATTTTATTTAAGATTTTAGCATCAATATTTATTAGGGAGATTGGTCTATAATTTTCTTTCTCTGTTTTCAACCTACCTGGTTTAGATATTAATGCCATGTCTGTGTCATAAAAGGAATTTGGTAGGACTCCTCAATCCCCCATTTTTTCAGATAGTTTATATAGCATTTGGGGCTAATTGTTCCTTAAATGGTTGGTAGAATTCACATGTAAATCCATCTGGTCCTGGGGATTTTTTCTTAGGAGTTGGTTAATAGCTTTTTCTATTTCTTTTTCTAAGATGGGACTATTTAATGATTTTACTTTTTCCTCTATTAATCTGGGCAAGCTATATTGTTGAAGGTCTTCTTCCATTTCATTTAAGTTATAGAATTTATTGGTATAAAGTTGGGCAAAGTAACTCCTAATTATTGCTTTAATTTCCTCTTCATTAGTGGTGAGTTCTCCCTTTTCATTTTTAAGATTAACAATTTGATTTTCCTCTTTCCTTTTATTAATCAGATTGATTACGGGTTTGTTTATTTAGTTGGGTTTTTTCATAGAACTAACTCTTAGTTTTATTAATTAATTCAATAGGTTTTTTTTTCACTTTCAATTTTATTAATCTTTCCTTTTATTTTTAGAATTTCAAGTTTAATGTTTGACTGGGGGTTTTTAATTTGTTCCTTTTCTAGCATTTTTAGATGCAAGCCCAATTCATTGACCTTCTCTTTCTCTATTTTATGCAAGTAGGCCTCTAGAGATATAAAATTTCCCCTTATTACTGTTTTTCTACATCTCACACATTTTGGTATGACTTCTCATTATTGTCATTTTCTTGAGTGAAGTTGTTAATTATGTCTATGATTTGCTGTTTCACACAATCATTCTTTAGTATGAGATTATTTAGTTTTCAATTATTTTTTGGTCTATTTTCCCCAGGCTTTTTATTGAATGTAATTTTCATTGCATTGTGGTCTGAAAAGGATGCATTTACTGTTTCTGCCTTACTGCATTTGAGTTTGAGGTTTTAATGTCCTAAGATATGGTCAATTTTTGTAGAGATTCCATGAACTGCTGAGAAGAAAGTGTACTCCTTTATGTCTCCATTTAGTTTTCTCCAAAGATCTATCATATCTAACTTTATTAGTATTCTATTTACCTCTTTGACTTCTTTCTTATTTATTTTGTGGTTTGATTTATCTAATTCTGAGAGTGCAAGGTTGAGATCTCCCACTATTATAGTTTTGCTGTCTGTTTCTTCTTGTAGTTCTCTTCATTTCTCTTTTAAGAATTTAGATGCTACACCACTTGGTTCATATATATTTAATATTGATATTGCTTCATTATCTATGATTCCCTTTAGCAATATATAATGCTTCCTTATCTCTTTTAATTAGATCAATTTTTGCTTTTGCTTAATCTGAGATCAAGATGGCTACCTTGCTTTTTTTACTTTACCTGAAGCATAGTAGATTCTTCTCCAACCTTTTATCTTTACACTGTATGTATCACCCTGCTTCAGATATGTTTCCTGTAAACAACATATTGTAGGATTCTGCCTTTTAATCCAGTCTGCTAACCACTTCCTCTTTATGAGGGAGTTTGCCCCATTCACATTTATGGTTAAAATTCTGTATTACTTGCCATCTTGCTAACCCCTACTTATGCTTTTCCTCTTCCCTTGCCCCTTACCCTCCTCTCCAGTATTAAACTTGTGAGCACCATTTACTTCTCACAGCCCTCCCTTTTTAGTATCACTCCCCTCATCTTAGAGTTCCTCCCCATCTTACCCCTTTTCCTCATAATTTTTGTATTTCCTTCTGCTTAGCTTACTCCTTCTCTTTTCATTTTTCCCCTCCCACTTTTCAATGAGGTAGAAGAAGTTTTACCATAAATAGAGTATGTCTAATATTTTTCTTTTTAAGCCAATTCTGACAAGAGTATGATACACACTATGTTCATCCCCCTCCATTCTTTCTCTCAGATATAATAGGTTTTCTTTACCTCTTTGTGAGATTTAGTACTCCCACTTTACCCTTTTCTGGGTACAATTTCCTTTCCACCTCTAGTTTCTAGAACAAACTATACTTGTGTTCTTTATATATCTTTATAACAGAAATATAGTTACCAAGATTTCTTTTTATCTTTTTAGGTTTCTCTTGAGTTCTATATTTGGACATACAACTTTTTGTTTAGTTCTGGCTTTTTCCATCTGAAATAGATGAAATTCACTTATTTTGTTAAATGTCCATCTTCTTCCTGGAAAAAATGCTTATTTTGTCTGGGTAAGTTATTTTTGACTGCATGCCAAGTTTTTTAGCTTTTCAGAAGATCAGATTCCAGGCCCTTCGATCCTTTAATGTGGACACTGCTAAATTCTGGGTAATCCTTATTGTGGCTCCTCTATATTTGAATTGGGTTTTTCTAACAGCTTGTAATATTTTTTCCATCATCTGATAGTTCTGGAATTTAGCCACTATATTTCTTGGAGTTTTGGTTTTAGGGTCCCTTTCAGTAGGTGACTGATGTATTCTTTCAATGTCTATTTTACCCTCTGTTCTTATAACTTCTGGGCAGTTCCCTTTGATAATTTTCTGGAAAAATAGTGTCCAGGTTTTTTTTTTAATCATTTTTTTCAGGGAGTCCAATAATTTTCACATTGTCTCTTCTAGATCTATTTTCCAGGTCTGTTGTTTTCTCAAGAAGGTATTTGACATTTTTTCCCATTGTTTCATTTTTTGGCATTGCTTGACTGATTCTTGGTGTCTCCTCGAGTCATTCAATTCCATTTGTTCAATTCTGATTTTCAATGAATTATTTTCTTCTCTCACTTTTTTATATTTTTTTTCTAATTGTCCAATTGTGTTTTTAAATGAGTTGTTTTGTTCTATGGAATTTTTTTATTCCATTTTGCCAATTTTATTTTTTAGAGAGCTATTTTCTTTTTCCAATTCACTAATTCTGTTTTTCAAGGATTTGATTTCTTTATCCACTCCATCTTTAAATGAATGGGATGACTTATCCAGACTCTCTTGCAAAGCTTCCCTTTCCTTTTCCCACTTTTCTTCTAGCTCTTTTGTGAGAGCCTTTTTAATTTCTTCTATGAGTCTTTTGTGTTGAGGACCAGTTCATATTCCCCGTTGGGGATTCATCTGGAAACAGTCTGTTTTTAGTCTCCTCAGGCTTTAAAGTCTGCTCTATATAGAAGCTATCAGTAGAGTCCATTTTAATTTTTTTGTTTTTTGTCAGAGAAGAATCAAAGAAGACAAATTAGCAAAAAAGCAAATGCAATCTACTTTTGGGGGGTTGGGGGGCTGGCAGGAGGCAACAGTGAGGCACTAGCAGAACAGCAATGGCTGCATTGCATCTGTGCTCTGAGACTCTGAGACTCTGATAGCGTTCTGAGACACTCCAAGTGGGTGTGGCCAGGTCCCAAGAGACTCTAGCTTTTCAGGGTTATAATCTTTACCCCCTGTGTTTACAGCTCCTCTGCTGATATACTGGCTTACTGCCAGGGCAAAGTATCCACACTATGTTAAAGATCTCCCCACAGAAATGGCTGAGATCATACCCCACATCCCTCAGTCAGCTCCATACTCTCACTGTCTGCTGTGCTGAGGTCCATGAGCAAAAATAGACCTTTTCTGGCAAATTTCAAAGATAGTTTCTGTTGGTAATTATTTGGCTGGAGGGGGCAAAGGAGGTTGGGGTGAGGTTTCAATCAAGCACTAATTCCAAGGCCTTGTCATGAAATAAATTCTGAGAGCAAAGACAGAGATTAAGTAGATGTGTGTGTGTCGTCTCTGCCATGTTGGCCAAAAGTCTCATCTTTCAGATGAAGAATTTTAATTTCTTTTTCATAGACTATCATATCATTTTTTCCCATTTGGCTACTCCATGAATATGACAGGAAAATTTACCTTTCTCAATTTTCTTATACATATTAGATTATATCACATAAATATGTTAAAAACAAATAGGTCACTTCATAATACTAATCCTCAGTTGAAAAAAAAATAATCATTAATAAAGGAAGAAATTCTTGTGTTAGATAGAAATTATGGTTTTCTGTCAGTCCCAACACAGAATATTATTATAAAATTAAAGCAAATGATTTGTGAGTTCATTGAAAAACTTGCCTTCATAAAAACTTGCATTCTATTTGAAAGCAAAGATACAGCCCAGAATTCATCCCAGAATTATTGCCATTTGACAGAGTTCTATTTCTCCTTAAAGTAGTGGATTATGCCACCCACTGTATAACTTTCAACATTTAGTTTGACCCACTATCTAGAAAGGAAAAGGAAAGAAAATATTTTAAAGAGCAAATGCATATTTCATTAAGAACTAGAAGGTTTATGGCTCTTTTTACATAATAAAAATCATTCACTCAAGTGAATATAACAATAAAAATATTCAAATGAGTATGATATATTAGAAAAATAGTATGCAAATAATAAGAGATTTCATTAGCGTAAAAACTCCTTCCCCCAAAGCAGAGCAACTAGTCCTTGACTTAATAGATAGCTGTGACAGGATTTATATGCATAATAAAAGACTTTCAAATAGTTACACAACTAAGCCCAATTCTCAACCCACTGCATTATGCTACGTAAATAATACAGTCTTGCACAAATATAGCAAAGGAAAATTTACTACACTTCTTCTAGCTGACCAAGGGCATTAGTGAATAAATCAATCAAGAAGCATTTAAAAGAGTCCCTTTCCTCAAGGACACAGTAAGGTATAAAGGAAAGATAGCTGCCTGTGAAATCAATGGATTTTGGTTCAAACTGTACCTCTCTAACTCATTACCTGTGTACCTTTGGTTAAGTTACTCAATTGTAGATGTCCTCTGATGCTCCTTCTGGATCTATGAGGTCTCTAGATCTATGAACTATTAGATGAAATAATGGATGTGTATAGAAGAAGTCACAGGTACAAGTTGGAAAGGAATGTTTGTGGTTGGTTACAAGACAGCAGGAGCCTTGATCACAATTCCTGAGCAAAGAGAAGCACTGGTGTTTGCAGCTACAAGAAAGATGAGTCCTTCCTAACAGTAAACTGGGAAAAGTGACTATACCTCTCCCCAGATCATATCACCTTGGAAACACCAAAAATTTACAGATCCCCAAAATTAGTTGAAAAAATAGAAGCATGAAAAAACTTGAACCACAGGTGAACAGAACCCAATTTTAACAGAAAGTTCAGTGTCAAGAAATACTCTGGGAAACAAGCAAACAATAACAATTTAAAAAAAACATTAAAAACTACTGTTGTGGCAGGGAAGATCAAGACACAAATTCAGTAAACAATAATATGGGAAATAGATGCAAGCAAAGCCTGAAAGAACATACTAATTAGAAACAAAGCCAAAAAATTTCTGGAAAAGTTAAAGAGAGAAATGAGTGGAAGAACTGGGTAAAAAAATGAAAGTGATACAAGAAAATTATGAAAGGAGAACTAAGAGCTTGGTAAAATGATACAAATAACATCTTAAAAACAGAATGGTAAAATGATTTTTAAATAACACCTTAAAAACAGAATTGATTGGTTAAAGAAGCACAAAAATTCACGGAAGAAAATTAATCCTTAAAAATTAAAACTGGGCAACCAGATAATTCCATGAGACATAAGTAAGCAATAAAATAAAGTCAAAAGAATGAAAAATAGAAGAAATTATGAAAGTTGTTATAAAGAAAACAACTGATTTAGAAAATAGATTGAGGACAAATAAGTTTAAAATTATTGGGCTAAATAAAAGCCAGGATCAAAACAATAGTTTAGACAACATCTTTCAAAATAACTACTCTAATTTCTTAGATGAAGAAAATAATGTGGAAATTGAAAGAATACACTGAAGATTTCCCAAAGGAAATCCCAAAATGAAAACTTCCAGGAATATTTAGAGCTCTCGTGTGAAAAATAAAATGTTAAAAACAGCCAGAAAGAAATAATTGGAAAATCATGGAACAATCAGGTTCACATAAGATTTAATACTTATCTACTATTTGGAATATATTTGGAATATGATATTCCAGAAGGCAAGAGAGCTAAGACTATAATTAAGAATAATCTATCCAGCAAAGTGAGCATAATCCTTCAGGGGAGAAAATGAATATTTAATGAAATAAAAGACTTCCAAATTTTCCTGATGAAAAGATCATAGTTTAATAGAAAATTTGATGTTCAACCACAAGATTCAAGAGAACCATAAGATGATAAACATGAAAGAGAAATTGTAAGAGATTCAATAAGCAGTTTACATTTTTATGGGATTATGGGAATCTGATACATGTACTTTCTAAGTATGTAATCATTCTATGGACAGTGAGTAGGAGTCTACATAGAGAACATAGGTATGAGTAAATTATATTGGTATGATTTCCAAAAAATAATGAAGAAATTAACATGAGGAATGCATAGGAAGAAGGGAGGAAGGGAAGGGTAGAATAGGAAAAATTTTCTAAAGGCATATAAGGAGAAACTTTTACAATGGGGAGGCAGAGAAATAGCAGGCAGTAGTTGAAACTCACTCTCATCAGAATTTATTGAAATAAGGAAAAATAGATATACACACTCAGTTGGTTATAGAAAGCTATCTCACCCAACAAGGAAATAGTAAAGGAAAGGAATAAAAGAATGATAGAAGGGGATAACAAAAGGGAGGGAAAATGATGGCAGGCAGTATTCATAAGCAAGACGGGCTTTTAAGGAGGGACAGGACATAGAGAGAGAGAGAGAGAGACAGAAAGAGAAGGATTAAAAAGAAGAAAATTGGATAAAGAGAATTAAACTGTCATCATAACTTTGAAGAGGAATGGGTTGAATTCACCCATAAAACTGAAGTAGACAGTAGAATGGATCAGAAATCAGAATCCAACAATATGTTAATTATAACAGACACACTTGAAACAGTGCTAAAATAAAGGTTTGGAACAGAATCTATTATCTCATAGTTGAGGTAAAAAAAAAGGAAGGAATAATAATCATTATCTCAGACAAAACAAATGCAAAAATAGACCTAATTACAAAAGAAAATCAGGGAAATTATATTTTAATAAAAGGTATCAAAGACAATAAAGTTATATCAAAGCTTTTTACAAATTCCTCTGTCTCTTTTCTGAAATATATAAGGAACTCAGTCAAATTTATAAATAAGAACCATTATCCAATTGATAAATTATCAAGGAATTTCAATAGGCAGTTTTCAGAAGAAGAAATAAAAGCTATCCATAGTCCTATGGAAAAAAAATGCTCTATATCATCATTGATAAGAGAAAAACAAATTAAAACTACTCTGAAATACCACCTCCCTTCTATCAGAAATGACAAATGCTGGAATATTTTTCCCCTTTTTTGTATTTAAGTGTTAAATATATATTTAAAAGGTCATGATGAAGGAAATGGATTTTAAAAACATGGCAAGATCTGTGTAAAGTAATGCAAAGTGAAGTGAGCACAACTAGGACATCATCATACTCAATAACAGCAAAATTGCAATGATGATCAGCTGTAAAAGACTCAGGTACTCTGACTAATGCAATGTTCCAAGACAATTTCAATTCCAAATTCAAGGTACTAATGATGAAAAAATGATATCCACATCAAGAGAAAAATTAATGTTATGAGTGCTAATTGAAGCATATTTTTTTCTTTTTTACTTAATTTCATTTTTTTGTGAAATGGATAACATGGAAATATATTTTGCATGATTCCACAAGTATAATTGCCATCACATTGCTTGCCTTGTTAGTGGATGATGGAGAGAGTAGGAATGAGAGAAAGAATTTTGGATTCAAAAAAATTAAGGAGAATATAAGAACAAATAAATAATAAATTGTAAAAGTATGCTTACAAAAGAAAATTGTTATTCATATACTTAAACCACTTATCAATGGCTTTTGTTTTTAAGACATTTAAATAGCACCTTGTCAGAGAAATTTGTTATAAGGAATTTTTACTAGCTCTAGCTTTCTTTTGTTTTTATTTGAATTTGTTTTATATATGGAAAAACTTTTCATCAAAATTTTCCATTTTAGATAATGGGGAATGTTGAATACATCCAGCCATTCTGGAGAGCAATTTGGAACTATGCTCAAAAAGTTATCAAACTGTGCATACCCTTTGATCCAGCAGTGTTTCTACTGGGCTTATACCCCAAAGAGATACTAAAGAAAGGAAAGGGACCTGTAAGTGCCAAAATGTTTGTGGCAGCCCTGTTTGTAGTGGCTAGAAGCTGGAAAATGAAAGGATGTCCATCAATTGGAGAATGGTTGAGTAAATTGTGGTATATGAATGTTATGGAATATTATTGTTCTGTAAGGAATGACCAGCAGGATGATTACAGAGAGGACTGGCAAGACTTACATGAACTGATGCTGAGTGAAATGAGCAGAACTAGGAGATCATTATATACCTCAACAACGATACTGTTTGAGGATGTATTCTGATGGAAGTGGATCTCTTCGATAAAGAGAGCCTTAATTGATCAAAGATGGACAGAAACAGCTACACACAGAGAAAGAACACTGGGAGATGAATATAAACTGCTTGCATTTTTGTTTTTCTTCCCGGGTTATTTATACCCTCTGAATTCAATTCTCCCTGTGCAACAAGAAAACTGTTTGGTTCTGCACACATATATTGTATCTAGTATATACTGTAACCCATTCAACATGTAAAGGACTGCTTGCCATCTGGGGGAAGGGGTGGAGGGAGGGAGGGGAATATGCAAAGGATAATGCTGTAAAAATTACCCTGGCATGCGTTCTATCAATAAAAAGTTATTTAAAAAAATAAAAAATAAAAAATTTTCCATTTTAACTTCAGCATTCTCCCTGGCCTTGCTTGATCACAAATGGATTCTTAATTCTTCTTTCTGAAAGGTCATTTCTTCCTTGTTCTTCTAATTTGTTTATGATTTCACCCTTTATGTCTAAAGCTAATTGAAGTTAATTGAAGACAACCATATGTTAAAAATTAGAATTGGGCAAATGGAAGCTAATGATTTTATGAGACATCAAGAATCAGTCACACAAAATAAAAATAATGAAAAAATAGAAGAAAATGAAAATATTTCCCTGGAAAAAAAAAACTGACCTGGAAAATAGATCCAGATAAAATAAGAATTATGGAAATTCTTGAAAGCCATTATCAAAAAAAGAATCTCCAAAGCATTTTTTAAAAATCATGAAAGAAAACTATCTTGACATCCCCAGAAAAAGAGGGCAAAATAGTCATTGAAAGAATCCATTGATCATTTCCTGAAAGAGCTCCCACAAGAAAAACTCCAAGAAACATTGTAGTTAAATTCCAGAGTCATAAGATGAAGGGGAAAGTAATTGAATACTATTTTTCTACAAGAAATGATAAGCCAGCCTATTTCAGAAAAAAAAAAAAAAAAAACAGGAAAGGCTTACATAGACACTGATGTCAATAAGGTAGGAAGAACCAGAACATTATACACAGTAATGGCAAGATTATGTGATGATCAACTATGATATATTTAGATCTTCTAGACTTGTAATGGAAAATGCTATCCACATCCACAAAAAGAACTATGGAGACTGAATATAGATCAAAGCATACTATTTTCACCTTTTATTTTCTTTCTTATGGATTTTCATTCTTGTTATGATTTTTCTTTCATAACATGAAAAATATGTAAAGATGTTTTAAATTATTGTTCATATATAACCTATACCAGATTGCTTCCTGTCTTGAAGAGAAGGAAAGGTAAGAGAGGGAGGGAGAAAAAAAACTAGAATTTAAAATTTTACCCAAAAATGAATGTTTAAATCTTTACAAATGTAATTGGGAAAAAATATTATTAAGTGGGGAGGGAGTGAAGAAAAAAAATTAAAAAGAAGTACGAAGAAAAGAAGCCTAACAAAACCAATGTTTTCTGATATTTATTAGTTTTGTGACTCTGGGCAAGCAACAACTTTTATTTGCCTGTTTTCTCATTTGTAAATAGGAATAACAAAAATCCTCTCTCTCCCAGGATTGATGATCTCAGAATAAAATGAGACAATATGTATAAGGCACTTTGTAAGCCATAAAGCACTATATAAATACTAGAGGAAACCCTAGAATATCAGAGAATATACGAAAGTCAAATAAGCTCTAGTGAATCCTACCAAGATAAAAAAGGTTTTTCACAAATTCAATAATCGATAGTATTTCAGTGTCCCATAATCTACCTTAATCCTTTCATTACGTTGGGATAAATTTTTCATCTTTGGCAATCCATGAAGACTATCTAGTCAAATACATTTGATTGATGTTCTACTTTAATATAGAAAATACACACACAGATTAAAATCAGAAATCCTTAAATTACAGAATTTCAGAGCATTAAAAACTACTAAAGGTTTATACAATTTAATCTGCCACAATTAATCTTTTTTTTGTCATATAATCAGGGTTAAGTAACTTGGCCAGGTCACATAGATAGCAAGTGTCAAGTGTTTGAAACCAGATTTGAACTCAGGGTCATTGTGCACAAGTCTAGCACTGTGCCACCAAACTGCTAGTAACACCACCCATCTTAGAGAAAATCAGATACTAAATATTTATGCACATAAATATACATAGGGAAAGTAGAAAATAAAGTTCAAACAAACTACAGCCTAAGCAAAAGAGCAAGTCACTGCTTGTTATTGTTTTGTTTTTTTCCATTACCTGTGGTATCTCAAAGGAACTCTGCTTTATACCATGATAGGAGATACATTTGTTTTGCTTCAGCAAAGGTAGAAGAATATTCTGTAATTTTTGTAGTGTACTGAAGTTTGGGCTCCCCCAAATATAGAGTCCCACCTGTATAATATTGATCTTTTTTTTTATTCTGGCTTCTTACATTCTACATCAATATGTCCATGAAACCACACATATGGCAGTGGAAGCCAAAGTTATAAGTTGGCCAATGCAATAGGAAAAGTTCTAGAGAGAACAGTTGGCTTCTTTGCAGATGGGCACATTCTCTGCTGGCAAGAGGTGTGTGATACCATGTCAAATCCGAAACTCAAATCTTCTGAGTAGCACATGTACCAACTAGCTGTTGTTTCAATTCTAATGGTTTGAATTCCTGAAAACAATTTTGAATTGGATGTTGCAATGCTCTCAACACAGTCTTCTCTTCATTAGTTCTGTCAGTTCTTCAAGCTTTTCAAAATGTTCTGACTTTGAACTGTAGATTAAAATAAATTGCAATCATACTTTAATGACTGACCCAACCTGGCTAGGAAACAAATTTCATGTTCAACAATGAAATGTGTCCAAGTAATGTGGCTATCTATTAGCAGTTTGATGACCATTATCTAAAACACATGTCTCAGCCTACTGAAGCATTCTGTAATGTAAAGTTTATTAGAAATTTTTTGAGAACAATGAGACTAAGCACTGGTTAAGATCTAAAATTTGAGGTATAATGAGTATAGACTATCTTCTAGTTAATCAATGAGACTTAAATCGTGTGTGTATGATTTTAAGAGGATTGTTAATCATAACTTTTTATCTAGTACTAGACAACATGGTTAAAAAAGAGATTAGGAATAGCACTATAAATTAAAGCATTGTACAGATGCATAGAAAACCATGAACTTGAAGCAAGAAGGAAGACCAAGTACATGGTCATGAAGATACAACAATTCTTCATTCTATATAATTGACTTACCCTAATATGAGATATGTTTATATGAAGTAAAGTAAGCAACATTTGCTAAAAAAAAAAGTCCCCCCCTTTTTTTTACTATGTTAAGTATCCTCCTAAATATTAATACCTTTATTTTGAGATTATTTCCAATTTATCATAAAGATATAGACATACAATCTTGTTTGTGCATAGTGTTTTCGTATTGTTTTCCCTCATAAGCTCCTTGAGAATAGGGACTCTATTGCCTTTATATTTCCAATGCTTATCATAGCAATGATATCCTAAGAAGTAGTTGGCACTAAATAGGGGTTCTTTGACTTGAAAGGATAGGCCAACTGCTTAATGAAAGTGCTGTAGTATAAACAGGTGGCAGAGAAAAACCAATTTTTTTTTCATTTTTCTTCTACCTTTTCATCAAGACAAGAAAGTGTGTTTAGGTCATTAAGAGTTTTAATTGCTTTCTCATTTCTGTCTCTTAGAATCCCTCTTCTCTTAAAAACTTTAATCATGATTTTTCTTCATCCACCTAGCTTCTAATGCCTCATCCTAAAAATACTTGTATTTCTTTGTATGTATTTGATGTGAAAGGCAGTGTGGTTGGTATAACAGATGAAAAGCTGGTCTGTGCATCAAAAAGAGTAGATTCTCACACTTAAAGGTTGTGTGACTTAGAACAACATACTTAATGACTCAAAGATGCAAGGAACTCTCTAAGACTACAAATTGCCCAAAAGATGTGGACTGGTATTGTTGGAGGAAGTCTGTTCCCTGCCCCCAGGAATTCTCTATGCTGATGAAATCACAAATCTGATTAAAACATATCTATATTTTTCTATGTGTGGATTTATGTGGGCACATTTTCCCCTTAATTGAATCTTTTTCTTTTCATCAACACACAAGTTTAAGGTCTTGCTATAATTGATAATACTATGGTTCACTTCAGTCCTATCTATGGCTTATGTCTCTAATGAGCTTGAGATCCAGCACCAAACATTGAAGCTTGACACCAAATGTTGAAATTGGGTAGCAATTCACATGTGAATAATTCATAATGGTTTTCTGTTTGACAGATTACAGACAAAATCAAGAGATAAAATAGACACTAGGAAAGGTAAATATGAAGTAGATATGGTAGAGCATATAGTTAGCAAGGAAAGGATTAATAATAATTAACAATGGAAAAGTCAAGTTCCCCAGTGGAACTCATAATTAACCATGAGGTGAAACTATGTCATTAACTGGGCAGGCTAAATCCATAGAGGAATTTAGTACGCTAAAAGAGTCTGTTAACTATAGCAAGGAGAAAGATACCATGAGGCAGAATTCCATGATGGGCTAACACAAAAGGCATCCAGCAAAGATGGCATAGGCCATGGACAGATTTATAAGAGATATTTAACTCTGGGGGGTTTCCAAAATAGCATGGCTTTCTGATTGGATACAGTAAAGTGGATTTCCCAAGACCTCCACAGGGGATGAGACTGTAAGACTAAGCTGATCTCCATCAATGCTCTTCCCTGCTTGCCTCAGGGAGTATTATAATCTTAACAGTACTTCAAGCTTTCTCTGCCAACCCCACATAGTTACCCATCATTTCCACATGATTTCCATGACCTTTTAAAAATTGAAAAAAATTTCAACAAATGTTGTCTTTTACATATGAGAAAGCTGAAAGATTTTTGGAGAGTTTGTCATTAAACCCTCTCAATTGATAAATGATGAAACAGGCCCTGAAAGCTTGTGGTTTGCCTGAGATGAGGAAGCTGGTAACACAATAGTTACAGTACTGAGCCTAGATTTGAAATTAAATCTGGCTGATAAGACTTATTAGATGGGTGAATCTGAACAGGTCACTTAACATCTATTTGCTTCAATTTGTTCAACTGTAAAATGAGATTAATAATAATATCTTCTTTGTAGGAGTGTTGCAAAGATCAGATGAAATAATGTTTATAAATAGTGCTAAGCACATTGTCTGGCATATAGTAAGTGCTTTATAACAGATTATTCCGTTCTTTTTCCCTTTTCTCCCCATTCAATTACTTAGTGGCAAAATAGAAATTAGAAGCCATGCATTCAACACTGATTTAAGTCTTTGGCTTAATTTTACTTTTACCACTACTTGTAATTTTGTTTTTCTTCCTGGGTTATTTATATTTTCTGAATCCAATTCTCCCTGTGCAACAAAAGAACTATTAGTTTCTGCACATATATATTGTATCTAGGATATACTGTAACCTATTTAACATGTATAGGACTGCTTGCCATCTGGGGGAGGTGGTGGAGGGAAGGAGGGGGAAAATCGAAAACAGAAGTGAGTGCAAGGGATAATGTTGTAAAAAAAATTACCCTGGCATGGGTTCTGTCAATAAAAAGTTATTAAAAAAAAAAACGAAAAAGAAAAAGAGAGAGAAGAGAGAGAGAGAGAGAGAGAGAGAGCAGTTGTTTTGTTACAATATCTTACCTTTTCTTTTACTTTTCCATCTTTTGACTCTGTTTTTAATATTTGTTGGTTTTCTTTTTCCCATGAAGTTATTAGTTTTTATTTGGTCAATTCTAATTTTCAGGTGATTTTTTTTCCTAGGAAAGTTTTTTTTAGTTTTTGTTTCAAACTATTAGTTCTATTTCCAAAAATGTCTTCTATAGCTCTCATTTTTCCCCCATTGTAAATTTTTCTCCTAGTGCTCTCATTTATTAAAAATAAGTTTTTATTTTTAAAGAAATTTACTTTTGCCTCCTACCAAAAAAATGAGATTCTTGCCCAACATGATTTTTACACCTTTTATAATGCAGATAAAACACTTCCCCCCCCCCAATCAACTAAGAGCCAAATAATAGGCATGTCAATAAAAGAAAACGCACTTACAAAGCAATTTGGTTTTTGTTTTTGTTTTTTGTTGTTTTTTTAATGAACATTATATAGGCAGATCCAACGTGAGAGTACCTGGTACTCTATATGTGAATGTCTACCTTTTTACCTTAGTACAAGCTTCCTCTTACCATCTACTCTAGGCACAGTCATGGTCATGACCAAAAGAATCAAGAAGGAAGCTTAAAAAGAAGGGAAATCAAAAGGAATCATTTGCTTTTGTTACCAGAGCAGCCCAAGAAAAAATAAAGGAGGAGGGGGGATGGAGCCAAGATGATGGAGAGGACACTCATTTCTTTCTGACTTCTTTCTAGGACCAAATTCACCCTCTGAATTAGTTCGAGACTGGCAGAATCCATGAATGTTGGAAGTTCAGCAAATTACCAGCAGAAGATAATTTCAAAGATCACCAGAAAAGGTCTGTTTCAGTTGGGCACAGAGAGGTGGCTGGGCAAAGGACTCCAGTGCAAGCTACGCAGACCCAGGGTGGTGTGGTTTTCATGCGGGTCGTGCAGACTCCACATGGTGGAGAATCTATGGGAGGACTTTACCACAGTGTTAATTATTCTGCCCTGGTTGCAAACCTGGAGATCAGCAGAGAAATTATAAAACATTCAACCCAAACACAAAAGGTAAAGAGTGAAGCCCAAAGCTCGAGAGTCTCACAGGACCTAGCCACACCTACTCAGCACCAGGAGTGAGTCAGCACAATCCCAATGCAGCTCCTACTACTTCATGCTGCCGGTAGAGGAGGCTTGGAAAACCTCTGTTGTCAAGAAGGCAGATCCCAACTTAAAAAAAAAAAAAGGGAATAAAAAGACAAATAGGACTCTAACTATAGGTTTTCTATGGTGAAAGACAAGAACACCTGAAAAGACTAAAAGCAGATTGTCTCCAGATGAAGCTCCAAAAGGAGATAGAACCTGATCCCCACCATACAAGGATCTCCTAGAAGAAATTAAAAAGGATCTCTAAAGAGAGCTATAAGAAAAATGGGGAAAGGAAAGGAAAATATTGCAAGAGAGTTTGGAAAAGGCATATAACTAATTAAAAGATAGAGTTGATAAAGTGGAAAAAGAAAATAACTCCCTGAAAAACAGAATTTGTGAAATGGAAAAGGTAAAGAACTCCCAGGAAAACAGAATTTGTGAATTGGAAAAGGTAAATAACTCCCAGAAAAACAGAATTTGTGAAATGGATAAGGAAAATAAATTCTTAAAAAACAGAATTTGCGAAATGGAAAAAAAATTCCATAGAATAAAACAACTCATTTAAAAACTCAATTGGACAAATAAAAAAGTAAATGAAGAAAATAATTCACTAAAAATCAGACTTGTACAAATGGAAATGAATAA
Source organism: Antechinus flavipes (assembly GCF_016432865.1). NCBI lineage: Eukaryota > Metazoa > Chordata > Mammalia > Dasyuromorphia > Dasyuridae > Antechinus > Antechinus flavipes. The sequence goes on from NC_067401.1 coordinate 243,453,404, forward strand.
CTCAATGAGACATCAAGAATCAGTTAAGGAAAACCAAAAAAAAAAATGAAAAAATAGAAAAAATGTAAAACAACTACTTGGGAAAATAACTGACCTGGAAAATATATCTAGAACAGTTAATCTAAGGGTTACTGGACTCTCTAGAAATCATGATGAAAAAAAGGGCCTAGACACTATTTTTCAGGAAATCATCAAACAGAACTGCCCTGATATCATAGAATCAGAAGATAAAATAGCCATTGAAAGAATTCACCAAACACCACATAGTTATTAAAACTATGAATGAAATCAGGTAGCAATTCATGTGTGAATAATTCATAATGTTTTTCTTCCATGCTGAAAGACAATTAAAATTAAATTTTAAACTCCAAGGAATATCGTGGCGAAATTTCAGAACTATCACACCAAGGAAAAAATATTACAAGCAGCCAGAAAAAAAAATTCACATACTGAGGAGCCACAATAAAGATCATCCAGGATCTAGCTGCTTTCACCTTAAAGGATAGAAGGGACTGGAACCTGATATTCTGAAAAGAAAAGACCTTGGAATGCAGCCAAGAATAACTACCCTGCTAAACTGAGCACTTTCTTCCAGGGAAGAAGATGGGAATTCAATGAAACAGGTAAATTTCATTTATTTCTGATGAAAACACCAGAGCTAAACAAAAAAATCTGACCTCCAAATATAGGATTCGAGAGAAGCATGAAAAGGTAAAACTACCTATTGAGAACTGTGTTTCTATTATGGGCATACATAGAGAGTACATATATAATTTGATTTTACTGTTATAATATAAAAAAATCAGGTGGAAAGGGCATTGTACCAGAAAAAGAGAAAAGTGGAGGTAAAGTGATGGAAATTACATCTCACAAAGAGGCAAAGGAAACCTATTACATTTGAGGGAAAAAAAGAAGGGGGACGAATATTGTGTGAATCTTACTCTCATCAGATTTGGCTCAAAGAAAAAATATTCGACATATTTGCTTTACAAAGAAACTTCTCTCGCCTTATTGAAAAGTGGGAGGTGGAAGGCAAAAAGGGAAGGAATAGGTTAAATAAAAGTGAAAACAGAAATAGAAGGGGAAAGCTATAAGAAAGGGGGAAACACCCTAAGAGGGGAGGGATTTTAAAAGGGTAGGGCTGTTTGAGACAAGTGATGCTCATAAGTTAAATATTGCAGAGGAGGGAAAGGGGAAAAGAAAAGAGAAAAGAATAATCTGGGGTTAACAAGATGGCAGGAAATATAGAATTTGTAATTTTAACCACAAATGTGAATGGAGTAAACAGCCATAAAGCAGAGGCAGATAGCAGACTGGATTAAAAGCCAGAATCCACAACATGCTGTTTACAGGAAACACACTTGAAGCAGGACAATACATACAGAGTAAAGGTAAAAGGCTGGAGCAGAATCTACTATGCTTCAGGTGAAGTCAAAAAAGCAGGGGTAGCCATTCTAATCTCAGATCAAGCAAAAGCAAAAATTGATATAATTAAAAGAGATAAGGAAGGAAACTATATCTTGCTAAAGGATAGCACTAGATAATGAAGCAACAATATCATTACTAAACATATATGCACCAACTGGTATAGCATCTAAATTCCTAAAGGAGAAGTTAAGAGAGCTGTAAGAAAAAATAGACAGCAAAACTATAATTGTGAGAGATCTCAACCAGGCACTCTCAGAAGTAGATGAATCAAATCACAAAATAAATAAGAAAGAAATTAAAGTGATAAATAGAACATTACAAAACTTAGGTATGATAGCTCTTTGGAGAAAACTGAATGGAGACAGGAAGGAATACACTTTCTTCTCGGCGGTTCATGGAACCCATACAAAAATTGACCATATATTAGGACATAAAGACCACAAATTCAAATGCAGAAATAGTAAATGCATCCTTTTCAGATCACAATGCAATAAAAACTACATTCAAGTAAAAGCCAAGGGAAAAATAGACCAAAAAGTAATTGGAAACTAATTAATCTCATCCTAAAGAATGAATAGGTGAAACAGCAAATCATAGATACAATTAATAATTGTGTCTAAACTTGAAATTCTAAAAATAAAAGGAGAGATTAATAAAATTGAAAGTTAAAAAAAACTATTGAATTAATAAATAAAACTAAGAGTAGGTTTTATAAAAAAAACAACAAAATAGATAAACCTTTGGTAAATTTAATTAGAAAAAGGAAAGAGGAAAATCAAACTTTTAGTCTTAAGAATGAAAAGGGAGAAATTTCCACTAATGAAAAGGAAATTAGAGCAACAATTAGGAGTTACTTTGCCCACATTTATGCTTATAAATTTGAGAACCTAAATTAAATGGATGAATCCCTCAAAAATATAGACTACCCAGATTAACAGAGGAAGAAGCAAAGTGCTTAAACAGTCCCATTTTAGAAAAAGAAGTAAAACAAGCTATTAATCAACCCCCTAAGAAAAAACTCCCAGGACCAGATGGATTTACATGTGAATTCTACCAAACATTTAAAGTACAATTAACTCCAATGTTATATAAACTATTTGAAAAAAATAGGGAATGAAAGAGTCCTACTAAATTCCTTTTATGACACAGACATGGTATTGATACCTAAATGAGGTAGGATGAAAACAGAGAAATAAAATTGTAGACCAATCTCCCTAATGAACATTGATGCAAAAATCTTAAATAAAATATTAGCAAAAAGATTACAGAAAATCATTCCAAAGATAATATATTATAACCAAGTAGGATTTATACCAGGAATGCAAAATTAAGAAAACTATTAACTTAATTGAATATATCAATAACCAAATTAACAAAAACCATATGAGCATCTCAATAGATGCAGAAAAAGCACTTGGTAAAACACAAAACCCATTCCTATTAAAAACACTAGATAGTATAGGAATAAATGGACTTTTCCTTAAAATAGTCAGTAACATTTATTTAAAATCATCAGCAAGCATCATTAGTAATGGTGATAAACCAAAACCATTCTCAATAAAATCAGGAATGAAACAAGGTTTCCCACTATCACCATTACTATTCAAAATTGTATTAGAAATGCTAGCTTTGGCAATAAGAAATGAAAAAGAGATTAAAGGAATATGAGGAAACCAACACTAACTGGGCTCCTAGAGCTCTCATTGCTAATCCTTTGTCTTTAGCTCAACACTGACTACTGGCTTCTCAATCTCCCAACTGAATCTTCACTGACTTTTGGCTCTCAATATCTCCAACTGACCCTCTCTGAGACTGAGAGCTTCTTATATATGATCTCTTAAAGATGTGAACCCAAAGGTTGACTCATCCTCTGAGAGAGTGGGATTGTGGGAGATGTAAACTTGGATATCTCCCAACTTGTGAACTCCAATGTGCGAACTCTCAAATGTGTAAACACAAGCATTGTTTTTATCAATTCCATTGAGTTAACACTAGGATTCTAACACATCACTAACAAAATCCAACAGCAAGAGATACAAAGAGAAATTCCATTTAAAATAACTGTTATTGGTATAAAATATTTGGGAATCTATCTGCCAAGGGAAAGTCAGGAACTATATGAGCAAAACTACAAAACACTTGCCACACAACTAAAGTCAAATCTAAACAATTGGAAAAATATCAAGTGCTCATGGATAGGTCAAGCAAATATAATTATGATAACAATACTACCTAAACTAATTTATTTATTTAGCTATACCAATTAGACTCCCAAGAAACTATTTTAATGACCTAAAAAAAAATAAAAACAAAATTCATCTGGAAGAATAAAAAGTCAAGAATTTCAAGGGAACTAATGAAAAAAAAAATTTAAATGAAGATGGCCTAGCTTTACTTGATGTAAAAGTACATTATAAAGCAGCAGTCATCAAAACCATTTGGTATTGGCTAAGAAATATTAGTTGATCAGTAGAATAGGTTAGGTTCACCATATAAAATAGTCAATAACTATAGCAATCTAGTGTTTGGCAAACCCAAAGACCCCAACTTTGGCAAAAGTTGCTGGGAAAATTGGAAATTAGTATGTCAGAAACTAGGCATTGACCCACACTTAACATCATAAACCAAGATAAGATAAAAAATAAGTTCATGGTGTAGGCATAAAGTATGAGATGATGAATAAATTAGAAGAACATAAGACAGTTTACTTAGGGAGGAGGAAGGAATTTGTGACCAAATATTATTGATCACAAAATAGAAAGGTTTTATTATATCAAGTTAAAAAGCTTTTTTACAAACAAAATTAATGCAGACAAGATTAGAAGGGAAGCAATAAACTGGGAAAACATTTTTACAGTTAAATGTTCTGATAAAGGCCTCATTTCCAAAATATATAGAAAGTTGACTCTAAATTCTCCAATTGATAAATGGTCAAAGGTTATGAACAGACAATTTTCAGATGAAGAAATTGAAACTATACAATAAGGTGTTCCAAATCATTATTGATCAGGGAAATGCAAATTAAAACAACTCTGAGATACCACTAGACACCTCTCAGATTAGCTAAAATGACAGGAAAAGAGAATGACAAATGTTGGAGGGGATGTGGGAAAAGTGGGACACTGATACATTGTTTGTGGAGTTGTGAATAGATCCAACCATTCTGGAGAGCAATTTGGAACTATACTTTAAACGTTTTCAAGCTATGCATACCCTTTGATCCAGCAGTGTTACTATTGGGCTTATATTCCAAAGAGATATATATATTAAAGAAGGGAAAATAACTTGTATGTGCAAAAATGTTTGTGGCAGCACTTTTCATAATGACTAGAAACTGGAAATTGAATGGATGCCCATCAATTGGAGAATGGTTGGGTAAATTGTGGTATATGAATGTTATGGAATATTATTGTTCTGTAAGAAATGACCAGCAGAATGAATACAGAGAGGCTTGAAGAGACTTACATGAACTGATGCTAAGTGAAATGAGCAGAACCAGGAGATCATTATATACTACAATAGCAATACTGTATGAAGATATATTCTGATGGAAGTGGATTTCTTTGACAAAGAGACCTAACTCAGTTTCAATTGATCAGTAATGAAGAGAAACAGCTACATTCAGTGAAAGAACACTGGGAAATGAATATGGACCACAACATAGCATTTGCACTCTTTCTATTATTGTTTGCTTGCATTTTTGTTTTTCTTCCCAGGTTATTTTTATTTTCTTTCTAAATCTGATTTTTCTTGTGCAGCAAGATAACTGTATAAATATATATACATATTGGATTTAACATATACTTTAACATGTTTAACACGTATGGGACTACCTGCCATCTAGGTGAGGGAGTGGAGGGAAGGAGGGGAAAAGTTGGAACAGAAGTTTTTGCAAGGGTCAATGCTGAAAAATTACACATGCATATGTTTTGTCAATAAAAAAGCTATAATAAAAAAGAGTTGCTTGAGGCTCTAAAGGATTAAGCAACTTTTAAACTTTATCCTGGTAACACAGCAGTATGAAAGAGAGGTTAAACTTGAATCCACTTCTCAATTCCAAATCCAGTGCTATCCACTGCAGTCTTTCATAAGTGTTGATGTAGTTTTAAAATTATAAAAGTATGCTGCATTAAATTATATTTTAAATTAAAATTATAAATTAAATTACATTTAAAAGCACAACATATAAAATTTCCAATGACTCCTTAAATAAAATGAATGTATTTTGACTTTTCAACAAAATATTAGAGTTCATTAACAGTCCTCTTCCTTACTGTGCCTTTCTGGGTCATCCAGAAGCTCAACCCTGTCACTCAAAGGCAACAGCTGCTAGAAAGGAGATTGCACAATCTGAAAGCACCAGGGTCACATCAGGATTTAATCCCAGATACAGGCTATTAGAGACCTAATAGATTTGCAACTCCCCCTAAAAACATAATAAGGAATATTCTAACTTCATTCTTCTATCCATTCCAAGGGAAGGAATCCACAAAACACACCCAGAAGCCCAGCTGACCAAACTAATTACACAGGAATTTTTTTTTACAAATCTAGCTTTAGCCATTCACAAATGTAGGCATATTTCAAAGAACAGTATTTGCCAAGTTAAAGACATTGCTTACCCAAAAAAATGAATGATGAATGTTTATCTCTTCACTAAATTTTAAGTCTTTAGAGTGAACGATTCTATCTTGTTTCATCAATCAAAAAGTATTCAATAACCAGTCACTATGTTGACAGATGAGTGCTAAGTGTATAAAGAAAAAATAGTTCCTATCCCTGAAGAACTTCCATTCTAAAGGAAGAGAGAGCATGCTTATGAATTGACACATGCAAAATACCTACAGCAAATGGAAGATAACCAGAAGTTAGGGAGACTAGGAAAACACTACTGCAGATAGTGGTGTTTGAATTCAGTTTTAAAGGAAACCAATGACCCTAAGAGGTAAAGCAAATGAGAAAACTTTCCAGTGCTTGAGAGAATAGCCAGTAAGATACAGAGGTGGGAATGAAGTATTTTGTGAAAGATATAGCAATTTTTAGACTAGTATGATTGGACCATAGAATATATGAAAAAAAATAATTTGAAAGTCTAGACCACATTATAAAGATATAAATAATAAACAAAAGAGCTGATATTTGAGTCAAAAGCTAATAGGAATTCACTGGAGATTAAAAAGAATAGGGAGATAATATGGTCAGCCTTGCAATTCAAGAAAATTCCTTTGGCAGTTGTATGGAGAATGGATTACAGTAGGGAGATGAATCAGAGAGCAAGGTATATAGCATGATAAAAGTGAGCAAAAATGCAAAGTATCTGTTTAATTCAATTAAATTGAACAGTTCACCTAATAATCAACCACATGAACTAATTTTGGGCATGAAGATTTTATGACAGATAAAATCCTGCTCAGTGATGCATTTTGCACACAGAATAAAGTATTAAGTAAAGTGATACATGTTCCTCTATGATGTTCAGTGATATCATGGAAGATGCTCTTCATAACATCTAAATAAGAACAGAATTTTGTACAGATGATAAAATCCTTCAAGATGGCAAGTTCTTTACAGATCATACCATTCTATTTGCATTGATCCCTCAAATACCAGGATCATAGAAAACTGAAAATTGAAGATCCATTAAAGGTTGATCTAATTCAGTCTTCTCATTTTTCATATGATGAATCTGAGGACCAAGAAAGTAAATTATAGGACTTGGACAGGATATCCAACTAGCAAATATTAAAAGTGAAATTTTAACCCAGCATCTCCAATTCTAGAAAAAGTATTCTTTCCATTATACTTCACATTATCTCAACTTCAAGGAAATCTATAGAGTTTTAAAGATTTAAGTCCAATTATCATGGTGAGAGTAATGTTAGGTAAATAATGATTAGGAAACATGTATTTCCAAAGTTATCATATGCCACCAGAAAAGCAGCCTGTTGCATTGGTCCATCAATTTCTATATAACATAAAAAGAAAGTTCCAAACAATGAGAGCTATCAAAAACTGGTTTCAGTTATCTTAGGAGGTTATAGTTTCCCCTTTTTTGGAGTTATTCAGACAACAGTTTCATGATCAGTTGTTCTATTTGGTGAAGAAAAGATTCTAGTCTGTGTGTAGATCAAACCTACTGAAGCTACTGAGTTCCCTTCCACCTCTAAGATTCTGTGATTTTGTGATCTTGGAAGAGTAGAATAGTTAGATAGCAAATGGAGCCTAGAATTGAATAAAGACATCAAGATGGAAAATGACTCATTAGTACAAAAGACCTTCTCTTTGACAACATTATTGTCTTGATGGAGCCTTATCATTACAAATGACAAAATAGCCTAAATTTAAAATTACAAATAACCCAAATGACAATAGGAAAATATGTGGAGGGCATAATCAATTACTAACTTGTTGTCTCATATATTATCAGTGACAATTTATATATAATGTTGTTGTTGTTGTTGTTAAGTCATTTTCAGTGATATTCTACTCTCTGTGAGCCCATCTCAAGTTTTCTTGGCAAAGATACTGGAGTGGATTGCCATTTCCTTCTATAGCTCATTTTATAGATGAAGAAACTGAGGCAAAGAGAGTTAAATGACTTGCTCAGGGTCACACAGTAAATATCTGAAGCTAGATTTGAACTTAAGCTGAATTTTAATCTTTCTGACTTCAAGGTCAACTTTCTATCCATTGCACCAAGCTGCCCTATAGTAGGTAATATGTGTATAATATGGAATATACATACATATATAACATGTATTGCAAAAGATATTACCATGTACATGAGAAATAAGAATCAGAATAAAATGAGAGGGAGAGGCAAGAGATAGAAAGCTTGTGTGGCACATAAGTGTTCTCAAAAGACTAAAGAGAGACCATATTAGCATGTTTATCATGTTTCAAAGTTTGCAAAGTACTTTACAAATGTATCTCATTTGACCCTCATAATAACCATGGGAAGTGAGTGATATCATTATACCTCTTATTCAGATGAAAAAACTAAAGGAGACAAGAGATTTAATTCCTTGCTTAGAGTCACACAGCTATTTAAGGTCAGCAACTATAAGCCATAGACTGCAGCATCTCTTTAAACTATAGGAGGAAGAAAACTCTGCCCTGGAGGGACATATTTCTCTGAGTCGTGTAAATATTATATAGCTCCTACCCAGGATAAACACATATACATTTCAATATGCATACACAGACACATATACAGCCAGATCTTGATATATTTTTTTTGGTGTGTTTTTTTACTAAGGTAATTGGGATTAAGTGACTTGCCCAGAGTCACACAGCCAGATAGTATTAAGTGTCTGAAACCAGATTTGAACTCAGGTCTGACTTCAGGGTTGGTACTCTATCCACTATGCCACCTAGCTGCCCCTTGGTATAGTTTCAAAATACATAAACTATATTTTCAATCCCATCCACCCCTAATTTCATTACTTTTTCTTCTCTTTATGATACAGTGGAAAGAAGACTGGATTTGGTTTTCAAAACTTGTCTCTGACACTCAGTCTTTTTTGACTTTAGGCAAAGAAAAGATGAATGGATAGATGCCTGAATGCCTGGATACCTGGATGAATGAATGGATGGATGGGTGGATGGATGGCTGGATGGACGGATGGATAGATTGATGGATGGGTATATGGAAGAATGGGCAGATGGAAAAGCATTTACTAAATATATACTTGGGACCAAGCAGTATACATAGCAACTGGGGAAATGCAAAGGAAAGAGACAATACATACAAATATAGAATCAGCTGCACAGCAGAGGGAAAAGTTTGTAACCTTAAGGGGCAGAACAAGTGGCAAGGCAGTGAGAATACAGCGTGTGTATATGTGTGTGTGTGTGTGTGTGTGTGTGTATACACATAATATATATATATGTGTATATATATATATATATATATATATATATATATATATATATATAGGGGGGAGGGATTTACAGTTTATACAGGCAAAACAGATTTTTGACATATAGGACTTTAGGATGAAATGGCAAGATAGTCACTTTGTTTCCCTAACCCTAGATTTCTTTAACTATAAAATGAATATGTTAGAATCAGCAATCTCCTTCCATCTCTAGTTCTATGATCCTATGATCTTGTAGCATTTTCTCACACCTCTAAAGGTATCCAGGACCTGTATTTTGACCCATTGGTGCCAACAGTTCTTCTCTATGGTAACTTATTCAAATTTATTCTTCTCAAGCCCCAAAAGTCTTCAGTTCCATTGACTTTAAATCCCTCTTTCTCTCTGCCAAGCCTGTTTTCATCCATCATAATGGAAAGGAGCTGATAAACTAATAAAAATTAAGGTGTTTACAGATAACATCTGGTTGCTATTAATCTAAGAAGAACTTCCCATCAAAACCTCAAACTTAATCTCTGGAGTAATTCCAAGCAACACAGGAAAACCTATTTACAAGGCAAAATGGATCAATTAACCCAGGATAAGTACTGGGATTTCTTGTTTTGTAGATTAATTTTGATATTCAGTTCCTGCAAACATTTTGTTTATTTTTATTCTAACTACCACCTAATTCATTTGACTGATTGTGTGTGTATGTGTGTGTGTATATATATACAGCCTACATAACTAAATGGCATTATCATAAAAGTATTTCTGTTTCCTTTCAAGTTAATTATACATTTATGTGGATTTCACTACACTTCAACATGTATTTCAGGGTTCATTTTCATTGTATAAAATCCGTCACAGAGAAGCCAACCAAATGTGCTTCTAATGAAAAACTGGAAAGTGATACTATCAAGTAGCCGAAACTTCCCGTCAGCCTGAGCTTCTTTTTCCAAGGAGAATGAAACACAAATGGCTGGAATGTGTCTCAGGATGAGGAATATGGGTGGCATGCTTGAACAAACAGAAGAGCTAAATTTTCCAATGTGCTAATATACTGATTCCTTAAGGGGTTTCTGCCATCACTGGTTCAGCTAGCATCCTCTTAGTCACTGAAGAAAGAATAAAAGTAAATTCAAAATACTTATATCCTAATTTAGGCATACCCTAAATTAGAATCTCTCTGACCACTTCAGTCAGTATTTCATAGAATCCTTATTTGACAAGAATTTGACAATTAACAAATTGCAAAACTGTAATAGCATTTATATTTTGTTTCAAAATATGTGAAGCACTTTACAGATATATCTCATTTAATCTTAACAACTAATCTGAAAAGGGAATACTATTGTTATGTGTGTTTTGCAGATATGGAAATTAAATATGACAAGAAATTTAATGACTTCTCAAGATAAAATAGCTATTTGGGATCAGTAGTTACAAGTCATGGGTAGCTATAGAGATAATAGGAAGAAATAAACTTTAGACCAGGGGAACAGATTTCTTTGAGGTAGTTCAGAGAAATGGAAATATAGTAAAAAAGAATTTAGGGTTTCAATACTGGATCTGTAAATTAATATCTATGTGAACTTGAATAAGTCATTTAACCCCTCTATGCCTAAGTCTCCTTATCCGCAAAATGAGGATTGTGTTCTAGATGACTTTAAGATCCCTTCCAATTTTAACCTATGATATGAATGACCAGATTTTCTGGGAGGTTAAGATTCAAGAATACATATTATTATCTTTCATAGAATGAAGTATAAATTTGAAGTTAAATAAATTTTATTTGGGATGCTAGGACTTTAGTCTTATTGAAATTGGTCTCATTTCTCAAATTCCCTCGGCATTACAGTCTCTCAATTATTAATAATTCCCAAAACAAAAATGAAAAAAATTGGAAAGGTAGAAGATAATATAGAGAAAATGAAGATGTTAAAAAGCAAGGTATGTCAGTGAGACATATGCACATACAACCTCAGATTCAGTGTCTTTATTTGTTTATTCAATATCTTGATCTTTGAAATGGAGGCTGGTAATTTTGAATTCTCTCCCCAGCTCCTCTTTGATTGCAGGTATGTATTCTGGCATGCAAAGTAGTACATCTTCTTTCAAATATGGTAAACCAGAATTTAGTGGTCTATGCTTTCACAACATCCAAGCCTGGGGACTTGTGCTGGCTGAACAACTGAGAAGATATAAAAAGGTAAAATGGTGAATAGATCAACAGTCTCCCTGGGTACAGTCATAAATTTCATTTGTTCATTTATATTAATTTTTGGTAACTCTCAGTATATGGTCTGATTTGGTATGTTGGTTGTCCATTAACTTTTCTGAAAAACTCTAGGTAATAACTTTGGTGAAAAAGAACTCTTTCTTTTGGTCTTTAAATACTAGTATTCATTCCCTTTGCTTCTTATTCAGTACTGGCACTGTTCTTAGGATCACAAAGTCTTTGAGATGGAAAAGGCTGCAAAAGCCATCACTTCATGATTGAATGAGAATACCATATTGAAAAACTTTGACAAGTGGTCACTCATCCTATGGCTATTATAAGGAAAGTGCTTTTTAAACCAAGATTTATAATAGAGCCTATCTTATTAAATATTGACAAAATTCTTGAAGATCACTTTAGAACAAAAATATCTATTTAGCCTAGAACATCACAATTAGAATGTGACTTTCAGATGAATTTGCTCAAAAGTATTGTATCCAATTTCCAGCAACTCAATAGTTGAACTAGTACAAATTGTCTTCCTTCTATATCATTAATGTATAATCCATATTTCTTACATGTATATTGTTCATATTTATTATGAAAATCCCTGAGGAAGCACATTGTTCCTTGCACAGAGACTTAAAACCTTAACAATGTTTCAAAATATTAAAACATATATATCTGGATAGATACATAGATATGTACATATATATATTTGTATAAACACAGAGAAAGACAAAGAGAGATAGACACAGAAAAAGCTTTATATTTCATATTAGAATATAATTTCTTAGCAAGTAGGTATTCTTTCATTCTTTGTACTTGTATCCTCAGCACTTTGTGCAATGCTTGACATATAATAGGTAGTTAACAAATCCTTGTTGATTGTTGGATTAGTTGAATCTACATACACAATGTGCCCTCTGAGCAAAAGCAGAACCAATTTAAAAATTGTTCCTCATAATATTTTAAAGTTCAACCAATGATTGAAGCCCTCATTAAAATTCTTATTTGTCTCTTTAGAAACTGATTCCTTCCTAACACCCAGTCTTTTTACAATCTTTTTTGTAGTGGCAAGGAACTGGAAATTGAGCAGATGCCCATGAGTTGGGGGATGGTTGAATAAGTTATGCTATATGAACATGATGGAATATTATTGTTCCAAAAGAAATGATGAGTAGGCTGATTTGAGAAAAGCCTGAAAAGAATTACATGAACTGATGCTAAGTGAAGTAAGAAGAACCAAGGGAACATTATACACAGTAACAAGATTATGTGGTGATCAACTGTGATAGACTTGGCGCTTCTCAACAATGCAGTGGTTCAAGGCAATTCCAATAGACTTGGAATGGAAAACACCACCACATCCAGAGAGAGAACTATGGAGACTGAATATGGAGTGAAGCATATTATTTTCACCTTTTTTGTTTTTTGGGTTTTTTTATTGTAGTCTTTTCCCTTTTAGTCTGATTTTCTTGCACAACATGACAAATATGGAAATATATTTTAAAGGATTGAACACGTATAACTGTTCAATTGTTTACTGTTTTGGAGAGTGTGAAAAAGGCAAGGAGAAAAAAATTGAAACACAAAGTCCTACAAAAATGAATGTTGAAAACTATCTTTACATGTATTTGGAAAAATAAAACACTATTAAGAACAAAATCTTAATACCTTTCCTCTGAGATTATCTTCAAAACATACTATATATATAATTTGTACATAGTTTTTTAATGTTGTCCCCTCTAAACTACAATCTTCTTAAAAACAGAGAGTAAGTATATTTTTTTGGGGGGGTTCCCTTTCTTTGTATCTCCAGAACCTAAACAGAGTGTCTGGATCATCATAGAATTTAAGAATGGTTGTTGACTGACTCAGTGAATAAATTAAAAAATGAAGTTAGAGTTCAGAAAAATGACCAATGAAACATCAGATTAAAATGTGTACTTTCCAATAAGAAAAGTAAGTGCAGAAGTCAGCATTAAAAACTTCAGTATTGTGATCTTATAAAAGGGACTTGCTCCAAAACTCAGCAGCTGTATAGAACCTTATAGAAACAAGTCATACTTTTAAAATATTTTTTTAAATGCCCAAATGAAATTAAATTTGATCTACAGATGGATATTCTTACAATTCATCAAGCCTATACCTTGAATGTTTGGCACCATTTCCAGCAGGATTTTAAAAGCTTCTGTAGCCTCCTTTTCTATAATTCAATGGAGTGATATACAGTGGAGAAAAAGTCATAAGCCCTGTGTCTTGGTCTCAGTCTTACACATAAAACTTTTCCTATTGTGTATGATCATCAAACTTCAACTACTAAAGAATAAAAATAAATGAAAAAAAAAGCTAAGAGACTGAAGTAGAAATAACAAAGTAACTAGATGTACAATTCATGAATGAAACATTGGGGAGAAGAAAGGACAGATACGGGAAAAATTCATTCTCTTTTTGTATGGCCTTGCCCTTTACTCCATTTTATCACCATTCTAACAAAAAAAAAGAAGCCACAACAAGAGATTGGTATAACATACAGACCACCTGATGGGCTTGTTGTACTAGAAAACAGTCAGAAGACAACTTGGCACTAGTCAACAATGTAGTAGTCCTTTAAATATGATTGATATTCCTTTTATCTTTTTAGTTATGAGTAAAGAACAACAAAGTTATAGGCAATAAAGTTATAGTTATTTATTTAGGCAACTCCATTATGCCATATTCAAATTACAGAGGCCCATAGAAATAGGGGCATCAAGGTGGCATGTTAGACAAAAAGAATGATGGGTCTGGAATAAGGAAAACCTATCTTCCTAAATTTAAATTTGGTCTCACACTAGCTCTGTGTCCTTGAACAAGTCACTTTAGCACATTTGTCTCAGTTCCTTCATTTATAAAATGAATTGAAGAAAATGGCAAACAATTCCAGTGTTTTTGACAAGAAAACCCCAAATGGGGTCATGAACTGATTGAACAACAAAACAACAAAATTGAAATAGAATAGGAAAGGAAGGAAAGATCTTGCAATGGATCAATCCTCACAGATCATTCCCCTAATCCAAAAGGAAAAGCAGAGTCATCTAGAACAGAACAAAGCAAAGGAATCACTGTTGCCATTTCTCTCAGAATCACAGAGAGTTTTGCATTCCTCCTCAAAGTACCCTCTGGTATTGAGGGAAGAGCTTTTCAACCAGGGTGAATATAGAGTCAGTTCCAGTAATTCCATCATGCAAAAAAAATCAGACAAGGGGCCATAAAGGCATATGTGGTTAAACACATATGGTCAGTGGATTTTGTGTCTTCTTACCAAAATAGAGCTATTTATGAGCATATACCCACACATATATAAATATATATACAAATATACAGCAAACTAAAGAAACTATGTGCAAACCCACAATTGCTGCCAAAGCAGATTATTTTTTAAAGATATCTTGTAGGGCATGACTTTTTCCCATCAAAGTAAAAAACTGTTAAGAAAAAAATTATGGCAGAGAGAAGCAAATATTTACATACTGAAAGTTTTCCAAGAAACATGCTGCAATTGTAGAAGACACCTCTTAAAATCATCCAGTAGACTTGGGAGAAAAGGAACTAGCTACATCAATTTAGTTTGTGAGATGAGTTTTGACATAAAATGCTGCAAAGACATAGCTCTACATTTAAAGAAAAACCATCAAGTCAAAGATGATTCTAGATGTTCCATCATGCTGACTTAAAAGAAAAGCATGCTTTATTTTAGAATAGAGGAAAGATTTGAAAATAGCAAAGTTTAAATTCAAGTTGTATAATAACAATATAGGGAATGAATAGGATTATAAATTTAGAACTAAAGGATATTTCAGAGATCATCTAATCCAATCCCTTCATTTTGAATATTGAGGAAATAGATACACCAAGAGATCATGATTTTCTCAAAGCCATGCAGATTTTTTATTTGATATTTTTATTTTTCCCCTGGTACATTTAAAACAACTTTTACATTTGTTTTTAAAACTTTGAGTTCTAGATTCTTCTCTTATCCCTACCCCCAGCCTCCATTAAGCTAGCACATGGAAAGTTATACAAAACATTTCCATAAAAGTCATATTGTGAAAGAAAATATACATCTCCCCTCCCCCCCCCAAAAAAAAAGACTCAAGAAAAATAAAGAGGAGAGCAAAGGGACAGGGGAGAAGGAAAAGGAAAAGGAGAGGAAAAGAAATGGAGAGGAAGAAAGGGAGGGAAAAAGGAAGGGAGTTTCTTCAATTTGTATTTAGACACAATCAGTTCTTTCTCTGGGTATGGATAGGATTTTTCATGATAAGTCCTTAAATATAGTTGTTGATCATTGTATCACTGAAAATAATAGGCATTAACATCTGATTATCTCAGAACATTGCTATGTTTGTACATAGTAAATTTCATTTTGCTTGAGTTCATGGAAGCAATTCCAGGTTTTTCTGAGAGCATCCTGTTTATTATTTCCCACAAAACAATAATATTCCATCATAATCAATTAACACAATTTATACAGCCATTTCCCGATTGGTAGGCATCGTCTCAGTTTCCAGTTTTTGCCCTAAGACAGCTACTATAAATATTTTTGTACATATAGGTTCTTTTCCTTTAAAAAAAAATTCTATTTTGGAATTCATGCCTAGTAGTGATATTGTTCAGGATGCAAAAAAGACATGGTTTCAACTCTGCTTGCAATGAGACAAAAGGTAGGAACTGGGGAAATTAAGAAGATAAAGACTGAGCCTTGACCACTTTCCTTCTTTCTTACATTCTTTCTCTGTATTAATATTGAGGGATCCAGTCTCCTATTTTCAACACTTTCATTATTATTCCCTTTATGTTCCCTCTTTTCTCCTCTACTCTCATATGTAATTTTTTCCTGCAAAAGCAAATAAGAAATTTGATCCTAGGATTTTAGTAAGCAGACATTATGACATAGTTTCCTTTCTTCTCTTTTTAAAAATTTTATATCTAATTACTAGTGATTATAATGATCAAATCAGTATCACAAAATAGTCAATTACAAAAATATTTTCTCTGAAGATTGCATCAGAAAAGATAATGGGAGATTAGAGAGCTCTAATCTTTTCTTGAAACCACTGGAATTTGAAGGTGTAAATATCTTCACTTTTCTTCTTTTTTGTCTATTGACTAACTTCTTCAAGGTCAATTACTATTACTATTTTGTGTATATTTTGCTTTGTTTAATTCTAGTTATTCAAAGATGTCATATACATGTTATGAATATAATAAACTGTATAACTCTTGGAATAAAATCATCCAATTTTATATATAAATATAACAAATATAATAAATATTTTTTCTAATGATACAAATAAGCATACTTGAAGAAGTCAAACAGTATAGTGCAACAGAAAAAGAACAGGATTGGAAGGGAGAGAGTAGTGAGATGTGGATGTCAGAAGATTTCAGTTTGAAATCAATCCATGCAACTAGAGGCAGTTTGATGGCACAGAGTGGATTGGAAATTAGATCTGAAGTCAGGAAGACCTGAGATCAAATCTGGCTTCAAAAGCTTAATAGCTGTGTGATGCTGAGCAAATGCGTTAACCTCTTTCTGCCTCAGTTTCTTCAACAGTAAAATGGAGACAGATGTAACATCAATCTCCCAGGACTGCTGTGAGGATCAGATGAGTTAATTTTTATGAAGTACATAGCACAATACCATACACACACACACACACACACACACACACACACACACACACACACATATATATGTATGTATGTATGTGTATATATATATATATATATATGAATCTTAATAAATACTTATTTTACTTATTTCCTGCCTTTCTGGGATATATAGGTATTCAGGGAGAACTTTCTAGTTTGAGTACTTGCTAAGTCCTTTGTAGGGGGTTCTTCATCTACTTTTGGTGTTCACCTTCACCCAACACTCACCTGTGCCTTCAAGAAACTGTATCATATGCAAACATCATACCCTAGTAAAATCATCTTAACAGTCATGCTGAATCAAATTGAGGGTGATAGGCCTCAAAACCATGGGTAAGTTAGGATCATGTCTGTCTCAAACATATCAAAATTCCCTCGAGAATGGGCAAATGAGAACAATGTGTTCCAATGACCATAAAGATAGCTAAAGCAGGTGCTGTGGAGCTCTTACATATCAAAGATGCCATCAGCCACTGCATCCTGGGCCATCACCAGTCATCCTGACTTTTGTCTTGCCACTGAATTTCAAGGATTCTGGTAGATTGAGACAACCACTTTGGACAACTGCCTCACTTAAATCCAGTTCACGTACAAAACAATTCACCACCTCATGATGTCCTCTTCAAAAAAGTGAAAGATGACCAGCAATAATGACTTTCCTTTCTTCCTACTTCCAGCTATGTGACTTTGGTAAAGGCATTCAACTTTTCTAAATCTTTATTTCCTTAATTATAACATGAAGGTGATGACACTTCAGCAATCTATCTTATAAAGGATAGATATAGAAAGCAATTTTTAAACTAAAAATTTACACAAATGTAAGCTGTTCTAGAATTTCAATTCTATAATCAAGATAAATTAAGAGGCAGGCAATGTATGCTCCAAAAGTATTGCTACAGTGGAAATGAATGAAAGCACCAGATACCAAGATTTAACTGGAAAGCACAATATTTTCTATTTTTCATATATTTCCATGCCACCCCTACCTCTAATTTTTGAGTTGGAACAAAATGACTCTTTTTTTCTTTTGCACAGTTTTTTTTTTTTTTTCTGGTTAGGTGCCATGTTCCTGTCAACAGTTTTGGGACCTCTAGGTAAGCATAATTGAGAAGGTGTTTTCTGAAAGTAAAACAAAGCATGCTTAAGCACTGTTCACACCTCTTCAACTGCTCTTATTCAGCCTTCAAAGGGAGGGAAATTATGCTCTCAGCAGCTTGCCATTCTCGGTGTCCCTTAGGTTTAGGGATGTTCAAAGTGGCAGCTGTGAGCAATTTACTGGAATAATCCCTGACCCCTATGATTTCACAAAAAAAAAAAAAAAAAAAAAAAGAGTCTGCTAATAAGGGAGTGAGGAGAATTTGTGTATATGTTAGGGCTGGAAGAAACTTGAATAAGCATCTGGTGCTACCCACCCATTTTATAAATGATGAAACTGTCTCAAAGACATTAATTTGTTGGTCCAAAATCACACAGTTGGGCAATGGGAAAGCTAGGATCCAGGTTTCCTGAATGCCAAACTATTTACATAATATTTACTCAGGACATAGTGGTGTTGCTTATGCATTATGCTTACACATCAAGTCTACAGTGTATCACATACTAAATTAAAACTTGGATATTATTTCTTGTAGCTATGTTCCTCTCAGAAAAACCTTGACTAGTCAAGCAACAAGATGGGGACTTTTAGCTTGGTTGCAATCTACCAAGAAGAATGATCATTCTAAACACAACTGTCATCAAAATGTTAGATATGCCATATAATTGACTCTTGAGAAAGAGAGAAACCAAAGTGGAAGGTTAAGAACACTGGATTTGACATCACATCAATTTGAATTCCAAAAGTAACATCTTTTTGGTATGTCACTATAGGCAAAGAGTTTGATTTCTTTCAGTCTCAACTAAGATGTTCATTACCTTCATAATAGTATTTTTGCAAGAAAAGCCATTCTAAAAATATGAGATGATTTTATTCAGTGTGATAACAAATATATATTCTTTAATAATAATGATAATAGCATTTGTGGCTTTAGCTACAAATTAATTAGCATTTAAAGTTTGCAGAGTGATTTACAAATATCAACTCTTTTTCTAACAACCTGGGAGAAAGGTGCTATTATTGCCTCCTTTTTCATTTAAGGAAACTGAATCAAAAAGGCTCAGATACAACTAGTAAGTATCTGAAACCAGATTTGAACTGGTATCTTGCTGATTCCAGGTTCAGCTCTCAATCCATTATGTGCTCTCAAGCTGCCTAGAGTGGAAACATTGAATTTGAACTGATCTTCTTAAATCTGTTCTCTAACCAGTTGTTTTTCAATTACACTTCTGTACTATTTAACCTCTTTGAAACTAAACTAATTCAAATCCTCCTGACTCCAAGTCTAATTATCTACTTGCTATCAGCTGTAGCGCACACACACACACACACACACCTCATACACAAACACATAACACACACACACACACACACACATATATATACATATATAATATTACATAATATTATATTATATTATATATTAAGTTAGTTTTCTTATGGCAGCAGAGTTATTCTTCTATTTAAATTGAGAGAAGTATTACTGACCATCTTTTTTAACCAGAGTCAGTGGAAAAGGAATAAGACATGACTATAAATAATAATATATGTTACATATTCTCAAATATTAATGAACTCAATACATCCTTATAGGATGCAAAAGCAAAATATATTCAATGTTCAAGACAAAATAAAGAATATAATTTAAAGGTATACAAATCATTTTTAGTTGTGTCTGATTCTTCTTTAGACCATTTGGAGTTTTCTTGGCAAAGGTATTGGAGTGGTTTACCATATCCTTCTCCAGCTTTTTTACTGATGAGGAAGCTGAGGCAAACAGCTTTAAGTGAGTTGTTCAGAATCACATAACTATTACTTGTCTGAGTTTGGATTTCAACTCATGTCTTTTGGACTCCAGGGCTGGCACTATAAGAATATGATTAAGATACTAAAATCTCAGAGCTTATACAATTGAAATAATGTTGAGTCCTCTGTGACATTACACAATTTCTTGTTAGAAAATAAACTATCTTGGATCAGGCTATCAAGAAAAATATCAATGAATATTTTCCTCAAATTTCCAATAAATCTGACTCATAACACATTTAATATGTCATTTGTCTCTAGTTGATTAACTGAAAATAAACCAAAAAAAGAGAAAATTTAATTGGCACATGAATGGATGGCAAACTACAAACAGAATCCAAAAATAATACCTTTATAAATTTCTGATTATAATTTTTTAATGAATTTTCATCTTGGAGCAAAATATTTTATAAAATTCTCCTACCATTTTCCACTACATATTTCTTTGAGAGAATATTTTCATTTAGAAACATTCTTGAACTAAAAAAAAAATCAGAAATAAATTCTAAGACAATATTTATTTGGTATTGAGCCGACTATTGCAATCATTTGTTCAATTAGAAAGTCCAACTCAAAATTAAGTTTGTGTAAGATTATTAGATTGTGTAAAACATCTTCCAAGTTGTTGTTTTTCATTAAAAGTTATTTACATTTAACAAAATTTATAAAGTAAGGAAATTTACTATTACATTTTCCAAATGATTACAGCAGAAGAATGATGAAATGACTGAGAAAATAATTGTCTGAGTTTTGGAGCATATAGTTGATTAAAAAGCATGTGCCAATTGCTCACCAAATCAGGACCAAGCCTCTTCAGCTTTTGCAGTGGCCTCCAAATATAGGGAAAATATAGGGAAAACTTTTTACACCTTAAAAAAATTAATCAAATAAGATCAATTAATTAAAAGAAAATAACCAGAATACAAGATTAGGTGATGATTTTTAAATAAAGGAAAGGTTTTTAAGTTGTGGAGGTTAATAGAGAACAGGTACAAGTTCCCTGAATTCACAAAAAGAGGTACCCTATTTCCCCCACATGCCTGTTTTCAGTCAAAGGAACATGGAAACAATAATTGATTAACTACTACAAGTCAGTTTTTAGATAAGACATATGGGTTTCTTGAGATATATAATTGTGGGGGAAAAAAATCTTTGCAACAACTTTCTGGTCAGCATAATCTAGGCCCTTAGTTAAGGGTTTCTAAGCAAAAGGTAGAAATGATCCAGCTTCCCAGCTATACAGGATTAGGTTCAAACAAGGCAATAAGATTTTCTCACAATCCCCACAATTAAATAAGGCTTTCTCAAAAGCTAGAAATTGGACAAGACTCATAATTTAATAGAAAGGGAACTGAGCCAGCCCCAGATTCACAAGATGGAATCAGTGTGGTTCATTCAATTTCCACCACTATTTGCTGTCCTAATCCCCTCAGTTATCTCATAATAGTAAGAATATAAAGTCTTTCTATGTTGCATTTAATTCTTACAAAATGTGCCACATGACTATTTCATAATTCAAATTTTATAATTTATATTTAGTTTTCATAATCACAAATAAAATAAAATTTTAATTTCATAAATATATTTATATAATTTGAATTTAATTTTTGATATTTCAAGGGCAAAAGAAATTATCATTGTAGTTATTATAATTAATTAGTGGAAAATAATATTATGAGTATTAGATGAAATTACCCTATGGACTTTAAATTACACATATTGCTGTTGCTATTCTTATTCTTATTCTTTTTGTTATAGTTGTTATTTAAAAGAATTTGTAGAACCAAAAATATTAGGAAACACTAATATAGGGAACATAGAGATTGGGAAATCCCCTCGTTTAATGCAGATCAGCACATTTTATGTAATTTATAATTATAGAAAATTATTTAGACTATTGAAAGATGGAATGAATTGCCTGGTATCACACAGACAGTATGTATTTAAAGTTGAACTTGTACCCTTGTTTTCTAGTTATAAAGAGTTTCTCTTTATGCTGTATGCCATATTCTACTAGAAAAGTAGATGGGACAGTCATATTAAAAAAAAAAAAAAGGAATAACTGAAAGACAACTTTTCACCTCTATTGCTATGTGCATAATATCAAGAGTTCTAGAGGAAGGCTCTCAGTTTATCCAGTGGGCCCCCATAGATGATTTTTTCAAGAGACTTTATCATGAGTTGCACATGATAGTTTATGTAGTTTATGATAAATACATTTGGAGGAAGTATATATCGATGAGATTAAAGATTCATTTAGGTACCAATGTATTATAATAATCAAAAAGCTTTTAGACTCAAAGAAGACTAATTTTTCTCTGAAGAAAAAAATATGCCAAGGTTCTCTCAAAAAGTAATTAAAATAATTCCATTACTACCACCATTCTTCCCCATCCAGAATATGCTTCTCTCTTTATTACTTTGAGGAGAAGGAAGAGACAGAGAAAGAAAAAGAAGAACTGCTTTAAAGTAGTTTGTAACCTCTTAGAAGGGAAGGAAAATGTCATGCTGGTGTGTAACTTAAAGTTCTTTTGCTTTTTTGGACTATATTAGTCTATTACTTTCAGTTTTTGAGGGTGCAAAATATCTTCTGTCATTCTTCCTTTATATTTAATTTTCATAATCACAGATGAAATAAAGTTTTATTTCATATGTATGTTTACATAACTTAAATTTAATTTTTATCCTCTTACAGAATTTGTTCTTTATGACTGAAATTAATAAATTAAAGATGCTCAAGTTAATTTGGTTTTCTTTTTTTCTGGAAGAATCTGTATATTCTATCAGTTGATGTTTTGTTTCCTGTGTTCAGAAGATCTGTGCAGCTTTCTTGTATTTTTCTTACATCGTAGTATTAAAGTTTATGTATTGTATTCTAAAATATATACAATTCTTAAATTATATATGTATATATATATACATATATATATATGTATATATATCCTGCTTTCAAGGTGATTCTTCGACTTGAATATAGTTCATGAGTTCTTTATACATTGCTTCTATTCTATGAAATTTTCCTCTATTTTACTATTTTTTGTTCCAGATCTTTTGATTTTTTCTTTTATTTGTCCAGAGAGGCCTTCCATTTGAAATATATTTTTCTCAATTGTTAATTAAATTTTCCAATTCTGAATAACTGAACTCTTTTGTGTACTTCATTTCTTTTTTAGCTATTCTGGGGTTTCTTGTTCTTTGTTCTCTTGAGAATTTCCAATTTCTATATTCCATCAGGCATTTGTTTATTTTTCTTTGTCTTGCAATACTTGTCAAGGAAACTTTGTATTCTCTTTGAGAATTTGATATCCTTCATTCCTTCTGGTTTTTAGAATATAGTCAAATAACTTGTTTGCTCCTTCTCTGAGTGTTATTGAGGGTTCTTCCCTTAAAATTAGTATTGGGTCATTCTTTATTTGTATGTCCTGGTGACTCACTTTCTTTTCTTCCATGTTTATTACTGAGAGAGATGAACAAAAGCTCTTCAGGAAAATCAGTTACTCTGTATGATTAAGTAGCTAGACTGGAGACAAAAAGAAAATTGGCTAAAAAGATTGTGTGTTTCTATTAATTTATTAGGAATATCAAAGCATATTTCTTTACTGAACTCCAATCTAGAATAATGTTTTTACCTAAGCAGGCTTTGGGGAATTGTTTTGAGTTTTGCCTAGTATTATATACCATACAATCTGCCCAGGGTCTACATGGAATTATGGCATTGTGAATTTAAACCTTATTTTATGCATAATACATACAAATATGTGCATATATGTTCATATATGTGTCTATGTACTAAATATATGTGAATTAAATATATATATGGAATCTACAAGGGAGTGAAAATCTCTCAAGCATTAGAAACAATGTTATACTCCATTTGATATATGGCATGCCAACAATGTGGTCCCAAGACTAGGGGGAAAAAATTATTTCAACTTAACAAGGAAGATGTAGTGGCAAAAAGTGGGGTGGTCTGTGATATCATGAAAGTTTCATTAAAACATCTATGAATGATCTTAAGGTTATTAGATAAAAGTAAAAATAATAAATAAAGAAAGTTTTGCACATAGTAGGCATTCAATAAATATTCATTGAATAAATGGATAAATTCGATATTTGACAGTTCAGTCAATGCCAAACATTAGGAAAAAGGTGAAAAATTCAGGCAATCTCAATTCTGTTTACAAAAAGACAGATGTTTGAGATTATTCAGATTATCTGGATAACTAACTGAATCTTTCATTTTTCATCTAGGCATCTGATGCTGTCTTGACAAAATGAGGGAATAAGAGACCAAACTCAAAATACTTTATTCTTTTCTTTAATCTTTGTGACATTCCTCTGAAATGGCTGGGGGCAAATTGTTTTATCTTCATTTTAGAAATAGGAAACCAAGTACTAAGTATAACTGGCTATGTTTAGCTGGCCATGCTTTCACAGGATATGAAAATTTGATTCCTTCTTTTTAAAAGATATATTTCATTGCTATAATAAAGTCAGAACTTAAAAAATATATTGGCTTTTCATATAATGCCACGAGGTTGGCTGGAAAGATAGAAAATCTGGAATCTTTTGGCTTACCCTTAAGTACCACAGTGACAATATTAAAAAAGAATTTTAGGTTCTAATTACAAAATTGTAAAAGAAAAAAAATCCAGATCTCTTATATTCTCAATTCAGTACACTTTTTTGAAAGAATAATAAAAGATAATCCTCTATGCTCAGCATAGAGTTTGTTTCTGAAACTTTTAACTTCTAGCTTTAGTTTTCAAACTAAAAAATCCAAGAAACTGTTCTTCACAGTAAGCCTGAGCTAATCAGAAATGATTCATCTCATTTTTCTTCTCTTTCTCCTATTTTCTTCTAACTGAGTGAATGGATGAGAAACCATATCAAGATTTGGGAAGAAAAGACACATAGGTGGTGGGACCATCCCAGTTTCATTTTAAGGGGTCATGGGACTTTGAAATGGACAGTACATAAAAGATCAATCAATTCAGCAATAAGTATTTACTAATTGTTTACTATATTCCAGGAGCTATGCTAAGCATAGAAGATGCAAAGACAACTGTCTTTTTTTTTTCAAAAACAAATGGTCCTTGTTCTCAAAAAGCTGAAATGAGAAAACACATATATAAGAGATATAAACACAAAAGATACCAAGTAACATTAGATGGGAAGGCACATTTAATCCAAATACATAATTTCAAAGCTGAAGAAACATCGGCCAGAAGAGGTTAAATAATGTTACACATGTAGGAGGTAGCAGATCTGAACCCAGTCCAAGATAGTTTGTGTTTATAAGATTTGCCGATCTATGAAAAGACCAAAACCTGATTCAGCACTGCCAATTTTACAATTCCAGTTCAATTCAGCAAAGTTATGAGGAAGCAAATGCACTGGCTCTCAGAATCATGAATAAATCAGTCAACTCATCAGAAGGTTCCAAGTTCAAGGATATTCATTCAGCATAGTTACTTGCAGACCCACTAGATGGCACTGTGCCTATAGGAAGTATTGGCACCCCAAAGTAAAATCCAGCTTACTGCCAAATCCAACCACTGGAGAGACCCAAGTTCCTGTACCAAGAAAGCTCCCCAATTTGGGAACAGCCTGTAAACATTCTGCCTGTTCAGCAATGTCTAACCTTCCTCACTCAGTCTGAATTACTGATAAATGCTCTTTTCAACAGCTCCTACTAATTCTTCCCAAGAAGCTCCAGTTACTTTTTCCACCTCTTGGCCCATTCCAAAGAGTTCCAGAGGTTTAGGAAATGTTTGGAAAACCAAAGGTTTCTTTTTTCAAAAAGGAAAAAAGAACACTCTCATCCTAAACCTCTCTCCCAGAATGACCTTAGAAGGATTTGAAATTATGGGTTCTTATGGGTAAATAAAGTTCTCATGTTTAAAAATGTTTAGGGTTTTTTTTTATTTATTTATTTGTTTTGCTTTTTTGTGTGGAAGGCTTTGATGGCACTGGGGATAGGGGTTCTCCTTTTGGTTGGGTTCCAATTGAAATCTCATAGATACATACTGGGAAGCTACAGTAGAAAAATGGTTTTCCCTTCTTTAAATGAAACAAAATATACTTTGCCTTGTTAATAACTCCATGCCCAGTGCTAGATTGGGAGTCAGGAATTCAAGTTCTAATTCTGGCTATTCCCCTCTTGAGTTTTTAACTTGGGCCAAATTGCTCAACTTCTATGGACTTTAATTTTTAACTATATTTTCTTGCTTTAATAGTGAATGTGTTGCTGATGACCAAAATTCTGAATCTGAAGTCACAAAGATGTGGGTTGAAATCCTATCTATGCCACTTAGTAATTCTGTAACTTTAGGCAAGTAATTTAATTTTTCTGATACTCAAGGTCATTAAATCATATAGATTTAGTTTCAAATTGAAATTGGTTATATCTTTGATATCATCCTACTCTAAAAAGCTTTGATTTTATGTAGGGGAATTTTTTTTGCTTTCGTGGATCTTAATGTAAAAAATATTTGCAGTAATTCAAATATTTCAGCACTTTAAAATAGGATGGAATCTTATATAATATTTTGACTTATTTTTTGAAAATATAAGAATCTTCATGGAGTAGAATGTGCTGATATAAAAGTGTGATGTTTATCACTCTTCTACCTATACATAATGATTCTAGTAATTCAGGAATCCAGACAGAAGGAAAAACTGAAATCCTGCCTCTATCATTTAATACCTAAATGACTTTGGGCAAATCAAGTAACTTTTCTGCACTTCAGTTTCCTAATGTGTAAAATTAAGAAGTTATATTAGATCATAGCTCAAAACATTCTTTTTGTGAAAAGGCCTTTTTGGTATTCTTGGTGAAGCCTTTGGATTTCTAAGGATAATGTTGCTAAATGCATAGAATAAAATATTTAGTATTACAAAGAAAACCAATTATGTACAAAAAGTTATCAAAAAAAATTTTTAAAAAGCAAGTTTATTGATCCCTACATTAGGAATTTCTGAATAATTCTAAGATTCCTTCTAACTCCAAATCATTGATTATGGTTCCAAAATTTCAGTTTTACTTCTCTAAAAGAGTTCAGGTACCTCAGGTGAAAATCTAGATAGAACAAAACAAGAATGGTTTAATAAGTTATAATATATTGAAAAGTGTGGTATGAAGTTAAATCATAGGTCAACATATGTTAGGAACTTTCCTTCTGAGAATTGTCATGTATGCCATGTCAACTGGTAGGGTAGACCCAGGATGTAAAAAGGGGGTTGGCCTCTGAGGCAGGAGGTTATGTCTTAAAGGTGTAAAGGTTCCTTGAAATGGTGAGGGGTGTGTCCTATTGCTAGATCTTTTCTTAGGATGCAGCACTAACTCCAGGTGTCTCCCGTCTGTGGATTCACCTACTCAGTGCCTAGTGGGTTAGGCATGGGGTAATTCCAGAGGAGAGTAAATATAAATAACCAGCTTTCAGTCCATAGGTGAAGGATGCGGAGAGAAGTAGAGATGCAGAGAGAGAGACCCAGAGACATACATACAATTGCTCTTGTTTCTTGCTAACCCCTGTTAAGATTACCAATAAAGAAAGGCTGTTTGGCACCTTAACATCAGCTCATCTTCATGTGTATCTGGGGAAGATTGGTATGTATGGCCCCATCAATCAATAGCCTTGGTGAGAGGTTACAAACATAACATTGGTGAGTTACTTCATCTCATTAGTGAAGTAACTAAGTTGACAACATATAAGCTGAGAAATTTGAATTTAATGATCACTGAGGTCCACCTCTAAATGCTATAGCCCTAGTTGGAGGTTACCACAACCATCTTCCTAAACTGAATAAATGAATTCCACTTCTTAGTGATCAAAGAGGGTGAGAATTGGAAATGCTGGTAATCAGAAATTAAAATCACAATATCAGTAATACTAAATATATTTCCAAGAAGGAAAAGATTATTGTAAAAGAAATATTTATTTCCTTGCTAAGAGGTAAGACAAATTTATAGTGTCCAGGAATATCATTGCTTACCTAGTTAGGACAGCATCACTGGTTTTGTCTAATAAGAAGGATGTACAGGCTATAAAATCAATAATAGGCTTTTTGTGTTGTTGTTTTAAATCACAGACTAATGTTAACTATTTTCCAAACTGGATCTTTTTTAATGAAATTTAATTTTTTTTTTTTGAATTTAATGAATATTGCTAACTGAAGCTATTTTTGACATAAGAGATATGCCAAACTGATTGAGAGGCAAGCAGCCTGATTGCAAACAAATTCTGAACCCTCTTAAAGAACAATAAAACATACATGCAAACCATATCCAAATTTCTTATACCAAACCTATTTCATATTTGTTCTCTATGTACAAGCAGCTCAAGTATATAAGAAAGAGAGCCAGATGGGTAGATGTGCATAATTAGCATTCCTCATTCCTCTGAACCAAAAGCTCACCCAAATGTTTAAAATTCTCCATATACCACTCTTATAATTCCAACTTTTCTGATTATGTTATATGGAAATTAACACAGCTTTCTTGGGTATTGGAATTCCTTTTCACTCTTTATTGGGCAGGTAGGAATGAAGCAAAGTCCTCTAGAAGAAATAAACTATCTCTAATTATTGAGAGATCAGAGACTATGTAACTGAGATCCTATACTTGGAATGATGCTAAATCCAGATCTGGAAGTGAACTTCAACTTTATTGATTGTAACCTCTTTATTTTAAAGATAAGGAAAATGAATCCCAAAGAAGCAAAATTATTTGTAAAATTTACAAAAGTAATAAATGGAAAAGTCAGATTTTGAGCCCAATCCCATTGACTCCAAATCTAGTATTGATTGCAACTATCTTCTTTTTCTTAATTTTTAATTTATGGAATAAAATAATAATTTCCATAGCATAGTATAATTTTAGAAGATTGGTACACATAAAATTAGAAGTCTATTATGTATAACTGTCTATTCCTTTTAAATTTTTTTCCTTTCCTTTCTCCTCACACCAAGTACCATTATATACAATGTGCATGTGTGAATTTGTGTGTATGTGTGTGTGTTGTGATATCCATTCAGTGATTAAAGCTAGGTAGCAATTGAATTAAAGCATCTCCTCTTCCACTTAGCTATATATATATATGTATATGTATATGTATATATGTATATATGTGTATATATGTGTATATATATACATATATACATATATATATATATATATATATATATATGTACAGACACACATTCTAAATAAATCAATCTGATAGAGGAAGAATCGAATCTTAGGGTTTCCAGCTAGAACAAAAATAATTGCTATTTACATTCAATCTGAGTCAGTCAGGACCCAATGATCAAATGGGCTTGACCTGGAATGTAATGGTGGCCAATCAGTGAGAATCAGAATGGTTTGGTTTAAGTTATGATCCTTAAGAAAGAAGTCTAGCCAGTAAACCCCATTGCCCAGTCTTCCTAATATATAATGTGGTCACTGAACTTAGATGACCCTGGAGGGGAAAATGAGACAGATGGCCTTGCATAGCCCTATCTCACTTAAATCCGATTTATTTGTGTGTCATGGCATCATCTCCCTGATGTCATGGTCCTCCTCTAGAACAAAGAACCAACAATAGCAATAGATAGATAGATAGATATGCACACATATATGTATGTATATGTGTATATGTACAATGTATGTATGTAAAATTGTTCACATATATTCTATACATATTTATCAGTATTTAATGCTTGGTCTATCAGATACAAAGGCAATGATTTGAGGGAGGGTGACTTCATTAAAAGGCTATTGCAATAGAATAGGTGAGAGACAATGAAAACCAGAACTGGGATGGTGAGCATGTGAGTCTGAGAGAAAAGGATTTTACAGAAAAACTTGTGAAAGTAGAAATAAGTGGACTTGGTAACCCCCAACTAAATGGGTATGTGAAATGGGTAAGAAAGAAGAGTCAAGAATGTCACTGGGGTTTCAAATCTAGATGACTGAAAGGCTTGCAATGCCCTCAACAAGGATAGCAAAATTCAGTACAGGAGAGGATTTGAAGGGGAAAATAATGATTGTTTTTGAACATGTTGAGTTTAAGATGCTTAAGGAACAACCAGTGTAAAACATCCAATAGACATTTGGGGAGGTGGCAACTCAGGAGACTAAAATGGGATAAATAGAACTGGGGATTTTCTACAGAGGCAGTAACTAAACTCATAATGAGTTTAACAAGTGAGAAAATATAAAGTGAAAAGAAAAGAACCAGAACAAAAACTTGAAAAGCACCTACAGTCAATAGGCATGATTTAGATGAAAAACAATCAACAACAAAGACTGAGAAGGAGCAAACAGAGAAGTCGGAGAGTGACCAAGAGAGAACAGAATTCTGAAAAGCCAGAAATGATAGAATGATACAGTATCTATGAGGGAAAGATGATGAACAGTGAAAAATGCTGCAGACAGGATTTTTTAAAAGATGAGGATGGAAAGAGGTGTTAGATTTGGCAATTAATGAAACACTAGTAATTTTGAAAAGAGTCATTTCAATTTAATGAGGGATTGAGAAACCAGATAGCAGAGAGTTTAGAAGAGAATGAGCAGAATCAAAGAGGAGGAACCAATTATAGGCAGCTTTTTCTAAGAATTGAGGAGAGTGGATAAACAATGACAGCTGGCAGAGAAGTCAGACTGAGTGCTAGGGGAGAGAGGGCTTGTTTGTTTTTGCTTTTTGTTTTTGTTTTGCAGGATGGGGTGGATGGAAGAAACAAGGAGGTTTGTAGGTTGCGGGGAAGAAGTCAGTAGATGGGGAGAGATTGACTATTAAAAAGTGGGGATGATAAAGGTGATCAGTTGAGTAAAAGAGGAGATAATGGAATCAACAAAACATATAGAGGAGTTAACTTTGAAAAGCAGAAGGGCCATCTCATCAGTGACTAGAGTGAAAGAAGAGATATTGGGAGGTCAGTGTCAGAGGAATTTAAGATAAGGAAAAAGGGAAAAGATTGAGCTTTCAATCAATAGCCTCAATAAAAAGATTTTTTAATTCCAAAAATTTAAATGTATACTAAAGCTTTTATAGATCCTCTTAAAGGAGGATCCATCCTTAGATTAAAGTAGTACAAACTTTTTCAGAATTTGTCACTGAAAGTAGTTCTCTATGTTTCATGAACACAAAAATAAAATTGTACAACATTATCTAAGCAGTTGGTCTTGGCATTTCATAGCACAATAAATTCAAGTCCCTTACTGAGTTTGGGGATATAGTTAGTTTATTTAATAAACTTGTAAGAATATAGGTATTCTAAAATCCTAAGTACTACAAAATCAACAAACCTTTCCAGAAAACTCTCCCCAAATGTGTCGAATGTGAAGGTATTTTTATTTGAGAATGGAATTTCTGTATTTCATTATTTCATAAAAAGCTATGAAACTTATAGTGAGTATGCATTATATAATTAAACAATGATTAAGATTGCATATTTCATTGCCCTGTACTTTGTCATAACACAACATACTAAAATAAGTTGAAGATGTCCTTTGTATTGATTCATGTTTCTTAGACCCATGCAAGTGAAAGTCATATTAGCAATCCTTTTAACTGTTGTTAAACTGTTGCCCTGTTGGACAAGACAATTGTCATTCCATTATATAGTAACAGCTGATTATTTCTTGAGTTATTGGTTGTAGAAGCTGTAAAAATTCCATCGTTCATATAAGGTAGAGCTGATAAATCCCTTATTTTTAGGAGATATTGGAAAAGAGGTAAGTATTTTCACAACTAAGTGGTTTCTGGTCTGCTGCTGTTATATAGGATCATAAATCAAGAGTTGAAAGGAATCTTAGAACCCAGCCCTCTATGAATAAACTGCTGTCCAGCATTGAGGCTGATCTTAAGTAATTTATCCAGGATTACATAAGAAATCTCAGAACTGTGATTTGAACTCAGCACCTCTGATTCTAGAACCAGTGTTCACTCTATTGCTCATGAGTGCTTCCTATTTAAACTATCTAAAAAGATGAGCAAGTAGAACTATATCTACAATCCCATATATACTTCTCAAAAAAGAACCAAGTCAGAGAGTGGAAATTACTCAGAACATTATAATATACATACATACACATACTTATATGCAATTTTTCTAACTGATATATAAATGTATTTATGCCTAATTACATCTATATATCACTGTTAATAATTATTTACAGAACATGTTTTCTTGATTATGACATTGTCAGGTCAACAAACAATTTTTGAGAGCTGTGCAAAGAAGTTGAGAGGCCTTAGTAACTGATTGGATATTAGGTGGATGTGTGAGTAAGTAGTCAAGAATGACACTTAGATGATGAGTCTGGGTAACACAGAGGATAATGGTGGTATCTTCAGTAGTAATAGAGAAGTTAAGAACAGGTTAGGGTTTTGGAGGAAACAATTCAGCTTTTGGACTTAACATCATCTAATTAATCGAGATTAACATCATCTAATAATAAGA
The DNA here is from genome assembly GCF_016432865.1 of Antechinus flavipes. NCBI lineage: Eukaryota > Metazoa > Chordata > Mammalia > Dasyuromorphia > Dasyuridae > Antechinus > Antechinus flavipes. The sequence goes on from NC_067401.1 coordinate 243,485,961, forward strand.
AGATCACATTTGAGATATTCAATAATGAAATGGAGATAAAAGATAAGAGAAAGAGATTAGGACTGTAGAAATGTACCTAAGAATCATCTGCATAGAGATGATAAATGAAACCATGGGATCTGATAAGATTAACAAGTGAAATACTACAGAGGAAGAAAAGAATCCAGAATGGAACTTTCATGAATATACATGATTAGAAAGTATGAATAAAGACCCAACAAAAAATATTGAGTAGGTTAAAAAGAGAAACAGAAGAAACCAATGTTACAAAAATTTAAAGAAAAGAGTATCAAGTAGATGAGGGTTCTGAACAATGGCAAAGACAAAGAAAGTTCAAGAAAGATAAGAACTGAGAAAAGATCACAAGATTTGACAATTATCATTGATAATTTTGAAGAGAATAGTTTTGGTGAAATGATAAAGCCAGAAAACCCACTGAAAAGAGTTAAAAAGTGAGTGATAGGGAAACAAAGTGAAAGTATTATTAATAGACAGTTTTCCCAGGGAGTTGTTCTAATGTACATAATCTAATGGAAGTCATCAATATCCAACATTTTTCATTCCTTTCATGACTGAATCCCCTTAGGAAGATTAGTGACAATATAAAGGGCAAGGACTTTAAAGAATAATATAGAGCTGAACTGGTTCACAAAGGGGTCAAAATGGAGAAGGAAAGGGTATGATAATATTAGGGTAATGCCTTGGAAGAATACTCAAGGGTAGAGGATAGATGAAAAGCAGGTTTTGAGGTGGTAAGGCAAGGGGAGAAGTAGAAAAATAATGGATTGTGACAAAACAAAACCGTTTGCTGACATTGTCACCTGAAGCTGTGAATATTATTTTCAATGAGATAGCTGGGACATTGTTCTTTCAAGCAACCACAGATATGCTGATAGAATAATCTTGAAAGCCCTATTGTACCAAATTTCATTTGTATTAACAAATAAACTCAAATTAGAATTATAAAAACTAGATTCAAGTCCTCTTACTATTTAATATTGTGCATCACTTTATTTCTCTAAATCTCATTTTCTTCTCCTATAACATGGGCATAATGCTTGCACTACATATCTCACAAATGTATTGTTCAATCAAACCTGTCATTCCATTGGGATACAAAACTCCTATAGAAAGTTACCAGTATTCCTGGTGCCTAAGTAACTGACTTGAGGCAAAAAAGCCAGCTTATGTTGATTTCTTTGAATTAGTCTTCTTTACATTTGACAAAAATATCATTACTGTGACAATATCTGTCTGAACAGTATAAGACTGAAAATGTCAGAATCTAGCCAATGGCATTAAGAGATAATCATTTACCAAAGCTGTTTGTATTCAGATCAGCTTCAAAAACCATGAAGACATCTTCTACAAATGTATGGATGATGCCTCTGGCTTGCAAATAAATGGTAAGCTTGGCTTGGGGTTTGGCTTCCTCCTTTTTAGGTCTCTTGAGAACATTTCCAAGAAGGTGGCTGGGATGTTGTTCTTTCAAGCAACCACAGACTTGCTGAATAGATAGAAAAATCATGGAAGTCCTATATGTGGTTTTCTGTAGGCTGCCATGTATGGAAGGAATGTGCAAAATTTCTCTTCAGCAAATGGTCAGAGTGGTTATCTATACAGTTATATTTATTAAAGCATATTCTTAAAATTTTATATGTGGAGGGGAGACCATAGGATGTGGGGTAAGTTTGTTGCAAATATAAATATCTAGTATAATGGTTAGGTTTTAATCTTAAACAAGAATGACAAAATGTCATAAACATCAAGTTACTTTATTTAAGAAGAGAAATTGTGCCAAATCTCATAATTAAATTTCTATAAATTACAACTCCAACATGGTAATTTTGACCAATCTGAATGTGTGCCAGTAATTTATTTTTCATGGTCTTTATGAATAATCATTCACAAACTAAACCTGCTTCCCACTAGGTCATAGATTATATCCATGAACTGTTTTGTGAGTCTCTTTGGATTATTAAGTATTTAAGTACATAACTAAAATCATGTTTAAAATTAGGGGTCAGGATCTTTTCTTATACATGGGTAAAATAGGCATAGCGTTGAATTTCATGTAAATTCCTTAAGGGCAAAAACTCTTTCAGTTTTACTTTTCACCCTAGAGTTTTGGCATGTAGTGGGTATTTAATAGATGCCTGTTAAATAGTGGACTGATTGATTTGCAGGACATTAGAAAGGTTTTCTTTACCAAAAAGATCCCTCATCTGCCACATCTGCCACTATATGAAATTCAATGCTTAAAGCATAAAATCATTTGAGTTAAGGCATTGCCTCTCCAAATATTTGCTTTTTTAAAAAAGATAGGATGCCATTAAAATTTTCTCAGTAACAATAACTTATTGTAGCTTCATTTATTGAACTGTACTTTTTCTATTAATAAAACAAATTCAGGAGAGGGAAAAGGAGTGATTACATTAGTTTATATATTGCTAAGTAAGAATTGGGCGGGGGGCTGGTGAAATTAGAAATGGTAGAATAGAGTCATGAGAAGAACACAAAAAGGGAAGGTATGAGAATGACAAGGAGGAATAGTCATCTGCATTTGCAGTACAGATGTATTTATTTGTTTGCATAGTATATGCTTAGATAAACTTGCCTCACCTATTAAAATATAAAATCTTGAAAGAATTGTTTTATCCATTGTATTTGTATCTCCAGTACCCAGAACAGTTGACAGACATTTAGTAGACAATGCATTTAGATTATTAAGCACTTTACCAATTTAAAAAGAGACTTTCATACTTCTCTTCATCCAATAAATACCACAGTCCTATAAAGGAGACAAGGCACATATTTTTATCCCAATTTTACACATAGTGCAACTGAAGCACAGAGGAATTGTCTGATGCCCCACTCACATGCATGTGCACAAACACACACATACACACACAAAAACACACACATTCAAGATTAGTAGTGTTAAACAAATAAAACAGGGGCCACTGATTGTATATTAATCCTTAAAATCACATATTAATATTATCTATATTCTCTTGCATTATTCCTTATTTTGTTAAATATTTTTCAATTACATTTTAATCTAGTTCTGGTCACACTCAGGTATATTGTAAGCAGCAATGTGGTAACATGTATAACATCTCCACTCAAGATGACCTTTGAATCCCTTCAAATTCTGAGATTTTGCAATTCTATAAAGAAATAACATCCATTTGTAGGACAGATTATATAGTAAAGTTATTAATCTGCCATATTTATTTACAGTTTTTAATTGGGAGGAGGACATAATGCTGAATTTGGAGTAAGAGGATCTGTATTGGAGTTCTAATGCTACCATGTACAACCAATTTGAGTATGGAAACTTTGTTTCCATTTGCTTTGTGTTCATAAAAATGGCACAATTGCATAGCAACTTTTGCCACCAGGTTAAGGCACCATCCCTCCACCCCATCAGCATGTTTTTGCTATTCACAAAGTTTCTTTAAGAATCCAGTATCTGTATCTTTTATGAAAACCTATTTGAAAAAGATTAAAATAAGATTTGAAGCTGTAATGTCTAAAAGGAATGAGGAGGAAGCTAGCTTGGGATGGTGGTGGGGAGAGAGATAGAAAGATTTTTTTTCCCACCCAGACAAAATTATAAAAGTTCCTCAACAAAGTATTTCCTACACAGAGATATCGCTAGCACCTTGTTAAGTACAAATAAATGAGTTTATAGATCTGAAATAATGGAGATGACAAGCTACATAATTTAGAAAGAGCTACTAAGTTATTTTTAAAAAGAGACTTGATTTTCTAAAAATATGAGTCTGTTATCTATAGCCCTCTCCTCTAATTAGTGAGTCTTTACCCATATCATCATTGTGTTGCTCTTCCTTACCCACCCCCTGCCTACAGTCCCTTAATGTGTCATTTTAAACTCAAATGTAAGCTCCTGGAGAGGAAAAATCATGTTTTATTTATAATTGCTACATCAACTTTTAACTTAGTATTTCAATAATAGTAAGAATTTAATAAATGTTTTATCCATCATTTTCATCTATTTTATCTATCTTCATCTGTCTATTCATCTATCTAGCTATATCTTTAATTTAGACTACAGCTCCTTGTAAATATATTTTTAAGTGTATTTTGAACTGCTCAAATATGTCAAATATATTCATTGAAACAAATTCATGAAACAAGATTAAATTGTAGGTCACTGTCAATGGTACAATTTTTCCCCCCAATTAGGCCTTTGAAATTTATTTTTGTAGCTGAAATTAGGGAAAAGTTCTCATGCTAACTCTGTTAGCATCACAATGGTCTTTGTTAAACTTGGATAACAGATTGTTGTTCTCTCTCATCTCATTCTCCTGCCAAGGCAGAATTTTCCCTAAAGTGAATTTGGTTTTGATTAATTCAGTGATTACCTCCCATTTTATCCAATTGTATCTTTAGCTTAATAAATGCAATTTAGATTTTTTTTCATTTACCAACAAGAGTAAAAATCTATTTCTGAAAAATCTTGTTTCATTTTAATTTTGTTTGGTTATTTTTCCTTGAACTTTTCTTACTCTATAATAAAGCTCACCAAGACATGATTCTCTAACTCCCACATTACTGTCTACATCATTCTATTAATAATTCATTATGCAGAACCATAGTGCTAGAACTAGAAGAGAACTTAGAAGTCACGCTATCATAAGATCAAGAATTTAGTTTGAAGGGCCTTTAAAAGACTTCTAGTGCAATCATATTATTTCTAAAACCCGAAAAAAATAGTTATTTGTCTAGGGTCACATAGGAAAGAAATGGCAGAAGGAAGATCTTAATATAGGTCTCCTGACTTAAAGTCCAGGAATCTTTCCACTGTTCTGTGCTGTTAGAATATTTTCTTATCTGTTTATTGAAATGACTCAACAATGATGACAACTTTGTACCTGCAGTATTGCAGTGTTTGACATAGAATAAGTGCTTTAAAAATACTTGTAGATAGACTGATCATTATATCTTTAGCTTCTGGGCCCCCATTTAACTAAATGGAAAGATGGAAAGAAATTGTCTTATTTCTTGCTCATATTTTATTCCATGTACTAACCCCTATCTTAAATTACACCTAAAATAGACTGCAGCACATAATTCTGTCTGCCCAGAAGCCACACTAGACTAAAGGCCCATTGAACTGGAATTGGTGTGTATAGTATGATTAAAAGCATGATTTAGGCAGTAGAATTTCAAGAACATAACTTTTGCCATACCACAGTGATGTAAATGTGCCAACCTATGCCTCTTCTTGGTTGCCTACAAGGACCACATTTATAGATTTGCTGCCTTGAAATATCTTTGACATCTCTGTGCTAATAACTCTAGCTTGTCTGGGATAAGTCTTAGATGCTTTATTCTTGTCCTCATGTGAAAGGGATTGATGTATGCCTTCTTAATTACACATCTAGTCCTGGGCTGTAACCGAAGATCAAGGATTTAGAATGGAAGGGGACTTCATAGGTTCCACCAATTCCCTTGCTTTTTTTAAAATGAGAAAATTGGGGTTCGAGGTTGAGTAATTTTTCCACACTCATATAGCTTGTACATGGCAGCACCAGAATTCCAATACAGGTTCTTTTACTCCAAATCCAATATTATTATTATATCACCTTGACTGCCTAATAAAAAGTTCTGAAAAAAAATACTTTTTCATGTATCTACAACTCTGTTATTTCTACAAATATGTTCTACAAATTATTCATTTATAAAATGGCAAAATCTCAGCATTTGAAGAGCTTCAAAGGTTATCTTGAGAGAAGGGATCAAACATGTTGCCACATTGCTGCCCACAATACTGAAAGTGAGAGAATCAGATTAAAATATAATTGATAAATATCTAACAAAATAAATAAAAATACAAAACAATGTAGATAATGTTAATAGGTGATTTTTTAAGCCAATATGTAATGAGTGGCCTATATTTATTTAGGTTTGATACCATTAATCTTGAGTGTGTGTGTGTGTGTGTGTGTGTGTGTGTGTGTGTGTGTGTGTGTATGTTCTGGAGATAACAGCTAAGGATGATACCATATTGCAGCAAATCAAATGATATCAAAACAACTAGTCAGATGACTGAATGCAAATGTATTTATTTCTTTTCAGAATGGATGAAAAGATAACTGTTGTGTAGTGAGAATAAGAAGACATTTAGAAAAAAAAAGAGAGAGAGAGAGAGAAGACCATTGAGAGCACTATTGTTATTGACAGGATCAGTGGCAGCCAGAAAAGCAGCATATCTAAACAAAGTCCATCAATATTGCATCATAAGACCATCATTACCACTACTTCTGTGGACTTAGTGATTGGATTTTTGTTTAATGCAATACTTTTCAAAGGCCAGATATGCACTTAAATGCACTGGAGTTAGGAGAAGTTTCTGGCACATTAATCTATCTATATTATCATGTCAAAGCAAGTCCATGGTTGCTAAAAGAAAATAAAATAAAAAAAGATCTTTTGAGAGGTAGTTTTCATCAGACAAATCAAGCCTTTTATCTGATAATCCTTCTCAATGATGGGGCTTGTCACTGTACATTACAGGATTGATATTTTCATTCTATTCTTTACCTCTCTTGCTTCTGTCTTAATCCTTAATAGTATTCAGAGAAAATTCTAGCTGTTGAACTGACCCAGCCTTTGTTCTACACTAGTTTAGATTTTTTTTTGTTAAAACTATTACTTTATCCAAAAGGAAAGGGCTTTTTCTCAGTTCCACTAATTATCTTAGTATTGGAATGCATCAGTCCTCCTACAGCAATGCAGTACATGTAGTTTTTATGTAATTAGTGTACATCCCATTCATATAGAATTTATTATAATCATTGCAAATTTCTTATCTGCTATCAGGGCTTTTTATCTGATAACATAAAGTTAAGTTTATGTCTCCCAAAATTGGGAGGAGGATGATTATCTGATTTGCTTATTTCAAAAATCTATGGAAGTAACCTAAGAGACTGTGTGTGCAAATGAATGCTACAGAGATCTACATCATCAAAAATAACCTTTTGGTAAGTGGAATTCTTTCAAAGAATGACTCAAAAACCACAATGAGTACTCATATTGAAAATAAACAAATTATGTTACAGATTTTAATCATTGTCATGTGTTCATTATCAACAAGTTAGGATTTTCCCTGTTTTTTTTTTTTGTTTTTTTTTTTTACTGATGCAATATAACAAGAATAGAAGAATTCTTTACAAAACAAATATGAATATTGTTTCAGTGGAGTGGGGAGGGTAGTAAGAAGAAAAGATGTCATTAGCTCAAATTTCCTCTCTCTGCTTGGTGGCAATATGTTCTTTTGGACGAAAACTTGGATGCTATTCCTTGTAAAGTATTTACCCTGTGCTTTCCATGACATTTTTTTTTCTTCAAATAGAAAGGTGTCCTCGTAATATGAATAAACTCTCAGCAAAATAGAAACTTTCTATGTTACCTAGAAATGATGGTCAGGTAAGATGCTTGATTTAATGAGCTTACCAGAAAGTAAACCTTTGATTATCCAGACTTCTGCTTTGTAGTAAATGTAGATGTGATCATGACTTTCTATTGTTAAGACAAAAGGCAACATCAGATTAAATCCTGGTGACTAGAACTGCCTCAGTGGTTCAGAGCCACCTTCCAACTCCTTGTAAAGATGCTTTTAACTAACTAGAGTAATGACTCAAAAGAAAGATTGATATTTGAAGGCCCAGAGCCTGAAATTGGATATAATCTATATAAGTTCAAAAGATGAGGAACCAACTAGAGGTTACATTCATTAAAATGTCCATGTAAAGGTTAAAAATCTAAAGTGAAATGATGAAAAGAAATGGGAGCAAGAGTTTAGGTTCATAACATAAGGAGCAAATGTATGGTTAACATTCTACTGTTTTACAAATGCAAAGACCACAATCACTGGGTTAAGTATTCATTATTTGACAAAAAGTTGCTGGGAAAATTGTACAACAATAGGGGAAATATATATATATATATATATATATATATATATTAGAACAACAATTTACAGCTTTACAAAGATAAACTTCAAAGAGGCATGTGACTTATATGTAAAAAGTCATGTTATTTTTAAAAATTAAAGTGGAAAAGGTTACCTATCATATTTATGGATAGGAGAAAAGTCCATAATCAAACAAATATTAGAAAAGATCACAGAAGATATTATGAAACATTTTATATAAAATTCCACCCAAATAAATCCAATAAAGCACGAATTCAAATGGAAATATTTAACTGAGGAGAAATAATTTTTGCAACATTTCTCAGATGAACATCTTATTTCCAAAATATCTAAGGAACTGATTCAAATTAAAAAAGAAAGAAAGAAAGAAATGTTCCCTAGTTAAGAAATCATCTTAAAAATATGAACACACCTCTTAAGGGAAGAAACCAATGCAATTTATTGTCTTATAAAGAAATTCTCCATATCACTACTAATTAGAGAAATGCAAATTAAAGTAGTACTGAGATTCCACCTCATATTCTTAAAAGTATTAAGAATAAACCCCCCCCAAAAAAGATAAAGATCAGTGGGTCTTTTGGAAACTAGTTACATTTGTTCATTTTTGGTGGATTTGTGAAAGGGTACACTGTTCTGAAAAGTAATAAACAAAAGTTACTAAAAATAGTGAATGTCCTTTGTCCAGCTAAAACACTGTTAGACCCAAACCTTTAAAGAGATCCAATTAAAAGGAAAAAGCCCTTTATGTTCAAAAATATTTGTAACATCTCTTTGTATGGTGGAACAACAACAACAACAACAACAACAAAAAAAAAAAAAAAAAAAACCTGAAAACTAATGAAACATCAGGAACTTAATAATGGCTTATTAAATTGTGGTATGTGAATGTGATGAAATATTTATGCTGGAAGAAATTATGAAGTAGATGATCTAAGAAAGACATGGAAAGATGAAGTGAGAAGAAACAGAGCAATTGCTATATTATACCACCAATATTATAAAAATGATCCATTTTTAATATATAATCTGAGGAAGAATTAAGTGAACAGAATCAACAGAACAATTTATATAACAATAACACTATAAAAACAAATTACTTTGAAAGCTGTTAAGAATTATGATCAACATTATTGATCACAAAATAGAAAATTTTGATTATATCAAATTAAAAAGCTTTTGTACAAACAAAATGAATGCAGACAAGATTAGAAGGGAAGCAATAAACTGGGAAAATATTTTTACAGTCAAAGGTTCTGATAAAGGCCTTGTTTTCAAAATATATAAAAAATTGACTCTAATCTATAAGAAATCAAGCCATTTTCCAATTAATAAATGATCAAAGATATGAACAGGCAATTTTCAGAAGAAGAAATAAAAACAATCTCTAGCCATATGAAAAGCTCTAAATCATTATTAATCAGAGAAGTGCAAATTAAGACAACTCTGAGATACCACTACACAACTCTGAGATACCATTATACACCTCTGAGATTGGCTAGGATGACAAGAAAAGATAATGCTGAATGTTGGAGGGGATGTGGAAAAATTGGAGCAGTGTTGGTGGAATTGTGAATGCATCCAATCATTCTGGAGAACAATTTGGAACTATGCTCAAAAAGTTATCAAATTGTACATACCCTTTGATCCAGCAGTGTTACTACTGCACTTATATCCCAAAGAGATCTTATAGAAGGGAAATGTACATGCAAAAATGTTTTTGGCAGCCCTTTTTGTAGTGCCTAGAAATGGAAATTGAATGGATGCCCATCAATTGGAGAATAGCTGAATAAGTTGTAGTATATGAATGTTATTGAATATTATTGTTCTATAATAAAGGACCAGCAGGATGATTTCAGAAAGGCCTGGAGAGATTTACATGAACTGATGCTAAATGAAATGAGCAGGATCAGGAGATCACTATATACTTCAACAACAATACTATATGATGATCAGTTCTGATAAACATGGCTCTCTTCAACAATGAGATGAACCAAATCAGTTTCATTTGTTCAATAATGAAGAGAACCAGCTACCCCAGTGAAAGAACTATGGGAAATGAGTGTGAATCACAACATAGCATTTCCACTCCCTCCGTTTTTGTCTGCTTGCATTTTTGATTTTCTTCTCAGGTTATTTTTATCTTATTTCTAAGTTCAATTTTTCTTATGCAGCAAAATAACTGTATGGATATATCTACATATATTGTTTTTAACATGTACTTTAACATATTTAACATATATTGGTCTACCTGCCATCTAGGGGAGGGTTTCAGGGGAAGAAGGAGAAAAGTTGGAACAGTAGGTTTTGCAAGGATCAATGCTGAAAAATTACCCATGCATATATCTTGTAAATAAAAAGCTATAATAAGGAGCTATCATTGTAAATTCCAATAAAATTGTACTCAATTATAAAAAAAAGAATTATGATCAATACATTGACTATTTATTATTCCAGAAGACTAATAAGAAATACCTTCTGTATGACAAAAAAATGGAACAGAATTGGGATGCAAAATAAAACATATGTTTTTATAGACAGTCATTGGGGAAATTTGTTTTGCTTCACTACAGATTTTTGTTATAAGAAATATGTTTTTCTTTTCTTTTATTAATGATGTGGGTAAATGTGAAGAGAAAAATAGATTTGTGTTCATTTAAAAAACAGAGAGGAGAGGATTCTCCAGATGGAAAATATTGCATGAACTTTCACATGAGATCATTCCATTATTCATTTTACTTAATTATTTAAAATTGTTATAAGAAACTGTATATGAGGTTATTTCATTAATCTACAAATGTTTGTGATATAAAAACAGAATAACAACCACAAAACATTTTTTAAAATAAAATTTAAAAATACCCAGGGATAGTCTTTGATTATACTGTCAAAAGACTTAGGGATGATATAAAAATATTTTTTTCTTGATAATTACCTACTTATGGGAATAAATGGTAATACAATGATATAAGCCCTGGAATAAAATAGAAACTAAAAGACCTTATATAATTGTCAAGAAATTGGCTGCTGCTGACCTTAAAGACAACATATCCAAGCATATCAGTGGTTGGTCTTGATGTTTATATTCCTAAATTGTCTCTCTTCCAGTTTTGAAAAAAACATTTATGTTTCCTTTTTCTTTTTCCTCAAACATAAATGTGTCTCCTGGGATTTTTGAATTGCTGCATGAATTTTTTTTTCCCTTTCTTAAATATTTTTCAAAGTAAAAGTGATTTAACATATAGAAAAGTCGCAAGTTCTCTAGGAAGATAAAAAAGTTTATTGAATTACATTTTGACTCAAGTTAAATATGATGAATCACCAAACAGCATAAATAAACTCTCAAGGGGCAGTATACATATTAAGAGATGAACTAATGTTACTTTCACCTGGGGACTAAGTTTGGCTATGGAATTAATTGCCTTTTAAAAAAAATCTCTGGAGAAGAGAGAGGACATATATTTGCACTTATAAAGGAGTAATCAAGAGAATCCTTGATCATCATTGGCCTAAAGAACTTCTCTCCAAGCTAGATATGCACATTCAAACTCTGTGGGGATGACTATATACTTTGGCTTCTCACTAAAGAACATGTGTAACCACCTTTTGCTTTTTGGATGCTGCTTGATTTGGAATCCAGCTTTCTCTTAGATTTCCAGGGAGAAGTCAAAGCATGAATATAACCACATGGAGTTAGAGGGCATAAACCAGATCTTAATATCACTCAGGGGGTTCCCTGTTTCCCCCATTATATGGTGAATTGTAGACATTCATCAGTTCTTACATCTTTGTCCTAGGTGCCTCATAACTATTACAGAATGAATGACACTTTGCCCTGGAGTCCATGTGCTACAGGAAGTGGGAGGAGGAGGGGTGGAAAAAAGAAAGGAACAAATCATTCTGTAGCACCTACTATGTGCCAAGCACTATGCTAAAAGCTTACTATTAATATTACCTCATTTGATCCTTACCTCAACTCTGCAAAATTGATGGTATTCTTATCTTCACTTTACAGTTGAGAAAACTAAGGCAAAGACTAAATGATTGGCCCAGGAAATTATAGCTAGTTAATATTTGAGATTGCATCTTATATACTCCAGCTATGCTGAATTCCTGATAGAACAAGTCACCAGCAAAGAAAACCTATACCTTAGTAAATTATATATATCCTATACAGCAAATCATGGAAGTAACCTGCCATACTACCCTACCTGTCTAGAGCAGGAGATGTTAATTTGGCATCTATGAACTTCCATTTGTAAAAAATATATAATTGTATTTCAATATAATTAGTTTCCTCTGTAATTCTATGTATATAATTTTATTGATTTATAAATATTCTGAAAAATGATTCATTAGCTTTGTCAGATTGTCAAAAGAGTATATTTAAAAAGTGTTTAAAGAAACTGTAACATGGTGTTGTTTCAAAGATCCATATTTTTCTCATTACTAACAAAGTTCAAGTGCTTTGAAAACTAGATATACATAGAAAACTTTTAATCTGTCTGATTTGCTAACCCAAAAATATAAATGTAGCCTTCATTCAACTAATTGAACAGAATGTTAATGGATGTGCATTATATATATATGTGTGCATATGTATACATATGTGTAAACTAGACAATATTATAAAGCTCACAAAATAGATATGTCCAATAGGAAATTTTTTCACATTAACCATATTTAAAAATATATCTTTTTCTTCATTTAAAGTTAGGATATGTGGAGTTAGAAAGTTAGGCAGGATGTGAATGCTATGTTTCACAATTCTTTTGGATTTATGATTTTTCATTATGTTGATAAAAGTTCTAAAGTCTTTCAAAGTTATTTTTCTCTACAATGCTATAATGTTCTCTTAGTCCTGTGCACTTCATTCTTTCAGATTATAGAAATCTTCCCAGTTTATTCAGAAAGAGTTCATTTAATTATTCATATGGTACACTCTCTATATAAAACATGGTATATTCCATTACATTTATATATCACAATTTATTTAGCTTCCAATGTTTGATTATCACAAATAGAGTGCCTATAAATATTTTTGTATATATAGATCCTTTTTCTCTTTTTCTTTTTTTGGGGGGAAAGGAGGGAGAAGAATAGGACTAGAAGTGATATACCTCTTAAAGTTTAAGAAGAAATAAATACATAATATATATAATAATAGTACAATAATCCTATCTAGACACATTTCATGAATATTTCATGGGCTTTTTACAATTCAATTCAATTGAATGAATAAAAGAATGAAAGTGTATTAAGTTCTTATTATCTGCAAAGCATGCTTTGCTAAAATGAATGTTATATCCATGGCACATTCTTGTTTTCTTGATCAACCCTTTTAGTAAAATTCATATGTCTTATTTAAGTTAAGTGTCTTGCCCAAGGTCACACAGCTAATAAGTGCTAGGTGTCTAAGGCTAGTTTCAAATGATTCCATGCCCAGTGTTAAATCCACTGCACCATCTAGCTGCCCCTAGTCAAATTCTTTTTGAAGGATGTTTTTTTATAAAATTTTATATATCTTTCATCTATTTCTTGTTTTACTTTTCTTTTTGGTTTCTAATTGATTGTACTATTCCTATATTGTCAAGTCCTTATAATTCTATCTATTCACATCGTATTCATATTTGTTTGTAAAAAAGTTCATTTTTAGTCTTGAAGTTCATTGTTAGTCTTCCATGTAATTCTTTCTATTAGTTATTTCCTCTTGTTGGAGTCAGTTTCCAAAGTTTTTTTTTTTTTTTGTATTATGTACACTTATACTTCACAATAGATAAATCTTCTGAAATATTTGTTTAATGGCTGAAGCAGATGAAAATTGAAGATGTAAATCTCTCTTTTGTACCTTCTTACTTATGAAAAGGAAAATTAAGTCAATATGACTTAGTGAATAAAAACCTTGACTTTCAGAACCTGTCATTCATTAAGTCATGTTCATCAAAAAAAAAAAAAAAAAGTAATATTCCACCAATGCTAACACTGCCATGAATATTCAGAATCTGAGCAGAGTTATTCATTACTTTATGTAATGTTCATCTACTTTCTAATAAAAACTCTCATTTTGGAAAAAGCACAACTAATTCCAGAATTCTAATCACAACTTTAGTAGAATACTCTTGCTCCTGATATCTCAAAGTCCATTGATTTCTCCATTGGCTTAATGTGACTAGCTTTTAGATAATTTCTTCATAAAACAGCTTTTGGAGAGAAAAGAGTGTTGTAACAACAAGCACAAGATTGAACCACTACCCAGGAGTTTTGTATAACCATAAGCAAGCCTGAATTTTTTTTCCATATATGTAAAATTGAAATGATAATGCCTCTAATACCTACCTCACAGTGTTTTGGGGAAGAAAACATTCTGTAAACCATAAAGAGATTTGAGAAATATGAGCTATAATTATCTTTCTCTTGGACTCATCAACATTTCACTGCCTTGTTTGGGCATTCCTTTTATCGAGGCACTTGCAGATAGAGCAAATATGTTCATTAAGAATATGGGTGGTAATTAAGTCCCTGTAAAATATTTTTTCTTAATACAGTTCTGAACAAACATCAGCTCAGAGCTTTTTCTAAAGAATTATATGAAGTAGAGTAAAAGATGTCCCACTAAAAACTGAGGATAAGACAGAAGGTATGAGCATTACAAGAATGGATGGGGGGGAGGGGAACTTGTTTTTTGTATTTTTGTCATATGATAGGGCTTATAAGTATTGCCCTACTTATAAGGCAGCTTCTTCAAAATAGGGAGGTCTCTTCTCTTGAAAAAAATAATTAAAAAGCTACAAATGACATTCACATCAGCATGGGGCACTGACAAGAACTTCCTGGACTAGCAAAAGTTAGCACAGGATAGTGCCAGCAGCTACATGGCTCAGACTTAGTGTTAACCTTTCAAGATTACTGTTTGGGATGGGGGGGGGGGGAGGGAAAGGGAGACGTAGAAAGGAATCTGGACAGCCAGGGATAATAATGATCTCTGAATAAAAAATATAAGAATTAAAGTGAAAAGCAAAAATAAGTTTTACCTGAAGCAAAGCCTAATTAATTGATAAAGGCAATCTGCCCACAACAATCAACATCAAATCCCATTTCTCATGGCTTAGTCCAATGAAAGGAATACCATGGTTAGTCTAGTTACTAATTGTCCTCTACAAGGATGTGAAGGTTCCAGTTTAAATTGGAAAACCTGACAACCCAGCTCAGAATCTCTTACCATTTTTTTTTATGTTTCTTAGAAATGTATATTGATACCATTTTAATTGCTGCAGTAGATGTACTCTCAAGACCAGCTAAGTGATTAAAAAGCTGTCTTTAAAGTCAGGAGGACACAGATTGGCTACATGACCCAAGGCAAATGAAAATAATTTTAAATTAAACCCAGACAATTCTCTCAAGACTATAATCTAGAGAAAAAGGTAATGATCTCATTGGAAGAAGTTTCTGAGAGCTCCCTAAACCAGTGAAATCATAGGTCCAATTCCACTCTTTCCCCAAAATTAATATTTTATCACCTATTTATACCTGGTACATAGTCTTAGTAAATACTAATAATTTTCTAAACATTTTATTAAGTCACATCTAACTCTTCATGATCTCTTTTTGGAATTTCTTAGCAAAGATACTAGAGTGGTTTGCCATTTCCTTTTCTAGTTCATATTTTTACAAATGAGGAAAAGAGACAAACAGGGTTAAGTGAGTTGTTTAGGGTCATAAAATTTATAAGTGTCTGAGACCACTTTTGAACTCATAAAGATGAATCCTGCTGATTCCAAACCCAGTATTCTATCTACTTTGCAAAAGGATGAACTTTTGAAAAAAAGTATTTATAAGCTCTAACTATATGCTAAGCACCAGGCAATACAACACAAGAGCAAGGATGGTCACTCTCCTTAAGAATTCTACATTCTAATAAGAGATGACAATACACATAAGGAAGTAGATGGTCCCTGAGAAACACTTTGGTATGGAACCTTACCAGCATAGTAGCTGGACCATAGGGATATAGCTTGACAGACTCCTTTTAAGAACAATAGCAGAAGTAATTTGATCAAGATAACAGAACTGAAAAGCATGGGATACCTGGGGAAGGATAGTGCACAGGGTTATCGACTTGGCTCCTAACAATCTGTCTAAGGAGTAGGAAATGAAACTACACATTCTTGAGGCCTACCTAAAAATCAGGAAAATGGGACCCCATAATAGAAGTTCCAGAAATGAAGAGGGTTAAACTATCAAGAATCTGTACTCTAGTCTGGGCCTGACATAGGCCCATCCTCTGAGAGTTTAGATTCAATATTAAAATGAAATGATATATTTGTAAGTTGACAATTAACAAAAAGAAATATGCTTAGTCATAAGCAAAGAGATATTGAATGAGAATGTGAACCAACTTTATTGACCTGAGTGAAAAATCTTTGGGTCTGAGTAGCCATTGTAGTTGATAGTCAAGCATCAAACCTGGATCTCCTCATGGATTTTTTATACTCAAGTGATGAAGTGATGTCAGTACTCTAGGATTTCAGGCCTCTCACTAAACATTTCTCAAAAATGGTTTTAATATCTTTCAAGGAAAACCAGCCTAACTTGAATAAAGGTAGGAGTTAGGCTATTAATCCATCCATAACATGGTTTATGATCTGGATAACAAGACTGATGATGAAATTGATGAAAAGGTGATGTACAGTATCCCATATATTAAGATTAATAAAGAGCATTCAAGTGGATAGAATGCTGGACCTTGAATCAGAAAAACTTAACTTTCTGAGTTCAAATCTAGCCTCTGACACTTACTAGCTCTGAATCCTGGGCATATCACTTAACTCTCTTTGCCTCAATTTCCTCATCATTTGATGAGTGTTTATTTAACTTCACTTGCCTTCCTAATCCTAGTCTAATTTGACATTATAATTCTTTGAGTATATGTCCTTTACTCCCTAGTACTCCTTAATGTGCTCTTTAAAGAAGGAGCAGTGTCATTGTTGACTTGTACCCAGTGCTTTGCTCAATGTTTTGTAGGTACTTAATAATTATATGTTGAAATGAAAGGAAAGAGACCAGTTAAACCTGGAGATATTTAACTTAGACTTCCATAAACTTTTATGTTTTACAAATGACTTTTATCATAACTGCTTCATTAAATATATAGAATAAACAGCCCTAACCCCCATTTAAAGATGAGGAAACAAAGGTCCAAAGAGATGAAGTGGCTTGTCCAAGAAAACAAAATTAGTAAGTGTAGGGGCAAGAATTCAAAATCATTGTAGTTGAAATTAGAAGGGAAATGGATAGTTGGAGAAAATCTTTATAGCAAGTTTCTCTGATTAAGGTCTGATAACTCTGTGTGTGTGTGTGTGTGTGTGTGTGTGTGTGTGTGTGTATGTGTGTGTGTGCATGTGTGTGTGTAAATGATTAAAATATATAATGTGGTAACTTTCTTCTTTTAAATAAATATAATATGATTCTTTCTGGGAGCGAACAGCTTTCTTGAGGAGGTTTTCTAGAGGCAGCCTTAGTATCAGTTCAGAACAATAATTACCCGAAATGCAGCCAGGTGATAAAAGTTCAGATCTTTTATTGTCTCCAATATAGCCCAATTAGCTTAGAGGCCTATCTCTTTGGTTCCAAGAGCTCTTGCAGCTTTGTCCTTTCCTTCTGCCTCTGCTTTCTTCAGCCTTCAATCCAGCTCCACTCCCTTGACTGGGCTCACTGAAGCTCTATTTATGCTCCTTCAAGAGAGAGGGATTGTGGGATGTGAGAGAGAGGGATTATGGGTTTCTTCCCAGAGTGCTCTCTGGCCCTAAGAGCTCAAGGGAGGTGTGAATTAACAAAGTTACACAATTAACTTTGTGAATCTCCCATACTTGTGAATTCCAATGAGTAAAGGTGTAAACACAAGCATTGTATCAATTACATTGAGTTAACACTAGGATTCTAACATCTCCCTTGAGTTATCACCTTGTTTCAAGTTGAGTTAACACTAGTATTCCAACAATGTAAGAAAAGTCATTCCCTGGTAGATAAATTATCAAAGAGTATAAACTAATAATAGTCAAAGAAAGAAATCCGCACTATCAATAATCATGTGAAAAAGTACTTTGTCACTAATAATTTAAGAAATGTACGTGAAAAAACCTTTGGGATTTCACTTTACCTTCATCAAATTGACAATGTTAACAATAAAAGTTGAAAAATATTGGAAGAGTTGTGAGAAAATTGACACATTAATTTCTTTTTTTTTTTTTTTTTGACAGAGCAGCCTTTCTAGAAAGCAGTTTGGAATTGTGCTTCGAAAATCACTAAATTGTGCATATCTTTTAGTACAAAAACCACTATTGGATTTACATCTCAAAAAGGCCAAAGGAAGAAAATTATTTATGGAAGTTCTATTTGTTGTTTGAAAGGCATGGATACTAAAGAGATATCCACCAACTAGGGAATGGCTGAACAAATTGTGGCATAAGGATATATAATGTCATATTATTACATTATAAGAAATTTTGAAAGTAATCAGTTCAGGGAAATCTGAGAAGATATATATGAACTAATGTAGAATGAGTGAGCAGAACTCAGAGAATTATTTATAGAATAACAAAATTGTAAAAAATATTGGAAGTTGTTAATTACCTCCTTCAATAATGATGCAGATTTTGGGGGGGTTTTTTTCCTTAATGGTATCTTATTTTTTCCAATTACAAATACAGTTTTCAACATTCATTTTTGTAAGATTTTGAAATCCAAAATTTTTATCTCTCCCTTCCCTCCTAAGCCAGAAAATAACCTGATACAGGTTATACATATAAAATCATTTTAAACATATTTCCATATTTGTCATATTGTAAAAGAAAAATCAGAAAATGGGGAAAAAAAACAAAAAAGGTGAAAATGTGTGAAATTGTTTTGATTATTTGTGGATACTTCTTTATAAGGGCTAAAAACGTTTAGAAAGGCAGGGCTAAGAAAATGAGGAAAAAGGAAAGAAAGGTGATTGTTAAAGATATGTTGATGCACAGGAAAGAAGGCAGGGAGGAAGAGAGAAAGGGGAGAAAAGATGAAGCAAGGAAGGAAGCGAAAGAAGAGAAGGAAGGGAGGAAAAATGGAAGAAAGGAAAGATGGAAGAAAAAGGGAGAGAGAAAGGGAAGGAAGGTAGAAGGAAGAAAGGAACTAATATCATTTTAGTCTTGTGGCAAATACAGACAAGGTGCCTTATTTTTTTCATTTTTTTTGTTGTGTCCTGCTTTCTAGAGCCCCCAAATTGGGGTGACAAAAAGTACTGTTGCTTTCTAGAGCCCCCATGCCAGGGTGATTAAAGCATATCTTTCTGTAATGTTCTCTTTTTTGATTCGGTTTCCTTGGAAGTCTCTGGGAACAGCTTTCGTTTCAGTTTAGTAATCACCACAAGTGTAGCCAAGTGTTAAAGTCCAAATCCTTTAGTGTCTCCTTCAAAGTCTTGTCTCTTTTCCTGGGGCCTGGTTAGCTTTCTTAGAGGCCTATCTCTCTCCTTGGTTCCGAGAGCTTGAGCTCCTACCTCCTTCTCTCTCCTCTGAATGTCTCTGAATCCAAAGATTTGTGCTTCAGTCTGCAGCCACCACAAAGGTGGATGATGGAGTGAATCTGTCTCAGCCTCTGAGAGTTTCTAATCCACTTGTCTTGTCTGGCCTTGAGATCTTCTAGCTTATGTGCTCTACACTGAGTATAAACCAATCATTATATCACTAGGAAATCATTATTTGTGGTAGGATTAAATCAGTGCTAAACTAGATTTAACCATTGTCTCTTCAATTCCACTTAGTATCTCATAAGCATCCTTTGTTTCAAGTTCAAAGTTCTGGCCCATAACACCTTTCCTAGTAGAGAAGTGATGAGGCGGGACTCCCAAGGATGGTGGGAAAATGGAGTCCATTTATTACAAGGTCTTTTGCTCTTTTATACCCTCATACTTTATGTAACAAAATATTGGACATGTGCTAAGTATATACTACCCACATGGGACCACATAACACTTGTTATTGTATATAGTTTGCCATCTGGTATCACTCTGTTTTGATCACAGCACAGGTTGTCACTGCCCCCTGACTTCTCAGGAAGGCAAGAGCCTGTAGGGGAAATGAGGAGTAGAATCAGACATTGTTAGCAGGTTCCCTCTGAGCCGAAGGGTCTTAAACCTCACCCAGAGTTTCCCCACTATCTGTGAGCCTCTACAGTTTTTAATCAGTTGTTCTGCTTGATTCAACTCTATGAACATCATGTTTCCTCTTCAATCAACTCATCTTTTGGAGACTAAGCCTCATAAAGACTAATTTAGTTTTAATGCTCAATAACTTATTAACACCCTTAGCTATTTCTCTCCTCTAATTGGAGGGTTAGAAGGTGGAGCAATAGACTCTAACAAACGTCTTCCTTTATAGATGGCTCAGAGTTCTCCAGATAATTTTACTTTTTCCTAAGTTTCTTTGCTTGCTTGCAACACCATAAATATCATGTGCCCATTCCTGGACCATGATGCCCCCCTCCTCCTGCTTTTCATTTTTTCTTTGTGTGTATTCGATGATCCTAAACTCCTTGACAGCAAAGGTTATCTGTTTTCTTTGTTTCTCAGTGCTTAACACAATGCCTAACATTCATTAAGTGTTCAATGACTATTGAATTAACCAGAGAAATAGGCAACCCTATATATAGTATAATTTCAGAAAGCAAAATGATCGGTGACAAAAAGTTAAATAAACAAACAAAGCTTCCTTTGGCTGATTAATATTTGAAATGAATTGAAAATTTTCATTCCTTTAGTTTAAGAATTTGATCACTATTTTAAGAAAATATATAAATATTACTTCCTATTGTGAGTCATATGTACTTTAGAATTATTTCTAAATTTGTTACTAGACAAAAAAGAGGCTGAGAGAAGTGAGTGTAAAGGGGGTTATGGAAATGTTAGTACAGTGATGGAGGTAAAGAAAAAGCAGAACCATAACTATCCATAACACCTGGGGCAGCACAAATTCTGTCCAGGGCAGGTGTCATGGAACTTGCTTTGCAACTGGGACATTGGTTCCTCTATTCAGAGAATATTGAACAAAATAAAGTCATTTCTGATGAGGCTGTGCTATGAGAATGAAAATAATAGTATGTAAGGTCATAAGGAGAAAAGATCAGGGATAGGTCATGGAAAATATCACCAGATGTGGGACAACCAGGGGAAGGAAGCAAGAAAGAGAAAGAAGAAATAAGTATAGCATCAGCTAGCTTTCTAATTTTTTTAAATTTATCATTAGATGCTAAGCCTTGTTGTTTCTTCTATAAAAGGACTGAAAGTATTTATATTGTGGTTCAGTAATTGTCATGTTCAATTTCACATAAACCCATGAACTTTATCTATAAGGTTCTCTTGGCAAAGTTACTGGAGTGATTTACTATTTCCTTCTCCAATGTGTTCCCATTTTACAGATGAGGAACTGAGACAAATAGGGTGTCTGAGATTGGATTTGAATTCAGATCTTCCTACCTCCAGGCCTGGTGCTCACCTCTGCAAGTATTTTTAGCATTCTCTAAATTTACCCACTCATGATGTCCCAGTCAACATACCATAATTATACTTCTGGGAAGCAAGCTTCAATTTGTTATGGGCCAGAACTTGAAACAAAGTGCTAAGTAAGTGGAATTAAGGAGACAGTGGTTAAATCTAGTTTAGCATTGATTTAATCCTACAACAAATAATGATTTCCTAGTGATATAATGATTGGTATATACTCAGTGTGGGATATATAAGGAGGAGCTGTCAGGGGCAGAAAGGACAAGCCCACTAGAAGCTCTTGGAGCCACAGCCAGGATTCAGTCGAGGGGATTCAGAAGCCATAGAAAGCAACTTAAGCTCTTGGAACCAAGACTACAGAAAGCCTCAAGAAAAACTAGCTGAGCCCCAAGTGAAGGAGATAAGACTTTGAAAGAGACAATAAAGTATTTGGACTTTAACTTCTGGCTGAATTTGAGGTGATTATTGAACTGAAAAGAAACCTGCTCCCAGAGAACATTATATTTGAGAGAAGAACATTATATTTTGGCGCCCAAACAGGGATCAAGAACCTTCATCTGTGACCCAGAAATTAGAGTGAATAGAACAAGGAAACTTTGTTAAAGGGCTAAAATAGTATTTCAGCTAAAATGGGACAGATATTTAGAAAACAATCTTCTTTTCCTCTTCAAGGAAAATGCGTCAAAAGCTTGGTCAGACTGATTAAAAAATCAAGGTTTAATGGTAACTTGGGAGCAGATCATTGATATTTTAAAAACTGTACAGTACCCATCTCTTTATTTCTCTAAGGAAAAAGAATTGGATCCAAATGAGTGGAAATTAGAAGGAAAGCAACTAGATGAATACTACAATTCCAATCCAAACTTAATTTCCAAAAATACACTTTATACATACAATTTAATACAATACAAGGAGGTGATCACACTCTCCCTGACATCTCAGGAAGAGAAACGAAAACACCAAAGGAAATGAGAAATCAAATCAAATTAGCAGGTTTCTTAAAGGGCTCATTTGAAACAGGATACAACAATCCATCAATCTGGGACATATTACACATAACTACATAAATTATATAAGCACATAGCAATATAACACAGGCTTTAAGAAATTATACAAGTACTAGAATAAGGAAAAAGAAGAAAGAGCAGCAGGAGTAGGATCTAAATAAACTAGGTGAAAAGGATGAAGAATCAAATAAGAATGGGTTTAACTACAATTCTGAGTGTGGCACTTTACAGCAGGAACATTTCCCATCCCCTGACCTACTTCCCTCAATTAACCCTTCATGGGTAGAGGGAGAAGGAGGAGGGGGAGAGGCAGTAATACATTCAGCACCTCCTATGAAGCAGCCTATGACAAGATTTTAAAAAGCACTGGTTAAAGCAAAAAATGAAGGATAGAATGTATCTGATTTAATACATGCATACCCTGTTATTGAAGAGCTTGAGTCTTCAGGTCAAAAAAGGAGAAGACACACTCCTTTTGATTTGGAAAAAATTAAGGATTTGAAAAAAGGGTTGCACTCTTTATGGGGTTACATCATCTTATGTAAAGATGTTACTAGAGAGTTTGGCTTATGAAATGTTAATCCCCAGGGATTGGAAATTCATAGCAAGGACATGTTTAGAACCTGGACAAAACTTGTTGTGGCTTTCAGAATATCATGAGTTATGTAGGATTCAAGCCCAACACAATAAGCAAACTGGAGTTAACGTACAAATTACCTTTGACCAACTAGCAGATGAAGATCAGTATGCAGAGAATTCAGCACAAATTAATTATCCCATAGGAGTGTATGAACAAATTGCTACTGCTGCTATAAAAGCTTGGGGTACCCTTTCAGGGAAAGATCCAGGGGAAGCCTTCACAAAAATAGAGCAAGGTCCTAATGAACCCTTTGCAGATTTTGTGGCTCGTTTGCAAACAGCTGTCACAAAAACCATTGGAGAAAATGCAGCTACAAGAATAATGATCAGACAACTGGCTAAGGAAAATGCCAATGAGGTTTGCAGAAGAATTATATGGGACTACACAAAGATGATGCTATGCCACAGTGGGCACGAATGCCTTTTATACCCAGACTATGATGAATATGGGAAGACAGGGTCCCTCTTGGCAAGGGACTTCTAGAAAAATCATCAATGCTTTCAAAGTGGAAAAGTTGGACATCTGAGAGCTCAGTGTAGGCAAAGAGATAGAATGAGAAGACAGGGTGACCGAAGACCTAAAACCCTATGTCCAAAATGCCACAAAGGCTTCCACTGGGCCTCAGACTGTAGATTGACCCAGGGAAATGAGAGGCCCAGCTCCAAGACATCAAATAAAAGACAGGAGGGGCATGATGGCAGCTGAGGTTACACCTTTAGAAGCTCAATACTCTGATGTGACCAATTAGCCAAAAAGTAATCAGATAGCAGAAAGGGATTACAATTGGGGAGAATACAGGCTTTTTAAATCAACAGGGCAATGTCCATATAACAGCTCAAATGTAATTGCCAGATGATAAAGAGAGATTTAGAAAGTGGTAAATAGAAGGGAATAGATAGGTTAACTACTTGGGGAAGAGAGTTACTTGTATTTCTACAGACAAAGAAAGAATCAGATGGGTGCCAATGAGCCGTATTCTCCTTGTCCATCAGAGAGAGACAGAAAAAAGAGAAAAACCTCAAAACAAAGGAGAAGACCTAAAAAAATCTGACACTGAAAGAGCATGGCTGATAATTAGACTGTTGAAGAATTTAAAATCTGCAGGAGTCATTGGATTCCCCAAGATGAAAAATTGTTGATGAAACTATTGCAGGACTTCAAAACTTGAAGGAATTATCAGATTCCTGGCACATGAACTAATGGATAATAGATTCCTTTTGGACTATTTCTAGGACTTATGGACATGTATAATTCCTCATGTTGATTCATGTTATTTGTTACATTGCTACTAGCCTGTGTTATATTGCTATGTGCTTATGTAATTTGTGTAATTATGTGTAATACCTCCCATATTGATGGATTTATGTATACCTGTTTCAAATGAGCTCTTTCAAAAACCGGCTAATTTGATTTGATTTCTCATTTCCTTTGGTGTTTTCATCTCCCTTCCTGAGATGTCAGGAAAGGCAACTTAACCTCTCGGAACCAAGACTATAGAGGCCTCAAGAAAAACTAGCCAGGCCCCAAGATAAGACTTTGAAGGAGACAATAAAGGATTTGGACTTTAACTCCTGGCTGAATTTGAAGTGATTAGTGAACTGAAAAAAAAACCTGCTCCCAGAGAACATGACATTTTAGAGAAGAACATTATATCACTTAATTCAGAATTTTCCCTCAAGCTGTCTCTACTGATAGAAATTTTCCAAATTTTCAATTATAGAAGCTTCATGCAAAGTTGTGCATAATTAATGAATCTGTAACCCAAATATCATTTGCCAAAAGCATGACTCTTTCAGGTTGGCCAGGTATTCGTTGGCTTTCTTAAGGACTACCTCAGAATTAAGTGTTTTAAATTGATGATCAAACATCAAAAAAGTCAATTCTCAAAGACTCACCAATTCCTATTATAGTTCTAAAAGTGTTGGCTTGAAACAAAATTCAGACAAAATCTTGCCATTGGACGTTCAGACTAAAGATCTCTGGAAGTATCAGGAGTGTCAGGAGTAAGGTCACTTTTGAATTCAGATCTATCTGTAGGTAAATTTCCATACCAATGTAAATTTCATGACAAACTAGACTTTCAAATTTACCTTGAAGCAGATGAACCTATGAGATCTATAGGTATTAAGAGAAGAAGGGTCTAGATGCAAGTTCAAACACAAGGCAGAATTTCTGGAAAGGCAGTATTGAGACACAGGAATTAGAGTAGTGAGGGTAATTTGGGAATTACTTACCTGAGGACTCTTATATAAGATAACTATGGGTGTAATCATGCCTCAAGGCAGGGAAATGGCCCTCTAGAAATCCCCATCAACTCTTAATTCTCTATAATCTAGCAATGAACTTTTTCCAGGCCCTCATTTGCCCTTGACAAATTTATGGGGCTGACATGCATGGAGTTTTAGAATTTATTAAAAATTAGGTATAGGAGCATGATGATATGAAAACATGTCATGGAAAGAAAAACCAAGTTCTTATAGGGGCAAGAAAATGATTGAGGATAATATTTCTTACCTATTTTTGTGTCATGAACTCCTTTGCCAGTCTACAGACCCTTTTTCAGAATAGAATTTTTAAATGCATAAAATAAAATACATAGAGTTACAAAAGAAATCACTTAAATTATTAGATTTATTAGATTAAAAATTGTTATTAGATTAAAAAAATAATTAAAAATTAGATTTAAAAAATTAATAATTAAAATATTACACATACAAATATATGGACCGATAGGTTAAGAAAACTAATCTAGGCAGAAAAAAAATGGCATTTGCCAGTAAATGGAATGTGAAACAGAGGAAACAGATAGATATCAAAGATTCCAAATAGGCAAGCAAAAAGGGTAAGAAAGTTGGTAGAACAGAGAAAAAATGGTGATGTGATCAACAGAATGTCACATATATCTAAATACCAAAGAAATGGCAAAATGGAATCAAGAAGGCCTGAATTCAAATCTTTCTTCAAATTAGCTGCATGATCCTGGGCAAGAAATTTAACTTTTCAGAGCTTCATTTTCCCCATCTGTGAAAGAGGAACATTAATAGCATATAGGCTTATTATGAGGATCAAATGAGTAAAAATATGTAAAGCGTTTTGCATATTTCAAAGCACTATAGAAATGCAACATATTGTTATCATTGTTGTTATTGTTACTGTTATTGCTACATGTGACTTTGAATCAATCTAAGGAGGACAGAAACCAGATCTGAGACTGATATACAATGTGAATTGAGAGGTAAGCAGCGAAGACAGAAAGCATAACTAGTTTTAATCTTCAAAGTTACAGGCAGACTTCAATGTGCAAATATTTGTATGAGCCAACATGAGACCTCTCAAAATAAGAAATTCCTGGAAGCTTAGGGTGGAGAGAGGGAATGACAGAGGTGGAGGAACTTTTATTAGCCAAAGGAATGGCTGCAACTTGGAACTCCCCACAGGTTATTTCTTCATGCCAAGATTCTCTCTATGCCAAGAGATTTTTCAAAGACATGAAATAGAAACACCTGTCATTATCCTGGGTGAGCATTTTGGGACAATTTGGCAAAAATTAGTTTCATTGGTGTCTTGGCCCAGAGTATAACTGGTTATGCTCTAGAATTACCCTGAGATTTGAGGTGTTAGTTAGAAAACATATTCCATGTGAATCACCTATCGTGTGACTGAGTCTGGACTGATGCCTGCATTTTCCCTATAAGTTGCATGGCCTGAGGCTTTTCTGTCTCTTTAGAGAGAGCATTATAAACTGTTGTTGAAGTCAGTCATATGACCTAGTTGGGAAGAACTAATTCCACCCAACTGTATAGCATCATAAGCCAGTTATGAATTGCCTTTCACCATCTCTAGAGGCCTTCCAGACAGAGGTAGACCATGTGCAAAACTATATTAAAGGAAAGTTTGCAGAACAGGAAAAAAGGATAGCCTTGAGTAATGTAAAATTAGGCAAAGTTTGTTTTCAATATTTCCTTTTGTCACCTCACAGCCACAAAAACCAATATCATTGTTCCTATTCATGTCTTCTCTACTCTGACCAAACTGGTCTCCTGATGTTCCTCACTAATAATACCCCAACTCCATGAGTTTGGCACAAGTGCCTACCATGCCTGGAATGCCCTCCTTTCCTACTTCCACCTCTTAGAATCCCCAATTTCATTCAAAGCTGAAAACACATCCGACCTCATACCTGAGAAAGCCTTTCCCAATTGCCCCAATTATGCCAGAATTTTGCATACAATTCCTATGTGTACCTAGTGGTTTCTTCAATGGAATGTAACTTTCTTAAGAGAATGGACTAATTCATTTTTGTCTTTGTATCTTGAGCACATAGCACAATGTCTGACACAGCAGATCCTTTTTGGATCTTTTTTTGAAAACTGGGACACTAATATGAAGAGGGCTGAAACTCTGAAACAGTGTTCTTGAATCAGGCAGCAGAGCACTAAAAGCTAATTACCTATTTGATGTGAAGTAATGGTTCTATTACATATATTTAGATGAGATGGTGATGTGATGACTCTCCACACCATTAGTGCTTGCTGAATGTGTGGTGGTGAGTTAATCATAGGTAAGGATTGGAGGGCTAAGGGAGAGGATCAGAGTCTTTCTGCAGAAGGACAAAGAGGAGAGAGAATTCAGACTCTGGACTCCATAGTCCAGGATTCATCTTTGGCAAGCCGCATGGAAGCTTGCCTGCCTCCTTCACTTCTCCTCTTAAAGACCAAGAACTTTGACTGATCCTGACTTTGATTGATCTTGAGGCCCTCCAGAGAGCTAGCCTGGACATTATACTAATACATTGTTGGTGGAGTTGTAAATTGATCTAATCATTCTGGAGAGCACTTTGGAATTATATCCAAAGGGCTATCAAATTGTGCATTCCCTTTGATCCATCAGTGCCTCTACTAGGTCTGTTACCCAAATAGATCATTAAAAAAAGGGAAAAGGACATATCTACGAAAATGTTTGTAATAGCCCTTTTCATTGTGGCAAGGAATTGGAAAATGACTAGATACCCATCAGTTGGGGAATGGCTGAATACATTATAATATATGAATGTAAGGGAATATTATTGTTCTATAAAAATGATTAGCAGAATGATTTCAGAAAGACCCCAGGAAAGACTTATATGAACTGATGCTAAGTAAAGTGCGTAAAACCAAGAGAATATGGTACACAGCAATAACAAGACTACGTGCTGATCAACTCTGATGGACATGGCTCTTTTCAAAATAATTCAGGCCAGCTCCAATAGACTTATGAAACAGAAAACCATCAGTCTCCAGAAAGAGGACCATAGAAACTACTATCACAACATAATATTTTCATCATTTTTGTTGTTGTCTGCTTTTTTCTTTCTCATTTTCCCTCTTTTTGATTTGATTTTTCTTATGCAACAGGATAATTGTGGAAATATGTTTAGAAAAACTGCACATGTTTAATCTACATTTAATTATTTGCTATCTAGGGCAGCAGGGTGGGGGAAGGAAGGGAGAAAAATTTGGAGCACATGGTTTAGCAAGGGTGAATGTTGAAAACTATCTTTGCATGCATTTTGAAAATAAAAAGCTATTATTAATTTTTAAAAAAAAAACATCAGACCAAAAGGGATTATTGTGAGAGCAGATCCAAAATGATGGAATGAATTGAGCATTTCTATTGAATTCTCCCAATCTAAACTTTAAGTAACTTTTATAAAAACATCAAATTGAATCTCAAATAGGATAACTATAACTCCCCCCAAATTTTATAATTATAATTTTATCATTCATAATACTGGCCTCAATTTCCAAGGCAAGACAATTTAAGAGGACAGAAAAGGAAGTCTACAAACATTGGGGTAAAGGACTGACCAAGAACACAGTGTGATAACAGCAACAACAGCAATGGCAGCACAAAGTGTGCCTAGCACCTCAGGATGATAAGAAGACCAAATACCTGGTCATAAACTGAAAAAAAATAAGCCACCAATTAAAAATAACTTGATCATTAAAAAAAAAACTTATTTGGTAGCAGGGAAGCTTAAGATATAAGTTGGAAAGAAGACAATGACTTAAAAATATATATATAAAGAAATTTAAAAGGAAAAATGCAGATTGGGCACAAGCCCAGCAAAAAAATTGTTAGAAGCGCTAACAAAAAAGGTTTTTAAAAGAACAAAACAAAATGTTATGTCAGATAAGAGTAGTAGAGGAAAAAATTGAAAAAATATATTAGAATAATGCAAGAAAAGGAGGGGGGAAGGGGGTATGCTTCAATCTGCATTCAGATTCCACCAGTTCTTTTTCTGTAGATGGATAGCATTTGTTCATCATAAATCCTGCAATTGGTCATCATAAAACATTGCTATTACTGGATACAATGTTCTTCTGGTTCTGCTCACTTCATCTGTTCCTGTAATTTTTTTCAGATTTTTCTGAAAACATCCTGCTCTTCATTTCTTATATCACAATAATATCACATTACAATTATATCCCATAACTTATTCAGTCATTTCCCAATTGATGAGCAACCTATTGATTTCCAATTGTTTGCCACCACACACACAAAAAAGAGTTTCTATAAATATTTTTGGATCTGTAGGTCATTTTCCTTCATTAAAGATTCTTTCGAATATAGATCTATTAGTAATGTTGCTGAATCAAAAAATATGAGTGATTTTATAGCCCTTTGGGCATATTGCAATGTGCTTACTTAGTTGGATCAGTTCATAACTCAACCAACAATTCATTAATGTCCCACTTTTCTCATATCCCCTTCAAGAGTTGTCATTTTTCTTTTCTGTAATATTACCTAATCTGATAGGTGTGAGGTGGTTTTAATTTGTTTTAATTTGCATTTTTCTAATGAATAGTGATATATAGCATTTTTTCCACATGATTATCCTTTAGAAAACTTCCTGTTCATATTATTTATAAATTTATTATTTGGGAAGTGACTTTCATTATTATAAATTTTATTCAGTTCTCAACATAGTTGAAAAATAAGTCCTTATCAGAGAAGATAGCTTTTTCTGCTTCTCCTAGGTCTTGTATTTGAAAGTGAAATTTTAATTCAGCTCGTATTTTTAATTAAGAACACATGAAAATCCTTTATTTTATTAAGCATTCATTTATCCCATAGAAGAATTATGTTCTGTTTTGCTGGGTAGATGATTCTAAGTTGTAATTCTATTTCTTTTGTACTCTAGAATTCCCAGATCCTAATCTTTAATATAAAGGCGGTTAAATCTTATGAATTCTAACTGCCTCCACAATATTTGAAATTTCTTTCTGACTGCTTGCAATATTTTCTTCTTGACCTGGGAGTTCTGGGATTTGGAGATAATGTTCCAGGAGCATTTCATTTGGGGATCTCTTTCAGGAGAGGATCAGTGGATTCTTTTGATTTCTATTTTACCCTCTGGTTCTAGAATATCAGAGAAGTTGGATCAGTTCATAACTCAACCAACAATTCATTAATGTCCCACTTTTCTCATATCCCCTTCAAGAGTTGTCATTTTTCTTTTCTGTAATATTACCTAATCTGATAGGTGTGAGGTGGTTTTAATTTGTTTTAATTTGCATTTTTCTAATGAATAGTGATATATAGCATTTTTTCCACATGATTATCCTTTAGAAAACTTCCTGTTCATATTATTTATAAATTTATTATTTGGGAAGTGACTGTCATTATTTCAGGTACTTTCAGGTGCTCCAATAATTCTTACATTATCTCTCCTAGATTTATTTTCCAGATAAATTGTTTTTCTAATGAGATAGTTCACATTTTCTTCTGTTTTGTTTTTAACATTCTTTTGATTAGTCATTAACTTCCACTTTCCCAATTCTAATTATAAAGGATCTATTTTCTTCCATGAGTTTTGGACTTTTTTCCCCTTTTGGCTAATTCTATTTTTTTTTTAATTATTTTCTTCAATTAATTTTTGTAATTTTTTTCCATTTGGCTAATTTTGCTTTTTGAAGATTTTTTTTTCTCTTAAATGAATTTTTATTCTTCTTTTATGATTTCACCTATTTTGTTTAAGATCTTATTTTCTTCCATTTTTTTTATGCCTCCTTTACCAAGCTGTTGACTCTTTTTCATGATTTTCTTGCATCACTTTCATTTATTTTCCCAATTTTTTTTTTACCTTTCTTACCTGGTTTTTGAAGTTCTTTTTGAGTTCTTCTAGGATTGGGAAGGATATAAGGAGGAGTTTGAGATCCTTTCACATTTTTTTTTCTTTGAAGCTTTGCATGTAGCTGTTTTAACTTTGTTGTCCTCTTCTGAGTTTCTGTTTTGACCTTCCCTGTTACCCATTATAACTGTCCATTGTCAGGTGCTTTTTTTATTGGTACTTATTTTTCTAGCCTATTTTTTTTTAACTTTTGGTTGTTGACCAGTAATTTTTCAATTGTATTTGACTCTATGACACTATTTGGTGTTTCCTTGGCAGAAATGCTGAAATGGTTTGCCATTTTCTTCTTCAGATTATTTTATAGATGATAAAACAGAGGCAAACAAGATTGTTATTTGTCCAGCATCATACAGCTAATGTCTAAGACCAAAATTAAACTCAGAAAGATGGGTCTTCCTGATTCCAGGTCCAACACTCTATCCAGTGGGTCATCTAATTTCCCCCTATTGACTTTTAACATTATTTTAAAGTTGGGCTCTGTTCCCAGGATGGAAGAAATACTGTCTTCAGTTTTTGAGGCACAAAATTTCAGGTTTTTCATGCTGATATTTTTAGAACTGGTTCTGGGAATCTAATTTTTCAGTTCTTCCAAGTGGCATAACAGTATAATGTCCCATTCTCACCCCAGTGAGACAGATTTTCTAATTATATCTGCTTTCTAAATTGTCGGCAAGTGACAAATTTGTTTTACCCCATTTCTTTGTTGGTTCTGCCACTCTGGAAATCATTTGGAGGCATTTTCAAAAAGTTGCTTGAAGAAGAATTTGGGAGAGCTTAAATGACTGTCTGGCTTTATTTAGACATATTGACTCTGAGCTACTGGTATTGTTGTGCCACAGTTCCCTTTTGATGTCCTGACCCAGTTTCTCTAATTGTCCTATTTAGTCACTCTACCTCAGGTTATAACCTTTCCCTCTTAACGTTTGATGAGATAAAGATTTTATATCTTTAGGTTATAGTCATTCCTTCTTAATGTTTGACAGGATAAAGGTTTATCCATTTTAGATGTCATTAGAATATCAGTAACCTCTCCAGTACCTCCCTCCATTGTGTCATCCTATGTGCCTCCGCCCCATTAAGTTATCCCCATCCAGGTACCTCCCCCATTATGTCATTGTTCTTGTTATACTATAAAAAAGCTTGCTCTCTGATACTTAATGCTGGATTCTTTGAGATGATAGTCTCATCCAGCCCTGGGACCAAGATCCCAGTATATCTCTTCATTTAATAAATTAATCTCTATCTTGCTCAGTTCTCCAGCATTACAGTATCTTACTCATTTTTATTTTTATTTATTTGTTTGTTTGTTTTTTCTTTTTAGCAACACATTTACTATAATCAGGTTTTAATTCCAAGTTGTAGATAATGTTGTTCTAAGGCTCAGGTCCTCAATGTATTGTTGCTTTGTTTTGTTTTTTCTGAATTCCATAAGCCACAGTGAAGGCCCCTAAAAACACTGTTTTGAGAATGTTCTTATTCTTTCTATGTATCATACTCACTGAGCATATCCTTGTTCCTTCTTGCCCACAACTACAGCCCAGGACCTTCTGTAAGAACTACCAGGCCTAGCCTCCACAAATAGCAAGGGTTCTTCAATCATCCCCAATTTAACCAAATGAAACTTGTGATGCAAAAGGTCATGAGATAAAAGCCTCAGCAGCCCCAGGGTGAAAGTTTGTTAGGGGAACTTCCTGAGGCTTAGTCAGCCTACCAACAAAGCCCTACCAGCCAATTCAGAGATTCAGCCTGGAGGTAACAATATCTCACCCTTACTAAACTTCAGCCTCTGGCAGTCCTATCCAATCTAAGGATTACCCCAGGAGGACAACTGTACCACCCCCTTCACCTCTGAGTTCCATACTTATGGCCACCCTGTGCTGGCATTGGAAGAAACTGGAGAACCAGAAAATCCCTGATCTACTCCATCATCTTCCCAGAGTACCATTCTATCTAAACTTTTGAAGGAAAAGTTAAATGAGCTACAGGAATAGACAATAAAACTACATTAATGAGGGAAATTTTATTTACCTCTCTTTGACCTAGATAAATCTAATCATAAAATAAACAAGACAAAACTTAAGGTAATGAATAGAACTTTAGAAAAGTTAGATATGATAGAACGTTAGAGAATAGTGAAAGGAATATATCTTTTCTCAACTATACATGGTACCTTTCCTAAAAGGTACTGTTCTATCCCTGTATCAAATCATGGAATGTTTACCAATGTTTGAGAAGACCTTTCAAAAACAGCATGAAGATGAAAAATTTCCAAAGATAACTGAACTAACAAAGGAACTAAAATAACAAAGGAAAATAAGAGTGGAGTGGCATTAAAAGGAATTAGATGTCTTAAAAGAATCATATAAAATAATTAGGACTCTAAACTGGAAAAAAAAAAGCCAAAGAGAAACATGGTTAAGAGGTATTTATAAAGGCTGTGAAGAATAAGAATAGGATGAATATGGACTTATTCATCAAATCCCAGACTAGAACTAAGGTGATACTTGTTGAAGCTTGATAAGATGAATAAAAAGAATTCCCATGTGATGTAGTATTAAACTCATAAAATTCTTTATCATAAAAAGTGATACTTGTAGAAAACATTAACTACTCATCCAACGCTCAGTTATCACATGAAAAGGGCATTAGATTTGAAGATAGAGGATTCTAGTTTGAATCCTAGCTTGGTCAATTAATCACTATGTAATTTTAGGAAAATCACTTAAGCTTTTTCAACCTTGTCTTTATCAATTTTTTTTTTTAAATGAGGAGTTTGGGAACAAAATAATCATTAAAACTATCAGTATTATATCTTTGATACTAAATAACTTTTCTTTTATCTTTCTGATATCTAATCTTTTTTTCTTTCTTTACTGTTTGATCACTTCCAAAAGAGTATTCTTTTAATATATTTTAATATTGAATAAATTCATCATTAACATTTAATGCCTGGTTTGCAGGCATAGCACTTAGTCTTTTCATACTGCTGTGGATCTCTTACATGTATTCAGGGAAGCTCTTAGTCTAGTAGTCCCCATAAAGAGAATTATAGGGCATTTCCTTATGAAGCTAATAACATTCAAATTAAACTCCAGCTGCTGAAAATGCAATAATTATACGGATTTGGGGAGTTGTGACATTATTGAAATCACACTGATGAACTGGAAGCATAGCTACTGAATACAGTTGGATGACTCAGAGCACCTGGGTGAATGGTAATTTTATCACACACTACTGATATTACTTTAGGCAAGTCACAACCTTTTTGGACCTCAGTTTCCTCATCTGTAAAATGAGGGAGTTGGACTATATGATATCTAAGATCCCTTTCCAGCTTTTAGTGTCTACAGTCCTATGATTTGGAGACAAATATGTTGTCTCTCATCTACAAATTATTTTCTATTGTAGTATTTGATCTCTTATTAGAAATGAAATTTAAATTCTAAAAATGTTATTCTATTCTGCCAATTTTATTTTTCAGAATAAACAATGACATTTTTCCTCAAACCCTTTTGCAAATAAAGCTAAGGAAAGATCATTGAGTAATGATTGAGTAATAAAATTGAGTAATAAAATGTTTTAACATATTTATTTTTCAGTTTATAAGCTCAGAATTGTTAATTGGAACATCATCACACAGGGAGGCTGCAAACTTCCTGAATGAGCCAAAACCTTTACTCTCTCCTTTAAGACATAGGGTAATTTTTTGGTGTTAAACAGTGTTAACATTTTTAGATGAAAACAGTCTTACTGGAATACAAATTCCTAAGTGTTCCTTACAAGATAAAACTTTACTAGACTGGTGGGAAAAACTGACATTTGGATCACAAATGCAATGCTATTCACCAATATGTTTAGACTAGACTAATTTAAGGAAAGGGAATTTTTCAAAGGATGTATCCTAGCCAGTGACATCTAAGAAGTGACCTGGCAAGCAATGAATGCAATAGCTTTCTGATTGCTATTTAACATTTACTCAAATTACCATTTGATTATAGAAATATATTCATGACATAAAAAATCCTGTGATTGTGCTTCTTTCCGCTCTTAAAAATTCTCTTTATATTCTGCTTTTGAAGCAATCCAAACTTTGCTGAGGCATACATTCTCAAGAGGCACACAGATATAAACAACACATTTCCAGCTCTTTCCAGGAAAAGATAGGAATTTTTTCTAAGTGCAATTTTCTTTTCTAGAAGATTTTGTCTAAGAGAACCACTCTTCTGTCATGAACAATATACATTTGGATCTTTCCTCTATTGTGGAAATCATTTTATTCAAGCAATTAGGGTCAATAGAGTAGCTGGCAGAAGAATGTTTAATTTCTCCTCTTTTTAGAATTGAACAAGCAAAGTACAATCCTTAGTCATCAGACATTTTAGTGGGGACAAGGGATAAAAAGGATTGCTCATTTAGCAATGACTTACAACAAAAAGGGAAGCAGTGTGGTATATTGCATGGAATTGTTGTTTCAGTTGTGTCTCTCTGCAACCCCAATTGGGGTTTTCTTAGCAAAGATACTGAAGTGCTTTACTATTTCTTTCTCCAATTCATTTTATAGATAGGAAAACTGAATCAAAAGGGTTAAATGATTTACTCAGGATTACACAACTAGAAGGTAACCAATGCCGGATTGGAACTCAGGAAAATGAATCTTTCTCACTCCAAGATTGATATCTCTATGTACCACTTATATGCCTCATGGTTGATAGGTTGATGGAGACCCCAAAGCCAGGAAGACAATGTAATGAAAACTATGGACCATTTCTCAAAACAATGTTTTAACAAAGGAAACCAACTATATTGAAATGCAGTCATCAACACACACACACACACACACACACACACACACACACACACACACATTTATATGTATGTATGTATTTTAATGTCATGGACTCCAGATTATGAATTTCTGCAACAAGGTAATTCTTTAAGATTCTAATTTACAGAGAAGGTGATAACTGTAATTGATAAAGGGAATTTCCTCTTCTGGTATTCTCATACTAATAAAATCCCAGTCCAATTTTAATCCGAATCTTAAACTAGACTTAAAATGAGAGGAAGGGGAAAATGAACTCATTAATTGTTGATTTCACTAAATTTCATTCCTATATCAAAACAACCCTTGAATTGGAAAATATTTTAATGTCACATAGCATATGGATGTCACAGATTTAGAGAAGAGAAGGAGCTCTGAAGTCATCCCATCATACAACCTCACTTTGTAGATCAATAAACAGAGATCCAGAGAGCTAATATGAGTTACTTAGGTGGTAATTAAAAGTATTGGAGTTGAACCCAGGTCTTCTGAATGCACTTTTAAAAGTACTTTTTTACTGTATAAAGTACTTCTAGGCTTTATACAGAAAAGCAATGCAAACACTTGATAATTTTTCGTAGTTAAATAAAATTTGCTGAAAAGCAGTGCTCCATTGTTAAAGGTCGAGCTTACTCTTTCTGATCTCTGCTTCTTATCATTCTTTTAGTAAATCTGAATTTTGACAGAAGTAGTTTGATAAATCCATTTTCTTTCCTTTCACAAAAACTGAGGCATTGCTATCTTTTGATTCATGACATTTTAGAGATTTTTCACTGCAGTTCATTGTTGTCACTAATTTAGGATGAAGATTATCTTGACCTGGTAATTTGATCTCATAAAGGGCCACTTATTATTTTCCTATTTAATTCCCCATTAACCACTTCATATTGGCTCAAAGATCCAATTGTTAAATACACTATTTAAACATTTATACCTTGGAAATCAACAATTGCTACAAATTGGAATTTGAGTTATTGTTTGTTGATGATCTAGACTTAAGAAAATGATGGTGAAAATATTAATAATTCAGATTAAACTTTACCAAACACTATTGAACTCAACCTTATCGTTGCTGCATGTTACTGTCATTCATCTAGTTCTTTTTCCCTCTCCCAACCTTTTTTTTCATCATCCTTCCTTTCCTAGAGGCTTTAGCTCATCCTGATCTTTAACTCTTCTGACACTATTTTTTTCCAGCATAAAATTTACAATCCCAGATCATTATTCAGACTCTTTGATGTATTTGTGATAACCAATAGCATAATATACTTTGGCATGTCTTTGTGTGATCCAAAGCAGAAAATCAGGCTGGGATCTCCAGTTATTACTGAGATTCTTATTTCATAAAAGATATTTCACATTGAAATGTTGTTGATCCCTTCCTTATTTTTTTATTTTTTAAGCATGCTTCATAAAGTAGTATGCTTGTCTAATTTAATTCTAACTTTAAAAAGCAATAACTAAGTTGACAGCATTTGAAATTGCTTAGCTAATTTGGGTTATGTGAACAGATCTGAGTTGAAGGAACAGGTCTAGGAAGGCATATCAAAAATGAATAGAGTAATTAGAGATAGCAGGTTGACATGACAAATGAGGAAGAAAATGTTGGAGTTTTTCACATACAGCACATCTTTTAGAGTTCCAAAAAGATTGGGATGGGGTGCAAAGAAAGATAGAGATAGAGGTGCCTGCTGCCAGTGGTTAGCCTGAGAATTCCAGGATCTGATGTTGCTTCTCAGATTTTTTGCAATATTTATCCATTGTGTGACAGTTGGACAGCGAATGTTTCTCTGCTGCCTTTGTGATACTGAGAGAAAAATGGAAAAATCTCTAAGACATAGGATAGACACCTTATGGCAAACTTTTGGGAAAAGATGGATGTCACTTAGGATGAGCATATCTATTTGAACTATGTTTTTGCGTTGTTTGTCCTTCATTTTAGAATAAGACCAGTAAGATCATAGGTTACACATCTTGACTTGTACATGAATTGGATTAAAGTGAGGCAGAGCTACACAAAGTTGAGATTTATATGAATCAGGTGGACACCAAAAGTGAATAAGCAAACCCTTACCCCAAAGGATCTAATATTCCCAAATACCACATATATCCATAATGCGTATCATTTGGAGGGGACTTTAGAATTAATGTAATCATTGTTGCTGTACCAGATTTTGATTATTTATTTTGAGGGAGAATACTTATTAAGGAGGAGAGATTTCATGATTCCTATAAATTGTCTGAAACATTGAATTAAGAAGCATTTCAGGTAAAACATTCAATTTCCCTTTAAAACTTTTCACTTACATATGATTTTTCTCTTCTTTAAAAAAGAAAGGGTGAGAAGTAAGATATTACTTAAAGTCTTTTATATCTCCAACAGTCAGTCAATCTGACAGGAGGGCCATCTCTAGTCATCCTGATTGATATCTTGTCACGAAACCTAGATGACTACAGAGGAGAAAATGAGGCTGGTAACTTTGCAGAGCCCTCTATCACTTAAATTCAATTTATTTGTATGTCCTGGTATCACCTTCCTGATGTCATAGTCCCTTTTAAGAATGAAAGACAAACAATAACCTCTGTAATAGAAGTAGGAGCTGCCTCCTTGGGGACTCAATTAAAACTGGCCAGTTGGGTAAAGATTCTTTTTTTTCTCTCATTTTCTTTTTCTTATCAAAAGACTCTATGGAACTAAGCAAAGTAAGGGTATCAACCTGGGATGAAATGCTGCTGCCCACTATTTCCCGAATGCAAGCTAATTCAGGAGTAGTGTTAAAACCGATGCTCTTTTGGAGTGAGAAAAGAATCCTTTATTCCATGATTCTAATGAGAAGTGGGTATACTTTATGTAAACTGTGTCTCCTTTAACCTTTGAGGGGGCCCTGAAACTTTGTCCCCCTTTTGGGGGTGAATTCTTGAGTCTCAAACTCTCCCAGCTTCTTAGGACTCTTCTGTCCATAAAGGAAACTCCCAAGATAAGTAATCTCTTTTCAATTGGAAATCTAGGCCTGGCACATAGACAACATTGAGTGGCTCAAATTTCCAGTTAAATAATCTCATCTAATTTTGAATTGAATTGAAGTCCCCAAGCCTCAGACAGCTAATAAAAGATAACTCTGAACCTCGAATCTTTGCAGACATCCTAAACAGGATTATGCCCACTGGTGAAGATATCTTCTCAGTGTAATCCATCTTTGTTTATTCCCTGGCCATTGAAAAGGCTGACTTCCTAGTAAGCTGTCTTCTTAAGGAAAATAAAATTCCTTTTGCCACACATTTTGGGTTTGCAAATTCTTTACCATAGGACCTGCAACTCCAACCAGAGAGGATCTCCCACCCAATTCTCATACCTCATTATACTCATGGATGAGACACCCATATAGTATTACTATTGTGCCACAGTTCCCTTTTAATGTCCTGATCCAGTTTCTCTAATTGTCCTGTTTAGTTACTCTGCCTCAGGTTATAACCTTTCCCTCTTAATGTTTGATGAGATAAAGGTTTTATATCTTTAGTCTATAATCACTCCTTTTTAATGTTTGAAAGGATAAAGGTCTATCCATTTTAGACATCATTAGAATACCAGTAACTTCTCCAGTACCTCCTTCCATTATGTCATCCTAGTTGCTTCCTCCCCATTAGATTATCCCCATCCAGGTACCTTCCCCAGTATGTCATTGTTCTTGTTATCCTATAAAAGAGTCTTGCTGTCTGATATTCAGGGCTGGATTCTTTAGGATAATTCTTTGTTCAGCCCTGGGACCAAACATGGGTCATTTGGTTCCAGTAAATCTCTCCATTTAATAAACTATTAAATTGTTCTCTAATCTTCATCTTGCTTAGTTTCTCCAGCATTACATTACAGGGGAGCAAGCTTTATACTGTAGTTCCCCTTATCTTCAAGGTTCAGATTAGTTGGAATTACAGTAAGAATTAGTTACAATTGGTTGGATTTACCATTCAAATGACAATTGGGTGGATTACAATCAGAATTACAATTGGTTGGATTTACCATCTGAATGACAACTAGGTTGGATTTACAATCCCCTTTCCATATGTCACAAGGTTTGTGACTAATTATTGATCCCAGATAGGTTTTTCCTCCCTCCCTCCTTCCCCACCCATGTCTGTTTGTCTGTCTCTCTCCCTCCCTCTCCCTCTCCCTCTCCCTCTCCCTCTCCTCCCTCTCCCTCTCCCTCTCACTCTCCCTCTCCCTTTCTCCCTCTCCTTTCCTTTTTTCCTTCCTTTTATCCTTTATTTTTTTTCCTATTCCTTCCATTCCTTCTGTCCATATAGGGTATGCTCTGCCCAAAGGAATGTAAATTTTATAAATGTAATTATTGTGGGTTATACCAACCAAATTTCTTTCTTAAGGGCAAAGCCTTAAACCCAAATCACTCTGGCTTTCATTTTTTGGCCAACAATAGATCCCAAACCAAGTCCTACTGGGTCATTGTGTGGCCAGATTGGCTCAAAATGAATGTAAATAACAATTGTTTCTTTTTTAGCCAGATATCCTAAGGGTCTTTCCATCCCAGGTTGATTTTTTTTTCTTTTAGACTAGATAAAAGAAGGCATTCTTTGCTTCAATTCTTACCTAGCCTTAATCACTGATTAGGAGTTGCCTCAATCAAATGGAAAACAGTTAAAAAATTTTAAAAATTAAAAAATAAAAATTTAACCTAAAAATGCCAAGGTTTTCCACTGTATCTAAGGCCACCTCCAGTCTTCCTGATCTATATCTTGCCACTGAACTCAGATAGCTCTGGAAGAGAAAGTCAGGCACCAGACTTTGCACAAACACACACACACACACACACACACACACACACCCCTATATATATATATATATATAT
Source organism: Antechinus flavipes (assembly GCF_016432865.1). Classification (NCBI taxonomy): domain Eukaryota; kingdom Metazoa; phylum Chordata; class Mammalia; order Dasyuromorphia; family Dasyuridae; genus Antechinus; species Antechinus flavipes. The sequence continues at coordinate 243,526,956 of NC_067401.1, forward strand.
ATATATATATATATATATATATATATACACACACACACAGTATAAGGAAACTCAAAAGGATAGGAAAAGTGGGGAAGGCAAGGAAAAAAATGTCCAGCCACTAACCACATCATTTTGTTTCCCTGACTGCCAGGGACATCCCCGAAAACCTGGATAAGATAAAGCCTTTTCTTGTTGTTTTATTCTATAGCTGGAAACTCAAATACCTGGGAAAATTTGAGTCGTCGGAACTCCAGTCTCAAGCAGAATTCTCTCAGGGATACCTGGATTGAGAATACCTACATTCTCTGACAAACAGGTCTCCTTACACAGGGAGCATTTTTGTCATCTCTCCATTTGTAGAGATGTCTAGAGAAGGATGAGGCACTATAGAATCAGGGAAACTAAAACTTGTGGCAAAATGGAACAAACACCTCTGTTTCTTGTTACACCCTTATGGACTACTCTAACCTGGTAGCTCCCCTTTGAGCTACTCTTAATGCCCATTCATCAATGGTACGGCTAGGCCACACTTAGCAGTCTTTGAGCACCAACCTGGATCCCACAGAGACAGACCACCAGTAGGTAGGGGGGAAGCAAAAGATAACTTTATTCTTAGATATCATATATTTATACCCTGTTGAGGATCCAGGGGAAGGGGAGCTCTTCTAGGAACCAGGATGGGCAGGTCATAATGGGATTGGTCCAAGAAGAAGGAGGGAGGCATACTAAGTTTTGAGAGCGCCAAGAAGGGAGACGTGGTACCTGGGTCAGACACCGCCTCTTAGGGCTATGCCCCACTTCCACATAGGACTTGCCTGAGACTTGGTACCTCTGATCCCTCAGGTCCTCCCACATGCCTTGAGTGCATTTCTTGCTCCCAAAGACTTTTTAAGCCTTACAGTTTCTAAAAATCCTTCCTTAGGCAGAGACAAACTCAGCCTAAAAGATCTCAAAACTGGAAAGCTTAAATTAAAACAGCATTATAGGATGCTACTTAAATTCACTGAAACAAAATCAAACTCCCTCCTTCCAGCCCCTCTAGGGACAAGGGGGGGCTCCCTTCGCATCCCTACACAGTCCTAAATACCTTTCAGAACAGGACCTTATGTCCAGCAATAACTCTTTAACTCTATCTCCCCTGAATTAAATCCTGGGACTTCCAGCTTTTTTTTCTCTTCTTCAGGATATGGCAAATCTCTCCCAGACTGAGAAGAAACCTGACCATTGCTTTGGGGACCCCACTCAGCCTTTTGAGGGGTCCAAGGCCAATACCCTCCTTGAGCTATCCTGGGGAGATAATGTTAATATATAGAGAAAGCTGCAGAAGCCAGCTTTCCCTCAAATTTCTCTCTGAAAAACAGCTGTTGTAGTCTTTAATGATAGGAATCAGGTTGTAGCCAAGGAGAGAGGCCACAGAATTAAAGTGAGATTTGGAGAAAAGTCACTACTCTTGGCTGCTATTTCCAGGAACCACAGAGGTTCGTGTTCTAGGTGTCATAGAAACTGTCAAAGGAGACTCCCCAGCCCTTGTTCAAGTAGGAGGAGCACTGGAGGGACTGCCTACAGGAGTCGAGCCACCCCCGCACACACACCCAGTGCCCTGCCCTCCAGCAGGAGTTTGGAGCTTGATCAAGTTCCCCCCTCCATCTACCACAATACCCCAACACCTCATGGCCAGTAAGGTGGGAGAGGCTTCTCCTTCATTGAAACTCTGGTCTCACCTGCCCCTCCTTCCATAAAGTGAGGATTGCAGGGGAACCCAAGAGCTGTCTTTGTTATGCCACAGTTTTCTTTAACTGTCCTGACTCAGTTTCCCTGTCTCAGTTACCTTAACTGTTCTGTCTCTGACCTAGTAAAACTAAGGATTATTCGCTCTCGGGTTGTAAATTAGCAAGATAAAAGAGTAGCTCTCCTGACTCTTTTATGGATTTACAATATTCCTTTAGAATATTCCAAGATCAACCCATGATATCTTTACTTCTTTGTCTCTGGAATTTTTAGGTTTTATGGCTTCCCCTCCCTGATAAAAAAAACCTTCCCTCCCTTTCTCTTCTTTGTCTCCAAAAATGTATTTAAGAAGTTGTTGTTCCTCCATTCATTGCTGGAGAATGGCCTCTGGCAGCTGTATGCTGGACGCTGGATTCTTTGGGTCCTCCAGCCCTGGGACCAATATGGATTCCTTGGTCCCAGTATACTTATCTCTGTCTGACTGGATAATCTGAGACGAGAGTCCTGTCCAGTCAATCTTACTCTCCCATTAATAAAATATTAAAACTCTCTAATCTCTCTCATGCCTCAGTTTCTCCGGCATTACAATTTGGAGGTCCCGCCGAGATAATAGAAACTGAGAATTGGATTAGAGATTAGCGATCTCTCGGTCTCCACCTAGGCCTGAGGGGCTCAGGACCTGGGTCTGTTCCTTGAAGCAGCTCTTCAGCCTCAGTCCGGCCTACAGTGGACAACGAAATCGATTCAGCATTTGATTCGGCATTCGGGAGAGTAAGTCTGTCTGGGTACCTTTTGGGGTACCATCTGGTTTTGGTTTTGTTTCTGGTCTGTTGTCCTGTCCGGCAGGACATCAACAGTGGGTCATCGAGTGGAGCCGGGGCCGAGGGGGAGCAAAGGCTCTGTAAGACAACCAGTCTGTAAAGCACCACGTACTTTGGAATGGAATCGGAGAGACAGAGAGGCAACTCAAGATTTAAGATGGTGAATGTCTCTGTTTAATGAATGAAGAGAGTTTAATTAAATAGGATTTCTGAGTGGGGGGTTACAATGAGAAGAATGTCGGACCATAGGTGTGGCGGAAATCCTAGAGTATACTGTTATCTAGATTTTGGGCGGAGATGACCGATTTCTTGGGACACACATTATCTAATCTTCAGGAATTTAGGGTGTATGCTAATCTTCTTAGCTCTTTGTCTCCTGCGTCCAAGGACATGGCAATGTTCAAGGACATGGTCTCTTGGCATATCCTCAAGAGTGGTCTCTGGCATATCTTCAAGAGCATGGTCTCTGGCAGTCTGTTCTGTTGCTAGCAACCTTTGGTCTCGGAATAAATGCCGACGGGTTTACAAATTCTGAGACGGGTATTTTCTGGGACGCTGGAGAATATCCTCTGGGTATGTTTGCTTAATGTTGTAACTGTGTAGTCTGTCATATATGTTCTATGTTCTGTGTGGTTTGTCTGTTATGTTGTTGGTTGGAAAACAACATTGCAACTGTGCATAGTAAATTGGAGCTCCATGTTTGTTTCTGTGTGTCTGTGTTAAAAGTCAAAATAAGCTTGTAAGAGATAAGGATTCAGCCTCTGTGTTGCAGGCTTAGAGAATATCAAGAAGTTTGAAAAATCTTTCACTCTCTTCTGTCTCTGGCTGACTGCAGCAGCCTGTGAGAAAAAGGGAGAAAAGGGAGAGAAAGGAAGAAATTTTAAAAAAAAAAGGAAAAAAAAATAGATTGAAAGGGATTTGAAAGTTCGGAAAGTTAAAAAATATATATAGAAGAGCAGGTGCTAACATTTAAAGGAAAGGAGATTGTTTAAGTATGTAGTCAGGGGAAAGAGAAAGTTGGAAATGGGTGGATTTGGGAAGAAACCTGATATTGGGAAACTGATGGGTTAAATCTTGAAAAGGATCCCCATGTAGGAAATTGAGTGGGGAACCTGAGGGAAGTTTTTTCTACGGGGTCAGGAGTGGGGGAAGGATGGCCATATGGAATCTTCTCCGCCCCTCACCCCGCTGAATATGTTCCTGCCGTTTTCTTTTCTTAACTGATTACAGCCAGTGCAGCAAACTGTGATTTTTAAGGACATGCTTACTTTAGCTTAATTGATTGAATATTTGTTTCTTCATAATTCTTGGTTAAGAGATATGGTCATAAATGTGATCCATACTTTGGTCCGAGTATTTCTAGTTTAATTGCTATGTTAAAAAAAAACCTTCTTGAATTCTTTTATGTGGAATTGGGTCTTTTGTATAAAGTTTAAATTGATTGTATTGGGTCATCCTGAGGTTATTTAAAGGGCCTCTGAACATAATAGTTTTTTTCCTTTGTCCTTTTGAAAATGTTTTTGTTATGGACAATATGCAATTTGGGATGTTTTTCTATGTATTGGGTATGACTTATAAGGATATGATAAATAATTGTTTAAGATTTATCCGAAATTTGATGACATCTGTTATTGGAGTTTTTGGGCTTAGAGTTAATTAGCTAATGCTATTTGGGAGTTTTAAAGCTCCACCCTGTGACAGTTACTGGGACAATTGATTGATAAACTGTTAAAACTCAAAACTGCTTATGTTATGTTATAGTTATGTTCTTGCATTTTTCCTTCTGTAACTGATCTCTCTGATCAGAGCAATGGTCAATAGAACTGTTAATGCAATTCAATTATGTCAAGCTTTGCTATTTTCAGTCTGGCTATATGTAATCATTGTATCCTAAATGCTTGGGCAACTATTTCGCCTGGTCATCTGTCTGTTACTGGATATTTGTGTTTTGTTCCTTTAAGGTTTCTACATAAGTGGACAATTAACAGGGGTCTGTAAGACTGCAGCTGTTTGCTTGGTCTGTAAAGCAAACTCGTCTCGTCACATAGGAAACTGCTGGCCAATCCATTTTGGCCTCCTCATGTTTTGCAACAGTCTGGTGAACTGAGTCTATCTGAGACTGATCTAATCTTTGTGTTAGATTTGTGTTTTTGTTCTAGATTTTGGTCAAATTACAGATATTGACTTGCTTCTGGAACCTGGATCAGCTTTGATCAGCTTTGATTGTCACCACGGCACACACCCACTCTGCAAGGAATGAGAGCCTCCTGTCATTTCATAGCCTGAAGCAGCAGTTTTAAAAATGAGACCATGGACTTGACCCTGCATCGAGTGTACTTTGGACTGATATGAGGGACTTTGGGAATGGTTGATGACTGACTGTTAAACCTTGCCTGGATCATCTATTACTGTGTGTTTTAAGATTTGGGATGGGATTTGTTAAAACTGTGTAATTATTGCTGTTATGTTTGAGGGCTTTTTAGGCCTTTTTAGGAAATGCTACTGTATTAGTCTGTTATGTATAGGGATTTTGATTTGCTCTTGGGATTTATATGGGGAATGTCATTTGATAATTCCTTTCCGTGAGAAAAAAAAAGGGAGGTAGAGATAGAACATTGGGGAAACTGATATATTTTTTTTCAAAATACCTGAAAGAATGGGAACCCCTAGCTTCCTATTCACTTTGCCTTAGGCATTTCTGCCCCACCCTCTATCTCACTAGTTCAGATTGAATTTGGATGTTTTAGTTTTAGAATCCCTTATTTTGTTAAAATTTCCCTGGCAGACTCAGTTTTGAGATTATTTTTTTAGAAAAGTTTTAGAAATCAGACACCTGTCCTGACACTGGCAGTCTCTCTGATCTGTTTTTCCATTCCTGTAACCCCAGTTCATTAAGTATTTCAGCATTTCAAAGGACCTTGAAGTTTGGCTTGAGGCACCTAAAAAGTTTGGAGTTTGCCTGCCTTGATGGTCTAACTGCATAATCTGCTCAGAAATCTGTATTCTAATAGCAGTCCTGTTTCTCTGGGTGGGGACGGGTGGAGCTACTACAAGCCTCATCCTTCCCCCATGGAGAGATCTGCTCCTCTGAATGGGCCTTGGACCCTGCTGCTTTGTAAGCAGAGACTGAGTTAAGTGCACAAATGACCACAGACCTAACTGTCCATCTCAAACTGGATTCTCTGGCTGAGGTGGTACTCCAGAACTGGAGAGGGCCTGACATGCTTGCAACAAGGGAGCCTTTGTACAGCTGTTAACTCTGGGATTATCAGGGAGAGACTTGCTCTTGCCATATGAGTCCTTACATTTTTTCTAGTTTTATTTTTGGCTCATTTGCTTTACATAAGGTGGATCAAAGACCTCCTGGGTATCTAGAGGAAGGTGCTAAGATTCAAAGGTTTGAATATTTAGGAGAGAAAGAGTGTGGAATGTTATGCCACAGTTTTCTTTAACTGTCCTGACTCAGTTTCCCTGTCTCAGTTACCTTAACTGTTCTGTCTCTGACCTAGTAAAACTAAGGATTATTCGCTCTCGGGTTGTAAATTAGCAAGATAAAAGAGTAGCTCTCCTGACTCTTTTATGGATTTACAATATTCCTTTAGAATATTCCAAGATCAACCCATGATATCTTTACTTCTTTGTCTCTGGAATTTTTAGGTTTTATGGCTTCCCCTCCCTGATAAAAAAAAAAACCTTCCCTCCCTTTCTCTTCTTTGTCTCCAAAAATGTATTTAAGAAGTTGTTGTTCCTCCATTCATTGCTGGAGAATGGCCTCTGGCAGCTGTATGCTGGACGCTGGATTCTTTGGGTCCTCCAGCCCTGGGACCAATATGGATTCCTTGGTCCCAGTATACTTATCTCTGTCTGACTGGATAATCTGAGACGAGAGTCCTGTCCAGTCAATCTTACTCTCCCATTAATAAAATATTAAAACTCTCTAATCTCTCTCCTGCCTCAGTTTCTCCGGCATTACATCTTGAGACCTCTCTTCTGCCTTGCCAGTTTGGTGACCTGTCATTTAAATGCTCATTTCCTTTTCCCTTATTGGGGTGCTATTTACTGGTGAAACTGGGGACTCAATTTTCTCTTCTTAGACCTCCAGAGAAATTTTTCATGCAATAACTTTTAGTTAGAAAGTTAGGAGATCTTGAAAAGCTTAACTGTATTCTTATCTCAATCTGCAGTCCTGACAGGCAGGACCACACCCATCCTAGACTGGTCATCTATTTCTTAAGGGAACTGGAGTTGCTTGAAAGCATGTTTATCCTGTACATTTTAAAACTGGACTAGGTTTCCCTACGATGGCCATCCTGCCTCAGAGTAGTAGCTGCCACCACCCTTTTAATTGCAGAGGCCTCAAAATTAACCTTGAGACAGCCAATAGAGTTTTTAACCCCTGGGGTCCAAAGCATTTTAAAAGCCAAAGGACATTAGTAGCTTGGTGGGAGACCTAATAAAGATCAAGGTCTCCTACCTGACTCTCTGGGTATGTCACACTCTTAATCAGGCCAACCTGCTTCTTGACACCTCCCAACCAGGAGAAATTATCCATAATTGTAAAGCCCAAAAGGCTAACTTGTTGCCCTAAGCAGAGCTTTGTTACTGGGAAAGGGAATGAGAGTGAAGATCTATATAGGCTCCAAATACACTTTTCATATTTTGCATGCTCACATGGTTATATGAAGAGAGAGAGATCTGTTGACAGCAAAGAATTCTCCCATCAAACACTCAGGAAAAATGATAAGAAATGCTCTCCAATACCTGATAAGATGCATTTTCACTGGTCACTATAATGTTCTCTAAAATATAATGCTCTCTGGGAGCAGGTTTCTTGGGCTTCTGGGAGCAGCCTCAGTTTCAGCTCAAAGTAATGATCACCTCAAATGCAGCCAGGAGTTAAAGTCCAAATGCTTTATTGTCTCTTCTAAAATCTTATCTCCTTCACTTGGGGCTCAGCTAGTTTTCTGGAAGCCTTCCGGATCTTGGTTTCAGTGTTCTCCACAGGACAGCCTGCCACCATTTCTCTTTCTTCCTTTGTTCTGCCTGATTGCCATCTCTGGCTTGTGAATCTCCTCGACTGAATCCTTACTTGTGAATCTCCCAGAGTCAATCCTGGTTGAGGTTCCTAGCTTATATATGCTCTCTTAAAGGTGTGAATCTTGTGGAACTGTAGTAAGTACTAAGTATATCTAGAGAACTGTTAAGCACCCTGCTGAACAACCATTGACTCTATCAATTCCACTGACTTAGCACTTTGTAAGAATTCTAACAGGTCACGAGCTGGGAGACACAATCAAATAGGTCTACCAGGCCTGCCCAATTTGTGCCCAAGTAAATCCTGAGGGAGCTGTCAAACCTCTCCCTCTCCTGAAACTGATTCAGAAAAGGAGCACATACTCAGGGGAAGATTGACAATGCCCCCTGTAGAGATTTCAAATTGCTTTTAGTCTTTGTTGACACAGACAGGACCTGATACATTTTTTGCAAAAAGCTCCATTCCCAAACATCACCAACTCAACTCTGGATGACACCCCACTTTTAATCTGCTCCTGAGATTTGTTTTCTCTAGGCTTCAAGCTATGAATTTTCAACCACTCCTCCAGCTCGGAGATCATGGGATGACTGACTGGTACACATAACACCTCTTAGATGCCCTGCTGCTATTTTCAAATCTCACACCTCCCCTCCTAGCATGAACCCCAAAGTTAACTCAGGGCCAGCTCTACAACCCTTAATAGCTCGAAGCAGTTACAGAAAAAAGAGGCTTTTGCCCCTTTATTCCAAATGAATTTGGGAGTGACTGCTTGAAATGGGAGAAATGACAAGGGGAACTCTGAAACTGTCCTCTCTGACTTTGGGGGGAAGCCATGGGTTGAACTCTGAGAAACTCTCCTGACAGAGACCCATCCTTTGGGGCAGTTAAGTGGCTTCATTCTATTATCTTGGTGATGATTAGCTGTACCATCTATTGAGTTGAAAATTAGTCCAGGACTACTCCTACTTAGCTTGAACTTAAAGTGGTCTCATTCAATTGGAAATCTGGGCCTGGAGGCAGTGACAACATTGAAGGAATTTCATTCAATTGATCCCTTGTAAAAAAGGCAATTTTAAACTCATAACTTGCAGAGTTCCAAAGTAGGAATTATGTCATGCTAAGGACCCTCTCCCCTTGGCACAGCTGCCTATCAGGACCCTTGCCTGCTGTGATAAGACATTCTCTACTCAGTGCTAACCTCTATTTCTTTGCCAGGATTTCTCTGCTAGCACCTTTATTTCTCTGCCAGGACTTTGCCACTGAGGAAGTCAGTCTTTCTAACAAAGCTGGCTTCTGCAGGCCCAACAACAAAACTTCCTTTTTTGCCACTAATATTTTGGGTTCATGAATTCTTTCACATTGGACCTGCACTGACCAGAAGGGGATTCTCACACCTCAACTCTCTGCACTGCCACTAACCACATCAATAGGAGTGTCTTCTGGTGGGAAACACCAAGTAACAGGTATGAAGACATTACTGGCCTGGATGCCCTGATTCTTGAACAACTTTACAAACATACTCATTAGTGCACCATGAATTCAAAGTCCTTTGCTGTTGTTGTTTGGTGGTTTTTCAGAAAAGTCTGACTTTTCATGACCTCTTTTGGGGTTTTCTCAACAAAAATTCTGAAGTGGTTTTCCATTTCCTGCTTGAGTTCATTTTACAGATAAGGAAAATGAGGCAAATAGGATTAACTGACTTGCTCAGCATCACACAAATTAATAAGTATCTAAAACTGGATTTGAACTCAGCAAAAGGAGTCTTCCTGACTCCAGATCTGACACTCTATCCACCATACCACCTAGCTGCCCTTGTGCCACTTAGCTGTCCAAATTCCTTTAACACACAATAATTCACTACTGGTGTTAGTAGTTGAAGGTTCATTCATTGGTGATTTTAATTGATTGTGTCCATGAAAAAACAACTTGATTTGGCATTTTTCCATTTGACTTGTGAGTTAAACCCTCAAATTTCTCATAGGAAAAATGAATTCTTTTTTTTATTAATAGGAATTATTTATATCATTTAAATTGCAAATCCTGAATTAGTAATTTCTCGATGAATGCAGTTTCATGGTACTGAATTTCAAGTATGTTTCTGAATATGAATCACTGGGTGTTCCTGGATCAGCAGTACCCAGTGTTGTTCTGTTTCTATTCATTTAGACTTTTTCTAAAATAATCAACTTAAAATGCTTTTCTAAAGAGCAGTTTCCTTAAAAAGAAATGTTTAAGTATAATTGCTTTGAAACAAATCTTTGAGCTACATTATCTTTTCAGTAAACAAAACATTGAATTAAAGAATCTCAGAATTAAAAGTCCTCAGAAATCATATAGTCCAACCCATTTCCTACCAAAAAAATTCCTTTTAGGAATTATATTTCTGGTTAGATTCCTGAATGCATTGGGGGTTTTTGTTTGTTTGTTTGTTTTATGGGAATAGTACTGAGCACCATGAGTTGTATTAACCTTAAATGTTATTAGAGATCATTCAGGTAACTGGAACTATCAGGCAAATAATCAGTTAATAATTCCAGTATTTATTGAGCATTTGCCATATTCGATAGTGTAACAGGCATTGTCAGGAACACAGCAAGAGAAAAAGACATAGTGCCTCTCCTAAAGGAGGTTAAAACTTTAGTTGAGTAGATGAGACTAAGTCATATAAAACCACAATGAACCCTGCAAGAGAGCATGTATAATTCAGTGCTAGAATGTGTGGTGCAAATAAAAAATTCCATAATTCAGATGAATGAGGACAGAATGCAAGATAACTCAGAAGTCTTAGTGTAAATTTAAGCTATTACAACTTAAAACTGCACTAAAACTTTTGGATCTTTTTTTTTTTTAGATTTATGAAAAACATGTAGAATCCAAGGAACTCCAACATGGCTATTATTAAATTTCTTTCATGTAAGACTTTTTAAAGATATAGATTGGAACTTTCACTACTAGTCATCATCAACTAGATCTAATCTTAACAACTAATTGGACTTAAAGAATTGGAATACTGAATTAGACCTATAGTCTATACAATTCATCTTTTACGATGACACCAGCAGATGTTTTGTGAAATGATACATTAGGGGATATGCTTAAAAGAGGCTTATCTTAATCATTTTGTCCCATGAATTTCTCTAATCCTCCTTTAGTATTTAATCTTTTATACCTGTACTGCATCTTGAGGTAAAGAATTTCTTGAGTTTAATATTCACTATATAATGTAGGAATTCTTTTTATCCATTCTATCAAGCTTCAACAAGTATCACTGTACTTCTTCTAGAATGGGGTTTGATGAAAAAGTGCATTTCACCCTATTCTTACCCTTCTTATTTTTCATAAATACCCCCTTAATCATCTTTCTCCTTAGCTTTTGTCTTTCCAGACTGGAGTCCTATTACATGATTCTTTTAAAGTACCTAATTCCTTCGACTCCCACCCTATGCCCCATTTCCTTTTGTTACTTCAGTTGTCTTTCTCTGGAATTTCTCCAGCTTCCTCATCTCCTTTTTCTGAGGCCTCCTCAAATATTACATAGCATTCCATTGACAGACAAACTATGGTTATAGTACAAAATTTCTATTTATCCTCCCCAACAATATTCAGTATTATATGGAATTCTTAGAAGCACTACATAGTATACTCCCACTGAAATACATTTTCTGTGTAATAATTAATAACATAGATCTCACTATCTTACAAATTGAGTTTTGGTTGTCCATTTCCTACTCCCCACACTAATAGTTCCAACACTATCTCCTCAGAAATTACATCAAAATCTTTTCTGATGCTCCATTGTGGTATGGATATGAACTAGGCTTCTTAAAGGCTATTTCCCAGAACACAAGCTTTGTTAGGATATGCCAGACTAGACAGGGAATATAGCTATCCTTCAAAGAGCTCACCAAAAATAGAGATACTCATCATTAATACTCATCATTAATCATCATCACTACGAAGTGATTTTTTTAAAGTTGTATCTCATGAAGGCCACCTAACCAAAGCTCAGAGAAATTAGCAGAAGATATATCCATACAGATGAAAAATATATCTCAGCATAATATAAAGCAATTAAGTGACATAGTAGATAGAGCTCTGGTATTGGAGTCAAGAAGACTCAAGTTCAAATCCAGCTTCAGACATTTACTAAATGTGTGATCCTGGGCAAGTCACAGTCCCTATTCAACTCAGTTTCCTCATCTGCAAAATCTTACAGAGATAGTTGATCAAAATGAAGTAATAATTAAAAGCACTTAGCATAGTGACTAACAGTTAAGTGCTATATAAATGTCATGAAGTAATAGTAGTAGTAGTGGTGGTGGTAGTAGTAGTGTTGAAGTTGCAAAGGGGACTCCAAAAAGTCTGAGGTCACGGACTGGTGTCCCAAGATGTCGCAAAATAATTTGCAGGCTTGAAAGCATTTCCTAGTGAAGGGGCAAAGTTCATTGTAATTGTAATGCCATTACAAAGGGGGCTTAATTCCAAAAGAAATTAGCAAAGTCCTAAGAGAGAGGAGACTCCTTTATCCAGCTTTCTATTATTGACATGCTAATTCTATAGCCCATAGGTACATGGCAAAAGTGGTTTCCAGAATTTGGTTCTCCTTGATCAGATTATTACTGACCAAGTTTATCAGTCAGCAATGAATTGAGTAATGGTCTCCCAAACTTGATTATCACATCAACAGATTGTCTATCTGACAGTCAGCAACTGAGGAATGGTCTATTCACTATTATCTCAGGAGTGTGATCTGTGGGATTATCCTGAGGCCAGAAGCTATCTGACTGAGGAGTGTTCTATTTAGAATGAGACAGATTGTCAAAACAATAGCATCCCTACATTGGGGATGAGGGGAAGGACCAAAGAATCAGATTGCCAGAACAGAAGCTCCCCAAAAAACAGCACTATATTTCCCTATTAGCTATACTCCTTCAGTAATGGTAGTGGTGGTGGTGATAGTAGTAGTAGTATTACTACTATTGTTACTAGTAGAAAGAATTGTAGATTTGGAGGAAAGAAAACCTGAATCCAAATACTGCTTCAGATATTTACTAACTTTATAACTCTAGGTAAATCACTTAAACTCTCTTAGCTTATCTGTAAAATTGGCATAATAATAGTACTTACCTTAGAGAGTACTGTCAAGATACTGTACATAAAAGACTTTGCAGATTAAATTAATATGTGGGTTATAATATAGATTTTTTTATCATAAAAGTGCTTTATCTTATCTTTACTCAAAAGGAAGCATATTTGTACTATTTCTGAGCCCTGATAAACTTTATGAAATTTCCCTATAGTTCAGCTCAATCAGCTTGTTATTTTATTACCTGAAAGAACTTGGTGTCATTAATATGTATTACTATTTCAGTAAGAGCTCCCTTGTTAAGGACCATGCCTAGATAAAGGGCAGGTCAATTTTCCAAGAGCTTCCACAGCTGTGAATCATAACATCTGAAGGAGTTGCAAAACAATCTTTACTGACACAAGTGTTGCTTGTGGACTGGTAATGTAACAAATTAGAGGAAGAGGGAAGAGGAGAGAGGTCAGACAACCCAACTGCTTCTCAGTAGGGAGGTCCAAGAACAGCAACTGCCTTTCAGTCTCTTTGTATCATCATCAACCTCTTATATGAAGAAACAGGTCTGAGTTAGACCTCCAGAAGCCACTGGCAGGTGGCTTCCATATTCACAACACTCCCTCTTCCAGATAGCATAGAAAACTGATAGATAAAAGAGGTTACTGAAAAATTCATCCTGACAAATTAATTATTCATCATTGAGGAACTCCTCTTTTCTTCTTACTCTTTATTTTTTATGTTTTAGTTTTTTTCTTAATAAGGAGAAAACATCAGTTAAGAGAGAAATCACTTTTTAAAAATAGTCTTTAATTTGAAATGTAACCAAAAGTTCAGCAATACAAAGCTAGAAGATTCTATTTTATAGATAAGGAAACAGAGTTGCCCAAGACTATAAATAAAGTAGACAGCAGGGTCTAAATTTGAACCCAGATTATCTGACATCCAATACCTGTTCTACTGAATAGTTGATTGATTTCCTCTTGTCCAATACCATCCACATTCTCTTGTGCATGATTTGTCTTTCAATGAACAATACTGCCTTTGGATCTAGCTTACTTACTTTATTATAATAGCTAATCTGATGTGGAACATTCAATATCTCCTCCAAAACTTCCTTATATGCTCCTATTATGTCTAGGAGTCTAATTGATATGAAGCTAGCCCTCTAGTATAATTGCTATTGTGACAGGTCATATTTTTATCAGTGATAGATTCCCAATGTTCTTGATGCCAGAATTTTTTCAAAACATTTTAATAGATATTACCCTGTTCCACTGATTCATTTATATCAAATTTATCAATTAACTCAAGAACACTGCATTATTCTTTAATCTAGATGTTTTGTTTCAATTGAAACAGTGTGTTTTAGTTTAAAAAAAAAAAAAAAAAGGAATAGTGGATTTGGAGAAAGAAAACCTGGGTTTGAATCTGGACTTTTCTACTTTCTACCTGTGTAGCAATTTTTCATCTGTCTGGTCTTACCTCATCTGTAAAAGGAAGTTAAATTAGATGACCATTCTCAGTTTTGAATGTCAGATCCAATAAAGATAGAATCACTTTAGTATCTTCCTCCATAATGAAACACTGACCAGCTCAAGATATTATTACCTGAAAATATTATCACCTTAAGAAAAAAAAAAAAAAAACTCAAACATCCAATTCAGCACTGTGAAATACTTGTTGTGTTACAAAACAGAGAAATTGGCATTCTATTCATTAATTTCTGAGATTATAGGTTTGCGTGTATTATCTTTAAAAGAAAATAGAATGAATAATACTAGAAATTATATCATCTCTTAAAGCATCCTATCAGGTGAGAACATTGAAGAGCATTTGCTGCAGATGGCAAGGGCTCATATTCATGCCCCAAAAATGTTATTATTGCTCAGTCTTTGTGGGATTTGCATAACATTAGCAATAGACAGGGTGTTTCCTGGCACCCCAGGGCCTTACATGTAAATGCAAGTCCACATAATCTTCCTTCATACATTCACCTTATTTAAGTCTCCTATTTGGAATCGCCCACTCCACACCCAAACTTTCACAGAGAAAGATCTATAGCTTAAAGGGCTATCTTTGTAGGTAATCAGGTGTGTAAGATTGTTGTACAGGCAGAGACAAGGGGCTGTGCCAAAGTCCTTCATTTTTCTTCAGGTAAATATTCTGTCTATTTTGTCAGCGTTGTCTTCAAGCTTTGTTTGATTTAATCGGCTACTGGAAAATAAGCTGACATGACTGAGGAAAAAAAAATTAAGTCATCTTCTTTTGTCACTATCAGAAAAGATCAAAACATTTGACAGCTTCACCTTAAAATTATCTTGCTTTTTAGTTAGGATTCCATCTTGCAATTTACATAACAAATGCTGAATTCATGGTTGATCAGATCATTACTTAAACTAGATTCAAGTTAAGGTCCTCCAGACCTTTCTGACATTAGAAAAGATAAGCTCAATTGAGACATATTTCACTAAGTCGTGAAATGGTAGCTGACTACATTAAAAGAAGGACCTAGATAAAGTCCCTAAGGAAGGATAACAACTCAGTGAATTATAAAATCTTGAAATCAAAAGGTATCTTAGATATCTGTCATCTAATCCAATCTATAACTGAACAAGTGGTCATCTAGCTTTGGTTTACAGATTTCCCCTTAATGAAGAGGTTTTCTGGAGGTAACCCCTTCTAATTTTAGATTGTTATAATTTTTAGGGAAGTTCTTTCTCCTTTCTATCAAGTCTAAATTTGTCTCTTTCAAACTTCTATCCACTTTTGTTAGTTCTTCCCTTTTAGATGAAACAGAACAAATACCTTCTTCTGTGTTCCAGTCCTTCAAATATTTTAAGACAGCTATTTTCAGGGTCTTTCACAGACATCCTCACACAGAGAATCTTCTCTTCTTTCATCAAAATTTCTTCTATCTGATTACCTTCACTTGACTCTCAAACAACATCTTGAGGACTTCTACTATTATGTTACTGTTCTCTAGATGCTCTCAAAAATGTACATCCACACTTTATTTTTGACTGGAGTTATGATTTCATGGATATGAGGAAAATCTTTTAACTATGCAGATTACCCTTCTTCCCTTATTCTGCAACTTAAAGCCTTAGAGACATGGAGATACTTGCTGAGGGCCACACAGTCAGTTGGTGTTAGAGATGAAAATTGAATCTAGATATTCCAGACTTAAAAGTTAGTTCTCTAAGCATTATTCTACCACTTTTCATAGAACTAAATATTGGATGCAATACATCTCTAATTCAACTGTAATTTTTCATTACATTCTCATTAGTATTAGTAGATGCAGGCGACCTTACCGACCAAATAGACACTTGCATGGTACTCTATATTATAAATGATAGTTTTTGCCTCATAGGTATAGGCTATATAAGAATAAAAGACCCTGGAGTCCATAAAATCATTTTTGTATTTGTAATCTGACTCTACATACCAGGTAAAGAGCAAAACTGTACTTGTGTCATTTTTTTTTTTATTTTGATTAACATTTTTGTTACAGCCTTATTTCCTTGAGACTTGAACTAATTTTTTTCAGGTTAAGGCCACAAGAGCCCTCTCTCACTGACTAGTGTACCATTTATTAAAAATTGATTTAAATACTTAAGCAGAATATAAAATGGAACATACATCAAACTTATTTTCCTCTCTAAAAAAATCTGAGCCTTTAAAGTTTACTGGTTGGTATGGAAACAAGTCAAAATGTTTATGTCACAAGGAGGGAAATAACTCCTTTGTAATTTAAAAATGAACGGAAAATACTGCCAAGAAATTTTGTCTGTGTAGTAGTGTGACTGAAAATATATGACTTCTCAATGGTAATAA
The DNA here is from genome assembly GCF_016432865.1 of Antechinus flavipes. Taxonomy (NCBI): domain Eukaryota; kingdom Metazoa; phylum Chordata; class Mammalia; order Dasyuromorphia; family Dasyuridae; genus Antechinus; species Antechinus flavipes. The sequence goes on from NC_067401.1 coordinate 243,543,439, forward strand.
TAATGATAATAACAATTTAAATTAAACCAAACAAGCTGTAAAAGGAGAAAGTTCTCAGAAGGAAGCAAGGGATGCATAATTCCTTTGTTTTCAACCTACTTTATTTTGTCTTCCCAGTTTTAGCTCAAAACAACCTATTTCTCTATAAATCTTTCACAGCTTACATGAACATAACCAACCATCATTTTTATACAGAAGTATGTCTTTTTTCCATAATTTATTAAATAATACAATGGGTTTGCTATAAAAATGACATGCTATTCAGGAAAGTTCATTTTAATCAATTTCTCTCCTTCCTTGAAACTATAGAATTATAAGCATTACAGCCAAAATTCACACTAATTTAACATACCATCCAAGAGACTCAGTTCATTTCTATTAGTCTACAGATGACAGAAAAGTGTTTACTTCCTGATAAGCAGAAAAAGCAAAGCAAAAAACAAGTTGAAGAATTATGTTTCTTTGGCTTTATGAATTTTTAAAATAAAGATTTTATTGATGCTTAAAAAAAAATATGACCTATTCTTTACCTGTAACCTACCACTTTTCTTTTGATGTGCTTAAAGAAACATCTCAAAAACCTTCAGAATGCAGAGAAGATGGTCAGACCATTCTGCATGCTGCAATCAGAAACTCCACATCCTGGCTAGGGAACAGAGCTTTGGACATAGACAGCATTGCAGTTATATAACATTGTGGCAAAAAGTAAAAGGCCCTGAAATAATAAGATTAATATTGCCCGAGGTAGGCATGTATCACTAGGACATTAGTTGTTTCTCATAATGTATAATGAATCAGATATCAATTTCTATTTCCAAATTCTTAGTTCCCATGGCTATATGAATCTGATTCAGGGCTTTTGGTTTATTCTAGAATTATCTTAAAACAAAAGGAAATCTAAAGCAACTCTGAAAGATTTGATTACAGTATAAATGTCAAAAACATGACAATATCGAGGATTAGAAAATGTTCCTGGGTTTCTTCAAAGTTTATATCTAGTATGGAGAAAAAAACAAAGATTTTTGTTGTTATTTTCAAAGATTTTGCTCATAAACTATTTATGGAATAGTTCATTTAGAGGAAAGATAGACTAGATGTTAGATAGATAGATAGATAGATAGAATAATAGACAGATAATGTGTTCATTTTCTGTGTATGAAGAGAGATATAGACAGACAAAAACAGAGAGCGATGATAGATGGATGGATGGATGGATGGTTTAGTGGACAGAGTATTAGATATCGATTAGAGTTTATACTCTGCTTCTGACATGCAAGTTACCATTTCTTTCAATGTCAGTTTCCTCACTTGTACCCACCTGTGGGGTAGCTATAGTAAATAGAGTACTTTGGGTCAGGAAGACACATGTTCCTGAGTTCAAATTTATCCTCAAACATGTATCAGTTATGTAACCTTGATAAGTTACTTCACCCTACTTACCTCAGTTTCCTCATCTGTAAAATTAGTTGGAGAAGGAAATAAAAAACCACTCTATTACCTTTGCCAAGCCAACCCCAAATGGGGTCACAAAGAGTCAGACATGATTGAAAAATGCTTGAAAAATTCTTGTAGCATTTATCTCACGGGACTATACCTCAAATGAGATAATATCTATGAAATAGATACTGATTGATTTGAAAACATTTAAGCAGTATATAAATGTAAGCTATTTAGTTGTTGTTATTATTACTACTATACTTCAATTCAACAAATATTTAGCAAGAGTCTGGTCACATGAGCATATATTTAGAGAATGATGGAAACCTAAAGATTATAGAATCCAATGACTTCATTTTACAGATGATAAAATTGGAAATCCAAGAAAGTTTATAAGTGATTTAAGTTAAGTTGTCCAAAGTTACACAGGTGTCAGAGGTGGGTCAGATTCTCTGATGCCAAATCCAGTGCTTTTGTGTACCATATCAACCATCTCTTACATGAAGACATGCATGTGGTGACAACAAACAAACAAAAAAGGGACAATCCCTGTTCTGAAAGAGTTTACATTCAGAAAAACAACATATCACAGATCTCTTAATACAAGATTTATACAAAGTAAATTCAAAGTAATTTTTGATTGGGGAGCAGCAAAAAGCAAGAACACCAACAAATTACATCATTCCAATATATTATAAGTGGGGGGACTCTGATATGGAGAATTTAAGAACTTATTCAATCATTCAGTGCTGAAGTCTACTGAATCAGCAAACTCTCAAACTTGTGAAGTCATTTGTTGGACTCTCGTTGTCTATAAATTCAAAGAGATCTGCTTTCATTAACAAAAGTGAACAATCATACCAAATATTATCAAATTCAAATTATTCATGTGAACATTTTAATTTATTCCCAAGTGATGTGAAGTCATAGCCGTAAAAGTAACATTAGGAAAACCTTAGACAGAGAATCAATGGTATTATTACTGGGAAGAAATTGTAACTTTTCCAGCTTCCCAGAGACATACTCTACTCACTTGACCACATTGCCTCATCTAAAATATTCTGTACATGAATTATTTTTTTAAATCACTCAAAAGCTGGGTTATACTGAATTTCAATTTTTGCTGGCCACTCCACTTTTTCAAATGCTAATTGTCAAATATGCATAAAGTGTCTATTGAGAAGTTTATAGCCTCACTGGGAAATTAAAAGGAATAGAGTACTTTCCAAGCAAAGAGACCATAGTCCTTGCCAGAAAGGAACATATCCAGCTCCTACAGATGTCATGGTGAAACATTTTCAAAGAAGATAGGGTGTTTCAAAATTTGTCACTGATTAGATAAGCAAGGATGAAGGTACCATTTAAAAAAAAAAGCAATGAATTAAGATGCATCACAAAAGTAGATTCAAAAAAAAAATGCTTTACCTTGATTTAATATCCATTTAACTTACTAAACAGAGCCACCTGCCAGCCTATGAATTAAGTAAAGATGTGAATGATTAGTCTTTAATTCAATCTGGAAAATCGCAACAAACAACAAGGAATCACAAAACTTATTGCAAAATTACAATTTAAATTCTAAGCTTTCAAACCAAAAAGTTAAGTAGGGTTCTTTTTATCAACTGGAAAATAAATATCTCCAAGGGCAGGGGCCTTTGTCTTTTTTGGGGGCACCTAAGGGGCTGCTAGTATTTTTGCCAGTGTTAAATGTGACCATCACATAATGAGACGCTTAAAAAAACATGCCAGAAGTTTTACCTCCAATTAAGCGTCACCTTTCAAAGGAGTCACTTGGGAAGTTAAATACTTATTTCAATAAATCTCAAACGATTTTTTGTAATTGCCTTTAAGAGCCAATATGAATGCTATACTAGAAAATTATTTTCATTATTTCGTAGCCACACCTTTTAAATAGAGTCAGAGAGGATAGGAGTTTAGCCAAAAATAGTTCATGGTACCTTACTTACCTAACATGGCTGTGAAAGATTTGGGGGATATTTTTAAAATGAAATAAATTCTCAAAGATAAAAGTGTACCACCCTGAGTCAGACTCTTTTCTTCCAAAATAAACAAGAATTAAAGCATGGTAATTCCAATGATGGTACCCCAAACTGAAAGCATTTTCTTTATCGAAAACATTATGAAATGTATTAAGTCACAGCTGCCTCTTTATATATATATATATATATATATATATATATATATATATATATTTTAAATTTACAAGTTATATGCATGGGTAATTTTACAGCATTGATAATTGTCAAACCTTTTGTTCCAATTTTTCCCCTCCTTCCCCCCATCCCCTTCCTTAGATGGCAGGTTGACCAATTCATGTTAAATATGTTAAAGTATAAATTAAATACAAAATAAGTATACATGTCCAAACAGTTATTTTGCTGTACAAAAAGAATCAGAATCTGAAATAGTGTACAATTAGCCTGTGAAGGAAATCAAAAATGCAGGCAGACAAAAATATAGGGATTGGGAATTCTATGTAAAGGTTCTTAGTCATCTCCCAAAGTTCTTTCGCTGGATATAGCTGGTTCAGTTCATTACTGCTCCATTGGAACTGATTTGGTTCATCTCATTGCTGAAGATGGGCAGGTCCATCAGAATTGATCATCATATAGTACTGTTATTGAAGTATATAATGATCTCCTGGTCCTGCTCATTTCACTCAGCATCAGTTCGTGAAAGTCTGTCCAGGCAGCTGCCTCTTTAAAAAAGAGATCTCATCTTCCAAAGAGTCATCTCTAAAGGAAAAAAAATATTCATTTAAAAGCATAAATTGTGGAATCAAAGTTGATCACATTTCTTTATGATGGTGTATCAACATGTAAACTCTTGAACTCTTTTATTTAAGCTCCTGAACTCTTCCATTCTACTACTGGCCAAAACCCACCTTTGGATTATTTTTAGTTCCTTCATGATCCAATCATATCTCTAATTTTTAAGAACTTCTTACCATTTACAACTTTCAAAGCTACTTTATACATATAGCATTCATAGTTTCTATTTACTTTTTTGTGTGCCTTATATCCTCCTACTCTCTAGTAGAATGTAAGGTTTTTGAGAGCACAGATTGTTTTCATATTTGTTTTTGTATCACTAGTGCTTAATATGGTACCTGGGACATACATCTTGAATTTAACATTCCTATCTTTGATTATATTAGCACAAGAGTCCCATCATTGTTTTCTTATAGAATTACTTAGAGTCACACATTTATCAAGCCTCTAAAACTTCTGAGGAGTTTCACATTTAAAAACCTACTAATATCCTCTCTTCACAGAGGTTACTGTGGGGCTACTGGTATAAAATGAAGTTCTTATTGCCACTGTATAGTGGTAGGTAGGAAGCACAATAAATGGAGCATTAGACTTGGAGTCAGGAAGACTAATCTTCCTGAGTTCAAATCTGGCCTCAAACACTTACTAGCTATGTTGCTTTGAGCAAATCATTTAATCCTGTTTGCCTCAATTACCTCATCTATAAAATGAATTGGAAAAATAAGCAAACTATTTCAGGATCTTTGCCCAAAAGGGTTATTAAGAGTTGGATGTAACTAAAACAAATTAACAACTTTACTACTTGGTTTTAAATTAATATTATTTACATAGCAGTTACCAATCTCCTATGTTTAGGTAGAGAAAGATCAAGATACTAAACTCTCTTTCCCTTCTTCCCTCTCTCCTCTCCTCTCCTCTCCTCCTCTCTGCTTCTTCTCCTCCTCCTCCTTCTCCTCCTCTTTCTTCTTCTTCTCTTCTCTTCTTCTTCTCCTTCTTCTTCTTCTTCCTTCTTCTTCTTCTTCTTCTTCTTCTTCTTCTTCTTCTTCTTCTTCTTCTTCTTCTTCTTCTTCTTCTTCTTCCTCTTCTTCTTCTTCTTCTTCTTCCTCTTCTTCTTCTTCTTCTTCTTCATCTTCTTCTTCTTCTTCTTCTTCTTCTTCTTCTTCTTCTTCTTCTTCTTCTTCTTCTTCTTCTTCTTCTTCTTCTTCTTCTTCTTCTCCTTCTTCTTCTCCTTCTTCTCCTCCTTCTCCTTCTCCTTCTCCTTCATATACTTTGATTCTTTATATTTGGTAGAAAATAATCTTTTCCATCCAGGAATCCCAGCAGTACTTAGGAGGCTAAGGACACAAACTTCCAGAATGAAATTTTAAAAGAAAGCAACTTTTTTTAACCTTTAGAACTCAACAGAGAGGAACATTTAGAGGCAATTGTTTTTGATTTAAGTGACAATAACCATTTCCAAGAACAACTTGTAAGATAACCATCATGTGGATAAAACATTATCTGTTTAAAAAAAGAATATATTTTAATCTGTTTCTTAAAGGATGAAAACACATCTTTTCTTCTCTGCCTGAATGGAAAAGGACTTAACTGTTCTCTTTCAGAAAAGTGTATGGAGCAATGGTGAGTGTGCCAGCACTAGTGGTAAATATGACAACCTCCCCTAAGGGTATACCATTACAGAAACTATGCATGTCTGTTTGCTTTCTCTTTTAACATACTAGAGCACATAGCTATAGTTCTAGAAGGATCTCAGAAACTGTCTAGTCCAAATCCCTCCTTCTACATTTGAGAAAACTGGGAATCAAGGACAATGAATAATTGATTTGCTTCAAGTTGTAAGAGTAATAAATATTTGAGGTGAGATTTAGAGCCAGTTCCCTTAATTCTGGAGCCAGTGCTCTTTCATCTGCAATACACTGCTCTTCTCTGTGTTCCAGCATTTTTGCTTAGATGGTATTTCAGTCTGGATAGAGTATTTAACCTGGAGTCGTGAAGACCTAGGCCAAATTCTCAATCTTAGTTGCTTAACCTTGGAAAAGTTCCTTTTTTCTGAACTTCAGTATTCCCATCTGTAAAATAGAGGTGTAACACTATCAGACTCATCTCATAGGGTTTTTATGGGTTCAAATATGATCATGTATATATCACACTTTGTAAATCTTAAATCACTACATAGATGTCATCTACTTGTAGTGCTGCCTTGAGAAACATATCACAGAATACAGGCATATACTAGATATTTTATAGAGAAACTTTGGGAGGCTGTGTGAATAGTGACTGGGATATGAGGAAAATTCTAGTAAGAAGGCAGAAGATAATAGAGGTGCAGTGTTTCAAAGGAGTGGATACATTCCCCCATCTTCAGGAAGACAGACACATGGAACAGCCCCAGCACTCCCAATTTATTTGTTTTCTATGGCTCCCATCCAGAAAAACTCTGAGAAACACAGCTCTTAGAGACACAACCTCTGGTGTTCTTCAGATGGAATCTGATTAGAATCAGATGGCCCCTTCAGGCAGCCCTTGTCCCAGAGCGCCTCAGTCAAAGAGGTTGGCAGTGATAAACTGCCCTGTCTTCCTGATGTGGAGAGTCATAAAGTCACCAACCACCATATTTCCATTGCCTGTCCTTATCACCACTCTTGTTACTGTGTGCTCTGTTGACTTCCTTTCTCTACTCTCTATTCTTACTCATTTTCCCTGATACTTAAAACTAATGTATCATGCTTACCTAAGCTACGTAATTATGTGGAGGAGAGCTAGATGCAGTAATATAAAACTCATCTGAAATAAACAAAAGACAATTTCCAGCACACATAATGGAAGCTAGACACAGGCAGAGAAAGGGGAGTCAAACAATGAACTCGTTGTGAATTTACCCATGAAGGTGGCAAAGACTTTTTAAAATGTCCTAAATAAGGACCAAAGAGGATGATTTCTATCTGTTACCCAAAGCCATAAATTTCCCCTACAGAGAAAAATACACACACACACACATGCATATAATACATATATAATAATAGTTGGCATATCACTTTAAAATTTACAAAGCAATTTACATATATTACCTCATTTGATCTTCACAACACTCTGATGCTCCCCATTTTACAGATGAGAAAAGGAAAGCTGAAAGCTGACTTCCAATCAGTAACACAGATGATTTCAGAGCAAGAATTTTATTTACTGTACCACCTACTATGTATGTATATATATATATATATACACACACATATGTATGTGGGTGCATAATATTCCTCAATGAGACTTCTAGTACTTTAAAAGAGTCTTAAAGAAGAGGGGTCATCATTTTGCTCCCTTTCCTCTCCAAACTTTCCCTATTATATGGCACAATTTGTTGTTATTAAGTCATTTCAGTTATGCCTGACTTCCTGACTCCATTTGGAGTTTTCTTTGGCAAAGATAGTAGAGTGGTTTGCCAGTTCTTTCTCCAGCCCATTTTATGTGTGAGGAAACAGAGGCAAACAGGTGAAGTGATTTGCCCAGGGCCACACAGTTAGGAAGTGGTTGAGGTTGGATTTGAACACAGGTCTTACTGACTCTAGGCCTAATCTTCTATCCACTGCAACACGTAGCTGCCCCACAATAAATTTCCTGCTACATACTTTTAATGACAAAAATTATATTGCCCCACCCCCACCCCCCTGCTTTTTATTTCTTTGTCTTGTGTTATGGTAAAAAGAGACTAGAGTTGAAGTTAAAGACATTGGATTCAAATCTCATCACTGCCACTGAGTACTTATATGACTATGGATAACCAGTCAATCAATAAACATTTATCAAATGCCTACTATGTGCAAAGCACTATGCTAAGCATAAGGAGATACAAAGAATGACAAAGGACAATCCTGTTCTCAAAAAATTCACAATCTGATAGAGGAGAAGCCATGCAGATAAGCCTAGTTTCCTCTTCTGTAAAATGTAGGGTTTTGGATAGATGATCTTCAAGGTCCCTTTCAGCTTTAAAACTATGATCTTATGATCAGTCACACATTATAAATAGAGTTTAAATTGTGGTCATGATTCTTTTTTTTTTCTTATTTCACTGACTGGTATGAGGTGTGTGTGTGTGTGTGTGTGTGTGTGTGTGTGTGTGTGTGTATTTTAGCAATTGGCTAAGAAGTCATTAGTAGAGAAATAAGAAATTATTGGGGGGCTAAGGGTAGCCAGAGTATGAACACTCATTTACAGATGCAAGGAAGTGGAAAGGAAAGAGTGTAAAAGGTTTCAGTAGTGTAGCAGCTTTAGTGCATAAGCTCCAGATGTGTCCATGATACAAGCAGTTTCCTTTTGCCCTAAAGATCTCAGCTGCCATTCAATGAATGGAGAGTATAAATATACAAGCTCATTAAGCATTTAACCTAATGTGCCATTAGGCTAAAAAGGAGAAGTTCACACCTTCTTCCCATTCTTGTATCCCTCCTGGCTCCAGATCCAACATTGCGTATGAGTTTACATTGGCAATGCTATGCTCACAACCAGAAGTGTTCGGAACCCTTTCTTGTATTCAAGACAGATGCTCTAGACTAAGTGGAAATCACTAGTTCTGTCTAGTAGAAAATGCGCAGAACACTACTCTAAATCAAGTTTCCCTTTTCCAATTCAAGGTTTCCATTTTTGATGATCACCCCAGCTTTTATGACATGGAGGTGATCCTGGTTTCTCAAAAGTAATGCCAAGGGAACCCAAGATCTGGCAAATGCTTATTGTTATTTTACTCATTCAGTCATGTCTGTCTTTTCATGACCCTTTTTGGGGTTTTCTTGGCAAAGATATTGGAATACTTTGCCATTTCTTTCTCCTGCTAATTTTTTATAGACGAGGAAACTGAAATAAAAAGGATTAAGTAACTTGCCTTAAGAGTCAAGAGTCATTCAGCTAATTTTGAGACTGGATTTGAACTCATGAAGACAAGTCTTCAGGCCCATTGTTCTATCTATAGCACTACTTCACTGCCTGGGCAAATTCTATCAGGATGAAAATATTATAGTCCAATGATAACTTGTGGCAATCCTCTAAAGACAAACCTAGCTAAGTTTAAAAAAAAAAAAAAGACATCAGAAAGTTGACCATACTTTCTGGTTACTATGCAGGGATCCTCAAACTTTTTAAATAGGGGGCCAGTTCACTGTCCCTCAGATTGTTGGAGGGCCAGACTATAGTAAAAACAAAAACTTTTTTGTGGTCCTTTAAATAAAGAAACTTTATAGACCTGTAGGAGGGGGATAATCGTCCTCATCTGCTGCATCTGACCAGTGAGCTGTAGATTGAGGATCCCTGCATAAAGTATGTAGTGCATATTATTTTATTAAATGGATCTTTCCATTAGAGATAGCACATAGAGATAACTAATATATTCCAACATTTTAATTGCAAGGGGGAAATAAAACCTCATGGTTTAATTAATTATCCTTCCTTCCATTTCTTTCATAGGTATGTATAATTAAATAATACTATGCCAAGCTCTTTATTGAGCAAATACATTGATTTTGTAAAAATTTTAAGATGAGAATTATCTAGTGTTTTAATTCCTCTAACACTTCTTAATGTATGTGTACACCCCATTCTGGGCAAACATGCTGTGTAAAAGTCCATATTTGACAGAATAACAGCCTTAGATAGAAATAGAGACCTTCTGAACCATTGCCCTAAAGTTAGTTTAAGAATTCACATTGAAATATAACAACAGCAACATTGTTTTAAGGACAACTTTGAGCAAATAAGTCACTTTCTTATTATAAAAACATATGAAAGAAGATGCTATGTGCATGTAGAAAAAGGACTGATAAAAGTATGTATAGGTTGCTTTTATATATCTGCACACATATATATGTGTTTATATATGTAAAAACATCCTATACATATGTATGAACTCAATACAGCCTCTGAAGCAGAGATGCAACAAAGTATGGATCAGTTCTCTGCTATTTGCTATATTCTATGCTATATGCTAAAAAACATCCAATATATATGTAGGTATAGGTATATGTGTATGTAAGTATACACATACATATATATACACACACATATGCACACATATCTTTGTGTCTAATGGTAACAATCTCTGGGCAAGGGGAGGGAAAAAAGGAAATTTACATGACAACTTTATTATATATTTAAAGAAATTAAAAAGTGAATAGCAAGTTGTACATAATAGATTTTCAGTTTCATTTGCAATCATCTTATCATACTATGTTATAAAAAAAACTTGTTTTATTCCACAAATTAAAAACAAAAACATTTTTTAAAATAAAAAAAAAGAAATATAGTAAATAGATACTCACATACTTTCAGAACTACAGTGGGGGCAGGGGGGAGGGTAGAATCTTGCTACCTCCTGAGACAGTTATCCACTTTAGGATAGGACTATTAGGAATTTTTTCCTAACCTTTGTTTCCCTACAATTTCAGTCTGACACTACCACTTCTGACCTTAAGGCCAAGCAAAACAACTTTAATACCTCTTTTACAATTCTTCAAATATTTGAAAGGCAGCTACTATGTTCCAACTAATCAATTAAAAAGAATGTATTAAATACTTATTATGCACCAGGCATTGTCCTGGTCACCATAAAAAAGGCAAAAATTAAATCACCCTCAACCCTAAAGAGTTAATTTAAAGGGAAATATTGAAGAAAACAAGATATTCACACACATATAATTTTATACAAAATTGTTCTCAAAGAGAACCAAAATAACATCACTGTTAAGAGTCAAATTAATGTGTCCAACAAGAAAGATGTCACATGGCAAATAGTGTTAAAGAAAAGTTTTGAAAAAAATTAGAGAATAAACAGGCAAAAGAAGTAAATTCCAGTCATGGAGGGAAGTTTGCACAGAAACATGGACAGAAGAGAAAGTATGATGTATGCACAACCTAGAAGAGAGCCGGTAGATCAGCAATATGTTGTAACACTTTTAATTTTTTAAAAAGTGTTTAGAGGTGAGTTGTATTTGATAAAGAATAAGTTTATTGATTTGATCCAACCTACATTTTAGAACTATTATTGGCCACTATACAGACCACAGACTTCTTTTTATTGAGAAGTAATTTTAATAGTTCAGGAAAGAGATGATGAGGTCCTGAATTACACTGGCTGGCTGTGAATATTCAAAGAAGGGAACAGACCCTGATGAGAAGTGCCATGGAGGTAAACTAAACAAGAATTGGATATTGCTTGAATAAATGGGAAGAAGGAGAGTGAGAAGTCAAAGATCACTCAAAGCTTGTAAACATTTGTTAATAGAAGCAAGGTAATATCCGCAGATTCTTGGCTCAGTAAAAAGACAGATTAAATTCAGGAGTAGAACAGAGGTCTATATACAATATTTGTATATGTTGTATTTATATACGTATGATCAAGGCCTTTGATACAATCTTATACTGTCATGCAGGGGTCCTCAAACTATGGCAAATAGATTTCTATTTTGGTTATTTTTTTTATTTATTTTAGTCAGAGTTGGCCTTAACTTATGTTGGCCTTGATTCTATTCTTTCTTCTGACACATAAAACTATGGGAGTTTGAGAAAATAATTTAATTTTTATAGTTTTTCATTTCTTTGTCTGTACAATTAAGGGATGTGACTCATTAATCTTGAAGGTCCCATCTAGCCCCAAATCTAGAATAATCTTGAATCATAACCTCTCCCACAGATAATTCTCTAAAATTCTAAGTTGCAGAACAAGTGCCAATTCAATACCAACCTGAATTAGTAGAAAGAGTTTCCTTAGTGGGGAGTTCCCTATATCATTGAAGTCATAGGTGTGATCTCAAAACAATACCACTCCTATTACTACTACTGCTACTACTACTATGAATAACAACAACAACAATAAAGACAACAGTAGTGAGGGAAGGATGATTATAATTGGGAGTATTTGTATGATTTACCTCACAGATTTGTAAGAAAACTATTTTGTTTACCAAAAAAAAAAAAAGTTTGAAAGATAGCCAATTATTCTTTATTTTAAAATTCTTTACACTTTTTACTTTAAATATTTATGTTAAAACATTCTTAGTTTCATAGTATGATTTAGAATGTTACCCTCCATGAACACACTCACGGAGTCATCTATTGAATTGAATTGAAAGGAATAGCCATCTAGCTTTACTATAAATAAAAAGAATATATACTATAATGCACTCTCACTATGGTATGAGAAGGAATAGAGTATTTGAGACAGGTCTTGGTGTTTCTATCCTATTTATTATTATTATTATTATTAATGTTAAAGTGGGAACTTTAACCCCAATTCTAATTAGTTGGAGATGAGGTTTTTTGGTTTGTTTTTAAATATAAGGCTTGTCTGAAATGGAGGGGGGAAGAACTAGATAACCTTTCAAGTACTCTTCACACCCCAGGATTCTGTACTCAGAGCAATTTCTGCTAATCCCAAAGAGTCTCTCTATTTCTTGGAAATAGGTCACCTTTAGATCCTAGCTGGAAACCCATTAAAGGTAACTTTTAATTGTCTATTTAACCTGCCTTGAACTCATTTTGTGACATTTACTGACAGTTTAAAGCTTTTTTGGGTAAATCACATTGTTATTTATAGCTACAGATATGTTTGTCAATTCTCATTAACTTCATACATTTCCAATTCAAAAAATGGAGGTGACCATTTACAATATGTAGGCTGCTTATAATGGTGTAGGAAGACGTTCCTTTTTCCCATTGAGCAGTTAGCAGATGTCTCCAATAAACCCTGAGTTTCTCACTTTATATATAGTTATTGTCAAATCATGTCAAGAAGGATCTCTTAAATTCAATCCCAGTGGCTTTATGGATTAGGGATGCATAATAGAATAGGGATAGAAAATAGATGTGATTTCATTGGTATCACTAACTACCAGATAAAGAAGTTTCCAATACCAATGTATATAAATTTCATATTCAGCATTTTCTTAAAGAGTCTTCTGGGGCCTTGAGTGGTCAAGTGACTTGCCTAAAAAGACAAAGTCAAAATGTGTCAGAGAGAGGACTTGAATCTAGGTGTGCCAGACTACCAGTAAATAGGGTCTACTTTACTTCTTAGTGCTCACTGGGGAGCATGCTATGAAAATAAAAAAGTTGAAGACATGATTCTTGCCCTTAAGAAATATACACTCTATAGACAAAGTATGTATAAGTGGGGAAAAAATGAAAAGGAGCAGGAGGAGGAGAGGAATGAGGAGAACAAAGAAGAGGAGAAAGAAGACAGGGGAAGGAGGAGAAGGAAAATGAAAAGAAGGAGGAGGAGAAAGAAGAAGAGAGAAGGAGAAAAAGAAAAAAGAGAGAAGGAAGAGAAAGAAGAGGAGGAGCAAAAGGAGGAAGAGAAGGAAAAAGAAGAAGGAGGAGGAGGAGGAGGAGGAGAAAAAGGAGAAGGAAGAGGAGGAAGAGGAGGAGGAGAAAGAGGAGGAGAAGGAAGAAGAGAAGGAGGAGGAGGAGGAGGAGGAAGAGGAGGAAAGGAAAGAAGAAAAAATGAAAACAGAAATAGGAGGAAAAAGAAAAAAGAAAGAGAAAACAATATCTAGCATTTATGAAGCTATTTCATTTTATCCTTGGCATTAGGTGCTGTAATTATCCCTGTTTTACATATAAAAAAACTTAGGCAGAAGAAGGTATATGACTTGGCTAGGATCACACAGACAGAAAGCATCTGAGGCAAGATTCAAATTCAGGTCTTTCTGATTAAAACCAAAAGTTCTTTATCCACTGTACCATCTAGCTGCCTAGCTAGGAATGTTCAAGAATAGTACTTTAATTGGGTTTTGTGGCTTCATCAATGAAAGCATTTCCTCTAAAGAGAATACTACAACTCATCTATGTCTGTCCATCCTATGCTATTCTTATTCATCTCTTTCCAGAAAGTTTACATGGGGGATCCACCTATATTGTTAGGAATCTTCTTCTATATCCTTTAGTATTTCATTGTTAGATATTAGCAGAGCACACAGGCTGATCATTAATCTTCATTTACTCTGCAGTCTCCTGAAGATCATATCACTATTTCTTGAGAATCCCCATCTATGCTTACTTTATTCCTGATTTAACTCACTTACCAGTCTTCTTATAACTCTCCTCTACAACCGCTTTACCCTTTCAAAGATACCTTTGAACTCTCTAACTTCCTTTTATCTGTTGTCACCCCATTAGACTATAAATTCCTTGTGGATAGATGCCATCTAGTTTGCTTGTATTTGTATCTCTTAGAATACAATATGCCAAATATGTAGCTCCTGCAGTTTGTAGTAAGCACTTAATAAAAGCTCTTTCTATCTATTCATCTATCTCACTAGCTTGATGATTTAATATATTTTATTACATTCACAAACTACATCTCATGACAGCCTTTATGCTAGTGAAAAAATTCCAATAGTGGCACAGAATAGATTATAACCAAAGTTAGAGAAATAAACATAAATCTGATGCTTCTGAGCCTATGAGAACATAACATAATAATGAAGACATAAATAATAATAACCGATTATTTAATTGTTGGAAAGAAGGAAACCACCATTGTATAAGCATCTACTATGTTCTAAGCACTTTGCCAAGAGCTTTACAAATATTAACTTATTGGGGCTTCACAATAACTCTAGAAAGTGGGTGCTATTATCCTCATTCTATAGTTGGGGAAAGTAAGGCAGACAAAAGTTTGATGATTTGCCCAGGATTACACAGCTAGTAAGTAGCTGAGTTTGGATTTGAAGTTGTCATCCCACGGTGGACAGTTTGGTGGCACAATGGATAGGATGCCAAATCTGGAGTCAGGAAGACCTGAATTCCAATCTGGCTTCAGACAGACCCTGCACAAGTAATTTAACACTGTTTGCCTTGATTTTCCTCCTTTGTAAAATGAGTTGAAAAAGGAAATGAAAACTACTCCAGTATTATTGCTAATTTGGGTGGCAAAGAATTGGATACAATTGAACACAAACTTCTTAACTCTAAATCAGCCCTCTTATATACTGTAATACTTAGTGGCCCAAATGTTAGAATACTGGAATTCTCTTTTGCATATTTTAAGGGAAGAATTTTCCTTATAAATTCACTTGCTCCACAGTTAGAGAGGTAAAATTAATGAAATTGTGTGCTCTATGTAGTATTTCTTATCCATAGAAAATATAACACTTTACTGTTTATAAATGTGCAAAAACTTTACTTATATTCATATACCTAACACTAAAGGATCCTTTTTTAGGTTATTTAGGTAAACTCTCTAATTTTAAAAAGAATAACCAGAGATAAAACAATAATAAATGATTAGTCCAAGATGACGTAGAGAGTTAATGCAAAACCAGATTGCAAACCCAAGTTCCAAGGTCTTCAAATCCAGCTTTCTTACCATTACACCCTTATTTCTGGGGTTTTGAATGATTTATTACATTCATGATATGCTTCCTTATTTATATTTTAAAGCACTAGATCTCTCTCTAAAAACTGTAACAAATTTGAGAATAATATCTGCTCTTTGAATAGTTTGTCTATGGTTTCACAAGAGAGACCATTCAGTTTTGAGTCAAAAAACTACTAGGTTTGAATCACAGCTCTTCCACTTAACTGTTTTCCTTTAGGGAAGTCAATTGACATGCTTGGGCCACAGTTGTAAAATAAAAGGGTGAGACTTTTCAATTTTTAAGGTCTCTTCCAGTTATAAATCTAGTTTAGTAAAGACTCTGAACTGTTTCCTTAATTTGGCATAAATTCCATAAGGATAGAGAAATAAGACAAAGCATCACATACCAAAGAAATTAGTGTACATCTTGGGCAATTAAATGTCTGGCATTTAGCCTTAAAATACCACCTGACTCAGGCTCTAAACTATGTTGCTTGTCCTATTACTTGGAGAATCTTACATGTTTTGGGAAAATCGGCAGGGTCTATTTCCTGTCAGCCAATCTATTAAATTTGGGGGGATTTGAGTTGTTAGCATTCATTTCTTTACCATGGTGTTGCAGAAAATGGACAATACATCTATTTGGAAGTTGAAAAAGCTGGTGAGGAAAAGGAGTGGAGAAAGAAGCTGGGAGCATGGGTCAAAAGGGACCTCAAAGATTCTCATACTCACCAGATTTTTTCAATTGAGTGTAACATAGTCACTCTCATAAAATGTCCAGCCTTGTCCTTTTTGAAACAAACCATACTTTAAAAAAAGAAAGGTTAAAAAAATTATACTCCAACTCTGGATTAAATATGCTGACCTAAAAAAACAGTGGAAATCAAATATCCTCTCCTTCTGTTCCTTTCTTTGGTAAACATAATGGCCTGCCAGCCGCTGGTATGCTCATAGCTGCTGACAAGCACAGGAAGATGTTACTCTTCAAATGCTTCCTCATCCATTCTTTCCTTGGAGTGTTATATCTCAGTCAATTAAAAAGAAGGATTTTTTTTTCTAAATGACATTAGAGAGACATTCTGATGTAATGAAAAGAACACTGGAGTCAGAGAATTTAAGTTCAAATACTTCCTTTGATGCTGACTGTTTGTGTAACATTTTGTTGTTCAATTATTTTCAATCATATCCAATTTTTTGTGACCTCATTTGGAGTTTTCTTGGCAAAGACACTCTAATGGTTTGCCATTTCCTTCTCTAATACATTTTACAGATGAGGAAACTAAGGCAAACAGGATTAGATACTTTGTCTTGAGTCACAGAGTTAGTAAATGTCTGAGGCCAGATTTGGACTCAAGAAGATGCACTTGATGACACATCCAGCATTCCATCCACTACACCATCTTGTGGCTCTCTGTGACCTTTGGAAGTCACTTAAAATTTCTGGGCCTTAGTTTACTGTTCTGTAAAATCAGAAGATTGGACTAGATAAATTCCAAAGTCTTTTACAGCTTTAAATCTATAATCCTATTAATTATTGAGTTCTTACTACATCCATTTTTTGGGGGGACACATAAAAACAAACAAAAAATTCTACTTCAAGCTCTGTTGAGAAAGAGTATGTCCAAATGGTGAGATGATGAGATTGACAAGTATTTCAAACACTAATATAGAAATTGCTTTTGAGATCTGCTTCCTATTGATGAGGAATTTCCTAATGAAAAGGCATTATTTTAAAAATAATTTAAAATAAAACATCACAAAATTGCAATAGACAAACATAAGACAAATATCACATAACTGTAGACCTGTGTCTCAGCCTTGACTAATAATTACTATTTGCAGGTTCTTCAGTAGCTCAACTGGTATTTTAGAGGACTGAGGAGTGGTAATATTTAAAGCATGTTCACATATATTATCATATTTGATCTTCATAGCAATTCTGTGAAATAAGTAAGGCAGAAATTATTTTCTTCTTTTTCCAATGGGAAAACAAATTTAGGAAAATTAGTTAAATTGCCCAAGATCAAGCAATGGAGAGAGAAGGCTCTAAATTTTCTAATAATACTAAATATATGACCTATTAACATGGAAGATAAATATGGAGAAAAGGAGTAGAAAAGTACCATCATTGTCTAGTTATGAGGGAATTTTTAAATGATTAACGAGTATCTATTAAGTACACTAACAAAAATGCCAAACTTGTAAAACAAAAATGACAACTCATGTCATCAAGATGTGGTATATGAATATAATGGAATACTATTGTGCAATAAAAAGTGATGAGTAGATGATTTCAGAAAAACTGAAAAGACTTACATGAACTGATACAAAGTGAAATGAGCAGAAAGAGGAAAAAATTGTAAAGAGTAACAGCAATATTGTGTGATGATCAACTATGAATAAACTTAGTTCTTCTCAGCAATACAAGGGGTCATGATGAAAAGAAAATGCTATCCACATCCAAATAAAGAACTGATGGACTCTAAACAGATCAAAGCATACTATTTTCACTCTCTTTATATATTCATGCTTTTTTCTTTTTACTCTATTCTTTCATAATATGATTGATAATGAAAATATTTTTACATGATTGTACATATGTAACCTGTTTCAAATTGCTCACTGTTTTAGGAAGAGAGGATGGGAGGGAGAGAGGGAGGAAAGAATTGGAACTCAAAGTTTTGTAAAAATGAATTTATGAATTAATAAATACTATTTTTCAAAATCATATTAATTAGAATTCAAGCCATCATTTGAAGATGTTGTTTAGGAATATAATGGTCTCTTAAGCTACAAGAATTGCTATAAATTCATAAGGAAAGAGAATCTTACCCTCCAATTTTTTTGCAGTATTTTGGGAAAACCGTGGGAATGGTTTAAAATTGATGAATGCCATCACCCTTGTGAGGTGCCTTCCACATAATTGTGACTTGATTTACTCCTCTTTATAGCACTTTGATCCCTCAGCCTCTCATCAACAGGCTATTTCTCTTTTCTACTTTTAAATTGTATTTCCCTTTTTAAAATTTTTAAATGTTTTAATGAAAATTTTATTTTAAACACAAATGCAACTACTCAAACTTATTTAGAAGCCATTTAACATTAATTTATTTCAGTGAACAAAATATACAACTTTTTTTTCTCCCTATATCTCTTAAAACTTATTAATCCATTTTCCTTGCCCCATCTAGTTCAATCACTCTTTTGTTATAAATATATATAGTTAAGCAAAGTAAAACAATATAATAGTCATATCTGAAAACGCATCTCAGTCCCCTTTTTCTTCTCTTTTTTTTCTTTTTCTTCTGGATTCCTGGTATTTCCTCCCCCTATTTCCAGTTGTATTTACTTTGTCTTATCTTTCCTTTGTATCCATCATTCCACTTTACTTAATTCCTCTTTTTTCATTTTTGTACTTGCCTTTCACATCCAATGTTTTTTTTTTTTCCGTTCAAATCTGATAATATAGTAATATTTCAAATTTTTAGGTCAGAATTTTGTTATAATAACACTTCAAATTCAAGTAGATCCCTACTATTTATAAAACACCTAATGACCTTGTGAAATAACTAGGTAGAAAAAGTGTTATTCTCCCCATTTTGAAAATGGAAGTATGTTTATTTAAGCAGGAGAGAGGACAATGGGATCATCGCCTATTTTTTTCTGGAAGTTCTGACTATTTCAGTTCAACTATGTTAGCTTTTTTGGTTGCCTCGTCACACTATAAAATCCCCATATAGTTTTCCTAATTTTCTATCTAAATTTCTGTTTAATTATTTCCCATATATACATATACACATGATCTTGTGTTACTGAAGTCAGCTACTTAAGGCCACCCAAAAGATGTAAATTTAGCCTGATTGAAATTCACTTTATTAGGTTTGTTTCAGGCTAATAGAATATCTTTGGTTTCTGACTTTGTCATTTAGTGTGTTACCTAACTCCCTCATTCAGTGTCATCTATAGGTTAAATTAGAATGCCATCTATGCCTTTATCATAAAAAAGTGATTTTTTTAAAGTGATAAAAAATGTTAAACACATCCAATTTTTTTCTGTTAACTTCCAAATCAACAAACTGCTAATGACTGCTCTTTGAATTCAGTCATTTAATCAATTACATATCCATCCAAATTTATTACCCCCAAAGTCTCCACCGTCCATAAGAATACCATGAGACATTTTATCCAACATTTTATTAAAATTTAGGCAAATATATCTGCATTATTCCCGTGATCTGCCAGTTTAGTAACTCAAAAAGAATGTATAGTAATGTGGTATTTGATCCCCATGGGAGAGTGTTAAAAATCTCAGCAGAAATTTTTTTGATGTTAGCTAAGCATGCTGGGAAATGTAATTCATAGTCTAAATTGTGCACTTTAAATCTGTGAATCATCAGCAAAGAAAAGGTAATTGAACTCATGGAACCTGATGAAATCATCAAATAAAATTTTATAGACTCTACTAAACTTATATCATAGTATGCAATACTATTCTCTGCTCCACTGTACTATGCCATGTCATACCACATCACACCATACTATACCATATTGCTCCTTAATATATCACAACATACCATACTAACTATACATACTAATGTAAAAAAAAAAAATGGCCTAGGACAATCAGAGCCTTGGGAAAAACCCAGAGTTAATGGCCATAACTTGAATGGTTATGGATATTCATCCAACTGCTCTAGATAAGCAGTTTCCAAATTATTTAGTCTCACAATATCTTTATATTCTTAAAAATTATTCAGATTCCCAAAGAACTTTCGCTTATGAGGATTGTAAGTATTGATATCTGTCATATAATAATATACCCACTAGGGGCAGATGGATAGCACAGTAGATAGAATGCTGGAGTCAGGAAGACTTACCTTCCTGATTTTAAATCTGGCTTCAGACATTTAGTAGCTGTGTGATCCTATGCAAGTCATTTAATCCTCTTTGCCTCAATTGTTCAATCTGTAAAATGAACTGGGATGGCAAACCATTTTAGTATCTTTACCAAGAAATACCCAAAAAGGCTTACAAAGGGACAGAAACAACTAAAAATAACTAAATAACAACATTAACATTACATGTTAACTAAATGTAACATATTATATCTTATAAAACAAAAAAAATTAAATGATAAGGGAAGCTTTGTTATATATATTTTTGCAAGTCTCTTCAATGTCTGATTTCATAGAAGACAGCCGGATTCTCTTACTTGCTCCTGAATTCATCTGCTGTGATATGTTGCTCTGGTTAAAGTATATGAAGGAAATTTATTAAATTGATATGATGTTAGAAAGGGGAGAAATATTTTAATAGAAAAATAAAAATTATTATTATTATTGAAGTAATTTTGACCTTGAGTATATCATGAAAATGTCCTTATGACCCCTCAGGATTTGTGGACCACATTTTGACCTAGACCATTGCCTCTACACATAAACAAACTATTTTGCAGCTGTAAATACCTATAGACTATCTTCTTCCAAGACTTTTTTCCCATCTAAAAGAAGAGAAAGGGAAAGTAAGAAGAGAAAGCTGGATTAAAAGGGAGTTTCTTCCCAAAGCCAATCCTATTTGGACAGAAGTAGACATGGTTTTGGTCCCTCCCACTCTCAAAAAGAAGAGAAAGTATTTTTTAGACTTCTGTCTTCCATAACAAAACCTGTTGGTTACAAATAATTTTTGAATAAAGTATTTGAGTTCATCCATTTTATAAATTATAGATCTAATTAACTGCATTATCAAATAAACTGTCTCTTGACTTTCCATAAGAATAGCAGAAGATACTACATCTTTGTAAAATCTAGCTAAACTATACAGCATTTCCTAGTGAGAATCTATAAACTATATAAGTATAGCCTCACTTGTAAGCAAAATATTATCTAGTTCACAAGACTCATGAGGAGAAACGAGTGCCTACTTATAAGTCAATGAAACCTACCCTATTCATAATAGAAAGTCCTATTACCAGTTTTGGAAAATATCCTGTATTACTTGGAACTAGATGGGAATGGAAAAGGCTTTTCTATGCTCTTGTTTCAATTCAAGCAATAAGAAGTATTCTTTTGTTAGTTAAAATACTGCCAAAGAAGATGGAATTGAAGAGGTGCCTTATGAGAGAGTTTAATGGATTAGAGATTTATAAAGATAACCATTCTCCAATTGAAAAATAATCAAAGCTATCAATAATGACATGAAAAATGCTCTAAATCACTATTGATGAGAAAAATGCAAAATTAAACTCTTGGGATATATCTTAGCTATCAGACTGGATAACATGAAAGAAAATGAAAATGACAAATGCTAGATGGGGAAAATTTGATACACTAATACATTGTTCATGGGGTTGGTCCATGGAACTGGTCAGACATCCTGGAGAATAGTTTGGAACTATGTTCAAAGGGCTATCAAACTGTGCATAACTTTTGACACAGCAATACTACTGCTAGGTCTGGATCTCAAAGAGATCAAAAAAGAAAAGAATTTATGTGTTAAAAACATTCTAACAGCTCAATCAAGGGTATGATTATCATTTGGAGAATGGTTAAACACGTGGTATATAATTATGCTGGGAGATTATTTTGCTATGAGAAAGAACAGGAGAGTTTCAGAAAAATCTGGGAAGTCTAATATGAACTAAAGTGAAGAGAGCAGAACCAGGAGAACAATGTACAAAGTAATGGCAATGCTGTAGCTATGAACAATTGTGAAATACTTAGCTACTTTGAGACGATGATCCAATAAGATTCCAAACAACTCAGAATGAAAAATGCTATCTACCTCCACAGAGAGAACTGTTGAACTTTCAGTTCTGATTGAGGCATACTTTTTTACTTTCTTAAAAAAGATATAAAGTGATTTGGGGAGGAAACTAGGAGGGGAACATTTGGACCTAACACCCTTCATTTAGGATATCTCTCTTTGCTTAGAGTCTTAAAATCCTTCAGTAAACATAAAATACAAACTTTTTGTGATTCATCTAAACTAGAAACCAATATAAGGCAGATGAAATAATTCCACATTAGGTAGAGACTCTTTGGACCTGCTTTGGTTTTTTACAATTTTCCTTCAACTCACGTGTGATCTAAACATCTGTTGAGGAATTGAGAAATGGATTGGGCATTCTGCCAATACAGAGGTTACTACAGGCATTCATATTACCTAGTGACTTTTTAGAACAACTTTTCTTCTTGCTGAAGAAAAATTGTGGGATAAACCTTCCTAGATAGAATTTCTTTCTTATTGATATAAGTAATCACTATTTTGTATCGCTTAATGAATCATTCATCTCGATTCTTCATGGTCCAGAAAGTCCCTTTAATGGACCACACAGATTCTCCTAGCACTATACAGGTTCCCTATCATACTTTGGAAAATATGAGACTATTCTCACAGACCTCCCTAATGGGAGAGACTTGGTAGGTTGCAATAAAATAAGTATTTTGAGTTCTCTTGCTCTGTGAATATCTGAGGTTTCATTTGCCCTTTAGAAAGTGGGTTAAAACTGTATTCACTTTCAAGTTATGTTTTAAACAGACTTTCTCCACTTCTCTTACCCCCCCTTCCAATTTGAAATGACTCCTTTAGCATGGAGAAATACACCAGTGGAAATTTTATAATTATGAGTATGTGCCTTTTCTCATTGAAGTACTCAAATTAGTTGACAAAATCTGGAGTAAAAAGAAATGTACTGAATTTATGAAAGATCTGCATTCTAGGCCCACCTCTGCTATGTGATTTTGTACCAAAATCTTTAAATTCTTTGAGCCACAGTTAATTAATAAAAATTAAAAGGGTTGGGCTATATATCTCCTCTAGCTCTACTATTCTATTTTATGATTCAAACATAGAATTTGTTATTCAATCATTTTTCAATTGTCTGTTTTTTTGTGACACCAATATGGAGTTTTCTTGGCAAAGATGATGGGCTGGTTTTCTCTTTCTTTCTCCAACTCATTTTGGAGATAAGGAAACTGAGACAAACACGATTAATTGATTTTCTTAAGTTCCCACAGCTAGTAGATATTTGAAGCTGGATTTGAACTTGGATTTTCCTAATTCCTAATTCCAGGCCCAGCATTCTATCTGAATGATAGAATTGAGCTACTTAGCTTCCCTCAAACATAGAATATGCATCATCTTATTTTAAATAGCACTATCATTGAAAGATAGAGGTAATATATAAGATTCCTTGCTTTTATTACCCATTTATGTTGGTTGAAATGGAAATCTTTTTGAACCCTGAGTGGAAATTAAAATTTTTGTTATATGGAAATATACCAAAGTGAAATTAGCCATCAACTACCATTTGAATGCTGAAATGATAGATAAAAATAAACAAATTGGTTTAGTCATTGGGAGAAAAGTTGACATGTAGGCAGACTTGTGGAGGTGGGAGATGATTATCTTGGATATGAAGGGCTGTATTTGAGGAGAATCAAATTAATTTGTGTGTGATACCAGGTTATAATGATCATTTGTGGAGATGAGTTGAAGATTCCAGTTTGACAACCTGTTTAAATAGTTCTGGGAAGCAATATATAGATGTGTGTATGTGTTTGTGTAATGCATGCATACACATGTAATGACCCCAGATATTTCCCTATCCAACCAGAACAAGATTCCCTAGAGAAGTTTAAAATTCCAAATCTCCCTTTCAAAATAAGACCAGAAACAATGACTCAAAGCATATTTACTGCCAGTAGAGAGTTCAATATCACTGGAGTTATTGTTTTCACTTCATTATTTTGAATCAGCATCACTCTCCAGGTCCAAACTCCTTCCTCCCTTTCCCCAGTATCTGGTATTGCTGATCAAGAAAAGAATACCATAAATACCTATCAGACTTTGTTCGTTCATGGTGCTCCATTCACTTTGCCCAATTAATTGCTCTTGGAATTCAAGTGCATCAGACCTGTTTCCAACATCTTGCCTGACTTATCTATATATTTTAAGTATATCCCATCAATTAAACTGGCTTGTTTCACTGTCTCATATATTTCTTTGGCTTATAAGCATTTCTAAATCTACATTAACACATACATACAATCACATAAATTTCTTCTCCTTTTTTGCAAGCAATTGCATATATCAACCAATATGTTACACATATAGATACATATGAATGTATGTGTATATATGTGTGTATATATACACATACATACATATGAATACATACACACATACATTTGTGTTCAAGAGTGTGGATATATATGTGTGTGTGTTTATATGTATAACTATCTATCCTTACTAGTCAATCTTCCTGGACCTCAGGTTCCTCATATATAAAATGAGAGATTGGACTAGGGGGCTTCAGAGTTATTTTCAGCTCCAAATAGTATAATCTTTTGATACTTAAATGAGTAGAACTTGACTGGGAGCTTTACTGGTACCCACAGAATGTATATCTTGTACTGTATCTAAGATCTTAGAAGGATTTATAGTGGAACATAGATAAGAATCACATAGAATAAGGAGGTATGAAAGATTTTCACCTGTATCATAAGAGGAATAATCCACTTACATCCATGAAATCATGAGTCATTAAAGATTGAAGTACAGATTTGGATTATATATATGTGTATAATATATACACACATATATAAAATATGAAACTTTTAAGAAATAAGAAACATGTAGAAATATACATGTGGGGGCAGCTAGGTGGCACAGTGGATAGAGCACCAGCCCTGAAATCAGAAGAACCTAAGTTCAAATCTGGTCTCAGTCACTTAACCCTTCCTAACTGTGTGACTCTGGGCAAGTCACTTAATCCCAATTGCCTCAGTAAAAAAAAAAGAAAGAAAGAAAGAAAGAAAGATGTATATTAGAGTATATGTATATATATATAATATAAAACTTCAATCTATTCTTGAATCAGAAACTTCAGTATCACAATTTAACAAGTGGTCACCCACTTTCTGTAGAAAAATCTCCAATGAAGGAGAATATACAACTTCTCAGTCCAGCCCATTTTACATTTGGTAAGTTCTAATTGAGAGAAAATTTTTCATGATATTAAGTCCAAATCTGCCTCTTTTCAACTGATCCCATTCTTTTCTATTCTGCTCTCTCAGGCCAAAGAGAAGTCCCAATTGTTTCTTTCCCCTCAATTTAAAGTTCCATCAGCTTTTATCAGTTATGTGTGATTTTCTTTGAGGTTTTTTTTTTCCAGGAAGCACCATTTATACAATAAGCTCCAAGACATCCACATTTCCAAGACAGCTTGAATCAATTTGTCCTTGGCACACATAACCCAGAGCCCAAGTGTCTCATTCCATTAGTATGCAGTCCTTTGGCATGAATACCATTTCTATCCACAGTACTTTGCTCTGTGGTCATCTTTATTTTCCATATTGTCTTATCCATATTTCATGTTCTTTCAATAAGTCCATAGAGATTTGGGGAGAGAAAAAGAAAGACTGGGTAGTGATTTTGTAGTAAAGTCCACTATGAAGGGACTAACTGAATTATTCAAGAATAGCATCAAGATATTAATTCAATTCTATTAAAGATTGAATATATTTTTAATTGCCAGAGTTAATTTAATTCAGTAAAACCCAATAGAATATGCCTTGTTCCAAAAGGGATCAAATTATACCATAGATCAAAAAGATAGCATGTTGAGCATGGCATAGTGAACAGAAATAGGAAGACTTCAGCTTAAATCCTGACTCAGTTACTATGCTGCCAGCTGTGTGACTGTGGGTAAATCATTATAACCTATGTGTGTCTCAACTCTTACTCTTTACAATGAGGATGTTGAACTAAGTAGCATCAAAGGTATCTTTCAGTCTTAAGTTTATGATCTTATAGTCACTATGGACAATGTCATTTGTCATTTCTCCCAATATAGGATGGAAAATCTAACACAGGACTTGTTCTTTTCCTTCAGTGCTGAGATTCAATTGTATTAGTAACTCAAAATAGGTAACTGAGCTACATATCTTATCTCAGTAAATAGTGTAAAAGAAAACAGTTGTAGATTGGAGTATACATTAAATTTTTGTGTTTTGATTTAAGATTGTTTTGTTGGTTTGTGGGAAGATAACACTTTAAAGAGTAATATTTTCAAAGATATCCACATTTGTGTCCATAAATTTATAGATGACAGGTGTGTGTATATGTACATATTTGTAATCTCAGGCAATTTAATAGTCAATAAGTCTATAGCAGCCTCTTTTTGTAAGGAAAAAGTTGGTGTCCATTGATGAGAAATGGCAATTGTATATAATAGTATATTATAGTATTACTATACATATAGTATATTATACTATACTAGTATATAGTATATACTAAATAGTATCATAGAATATTACCATTTTGCAGTAAAAGATTACTACAATAAATACAGAGAAATGTGTTGAATTGATGGATTTTGATGGAGTAAGCAAAGCAGAGAAAGAAATATACACAGTGATAAGAGCAATGAGCTTGGAAAGAAAAACAACTGCCAAATAAGAAATTAATGCTGCTAAATTATAAAGAACAAGCTTGGTTCCAAAGGAGAGATGTAAGAAGACAATTTCCACTGTCTTTTTGATATCAGATTTTTTGGGACATTTTAACTGATCTTGCTACTTTTTTTTTTCTTTTTCCACTTAAGAAATCATTTGTTATAACTTATGACTGTCTGAGAGAGGTAGGAAGAAAATATACTGGGAGAAATTGAGACCATGTAAAAAGAAAAAAATATTAATAAAAATTATTTTTTAAAGATCCATCAAATAGTTTCCCATGGAAAGATAAGCAATGGTAGAGTTTTTAAAAAAGTAATCCCAATTAGGCATTTATTTCAGGAGAAAAAACACTAAAGAAAGCATGGTATTTTGGTAAGACTAAGCTAGCAGTTAGAAGGCCTAAGTGTGAATCCTAGGTCTGTCACTATTAGTGGTATGACATTAGAAGTTACTATATTTCACTGGGCCTCAATTTTCTTGCATATAAAATGAAGGGGATTGGACAAAATGATTTGTACGGTCTCTTCTAGTTCTAACAGATAATCCTCTTTCTCTCTGTATATGTGTGTGTGTGTGTGTGTGTGTGTGTGTGTGTGTGTGTATTATATATGTATATCTATCTATTATTTCAGTGAATTCCTTAGATCAAGAATCTGTTACTTTAAAAATGTTAATATATATTGGATACATCTTTTTCTATGTGGAGATGGAAGATGATCTATATAAGCTATTCAAATGTTTTTGGGGACCCTTACCATGCAAAAATTAAGATGATCATGAACTATTTCTAGGATGTAAGTATGAAGAATAGATAAAGAAGAGGAAGACAGAACCTGTATAAAGTTCATGTGATGTTCTTCTATTAGTAAGTAATCCAAGGAGAGCTCCATTGAAGCACTGAACCTATGCTCGTTATCTGTATGACATGAGCTTTCCCCACTCCATCCATCTACATATTAATTCATATATGGCCGTACAAAGGCAAGCTAAGGCCTACTTAGGAAATTTCAATTCATTGACTTGTCAACATTCTTTGGGTTTGTGGAATTAGCAGGCAAATAGTAAGAATAGTTTTGTTTTTCTTTTTCTGAGTGTGCATGTATTTCCTTGCCTTTTTGCAGAATTTGGACATATCTGGCTTTTTCAAGTCAATTCTGACTAACTGGAAACCAAAAAACTGAACAATCTTGATGGAGGTCTTTGCTAGCTTATTATTCTTTCTTCACTTTCTCCTCTCAGAATTATATTGATAGGCATTCATCAATGTGCATTTGGATTATTTATATGTGCTTGTTATTCAGGTGTTTAACAGGTCATATCCAAATGAAAATCACTTAAGAAAAAACTGATAGAATATGATTTTATCCCATTCCCAGGCATAACTTGTTACTACTTAGGAATGTATCATCCTTTCTTTAGAGTTTGATGTTTTCCTAGTGATTTATCCTGTCAGATCATTCTGTAAAAGCACAGTACTTTGTCTGAAGGAGGGGTTAAAGTTCTGGAGCTAGATGTCAGAAGATTTTCATTTTATCAACATAAATGTGGGTTTTGAAAATTCAAGTTATGTTTTCTGATATAAACTTGATTTTAGTTTTAAGAATTAATTTTGTGGAAATACATTGATGTCTCTTGATTAAACTTCTATTTCTTTCCCCTACAGAATGTCATTTTTTTTCTTTAAAGTCATCTCAAGTTTTAATATTCTAAAGCCATATGTACTTTGTATAGAACAGGAGTATCAAACATGGTGAGGATTCCTTAGTGTAGCCCAAATCAGGCCAAAATCAGATTAAAATATAGTTGGGAAATATTTTAAAAATTGGTCAAAATATCTGAAATATAGACAGTGTTTTCTTTTAAGTAAAGATGTGGCCTATAGGGATCCTTATGTATGGGTTAATGCTCTCTCTATTTGAGTTTGACAACATTGATATATATAGATAGGGATTAAATTTCATTGAAATTGTTTCTTAAGAAAAATACCTCTACTAATACAAGATAAGATTTCTCTGAAATTTATAGCCTAAAACACTGAAAGATGAGTGGTTTGCTCTAAGTCACATAGTCAGAGTGTGTCAAAGGCAGGCCTTGAACTTATCACCTAGGATTCAAGATCAGCTCTCTATTACACTATGATTTCTTTCATGTAGTTAATATAGATTTAGATGTATTTACACAGAGGTGGTTTTTTAAAGGATTAATTTTGTTGGTTATTCCAAAGTTTAACGTCTGGTTAGCACTCCTATAGACTTTATTGATAAAACCTGAAATCAGATTGTTCAGATACTATTCAATCCAACTCTACAAACATTTATTGAATGTTTACTAAATGGCAGAAACTATATTAGGTTTTAAAGATACAAAGGGAAAAAATGAATCAAATCCTGCCCTCAGGAAGCTTACATTTTATAGTGTGAGATAGCATATTCATACATAAGCAAATAAAAAGTAATAAAGCAATTTGAGAGTATGTGTGAGGAGAGTCCTAACAACTGTGGAATATTAGGAACAATGAAAAAAAATTGTGTACTTATTTTAATTGAGGCTTAAAAAGAACAAGAATTAAGAAGTAGAGGGAAGGATGAAGAGAATTCCAAGCATGGAAAGCAGTCTGGGAAAAAAAAGCAGAGACAAAGAGAAGGAATGACACATGTAGGGAATATTAAGTAACTCGATTTAGCTGGAATGTAGAGTTCATGGGGTCGTGGTGGAGGAATACTCTAAGGAATATGAAAGTTTGTTGGATAAGTTTTTGAAGGACTTTAAATGCCACAAAGAGGAGTTTTTATTTTAAAAGTACTAGGAAGCTGATGAAATTCTTTTAAGCAAGAAAGAGGCATGATAAGACTGAGATTTAGGGATTTCAATTTGGCAACTGCTTGATTGATTAAAAAGGAAAAACATTTGAAGCAGGAAAGCTACTGAAATAGTCTAGGGGAAAAGAGATAACTCACCTGAACCAGTATGGAGGCTGTGTTAATAAAGTGAATGAGACTTATACAGTAGATATTAATGAAGTAGAATTATCAATCTCTGAAAATTATTTAGATATGGGGTCTAGGGCAGTAGAAAGAACACTGGAATTGAAGTTAGGATAGAGCTGAATTAAAATCCTGCCTCATATACTTACTGACTATGATCTTGGGTAAATTACTTAACCTTTCTCAATTTCCTAATCTGTCAAATGGGGATGATAGTAGAATCCCCCTCAGCAAGATGTGAAGACCAAATAAAATATCATATAATGTGCTTTGTAATGACAATGATACTAATGATGATAGAGTGAAGAGTTGAGGATGACTCTAAGAGTTGAAGATGACTTGCAAATAACAGTGACTGAAAGGATATTGGTGCCCTTGATAGACACAAGGAATTTAGGATGAAGGATTTTTTTTTTGAGGGGGAGGAGGTGGAGGAGGAAAGGAGTTATTTTTGTTTTAACTATGTTGAATTTGAGATACATATGGGATATCCAAGTGGAGCTGTCCAATTGACAGATGGTGATAATTGAATGGAAATCAAGAGAAAAATAGTGGTTATATAAAGAGACTTTGGAGTCATTTGAATAAAGATGAAAATTTAACTTTTACAAATTGATGAGATTATTGAGAGGAAGAAAATTAATGAGTCCAGGACACAAGGGTACATCCATATATACAAAAATATGGTAGGATATTAATTATGATCCATTAAAACAGATTGAGGAGTGGTCAGGTAAATCCTAGGACCATGAAGAGAGTACTGTGCCACAAAAATCTAATTAGATAGGGTAACCCAGGGGTCAGTAGCTTCAAACACTGCAAAAGGTCTAGCACAATGAAGACTATTAGATTTATTATTATAAATATTATTTAAATTATATAAATATAAAATATGTTATAATATAAAATAAACATAAATTATAAATTATAGATTTATTACAGATTATTGGACTTATCAACTAAGAGATTAATATTCTTGAAGAGAGCACTTTTTAAAAATTTTCCTCAGGAGTTTGACTTTGAAATGGAGGAGTGATTGAGGAAAATAACTTAAGTGGAATATCAGAGTTAAGTTAAGATGTAAGACTGGGAAAAATCTGGAATGGAAGCAGCAAGGAGAGGAAGGAGAGAGAGAGAGAGAGAGAGAGAGAGAGAGAGAGAGAGAGAGAGAGAGAGAGAGAAGTGAAAAATGGAGTGAGTAACTTCCTGGAATAGATGACAGAGAACAGAACCAAATGTATAAGTTTGGCATATTAAAAAGTACTTATCTCTGGAATCAGTGGAACTAGATATATCCTCTATTTCTGCTGTGTGACCTTGGGAAAGTCACTTTAACTTCTTGAGCCTCAGTTTCTTACCTGTAAAATAAGAGGGTTGGTATAGAAGGTCTCTGTAGCCTTTTCCAGGTCCATATCTGAAACTTCAGATAGATAGTTTGACCTTAAAAAGGAAAAAGATCACCTTTTTTAAAAGATTAGAATAAAGAAAAGTAGAAATGGGGTGGTATGTGTGAGGAGATATGATATAAGATTGGGAGAAAAAGGATGTTCCTGACAATGGCCTCAATTTTCTTGTAGTGTTATAAAATGAATCATTTGGTGAAGAGAGATAAGGGAATGAGTAGTGTAGATGGCTTGAGGAGAAAGGAAAAAGAGATTGGATCAGAGGATGTGGGGAATAGATAATCAATCATACAATAATTAATAGATTCCCAAAGCAACAATGAAGGATTACATGAAATTGGGTAACATACATTTATAGTGAACCATGCAGCATCATTGTGAGAGTTCTAGTAATATTCAAGAGTCTACAAATAGGAACAGAAAAGCAAGGTCACAGGTATAAATCTAGGGTGGGATTTTAAATGGATGAATGGCAATAGAACAAGTAAACAAGAAACGAAAGGGTATAGGACAACGTAAAATCAAGTATAAAATGTACTTTTTGATTTTATTTTGGTAAAAATACTTTTGGTTACCAAATGCAAGGATCTGATTTACAAAGCTGTATGTAGCACTATCTAAACAAATATCCTTCAAACAACATTTGATTCACTATGTAACCTCTTTAGTGAAACAATTCACCAGATTTTTTTCACTGAGATTTATGATGTAATTTATTATCTCTTACCCTTCTGTTTTCAAATATATACTCTAGTTTTCCTTTCAAAAGCAAACAGATAAAAAACTGGCAGATCACTAAATTTATTACAGCAAAACTACTTTTTTTATTTTTTCCTCAAGAAACTACTTAGAAATATAGTCTATTCTTAATGCTTCCATTTTCTCACTATTCCTTAAACCCCAGAAATCTGACTCCTGCCTCCCCACCCCAAACTGTTCTCTCCAATATCATTAATGATCAGCCAATATTTATTCTCCTTAACCAATAAGTAGTATTCAATAGTACTGGCTATATTTTTTCTTTCTAGAGCTTTTTTCTCTATGATAAATTATTTGATTTCTTCTACCTTATTACTGTCTCTATCTGCTTTGCTATGTCTACATCTTCTCCAGGTTTTAAATGTGGGTATACTACAATGCTCAATTTTTTGCTCCTTTGCCATTTTAATGTTTTTTTTTTCCTTTCAAAGATTTACTTGCTATATTGTTATTGCTTTTGTCACTATATTTTGTGTCCAGACTAGCTTTTTGGAGGATCTCAGTACCAGCCCAAGCTCTTGGTCTTAGAAGGAGAATGAAGAGGCAGGACTCACGTGGATGGTCGCACATGGAATCCATTTATTCCAAATTCTCTCAGCCTTATATGCCCTAATACCCTTATATAACTATAGCAACACTGCACATGTGCTATTGTATGTAGATGACTTTTTGCCACTTGGTATCATTCTGCTTCAACTACAACACAGGTTGTCACTGCCCCCTGATTTCTCAGGAAGGCCAAGAACCCTTAAGGGACATGGGGAGCTGAACCAGACTTTGTCAGTAGGTTCCCTGTGGGCTGAAGGGTCTTATACCTCACCCAGAGTTTCCCCACTATCTGTGGCCCTCTACAACTATATGAATAGTTAAATATTTATCTTTATCCCTGACTTCATCCAGAAGTTGACTATTTCTTATAACTCTACATATTTTTTCTATCATCTCAAATTCAACATGTTTAAAACCATACTCACCATGCTTTCATTAAAAAAAAAAAAACAATTTATTCTCTGAATTTCCTTATCTCTGTCAATAGCATCATTATTCCTGCAGACTTTCAAGACTCAGAATACATCTGGTCCAATCTATGTCTAAATAGTAATCCTCTCTATAGTATCTGAGAAATGGCCAGTCATTTAATGTACAATGGAAGACTTCTAGTGATGGGGAACTCACTACCTTTCAAGACAACTTTTGTACAATTCTGGACAACTGCAATTGTTTAAAAGTTTTCCCTTATATTCAGCCTAAAACCTGCTTCTTAACAACTTCCACCATTGTTATCTTTGGCCAAGAACAACAAAACTAACTTCTTTTCCTTATAAGTATTATACATTGAAATTGATTATCTTGTGCCATTTATGACTTCTCTTGGAAAGCCAGGGTGATGAAGTAGAAACAATAAAAATAGTTAGCATTTATATGGTACTTTAAAGTTTGCAAAGCATTTTATAATTTTCATCTCTTCTTATCCTCACAACAATGTTGTATAGTAGATACTATTATTCTTTTCAATTTATAGAAAGGAAATAAAGGTAGACATGTTAACTGACTTGCCCAGAGCCATACAATTAGTAACTATATAAAATGTCTTAACTAGCCTAGCTGCCTGTATGGAAGTTGAACTTAGAGTCATAAAACCCAACTTCAAATCCTGACTCCTATGTTTGTTGTCATTTTTAACATAAGCATGTAACTTGACCTCTCTGGATCTGTTTTCTCATCATTAAATTGTGAGTCTAGGATGGCTTTGGATTATGTAATCTTAAGTGCCTGAAGTTTAAGATATACGGTACTATATCTAAATAAAAAATGGCATTCCCATTAGGTGATGCTCATATGACATGTTCTCTTCAAATCTAGCATGGGCACTAGATTATTCTTGATAGAAGATACATTCTTGCATAACAATGAAATAATGAAAGAACTGCACTGCTAATTCCCAAGAATAAAATGGAGGAAGAAAAAGACAATAATTGAGAGGGGAAGGAGGAATGGTATTAAAAACAAGTGAAGAAAAAATGAAAAAGGACAAACAATAGCTACCATAAGAAAAGAGGTGGAAGATGTAATATGTCTTTCTATAATAAAAAGTGATATGTATTCCAACTTCTCAGGAAATGCCTTTATCTGGGATACATTGAGAAGGACAGAAGTAGGTAGACCATCTATAATAATTAAGGGAAGGAAAAGATCAAGAGGATGAGGATAAGTCCCATGGAGAAGACTCTTGCTGAATGTTTTACAAATAAACATGTAGATATGGAAAAGAGTAAGAGAAAATAGGTGGAATAATATTTGATATAAATGGAAAGAGATGAGAGGAATCAAAAGAAGAAGATGAAAAAATTAAAAGGAGTTTGAGGTGGATACAAATATGGCATAAAGCAAAGATTCTTAGCCTTTTTGTTTTTGAACTCCTTTTCTGTCATGGAAGTCTAGTGAAGCCAATGAAATCTTTTTCAGAATAATATTTTTAAATGCATAAAATAAAATACATAGAATCACAAAGGAAACCAATTATGTCAAAATGGTTATCAGCATCTCCCTAAAAATATCTTTATATCTATTATTCTATTTGCCTATCATCTATCTTTCTATCTATCTATCTGTCTATCTATCTATCTATCTATGTAGTTTGCTGACCTCATGTTAAGAACTCCTAGAATATAAAACATAAATGAAAATGAACCGGGTCTAATCAGGTTCTATGCCAAGCCCTAGAGATACAAAAAAAAGAAAGAAAGAAAGAAAGAAAGAAAGAAAGAAAGAAAGGAAAGAAAGAAAGAAAACAAACAAAAAACCCAAACAACAAAAACAAAAACAAAGCTCCTTTTCTGTGGAGATAATATGAAAATAGCTATGTACATGTATTATTTATGCAGGGTAAATTTGAGGTATTTTTAGAGAGAAGACATTAGAATTTGAGGTGGGATGGAATGGGAAAAGTACTAATTAGGTAGTTTGTGAAGAAGGTAGAATTTGGGATAAATATTGAAATAAACTAGAGGAAATGAAGAAGAAAAGCATTTTAATCAGGTCACACAAAATTATTCTATGTTGTTTTGATTCCTTCTCCCCCATTTACATTTCTACGGTGATTGTGGGGTTTTTTATGGTTGTCTTTCACTTTGCTGCAGTTCACATATATCTTTCCATACTTCACTGAATCCTACGCATTCATCATTACTGAGTGTATATTACTACCCCTTTGTATTACAATACCATGATTCAGT
Organism: Antechinus flavipes; assembly: GCF_016432865.1. Taxonomy (NCBI): domain Eukaryota; kingdom Metazoa; phylum Chordata; class Mammalia; order Dasyuromorphia; family Dasyuridae; genus Antechinus; species Antechinus flavipes. The sequence continues at coordinate 243,578,847 of NC_067401.1, forward strand.
TAGCTAATTCCCTAACCAATGGGCATCTGCTTTTCATCCTTTTTTTTTTTTTTTTTTTTTTTTTTGCTATCTTTGATCTTCTTGGGGTATGTGTCTACAATGCTCTGAGCACCTTTTTGATCACTTTACAAATCTCTTCTGAAGTCTTATTCTTCAGGTAGGAATTAATGATGAACGCATAACTATGGCCTTCTATTTCTTGTCTAAGATTTCATAGCCAATAGTTCTCAAACTTTTGTTTTCAGTATCTTTATCCTATTAAAAATTATTGAGGATATCTCCAAAGCATTTTTGTTTATCTGGATTATAGACATTTACCATATTGGAAATAAAAACTATTTTTGAATTTGTAGACCCTCTAAAAGGATTTCAGAGATCCCCAGGATTCTCTAGCCAGTGGTCCTCAAACTTTTGTTCTCAATATCTTAATCCTATTCAAAATGATTGAGGATCTGTACAAAGAGTTTTTGTTTATGTGGTTTATAGTTATAGATATTGATCACATTAAAAATAAAAACTAATTACGAATTTGTAGACTCTCTGAAAGGATTTCAGAGATTCCCAGGATGCTCTGGACCAGACTTTGAGAACCACTGTATAAGCTTTCAATTCAGTGTCTTTAGATTCCTTCTGCTGGTATTTGTCCTCCTGTGAATCATTGAAACGGTGTGGTTGTCAGGTTTGACAAATCTCAGGAGAGATTTTAATGTTTAATTGTATTCTAAACATTAAACCCAAAAAGACAGTATATCTCTCTGTTCATGCCATATTAACATACAGGTGTGTTGCTGTATTCCTTAGCAAGAAGTCCTCAATCACCATGACTCATTTGTTCTTTCTCTGACCTGTACTCAATGGCACTCCAGGATCTTGGCTATACTTGTGAACTCATCATTTCCTGGTATTATGCTTCCTCCACATTATCTTACTCTACCTTTTTGGGAAGAGCCTGGAGTCTATTGTATTGTAGAAGTTTCATGATTTCTCTTACTGTGGTTTGTGTTTTCTCACCCTGATACTAGTTGGGATTTCCTTCATTCTCTTAGATTCTTTTTCCTTTTTGTTTTCTCTGTGAAAGTGTTCTTGAATTTGTGCGAGTAACATTTTGTTCTTTGTGATAAGCCAGAGAGAAGAGAAACATTCCTCTAGTTCTTTTACCTTCTCCATAGTAGGGAAATAAATTTGTCTTTTGTGCACAGATATTTTTTATGTGGGATTGGCAAAAATACAAACAGTGTAATCTCTGCAGGTCCCTGGAACATTTTCTTCAGGTCATCAGAACATTGTCCTTGCTCTTTAAGCTTATTGAAATTTAGCTCCTTGGTTCTATTGCTTTTGTATTATAAAGAACCCAGAAAATTCCTTATTTGTGTATGAGAGCTACACAAGCTCCTACTTCTTGAGCTCTATCTCTAAATGCTTGTTCTTATTTTTCTAAATATTGTTGTTTTGTAATTGTCATATTATTGCCTGTGCCCTGATATAAATAGTAGTTGCCGTCAGCTGTTTCTGTGAGATCTTATATAGAAATTCTCTTTATCCTTTTATATTCAAGCCACTACATCTTATAATCTCTTATATCTCTTCATTCCTTTCTATTTCTAATGTTAAAAAAGGAACTCATCTCAACCTCATGTAGTATAGATTTAGAGTTGAAAGAGAACAGATCACCTATGTCCAACCCTGTGGTTTTATAGGTGATGATACTGAGGTTCATAGCAATTCATGGACTTACTCAAAGATATATAGGCATAAATAACAGAGACAACTTTGCAATCAAATTCTTCTGAATTCAAATTCGGTCCATTTCCTGATTCATGAGAAAACATGTTGAACAAGATGAGATAGTGAGGACTGGATTATGATTTCTGCTCTTGTAGAAAGTGCCCATACTAAGCCTGTACAAATGAAATCAGTAATATTTTAAATTATGACAGTAAAATTATTTTTGCCTTTAATGTAATTTCTATTCATCAAAAAGTTATTACAATATAGTGGTTAAAACATTGGATTTGGAGTCTTCTGATCTGGGTTTGAATTCCAGCCCTTCTATTAATCCCCTCTATGTTGTCATTTGACCTATTTTGAACCTTGGTTTCCTCATCTATAAAATGTGGGAATTGAATCATGTGATCTCTAAGACAATTTCGAGTCTAAATATAAATATCTATTAAATACTTATTGAATTCTCAATAAGCATCAACAAAGGGACAGAAGTAAATATAAAGAAATACAAACATAATCTCTGTTCACTTTGAAGGAACCTCAGAAGTAATCTAGTCCAATTAATACCTGAAGAGAACTTCTTTCTAAATCTCCTTGACAAATAGTCCCAGAGCCTTTGATTGAAAAGTTCTTGGAAAAGATAAGCCATTTGGAGTAGGATAAAGGAAGGAATAAGCTCCTAGTATAGCCCATTCATCTTTAGACAACTCCCTTTTTTCTACCCACTGCTATTAATTTTGCCTTTGGCAAGGGGGAGAGGGGCAAACAGAATACATCTAACTATTTGTCAGCATAATAATTCAAATACTTGAAGAAAGCTGTCATATTTTTTTGTAAAATGTTCTTCCCCTCCCCTAATTCTATGAGCTAATCTTCATATGCATCATCTCTTGTCCTCACATCATCCTGTTTCTTCTCCTCTCAATGGACTTAAGACTTATCAATGTCCTTCCTAAAACATATGGCCAGATCTGAAAACAATATTTCATAGTAGCCTGATCTAAGAAAAGTTCGATGGAACTATTGCTTTCCTCATTCTAGACAATAACTCTTTCTCACTGCATCCTAAGAACTCAAAATGTAGTGAAAGAGCCTGATCTGTTGACCTTGAGAATGACTAAGAGAGAGGGAAGTGTTCTTACAAGAATATGAATGACCTTCTTTGGAAATCACTCACACAATCTTCTTTTACATACCACACTGCATCAATTATTGGTTGGCTCTGTGTAAATGATGGGATAAATCCTTTGCTTGCTCAGACCTTGGATTGGGAAGACTAATATAGTTTTGGGCTGAGCATGGTAGATTATTAATAGGAAAGCAAAATGTTTGCTCTCAGAGAATTCCTTTCAGTGATCTTTTCCTCAATATAGAACATCTTGTTGTAGTTTTTAGCATGTTATTTTGCATTTGTTCGTATACCTTTTCCAATGTTTCTTCAAATTCTTCATATTAATTATTTCTTACTGCATAATAATGTTCCATTTCATTCAGGTATGGAGGTTTATTAGGCATTCCTCATTTGGCAAATAACTACTGTTACTACTACCTATTACTATTCCTATTACTATCAAATATATGATTACTAATATTTTGGTGTATCCTGGACCTTTTTTTTCTGTCTTGGGTTTGACTCATTTTTAATGAACAAATGGGAGCCCAGATAGGGAATGACTTGCCACATCTATGCATAGAACAAATATACATAAGGTAATTTTGGTGACAAGGCACTAATGACTTGGGGGATCAGAAAGGGCTTTTTGTTGGAGGTGGTATATGAGCTGAACTTTGAAGGCATGCAGAGATTCTAAGAAGCAAAGGTGAAAAAAGGAATACCTTGTAGAAAGGCATCAAGATGAGAGAAGGAATGTCATGTTTAAAAAACAGCAACAAGGCTAATTGGGCTGAAATGGTCTGGGAGCCACATTGGCAAAGCTAGTTTGTCCTATCATAGGCATATAGATCAAGACTAGATTGTGCTCTTCCCAGACCACGCTCAGACAGAATTACAAGTTGTATTTGTTTTAAACCACAGGATTTTAAAAAATACTATCCAGGTACTGAAGCAATCCTCTTAGGATGATTTTAAGTTTAATGCATATTGTAAATTCTATGAAAGGAGAGAGGAAGTCGATTATTTTTGTATTTCTATAAATATTTAGCATAACGTGTTGCATATATTCAAATGAGATGACATGTAATGTGCTTTGAAAACATTAAGGCACTCATCAATGCTAACTATTATCATATTTGCTTAAAGTTATTGGATGAAGGAAGGAGTGAATGTTGTATTTAGTACATTACAAGATTCAAAAGCTAGTTCCTGCCCTCACCCCATCTTATAGTTGGTAATCAAATCTTGTAAATTTTATCTTTACAACATCTCATATGGCCATGTGACCACTTTTCCTGTATAGACCATCATCATCTCTCAATTGAATTATTGTAATACTACTAATATGTCTCTCTGCCTCTCACTGCTGTCCAGTCTATCCTCCATATAGCTGCCAAAAATGATATTTTTAAAGCATTGGTATGACTGTGATTACCCTGCTGAATAAATTCCAGTGGGCTGCTATTATCTCTAAGATAATATTTATCTATCTTCACAATTTTTCAACCTACTTTTCTAGCCTCAAAAAACATTACTCCCCTTCATATACTCTTCAGTACAGCAAAAACAGTTGTCACATTGTTATTTTCACATGATACTTGGCCTTCTGTGTTTATGCCTTTGAACAGGATGTCTCTCATGCCTAGAATGCAGTCCATCCTCACCTCTGCCTTAAAGGATTTCCAGTTTCTTTCAAAACTTAGTTAAATACTCTTTCCTGCATGAAGTATCTCTTGATCTCTACTTCCTCCATATCCCCAGGCCTTGCTACTAGTGCTTCCTCTCCTCAAATTACTTTGTATTATTTGGTTACATCTCCTCTATTCAGTCATCCACCCTGGGCATCTTTCTATCTACTCTGCCACTGTATCAACATTCCCACTTGCAACAATATCCTCCCTAATCTCCTCTAAGCAGCTCTGATTGATGTGTGAGTAAAAACTTATCCAACATGTGATCTCTAGTGTGTGTCAGATTATATTTCACATGCCATCCAACCAGCTATTCACAAATGGAATCATTCTTGTGGTAAGAGAATGATAATCTCTGTTTATTTCATTACTCACCCTTTTTGTGATTCCTTAAACAAAAACTCCATTTTCCAACCATTACTCTCCTATATGTATCTCCCTTTATTATAATTTAAGTTTCTTGAGGGAAAATACCATTTCACTTTTATATTTGTATCTGCAGTACTTAGAGTAAGTAGTTCCTGGCTCACAGGTGCTTTTTCATTCATTTAGTATGTACATATAGATTATACACACGTGTAAATATGTGTGTGTATTTTTTTATATATTTATATGTGTTTACATCGTCTCCCCCAGTAGAAGGCAAATTCCTGCTTGTTTTGCTTTTGTAATCTCAGAACCCAACGTGATTAGCATTTAGTAGATGCTTAATAAATGGTTATTGAAATAATTATGCATGTGATTACTCTCTTCAAAAATCTAAAATATTTTATTCTTTCCCTGTTGGATAAGGTTTAGGATAATTTGTCTGACAAATAGCAAGTGCTTAAATGCTTTTTGACTGACTGGTAATCTGTCTCTAATTCCTTTCCAACTATATTTCCCCTAGTCCTCTAAATGAACCCTCCATTACGTGAAAAGCATGTACTCAGTATACTCATTAACATACGTATGTATTTCTGTCTCTCCACTTTTACTCATACAATATCCTTCCCTATCTATGGACAACTCTCCCCTTTCCTTTATGTCTCTATCCATCCTTCAAGGTTGACATCAATATTCTTTTTATGACTTCTTTGATCATTCATGTTAAGATAATCTCTATTTTTTTCATATTCCTATAGCACTGTTTGCCTGTATCCATCATTTGGCATTTATCATCTTTTAATGCTTTTAGGGGTTCAGGATTTCATCAATGTGAATCCTGTCATCTCCATCTATTCACATCTCATCCCCTCCATAGCTTAGACAGTTTTAAGAACAGCTATAGTCAAACTGCATCTAGTGGCGAATCTTCTTTCTGATAATGAACACCTCAGAACTTAGTTGAATTAATCCTCTCATGACAGATAGTTTGGCTCTTATTCAAAGACTTTCCAGATAAACTTAGAGAACCTATCAGATTGTGATCTGTTGATGTCGTCTCTGACAAGTTAATATAATCTTTAAACTATTATGATGCATTGGAGTAAGATTTTATTGAAAGAACACACATTGTCATATGTTTCCTTTTTAAAAATTTAAAATTTATTTTAAATTTAAGTACAAAATTAGAAAAGAAAAAAATCATTGACATGTACTCAGCAGAAAAAAATAAAATTCAACAGAAAGCACTAGATTTCCATTTTAAGAAAACCTAAATAATAAATATTACACATTATTTTCAAAGCTGATCAGCTTTTTTTTTTTTTTTGCTTCCTTGTAGGTTTTTTAGTTCTCTGCTATGAACATTTTACTTTACTTTTCTCCCATCCTCTCAACCCCGTCCCCCCCCCCCCGCCAGAAGGCTACAATTAGGGACACATAAACACATTTCTATACACATATCTACATATAGACACATGCATATACATTGATATCTATAAACATACACATATAAATACATATTTACTCATACACATATATGTAAGACCATGCTTATTTTCACTTATCTATTTCTCTGGAAATAGATAGCATAAGTTTTCTAAATCAATCAGCTCATAATTTCCTAGACTGAAGCAATATTTCAACTCAATCACATTCTATCTGATAGATTGACTATGGAAGTTTCCTCTTATTTTTCTTCATTCTTTCTAGGTTGCATAAGTTTTCTTTATATCAGAAAGTTTTAATTACAAATAATCAAAATTTTCTATTTTACACTTCAGCAATACACTTACCTTGTAATATGGTTTAAGGTCTGATGCTACTACATCCTCTCCCTTCACATCCTTTTTTTTCTCTCTGGTTTCTTTGAAGTTTTTTATGTCTTAAATTTAAGTACAAAATTTTTGAATAGTATAGTATATGTATAGTATAATTTTAACCAATTTTTTTTCTAACACAATCAGATAATTCTGGAATAATTTGATTGGAATGGCATTACACCAATAGATTAGGTAAAACTGTCATTTAAAAAATTATATTGGCTTTACCTACTTATGAAGAATAAATGTTATTTCAATTACTTAGATATAACTGTATTTGTATAAAAAGTTTTTATGTTTATATTTGTATAGCTCCTGTATTGTATAGCAGGTATATTCTTAGATATTTTATAATGTCTAGTTATTTTAAATGGTCTGAAATTATTTGGAATAATATAGTTACACAATGTGGTTTGCCTATCTTTCTCTTTTGATTAGATTTATTTCAAATTTAACTTTATCTAAAATCATGATTATTTCACCTGATTTTTTAATATATTAAATCTACTCCTTACCTTTATTTTATATTTGTATGCATTTCTTTTTATAGCATTTCCTAAAAACAAGATATTTTTATATTAATTAAAAATTTTAATCTGCTATCAGTTTCCATTTTATGAGTAAATTCATCCCATTCATATTCTAAGCTATAATTCCTTGTTTGTATATTGTCTTCCTTCTTATTTTTCCTTTCTATCCTTCTCAACCTGTTTCTATTCTTGCTCACTCTTCTCCTTTACTTCTACATTTCACTCAGTTCTTCTCTCTCCTGACTCCTCTACTTTCTTTCCACCCATTATCATGTTCTTCTATTCCTTAACCTATCTACCCCTTCATGAATCCCTTCCTTATCCTCTCTCCTTATCTTATTTCCTTGCCTTCTTATTTTCCCCCTGAATTTAGAAGACTTTTATTCTTTCCCTCTTTAACCAATTTCCAATGAGAGTAAGATTTCAGCATTAACTGCCCTTCATTCTACTAGCTTTTTTAGATACCTAGTCTCCCTTTTTTGCCTCATTTAATCTGAGATAATTGCTCCTTTTTATCTCTCCCTACATAATTTTATATGTATTTTTAGAGCAATCTCATAAAATTCAGCTCAGGCTAAGCTTTTCTTTCAAACTTTCCACATAAAAATGATAGTCATAGGAAGTGATAATATTTTTATATATAAGAAGTAAATAGTTTGGCCTTAATGAGTTCTTTATGGTTGGTCCTTGATACTTATATTTTTCTTGGATGTTATATGTTGAATTTCCCATTAATTCTGCTCTATCACAAATATGTAAAACTCTTTCAGTTTGTTGTGTCCACTTTTTTCAATTCAGAATTATATTTAATTTTTCTGGGTAACTTAGTAGTAATTCTAATTCCTTTGCTTTTGGGAATATAGCATTCCAAGACCTATAAGGCTTCATCATACTAACCTACCAGGTCTTGCTTAATCTTAATTGTAGCATCATGATATTTAAATTGTTTTTTCCTTGTTGCTTCCTATATTTTCTCTTTAACTTAGAAGCTTTGAAATTCGGCTATGATATTCCTGTAAATTTTCCCCCTAGGACCTCTTTCAGATAGTAATTTGTGGATTTTTTTTCTGCTTTGCCTTCTTGTTCAGCACAATTTTCCTTGATAATTTCTTTTGATTTCAGGATACAAAATAAACCCACATAAGTCATCAGCATTCTTATATATCACTAACAAAACCCAACAGTTAGAGTTACAAAGAGAAATTCCATTTAAAGTAACTACTGATTGTATAAAATATTTAGGAATCTATCTGCCAAGGGAAAATCAGAAACTTTATTAGCAAAACTACAAAACACTTTCCACACAAATTAAGTCTGATCTCATCAACTGGAAAAATATTAAATGCTCTTGGATTAGGCGAGCAAATATAATAAAGATGACCATACTAATCTATTTATTTAGTGCTATACCAATCAGACTCCCAAAAAACTATTTTGATGACCTAGAAAAAATAACAACAAAGTTCATATGGAAAAACAAAAGGTCAAGAATTCCAAGGGAATTAATGAAAAAAAAATCAAATGAAGGTGGCCTAGCAGTACCAGATCTAAAATTATATTATTAAAGCAGCAGTTACTAAAACCATCTGGTATTGGCTAAGAAATAGACTAGTTGATCCATGGAATAGGTTAGGTGCAAAGGACAAAACAGCCAATAACTTTAATAATCTAGTGTTTGACAAACCCAAAGACCCCAGTTTTTGGGATAAGAATGCAGTATTTGACAAAAATTGCTGGGAAAATTAGACATTAGTATGGCAGAAACTAGGCATTGACCCACACTTAACACCGTACACCAAGATAAAGTCAAAATGGGTTCTCAAGAATGAGATTATAAATAAATTGGAAGAGCATAGGATAGTTTACCTCTCAGACCTGTGGAAGAGGGAGGAATTTATGACCAAAGAAAAACTAGAGATCACTATTGACCACAAAATAGAAATTTTTGATTATATCAAATTGGAAGGGAAACAATAAACTGGGAAAACATTTTTACAGTCAAAGGTTCTGATAAAGGCCTCATTTCCAAAATACATAGAGAACTGACTCTAATTTATAAGAAATCAAGCCATTCTCCAATTGATAAGTGGTCAAAGGATATGAACAGACAATTCTCAGACGAAGAAATTAAAACCATTTATAGCCACATGAAAATATGCTCCAAATCATTATTAATCAGAGAAATGCAAATTAAGACAACTCTGAGATACACACCTATCAGATTGGCTAGAATGACAGGGAAAGACAATGCGGAATGTTGGAGGGGATGTGGGAAAACAGGGACACTGATACATTGTTGGTGGAATTGTGAACACATCCAGCCATTCTGGAGAGTAATTTGGAACTATGCTCAAAAAGTTATCAACCTGTGCATACCTTTTGATCCAGCAGTGTTTCTACTGGGCTTATATCCCAAAGAGATACTAAAGAAGGGAAAGGGACCTGTATATGCCAAAATGTTTGTGGCAGCCCTGTTTGTAGTGGCTAGAAGCTGGAAAATGAATGAATCCTCATCAATTGGAGAATGGTTGAGTAAATTGTGGTATATGAATGTTATGGAATATTATTGTTCTGTAAGAAATGACCAGCAGGATGAATACAGAGAGGCTTGGAGAGACTTACATGAACTGATGCTAAGTGAAATGAGCAGAACCAGGAGATCATTATATACCTCAACGATACTGTTTGAGAATGTATTCTGATGCAAGTGGATCTCTTCAATAAAGAGAGCTAATTCAGTTTCAATTGATCAAGGATGGACAGAAGCAGTTATACCCAAAGAAAGAACACTGGGAAATGAATATAAACTGCTTGCATTTTGGTTTTTCTTCCCAGGTTATTTATATCTTCTGAATCTAATTCTCCCTGTTCAACAAGAGAACTATTCAGTTCTGTACACATGTATTGTATCTAGGATATACTGTAACCCATTACAGTCAAAGGTTCTGATAAAGGCCTCATTTCCAAAATGTAAAGGACTGCTTGCCATTTGGGGGAGGGGGTGGAGGGAGGGAGGAGAAAAATCGAAAGAGAAATGAGTGCAAGGGATAATGCTGTAAAAAATTACCCTGGCATGGATTCTGTCAACAAAAAGTTATTAGAGAGAGAGAGAGAGAGAGAGAGAGAGAGAGAGAGAGAGAATTAAGGACAACCAAAAAAATAATAATAATTTCTTTTGATATTGTATCAAAAATCTTTTTTTTAATAATTTAATTAAAATAATTTAATTAATTTTTAAAAATAATTTTCAAGCAGTCTTTTTATTTTTATATTATTTCTTTTTGGTCTGTTCTCTAGATGAAGTGTTTTCCTGATGAGCTGTTTCACATTCTCTTCTATTTTTTCATTCTTTTGATTTTTTTTTGAGTATTAGAATGTCATTTGTTTCCCTTTGCCTGATTCTAGTTTTCAAGGAAAACTTTTCCTTTAAATTTTCCTCTTTAAATTTTTGACTCTTTATTTCAGGTTGGTTGACTTTTTTTTCATAATTTTCTTGGATTGCTCTCATTTTTTTCCTAATCTTCCCTTGATATCTCTTATTTGACTTTTAAAGTCCTTTTAAAGTTTATCTACAAAATCTTCTTGTGCTTGGGACCACTGAATGTTTCTAATTGAAAAAATAGTTTTTTTTTTTTTAAAAAAGATCCATCTTGACCAGCAGGATGAATACAGAGAGGCTTGGAGAGACCTACATGGACTGATGCTAAGTGAGATGAGCAGAACCGGGAGATCATTATACACTTCAACAACGATATTGTATGAGGATGTATTCTGATGGAAGTGGATTTCTATGACAAAGAGACCTAACTGAGTTTCAATGGATAAATGATGGACAGAAACAGCTACACCCAAAGAAGGAACACTGGGAAACGAATGTGAACTATTTGCATTTTTGATTTTCTTCCCGAGTTATTTTTACCTTCTGAATCCAATTCTCCCTGTGCAACAGGAGAACTGTTCGGTTCTGCAAATATGTATTGTATCTGGGATATACTGCAACATATTTAACATATATAGGACTGCTTGCCATCTTGGGGGGGGGGGGGGTGGAGGGAGGAAAAAAACAAAACATAAGCAAGTGCAAGGGATAATGTTGTAAAAAATTACCCTGGCATGGATTCTGTCAATACAAAGTTATTATTAAATAAAATAAAATTTAAATTTAAAAAAATAAGATCCATCTTCCTATGAATATGAACTCTGATCTTCTCTATTCCATAATAGCTATATATGATTGGGTTCTTTCTTTTCTGGTTGCTCATATTTATTTATTTAGTCCTATTTTATTTTTTAGCAGCTATTAGTATAATCAATTTCTAATTCTGAATTATGGAAAATTGTGCCCCAAGTCACAAGTCCTTTTTACTGTTATTTTTTGAGTTTTCTCTTGGGGCTCAAACTTGGGCTCTCCTCTCCATTCCTACCCCATGGCTACAGGCCCCGTCATGTGGTATCACAAATGTTCTTATTCCCTTGGGTCTATCTGTTGGCTTCAAACTACAATTGCCTTCTCTGCCTTGGAACTGATTCCAAGAACTCTGCTCACCTCTAAGTGCCCACGTCAGCAAGGTCCCCATTCCTGTTTACAGCATTCAAGAAAAGGAGAGCTGGATACTCATAGTAAATAGAGAGCTGGTCTTGGTTCCAAGAAGATCTGAATTCAGTACTGTCTCTGACATATTGAGTGTGGTAGCTGGAAAAATCAGTTAACTTCTCAGTATTCCAGGCAACTATCTAAGATTATAAATTGAAGATCAAATGCTTATGTGCATTGCTAAAAGGGGTTCTTCACTGACTTCTTATATTGACAAGATCATGAATTTGGCCAAAAAGAGAGAAAAAAAAATCTTGGGTGCAGGGATAGAGAGACTGCTTTTCCACTGTTTCTCCTCTTTTCTTTCCTCCCTCTTTCCCTTTTTTCCTTCTTTCTTAGTTTTTTCCTTCCTGTCCTTCCTTCACTCCTTTTCCTTCCTTTCTTCTTCTCTTCCTTTCTTCTTTTGTTCCTTTCTTCCTTCCTTCTTTCCTTCCTTCCTTCCTTCCTTCCTCCCTGTCTTTCTATTTTCTCTGTGATAGAAGTGCAGCAGCCTTCACATTAAAACCTGATCCCACTTCTGGTCATTGTAGAACGCTTAATTTATTCTATTTTGGAATAGTTCAATTTGCCTTCTGGCCACTCACTCCTGAGCCTCACCATATTGGTGCTAAAGTTACTATGGATACTTTATAAGCCTTAGACCTCCTGATTGTCAAGTCTCTGAAGTCAGGAACAGTATCTTATGGTATTTTACATTTGCCATAGTACCTATTTTTCACCTGGCAGAATGGAAACATATTTAGAGGATTGTTTTATCCTTTGTATTATATTCCCAGCTCCTAGTACATTGCCTATAGAATAACTAAATGGTACTTAATAACTACCTGTCAGTTAGTAGATAGATTGATTGATAGTACACTCTTATTTACAATTGTGCCATAGTCAGGAGTTGTTGACTTGTGACTATCCTGAGTTTATTGCTTTGGTAGATAATTCTACCAGACTCAGGCAGATTCAAATCCCTTATTTTGCAAATGAAGAAACATATGATGAACCTAAAATAATTATAGAAATATGAGTTAATGATAATAATGATGATAATGAAAAAGATGATGATGATGAAAAAATGTCTTCAGGACAAGAAAACAAGATTATCCCTTTTTCTTCCAGAATTTCTCCCTCAGCTTACATGTTTTATTATATTTTTGTCTCTGAGGCTACTCTTACTATTCATTTAAACCTGGTTTTCTTTTCAGATAAAAAACTTGATCGAATTGGGAGAGGGGAGAACAACAACAGTGTCAATGTAAATAAAGGGTTTGCTTTAGAAGTATCTAGAAAATAATTTTCACCACTTATTACCTCTTGAGCAAAAATTCTTTCCTGCTATCTGATCAATAATCCTCATAGCTCTCCTGCTGGGAAAACCAACTTCTTTGCTGTTCTTGTAATTCTTTTAGTACACAGCCATCTTTGACAGTATGTTGAGAAAGTGTTATTTCGGTAACAAACACTTCCATTATGCCAGAGCATTGCCAAGCTCCTCAGATCTACTCTCAGGGCTTTTTCTTTCTTATGTTGAAAATAAGATTAAAACAATACATACTTTCCCTAGCCATCTCTCCTAATTGGAGAAGCTTCTGTTCTATGAGCTTTTAGGAAGACTAAATTTCTCACTGCAAAGCAGATGCAAAATGTCTCTCTTTTTCTATTTTCTCCTCTTAAACCAGAGACTACAATAGAGAGCCACAAAACACTTCTCAACGTTTTCCTCCTTTAGATAATGCTAGGAGCAAAAAGTCTAGATAACTTTTCACATAGGAGCATGAATTAGATGCAATTCTACTGAGTATTCTGATAGATTAAAGAACCTCTCAGGCTTTAATGAGAACTCTCATCTGCCTCAGTCCTGTCAGCTTCTCTATTGTGCTTTCTTTAAGCAGCTTTTCTTATTGTGTCCTGTCTTTTGTCCTCTATTTCTCTCTCTTTTTTTTTACTCTACTTTTACTCACTTTTTCCTATCATTTTTTCTGCCTAATTCATCAAATTAAAGGCTCCTGATGATTAGTGTCTCATTTTTTACCTAGAATGCAGCAGTCTATATATGTTTTCCACTGTCTCCAAATATTTGACTTAAAACTATCTAAGTTATAAACTTAAACATTCTAAAAGCAGCCACATACAAATAAAGTGATGGATCACAATGCCCTGTAGTCTTGACTCAGTCACTGTTCTGTCTTCAAACAGGTCCTCTCAGTACATTCATCTGAGAGAACAGTTCTCTATCTGATCCTTAGAATAGTCTGTATCTCTGTCAACATTTTATTTGAGAAGCTGCATTTCTTCTCATGGTACTTTTTGCTCGTTTTCTTAACACGAACATTATTTTTTAAACTCTCTCTACAACTAAAATATCCATGTACAAAAGGTGTAGTACATTTCATTATGATGATATTCTTCTCTCCTTAGATGTGGAGAAATGACAATTATAAAAGAAATGGATACTCCATTTGTCTTTGGTTTGAGCATCCTGATAATTAGAGTTTTAGAAGATACTTATCTTTTATAAAATTTATGTTGAGGAAAAGGGATTTTTTTCCCTAGTGCATGCTGACTTTATAATTTATTCTGGGCCTTTTTTTCCTTCAAATATTTCAATGACTCTCAAAATCTGAGTTTCCTTAAAAGTATAAATATAGATAATGAATTCAGTTTTTCCTCCTATATTATTGTCTTTTTCTGTGTTCAGAGAATATCCAAATTAAATTAACTTTTTGGAGGAGTAGGTAGGGTCAGACAAGGGCTAATTTGCAATCTCTGAAATTCCAATGTGCATCCGTGGGCACACTTACACAAAATCAAGTTGTTTTTTTGTTTTTTTTTTTTTCACATTGTGACCTGGTAAGAGATAAAAGAAGGGAATTAAAATGGATATGGAAAAATAAAAGTTTGGCAAATCTTAGACATCAGTAGTTATAATAGAGGTTCTGGCATCTTCTTTTCTATAAAGCACAATACTCTCAAGACAGAATTGGTGACCTTTCTGTGTCTTTCAGAATCTTGCGATAACTTTATCATTCAGTCATGGGATTTGACCTCCAGGTCAAATTACTTTTGAAATGATCCAATCAGTGGAAATAGATTCCAGGCCTTCTGCTGACAGTTTGCCAATGGCAGAGAAAGCAGAGAAAAAATAAAAAGCTAGGGAAGAACTTTTTGATCAAGTGGGGGACCACTAGAAACTCTTTATATCTCCAGAACATTGCTATTAGCAACACCACAATTTCTTGAAGAAAGAGCAGTACGTATAAACAGATTAGCATAATCTTAAAAGACATTTTTCTTTACTCCCTGTCCCTTCCCAAGAAGTTTGCTGTAGGAGCCAAGTGCTCAAATGGAAGTAGTTCAGAAGTGTGGTTACAGGTTTATAATGAATATGCAGATGTTTTTGCTTGTAGATTATTTCACCTTTCCAAATAGATGAACAAATGCCTGATTGAAAATTAATGAACTTGTGGTTCTTTAAAGAAGTTGCATTCTCTAACAAAGAATGAATTTTCACTCTCTGACATAGAAATTTAAGGCGTGTGTGTGTGTGTGTGTGTGTGTGTGTGTGTGTGTTGCAGAGTATGTGATTTCTGTTCTTTCCAGTAGGAGCCCAGACATTATACTAGCTTCTCTGAAATTTTAAGCACCACTGACCTAGCAAGCATCCTACAGTTATTTTGTTGTAAAGGACTTGCCTGGATGCCATGTGCATTGTGAAGAATTGTTTTGGGAATTTTTTCTTTATCTCCTTGATTTCTTTGATGCTATGCCAAACTCTCTCTTGGCTTGGTTACCTCTATTCTGCATCAGTTTTCCAGACCACTCCTTTCCCCTCCCTCTGCCCCTAGGGTGACAGACAAGCTTGGAAGCCAATCTTGCTCTTCCAGAGAGGTTTCTTCTCTTGTCTGTTTATGAAACTGTCTGATCTGTCTGATCTGTGAAAGCTGGGGGACAGTCTTCACACAGAGGCCAGCTCTATAAACATTACCCACTTCTTTTTTCAATGGTAGAAGAAAATGATGATCCAATAGAAGAATCCTTCCTATGGTGCAAAATTGTGTTCTTCATTGGGAAGTTAGTGGGAGAAAAAAAGAGAGGGATTTCCTTTACTGTACATATTTAAAAAAAAAATCATGAGAACTAAATTCTAGAAAGCCAATTTTGACCTTTTCCTCTTTCTTCCTGGGAGAGGGGCATAAACCATGACTCAGTGATCTAAAAGCCAAAGTGATTGTGGGAGACACAAGGAGGAAAAAATGTCTGTTTTTTCATTAGTCAGACTATGTGTATAATCTTCACTCTATAGCATGGGACTTGGGTTCAGAAAATCTGTGTTTGAAAATTACAGAGGGGTATCAAATGATTGAATTGATATGCTATTTCAGTACAGGATATGTGACAAAGATAATAAACACTACAGTACAATGGTAATTCATTACTAAATCACTTCAATAGGTCAAATGATTTTCTGGATTAGTTGGAAAAGAAGGAAAGGATCCATGATAATGAGGTGCAACAAAATTGTATATGTGCGTTTTAAGAATGGGGGTTTTCTATGTAGTTTTACAGTTAATATATGATGCAGTCTGGAACATTTGGTATAACATCCATATTTTAAATCTAAAAGAGCATGTATGTCATGTGATTATATTAAAACATAAAAGCAATTTTTGGTAAAACATTGGCACATCTGGCATCCTCCATCTACATTTCCTTGAAGTCAAGCTTATACCTGCAGCAGAAGCCAGGAGTGATTGAGACCCATATGGAAACAGATGGGTTGCAGATTGGGCCAGTGAGTGAGAGAAGTTGAGTACAAGCAGGTGATCCCAGACATGGACTCAGCTCTGTAATGAGTACTTCCAGCCTGACACCATTCAGCATTACCTTCTGTGGCCCGTGCCATTCACTATCAGAGCCATAGCTTTTACAAGGAGCTTTTTTCTTCACAGTACATTCAGAGAGAAAGGGAAGGACATTATACTCATTCAGGAAATTTCTGGTAGTAGTTTTTGTATTTTAATCCTTATTTTATCCTTTCTTACTTTATATTTACTGTTTCAGCATTATTTGTTTTTTTAACCTAGATCTATTAGAATGTAAAGTGGAAGAATATCGAAGCCTGAATTAATTTCAATGGGTTGTCATTTTCAGATGGGTTTGAGGTGAGGCAAGTTAGGCAAATTATCATGAACATTTCCTGCAACTTAAAGCCAAGTCCAAAAAAATTCACAGAGGAGGAATCCATCTATATCCATATCATCTAAATTTATAACTAACTCTATATCTTTATGTTATCTATAAATACATATACATTCACATACAAATATAAAACATGTCTTATTTCTCTCTCTCTCCTCTCTTTCTCTCATCTTTACTCTTAATTATCTGTGACCCAAAATATCTGGCCAAATTTCAGTTAAGTAAAGTCATATATATATATATGGACAAGCCCTCACAAGGTAGTCAGAAAAAGTAAGACAAGGACACTCAAGGAATCTTTTAAGAATTTTAGAATTGATTGCATGATATGGAAGACGCTGGCACAGGACTGCCTAAAATGGTATGCCTTTATTAGAGAAAGTGTTATGCTCTGTGAGAAATCAGAGTTGAATTAGCTCAGAAGAAACTCAAGATGGCAAAGTTAGAGAATCCACCCCAAATATTCATAGGGACCAATTGTGTCTGACCTGTGGCAGAGCATTTAAAGCTCATATTGGATCAGTCACAGTTGGACACACTAATTTGATTCTACCATAGTGGTGTCATTTTAATTCTCTTTGAAAACAAAGGATAAAAACCTACTTACCCATATATGAATTGTGTATGTATATATGCATATATGTGTATCTGCACATTTGTGTGCATATGAATATATGTGTATATGGATACACACATATAGGGCCATAAATCCCTTCACTAGCATGTCAATAATCCAGTGGTGGTGGTAATAGTAGTGGTGATAGTGGTGGTGAATGTGTATGTTTCTAATTCATTTTTGGTTTGGAATATAGAAAGCAGATTATTCATTACAGAAATAACTAAAAAACTGAAACATATAAGCTCAATGAATTCTATGATCTTTGCATAATTGTATATGGAAGTGAATAACCCCCAAATTCATCTAGGTATTACGGAACTGTAGTTCTTTGGTAGGAAAAGATCCTCATTGAAGATCGTTCATTTTGTGGCTACCTACCAAGTATGATTAGGAAAATACTGAAGGAGCTTTATATAATATTACACACTGCTTGTGGAGGAGGAATGAGGAAAGAATGTAAGTTACCAAAAGGGCATCCGGGAAAGAAGATGACAGTGTGGCTATATTGTGTCAGCTGTCTGAGGCTATGATGTCTTCCAAGATCCCTAGGGAGACCTGAAAAGGGGGATACTTGGAAATTAGTCACTAAAACCTCTACTCTCAACTAGGAGTTGCCAAATAAGTTTAAATACCCCATTATAAGATAAAAGTAATTGGGGGCAGGAAGGAGAAACTTTTTTTTTTTAGCAGCAAGTAAGAAAATGCCATGGGTCTAGCTATGGACCAGATAACAAGTCTGCTAAAAACACACAGAAAGAATGGACTCTTTATGGGAAATTATGGTCATCTATATGGAATTGTACCTGCTTACCTGGAAAGGAATACTTTAGATCCTGATGAAGATAGGCTACAAAGATTACTATGTGACACAGTGGAAAGAGTGCTGTCTTTAGGATCACACTACTGTATTACATTAGATAAATCACTTAACTTTTTTTAACTCTCAGTTTCCTCATTTGGAAAATGAAGGAGTTGCTCTGAGGTTCTTTCTAACCTTAATCTTCCCTTGGGCCAAAACAGCAACACTTCTACCAGCAGCTGTACTGTACAATAATCATGCACAACTCACCCTTAATAATCACATTGAAGTGTGCAAAATGTTTTCCTTACAATAACCCCACAATATGAGCATTATTATCCCCCTTTTAGAGATGAGGAAAGTAGGGGAATATTCCAAAGGGAGAGTTTATTTTTCACTGGACAGGGTATGTTGGAGATTGAGTGAGGTTCTAACGCATCAGACAATTTTTTTTTTTGGTTAGACATATGAAATCATTCAAAACGTATTTCCATATTAGTTATGTTGTAAAGAAAACATAAATCAGAATAAAAAATAAGAAAACAAAGTTTAAAAAATATGCTTCAATCTATAGTCAGATTTCATCAGTTCTTTTTTGAAGGTGGATAGTATTTTTCATCATAAGTCCTTCAAAGTTGTTTTGGATCATTGTATTGCTAAAATTAACTGTCATTCATAACTCATCTTACAATATTGCTGTTATTGTGCATCATTTTTTTCTGGTTCTATTCATTTCATTTTGCATCAGTTCATCTAAGTCTTTCTAGGATTTTCTGAGAGCATCTAGTTCATTTCTTATAACACAATCATTTTCCTTCATAATCACATAGCATAACTTATCCAGCATTCTCCAGCTAATGAAAATCCCTCAATTTCTAATTATTTAGCACCATAAAGAGCAGCTATAAATATTTTTGTACATATAAATTATTTTTTTAAAAATCTCCTTTGGGACCTGTATATGCCAAAATGTTTTTGGCAGCCCTGTTTGTAGTGGCTTGAAATTGGAAATTGAATGGATGTCCATCAATTGGAGAATGGCTGGGTAAATTGTGATATATGAATGTTATGGAATATTATTGTTCTGTAAGAAATGACCAGCGGGATGAATACAGAGAAGCTTGGAGAGACTTACATGAACTGATGCTAAGTGAAATGAGCAGAACCAGGAGACCATTATACACTTCAACAACAATACTGTATGAGGATGTATTCTTTTTTTTTTTTAAATAACTTTTTATTGATAGAACGCATGCCAGGGTGATTTTTTACAGCATTATCCCTTGCATTCACTTCTGTTCCGATTTTTCCTCTCTCTCCCTCTACCCCTTCCCCCAGATGGCAAGCAGTCCTTTACATGTTGAATGGGTTACAGTATATTCTAGATACAATATATGTGTGCAGAACTGAACAGTTTTCTTGTTGCACAGGGAGAATTGAATTCAGAAGGTATAAATAACCTGGGAAGAAAAACAAAAATGCAAGCAGTTTATATTCATTTCCCAGTGTTCTTTTTCTGGATGTAGCTGCTTCTGTCCATCTTTGATCAATTAAAGCTCTCTTTATCGAAGAGATCCACTTCCATCAGAATACATCCTCAAACAGTATCGTTGTTGAGGTATATAATGATCTCCTAGTTCTGCTCATTTAACTTAGCATCAGTTCATGTAAGTCTCTCCAAGCCTCTCTGTATTCATCCTGCTGTCATTCCTTACAGAACAATAATATTCCATAACATTCATATACCACAATTTACTCAACCATTCTCCAATTGATGGACATCCTTTCATTTTCCAGCTTCTAGCCACTACAAACAGGGCTGCCACAAACATTTTGGCACATACAGGTCCCTTTCCTTTCTTTAGTATCTCTTTGGGGTATAAGCCCAGTAGAAACACTGCTGGATCAAAGGGTATGCACAGTTTGATAACTTTTTGAGCATAGTTCCAAATTGCTCTCTAGAATGGCTGGATGTGTTCACAATTCCACCAACAATGTATCAGTGTCCCTGTTTTCCCACATCCCCTCCAATATTCCCCATTATCTTTCCCTGTCATTCTAGCCAATCTGACAGGTGTGTAGTGGTATCTCAGAGTTGTCTTAATTTGCATTTCTCTGAATTAATAATGATTTGGAGCATATTTTCATATGTCTATAAATAGTTTCAATTTCTTCATCTGAGAATTGTCTGTTCATATCTTTTGACCATTTATCAATTGGAAAATGGTTTGATTTCTTATAGATTAGAGTCAATTCTCTATATATTTTGGAAATGAGGCCTTTATCAGAACCTTTGATTGTAAAAATGTTTTCCCAGTTTATTGTTTCCCTTCTAATCTTGTCTGCATTTGTTTTGTTTGTACAAAAACTTTTCAATTTGATATAATCAAAATTTTCTATGTTGTGGTCAATAGTGATCTCTAGTTCTTCTTTGGTCATAAATTATGAGGATGTATTCTGATGGAAGTGGATTTCTTTGACAAAGAGACCTAACTCCATTTCAGTTGATAAATGATAGACAGAAGCAGCTACACCCAAAGAAAGAACACTGGGAAATGAATGTAAACTATTTGCATTTTTGTTTTTCTTCCCGGGTTATTTTTACCTTCTGAATCTCCCTGTGCAACAAGAGAATTGTTTGGTTCTGCAAACATATATTGTATCTAGGATATACTGCAACATATTTAACATATATAGGACTGCTTGCCATCTAGGGGAGGGGATGGAGGGAGGGAGGAGGAAAATCGGAACAGAAGCGAGTGCAAGGGATAATGTTGTAAAAAAAAATTACCCTGGCATGGGTTCTGTCAATAAAAAGTTATTATTTTAAAAATAATAATAATAAAGTATGAAAAACTAAAAAAAAAATCTCCTTTGGGCCACAGACCTACTAGTGATATTGATAGGTCAAACAGTATAGTTTTATAGGCCTTTGGGAATAGTTCCCCAAAAAGCAATTTTATAATGGTAGAATCTGTTCACAATTCTACCAACAATGAGGCATCAGACTTTGATAGACAAATGAGAGGCAAAGCCATTTCAGGCAGAGGGACAAGAACAGCCATAGCTGTGTATATCTATGTCTATGTCTATGTCTATGTCTAACCTCTAGACAGGTTAGAAAGTTTACAGTATGTTTAGAGGGCAGCAAAGAGCTATTCAAGTCCATTTAAGAAACTGGAAGTGTTTAGTATGAAGAAAATAAGACTCAAGATGGGCATGATAATTGCCTTTAAATATTGGAAAAACTGTTATGTGGATCAGGAAGGATTAGTTTCATTCTAATTTGTTTGGTGAGAAAGGGCAAAACTATGAGTAATGGGGTGGAAGGCTCAAAGAGATGAATTTAGATTTGATGTTAAGAAAAACTCTAAAAAATTAGGCCTATATATTTGTCTGTATATACACACATCCCATATAACAGATCACATATGTGTGTGTGTATATATATATATATATATATACATATAGTGAAATGAATGGATATGTGTATAATATAGATATGTATATACATATATCTATATATATGTAAATATGTAAATGCATACATATTTGTGTGTGTGTTTGTCAGTCCAATGCAGATCATAAAAGTTGAATACCCAGGAAAATGTAGATCTTATCGCTTTTAGGGAGTAATGGCAGAGTAGTCCCTAAGGCCAAATGGATCAGCATCACAATAGAAAGTTATAAGTGATGTTTTGCTACTCATCCAAATGATGTAGGTAGCCATATTTTTACTAATGACTATTGAGGAAAGAATAGTGCCTTAAAGGTCAGATTAGAGGCTCTGGGTATCTCTGGTAGGAATAGGAGGTTTCTCAACAAGAGCCAGGTGAGCAACTAACAATGAGGGCTGAATCCTTCCTTACCCACCTATGCCTTTGACCACCCATTGGGATTTTAATAAATGCTTAGCTATGTAGTGAATACTCATTGATTGATTGGAAGAACTTGGAATTTGCCGTTTCTTTGTAGTTCCTTTACTTGCTCTTCATTCCTCATTTCATTACTTTGTTTCTCAGATATTCTAAGAGGCCTTTTCTCTGAGATGTAGGCTTGCGGATGTGATAGAGAAGAAGCCAGAGCTAAACTTACCATCATGAAGATTCTTTCTGTGTGGTACTGCCACATACATTCCAGTGAATGTTTCTTGTCTTTAGCCTCTGAGCAATTGGAAACAGGGAAATATTTTGTGCTCAAAAGCTTATGACACTGAATGTTATAAAGCTTTTCTATCTTCAAGGCTTTATGGTTGCTTAATACCCTGTCTTAACCTCGAAGATCTTTTTCTGCCTAGAGTAGGAAGCTTGCTTGCTTCAGTGAATTTGGGGCTCCTAACTATTAGCAGACATATGGAATTAAGTTGTTGTTTGCATTAGCATTTCATTTCAGGGTGTGTGTGGAACAAACTGCACATGCACAGGGTTTTACAGATTAATTTAAACAGCATGGGAGAAAAGCACAGACCTTCCTAGTTACAGTGCTTCGTTTATAATAATGGGCATCAACCACCCTCACTTTCATTGCAAACTCATTTTCTGGCCTTTGTGCTCATGGGTTTGTCAGCATCTTTATTAATACCATTTTAATGTCCTTTTTTTGTTTTAAATAACTTGGAGAACTCAAGTTGGTGGAAGAAGACTGCATTTCATTAAAATAGCTGTTTTATAAGACAAGAATTTGAAGTGAGGCTGGTATCTGGAGTACTTAGTGAATGCTTTATACTATAAAAGGGTCCTCAAACTTTTTAAATAGGGGGCCAGTTCACTGTCCCTCAGACTGTTGAAGGGCCCGACTATAGTAAAAACAAAAACTTTGTTTTGTGGGCCTTTAAATAAAGAAACTTCATAGCCCTGGGTGAGGGGGATAAATGTTCTCAGCTGCTGTATCTGGCCCACGGCAGTAGTTTGAGGACCCCTGCTTGCTTTATGCAAGGAAAAGAGTAGGCTGAGGTCATTTGTGCTGGTGATAGAGAATTGTGTTGTTGTTTTATCCTGTTTTCTTTTTTCCTAAGATTTCCAGTTATCTTCATTTTGCCTATGAATGTTTTTTTTTAAGGGGTTGTTTCTATTTGATAAATCTAGAATCATTTTTTAAGCATGTCCTATGGGCTGGGTGTTATATCTGGATCTACCCTTGGGGAACAAAATCAGTCTCAAAGGTTAAACTCACTATGATCAGTCTAGTCTGTTGCATGTGCTAGAGAGATGCCAGAAGTTTCAGTCGGAGGCCTGACGCAGAAGCTGTCCCAAGCCCTGATGGATTGAGCTCTGACTTTTTAATCATTAGCTAGTATCCAGTAAAGCTACTTGGGTGCTATTTCTATTTCTTAATGAGTTTGGCTTTAAAAGCTTTACAAAAATGAATCCCTGAAGAAAGCTGACTGCAAGAGACTACAATAATTTTTCTTCCTTACAGTAAGGACGCCTAAATATAAACATAAAGGATTTATATTTGTAATTTATTCTTAAAGGGATCTATAACTTTAGGGAAATTAATAACAAATGGACTTGTTGACCTAGGAAGAGGAAGATTAAGAAGTAAAGTTATTTGGATTATGATTATTATTCCATGGTGCTGATTATGAAATCAAAGATCTTTTTCTGGGGCACAGAGAGCTGATTAATGGCCTGTCCTCTGAAACATAGATAACTTTAGAACCAGAAGGAACTTTAGAGAACCTCCTTCATCTCTCCCTTTTTTTTTTAAATAGATGAGGAAGCTGAGATCCCAGTGGATTACCATATCCCCTCTCCAGCCATGAATTCTTTTTTATTTTTCCCCCTTTTTTGGTGGGGGAATGGGGGGTAGGGGTGGGATGAATCAATGACTTCCCCAGGGTCACAGAGTTAATGTGTCAGATATCTAAATCTGAATTTGAACTCAGGTCCTCCTAACTCCAGGGCTGATGCTCTAGTCATTTCACCACCTAATTGTCCCAACATTTTTTTTCAATATCCTAGTACCTACCACAATTCTTTGAATTAGTAGGTGTGTAATAAATACTGTTGACATTGTTTTAATCAATATTTTAGATTCCTTCCAAAGTAGACAATTTTAATGTAACTTTTATTAAATGTATTTATTAAATTTTTATAGCTTGTTTTATAGCTTGTTACTAGAATTTCTCCCTGTATCCATCCTTCTTCTCTGCCTCAGAGACACATTCATCATAATTTTTAAGGAAAAAAAATTTAAAGGGAGGAATAGGAAAAATAGACCACAGATTCAATCAATATCTTGAGTAGTATTTTTATTTATATAATATATACTATATACAATTTTATTTATATCATATATAATATATACTATATACAATGTTCCACACTTTTAAAGTTTTCAAATCTTCAAAGAAATGAGGAATGGATATCTTTGAATACTTCTTTAATTTTTTCTTCTTTTTAATTTTCTGAAATTCATTAAAAATTTAAAAAGCATTTCCATCACATAGTATAATAAAAAAAAGATACTACATGAAACTGCAAATCTATCATGTATAACTTGCTATTGCTTTAAAATATATAATAAAGCTTTCATGAAAATGTCTTCTCCTCCTTTTTTTCTCCCCCTAACCCTAGAGTTG
This sequence comes from Antechinus flavipes, assembly GCF_016432865.1. Taxonomy (NCBI): domain Eukaryota; kingdom Metazoa; phylum Chordata; class Mammalia; order Dasyuromorphia; family Dasyuridae; genus Antechinus; species Antechinus flavipes. Next base: position 243,603,878 of record NC_067401.1, read on the forward strand.
GCTACCATTAGACACAAATATGTGTTTACGTATGTGTAAAATAATTCTATATGTAATTCTATTTATCAGTTCTATTCTATACAAAATTTTATTAATCAGTTCTTTCTCTGGATGCATATAGTGTCTTCCTTCATGTCCTTTATAGTTACTTTGGGTTTTTATAATAGTCAAAATGACTTAATTGTTCAAAGCTGTCCTTAAAACAATAATATATGTATTGCTACCATATCCAACATTCTCTTGGTTTTGGTCATTTTAGTCTTTATTGTTTTTGTGATTGCATTATTCATTTTGTTTCCTTGGTTCTATTTACCTCACTCTATAGCAGATTATGTAAGTTTTTCAATTCTCTGTAATGATCATACTGTTTCTTATAGCATAGTAATATTTTATTGTTCTTTTTGCTGTTTTTTTATTAATGAGCATTTATGTTCTCTACCTCTCGCTTTATTCTTTCTCCTTCTGAAAACAATGACAACGAACCTTTTGTAATCAATATGAAAAAACAAACCAACTCTGAGATCCTCTGAATCACAGGTGTCCAACATAAGGCCCATAGCAGCATGTGGGCCAGCAACATTCCTGGAATCAGTTGAGCTACATTAAAATATAACTGGGAAATATTTACCAAATAAATAAAAATAGGATAAAACATAAATATTGTTACTATGTAGTTTTATGTCAATATGTTTGCATGATCTAGTGGTTTCTCTTTAAATTTGGTACCACCAAGTCACCCCAAGGTCATGCAACAAATTAGGGGCAGAGTTGGAACTAGATCAATTGGCTTACAATTAGTTGTCCTAGATCTGTTATCTTCTATTCAGCACAAATCTATTTATTCTCCCTAAATGATATTTTATATGGGAAATCAGCTATATTAGAAAATGAAAGCTACTTAATTTGCTCACTGTATTTTTGACAGAGAGGGCTTTATTGACAGAATGATAGTAGCTAATAGGCAAAAGGAAACCTGGAATTTAAGAGAGTCACTCAATATAATGGTTCTTTTCTTTATATTTGAGGGCTTAAAATTTAATATTTCTTTCCTATGAGCATTAATTTTTTTAATCTGATGGTTGTGGAAATTTAATATCTAATCTTTGAAACAAGTTGCTCAAGTAACTTTGAGGAGGTGTAATTTTAAAGAAGTTTTGGATGGGTGGAAGTACTAAATCAAATTCTTCACTTAAGATATTCTCAGGCAAAATTGATTTGATTAAAAACAAAAATTGGGTCATAAAAGGTCCTTCTGTTCATCCATTCAGGAAAAACCAAGTCTCTTCCTTCTTCTCTCTCTCCTTCCCTCTTTTTGTTTCCTTTCCTCCTTCCTCACTTATGACATTATTCCAGTCCTGACACTGAAATGATTCTTTCTTTTATTCATAGTATTTTGTACTCTTTCTGAAATGGTTATATTATCTTTAATTCACTTCAGTACATTTTGTTTCTTTCTTTTTTTTACTTACTTTCCAAATCTTGATTATTTTATTGAGCTTTTTAACTGAATTTTCTTAAGCCCATAATCAAGAAAACAAACCTTATTGAAGTGTTTTTCGTGTTATTTGACCAATACAGCTATTTAGAGATACAGTTTATTTTCTGTTTTATAGCCTAAATTCTATGCCTCAATGATTGAGGTATGAATCAAGTATTTGGATTAGTTTGAAGGATCAGTTTCTCATGTAGATTGTGAAAATCTAAATGGAAGGCTGCCTTTGATACAGTTCTCTTTCCTTTTTAGAGAATCAAGCAAGCATAAGCCCTTCAAAAGAAGAATACTAAGTGGATAGAACATGAGTCCTGGAGTTAAGAGGATCTGAGTTCATATCTAATCTCAGACACTTGACACATTAGCTGTGTGACCCTGGGCAACTCAACCCCAATTGCCTTGCCAAAAAAAAAAAAAAAAAAAAAAACAATAACAAGAACAAGAAGAATACTAAATAATCACTGTATCCATAGTTTGAAGACCTAGATTCAAATTCTTATTACAAAATTTTCTTGTAAAATGAGCAAGTCTTTTAACAATTTCTTTTTTTTTTCATAAAAAAGAGGAAAAATTTGAAAACTGTAAGACACTATATGAATGGAGGCCATTATTTTTATCATCACCATTATCAGCATCATAATTTCTACAAAAATAAAAGACTTTAAATAAAGTTCTATATGAATTTTTCTATGTAATGTCATACAGATATTAGTTAAATATATTTCTTTTCTTTTCTGGAAATACTGATCACATAAATTTTGGTGAGATTTTAGATGCAGACAGTAATTTCTGAATATATAGATTAGTTCTTATTGATGACCTGGTGCAGTTCCAACTACAGGTAACTGGATACTATCATTCTCAAATAATAATTGATGAGCTCAACAATTTTTTTTCTACAGCAACTCAGAGAATTAGACATCTGAAGAAGATTTTAATTCATTTAAAATTTTTATCACATCAGTAATTATGATTGTCAACATAGCAGGTATTTGCTGAACTCATCATTTTCTATGTTGCTGCCAAGTACTACCTGGTGGATTATTAAAAGAATCAGAAGAAGATCTTCAGCTCATTGAGCTAATCTCTGTTGGAGGATTTAGAAAGGTAAGGATAAGAATTATAAAGATGAAAGTGTACATCAATAAAAGAAGGTTCGACACTGATAGAGTATAAGTAACTCATGGCAGAAAATAAAAGATCAGATGGTTTTGTCCTTCATTTTGAATAGGACCAATGACATCATCAGTGATGTTTTGATTTATGAATGTATTGAAGTGAGGTAGAGTTGCACAGATTTGTCTGCTTCACTTGCTCTTCTAGAATCATCAAAGTCTAGTGCTAAGACAAATATTAGGATGACTGTCAATGGACTGGGATGCAGTTTATGAGCTTGGCATCTTCAATATCTGACCAAGCTCTAAGAGTTCCATAGTATTTGCTTCAACTGCCTTCATGGCTATTGGAACAAAGCATTTTCTTCTGCTTATTATATGAGAAGTCTTCACATGCTTGAGATTTGAGGTCTGTTAGTTACCCTCAACCTGGTTTATCTAATCTGCCACAGTAGTTTTACCAGGGTATGACTGTTGTACATGTACATGTTGTACATGCTTCTCGTCACCAAAGGTGAGAGCTGTGTGAAAAATGATTATCAAAGGTGAATGATCAGCCCTGAAAGAGGTTCAGTGAGCCCTCACACCAGAAGTGTTAATCCTCCCCAAACACCATATATACTCCCAAAAAAGATGACAAAGACATCAACTGAAAGACTTTTAAGACATGACAGTATGGAGCAATGAAAAGTATAGTGAGAGGCGGAGTCAAAATGGCAGAGAATAGACATAACTTGTCTGTAACCTCCTCTAACATTCTCTCAAACCAACAGCAGATTAAGTCTCTAAACTGCTTTTGAAGTAAAAAAAAAAAAAAACCCACAAATATTTGTAGTACAACACATTTCTAGAAGAAGATCCCTTGGAAGAACTTCAAAACAAATCTGTTTCAAATGGGCAGGGGAATAGTCTGAGGAGTCAAGACCATGGCACAAGGAAACAGGACAAGGAGCTGGGGCAGTGAGTCAGAGTGTTGCAGTTCCATGAGCCTAGAAACCTTCTGTGAGACTGTTAGCCTACTCTGTCCTGGTTGCAAGTAGGTGATTTGGTAGATTTGCTACTAAAGACAAATTGTAAATCACTGAACCCTGGAAGATCACCTGGACCTAGCCACCATTACCAGAATCAGAAATCAATCAGCAGAACTGCCCCAGGGCAAATTAAAGCATCTGTCCCTCATTTGCATTGAACAGATCTCAAGCCTTAAAAAAAATGAATAAAAAATAAAAAAGAACTCTCACCGTAGATAGCTTTTAGGGAGAGAGAGAAGAACAGACCTCAAATGCCTTTAAGAAAGGCAAAGCAACTCCAGAAGAAGCCCCAAAGAGAGACATGAGCTGGTCCCCATTTTACATGTGTTTCTTTGAAGATTGCATAAAGGATCTTAAAAGACAGTTAGAAGAAAAATTAGAAGAAAAATGGGGAAATGAAATGAGATCATTGTAAGAAGAAATGGAAAAAATGGAAAAAAAATTTGATTGGTCAATTGCAAAAGGAGTTTCAAAAGGTAACTGAAGAAAATAATACATTAAAAATTAGAATTGAACAATTGGAAGTGAATGACTCAGTAAGACTTCAAAAATCAGTCAAACACAAACAAAAAAAAATAAAGAAAATAGAAGAAAATATGAAATATCTCCTAGGAAAAACAACTGATCTGGAAACTAGATCTAGGAGAGAAAAATCTAAGCATTATTGGATTTTCTGAATGCTATGATGAAAAAAAAAGAACCTCGACGTTATCTTACAGGAAATCATAAAAGAAAACTTCCCTGATATTTTAGAATCAGAAGGTAAAATAGCCATTGAAAGAATCCACTAATCACATTTTGAAAGAGACCCCAAAATTAAATACCCAAGAAATATCATGGCTAAATTGCAGAACTATCGTACTAAGGAAAATATATTGCAAAGAGGCAGAAAGAAACAATTTAAATACCAAGAATCCACAATTAGAGTCACCCAGGACCTAGCAGTTTCCACCTTAAGGAATTGAAAGGCCTGGAATCTAATATTCCAAAAAGTAAAGGAACTGGGATTACAGCCAAGAATAAATTATCCAGCTAAAATGAGCATTATCTTTCAGGGAAGAAGATGGACATTCAATGAGAGATAAATTTCACCTATTTCTATTGAAAAGACTAGAAGTAAACAAAAAATTTGATTTCCAAACACAGAACTCAAGAGAAGCATAAAAAGGTAAAAAGGAAAGAACTCTTGAGAACTATATTTCTGTTTTGTGTATACTTAGAGAATGCAGGTATAATTTGATTTTATTATGATAATATGAAAAAGAAACTAGAGGTGGAAAGGGAATCAAACTGGAAGAGGGAAAAGGAGGTAAAATAAGGGAAATTACATCTCACAAAGAGGCACAGAAAACCTATTATAATTGAGAAAAAGGGAGGGGGATGAGCATTGTGTGAATCTTACTCTCATCCATTTTGACTCTAAGAGAGAATATCAGATATATTTGATATCATAAAGAAACTTGTCTCACCTTATAGAGAAGTAGGATGGAAAGTGGGAAAAGGGAAAGGGGCTCTAAAGGGGAAGACTCTTTGAGGGAGATGGTCATCAAAAGCAAAATACTGGGGAGGAGGGAAGAGGAATAGGAAAGAAAAAAGCATAACCTAGGATAAATAAGATGGCAGGAAATACAGAATTAGTTATTTTAACAGTGAATGTGAATGGGATGAACTCCATAAAACACAAGGGGACAGAAGACTGAATTAAAAGCCAGAATTCTACAATATATTGTTTACAACAAACACATTTAAAGCATAGTGATACAAACAGAGTAAAGGTAAAGATCTGGAGCAGAATATATTATGCCTCAGGTGAAGAAAAAAAAAGCAGGGGTAGCAATCCTCATCTCAGATCAAGTAAAAGCAAAGATAGATCTAATTAAAAGAAATAAGGAAGGAAACTATGTCTTACCAAAGGGTACTATAGATCATGAAGCAATATCAATACTAAACATATATGTACCAAGTGGCATAGCATGGAAATTCCTAGAGAAGTTAAAAGAGATGCAAGAAGAAAGAGACAGCAAAACTATACTAGTGGGGGATCTCTACCTCGCTCTCTCAGAACTAGATAAATCAAACCACAAAATAAATAAGAAAGAAGTGAAGGAGGTAAATTAAATATCAGAAAAGTTAGGAATGATAGATCTTTGGAGAAAATTAAATGGAGACAGAAAGGAGTTTATTTTTTTCTCAGCTGTTCATGGGATTTGTACAAAAATTGAATATGTGTTAGGGCATAAAAAAATGTCAAAATCAAATGCAGAAAGGCAGAAATATTAAGTGCATTTTTTTCAGATCATAATGTAATAAAAAATCACATGCAATATAAGGCCAGGAGAAAATAGAACAAAAAGTAATTGGAAACTAAATAATTTCATCCTAAAGAATGAATGGGTGAAACAGAAAATCATAAATACAGTTAATAATTTCACCCAAGAGAATGACAATAATGAGACAACATATCAAAATTTGTGGGATGCAGCCAAAATGATAAAAAGGGGGAAATTTTATATCTCTAAATTCTTACTTGCATAAAACAGAGAAAGTGAAGATCAGTGAATTGGACTTGCAACTAAAAAAGCTCAAAAAAGAAAAAATCAAAAACCCTTAATCAGATACTAAACTTGAAATTCTAAAAGTAAAAGGAGAGATTAATAAAATTTGAAAGTAAAAAACTATTGAATTAATAAATAAATCTAAAACTTGATTTTATGAAAAAACAACAAAATAAATAAACCTTTAGTAAATTTGATTAGAAAAAGGAAAGTGGAAAAATCAAATTGTTAATTTCAAAAACGAAAAGGGAGAACTTTCCACCAATGAAGAGGAAATTAGAGCAATAATTAGGAGTTACTTTGCCCAACTTAATGCCAATAAAATTGATAACCTAAGTGAAATGGAGGAACACCTACAAAAATGTAGATTACCCAGATCAACAGAGGAAGTAAATAACTTAAATAGTCCCATTTTAGAAAAGGAAATAGGACAAGCTATTAATCAACTCCCTAAGAAAAAATCCCCAAGACCTGATGAATTTGCATGTGAATTCTACCAAACATTTAAAGAACAATTAACTCCAATACTATAAACTATTTGAAAAAATAGGGAACAAAGGAGTCCTACCAAATTCCTTTTATGACACAGACATGGTACTGATACCTAAACTAGGTAGGACAAAAACAGACAACGAAAATTATATACCAATTTCCCTAATGAATATTGATGCAAAAATCTTAAATAAAATATTAGCAAAAAGTTTACAGAAAATCAATCCCAGGATAACACACCACGACCAAGTAGAATTTATAACAGGAACTTAAGTCTGGGTTCAATATTAGGAAAACTATTAGTATAATTGACTATATCAATAACCAAATTAATGAAAACTGTATGATTATTGCAATAGATGCAGAAAAAGCATTTGATAAAATCCAACATCTATTCCTATTAAAAACACTAGAGAGTGTAGGAATAAATGGGCTTTTCCTTGAAATAATTGGTAGCATCTATTTAAAACCATCAGCAAACATCATATGCAATGGGGATAAACTGGAACCATTCTCAATAAGATCAGGGATGAAACAAAGTTGTCCACTATCACCATTACTATTCAATATTGTAATAGAAATGCTAGCTTTGGCAATAAAAGAAGAAAAATAAATTAAAGGAATTAGAGTAGGTAATGAGGAAACCAAATTATCACTCTTTGCAGATGAAATGATGGTATACTTAGAGAACCCTAGGGAATCAACTAAAAAACTATTAGAAATAATCTACAACTTCAGCAAAGTTGCAGCATACAAAATAATTCCATGTAAGTCATTAGCATTTTTATACATCACTAACAAAATCCAACCACAAGAGATACAAAGAGAAATTCCATTTAACATAACTGTCATTGGTATAAAATATTTGGGAATCTGTCTGCCAAGGGAAAGTCAGGAAATTTATAACCAAAACTACAAAAAACTTTCCACACAAACAAAGTCAGATCTAAACAATTGGAAGAACATCATGTGCTCTTGGATAGGTCAAATGAATATAATGAAGATAACCATACTACTAATCTATGTATTTAGTGCTATACCAATCAACCTCCCAAGAAACTATTTTACTGATCTAGGAAAAAAAAAATCATCTGGAAGAACAAAAGATCAAGAATATCGAGGGAATTAATGAAAAAAAAAAAAAAAGCAAATGAAGGTGGCCTTGCTATACCAGATCTGAAATTATATTATAAATATAATCATCAAAACCATTTGGTACTGGCTAAGAAACAGAGTAACTGATCAGTGGAATAGGTTAAGTTCACAAGACAAAATAGTCAGTGATTATAGTAATCTAGTGTTTGACAAACTCAAAGACCCCAGCTTTTGGGATAAGAACTCACTATTTGACAAAAACTTCTAGGAAAATTGGAAACTAGTATGGCAGAAACTAGACATTGACCCACACCAACACCATATACTAAGATAAGATCGAAGTGGGTCCTGATCTTTTTTTTTTTTTAATATTTTATTTTATTTAATAATAACTTTATATTGACAGAATCCATGCCAGGGTAATTTTGTTTACATTATCCCTTGCACTCATTTCTGTTCCTATTTTTCCCCTCCCTCCCTCCACCCCCTCCCCTAGATGGCAAGCAGTCCTATAAATGTTAGATATGTTACAGTATATCCTAGATACAATATATGTTTGCAGAACTGAAGAGTTCTCTTGTTGCACAGGGAGAATTGGATTCAGAAGGTAAAAATAACCCGGGAAGAAAAACAAAAATGCAAATAGTTCACATTTGTTTCCCAGTGTTCTTTCTTTGGGTGTAGCTGCTTCTGTCCATCATTTATCAATTGAAACTCAGTTAGGTCTCTTTGTCAAAGAAGTCCACTTCCATCAGAATACATCCTCATACAATATCGTTGTTGAAGTGTATAATGATCTCCTGGTTCTGCTCATTTCACTTAGCATCAGTTCATGTAAGTCTCTCCAATTGGGTTCCTGATCTAAACATAAAATCTAGATATATAGATCTGTGGAGGAGGAAGGAATTTGTGACTAAAGAAGAACTAGATTTCATCATTGATCACAAAATAGATAATTTTGATTATATTAAGTTTAAAAGGTTTTGTATAAACAAAACTAATGCAGACAAGATTAGAAGGGATGCAATAAACTGGGAAAACATTTTTACATTCAAAGGTTCTGATAAAGGCCTCATTTCTAAAATATATAGAGAATTGAGTCAGATTTATATGAATTCAAGCCATACTTCAATTGATAAATGGTCAAAGGATATGGACAGACAATTTTCAGAAGAAATTGAAACTATTTCTAGTCATATGAAAAGGTGCTCCAAATCACTATTGATCAGAGAAATGCACATTAAGACAACTCTGAGATACCACTAACTATACACTTGTCAGATTGGCTAAGATAACAGGAAAAGATAATGACTAATGTGGGAGGGGATGTGAGAAAAGTGGGACACTGATGCATTGTTGATGGAATTCTGAATGGATCCTATCATTCTCTTTTTTTTTTTTAATAACTTTTTATTGACAGCCCTTTTTGTAGTGAGTAGAAACTGGAAACTGAATGGATACCCATCAAGTGGAGAATGAATAAATTATGGTATATGAGTGTTATGGAATATTATCAACAAGGTGATTTCAGAGAGGCCTGGGGAGACTTACATGAACTGAAGCTAAATGAAATGAGCAGAATCAGGAAATTATCAAACATGGAACAACAAGACTATACGATGATCAATTCTGATGGACATGGCTCTCATCAACAATGAGATGATTCAAAACAGTTCCAATTGTTCGTTGATGAAGAAAGTCATGTACACTCAGAGAGAGGCCTATGGGACCTGAGTGTGGATCACAATATAGCATTTTCATGCTTTCTATTGATGTTTGCTTGCATTTTGTTTTTCTTCTCAGGTTTTTTTTTTTCCTAGATCCATTTTTTTTTTTGTGCAGCAAGATAACTGTATAAATATGTATACATATATTGGATTTAACATATATTTTGACATATTTAACATGTATTAGACTACCTGCCATCTAGGGGAGGGAGTGGGGGAAAGGAGGGAAAAATTTGGAACAGACAGTTTTGCAAGGGTCAGTGTTGAAAAATTACCCATTCATATATTTTGTAAATAAAAAGTTTTAAGAAAAAAAATAGAAAAGTATGGTGGATTTGATGTCTGGGGACCTGGGCAAGTCTCAGGTCTACTACTTAATAATACACATATGATTTTTTACTTCTCACTTGATGAACTCATGACCTCTTATGGATTTAACTATCATCTCTCTGGTCATTGATCTATATATCCAATTTTAGTCTTTCCAGAGTTCCAGTCTCATTTCAGAAACCATCTATTGGAGTTTCTAGGTGGATGTTTGATAATCATTTCAAACGCAATATGTCCAAAATAGAGTTTGTTATCTTTTCTTCATTCCTGAACTTCCCTATTCCCGTCTAGGGAATTATTATTCTTCCAGGTGTCTAGCTTTGATTCTTCACTTTAACAGAGCCTACACATTCAATTAGTTTTCAAATTTCATACTTTCTACCTCCATAACATTTTTTTTTGCTTTTTTACCTCTTCTAATAGTCAGCTCAAGTACCATCTTCTATAAGAAAATCTTTCTTTCCTAATCCCTCCATCTTCTAGTGTACTTCCTTCAAAACTGCTTTGTATTTATTTTGATGCAGTTTAAATAATCATACAAGCATAATCCTCTTCTAGAATGTAAGCTCTTTGAGGACAAGAACTGTTCATTTTTGTCTTTATATCTTCAAAATCCAGCACAGAGTCTGGGCACATACTATGGGCTTAATAAGTACTCATTGCATCTATTATGTACTAAGTTCTGGGGATTAAACACCTTGCACTCCTAAAGTTTAGTCCTATTCCTAAAATTTGATGGATTCTTTTGTTTCATAGCAATGAACTGAAGCTGAAATTAAACATTATGAACATTCATTCATTCAACAGAATCATAGAGTATGAGAACTGGAAGGACCTCAGGTATAATCTAATTAATTCTCACATTTTACAGATGAGGAAATGGAATACTAAAAGTTCATTGAGTAATATTTTTTCTTTACTTGCTTTGGACCACATCTAAAATATTATGATTTCTAGAGGCTACATTTTAGGAAAGAAATTGATAAGTAGAATTGATACAAAGGAAGGAAATAAAGATGGTCAAGCTCTTCTACTTCATCCCACATGAAGATTGTTTAAAGGAACTAGAAATTAGTGCTGTGTAATCTAAAGAGAATCTTGGGAGAAGGAATGAGTAGAACTAATAGCCAACTTTAACTGTGGAGTGTTTTATATAGAAAAAGAATTAAAACTTGCTTTGTTTGGTCCCAGAAGGCAGAAGTTAAAGTAGTAGATGAAAGTTGTAAAGATGAACATTTGGCCTTCATATCAGGGAAAATTTCCTTTTGATTATTGTTTTCCAGCAATGGAATGATCTACCTGGGGTAGAGAATGTTTGCCTTCAGTCTGAAGTCTTCAAGCCAAGACTGAATGACCATATATTAAATATGTTGCAGGAAGGATTTTTAATCACTAGTGTGTTGGGCTAAATGGACACTGATGTTGCTTCCTACTCTGTAACTTTGTGAAACTCTGCATTTGATAATGGAGTACACATTTTGACCTTTATTGAAAAAATTCAATAACAACAATGAGGAGACTATCTTCTTTTTGTTTGACATATAATCTTATTTCAAGCCTTTCTTCTATAGAATTCACTAAAATGAGATAAAATATCTAGAATCCTTATCATTTTAATACTACTTACTAAAGTTGCCCATCAATTGAATAGTTGGAATTGTGTAGTGGAGAATTTTCTTTTTTTTTTCTTTTTCTTTTTTTTTGCTGAGGCAATTGGAGTTAAGTGACTTGCCCAGGGTCATACAACTAGGAAGCATTAAGTGTCTAAGATCAAATTTGAACTCGGGTCCTCCTGACTTCAGGACTGGTGCTCTATCCACTGTGCCACCTATCTGCCTCATAGTAGAGAATTTTCACTAGTGATCAGGGCAGGGACATTTTCTCACAAAATCCTTTTGTGAACCCCACGCCACAAAAGTTATGATAAATTGAGTCAGCATTATCAAAGTTTATTTACATATGCATTGCAACATGAAGTTTGAAACATACTGTACCTCAAATTAAACCAATTAGCATATAATTACTACAATGATGATTTTTAGCTTTATAACTGCATGAATAAAGAAACTTGACCCAACAGGCTTATCTGCTGTCTTCCCAGTTCTCCTAGGCAAGGCACTCCTCCAGAACTTATTATTTGTTTGCATCTGGAACATTTTGCTGTAGGGAAGCAGAAGGTACTCCTAAGGGGGAATTTCTTCTGCACCATTGTTATAGGAGATGCCATGTCTGGGGCATACAACATCCTGTTTTCTGCTTTCACCTGGTACTCCTTTTCAGGTCCCCATTCCCTCAAGACCTTTCAAGTACATTACCTTGTTGGCAAGGGAATTAATAGTGGAGTTTTTCCCAGCTAGAAGAAGTAACTGATATATTTTGGAATGCAGAGACCTTGTTTGACAGGGGAAACCTCTGAGAACTTCTGCTCTCTTTTGGGCAGATATGTTAGCAGTGAGCCAATGGCAAGAAAGGGTTTTAATAATTCAAACTGGATGTAAACTACAAGCAATTGGAACCTTGTATGGCTCATCAACCTACTTAAAAACTCTTTGCCTTCACAGAATTTGCTATTTGCCTGAATTTATGTTTACTATCCTATGAGACATAGTGATTATGTCTCTTCTCTTTTATCCCTGCTCCATTGTAATTAGACCAAATGATAACAGGATTTTTCCACATTAAAGCTTGTTGGATTTTTTTCTTTTTATTTGTACTTCTCTCTAGAAAAAGGTCTCTTTCCAAATAATAAAAAAGCTATTTTTGTTGTATTTTAAGCAAGTGTAAATCAAAAGGAATTTGTGATGTTTGATAAACGCAAAGACCCAAGCTTTGGGGACACAAATTCACTATTTGACAAAATCTGCTAGGAAAACTGGAAAACAATGTAGCAAAAACTAGTCATGGAGTTGAAATGGGTACATGATTTAGACATGCAAGGTGATATCATAAGCTCCCTTGAGCATGAAATAGTTTACCTGTCAGATCTATAAATAAAAGAAGAATTTATTATCAATAAAAGATAGAGAGCATTACAAGATGTAAAATTATTACATTAAAAGGTTTTTACACAAGAAAATCAATGCACCCAAGATTAGGAAAAAAAAACAGAAAGCTAAGAAAAAAATATTTTTATAATGTTTCTGATAAAGGCCTCATTTCTCAAAGAAACAAAAAACTGGGTCAAATTTATAAGAATACAAATCATTCCTCAGTTGACAGTCAAAGGATATGAACAGGAAGTTTTCAGATGAAGAAATCAAGATAGCTGTTGCTCTATGAAAAATGCTTTGAATCACTATTGATTTGAGAAAGGCAAATTAAAACAACTCTGTTGTACTACCTTACACAGACAGACAAGACAGACAGAAAAGGAAAATAACAAATGTAGAAGGGAGTATAGGAAAATTAGGTGTAATGCATTGTTGATGGTGTTGTATGCATTGTTGATGGTGAAGAGCAATTTGGAATTATGTCCAAATGAATATTGAACTGTGAATACCATTTGATCTAGTAATGCCACAACTAGGTCTGTATTAAAAAGAGATTTTAAAAAAATGAAAATGTGTATTTAATTTATACTTTAATATATTTAACATGTATTGGTCATCCTGCCATCTAGGGGAGGGGGTGCATTTGGCAATTGTCAATGCTGTAAAATTACCCATTCATATAACTCATAAATAAAAAACTATTAAAAAAATAAAATAAATGGAAATGTACAACATAATTGTACAAATTTTACAAAAATAATTATAGAAGCTTTTTTGTAGTAACAAACAATTGGAAATTGAGAGGATATCCATCAACTTTGGAATAACTGAAGAAATTCAGGCATATGATAGAAATGGAATTTCTATAAGAAATAATGAACAAAATGATTTCATAAAAACTTGAAAAAACGTAAATGAACTGATACAAAGCTAAGTGAGCAAACCAGAGCAATGCATGCAGTAATAGCAATATTGTATGATGATTAATTATTAATAACTTAGCTATTTTTAGCAATGCAATTGATAATCCAAGACAATTCCAAAGGACTCATAATGCTAAATACTTCCTAAAAAAGAGGTTCAAATTCTACTAGTTTTTACATTTTTTTTACATTTTTTTGATCTGTGTTTTATTTCACAATGGGACTAATATGAAAATATATTTTACAAGATTGCACATGTATATAACATCAAATTATCATCTCAGAAAGGGGAGATGATTAGTAGGAAGGAAAGGAAGGAGAAAACTTGGAACTCAAAATCTTAAATAAGAATGTTAAAAATTATTTTACACATAATTGGGATAAAATAAAATATTATTAAAGAAGGGAACTTATGTCAGTTGCTTTTTGTTCAACTAGTTTGTACATAAGCTTCTTTGTCAGCTATACAAGTAGGACCTACCATCCAAGAGATTTACGCTGAGACAGCTGTATTGACCTTTCCACTTGTGTTAAAGAACTTTTTTTAGACATTCAGAATCTGTAAATGTGTGATGACTGAGGACTTTGTCCCAGAAGGTTAGATATATTTTAATAGCATTCTGGCATCTACCAGTATCTGAACTGTCATTTTGGGGAATCAATGAACCACTGAAGAAAAAATAAATTAAATTCTTTTTTTTATTATAATTTTTTATTGACAGAACCCATGCCTGGGTAATTTTTTTTACAACATTATCCTTTGCACTCACTTCTGTTCCGACTTTTCCCCTCTCTCTCTTCACCCCCTCCCCCAGATAGCAAGCAGTCCTATACAAATTAAATATGTCACAGTGTATCCTAGATACAATATATGTGTGCAGAACCGAACAGTTCTCTTGTTGCACAGGAAGAATTGGATTCAGAAGGCAAAAAACCTGGGAAGAAAAACAAAAATTCAAGTAGTTTACATTCACTTCCCAGTGTTCATTCTTTGGGTGTAGCTGCTTCTGTCCATCTTTGATCAATTGAAACTGAATTAGCTCTCTTTATTGAAGAGATCCACTTGCATCAGAATACATTCTCAAACAGTATCGTTGAGGTATATATAATGATCTCCTGATTCTGCTCATTTCACTTAGGATCAGTTCATGTAAGTCTTGCCAATCCTCTCTGTATGCATCCTGCTGATCATTTCTTACAGAACAAAAATAAATTAAATTCAATGATGCTTCCCACATCCTTTTCATTTATGATATTAATTCCTGACTCTGAAATACCAGGTTGGATGTCCTATTTCTTATAAAATAATGTCATGATCTGTACTGATAAAAAGCCTAAGAGTCTAAAGATAATTGGAATCCCAATCCTGATATATAAACTTTGTTACATAATCATAAATTTTCAGTCTTAATTTCTCATCTATAATAGGGAGAAAATGATACTTGCACTATTTATTTTACCAGTTTCTTGTTTGGACAGCACCTTTGTAAACTATGCAGCACTCTTTTCTCAATAGGGAAAAGCCTGTTTTTATAACCAAAGGTGAGAAAAATAGGAATCAAGAATATATATATGTAGATAGATACATAGATAGATAGCTAGATATAGATATAGATAGATAGATAGATAGATAGATAGATAGATAGATAGTTACTTCTTTAGACAAACTAATAGGAAAGCCAGTCCAATTTAGGTAAAATTATGTTATAGAAATTTTGAAAAAAATGTTTTATCACATGATTACTTAGAATAATTTGAAATACCATAACTGAAAAGTTTCAATAGAAGTGCTTTGATAACCCTCTTTGATAAAAAGATTTTAAAAATTAAATATCACATGTTCATAGCAAATTATTTCTTGTATAATGATTAAGAATGCTTAAAACTGGTCTTATTAAACATCTTCACCATTTTATTGCCCCCATTGATTGACTTGATACTTTGTTAAAAAAAAAAAAAAACCTTTCTTCACAAATAATGCAAAAGTAAATTTCAAGATGCTTGCCTTCAGAATTATCTCAATTTTAAATTATTTGAGTGTTTAAATTAGGTCTAGAGCTAGGGGGAACCCCAGAGGTCATCTAGCCAAGTTTCTCATTTTACCAATTAGAAAGCTGAGGTACAAGGGGGTGTTCTGGATTGCACAATGTTATATAAATAGAAATAATCCTAAACTATTGTCAGATTACTTATCACATTTGACCTTGGTTCCTTTGATTCCAGAGCCAGTGTTCTTTTTGATATCTCCTTTTTATGGGTTCTTAACATCATGGTACATTAACTTACTTAATTTGTTTTTGAGAACTGTATTTCAATATAATTGATTTTTTTGGATAATACTATGTATTTAATTTTAGGTATTTAAGAACATTATTCTGAGAAAAAGTCCATAGGCTTCATCAGACTATTACATGACAGTTATTGTTCAGTCCTTTTTCATTTGTGTCTGACACATTTGGAATTTTCTTGGCAAAGACACTGCAGTGCTTTGCCATTTCCTACTCTTGTTAATTTTACAAATGAGGTAACTGAAACAAACAGGATTAAACAATTTGCCCAGGGTAATGTACCTAATAAATGTCTGAGGCCAGATTTGAACTCAGGAAGATGATCTTCCTGACTCTAGTCTTAGCACTCTATCCACAATGCCATCTAACTGCCCTTATTATTAACAATAATAATAATAATAAATGATGATGATAATCATGACAATTATAGCTAACATTAACTAAGCATCTAAAGGTTTGAAAATTGTTCTCTCTCTTTCTCTATGTGTCCAACTATCTATCTTTCTGTATCCGACTATATATATGTAAGTATATGTATGTATTCATTATATTCATATATATATATATGTGTGTGTATATATATATATATATATATATAGTCATTTGATTCTCACAATAAACCTGAAATATAGGTGCCATTATCATCCCTATTTTATAGATAAAGAAACTGAGACACAGGATAGTTCAGTGACTTGACCAGAGTTACAAAGCTAGTAATTGTCCAATGCAGGTTTTGAGCTCAGGTCTTCCTAACTCTAACTCCTGTACTCTGTCTACTGTGCCACCAATTCAATCCAAAACACTGAACCAAACCAAGAATGGAAATGTACAGCAATCACACATCTCAGAAGTTTTAGAGAGATAGGGAGGTTTGAATCTGAAGCTCTAGGATGTTTACCTAGTATTTTTTGGTTGGTTAGATGAGCTTCATAAGATAAAAAAATAAAGGTAAATATTAAGTGGTCATTAGTTATATTTATAAAATTAGCCATAGATATTTAGCTATAGATAATTAATCACATATAAGCAATATATAACACATATAATTAGCTTCTATAGTGGCTCATCCATATAAAAATGAGATCATTTGTTAGCTTTTAGGTTTTTTGTGATTGTTTTTCAGTTTTCTTTTTTTAATTTATTTTTTCTGGTTATACATATACATTCATTATTTTAAAACATTTCCTTATGGATCCTGTTGGGAGACAAAAATCAGAACAAAATGGAAAAAAAAATTACAAGAGGAAAAAAAAAACAGAAGAAAAAGGAAAAAAGTGAACGAACATACCATGTACTGATTTACATTTAGTGTCCATAATTCTCTCTGGATGTAGATGGCATTTTCCATCCAAAGCTTATTGGGATTGCCTTGGATCACTAAACTGCTAAGAAGAATCAAGTCTTTTATAGTTGAGCATTGCACAATCTTGCTGTTATGGCATACAATGTATTCCTGGTTCTGCTTATTCCACTCAGTATCAATTTGTGCAAATCTTTCTAAGTCTTTGTAAAATCAGCTTGTTCATCATTTTTATAGAACAATAATATTCCATTTTATTAAGCCATTTCCCAATTGGTGGGCATCTACTCATTTTCTAATTCTTTGCTACTATAAAAATAGCTGCTACAAACATGTTTGCATATGTGGGTCCTTTTCTCTTTTTTCCTTGAGGTACAGGCCCAGTAGTAGCACTGCTAGATTAAAGGGTATGTAAATATGAGATCCCTTTGGGGCCATATCTCTAATTATGTAGTCATTTTCCCCTCTCTCTCAAAGACAGCCTCATACTCTGAAGTAAAATTTGGATTATTCAGAAAGAGATTTATAGATCACTAAATCTAAAATGTAGAATACTTATATAACTTAATTTAAAATGAGTTAATTTGTACCACATCCCTTTGTAATTAGATTTTCTTTCCTTCAAAGACTGTTAGTAAAAGCCAACATTTGTAAAACATTTTATGTATATTCTCTTTTTTGAGCCTCATTTTACAGATGAGAAAACTGAGTCTTAAAAATATTAAGTGATTTGTCCAGGGTCACATACCCAGTAAATGTCAGAAATCAAATTCAAATCCAGGTCTCTTATGATTTATAGTTTCACACTCTTTCTATAAACCAATATACTGCCTCTTGCATTAAACCACAGTGATGCCTATCAGCAAGGCATCATCATTTAGAAAAGATTTCTGGGCAGAGATTCAATCTTCTTCCATCCTACCTCCTCTAAAACCATATATCAAGTAACTGATTAAAAACAATAGAACCACAATATAGTTCAACTCTTCTGTTTTATTAGTTGACAGAATTAATTTTAACAAATTAATAAGTACAATTGCACTTCATTACAATAAACCTTAGATATTAGTTATTGTGTTGAATGTTTTACATGGCTATAATCAAAAACATCATCTTTGGGGATTTCCCAGACAGTGAAGTGCTGGACATTACAATATTTTGCTGAGAGCTCTTTATTGGAATTATATATAGAGATTTGGTTTTTGTCCAGATTTTATATGTATGTACAAATATATGTGTTGTGCATGTTGTATGTATATATATGTTTGCCTAAACCTGTGATTTCATCAATGTAGGAAGTTCCTGGAAATTTCATTATCAATGAAAATCCTTCCCTATTCTACAATTTAAAACCTTGAAAAGACATCTTGGGGCTCCCATAGTTCCAAGTGGAACATTAAGCAATTTTCACAGGGTCATACAACCAGTATGAGTTAGAGACAAGATGTGAATCCAAGTGGAAGACATGATCACTGCCACTGAAGAAATAAATATATATATATATATGGATATATATAGATATATATGTTGTTCTTATTCATAACTAGTGGATGGCTATGGATGTTATTAATAAATTTATCAAGATCCAATTATGTTGAAGTATAATTATCAATTTTTAAAAGTTTGTGGATTTGAGGTTAGAATTCCTGCCTTAAACTAAATCTTTAATTGTGTACTGACCTATAATTCTACCACCACCCATTTTTTTTTCCATTTTTGAAGACCATAATATCTAGTCTGAATTCTTTTTCCCCTTTGTATAGTTATGACCCAATAATTAAGAGTTCCAAGATGTATTTTTCTTTTCAAATTTGTTAAATGTACTTATATGTATGTGTCCTATCTAATAGATTTGAACTTCAGATTAGCAAATAAAATGTACTACCTTCTCCTTTAGCACCTCAAAGAAACATTTTTATCATTTAGATCAGATTATCTCTGATCTTTAAGACCATAAATTTTAGATTTGGTACACAGGCTCCCCAGGATTACTTTGCCAGTTTTGATTAGGAGAAAAAAAGTGATAGACTTCAACTCTGACTTTGTCCTTCTACCTTTTTAATTGTTCTTCTATCGTTTGCATTTTCATAATCTCCATTACTGAGTCATCTCCATGTGCTTTCTCTGCTCCCATGTCCCTATATTACTGGCAATTCTAGTAGAAGTGGAATGATTTTCATTCTCTTCTCCTTTGTTGTCAAATTTGTTGAATGTATAATATGTGTACATATTGTACCTACTTAATAATTTTGAACTCTTTGAAAGCTGACCTTATTTCTCCTCATTTTCTTCTCCTAGTAGGTGACACAATGCCTAATAAACAGTAACTGCTTAAAACAAATTTTCTAAATTGAATTTCTTAGAGAATTAATATTTTTAGAAATTTCCTTTATGATTAAAACTGATTCTATTTGTTGATTTGGTGGCTTAGCCCAATTGACCTTTCTCATGTTCCCTAGGCAGATTTTGGGTTGTTAAGATTCTAGAAATACTTTCTGAAATACATTTGGAATTTAATTTGGTTTGTCATGAACTTTTTGGGATTTCCAGGAAATGATAGAGTTTAGGGGTTTGTTTAACCTACTTTATAGACTACCTTACTTTATACAATAACAAAAAAGGCCTTCATTTTTTCTATTAAGTCTTTTTAATGGAGTCCTTTTCTCTTCTTCAGCCAGATGTAAAATTCCTTTCCAAATTTTAAAAGTAAACTTTCTCTGGTTTGGACAAGCTTAGTATTTCTCTCACTGGCCCCCATATGAATGAGGAAGAAATAACAGTTCAGTTATGTCCATGGGTATCTTATTTCAGTTTTTCCCCTTTCAGCACATTTCTTTTGCAGACATGGTCAGACCCTTAGTTTAAAGTCCTGGGACTCAACTCAAGACCACATCCAAAAATTATAGGCTGAATGCTTCTGATTTCCAGGGAACTTTATGAACAGCTTCATTCTGTGGGCTGGAGAATTACCTTGAAACCTATGAATGTTTGTTGAATGCAATCAATTTTGAAGAAGCCAGGGACCCAAAAAGAACAGCAATGGTCAGGAAATGTCACTTAAAAGGCTGTGATAGAGAATTCATTCTTATAGCCCAGAACTATCAGGTTATTTAATTTTGGAAAGCAGTGGTTCTCATTAGTAAAATGTTAGACTATACTGAAGAAAAAATAGGTTGGTTAGTTGAAGCAGAGAATTTCTAAGGTTCTTTCTCACTTTATGAATCTATGATTTTTTTAATGGAGAAAGGGATTGGCCAAGGAGACTAATGGCTAATAAGAGTCTACTCTTTCTATGAGAAGATAAATTGAGGAATGCCTAACAATTAACCTTAGCTTAACTTCAGAAGATCTGTGACAGAAGCAAATGATTTTTGATGCCAAAACAGAGCAATAAGACCTTTAACAAGGAGACAAAAGGTTTTTTTTTTAATTAGCCTTGACATTTAAGGGATTAATAAATTGGCTGAACAATGGAATGTAACAAAATGTTACTGAGACTAGGCAATTTACCTCTTCACAAGACCATTCTTCTACCTTCCTTGCCCACAGGAGAGGTAGGATTTTTTTAAAATGAGTCCATAGAGAAAGCTGATGGACACTCACCTAAGCAAAAGCTGAGGAAAAGAGACTGCCTAGCATCTGGGCAAAAGATTTTCTGATCCACATATGGGCACTGAAGATGATGCATTCAGTGAAGGAGACTGATATTATTACAGGAAGGCATATTGAATCCATAGGCAATTTCTTTCCTGTCCAAAACTGTTACAGATGCTACTAGAATACAGATTTAATCTAGAACAGTGGTATTCTAATAGCAAATTTTACATGGCTGCCAACCCAAGTGTAGGCAGACAAATCTATACTGATTTTAAAGGGTAGCCCATTCCAACTACTAACATTGATGTAGAAGCAAAGAGACCAGTCAATGACAGAAGAACTAGGTTTATTCAACCAGCTATTGGGCTAAGTTATAATGCTGCAAGTAAACCTGAAGATGTCATTACACATACATATACACACTTTTGGTGACAATACTAAAGATAACCCATGTGAAATATACTTTGCAAGTAATTGCATTTATTTCTGGACTTATGAATTATTGAATGCTTAAATATGTTTGCTTCTTATTTTACTGTTATGTCCATTTGAGTATTTTTTTTTGCTATGTTCATGCTATTGCAATATCTATTAATTATTCTTTGTATATCCTAGTGCTTATCATTAAATTGTATTTTATATATAGTCCTATTAGTAGTGTTGATGCAATTAGCTAACTTTTCTTTCATTTGATTGCTAGGTATGATGGATATAGATAGATAGATAGATAGATAGATAGATAGATAGATAGATAGATATAGATAGATAGATGTTTGTGTTTATATTGTATAGTTACAGACTCAGGACTTATCTTCAGCTGATCTTTTCAAGGAATTGAAAAAAGTTTTGGCTCAGGGGAGGAATGTCACCTGAATGACAAAGCGCATTAATATGGAACCCTTTTCTAATTAATAGAGATTAGTGTCCCACACCTTAGGGAATGGTAAGGCAGAGTTGTCCAAAGTATGGGAGAAGAAACTTTATAGGGTTTTTTGGCTTCCAATTTTGAAAGAAAAGATCTATGATGCCAACTTCTTTTCAAATTATTGAAGGGAAGTATTTTGCTCCCAAAGGAGAGGTTTTTCAAACTACATTGTTTGCTATGTATTTTCATATAAATATAATATTTCTTTTCTTTAATTTCTGTTTTCTGCAGACTTATAAATGTGTTTCTTTATAACTTGCTATAAATATTCGTCATTAAACTGGTATTTGGTAGAAAAGGAGTTAAGTTTTGGATATAAAATTCTCTCCTTCCTCATTAATAAATAGCAATGAGGAGTTTAGTTTGATCCCCAAAATTGTATTTTGTAGACTAATAATATATAAGGGATCAGATATAATTCTTATCTAGTAAACCTTCTATCTGAGAAAAGCAGAATGGCCTGAACCTCTTGCTTCTCCTGGCAGAAATTAAAATATTCCTTGTAGAAGAGTAGGTAGGAGGAGATGCTAACAATATCTATTTTTGCCTCTCTGTGACCCACATCCAGAGAGGTACAATACTAGAGACATCTTAGTTTTTGGATTTGATCCTTTATGGGTCCAATGAAGAGTTTTAAACTGGAAAATGAGTCACCAAAGAAGTGTTTTAAGATTTATATGGCATTAAGTGCTTAATGGGGAGCTGAGAGAGGTTGAAGGCTATCACAATAGGCCATTTATGAAGTGATAAAAACTTGCAGTCAAATACCAACAAAGAAAAGATATGAATGTCAGAGAGATTTTAAAGATAGAATTGATAGGCTGTGATGACTGATTGATAAAGAATAAAGGAAATGGATGAGGAAGAGAAGTCAAAGATAACTTGAAGATTTTGAACCTAGTATTGGATATTAGTATTAGTAATAAAAATTGAGAACCAAAACAGGGGAGACCTTTTTGGTGGGGAGGGAGAGAAAGTAGAGAAAGATGATCAATTAATCTACATTTGAAAGGACCTATTATGTTCTAAATTCTGTATTGAATGCTGGGGATACAAAGGAAAAAAAAAAGATTTTCTGCTCACAGAGAGTTTCTGTTAGAGTGAAAACATATATCCATGTACAAAATTTAAAGTCTATATAAAATAAATAAAAAGTAATTTTGGTGGGGAGAAACTAGCAGCTAAAAAAGAGCTTTAAAGACCTTGCGTGGTAGATAGTGCTTGAGCTAAGTTTTGAAGGAAGTTGGAGATTTCAAGAGGTGGAGGTGAGGCTGGAGGCCATCCTAGACATAAAGGACATCTTGAGCAAAGATGGAGTGTCTTGAGGGAAGAATAGTAATCCAGCAATTTTGGCCTCTAATAAAAATTTGTAAAAGAGAGCAGGATATAATAAAGAAGGAAAAGTAGGTTTGGAGACAGCATTTACAGGAAAGAAGTTGTAGTGGGAGTCAGAACCCTCAACTCTGCAACTAATATGACCTATGGCATGTCACTTTTCCTTTCTATATCCTAGAGTCTTCTTATGTAAAACGAGGGTGGTGGGGTTGATTAGTTGTTTTTCAAGGCTCTTTATGCCTTTTAAAATCTGTTATAGTCTTGGATTTAGGTCGAAGTTGAGGTGATGGCAGGACATCCAAATTGAAACATAAAGCAAGCTGTTGAAAATGTGGAACAGGAGCTTGGAAGAGAGTTCAAGGCTTGCATTTAGAACCTGGCATTCAAAGCCCTCTACAATCTGGTTCCAACCTACTTTTCCAGACTTATTTCATCTTACTCTCTTTCATATGTTCTACTCTCCAGCCAAACTAGTCTACTTGCTGTTTAGCAAAATGTGAATTGCCATCTCTCACCTCCCACCCTTAGAATATAATTACTTTCACTTTCTAGGGTCCCTAGTTTGTTTTATGGAAGGAGGAATTTGAAATATTTCTTTTGAAATATTCTTAGTAAATCAATACACTTCCTCAATTAATCTCTTCCTAGTTGTAAGTGTCCTCTCCCTACTCAAATTATCTTTGATTGACTCATCTATTGCAAAATAGATGGATTCACATGGAATATATATATATATATATATATATATATATATATATATATATATATATATATATATACACCAAGATGAGTTGTCTAAATAAACATTTAGATAATGGGTTGCTCTTGCTCTCTCTCTCTCTCTCTCTCTCTCTCTCTCTCTCTCTCTCTTTCTCTTTCTCTCTCTCTGTCTCTTTTCCTCTACCTTCTTCCCCAATGCCCACCACCTGCCCTATTTTCCCATGCTTGTGGGCTAAGGATACAATGTTTAAGAATTTAAGATGTAATCTGCTTCCTTCAGTGATTTCCCTTAATAGGGAAGCTAATTCTCAGTCATACATGACTGAAATAGCTGAACAACAACAACAAAAATGAAAGAAAGCTTAGCTTACCAGCTACTTAGCTCATTTTCATCCAATATTAGTTATACAAAAGACAGTTATATATAATGAGTAAGCCCATTAACAAATGAAATCATATTTATTAAATGCTTAATTGCTTATGTGCTTATGCACATGGTAGGTGTTTAATAAATGCTTGTTTTTTCTTCTTCACTTCACCTTCTGTCCCTTTTCCAAACAAACAGCAAGAAGAAATTATATAAATGAGAGTATTCCAAAGAATACACTAAAAGAAACAAGCTCTTTAGCTAGAAACAACATAAAATCTCAGCTAAAATCAGGATAAAGGGCCTAATCTCATCTAAAGATATCCATTCCAGCAGCATCTTAGGGAGGCAAACTTGAAATAAGTGATATTTTAAGAAGCTCACTTCTCTTTCTAAATATTTCTCCTGAATCTTGTCTGGAACCATAAGTCTCTCTCCCAAGAAACTCTGGCACCAACTCTATCCCTTATTTATGCAAGTGTACACTGTTGTGCTCAATATTCTCTAAAACAATACAGAGTGTAGCCTATTCTAGAAATTTGACCTTGAAAAGGGGGATTAAAATCAGATGGCAGCATGAAGGATCAGCAGGGTCAAGTGAAGATTTCTCTGTTTTCCTTTCAGGATATGTGAGATTCCTACAAGTTTAAAAGTAGAAGGGGAAGGAGTCACTAGAGGAGAGACCAAAGATTCTAAAGAAAGGGGATTGTTTGGAAAAGGGACAAAAGGTGAAGAGAAGAAGAAAAAACAAACATTTATTAAATACCTACCATGTGCATAAGCACATAAGCAATTAAGCATTTAATAAATATGATTTCATTTGTTAATGGGTTTACTCATTATATGTAACTGACTTTTGTATAAATAAAGATTAATGGAGCCAGGCCCCAAGATCAAGGACACAAGCGGAGAGATAAACTGTGATGTAAGGTGGTATTCAGAAATAATGGAGAAACAAATGAAATGCTTCCTTTCCCTTGAGAAATAAACTATTCTATTGCTTAAATGAGACTAGTATATATTGGACTGTGAAGTTTTTAAATATGTTTTTGCTTTTTTAGCTATATCACAACTTTCTAGCATAGGGGCTGGCACAGAGCAATGCTTAATAAATGTTTATTTACTGACATAAAACACACAATGAACCATAGGAAGGGAAAAAGATTTTGGTGGAGAGAGAAAGCAAAGAATAGAAAAGAAATTTATTATGTCCACTTGTATCTCTCTTTCAAGCAATGCTTGTACCCTGTAATACTGCAACATTCACTTTTTTATGGTTATTTATTTAAATTGTTTTAGTCATTATGCATATTGCTTTTTTGCCTCTGATTGCTTTACTGTACATCAGTTCATGTTTCCATGCTTCTTTGTATTCATACACAATTTCTTACAGAACATTAAATTCCATTATATTCATGTTTAACCATTTGTTTAAGTATGTTAAAATTTCTTTAACCTTTTTTGGCTAACAGTTGCCTAAACCACCATCTACTTTTTTTCAACTTTTTTACTACAACAAAACTGTCACTTTAACAACTTTGATATTTATAGTCAATTTCTTTTTGTTAATGGTTTCCTTTTATTATAAACATGGTAATGGAAACTTCAAATGGTATAGATATTTTATTTACTTGTTTGCATAATTTGAAATTTTTTCCCAAAATAGAGCTCTACTAACAATGTATTAATGCAACTAACTTCCCACAATCTTTTCAACATTTAATTTTCACATCTTTTGTCATCTTTACCAATTTTCAAGTGTGAAGTATAACCTCAAGGTTGTTTTGATTTACATTTCTTGCATTATTATTTGGAATAGTCTTTAATATAGTTTTTAATAGTTTGCAATTCTTTTAAGAATTATCCATATCATTTGAACTCTATCTTTTTTAGGAATGATAATCTATATATCTATGACACGTACATATATGTCTTCATTGTTTTGGTACTGGATATCAAATCTTTATCAGAGAAATTTGATACAAAGATTTTTCCCACTCATTCTACCACTTTCCTTTTTAGCTACACTGATTTTGTTTGTGCAGAAGTTTTTCCTACATCCTATATTTTATCTTTTATAGTTGTCTCTGATCTTTGTTTGGTTCAAAAATATAGAATCTATTTATACCTGTGAAAACTTCATCATATGTTCTCTTTTGAGAGGCAGTCAGGATGACAGATTACAGGCAGCAATGCTGCTAAACTTTCTCAATATTCCCCTCCAAACAACTTTAAAATAATGTTTCAAATAAAATTTTAGAGTGGGAAAGTCAACAAAGGTCAGGATGAGATATTTTTCTGGTCTAAGAATACTTAGAAAGGGTCTATAACACTGGGGTAGAAGCCTGTTTAGAGTGTAGACATGGGACAGCAGCAACACCTTTGGAAGCTCACAGCCCAGAGATGTTAAGATAGTTGGGGCAACTGATGAAAAAGAGATTGCAAGGCATTCTTTGCTTGGTGCTGAATGGCAAATCCATTGGCCATATGCAGTTGTAGATCGCAATTCCAGGACAATAAGGAGAAAAGGTAACTAGGCATAAGGGAGCAGGGGCCTTGGTACAAGTTCTAAGGCCAAGAAGAATGCTACATTTTTGACTGGAAGAGGTCAGGAATCCTTACTGGATAATGACCTGAGCTCAGACCACAAGAGTAGTGACCATATCTTACCCAGGATTACACTATCTTGGAAGCACCAAAAATCTTCAGACCTTCAGAACTAGCTCGAAAAATAGCAGTATGAGAAAGCCTAGAACTTGGGACAATATCTCTCCACTCCAAACTAAGCAGAGCGCAACTTTAATATGAAATTTAAATTCAATATATGGAATGGAAAAAATGAGAAAGAAAAAAAAAACTTGGTCATAAAAAACTACTACAGTGGCAGGAAAGACTAAGACATAAACTCATTAAAGTTGCAAAAGCAACTACAAATACTCAAAGAAAAATGCTAATTGAACTTAAACTCAACAGGATTTCTGAAACAGTTAAATAAAGAAGTGAGTGGCAGAGGAAAAATTGGGGAAAGAAAGAAGAGGGATGAAAAGAAAATTACGAAGAGATAATTAACAGCTTAATAAAAGAGGTACAAAAATATTGAAGAAAGCAATACCTCCCAAAATATAATTTACCTAAAGATAAAAGAAGCACAACAATTGCCTTAAGAAAAGAACTCAACAAGCAAAATAAGCCTAATAGAAAAACAGGCATAAAAACTCACTGAAGAAAATAATTCCTTAAAAACTAGAATTGCAGGGACAGTTAGGTGACACAGTGGATAGAGCACCAGTCCTGAAGTCAGGAGGACCCGAATTCAAATTTGGCCTCAGATTTATGTGTATCCCTGGGAAATTCACTTAACCCCAATTGACTCAGGGGAAAAAAAACCTAGAATTGGGTAAACAGAAGCTAATGACTTCATCAAGAAACAATCAAATAAAGTTAAAAGGATGGGGAAAATGGGGAGAATTAAATATTTCATTGTAAAAAAAAAAGTGACCTGAAAAATAAATTGGAGATAAGTAACTTAAGAATTATTAATGTACTGAAAAATCTATGATCAAAGAAAGAGCTGAGACATCCTATTCAAGAAATTACCAAGAAAATTGATTCAATAATTTAGATTCAGAAGGCAAAATAGAAATTGAAAGAATCTACTCCTCATTTCCTGAAAGAGATCCCAGGATGCAAACTATCACATATAATGTGACCTAATTCCACAGTTCCCTTGTGAAAGAGAAAAAACTTTAAGCAGTATTTAAATATTTCAGTTCAAATATTGTAAAATTATAGTGAGGCTTGCACAAGATTTAGTAACTTCCCCATTAAAAGATCAGAGAACCTGGAATATGATCTTCCAAAAACAAAAGAGTTAGGATTACAAAAATAAAGCACCCAGCAAAACTGAGTTTTTTCCCAGGGAGAAAAATGGATATTAAATGAAATAGAAAACTTAGAGACCATTACTGGGTCTATGACCCAAAAACATAAAAAGGACCCCTATTTAAAAATATTTATAGCAATTCTTCTTGTGGTGACAATTAATTAGAAATGCTTGTCAAATGGGGGATGGTTAAATAACTTGTGGTACATGCTATTGTTCTGTAAGAAATGATGAGGGAGTCATTTCAGAAAAGCATGGTAAGACATACAAGAACTGGTCCAAAGTGAAGTGAGTGGAACTAGGAGACCACTGTACCAGTAATAGCAATGTTGTAATGAAAATCATCTGTTAAAGACTTGGCTACTCTGATCAATTCAATAACCAAAGACAAGTCTAAAGTACTCATGATGAAAAAAATGCTATCTACCTCTAGAAAGAGAACTCTTGAACTCCAAGTATAACTCTTTAGTTTGCTTGCATTTTGGGGGGAAATATGGCTAATATGGGAATATATTTTCATGATTTCAAATATATAATTGATACGTTGTTTGCATTTACAATGAGTAGGGGAAGAGTGAAAAAAGGGAGAGAATTTGGAATTCACAATTTAAAAAGAAAAGGATGCCAAAAATAAATAAATAATAAATTAAAATCTGTTTTTTTTTTAATTTTTTGTTTTTATGGAATGACTTTTGCTATTAAGGTTATATATGCTCACATTTGTTAAATGAATGTTGATTGGATCTATTGCATTTTAAGTTGTGGAGTTAAAAATAAAAAACAACATTACTGTGTTCTTTCACAGAATTTACTATTTACTGGGAAAATAATGTGTTTATATTACTAATAAGCATAAGGTAGAATGGTATAAATGGCAACTGGCTACAGTTGCTCTGAAGTCTGGCACCAGTATCTCTGACTTAGAATTCCTGCTTTGGTGTATACCAAATTTTCTTGGGCAAATTATTTCACTAAATATTCTATTATTCTATGAATCTTAAAGAATTTCTAAAGAATAAAGATATATAATATACACATATATGCATATACATATATACACATTATTATAAACATATTTATCAAGTCCCCAATGTTATTTAATCATAACAGACCATCAATTTCTAAACTCTCCAGTGAGATTTTCAACTTGGGAAAATTTTTGTTGAGCTATTTGATTAATATAGGTCATTTTCTTTTAGTTTGAAACTACAAGGTTCTCTTCAATCATAGCAGATAAAACATTCTCATGAAAATAGAGCTAGCAAATACTTCCTTCAGTTCCTAGAACAGTGGTTCATTTATTTATTTTAAACGAAGCTGCTCTCTGACAAGGCAATCTGTACCAAAAAAAAAAAAAAATCTTATCAAAACATGCAAAGGCAGATGGCCTAATTTTGCCTCACAACCTTTGAGGATTTTGCAAGAGGAAGTTTTCTAAGTAAAAGAAAATATGCTCCCAGCAGACATTGCATAGGGAATATTGTTTCTTTATAGGGTTTAGTATTTAGTTTCATCCCTCCATGGACTCCCTTTGTTTGTGATTCCCTTGATCGTGTTGTTTTCATTGTTAGTTGGAGAATAGGGCCTGGGTAAGAAACCACTGATTTTGTGGTTCTTCTTGGAATTTAAAAAAATTATCCAGAATTTCCCCTGGTTTTCATTTGTAATGAATTTTTTTCAAAAAAAAAAAAAAAAAAAAACTTCCAAAAGATGAGCAAATGAATTGTCTCATGTTCATGTTCAACCTTGTGATTTAACAATCTAAATTTTGTCTGAAAAAAATGTATTCTAGAAAGTAGTATTTGACAAATCTGACTCCAATCAAAGAACCTGGGTTCAAATCCTGTATCTAGTGCCCATTACTTGTATAATACTTACTACTACTATACATTGGGGTTTTGGTCCCCTTTAGATATAAGATCTGGGGTGAAGTTTAGTTTTTGACATCCTTTCTATGAGAATCTAGGTAAGTCACTTAACTTTTCAGTGACCTAGGCAACTCTTAGACTCTAAGCATAACAATTCTAAGAGCATTAGCCTTCTCTTACTTTATAATCTTTTTTTTTTCATCTTACTCTTTAACATGTACTTTTCCATCCAGTGACTTGGACGTCCTTACTATTCCATCTAAGAAAAACTAGATGGTGCAGTGGATAGAATGCTTCACTTAATAGTTACATGATGCTGGGTAAGCCACTTAACCTCTCTTTCCTTAGTTGTCTCAAGTGTAAAAAGGAATGATAATAGTACCTATCACCCGAGTTTGTTGTGAGGATAAAATGAGACAATATTTTGTAAAGTTCTTAGCACAGTGTCTGGCACATAGTAGTGCTATATAAAAGCTTATTTCATCCCCTTCTTCTTCCCTCTGTAAACAAAACTTTTCCCCCTCATGCCTACTTCCTCATTTCCTTGATGCTTGAACTAAAATTCCACTTCCTTCAGAAAGTCTTTCCCAACTGCTTTCAATTATGTCTTCTCTCAATTAGTTATTCACTATTTGCTATAATTGTATAACTTGAATATATATAATTGTTTACTTGTGAGCTCTTGTAAGCAGGGATTTTCTCTCTCTCTCTCTCGTGCTACCCTTCTTTCCTCCCTCCTCTCTCTTTGTCTCTCTGTGTGTATGTTTCTCTCTGTATCTGTCTGTCTCTCTGTGTGTTTGTGTAATTCTGTCTCTGTCTCTTTGTCTCTCTGTGTCTGTCTCTCTGTGTGTCTGTCTATCTCTGTCTCTTTGTCTCTGTCTCTGTCTGTCTCCTTCTTTGTGTCTCTGTCTCTGTGTATGTCTCTCCTTCCCTCCCACCTCTGTTTCTGTCTGTCTCTGTCTCTGTGTCTCAATATCTGTCTCTCTCCCTCCTCCCATCTCTGTCTGTCTCTCTACTGTTGTCTCTCTCTCTCTCTCTCTTTCTCTCTCTCTCTCTCTCTCTTTTTCTCTCTCTCTCCTTCTCACCTCTGTCTCTGCCTCTGCCTCTGCCTGTCTGTCTGTCTGTCTTCCTCTGCGCCTCTCCCTCTCCTCTTCTCCCAACCCTGTCTCTGTGTGTCTTTCTGTGTCTCTATCTGTGTGTGTCTATCTTTCTTTGTCTCTGTCTCTCCCTCACTCCACCCCCCCATCTCTGTCTATTTGTCTTTCTTCCTCTGTATTTCTAGTGCTTAGCACAGTTCCTGACACATACTGAGTGCTTAGTAATTGTTTATTGATCGACTAGCCAAAGAGATTAAATTAGATGAGTTCTAAACTTATATGAGAGATACTGTTGATATAATTTCTTCAATATTCTAATATAAAAGCTCATTTTGATGGCTGTGCAGCACAATCTGTGCCAATGGCTAGTCCATAGGGAAGGGAAGGAAAAAAAGATTTTCTAAATAAAATTGTTTGTTTTTGCTACTTATAGCAATGACTGAGCTTGTTTAGTGTTCTAGGATCTCTGTTATTGTAAACTGACAGCAGTATATTGAAGGGAAAAAAAATCATCTTACTCTATTTGGAATCACAATCTTCCCTGTGTTCAGTGTCTGTCTCTACAGAAGCCAATATTGTGGTAAAATGGGCAAATGACAGATTTTGGAAAAATGTGCTTGACTTCTTTCTCCCTATTCCCTTCAGTTCATCATGAGCATCTTCAAGGTATATTACACTTATATGGTAGTTGCTCATGGGGAACAAATCAACATTTTGTTTTTGGTAGTCTAGATTGTGGGTTTGGCAGTGTGTGTATATGTGTGTGTCTTCTCTTGGCATCTGTGAGCAATAGATTGTAACTGATTCTCTTTTCCATGTTCCTCCCATACACATGTTGACAAGAGAAAAAGACTAAACAAAAATGTTCTTTTTAAAAAAATGTCTTAAATGAAAACAAGTAAAAGAATGAGTGGGAGGACTGATGATGGATCTCGTCAAATTAGTAAGTGTCCCCATTAAGGGGTGGGCAGAGCAATAAGTGAAGTAAGACAAGTATTGGGAAATTCCATTAATTTTGTGGAATGCCATTTAAACTTTTGGTAAATACTTCAATCTTAACTTGGTCTTTATCAAATATTTGTTGATCCTCAAACCATTTTGCTTCAGAGGGGCAAAAGAGGAAGTGAATAGTAGAAAAGAAGGTGACATGATTATATCCCTTTTCTTAATGCTATTGCCTTTTCTCTGTTGAATTTATCCTGCAATTTATCCTGCCTATATCTTCCTTTTATGTTGTCTCCCCCATAAGAACATTAGCTCCTTGAGGACAGAACTATTTTCTCTTTTCTTTTTATTGTTAGTGCTAACCAAGTGTCTAGAATATAGTAGACACATAATGGTGTGTGTGTGTGTGTGTGTGTGTGTGTGTGTGTGTGTGTGTGTGTATCAACTGACTTCCTTTTAAGAAGTGATTTATCTTCTGGGTAAATAAGATTAGTATATATAAAACCTCAGGGAGCAAGAAGAGACAATAAATAACTAAAGGTTAAACTGTGTAGCATATATTCTGCTAGAGAATGAAAAGAAAGGCAAGAGAAACTATTAGCAGAGATTGAATTAATTGGTATAGGCCTTAAGGAATAATAGATAAAGGAAAATAGGAATAGCTGTCTAAAAAATGCATATAGAAAATGTAAAGGCTCATAATTGAAAATGAGGATATTAGAAAAAAATGTGGAGATTAGATGATCAATTGTGTATGTTGTAGAAGGAATTATTTTTTCAGGTTTGTGCTGGATTACAGATATAGTCTCTCAAAAGTCTTAGCATGGTTTTCAGCTGGTAAAACTTATTTTGGAGGGAACCCTATATAAATTTAAATATAAATGGATATATATTCATATGTATGTATATATATATATATTATGTTAGATGCAGAAGACTCGCCTTCAAATCTTGCCTCTGAAACATGCTGGTTTTATGTTTTGGAGGAGATAACAATCTCTCAGTGTCTCATGTAGCTCTTTGTAACTATAGGTTGTAGAATAACTGCTAATTTTAATTGATAGATGAAATTTTCTTATTGGGAGTTCTTTTTAATAAGGAAAAATATACCTATACATTCTTAGAGGATGTGGGTGTAAACCTGAGCAAGTATAAACGTCTCTGTATCTCAGTTTCCTTATCTGTCAGATGAGGGTCATTAAAGTCCTTTGCAACTCTATAATTACAAATCTGTAAGTTGAATGGGCACTGCATAGTGTCTAAAATATGCACTTGAGACAGTGAGGTAGATTGGGGTCAAAGGTCATGGGAGTTAAATAGTTTGAAGGGCTGAGAAACGGATGTGTTAAAGGAGGAAGAAGTGAAGCACAGAATAAGACTGAGTCAAATACTGTAGGGAGACATGATCTAGAAGTTAACAGATGATAGCAAAAAAGGATCTAGATTTCATGAAATCAGATTTAAGCAAGGTGGTCCTATTTATGAAGGGAGAGAGGGGAGAGCTAATATTACAGAGAATGCTAAGAGATCTGTCTTCAGTAAAAAAGCTAAGTTTCAGTGGGCACCAGATAGCAGAAAGAATATTAGATGAAGAGGCAGAATTAAGGGGAATTAAATTGAAAGGAAAGCAAATCACAATAAAGCAAACCATAGTCATAAATATTATTAAATATATACTATTTGCTAGACATTGTGTTAGAAAACAAATACAAGAAAAGGGAATGATAATACCTGTTTTCAAGCAGTTTACAATCTAATGAGGGAAGATAATATACTAAAAGGATCTGAAATGTGGGCAGGAGGCATCCATGTCAGACCATGGTGTTGAAATCAGAAAAATCAGAAACAAAACCAGAAAAGGAATTTCCTGAAATGGAAATCTTGGAGGAACTCATTAATGGGAGAAGGAACATAGAGATATTCTAGGATGAGATGGTCATGGGACAAATAGCTCTTTCAGGGTAGAAAATCAGGTAATCAGACAGCTCAGGCATAGAGTCAAAGTATTGAAAATCAGAAGCAAAACTTAGAGGAAATTTTCAAAAATGGAAGGGAATGGAAATGCTAGAATCTTTTGAGCCCTTAGAGAATGGTACGCATATCTTCTGCTACCCCCTTGATAGATCCCAGATATAGCTCATGCCCTTTGACCAGAGTGCTTCTTGAGAAATATTCATCCTTGTGTCAAAAGGGAGAAGAAATAAGAAAATTAAATAGCCAAGGGATGCTATATATGGCAGCTTAAGAGTTACATAAGGGATTGGACCTTTTGATTGGCTAGCACTCTGCAGGGGAGAAAAAAGAATACCTTCTTGAGGAAAAAAAAGCAAGACTCTTAAATTATAAACTGATGAGGCAAAAACTCCTGTCTTCCTGTTATTCTTCTTACTTTGGGTATATAGCTGTACTTAGAACCAGAAAGAGCCTACCTTTGATATTAGTGGTATTATCCTGAACAAATTATTTAACCTTTATGTGCTTCACAGAACTCATTTACTAGGTTATTAAGAATTTTGAACTCTTTAGACTGGAAAAGTTTTCATAATAGAAGTTTTTGTTTTGTTTTCTTTTGTTTTTTTACCTTCATGAAATCATAGATCTATAAATCTGCCAATTTCTTTCTGCTTCAACTGAAAAACTAAAAGAAAAATGACAAAATGACAAAGTTTAGTAGTAGTTTTAATGTCAAAACATTACCATTAAGGTAAAAACAAATGCTGTAGGGATAGAAGGTATAGGAAAAACTAGAAGGAATAATTCAGACCATGAATGGGAAATATAAAGAAAGTGATATTAAGCAGTAAAAGGCAGCAGATAATTTGGCTTAGAACACTCTCATCTGTATAAACACAGCTGCCACACAATAGTGGACCTCAAAGCAAATCTACCTCACAAGTTGAAGAAATGTGATGTATAACTCCTAAATAAGGGAAACTTATGATCTTAAATTAAAGTTTGTAGTGAAATTTTTACCTTGATGACAATCTTTTTCCCATTTTGGATCATCAAAATAGATTTCTTTCTCTATATTTACTTTTTTTAAGATAATGAGAGAAATTAAATGCTATTCGAAGTAGGCCTCAACATGGGGGTGCAGATAGAACAAAAGATACACACACACACACACACACACACACACACACACACACACAAACACACATACACACATATACAAGCACCCATTCTATAGCCAACAAGTGTCTCAGCCTCTGCCAAACAATCAAATGTTGAATATATAATCAAAGGATTAATTTCACAGGAAATTTTCTCTTCCCTAATTCAATAAGTTATCAGGGTTTACTTTATGTTTTGAAATATAAATAATGCTCTTCTGGGATCTCATTCAATTTTTATGTCTCTTAATCAGTGACCACTTTTAAGAAAATATCCTTTTTTCAATTGTTGTACATCTAAAAGTACATTCACTATTGTCTTTTTGACCCTCACTCTTCCAAAACAATGTTATTTTCCCAAGAGCCAAACTTCAGAGAAATTTATAATACAAATCATCTTGATCATGGATTTAAATTCCCCCTTAGAGGTGACTTTCTTGGGAGCAGGGCTTGTCTTTTGTCTTTTTTTCCCTGGATCCTCAAAACTTAACACAAAACCTGACACAGATACAGAAGTACCAGATATTTTCATTGTTTTAATTGACACCAAATTTTAAAATAATTTAAAAAGTAACTTTTCAGAAATTACTCATAATTTTTCTTTCTTCTATGTGTGCAAATTTATTTTAAATATAAGTAATTACAGATTGATATTATAATTTTTCTATGAAATAAAAATTTTATCCCATTATCTCTAATATATGCAAATATGTTGTGTCAATCGATGCAGCTTAATCCTTTAAGAGAACTGGTCTATTTGTTTAAAATCTTGTTGATTGATGTTCGACTGACTGATTTCCTAATAACTAACATTTATATATCGCTTTAAGATTTGCAAAGTTCTATATAGTATTGATACTTAAACCAGGTAGGTTGAAAACAGAGAAAGAAAATTATAAACCAATCTCCCTAATGAATATTAATGCTAAAATCTTAAATAAGATATTAGCAAAAAGACTACAGAAAATCATCCCCAGGATAATACACTATGATCAAGTAGGATTTATACCAGGAATGCGGGGCTGGTTTAATATTAGGAAAACTATCAGTATAATTGGCCATATTAATAACCAAATTAACAAAAACCATATGATCATTTCAATAGATACAGAAAAAGCATTTGATAAAATCCAACATCCATTCCTATTAAAAACACTTGAACGTATAGGAATAAATGGACTTTTCCTTAAAATAATTAGCAGCATCTATTTAAAACCATCAGTAAGCATCATATATAATGGGGAAAAACTGCAACCATTTCCAGTAAGATCAGGAGTGAAACAAGGTTGCCCACTATCATCCTTACTATTAAATATTGTATTATAAATGCTAGCTTTGGCAATGAGTTGAGAAAGAGATTAAAGGAATTAGAGTAGGCAATGAGGAAATCAAATTATCACTCTTTGCTGATGATATGATGGTATACTTAGAGAACCCCAGAGATTCTACTAAAACGTTATTAGAAATAAGCCACAACCTTAGCAAAGTTGCAGGATACAAAATAAACCCACATAAATCATCAGCATTCTTATATATCACTAACAAAATCCAACAGTCAGACCATTTGACATTGGCTAAGGAATAGATTAGTTGATCGGTAGAATAGGTTAGGTTCAAAGGCCAAAACAGTCAATAACTATAGCAATCTAGTGTTTGACAAACCTAGAGACCCCAGCTTTTGGGATAAGAACTTACTGTTTAACAAAAATTGCTGGGAAAATTGGAAACTAGTATGGCAGAAACTAGGCATTGACCCACACTTAACACCGCACACCAAGATAAGGTCAAAATGGGTTCATGATCTAGGCATAAAGAATGAGATCATAAAGAAATTAGAGAAACACAGGATAGTTTACCTCTTAGACCTGTGGAAGAGGAAGGAATTTATGACCAAAGAAGAACTAGAGATCATTACTAATCACAAAATAGAAAATTTTGATTATATCAAACTGAAAAGTTTTGTACAAACAAAACTAATGCAGACAAGATTAGAAGGGAAGCAGTAAACTGGGAAAATATTTTTACAGTCAAAGGCACTGATAAATGACTCATTTCCAAAATATATAGAGAATTGACTCTAATTTATAAGAAATCAAGCCATTCTCCAATTGATAAATGGTCAAAGGATATGAACAGATAATTCTCAGACGAAGAAATTGAAACTATTTCTAGCCATATGAAAAGATGCTCCAAGTCATTATTAATCAGAGAAATGCAAATTAAGACAACTCTGAGATACCACTACATACCTATCAGACTGGCTAGAATGACAGGGAAAGATAATGCAGAATGTTGGAGGGGATGTGGGAAAACAGGGACACGGATACATGGTTGGTGGAATAGTGAATACATCCAACCATTCTGAGAGCAATTTGGAACTATGCTCAAAAAGTTATCAAACTGTGCATACCCTTTGATCCAGCAATGTTACTACTGGACTTATATCCCAAAGAGATCATAAAGAAGGGAAAGGGATCTGTATGTGCACAAATGTTTGTGGCAGCCCTCTTTGTAGTGGCCAGAAACTGGAAACTGAATAGATGCCCATCAATTGGAGAATGACTGAATAAATTGTGGTATATGAATATTATGGAATATTTTTGTTCGGTAAGAAATGACCAACAGAATGATTTCAGAAAGGCCTGGAGAGACTTACACGAACTGATGCTGAGTGAAACAAGCAGGGCTAGGAGATCATTATATACTTCAACAACAATACTATATGATGACCAATTCTGATGGACCTGGCCATCCTCAGCAATGAGATGAACCAAATCAGTTCCAATGGAGCAGTAATGAACTGAACCAGCTATGCCCAGTGAAAGAACTCTGGGAGATGACTAAGAACCATTACATTGAATTCCCAATCCTTCTATTTTTGTCCACCTGCATTTTTGATTTCCTTCACAGGCTAATTGTACAATATTCCAGAGTCCGATTCTTTTTGTACAGCAAAATAACGATTTGGTCATGTATACTTATTGTGTATATAATTTATATTTTAATATATTTAACATCTACTGGTCATCCTGCCATCTGGGGGAAGGAGGGGAAAAATTGGAACAAGAGATTTGGCAATTGTCAATGCTGTAAAGTTACCTATACATATAACCTGTAAATAAAAGGTTATTAAAATAAAAAATTAAATTAAAAAAAATAAAAAGCACAAACAACATAAAAAAATCTTACTGTTCATGGATCTTGAAATTAAATTATTAATGATGACAATCTATGGATTCCTTTTCTCTTTACTAACTCTATCTGTGGCTCATCCTTTGTCTTTGAAGAGAACCAATCAGAAGAGTGATGTCTTTACTTAGAAGTGAATCTGTGAGTAGTAGTAGTTGCCCCTAGGAAATCCAATTGATCAGCTTCATTTAGACAATGCTGATATTCTTTCCTTCCTTCTTTTCTTCCTCCCTCCTTCTCTACTACCCTCCTACTCATCATACTCTTACATGTGAGTGCTCTTTCCAAAGGAATATAAAATGTGATCTCTTAAACTTCCCCAAGATATCTTCCAAATATCTGGGAGCTAGAATCTTTATTTTTCTCTATTCCTTCAGTGGGCTTTTTTTTTTGAAAAATTGGGATACTTAACTCTTTTACCATCTGTAGTTTTCATTTACTATTTTCTAAAATAGAGTTCTAGTAAGCCAGGCTTTGATAAAGCCCATTGGGGTTCAAATAGAAATACTTGACTAAGTATTTCAACCTAAATCACTCTGGCTCTCACTAACTGGTCAAGAACAGGCCTCAGCTCAAGCCTCACAAGCTCATAGTCTGGGTTTTGAAGGCTCAGAGTGAGTATAAATAACAATGGTTTGAGCAACTGCTCATCACATCAGGAAACTGATGTGTTTCCTTCCTAAATGGCTTTTTTAGTGAAGTCAAACTTGGCCATCTTTGCCTCCATTTCACCTAATTTTTAATCACTTATTGTGTGGGAAAGACCTTAACTTAGAAAAGCTAGGGTCTCCACTGTATTTATGGCCATTGCAAGCCATCCTGATTTATGCCTTGCCACTGGATTCCTATAACGAGAGAGAGAGAGAGAGAGAGAGAGAGAGAGAGAGAGAGAGAGAGAGAGAGAGAGAGAGAGAGACTGATGACTTTGGACACCTCTGTCTCACTTAAATCCAATTCACTTGTAAGTCAAGTTCCCCCTCCTGCTGTCCATGGTGCTCTTGAGAACAAAGGACAAACAACAACAACTAACTGTCTTCATAAAGTCTTTCTATCTTGGAAATCACAGGCATACTAAGTAGAACCATAAGACAGTCATTTGACACATCTTTTCCAAAAATACTGTTGCTAGTGTTAGCTTCAGAAGGGACCTCAAAAGACTGGGGGGGGGGGTGCAGACCAGTGTCCTGAGGTGTCTCAAAAAAATTTCAGGCTTGAACTCGTATCCAAATCAAGAGGCAGTGTAATTATAATGCCAACTGAAGCTGGCTAAGATCCAAAAGAATTTAGCAAAGGACCAAGAGGAAGGAGACACATTTATGCAATTCTTCATGTCATTGATATGATAATTGTATGGCTTAGAGGTAGAACTGAGGAGTGGGCTCAGGAATTTGGCTATCACTGACCAATAGATCTAGGAGAGTCCTAAGCCCAGAAGACTTTAGAATCATTGACAGAAGGATTGTCAGAACAATAGCACTCTAAGGTTAGAGAGTCTCAGTATCACTAATATATTTTCCCTAAAGTCTAAAGGAAGATATATTATTATATTCCTAGGCCAGAAGATTTTTACAATCATTGATGGACAGATTGTTAGAACAACAGCACTCTAAGGTGGGAGGAGTGTGTGGGGTGGGGGGAGGAGAGAGAACTTGGGTTTACTGATTCTAAAGCCAGAAGACTTTAGAATCATTGATAGATTGTTAAAAATAAAAGCACCCCAAGGTCAGGGGGACCACCTTACTGCTATCTCCCCTAGAAGTTATATTCCATCACTACAACATGACATTTAAAAAAATGAGAAGATGTACATGCAAGAAGAAAATGACTGGGATGAAGTTTACTTATGATGACTTGGGGTAGTAATTCCTAATTCAAAATGATGGGGTGGAAGAATTAAGGGTAAGAAATCTCCTCTGTTCGGTTATAAATCCTTTGTGAAAGAATTTTTAAACCCGAAGTCTGTGTGGCAAAAGGGGACTTATTTACTCTAAGAAGACAAGGTTTCTTAGTGGGCAAGGTCCTTATTGTAAAGATGGGTTTGCACTGAGAAGAAAATATCTTCACCAGTGGGCAAAATCCTATTAGGATTTCTGTAAAGATGTCTGGGCATACAGTGCTAGATATATTAGGGCTGCTTTGATCTTTGGCCCTGAGCCAGAGGCCAACTCCAGATGAATCTGAGCAATTCAATTCAATTCAATTCGATTCAAAATTGAATGAGATTATTTATCCGAGTGTTGCCCTAATGGACAAAAAGGTGTGCCCCTTCTAGAGGAGGGTTTAAGACCCCAAATCACCCTTCCCCCACAGATTAAAGGGGACACAGTTTTGGGGCCCTCCAAAGGTTAAAGGAGAAACAATTTACATCATTTCCCCCTCCCTTAAATAGTCCCCCCAAATTCATTTGGGGTAATGGGATGAAAGTCTCATCTTCTGTAGTTGCTTCAAGCTGACAAGGGACGTATAGCTGACCCTACCCACTGGGCTCCAGAATGAAGAGGGGAGATGAGTGAGTTGTAGGCAGCAGAAGGATCCAGTGCTAAATGTTAGAATCAGGTCTCAGATGATTTCAGGTTGACTAAGTGGTTGGAATTTCATGACTCAGAATCTTGAAGAAGCAACTCTCACAAGTATATTAAAAATACA
This sequence comes from Antechinus flavipes, assembly GCF_016432865.1. NCBI lineage: Eukaryota > Metazoa > Chordata > Mammalia > Dasyuromorphia > Dasyuridae > Antechinus > Antechinus flavipes. Next base: position 243,644,901 of record NC_067401.1, read on the forward strand.
AGAACTAAATAAGAGCAAAATAGAAAAGCTAAATAAAAGTGTAGTTAATATGGAGATTTCAAGGGACAGGAACCAGAAACCAGAACCCACCCAGAGGAAGGCTGGGAGCAGGGAAGATAAGGCTATCATAAATGCCTCTCATCCAAACAGCTTTCCTAGGATAGATACCAAAGAACGTTTTCCCCAAATTGTTACTTTTCTTTCCTCAAAGGAGTAGGTGTAATGAGCAGAACATGTGCCCTTCAGTAAGTATGATCTCTCTCTAGAACCTTATAAGGGAAGGTTTTTACCCAATTAGTACAGGTGTTAACAAAACCAAAAGGCAAGGGGAACATGTAGAGACCTTTTTCAGAATTAACTTGTCTGGGAGCTATCTGAGGAAATGCAAGAGGCAGGAGTTGGGGAATTTAAGTTGCCAAGATCAGGGGCAAACAATCAACAACATGGACAGCTGATCTGTAAGCCTGCTTCCTTTCATTTAAGAAACAACAGTCTCACAATTATGAATAATGGGGGCCATAAGAATGTCATCAAGAAAAGCAGGAGAAAAAATGCTAGGAGTAAAGTTCTCATGGTGAGAAAGGAAGGAAGGAGATTATATCGAGAGAAAGAAGGACACAAACAAATTCACACTGCTTTTCCAGAGTTTTCACAGGAGTACTCTGAAATACTTGAGAAGTAAAACCTGGACTGTTTGTAGCTTTGTACCGAGCTAGGCAGGGTTAGGTGAGTATGATCTCTTTTAGCAAGTGCCTTAATACCTCCAGAGCCTTCTCAGTCCTGCAGGGAAAAGCTTCTACCCAGTTATGAATGATGTCTCCTGACTGGGTGGGGTCAGGAAGCAGGGTGGCAGGGTTAAGAGTGTGGCACACCTGGGAGAATCAAGTTGGGAGTATCTAGCAGGAGAGCCTAATAGCTAGTAAGCCTCCCACTGATGCCCTTTGGCTGCTAAAATGTTCTGGTGCCTTAAGATAAATTTTGAGGCTTCTTCTCAAAGGCACAAGAGCCATTCTAGGGAAACTGAGTCTAGTTCCTTTGAGAAATAGGTGACTGGTCTAGGATCCCCCAGGGCTTGGCCCTGTCTTTTGGGACTGCAGATCAAGATAAGGTTGCAGTTAAGCAGCTCCAAAAGTTTGTGCTTAAGAAATTTCTCAATCCTGACTAAGGCTGAATTGGAAAAGTCAATTTTCTCCCAGAGGAAATATAGGAGGGCTTTGGGAGCAGCACAAAAAGACCATCTGAAGGTCTAAGAAGAGAAAATTGGGTCCCCAATTTCACCATTAAATCATGCCCCAATAAGGGAGCAGGATAAGAGGGACTAATAAGAAATGAATATTTAAATAACAGGTCAAGGCAGAGGAAAAGTCTCCAAACAATTCTTAAGTTACCATGCAATCCCCATTCTATGGGGGAGGGGCAAGTGAGGTCAGAGTGCCAGAGCAAGAATGAAGAAGTCCCCATAGTAAAAAGAAATTCAGTGGTCTTACCGGTCACATCTGGGAATAGCCAGGTTCCGCTATTGTGGTGGAGCGAGAGGGAACTTGACCAAGCCCCAAATTCCTGCTGGAGAACAGGGCATTTGGGGGAGAGGCAGCTCATCTCCTATAGAAAACCAATCCTCCAATGCCTCTCAGGGCAAGGACTGGGAAGTCTCCTCGAACAGTTTTCATGACACCTAAAGCACAAACCTCTATGGTTCCTGGAAATGTCAGCAGCCAAGAGTAGGGACTGTTCTTCATGTCTTGCTTTAATTCCGCAATCTCTCTCCTCTGCTGCACTTTGATCCCTATCCTTAAAGACTCGAACAGCTGTTTCTAGTACCTGAGTAAATTGAGGGCCAAAAACTGGCTTCTGCAGCTTCCTCCATATATCTGGGGCAGATTGTTTAATATTAATATCTCCCCAGGAAAGATCAAGGAGGGCATTGACCTTTGGAACTGTCAAAAAGCTGGGTGTAATCCTCCGAGTAATGGCCAGGCTTTTCCTTAGTTGGGGAAAGATTTGTTATTGAAAGAGGCACCTCTGCTCTGAATGTCTCTCCCTGAGAGTCTGCTGCTTCTCCCAAGGGGCAGAGGTTAAAATCATTATTCTGAGGAGGAGAAAAAGGGGTCTCAATCCTTGTATTAGAGGAATTGAGAAGTGGGAGCTGGGAAGTCTCAGGATCTGGTTCAGGTAAGGGGGATAGAGTTAAAGAAATATTGCCAGATATAAGGTCCTATTCTGGAAGGGACTCAGAAGCCTTTGGATAAAGACTGCAGGGGTGCAAAGGAGGGATCCTGTGTCTCTAGAAGAGCAGCAAGGAGGGAGTTTGATTTCTCTGATGCAAATTTAAGCAGCATCCTACAGTGCTGTTTTAATTTGAGCTTTTTAGTTTTGAGATCTTTTAAGCCAGATTTGTCTCTGTTTTTTGAGACTTTCTAAGAGAGAATCGGGATCAAAGTAAATCGTCCCATTTTGCCACAAGCCTTAGATTCCCAGATTTTATAGCACTTATCCTTTTCTTAGGCATCCCTAGAGATGGAGAAATGATAAAAATGCTTCCTAATTAAGGAGATTTTTTTGTCAGAGAACACAGGAATTCCTATTTCAGGCATATGTGAGAGAATTCTGAATTTTCCTGGGATTTTGGGTCATCCTAGCTACAGAATAGACAGCAAGAAAAGGCCTGGACTACTAAATGTTGAGGTGTAAGAATTGAGGGTAAGAAATCCCTTCTGTTCAATATTGTAGATCCTTTGTGAAAGAATTCACAAACCTGAAGTCATGTGGCAAAAGGGGACTTATTTACACTAAGAAGACAAGCTTTCTTAGTGGACAAGGTCCTGTCAGGACTATCATAAAGATGGGTTTGCATTGAGAAGAAAATATTTTCACCAATGGGCAAAATCTCATGAGGACTTCTGCAAAGAAATCTGGGCATACAGTACCAGAAATAGCAAATATGAAATAGAATTGAGAGAGCATATAGTTAGACTAACTAGAGTTAGCTGGAGAAAGGAGAAAGGTACCATTAAAAGGAAGGTACTATGAGGGAGAGAGAGTACCTCATAGTGGGGATTAATCCTGAAAGAATTTAGCAAAGATCTTTATCATAAGCAGATTTTTATAGGGGAAATACAGCCTTGGGGATTTCCTAGGGACGTAAATATGAGAACTTAAAGAATCAAAGAGAAGCCAAATAGAATACAGGATAAATGGATTAGATCCCAGATCAATTTAAAGATATACTAATCAATATCTCAAAAGATTGTTTAAAGATACTGGAGGTTGGGGAATGGACAATGGAGGTTGATAAAGAGCTTTTTCCTCACAATCATTCTATAGAAACTGGATAGTCTGGGAATCTGGGAACTGATTATATCTGATAATAATCATTTGGACTTCTTCCTGACAGGGTAAGAGCTCCTAAGTCCACATCATTTAGCAGTCTGGGGAAAACTATATATAATGCAGTGTGGGCTGATCAGGAAAGCTTGTCCCCAGGGCACTTCAAAATTGAGTGGCTTAGTTTCTTTAAGGCAAGAAACCTAGAGGTCTAGTTCAAAGGGTTCTATAATAGTAGCAGCAGCATAGCATTTGAGATAGATGGATGCTGGGAAATATGGATGAGGTTAGGGCTGGCTAGATATAGTGAAGCTTCATCAATCAGAACATAAGATGGGTCCAGCTAAATGGAAGTAAAGTCACATGATGAGGTTTGGGACATCAAAGTTGAAGAGGAAAGATTGTGAAACTCCTTCAGGATTCCTTCAAAACATTCCTTATCTCCCCAATACTCTCCTGATTTCTCCACCTTCCATCAGTCTATAAAAATTGCTCCTTCCCAAAGTATTGCATAAAATCATACTTGGATTTTATCCATGATCTTTACTCATTAATAAAGATACTTTTCAGCAGGAGAATGGTTCATTGTGATTTTTCACAATCTTTGTACTTCATCTTTCTTCTCCTGAGCTCCTCATATGATCACATTAGGATAGCTTGTAAATTCTCCTCAGAAAGACAAATAAAGAAGCAGAAGCTTTTGATTTCATCAGGGGGACAAAGATTACAATTTCATGAAATCCTTGTTGGTCTCATCTAGTAACACCTATGGTGAATATAAGTAATAAACATACCATGAAGATGAGTAAAATCAAGTATTTCTATTTGTTCCAGAGGATAAAGTAAAAAACTTTTCAAAATCATCCAACCTAAGTTAAATTAGGCACTAATTAATTAAGTAGGTACTAAGTTAATTAGGCACTTAAGTACTTTAATGAAAAAGTGAGTAAAAGGAAGGTCAAAAATTTTTCAAAAAATAAAAGAGATAGCATCTTATAGATGACTTAAAAGTGTACAGATTGGCTATCATAAATGCATTTCTTGAGAAGAGGGAGAGAAGTCCCTAGATATGCTGAGTACTGAATGATATCAGAATTTTTTTTTTTATTTTAACAGGCAAAAATGGCTCATTATGTACTTTATAACATTGATCAGTTAGGGCAAATACCATAGTTTTTTAGGTTGTAATTTTTTAAAATATCAAATTGTTAATTTTTTAGAATATATACATATATATTTAAATAGTAAATATGAAAGCAGATAAAGACAGAATTGTATGTGGCTATAGTTATGCTGTGAACTTTTAAAAATGGGAAATGGACAAAAGCAAAATACACTGACTTTGGTCATTTCTTATGTATGTTTAACTTAACTAATGATTTTATATTTGAATTCACAAGACTCTTTCCTCACAATAGTTTTAAGAAGTAGTTAACTTGAAGCACTGTTACTGTCATTTTATAGGTGAAGAAATCAATTCAGAAGAGACTTAATTTTTTATTCATGATTGTATCATAAATGGTAATTGATATAAGAAAGATTCAAATCTAGGTTCCTTAGCTCCAAGTTCAGCACAGCTTTTTTTTACCCATATCAGATGATCCCAAATATTCATCCCCACAAGGATATTGAAAGAAACCAGAAGACATTTAATATCCTTGAAAAGAGGGAAGATATGACCATCAAGGGCAACAACAGTTTAGAATATAAACTCACTTAAAAATGTATTACAGAGTAAGGTGTCAGAAAATTGACCTCTATCACCTCTTAAAGTAGCAGAAAGCAGGAGATGAAACAAGAAGCCTGTTCGGAGTTTGACTCAAGAAGTAGCTGACTCATATCATCCCAAGAACATTCTAAGTAGAACTGGAAAGAGAGCAGCAAACAAATATGAAATAGAGCAGATATGAGAGTGTTTTTTGACAATGGAGACATCATATCGGGACTGGACATCCTCAATACTCTCTATAAAATATGAAGAAAATATCAATAATACTCAACAGGATTGAATTAGAAAAATGATTGGATCAGAAACATATATATATATATATATATATAAATCTTGTGCTCAATATAATTAGCCAGAGACTAATTTTTAAGATAACCTTAAAGAAGAAAAAATTTCTAAAGGGATAGAAAATCAATTTAGTTCAACACATGATTAAATAAATGCCTTCTACATTTTGGACACTGTGCTGACTGTTGAAGATAAAAAGAAAAAAAGAATAAAACAAGAGGGCCCTCAAGTAGCTTACATTTTTTTGTGGGAGATAACAATATATATTCAGAATGTTAAATTAAAATATAGACTAAGCAATTTTAGGAGTGGGGGCAGTAGCATTAGCAATTGAGGAACTTGAACTAGTTAAATTTCCTGTTGAATTTGGCCATGGAAAACACCAAAGATTCTAAGAGTTGAAAAAAGAAAACAGCATACCCTTCAAATAACAATGACGATGTGTGATGACCGTGTTAGCACCCAGGGTACTTTAGAATCAACAGGAGTCAATATAAGCAAAAGTCCTTGATCTTTATTCTTTGTGGACATGAACAGAATGGCAATAGGAAGTGAGACAGATGGCAACATGAATCCAGCAGGAGTCACTCTGGCTTTCTTACTCCACCCCCTTTTTCCCAGCTCCTCATTATTTGATACACCAACAGATGGAACAGCACAGAATGGTGGGGCGGGGCATTTTCCAAGCAAATGCTAATAGAATATTGTCCAGTTGGTAATTAGCCTTAAATGCTTGCACCTCAGTGCATCTGCTCAGTTTCAGCTCATTACAACGATGGACTTATACAAAAACATAGAGTTAAGAAATGGAATGTTGTGTTGTAAGGTACAGTAAGTAAACCAGTTTGTATAGAACATAGAGAGCATGAAGGAAAATAATATGCAAATAAGTCTGTAAAGATAAGTTGGAGCCAGATGTGAAGGGCTTTATAAAATAAACAGAGGCAAGACATTAACAACTTACATGCTGTCTTTTCTATATTGCTTTCAGAAATGGGAATTAGCACAATGTATTTGCGGGATTTAGCATAATTTTGATTATGCATTTTTTTAGGTTTTAGTATTTTTTTTAGATTTTATTTCTATTTTTCACTATTTATGAGTATCATTAAAAACAAAGTATATTTATGAAAATGGTTTAGTGGCCTATTTATGAGAATGGTACAAATCAAAAATCTTCTTGATGGAAATATGATATTAAGAACAGGAATATTTTTGTAGATGATTTTCTATAGTAGGCAATATCTTTATAAAAATATTGTTGGTTGACAAGTGCAGAGAATGCAAGTTGATGTTTAATTAAGTATATGAAGAAAAGCATTTTTAAAAGCATTTTTTTAATAGATCAACATTCAGCCTGAAAGCCTCAAAAAAATGTTTTCTCATATACATGTTGAAATTATATAAACTTACAATTTGGTCTTTATTGAGATCTATACTAGTAATTAAGAGTGGTAAATCATTATCTTAGATTAAGAGAGTACAAAGGAGAAAGAAAATGCCTGGAGGAATAATGGCATGGTCCAAGTTGTGATTCTAAATACCAGGGTAGAGTCAGACCAAAGAGTTGCAAAATATAGGGGAATGCAGAAGTCTAAGCAGGATTGGTCAAGTCAAGATGGGAAGATTAATATAATATTGGTTGGGGGGAGGGGGTAGTTTTCAAAGGAAGAAAGAAAGTGGAATTGATTTTTTGTTGTTGTTGTCTTTTTCAACCATTTTCTTGGCAGAGATACTAGAATACTTTTCCATTTCTTCCACCAGATTTTACATAAAAGGAACTGAGGCAAACAGGATTAAGTGACTTATCTATGGTCACACAGCTAGCAATTGTGTAAGAACAGATTTGAACTCATGAAAATGAGTCTTCTTGACTCTAGGCCCAGTACTCTATCTGCTGAACAGCATAGCTCCCCTGGAAATATTATTTTATAGGTCACTGAATGTGACTTCAATTACTAGAGCATTCATGAATTAGAGGTGATCATGAAGCTGGTATCACTTAGTGAAGAACAGGACATGCTACACTTACCTTATTTTCTTTTTTGGACAGGATTATTAAATTGTCAGATAATTCAGCTGTTGTCTTTCTCTCTCTCTCTCTGTCTCTCTCTCTTTCTCTCTCTCTGTCTCTCTCTCTTTCTCTCTCTCTCTCTCTCTCTCTCTCTCTCTCTCTCTCTCTCTCTCTCTCTCTCTCTCTCTCTCTCTCTCTCTCTCTCTCTCTCTCTCTCTCTCTCTTCCTCTTTCTGTGTCTCTTTTTCTGTCTCTCTCCCATTTTTTAACCTTCTCTTTATTGTGTTCCATTAGAATCTGAGATCCTAGAGGGACTTACATGTACTTGTATTCTCAACACTTAGTTCAGACTATGGTACATAATAAACACTTATTAAATGCTTTATATTCATGATCAATCTGCCTATACATTTGTTATAGAGATATTTTCCCCTTAAAATCTCTATTTTTGATAGTTTTTGATAAATTGTATCTATTTCTAAAGTTCTCTTTGGAGAGCAACACTTTTGAAGAGTTCATCTTTTACTTACATCCCCCCAAATCCAAAAATTATGGTCTTCAACATATTTGAGATAAAAGCAAACTAGATAATAGTGGTAGAATGTATAAGGATTATCTCCCTCTTAAGTCTCCCCTCTTCCAGAAGCTCAGTATCATCCCCCAAAGTGGATATGAGCTGCAGAGTAGTAATAGTATACAGAAATGATAAGATTGAATATCTAATCAGAAATAGATCCCAGAAGAACCTTGTATTGGCCCCTTGCAACAGGATTGGGTGACATTTGGCAGCTCTGTCAGTCATTACGCAGTTCTAAGTAACAGTCCAAGGTGAAGCCCCAGGGCAAAAATAAAAGTCACAGTTATGAGGAAAAGGGTCCCACATATATAAGTACCAAAGCACAAAATCAAGAAGGTAGTAACCAGACCTCTCCATGAATCACACCACATTTGCAGCACCAAAAGATAAAAGTTGAAGCCAATCTTTCTACCTAGAGATAAACAGAGCCAAACTCTGACAAAAAATTCAAAGTCAAGAAGTAGGCTTTAAAACTGAACAAACAATAAAAAAAGAACCTGACCATAAAATTCTATTAGGATAACAGAGTAGACACACAACACACTCAAAACACAAACAGAAATTCTGAAAATTAAATATGATACTAACAATTAAAAAAGCAAAAAAAATGAATTTCTATTGTTATGTTTAATTTCCCCCCCTAGTTTCTTTATGTGCACGCTCAATTCTTTTTTGGTTTGTGAGAATGCTTAGGAATATAATTTTCATCTTCAGGACTCATCTGGGTTGCCTCTCAAAAGTTTTCATTTGTTTTATCGTTCATTATTGTTATTTTCTTTGGTAAGTTTTTCTGTTTTTCTGTGATTTTTTTCTTCTGACAGCAATTTTAGATTATTATAAGATCTCTAATTAATAAAAATACTTTCTATAAAGGCACTTTATTAAATGTATTTTTTGCATTTGGTCAATAAAAGAAGTTTTCATTTGTTTGTGAGTTTTTTCTGTCCCAATACACAGTTAATTTTTGAAAGGATAACATGCATTGCTTAGAAATATTCCTTTCTATGTATTTTTTACTTAGACAAGTAATACAAGTGAGATCAGTAGAACAGACCAGGAGAATAATATAATCAACCATAAACCAGAAGGAAAATAAAGTAAAATATATTGGAACTTTAGTAAGATTGGGAGAATCTAAGGTGATAGTTTTGTGATTGTTGTTATTTTAGGATTTGGTTTTATTTCATTTAGCTGTTTAGCAAAATATATTAAAGGGGTTTGTGTCTGTTCACCTTATTTGGTATGTTTATATTTGTTTTTATTAAATTTAAATATTTTTATATTTATTATAAAATAGAGTCAGCAAGACAGTGGATGGATCTCTCCCCCGCCCCCGCTCCCCCAGTCATTTTTTCAATCTTCTGACTTTGTTTTAAAGCTTCTTGATGACTTGGATGATGACATATTAGTTTTCACTTGACCAATTGTAATGATTAAGGAGTTGTTTTCTTCAGTGAGGCTTTATAACTTTTTTTAATCATTTAGCCAATTCTGTTTTTTTTTTTCCTTACAAAACAATAGATCTTAACTGAGTAGCCCAAGAACACATAGCAATTCTGATTTTAAGGAGTTTTTTTCTTCAGTATTTTTTTTTACCAAAATATTAATTATCTTTTCATAATTTTCTTAGTTTTCTTTTCTTTTTAAATTAATTTTTTGCTCTATTTTTATTTTATGCTTTAGCTCTACCAGGAATTTCTGTTTATCTTGTGTCTGCTCTACTTTTTCCCTTTCAGGCTTTGTTTGTAGTTGTTATTAAGCCATTGTCTTTTTTTGAGTTTGTGTCTGAGTAAAAAAGAAGCAAAAGCAACTTGCCAGTATCAGAATTGAAAACTGAAAAGACAGAAAAAAATGAAAAGGAAACTACAGAAATTATCAGAAACTACTTTATTCAATCATGTACTAACTAAACTAAAAATTTTAATGAAACATCCAGATAAACAGCACAAGAGTTAGAGAATTTAACAAATTCAAACTTAGGGGGAAAATTGGACAAACTATGACTGAACTTTAAAAAAAAAACATATTGAGAATAAGATGGATTTGTTTTTTTTAAAAAAGTTCTATCAGCCATAATAGAAGATTCTAATAACAGATAAACTCTTTGTAAAAATATAAAAATGACTCTACTAATTGATGCAAATATTGCATCAATACCTAAACCAGGGAAAGAAAAAGAAAAAAAAAAAACAAAGAAAACTATGCAACATCTCTAAAGACATTAAAATATTAGCTAAGAGACTTCATATGCACACTCAAAATATTGTATTTGTGACCAGATAAGATATATACCAAAAATGCAGTTTGTTTACTATGTTGAAAAACAGAATTATAATAAACTACCTTAACAGAAATTATCAAAATTACGTGGTTACATATATATCAACAAATTCAGAAAAGTTTTTGAGAAAATACAACTCATCTATATTAAAGGAGAAAAAACCACTAAATATATCAGAGGAAAAAATAAAATTAGAGGGGAAACGATTTCCTTAATATAGTCAATATTATCCAAGAAAAACAAGAGTCACCACTGTATGTAGTATGGATAAACTAGGAGTCCTTTCATTAAGACCAAAGAGTAAAGATTGAACTAGCAGATGGCATGATAGATAGAATTCAGGCTGGAGTTAGGAAAACCTGAACTTAAATCAAACTTTAGACACTTACTAGATATGAGACTTTGGACAAGTTTGCCTTAGTTTGCCAATATATAAAATGAACTAGAAAAGGAAATGGCAAACCACTCTAATATTTTTGCCAAGAAAATCCTGAATGGCATTATAAAGAGTCAATTACAATTGAAAATTACTGAAAACAAAAGCAAGGATCATCATTATTTAACATAGTACTAGAAAAGCTAGCTATAGCAATAGGACATGAAAATAAAATAATGGAATAAGCAGAGGCAAAAAAGAAACATTATAGATTTTATAGGTTCCATGATTATCTTCATAGATCCTAGATCAACTAAAGGACTGCTCAGAAATTTAGAAAGATTTTAGTTTGAATGCTGCCTCTTCTGTGTCCTGGCTGCATGATCTTGTCAATGTCTCAGGCAACTCTAAGACTATGAACTATATAGTACGGCTGTGAAACTTTATTGGTAGAAAGAGTCCCTCACTTGGAATTCCTGTACAATCAAACCTTTAGTCTTACCCAATTTGATCTTTTCTAAAATACTACTACTCTGAACAAGTATAGGGGTTGGAGTAAGACTATCTTAATGACTTCACAAAGGAACTTTGGAAAGTTCATGGTTACATTTCACAAAGAAGATTGAAATTAGTTTTACCTCTTTGTGGGCATCTAGATGGTACAATTCATAGAGTTCTGAGACTAGTGTCAGGAAGACCTGGCTTCAAATCCAGCCTCAGAAATTTACTTGTGTAATCCTAGGCAAGCAATTGTTTATATTGGTTTATCTCTACTTCCTCAACTATAAAATGGGAATAATGATAGTATCTACCTCCCAGAATTGTTGTAAACTTCAAGTTGTAATGCCAGAGAAACTAGGCAAGATAGAGATTAGAGAGTTTTTAATATTTTATTTGAAAGGGAGAGGTTTACTAGGACCAAATGAATCCATGGTTTGGTCCCAGGGCTGAACGAGACTATCATTTCCAAGAATCCAGCACCAATGTGAGTTCTCAATGACATATATATATATATATATATATATATATGTATATATATATATATATATATATATATATATATATATACACACACAGACATATATATATATATATATATCAACTACAGGGGTAGACCGAGGCAGGGGTGGAGTCATATCACGGACAGCGGGAACATGGGACTATCAATCTAGTTCTGACAGGGTGGGGGGAGGCATTCTGATAAATTGGGATTACAGAATGGGAAGAGGCACCGGACATTCTGATGTTGTCTAAGATAAAAAGTCTTTCTCCTAATCTGGATCGGCATAATTAGGAGGGAGGGCTGGTTTTGAAGGATTGACCAGAACAATTGGGAACTGAGGCAGAACAATTCAGGGAAATGGAAGCAAGACAATTTAGGGAAATTGAGTCAGGACAATAAAAGAGAACTGTGGCACAAGAAAGTGAGATAATGTTTGTAAAGTCCTGGCACATAGTAGGTACAAAATAAATACTCTTTCATAACAAGGAAGAAAAATAGTTTTATTATTGAACTCTGGTTCTGTCCTGGATGGCAAGATTTGACTGGAGAGAATCAACTGGAGAATTAACATGTAAATATCAATGGCCACAGATTCAGTGGAGACATGGCCCCAGTTTCAAAAACCTTTTCACAAGTTCCAGGAAGAGATTTCTGATTTCACATGGAAAGTACATGAAACTCAGTACTTATGGTTGATTGCTCATATGAACCAAAACCCCCAAAAAGGTTCATTTGAAACTCCTGAATCCTGGCAGCTGAGTCTCTAGTAGCCATACCCCACAATATATCAAAGAGTGCTTTGACTCCTGGTTAACATGTGTTATTATTTCTCATTCATTCAAATCTGTTAGTCAAGAGTGGAATATTTTTGGTGGTCAGAAAGACTGCCAGACTGCATTAGTTTTGGTTATAAGTCAATTCTTGAGCCCTAAATGAACTGAAGTGGTTTTTAGTCTGGAATTTTACTTGTTTATCAGAAAATCTGAAATATTTACACATTACATGAGCTGAAAGTTCAGGTCTAATTTAATCAATAGACATGTAATGGCCTAGTTTGGTGACTCCATCAAGCTGCCAAGAATTAAGTTACATTGGTCCTTTGAAAAACAAGTGTTAGGGTAGCAAGAGGATGGTGGGGAGAGGAGATGTTTAATTATTAGAAAAATAATGTTATCTATCTGTAATGAATAGTTATCATTTATGTTCTCTGTATGAAAAAAAAATAATTAGAAAGTACCTTGATAAGTAAATAGGTTGGCCTGAGTAATAAACTGAAAGGAATAATAATAATAACTAGTCCTTATATAGCATTTTATGGTTTGTGATATACTTTGTATTTTATCATGGCAACAACCCTGGAAATGCAATTATTTCTCCCATTTTACAGATGAGGAAACTGAGGTAGACAAGGGTTAAATCATTTGCCCAGGTTCACATAGCTAAGTGTCTAAAATAGAATTTTAACTCAGATCTTCCTAACACCAGATTTAGCATTTTTATCTGCTATACCATCTATACCTATCAAGATTATACAACCGCATAAGTTTTGTTTTTTGTTTTTTGTTTTTTAGGAAAATAAATCTTTCTTATGACTGTATTATGATTCTCCTCATGCAGCTCTTGGTATAACAACTTTTATTATCATAAATGTAGAGCTGAAAAGCCTCTTCAAGAATCAGTCTAACCCTTTCATTTTACAGATGGGGAAACTAAGGCACAGAGAGGCAAAGTTCTTTGCCCAGGTTACACAGTAAGTATCCGAGGCAGAATTGGCCTTCCTGACTCTAAGTTCATTGACCTATCCATTATGGCATCTTGCTGTCTCAAGTACTTCATGAGACAATGTGCTATAATAGGAAATCACATTCATTAAATTACATTAGCTGACACTTGACAGAATTTCTTTGGACTCCTAGGAACCTCTTCATCTTTTAAGATTACATCTGCTGAAGCACTACCCTTTGCCCAGGGACCCATCTAATTGCAGGAAATCTCCCACCAGAACCTCCACTTTCAGGGCACCCAAGCCAGTTATTTTCATTTACCACTTGGCTATACTCCTTTGAACTTCTCATCATATCTGGTTGCCAGTATCTCTTTTCTTCCATCACCCTTTCAACTTTCCTTTATGTGTTGTCATTTTTCATTAAATTGTAAGCTTCTTAAGGACAAGGATTATCTTTTCTTTATTTGTATTTCTAGCACTAAGCATAGTGCCTAGCATACAGTGGCTAATTAATAAAAGTTTACCAACTGATTGAAAGTACTTTGAAAGCCTTAAAGCATTATATAAATGTGCTTCTGATGAATACTAATTTTGTGATCCTGGACAAGTCACAACTTTTCAGGGCTCTCTAACTCTCTAAACCAATAAATTAAGAGAAGGGGCAACCTTACATTACCAGATAGTTTGCTTATTTAAGAGTTCCTTACACACATCACATATCCAGTGCCCATCCTTATATCCTGATTATTTTTGTTAATCTTAAGCACTCACCACAAAATCAAAACTACCCAAATTAATCAATCAAGAAACATTTATTAACATTCTTGAGCAGCTAAGAGAGCTAGTGGTTTAAGCATTGAATCAATGCTTAAAGGCACAAGTTCAAATCCAGCCTCAGACATTTACTAGATATGTGAACCTGAACAAATCAATTAAGCTCTGTCTTAGTTTCCTCATCTGTAAAATGGGAGTAACAATAGCACCCATCTCCCAAGTTATGAGTATAAAATGTGATAAATTTTTTGGTAAACCCTAAAGCAGTCTTTCAATACCACCTATAAACATTGTTATTATTCTGTGTCTCTTATACACAGTGCTGGACAATGGGGATTAAAAGACAAAATTGAAACTATCAAAGAAGACAACATGTAAAGAATGCAAATAAACACAAATAAAGAGAAGAGAGTATGGGAGTGAGGGTACTAGGAACTGGGAAAATAGAATTTGAGTTAAGTCTACAATACATGGAATAAAGGAACATGGCCATCTTGAGGCTTCTGGGGCTCTGACTAAGGAGAGTAGCATTCATAAGGTATTCTGAGGATGTGACTTTTTTTAATGGAACCCTTTGTCACTTCCTCAGGAAACAAAGTACATTGGGAAAATCAGGGGATAGGAGAGAAGACAGACAAAATAGAAGCATATGCTGGGAATATAACAGGAAATACTGTGAGGGGCAGCTAAATGATACAATGGTTAGAGCACCAGCCCTGGAGTTAGGAGAAGTTGAGTTCAAATGTGGCCTCAGGCACTTAACACTTCCTAACTTTGTATGACCTTAGGCAAGTCACTTAATCCCAATTGCCTTGCAAAAAAAATATATATATATATATATATAAACAGGAAGTAATGTCAGCTATCTTTTTTGTCTTTTTTAACAGTTTTTTATTCAAATGTAAAAGGTATCTTTCCTTTCAGTTATTATGATGTTGGACAAGGCGTTGAAATTGGAGTTTTATGTATCCTACTTTTCTAGGTTCATTATACATTACATTACATTATACAATATATTTGATGCAGCCAAATTGAGTTTCTTACTGTTTTTCATACAGAACATTTCATCTCTCATTCCTGTGCCCTTGCCCAGGCTATAACTCCGAAGTCTACAATACATTCCTCTTTTATATTTCCTCTTAGAATTCCTACTTTTCTTCAAAGTTTAAAATCAGTATCAATATCCTACATAAGATTTTTCTTAATCATCTGTCTTAATTCATCAAAATGATTTTACATTTACTTTGTATATTTTATATCTACTTACAAATGCACTTATTATTTCTCCCCATAGAATGTAAAATCCCTGAGGGTAGAGACTGTTTCACTTTTGTCTTTGTATACCCAGTACCAAGCATTATACCTGACACAAGATGGGTGTTTCACAATTTCCTGTTGATTAATGGATGGGGCTAGAATCTCATCCCAAACACTTAAACTTAAATCACTTAATCTCTAATCTATAACATCTAACCTCTAGCAACTCCCACTTTGCAGATTTGATGTATGGATCAAATATATATAAATGTATAAGTCAAAAAATGATATATAGATGCTGGCTGTTACTATTATTATTAATTAATTACTATTATTGCAAGGCTTCATTTTTATTGCATTTTAAGTGGTGTCTATCAGTCCTACAGGATGAAGAACAAGATTAAAACTTGTGCAAGAAACTTGAATCTTATTCACAGAATTGATGTCACCACAACGCAATGCAAGATCTGATCATCTTCTACCAAAAAAAAAAAAATAGTTTCCCAAATATCCAAGCCTAATTATTTACAGATCATTGACTTATAGGATTGGAAAGGATCTAAAGAAGTTCTCTTGTTCATTCCCCAATTTCTAAAAAGAATTGCATTGAATGATCACAGATAAAGTGATTCATTTATTTACCATGTCTTATAGTTTCCAGAAGGAATTATTTCTAATATCTACCTTAAAATGTTTTACTATAAATGACAGGTTTTTACTTTTTTGAAAAGTGGGAGAGAATTGAGAAATGTTGAGAACAGAGAAAATAAAAATGGCTGGAGGGACTGGTGGGAGCCAACAAGATGCTTATAATGAAAAATAAGTTCATGGGGAAAAGGCACAAGTAAACATCAGTGACAAATTACCTTTGTAGTTGGAATTCAAAGGTTCTAATTCTACAGAATCACTTTGTACCTGCTCATTTGAGAAACATGAAGAAACTTTACAGGAACAATTACAATAAGAGGACTATGATATGTGCACATGTGCATACATACATTATGTGAAGACAGAGACAGAAACAAAACAGAGACACATAGAGAGGCAGAAAGACAGAGAGATAGAGACAGAGACACAAAAATATGAATAATGTGTCTAGGCCAATAATTTCATTGCTGTAGAAAACTTCCCATAAATAAAGTTCCTCTATTAATGATGACTAGTACTGCTATGCAGCTTATAGTCTTAAGAGAGTTGTCTGGGGTACTGAGAGGATGAGTGACTTACCCTGCTTATTCAGAACTAGGATATGAATGCAGGAGGCATTACCCTTTGCTGCCTCTAGAAGTATGTACAGACGTATGTGTATTAGAAAGCTAACTTAAAAATACCTCACATCTGCATTGGTTTATAGATATAGGTAGCATTCCCATGGTAGGTATTTATCAGTTGACACATTTTGTTTATTCTAGTTGGGAAAACTTTTGTTACAATCAATAAGAGAGACTGCCACTCTGATAACAGACAATAATTCCCATCACCACCTCTCTCAGCAAAGATTAGTCTGGCAGAGAACCTGATGGTAACGCCTAACTGTCATAGTCTAAAGTTCCAGGGGTCCTCAAACGCCTGTGGGCCAGATGCCGCAGCTGAGGACGATTATCTCCCTCACCCAGGGCTATGAAGTTTCTTTATTTAAAGGCCCATAAAACAAAGTTTTTGTTTTCACTATAGTCTGGCCCTCCAACAGTCTGATGGACAGTGAACTGGCCCCCTATTTAAAAAGTTTGAGGACCCCTGGTTCAAACCATTCTGTCAAATGTTTGCTTTTATGGGACTCTGATCAAGAACTTCATTTAATGCTAAAAATAATAACATTAATAATAACAAAGTTTCTTTCAGGGCATCTCTTGAATAGATGAAGCCTCTTTCCATGTTCATTAACCATTATGGCTTGGTGGCAGAGTGGATAGAGTGCTCAGCCTAGAGTCAAGAAGACTCATCTTAATGAGTTCAATATGGCCTTAGACGCTTACTAGCTGTCAACTACTCAACTCACTCAAACCTGTTTCCCTCAGTTTCCTTATTTGTAAATGACCCTAGTCAACTCACCCAATCTTGTTTCCCACAGTTTCCTCATTTGTAAAATGGGCTGGAGAAGAAAACAGCAAACCAGTCCAGTCCCTAGGATCCCTCTGAGTCAACCTAATAGAAATCTGATCATCTCTTTCACCCTTCCTAATGAATATATTCAATATCAGGGTGCCCTGATAATCAGAAACTAATATGAAGGGATACAACCATCCAAAATCTAAACAAACTAACATGTGAGTTCACAGGATAGGTGGTGTCTACAGATCTAAAAATCTGTAGTAAGCATACAAAATGTTTTATTCACTGAATAGCATAGGTTAGTGATTACATAAGAATTAGGTGGGTTGTTTGAGGATACCTACTTGTTTAGGAGTAACCTAGGCTACCAGATATTTTCTCAAATAGCCCACACTTCATTTACATTCCTAATAAAGCCTTTGGAATCTTTGGGTGTTTTTTTGTTTGTTTGTTTGTTTCATTTTCTTTGGCTTGGTTTTCATAGCTGACTTTGGCTTTGGCTGAGCTATAGCTTAAAAGCTCTAAAAATATTTAGCATAACTTAAAATGTAAGAGAAGTAAAAGGAATTTGTAGCCGTTTCCAAGGATTCCAATCTATTTGTGGCAGTAACATTACGAAGAGTCAAAAGATCCCATCCAAGAATTGACAGACCATGTCAAATTTTCAGTAGTTTTATTGAAAAATGCCTCTTTTGTTTCAGAAATAAATAATATAAGGCAGTGAAATTCACAATTTGCAGTTAAAATATAAAAGCAGCAATTCTATTTCCATAGTCTTGCAAACATTTTCCAACTGCTTTTGATAAGTAGGAAACATTATATTCTGAAAAAAATCCATACTAAATATACAACACAAACATGCAATTCCGTCTCTGCAGGATTGTCTGCAATTTGGCATAAATGTTAATGTGTCTAAATCAAGGAGATTTAAGGCATTATAAAACTGCACCAAGTTGATACAATGGTTTCAGCTACATTGCTTAAGGTTTGTGGTTGGTAAAGGAGATGTATAAGAGCAGTATATGCCCTAAAATATAACTAAAGAGAGAAAAATAAGATAAATAATGGCAATGGAGTGGCTTTTTGTTTTGTGTTTTTATTAGGGCAGTAACATAAATTGTGAAGTGACTAAATTGTGGATAAGCATTTGAAAGGGGAAAAGTCCTCAGAAAAGGACTACTGCTAAAATCATGACTGCCCTCCCAAACTACTTAGCAGCTACAAACTTGGAAACTTTTTTTTTCATTTTCATTGCTGCACTGGGCTAGCTAAACATCAAATTCAAACCAGTATCTGCAAAGCAAAGTATTTTACAGGCATTTCAAAAATAAACCTATTTCTATAGATCCCATCCCACCTATGACACAACCTGCCGAAGCATGGTACTGGACAGTCAGGGGGTATGTTTCATCATTTGGAAATGCTGAAAAGGAAATATCACAGAAAAGGGGCACATTCTGTCAGCCCAAATGGGAAATGAAAATCCCACGATCCCACCCCACCCATACCCACCCTACCCTCCGCCTGCATCAAGAAAAGAAAGACATATTTCATGGTCTTAGTTTCCTCAGATTCCTCGATAATGATCTTTTCTGACGCATCTGAGGAGGGTATCCTTCTGGTGGCATATCAGCTCCATAGTCCTCATATTCATCTGCTGTCGTTTCTGGCTCCATTGGTACTATGAAGGGCTCACGCTCAGGGAGATAGGGTCCACTTTCAGGCACATAAGGCTCTGGTTGAAAATAGTTGTCCGATTCAACATTATAGTTAAGTCATGATTTGGAAGTCACATGCACAGCAACAGGTCTACAGCCTCCCTCCACCATGTTAATCCAGTCTTAATTTCAAAACCATAAATATATAAGTTAACAGTTTTCTGATTCCTTCCATTTTCACATAGAATTTGGGGATGATAAAAAGTAATGAAAAGGCTTTAACAAGAAACCTTTTTGTTGATGTCATTTTATGATCCAGCAGATTATAATACAATCATTGCACAAAACACCTGGGGAGGGCCATGGCCCTGGAGCCCAATGCATTGTAAACGTAATAGTACCTGGCTAAGTATTTCAGTAGGTACCAAAATAGCTATTCATGGTTTTCAAAACCATCAGTTCAAAGAACAACTTGGCCATGTTAGGGAAAGTTTGATTGGCATCTAAACACTGAACTCTTGAGGTCAAAAACAACTGTACAAGTTAGCTATAACCAGGGATTAATATACAGTACACTTCATTTTCAGGTGCTGTCTACAGCTGGTGGTCAAGGAACACCAATGACTACAGCAAAACAGAAGAGAAATAGTTATTTTTTTTTAAATTTGATATGGAAGATGGCAATTACAGGACCCAAACAAGATTACATATACAAAAGAAGGCACATGCCCTGACTCAGTTATGTTGCTAACAAGCAAGAGACTAAAGGTTTTCCTACAGTGTTATTCTGGCAGACAGCAAGCAGCAGGCTTTGGTGCAGAAAGCTTTTTTATAGAAATGGTAAGTGTTTTTAGTGACAGGATCCCATACAAATCATTTACAAGCCACAATTAGTTTATTATTTACAGAAGACATTTCTCTTTGACCAGGTTAAATTTTTTTTCCCCTTGAAATGGCGTTACTTCCACTGGTTAGTAGTTTTATGTGCCTCCTTCAGAAATGAGGCTTCAGTTGGTTGTGTTTGTCTGAACTACCATCTGCAGTTGTTGTCTACATTATGATTGAAATGCAACAGTAATAAGTGGACACCACTGTCCTTTTTTCTCATTCAAGAGTTAGTATATAGAGTCTCCCCTTTTTATGATGCCAACGCGGTTCATTAACCATATCTGTGATGACATTTCCATACAGACTCATTTCCTAATAAGCACGTGCGCAAACATCTCAGAAACAGGATTTTCATGTATTCAAACTGTAAGCAGCACTGGCGACTTAGAAAATTTGTTAGCCGGAACCTGAAACAGGTCAAAGATGATAGTTTTTAAAAGTTGAATTGCTGTGCAAAAACAAATTAACATATCTACTTTCATTCATCTAAATATACAATGGTTAAAGTATATTTATATATCTATATAATTTTTTTCAGAGTTGCTCTTTGGCAACAGAAATAAACGATGCACACAGAACATTAATTTCTTTCATTCTTAGCAAATTAAATTACTGTACAAAATTGTACTGTAAAAAATACATTTTTGAGATTTATCACTATTTGGAGTTTGATGGATATACTTATTACATAGATATATAGATATTCATCTAGTCATGCACTATTTGGTAGTGGCAAACGATATCCAACAGCTGTATCATTTTTACTACTTGTGAGATGCTTTCAGGGCAAACAAGTGAAAAGTTCACAATACCACACAATCTTTAATGTCTTTTGAGTAGAATTGTCCTGCCCAAACCAGGCATGATTACCTCCTGTGGTCAAAAATCAATGGGAATCCTCCAACCCCTCACTCCCATCTATGTCACTTTTTAAAATAATAGCTTCAAGACCTTTAATATAATTGGTTTTTATTCATGGATGGTGTGGGATGATGAATTAATTTCAGTTGTCTGCATCAGGTTATAAGACACTTTATTGACAATTCTGAATCCACGTTCTAATTTTGTATAAATAATCCTGACATTCTATGATTGGAGCTGACAAGCATGCCCCCTTCTTCTACCAATAGAAAAAAGAAGAAAAGAAAAGAAAAATTCTTAGCTGTGATGTTTTCACCCTTGTACTGTGAAAGACTACAATGTCATTGGTGATCAGAGAATGAAGGGTAGGGGATATAGAAAAAGAAGAAAATGACCCTTTAAATCCTCACAGTAAAATCAATTCCTGCTCCTCAAGAAACTTTAAAAAACCACTTTTCTTTCTTATAATCAAGCTACATGGCTAATAGAAGCAGTCCTCCAGTTATCTTCTAATATCCTGACATCCTAATATTTCTGTGAAGGTTACCTCATTAAACTG
This sequence comes from Antechinus flavipes, assembly GCF_016432865.1. Classification (NCBI taxonomy): domain Eukaryota; kingdom Metazoa; phylum Chordata; class Mammalia; order Dasyuromorphia; family Dasyuridae; genus Antechinus; species Antechinus flavipes. The sequence continues at coordinate 243,666,267 of NC_067401.1, forward strand.
ATTGCAAATTCCTAAAATAGCAACCACATACCTGGGTATCCTTGACCATTGTAAGGGATGCTGGCACACTGGGATGAATCACAGTATCCAGGTGGACCAATTGGACCACGGATACCTGAATTTCCAGGACGACCAGGGGGACCAGGAGGACCTCTTGAGCCTGTAGATCCTGGTGGACCCATTCTGGATTCTCCTTGTGGACCTAGTTTGAGATTTAAATTAATATCTCTCTTTCTCTTTTTCTCTCTCTTCTCTCTTCTTTTTCTTTCTCTCTGTCTCTGTAGTCTAATGATAATAAAACTGGCACTTTTACTGTCTAGACAATGCACTAGTATATGGTAAGAAAATATTTCCATATGAAACCACCAGAGTGAACCAAAAATATGATGGGACCTCCTTGCCAGTGACTCATCAGCAGCTGCTTCCCAGAACATGGTCTTTTAAGGGCTCTATTCACAGAAAATTGATTTGGTCAGATTAGAGCCATACTACAGACATCAATGAATGTTATAGTTTATTCTTTTTCTATTTATGATATGAGTATCTCAAGGGAAACAACTGTATCAGACAACCACATTGGATTGTAATTAAAACTACTCAGGAGTACATAATTCTCCTTTTCAACAGCTCCAGGATGGATGAGGTAATGTTATTTTTGGACCACATTGTACTATGGTGAACAGGAATATAAAGCTCTAACCAAATGAGACACTGATTTGTTTTAAACTTCTCATTGATGCTATAATTTAAAAACAGTGTTTAACTTAGACAACTGAAGGTAGGAACATTAGGACAACTAATCATTTCATCCAAGATATTGATGAAGAACCAGTGAATGAAATAATGTGGTAGATAGCACAAGCATTCGAGACAGTACATTTTCTCTAGGAATACTAGATTGTGCACTATGAACACTAAATCTTGAGACAGGTTTGTTCAATAGTTTCAGTCATGTTCAACTCTTTGTGATCCCATTTGGAGTTTTCTTGACAACGATATTAGAGTTGTTTGCCACTTCTTTTTCCAACTCATTTTACAGAGAATACTAAAGCACAGTGCCTTGCACATATTAGATTCTTAATAAACTTTTATCCATTTCACTTCATACAATATAATTAAGCTTCCCTTAAGATGGCTCTTTATCTCTCTCTCTCCCTCTCTCTGCTCTTTCCCTACACACAAACACACACACACACACACACACACACACACACACACACACACACAAACTTTAAACCAGCCACATAAATAATTTTTTAAGCAAAATATAACAAAGTATATACAGTCCCATGTTCAATGCTCAAGGAACTGAATAACTCTATGATCTGAGAACTTCTCTTGTTACTTTCATAAACTCAAGAAACAGTAAACCTACCCGGTGGTCCAGGCAAACCTCGGGGTCCTTGTGATCCAATGCCTCTTTCCCCCTTTTCTCCTGGTAATCCTAAATGATGAAAGAGATTGAGGATAAGATGGAAGAGAGGAAAATAAATTAATTAATATTTTTTACCTTAGCTGATAATATTTGGTTCAAATAGTTCATTTCCTTTGTAAAAAAAGAATCTAATTTTTCACATTAGTTCAATGTTTGGGTCAAATTCTTTCTGGGCCATTTGTATGTAATCCCAGACCCACATCCAAGGACCAAAGCTGGCTACGAATCAGGGAAAATATTTTGAATGAAACAAACATGTCAAATGTATAAAACAGGAATTGAAATTTGTGTGTAATATTCCTTTCATGAAAGAAATCAAAATTTATTATCCACTCACTCCCCTTTCCCATCAAAAAAAAAATGATTCCAGAATACTCATATAATAAGTCAATGTCCAAATAGCCTTAGTGACACAAAAATCTAATTTTACAAAGAATGATAACTGTATCTTAACAAAACAAAAAGTTAGCATCCATGTAATTACTTTAAAACATCTGAAATCAGATGTTTCCTTTTTTAAAAATTATATTTATCCACCATTAAATCCAATTTAAACAAAAATGCAAGGACAACACCAGGTCCTGAATTGGAAGAACTTGCATTTTTAATGCTAAAATGCTGCCTGAGGTCACTTGAGCTACTCATGGTCACACACCAATTAAGAAAGTCATGCTTCTTACATGAGTTTGCCAAGAGTCAGTCTGGTTAACAAGAATTGTTTTCAGGAAAGCACTTGCCTTTGATTGAGCTAACCTGAAAACAGTCTCCTATTGTCTAACATATAGTTGTATGATCTGAAGCCTTGCCTTAAGATATAGGATTTTTAGCAAAAGTAGTTTTGCCAGGACTTCCAGAACATGCCGTAGTTTAATCCTTTCCAACCCTTTGTAAGATACTTAATGTTGCTATTTCATTTTTTCTTTATCCTAGTTAATTAGCAGAAAGGCATTCATCACCCACCTCGATCCCCTGGTGGTCCCTGCAACCCTGGAGTGCCTGGGAACCCTGGCCTTCCTCCAGGTCCAGGTTCTCCTCTTGCTCCAGCACTTCCTGGTGGCCCTGGTGGGCCAGGGGGTCCAGGCTGATTGCGGTTCGAATGATAATCATTTGGAATCTGGTTCAGCATTTGATTAAACCTACTCATCTGGCCTATAATGGAAAGAAGGTCTTACCATTAAAAAAAAAATCATGGGAGTTTTTTTTTTTCCTCTAAGGAAGAAAGGATAGGGGAAATTAATTTTTATTCATGTCTGCCTTCCCCATCCACTGGACATTCACTCACATACCATTGATCAGTTGTTCACAGACTTGTCTTGCAACTGCACGCATCATGTTTTGGGAAGCAATGTCTCCCTTAATAATGAAAACAGTGAGATCTTTAGCTTAGTGTTTTTATGTTTTCAGAACTCTAATGTTTATTGCATTAAATAAGTATAAATAAAACTTTAAATAATACTTACTCTGTCACCTTTCTCTCCTTTCAATCCAGATGGGCCCTAAAGCAAATGATGTTTAATGTTATTTCATTTTAATAATAACTACTCACATTTATATAACACTTTTTATTTTATTTAAGAACTGTGGCAGCCAATTGTACAGTAGATAGAGAGCAGTATTTGGGGTTAAGAAAATTTGAGCTCATAATCCTGCTTCAGAAATTCACTGGTTGTGGGACATTGTACAACTCCCAGCCTCAGTTTCCTCATCTGTAAGATGAGGATGTTTGATAGCATCAACCTCACAGATTCATTGTAAGGATCAAATGAGGTAATATTTATAAAATTATTTGAAAATTTTAAAGTATTTTTTAAATTTTAGCTATTACATTTTATCAGTATAGGAAACTTCAGATGGGGGAACTCCCTCTACCTATTTGGCAGATAACTTTAAAGCATTGTCAGAGGCACGGGAGGTAACTTGCTCTAATAACCAATACTAGTGAGTGGTAGGATTTAACCCCAAAGTTTTCTGATTGTGAGGCTGCCTTCTTCTTTCTTCACTATGTCAAACTTCCCTTTCATATAGCACTTTATGGTTTAGATTGCTAAACCATTGCTATGGTTTAATTAGCTAATAGCTAATATTGCTATTAAAAATGTATTATTCCAAAATAAGAAAATAGGGTCAGAGAGAGCAAACAACTTGCCTACAGTCAGTTACAAAGTTTTAGTGGAGACTCAAAGTGAATTCTTCTGACTGCAAGGCTAGAATTCTTAGCACCATGCCAGCCTAACTGTAATAAATAGTGGCATAGTGGATAGTGTTGATCTTCAGAGGGAGGAGGACATCAATTCAAAACCTAGCTCAAATATATATTATCTGTACAAATCTCTTAACCTCTCCACACTTCAGTTTCCTCATCTGAAAAAAAGAAATGATAATCATACCTATTTCATAAGGTTGGTGTTAGGATCAGGTGAATTAAACATATGTCAAGTGCTTTGCAAACCATAAAGTACCATATAAATATTAGCAATGATGATGATTCTACATTATTTTAAAGAATCTTGAGAATAAAAAAATTTTGATGGAATGGAAAAGACTAGATCTGATCTTGAATAATCTAGAACTTACATACCAGATCATATCATCCTTTTGCAACTTTCATAATTGCTTCTAAATGTTAGCAGCATGGCTCAAATTTTAGGCTTTTGTCATTAGGATATGTAGTCTTACTTTTCTTTTTCAAATTTTCAAATAATCTCCCATCTTCTTATAACTGTTTTCAAGAATTCCATGAGCAGAAGTAAAAGCTATAATCTTATGGTCATTTCCTATCATACACTATTAATCCTGTATGTGTAAAGACATTTTAATGAAGGATATTCTTCTATTCCATTTCAATGGGAAAAGGCCCAACTTTAGAGGTAGAGAACCTGGGTTTAAATCCTGTCTTGTTTTTTTTTTTTTTTTATTCCTTGAGCATAATCTTAGATAAGTCATTTCATCTCTGTCTCTTAAGGTCCTCAACCAGGAAATGAGAGGATTGGACTAGATGATCTTTCATATCTATTTCTGCTTTCAGTCTATGATTATGTGATCCTATAACTGGTTAGTACACCAAAAGGCAAAAGCCATAGGTTTGGACCCCTGTAAGGTCCAGTTATCTTTGGTGTTCTTCCATAATTATAGATAATATTTCTAACTCAACCATCTGTCATGAATATCTTAGTTATAAAGAGAACTTATTAAGAGAAGGTGGGTCATTCACACACTACTAAAAAGACAATCCAATGTTCAGTAGGCAAGGAATAACACTTTTGTTGACAAAAAGCAGGACAATAAAACTCATTTATCTATTTATCAATAAAACACACATTTATCTATCAAAATGCATTTAATTTTTCCCTAGGTGCATGACCCTATATGAGTTGCTCTAGAAGCTGGCTAAGGATTTTATACCATCCTGAAAAGTTCTGGTCTCTGCTCTTGAAGACTTTAGCTCCAGGGCACCAACAATCATTGCTAGAAATAAAATTCTCAGAAAGTGGTTGTTGTGAATGACAGTGTTTATGCTCAGATTCTGACTGAGAGCAAGAATTGCTCAAAATCAGGCATGGAATTGTTGAGAGAAATACTAATTGGATTTTTGAATTGATCAAATAGGATTTTGAAATCCTGTGGTTCCTTTCTTTCCCTAGGACTGTAGTACCAAGGAAGCACACTCCAGTCATACAACTTAGTTTGATGAAGGCATAGATCACTATGTCAAAGTCTTTCTTCAGAGAGAAAATATCCTGGCCACCAGAAGAGGAAAAAGCATTTCTGCCACCCATGCCATGATGGTTCCACATTGAATATCATTGTTTTTAGAAAGAAACTCCTCAATTGCTGGCATTGTTACAATCCTCACATATATCTCTTGTCCAATCTTGCTACTATGTCTCTGAATCACTTTGTCACTCTGATTACCTTAGTGTGGGGAACCAAGAGTTTTTCCTCCTTGGTAATTATCAGTAAAGATGAATAGCCAGGACAGATCTCAGGAATGATACCAAAAAAGGAGCAATCTTTTAAATGAAATAAATATATTTGAATTCTATCCTGTACACCCTTCTTCTGCCACAGTTAACAATCTTTCAATCAGAAGTCTATGATGATTTTACACTGAATTGGGTCTTGACTCACATTGAGAACAGTGGGGACCATTACAAATGCTGAAATAGGAGAAGGGAGGGGAGATAAAAGAACCAAGAATCAATACCTTCTAACTTCTGCTGTCCTAGCCTATCCTAATTATGTCTCCCTCCTCACTCACCCTACTTTGATTCTTGGAAAGATGGAAAAGAAAAAATGAGAAATAGTATATGATTTCTCTAGGAAAGGTTCTGCTCCTCAAACCTGAAAAGGCCACTCTTTCCTCCCTTCTCTAAAGCACTAGTTTTTATAAAATCATTAATTCTTATATAGGGCAAAGCTGCATGGTATAGTAGGAAGAGCACTAGATCAGCAGCCCTGGGCTCAAAACCTACTTTCACCTTGGGCAAATCATTTTACCTGAATTTCTTTATTTTTAAAATGAGAGAGTTGGACTAAATTATCTCTAAGAACTCCTCCAGTTCTATGAATGATCTGTGATTAGGACCACTTGCAATATTTGAATCTTTTTAAGTTTTTTTTAATTATTTTGAATTTTTTTAAAAATCATTTTTATGCTCACAAGTCACTATAACCTTGTGTTAAGCAGTAAATCTTTCCCTTAATGTTCTAGGTCCAATAATAAGTTGTACAAAATCATTCTCTCTAAATCATAAGAAAAGTGGACAAAACTTGTGAATTAAGTAGAAAGATTTAATAGGCTTTTGATTATAATTATTAATGTCTTGTTGCGATCTGTTGAGTTTAAATACTGTCTGCTAATTTATTCAGCAATCTTTCCATTATTATTATACAAATTTAATCTTATATAAGGATGGGAAATATCAAGCATAACTATCATGATTATAAGCTTGGGCACTTTAAAGTAAGCTAGCACTGAGCAAGTTTCATAATAACAATACTTAAATAATACTGAATAATACTGAAACTTGTATGGTAAGATGGTATAATAAGTAATTGGTTTATGCAGGCGATAATTTAGTTGAATGAGTATTAAGGTTCCCTGATTCTTTAGTTTAGGTGTGGTAATTCTGTTGATTGTATGAATCTGCTTGCTATGTAGATACCATATTTTCAGACTTGATGATAGTGTTAATAAGTGTGTTGAAAATAATCAGTTCCCTTATATATAATACTGAACTTGGCAGATCTCATGTGAACCTCAAGATTAAGTCTGAAGATCTTTATTCTAAAACATAGAGGGAAATGTCCAGTTAGTCAGTCAAAGTAATAGCTAGGCTGGAAGAAGAAATTAGGTGGAAGCTAGAAAAAGTCAACATTTTGTCCAATGAATGACATTGTATGAAAGTGAATTAATAGTTGAAAGTATGTAAATTATCTTCCTTCTGGCAGTAGTCCTCCAGAGTAAGTATTTCTGAAATAGGAAAACAAATTCCAACCTTATGATAAAAAGCACTGACTATATATAGCCCTCGAAATGAGTTAAACTTATAACTTTAAAATGCTACTGTTGGAGACTTGAAATTTGCAAACAAAGATTGGTTACTGTTCAGTCTTTTACTGTTTTCAGCAGCATACGATCTTAAATTGAAAAAAAAAAAAAAAAAAGCTCATTCTGCTGACCTAGCTCTTGGTGTTTATACAGTGGAGAAATATGTGTCTTGGCACACACACACACACACACACACACACACACACACACACACAAAACCCACTCTCCTTTTAATGAAAACCAAAGACCACAATTTCCATCTGAGGATATGTGTAACCATTCACAGAGATACTTTAGAAATGAAACTGTTGCAAATTAAGTCTGTGGATTTAAACATGTGTTTTATACAATGAAGCAGAGATAGAATAAATATTTCAAAGCCTGGCCAGTAATCGTTATTGTCTGAATTCATAATGGATTGATTCTGGAATTTGGGCCATTGTCTTACTGGTCTCCCATGATCTCCAGGTTTTCCTGGTTTTCCACTTGGACCTGTGACTCCTGGAGATCCTGGGCTGCCCTAGAATAGAAGGGAGAAAATGGAATATTATGATGGACAAAAAACAGTTCTATGTAAACTAATAGATTATGACTTTAAAAGCTTTTAAGGTACATAGTGCATAACTCTATAGAGAGCATAAATAAAACAATACTGTAGGGTAATAGAAAAAAACCCAAGATGATTTCATGCTTTGTGTTCTTTTTGTCTTGCTTTGAAATGAAATTGTTTTAAATAGCTACATGTTCCCTTGGTTTGTAGAAGAGAGTGTTTCTAGACAATTTGGCCATAAAATGAATTTCTCCAAACTAAGTTCTTTCCCTCCTCCATTGATTTCCATTAAAAAATAGTACCTATTCTTATGGGTTAAAAAATAAATAAACTTCTAATGCACAGGGTTGAAAAGTTCTAGTAAAGAAAGGATTTTAAAAAATTTTTTTAAATATCTTGGATACTATTATAGGGCTTCAGTACTAAGCTGTTTAGCAGTAGAGGTAATCCATATCTTGTAACTCGTTTTTTCTCTTTGCCACATTTTCCTGATTCCCAAATGTTCCTATTTAATTCATTCTTAATCATATTGAAACTATGGGATTTTTCCCTATGCCTGATAATACATAGACTTCACACTCACCAGAAATTTTCTTTTATTTTGATTTCAGTTGACTATGCCTACCATAAATGGGCTACAATATAGCTCATTATCAGTAGGTGCAGCCATGTAACACACGAGGTATTATCAGCCTTCAATTTCTCTAAATTACAGGTTTTTACATTATACAAAGCAAATAAATGTCCCATTTCATCAGTTTTGTACATTTGACTTTATAAAGAATGCAGGATCACTACACATCTAAATCTCTTCATTAGATGACATTAAAGCACACAAAAAAATTTTTGGCCAAATGGCCTTTAGGTACCTTTTAGCTCTAAATTTATGATGCAATGATCTACAAATTAAAATTTACTTAGTATAATTTTTAATATTTTCATATTTTTAGAGCTAATACTCAAACACATTTTCTATCTTTCCTTCTCTAGAAAGATTCTTCTCATTCCAGGTTGACTTACTTGTGATTTATTCAAAATAGAAAAAAGAGTAAACTATAGGATTTCTAAAGCAAAAGGTGTGTGCATTTTCTTTCCTGAAAGTTATAGTTTATTTGTGCTGAATTCAATTCCCATAAATGTTAATAGGAAGTAAACATCTTCTCTAGACAAATATCATTTGCATAGAACATAGCTTATAAAATCAAATAAGGATTTTTGAAAGTCATTGTTCTAGTAAAATAATAAATATATCTAATAAGTTCAAGTTTATTTTATATGAAATATACACATTAAAAGGACATTGACCAAAATTTTGGCTTCTCTTTCCATTTCAAATCCTAAACCTAAATATTAGATGTCATACAATAACAAAAATATTTAAATATCTTTTTCTAAAAGTTAAATTTTCTATGGATATTTTAAAGTATGAATCTAATGTTAATGTTATTTTAATAGACCATTTTCATAGGCAATTTTAACCTAAGTCTGACCTTTTTTAAACAACCTAATTTTGGTTTGTGCCATGCTGCCCAGGAGAAATGAATTTCATTAGAAGTTCTCAAAATATTGCACAAAGTCATTTTATGCCTCATAGCATCTTACTTACCGGTGGTCCAGGAGGGCCTCTGGGTCCCATTGCACCATCTTTTCCTGTAAAGCCCTATTTTAAAAATTAAAATAATTACAAGTTAATGTAATCATCAAAACAAGAAACAGGGGAGATGATGCTAATGGCAAAGATTAAGATGATTTTAGAAATAGGTACTTTGTACATGTGTCTGCCTTTTAATTATGCTCAAAAGAGACACAGACATGCTTTCCAAGTAATTTGCATACATTATAAAATATAAATCATATCATCTGTGCTCATTAAGGAATATTTTCTTTTGAATAATAAACACACCTCAAGTGTTCCAATCATACTACAACTATCAATGAGGCCATTTCCTTTTTAAAAAATCATTTATTTCTCTTCTGTATTGTTCTGACATAGGCAAAAATACCCCTTTCCACAAATCAATACACAGATAGTAACCAATGCTGTGGACTGAGTCTGACTAAATTCAGTCTTCTGATAGTTTAAGTTCATAATTAGAATCAAATGAGGTGCTTATAGGTCATTCAATAGTTAACAAAAAGAAATTTATTTAATCCTAAGAAGAGATATAGAAGACACCTGGAGTTAGCTTCAACTGAACAAGTCATCTCACTTCTATTACCTATTACTCATTGGAATCCATCAACTAAAAGAAATCTGGAGCCACTCAAGAATAGAGGAGATTGCAGAGACATAACATAGCTCTTTAAGAGAGATCCTTTCCCATTCCTCTTCCCCCAGGTTTTCATAGCTTTTTTTTATACTCATGCAATGAGGAAATGACATCTACAATCTGAGCACTTAGCCCCCTGACTCAACCAAGTTTAAAAGAACATCTTAATATCCTTTTAAGGAAAAAGTGAACTAATGTGCTACCATTAACAACCACAACATAAGGGAAATGAGGTCAGTGGGATGGGAAGGGGAGAAGGAGAATGGGAGGAATAAACATTAAAGAATTAAAACAAAGGGAAAGAGACTGACACTCTCACCATAAATGACAACTTTGTGAGAAGAGCATTTTCCTCTATTTGCTCTAACTACAGGACAATGTATCAACAGAACTGTTTCCTTAATTTGTGTGGATTTTTATCCACAAAAGCAATGGGATGGAAAAGCTAATGAATTGTCCTTCTCATCACCAAGAGAGGAAATCCCTATAATAAGCAACTATTTTTTTATTGGTCCATGTTTATTGGTCCATGGTCTAACTCTAAATATCATGATTTGTAATCTCAATGAGTTGACTCAAAAATAAAGAATCAACTATGAGAGCCAGGTCATGTCTCTGCACAGTCTCTCTTCTATTCTTGCGTGACCCCAGATTTTTTTTTCTCCTTATGCTGCCAGATGACCTTGGTCTTGAATGAGTCATCCTACTGCACAGTTAACAACTGCTCCCAACTACAATCCCCTGAAATCTGGCTGAGTATTTCTAAATCAAGTCATTTTAAGTCTTGCGTATTTTACCAAAAGAGATTTCCTTCTCAATTTTTACAGAAAATTAGGAATAAAAATTTTGAAATTTATCCTAGTTCCCCTGGGATCCATCAATCCAAGTATCTATTTTTTTTATTAGCATGTGGATTTTATAATTGGAAATTAATTAAAGTAATCTACTTTTTAAAAATTAGGCTTAAAAGCTATCCCCAAACAATCATCTACTTTGGAGAAATCAAGTTAAATCTATTTATAAAACATCAGTTTCCTCTGAAAAGATTTATTATAACACACATACACCAAATGGAAAAACACACCACATTTTAGTCATTTGATATAACATAAATGCCCCACCCCCACTCCCACCCGGGGTTTCTTCTGAGAAAGAAAAATGTGGTAAAATAGCTTGAACAGATTGGGTCATAGCATCTTTCATTTTGCTTCTCTTCTATTATCAACCAGAATGTTATATTTTGAGATTACTACCATGGATTTTTTTTTTCCTTCCTGCCACATAATTATCCTCTTAAGTTTGCTACCTGTGAACAAGAATAATGGATCAGGTTTCAAGAAGAATGCTTTTGATGACTGTGGAAGGGCTACAGATTGTATTGGCTATAGTCATTTCATATGATAATTCCATCTCTGGCTATCTTTCATTTCTAAAAATGCTCCTATTAACAGTACTGAGGAGTGTCTGTGTGTGTGTTTCTGTATGAGTACATAAAGAATAAATATAGCCAGATCATCAATCACCTTCACATAGTATAGACATAGAAGTTAAATTTATTGCCTTACTTTTGATTTGTAGAGCCCATCATGCCATCAGATTTACTTTGAATTCTATAACTGCCTAACACATTTTTTTTAAATTATCCATATAGAACAAGTCTCTCTTCAACAATGAGATGATTCAAAGCAATTCCAATTGTTTAATGATGAGGAGAGCCAAATACACCCAGAGAGAGGACTGTGGGAACTGAATATGGTTCACAACATAGCATTTTCACTCTTTTTGTTGTTGTTTGCTTGCATTTTATTTTGCTTCTCTTTATTTCTTCTGTGGCATAATAAATGTATAAATATGTATGCATATATTGGTTTTAACATATATTTCTACCATGTTTAACACACATTGGACTACTCATCTAGGGAAGAGCATGGGGAAAGGGAGGAAATTGGAACACAGAGTTTTGCAAGGGCTAATGATGAATTGTCCATGCATATGTTTTGAAAAATAAAAGGCTTTAATAAAAAAAATTATCCATATATTTGAACTTGTAAGCCAAGAAGAGCCAGGTTGTTATCCTGATCTAATTGTTTAACTTTTAAGTCTCAATTTATTCATTTATAACATAAGGAGGTTGAACTAGATAACTTCTGAGATCCTTTCTAATTAGCTCTACAATCCAGGCATCCAATCTATTTCCTCAATCTAATTTGCCGCTAGCCAAAAGCAATTGCTTTCCTTCAATAGCACATTCACTGAATATGTTTTTTCATTGCCCTTTCTTTATTTCCCTGCTACCAGAAACAAAATATACAAGTAAGAACTACGGACAAAATTTTGACCATTTTATATTAACTAGCCTAATGCTTTATCATTGGGAAGAAACTGACAATTATGTGCAATAGAATCACGGAAGTGATTAGCTTTAATGAATTTAAACACACTGTTTATCACTGAAGTAGCATACTTCACAGTTCTGGATTGTTTTGCTGCTATGTTGTATCTCTCTCTATGCTGTCCTCCCTACACTTAATGGTAAAACCATTTTTTTTTTCTTCTCTGCAATGTTCCACCTCCCATTTCTTTGTCTTTGCACTGGAGAAATGCACTGGCCATTTTCCTACTCTTAGAATGCATTCTCTTCTTACTTATGCTGCATAAAATTCTTTTCTTGAAGATGCAATTCAAATACTGCCTTCTAGGTAAAGCTTTTACTAATCCTTCCCCCTCTCACTGCTACTATCCTCCCTCACTAACTACTTTGGTTTTATATATTTAAATTCAAACAAGTTGTCTTCCCATTAAACTGTAAGCTAAGAACGGAGACTGTTTCATTCTTTTGTCCTTTTATCCCCAACACCTAACAAAAAATTTGATGCACTTAATTTTATTCTTAAGAGAAAGATATCTTCTATTAGTCATCTGAAGTAACTTGCCCAGAGTCCCTCTCTTCTTCTATAATAAACCAAACTACTAAACCTAAAAATCCTAATTTTTACATACAATCTCACCAACCAGAGACCCTCAGATAGCATAGAATTGGATTATTTCCCAACTGTTGGGCTTTAAATTTACTAAATAATGAAACAACATTTTTTTGAACAAATTAAGTTGTAGCAGGTCTTAATTAATACAGATTCATATTTTAGAGTTATATAACAACAAAAAGGAAACTTACTCTATCTCCTGGGGGTCCCATGGGGCCTGGTGGACCAGGTAAACCTGGTGATCCCTACAAAAAATGAACAATATAAGTGAAACAAGGAAACCATTCTTGTATTTTTCATTATAGAGGAACATTTGTAAATGTTTGAAATATTTTTAAGAGAGTTGGCAGCCCTTTGGTAAAAAAAATCAGAAACCAGAATCCACCAGAATTCTGGACTCATTTTAGTTGATCAATAAATTCTTGCTGATTGCAAGGGGAAGAAATGATGAAGAACAAATAGCCAGACTTTTGTCTTTTTGAGACCCAGAGAACTAAATATTCAGATATTACTTGATTTACATTGTAACAATGAACTTACTGATCGGCCTGGAAGTCCGGGCTCTCCTGCATCACCTTTCACTCCTTGTCGTCCCTGTGATTACCAATAAGATAGAAGTTCTTAGCCAATTTATAAAACCAAATGAAATAAGAAGGCAAAATAGTCTTCATTTATGAAATTCCTGCTATTTCACAAATCCAACAGGCATCTGAAGGCATTTTTGAGAATAATGAATTAAAAGTACAAACCATATTTATTGAATTATATTCTTCCAGTGATGTTATCATTATTAAAGTAAATAAACAAAAGCCTTTCAAATAATAATAATATTGTGGCAAGTCTTTTTATGGAATAAGAAACAAAACTAATTCAACATAAATCATTGTTATATGAAATTTGCAGAAAAATGCATTTTTGTTATATTATCTTTCATTTAATACTATGATAGAATAATAGAACTATAAGAAGAATGGATTAACATTTTTGACTTAATCACAAGGTGTACAAGTCATTTGTGGCTATGTATTTGAAAATACCCAGAGTACGAATATATATTCAGTCTTATTGATATGAAATAACTGAATTTATTACAATGACAAAGAAACCTCCAGGTGCAGCTTTGCTTCAAATTTTATTTTTACACACACACACACACATACACACACACACACATATGTATATATATATATCATGCTTTACACTTTCATATTCCAATCCATTAGACATAAGCATAATGCATAATGATTTTACAACAATTAAACTCCTAAAAGTTCTTTGTTTTACTGGAAGAAGGAGAGAAGAATGGGAAAGGGTAAAATCTCCCACTGGCTAAACTCTTATTGTGAAATAGTTCCACAACTTTAACTTCTAGCCTTATGGAATTGCTTGAGATACTACTAAGAGTATCTATATTATTATAGTACCATAATGTATAGGGAGCATGCTTTTGTTTGTCTGATTTCAAAGTTAGCCTTTTAACCTATGTGCATAAAGATTATACAATCTCTATGCTTTGATATTTCCAATGAAAATTAAAATCTAAATTTTACAGTTCTTTTAGACTAGATCTATTTTGCCTGACATGGAGAATAAAAGTTACCTATGAAATGAAAATATGCATCATAGAATGTAGAAGTTTTTTTCTAACTTTAGTTTTACCTTTAACATAATAAAGATGCATTTTATAATTGTATATTCAAGAATTATAGAAACAAGAATTATAGATAAACTGATTTGAGCTTTCATGGAGTTGAAAGAGATGTAATACCTAACACAAGTTGTAAGAAGTCTACAGAAATTCAAATAACTAAGAGATGGGTTCATGATTTACAACTGATGTCAAATAATTGTCAATAATTGTATTTAGGATTATTTTAAAATAAAGATGCACATTATTTATAAATCTAAAGTGCTGGCCATATTGGGAAATCAATTCACAGACTAAATAGGTTAAAGTCTTAAAAAAGAAAAGTTGAGTTTCAGAAGCATCATGGAAAATGTTCTGGCTAAATATTTTAATGTGTTAAATTCAATAGGTTCACAAAATATTATAAGTTTACTTACTTGTTCTCCTGGAATTGAGAGTCCATTGGGTCCCTGAGGACCTGGAGGACCCTGGGGACCCGGGGGACCTGAATCACCACGAGGACCTGGGGGCCCCTTAAATAAATAAAGAAAAAAACCAAAATATCAATGGCTGTTATGTTGATCATTGAAGTCAAAATCCGCATTTGTCAGAAACTTGTTTTTATAACTCAAAAAACATTGATCAAATCAGTTTTGAAATAAAACCTTGGAAGTTTGCGTCAATTCTTTGAGTCTTTTACTGATGATGATACTCCATTCCTTTCATCATTCATGCCTTCTTTTTTGATTTACAAAGAAAATATAGCTGATGCTACAGTAAACTTATTTGGTTTCCATAAAAAAAACTTTAATAGAAGAGGAATAAGGAAGAGAAACAGTGTATCAAATATGAAATGAACTTGGATTGATAAGGGTTGATTTCTTAAGGTTTATTCTTATTTCTCCTTATAAATACTGATTAAATAATAAACCATTAAATATTCATTAAGGTTATATTTTCTACAGAACTACAGAGGATGAAGAGGAGGAGGAGGAGGAGAAGAAAAAGAAGAAAAGGAGGAAGAGGAGAAGGCGGAGGAGGAGGAGAAGGCGGAGGAGGAGGAGGAAGAGGAGAAGGAGGAGGAGGAGGAGGAGGAGGAGGAGGAGGAGAGGAGGAGGAGGAGGAGCAGGAGGAGAAGAAGAAGAAGAAGAAGAAGAAGAAGAGAAGAAGAAGAAGAAGAAGGAGAAGGAGAAGGAGAAGGAGAAGAAGGAGAAGGAGAAGGAGAAGGAGAAGGAGAAGGAGAAGGAGAAGGAGAAGGAGAAGGAGAAGGAGAAGGAGAAGGAGAAGGAGAAGGAGAAGGAGAAGGAGAAGGAGAAGGAGGAGAAGGAGAAGGAAGGAGAAGAAGGAGAAGGAGAGAAGGAGAAGGAGAAGGAGAAGGAGAAGGAGAAGGAGAAGGAGAAGGAGAAGAGAAGGAGAAGGAGAAGGAGAAGGAGAAGGAGAAGGAGAAGGAAGGAGAAGGAGAAGAAGAGAAGAAGGAGAAGAAGAGAAGAAGAAGAAGAAGAAGAAGAAGAAGAAGAAGGAGAAGAAGGAGAAGAAGAAGAAGAAGAAGAAGAAGAAGAAGAAGAAGAAGAAGAAGAAGAAGAAGAAGAAGAAGAAGAAGAAGAAGAAGAAGAAGCAGCAGCAGCAGCAGCAGCTGATCTTAGCTCTTTTGGTAGAAACCTGGAACCCTTGTGCTAAAATAAATGTATTGCTTCTTTATATATGTGCTGATTAATCTCATAAAATATCATTAGAAGTAAATCTCACTAGACATTATGAACAATGATCCCCTGGCACTGGAGGCCAAAAGAGCTAATGTTCAGGGCTCTCATATTTCCTACTTCTAGAATCTTCATCATAAAAATTATGGAGATCCCAGTGTATTACCTCGTGGACTTCCTTATTTCTTGTTGTTATTCAGGCTTTGCAGTCATGTCCAACTCTTTATGACCCTAGCTAAGGTTTCTTGGCAAAGATTCTAGAGTAGTTTTCCATTTCCTTCTCCAGCTCATTTTACAAATGAGGAATTGAGGTAAACAATGTTTACCTTGCCCATAGTCACATAGCTTGTAAGTGTTTGAGGTCAAAATTGAATTCTATAAGATGAGTCTTCCTGACTCTAGGCCCAGCAGTCTATCCACTGGACTGCCTGACTGTCATTCTTCCTTAATTAAATTATTACAATTACTTAGTATCAGTCTTCCCTACCCCATCTTTAGATCTGATGATGCCATATTTCCATTCTCTTCTTGTTAACTTAATTCTTTCCTATTTTATACTTATCTCTTTCAGGGTTAGGTCTCTACTTTCTAAAATGATAACTCTGTATGCTAATTGAATATTTAATGAATAAAGATTAAACTAACAGCAGCTCTTGAGTCTTCCTCCAATTCCTATTTGCATTTGTATATATAAACTTTCTGAAGACATTAAATAATATTCTGGCTTTTACTGTGTTTTGTTGATTGGTATTAATTAAATGAAATTATTTTTAAATGTATAAGGCATTTGAGATGAGGTCGCTGAGGATTTCTCACATCAACTATCACATGTATATAACATAACTTGACTTTTCAAAGCTATTCTTGCCTTAAATGAATGCTGCAGGTTACATCCAATAACTTCAACACTTAGTGGACAAAGTTAACAACCACTGGTTGCAAAGTGACTTTTACTGAAAGCACTAGTCCTTATCATATACTCCTCTCCTCAGAGTTAATTCAAATGGTGTAAGTTTCCTCTCTCCTCTTCATCATCATTTCTATTTAAAATAAACAGCAACTAACATGAACTTCTAAGTGCCCCATGTCAAGTTTTGTGCTTTTAAAAACATTTTCAAGGATGGACTATGTCATCATTGCAACATCCTCATAAGAAAAATATAATGCACAATTTTGTTGTTGCATCTTGTCCAAAATCATACATCACAGTGATGGCATTTAAAACTAGAAAACTAGAAAAGATAAAAAAAATTAAGTAGAATTTAGATAAATACTTACAATTGCTCCATTGATTCCTCTCTCTCCTCTGGGGCCCTTAGCACCAGGACCACCCTAAAAAAAAAAAAAATATATATATATATATATATATATATATATATAGTATGTTATATATTGTTTTATTGCTTCTGTGTCTAGATAAAGCCAAATGCAATGATACTTATGTGAAAAACATTAAAGAAGCTGTCACTTCAGGAAAGTCTAAAACTTCATCATTCTTGGCCAAAAAGGACACAAAGAAAACATTTTAAGACATAGAAATCAAGGAAATAAATATTGTCCCATGTTGCACATCTTAGTTTTACAGTTTGCCATTCATATGCTGTTAATAGAGTCTCAAAATTAATTTTAAAATTGTTGGAAAAAAGCAAATAATGAGTAAAAGACAGAAAAATATAATGTACTGCTTTGAAATTCTATTAGCCAATAATGAATTGGGCAATTAAATCTTTTAATAAAAGATTAACCTGACTTTAATCTCTAAGTAATACAGAGTAGGTGCAGCTCCAACAATAAGAATCAATAGACTGCCAAAATGCAGAGAAAATGAATTATAAAGGTCTAAAATACATAATTGTCTCATTATAGACTAAAAAAATAAAAACAATCAACAATGATCTCCAATGTTCTAATTGTTGTGTGATCTCAATGATGTAGGTATTTTCTCCAACAATGTAAATTGTGACACATTCACACCTATTCATTCTAGTTAGCAACTCTTTGCCATATCTTCTCATAAGATTAAATTAAAAATCACACTAACCATAAATATCTATATCATTGGTTACATGAATGTTGGATGACAAAAAAGAATTTAATAACCCATTCTGAAAAGGGAAGCAGGGGAAAAAAAGAACCCAAGATACTTATAAAATCAGAAATAGAATTGAGACCATGGACAACATCTAATCCAATCCCCTATATTAATAAATGAGAAAAAGAAGACTCAATGGATGAAATTACAGATAATAATATCAGAACTAGAATTTAAAATCATGTCTTCACATGGCAATCTAATGTTCTCCTCATTACATTATGTTGCCTTTCATAGAATACCTTATTCTAAAGGTGAAATTTTATCTTCAACTTGTAATCTTTTAAAGTTTTTAGATATAATTAATATGTATAATTGATACATACATACAAACATTCTGACATGTTTCAATGACTTGTGACATACTAATGTCTTTATTACACTGAAGTTGTGCCTAGATATATGTGTAAAATGTCTTATGCATAGTTAACCTCTGCACTCCCCCAAAAGATGCTACTGTGATATTAATGTTCATTAAGCTCCAACTTGCATATTGCCTCATTTGCATATTTTTATCAGTTCTCTTCCCATGTATATATCTGGTCACAATCTTATTGTTCCAAAATACAGGGACTGTATAATTCCATGAGGTTTATATGACATTTGTTCACCAGTCCTGAAATGATCTCTCTCCTCCTCACCTCTGCCTGGCTTGCCTTGCCTGGACTCATTCAAAATTCAGCTCAAATTCCACTTTCTGAGAGAAGTTTTTTCTTATTCTCTCCTTGTCCTCCCCACACATTTACACACAAACACTTCTAGGCCTTCTTTTTATAAAATCTCTCTCTCTCTCTCTCTCTCTCTCTCTCTCTCTCTCTCTCTCTCTATATATATATATATATATATATATATATATATATATATATATACATACATACATACATACACACACACACACACACACACACACACACACACACACACAAATACTTCCTAGGCATTCAATAAGTGCTTAATAAATGCTTGTTAACTAACTACTGGTACCACAATGCCATATATTTAGAGTTGGAAGAGAACTTGAGGTCATTAAGTCCTTCTCTTTCATTTTACAGATAGGTAATAAGATGTTAGATTCTCTATTCTTTGGATTATATCACTACATTGCTATAACTTGAAATGTTATATTCTATAGCATGAGTTCTCAGACCAGGCTCTATGAATTTTATACACACACATATATACACACACACATGTAGATAGATATGTAATTTTCCAAAAAAATTGGTTTCTTTTGTGATGTTATTTTTTTTATTTTATGCATTTTTAAAAAATCATTATGACAAAGGGTCCATAGGCTTCGCCAGAATGTCAAAGGGAACCAAGACACTAAAAATGTGAAGAATCTCCTGGTTTATAAAGTGATTTAAAGTGATTCTGGACACAGCTCAGTCTCTCTACTTTAACTCTATAAAACCTATCCAATGAGTTTGTTGAAACATTCTGAAGAATCTTTGAAGGAATTATAATGATCAGGGGGAAACAAATTTACATTTTTTAAGTCTAAGCATTTGAATATGTTCTGGGTTGAATGGGAAGTTGTTGGTAAGATAAATTCAAATTCCAAATCAAATTATTTTTCATCTAGTTATACTTCACTACAATGAATCTAATACCAAAAGATAGATGCTACTGATCTGGGAGCCTTGAAAAACTTAAAAATTCTAATCACTGTCATATCCAACAATGATTCCAAAGGATCACCAATGAAGAATGAGATCCACCTCCTGACAGAGAAGTGAAGAACTATAGACACAGAATAAATAAGACACCCATTTTTGGACAGGGTCTATTTGGGAAACTGTTTTGCTTTAATATACATATCTTGTTACAAGGTGTTGTTGATGGTGTTTTATTTTTGAAGGGGAAGAGAAAGACAAAGGAGGGAAGAATGGAAATTAGGAGGAAGAAAAAATGCTTATTAATCAAAAAATGTTATTTTTTTTAATAACCTGAGCAGAATCAGGAAGGAGAGAAGCCTGTGTTTTAATGACCTCAATTTCTCAAGAGAAAATTCATATCTATAATTTTAAAAAGAAAAATTATATAAATGCTTATTTATATTTCCTTACCGCTGGTCCAGGTGGTCCAGGAGGTCCAACACTGTCCTGGGTACATGTGCAAGAATTTGGAAAAGCTGGGCATTTTGCTTCATCTCTCTGAATTATGGAGAACAGTCTTTAGCCATTACGAAAAAATAAACCACATTAACCCTCCCTCCATAACTTATACAAACAAGAGAGTCTGTTCTCCAACTTTGAATGACAAAGATCTAATTATTATGCTAAATTATCATAAGAACTCATGTATGAAACTCAAATGAAATTTTTTTCTGGAGTTTTATTGCTTTCTTTAATAAACCTTATAAGACAAAAACAACACTTCTTTAAAAACATTCAAAATCACTAGAAATTTAGTGTAATTTTATCTGACCAATGTTCTCTGGTTCAGCCATTTCAGTTATGTCCAACTCTTCATGACCCCATCAGGGTTTTCTTGACAAAGATACAGAAGTTGTCTGCCATTTCCTTCTCTAGCTCATTTTACAGATGAGGAATTGAGACAACAAGGTTAAGTGACTTGCTCAATGTCCCAAAGTTCATAAGTATCTGGAGCTAATTTTGAACTCATGAAGATGAGTTTTTCTGATTCAAAGTCTAGTGCTTTAAGCACTGTACCATCTAGTTGCTCTAACTGTGTTTTCTGCCTAGCTCAGCAGAAATCATCTTATGATTTTATACTCAGTTTTGTATTCCCAAATGTCTCCTTTTGCAGATGAAGAAACTAAGGCTCAGAGAAGTTAATTAATTTGTCATGCAAAATCATACAGATAGTTAATATCAGACAGGATTTGAAATCAGATCCTTTAACCATTATAACAGTCACTAGCATAAATGTGAGTTCTTTCTTCAAGCTGAAATGTGGTCATTTTGTTATTTAAAAGTAATAGAGGCCTAATTAGAAGGTAATTTATCTAACAAATGCATTTCAGCATTTTAGAAGTGAAAGAAACATTTAGCAGTCCTGGAAATCTAGGGATTGCTGAGGCTTTTCTAGTTAATCCACTGCAATGTTTCTTGAGAATTTCCAAATATGGGCTTATGCACTCTCAACTGGAGAGGGTCACATCAAACACAGGCATGAACCAAGATAACTGATAAAGGCACAAGCCTTTGCATATTCCCGAATTTCCTATTTGCTGATAACAGCTGTTGAGTGTTACTTTCCCAATACAATTTCTCACTGTCAACAGGATTTACTGGTAAGATTTTTGACATCATCCAGTTCAGAACTACTTACCCTTGAAGGGATGTCACAGCATCTGTCTCTACTAGTCCACACTGGGCTGCATACTATGTCAAAATTTTGGATTTGGAACTGCAAAACAACAACCTCCATTAAGTATTTTTTGTTATTGTTATTCACTGGGGACTGCAAACATTTTAGATTTCAATGTCTCCTCAGAGCCAAAATTGAGACTTTGCCAGCTTTTTGCATAAACGCTTACAAGCATTCTACTTCATAAGTAATGTGCTCCTGTTTTCTCAGGGGGGTGGGGGAGGAAATTCCCTCCAGTTTCTTAAAATAAATAAATACCCATATTTCAGAAGAGGGAGAAAGTCAAGCCAAATGTTCCTGATGAACTCCGGCTCCTGATCCTGGTTTGTAGCCAAAGAGAAATGTTTCTCAAGATGTGAAAAAGGGTTTTAATAGTCAGTGTATTCCAGTTTATCTAACTTTAACAAACAGAATTCTAAGGGTCTTCCTTAGTACAGGCTGAGATCTTTCTATTAATACTCATCCTGGCTACTACAAAGATTATGTATTACATGAACATCCCATCTTCACATAGGAAGACATTCCATTAAAGTTCTCCCAAGAAATTCTCTTTAAATATATAGTTTTGATTGGACATATTCTCATTTTTAAAAAGTTCAAGTTATACTTTTAACACTGTGATTTAAAATCTCAGCAATTTCAAGACAGGTAAAAACTAAAGTTGTGATGTTTTTTATAGGAAACTCCCAGGTAAGGTAATCCCCTCTACAAAAGTAAGTCAGTACCTTCCAGGAAACTTAGATCATGAGAATTGCTTAGAACAGTGCTCTCACTTCAGTGATTTGCCCAGGACCACACAGCCAGTATTTGTGTCAGAGACAGGACTTGAACCTTTCTGACTTTGAGGCAGTTCTCTTATCATCTACAGCTTGCTGCCTTTGCATATCATGATATAACAACAAAATTCTATATTATTCAATTATTTTTAAAACAGTTCATATTCTTTGTGACACTAATTCAAAAAATCAGTACACCTAAGGGTATTTTTAAAGCAATATACATATTCTCTAAAAGAAACAATGAATTTAATGAGATCAGTCTGCTTCAAGACTTCAAGGTCATCTTTTTAAAATAATATAATACTAATACTGGTTTATAAGAAAATAGAAAAACCTACAATCCACATGAAAATTAATAATTCATACCCAGGTGGTACATATTAATGAATTCAACAAAATCTTTTCTCTGGGAGTAAAATTTCAGTAAAAATGATTATATTTTAAGAGATAAGTAACTTTTTGTGTGGCTATGTTAGTGTCTAACATGTTTTAAAATATTCCCCCATAATATTAAAGGCATAATTATATGAAGTGAAACAATGTTACATAATATTTTATTAGCTAAGATTATCTCTTGTGAACAAGGCAATAGAATAACAATTTCAATTAATTGGGGCATTTTAACATAAAGTCAGAGCACAATCTAATGGGCATATTTGGAGTTTTTTCTTTGCTGCAGTGCTGAAAGATCTTGGTATATCACAAATGAGTAAATCACTGTTTTATACACAGCACATTTGTTCATGGAAAATTCTTTCTAATGTGTTTTTACCGAACAACTTTAAAAACATAGTTTCAACATTAAAATGTGATAAAACCACATGAAATGGAAACATGCTACTTACCGCAGCTGATTTCCTTTCACCTTTAATAAGCTTTCCAAGAATTTCATAACCATCAGTTGTGATGTTACCAGCTTCCTTGATATCCTTCTCTACAATTTCATAGCAGTCTATGTAAATCTTAACACTTTTTGAAGTTACTACAATATGAACCTGAAGAGAAAAATACATTTACTAATGAAATGACTTTTGCCACATTATCTGTCTTATTGTTATGTGTCTTACGGCAAAAGTGTGTTGTACTGAGACTCAAGGAATGTTCGAGATGAGGGGATCTAAGGCACCATTGACTTCACTGCTCTCCCTTTCCAAAAGAGAAAACTGAAGCCCAGGGAATGGAAGTGACTTAGTGACATAAATAGTAAAAGAACTAAGACTAGAATACAAATATCCTGAGTCTCTTTCTTCCATAAATCTGCCTAGTTCTCAACTGAATCAGGATGCAAGAATGATATTTAAACTCAATAATGTCCCATATTAAATTAGCCCTATGGTACAGGGAAAAGAAAATTGAACCACCAGTCAGAATTTCAGAATTCAAATCCCAACTTTGATGATTCCTATCTATGTGACTGACTGAATGATTGAGTGATCTTCAATTTCCTCGTCATAAAAAGAAAGAACCAAATGCTCTCCAATATGCTGTAGTTAATACAGATTATAAATAATAAGCCAAGAAGCTGCTGTAACTAATGGGAAACTTCTAGTTCTAGAAGTATTTCTTCTAGATTGCATTTCTTAAAAATGCAACTCAACCATACCCCAATTGATAAATGATCAAAAGATATGACCTCTGCCCAAAGGGTTATAAAATCACACATAGCCTTTGACTTAACAATACCATTACTAGACATGAATCTCAAAAGAAGTTTTAAAAAAGGAAAAAGACCTATATATACAAAAATATTTATACCAGCTCTCTTATAGTGTTTCCTATTTGCCCACTGAAACATTAAAACATATTTGAAAAATAGAACTTGCTTATTATCTGTTATCTCTAAAAACCTTGGATAATTTCATGATTTATTTCTTACATCTATTCCTTTTATTGTACAGAATTATTTTTTTTCAAATTTCCCAAACTTCTGCAATCTAAACTCTGTTTTATATCCAAAGACACAGAACTAAACTAATTAAACTGTTGGGAAGCTGAATAACTAGTTCAAGAATGCAAAAGCTTTGATAGCCAGGTTTAGACTGACATTCCCAAGCATGGAGTGACCAATTATTCCAGTGATTTTCAGGATCTTTTTATATTTTATCTGTTTCTGATAATAATAACTAACATTTTAACAGTTTTCATGGTTTCCAAAGAACTTTCCACCCAACAACCCTATGTAATAGAAAACATCCAGGTTGTTACAAGCATACAAAGTTTTCTCAAAAATGTGCTTTAATCTTTCAAATTAACCATTGATGAAAATAGAATTGTGTATTTAGTCTTATTACTATATTTTCATTTAAAAATCATTGTATGTCCTCTTTGTAACTTCTGAACACAAATACAAAAAAATGGCCAACTTTGATATTCCACCATTTAGTTTTTGTTACCATAGGCCTCTCTGAAATAAAAAGACTAATGTCTTTGTGATCTAAAATGAAATAAAACATGTAGACATAACATAAAAATTGTTATTCCATAGAAACCACAAACTATGAAACAGCCCTACTTCTAGAGACCCAAGACTCAATTATAAGAAGATTAAAATCTCATCAAAGTCCAGATTAAGTGTGATTAGAAAAACATAGTTTATAAAAATCCATCTCAGCAAGAGACACAAATATAAGTTTAATGGACACATGCAAATGCCAATTTTTTTTATGAAATTTGCCAGATTCAACATCTTTCAACAAGGGCAGCTCTGCTAAATCCAACAGCAAATGACACAATAAAATATATTTCTCTGGTGAGGCATTAACAGGACTGGGCTTTACTATGAGAATTAGTAAATTGATAAATCGGTAGAAAAGCAGAAGGCTCTAGTATAGATGCTCATATTCATAGATTTTTCCTTCTTAATTTGATTTTAGTTAATGAGTCATTATTGTATACAGAAGATTCTTTAAATGTCACTGAAGGGGATCCAATAATCTGATTCAAGAGAAAGACAGAAGTGTGTGTGTGTGTGTGTGTGTGTGTGTGTGTGCATATGTGAAAAAGACAGACAGACACAGACATAGAAATAGAGACAAAGACAGAGAAACAGAGATTCACTCTAGGAAACAAACAAAAAAAAAAAAACCCCAAAACCCAAAATTCCCTTTTGGGAGAAGAGGAGTAAAAAGTATCCAAAGCACTAGAGGAAGGTGCTTCAGTTATCACTTTGGAATCACATTTGACTAGAAATAGCAAATACTTTATAGATGAGGATCATTCTGTACACTACACTTAAGGAATGTTACATAGCTACTGAAACAGGAGGTATTCCCATTTACTTTAGAGTGTGCATAGGCATCATTAAAAATGACAAATTCCTTATTCATTTTTTATTTTTAGTTTTAAAACATTTCCAAATTCCATGTACTTCATTTTTCACTAATCTTATGTCTATACTATACAAACTTTTAAAATTATCTCCTCTATTCTGTGGCTATGTAGAAAAACTTTAGATTGCTAATTTTGGCTATCAGACAAGAAGTAAGCTTCCTAAGAATGTTAGACAAAATTTTTCTGTGTGGCTATCAGTTCTGCTATCATATAAACTGAGCACTAACACAGCTGAAAGAATAAACGTTTATGGTAGGTGAACAATTCTTATTCAAAACTTTTAGATTGTCTTTATTTTGTTTATGTTTCTTTGTATTGACTGAAAAATGTTCAATCTATATTTCACATTGACCATTTCTCCATAAATAGGAAGGAAAAAGGCAGACTACTATGCTTTCAAAAAATTTTAAAGGTCAATAATCCAAGGAAAAGAAATACCTGCTCCAGATTTAGATATAGTTACAGTTCTGCCAACCCAACATGAGTATCCATGAAATTCCACAAAAAGAAATAAGGTACATTTGTAAGTCACATTCTCTTCTACAAAATAACTTTTAAATATTTACCTTGTGAAAACTTCCATAAAACAGTGTCTTCACTTCATCTGTGTCAAAAGTTACTGTCTGAATCTCACCCCTTACATCTTTGTTAAAGAATGACAATGTCTTGCTGGAAGCTGTAGTCAATACAAAATTAGTGTTAAAAGGTATATTGCTCATCATTAAATCAATTAAACAGGTAAATAGGAATGCTTTTGTTATTGAGATTTAATAAAATCATAATTGCAGGGCACAATTCAAATGCTGTATTAGTTTGAAATGTTCTTGATACTCCAGATTTTCAAACTTTTAAATCTGAAATTAGGTACCAAATGAAATTAGTTGGAAAATTAAAAAGTAAATTATCATGAGCAACTTAAAATCTCAAATCATGAGTTTTATCATTAAGTAAAATCTTCCTTACGGTCTGCAACCACTCCAACTTGAGGCTTATAATCTCTGTCTGTTATTTGCCAAATTGCAAATGGATCACTGGGGCTTTCTGGAAGAAGTCGGAATAACAGGATAATCGTGTATGATGGGGGTAAGCCATCTGGATGTAGCTCTCTGTTAAATAAACAACAAAGCATCTCTTACTAAACAGACAAAGGAAAGAAAGGGAAGGGCAGGAAAGAGAAGAGAAGGGAAGAGAAAAAAGGGGAAGGGAGGGGAGGGGAAGGAAGGAGAAGGAAAGGGAAGGGGAGAGGAAGGAAAGAGAGGGAAGGAAAAGAAAGGGGAGGAAAGGAAAAGAGAAGAAAAGGGAAGGAGGAAGGGAGGGAGGAATTGTAGTGACATCATAGGAGGGTAAGGAAGGAAAAATAATAACTGGACTAATTTGGCTGACACTCAGAACAAACAACCTTATATGAATGCTGATATACAGAAAATGACATTATAATGAAGTGCTAACATAATTGTTGTTTTCAAGGTGTTCTTATATTCAACTCCAGACCAAGGACTTCAGAGACAATATCATGGATAGAAGAGAGCACTTGGATTGCCACCTCAGACATTCACTAACTATATAAACCTAGGCAAGTGACCTTGGACTTTAACAATTATCCTTTCATTTTAAAAATGAGGAAATTGATGTCTGAAAAAGTAAAATGACTTTCTTTTGATTTTGACCAGTCTAGCAAGTTAAGACATTTAATCTCTATGAAAAAAAGAGGAATATGGAATCGCTGAGACATAATGATATTACTAAAACTTTCTAAATCTGTCATCAGCCTTCCTAGTGAATTTTAAATTTCATCTTTCATTTTCTACCTAGATCCCAAAATTCAAAAAGTCATATTTCTACTTGTTCTGTCCTCTTCTTAGGGTGCCAAGCATGCATTTTTTCAACATGAAAACCTTTTTATTTTAACAAATAGGAAACATAGATTTCTGGTGATCATAGTAGCCTAGTGTAAACTTTCACCAAGTAAAATAACGAAATCCAGGGCTAACTAATAAATTGCTAAAGTTGTGTCCAACAGAAACTAACCATAGCCTGTCAGTCCATGGAAGACCTAAGCTACCACAACTCGTATTCCTTTGGAAAGCTAAGATACCAAAAAGAAAAAAAAATGGTTTCATGTAAGAATCTGGAAAAAATTAATGGAGCCTAGTATGCCATGATGATGATAAAACTACTCTTGCTGGTATAATTGTCTTTCCTCATCTAATCTATTCAGCCTAAATAAAGAAGGGCTGACCCTCACACTAACTGGTCTTAAATTTTACAGGATCACAAACTGAATGGTGAAGAAGAGGGCCTGAGCTTTGAGGGTGAGCTGAAACTGAAACTGAAGGATAAAGAAGCTCAGAATTGAAGCCAAAACCATAAGTACAGTAATCAAAATGGAAAAGACCCTCCACAAACTCTCAGTTGGGACACAAGGTCACCTACAAAGAAAGAAGACAAACCATAACAAACTTGCGCAAGCTCTCTGCAACTCAGACTTAAGTTAGCCATAGATCAAGGTTGTGTAAGTCTCAGGAAGGAGTAGATGGTTTTTAATTTGAGGCTTTCATTTCTAAGACACATGAAGAAACCCTGCTTTTTTTGGAGTCTTCCACCCCCTCACCCCACAAAAATCCATCACTACCAAACTTACACTGTAGGCTGATTCACAAAGGCATTCTTTTGTAATCTATATGCTGGATAGCTGGGGAAAGACCCAGATTCCAGGGATACTCCCGGTACAGTAGCAAAGTTCTTCTCTGTTAAATTGTAAGCCTCCAGCATCTTGAAACCTTTATGATAGATAAGAAAAATAATTACTATAACATACAGAAATAGACTATCCATTCTTATAGTTGAATCCCTAAATACTGAAATGACAAAGGAAGGTGTCCACATTTGGGGACAGAATTTCTACAAAAGATTTATATGAAACTATGGACAAAAATCATATAAGAATTGAAAGCACAGAGGTTAAGAGCATAATGAAGGAATTTACCTACTTTGACAAATTTTCATCATGATGGAAATTTTGTAAAAAAATTCATTCAAGCCAAAAAATAAGTTCTTACCTGGTGAAGTGTATCCATCTAAATAAATAAGAGGGCAACCTGAAATGAATTAGAATATCTTTAATTACTATTAAACATATATATTTAATCTATGGGAAAATAAGTATATATTCACATATAAATTCTACATCAATTAATGTTATACATTAGAAATTTGCCACACACTTGTCAAAATAGTAGTGAGATGTCAACAATTTAAGCTATTCATATCTTATGGACTTCCTCATCCTTGTAAAGAAATTCTGATATTGGAAAATATTTTCCTAAAGTTTTATTTGACTGTCATTTAAATATATTCTTTTTTATTTAAAAATATTTTTAAATATCACAGAGCATAGAAGCCTAAAACAGAACCTTCTGAAGTCATCTAGTCCAGAAATCTCATTTCAGAAACCAAAGAAAGGCCCAAAGAAGAATGTGACCTGCCAAGTTCAAAGAGGTAGCATTTAGCAGTGCTAGGATCAGATCCAGGGATCAGAAAGGGCTACATCAGCCTTTGTCTTCAGGAGATTTCTTTAAATGGAATAAATAATGACTCTTCCAGAAAAGTTTTTTAGGTCTATGGAATATAGATTAGGAGAACCAAGATTTCCCTCCTCCTCCCTCCTCAAAATAATCTGGTTTTTTTTTAAACAGGTTCTAGAGAGATGTGCATAAGAATCTGTATTCTGGGGGAGGGTTGGAGGCTGTGACTTCAACAGTACTCTTCATCAAGTGCACTTCTGAGGCTGTGAATCCTTCTCCATAGTCAGTTATTTCCAAATTGTCTGATGTGGAAGGAAGGAAGGAAGGGAGGGAAGGAGGAAGAAAAAGAGGGAAGGAGGGAGGAAGGGAGGAAAGGAAGGAAGGAAATGAAGGAAGGAAGGGAAGAAAAGAAAGGAAGAAAGGAAGAAAAGAAAGGAAGGGAAGAAAAGAAGGAAGGAAGGAAGAAAAGAAGGAAGGAAGGAAGGAAAAAAATGAAGGAAGGAAGGAAGGGAGGGAGGGAGGGAGGGAGGAAACAAAACCAAAAAGCAAGATGCTGAGATAAGTTTCTTCAGATCCCAGTGACCTAAGATCTGATGAAGATATATAAGGATTTAACTTACTGAGAACTCAATACTATAGAAGCAGTTTTGAAACAAGCAGAGTTTTGGTTCTTGAGGTTATCTTAAATTTTAAACACTTTTAAAATTTTAATCATAAAAAGTAAATATCAATGACAGTATTCCCATTGTCTTTGGATTCATGAGTACAGTTGTATATCAATTGTTCTCTCTTAAAATGAAAATAAAACTACAAAATCAATGCATATTTATCTCTGATGAGAGAGAAGAGGCCCGTTTGGTTTTTTCCATTAAAAAATGATTTCACTTTCAAAGTTGAAAATGACCTTTTTACAAACACATATTTATCAGGACCTCAATTAGATAAACAATGGTTCATGGAAATAAGAAAAACATATATATTTTTTAAAAATCTACTTATTAACTTTGAGATTGCAAATAACATCAGGATTTTTTATATAAAATAAAAACCACTGTACTTTTGAAAAATATTATTGGACTTATATATTATTATACACATTGACTATTACTTACTTGAAGTGGCAGTTTCACAAACAAAAGTTATTAGGTTATCTTCAATCTTCTCAAAAGATTCAAAGTCATCCACAATAAAAACATGGCGTTCACTTGGTTTGCTGGCAATGTTTGCAAGTTCATTATAATCTACATCAGCTACACCAACTACAAAAACACTGAAACCTGCAAAAGGAATAGGTTCATTACATTAAGATTTAGGTGAGTTAACAATTGTAGTTAAAAAGCCTCACTGATGAAAAAAATGCCATCTTGATATTCAATGAGTCACTAAATTTGAAATAAACTTTTTAAAAATAAAATGTGCCACACATTGCTATCATCTATTTTCCAATATTTCATTCAATAAATTTCCTAAACCTAGAAGATAACATTTAACTTAGGAGATTTTTTTTATCAAAAAAATAAATAAATAAAATGCTTAGGGGGCAGCTAGATGGTGCAGTGCTTACAGCACCAACCCTGGAATCAGGAAGGACTGAGTTCAAATATGACCTCAGAGACTTAACATTTACTAGCTGTAACTCTGGACAAGTCACATAACCTCAATTGCCTAGCCAAAAAAAAAAAAAAAAAAAAAAAAAAAAAAAGCTCAATATAATATAGGTAAATACACACTTTTGAATATAGGGTTTGCAATGATTGCAAAAGTAATTAGAATTTATATAAAATCTAGAGCATGATATGACTCAGAAAACAAGAGTTAGTTCTTTGTAGGAAAGAAAAAAAGAGAGAAAAAAATGGCTTTCAACCAAAAGAAAAAAAAAAAAAAAAGAATGAATTTCACATCAGGAAACAGCCACATGTGAAAGAGCCAAACAAATAAGTAGTGGAATAATTTATGACAAATAATAAAATTATATTCATCTGAAAGAAATAAAAATGTTTCCAAAGTATAGTCACCAGCTTCAGTAAATACTAAAAGATGATATGAGAAGGAAGTTCACTAATAAAAAAAAAAAAGTTTGCATCACATTCTTAGGATAATACAGGTAATATCTAATCCTAAATCAAATTCTAGTAAAAGTTATTCATGTGTGTAGATTTTAAATTTTAAATGATATATCACTTTTAAAATCTGCCACACTGGTGTCATGATACACAAAAGTTCATTTTAACTACATCATTCAGTGAAAAGTGAGTCTACTAAAGGTCTTTCCTAATTTTTTTAAAGTTAAAGTCCTAGAACATCTCTAATATGACATTGCAGCATGAAATGTGAGGGCATCAAGATAGGAATGCTCAGCAGTGTACATCTGGTTTTCATAGTCTGCCCCAATATTACCTTCCTTGGGACTTCATCATTAATTCTTAACAAAGTATCTTCAAGTGAATTGTGTCAATTCACTCTACAGCTGCAAAGAGGTAAAATACATGACACATATGTGCTAAGACCTTCTAAATTCTATCAAATTACTTTTTTGTGAAAGAAAGGTCCTTGTAGGACAATCAAAACATTATTTTTTGTGACTTTTCACCCACTAAAAAAATTGTAAGATTCCTCTTTGATAGAGCACTACATGCAAGGAATATATTTTATCATTTATGAATAATATTGGCAAAAAGTACTAACAACTAAACACTAGCCAAAATAAATATATGTTCATTTTTCATTGAAGGCCTATTATATGCTGCATGAAGGCACAGAGGAGAATTTGGATTTGTTCCCGAAGGCCAAGCCAGTAGAGAACAAATTCTGACAAAAACTAACAAATTAAAAAAAAAAAAAACCTAGAATGAATCTGTAGAAGAATCATCCTCTTAGCTAGAATCAAAGTAACTCTGGTTCAAGAGGATGACCACCAGATGACTGGTCATTAGATGCTACTTTAGATTTGTTCCTTTGTTTATTTTAATTATACTAATTTATGAAATCATTTGCTAAGACATGGAAGGATCAAGCAATAGCATCAGTGAGAAAAAGATCTGTATAGATGAAGCACGAAAGTAGCAATAAGAAAGCAGAGTGAAATGTGAAAAATGGAACGATTTTACAGTTCTGGAGCCATTATTTTATCAGTGTGAGGCACTCAGTATAGAAACTTCTTCCACTGAAGCAGATCAGAAATTTCTCTGGATCATACAATTCTTAACCTGGGATTCATGAATTTATTTATTTTAACATTTTGATAGTTGTATTTTAATATTGATTAACTTTATGCACCTATATATTTATTGTATTTAAAAACATCATTCTGAAAAGGGGTTCAAAGACTTCACCAATCTATCTAAGGTATCATGTCATAAAAAAGCTATGATTCAGTGACTAGAGAATCAAGTAGGAGGTTAATGGAACTCTTTGTGAGGATACTTCCTCAAAGGAAATTGAAATTATTTTTCAATTTGGCATTTCCTTCAACCACTTAAAAACATTACTCTAAGAACAGGTTGATAAGTTTTATTAGACTTGCATAACACACACACACACACACACACACACACACACACACACACACACACAAAATGTTAAAAAAAAAAAAAAACCCTATCTTAGAGAATGTACTGGAACACTGAGCAGTCAAATGGTTTGTCCATGGTCATAGAGCCAATCTGCATATGACCCAAGTCCTTTTATTTATAGAGTAGGCCTTCTATCCACTATTCCATATTGCCTCTCAAAGTAAAACACACACATATATATACATATATATATTTCTAAGTCCTTTTTTATAATTATATGCACTCAAATGATTCAAATGTTTTATATATATATATATATAAAGGATTAAAAGGAGAGAAAAAGTACAAAGATGATCGCATCTACTTACCAGACTGTTGTATGACCAAAGCAGCCTTCTTGACCTCGTCCTGTGACCGACCATCTGTGACTACTACAAGAACCTTAGGGACAGCTTTTCTCATACCACTTTCCCAAGTTAAAACCTTCTCCTTGATAAATGTCAAGGCTTTGCCTGAAAATTTTAACATAAAATAAATATCAATAACCAGATCTTCTCCTCCTTAATTCTCCCCCTCCCCCCCAAAAAAATACAATTGTACAGCTATAAAAATAATTCAATAATAAGGAGAATATGGCGATAAATGCAGGAAAGGTGAGAATCAGTTTGTCATTTTAGTATTGTCATTAAAAAGTAATGTGGCTGAGCCAAAAGTACCTGTCCTTGTATTTCCACCTCTGTAACGAATATTTTGAAGAGCTCCAAGGGCTTGAGCCTTGTCAGCATAGGTATTCAATTTGAACTCAGATTTTACCTCATCACTGTATTGGACAAATGAAACCTGAAAGAAAATATGATTTCATGTGAGTCTTACTTTCTTCTTTTTTGTATCTTCAAATAATGTTAGCAATAATTATTCTATTGACAATATGCAACAAATGAAATATCATTTTGCCAGTTGTGCTTTCTAAATTCTAACACTTGCTAAGTCAGGATTGCACAGACAATAAGAGCTCTGGATCTGGAGTCAGAAGATCTGAGTTTAAATTTCAGCTCTGTCACTATGTGACAACCTTAGACAAGACACTTCATCTCTCAAGGCCTCAATTTTCCTTTTTATAAAATGAAAAAATTCAAATTAATGAAGCTTAGAGTCTCATCCATCTCGCAGATCCTAGAACTTCCAAGGTTCTATCCAGCTCTAAATCTAAATCTTCATAGAATGGAATTCTTTTTCCCTCTCTAGACTATACGCCTGACTCTCCACAAGACTTTCATTTCCATGCCATAGAAATTTCTTCACCCTGAAAGTTCACTCCACCTCCAAAATATTTCTCACCTTAGAAGTTCTGTCCAACTCTGTAGTCTCTCCCTCCTATAGTCCCTATGGTTCTTCCCATAACCTCCATTTTAAGAAATGCTCAGGCCAGCCTTGTCCTCTTCTCAAAACTTCATACCTGACACACCATAGGACTTTGTCTATCATCCCAACTCTATGGCTACCTTTATCCCCACAGATTCACCTTTTATCTCCTTTTTATGTGTTATCTTTAACCATACAAATGTAAGCTACTTGAGGACAGGAACTTTCTTTCTTTTTACTTGCAACTGTATTCCCAGAGCTTAATATAATGCCTGCCACTTAATGCTTGTTGACTTGTTGAATTGTAATAATAATGTCATTAATTCTTATGACTAATAAGATGGTACTAATATTTTGTTCCTGCACAGTAATCTTCAGTGAGAATATATTCATGCATATATGTGTTTTCATACATATATGTAAATGTATACATATAGATTCATCTATGTATACATTCATATACATACATATATATGTATGTGTAAACATATATATTCCCTCTTTTTTAAGTTCATAAAAGTAAGTGTTTTCAATTATTGCCCTCCTTCCCTTTGTAGATGAAAAACATTAAAATCCTTTGATGTCAAGGGATTTGCTCAAAATCATGACTTAGAAATAAGAAATGATTTGAATTCAAATCCTAATTTCCAACTCCAGTGGACAATCTGTTCAATTATCTTTCCATCAAATTGACAAAACTGTAATACTAAGTATGGCATATTGAACATTGATTGATTTTTTTCCTTACATGCAACCTTTAAGAAGCCTTATTCTAAAAACAAGTTGAACAAATCTGACCTACAATTAGCACACAAAGTTATGATTACAATTATTATCATTTCCACTTTTGAGATTTTAATATATTTGGCAACATTTGATAGCTTCTCATAAGATTATATATTTACTGTGAAAATTGTACTGTGTTTTACTAAAATTTACTTTTAAAAGTTTACTATGAAATAAGAGACTAATACATATGTATGTCAGATCAAATTATTATGATTTCTTTTAAGTAATGGAGATATTATATTTGCATCTTTATTCTCAGTCAGTTGGGAAAATAAATCAGCTACCTAAAGGATTAAATAGTAATATGATCATAAAACTAAAAGTCCACTATGCCATCATTATGAAGCTTCCAAGTTAACTAAGAGCAAGAATAGGCCTTGGAGACTGTTCTAGGGATTTCAGTCTAGACAGCCCATTAGGATAAATGCCAAAATTTGCTATTTGTCATGGAAGATGATAAAGCCAACATTTTTATCTGGGGTCACTATATATTATTTATGAATTTGTATGTCCTCTTTTCCTTTACAGATCCTGGAAAATACATCTATGTGGTTTGGAATGTATAAGGATAGAAGACAGGGACAGACACCAGGTCAGTACCATTACAGAGGAAGCAACAAGTGAAAAAGGATAGGTGATTTAGGGGTCAGGTATGAACTATCACTAAACTAAAGGAACTAAGCTAGGTCAGGGCTTTAGAACCTATTTGGGGGTTCAAAGGTCAAGGAAGTCTAGAAAGTTATCAAACTTAAATAATTTTGGTTCCAATGGTTCTGGTTCTAATATTGAAGGAGAAGCTAACATCCTAATAATTTGACTCAAGTAAGCAAGGCTTAAGATTTAGGGCTAGACCCTATTTCCTATTCTCTAAAAATTCTCTATTCTCTAAAAAAATTAGTCTGGTCATGAATTTGTTTCTGAAAGTATCTGTGGCTTTTGTCAAATGCCCCTATTTTTTAATTACCCTTAGTAACAGTGAAGAAAAAAAGAATGCCAAAATTTAAAAAGAAATGAATAGAGAATAGGGAAGTAAAGAGGAAAGAATGAAGAATAACAATGAATTCTTTAAAAATCCTTCTTGCTCTACAGAAAAGGATCTTCACTCTATCAATTCTATAGGATATAAGAAATTTATACATTTTCATTGTTAGTTAAATGTAATCATAGAATAGTTCATATCTATACTAATAAATTATTGCATTAAGGACTTACCAAAGCAAAATAACTGGAAATTTTCAATTAAACAAATAAAGCAAATCCTTCAATGATTATCTGAAATGAACTCCTGAATCAATTATAATTAAAGATGTTAGTTGGGTTCCAGAGATTTAATCCTTACACTAGATGGTAGAGTAATGATTCTCATGAAAAACCTTTCAATATCTTTAATATTGTACATGTTAAAGTTAAGAATTCTAAAAAGGAAATGAAACTGGGGTCTCATCACTTCTCCAAAAGCCAAACAGAATCATTCAAATTCAATGTGTGAGAGCAGGCCAAGGCAGATAATAAAGTCAAAACATAGTATATCATGGAAAGCTATTTCCTTAATAGTAGAATATACAGTTTAATACAAGATGACTGTGACATATTAAGATATGGGAATTCATTTAAAGAAAATCACAAATAACTGTAGAATCACTTACCTGAATTCCAGCAGGACTGATTTGATCAAAAGCTCCCACGGTATTGAAGATAAATTTCACAACTTTGTTGAAATTATCATCACCAATACTCCAAGAGGCATCAGTCAAGAATACAATATCTGCCTTGGCACCTTTGCATACTAAAAAACAAAAGCAACTCTCAGATCTAATGGAATTTTTCATCAAAATAAAATTACATAATTCAAAATCAAATACTTCATCTTAATTAGCTACATATTGTCATTCATATACTATCAAATATCTCCCTGGAATAACTCTAATACACACACACACACACACACACACACACACACACACAATACATGTGTGTTATGTAAGTAAGCTCTCCTTCCTCATAAAAGTTTTAAGGCACAAGGTTGGATTTAGATAAGAGGGAAAAATCAGATGAAGGGAAGTTAAGTGCCTTGAAGTTCAGTCCATCTTGTTTAAAGTATTTATAAATTTAAAATTTTGAAAATTTTGAATTGACATTATTTTCTCTTGATTATGCAACTGGATCAAAAAAGAACAAAAAAACAATATGTTTATTCTCGCATGTCTAGATTTAGATAACAGAAAATTTTCATAAAATATAAAAACCAAATATTTTGAAATACATAAAATTAATTTAAAATCTTAAAAGAAATCTTTTATCTTTATATCATGGAAGAATCTGGCTCATCTTGAAAAAGAAAGCATACTCATTCCACTAAATTCTTAGATAACATAATCCTAAACTTTGACTAAATTTTTAACCCTAAAATAATTTAAAAAAAAAAACAGAACTCTAATGGTTATCCTCCTCCCTACAACATGTTTCACTGTGGATGAAGAAGAGTTCAAGCTGTCAAAGGCTATGCCAGAGAACTACAATCTCTGGTCAATCTTGCCAGATTGGAAAAGTTTCAAGAAGAGGCCCAACAATAGACTTGTAGAGATAAACTTTGTTAAAGGTGGTCTAACAGATATTAGAATTTCTGGGCCCCCAGAATTCATCATCTACTAGAGCAGGAAGAAAGATCCTCCACCAATGGAAGAAATCCCCACATGGAAGAAATCACATATCTCTGAAGTTTGGATGTTTCCCACTGCTATAACACTGCAGGTCCCTCTAAGTTAGATGAGGCCATTAAAGATCAATCTCTGTGGAATGTTTTTATGGAAGATAATAGAGCAGTGGATCTAGTGGAATATTGTTTAATGGCTAATTCATTTAAACATAATTTAATCAAGAACTTAAGGAACTATCTCACTAGAAAGCAATTTAGAAGATTCAATAAATCTTTTTTTCCAATTTCAATGAAAGTGACAATTGTGCTTCAACATGTGATGAATGGAAATGATTTTAAGCTTTGTTAAAGTGGACTGAATCCAGAATAGTTCTCAGATCCAAAGCCAGGGAATTCCAGATGTCAAATATTTGGGATTCAGGTTGTAGCTACAGCCAAAATAAGTTCACAGTACCCATTCATGCTAACATATTGTTGGAACAATATATTCCAATGTATCTAAATAAAGGAGGTTCAGGGTATTTGAAAAGCACCAATGGGAGTTTAGGTATTTGTGTCTAAAACATAAACTGAAGTTTAATAGCCTATGACTTGTGGCACTTAATGCCAAATTTCACAGAGAATCAGATATAAGGAATTAGAGAAATTTGATTTCTCTGATACAGATAGATTACAGGGCTATTGATGCTAAGGATGATCAAGGTGACTATAAGACCTCTGGGCTTTGAACTCAAGAAAGAAGAGATCAAAAGAATGGTGCCTTATTTATGTTTATTGTAAGTTTAAGATATCAGTTTAATAAGGAAAGTCTAAAAATCAAGAATTTTTCAAATACTGATTTTTATATTTTTTTCTCTCGATTATAAACTTTTTTTTCAAATCAAAGTTATTCAGCAGATGGGAGAAATTAAGGAAAGGCATCCTACTTACCATCTCGAGCTGGTGGGATTGTAGGAGGAGGAGGAGGTGTTGGAGGCTCTGTTGGAGCTTCTGTTGGCTTAACCGCTAAAATGATAATAATAATAACAATTACATTATTATCTATGTGGTCTGTTTCATTTCATTAATAAGAAATTCTTGGAAGCATTTTAAGGTTCTTAAATTACAAATTAGTTAATAGAAGGTAAATGCCCAGTATCAATGAAAAACTTTAAGAATTTGCTTTCCAAGAGACAGAATTTCACAGATATATATATATAGATAGATAGATAGATAGATAGATAGATAGATAGATAGATATAGATAGATAGATAGATAGATAGCATTCCCCTTATTCCAAATTTCCCACTGACTTCTTGTTCTTTTTTTTTTCTTTAGAAATCCCTCTTCAACCCCTTAGCACTGGATCTAAGAGGTAAAACCACATTTAAAGACCATTTCCCAGAGTGAATAAAGATAGCAATACACATTACTTCATCATCTCATACAACCCATTCCCTATATGAATGACATTCTACTCTATAACCCTGAGACTAGTCAGCAAATATCCAATGAGTAATTATAGGCCTAACTTAAGTTGGATTTGCACAATCTTTTTTTTTCTATTTTTAGTCTGCATGTTTTGCAGATGGACAAATATTATAACTGCAATTCAAGAAAAAAAATGAAGAGAAAGGAAGCACTGCATCCGAGGCAAAGTTTGTTACCTACTACCTGAGTACCCTTCTCCAATCTAGTCCTCAGCTTCCTCCTCTGAAAAATGACATTTGATTAGATCAAGTTAATTTTTTAAATGATAGATCCCTGGCAATCTAATGAAATCTATGGGTCCCTTGTCAGAATAATGTTTTGAAATGCATAAAATAAAATATATAGGACTACAAAGAAAACCAATTATGTTAAAATGCAGCCCCAAAATACTTTTTAAAAAAACTGACAGACCCTAGATTAAGAACCCTTGGATCAGATGATATCTAAAGTGCCTTCTACTCTAAAATCAGAAACATACGGGAGCAGTATGATGGAAGGGAGTTAAAGAACATGGCTACAAATTCTACCTTAGATGCTTTTAGGTAAGTCACACAACTCCCCCTCTTACCTCCCCCAGGTTTCAGTTTCCTCATCTATAAAATTATGTTTGTCTCAATGATCTCTAAAATTCCTCCTATTTTTAGATTCAATGACATTTTAATCATAAGATTTATGCTCAGGAAAATGTTCAGAAAGTTTCAGCATGGTTTTCTATTCTTTGCAGCCATATTTTAAAGAGTTAATATGCTTACTTGTATGTTCTTTGACAGAAACGCCAGGTCCCTCAAGATTTGGAGTTTGAACAAAGACAGTGACCCCATAATCAGTATCTGGTGAAAGGTCCTTGAAACAGTGGCTGGTCTCTGATCCACGCACTGTGATTTCTTGCCCTCTTGTTCCTATAGAAGACAATAAAGGGAAAAAATGTCTTCAGAAAATAAATTTAAATCAAAGTGACTTCTATATGCTTCATTTCACAAAATAGCACATACTTAAAAGAAACACAGACTGCAGCTAATATATAAACTTGTTCACTATCAAGTTAAAAAACAAAATCAGCACTTACCATCTGCTGGATTTAACTTCAGTCTGTATGAGGTGGCAGCCCGGTGAGCAGTCCATTTAACACAAAAGGTATTCCATCCTACTTGGTAAGTTGTCAGATCAGTCACATTCAAGTATACTATGAAAATTGGAAGGAAACAGATATTTTATGAAGAAAATGAAAACTAAAATCTGATTATACCAGAACAAAAAACCACTATGTTGGTTAACATAGTGAAATCCTCTTCAAATCAATTAGCATTTATTAAGTAGCTACTAAATGCCAAGCACTTAACTAGATGCAGCGAAATAGGAGAGAGAGAGAGAGAGAGTGTCAGAGTCAATAATATGAGTTAAATTTCACTAAGAACAATGAGAACTAGAAAAATCCAAGAATCTGACTTGACTGGAGATATCCATTCCTGAAATAATCATTTTTGTAACACTTCATTATAAAAATTTAAACTATAATATTTTGTGGAAGGTAAAAGAAGAAACATTCCTGTAAATTACTCATAAGTTTTACATCCTCAGTTAAATGGCTATAGTTACATATGGACATACAGTGTGTCCCAAAAGTCTTAGTGCAATCTTAAAGATTTATTAACTTAAAATCTTCATTAGCTTAAAACAGCGCCAAGACTGCTAGAACACCCTGTTTTTGCTTAACCCAAAAAGCCTGACTATGGACACAAACGGAGAAACTATGGTTGCCTAGGAAACTGAGGAATGGAAAAAATAGAATGAATAAAAAAGAGCAAGAAAATTAAAACACTTTGACTCCATATGGTTTAAATATATTTTCCCCTTACAACCATAAAAATATCTTTGACTTACATGTGGTGCCTTGATCAGTCAGTGGTATGCTCAGACCAGAATCATACTGAGCATAAACATTCACATCATATGTGGTACTAGGGTTCAGATTGTGTAGAGTGTATGATGTTACTTCCCCAACAAATACTTCCATGGGTTCATTAGAACCTTGAAGGAATATCACAAAAGTACATAGTTAATAGAACATAAGTAGTGTCAGAGTTTTCCTGAACTTTAATGAAGTCCTTATTATATTTTATAAAAATACTGCAAACCATCAATTACACAATAACTTCATCATAATATCATTGGACATAGAACAGAATTTAGTATAAGGCAATTATATACTGATAGCAGTCAAATTTGTTCAGTTATTTTAAAAAGAAAAAAAAACTTTCTTTTCTTATGCCTTCCTTTCTCATTCCTCCCCCCTCCCTCCATTCCTATTTCTTTAATTTCCTGCTCTCCATAACTCTCTGATCTATTTCTGGGCCATATCATCATATGGGGTAGTACTAAACAATTTGATGAAAAGTGTTTCCTCTTTAACACTGTTCATCTACAACAGACATGGACTGACAAAGAATCTGTGATTTTTGTGATTCACTGCAAGGGATACTCAGTGTGGGGAACTTTATCCAAACTGCTGATTGCAACCCATTAATGAAATAGTTGGTAAGTCCTAGGAAGTTCCCTGAGGCACATAAAGTTGCCCAAGTTCTTGTTATTTAGTTGTCTTTCTTGGCAAAGATACTGGAGTGGTTTGCCATTTCTTCTCCAACTTATTTTATAAATAAGTAAACTGAGGCAAACACAGTTAAATGATTTGTTCAGAGTCACACAGCTAATGTGTGAAGTCAGATTTGACTCAGGAAGATGAGTCTTACTGACTTGCTGTTCAGTGCAGTCCAACTCTCCAAGACCCCATTTGTGATATTCTTGGCAAAGATAATAGAGTGATTAGTTCATTTTATAAATGAGGAAACTGAAGTGAATAGAATTATGTGATTTGCCTGAGGTCTAGTAAGGGTCTGAGGTCAAATTTGATTTCAAGTTTTACTGAGTCCAACCCTGGTGTTCTATTTACTGCACCATCTCACTGTCCTTCTCAAGTATACACAGCTAATAAATGTCAGAAACAAGTTAGCATAATGCTAGCATATAGTAAGTGCTTGACCAAAAGCCTGGCAATTGATTCCTAACTCCATGACACTCTCCACT
Organism: Antechinus flavipes; assembly: GCF_016432865.1. NCBI lineage: Eukaryota > Metazoa > Chordata > Mammalia > Dasyuromorphia > Dasyuridae > Antechinus > Antechinus flavipes. The sequence goes on from NC_067401.1 coordinate 243,708,315, forward strand.
ACACCACATTGACTCAACACAATTTATAAGCTTATAAAAAATATATAAAAGTGTAGAAATAAGAAAATATTTCCATAAACCACTTAAACAACATTACATAAAGTAATGATAAAAACAAAATGTTGACAGAAAGACTGCCAGAAACATTGCCAGTATGAATTATCCAGAAATGAACCTTAAGCTGGATGGACTAAACCTGCCTCTGATACTATCTGTGTGACTATGAGGAAGTCACATAACCTTCCTGAGCCTCATTTTCCTCTTCTTCAAAATGAAGAGGGTGAATACGACTTATAGAGACTATCTTACCGTACAAGAAAATAGGAGCTGAATAGGGAAACAAGAAGGGGGAGGGTGGTAGAAGAGAGGACATATTGGGTGGCAAGAAGTAAAACACTCTTGAGGAAGGTTAGGGTGAAAGGAGAGAGAAAATAAAATGAATGGGGAAGGGAGGATACAGTTAGCAATAGTAATTGTCAAAAGAATTTTGAAGCAAGTTTTTCTGATGAAGGCCTCTTCTGTCAAATACATTGGAAACTGAGTCAAATTTAAAAAAAAAATTACAGCCATTCCCCAATTGATAAATGAACAAAAGATATGGACTATACCCAAAGGACTTTAAATTGTACATATCCTTTGACCTTACAATGCCACCACTAGGCATGAATCCCAAAGGAGATTTTTAAAAAAGGAAAAGGACCTATATGTACAGAAATATCTATAGCAGTTCTTTTTTCTTTAGGTTAAGATTTGGAAATTGAGGGAAATTCCATCAACTGGGAAACGACTAAATAAACTGATGCATGATTATGATGAAATACTATTGTTTTATGGGAAATGGTGAGCAGGATGCTCTTAAAAATCTGGAAAGGTTTGCACTACCTTATGAAAATGAAAAGTACTATGTAGAAAGTAATAATAATGTGGGATGATGACTTGTGGATGACCTTTCTATTCTCAACAATACAATGATCCAAAACTACTCTGAATGATGAAAAATGCTAAACATAGCCAAAAAAAGAACTAATTATGTCTGAATACCAATTGAAGCATACAGTTTTTTTTAAATGCATTATTTTTCTTAAGGTTTGGGAGAAGTTGGAGATGATGTTTTCTTTCACAACATGATTTTTATGAAAATGTTTTTCATAACTTCACAAGTGCCTTCTCAATGAGAGGAGGTTGAGGAGGAAGGGAGAGAGAGAATCTAGAAGTCAAAAAAAAATTTTTTTAATGTAAAAAAATTTGTTTTACAGGCTGAGAGAGAGAGACTGACAGAGAATGAATTCTGAGGTCCCTTCTAAGTCTAGATTTTTGATTTTATGAATGCTTTATATCACTTAAATAATATGTTTGATTACAGTAAAATTTCTATCATCTCCACACTGTATTTATACTAGCTAAATTAAATTCTTATGTACAATAGGCCAGAATATTTTTCTTGATATATTTAGATAAAAAGAACATCTTTTCTTGCACAACATGACAAATATGGAAATATACTTTAAAGTACTATACATGTTTAACTTTAAAAAAAAAAAAGACTCATTTGCACACAATTACAAAAGATAGGATTTTGGGCTAGTACCTTGAAAAGCTATCTAGCAACCTGAACTTTTAAACATTGAAGAAAAAGGTCTATCTGACTCCCTCTATATAACTCTTACATAAGTAGACATAATGTACTCTTCATGATTATCCTAATATTTTCTTACCTACTGGTTTATAGACAATTTTATAACCAAGAACCGGAGAGGATGAAGGATCCCAGGAAACCCTGAATCTGGTATACCATTCATCAGTGATATGTATGTTCTGAGGAGGAAGTAGTCCAACTGAAAATAACATAGATCATAATTGATTACAATATTATTAGCATTTCATTAGCAAATAATGGTAAAAAATACTGTCTGCCTTTCATAACCATTAAAGGAAGTTGGCATTCCCCCCCAACTTTTTTTGAATTTGGTAAATTAAGGAGAAAGAATACAGTAGTAGAACACAATGAATTTTTTAAAGTCACAAAGAAAGTAATATGGAACACTGATTTTCAGAGTTTGTCCTGCCAGTTAGGAAAGATTCTGAAATTTTTAATCTGTCCTAATTGATTTCCTAATGCATTCACTACAGAGGAAATCTTTTCTTTTCTGCTCAAGATCCTTAAACTGTTGTTTCTCTACCTTCCTTTCAGAAAAGAATCTCTTTATAATTAACTGGGAAAACAAAAGCCATTCTCCTTGAGCTCTCTCTTCTCCTCTATTCTGTATTTTAAAAATCACTACCCTACTCCTCTCTCCACCATTAGTCTCTGATAAAGAAGTAACCTTTATTACCAAATCCTACCATTCTAATTAGATCTTTGACTATATTGCCTTCTTATTTTCTATCTCTCTATTTACTGATTTCTTCCCTGTTGCCTAGGAACATGTCCAGATCTTCCCTTGTCCTTAAAAAAATTTTAACCTTCTCTTTCCCCCATCAAATCATAATTTTATATCTCTCTCTTTTCCACAATCAAGCTTCTAAAATAAAAGGGGGGATAGCTGTCCATGTTGATTATCTCCCCTTCCTCTCTCCCTTTACTTCTCAACCTCTTGTAATCTAGCTTCTGACTTCATCACTTAACAGCAACTCTTCTTTCCAAAGTTAACAATAATATAATTGTCAGATTTATTGGACTTCTTTCAATTGTCATTCTTCTTGACTTCTCTGTACCATTTAACTCTATGGATTGCACTTTCATCATAGATTCTGCCTTCTCTCTTCATGTTTATTGATAATATTTTCATCTCATGGTTCTCTTCCTATTTGTCTGGCCATTCCCACACTTTGTCCTGGCCATGGCACTCTGCTTGTCTGTGTCCCTCTAACTGTCTCTGTATCTATCTCTGTGTCTCTCTGACTGTCTCTGTATATCTCATTGTCTCTCTCTCTCTCTCTTTCTCTCTGTAATATCATTAATTCCCAAGAGTTTATTATCTCTCTACAGATGACTTCAAGATCTATATATCTAGCTGTGTTCTCTCTTCAGAGCACCAGTTCAGCACTATCAGCTCCTTAAAGGATATTCAAAATAGATCTCCTAAAAAACATAGTCAACAAATCTAAAATAACTTTTTATCCTTTCCTCCCAAATCTTATCCTTTTCTTAATTCTTCTGTAAAGTGAACAACCCTCCTTCCAATGCACAACCTTGGAGTCATCTTCAGTTCTTCACTCTTTCTCACTCTCTGTCCCCTCTTTTCTAAAGTCAACTCTTATTGAATACCTCTTAAATATCCCTCACAATCAGACATTTACTCTTTCTCATTTAGACTAGTGCAACAGCCTTCTAATAGAGCTGTCTAAATTAAGTCATTTTTTTCTATTCAATTCATTCGCCATGCAATTTTCAAAATGATACCCCTAAAGCAGATCTCTGATCATATTATTTCCTTCTTCAGTAAGCTCCAAATGCTACATATTGACACTAAGATAAAATACATCTTTAGTGTGGCAATTAGAGTCCTCCATATTCTGCTTCCAATTCACCACTTTGGTCTTATTATTAAAATTATGGCTTTGAATGCATTTCATATTTCTGCCACATTCCTACTTGTTGGTCCATGTACATGGCATCCATACACTTGCCATGACTATGGTTTTGCATAAGCTATTGTCCTTCTCTAGAACGCATGACCTCTTTCCTTCTACCTCGTGGAATCTCTAGTTTCCTTCAAAGTTGAGTTCAAGTGTCACCTCTTACCTTGTGTTTATTTCATATATATTATGCTTATAAGTAAATGTATACATATTGTTCTCTAAATAGAATGTAAGTTCCTTAAAGGTAGAAAGTACTAATATGACTTTTTTTTAAATCTCCAGTGTCTCAGAAAAAAAAAATGCCCCGTACATAGAAGTTGCTTAATACAAGCTTATTGATTTGTTGGTTTCTACAACTGGAATTTTATGGCAAAGAATCATAAGAAGGAAACTTAGAAGTCATTTATGACATTAAATACATTTTAGAATTGTTAATAAAAAGGACTTTTGAGATTATCTCATCAGAGAATCAGAAGATGCTAAAATTATAGGCATTTAATCCAATTGGTCATCACCAAGAATTTCCTTTCAACACCAGTCCCACATGATAATCAAATCTGCATTTAAAAATGTCTTCTTTTGGGAAACTAATGGAATAGTCTCTCCCATCCTTAGACAGATCCAATTAATTGTTAGAAAAGAAGTCTTTATGTAATGCCAAAATCTGCCTCCACATTTTCCATACATTGTTCCTGAGTCTGTCCTCTCTGGCCAGGTAAAGCAAATTTAATCTATCTTTAAAATACTTAAAGACAGCTACCAAGTTTTCTCCAGACAAAATCTTCTCTTTTCCAGGTTCCTTCTTGGGAAACAGGTCCAACAGAATAAGACATACTCAGGGAAAGTTGCAAAGATAAAGATTCAGATAAATACAAGGAAAAGTTTACTTACAATGAGATCTATCCAAAAATGGAAAAGCCTAACTCTGAAGATAATGCATTCCTCCTCACTGGAGATATCCAAGAAAATGCTGGGTGATCACTTATAAAATATGTTAGATTCTCATTTAGCTACCATTTGGACTAAATTTTCTTTCCACCTCTTAAGTCTATGATTCTATAACTAAAAACTGAATCTTTGTAACTATACCAAAGGCCAAGACATTCTGGCAAGGCAAATTTTTTTGTGTGTTTAATCTTCCCATGGGTATGGATTTAATTTCACATAGTCCCAGTTCCAGGACACATTCAAATAATTGTGTTCTGGATCTCAACTCCATCTGTCTAGATCTCTGGAACATAAAAATGGTTACTGAGTCCTCTTTCCGCTCCTCCATATTTAAGGGAAATGGTACTTGCAATGGTACTTTTGTTTAAGGTAATATTACTCCCTTCTTAACTGTCTACTCTATTACTATATTTGTCTCACTGAAATTTATCTATCCTGTAAGTCTTGCCACCTAAATGAAGATTTCTCTAATAATCTCAATAAATAGTGACCTACCTTGCTTCTAAAGTTTTATCATACTTCCTGTCTGATTCATTCACTAGGGACTTATCACATACTCATTTGTAGTGTTAGACATGCTTTTAATATCCATGTGTCATCTCCTTAATTGCATTATAATCTTTTTCAGGGCATAAAATATATCTTATTCACCTACACATTTTCCTTGGTACTGTGCATGGTTTTTGACACATGATAAGCATTTAATGAAAAGTACAGACTAAAAAAACATTGGCCCCATCACTACCATCCCCTACATGAAAAAAAAAAGATTACTAACAATATCAGTGAAATATGAATCACGTTATTTTTCTAGTGCATATATTTATAATTTTGATAATGATGTATATCCATCAATATCACATGTAGCCTGAGCTGTTTTCCTTGTGGCAAGCTACCAATACCTCTCATATTACAAAGAGCAAACCCAATGCTCAGAAGCATTATGACCAAACCCAAGATTATTCATCAAAATTAAGAAGATTAGTTAAACTGATTAAATTAAACTCCCCTTCTTGTGTTCATGTCACTATACATAATATTCTATCACTGGTCTGGCCTCATACTTAAAGAAGATCTACTCCTAAATGCTTGTTTAATGAAATGGTATCTTAATGGCATTTCAACTAGTACCATTGAATTACTATTCGTAGTATGACAGGGGAGGAGGGGAACAGGGTTCAATGATCAGTACAATTTTTCTCAAAAAAGGGAATAGAATGAATTAACTTTTACTATAAAAAAAATATAATCTTTGATGGTTTTCGTTGCATGAGTGGAAACTCAAACTGTAAAAACTTCCATTCTCCCTAAAACATCCTTAGAAATCAAAGATTCTAAGAGAAATATGATTTTTTAAAATCCTCCTCCACATAAAATAAAATGTAATTCTCATTTTACTTTTCGCAATCCTTTATAGATAAACTTACACACTCACATATTTCTGAAATTACTGGGATGGATTGCATTTCAATTTAGGCCTTTTTTTTTTTTTTTTTTTTTTTTTTTTTTGCAGAATGGACAACTAGTACTCTTTCAACTTGAAGAACTTGTTAAGTACCTACTCCAAGCCAGGCATAGTACTAGGCACTAGGAATGCAAAGACAAAAAACAGAAACAGAACCCAATCGAACGAGCTTAATGTTTCATCAGAATTTACATTCTATTCCATTTAAATCAAGGAAAATCCTACTCTTTGTCAATATTATTTAGGAAAAAATGAATAGGATTTGGGGAAGCACAAATAACCGGTCTTTGAAGTCATGTCATTTTACCAGTTCTTATAGAATACAAGAGAATTGAAAACATAGGAGCTTCTAATAATACACATTTAAGTTGAATCCCATATACCTCCAATTTGTATTAATTATCTTAAGAGTTTTTAGCTATAGACTCATTTTAAGATTAATAGGTTCAGTGACAGTGGTACTGAGCAAAGATAGAACTATGAGGCAAAGGGCCATTTTGATTCATTTTTATATGTGCAAATATTTAAGGCTTCATTAAATTGATAAGTGGTTTACTAAAATAACTAAAATAATCAACTAATTAGATATTGAGACAATGATGTCACAAAAACAACATTATGAGCAAATTACATTGTTCTTGCACACAAGAAATGAAATCAACAAAACCAAGGTAAAAGTATTCAAATTTCTATAGATTTTCATGAAGGCTATTAAGAAATCCTTTTTTCTACCATGAAAAGGGTAATCTAACATTTTTAATCAATTAAGGTCAATATCTTTTTTCTAATTAAAGAGTCTTATTTTATATCTACACAAAAACAATCAGGTTTATTATCCAAAAAAATGAAAGAAAAAGAAATTTACCAGTTCGTCCATTTCCTACCAAATGTCCACCATCCCCATCATCATAAACAGCAACAATGGTAATTTTATATGGAGTATCTGTTTGCAGGGGTTGTAATATGACATTATTTCTTCTTCCAGGTACTGTGGTCTAAAAGACAAATGCAAAAATAGATTTTAAAAATATATGCTATATTTTGACCTGGAAAAAGATATTCTTTCTCTGAACTAATAAATGCTTGTTGAAAACAATTGAAATGTTATAAGGGATTTTTACACAGTTCACAAAATACTAAGAAAACTTACATATTCATCAATTGGATCACCAACAGTAGGAGAATAAATGATCCTGTAGTGTTGAACAGGTCCATCAGCATGATCCCATGTTACAGAAAGGCTATTGGTTGTCTCTCCAAAGACTTTCATGTTTCTTGGCCCACCTCGTGGCACTAAATAATAAAGTTTAAGAAAATTAGTTCCAGTTTATCATTTGAAATATTTTACTCAGCTTGGAAATTCCTCAAGACTGAGTATCTAGCTATAAGATCAGAGAAAGACAGTTATCTAATGTAAAGTTTTAATAGAATGCTTAAAGTAAATAAAAGTTGTCTGAACTTTTTGTCTCTATTTCCTCTCTTCCCCCTCATTTCTCAGGCTCTTACCATGTGGCTTTCAATCTCATCACTCATCTTTCTCCCAAGTATGAATAATTTTAATTGTCTTTTTTAGCCTTCGTCCTTAATATATTAGACACTATTGACTATCATCTTCTCTTAATCAATCAATAGCATTTATTAACCACCTACTATGTACTAGGCTTGTGGTAAGCCCTGGGGATACAAGTATAAAGAACAAAACAATCCCTACTCACAAATGGCATTTTAATGACAGAATATTTGACTAGACACTTTTCTTTCTTGGGTTTTCTTAAATTCCTCCTCAGTTTTCTTTGCTAGATTATTATCTATAATATTACATGCGTCCTAACTGTTTAAGTATCTAACTGTGTCCTGTACCTTCTCCTTTCCATGTATTCTCCCTTTTAATTATTATATTAGTTCAAATGGGTTTAGTTACCATTTCCCAGATGGTTTTAAAACCTGTTTTAAAACCTATATAATCTCCTTCCTGAGCTCCAGGTTGGGATTCCCAACCACCTATTAGGTATATTTTGAATTGGTGCCTCATAGGCATCTCAAACTCAACACATTCAGAATAGAATCCATTATATTTTTCCTTTAAAACTGTCTTCTTCTGAATGTCCTTAATTTCCTTTGAAGTTATTACAAGCCTGCGCCTCACATCATATATAATTCCTCACTCTCACTCATCTCCATTTTATCCAATCAGTTGTCAAATCTTTTCATTTCTGCCTCTCCAGTATCACTCACATGTCTACTCAGTTGTCTACAATCACAGTTTAGGGCTATAGTCTCTGCCCTATACTATTGCAATAACCTCCTGATTAGTTACTGATTAGATTGCTTCAATCTCTCCCCACTTCAACTTATCCCCCACCAAGAGCTTGATATCCTTAAATTATGATATTCTTAAATTATTTTCTATGCTTATCCCTAACTCAATAAACTACAATAAATCCCTCTTGTCACTAGGATCAAATACAAACTTATCTGCATGTTAATTAAAGGCATTGACTGCCTAGCTCCTATCTTTCCAGCCTTGTTTCACAGTATTCCCCTCATATACTCTTACAGTTCAGTCAAATTTTCCTTCTTGCGTTTCTTTACATGTGACAGCCTATTTCTCCTTTTTTGGCTTTGCTCTGTCTCCCATTCCTGAAAGCCATTCCCTCTTTTCCCTTCATCTTCCAAAATTCCTAGTTATTTCAAAAGCTCAAAGACATTCTTCTGTGTAAAACTCTTCCTGATCTCTTCAGCTACTAAGCATTTCCCCATCCCCTTAAAATTACCTTTTGTTTGTGTTTTATGTATTTTGTATCTACCAATATAAGCTTCTAGAAAGCATGAATTATGTCATCTCTGGCTTTGTGTTCCACAAATACCTGGAAGATACTAAGTGACCAATTATATCTTAATACATTGATTAGATTTATTATTTCCTCAAAATTCTGCCCTCTAATAAATGTCCACAATTCCCTAATCTTTCAGATTCCCAGCTTGGTTGTTATATAGAATTCTTCACTCTCCCTTACCTCAACCTTTTACAATTACTTGCTGAATTTTTTCATTTCTGTTTCAATATTATTTCTCAATCTCTACTCATATTGCTACTCTCCCACTTTAGGGATTCAGTCTTCTAATCTATACTATTTCAATAACTTCTTCATTGGCCTTCCAGCTTGTTGATGACATATATGCATCTCTATGTGTGAATCACAGATAGCACTTTAGCATTGTACAGTAGAAGAAATGATGACTCAGGGGTTAAGAGACCTGAGTTTCAGACCTGTGTCTACTCCTTACTGGTACCATGACTTTGGACAAGTCCTCTGAGCCTCAGTTTTCTCATCATTAAAATGAGAAATTAGAACTATATGAACTTAACATGACTTTCTGTGAACCAGTCTCATAAATTGATAAAAGTTATTAATTGCTACATATCAAAGGTTGTCATCAATATTAATGCAGAGAACATTTTGTCACTATAGCCTCACTAAGATTTATGACCTAGAAAAAAACAACAATTTTTTTTGTCATTGTTGTAATATTTTTAAAGGATTTTAAGGCTTACTATACATTTTCCTCACAATCTAAACTGTGAAGGTCACTATATTAGTACTATATTATCCAGAGATAATTTAATAATGAAATATATAATATCATAAATTATATATTACTATTTATATATTATGCTGCATCCTATAATTATTATATCGTTGTATTGTATATATAATAATAAAACCCTAAAGTTCATAGAAACTAACAAAACTTGTAAATATTGGATTTGGAATTTGAATCTAAATTTTCTAACTCCAATGCCATTGACCTCCACAACCTATTCAGGAGACCAATGCAGCACAAAACTCTTAGGTTTTTTTAAGGTTCTTGTTTAAAGAGGAAGAATTATTATGTAGAAAGGCCAAAGAGAAAAAGAACTAAGGAGTGGAAAATGAGAAGTAATAAAGGAAAACTTCCTCAAAGAGAAGGCCTTCTAGCTTTAAGCCCCAAGTGGCAGCAATGTAAAAATCAGTGCCAATTACATTCAGCACAGACATCAGACATTGAAAACATTTTAACAGAACTAGTGTAGGAAATCTACTTGACAACTGCTTGGAAAAAAAAAAAAGATAACTCCATCTCTCTAAGAAATGCTATACTTAGGTACGTGGAAACTGAGATCGAAAAGGACTTTTTCTCACATGTTTGGCCCTGAGCAGGGCTGGGATTTCCCTCGCCGTCTGAATACACAGCCACGATGTTCACAGAATAGGGTGTATCTGGAGTCAGGCGCTCCAACTGCACTGTGCGGGCATTTCCTGGTACTACAATCTGAAGGAGAAACAATGCCAAGAGTTAATCTGATGACAACCCAAGTGCTTACCAAGTCATGTTTCTCAACTCATCATAATACCTATAACAAAGGACTTTAGCCCAGATCAGTTAAGTGCTAACTGCACTTTTTGTTATTGGCCTGGTATTTTCATACTATTACATTCAATTTGTTCTTGGGAACATCACTTTCCAAAAAATGTTAAGTACATACTTGCTACTAAGAAGCTTCAATTGCATCCCATTGTATATTAATAATCAAGACTTTCCAATAATATTGTACTTAGTGAGTAAATTTTGTTGTTGCTGTTGGTTTAGTTTGGGATTGGGGTTTTTTAACTAAAGATTAACAAGTGAGAATGTTCACATTTAGTATTATATCCCTGATAAGGGCAAGAGCTGTCCACAGCATGTTTACAATATATAAGGGAGAGAGCAAAGCTAAACAGTTGGAAAACTTTAACTTATAGAAAACAAAGTTTCCTTTATTCTTCCTTCACTGAATGAATGTCATTCATCATGGACTCATTTGTCATGCCTTGCCAGCTAGGTTAATTATTTTCCCATTTGACTTTCAATTAAGTGCCCTAGTACCATGTGGACACAAATTTAAAACTTACATGACTATTAAATGAACATATTTGCCAAAGCACAATTGAAAAGTACAGTGACTATAAATTAAATCAAATAGCTTTCTAGTCAAGAGAAAGGCTGTCAACTTCTGAAGGTATATTTCTAGTTATATAAATAAAAAGAACACTTGAAGAATGAATAGGTAATTCACAAGTCATATACACATTAGCTTGCTTCATCGGTATTTCAAACAGTCCATTTAAGCTCCCCTTAAATCACATAAAATTTGCATTTGATAACTAACTCATATTTTCCAGTGACTGCCCTTCCTTAATATTCCATATATTGACTACACCTGTCCCAATTCATTAGAAATACAACAAAAGATCCCTCCATGTAGAGTCTAGCATGCTTGTGGTCTATTCACTCTGAGTCTCAAATAAGACCACATGACTACACTCATCTGGAAATGATGTTTCCACTGCAGGCAATGCCATGCTCACAATTGGTTTATTGTTACTGGCCAGTCTTTATGGCAGGAGGTGCAACGTGGTCCACAGAAATCTCTTGCTGAGTTTTCAAAAGACAAAATTACTTACAGATTCTGAAGGCCTTGTGCCAGTCTGGGGAGAATACACAATACGGTACTGCTGGACAGGTCCGGGTGCAGGTTCCCAGCGAACATCAAGGGTATTTGGCGTAGGATTGTATACTTGGACATTTCTTGCCAGGCCTCTTACCACTAGGCAAAGGAAAATGGGACCATATTTCTTAATTCTGTTTACACATGACAAGTCTGCATTAGTAGACTGCCAGGGCTCACAAACCACAATAGGATAAAATATTGCTCTCCTTCAATTTCAGAGTTCTTAAGTACTGAATCAAGTTTAAAACCCTTAGGTCCAACTTTCCCCTAAACTGAGCCAACTTAACTCATTTATTTGGGAGTACTGTCTCAAAGAGGAACAAGGTAGTGAATATGAGCAAGAGATGATTTTTTCTTAACAGTAAAATAAAATACCCTGGCAAAATAACCCAGATGTTTGTTAAACAAAAAATAGAAGGCAAGAGGGGAATTCAAATGCAATATCAGCACCTGTAATTATATCCCTATTATTAATTTTTTAAAAAGACCACAAGAAAAGGAATGTTAATGGCTTTAGATTACTGAGCATTAATTATCATTAAGCTAGTTTCCAACTTTCACTCATTCACTCAGCAAAAATTTATTGAGCACCTACTAGGTATCACACACTGTGAAGGAAAGGCTTAGAGAAAGCAAGGCTTAGAGAGTCAAAAAATAGTTAATTTTTAATTGACCCTGCTAATTTCAGCAAATAAAAATAGAGACATTTTCAATTGAAAGAAAACCCAACTTATATCCCAAAGAAATACTAAAGAAGGGAAAGGGACCTGTATGTGCCAAAATGTTTGTGGCAGCCCTGTTTGTAGTGGCTAGAAACTGGAAAATGAATGGATGCCCATCAATTGGAGAATGGTTGGATAAATTGTGGTATATGAATGTTATGGAATATTATTGTTCTGTAAGAAATGACCAGCAGGATGAATACAGAGAGGCTTGGAGAGACTTAGATGAACTAACGCTAAGTGAAATGAGCAGAACCAGGAGATCATTATATACTTCAACGATACTGTATGAAGATGTATTCTGATGGAAGTGGATTTCTTTGACAAAGAGACCTAACTCAGTTTCAATTGATCAATGATGGACAGAAGCAGCTACACCCAAAGAAAGAACACTGGAAAATTAATGTAAACTATTTGCATTTTTGTTTTTCTTCCTGGGTTATTTTTACCTTCTGAATCCAATTCTCCCTGTGCAACAAGAGAACTGTTCGATTCTGCACGCATATATTATATTTAGGATATACTGTAACCTATTTAATGTGTATGCTGCTTGCCATCTAGGGGAGGGGGTGACAGGAGGGAGGGGAAAAATTGGAACAGAAGTGAGTGCAAGGGATAATGTTGTAAAAAATTACCCTGGCATGGGTTCTGTCAATAAAAAGTTATTATAAAAAAAAAAAAGAAAAAAAAAAAGAAAACCCAAAAGTGCAGCTATTACCTAATAACTTCAAACTTCTACCAAAGATTTTTTTTGTCATTTCAGAATTGTAGTCTCATTTTTACCATACCAAGTACTAAAAAGGTGGAGAAATTTAGGCACACAAATATCAACAAAAGTTTAATACTATGAAAGCAAAAGAAAAATTTAAAAACAATACAAACTAGTTTTCTTTGATGGAAAAGAGAAGGGAGTGGTACTTTAATGCCAAGAAATGGCTCATCAGAAAATCAGAATCAAATGACAATTTAGACAGATTTCAACCATTTACAGTGTTTTCATAAGTATCCACTATAAAACACTTATTAGCGCATATTTCAAAGGCAGAAAGCAAAACAGCAATATGTCAAATTGCCAGTAATCTATCAGTGCTCAACTTGTTATTCCAAGAAGATGGGTATCGCCTTTTAAAAAGCACTATTTCAGGTACATTTTTAAAAAGCTTACATGTTCTTCCAGTGTCTGAAGTTCGTCCACCATCCCCTTCAGTATAAACTGGAACTACTGTAACTGTATAAGGTGTATCAGGTTGCAGATTCCTAAGAATCATATAATTTGTGTTCCCTGGAGATGTTACCTAATAATTTAAAAGAAACATAAAGCACTCAACTTTACTAATAGGGAAATCTATACAGTCCTATCTATAAAGAATTTAACTTGAAAATCTTATTAAATGAATTAAGCTTCATCGCAACCTGAGTGCATTCTACTTATTATTTATGTGATCACCTAATTCTGGGCATCATTTTACTCATTTGTAAAAATGAGAGTTGGACTAAATGACCTTTAAGGATTCTATATAACACACACACACACACACACACACACACACACACACACACACACGTGCGCGCGCGCGCGTACAAAACAAAACTAAAACAAAACCAGGTAATATGTCAGATACTTGATGCTCAGGTTAATCTAAAATCAGAGAAGAAGAGATGAAAGGTAATATTAACATTATAAAGAAGAGGAAATGTGGGATGGGGACAATTCTAATATTTAACATTTATGTAGCACTTATCCTCTGCCAGGCACTGTGCTAAATGCTTTAAAAATATTCATCTCATTTGATCCTCACAACAAAGTTTAAGAACTTCAATTTGAACCTTGGTCTTCCCCCTTAGTGTAACTGGGGAAATATTTTTATGTCTGTGGAACTTGGTTTGCTCCTCTGTAAAATGATAGGGTTGGCCTCACTAGAAATTTGCTTCCAGCTCTAAATCCTATGACTTAGATCCAGGCTTTTTAAACTTTTTCCATTCACAACTCCTTTTCACTCAAGATATTTTTACGTGGCTCCAATTATGTAGGTATATAAAATATGTATACAAATTCAACATTTACTGACAATAAATTATATTTTCCAATTCTTACATCCAGTTATGAGATCCCAGATGAGGCTGCAAACTACAGTTTAAGAAGCTGGGACCTAAATATTATTGAAAGGATAGAACATATTTCCTTTTCTGATAATTCAAGACCCAGAAATCCACCACTACACCATTATATGATAGTGTCCTGAAGGGGAACACATTTGAGAGTCTTGTTATTTCCTGGGGAACAGAGCAGGAGGGTCATAATTGCCTATAACCTAACTCTATACCATTAACTGTTCTCCCCTCTCCCACCTACATATTCTTTTGTCAAAATCTATTGAGTCAGAAACTATCTATTCACTTTCATTTAATATACTGAGCAATTTTTAGCTCAGTTTTAAGTGATTTCTGTGAAATCTAATAAGATTCAAAAGAATAATACCAATTCTTCCGGACCACCTGCAGTTGGTGCATAGAAAACTTTATACTGACGAGGATTGCCCTCAGCATGATCCCATCGAACATTCAGTGTACTGGTAGAAGGATCATAAACTCTTAGGTTCTTCACGGTATTGAGAGGTTCTGAAAGATGCATAAATCAAAATTGAATGTGTTTCCTTTTTGCTCTATCAATAAAGCACATTAATCACAAGCCTTTGGTAACTTAGAGTCAGTGATTCCTTTCCATACTACCTTGAAATACTACTTCTCCCAACAAAGTGCTTTTAACCAGAAATCTTTGTTGTTGTTTTAGATTTAATCTTAAAAAAAAAAAAAAAAACTAACCAAAAAAGCGGGGGAGAGCATGGTATCATGGTTAGAGACCCCGGCTTCAGAGTTAGGAAGGACTGATTTAAAATATTTTCTCTGATACAATTCTGTGACTTAAGGCAAGTTGTTTGTGTTTTCAATTACCAACTTCATTAAGACTATAAATGAAAGAAGTATTAATGATCTGCATTAGTGGACAGAGTTTCTATACTAGGAGTTCCCCCACACTAATAAAATCACAAGTTCATACTAAACCAATCAATGAAAGAAATGTTTTATTCAATTCAACAATATTTCTCTTTAATAAGTACAATTTTGGAATTAAAATTTTAAAATAGAAAGACCATCCCTCATTGAGTCAGTTCTATAAGCTTTAAGTCAGTCAAGCACTATCTGATATAAAGATGTGATTTTATTCCAAAGAAAGATCAGTGAAAAAACAATAGGATAATTGGGCTCACTTACTGGTCTTGCCTCGGCCAGTCATCCTTCCTCCTTCACCATCAGAATATAAAGATGAGACTGTAATTGAGTATGGGGTATCTGGTTTCAATTTTTGTAGAACCACACTATTTTGCCTTCCTCCTATTGTGGTCTTGGATCAAACAGAGATAAAGGGTTAAAATCTTGTTCTTGTCATATTTTAGCAGCAAACCTTATTTAAAATGTACAACATAGATCTCAAAACATGGAAAAGTTATCAATCTTGAAACTATGACCTGAAAAAGTGATCTCATTTTCTCTAGGACAAAACATAATTCAGGGCTAACTACCAAGTCTCTCAAGGTATATTTTCATAATCTAAGCTGCCACCTAATTTCAATATTCATGAGAATGAAATGAAGTTAGAAATATTACACCACTGAGGACTGGCCTAATTCTTATGTTTTATTTTTTTTTTAATGTAATTCTGAACCATACAAAAATAATTAAGCAAAAGAGTTAAAATCCTTTTTTTGTTTGTTTGTTTGTTACTGGTTCAATCATTTTTCAGTCATATCTTACTTCTCATGACCCCATTTAGAGTTTTCTTGGCAAAGATAATGGAGTATTTTTCCATTTCCTTCTCCCATTCATTTTACAGATGAGAAAAATGAGGCAAACATGATTAAGTGACTTGCCCAGGATCATACATCTAGTAAGTGTCTGAGGTCAGATCTGAACTCAGGAAAATGACTTCCTGATTCCATGCCCAGAGCTCTATTCAGTAGACCATCATAGCCAACCTTAAAATTCCTTGGCATTTCCAAAAAAAAAAAAATTAGGGGAAAAAACCAGCCCCATCTATAGCCTTCACCAAGTAAACCAAGTGACTAACACTTGCCAGGCCACATCTAGAAAAAAGTTCATAGTGAATTTCATGATACCAGTCTTTGGTATGAAGTCTTTCAATTTCCTCTAATTATAGAGCTTAGCTTTTTATTCATTGCTCAAGGCCATCTAGTTATCTTGCTGTTGAAAGAAAATTTGTCCATTTTGTTAACGTCTACTGAATTCACATGTTTATGCCATGCTAATTAAAGTCTCATGAAAATGGAGAGCTGCCCACAATGAGTAAGCATTTGGACATCTGGATGTTTTATTTCCAGTCCAGATGTTTTTAACTTAGTACTCATCCATTGGAGTATTTTAAATTTCAGATAAGTCTCTCAATGAAACATTACATCCATTTTTAAAGAAATTAACATCACATTTCAATCAATCATATTTTTGATGTTATTAGAGAAAACTGTCATTATAATTACATGACATATTTAAAAATACATAGTTACAAAAAACTCAAAATATAATATCAAGGAATAAAGGTAGTTTTATGAGCAGGCAAGATAGATTTCTTTCTAATAAATCCAATTTGGTAAATCCTAGAAAATTTGCCTAATCAAAAGTACTTCCTCTACTGACCAATAGAAGAACTACCTGTCAAAAATCTATGCCTTTAAGTAACCAAATAATTGAAGCACATATATCCCTAAATAAGTCATTACTAATGACACCTTAAAAGAATTAGTTTGCCAGATTTTATCCAAATATAACACCTGAAGGCAAAGTCCAATATAATTGTAGAATATATAGCCTGTAAGTGAATAGAGGATGGACAAGAGAATGAAAATGTAATTTTATGATAAGAAGGCAATAAAAACAAACTTGGAGTACCAAACTTAGAATCAAAAAAATCTGAATTTTTCATCCTTGCTCAGGCACTGAATTGAATGAATTTAGCCAAGTCACTTTTTCCTGGTTCTCAAGATTCTCATATACAAAATGAGGGGATTGAAGTTGATAATATCAAAAGTTCCTAAGTCTCTGACCATATAAATTTATATCTTAATTCCAGTTTACAACACCAAAAAAAGACTGAAAGAATATGATCAATACATAAAATCTTTAAAATGTTTAAGTAGAAAAAGTACTGTACTTGGATGATAAGAGCTAAAATCTGAGATCTATCACATATTAGATTTTGATATGGGCCAACTAATTTAATCTCTGTGAGCTTCAGTTTCTTCATATGTAAAATAAGAAAACTAATATCTAAAATATCTAACTCAAAAGGTTGAAATTGTAAGCCCTAAAATATTGTACAAATGTGACATAAGATAATCATAGGATTGTTCAACATATTTTAGAATGCTAAAATGAGAATACAACTCTTGAAATATCAGAGAAACAAATGGGATACATAAAATGAATTGTACTTCACATAAGAGATCAGTAATTGTGGGACTCGAAATCCATGGATTTTACATACTGAAAACATAGAATTATAAGGTTTTATCTCTTGAGCTAAAAGAAACCTCAGAAACCATTGAGTTCAACTCCCCATTTTATTTTAAAAAGAAAAAAAAGATTCCAAATGCTAAAATAAATTTTAAAATATTTAAATAGATTCATAGGTAATAGATCTAAAAGATATTGCTTCAGGTAATTTGGATATGTTGAGGTTTGTCTTCTAATTTCTAGCTGACATCATGGAAGAAAACTATAATCTGTCATGAAAACATCTAATGATTTCATTATACAAGACAATTTACTAAGCAAAATAGTTCAAACATCTGGCCAAGGATTGTAACTCATAAATTTCAGTGCAAAGAAGGAAGATAAAATGCCCCAAATGAAAGTCTTTGTCAAGTTAATTACCGTTTGTTCAGGCCCATCCCCTGTGGAAGGCTGGTAAGTGATTCTGTATTTCTGCACACGTCCACTTGCAGGATCCCACTTAACAGTCAAACTTTTGGATGTTGCATTATATACCTGAAGATTTCGTGGACCACTTTTTGGAGCTGAAAACAAAGTCATTAATGCCCACAGCAGATTATTCAAAAGCACAATTTAACCCTCCCATAAAAAATATATGCACTCTACCATCCCACTTTCTGCACCTCTACATGTACACATGTGTATACACGTGCACATACACACACAAACAGACACAGACACAGAGAAATCAGTGGAAGCTTTTACTGTAGATTGAAATTTGGCTTGGTTTCCTATCAACAAGTAAGTGTAATTAGGGAGTAACAAGTAATTCATCAATAAACTTCACTCTTTCCAAGAGTAACCCATTAAGAAGAACCCCCATTCAAAGCCAATTGATATTAAAATAAAGGAAGATTGACTTAAATAAATGATTCTGTTGTCATTTTGATTTTTTAAATGATGGAAATTATAGAAACTCAAATTCTTACCTAGAGTTGTTACAGGTATTTCAGGCACTAGAGAGAAAACAAGTATTTGGAAAATATTACATATGTATCTTGAACTCTAATAATGAAGAATATGAAAACAAATCCCATTTAAAAAACTCAAGCTTACATGTCCTCTCACTGCTAGTAAGGTCATCACTTTCTGATTCATCAGGATAAATAGCAGTAACTGAAACTTCATAGAGGGTGTTTGGATTCAGATTTTCAAAAACCAGAGTATTTTCATCACCATTTAAAATAGTCTTAAGAGAAAAGAAAAAACAAAAACAAAATTCAGCCATAATGTTAAAATTAGTGAACCATATACTCAGTGACAGGTTCTTGAAAATATTTGGCCAGATTCATCTCTCTCATGCAATAGTTCTCAAATCCCCATAGTTAGGAAAAACATTAGGCTGACAAGAGTTATTATGTTACCTTTCAAAACAAGGCAAAATGTGATCCAAGCTAATAAGAAATACCAGTCAGTCCTACCTCCATTTTTTCTGTGGCTCCATAAGGTGACCATGTCACTCTATAGAGAGATACATCTGAAGCTCCATGATCCCATGTTCCTCTGAAACTATCTGGCGTAACTTCTGTAAGCCTCAGATTAATTGGTGCAGGAACAGGACCTATTGGAAGGAGAGACCAGGGTATTTTTTAATATGGCCTGCAATTTAAGAAATAATTTGGTCTACTAAATGGAAAACTAGCCTCAGAGTTAGGAAAAGTTTCACCTCTGACATATATTTGATTGTGTGACTTTGGCAAGTCACTTCAACTCTTGGGGATCTAGGCAACTCTCAAGATTATAAATCATTGAGAGGTGCCAACATGAATTGGCAGGGGGAGTTTCTTCATCCAGGAATTCTCTATGTCAATGAAACCATGAATCTAATTTCCTATTCCTCAGACTAAACACAACATATTTTTTTTAAATTTCCAATGGATATCACCAAATGATTGTTCAGTTGAACTACCCATCAAACCCATAACCATCAAACAAACCTATGCATAACTAAGAGATATAATTATTTGTACATATGTGTACATCTATCAACCATCACAATGAACTTTTAATGCAACAATTTTATAAAATTCTTCTCAGCCCCATCATAATTTAGAATGATCAAATCTAATAATGTTTTATTAGTCTACATTATGTTCTTATTTTGCTTAATGAAAAAGACATGAACATATATCACAATTTAATTTTTTAAGATGATAATATAAAGGATAGGAGTTTTGCTTATGGTCTTCAGAAATCATGCTTCCAATTCCAAAACGTAAACAAACATTGTTTCACTACTTTAAAATGAAGGCTAAATAATAATAAAGCCTATTGACATAGTGGATATTAGATTGAATTGGAGGCAAAAAAAAAAAAAACTAAGCAAGAATTCTGCCTATGACACTTATTAGCATGTGTCCATTGGCAAACTATTTCACCTCTCTGAGACTTGTTTTTTCATGTGAAAAAGGGGTAATATCTGTAGCACCTACCTCAGAGGTTCAGTGCAAGACTCAACTGTGTAAATATTGTTTTTAAATTTTAAAAAGTCATATAAATGTCAGCTGAGATAATGAATGCATACATCACAACCACAGAACATCTTGTTTTTAGAAAGGAAAACTGAACTTAACTCAATTTGATCTACCAATGGGTAGACTGTTATACTGTTCCCAATACCAAAAATTCAACACATATTTTATCCAGAAATTTGCATAGAGAAAGGATGTCATATAATAATAATGAAATTTGAATGCACAATTAAGTTTTTTAATTGATATCTAACTTTAAACAAAAAGTTAAATAAAATATACTGCATATAAACTAGGCTACAGATAACAAAGCTAGGAGGTATAAAGACAGCTGAGAGCTCAACTAACAGCAACTACATTTTATTAGCTACCATACTAAGATTCCTGTTAAAATAATTATGGACATCTGGAAGATTCCTTGAACTTTCTTTTAATTTTCCATCAATCTCTCTAACTTAGCAACAAATGAAAATTACACAATGTCTAAAAACCACCAAAAAAAGTCTCTAATAATTCAAATAAAAAACTCCATTTGAGATAAAGGACCACCAAACTTCTGTCTGATCAAAATAAAGAACAACACTGTAACAAATACAATTACAAAAACTAATTAATTGCTATTAAGGCTCTAAATTATTATGATATTTTAAAATCATATTTTCCCCATAGTATTTCAATACTTTAATGAATCTTTATGATCTTTCCAGGGTGATACTTCATCCACTAAAGGTAGATTGCAACCACATCAACATTTTCTTATCATCACAGATTTTTCAAAAATCTCTAAATTAAAAGGGTTAAAAAAAAATCAGTTCAATCCATATCCAAACAAGAGTCACCTCTACAATGTACCTTATAATTGGTTATTCATCCTTTCTCTGAAGAAGACCAGGAAGGAGCTTATAATCTTACAAGGCAGCCTGTTCTGCTTTTCAACATCATTCACTGATATGAATTATTTCTTTATACCAAGTCTAAATTTTCCTCTTTATAATTTCTATACCTTTGCTCCTTATTTTCTCCTGTATAACCAAGAAAGACAAATCTATTCCACATAATGATAGCCCTTCAAATATGTAAAAAAATTACTATCCTGTCCTTACCAAGTACTATCTCTTCATTAAGTTAAACTTCTCCAGTTTCTTCAACTGACCCACGTGACATGATCTTTCACCATCTTAGTTATTTTCCTCTCCAGCTTATCAATGCTGTTCCTAAAATTTAGTGCTCAGAACTGGTTCCTAATATTTCAGCCACAGATAACATTAATTAATTACTATTTTTGCTGTTCATTCATTTCAGTTATATCCAAACCACATATGGGTGTATCTTGGCATTGATGCTGGAGTGGTTTGCCATTTCCTTCTCCACTAGTTTTACAAATGAGGTAAACAGGGTTAAGTGACTTGCCCAGGATCACATAGTTAATTAGTGTCTGAGGCCAAATTTGAACACATAAAGATGACTTTTTCTGACTCCAGAGCTCTATCTGCTGTGCAACCTACCTACTCTTAATTACTAATTACTAAATAAATAATTATAAAACTACACAGATTAGTAATACTTAATTATTAAGCACAAAGCATTCAGCCAGTATTCATAGTTTTATATTGAAATTTCCAGGTTTAAAAATTTTTTTCAAAATAACTAGGAGAAAAATAGCTATATGAAATAGCTGTCACATATATTCAATTTAATATAAATTGCTTTCACATAGTTTACTTATATGAATTATTCATGCACTCTTTTTCCAATAGTCTAAAAGGAAATAAAATATCTCATCTTACGTGTAGTTGCTTGAGCAGTCACTGGAGGAGATTCTCCTTCATCATACACTGCTACAACATTGACTTCATAGAGTGTTTGTGAAATCAGATCACCAAGAGAGGTCTTTGTCCTTGATCTATCTACTTCCACCTATAATAAAAACAGGAGTAGATTTTTTTTAAAAGAATGTTGGTTCTAATTATATAATTGTCCCAGGACATATTAGAATAATGGTATTATGATATCAGAAAAGATTAACAATTATCAGACTTGAGGCAAAGTTTCTTTGAAATCACTCTCAGTTAAGGCAGAGAAAGGAGCATTGAAAGTTGACAAAGTGATAAATAAGGTGGTAAGCTCTTTAATTTCTCATGCAAGACAGTGTATCTCCGTACTATAGACATCTGTATTGGCTTTCTCCTATATTCAAAATTCCCCTCATCATCATCTTTGCCTTCTGATTTCTCTGGTTTTCCTCAGATCTCAGCTAAAATACTACCTTTCCTAAGAAGTCTTTCCCAGTCACCTTTAATCTTAGAGTCTTGCCTCTGAAATAGTCTTATTGATATCATTTTTATATAGTTGTTGTTACGTTGTCTCAGTCATTAGATTGTGTACTCCTTGAGGATACATTTTGACTTTCTCTGTATCCCCTGAACTTAATATAGTACTCTGTACATAATAAATAGCTAATATATGTTTGTTGGCTTGATTTGACTTCAGAGGATGATATCATCACAAAGTTGTACAATCCTTGTGGATCATGAATCCCTTCTAAGTGTAAGCCAATTAATAATTTTTCATTTACAAAAATATATATATCTTGCTTATAAATAATTTTGTTCTTTTTTTTAGATTGCTTTTATATATAGTATTTTGTTTGACCTTCACATCAAGCCTTTTGTATAAGTTAAGACTTGTCCTCATTCTATGAAGGACAAAGATGAAATATAAAGAAAATAAGTGACTTAACCAATGTTTACACAACTAGCTAATGTCAGTCAAAAGAATACTCATTTTCTGGTTCTCAAACCAAGTCTCCTTCTATATGATACTTATGGTAGTCAGATAGCAAATCTAATGTAAAAAGGCATCACTTTACTCTCTCTATGAATGCTTAAATTGCTATTTTGACTCTAATAGGTATCACTAAGTAAAGATACCTACAATTTTTTCTAGTCACTTGGACTCCCAGAAGTTTCTTGTGGCTAACACTGAAGCTTTGAAACTCATACAAGACGCAGGACTAGTGATATAACTAAGAATTTTTGTTCCAAAGACAATAAGCATCTGCTTAGAGAAGAAACTGATGAAGAGGCTTAGAGGGATTATTGAAGAACTCTAAAATAGGCAATAATATAGTTAGTGATGTGTTGCTTGTGTTCTCCTTTAAAATAAGAATTATAATTATGTCAACAGCACTTAATACATATTTTCAAAATGAGTTTCATTAATATAACCCTACGCACAAAACAAAAGAAAAAAAATTAGCCACTTCTAACAGGAGTTCGTGATCCATATTTTCAATACTATCTTATAATGAACAGCAAGTGTCCAAAAGCTATCTTAGCACAACATTTATTTAATCAATTGCTAAAAAGAGCAACAATTTTCAAAACCTTCTTCATGTCTAACCTACCTCTTTTACATCATCATCTTCCTCTGTTTTATACCTGACAATATATTTTCGTACTTTGCCAGGAGCAGGATCCCAGATGACATTCATACTGCTATGGGTAACATCTGTGAGTTTCAAACCTCTAGGACGAGGTAAAGGTACTGCAGAAATACAAAACATTAAGTTCAGATATAACCATAGATTTTGTTTGGAATACTGAGATCCAATATGGCAGTGAATAAAATGACCGTATTTAGAATTAAATCCAATTTCCAATGTTTACCAGCTCTTTCTCTCTGGAGAATTCTCTTTGTTTTCTCATCTACAAAATGAGAGTTTTAATATTTATGTTGCCTATCTCACCTAGCTGGTGTAAGGATCAAAGGAGATAATCTCTTTATAGTTCTTTACATACCTTATAATACTATAAAATTTTATTTATTATTTATTCATTATTAAATTTTCACTAAATAATTTAAGAAAAAACTTGAAAAGACTATGCATTTATAGATGCCCCTATATTAACATATGCAGCTAAGTATATCTATTTATGAGTCATATTGGCATAAGACACTCCTATCAGAGGGGATTGCATCTACCAAAGCAATCAGTACCTTCTCTACAATTTACAATAAAGGATGAGTAAGTATACACAGGATCATCACAGTACTCAAAGGGAAAAAAAACGGGCTTTGAAATCAAACAGAATTACCAGACTCTACCTTCTGTGGGTCATTTTTTATATCATCTAAAAGTGTAATCCAAATTGTCAAAATTATTGCTTTCGCTTTTGATTTATTTTTAGCTTTTCTTCATGTGATTTGGCTTTATTATTTAAATAGGAAGCTTTTTGTTGACACATCTATCTCTTTTCTTTTTATACTTAAATTTATATTCCTTTATCAGATACTGACATCTATTCCAGCAGAAATGAAAACACTCCTGATTCCATAAGAATGCTATTTTTCTATTGACTTTTAAGAGAATGGAAGTGAGAATGGGCCAAAATATTAAGCACCCAGTAAGCATCCAAGAAATTTATAGTAGCCAATATGGGAAAAATAAACCATAAATTAGTCTTAATATATCAGGCAAAGTATACCAAACCTATACTTTCAGAACACCATAGGAAAAAAAATTATCCAAAAAGGTCTATTTTATTTCTGTAATATAAACACATCCTTCCCCTCCTGTTTCCCAATATTTCTGTCTCCCTTTGTTTATCTTTTTTGTTTGTTTCCCTGTCCTTCTTCCAAAATTTCTATCTCTGCATCTCTCTTCCTTACCCCATGCTTTCATGTGTTTATCTTTCTCCAAACCTCCCAGTTTAGTATCTGTCAGCTTCCTTAAGTCAACTGGCTCATAACACATTTGTTTACCCTGTGTTGGTCAGTCCTACTCAATTCTCCTTCATTTCTCAACCCAATTTATGACTCTCCAATCTCATTTTCTCCTTCTTGAGGCTATGTACACAGAGAATGTACCCCAAGTTCACTCTTGCTTAATAGTTGAGTTAAAAGCTAAACAGAAGAGTTGTTTTTGATTCTAGAAGCAATAGGAGATTTATTGAGTAGAGAAGTTACACAATCAGATTTACATCTAAAGAAAATTACTTTGGCAGTAGTGTAGAAGATGTAATGAAGCAGAGAGACAATTGAGGCAGTTAGGAGACTGTTGAAATAATCTAGACAATAGATGATGAGGACCTGAACTATAATGATAGTTTAATTAATAAAGAGGAATTGGATGAAAGATGTGGTGGAAAGATGTGTTTATCTTTGATTAGACAATTAATTGATTAAATGAGGCAACAAAGATTGAGGAGTTGAGAATAATCAATATTATAAAACTGTGAAACTGGAAGTATAATGGTGACACTGCTTTGATAGAATGGGTACAGCACAGAATCATCAAACAAAATCTGAAACTTTGAACATCATGGAAATTTTTAAATAATGATTATCAGGAGGAGGGGGGGGGGGAGGGAGAGCATAAACACCTACAAGTTACTTCCCGGGCAGTGACTGGATCACTGGTGAGATCATACAATGTTGCTTTGATAGTTACAGTATATTCAGTATTGGGGATGAGATCAACCAGCTGCATATCTGTCACTGATGGTCCAACAGGTATCTATATTGACATAGAAATAAATATAAATACAAATACAGATAGACACAGATGCTGATGTAGATATGGAAATGGACACAGATGTACACATTATGCACATATGGATATAAAGATAGAATGTAATCTGAAGTCCAAGCAGAAAGTTAAATAGAAGAAAGAAGCCAAACAAAAACTGGTAATTTAACTCTGAAATTCACAGCACCTTCCTTCATATCATTGAGTTTATCAATTTAATTTAAAAAGCAGTTCCACAATACATTCAATAGTTTTAAACTATGCTATGGACAACAAATTCAAAGGATTATATATTTTAAATTGCAATTTTTTTTTAATTTATCAAGAGAACAAACATCCCTACCTCTTTGGGATTTGTGGGCCCTGTAGCATTGACAGCTACATAGGACAACAAGTAACCAGTAGCTCCACCAACTGACTGCCATTGCACCCGCATGTTAGTTGGTCCAACATCAAAAATATTCAGGGAAACAACAGGGACTGGCACTACCAAAACATAAAATCATTCATCAAACAAGTTACTTTCATTCATTCTAGTCTTATATTAACTTATGTTTCTTAATCTATTTCATATGTATGTATATATGTATAAGTATTTATATTCATGTATATGTATACATATGTGTGTATATATGTATGTATATAAAAGCATGTTTGTAAACTATTTAAAATCTGTATTAAGAATATGAATCTGAAACTTAGGGAAGTATATTAACTGGGGAATTCTGAACAAGTGATAGTATATGAATAGAATACTATTGTGCTATAAGAAATGATGAGCAGAATAATCTTGGAAAAACCCGCAAAGACTGATATAAGTTGATACAATGTAAAATGAACAGAACCAAGAGACTATTATATACAATAATAGCAATATTGCATGATGATCAGCTATGAATGACTTAGCTATTATAAGCAATACAGCGATACAAAAACAATTCTGAAGGATTTATGATGAAAAATGCTATCCATCTCCAAAGAAAAAAATGATCAAGTTTGAATACATATTGAAACATACTTTTTCTTTACTTTCTTTGTTTTCTTGGAGTTATTTTATCTGTATTTTCTTTCATAATATGACTAACTTGCAAAAATGTTTTACGTGACTACACATATATAACCTACGTCAAACCACTTACCTTCTCAATGAGTGGGGAAGGAGAAGAAGGGAGGGAGATAATTTGGAACTCAAAAATTAAAAAAAAACAAATATTTAAAATTGTTTTTACATGTAACATGGGAAAAATTAAATTTAAAAGAATATGAACCTGCATGGATAATTGTGTCAGTAATAACAGCATAGTGTTGCAAAAAGGAAAAAAGAACTCAAAATAGAGATCTAGATTTTACTCCCATCTCTGTCTCACCCTCACTATATATGACCTTGTATAGCCCTGCCTAAGAGCTTTCTGGACCTGATAAAATAACTCTCTGGAGAAAGGAAGTTGGTGATAGAATTAAAGAATATAAAATCTTGCTATTGGGTGAAGACTAGAATCACCAAGACCCTGGAAGGGGATGTAGCAGGCACAGTGGGAGGAAAAAGACAGAAATAAATAAATAAATAACAGCAAAGATTATTCTAGAGAGATCAATAAGTAGATGTAGCACCAAATGGACAAATAACATGAATACTTACAGGTTGTTTCAGTGCCCTTCAGGGGTTCACTATTTTCATCTTCCACTACAGAATACACATTAACTACATATTCTGTTTCAGGCTTTAGATCCTTAAGCACCGTACTAGTTTCCAGGCGACTCACATAAAACTAAGTGGAAAGGGTAAAATAAACAATGATAAAAGTCACAAATGGTACATTCTCATTTCTTCATTTCTCCTAGAATTTCAGATTAGAAAATACCAAGGGCAATGGACAGGAGAGATTCATTAAATTGAGCTAGAGTTCTCCTAATCACCCCTGCTATACAGGCTTAGAATTTATTTTGAAGAATTTTTGTTGTTTCAAAAATTATTAGGTCAGCAAGGAAGCAGAGAGTAATGGCAAGAATAAATATGCCATCTATTCAGAAAGTAACAATATCATACCACTACCACGCCATATTTAAGGACCACAAGAGTCTTAGCAAATATTATTTCAACTTTAATGGCAATCAAGAGTAAGAGCATAATTATACAGGATTAAGCAGCATAGGCATACTATGTGCTGTAACAGAAACTTGGTCTTAGCCTCTCACAATGAATGCTGACTCCTCATTTGATATTCTGTATTGAGGAACTTGTGAAAACAGTAAGGGTTGGCAGAGGGAGAAAGAGGTATTATTTACTCACTTCTTGGCGTTTCCCTCCAGAAACTGGATAGTATTCCACCTTGTATCTGTCTACACTGTCCGATGGGGGTGTCCAGCTCACTCTAAAGGAACGATGGGTTCTCTCAGATATAACTAGATTGGAAGGTGCTTCCAAGTCTCCTATGCAAGGGAAATAAAATATTTTAAAAGTTCATCAATTAATCAATATGAAAAAGATTAAAATTAGAATAAAAAATCCTACTATTTACCAGGCAATGTGACAGAATAGGAAAAGCAACACACTCAGATTCAGAAGACCTAAATTCACATCCTTAACTATCACTAATTAACTGTTAAATCTTAGTAAGTCCCTTAATCTCTCTAGGCCTGAGTTTTCTCCCCCATATATTATTAGCTATAAGAAAATCACACTATACACTTCTCAAAGGATCAAATGAGATAAGTAATACAAAGCATTTCAATCCTAAGTATTATATAAGTATAAACTTTTGTTATCAGAAGAATTCTAAGCAACCCTTTTTACATATTAAGTAGCTTTCATGAAAATAAAACTATGATGATTCATCTAGGGACAGTTTTTCTAAAAATCATTCATTTTATTCCATGGGATTTGGAATTTTTAACAGTGTTTCTTAATTTAATTTGAACTTTTCTAATTAAAATCCTCTGGATATGTCTCTGTAGGTTTACAATAATATTTTTATGCCACGGAATAGACAGGGTGACCCTAGGCTATTGCTTTGAAGTGATATTTTATGATACTTATATAATAAAAGTGACATATATAGAATTGGAAGCAATTCTTTTCTGGAACATGAAATCCTTTTTCAAATGCAATTAAAATGGCAAAGAATTGGAAATTAAGGAGACGGCCATAAATTGGGGAATGGCTGAACAAGTTGTGGTATATGAATGTAATGGAATATTATTGTGCTATAAGAAATGGTGAACAGGAAGGTTTTAGGAAAACCTGGAGCATGGACTCATATTGAGTAAAGTAAGCAGAACAAGGAGAACACTGTATACAGTAACAACAACACTGTGCAATGATCTATTGATATATACATATATAGAATGATCTAGGACAATTCCAAAAGACTCATGGTGGAAAATGCTATCCATACTCAGAGAAAGAACTGTGGAGTCTGAATGCACATCAAAGCAAATAATTTTCACTTTTCTTTCTCATTTTTTCCTTTTGTTCTGACATGTATAATTTATGTCAAATTGCATGCCTTTTGAGGGAGGGAGAAGGTTGTAAGGAGGAATTTGGAACTTAAAATCTTATTAAAATGATTGCTGAAAACTATCTCTACATGTAATTGGAAAAATTCAGTGGTAGGGGGAAAACATGTAAAGATGAAAAAACACTCAAATTAAAGCTTGAAAATAAAGAAATTAATCTAGTAAATTCAAAATATAATGCAACCACTATCTTTTGAGTTGTTTGCAAGCCAAAACTTGATAAAAGAAAAAAATTTCATTTTTAATTCTTTAACCTTTATTATACTTGGGTAATAATCAAGTCTACAAAATTATCAAGCAGTTTTATGGTCTGGGAAACTGGCATAAATACAATGATTTTATGGTTGATAAAACAGAAAAGAAAATAGATAAAAGATGCTTTCATCTATTCTAAGTTCTCTCCAAGGGAATAAAACTACAAATTTCTAAACAAATGTTGAGAACTAGAAACTTGCAAATGCTAACTATACAGATGGCCTATTTCTCCAGAAAAAAAGTATAATCAGTTGGCTAAATCCCAAAAGAAAGTCTTTAAAGGATTGGTCAGAAATTCAAAAAGAAAAATTCATACAAATATATTCCCCAAACCCAAAATAGCTGAATCATGTTCACTAGTGTCCTTGCTGGCCTCTCATTCCAATTTCCTCATGACTAGTATAAACATATAAAGAATAATCCTTACAATTTTCTATAACAATTCAAAAAGGAATTATTCTAAGCTCTAAAATAATCATGATTTTAATCCTTTTATTAACTTACTCCACTAAAGTCCTATCCTGATGCTTCAGAATAATAGTGGTCATCCTACATTCTCAAAGGCTAGACCAGCAAGACACAAGCTCTGCCAGTTTCTTCCAAGAAATACCATAGGTATAGTCCTGACAATTTGATACTTTATATTGTCCAAAGACTAGCCTAGATAAGTTCATAGAAGCTTATCACCACATTAGATATGGAGTCATAAATTTTTAGTCCACGGAAACATTCCAAGGTGATTGAGAAAGTTATAAAATGATCAAGATTTAGAGCACTGATGGGAATACCATTGTGAGTGAAGTTGCAAATTTCTAAAGTATTGAAATATTTATCAACATTATTCAGTTATGGAAAACAGCTTATTGGGATGGAGGTGAGATGAGAATAAAGTTAAGAACATTTGGCTACTTATCTATATCTATGTAATAATTAGTGTGACACAATCTTCAGGCTCTAATCCAGGAAAGAGATTTATATCCTGACCAAAATAAAAGAATAAGGGTAAAGTATACTGAGAATACCTAAACTGAAAGTGTGAAGTAAAAAAAAAAAATATCTCTTCAAAATGGTCATTGCCAGTGAACAAGTACTTTGGAAGGAAAAGAATCACTCATTAGATATTAAAGAAATCCATAGAAATTTTGAAGAAGCACAGGCATGGGAATAAATTTTAATTAAAATTATATTCAGTTAAGTTAAAAAAAAAAAACATTGAAAGTTGATTAATGATGAATAAGGTGATAGTTATAATAATAGCATACCTGGACCTTTGACACTATTGCACAAGTTAACAGTGAGGTCATCCACAATCCTAGAAAGTGAGTCAAAGTCAGCCACATTATAGGCATGAGTATCATCTGGGTCAGTTGCAATCATCTTTAATTCAGTCTCATCTGCATTTTTAATACCTTTATTAAAAAAATACAAATTAGCAACATTGATCAGAAATGTTTAATAAAGTTTTAACATATAATTTAACAAAATATATTAGAAGCAATATTCCAATGTTCCAATGCATGACAACACAAATATATGTATATGTGATTTTACTTTAAAAAGACTATCTAATAATTATAAAACTATGAATCATGATAAGATATCAAAAGAACTTGAAAAAAGGAAGGTATTCTAAAAGTTAAGTACTTCTAAGAACAAAAAGTAATGCCTAAGACAAATCAATAACTAACTAAAGTCATTAAATGAATGAATAAAATGAATGAATGATGGAAAAATTAATGAATTAAAAAGCAGTTAGTGTTTTCTATGCAGGCGGAACTGTGCTAAGGATTGCAGATACAATTACAAAAAGTAAAATAGTCCCTGCCCTCAAAGAGCTTACTTTTTAATGGGAAAGACTGTGCATATTGTTGGGGGGAAAGGGGGAGATGGGTTAAGGAACAAAGATAAATAGATAATCACAGAGATTTTAAACTAAGCCATGAGGAAATCAATTAACTTGAGATTTTGCCCTTTTCAGAAATCAAGTGGTAATTTGATTACTGGAATTGGGAGGAGAAGGAAGAGAAGAAATGAGAAAGGAAATCTTAACAGGATATTTTCCAAATTTTGGTAATAGTAAATGCCTAATATTTATAGTACTGTTGTCCTTTTTAATGATGTAAAATTTTTTCTGGACAAATTGAAAAGTTCAAATTGGTTAATAGACAAAGTTGACTGCATATATAAAGATCTAAAATCATGTCTCCTGCCTTATGTCTCAACCAGCATTTATTGAGCACTTGCTGTATTTTAGGAACTCAATAAGATAAACACTGAAGATACAAAACCAAAAGTAAAACAGAATAGAATGTTAATCAAGGAACTTCCATTCTATCTGGGAAACTAATATATGCTAAACACTGGCAAAATGTTATCTTTATGTGTGGGTGTTTTTAAAGCCAAAAAGCATTTGTATTTCCACTTACATCATAAAGGTCTATTCCAATTAGAGACAGATTTGTGACACAGTGAACTGGGCCTGGAGTCAGAAAGGTATGATTGAATGTGGCCTCAGACACTTACTATGTACATGGTCCTTGGGAAATCATTTACCTTCTTTTTGCCTCAGTTTCCTCAATTGTAAAATAGGAATAACAGCATGTTATGAGGATCAAATAAAATAATACTTACAAAGCACTTAGTACAATGTCTGGGACAGTGCAAGTACTATATATAACTGGTTTTTTCCCCCTTTCCTTTCTCCTTTTCCACAATATTTCAATGTTGTGTAAAGATTATGCCAGCAAAACACAGACTCTTTCAGGCCCTACTAAGTTGTAAAGACTTCAAATAGAAGCCCAAGATGGACCAAAAATTCAGAGAAGTTCCTCACCAGAAAATTATCACCAACTCATGAATGTTTTTGGCTACAGTGACCTGCAAAGATCATCTAGCAGATATATAAAAGGGCTTCATTATGTCAGTGGATGGATTAGCTTTGTTCACATGTAGAGGGCAGGAACTCTGAAAAGGTATACTTGAATCAAGGACAGCAAGGATGCTTATAGTTAAGCATCTATTCAGTGTGATTGATGAGATAACGGTTCTCTAGTTAAACATATACTTAATGTGATGGTGATGTAATGGACAGTTAGCACATGCTCAGTTGTTGTAATGATGTAATCATACTGAGGTATTTAAGGGCTGAGAGGGTTGGGAACTTTAAGTCTCAGACACAGATACAGAGACTCTCTCAGACACAGACACAGAGAAGGCTCCAGACTCCAGACAGAGGACTACATTTTTGACTAGCCTCATGGTGGCCCTCCTGCCTTCATCTCTTCTCCACCTAAAGACCAAGGCCCATCCAGAGATCCTCCAGAAAGCTAGCCCAGACATTACACTCACAAAATCATAAATCCTTGAAATTTTAAGAGCACTGGGTTGCTACCATTCTTTCTGGTACTCACCAATAGCAAAAAGTTCCACTCCTCCATCCTTTAGTCTCTTTGAAGGTGCTTCTACATCATCCTGTGATTTCCCATCAGTGATGAGAACACCAATTTTGCGAGCTCTAGGTCTCATGCCAGCCTGTGGCCTAAAGTTATTTTGCCAAATAAAATTCAAAGCCATCCCTGATGTGATTTGAAAAAAGATATATAGTGATTATTACATAAATATATCTTTTTTAAAAAAAAAAGCTTAAAGAATAACAAAAGCTCAGAATTTACCTGTCAATGTATTGCCTCCCTTGTATGGTAAGTTGGCCACTGCCTCCAATAGACTTTTTCTGTCTTTATGAGCATTTAACTGCCATTCTGTTCTGGGATCCCCACTATACTGAGCAAGGGCTTAAATAATGCAATTATCATTAGTTTTTGAAAAGAGCATAAAAACAAATGTTTAAAAGTCTTTAATATTAGCAGAGCCTACCAATTTGTACTCTTTTGGGGCCAATCTCGAAGACTTCAACAATACGTGAAATGAAACTCCTGACAGTTTTAAAATTAGCCCGACCAATACTCCAAGAACCATCTACCAGTAGCACGATGTCAGCTTCTGCTCTGGTGAAACACTCCATGCCTGATACAGCAATAATCAAAAGGCACACATGAATAAGAAAAACATTAAGTGGTGTTTAATTTTCCTGTATTCCTATTTTTCCTCCCTCTGCTAACACTTGTTTGCTCTATGGTCTCCCTACTTTAAACCATTATGGCATTAGCAGATATTAGGATATCACTGAAAATATATCCATGAAACACATATCACCATCCCAACTCATGAATCTCAGATCATATCAATAAGAATTGGTCATTCATTCAATGACTATTTAAAGTCCTTGTAGCTTCTACTGTCAATTAAGCATCTTTTCTTTCTTTTTTTTTTTTATTGTAGTTCTTCACTTTAGCCTCAGAAACAGGAATTAGTCTTCTAATGTTTGTTTTATCAAATGAGCAAGATAAATGAGAATGGACTTGCCTGAAGTCTGAAAAAAAATTAGCCTTATTTTTAAAAGTATTTCACTATCAGAAATTAGAAATTTTAGTAAAAATTCAAATATGACCTAAAGCTTTAAGATAATATTTCTCTGGAATAACATCTGATTGTTGATTGCAGTCATATCACCACAAAACTGTTAAAAAGTACAGAATGGGCAGATGAAAATGCATGGGCTAGAAATTGCTTTTGTAGACCAAAAACTTTTTTAAAAAAATTTGTTACACCAAATCTAGGAGGTAATTATTAACATCAAGTACAAGATTATTTAAATGCAAACCCATTCAACTAGAAATGCCCAATTAATGTCCTAAACCAACATTTCATCTTATTTACCATGCAAACATTTCATAGTTACCAGTTTGTAAACACTGTTCTTTACTTTGTAATGCAATTAGATAAATATAGATGGCAGAGGAATGTGCACATTTAAAAAAAATGAAAAAGAAGGAACATAGTTTGGGAGGGATGCAAACAAATATACAAGTGAGGAGATGTACAAACACAAGCACAAACATTTATGCAAGGCTGGAATGCTATGGAAAGAGAATCATTTCAGATCTCCTCAGTTCACAAGCTAGGGAACAAAAATATGATTTGGTTAATATCATCATAATTTAAATAATAGAACATTATATAAAACAGACTTAACTCCTTAATTTAATATTAGTCATCTAAAAACTGTCCTCTGTTGTTCTAGAAATTGTGTTACCAATTGTTTATTTTCTGGCTTCTTGCCCTGATAACATCTAATCTTTATATGGAAGAAATTATATTGAGAAAAACCATCATATCCATCATGCTTAAAAGATACTGTGATCTCATTAAGGTTCTATCTAAGCAATCCAATACTAAAGGATCATAAATAATTAATTATTCCAAGTATCTGTTGGTTAAAAATCATGATCCTCATACATAGAAAATACAAATCCAATCTTTTTCAACATAATACAGATCAGGGAAATTGTTTAAATGTAATTTTGTGTATAAAGCAATTAAAACTGGTTTTACATATACTTTGAGTAATGGAAGAGGAGAAAAAAAGACTAGTCCTATGATTTCAATGATATGGGGAGTGTTCAGTGTAAAAACTTCTTCCAGTGATGCAGAATGGCATTCCATCTTTAAATTACAACTTTGCCAGAAGCATTAAAAGGTTAAAAGTCATATAGCTATCATAGGTCAAGTAGAAGGATTTGAATCCAGAGCTTCTTCTCTTCAAGATCTATCCTCTATTCACAATGTTTTATTGCTTCATGTATAATACTGATGGAATGAATATGATAAAACACACACACACAAATCAAAGATTTCTGCACATCTAGGTGGCCTACAAAATTCTCATTTCTCATCTTCTTAACTAGTCCAATGGTGCTAATGACCCTGACACAGAGTGACAAAAACATTCAGTAAATCTCTCCAGATCCTAAGAGTTGATAGCCTGAGATCCTACATTTTAAATGCATTCAATTTTTTTCCTGTCTCAACTATTAAATAAATTCTGGCAGCTCCTATTATCTTGTAAAACTAAACCTGGCATTTTCCATACATCTTTATAAAAGCATATTTCAGAAATGGGAAGGGGAGGGAGAGGGCACAGAAATGATACATTTGCATTAGTTCTATTAACTTAATAAAAAATATCATGCTATATAATGATGCATTTGTAGTGGAGTACTACATAGTAGAATATAATAATGATGATCATGAAGGCTTCAGAGACAAAAAGTAATTTTGGTTTCAATAAAGTGAATGCCCAATTAGACTTCTGATAATAACAAGAAAAACAACTGACATGTATAGAGTATATTGGAGTTTGCCAAGTACTCTACCTATATGATAATAGGTAATATTTATATACCATTTAAAGGATTTCAAAGCAATTAATGTTATCTCATTTTTTCAAAAGGACTAGTCATCTGGACTGGAACAAATAGATAGTTATACATTTATATAATACGTAAATAAACGTATAGTTCTTTAAACTTTTGTTGAAAATGTCAACATTTAGTTTTAAATATTATTTTAGAAATTTTTCCATAAAGCAATTAGACAAACTTCTTAAATTTAAAACATCTAAATTAACTTAAATTTTCATAAGCTGCTTACCTGAAGGTAAAATTGGCATTACAGTTGTATCTGAAAGAGTTGTCATTTCCTGTCCAATTAGTGGTGAACTTTCTCCTCCATCAAACATTCCAAAAACATTTACTTTATAGGTTGTGCCTGCCCTGCAATATTAAAAATTGGAGATATAGATATATAGGTTAGCTAAAAAGGAATTGTTTTAACTATCCAAATAAAGAACTTTATTCTTTATTTTCCATTTTATTAAGAGTCATTGAGATCTTCCCCTTTGAGATTGTAAGCATGTGAAAATATGGAGATAAGGATGAAAATTCACCTTTGCATTTTCCTGTTTACCTTATAATACAATGGGAAATTGCCAGATACTATCTAACAACTCTGTCCTGAACAATGACCTGAAAATTCAGGTGTAAACAGGTATATAAGGCAACGAGAAATCATGCCTCAAAGAACATCAGAGATAGCCACACACCCACAAATTCCTTCTCTGTTTCCCTTTTGGGTTTGCTACATTGTCTGGGCAGTTCACAAGTAGTAAAGCTACACAGAATTTCTGAGGAGCATTGACTTTTAGATTGAGCATAATAGCAGAAGAATTGGGCAGCTAGGTGGTGCAGTGGATACAGCAACAGCCCTGAAGGCAGGAGGATGGGAGTTCAAATCTAATTTCAGACACTTAACATTTCTTAGCTTTGTGACTCTGGGCAAGCCACTTAACTCCAATTGCCTCAGCAATAATATTAATAATAATAATAACAGAAGAATTTGGCTCACAGCTTGATAACTTTTATTAAATAATATGCTTTAAGACAAGAAGAATGGCTTTCTAACTCTATGAAGATCTTTAAAATCAGAGACGTATTTGTTCAAATTTTCATATTATTATACAAATGAAAAAACTTTTAAAGAATTCTTGAATAAACAAATGAGCATTGAATGCTAAGATAAACTATAATATTTGTTGTAGTTTTAGAGCATATTTATGAGTTCCTTGATGAAGGGAATTCCAAGTGCAGAATCCCTCTCTCTCTCTTTATCAGTGCTGATCTTCAGCAATTCTGAAGTTTAGAAAACTAAGAAAACTAATGAACTCCTTAGGGGCACTTAGAGATTAAGTAATTCATCTGTGGACAGAGTCAGAGGTAAGGCTTGAATCCAAGTCTTCCTATCTCAAAGATCAACTTCTCTTTCCTACACCAGGAGAAGTAGCATGGGCTAGTAACAGATCAGGTATAAATAAAGTCATCAAGAGCACAATAGCTTATTATTCTCATTAAGATAAATGGTCACCCTCCATTCATTCTTAAACTTCCTTGTTTTCCATTGCAAAGCCTGGAGCAAGGCTTTTACTCAATCCACCCTTCCCATTCTACCCCACTGGTTCAAAACACAGTCATCTGGGCATTTTCAGAGGGAATAGTAGTCTCCATATTTGGGGAAAGTTTTCTATCACATGATGACAACACCCTGAGTAGGGACTACGGTTGGCAAAATAAATACGTTAGACTGGAAGCATGTTTATTGCTGATGAAAGAAGCCACTCCTACTAAGTTGTAAAAATGTGACAAAGAATTAATGAAAGCCTCTTGTGCTTGATAATTTCTAAAACTACTTGTATGAATTGCTCACAGCAACCCAACTGAAGCCACACCATGCCTTAGGAAAATAGCTTTCATCTTTATTATCTAACAGCTTTTATAAACTCCTTCCCTGGAGAATATAGTGAAAATCAAACATGTTTTCCAATTTAGGTCTCACTGATTTCAATAAGTTGTTTAAAATAGCAACAAAAAAAGAATGAAATTATTTTATACCTAAGTTCCTCCAAAACAACAGTATTGTCATAGGGACCAACAACTAATTCCCCAAGCCTCTGATTATCTCCTGTAGGATGGAAAGTGACTTTGTAGCCTTTTACTTCTCCTGGGGCTGGCTCCCAAGTGACTCGGAAGCTTGACATGGTTGAGTCAGATGTTTTGAGGTTCCTGGGTGATTTGAATTTGGATACTGCAAAGAGAAAAAAATAAGAATAATTATTATCTGAAATACAAATTTCAGATGGCTACTAAATCTTGGTCAACAGCAGTACTGAACTCAACTCAGCTGTATTCAATAAATACACATTATGTACCTGCTATGGGCAGATACCTTATGTTAAGCAGTAGGGACAGAAAATGGATCTGGGATTTCATTGGTTTAGTAAACTCCCAAGGGAAGAAATTCTCTCTACCAAAGTAAGTCAGCTCATCTTTCATATAGACAGATAGCTGCCTAGAGTATGCAGAGTCTAAATGACTTGCCCAAGATCACACAGTTAGGATTTGAATCCAGATATGGTATGAGAAGTCAGTTCTTTATCCACTATGTCATACTGATTCATGGCATGGAGACAGAAGGATGAAAAATCAATCAACAAGTATCTATTAAGCTATGGGCCAGTTACTATGCTCAGTGCTGGGGATTCAAAAACATAGATGAAAAAGTCTTTGCCTTCAAGGAACTCAATCTCCTTCCTTTCATTTCCATTCCATTCAGTTTAATAAGCATTTTCTAAAATGCCTGCTATGTTCTAGGCACTGTGCCAAGCATTACAGATACAAAGACAAAATATAAAATAGTCCCTGATTTCAAGGAACTTACGATTTAGCAGCAAATTGCTGGATAAGATAGTCAAATCAATAATTCTAAGTTGGAATAGAAAAGAACTATAAATTGAAATAGAATAAATACATAGAAATACCACAGAAGGAATAAGAGATTTCGAAGAAGATAAATCATTTCTAGGTTTCTAAGTGAGGGACGAGGAAAAGGCTTCACAAAACAGGTGGCATTTATATTAGACTTTGAAGAAAGAAAAAGCTTAGAAGAGGACAGAAATGTGGAATAAATTCATTCCAGGCACTAATGATGGCCTGAAAAGCAGTGCAGAAATAGAAGATGGGCTGAAATGAAGAAATAGCTTTTAGTTCAATTTGGCTGTAATAGAGTCCATGGAGAAGAAATGAGACCGGAAAGATATGCTGGAGGCAAATTATGGAAGGTTTTGAATGTGAGACCAAGAAATCTGAACTGTGTTTCATCTCCCCAAAAAATGGGTAATCACTTTTAAAATATGTTTTTTCCCCAAGATCTTATATTTAGAGCTGGAAAGGACCTTAGAAGCCATCTAATCCAGTCCCCTCATTCAAAACAAGAGGAAATGAGATCAAGAAAGGTTATGATTTTGTTTATGGTCACACAGTAATCAAATGTCAGTAACCAAATACAGACTTTTCTATATCTAAATCCAGCAATGTACCCATCATGCCATGTTGCCTCTAAAGTGATATAATCAGACCTGAACTGAATCCTAGAATGATTACTTTCTCAGCAATGTAAAGGATAAATTGGAGAGGGAAAAACACCAGAAGTACAGTGATCTATTATTTTTCATTTTAATGAATGTAGCACTCCATTCAGATTTGAAGATGTCATTAATCAGGGAGAATAGTTGAGGAAACCATTACAACTATGGAGGTGAAAAGTAATGAGACTCTCAATGTGTTGTGTAAGAAGAAAGAAAAAGATAGATTAAGAAATATTTCAGACATAAAATCAACTGTATTTGGCAAATGACTGGAGATTGAACAAGGTGAACAGAGCGAGGCAAATCAAAGGAAACTCCTCAAGTTCAAGTGAGGGTTACTAGGAATTTGAGTCCCAAAAAAAGTCAGGAAGGGATGCCGATTTTGAAGGGAAGATGATAAACTCAGCTTTAAACATGTTGGATTCAAAAATGTCAGGAAGACATCTAGGAATAGATATCTAATAAGTAGTTAGGCATTTGGAATTGGAGTTCAGAAGAACAGCTGAAGTTGGAGGTAGACATTTTAATGTGATCTGCATAGAAGCAATGACTAAGGCCAAGGAATAACATAAAATCACTATGGGAAAGAGTGTAGAGAGAAAAAGGAAAAAAGGATGTCTACTCTTAGGGACCAGGAAGAAGAAAAATAACCACCAAAGAAAAATTAAAGAGTTAGAATAAGAGATAAGAAAATCAGAGCCAACATTTCTTATAAATGCTCATATACCAAGTTAAATTCCATTCTCTTCCCTCATCAGTTTCAATAAACCGTAAGTTTAATATGAGTCAACAATGGATATAGTCAGAATAGATAATGAAATCTTGGACTGCTTCATGAGAGATAGAGTGCCTACATTATAATAGTCACATTATATCTCATTCTGGTCAGATTGGGTATAACCATTTGAGAAAGATATAGATAAGATAAATATCATGCAAAAGAGAACAACTAGAATGATTAAGGACTTTGAATTATTCTGTGGAGGATGATTTCAAGCCATTGTCAGTATTTACTCTGGAAGAAAGAAAACTTTGGAAGGGAAAAGGATGGATGGGGTGGGAACACTAGTAGCCTCTGAAGTATTTAAAAGACTATTATGTAAAGGAAACAAACTTGTTCTTGACTTCAGAATTCAGAACCCACAATCTAATGGGAATTGCAAAAAGAAAAAAGAAAGAAAGAAAGAAAAAGAAAAGCAGATTTAGAACTAATAGAAGGAAAAATCCCCTAACAGTTATCTAAAAAATAGAATGGATGCTGGAACATGGCAGGTTCTATCTGAGACAGATTCTAAGCAAGGGCTGAAAGACCACCTATTGTATACATGTATATACCTACTGTAGATGAGATTTTTATTTAGTATGGATTAAATTAGTAGGTCTCTAAGAGCTTAAAAAAGCACCTTTAAAATTATACATACATGTGGTTCCTGATCCTTGCCTGTGCTTTCCTTCTCCTGATTTGTAAATTGGAAGCACTGTAATATCATATGTAGTTTGAGGTTGAAGTCGTTTTAACACAGTTGATGTGACTGTGGGTGGCACTTTGGCCACCATCTGTCTTCCTCCTCCACGAGGCCGATACACAACACGATAGTTCACAACTTTTCCAGGTGCTGGTTGCCATGTGACTCTCATTGTTGTTTCAGTCTCATCATCAACCCTCAGAGTTTTAGCATTTTGAGATACTGTGGAATGCAAAGCCAGATTAAAATACATGTCAATAAAAAATAAATCAGGTCATAGAGTAATAAAATATGATTTAAGCAAAGAGTAATTGTCTGTTCTCTAATATTCAAATATTCTAAGAAAGACAGAAGCCCAATAGATTAAGATTTGAATTCAAATCCTACACTTTTACATTTGCTAACTGACTATTAGCAAGTCACAACTTCTCTGGACCTTAATTTTCTCACCTGTAAAATGGAGATAATAATAACAATACTTTAGTAGCCACCTCACAAGGTTCTTGTGAGGTTCCAATGAGACAATCTTTGTAGAATGTTTTCCAAATCTTAAAACTCTATACAAATGTCAAGGATCATGGTATCTCATAATTCAGAATTGTAATCTACTTTTAAGTGGGAATAATAAAGGACCCTAAGAGACCTTTCTTGCCCCTCCCCTGAAAACATAAATACTAGATCTTAGGGATTTCCTAGTTGAGTATTAGAAAATTTAGAAAAGAAAACATGCTTTTCATGGGACAAGGTTTTAGAAATTTTATCCTACTCCCATCTGTAAAGAATTTCCTTAAAACCAAATGGATTGAGGAATTTTGCAGCTGTTTGCTCGCAAGGGAATTTTGACAGGGGCCACTGCAAGGAGAACAAGAAAATGATTTCATCCTGAATGAAGGTTGTTAATGAAATTTCTTGAGTTCTCTCCCTAGAAAATGTAAAGAAGAGGGATATAAAGAGATAAGCCATTACAAAATGTCTCAATAGTTTTAAAATTGGATTTGTAAAAATTAAGCCTGTAAGGATCCTTCATATGGGAAGTGTTTGCTCAAGGTAAAATAAACATCACTGACAAAAATTACTTTTCTCTGATATATGTGAGTTTTGTTTAATGAAGGGCAATTAAATATCTAAAACAGATCAAGTAACTTCTGTTCTTTACTATGCCAGTGTGATATTTATATTCAGCCAATACTGTTAGCATTTTATTTTATTTATTCAGGGATTAGATACTTCAAAAGGTTAGAATCAGTTTATGTAGGAATAGACTGTAAGCTCCTAAGGAAAATGATTGAGAATTTCCCCTCACTATTTGAGAGAGAAGAGGCATGGGAAGTAAGGAGGAAAAAGGAAGGGAAGGGGAAGAGGAAGGTACAATTTTACAACTATAGTGATATACATATTACCAACATATTTTTTTAAACAAGTTCATAGATCTTGGGTTAAAAACCTAAAAAAAATTGTCATTAAATATTAATCTTTTAAAAATCAATACAAAATCTTAAACTTGGATATTCAGTAAAGTGATACCCTTACTATGTCCAGTAATGATGTATATGAAGAGAGGAGAAGTGAATAAAATAATATATATACAACAAATCTAGGATGTCTTCATCTAAAATGTATTCAGAATAACCCAATTCACAATTTTCTATTATTACATATTATTAGGTGAAGATGAACTAGTTTTAGTGAAAAGAAACTAACTAAAAGTTTTCCCATTAAAAAAAAATCTTTGAACTAATATAAAAAAAATCTTTATCTTTATTAACCTTTATCTGAAATCTGACATTTCCTCCCATTATTAATTAAAACAACATTTTTGTTGTTTTAGCAACAATCACAATAACCACTCAGAATTCTTCTGAGAAGTCTGTAAATTTCATCATACTGTCAAAGTTCTCTAAGGCATAAAAAGGTTAAGAACTCTTGCTCAAAATATATGATCTTAGTTAATAGTTATATTCTTGTTAAAGTAGCTTTCTTTCCAACCTCCCTTAAGTATGTGTATGTACACACATTAGTTCAAAGATTCCCTGAAATATATTAATGATCCCTTGGAAGTCTATGGACTTAGGGTTAAAAATCCCCGATTTAGACAGTGAACGGTATCCAAAACCCCAGCAACAAAATGCCTTCATTTTATAAATAAGACAACAAAGCCCAGAATGATTAAATGAATCACCTAAGTTAACTCAAGTAGTAAGCATAGGAACAAATTTGAATCCAAGTATCCTAATTTCAAATTTAGCACATTGTCACAACTCACTCTCATATATACATGTGCTGAAATACCAAGAACTCTTGCCATTACATTCATAGAACTAGTTTTTAATGCAATACAAAAAGAAAAAAAAATTTCTTCAGAATATCAAATCTCTTCCTCCTACACAAGATGCCCAGTTTAATTTCACTGATCTTCAGAGTTCAAAAAAATGTAATATGATCACACAAAAAATCTTTGGGTGCTGTTATGAATAGCAACCAGTGCTCCAAAAATCTGTTACCACTCCCCTGACACCAGTGCTAAGATTCCCAGGCTGTGCAAATATTTAAAAATCTAAATATGTTCAAACCAGACTTTTGCATTTCATGCTTCATACTGTGAAACCTTGCAAGCTTCTTAATTATTT
Source organism: Antechinus flavipes (assembly GCF_016432865.1). Taxonomy (NCBI): domain Eukaryota; kingdom Metazoa; phylum Chordata; class Mammalia; order Dasyuromorphia; family Dasyuridae; genus Antechinus; species Antechinus flavipes. Next base: position 243,751,869 of record NC_067401.1, read on the forward strand.
CCTTTCCTTATATCCTGTATAACAGAAGGAAACTTTTGCAAATTTCTATACATCTCATGCTAATAATTATTAACTAACCCTCAGGCTTTTGGAAAACCAACAAGGTTGGCTCACCTCTCCATCCCACCCCACCCCCATACATACCACAAAAGTAATATGAACAAGTTGTGCTATGAATTGCTGCAACACCCTCTTTTTTTCCCCTCCCTTCTACCTCATGTTACCGACTTGTCTCCTCCAGGGGATGTCTCCAGGTAGTAATATAACTAAACTAAGAAAATGTGTATATATACACACATATATGCATCCACATCCACACATATACACATGCATGTGTACATAGACATATTACACATATACACATACATACACACCCACCCATTAGTTTTCCATCTAGTGACATCTTGGGCACAATTCCAATTCAGAATCATAAAAGAATCCCACCATATTCCTGGATCTTGCAATATTTTCAGGGTTGCTTAGCTGAAAGCTATTTTGAAATCACTCAACAAAATATTCCCTACTAGATGCAGAGAAATAAGTATGAAACTTTTTATACCTTTGAAATCAAATATCTTGTAAGCCCCATCTGTGCTACAAACATAAATGTCCTGGACACCCTTGCTGCCCCTTACCTATCACAGCTTTTCAACAATATTTTCTGAATTGTTTTATCTTTCACAGTCAAAGTTCAAAAGTTTTAAAAACTCAGAGATAGCTAGTAGAACAAATTAATTTCTTTTCCCTTTCACTTTCCCTTCACCTAATTCTCTAACTTCAACTTTTAAAATAGTTGACCCTCAGCCTACAAAGGAGTTCCATACTACTACTCAGGTTCTGCTTTGTCCAGAGGAGGCAAGTTCACTAACAATAAAATCAATCTGTCAACAAGTATATATAGAGAAAGCACTAAGATTCAGCTGCTGATGATAGAGGCAATTTAAGATTTCTAGCATCCCACATATTTTTGGTACTAACACATGCTTAATCAAGATTTCCTTTTATAATAACTTATCAGAAGATAAACATCTTCAAGGAGATATCATAATAGTACATGATTTTTGGCATATGCAATATTTGTCAATCTTTAAACTTCTACATTTTTAATTTTTTTTTAAATAGAGGAATGCTTTTAATGATCAAAGAAATTAATTGTAATGTTCACTCACATGTTATCTTAATTTGGTACACATTACATAATTTTACATCAACTAAACTTCTGCCAAAATCCAGTCAAAATACACATCCATAAACATCAGCCAATACTTTGCATATACGATATTAAATTTACCATGGAAACCCAACAATGTCAATACATTTTTCTGAAAAATTTAATTCTCTGCTAAATTACATAGAACTATAGAGAATCTGGTTATGTTTGACAAAAGCCAAGACCAGATTTCTTTGTCTGAGAATGTTAATTTACACTAACTCAATTTTTGGTTCAGCCCTTGAGATTTTTCTCTGAAAAAAAAAAAATTGGAAGGGGGAAAAAAAATCAGTGATGTCAGTCACTGCATACCTCAATTGCCCTCTAGACCTGAAAGAATGGCCACTGACCAATTCAATCTTTTCTTTCTAATAAAACATTATAAAGATGCATGCCCTCTTACTAACAATTGTTCAATTCCCCTCCCCTAAAGCCTTACAGAGGGAAGATACAGAAATCCCAGGCTAGAAACAATTCCAGTAACTTGAGCACAAGACCAATCAAGTATTGTTTGAAGTCAACCTAATTAATTGTCCTTGATAATTACTTAATAATCATTCAAAACATTGTTATCACACTCAGAACTCCCTGACTCAGCCTTAGAAAATATAATACATCTCAGAAAAATGGGAAACAATGAGTAATGTGTTTGGATTAAGGAAGCAACTTTTTATGTTAAAAAGTTGGACCTCCTTAACTTCATAGCATTTCCCCTCCTTCCCCAACACTTCCACAAGTCCAAAGATGTGGTATTGAACCTAGAATAAAGAATGTATAATGTTTACTTTTAAAAGAGTATTAAAATACTTAAGGGAGGTTGGAAAGAAAGATACTTTAACAAGAATATAACTATTAACTAGACTAAAAGTAAATAATGGGAAGAGGTTTTCTGAGCTTACTTTCCCTTCTTTGCAAGTAAGCGAATAATGTTTTTTGGATCTTTGGTCCTTCATATTCATCCTTTCTCTCAATACTTATAGATACTAAATTTACCTAAAATTAACAGCATCGCTTAGCAAATGGAGGACTGGACTTGGAATCAATTGAACTTACTGTAAAAATTCTGCCTTAGACAAGTCCTAGTTTCCTCACATGCAAAATGAGAAGGAAGGTTGGATCCACTGACCTTTAAAGTACCTTAAAACGCCAAATCTATGATCCTATGATCCTTTCTATGCTTCTTACCACTAACTCTTAAGTTTTAATGTCAAGTAAATATATGTGGAATGGATAATTACCTATGCATATTCACACTTTTGAACATCTACTAATATATATTGATTATAATCCAAAGCTTACAATGTAAAATGTCACCTACATTCAGTTGTAGCTTCTCCATTCAAAGGATTCCCTTCCCCACTGGTATAGGTGGCAAATATTGAAATCTTATATTTGGTCTCTGGCTGTAGATTTTCTATCACAGTGTGAATTGCATCTCCAGGAACATTCTTCTCTCCAGCCTCAATATCATCATAAAGTGATCTCCATGTCACTCTGTAACCACGAACCATCCCTGGAGCAGATGTCCAGTATGCTCCAATAGAAGTGTCGGTGATGTCTTTAGTAATCAAGTCTTGAGCAGAACCTCGTTCTATAGAAGAGAATTTTTTTAAAAAAAGGAATCAGTGAAAGAATATGTACCATGCATATAAGCATCTAACCTAAATGTGCTCCCTCTTTTTTTTTCAAATTTATATTCAACTCATAGAGAATAGTATGTTGAGCTTGATCTCAGAAAGATCTGACTTCAAATTTCTTCTCTGATTCTTACTCAGAGGATGACTCCTAGTTAACTCTTTATGTGCCACTGGCACATAACTCCCTAAGACTTATCTATTAAGTCATAGACAGGTTTCAACTGAATCAGTGGAATGAGTTTCCAAACCAAGAATACCCAACTTTTGATGAAATCATCAATTATACCAGATTCATCCTTGAAGTTCAGAATTCCTTCCAGTACATCAAAATCTATCTAAAATTGAAATCATAAACTACCAACAATGAACCCCTCCTGTTTCTACCAAAAGCAACCTTATTCTCATTCTGCCAGGTTAGAAACTTCAAAATCATTTTTTGATTCTTTCCTCTTTCTTGTTCCCAACATCAAATAAGTCACCTTCTCCTGTCACTTCTTCTTTAACAATATTTCTCATATCCATCCCTTCTTATTCATCTCCACTGCCATCATTTCAAACCAAGTTCTTCTCACATAAATTCAAAAGATTATTTTCCAAAAAAAAAATCTCCCCTTTCTTTCTATTATGCAAATTATATAATTAATCATTTTTAAAAGCCTGATCAACTGATAAGCCTAACTAAAAATTTGGCCTCTTTACCGTTTGTCATACAAGATATACTCTTTCTCAGTTCCATACATTTTCATTTGACTGTCCCCCATTCCTGAGACTTTCTCCTTCCTCATCTCTGACTTCTAGATTCCCTGGTTTCTTTTAGATTACATCTAAAATCTCACTTTGTACAAGAAACCTTTCCCAATCCCCTTTAGTATTGATTTCTTTGAGATTACCCCAATTTATCCTGCATATATCTTGTTTGTACACACTTGTTTGCATGTTGTCTCCCCCCTACACTGTGACCTTCTTAAAGCAAGAACTGTTTCTTTGCTTTTCTTTGCATTCTCAGTTCTTCGAACAATGCCTAACCCATTGGAGACACTTAAATATTTGTTAATATGACTTTAAATAAATGATAATCTTAAACAGTCACAAAGGGCTCTTCCTCAGTCACTCTTTCCAATTTTATCTCCCATATACCTCACATGTACTCTCTTTCATCATCTGTAAAATTAGGGAATTAGATTAGGTGAATTTTGATTTTCCTTTCAACTCTAAATCTATGAAACTTGCTACCTCATATGCTCTCAGTTTAGTCACTTATCCTCTCTCAGACTCAGTTTCCTCACTTGTAAATTGGACTTGTAAAGTGAGGAAATTGGACTAGATGGCCTTTTTACTATTTTATATTTTATCCTTTTTATATAGTTTTATCCTTACTGCCAAGTATAATATAAGGTATTACATAAATGTTCATTGAATTGCCCTAAATAGAATTGTGCAGCTCCAATTTCTTTTCCATTGGCTCAAATATCATCATGATACCTCTCTTCTATTTTTTCTTAAAAAAAAAAAAAAAAAGAAAAATACATTCTTAACTTATGTCTTCAGGATTTTCCCAAGAACTTCAGCCCCTTTTATGCTTCAGTTATCTTGGGGCATGGACCATTGTCCTCAAATGTTCATTTCTATAATTCTATTTTTTTAACATTTGTTTAAAACTGGAAACAATAATCCAGATCACTTAGCCCACCCTTTCTCTTTTAATGAAAGGGTGGGGTAATTCACAATGAACTTATTGACCATCTCACAGCTATGTAATGGCAGAAAGTTCAGGAACTGAGCCCCCAGAGTCTCTTCATTCATACAAAGCCCAGGGTTTTTTCCACTGCTCTGTGCTTTCTACCAATCTAATTTAAACAAATCCCTAGTTCTAATGTGTGGCTCACTAAAACTCTAAAACATGACCTCATTCCAATGATAAAACTAGTTCCAAATATCCATTCCTTGTTGTTAGTTTTTATAGAGTTATAAATATGAAAGGGTAACCTTTCAATGAAACTGGAAAAAACACTCATTCTTCTATAATACTGAAAAATTATTAGTTATTAAAGGGAGATATACTCTAGAATAGGGGGAAGAAAACAACTGAAAAGTTCTGCTCCTAAATTCAAACTTTTTTGTTTAATAAAAAAAATGAATATAATCCAAATGGAAAAATAAGAAAACCCAAACTTAATAGGAGTCACAGCTTTCTTCCAATAAAACAGTTACTCTTTCCATATTTTAATGTAATATAAATATACAAGTCACTTTATATTGGCTACTTCAAATAGGACTTCTGCCACAATATGACATCAATATAAAACTATCTGCTTTCCCAGCATAATTTTTAGCAATTGCTGGGTGTTCAAGCAAGTGATACAAAAAGCCACTGTAAGAATTCTAAAGATCATTATAAAGAAAGAAAAATCACACTTAACCAAAATATACATATATGTGTGTGTTTGTGTATGTATATATATATATATACATACACAAACACACACACACACACACACACACACACATATATATATATATATATATATATATATATATATATATATATATGTTCAATGAAAAGATTTTTTCTGAAACCTCACGTCCAAGTGGGAAGTTGTAAAAGAGGTAAGCAGCTGACAGAACATCTTATCTGTAGTTGGGGGTGGAGATGGCAGGAAAGAAGAAGAAGATTAAACATGCATTTCACAACAATCAGAAAAACATTTCCAAAATCATTGTAATTTATTTTCTTTCTAAGTTTATGACTGTTTCATATAAGATGGGGAAAGGATAGCTACTTGTGTTTTAAAGTCTATAAATGACCACAAGTCATACATTTTCTTTGAATGGAACAAAATAGAAGGACAGTGTTATGAGAACATCTTTGCACTAAATGTTATTCAGACAATAGAATTCTGGATTTGATATGTATAGTATTATGGATACAGAAACACAGAATCATAATATCTACGAGTCCAAGCCTCTGTGACCATGTAATTTGTTATCTTTACATGGAATCTCCTCAACAACATATACCAGAAGTGGTGATTCAGCCTCAAACCAAAAACTTGAGTGAATCTATTGCCTACCTGTTGCCCCCATAATTAGCTTCACTGTCACTTCCCCAATCATCCCTCTCTTTGACATCTTTCAACTTTCACCTCTCCTATCTTTTATCTCCATTCATCTGCTAAATTGCTATTTACTTCTGGAAAGATTCCAAACCACCCATAAAGTCAAGAATTCCAATTTGTGTTGAATGTAGACTCTAGACAAATTTCAAACTCAGACAAAGTAACTGATAGACAAAACTATTAAACCTTTGTCCTGAGATCTTTGAGTAACAGAAGAGAATGGGAGGGTTTTCTGAATTATGGCAAGACAAAATTGTTCCAAGTCATCTGAACTCCATTTTGTTCAAATCCATTCAACAAAATTTATTAAATGTTTAAATCCTGAGACAAAAATAAAAAAGCTCTTGTCTTCAAGGAGCTTATATTCTACTTTGGGGAGAGGGGAAATTTTATGCACAAATCTGTGAATAATATCCACATGTTACTTTTTCACCGTTTTATAATTCCTTTTAGAATTATTTATGTTACAGGAAAATTCTTCCTCCATTATTGCTGAATTAATGTCTTATGACCATAAGACACAGTAAGGAATTGTTCCCAAAGATATTCTCTCCCTAGAACCTCCCTCCCCATCCTACCTCTACTAAAAATCAGCTCAGTGAAATATTAGTGAAAAACCATGACTTTGAAACTAAAGTTGGTTCCAATGTTGTGCTGTTTTGTTGTTTTGTTTTGTTTTGTTGTCACATTTAATGCTGGGATGTTTGGGAATGGGGAACAAAAGACATTAATACTTCCAAACTTCCAACTTGTACTTATTTTCCTTCAAGGATTTGCCTCTCAGACTATTTTCATTCCTATTTGCTGTTTGTGACATTATACTCATTCCCATGACAACAGACTTCAGTGTCACAAACATAGTCTAATCATTTTGAGAACAAGTAGGTGGCCGGGAGGGAGATTGTAAAGAAAATACAATCTCAAAAAAAGAGCTGAACTCACTGAAAAATGAGTCTAGACATTTACTAGCCAAGTAAGGGAGTTTTTCTCAGGGTTTTTTTTTCCATTTACTATTCTTAGTTCATTTTAAATGTTGCCTCTGAGTCAAGAAGACATATTCAAATCTAGTATCTACCACATTCTGGCTATGTGATCCTGGGCAAGTCACTTAATTCCTTACTTATCTAGGCCAACTTTTTAAGACCAAGTAGTAGAGAATGTGCTAGCCCAGTTTGGGAAAGGAAATTCTGTCCCAGGAATTCCCTACACTGATGAAATCAAAGTTCCTGTCAAAAAACAAAAACCAAAATAAAACTAATGAAAAATCTTTATAAAATAAATGAATGTATAATAGTCACTAATTTTAAAGAGAAAAGATAATAGAAAGTTCTTTTGTAAAATATAATCCTTCAAATCCCTCCTTCATCAAGGAATAGATTAAAAATAAAAAGTTTCATCAAACTATTTTAACATCAGTTCTAAAATTCAGTTATGACTTATTGAAACATGACTTATGAGAATGACTTATAGAAAAAAATAATAGATAATCCATTTTAAGGATTTTTTTCCTTCCAGTCTTTCTCCTTATTACAGTTATTCAAAGAAAAATTAGCTAAAGTTAATAGAAACCTCATCTAGGACCTATGGTTGAAAAAGTAAACAAACAACAAAATTTAGTGACTTCTAATTTATAATACTGAGCACCTACATTTGCGAAACAATTCTCACTGATGACTTTTTGCCCCTTTCCAAAGCCATTTCAGTTTCTTCTTCAACCCAATCATTTCATGCTGGGTATATTGCCATACCAGTGTACTTTTTATAAAAAAAAAAATTCTGATTCTTACTAAACACTAGTATCCCCCACGGAGTCCAATATTTCCTGTTTTTACAACCTAAATTATATGAAAAAATAAAGAAATGGAGAAATAAAAACTTATGATATTTAAAATCCAATGAGCTAGCCCTTATCTAGCTATATGAAGTCAGGTAGTTACAATCTCTCTGGACAAATGTTATCATGAGTAAAATGAGAGGAATGATCTCTTCATCATTCTGGACTTTGACACTGTTAACTGTCTCTATCTGGATGTTCTCCTCTCTAGGTTTCCATGTTACTGCACTCTCCTTTTCTCTACCTATCTTTGTGACAACTCCTAATATTTTTTTAACTATGTGACTTTCACTGTCTGTAGAGTACACTTCAAGGCTCTACCTATTTTCTCTTCTCTTTTCTTTCTAGATCTCTAATTTGAGGTTATGATTTATTATTATACAGTTTCACCAGAAGAATATTAATTCTAGAAAGATAGATTTTTGTTTAAGAAAAAGGTTTAGTGTCATTAAAAGTATTATACAGTTTTCCAAAAGTAATCTATCACAAAGATTCTTCCTCCTGTTTTATTCTGGGACCAATATCATCTATCTACAATGCTTGTCAAAGATTCATGCATTGATACACAAGCTCTAGAGTCTATCTGGGCACATAGGTGGCACAGTGGATACAGGTCTGGAGGACCTGAGTTCAAATCTGGCCTCAGATACTTATTAGTTATGTAACTCTGGGCAAGTCACTTAGCCCTGTTTGCCTCAATTTTCTTACTTGTAAAATTGTCTAGAGAAAAAATAGCAAATCATTCCAGTATCTTTGCCAAGAACACTCCAAATGGGGTCACAGAGATTTAGACATGACTGAAATAACTTAACAGAGTCTCTCCATTCATCTGCATATGAGTTATATTCTTCACCCATTTGGGGATACACACCTCAAACTTTTTTGAGAGATCACTGACTTCATGTAGTAGTGCTCCAGAACTTGGCATCATTGACACAAATATGTCATCCAAAAACAAAGGAAGGATATAAGGGAGTCTTATTTGGTCTGGATTCTTTCCTTTCCCCTTCCCCCAAAAGATGCCTACTACTCAAATGTTTTCTAAGCTTTCTTTTAGCCTTTCCATAACTCCCAGGATAGGCACTCATTTGTTACCTCATCTACAATATGTATCAGTTATACTAGACCATAGGTTCTTTCCAGGTCTAAGTTTATGATTTTATTTTGTCATTCTTAGGTTTTGAAAGATGAGAAGACAGAAGACAATCCACAGAGAAGCTTGTATTCTATCACTACTGGCTTCTTCCAAGACCTACCTCAGCAAGGGCTTTATGCCTACTGTGAGATTTTATCTCTGCTCTTTCTTCCCTTTCCAACTACAGATTGGCATCCTAACCATAATCTTTTTCTCTGCTTCGCCAAAATTCCAAAATAATCTGGGCACAATTGCAAATAAACAGAATTTTGAAGTTTTTCCTGAATATGATGATTTTTAAGATGATATATAATCAAGGTGTTTATTTTGATATCTTGCATTATATACCTGTGCTTGTTACTTTTCCCTCTGAAATGTAGCTTTCTGATAATAAAGTCTGTAGTTTTTCTTTACTTCATTTTCAGAGGTGTGTCTACCTAAGAGGTAGAATGTCATCTTCAAATATGTGAAGGACTCTCATATAGAAAAGGGATTCAACTTGTTCTCTTTAGTAACAGAGCACAACTGAAAGGAAGGAGAGAACAAGGTTGATCTGGGCTTGATGTAAGGAAAAACCTTTTTAACTAAGCTGTACAAAAGCAAAATGGATTGCTTCAGGAGGTAGTGAGTTGCCTGTCACGAAAGATCTTCAAGTAAACGCTATATGATGGCAAGTGTGATAGGGATTCTCATTCTGATATGAGTTAGCCTAGATGGACTGAGGTCCCTTCCAACTCAGAGAATTTATGATTTACAACAAAGAGTCTATTTACTCTCCTGAAGGAAAGAGACCAGGGATAAAGAATAATGTCCCAACTTTCTCACTATTTCATGCTTGCCAAAATCTGATACATCTTTAGAAATGTTGATGCTGGAAAACTTTACCTGATTTTCCAATGTGCATAAAATATCATCAAAAACTATTTATTAAGTGTTTGTATCACTGTGCTGGGTGCTCTACAGGGTAATTTAGACAGGTGGTTTTTTACTGCTCTGAATGTCTCCAAGTGTTTAATTTCTACATCACTTTTTTCCATATACCAAGCCAAACAATTAATATCACATTTAAGTAACTTTCCTATATATCATAACCCTTTCCGTTACACAGTCTAAAAACCAAATTATTGCAGAGTTCAAGGAGAGCTATAACTAGTAAGTCTGGCAGCTAGGGCAAAGTTGGCAGGCTAGGCACAAAAGAGAGGGGAAGTAGGTGGTGAGTCTACCACTGCAAGCAATGAAATTGTGCTGAGCAAACCTCCAGAAGGAGGTGAAGGGAAAAGTCAAAGGTACAAAAAAAGTCCCTCTGATTGGTCCCAGTCATTTTGAATAACCCCCAGGAAGAAGAATGCTATGGGATAGGATATGGAAAACCAAGAAAGGGGAAGGATCTTTATTATGCAGACATATTAAGCAGAACTGGCCTTGAACACTTACTTGCTATGTGACCCTGAGCCACATTAACTCTGTTTGTCTGGCTTTCCTCATTTTCAAAAATTATCTAGAGCAGGAAATGGCAAAATTCTCCAGTATCTTTGCCCAAAACTGAAACAAATCAACAATAACAATAACAATATACCAGGCAACTCCTGGGAAGAATTAGCAGGCAGGAAGCAATAAGTATAATGACCCAGAAAAGGGATACGTCTCTTGTGATGCCCCCACCATTCAAACTCCATAACTGTCAAACTGATCTTCCTCAAACACAAGTCTGACCCTTTCACCCCCTCGTCCAGTGTAATCTATTACCTCTAAGATCAAATATAAAATCCTTCCTTTGGCTTTTAAAATTCTACATAATATCGCCCCTCCCTACCTTTTCAGGCTTCTTACACTTACTTCCACATAATCTGTGATCGAGTAACACTGGCCTCTTTTCTGTTAAAACTCTGAGGATTTTCATTGGCTGTCTTCCATGACTGAAACTCATTCCTTCCTCATCTCATTTCCTAGCTTCCCTGGCTTCCATCAAGTCTCAGCTAAAGTCCCACCTTCCATAATAAATCTTTCCAAGTCCTACTCAATCTTAATGCCTTCCCTCTGGGACTATGCCCAATTTATCAGATAAATTATATAAATATAATCTATCTATATTAGAGAGAGAGAGAGATGACTGATAGATGATAAATTAAGTAGATAGGTGACAGATAAATAGACAAACAGAAAAATAGGTAGATAGGTGGGTAGATGAGTAAGTAGATATCTTCTTTGCACAAAAGTATGGGCTTGCTGTCTTCTCCATTAAACTCTGAACTCCTTGAGAGCAGGAATTGTTTTTTGTCTTTCTTTGTATCCTCAGAGCTTAACACTGCACCTGGCAAACAGGAGGTATTTAATATATTCTAATTTTATATGAGGAGTATAAGAACTATAGTAGGAGAGGTTAGCCATCCAGAGGATGGCACCCTGGGCCCAAGTATCATTTGACCTTTCTAGTACAGTTATCAATACAATCTGGATTAACCCATGAAGGCAATTGAAATGTCAGTCAGACTTGAACATATGTTTTTTCTCCTCTTCCACTAAATTGTTACTTTAGTACTTCATCATGGAATGGAGGTGATTCTAGGTTCTAAAATGCTATGCAAGTGGAAACTAATTTGTGGCAAATTTTAGCAAACTGGAAAGGTCTGGATCTATTCTCCAAGGACTAACCTAGCTAAAGCATAATATAAATCCTAACCTTGCTATATATTTATGATCCTTCTGTTTCCTCAACTGTAAAGTTAGTTGGGGGAGGGGAGAATTGGGAGAGATCCCTTTATGGTTCTTAAGTCTTATGATCTCATGATTCAAGATTGGCTCAATTATTTTGGCCACATTGACTGGTCTAAGGCCATTGCCATCTGTTCCAGTGTAAAGAATATCCACACCAATGAAAGCACAGGTAGTTGAGGCAATGAAACCTATTGTACCTTATATACGATTCCAAGTAGCTTTCATTGAATTTCAAGTACCACTTTCACCAAAAGATGTTAAAGTAAGCCCTCTCCAAAACTAATTTGTTCTTTCTGCTAGAATGCAGTTCCCGAAGTCTCCAATTTTCCACTTCAGAAGTAACAGAAGACCTATTCCTAAAGAAACTTATGTTGGAATGGAATTGATTAACAGTTGCTGAATTGGAATCTTTGTTTCAAAGATCAAACTCTGATGTTACCCATATTAAACATATAGGCAAGTAAATATATGACAGACAAGACACAGTCATACTTTTTTTTAATAAATCTCCATGACAATTAAAATTTTAACCAGAAATTTGAAAGCCTAAAGGGAACAACATGGAGGCTACATGACAGGAATATAGCTTGAGTGTAGTAGTTCTGGGGAAAAATGCAACTTAAGAAAATTTAACTGGCACACTATAAATGTTGACATCTAAGAGTAAAATTCTAATCACCCTATCCTAGATATAACTGACATTAAACTTACCATTTACTATTAAGGAAGGGAGAATTTTGTTTAAAGTTTCTAATTTTCTAATTTTCTTTCTAATTTTTCTAAATTTTTTGGATGATATTAGTCCATAGAAGAGAAATTATCAATTATCATTTGATAAATATCCAAATTTCCTTAGAAATGCCAGAATTGGAATACTACAAACATATAACTTTGAAAATATGAGACAACACTAAATCTTTTAAAAAACACTGAGTCCTTGTTTTAGTCTATCTCAGAGAAGCAGTATGTAATTCAACATGATGCAGAGTTCCCGTGACATGCTAAAAACTTCATTGTAATGAAATGTCAATTGAGTTAGCTCAATTTGAAATGTAGGAGGCCATTCATTTCTAGAACATTTTAACGTTGCTTTGACAACAGAAGGGGAGCAGAGAAGAAATTATGCAAAGCTACTTCTTTCCCTGGTGAAAATCAGCACTCTTTAAAATATGCATACATCTATGTTATCCCAAATTGGAAGTTTCATTAAATTGGATTAATTTCTTGGGACAAAAGAAAAGTGGTTACTGTGTTTATTTAAATGTAAAAACAGGTTACTTTCTGCCTAAGCACCAACAATAGTGCCAGCCCTAGGTTCTATGAAGATTTATAATGCATTTCAATGTGCAACAGTGTTTTGTTCATTAGAATAGGCTGTTCCACTTTTTAAAAACTATGTCTGCAAAATCAATATGAATGCTTTGTGGTTAAATTCCTCTAGAGTTAGTATCTGAAATGGTAATGAACTCTGCTTTTGTCATTCTAATACACTGAAGCCAGCAATGCAAGTACTAATAAATCCTTAGAAGCTACAAGAAAATCACCTGATATATGTTCACATTTCAAAAAATAAAAATAAAAAATCCTAGGAAAAATATAATACTGTCTATAGCAAAGAATGAAAGTTTCATTTATCTCTTTAAATAAAAACCTTTGTGAACTTCAGCTAATCTATAAAAGTACCAACGTCTATTATATTCTTGCCATCTGATTTTATGCCTCTGAGTCAAAGCAAGATTCTTGCCAGCTCTGTTCTTACCACCTCCTTTCCCAAGAGAAAACAGATTAGAAAAACAGTAGCTCTCAAAAAGAGCTCAATGTTTCTCTTTCTGTGGGCTTTCCATTTGCTGTATTTATCATCATATCCTATTCCTCATATATGGTATGTGAGTTTGGCTAAACTAATATAATAAAACTAAATGGAATAACCAGAAGCTTTAAAAAAAAACTTCTCATTTTAATTAGTTATAACTAGGTTTTCACATATTTGTCAAGTTTTACCATATATAATTCAAAAGGGTAAAACAGAGATTTTTAAGTGAGTGAAATTCTTTTTTCCTCCCAAGCCTTGAGAGCTCAAAATTTAATTCTGATAAATGTATGTATTAATTCAATTCAACAAATATCTATTAAGGCTTTCCTTCTCCTACGTGAAAGACTAGTTGTGAATTACACATATTCCTCACAGTCTCAGGCATATAAATTTATTATTCTTTAAAGTCACTTTGCAAATGCTTCCTACTGGCCATTGTATTGTGAACATAAAAAGTTAAATACTTACTTCATTTATGTTATTGTCTCTCATTAGAGAAGTATTTTTTATAAAGGATATGTGTAAATATACCTACATGCACATATATACATATCTGTATACATATATGCTATATATGTATGGATGTGTGTATATACATATACACACACATAGGTGTATAATCATGTGTGTATATATGTATGTGTACACACACACAAGTTCTGACTACTGACTTCCCTGGTTTCTTTTAAGTCTCAAGTAAAATTCTACTTTCTATAGGAAACTTCCCCAATGGTTTTTAATTGTAGTGTCTGTCTTCTCTTATGAATGAAGTTATCACAATTTCATTACTTGAAAGGATAGCCACATTATTGTCTGGAATCTTCTGAAGTAAGAAAAGTATAAGCCATTTACTTCCATCCATCGGTAGGTTTACAAGAGCCCTTGCAGAAAGTGATTAAAGCTAGAGCAGTTAGTTGGACTATGCAAAAATATTGCTCCTGAGATCATGCAGTTATTTAAAAGACCTTCTGACTAAAAAGATAGCTTTTTATTTTTCAATTATGGGAAATAAAAAGTCTTTTAAAAGTGTAATTGTTTTGCTTTTCAAGACATTATGGAGGTGACATTTTCACAACTCAAAACGAAGCTCATAATCATTCTAAAAAGAATAAAGGTTAAAAGTGTACTCCCTGCAAATTGTTGCAGGTGATTAAATATACAGAAAGTCAGTGGAAAGTATGGGGGCAAAGGGAAAGGCAATAAATCACAAGGAAAAAGGCAAATCCCCATAAAATACCATATGTTGTTGCAGATGTAGAGTTTGCATGCTTTTAATATTTTGACAGGGTCACGATGGCCTGGGCCAATTTTAGTTCATTTACCTTAAAGATTTTCTACCCTTTAAAATATGCATTCAAAAATCACAGGAACACTTCTAAGTGTTCTTCACCACCATGGCTATATCCTTAAAAAGATAGTTTGAGTCAACAATTCATTTCCACTCTATGTTACAAACCACCTTTTTAATCATTATTTTTTGAAAGGCTAAAAATTGCACTCCAGTAATGTGTAAGCTCCCTGGCAGGCGCTATTTCGTTTCTGCCTTTGTATCCCCAGTACAGGGTCTGGCCCATATAAAAAAGTAAGTTTAATCAAACTATATGAATCTAAGAAAGTATCTCCACAATCATGATAATAGAATTTTTAAATTAGCTTGAGTTATGCCAATCCAAACAAAAAGGATTCTGTATCAATATTCTGTTTCAAATCTGATTTCTTGGGATATTGGAAAAAACAACTATATCTCTTTTCTTTTTATCCCTGTTTTTAACTAGAATTTTTCAAGTATTATTGAATATTTAATTCTTGGTGGTTTCATCTCTGACAATCTTGTCAACTTCATGAAGTCATGTAATATTCTAGATATTTACTCTAGATATCAATAAGTTACATTTTAGATTTAATTTGAACCACTTCTACTTTTGAGATGGGAAAAAGAGAGGTCTAGACTATGATTTCATCAGTATGGAGAACTTTTAGTATGGAAATTTCCTTCATTGATAGATCTTGGACAATTTCTAGTATGCTGAGATCAACTGATTTGTCCATAGTTATATATAGCTAGTATGTATCAGAGACAAGGCTTGAACTCAGGTTTTGCAAGGCTGTAACCATTATGCCACAGTGATTTTCACAGTTGGGTAGAAGTAGGAGGCAATTGTTTAAAATGTTACATCACTCCTTGAAGACCTCTCTGTCTTAGGTAAAATGAACAAATTTAATTCTAAACCATCTTGTACTGTGTGTTTAGTTTGTACATTCATAAATCTAGAAGTAGAAGATAATTCAGAGGCCATCTTGTCCAACTTTTTCATTTTACAAATGAGGAAACTGAGATCCAGAGAAATAAAGTGATTTGTTCAAGGTTACACAGATGTTTGTTAGATGTCATGACTGGCCAAGATATACAATAATTAAGAATCTCTTAAATTTGTCTAGGACAGTGGTTTCCAAATTTTCTAGAAAATACATCCCCATCAATTAAAAAAAATTTAGCAGGTAGCCCCAATATCTATTCATTTATAAATTATACATAAATGCTACTATGCTAATATATATGTTTCAAAACTTAACATAAATAACATAGTTAAAAAAAAGAATGAGATAAAGATGAAATAATATTTTAATTTCAGAGTCAATAGGGAGCCATTGATGTTTATTGAGCAAGGAAGTAACATAAAGAAATTCTAGCTTGGGAAAAATCCCTATAAAAGCTAAGTAGAAAATGGATTGGAATAAAGATACTTGAGACAGAGTGACAAATAAGAAGACTATTCAATAGTCCAGGTGAAAGATAATGGATGAAAGAAAATAATTGTGAGAGAGAGTGTTGGACAAACTTTGGCAATCAGTTACATATCTGGAATAAGGAATAGTGCAAATCAAGAAGAATATTAATTAATAATATTTAAGGTTGTTCTGTGAATGCAAGGATAGTGATAGCCTCAAACAGAAACAGAGAAGTTTGGAAGGAGGTTTTGTTTAGGAAGAATGATACATAATCATCACAACCCATTCTCATGACTGCTTATCCCAGGCTATTCCCTCTTTCTCACTAACTAAAAAATGTGTTGGGGTCTTAATCACCAGCTATTACTGCAAAGCACAATCTGTCACTAAGGGATGCTTGCTACAAGAAGAAGGTGAAGGTAAGAGGAAAACACGGGTGGTAGGATGCCAAGGTAAATTTTGCCTTCCTTGCTACAGTGGGGTTCAAAGTTGATGTGTTATAACACCACCCCAGCACATTCCCAAAAAGTCAGTGATAGGAAAGGACAGAGTAGAGAAGAACTCAAGGGAGTAAGGTGGTTGTGTTAAAGACAAAGCTATAACTGACTATATGAGGAAGAGGTTGGATTGTATCCCATCTTCTCATTTCCTACCAGATGAACACACATTACTTGGAAAACAAACCAAATCCCCCTTTCCCCATCAAAGGTTGTTGTACTTACTTTGGAAAACAGGTCTAGAGCACTGTGAAAAATTCTTCAATAATTGATCACATTAAGCAAACTATCCATCTTAATTCCACTGTTAAAGAATGGAGATGGATACCTTGCTTACTATGCTCAGTTCTACTGGTAAACTACACTTGAGAGGGTCCTACTTAAGAAATATTGCTGAACAACAAGACAAATATGGAAATATCTTAAAGAGGATTATACATATTTAACCTATATCAGATTGTTTGCTATCTTGGGGATGAAGGAGGTAAGATAAAAAGGGAGAGAGAAAAATTTGGAATACAGCATCTTAAAAAAATAGATATTGAAAACTATATATATATGGTGAAATAAAGTACTATTGAGGGGGGGAAAGAAATATTGCTTAAAGAAGAAATAAACCAGAAACTCTAACTTGTATTTTCAATAGCACTGTAATATCACCAAAAGAAAGTGATGGCAGTTCTAGCAGCTTGCTTTTTGGGTGATGATTTCCTCTCTCAGAGGTGACAGTTTTAGCACAAACCAATTAGGTTTTTTCCAAAGAAGACAAGCATAGAAATCTAACCATATATTGAGAAAATTTTTCCAATAAATTCAAAAACTTTTATGATTGCTGTTTTCATGGAATAATGAAAAAATCACTTGACAAGAAATCTGAATACCCAGCTCTAATTCCAGAAATCAATTAATTAATTATTAAATATGTATTATATGCTATTATGTGCCAAATACTGTCCTAGGCACTGGCAACAGATACAAAGAATGAAAAAAAAAATCTCCCTAGACCTCAGTTTCCTCATCTGTAAAAAAAAAAAATTTTAATTAAAAAAAAATAAATAACTAAGGGACCCCATTTTCTTCAACAGTTTATTTGTCTTCAATGAATACATTTTTCTTCTCAAACTTTCTCTCATAATAAAAATGATCTCCAAATATATTTGCCTTTTCTGAATTATCTTGCTTTTAGAAACAGTTAACATCTCAGAAGACTAGATCAAATATCATGCTGTAAATTAGGATAACCTGAGCTTAAATTCAACTTCAGATATTTGCTAACTGTAAGTTAGCAAGTCACTTAACCTCTGTTTTCTCATAATGAAAAAATAATAGCAGCTACCTCCCAGAGCTATTTAGAGAAGAAAATGAGATAATAATTGTAAAGTATTTAATACAGTGCCTGGAACATAGTAAGTGCTAGCTTACCAGGTTTAATACAACTTGGTAAGTAGTTAGCTATTACTATTCTCCTTGACTAAAATGTATATCTGAATAGAAATAGTTGCTTTTCAACATAAATATTTTGATAAAGAGGGATATAGATTCCAGGAAGTTTAAGTCTTTCAGGACTCAGAGTCATAAATATTTTAAATGCCTCTCATAAAGGGAAAAAAATTAATTACCTTCCAGGGTTGTTCCTTCTCCAGAAAGGGCATCTCCAGCTCCAGAAGCATACAAAGCAGTCACTGACAAGGAGTATCTTGTACCTGGCTCTAAGCCCTTCAGTTGGGTGCTGGTTGTATCATCCCTCGTGGTTACCTCTTGAGTTTCACCTCCAGCCAGTGGAGTATATGTTACAAGGTACTGTTTGACTTTTCCTGGTGCTGCACTCCAAAATAACTTCATTGATGATGTTGTAGGGTCAGAAACTCTTAAATCTCTTGGATTTCCTCGAACTTTATGAAATAAAGAACAAATGAAAACACATTATTAAATAGAAGTGGCGCAGGACAAATTGTTAAATTTTTTGTGTGTTAAATCAAATTTGCATACATAGTTTTAGACAAATTTTCATACTTAGTTGAACTTATGATACATACAGCAAAGAATGCCAATTAGCCAACAATGTCACAGAAATGACAAATGTAATCTTATGTGTCAAAGTTAAACTATATCAATAAAAGTAATGAGTCCTTTTTCTATAGTTATACATGCCAAAGGCTCTTGTTTCAATCACAATGAATTGTCAAAAATTGGATTAAAGATATACAAAAAATATGTAAGTTGATTAGTCATCCCAAATTGGATTTTGATTTTTCTATGAAATCATATCACAGATCACATAATGAAAATTATTCAGTAACCATCATAATAGTAATAGCTAATTTTAGTGTGCCTATAATGTACCAAGAACTATGTTACACTCTTCACAATTATTATCTTAATTGAGCCTAACAATAACCCTAAGAGATAGATATTATTATTCTACCAATTGTACAGATGAAAAAATTGAATCAAAAAGCCGTTAAATAACAATAGTTCTTACATTCCCACTAGCTTAGAAATTTTCTAATAGAATGTGTAATGGGCTAAGGCTTGAGTTGATGCACTGAGGTCCCAAGCACGTGAGGCTAAATAGTAATTGGACGATACTCTATTAATATATAAGCTTGGAAAAAGAATGGCCCCGCCCACTCTTTGTGCAAGTCCTGATGTGTTGTATAGGAAATGATGTTTTTGGTGGGTGGAGGCAAGGGAGTGGAAAGGGAAACAGAAGGAGAGACTGCTGGCTGGCTTCCTGTCACAGCTGCCCATATTGCTATCGCAATCCCCCCTCACCTCTACTGAGGAATAAAGATTGAAGATTTTTCCCTTAACCTAAATTCCTGACTCCGGCTGATTTTAAATACGCAGTCATCACAAGAATGGACATTAATTCATCAAGGATCTCTGTGGCAATTCAATACTTTCAAAGCATTTTGGCTCATTTCATTCCAGAAAAAAAAAAAAAAAAAAAGGAAGAATTAAAAAAATTGGATGGATTACAACTCTTTGGCACCCTTGAAAGAGTATAAAGTATTCCAGATCATTTCATTCCATAAAAAGGAAGAATACAAAAAGGTTGGATCAATTATTGAGGTGAGTTCAGTTTTTGTTGAGCCAATCAGTTATCTATAAAATACCGATTTCACTACTGCCACTTTAGTTATCAAGTTACAAACTATGTACATTCAATTCAGCTGTCTGAATTACTACAATAGGCCAGCATAGTTAACAGATTGCTAGAATTATAGCCTAACAATCATCTCTCACCCAATGCTTCATAAAATCCTTACCCCTGTTTCTATGTACATCAAACATTAGATCTCACGATACTGGAAGCCTTTCTATAAGTAGTCCTTAAAAATAAATCCTCTTTTAAAAATATATAGCCTATTAAGTAGGATCTGTTTCAAGTGAGTCATACAGCTTACTGGGAGGAAAAAACTTGAATAATCCTCCTTCACCATGTCCATGTGTTAAGATGCAAGTATATATTATCATAGAAATTCATAAAGGAACATTTGGTCTTGATGTTTCAGGTTCAGCAGACACATGAAAGTGAAAGTAGAAAAGTAGTCTTAGAATATAAACAGGACAGAAGTGCTATTTCATTTTCTTTTTTAATGGATGTTGGATATTAAATCATTTGGATGATAGCCATAAGACTGTTTCATTTTGTACTAGTAGCTGCTATCTGAACTTGACTTACCTTCTTCAGTAGCTGCATTTCCAATCAGTGGGGACCCAGGTCCAGAAAAGTACTCAGGGATAACATTCACTTCATATTTTGTATCTGGGATCAAGTTCTCAAGTGTCTTTCTTCGTTCGTTTGCTGGAACCATGACTTCTTGTCTTGCTCCACTTGGAAGTGATCTGTACACAATCCGGTATCTTAAAACTTTCCCTGGGGCTTGAGTCCAGGCAATTTTAAAGCTATCAGTAGTTTCATCTGTCACTTTTAAATTGCGCGGTATACCTTTAACTGAAAGAAAGAAAACATTTCAAAATCTTTGCTCAAGGAGAAAAAAATCATTTTATTATCAGAACTGGAACAGAGAAATTATTAGATAAATAAATGAGGATTATGTAGCATAAATACAAGCTACAATATACCCAATTACAGTATATCTCAACTCTTTTCCTCAATTTCATCATCTATAAAATGACCACATTGAGTTAGATGAGTCCATTTCAAAAGCCATGTGACTTTTTCACTCCTACTTAACTCCTAACTTAATTTCTTCTGAGTGCTCATTGATCTGAAAAACATTTGACAGTAAATGGAAGGTAAAGGTCATTGTCTTTTCTGCCTTATAGACCTATTAAAATAAGCTATTAGTAGCACACAGTCATTGTGCATTTAATAAATTTTAAATAAGGATTTGAAGCTATTTAGACATAGAATACATCATTGTATAGGAGTTCCTTAGAGGAATGGAGGTTGAGGGGCTGAAAAAAAACTTTTATGATAGTTTTCAACTACTTTATGTGATTTAGTTCTGGTAGCCAGGAGAAACTCAATTACTCAGGATGAGAGGAAGATAATCACAATTTTATATATTTGATGGGGTGGAGCTTGACTCCCAGACTTCATTATAGCTACATAATTAGAAATAGAATTTTACTGTTTTGCTTTCTGCCTCTTAGGAACAAGGAAAAGACTTTGCTTCACTATATGGGTAGCAATTTGGTATAATGGATACATAGTAGAGTGAGGAAAATCTGGGCTCAAGACACATCTCTAACACATAGTTATGTGGCTATGGGCAAGTCACTTAACTAATCAGTAATTCCAGATAACTCAAGAGTACAATTTACAGTGGGGTTACAAATGTGCATGAGGAAAGAGAATTTCCATAACTGAGAGTTCTCTACACTTATAAAATCATAATGCTTCTGGATAATAATAAGAAGCTATGCTGTACTACATTATAGCATACCATATCATATCATACCATACCTATATTACAATATAAGCTATCTATATCTATCCTATACTATCCTACACTATAATAAAGTTATGTTTTAGGACTGCTTTCCATTTATAAGACAAAGTACAACTGTCAAGGTTTGGAGCTTATCTAGGCATAAGCAAAGATCACAGCCTTAGAAGAAAACAGTACTTAATACAATTAAAGTACATGCTCCATCTTTTATATTACCCAAGTCAAAAGAGGATATCAAAGATATGTGTCTAATTATTGATACCAGAAGTTAAAAGGAATCTTTAAATCACAGTCATAAAATCCTAAGCTAGGAAGACCTATTTTATCTAGCTGCTTCTTCTATAATTTGGCAAAAATATATCCAAATCA
The DNA here is from genome assembly GCF_016432865.1 of Antechinus flavipes. Taxonomy (NCBI): domain Eukaryota; kingdom Metazoa; phylum Chordata; class Mammalia; order Dasyuromorphia; family Dasyuridae; genus Antechinus; species Antechinus flavipes. The sequence continues at coordinate 243,773,850 of NC_067401.1, forward strand.
TTCCAATGATGCAAATCAATTTTATTTTTAAAGCTGACCAGAGAAAAAGATTTCACGGGCTTCCACAAGCAAAAACTTCCAGTATCTAAAAATATTATCAGCAAATTCTTCTCTATAAAGATTCTAAATTCTTCATACTCTTGTCTTAGCCTGTTTCCTCTTCTCCTAGCTATTATATTCACTGTCACTCTGTACATATTTGCAAATTCCTTGGATGACTTAGAATCATAGAATTTCCAAGTTGGAAGGTACCTCAAAGGCCATCTCATCTAACCTGTACTATTCCTAGAACTAATCCTTCACTTCCTCTTCTTCACTGTAAATACAGATTTGATGCAACAAAATAGCCAATAGGATATATCACAGTTTTGTTTTCCAGCAGAGGAAAATTCATTAATGAAGAATATCCTTTAAATATGGCTACTTATCCTTATTTGAGTATAGCCATTCTTCCAGGTTCATTTCCTAACTCCTGCAATTTTTACTTTTCCTACTGTACAGATAGTTACAATCAAGTTAAAATCAAGTGCATCTGCACCTAGCTAGTTTTCACATTTGTAAAGATTTCTTAAAGAAATCATAAAATAGAAGCTGAGCTACCAGGAACCTCTATCCCTAACTAGTATCTTCCTTCTCCTAGCCTTTCTTCATCCACTTAAAGCTTTGCTGGATAGAGTTAAATGTATTCAACATCCGGATTCTTGTGCAAATATTCAATATGCAAGATTTATGCTTTATAACAGCTCAGTCATTGGAGTAATGGAGAAGGTTAAAGCAATTACAAAAAGATATGAAAATGTAGCTATTATTGAAATAAGGTGAGAAAAAACTTACAGTGCAGCATTTCATAAGTTAATTCAATAATTATTTAACCTAATCATAAACCAAGACATTCAAGTAAATGTGTTTTTATATATTTTCCTCCTCTTCTTTGAATTAATGAACTACATATTCATATATTTTAAGATATTGAAATTTAGACATTGCTAAAGTTCACAGAAACTGATTGCAAATACAAAATTCTGGAAGAGGCAGAAGATAATATGTTGCCAATATACCTAATATATCTAATAAGTTAAAGCAATATTATATATAAACTGTATTCTCTAAAAGAAAAAAAGTTAGCAAAACTGCAGTATACCTTCCAAAGTTGTTTCTTCTCCAGTTAAGGGATCACTGAAACCATCCTCATATTCTGCTGTTACATTGACCAAGTACAATGTTTCTGGCTTTAAATGGTCTAGGACAACACTGGTACTAGAAGCAGGCTCTACAACAGTGAGGTCTTCACCACCAGCAGCTTCCTTGTATGTAATGTGATAGGTAAAAACATGCTCTGCTGCTGGAGACCAGTTCACTTTGAAACTGTTTGAAGTCAAATCAGAAAATTTCAGATCCCTGGGAGGCACATAAGCTATTTGAAAAAGAAAGAAAGGAAGAAATTATCTTTAATGAACAGAACCTGGTAGAACATTGGTGCACTGCATTGTCTGAATTTTTTCATATTTCTTAATGCTGTGTATAACTGAAAAGCAGTTACCATTATGTTACATGACCAACATTCAAAAGCTCACAAATGATCCTTGAATCAAAAGACATTATGGTAGGATGGATAGAGCACTGAGCTGGAAGTCAGAAAAAACTGAGTTTGAATTCCAGCTCAAACACTGTAGAACCCTTCTAGAACTCAGGTTCCTCATCTATAAAATGAGGGCTTGTACATAATGGCCTCTAAGATCCCTTATAGTTCTAAATCTATGATCCTATGATTGCAGAAGAGCCCAGAGTCTAGCTCCTACCTAAGAAATCTTCAATAAAAATTTATTAAATAATCTCTGTGGGGGAGACAGTGTGCTAAGTACCAAGGATACAAAGAAAGAAAGAAAAACATTTGCTACTCTCAAGAATATTACAATTTAATTAAGGAGACAACATGCCCTCTCAAAAAAGTCTATGTATAAACAAAGTATATACAGGAGGTATCTTGAGAAGGATAAAGTGGGATGAGGAAAGGCTTCTAGAAAAAAAATGGGAAGGCAGGTAAGTGGCACAGTGGATAGAACACTGGCATAAAGTCAAGAGCACCTGAGTTAAAATCTTGCTTTAGACACTAACAAGTTGCATGACTAGTTGCAAGTTACATAAGCCTAAATGTCTCCCCAAAAAAGAGATGAAGGGAAAGGAAAGGAGAGAAGTGGGATTTTTGCTGAAATTTGAAGGAAGCTAGAGAAGTAGAGGAAAAATTAAGAGGATATGGGAGTCTGATTGAAATTGTGGCTTGGATAATTACAATAGAAGATTATGTTCTTTTTATACCAAATTAAAATTGAATTTGCCTATTTCTTTTGAATATTTAACAAAGGGTAGTTAAGGAAGGGAACATTTCCTTACCACAAAATGTAAATGTCAGCAAGCTTAGAAAGAACTTGAAAAACATTTTCTACCTTATTCTTATATATTTGAGAATGTTAGATAAAATTTACCTAGGACAGAGGGTGTTCATTTAAATTGAATAAATATTTGTTTTTATAAAAGTATTAGCCATGGAATTATTTCTGAGTAAAAAAAATTCAGTAATTTAAGATCTAGATAGATGATAGATAGATAGATAGATAGATAGATAGATAGATAGATAGATAGATAGATAGATGGAGGGATGGATGGATGGATAGATTGATAGATAGATAGATGTCATAGAAATTTCTGAAAGAAAATTATCTCCAAAGACATGGTGATGGAAGAAGGACTTGAGTTAATTCAAGGTAAAATTTGGACAGGCAGAGAAGAAAAAAGAATTCCATATGGAAGAAAGTATGAACTAGGTACAAAAGTAAAAAACAAAAACAAAAACAAAACGAAGAGATAAACATTAAGAAGGCATTAAGGTGGAAAAGATAATCTGTAATGTAGAAGATAAAACTGGAGAGTTAGATTAGGACTAGATTGTTGAATGCAATACATAAGTCTAAACTGTGTTCAGAAGGCACTTGGGTGCTAGTGAAGGGTTCTAAACAGGAAGCGCTAAAAAAAAAAAAAAGCATTTGGCTAAAGGTAACAAAATATTAAGCTGAACCTGGCATTAATATAAAGAAATCATTGTTCTAGGAAGATTAACATGGACCCATTTCTCACCAGAGATAGCCATGGCCTTAATTAATTAATCAACCAATTAATATCTTAATCTTAACATTATAGTTTTAGAGTTGTAAGGAACCTTAGAGTCCACCAAATACAACCTCAATTTACATATGAAGAACTGAGACTAAGAAAATTGTCATTTTCCCAGTCACAAAAGTAGTAAATATCTTAGTCAGGATATGAATTCAGATTTTCCTTACCCTAAGGCAAATATTCAATGCAATATCACCTAGCTATTTTATTAAGTGACTTGCCCAAGATTCTATAAGTAGTAAAGTGATAGAGCTAGGGCTTGAACTCAGGTCCACTGACTCCAAAGTTCATTATTTGTCCGTTATATTATCTCTATTAGCATAAAAGCATCTTTCTTATAAGGACAAATTTCTTTACAGAAAATAAAAATTTCCCTTTCATACGGGAGTCAGAAATCCGAGTTAAATAATAGAATTATTAATACTCTTTTTAAAAAGGTAAGGAAGTCCCTTTGCACTAAAGAAATCCCAATTTATGGTGTGAAAACACCAAAAGAACTATATATGAATAATGCTTTTTCTATATCACAAGAATGGCTTACACTTTTTCTTTATAACTTTCAGTTCTTGTTCAATTCTAAGGCAGATAGACTGAGTAAGTTCAAATGATATCCTCTGGAAGGCATCAAAATCTTCCACTGTGAACACATGAGTTTCAGGAGGTGGAGAGGCAATAGCTTCCAATTCAGAACGAACTGCATCCTTGACACCAACTGCAAAAATCTCAACATCTGAATTCCTGAGTTTTATAGCAGGGTCTCTAAAGGCATCTGATGATTTCCCATCAGTAATAAGAATCATGACCTTTGGAACATTGCTCCGAGATCCTTTGCTAGCCACAAATATTTTTTCTCTCACATAGGTCATGGCTTTGCCCGTATTCGTAGATCCACCTCGGTAGGGAAATGTATTGATAGCTTCAATGATGTCTTCAACTCTGGTAAATTTTTTCAAAGTAAACTCAGTATGGGGATCCCGGCTATATTGGACAAGACTAATCTGTACCCTATTGGGTGAAATTTCAAAGCTTTTCACAAGGACTTCCAAAAAGGCTCTAACTTTAACGAAGTTGGCAATTCCAATGCTATAGGAGCCATCAACTAAAAACACAATATCAGCTTTTATATCCACACCACGAGAGCATTCTGCAAGAAAAAAAAATTCCAATTAATCCAAATTTCACAATGAATCTATGGTTGCCAATGTGGTTTTAAAAATCATCTGTCACTCCTCTTTTACTTGGTAAATTAACTTGTGAATGACTATTACTAATGTAAGTGGAAAGAACAACAGCAACAGAAAAAACTCTGAATATTGTAAAATTATACTAATTAAATTTAGTTTTAAGGAATAAAAGAGAAAATGCACCTAATTTCTTTACCAAAGTAAATAATTATGGCTATGGAATATTGCATATATCATCAGATTTGATTAATGTATTGATTAGCTTTTATAAAGTGGGTTTTTCTCCCTCTTTGGAAAAAAAACCAGTTTTATAGGGGATGATGTTCTGAAGAGTAGAGGAGGGACACATTTGAAAAAGGGATTTAAAATCAAGTGACATCCATTAAACATATTTGAAAAAAAATAATGTGTGGGCAATTAAAGCAAACTACTTGATAAATTTTCAAGCAGTACAAATCGAATTACTTACCCACTTGAACTTTCATTGGCTGGGTCTTTTCCATTATTGAAATGGGTTCACTGGATGTCAGTCCTTTCATTGCATAGACACTAATCTGGTATTCTGTATCAGCAGAAAGGTCTCTTACATTCAGAGAGGTAGTCTGAGGACCCACACTCAAAGCTTGTTGCTTACTTCCTGATATCATTGGTGTGAGAAGTATTTTATAGCCTGTTATAGGACTAGGAGATGGATCCCAACTGAGCTTAACATATTTTGATGATACATCAGTGGCAATCAGATTTGAAGGAGATTCGACAACTGAAAATTTGAGACAAAACAAGAGTTAAAATAGAGTGATGCAATTATTCAAATAAACTTTATTATATTCTATAATAGATCTGTTTGACTCAAGTTTTCAACAAGCAATGATTAAGTACAAGTCTTTTAGTAAGTGTTACAAATACAAAAATAAAATAACCCTTTTTTTTTTGGCTTTTAGACAAAGACTGATGAAACTTTTCCTTTCTTCAAGGAACATGCACTCTAATAAGAAAGATATAAATAACTATAAATCAAATTAGAATACCTGTGTTTTTGTCTTTATCAACTTAATCATCAATACATCAAGAAAAGTTAATACCTAAAATTTTCCTGTCTAATTTAAAAGATCAGTTCTGTTGAAAGGAAAGGAGGTTTGCTTTGGGGGGAAATTTTAGTATGGCATACATGTACACACCTGACACACCTAATATACTGATCCTCCCAAAGTGGAGTCATCAATTTCAGATTCCATACAGTTCCATATAATACTTACTAATATATAAGATGAATCAATAAACATTTATTAAACACAAAGTATACGCCAAATACCATGCTAAGTACTGGAGATAGAAAGACAGACAAAAATAGCCCTTGTCCTCAAAAGCTTACATTTTAATGGAGAAGACAACTTGTACATTAATAGATTCATACAGGATGATTCCTGAATCAACCAAAGGTAACTGACGTAAGTAGCTTTTTTTAATATATCAAATTAAAATATGATAAATCATTATGTTAGTTATTAATGTAATGGTTATCATGACTTGTCAATGCTACTTGACAAGGAACTACCAAGAAAAGAACCAAATTCCTTATCCAATAGAAATTGATACTAATCCTAATCCTCTAATGGACTAGGAGAAAATAAACACAATTTATGTTGTTTTAAATTGTGTAAAGAATACTTTAACTATTTTAATTTTTAATATGATAATGAAAGCATGCTTTCATGAAAAGAATTTTCCCCCTTTTAATAATATGGTAAAAATAACATACACACCCAAAAAGAGAATCAGGTTTTTTTAATCTATTCTCAGTTGCAATGTAATTTTCTTCCAAATAGAGTATAAATAATTTCACCTCCACTAATATCAAACTGAAAAAAAATTGAGATTAAATGTTCACAAACTCAACATGGACCAAATAATGTTTAAAATCTATGCATCTATGAAAAAATATTAATAAAATTGTAATCCCAGAAATACTACATAATAGTATCAAAGTATTTTGTGTATGTCATGATAAATCCACTGTATTATACTTTTCTATGTAATCAAACCCTTGGGGTAATTGTGCTTCATCCTGGCCCTATAAGACAAACTACAGGAAATCTAAGAACATTACATAACTCTAATTTGTTACTAAAGTAAAGCTAGTACAAGTTATATGTAAAAGAAGTGAAAAGTATGAGAAAAGTGAAAAGGGGACAAAGCATATTGTAAGACTGTATCTTACAATTGTAAGAGTATTTAGGCAGCAATAACAACAGTGTGTCAGGATAGAGCCAAGAAAAAATAGGAAAGCCTAAAAGCAAAAACGTGAAACCTAAGAGAAAAAAAGTAAATGAAAATGAGTGATCTGAGGGGAAAAGAGGAAGTTGTATTCAAGAGGACTAAACTGTAAGTCTCTGGATAAACCAAATATAAAGTCAAAGCAGGCTAATAAAGATAAAGTGGAGGATTTAAGAAGAATTAAGGGATTAAGAGAGAGAGGAGAAGCCTGAAAGAAGAAAAAAGGTGAAGAAAAGGAGAGAGGGGACAGAGCTGCAGAGAATGAAAGAAGATAAGGAGGGTAAGGGAAGAGAAACAGAGAGAAAGGGGAAAGCTGGAAAGGCATGGAAGAAGACGGGGGAAGGGGGGGGAAGAAAGTGGAATGGACAATGGGAACAAATAAGGAGACCAGGCTAAATAAACTAAGGTTCTTTCCAACTACCAAATACAAAAATTTTATTATTCTAAATTAGAAGAGGTGGGAACTAATTAGTAGACTAATTAGACAATGAAATAAAAATTTTAAAATCTTGACAAATGAAGTTATAAGGCAAGATTCTAAATGACAGAACTAAAGCCCATAAAAATTTACCAAAAGAAAGCCAAAAACTTGCAATTTCAGTAGTAAAGGACTTTTTGAGATTGGTACTCATCTATTTAGAATATGCTTTAGAATTCCATTTGAATGCAGAAGATGGGAAAAAAACTTTCAGGGAAAATTATCAAGACTGCACAAAAGGTTGACAGTCAGATATTTTAACATCCTTGTCTTTCTTCCATGCATTAGAAGACATGAATTGAAAGAAGTTTTTTAAATAAGGAAAATTCCCAGATATATATATGAAACTGACTTATCTTTCAGAGATTCTAAAAATCCTCTAATATTTGAAAAAATACTGGGGAATATTGTAATTGGAAAGTGCTTTTTCTTTAAGATCAATAAAAATAATGTTCATACATATATGTGTATCTCATCTGACAATATTAGACTGGGGGAAGCACAAACATGACCTGGGAACGGTTCTAGGCTTAAACTTACAACTATGTTTGGGAAAGTCAATTCACCTCTTGGCACCTCAAGTTCTCCATTTGTATAATGGTGATAATAATAATACATATAAACACCAACATCAGAGGATTCTTTTAAAGATCAAAAAAGATAATATACATGAAATGTTTTATAAATAACAACTATTAAGAAAAGAATAAATTATTTCTTATGAAATAAATATACTATCCATAGTAATCTGTGAATACAAATGCCAAGTAAGAAAAAGACTCTAGAAGGAAAGAGCAATTCAAAATTTGTCCAAAAGAACTGAGTTAAGGATATTGTGTTAATTAAATTTACTGTGCTGCCTTTTTATATCTAAATCTTTATGTGACGGGTTTGGTTAATATACTATAGTCATAGTATACTATAGTATATATATATATAGTATGTAGTATACAAAACATATATCCTTAACCTGCACGCAGGTAATTCTCTACTACAAATTACAAACCATTCTGCATTGGTGGAAGAAGTTTCCCCTAGTGTATTCAGATTCCCATCTCATCTGCTTCCTCAACAAAAACAAGCTGTCAGCCCTGTCTATATCTTTAAAAATCAAAAATAGAGCAAAAAAGAAATTAAGCTGTTTTCACAAAGTTATCATCAACTCACCTTCTTCTCCACTGACCAATTCACCCAGCTGTTCATCAACACCTGAGCACACCTGAGAAATTATTTCATTCTGAATATCTACAATTGCATCAAAGTTAGCCACATTGAAAACATGTTTAAGTGAAGGTGGGGATGCAATTTGTCTGAGTTCTTTTGCATCTGCAGCTTTGATACCTTAAAGAGAGAAAGAGAGAGAGAGAAATGGAAATGAAGACAGGAGTCCATAAGAAAGCAAAATGGCCTTATCTTGTGTGAATTGTGTGGCACAAGGATTTCCCTAGTAGAGACATGTATTTCCATATTGCTCAGATCCAAAGTAGAAAAGACTTTATTTCATAATCATTTTATAAGTATTCACATTACCAATGCATTTTATGGCTCCTTCACAGCTTGGACCATGGCTTGGTCATTCTAGATATCTCCCAAAATTTGTTACACAGTGCTGACTATCTAATACTTGCTGAATAAAATATTTGTTGGTGAACAACAACAAAATAGCTTTGTGTAATATACTCAATCAATAACTAAAAAAAGAATATTGGTAAAACAGGCTTAACTTTCATCCCAACTATTACATCATTTTTTCTATAAAGACAAGACCACCTCTCTAAATCTTTGTAGGGTATAAATTAAGGTACATCTTAATTGAATTCTTGTATTCTTCATGTATTATATATGAAACAAGAAAAATATATAATGATTATCTTTATTAATATTACAAATATTAAAACTAATGACCATTAAAAAGTCAAAGTCTATAATAGAAAATGAACATTAAATCATAATTGTTTTGTGTATTAAGTATAGGAGAAGAGTAGGAAAGTTCAATTTCTATTTTAAGATCTCTTACTTAATATAAGAAAATGCACTCTACTCTTTGAATAGCAATTCTTCCTGTAAAAAGCCTTAATTTTCATCCACATTCCATTGATTAACATACTAATAAACTGATATTAAGGAACAATACAACTTACCCAATGAGAAAACTTCAACACCAATATTTCGAAGTTCTCTTGCTGGAATTTCCACTTCATCCTGAGATTTTCCATCCGTGATAATAATTGCTACTTTAGGGAAGCCAGCCCTTGCTCCAGCTGATTCCGTAAAAGTATTTTTTATTAAATAATCAATAGCATCTCCTAAAGTGGAAAGAAACATATGACTTGGTATATGTTAGGAATATTTTAGGACAAAGAAATCATTGTGAATTTAATCCCTTTGTCGTATAAGTAAATGGACAATATATTATTGGCTTTTTTTTAATCAAAGATTGAGTTAGAAAGTATAAAATTATCTGTCCAACTTCTATTTCTTTTGCATTTATTTCCCATAGAGACTTGTTTAGCTGCTGCCACAAAACCTCCAGAAACAATATACTTAATATTACCCAAGACATCCCATTCCATTTTGGGACAGCCCTAATTGTTAAGATAGATAGATACAGATATAAAGATAGATAGATAGATAGATAGATAGATAGATATAGTTAAAATCTGCTTTTCTATAACTTCTACTCATTTACACAACTTCTTTCTGGGACCAAGAAGAATAAAGCCTAATTTCACTTCCCTGTGACAGACCTTCATATTCCTTAAGTCAGGTTCTACCTTCTCCTTAAGTCATCTCTTCTAAAGGCTAACAAATCCCATTTTCACCAGCCAATCCTCACAGCACATGTTTTGATTCCCTTCACCACTCTGATTACCTTCTCCTGAATATATTTAGTTTCTCCAGCACCTCCCCCCCCCAAATAAAAGCCCTAGACTTTTAAAAAATTAAAATTAAAAATTAAAATAAACTCTTAATCATACCTGTCATTGTATTTCCACCTTTGTATGGTATTTTTTTAATAGCAGCAAGAAGATCTTTCCTTTGGTAATACTGATTTAAGTTAAATTCTGTCCTGGTATCAGAGCTGTATTGGACAACACCAACTCTTGTCTTTCCTTCCCCAATGTCAAAAGCAGATACAAGGGCAGCAATGAAGTCTAAGATGTATTTGAAATTATTTCTCCCCACACTCCATGAGCCATCCACTAGGAAAACTAAATCTGTCCAGGCACTGAGAGAGCATTCTGAAATATATAGAAGGCATTGCTTTTTAAAATACTTTTGTAAATCCAACTACCAGTAGAACATAGACCCTAACACAAGTCAGTTTAAAATTTTTTATACTTAAACTCTTTCATTTATGGAAGTAGTATGCATAGGTTATATAGGGGATATGTCCATATATTATTGTATTGTCACAGTAGGAATATATAGTAGAAATCCATCAAGAACAAAGCATTTTCAGCATCATGATGAAAATTCATGGGAAGAAAGAAAAGGGAAGGGCAAGGGAAGAATTAAAGTTGCAAACTAAATTTTAGTCATTTTAACAAATTCAATTTAATATTTTTATATCGTATTAATAGTTCTCTCATTTTTATAATAAACTTATTGACAAAATTGAAAGCTTAAGAGGACAAACTAAGTCTTAATTATCTTAGCCCTTTCCTTGGTATCTGCTAAGCACAAGGTTGTTTTAAAAAAAATCACTTTATATGTGTATTACACCTTAATAAATTATACTTAAATATCAAGGATCTTATCATTTCAATTTTCAATTCACTTATACTAGGTAACTTATATATACTTTTAACGAATTTCTAATGGATGATATTTTCAGAGTATCAAGGAGGAATAAATAATATTAATTTGAAAATGTGAATATTCAAATTTCTCTCCTTGATTATTGTTAAAATGCAATAAAATAATTCTAAAATCTCTAAAACAGAAGTACTCAAGGCTGGTCTAATGGTAATTAGGCATTAAAGGCATCAAAAATAATTCACTGGATAACAATGAAATATTTTCACTCTTTCTTTATTTGATTCTGTTTGAATTTCATGAGAATTGGCTTTTGTAAGAAAGCACTGAATATATTTCTTCAGATGCTTCTATACTCTTAGTTCATTGAGATGGGGCATAGAAAATAGAGTTTATAGGTAAGAAGAGGGAAGGCATACTGGAAAGTTTCAAAGACCAAATGTATGTCTAGGTTGAGGAAAGGGGGATGGTAGGAATCGTTTTTATGTATATATTTGCAAAAGATTTGACTGACAGATTTAAAACTATGAGAAATACAGTGATTAATGTAATGCTTTGATTTAGATAAAATATTGACTTGGGGAAAATATTACTATAGTAACTGCATTCCCTCTAAATTTCAATTGAGATTAATGGACCTTGGAAAGAATGATAAACAGGGATCTGTAAGGAGAAAATCTCCAGATAAAGAGACCTTTGTTTTTATAAGATTTTTATTAATATCCTAGTTCATAAATTCAACTTTTACAGGGTAACAAAATTAGCAATCCAAGAATCCCCTCTATTTTGGTTTACCCATTAAGTGAGGAGATTTAATACAATACTCCTTAATACAAGGAGACCAATAATGCCAAAACCTGAACTGAAATAAAATTTTTTCAATTTGATTACAAATGTATCAACTTGGTAGAAAGATCTTACAAAGAGGTAGGCGGAGGCCAAATCTGAAATTAAGAAAAGCTTTAAAAACAGTAATGCTGGAAATATCAAAAGAAGAGCTTGGGTACATCCATATATTTGGAAGAAAAGAAATTTTGCTTTAATTTTAGCTGCTCCAATTTCCTAGTCCTTGTATATTCATTTCTTCAGTCATGTAGTTTACTTTTAAATCTACCTAAGTTTTTGTTTTTTTTTTAATTCTCCATTTAAATGAGATTTTTCAACTTGCCTTATCTTGAGACAAAAATCAAGTCCTTCTAGGAGTTTACTTTTTCACTTACTATTAACATCCAAAAGATGCCACTAATGAACACATTAAAAATCTATCTGCTGATAGTGAAAAAAAAAATAAGGCTGATATAAGATAACTCAGTATCAAAACAAAACATGTTTGGAGAAGAGACCTGTTATTGTTAAAATTAGGGGTAAAATGGGAGGGAAGGAGTAAAAAAGTCAGAACACTATAATTTGATCAAAGTTTCTGAATTAATGATAACAAATTCTTTGGACTAATTGAATAATTTACATTATACAAAGTCAAGTAATATTCAATAATGAGAGGAATTAGGAAAGCTCCATATATGCTTAATTCATTATTGCTACCTAGTCAAGCAAAAGGATTAAAAACAACTCACTTTGTATCTCACTTTGTCCTGGTTTCTTCTCCCCTTGCTTTCCCGGACCACCTGTTTGAACTGAACCAAAGCATACCAAGAAAAGCACAATTACCAAAAAGAATAACAGAGTCATATTCACAAGGACTTAATGGCAAGGAAGCAGCAGTATATCTCCAACTTAAGGTGTATATCCAGATAGTAAGAACTAAGTAGGCTAATGTTTTCAACAATTGCAGCATTATCAGACATTGTGATTATAAATTGTGAATGAATTAATTATATGTATACATGTATGTCTGTGTATGTGTGTATTCCTGATAGAATAATGCTTATTTACCTATATAGATTGTCCCAAAAGTCTTGGGGCAATCTTAATCTTTAATAATTCAAACTGCCCTAAGATTTTGGGAACATCTTGTACAATACTTTGATCATAATAAAATTTAAATATCACATATTCTATATGATGCTTATATATAATTAAATATATATATATGTATATGTATATGACAGACACACACATATGGGGGAAGTTGTGATTTTTGTCTGTAAAGGGAATTTCTGATGTGTATGCCACCTTTTACTGATTTAGACAGTTTTTGCTACAACTTCAAATCTTAAAGTGTTTTCTGGGCCACTGAAAAGCTAATTAAGTTGTCCAAATTCCTACAGCTGGTGTGTGACATAGTATAGAACTGGAATCCAGGGCTTCCTGACTCTAAAACCAGCCCTCTGTATATTAGACTGTTAGAATTTTTACAAGGTGCTAAGTCAATGGGATTTATAGAGACAATGGTTGTTTAGCAGGGTACTTAACAATTCTCTAGATGAACTTAGTACTTATTAGAGTTCCACAAGATTTACACCTTTAAAGAGAGCATATATAAGAAGGAGCTCTCAAGCCCACTAAAGAGGAAGCCCACTAGACCACAAGCCCACTCTCGGAGGCGGAATCAGATTCATTCCATTTTCCACCTTGGTACTGGCTGGAGGCTAAAGCTGAAGAGACAAAGATCTTGCATGAAGAGCTTTCTGGAACCAAGGAGAGAGATAGATCTCTAAGAAAGCTAACTGGGCTATTTTGAAGGAAACAATATAGGATCTGGATTTTAACTCGGGGCTGCATTTGGGGTGATTATTACTTTAAGCTGAAACTAAGGCTTCTCCCAGAAACCCCCAAGAAATCTGCTCCCAGAGAACTTTATATTTTAGAGAAGAACACTACATTAGACTATTATTGTTATTGCTGCTGCTGCTGTTGTTAATGTTAATGAGTCATGTCCAACTCTTTGTGACTGTAGACCATAGGTTTTTTCTTAACAAAAGTACTAGAATAGTTTGCTAGTTCATTCTCCAGTGGATTAAGGTAAACATAAGGCTAAGTGATTTGCTTATGGTCACACAGGTCAAAAATGTCTGAGGTTGGATTTGAGTGCTGGTCTTCCTAACTCCAAGTCCAAAACTCTAACCACTGAGCCACCTAGCTGCCTCCATATAAATTATACTAGACGTTTCAAATTCAAGACCCTTTGCCATTAAAACTCCTAAAGGTAGAATAAGATTAAAGTGTAAAGAGCAAATGTTTAACAAAATAAATCAAAATACAATATAACATTAATCATATTAATGTTGTAGTTTTCTAAAACAGTATGTAGGATACTTGGTACCATTGTACTACATCATCTAACTAAGCAATCTCTTAAGAACATGGAGAGACCAAGGCACAATTCAAAGTTAACTAGGTTTTTATACATCAAATGGGATTGATGAAATGTTATCCAAGATCTTTATAAAGACCCACTGAACACTGAAGTGCATTCACCTCAGTTCAACATTTAAAACTTATAGTAGGCAACTATAGCTCAGTTTATTAAGAATTAATTCCTCGTGAGATTCTGGACAGCATGAGACATTGCAAAAACAAAGGAAAGAAAGGTGTGGTCATGCAAGAAAACCAGCCTTTGTGGGTTGCCTCTTTTTACAGTCTCCATATATACCATTACTACTCAAATACACTAATTTATACAGAGGCTGGAGAATTTGAATAAAAGATGCCCCTTCTAAAATTTTCACTTGAGGACATAGGATTTCTAACTACACTGCTGATTAAGAAATGTAGTTTCTACTTCTTTATTCATTCAATCATTCAATTATTATTCTGTTTAGTATTGTATTCCCCACCCACAAAGCCCCATTTTCAAATGGCTGTCATTTTGGGAAACCTGCCCAACTACAAATTTGAAGCCAAATACCTCTCATTTTTCTTTCTTTGAAAATTTTGTCCAAGTTATCTATGCAATAAAGCTAGATTTCATTTTATACAATCTCTACAAGATCCACATTTGATTGCCACCGGGAATTATTCTTATTGATTATTATTATTATAAGATGAAATTTACAGCCATATGTTTATTCATAAATCTAAATCTCTGTCAGTTTGTGAAAATTAGCTACTATACAAGGTCTTTGAATTGAAAGAAAAAACCTCCCTCATTTATTCTATTAAGTAATGATGATTTTCACTAATTTACCACTGTAATTACAAGATAAAAAAGAAAAGACCTGGATAGTTTTATCAAAATAAAAGGGAAACATAGGGGAAAAACTGTCAAGTCAAATACTTACTTGTCAATTGGCCTATAACTGGTACACTTTCTTCCACTTCATCATAAGAAGTTATTGTCACAACATATTCTATCTCAGGTATAAGGTCTGACAATAAAGTTTCGGTAGTACTAGCAGAAAGGGTAAATTCTTTAGTAGGCCCATCTGAAAAAAAAAAACAGATTAGAAGTAAAAATCCTCAATTTCAACATAAATATTTAAATCCATATATATCAAACTATGTCCAGCAAATTAACAGAAAAATAAAATCCCTTGATAAATTTAAACAAAATCTGAAACATAATTTTTCAGGCATCTAAATGTGGTTTTATTTGTCTTTCGAAATTAAAACTTCTAATTACATGAAGCTATTCAACATAGTTACTTAGCTATGCTCACATTCAATATCCAGAAACTTAAATATTATAATAATTAAAGATCTAATTGGAAAAAACATAGCTCTTCTTTGGGGATGAAGAGGGAGGGGAGGAAAAAGAGATAGTGATGAGAAGCAACATGGCATTGTAGATAAGGAATTGAAATCAAGAAGACTTGGCTTGAAATCCTTCTTAGACATTTACTATGTCACAAACCTCTCTAGGTACCTCATCTATCACATGAAGTTAGATGAGACAATCTCTAGTATCCCTTTCAGCTCTAAATTTATGGTAATCTATGATTTCATTGGTATGCAGAGTTTGCCATGAAGAAATTCTTTCTATCAACAGAGATTAGCAACATCTATGCAATTTACATTCTTAGAGGTGCCTCAAACATTGAGGAGATATACAAATGATCTATCCAAAGTCATATAACCAGTATGTGGCAGAAGTAGGACAAACCCAATTTTTCCTGATTCTGAGTCCTGACCTCCCCTAGATATAATTGTTCTTTTGGTGCAATTTATTTTTAAATATTGGTGGTTATAAAATAATTTTCATACTAGATATCAAATCAAGTGAAAGAATTTATTTCAAAACTGAAATATATAACAAAAGAAAATAAGGAAAATGGAATTCATGGCCATATTCAAGTGTCAAAAGATAGAACACTTATATGAAAAGCAATTGGCTCTTCTCACTCCCTAAATGCAAATATAGTTTGTCTAACATATATACTTGTGAGGTCCTTGCAATTCATTTGATGATTCCCACTATAATTACAAAGTATAAAAACCTCCACTTTCAAAGTATTTTATTACACTTTTAATCAATTATTTTAGTTCATGTTTTGCCCAAAGAGCAGAGAAAACTGAAATGTGATACTATCATACCAAGAGTCTACCATCAAGAGTCAAAATCTGGCAGTACACAGTATCAAATGTTTCCAACCTCTCTTGGAAACTAAAATGTTCCCCTTTCCAATGGCAGTAATATTTTGGTATGAATGAATTGGGTAACTTCAACTGCATTTTTGTGACTGGGCTATTAGTGGGAAAGGGAAAATTTGGTGAGGGAAAGGATTGAGATGGGATAGAAGGAAAACAAAAAGGACAGAAAAAAAGACACTCCATTTCCTTTCAAGTTCATAAATCTGATAAGAAGAAAGAATATTTCCTAAATTTCTTCATAAAATGTTATTTTAATCCCTTGGTATTTTTAAGACCATAAAAATATACAAACATAGTTTATATGATAAATGCTTTTTGACTCCAGTCTTTAATACACTCACTCAAGCCACCAATATCCCTATCAACCAGCCAATGTCAATGGAAGTGGATACTTTCCCAATTGTTTTTGGATATAAAAGTGGAGCAACTAAGAATAATTCTCTATACTTAAGTGATATTATTAACCCTAGAAACAATTTTTTAAAAATAATCAAGAAGGATGGTTTTTTTTTTCCTTTAAAAAAAATCTCAATATAAAGTCTATAAAGATCACCATGGCTATTTCATTGCCTCCAATCAACACTATACCCAAATCAACCTAGAGAAATGTAATGTTCCTCATTACACCATCATGGTGTAATAATGATTCCTAGGTTCTGGAGGTATAGGGTATTACAATTCAAGTTTCTTTCTGTTTTTCTTAGCAAATTTTTAAGTTTTGCAAAGTATTTTACATGTGTTCTCCCAGTCATCAGAACAACCCTGTGAAGTAACTGCTATTATTATCCTATTTTACAGATGAAGAAACTGAGATAAATTAAGGTATTTGCCCAGAGAATCACAACTACATGTCTAAAACAGGATTCAAATACGAATCTTTCTTAGTTCAAGTCCAATATTCTATGTACTATAGCACCTAGCTGCCTTCAGCCTTTAAATTGCTAAAGGATTGGATAATAAATGAAGAACGTCAAAAAGTTTGAATATTTAAAAAGCAATTAAAGACTATTAGTATTGCTTCAATATAACATTCAGCACACACACACACACACACACACACACTCCTATACATCAGTTTTCAATAAGATAAGCTGTGTCTAAAAAAAAAAAAAAACTATAGGATCAAGGAATGCTGGAACTTCAAATGCTGAAGGAGAAATCAGGAGATCTGAGTGCTAGCTACTTCTTTCTCTACCCTTCATTGCTTATATAACTTTATCCAATTTACTGAACTTTTCTGAGCCTTAGTTTCGAAATCTTGAAAAAAATGGTGGTTGGATTAGGTGATCGCTAAAGTTTTTTCTTGCCCTGAGATTTCATAATCTTCTATTATTATCTCTGTAACTTACCAGTTGTAGGATCCACTGTTACTCTGTAACCCACTATGGGATCAACTGGTCTTGCCCATGACATGTGAACAGTATTTTCATCTATAATTTTAAAATTCAAGTCTGAAGGTGGTTCAACTGGAAAAGAAATTGGGTATTAGTTAATTTTGAATGTCAGAAAATTAAAATGTTAATGAAAATTGTGTTCAGCAAAGCTTACTAAGATTGTCTTTGCATAAATTTGTTTCCAACAAATATGAACATATCTTGTTGGAAAAGAATAAAATAAAAGCTGACAAAATATGACAAAACATCAGAGAGTATACATATCACAGAAGACAGCACAGAACATGTGGTTCTTGAGTTGCTGAGTCATTCAAGAATGACCAGCAAGTTCAAGCATGATGGAAAACATAATTGAATACATATACAATGAAGTCACAGATAATAACCACATATGCAAACATTTCACATAACAATTAAGGGACTTTTGATACATGCTGAGTGCAACTGGAACAAGCATGCCAAATCACAACCTGCTTACAATACCAGAAGATAATTTAGAATGCTAATACAATACTCTTCTTCCAAAAGGCATAAAATAATTGATTATTTTTAATTGACTCTCTGCATTATTTTATTTTTATTGTTTGCGTTTCAAGAAATCTGAAACCATAGCAGAGATAACAGAATTAATTTTGTTACTACAGAAGGATCTTGGGAATTATCAAATATTTGTTTA
The DNA here is from genome assembly GCF_016432865.1 of Antechinus flavipes. Taxonomy (NCBI): domain Eukaryota; kingdom Metazoa; phylum Chordata; class Mammalia; order Dasyuromorphia; family Dasyuridae; genus Antechinus; species Antechinus flavipes. The sequence continues at coordinate 243,792,276 of NC_067401.1, forward strand.
GTAATGCTATATTTCATAAGGAAATATGTATTTGAAATGTATAGGAATACTCATTTATTTGCAGTTTTTTAATTCCAAAATAAAGGATTTCCAATTTTAGCATAATTTATAATCATGTTAACATTATGATACAAACATTCATAACACAAATATTCTACCAGTGTACACCAACTTTCGGTATGATTTCCATGGTGTAAACACTATTATTTCCACTTTGCAGCAGGTGTACCCCATACTAAATGTGGCATTTTAGCTTAAAATGCCAGTATGGACCTTTACAAAACATTGGTTAATCATGAAAAGACAACATCAATGTATATTTAAGGACATTTATTTACAGAATTTAAAGAAAACAGTAAAGAAGCCATCAGTGATCTGAACAAATGATTGCAAATAAAAAAAAACTTGTAGGAGTTGATGACAGGAATAACCAAAAAGTACAGAAAGAAAAAGTTTACATACACCATTTTGCAGCATCATGCATGTGTAAATGAAATGTTGACTTGTTTTTAGTGTCCTACAATGAACAAAAGCCTCCATGTACAATGGTCATTACACAAAGACGTTCCAGAAATATTTTATAATGATATTCTCTCTAAAATGTTCATGCCTCATCATGCAGTATATTTACTGACTCACTGTCAGTGCATGGTAAGTATATTAAATATGACTCTTTGAACACGTCCTCAAAGTCAAGTGGATTTCAGTCATACTATATTCAGTCCGTCTATGTTCCAAGCTGACTGAAAACCTCATATTCCTTGTGAATGAGGTCTTGTTTATTTTTTCCATGAAAGATGATCATCTTTTTTAGATGTAAATAGAGGTCAATTGAAATACAATAGTAGCTTTAAGACATAAATCATTTAATTTAACTGCTGTTAGGTTTTATGCAATATTAATAACATGGCTTAATGAAAATAGAACGAATTAAGCAGACACTTCTTTTAATGAACTCTCACTTCCAAGGATAAAATAATTTTTATATTTATTTTGATATACTAGTGCTGGAATGAATGTTATTTTTCCTACTATCCATACACAGGCAGTGAGATTAGACTATTAATCTACATGCAAAGTTTAATAATTCAACATTCTATTTACTGTAATGAAATTGCTAAAAAACAAAATAGTTGATCATCATTTAGTTCTATGAGCATGCAACAGATGTTAATAGTACAGTATACACACATTAAGAATATCATTATAAAATATTGTTCCAATAGCAATGGCTCAGGACAAATTTAATGCAAAGGCAGACAGAATTGGCCTGAGCATGCTTTGAAAAAAATCAGTACATGGAAAAATAGTACCACCAACCTTGGAAGAAAATTGACCTGATGCAGCAGAGACATTAGGGTAAAAGTGCTGAAGGGCAGCAGCCCAACTTGATATCCAAATGACGAGAGTCCAGATCAACTTGAAAAAAAAAATGACTGTAGGGAAAAGTCTTTAACATTTCAAAGGCTTTTAACTTGTTCATAAAAACTCAGATATGGTAATCCGCAATGAAAAGTCTGAGACAAGAAGGATGGACACAGTGAATCCCCTTTTCTACCAAGAATTTTTTATTCATCCATAATCATCTAGATCTGACATTGATTACATATTGTCATCATCTTATGTTTCAGGTTTAAAAAATTGCTGGTGTTGGCATGTGAGAATGACAAGTCAAGTTGAAGAAGAGTAAAAGTTTAACATTATGAAACTCTTATGAGATATACCTATAAGAGAATAAAAGCTACCATGTCATTTTCTCTAAAAGAATGAGAGATAGGAACTAGACCTACTAGATATAGGAACTCTGCCAGTGCTTGGCACTTTCTGTGCAATTTATGAGCTTAAAGTGTAGGTTAGAACACTGAAAAAATTAAATGATTTACCTAACCTGTGTCCCAAGCAGTTTTTAGGCTCAACTCTCTCTCAGACAACACTTATTGTCATAAGAAGGTTAAAAACCAAACAAACCTATCAGTGCTAGAATTCCAGGAAATAACGAATTATCTAATTTGCAAGCCATCTCTAATTCTCATCCTAAACTACTTAACATAAAAGAATTATAGTTATGAACTGAAAAAGGAGGAGTACAGGGAATTGACAGTAATTAAATATCCATTTACTGATTTGAATGTTAAGAATTAATGATAGTAAAATTCTCTAACATCATTGTTTAAACTACTAGGCATTTTACTCACTGATCAATTATTCTAGTACAGAACATATTCTGAAGTACAAGTGAAGTATACACTAATTTTATGTAATAAACTATTTATAGTATTTAAGACTTCTTTTTTACAAATTCACAGAGCTTTATTATTACCAACAAATTAGGTAACTTAAATGATTTAAAAACAATTGCAATTCTCTGTGGCTTAGTTGATTATTGGAGAGTTGTCTGAGACACATAATAGTTAAGTGACTTGAACAGGGTTATACCATCAGTGTCAGAGTCAGGATTCAAAGTAATGCCTTCCAAACTCCCAGTACTATCATCTAAGATATACTGCCCTTGCTGAAAAATACTTTGTTCAAACAATAACTTTAGAAACCATTATTTTTCATAGTTTTAGATATGATTGTTTTAAGTAACAAAACATACACCCTTTCATTGTATTTAAATGATATTTATACTAAAGGATTCATAAATTAATTTAAATTATGTCTAATTACATTGTTGGTAAACAAATATTTTCAATTCAGTCATGAAGTGTTGCTCCAGAAAATTCAAATGAATTTGTATTTAAATTTGCATTTCTCATTTAACCAACTCCATCATAATAAAAATCATACTTATGGTCAACAATACTTGGCCACTATTGTGTCTGACTGAATATTTTGCCAAGAGAAAAAGAAAAGGTAAAAGTATAAATATTTCTTCTATCTTGGCCACCACAAAGATCAAAGGAATCCTAAATCTACAGAAAAAGGAGATGTCCAACATACTAGTTTTGAATAAGATGCATCCAAAAAAGGAAAAGGAGAATTCCTAGTCAGAGCCAGAAACATCATAGTTATGTTAACAAACTAAAAAGGAGGTAGAGGGCTAGAGGAAGCTAAAACACTACTTCAGTATTAGTACTGTATGAGAATTTTTTTCCTTAATTTTTTTGGGGAAACTTCTTTTCATTTCCATGGCAACAAAACTGAAAGGGGCATTATGTTAATGATGAAATTCTTTCCAATCCATTATTACACACAAGGGGAAAACAATCATTATTTGCATTTTAACATATTCCTTAAAATGTTGAATATGTATAGGTATTTTTTATTATAAGAATTATATTCAACAAATACTCATTTAAAATTTGTTGTATTTTCCATTTAAAGGTCAATGAAATATTAAACTAAGAAATAAATTTAGGCTAGATAAATAGGGCAGCAAAATAATTAATCAAAAATTGAAAACATTCTTCTAACAAACTAGTTATTTTGTCTCTATGTTCCCAATCAGTATAACTTTGTTCACTTCATTGTTAAATTGACCTCATGTCTAATTCAATCTAGGAAACTGCATGATAAACAATGAATTATTGAACAAGAAACCTATGATCTAATCCTGATTCTTCCAAATACTAGTTTGTATGATGTTGGGCCAATTTCTTAATCTCTGAGACATCATATGAAAGGAAGAGAGATATCTCTAAGGTTCCTTCCAATTCTAAATTTTGATGTTTGAGATTAGATAGTGAAAGGCTTATATAAAATGCATATTAGCTTTGTTCTTCCTAAATAAATGATCATTAAACAAGGAAATTAAAATAGCTATTTGATGAATTAATCAATAAATATTTATTAGGTTCCAATTTTGTATTAGGCCTTATGCTAGGTTCTAGGGCTACAAAGACAAAAATGAAATATCTTTGCACTCAAGTAGTTTATGCTACATGGGAAAAGGGGATGAGAGGAAGAGAGGAAATAATATTATTATAACATTAGTATAGAAGTATTACAAAATGTATGCAAATCAGATTCAAGATAACAGTGGCAAGAGTGGAGAAGTACTAGCAGCTGAAGAATATTGGGATAGGTACATGAAATAAGAAATGGCTTTGAGTTGAACATTGAAGGAAAGGAGGGATTTCATGAAGCAAAGGTGAGGTGAGACATTAAGGCCATACATGTTGAAAGTCTACACAAAAGATGACATCAGATGAAATATCACATGTGAGAAATAGTATTCAGGTCAGTTTGGCTGAATTGTATATTACACAAAGAGAAATAATCTATAATAAGGCCAGAAAAGTAGCTTGGAGCCAAGTTGCAAATAGCTTTAAATTCCAGAGGAGTATGTATTTGATATAAATAATCATAGGGGCATACTTAAGTTTGTTAAGCAAGAGAATGAGCCAGTCAGCCCTGTACTGTAAAACAGAAATGCTTTCTACATTGTTCAATAGTATATGAGAAGATATTGGTTAGCATCACACTGAATGGGCACTCATAGTTTGAATTCTACATTACTGTATAGACTATCTACATTGACAAGAGAAAAACCGATGAATTATCAAAGAAGAATATTATAAAGTAGGCAATGATTAAAATAACATTTTAATTACAACAATATTTAATTCATCTCAACTTCTAGATCAATTTAATTCTCCTGGAGATCTCAAGTAACAAGGAAATAATATCCTCAGAAAAAAAACTGACGAATGAGCTTTAAAAATCTTATCTAAATAGCAAAATGTATACTAGAAATGCAATAGTCACTCCATGTAGTTCAAAGAAAGTACTGTCATAAGGGTAAACTGAAATACAAGTGGTCCATTAAAATGAAAAGTAATAAATCAATCTAAACTTTCATTTCTATGGAATACTTGAAGTCTAAAATGTATCCTAGAAGAATATTTGAAGAAAAGAGAAACTTCTATATAAATGGGAAAATCAAGTGGACAGAAAAAAATGAAGTGTGGACAACAACCCAACAATGAAGATCAATGATGATAACAGAAATAAAACATATCCATGAGTAGACACAGATGGAACACATAGAAAGAGAATGGATAAAAGCAATGATGAGTTAATGAGATATTTTAGTCCCATTTTAATCCCAAGATTATGATAACACAGTAGAAGGTAGAAATAAATTTAAACCTGAAACTTAAGTAATCAATCAACAAGCATTTATTATGAGTTTAATGTGTTCAAGGACCACTGCTCAGATCTGGTGATACAAAAAAAAGCAAAAACCACTGTCTCCTTATATAATAGCTAGCCCATATTGAGCTTATATTCTAATTTAAAGTGCCCAACAAACATCCTGAAATACACCAATCCACTCTATTGCCTAAAAAAATGTTTCCTGACAAACATCTTGGAGCATCCTATTATTTCTGAGCTATCTAAGAGTACAATTATGATTGTTATTGTTGTTGAGTCATTTCAAACTCTTGTGAACTCATTTCTTGGCAGAGATACTAGGAGTGGTTTGCCATATCCTTTTCAATTCATTTTACATATGAGGAAACTGAGGCAAGCAGGTTAGATTAAGGGATTTGCCCAGGATCATATAATTAGTAAATAGTAGTCTGAGGCCAAATTTGAACTGAGGAAAATAAATCTTCCTAATTTTTAATTCCAAGCCTGACACTCTATCTACTTCACCATCCATAACTGCACCCCAAAATGAAGAATGACAATTCCAACAACAAATTAGCCCTGCCCAAAACACCAAAGATAGAAAAGATGTAACTGTGAAACAATTAGTAGGATGAAATGCCTTTTCTCCCAGTGAAGACAAAGATATGGCAAATTCTTTAACTATTAGAGATAGTTGGCATAAAGAGAATTTTGAAGAAAATGAGTAGCAAAGTTACTTACTCTTTACAGACTACCCATCATCTCATCCAATTCTGATTATGTTGTTTATATTATTCCCAATCTATTTTCCTAAGAATTCTCCATTTTTTCTAATACTCAACACTTGTGATAATCCATTAGCTCCTTCAATGAATTATGTAAAGATATTTTAAGAGCGATTTCAAGAAATGATAGTTAAATCCTTGACTTCGCCCTACAAATATCTATAATAATTTTCCTACTCATACTCTATTTGCTCATATTCATTTTTATCTATCCCTTGTGATTCTCTCTGTTGTCCTGACAAATTCAACTAAAAAAATAATTTAAAAGACTACTAAGCAAAACAGTCATCATGAGCTCACCTGAATTCACTAAAATATTCACAAAATAGGATCTAAGAGATTTCCATCACTTCTGAAAACATTTTAAAAGTTAAAAAAATAACTCATATAAAAGATTCTGGAGAATGAATAATTGTTTCCATAACTTTCTTTTATATACAAATCTTTGAAATAAGAAATTGAAAAGATAGTAACTGAAGATTTTCTGAATTGCATGATTACCAAGGAGATCTAAAGTGTTACAAAGGGCTAATTCTACCCTAAGACAACTCCAACACATCCTCTAATATTGCTTCAACATTTCATTCAATCACTTTTGACTATGGAAAAAAATTTTCACTTAAAGATGTAAACATTAGCGATACCTACCTAGGTATAAAGTCATCTAGTTTAACTCTCATTTTACAGATAAAGAAATGGAGGTTCCATAGGTAGCTTCTTAACCAAAGGTCAGTAGGTAGTTAATGAAGGGAGGTCATTTGGTCTTGATCGGGTCATTGGGCTAAATTCATTAGATTCTTCCACACATTTTTAGTATGCTTTTGGAGTTAGGGAACCCTAAATTACTAAAGTATCATATGGCTCTGGACTATGCAGAATTCTGTTAAATAGTACCAAATTTGCAAAGGTGTTAAATGACTGTATTTGGTTACTACAAAATAGTACCACATACTGTCAGATGGCCTCTCTTCTGTTTGTTTAGCTTAAGAATGTAATATATGTAGCATAAATAATAAATTTTCATTTAGTATCTTCTAAGACAACTTTTTAACTCCTCTTCCTTGTTAAATTCTCAAGAAACAAGGTCAGAAATAAGTTTTCTCCCTAGTTCATTTAAAAACTCCCTGTAATATAACAATAACTTCAAACATATTCCTTATGTTGCATCCACCATTTTCCTTGTGTCACCTGGGTGGCCTATATATAAAAGGAGACAGACTCATAAAACTAAAAGAGACTTTAGGGATCATCTAATCCAACGCTCCTCATTTTACAGATCTAGTGAAATTTCAGTTTTACTAAGAAGGGAGCACAAGAGGGAGAGAGGATTAAGTAGGACAAAAAAAACCAAACCTGAAATTCATTTTTCTCTGTTAGCTGGTTATTTTGTTTTTTTGTGATGACATCAATTTAATAGGTTGAGGCATGCAAATCAAAATAAGATTTAGATAATCCCTTAAGGTCCCTTTTCAGTCTAAAATTCTAATGTTCTGGCAAACTCATTAAAAGGAGAGGTTTTCAAATGACAAGTCACCTGAACGAGTTTTTTCGGTCTGCAGAATTTACCCACCTGAGCCCTACCTTGTGAAACTCAATCAAAGACTGGAATTTGTTCTTCAAGGCTACCCATCAAGTCCCATTCATTTTTCCAAGAGTTTGGGAAGAATGGGGAACCTCCTAGAGTAAATTCCATAATGAAGACTTGTGTTTTGAAGATACTAATGATTTTTCACCCTCTTCTCTCCTTTACTTCTCTTCTCCCTCCCCCCGTACTTTCAGCAAAATTGGCTTCCTGGTGCAAATATAGACATTGGGTGCACAGAAAATTGAAATAAAAAACCTGTTGGGCAGGGAGAAAACATAGACTCTCCTAAAAGGCAGAAACAGAAAAGGCTGCGTCTAGTGATTCAATCAAATCAACAAGACTCTACCCTCTCCTGTTCAAGTGCTTGCGTTCCCCAACTGGGAAATGAAAGAGATGCTAGATCCCTTCATTTCGCCTGGATTCCGAACTAACACTTGAGCCACCCTCACCAGCTGAGACTGAAGCTGGAGGCGGATATTGACGCGTAGTACAAAGTGCCCTAAAGCTGCCGGCGAACTGCCTTGGCCAGACTGAGGCTGGGTTATCCCGGAGAGCCTGAGGCTCCTCCCCGGGGCTGAGACCCACGTGTTTCAGAGCTGGGGAAGCCCCTGGGCACCGCAGCTAGGGAGCTCCCCTGCGGGGCTGGCTTTGGAAGACTTGCAGCTAGAGCCCCGAGCTTGGCACTCCCTTCCTCTCCACCCCCAATCTCCCCTGTGGCCTTTGCATCCGTGACTCACTCTCCAGGCCTGGCCAGCCGAAGCACTCGACTCTCAGCAAAACACACAGACTCACGGAGCCAGGCTCTGTTGGAGTATTTTATTGTGTAATGTGACTGAGTTCGCAGCACTCAGCCAGGTAATTAACAGCCGCGCGAGAGCGAGTGCCAGCGCTCTAGGGCGCCTGATTATTAATCGGAGGCTTCTTGTTTGCACAGGCGCCTTCTCCTTGAGAGCTAGCTGCAAAGTCGGGCCGAGGAGCCTGGAGAAGAATAACAGCTTCATCTGGGCACTAGCGCAATGGGTCCATTCCTTCGGAGGAGGCTGTAGTGGAAAGGTGGTGTGGACAGCACACCAGAGAGACACGAGCGAGCGAGAAATCCACAAAGGAGGGTGCAAAGTTAAACAAGCAAGACAAAGGAGCTGGCTGACCCTGGGTAGCAGGGAAATAAACAAACCTTAAGAAAAGAGAGGCGTTTGTTTTAAGGACAGAAGTCACAATAGAAAAAAGCAAACACACCAAGAACGAAGAGCAAGCAAATAAGACAAGATATGGATCGATTCTTTTTTTCCCCTTTCTCAAATTCTGAATCACCATTTCAAGAAATAAAAAGAAGACAAGCAACAAAGGGGGTCATTACCTTCTGCCTCTATCGAAGATAAGAGGAAGGCTGCACATATGGCAGCAAATGCTGAATGTAGCCGAATCTTCATGGTAGCCCTCTCCAGTCACAACCACATGAATGGATCTGCGTTGAAGAAAGTGCAAAGTATTAGTACATATCAAAAGGCTGAGGACCTCCTCAGACCTCTGGATTTGCTCCAGCCCTGAACATCTCTACTTTTCCCCTTTCCCCAACTCCTCCTCCTCCGAAACACGCACCTCCTGAGGGGGCAGGTTAAAACTGCCAGACTTGGAAGTCAATTTAACACAAAAACAGATCTATCTGTATGCATGAATATAGCACTGTGGTCTAGTCCAGCAAATAAAGAATGCACTCATTGTGACCTAAGCAATGGAAATCGAGTTCATCAGACAAGCGGTTAATCTTGGTACTGAGGAATAATTCAAGTTAAAGCCCGTCCTGTTTTCCTGAAGATTCATCCTACTTATTAGCCCCGGGTTAAAGACCTTGGAAGACTATGCATGACTTCATCCTGCAGTATGATGGCTAATTCAGAGGTCATTTTATCCCTCCATCAACTAAATGTATCTTCCATCTGGGGATTCTAGTCAGCTTCTAGTTCCTAGTTTAACTGTACTTTAGTGGTCTCAGGATAATTTGGAAAATGTAATTTTAAAAAAATCTACTCCCCCACTTTTTTGTTATGCTTGCAAATATGTGACTCTTTAAGGCCTGAAATAGATTATACAGAAGAATGTAAGGCAAAGCTTGAAACTTGACACATTCCTCCAGCAGTGTTGTTTTCACATCTGATCATTCGTTTATACAAGCTGAAAGGAAAATAGTTCTAAAAAGAAAACAAGGCCAAGCAATTGGAAAGGCAAAGATCTTGCCTGTTTTCCAGAAATCTTTTTTTTTTTCAAAATAAAATTTCTACAGTTCTAGTTATCAACAACAATTGGTTAGCTTTAACTCTTCATTTAAAGACTTCATTAATGGAGTCTAATTTAGCTATGGTCGAATAGGGAAATTATCTCTTCTAACTTACCCTATCATGTGAAGAAAGCTACACTGATTTTTAAGGGAAATACAATAAGGTCTACTTCAAATAAAAATTCCCCAGTAATTTATGTGATTGGGAAAGTGCCAGTGGAGGAGAGGAGAAGGAGGAGGAGGAGGAGAAGGAGGAGGAGGAATAGGAGCAGGAGGAGGAGGAGGAGGAAGAGAGAAGAAGAAGAAGAAGAGAGAAGAAGAAGAAGAAGAGAAGAAGAAGAAGAAGAAGAAGAAGAAGAAGAAGAAGAAGAAGAAGAAGAAGAAGAAGAAGAAGAAGAAGAGAAGAAGAAGAGAAGAGAAGAAGAAGAAGAAGAGAAGAAGAAGAAGAAGAAGAAGAAGAAGAAGAAGAAGAAGAAGAAGAAGAAGGAAGAAGAAGAAGGAAGAAGAAGAAGAAGAAGGAAGAAGAAGAAGAAGAAGAAGAGAAATAGCAAAAGAGGGAAGGATAGGAGGGAAGGAGGGAGGGAGGGAGGAAAAGAAAGAGGGAGAAGACCATATCGTACAGAAATTATTGAAGGACTTAAAGGACAATTCTATAGGAAATTCAAAGGAACTTCTCCTATCCAGGAAACAACCCAAGGGTTTTTTCTCCTTGAGTGGTTTCCATAGAGACTCTTATTTTAGAGAACACTAGTTTGTAATTCAGAAAAGGAACCAAAAATCAAACTCTCTTTAATTAAGAAAATAAGTTGACAAGATCTAACAATATCTTTTCAAATTATTGATATATCCCCTAAGAATGATTTCCTTACTTAGCGGGTTTTTGTTATGTGTGTGTTGGCTGAAGAGTATCCTCTAGCCTTCGTATACTATTTTAAAGACCTGATAAATATAAAATTCCTAGACGCTCCTTTTTTTAAGTCAAGAATGTAATAAAATGTTTATTTTATGTAATGACACTGTCGTTTCTCAACTCTGCCTCAGTATGTGAAAATCACAAAATACAAATCTAGTCTTTCTTTCTCTCCCCTCATCCAATCTATCATGTGGCTTTTTGTTGTTTTAAATGCTCTTTAACTCGTTTGGTTGCTGGGCTCGAAGAAAAACAACAACGTATAAGTGGAACTCCTAAAATCATTATGCAGTTTGTGAAGATTACAATTTTTGAAAAGGTGGTCGTCAAATCTTTTCCCTTGCCTTAGCTCGCCCCCTATTGGCTACTTTTTCGAAGCACTAGGAATCATTCCGCCTGGGATATCTGAAGTAACGCGCGCACAAATATATAGTCTAGTCACTGCCTTCTTGGCATTCCGTATACATCTTTCCAAAAATAAAACCTTAAAAAAAAAAAACCGAGCCAAAACATTTGCTTGGCTGCCTAGCAACCCTTCATTCAGCGTTTTTAAATAAACCGTCTCTAGTTGACTACAAAGGATAGTCAATGTCTCACAACTATGCTTTCATGAATGAAAATTAATAGGAATGGAGTCTGTTGGGGGCGGAAGGAACAGGGAAGAGAGGGAGCAGAGGGAGAAAGATCTTTCCCCTCTTCCTTCTCCCACCCTCCATCTAAGAGCAAATTCTTTAATTCTGGCGTCAACTCGAACAGATCCAACTCCCTCAAAGAGGAGGTTCCCTCCAGCACTTATACACAGCCTCACCTGCCCTTTTTCTCCAGCAGATCCTAACTAGGAGCCTAGGAGTAGGACTGACTCCCAGAAAGATCTTATCTCCCTTCTTTTTCTGCCAGCTGTATTACAGCTGGCAGAAAGGCTGAAGTGGAAATCTCTTAAATAGGGTTTTCACAGAACTGTGAGGTCCGCTCCTGTGAAAAAGCCAAGGAGGCACCAACGACACATACCTTTCACAATTTTCTCCAGAGAAACAGGCATAGGAAAACTAAAGGAAATTCCTTTCTCCAGACAATGTGGAAAACATTTCCCTCTCAAGCTGAATACCTACAGTTATACTGAATCCACAATCTTTGCTTTCTTTAGAAAAGCAGGTGGGGTTTACTCCTTTAGTGAACTTCACACCATTTCTTGAACTGCGGATGGATGAGAAGTGGTAGATAATAGAGCCTCACTTCTAAAGTATCACTCTACTTTGTGAAAGTTTTCTCTCCACCACTGCCTTTTTCAACTACGCACAGAAATTCTCGGGAACAGTTTTATAGTCTAGTGATAAAATTTCGAGGCAGAAATCCAAATCACTCGGAAGCATACTATGAATGCCTCAGGACTAAGACCACTCACTACTCTTAATTACTCTTGAAAATACTCCCCTCTAGGTTTTTTTTTTAATTTAAAATATGGGGGATAGTGTCTCTAATCAAGCAAGCGCGCGCACACACGTCTAGGTAACAGATCTTGCAACAACAAATATATATGTGTGTACATTATATATTATTATTTCCCTCAAAATTAAAAAAAAAATTCGACTCAATATTTCATATCGGAATACATCCCTACAAATTCTACAATCTCATCCTAAAGTTCAAAGGCGTGCGCGCAATCTGACCATTTGTTTCACCGGGGAAATTACTCCGGGAGTGGGAGCTGCAAAGGGGAGGAAAAAAAGTGGGGCTGATGGGGAGAGGGATGAGAGGAATGAGACAAACAGACCTGTGCTGGCAGCAGCAAGAGCAGCAGGGTCTTCTATGCTGATGTACAAGAGATGCTCCAGCTGTTGAGGGATCCGTGGATGCCCTGGCGCTTGGATGTGAGAGCAGACAGAAGCAAGAGGCTGAGCTCCGGTGGCACCTGGTGGTGGAGCAGCTCTCCGCAGATTCAGCAGTAGTGGCGACTGCGGAGCAGAAAGGAGGAGGCGGAGGAGTGTGAAGAGGAGGAGGAGGAGGAGCGGCAGCCGCAGCTGGGAGGAGAAGAAACGAGTGGCCCGCGGTTTCTAGAGCTTCCAGGACGAGGGTCTGTCTGGGACGGCTTGCCGGCTCCAAGTGGGAAGAACCTCTCCCTGGTCTGCTACTTAATAGAGGGCTGTTCCCAACTCTCAGTTTACTCGGTTACGAAACGCCTGAGAAGGTGGACGGCTGCCACGAGCTGATATATGCTCCTCCAGCAGTGAAGGAGGTCTCCTTTTGGAAACTTGCGCATACTTTTCGACATTCCTTCGGCATGAGGTGGCGATCGCCGTAGTAGCAATGCCCGGGCTGACGGGAGGGGGGAGGAAGAAAAGGGGGACAGCAGCCGCCCGACGGGCCTGCCAAGGGGAGCTGTGCAATTCCTCCGCTTCCAGGGCCAGGCAGGGGAGCGGTGAGATCAGGTTTCCCTGGCCAAGTGATTTTCTTTTATTTATTTATTTCAAAATCAAGAACAATAGAAAAACTCAATCAAATCCCATTTTCAAAACATCAAGGATGAGACTCACCAAAAGATCATGAGTATAGGTCCCTTCTTCACTTACTCCCCCCTCCCTTTTTGTCCTCCTTTCTTTTCCTCTTTGATCCCTCCCCCAGTCCTGGGTGCACTTTAAGCCGATTTATAAGGTTTCCATTAACTAACTGTCTGTGCACGCAGAGTGCCTTGTGTCTTTTTCAATCTCCCAAAGGCAACTGGAAACCCTTCTCTCCACTGGGCGCTCTAGGTTTAAAGCTTCGATGGCTTTCCCAGTCTTCTGTCGCCCCCTCATACACATTTTCACAAAGGTGCTTTGGCTCTATACCATCAAATTTAATTCGGAGAAAGAGGGAAACTGGGAATTAGGGGGAACCAGAGCAAGAAAATCTGCTGAGTAGGGGCCACTCGTGAAACACTAAGCTCTACAATAAAAACGCAAACCCAGTAGGACCCGAAGAAACAGACTCTACATTTGAGATCTATGTGTGAATATGTTGACTATATACTCATCTCTGGGCAGGACACGGGACCCTACTTTTCAAGACCTCTTCCAAGTTACCCTTCCATCACAGTTTCACAGCATGCGTTTCTTGGAATTCGCAGTCCACTGCGACTGTAGATGATATTTAATTTCACTATCCACAATTTGTCTTGGATCTGAGAGTGGGTCCCACTAGAAGACTCAACTTAGCTTCAAGTTTTCTCTAGACATACTGAAAGAACTGTTTTAGTGTCAGAACGTTCAGAAGGAGAATGACAAGAACTTAAGAGTCACACACACGCAGGCACGAACAATCCATAAGGAGGGGAGAGGGGAGAAAGAGGAAGCAAAAGAAAAAGAGGAAAAAATGTGAATCTCCACCTCTGCACATTCCTGGAGCACCCACAGCTCATACAAAGTTGAGCCTAGATCCCAATACAAAGAGCCCCCACGCACATTGCACCGCACCTCCTCGTCGACCTACACAAACCTCGTTACTGTCACCAAGCAAGTACTATCTCGCTCCTCTACAACCTGATGGATACCAAAGAGTTCCCATCTTCACAAAAATTTTTGCACACTTACCAATAATACCTTAATCCTTCAAGACTGTGCTGCTGCATTATCACACTACACACACACAAACACACATACATACACTCCATTCCATCCCACCCCCTTGGAGCATATGTTTTTGGTGTATCCTCTCTCTCCCTTCCTCTTCTTCATAGCGGCTCACTATTAATAACTTGTTATTCCAAGCACGCAAGTGCGCGTGAGAGCGCCAGGAGCTCACTACCGCAGCCTCAGTCGCCCCTTGCCGCCCCCGCACTCAGCAAAGCTGTTCTGCTTGCAGCCAGGAGACATCCTGGCTCACACCTCTGTTCCCTAACCGCTGCCTGGAAAGCAAGAGGAAGCCCCTCTGGGCATCGACACCACCTGTCTAGAAAGGGAAAACCTGTTGCCAGGGAGGAGCACACGGCATTGTGTTTCACAACTTTGTCCTTAGCTTTCGGTGGGGGGCAGGGGAGAAGAGGGAGGTAGAGCTTTGGCTGCTTTTCGCTTTTTTTTTTTTTTTTTTTTTTTGTCTTCTATAGTTTGCCTGAAGACAGGAAATTCTGGAGGCACCCCGCGGCAAACGAGGAGAGCTTTCACCCTCAGTAGCGAGCTGAAGTGCAGCAAGGGAGCACAACAAGCAACTCTGTAGGGGAGACACACTAAGCCGCTCCTGGTGCCTAGTTTTTCACTGGCTAAAGACAAGGCAAAGTACTTGTTCCGGAAATGCATTCTTTTTATCCTGTGCCTTCAAAGGGCCAAGACAAGCGTTGATACGTAAAGCATACTAGAAGCCATCAGGAGATATTCGAGGTCACTACCTTTGGAAAATTTGGCTCTTCTGAAGCAATGTTGTTTCCGCTAAGATTCCTACTTAAAACCAAGCATTAATGTGCCAAAACAAAACGTTCAAGATTGTTCAGAGTTTCCTAACAAAACTAAAACTCAACCCGTTTCCAAGGGCATATACACATATATGTGTGTTTACACATATATGTTTACACATCATATATATATTCAGGTCCAAATTAATGTATTCCCACTCATAGAAATGTGCATATTTAAATTCTAATTTATTCTTGGGACATTCCAATGGGGGAATCAGCAAGCACAATATTTGATAGCCTTCCATTTTCGTAAAAGTTTGCAAACGCTCACTTGGCTCAACGCAGATATATTTTCCTGTAAAACATGCAGTACACACTGACAGAAAAAGCGGCAATCCTATTACTTGACGGGGACCCACCTCTCTATCATTCGAATACTTCGCTATGTTTCATTAAACTTTGGGTCTCTCATTCGTAAAATTTCAAACTTTTATCAGTCACTTTGATTTCTGTAACAAGCGATGGATATTTTATATTCTTGTTTGAACTGTGGGAAAAAGAGAGGAGAGAAAGAACGAGCGGGGTGGGGGGAAAGGGAGCAGTAGGAAGGAAGAGATGGCTTACGGGTCCTAGGAAGCTATAACTTCAGACTACTGAATTTCTCGTACAGCAGCAGTTGTTTTATCAGATCCCTGAAGTTTCTCTCCTAGTACTAGAGCGACTCTCAAAGGTGGCTTTGAAAGTAAGTCATTAATTGTCCAACAGCACGACCTAGTGGTCAATGCAAACAAAAGGTGGTGATTTCGCAAGTTGGGGTTCACAACTATGAAGGGAACAGGTTAAAAACTAAGATGAGGACGCTTACATATTGACAAATATTTGGGTGGGTTTGGAAAAGAAAAACTGTTCACCATTCCCCGGATTTGCCTAATTGGCAAAGGAGGCAGAATGTAAAAAGTCAGTCAGTGAAAAGGGCCACAAACTTTTTTGTTGTTTGCGACTGTGTTGGCTCTGATCTCCAGCATACTTACTGTCCGGAGTTTTTCGCCGCTCCGTTTGATTTCCTTTGATAAAAGGAAGTGAAGTTGGGGCAGATCTGGTACCTTCTGGTGTTGCCCATCCGGCTGTTTGGCTCTCCTTACTTCTGTTTCCTATCTGGCCGAGTCATCTTGTGACTGGTAGTTAAATTCGTTGTCTCCACGAATGAAAGCGTCAGGTTTAAAAACAAACCACCAAAAAATAAACAACAGCCTACTTGTTTGTTTCTACTGGGTACCTGGATAGAGCATTACTGCTTTTATTTCACAGCTGCTGCAGAAATAGTGGCTCCAATAGTGAGCCAAGTAGGGTCTTCTCAAGATTTTCCGCCTGCTGCCAGGTAGCAAAGCTCTGGAGTCGCACTCAAAGAATCGTTAGTTCCACAGATGCTGCAGTATCAGTTATGAAGAGCAATGTGCCACCAGGGAACTTTGTCCCTTCTGCACAGAATCCAGGTGGATTGGTCAAATCTGCTAATGTTGGACACAACCGGAGCATACCCTGGCAGTTAGGTTGCCTGCTGGGAGAGTCAGGCACTGGATTTCTTGTGTGAAGGTCATGAGGAAGGACACAGGATACTAGCCAACAGCCTGAGCTGGACCCTCCTTTTGGGTTGGAGAACTCAGGAAGCCAAGAAAATCTTTTGTCGTTGTCAGGGTAATAAGCAGAACTACTGAGATATTATTTTTCTAATCCGTGGGTTCACTGGTTATTGATCCCTTTTCCCATCAGATGAAAAATAAATTCTTTAGCCTTGACACAAAGCCCTCCACAAAGTAGCCTGGCTTGAGGCTGGAGAGGAAGCAAGACTTAATTACTAAAGAACTTATCTCTAAGACAGGAATTTTAGAGCTCAAGTTCAAGTACTGCCTCTGATACTTGTCCACTGCATAAATCTGGAAAAGTGAATTAACTTTTTAGTGTTCTAGGCAAATCTCTAAAAGGAGAAAGTTCTGACTGTAAAGGTAGAATTTCCTTACCTGGAGTTGAGAAATCACCAAATTATGGTCCTTTAATAAGAGATGGACACTTATGAAGTTTAGGGATGTGGAGACTGATAAATGTCCCCCCAGTAGTTTTTACATAGTCAATTTTTTTGTGTGAAAGTTTTTTTTTTTTTCAGATAACCATTTCATAAGATTATTGATTAAGAACTAGAAGGGACTTTAGAAATCTAATCTAACCCCTCATTTTTCAAATAACAAAACTGATAGCCAGTTAAGTTAATGTTAAATAACTTTTCCTTGGTCACAAAGGAAGTAAGTGTGATAGAAGCTGGGACTCATCAAGACAGCAGTGAAACAACAAATGTCCCCTTTCAAATACTACTACACCTCATATATTTGTGCCTACATCCTTTTGGAAGCTAACTACTCCCAAATTCGATATTACCTACACACCTAAAAATGGGTATGTGCAAAAAAAAAAAAAAAAAAAAAGTCTTGGAAATTATGAGAAGGGAAGGATAGAGGTGGATAAACTAAAATAATATACAACAATCAAGCATTTTTAGAGTATTTTTGCATTTATTATTTTATTGGATAGCTACTTGAAGTAGACAGAGCATGTATTATTTTGCCTATTTTATAGATGAAAAAAAGTGAGATAAGAAGGATAAGTGTATTAACTTTGATACAGGGCCTTTTAGTGGCTCTAGACTCATATGGATCACAATCAGTTTTAGAGACTAACCCTAAGGAATCCATTTTTTGTTTGTTTTACCTTCCTGGTCTCATTTTTGAATTTTGCTCCAGGGGAACATCCACAATAAAGTTTAGACGTGTCTTATGTCTAGTTTTTCCCAAAAGTAAATAAAAGGAGACTCCAATTTCCACACAGGTACTCAATATAAGTAATGATTTTTATTTTACCCAAAGAAAATTCATAAAATTAAAATAACTAAAAAGGAGTATATGAACATATACAGACCAATAAAGCCTTCAAATAGCCTATCATACTTTCCTTGAAGGGAAACAAACTTGGGCTTACTAAATGGGTTATATTTTGTCATTCTTGTGAGTCCTTTTTCCTGATAAAATCATACATAGGTTCCCTCAAGGCTCACAGTCCCACTCTGGTTTAGAAGCCCTTAGGATGGTAAACATACTTGGAGTTTGCTAAGGAAGCAAATCTCTTCTAATTATACTTTCAATAGCTAAATAACTCACTGACTTTTCTCTCCAAGTAGGACATTATGCAAAAGTTTGTGAACTATATTATTACTCCTCCAAGGAGAATGCTGCATGAGGAAATACCCAGAGAGGTGGAGTTCCTGGACATTGTTCATCTGAGGCCATGGGAAACCATATGTACCTACCATTCTCATGTGTTTCTACTGTTAAGTCACCATTACTGCTATGAATCTTGATTTTCCAACTCCCTATTCAGGGCTTTCGCACCTCTCTAATAAATTCCAAATATCTTAGCTTTTCACTCAATCCATGAAGACATAGCCCAACTAAATTTTCTCCTCATGACAAAAATACAGACTTTTTTCACTAAGTGATAGTTTATTTCCATTGTGAGAGGCAATAAAGTCAGTAATCAAAAGTGTCAGATTTAAAGTAGAAAAAAAAGATTCAATTTCAAGAAAATAAAATACTTTTTGATTTGCATCAAATCTATCGATTATAAAACCATGGATGTAGACCCCTACCCTGAAAAAAATCAACTAAGAAAAATTCTCTATTTCAACACAGTAGAAATAACAGAGTAGAGAGACAAGAAATAAATCCTAGCTCTTTCCCTTTCTGCCTAGGTGACATCAGAGAAAACATTTCACCTTTTTTCCTACTGCTTACTTATTTATAAAATAACTGATTTTACAATTAATTAATTAGATTAGAAGACCTCTAAACTCCTTTCCAGGTATCCTATGAACTTATTTTGTGCAAGACCCTAGATAGTTAATATTTATATTGTTTTTTAAGATTCACAAAGAACTTTCCTCATAATAGTCCCAATTTACAAAAGATCAAAGCAAAATTAAGAGAAGTGAACAGTCAGGAAAATGTCAGAGCCAATATTTTAACCTATACAGGTATATGTGTGTGTGTGTGTGTGTGTGTGTGTGTATCCTAATTCAATCCTCTTTCTACTACAGAACCAATACCTTATACCATTTGCCAAAATTAGGTCGAAATAAATATATGACCCAGATATAAAGACAGAGATATTACAAGAAAATTTGAAGAACATGGAACATACAATCTATCAGATTTATAGGTAGGCAAACAATTTATAAATAAACAAGAGAGAGCAAGAGCTTACAGTGTAATTTATAAGATAATTTCAATTAGATTAATTTTAAAAGGTTTTATACAAATAAAACAAATGTCACCAAGATCAAAAGGAAAGCAGAAAGTTGGAGGAAAACTTTAATAGATACTTTCTCAGAAAAAGGTCTCATATCTCAAACATATTAATAACTTTGTCAAATCTATAAGAATATCAGTTATTCCACAACTGATAAATGATCAAAAGATACTATCAGTTTTCTGATGAAGAAATAAATATAATTTATTGACCTATAAAAATGCTCTAGATCATTATTGAATAGAGAAATATAAATTAAAACAACCATTTTACACCTACTATATCATCTAAATTTTTGAAAGGGAAAGTGACAAATCTTGAAAGGGACACTAATTCATTGTTAATGGAACTGCAAACTGATCCAATTATTTTGGAAATTTGTCCAAAATTATGCCCCCAAAATTATCAAACTATCTATACTCTTTAACTTAGAAACACCACTACCAGGTCCATTTTCAAAGATGATTAGGAAAAAAGGAAAACAAACCATATGTTCTAAAATGTTTATAGCAGCTATTTTTGTGGTGGCAAAGAACTGGAAATTTTAGGGATGCCCATTAACTGAGAATGGATGAACAAGTTGTGGTATATGACCATGGTAGAATACCACCAGTACTGTGCAATAAGAAATGATGAGTCAGTGGTCTTAGAAAAACATGGAAAGATATGCACAAAATAATGGAAAGCAAAATGAGCAAACTCATGAGAATACTATATACAGTAATAGCAATACTGTTAAAAACAACCTTGAGTGAATAATTTTGATTATTATAAATATCTATATTAACTATAAATGACATGTAAAGAAATAACTGATAAATGGAAGTATGTATGCAATAATTTTATTAGATATAGAAATAGACATACCTATTTGTATCTAATAGTAGTCATCTCTAGTGGAGGGGAGGAAGAGGAAAGAAGTAAAATGAGGAAGTTGAACTAGATGACTTCTAAGGTTCATCTAGCTCTAGAGTAATGATCCTGTGACCTTATTTAAAAAAAAAAAAACTATTAGGGCATTCCACTCTTCTTTTGTGCTGTTCTAATTGGAAAGATAGGTTTTCTTACATCAAGTCTAAATCTCCATATTTTTCCCAAAAAGATTTATATAACACTAAGACAGAGTAACACGTTCACAAAAGCATACAGACAATTTATATTTAAATAATGACAGAATCATAAGACATTCAAAACATGGTGGATTAAGAAAAAAACTTAAATTTGGTGAATAGTCTCTCTACTTTTCATAGTTAGAAGCTATTAGCTCATAGTTATAGGACTTGCTTCATATCACAGGCAGTAATCCCATAGGACTGCTGTAAGATAGCAATGAATTAGGCATGAGAATTGTAAAAATAACCCTGGTCAAATAAACAATATCATTTCTCTTCTTCTCCTCTTTAGTTACTACCCCTCCACATCCAATTTTATTCCCACTTCTCTCACTGAGTTCTCAAATAAGGTTTTAACACATAATTATGTTGTTCATTTATAATTGAACTTTTCACCCTTTTCGTTTCCCTTGTCTTCTTGAGAAGGCAAGGTGGGAGGCAGGATGCTTTATGTATTGGTAACACAGAATTCCCTTACCCTTAACACCATGGGCCAAGGTGCAAAGGTACAAAGGAATAAAAGGAAATAGGAAGGAAGGAAGGAAGAGAGGGAAGGAGGGAGAGAGGAATGCTCACAAATAGTGAGCATCAAATAAACCTATTTATCCAAGCAAACAGCAAACAGAAATTAGAACATGTCTGAAAATACATGAGTGAATGAAGTTTCTTTCCTGGAGCAAGATGTCTCAGCTCAATCAAAAGAAAAGTTCTGATCTCACCTAAAGGGAAGTTCCCCAAAGTTTCTAGGCAGGCTTAAAAATCAGGAACTCATTGAGGAGCCAACTTCCTTTGCATATCTGCAAAAGAATCTTTCTCTTTCTCTTCCATGATAATTTGGAATTATATGTGTTTTCTCAAAGAAGAAATGATGAATGTCCCTCCTCTGCAAAACTCTTATGCTTACATCACTTCTCATGCAGGCATGCATGATCACATCAGCATTCTTTCCATAATTTAGGAGATTATCATGCAAAATGATCTAAGTTTGTCTAGAAAACCAGTTTTCAAAACTTTATAAAAAGAAGTCTAATTCTAGTCATTCCAAATCTGTATGAAAGAAACTAACATGTTGTTGTTCAAAAGAGCTCTAGGGGTGTGATGCAAATTATGAATAATTAGTTAAAATACCCAGCTTAGATTTTGCTATTCATTTGGCTCTACAAAAGTACTTTAAAACTATATTTTCTCTTAATAAGATTGTTTATTTACACTAGTCATTTGCTCAGTAAATGTCTTCTTCATAGACAGCACAAAAGACCAATTTCATAGTAATAATTCCATATTAGTGAAATCCAGATTAATGAGGTTTCAAATGTAACTTTCAGTCATTTGTACTGTGTAGAGAACCAGCTGCAATGCAGAAGCTAAATGGAATTCTCTTCTAGTCATCATCAGCAATGTTTTAACTACTGGGCCTCACATTTGGCATATTTTTGAAACTGGTTCCATTTAAAAACCAAGGCCTCATGAGAGCCAGACAGCATATGGCAACAGAATGTCCCCAGAGAGCAATGGTACAATGGAATCTTTGCTCAGGATGCAGCCCTGTATGGACATGTGTTTTCCTTAGAGACTCATATACTCTTTTTAAAAGAAAAAAAAACTGATTTTCCTATCACATAAGGCTTTGTGATAGGATAAAAAGTAAAAGGATAAAATGACACACTCTATAAACAAACGGCTGGAAAATTAAAGAAGTAAAGTAAATGTTGTTATAAATAGAAAAAGAAATCAGCTTCCAATGAAATGTGTTTTGGGAATGGAAGTTTTGAAAATGAGTATGTCTTTCTTTGACAAAGAGATCTAACTCAGTTTCAATTGATCAATGATGGACAGAAGCTGCTACACCCAAAGAAAGAACACTGGGAAATGAATGTAAAAAAAAAAAGGATAGTATCAATAAGGGACCCCAAGAACTTTTACCACATCTAGGTCTGATTGGAAATGCTTCCTTCTACATCTGGTACAGATTACTGATTCTCAAACAAACCAATTTTTAAGGGATATCACCTTGGCACCCTAACTTTAAGAATGTTCTCTCTCTAACATGTCTACCCCATCTTCTAACTGGAATGATTTTTGTTGGAGGGAGAAGGGGAATGAATTTTGTCTGTTTATATGACCATATAGTGTATCTGTATGTTTTGTTGGCCCATTTGATGCAATGGACAAAAATAAAATTCTTGATCACACCAAAAAAAGAAAAAAAAGAAAAAGAAAATGAGTATGTCTGAGCTGCTGCTGTCAACAGATGATTTTGTGTTTTATATAGGAGTCATTTAATCTCCACTTCTCTCTTACTCTTCAAAATCAACAGGTAATGAGATAAAGTCCAACCTATAGACAACATTTAGGCCCCACTTGAAGGTCTATATAAAGGAATTTGACCTGTTTTCCCAGACATATAAACTGTAGGCTATATCTGAAATTGTATAGTCTTGCTTGTTTCTTATCAAGGAATTTCCACTAAAAGGATAGGTGGTAGAGGGTAATTCAGAATCATAGATTTAAAGATAAAAGGTCTGTTATCACCTAAGTAATACCAGTTTTGCACCAGAGGCAGCTAGATGGTACAGTTAATGAATAAGGCATTAGGTCTAGAAGTCAGGAAGACCTACATTCAAATCTGGCTTCAGACATTTACTAGCTATGTAAATCTACAAGAGTCATTTAACCACTCTCTGCCTCAGTTTTTTCAAATATAAAATGGGTGAAATTAATAGCACCTACCTCCTAGGGTTATTGTGAGGATCAAATGAGATAATATTTGTAATGAGCTTAGCATTGTACCTGGCTCATGGTAGATGCTTATAAATGCTTTTTTTCTTCTTTCATATATACTGGGTAGCAATGGATTTAGAAGGTCTCCAATTTTAAAACCATCCTTATAACATTAATAAAATACAAGATTCATCCTTCTAAGGAAGCCATAGAAAGAGGAATATATCTTTATCAAAAAGCAGAAAAATAATTAATAGTCTCAGAATAGATAATAAATTGATTAAAATTTTACAAAAATACTTTTGTAACAAGAAAACCACTTCACAAAACAAGTATAGTCCACTGAAATTTCAACAAAATGTGGTTTGCCTCCAGATAGAGCCTATGAAATAGCTGTTTCAAGAGTAAAATGTTAAAATCTCTTCATGAGTGACACCCACACAAACTCAGGCACCATGTATTTATCCATGTCACCCACAAGCCTTCTTCAGAGATTTAGATAGCTACACATATGTGTGTGCACACACATATTTACATATATGACATATATGTCTTACACTTACATTTACTTATTTGTTCCTCATAATAATCTGGTAAAGTAGAGACTACTATGATCTACACATTAGAAAGTGAGGACTAGTAATACACAGTTATTCCACGTTTAGCATCTACATCCACTGGAAAGGTATCAAATTCAAGGCCTGAAGTCCCAGCAAAACTCCTTAGTGCAGCAACAAAATGGGATTGGAAAATGTTTTAAAATAAATAAATAAATAAAAATACAATATGACATAAATAATGTTAATTTAAGGTTTTCTAAGTCAAAATGTCCCTGAATGGATCATGTCTATTTGAGTTTGGCACCATTGTGCTATACCATAGACTGCTTAACAAGGCAGCCCATTTAATTTCTGAATACTTCTAATTGTTATGAATTGTTATGAGTATATGTTTCCATATATTTAACTAAAATTAATTATACATCTCCACAATTTAAAATCTGTTAGGATTCTTTACAAAGTTCTAAGTCACTGGAATTGATAGAGATAATAGTTATCTAATTTAGCATGGTATTTAACAGTTCTCTAGTTCACTAATGTATTTAGTACTTATTAGAGTACCACAAGATTCACACCTTTAAGAGAGCATATATAAGGAGGAGCCCACCAAAGGACAAGCCCATTCTCGGAGGCAGAGACATATTCATTCCATTTTCCACCTTCGTGCTGGCTGGAGAGATTCGGAGGGAGCTTTGGGAGAAGCTGGCAGAGGCAAAGGACTAACAGCAAGAGCTCTCAGAACCAAGGAGAGAAAGAGATAGGCCTCTAAGAAAGCTAACCGGGCCCAAGGAAGGTGACAAGATTTAGAAAGAGACAATAAAGGATTTGGACGTTAACTCCTGGCTGCATTTGGGATGATTACACTGAACTGAAACTAAGGCTGCCTCCAAAAGCCCCAAGGAAACCTGCTCCCAGAGAAGATTACATTTTAGAGAAGAATATTACACAACTCACTGGTTCTTCTTCTGTTCTATAATACCAATAAAAGAGCCTGAAAACTCTTATACATAACAGAATTCTGATATCCTAAAAACAACTGTTCTCAATTTTCCCTGTATCTTTTTTTCTCCAGAGTTAACATTACCAGCTCTTTCTATCCAATCTTCATAGAGTATGGCTTCATGGCTTCTTATTAATCCTATGGAGTTGCTTTAGCAGATTAAGTCCTTCCCAGAACATGGCATCAAAAACTAAACCGTACAGAAAAGGCCCCACCATGGAAGAATAGTTAGATTCTCATCAATACAATGATGTTATAAATCCCACCAGCATCCTGTTTGGCTTCAACTCTATACAATACCATAGCCCCTTAATCTGGTACTCTCTGGTGACCACTACCTCCTTTTTGCTTTTCAAGCTTCCTTGTGTGCTGTGTTTACCCAAAAGATTGTAAACTTCTTGATGGAAGGGACTATCTTTTTAAATTTATTTTAGCAACCTCATCACTTAACCGTGCCTGGCACATAGTAGATACTTAATAAATGTTTATTGATTAGACAAAATTTTTCTAATTTCTTTCAAAGGCCACTGCTTGCCTTTGACAAATATGCAGAATGATGTAAGCTAGCCCAGGAAAATTCATTTAAAGAAGCAACCATTCTGTTAAATTTGGAGGGCCAAAGGGAGAGGGTGATGAAAGAGAGGGACCAGATCAGTGATTTCATTAGTATACTGAACTCCCTTTAGCAGTGCAATTCTGTAATTTATAAGTTTTAGAGTTGCCTTTGACGTTAAAAAAAAAAAAGTTAAGTGACTTACCCAAAAGTCAATATGCCAGGATGTTAGAGACAAAGCTTTAAATCAAACCTCTAGCCATCATTTCATGCTACCTCATCTGCAACCTGGCTCTTTAACTTCCCTTCTGGAGGTTTTACTTGCTCATGATTGTGAAGAGTTCTCCATAACTAGTCTAACTCAAATCTACCACATTCAAGTCATTTTCATGCTAAATCTCTTCTCCTACAACCCAATTCTCCAGCTCCTAATTGGTGAGAATTGTTCATAACTAATCTCGCCCAGTCTCCGTTAACATACACACACAGGAACATATTGCTTGCTGCTCTAAGGTCATCTTCATGACACATTGCCATTTACATATAGCTCCATCCCTTTTCACTTATAACTGTTTGAACAATAATTAAATCAACACAAGTGTTCCTGGAAAGGGCATGTCAATCAGTTTCCTGTGGCTCCAGTTGTTATTCCTGTGGCAGACCCAAACACTCTTTTCTGGTCACTACTCCCTTTTATGTGTTAGCTTCTTTTATTAGAACCTAAGTTCCTTGAAAGATGGGATCGTCTTTGTTTTTGTATTTGTTCCCTAGCTCATGGCACAGTACCTGGCACCTAGGAAACACCTAATAAATGCATTTCATTTATATAATACAAGATCTTTCTGCTATGCCACACTTACCATTGTTGAATTCAAGTATTGCTATCTGGCAGATATGATGCTATTATTGACCAATTGCAACATAGTGCTGAATAAATCCAGATAAGCTAGTTGGTTTATTTTCTAAAAAGCATTCTGGGAAATTTTTCACTGAGATTGAAAAGATGAAGATAGGAAGGGGTATTAATTAAATATTTCCACTAATTCCATTGTGTTGCATCAGAAAAACATTTGAAAGAATATTTCCATGAGATCATTTTTCCTCCTGGAAATTAAAATAGACTGTTACCATGAAATTGACCTAAAGACAAATTATTTTTACAACTAAATTTAGAATTAGGCCAAAAAGTCAATCACCATATGCATTCATGTTATAATGAATCAAATTTACTCCATAAGAATATCCAAAGATTGGTTGACCAATGAAAAGAATGACTTGAATGTAAAGCTAGCCAAAATTATCAGAAAGAACTTCTTTATCTTTCTTCTATTATAAATCAACCAATATGCAACTTCCTAGGAGGAACAGAATTATATAATCAGACTTCAGAAAACTGAAGAGAAGGCTATTAATTTAGAGGACTTTAGAGGACCATATTTGTAAAGATGATACTTCATAAAGAAGCCCTAGAGATTTCTAATAAGACTATCTTTTGCGGGGGGAGGTTTTTTTATTATAACTTTTTATTGACAGAGCCCATGCCTGGGTAATTTTTTTACATTATCCCTTGCACTCACTTCTGTTCTGACTTTTCCCCTCCCTCCCTTCACCCTCTCCCCCAAATGGCAAGAAGTCCTATACAAGTTAAATATGTCACAGTGTATCCTAGATACAATATATGTGTGCAGACTGAACAGTTCTCTTGTTGCACAGGAAGAATTGGATTCAGAAGGTAAAAATAACCTGGGAAGAAAAACAAAAATGCAAGCAGTTTACATTCATTTCGCAGTATTCTTTCTTTGGATATAGTTGCTTCTGTCCATCCTTGATCAATTGAAACTGAATTAGCTCTCTTTATCGAAGAGATCCACTTCCATCAGAATACATCCTCAAACAGTATCGTTGTTGAGGTATATAATGATCTCCTGGTTCTGCTCATTTCACTTAGCATCAGTTCATGTAAGTCTTGCCAATCTTCTCTATATTCATCCTACTGGTCATTTCTTACAGAACAATAATATTCCATAACATTCATATACCACAATTTACTCAACCATTCTCCAATTGATGGGCATCCACTCAGTTTCCAGTTTCTAGCCACTACAAACAGGGATGCCACAAACATTTTGGCACATACAGGTCCCTTTCCCTTCTTTAATATCTCTTTGGAGTATAAGCCCCATAGAAACACTGCTGGATCAAAGGGTATGCACAGTTTGATAACTTTTTGAGCATCTAATAACACTATCAATAAAATCCTTAGTTTTATTTATAAGAAATAAGCTAGAGGGATTGTAATTGGAGTACCACTATTGGGATTTACAGAGATTAGTCCCTTTTACTTTGTATTTTGAAGGATCAGGTTGGCTGGTAAATATAGAAAGAGGGACTCCCTGTCCCTAAAGCCCACTGGTAGGGAAATTTTCCTTATTGATGGAGATGAAGGCCCTACCTATACAAAGGAGGCAGAGTTATCAAGAGACAGAGAGCTTCAGTTCTCAGGATATTCTTCATGTCCTCTTTGGAGGACTCATCAAGCTCAAAGTCTCCACTTTGGAACTGGTCAAGCTTCAAGTTTTCTTTGAAAGTGAAATTGGCTTTCAACCACAAGAAAGAAGATAGAAGAGTCCAGCCCCACTTCAGCTAGCTCAAATAAAGACTCTGAGAAGACACGACAGAAGCAGGCAATCTCCATCATGCCCCTATTCCCAGCTTGTTACTCTAGAATCTTCAGAGGATTTCCCCTTGGGTAAGATCTAAAACTCTCTTTCTGAGTTGAGCTATCACCTCACTTTCTATGTCAGAGCTTTTTCACTATATAATGTCTGATGTATTTTTTCCTATGTATATCTTTTCTGATGTCTGTTTTTGGATTTGGATAAATGAGTTTCTTTACTATGTACATTTACTATGTACATTTGCTATATATTTGTGTAATTGGCATTAGGTAGATAAAGGTTAAACCTTGGATATATTTCACCAAAAATTGATAAAACAATAAAAACTTAACTCAAACCTAATCAAATCCTCTACATGAATAATATTTAAGGAAGCAGACACAAACACTTTTAGCCTAGTACTCCTTCTCTGTAAGAATAGATTGGTGACTTCCTGCCCAAGCTCTTGCTTCCCCTCCTAGAAGGAATGAAAATCCCTTTGGAAAAGGAGAGGGAAAAAGAGGCTAGAGTTATCTGTTTTGCCTTTTTTTGACAAAAAGAACATTCTTACCACAGAGGAAGCTCACTTTATACATGGAACCCATTCACCACTCCTATTCCTTAAAGATACATAGATGAGGAGAGAGACAAAGAATCAGAAAGAGAATGCATTTGTTGTGTACTAAATATTTGTTAGGCAGTGTTCTAATTGCTGAGAAAAAGAAGGAAGGAAGGAAGGAAAGAATGAATGAAGGAAGGAAGGAAGGAAGGAAGGAAGGAAGGAAGGAAGGAAGGAAGAAAAAAGGAAGAAAGGAAGAAAGAAAGAGGAAAAGAAGGAAAGAAGGAAAATACAGAGAGAGAGAAAGACAAAAAAAAAGAAAAGAAAAACAATCTCTCCTCTCAAACAGCTTACATTCTAATAAGGAAAAACAATACATGAAAAGGAACTGAAGGGGAGCAAGAGAAAGAGAATTATCCATGAAGAGTAGAAAAATCTATAAATTAGAAGTGAAACCAGAAGAAAAGTAAGGTATGTTTATGTCATTTCCTCAAATGACATTCCTAAGCAAGAACTCATCAAAGGAAGTGTGCCCATAATGTGGCCTTCAATGTGCTTAGAGTCATCTGACTGAAGAAAACTTTCACTCCTAGAAGTCTTCTTTCTTCATTATTAATGTTCATTAGAAACTTTATAGTTTTTGTCTTCTTGAGCTTATATTTCAACAAACACAATAGGATTGTGATACTAGGAAAGCTAGTTCAGTGATTTTTGCCTCCATTGCAACTGTCCTTCACTGCAACATATTCTCTATTGAAATATGTCTTCTATTGCTCAGTCTTTTCTCCATGAAGCAAAATGAAATCTCAGTTATAAAAATCTAACTTCTTCCTACATAACTGAGTTAATCATTTTTACCTGAATGTTCTGTCTTTATTTCAAACTAACCACCTCCAATAAATTGCAAATTCCTTGAAAGTAGATATTGTTTCATTTTTTATAGTGTCTCCACTACTTTTAATAAGCCCTTAATAAATGCTTTTTGACTGATATCTAAAATCAAACTCATCTTTTCTCCTTCTGCCTGTAATCCAAGTTTAAAATGCCTAAGGTTATATTTGACTCCTCTCTTCCCCTTACTCTCCATAGGACCCGTCAGTCAACAAGGTCTACTGACTTTTCCTTCAAAATTCCCCTACTATATGCCTTTTTTCCCCCATTCTTATAGTTATCAAGAAAATTGATGTCTTTGTTGCCTCAGGCTTTGGCAACTCAATGTCAATATGTTTTTTCTTGCTTCCAGTCCCCTCCTTACTCCAATCTCTTCTACCTGGTTATTAAAACTCAAATGTTATTCTCTTCTCAAAAATCTTCAGGGGCACTTCCTGAATCACTAGGTATCCTAATATCCTAAGTTGTCATTCAAGATTTTTCACAAAATGGCTTGAAATTGAATATTCAGATTTATCTTTGACTACTCTGTTCAGACACACTGTCAAACTCATCATCCCTTAGACATATACTTTCACATTGCCTGTTTTTTTCTTCCTGATATTTCCATCTCTATTTCTCTTGGCTTATCTAATATCTATACTTTAAGATCTGGTTGAAATGCTTCATACTCTGTGGAGTTTCCCCAGAAACCAGAGTTCTTTTTTTTGTCAGATTTATTTCAAATGCTATTCAGCTAATCTCCTACTGCCTTGGAAAATTTCTTGTACTCATTCTGAACTATAATTTCTCTAATATTGCTATTTACCTTATTTTGTCTTCTCATTTCCTAAGTATAAATATTCTTCAAGTATTCTACCTTGGTTTCTCAACTCTTTTACATTTTCTGTGTGAGTAAACTCAGAAACTCCCATTGCTTCAATGATCAGTTCTATACAGTTAACTCCTAAGTCTATATTCTTCAGGGAGATTGTCAATTTTGGTTGTTTGTGTCATTAGGCCTTTTTGATCTTCTCCACACAGTTCCACATATGTGATTTGCTAATTATTAGATTAGACAATATTTTTAAGCATAACTTCACCTTACTCTTTTGAAATTTTGCTAAGTGAAGCCCCTGGGAGTGATATGTCCAAAACAGGAGTATGAGAATAAGAAATCTTCTGATTTATTCACTGTTCTTTGACCACTATTCTATAAAATAACCATCCTACATGTTAATACAAAGAATGAGGAGTATGATGAAGGAATAAAAGGGAATTTTTCTGACCTTAACCAAAATGAGTTTTATGGAGAATCTAAAAGATAAAGAGAGAGGGTTTTGAAAAACAAAGGGTGTCAAAGGGCTTCTTCAATTGGGGGCTAATTGAGATTAGCTTGATACAATCAGTAGAATGTCATCAAGAATCAGAAATACCTGGAGGATGTTGATATCTCTAAGAAATTGTTCCTTGATTTGAATTCTCAGATCTCTTTCATGACAATAGTGAAATATCTGATTTTGTACTTTTCCAACTATACTATATTGCCTCAATTTTCTCATTGTAAAATGAGGGTGAGAAGTGGGGAGTCTAGATGATTACTAAGGTTATACTCAACTCTAAGTCTATGACCTTAGGCACATAAAGCAAATATTATTGTTCTTATGACTATATGACTTTGGACATGATATAAAGCTAATAAATTTCTTATAAATGAAGAAATTTATTAGCTTTATGAGTTATTGAGAATTACAGAAACGTATAAACCATGACCCCTGTCCCCAATAGTGTAAGGAAAGAGATAGGGCATATGGGGTGTTCAGGAGGACTAGAAACTCTGGTGTGAGGACTTTGAGTCTTTTTCAGGACTTCTTATGCACCATTTGTTTCTACCTGTCCCACAGCTCTCACCTGTGACTCCAAAAAGTAGTCACACTCTGAAAAAGCCACCTCAGCAGATGAGCTAAAGCAGATTGAGGGTAACGACAGGCCTCAAACAAATTGGTTAGCTAAAAGTATAGTCTACCCCAGCATGTAAAGGATGTGGAATGGAGAAATGAGAACAGTAACCATGAAAAGCAGCTGAAGCAGGCACTTTGGGAAGCTTAAAGCTTGGTCAGACATCAAAGATGCCAAAGTCAACTATTATATCCCAAACCATCATCTTGATCTTGTGCTGCTACTAGACTTCAGGGACTCAAGAAAAGATAGTAACTTAAATCTAATTCATGCATGAGTCAAGATATCACCCTATGATATCATTGTCCTCCTCAAAAGTGAAGAACAAACAGGAAGAGATAAGACATACACATATAGCTCTAATATAAGATAGCAAAAAAACAGATTGTCTCTAGATCTAGGGAACATAGATCCTTCAAAGATTTAACCCAATTCCATTCTTTTTCAAATGAAAAAAACAAGGCCTAATTTCAAGTTTGGATTTTTCACTACCACAAACTGCCACTATACAAAATACTTAGAAAAGGATCACTTCCAACCTCTGTGATCAGAGACCAATATAACACTTGAAGTGGATATTCAATCAGATAATTCTGATGTCATTTCATTTTAATCTTTTGCTCATGGTAACAAAGTAAATGTGTAGAATTGTTTTCTTCTGGTTTTTGTTTCATTACCTCTTTTCCTTTCCACCATCCCCACCTAGTGGCGAATCAATTCCTCAGTAAGTCACTCAGTTCTTTTACCATGATATGTTTGATGGCTTCTTTGGATTTACTTTTGGGACAAGGTAATTCAAACTTATCATTTTATACATAAGGATACTAAAATGAAAAGAGATGAAACTTGCAGTTGAAAACTTAGTCTCCAAACCTTGTCTACTAACCTGCAATCACCCTCCCACATCTTCCCTTTACATACCCACACCCCTACATGTAAAATCTCCCTGTCCCTCTCCCTGTCCCTGTTCCTCTCCTTCTCCTTCTCCCTTTTCCTCTCTCTCTCTGCCTTCCCTCACGTCTCTTTCCCCTTTACCCAGTATAGTTGGGCAGCACATTTCATTAGGGTATGTACGTAGAGAAAAATTTTTACTTTTTAAAGGTGAATACTTTTTGAATAGTCAGACAAATTAATCAGGGAAACCAATTTAAAGTAGCTGATAGAGAATAGCCTCAGTTATGAAGACTTGGATTTAAGTCTCACCTCTGATATAAATTAGTTTGTGATTCTGAGGAAGTTTCTCAATTTTCCAGTAAACTAGGTAGCTCTCTAAGTTTCAAGCTAAAGAAAGAAATAGCAAACCACTCCAGTTTCTTTGCTAAGAAAATCCCAAATGGGGTCATGAAGAATCAGACATAACTGACCATCAACAACAAAGTTTCAAAGAAGCTTTGATAGCAGAAATTTCCTAAACGAGAAATTCCCTCTAACAATGACATCACATATAAAATCCTCATCCAATTAAAGTAACTAAAATATAACTAAAACTAAACATATTTTATTGTTCAGTTATTTTCAGTTGTGTCCAATTTCATGATCTGATTTGGGGTTTTCTTAGCAAAGATACTGAAGTGCTTTATCATTTCCTTTTCTAGCTCATTTTACAAATGATAATCGGAGATATTCTGAGCAAGATTAAGTGACTTGTTCAGGGTCACACAGGTAGTAAGATTTGAACTCAGGAAGATGAGTCTTCCTGATTCCAGGCGGGAACTCTATCCACTGTGCTAGCTAGATGCCTCTCAGCATAATATACCAACTCATATTTTAAAACTGAAAGTTTATTATGAATTAAATTAAAACACAAAGATATGCTTTAAAATGTGAAGGTGTTGGGGGCAACTAGATGGTGCAGTGGATAGAGCACCAGCCCTGAAGTCATGAGAACCTGAGTTCAAATATGACCTCAGACACTTAACAAGTCCTAGCTGTATGACCCTGGACAAGTCACTTAATTGCCTCAGTTGCCTCAGCAAAAATAAACAAATAAATAAAATGTGAGGGAACATCATATATCAAAACTATGATGTCAGTAAGGCTATAATTTCATGCCCCTTGCCACCAATATTATACTTGCCACCAACTTACTTTGTGTTGTCTTACTCACTGAGCCTGACTTCTGGCTCTATTAAAACATTTATTCTATCACATCAAAGCACTGACCAGACCCTAACTTTATTCCATATTAAAATATTCTGCTTTCTACCCATTTTGGAAATATTTGCCTTCCTTCTATATCTGTGACCAGAAAATCCCTAACATTGTTCACTATTATTGTCCTTCCCAAATGTTTTTTTCCCCCAAATCAAGAAGTATTTATTAAGTGTATACCATGTTCCAATCCTATAATAAACACTCGGATGACAAAGAAACACCATAAACAGGCCCTGTTCTCAAGAAGCTCACAATCTAATAGAGAAAGACAACAAGATAAGAGATAAATTAGATAAATTAGAAATGCCTTCCCTCAAAGGAGGGGAAAATCCTTTAATAAGGATTGGGAAAGGCTTCTTCAAAAAGATGAAATTTTAGCTGGAACTTGAAAGAAGTCAGGGAAACCAGGAGATGAAGATGAATAAGGAGACAATTCTAACTATGGTGTACTCCTAGTGAAAATTCATTGTCAGGAAATGGAGTGTCTGGTTTGAGGAACAGTAAGGGATGCCAGTGTCCCTGGAACGTAGAGTTCAAGAAGGAGAGTAAAGTGTAAAAAAAAAAAACTGGAAGGGTAGAAAGAAGTCATATTATAAAGAGTTTTAATATTGAAATAAAGCATTTTGTATTTGACTTTGAAGATTAGAGGGAAACATTGGTATCTATTGAATAAGGTGGGGAAAAGGGATGATCAGATTTTTATTTTAGGAAGCTCAATTTGACAACTGAGTGGAGGAAAATGGACTGGAATGGGGAGAGAAAAGTGGTCCTACATGAGAGTTGTTAAAAAAAAAGTAGAATTAAGCAGTGAGCATGAGAAGTCAAGGATGATACCTAGATTGTGTCACCTTAGAGAACTGGGGTCCTCCTTTTCGAATGTAAACCATGCTGTTTTGGAAATTATATGCTTCAGCAGATATTAGCCTAATCCATTGGTTAGACATTTTTAGACCTTGGAATTCTGAGGCTGCTTTTTAAGATTTCTGTGGGAAGGTTGGCAAATACCAGGAGGGCTTGTTTATATTAGGAATGGACAGTCCATACCAGCTCAGCAACAACTTGTTTGACACAAGAGCAACAATGGCGATAGCATCCACTGATCTCAAGTCTGTCTTTGGAAGAGAAGAACAAATGACCACTCATCTAGATGTCTACCTCAGTGCTCAACACTAGAATATGCAAATGATTCCCAAGAGAGAGGATGTAATAATATATTCATTACCATATCTAGGATACAGATTACATTTATATAGCACTTTAAGATTTCTTTGAAACAATGTAATAAGTTACTCTATTGTACAGGGAATGTGAAGGGGATGAGCTTTTATGAAGTGCTTATTATGTGCCAGACACTGTTCTAAGTACTTTACAAATCTGATTTCTTTTAATATCACAACAACACTGTGTCATTCAGCTGCCAATATCAATGCCTTTGGGGTATTTATATTACATTACATTTAATGTAATATGTTAATAATTACATTAATAAAGAGCTTTAAAACATGCAAAGTACTCCTTGAAACAATTCTTTTCTTTTCTTTTTTTTTTAATTTTAATATCTTTTTATTGATAGAACGCATGCCAGGGTAATTTTTTACAGCATTATCCCTTGCATTCATTTCTGTTCCGATTTTTCCCTCCCTCCCTCCCTCCACCCCTTCCCCGAGATGGCAAGCAGTCCTTTACATGTTGAATAGGTTACAGTATATCCTAGATACAATATATTTGTGCAGAACCGGACAGTTTTCTTGTTGTACAGGGAGAATTGAATTCAGAAGGTATAAATAACCCGGGAAGAAAAACAAAAATGCAAGCAGTTTATATTCATTTCCCAGTGTTCTTTCTCTGGGTGTAGCTGCTTCTGTCCATCTTTGATCAATTAAGGCTCTCTTTATCGAAGAGATCCACTTCCATCAGAATACATCCTCAAACAGTATCATTGTTGAGGTATATAATGATCTCCTGGTTCTGCTCATTTCACTCAGCATCAGTTCATGTAAATCTTGCCAGTCCTCTCTGTATTCATCCTACTGGTCATTCCTTACAGAACAATAATATCCCATAACATTCATATATCACAATTTACTCAACCATTCTCCAATTGATGGACATCCTTTCATTTTCCAGCTTCTAGCCACTACAAACAGGGCTGCCACAAACATTTTGGCACATACAGGTCCCTTTCCTTTCTTTAGTATCTCTTTGGGGTATAAGCCCAAAAAATCCACTGCTGGATCAAAGG
Source organism: Antechinus flavipes (assembly GCF_016432865.1). NCBI lineage: Eukaryota > Metazoa > Chordata > Mammalia > Dasyuromorphia > Dasyuridae > Antechinus > Antechinus flavipes. The sequence goes on from NC_067401.1 coordinate 243,828,013, forward strand.
GTATGCACAGTTTGATAACTTTTTGAGCATAGTTCCAAATTGCTCTCCAGAATGGCTGGATGTGTTCACAATTCCACCAACAATGTATCAGTGTCCCTGTTTTCCCACATCCCCTCCAACATTCCCCATTATCTTTCCCTGTCATTCTAGCCAATCTGACAGGTATGTAGTGGTATCTCAGAGTTGTCTTAATTTGCATTTCTCTGATTAATAATGATTTGGAGCATATTTTCATATGTCTATAAATAGTTTCAATTTCTTCGTCTGAGAATTGTCTGAAACAATTCTTTTCATTAAGTAGGATAAATAATATCATTCCTAGCATTAATTTTTTATAACTATGGAAAAAATGAGGCTTAGAAAGGTCAAGTGACCTGTCCTGGATAATAAGTATGAAGACAACTGATTCTATATTATGTGTAATAATACCCTGACAGTTGAATATGGATGGTAGAAATCCAAGGCCTGCACCTAGCTGGCCAGGATTACAAATTTACCCTCTTTTCCTTCAACTTTGTTCCATTTACTATCAAACAAACACATTATTCAGCTGTCCCTGGCTCCTTCTTTCACAAATAACATCAACTATCAGGCATTCATATTAAATTTTCTTCCTTGCTAGATGATTCCTGTCATCTTTGCACACAGACCAACTCTTAATCAGTTTCCCAGGAAAAAAATCACTTTATCTTTCTCAGACTATTGCAAGACTTTTTTTGGGGGGGGGAGGGGCAGGGAAGGGTAGGGAAGGATATTTCCCCACCCTCTCAACTCTAATCCATTTTAAATGCTATTCTCCAAATCCTTTTACCACTTCTATGGACATATAACTTTCCAAGGTTGTTAAAAATCAAAGGATCCTGGCATTACTTTCCACATTCCATGATATAAAGTGCAATTTGATTATTTTTTATCAAGTACTCTAACATTCAGGACTCTACTTAGACTTAGCTCAAATCTTCCTCTTTAGTCAGGTTAACATCCTCAAAGAGAAGAGTTGAGGTATAAAGGATAACATATTGGATCTGAAATCATAAATAAATGGCTTCAAATCTTGTTTCAAATACTTGCCAAAAGCAAATTGCACTAGGGGTGTCAGGTTCTGCTTACTAGTTTTGTGACCTCAGGCTAGTCACTCAATTGCTTACTTTTTGTTGCACAGTTTTCTCATCCATAAAATACCAAAGGGTATTGTTAGATGAGAGGCAGCTGCATGGCACAGTGGATAGAGCATTGTGGATGGAATAAGGAATAAAGAAGACTCATTTTTCTGAGTTCAAATCCAGTATAACTATATGACCCTGGACAAAGTCACTTACCTCTTTTGCCTCAGTTTCCTAAATTGCAAAATAAGCTGTAGAAGGAAATGGCAAACCACTATAGCATCTTTGCCAAGAAAACCTCAAATGGCATCAAGGAAGAATTGGACAAGACTGAACAACAACAGCAACAACAAAATGTTATGAGAGTTAAACATTAAGTATTAGATATATGTGGACTCATCCTTTGGATTAAATCAATAATCAATTAACATTTATTGAGTCACCTGCTATGTTCCAGGAACCATATGAAGAAAGAAGGAAGGAAGGAAGGAAGGAAGGAAGGAAGGAAGGAAGGAAGGAAGGAAGGAAGGAAGGAAGGAAGGAGGGAAGGAAGGGGAAGGAAGGAAGGAGGGAAGGAAGTAAGGAGGGAGGGAAGGAAGGAAGGAAGGAAGGAAGGAAGGAAGGAAGGAAGGAGGGAGGGAAGGAAGGAAGGAGAAGGAAGGAAGGAAGGAAGGAGGGAGGAAGGAAGGAAGGAGAAGGAAGGAAGGAAGGAAGGAAGGAAGGAAGGAAGGAGGGAGGGAGGGAAGGAAGGAGGGAGAGAGAGAAGGAAGGAAGGAGGGAAGGAAGGAAGGAAGGAAGGAAGGAAGGAAGGAGGAAGGAAGGAGGGAGGGAGAGAAGGAAGGAAGGAGGGAAGGAAGGAGGGAGGGAAGGAAGGAAGGAAGGAAGGAATGGAGGGAGGGAGGGAAGGAAAAAGGGAGGGAGAGAAGGAAGGAAGGAGGGAAGGAAGGAGGGAGGGAAGGAAGGAGGGAGGGAGGGAAGGAAGGGGGAAGGAAGAAGGAAGGAAGGAGGAAGGAAGGAGGGAGGGAAGGAAGGAAGGAGAAGGAAGGAAGGAAGGAGGAAGGAAGGAAGGAAGGAGGGAGGGAGGGAGGGAAGGAAGGAGGGAGGAGAGAAGGAAGGAAGGAGGGAAGGAAGGAGGGAAGGAAGGAAGGAAGGGAGGGAGGGAAGGAAGGAAGGAGGGAAGGAAGGAGGGAAAGAAGGAAGGAGGGAGGGAAGGAGGGAAGGAAGGAGGGAGGGAGAGAAGGAAGGAAGGAGGGAAGGAAGGAGGGAAGGAAGGGAGGAAGGAGGGAAGGAGGGAAGGAAGAAGGAGGGAGGAAGGAAGGAAGGAAGGAAGGAGGGAAGGAAGGAAGGAGGGAGGGAAGGAGGAGGGAAGGAAGGAGGGAGGGAGGGAAGGAGGGAAGGAAGTAAGGAGGGAAGGAAGGAAGGAAGGAAGGAAGGAAGGAAGGAAGGAAGGAGGGAGGGAAGGAAGGAGAAGGAAGGAAGGGAAGGAAGGAAGGAAGGAAGGAAGAAGGAAGGAGGGAGGGAGGAAGGAAGGAGGGAGGAGAGAAGGAAGGAGGAGGAAGGAAGGAAGGAAGGAAGAAGGAAGGAAGGAAGGAAGGAAGGAGGGAAGGAAGGAGGGAAGGAAGGAAGAGGGAGGGAAGGAGGGAAGGAAGTAAGGAGGGAGGAAGGAAGGAAGGAAGGAAGGAAGGAAGGAAGGAAGGAAGGAAGGAGGGAGGGAGGAAGGAGAAGGAAGGGAAGGAAGAAGGAAGGAAGGAAGGAAGGAAGGAAGGAAGGAAGGAAGGAAGGAAGGAAGGAGGGAAGGAAGAAGGAGAAGGAAGGAAGGAAGGAAGGAAGGAAGGAAGGAAGGAAGGAAGGAAGGAAGGAAGGAGGGAAGGAAGGAAGGAGAGGAAGGAAGGAAGGAAGGAAGGAAGGAAGGAAGGAAGGAAGGAAGGAAGGAAGGAAGGAGGGAGGAGGGAAGGAAGGAGGAGGGAGGGAGAAGGAAGGAAGGAGGGAGGAAGGAAGGAAGGAAGGAAGGAAGGAAGGAAGGAAGGAAGGAAGGAAGGAAGGAAGGAGGGAAGGAAGGAGGGAAGGAAGGAGGGAGGGAGAGAAGGAAGGAAGGAGGGAAGGAAGGAGGGAGGAAGGAAGGAGGGAAGGAAGGAAGGAAGGAGGAAGGAAGGAAGGAGAAGGAAGGAAGGAGAAGGAAGGAAGGAAGGAAGGAAGAAGGAAGGAGGAAGGAAGGAAGGAAGGAAGGAGGGAGGGAGGAAGGAAGGAGGGAGGGAGAGAAGGAAGGAAGGAAGGAAGGAAGGAGGAAGGAAGGAAGGAAGGAAGGAAGGAAGGAGGGAGGGAGGGAGGGAGGAAGGAAGGAAGGAGGGAGAGAAGGAAGGAAGGAGGGAAGGAAGAGGGAGGAAGGAAGGAAGGAAGAAGGAAGGAAGGAGGAAGGAAGGAGAGGAAGGAAGGAAGGAAGGAAGGAAGAAGGAAGGAAGAAGGAAGGAAGGAAGGAAGGAGGGAGGGAGGGAGGAAGGAAGGAAGGAAGGAGAGAGAGAGGGAAGGAAGGAGGGAGGGAGAGAGGAAGGAGGAAGGAAGGAAGGAAGGAAGGAGGGAGGGAGGAAGGAAGGAAGAAGGAAGGAAGGAGGGAGGGAGGGAGGAAGGAAGGAAGGAAGGAAGGAAGGAAGGAGGAGGAGGGAGGAAGGAAGGAGGGAGGAGGGAAGGAAGGTAGGAAAGGAAAGAAGGAAGGAAGGAGGGAGGGAGGGAGGAAAGGAAGGAAAGAAGGAGGGAGGGAGGGAGGCTCCCCCTTTCACTCTCATCAGAAGTGGTGCCAGAGACTGTCTGATGAAGGACCATGATGTTCATGATTAAAATAAAGCAAAGTACCTGGTTAGAAATGAAGAGCTGGAAAATCTAAGTCTATCTTCCCACCCTCCAACCAGAGGGAAGCAACATCTAAATATAGTGAGGAGGTGTTGATTACAAGAACTGAATCAACCATGATGAGCTTAATCTTGGGGGAAGTATAATATTCAAATTAAGCAGAGAAGCTGGTGGGAAAAAACTCAACCTTTTGCAAGATCCTTTCAGTCTTGTTATTCCTCCATCATTAATATCCTCTGATCCTCTGATTTGGGTATAATGCCATAAACTCTTCCATTTAAGGAAAGGGAACAGGACAAACATTTCCTCATTTTGCACCACGTTGCATTTGCTTTGGTCTTCTTTGACTTCATTATAAGTTATCTCCCTCCCTTTTCATATCATATACCTCCACTACAAACCCTTTTTTCTTACTCATTGGAAGTCTTTAAACAAAGGCTGTTTGACCATTTATAGTAAAAAGGAAACCATTTTGTTGCTCTTCATACTAATATTAATTTTTTAGTGGACAGGAGTGGACAGGACAAGAGGCAACGTGCAAACCAATGGGTTTCATTGAAATCTCACTTCAGATGCTCACAGACTGGGTGATCATGGGCAAATAATCTCCCTGAGCCTTAGTTTCCTCGACTGTAAAATGAAAATATGAAACTCAGTGACCTCCAAGATCCCATCCATAGATTTGTGATACTATAAAATAGGAAGTGCGATTCTTCCTCCCTGAATAGAGACAATTAGTCATGATCCTGTTATCCATTAATATTAGTCATCTTATAACTGCATGCATTTTTTTATTTAATATTAGTGTTTAATGGTTCTTCCAGTATGTTTCTGTATACAATTATCAATAGGTGTTCCTGCATACCTAAGCTACATCCTAGGAAATTAATTTACTTACCAATTACAATTATAGCACAAGATCTGAAAGGTGCAGGCAATAGACAGCCTATCTCAGAGTCAGGATGTCTTGCATTCATGTCTCATCCCTGATAACATATTGCCTGCTTGACTTTGAGCAAATCATTTAACTTCTTACTGCCAAGACAACTTGCTAAGACTGAATTTTAGATTTGAACTAGTTGAATGAACGAATAAATAAATGATAAAGCATTTATTAATAGCTTTATTATATAATAAGCTCTGTGCTAAGTACAGGATATAAATACAAAAACAAAGATAGTTCTCTCTGTCCACTCTTATGAGTGACACAATACACGTACTATACTCTTCTTCTCTCCAAAGAAAGAATAAAGATAATAATTTTACCACTTATGGGAGTGGGTGTTGTACTGCCTATTATAGGCTTTGGACTCTGGAACATATACAGTTTGTCTTATCACAAAATAAATACCTAGATGCCTCAAGAAACAGAAATTCCCAGTACTCTATGCATTGATCTATAAACTGGTTGCCAAAGAGGAAAACATTGGTTGGAAAGCTACAGGGATGGTGAATGGGACTATAAAGGAGTAAACTGACATATCCCATTCAAGAACTATAGCAATTTGATCATGATTCCTGATTGTAAACCTGGAGGGGCAGAAGAAACAAGGTTTCTGCACTGTGGCATGTTGGTTAATGATATTGTAGAAGAGATAGGCAGAGATTAGTGAAGAATGGTAACTAAAACTTTCCCAAAATAATGGTCAGGAGAGCCAGTCAATGATTTAAGGGTAGAGAGGAGAAGGAGAAAGAAGGGAAGGAGGAGTAAGGAAAATCAGGGCAAAAGTTCTTCTAAGGCATCCAGCAGGTTGTCAAATCTGTAGAAGAGAAAATGATTATAGAGCTCTGAGATAAAGACAGTTTCCTCACAGGGAACCTTCCTATACTGGAGAAATCGTATATCCAGACCCACCCCCATCCAAATGTTCCTTGAAATTACTCAATTAAAATTTTAAAAGAACTTTTAATTTTTAATGATTGATAAGACAGGAAGAGAGAGTGGACAAAACAGCCAAGAAAACATAATAAGAAAGTGACTCGTGGGCTTGCTCACTGTAGAAGTAGATTGTCCATTACAAATTCCAATTTTAGGGGAAAAAACTATTCATAAATAACATCCTGGCTCTCATGTCTATGAAATGTTTTAGTACAAAAGATTATCTCAAGTAAAAATGAACTGGAAAGAGATCCAAGCCTGGCAAACAAGGACATCAGCCCACACATATGAGATTCAAAGCTAAGACAAACAATCTACTTAATTGTCTAAAAATAGTTTTAGAACCCATACTCCACCCCAGGAAAGAAGACAACATGCCTCCCACAACAGGTCAGCAGTATCTGACAGAATCTCAGAATTCAAAAAAGAGTTCACCTTTCATGAGTCTGGATGGGACACATAGTTAATCTTGTCTTTTTCCAAATGACATGACACATTTGTCTTTTGTAATAAGTCTTATATCTAATGCCAAGTTTTCAGAATATCACTCCAAATACTAAATCTTGGACAGCCTTAATGGAATGAATTTCACATTTCTGAATTATTCTTCCTTTAGTCTTAACAGCACTTAACAGTAAGGTGCTTTACAAGATCTCTTCTCATTTACAGCTTAATCTCTTTCTTCAGTTCAATATACTTCAGCAGCCCAGTTACCTATATTCTTAAATTGCATTGTTTCCCTAAAAGTTTGCTCTGGGGAAAGTTTCTGGCTTGGAAATTATTTTCCTTATAAGCTGGATATGTCATTCGAAATCCCCTTGGAGGAAATTAAACTTTCCTTTAATAAATTTGCAGCTGAAAAATGCTCAGTGGAGGAAGGAAGACACAGCTGCACGTATCTAAGTACATTGGTGGTGAGAAGAAATCAAGTAGAGATGGGGACATTATACTATAGACAATGTAGGGTTTGACTGGGGACATAATGGCCAGCAGTTACAAAGAGAAGGTTTAAAAGATGGAGTAGTTGGGGGAGTTGACTGATAAAGAACATCTGCTATTGATCAAATTATTCCTTTTTCCCTACATGGAAAGTTTCCATTATGAGATCACTAAGATGTGCTCTGGCTACTATTAAAACAGCAACAAGAATTCTCTGTGGGAGAGAATTCAAGGTTCTCCCATAATAGAGTTAAGTCAATCTGGATGGTATAGAAGGCCAAGTCTAGTACACCAAAAACAGTTTGATCACAGATGATACACAACAAGATTTTACTTCTTCACTATGGACAGTCTGGTGGAAGATTGCCCAGACCTAGGCACTCTAAGACTATACAATGCAAAGCCTGGCCAGGAAGCCGTCATGCAGTCCTCTAATATAAATGAGGGTTTAGGGACTATATTTAATAGTTTCAGCTTGGTGCATCTGACTATTGAATGTAGACACTATCTGTTGGAATCCTTACTAACTGCTAAGTAATTAGAGTTGATCTAATCTTACAAGAAGTTGTTTTGGCCAGAACCTGAAACAAGGTACTAAGTAGAACTAATCAAGACAAGGCTTGTGTTCCCACCTTTACTCAAGGGAGTCCATACCTTAAAGCTCTTTGGGCCAGAGAGCACTATGGGAGAAAACCCATAATCCCATTCTCTCAGAAGGTTCACATATAAGGCGAGACAGCCATTCCAGAATACATTTTTTCCTCTTGGCTGGCTGATCGCGCTAGACTCGAGAGGAACGACTCTGCTGCAGAGAACACTTTTGACGGATTTCAGTGGAACTACGCCAGAAGCCCTCTCTCCGCGGCAAGTTGGTGGCTGGGCTCCCCAGAAGGAGATAAGAGAGATCTTCCATCCCTGTTGGAGGCAGAAGAAAGCAGAGGCAGAGGCTGAAGGACAGAACCTTTGGATTTGGAGACATCCGAAGGGCTCTAAGCCTCTAAACCGGCTGTGCCCTGAGAAGAACAAACTCCAACATTTGAACTCTAACAACTATCTATTCTACCATTTCACTGGTCCACATGAGAAAAATAATGCTATGCTTTTCCATCACCACTGGGCAAGTCTTAACTAGACAAAGTGACTAGAGATTTGTCCAAGAGTATAATTTTAAAGGTTTCACTAACAGCTCTTGTATCTCTTTGAGGAGCTATATTCAAACTTTAATTATATATGATAAGCTTATAAGACAAACCAAAAGCCAAACTTTGACATTTTGACTAATTGTAATGCCCTAAGACACTGAAGCATAGCTTTAGAAGCAGAAGGAATGTTGAAATTCTCCCACATGATTTTGGTATGTTGTTGAATTAAAACAAATCAAGAACTTGTAAGTGTATGTGAAGCTTTTAATTTCACCCTAAAGAGATAATAGTTCTTTTTACTGTATATACATTTTAGTTTGGAAACTAATCATTCTTCATGAAAGCAAAATATAGTTCCTGCTTTCTTCCTGCCTCTCACCAAACCCAAATACCAGGAATGGGATTTATACAGCCATGAACTTTGTCATTAGCTCGAAATAATCAAATAAATTGCTATCAGAAAAGGAATGAAAGTGAAAGGTAGAAAGTATACAAAGTGAAATATAGAAAATAAAAAAGCGGCTGTTTGATCTAGGATATGGGAAAGATAAACTGAGTAAATTTTGCTGGCAAACCCCACTCTATCCACAATCCCCAGAAAAGATAGCAAGAGGTAATGAGGGTAACCTGGTTGCTAAGCCATTTGTAAAGATTTTACCCCAGAAACATGAATGCAAGAGTATTGAGTAGTTTCCCTAATTAATCAGATTAAAAGAACAACAAATCTGGGAGAATAGTCACTGACATTGTCCTTTGTTATATGAGAACCCATTCATTAGACCCTGGGCAAAACAGGGGACTCATAAGTCTGAGACTAATGCTGATCCTTCTCAGGTTGTCTAGAATGGATCTAAAGAGTGTGTCACTGAGCTAGTTTGGGGAAAAACAATGTAAACTATTTTCTGTTTTTATAATGTCAGTGTCCAATACACTGTCTTGCATGTAGTAGGCATTTGATAAATTCTTGTTGAACTGAAAAAGTGTAGAACTGATAGTTGGTGACTGGTGGAAAGAGGACTGTCTAATTGGACTAGAGCACAGAGCAAATGGAGTGGAACAATGGTAAGGATGGAAAGCTGAAGTGGTGCTTTGTAGAGCCTAAGGACTTGATGGGGAGTTCCAACTTTTATTCAATAGACAGTGGTGGAGAGTCATTGAAGATTTTTTGAGTGGATGTATGAACATAAATGGATTATTGTTCCATTCCATTCACTTTCTGCTGTAGCCCAACTAGACAGCTCTCTTTCTACCAATCACCAAGTGTGTGCTTGCCAAACTTTTTACATTTGCATCCCTTATGTCTTTCTCCCTTTTCCCTAATCCTTTAAAAAGCCAACTCAAAACTCCAGACTTCCATGCATGAATTGGATATTCTTCTTTAGACCTCACCTAGCATTGTTCCCCAAGTATCTGATGCACTTATCTACAATAGATGCATATTATTATTTTTCAAAATTCTTAATAGCTTTTTATTTTCAAAATACATGCAAAAATAATTTTCAACATTTACCCTTTCGAAACCTTGAGTTCCAAATTTTTCTCCTTCCTTTCCCCCCCATGTCCTCCTCCCCTAGACAGCAAGTAATTCAATATAGGTTAAATATGTGCAATTCTTCTAAATATATTTTCACATTTAGCAGGCTGCACAAGAAAAATCAGATCAAAAAGGGGGAAAATGACAAAGAAAAAGAACAGCAAAAAATAACAAAAAAAGGTGAAAATACAATGTAGTGATTCACATTCAGTCCCCATATTCCTCTTTCTGGATGCAAATGGCTCTCTCCATCATAAATCTATTGGAATTACCCTGAATCACCTCATTGTTAAAAAGAGCCAAGTCCATCACAGTTGATCATTACATAATCTTGTTGTTACTGTGTGCAATGTTCTCTAGGTTCTAATCCTTTCACTTAGCGTCAATTCATGTATGTCTCTCTAGGCCTTTATGAAAGCATCCTGCTAATCATTTCTTACAGAACAAAAAAATTTCATCATAATTCATTTACCATAACTTATCCAACTACTCCCCAACTGATGGGATATCCATTCAGTTTCCAATTCCTTGCCACTACAAAGGGTTGCTATAAACATTTTTCACATGGGGGTCCTTTTCCCCTTTTTTATGATCTCTTTGGGATACATGCCCAACAGAGACACTGCTGCATCAAAGGGTATGCATAGCTTGATAGCTCTTTGGACATAATTCCAAATTGCTCTCCAGAATGGTTGAATCAGTTCACAACTCCACCAATAATGCATTAGTGTTTGAATTTTTCCATATCCCCTCCAACATTTATCATTATCTTTTCCTGTCATCTTAGCCAATCTGAGAGGTGTGTAGTGGTACCTCAGAATTGTCATAATTTGCATTTCTCTAGTCAATAGTGATTTAGAGCATTTTTTTCATATGACTAGAAGTAGCTTTAAGTTCTTCATCTGAAAATTGTCTATTCATATTCTTTGACCATTTATCAATTGGACAATATCTTGTTGTATATTTTAGTATTATTATACAATATCAGTACAGATCACTTGTGCAAAATCCTTGTAATTTGCCCCCTTCTCTCTTCTGACAGTCACCACTCTAGTGCAAGTCCTTATTACATAAAACTTGGACTATTGCAATAGTGTGCTGGTGAATCTGCTTGCCTCAAAACTCTACCCACTCTAATTAATTCTCTATTCAGTCACTAAAGTAATTTTCCTAAAATGCCAAGTCTAATCATATTATTCCCTTCTACTCAATAAACTCCAGTGGCTTCCTATTACCTACAAGAACAAATACAAATTGCTCTATTTGACATTCAAAGGCCTTCATAGCTTAGCCCCTTCCTACCTTCCAGTCTTTTTACACCTTTTCTTCCAGCATGCTGTTCTATGAACATTTCTCAGGTCTCAGATCTTCCTCCTCTGCTCAGGCTATCAACCTCCCTGACTTTCTTTTAAGTTCTAATTAAAATCTCATCTTCATCAAGAAGCCTTTTCAAATTCCTTAATTCCAGTGCTTTCCTCTTTTAATTATTTCCTATTTGTGCAATTAGCTTTTCTGTATAACTGATTCTCTCTTGGTTATCTATCCAATGGTTAAGAATTTTCTCCTAAATATGTTTAGAAGAATTGCACATATTTAACCTATAGTGGATTTCTTGCTAGCAATAGGGAGGGGGAATGGGAGAAGGGAGGCAGAAAGATTTGCAAAGGTTTTGCAAAGGTGAATGTTGAAAACTGTCTTTGTACATATTTGAAAAAATAACAAGCTATTATAGATTGGGGGAGGGGAGATGAGAGGAAGAATTTTCTCTTAACCAACTATGAGATACTTATTTTTCAATTTTAATGGCCTTTTACGTCCGTCCATTTGGAGTTTAATATTTATACCTAAGGTTTTATTATGTGTTTATATTCTAAAACTGCCCTTTGCTACCATATTTCTCTACAAATCAAATGTTAGCTCATTAAGGTGGCTTTTTAGGTTCTTTTATTGTCTTATTAAATCAGGGAAAATTCTGAATTAAATTTACAGACTGTCATTTATCCTATCTACTCACTCTTGCTATATCAACTCATTTAAATATATCAGGTTGGAGTTATAATGGCACATAACTTTTTCCAACTTTTCTGGAAAAATGATTTTTCAGGCCTCTGATTCACCAAGTCTTTATGCCCCAGACATCCCTCTTAATTAGTATTCCCTAACTCTTACCCTTTTTTTAGACTCACATAGCTAATCTTTCTTAGGGGAAGCTAAACTTCCTTTAGATAAGAAGCATATCTCCCTATCTTTGATCTAAATGGTGGGAAACCACTTAACTTTCCTCCCAATAAAGAATCTAAGTGCCTTAAAGCATAAGGTAAACCCCCAGAACAAAGAGAAAATTTTACAAGATAAAAAAAAAAAATTCAAATATGCTTGAGCTACAATGAGGATTATACAGGATTTATCAGCAGCTATAATAAAAATTCCAGGTCCTGGAATATTATATATCATCAATCAAAATAATTAGGCTCTGTGGCCCAAAATATCATATATGATGAAATTAACCTTAATACTGAATGGGGGGGAGGGGGTGGAAAATGGACAGTAAGCAAACTCATAAATTTTCAGACTTTTGTCTCAATCAAACCTAAACTCAATAAAAATTTAACATATAAAGATTAATTTCAAGAGACTTTGTTTTATACATTGAAATGTAAACTACATGTCTAAGATTAACATCAGTAATTGAATAGTTCAAAAGATTGGAGCATAGTTGAATATGATGACTCTAAAAAGCAAAACTGTCCAGGAAAAAATTAAAATAGTAATTGTTATACAAATGAGGTGCAGAGGAAGAAATGATACAAATTAGATGGGGGAAGAGGGCTAGTAGTTCTGAAAACCTATGATGAACTTTGGGGGTTAAATAGGGAACAATACAGGGAATAGGATAAGGTGGGGTACAGAAAGGTGTGTAGATTAATAGGAATGGGACCAGGTGTATAGATTAATGAGAAAGGGATAAAAGAGTGTGGATTAGTAGGAATGGGACCAGGTATATGGATTAATGGGAAAGGGAAGAGATAAGGAAAAGATAGGTAGGAGACCATATGGGAATATCAATTCAAGGAATAGAACTAGAGTTAACGCGGAATAAAAATGAGATATACACAAACACAAAGCTCAGGAATAGAACTTGACTAGAAAAAAAGCAGAGCTAAAGCATAAGGTTAAAAGTTAAATACCTTTGTGTATTTCCTCCTGTAGCCCATTGCTGGATGGTCTTATTATGCCCAGAGCAAAGAGATCATAATCCTCTCGTGCCCACCCTTTCCCCATTTTTAAAGTAGTAATTCTGGCACCACTGATAGAAGTTAATGTAATCTTTGCCTTCTTTGATGCTTAGATAAGCTATATGATATTTCTTTAAATGAATCAAATTAAAGGGCCTATTCCTTTTAATGTTCACTACTCATCCAATTCTTCAGGAAAAGTTCCTTAGTTCCAGTATCACAACCTTTGCTCTAATATAGTAGACTATTTGGACACAGAGAAAGAACAACAGTAAAAAGTCATTTGATACCAATTTAAATATTGTCAAATTCATGTTTGTTTGGTCATCCAGTGCCTCTCTCCAATTCTTTTTTTTTTTTAATATATGCGTGATATTATGTAGTGTAGAAAATTTAAGACACAGGTAAAGTAGGTTACTTTAAAAGTCCAAAGACACTGAAGACATGAGATAAATGTGAAGATGTTGAAAGAATTTAAGATAACTCCAACCCAATCTATTGGGTCAGACATATGAAGTAAAATTATATTAGCACAGATTCAGTTAGAAAAAATCTAAGAGTTAGAAGTTAGAAGGGAACTAAACCAGTCTAATCTTATTTTACATTTTACACTCTAGGCACAGAGAGTAATCTCTAAAATTACACTCGTGGAAAGTGGCAAAACTACAATTCCAATCTTCACCTTTTAATAGTTCAAGTCAATCTTTGCAGATTCAATCCTTTAAAGACCAGGACAATGGTACCATCAATAGAATCAAATGCTTTGGTGAAGACCAAGGATGATGATATCCTTGTTAGGATCAGTGAATTAATAAATTATGTGTGCATTTTTTTTCATCAGTGATACTCGGAGACTGGACATTAAATATCATACTATTAACACTTGGTTATTAGCTTTGCAAAAAAAAAAATTAATATATATATATATATTTATATAATACAAGAGATCTCTCCTGGCACAAGTGTGGAGGGACAAATTTAGAAAATGAGTGATGTTAAAAATGATAAATAAAAATAAAAACTTAAGTGAGATATAAGCAAGTAGTTTGAAGGGATAGCCAGATCAACAGGTTTTTTGATTTAGTTGGTTCAACCCTCTCCCTCCCATTTCCAAAAGGGTAATGTATGAAGGAAATGCAGTATTTGAAAGAAGAAATTTAAAATGATGAAAGATCCTGCAAGTGATTGAATCAGGGAAATAAAAGTTAACTTTAATAGGAAGCCCTATCTCCAAATGAGTGGGTTTGCAAAAGGTTAGGTGCCATTTTGCTAAAATGCTGCCTCTCTACATGCAGAAGATAAAAAAAAAAAAATAGCTTCAGCATTAAAGAAAAAATTTTGTTGGAACTAAAAAGAAATTCTTTCACTAAATACATAAAAACAAAAATTTCATCAGTTACTACTGAAGTTCAAATCTAAGCAGTACTGAAAAATTACATCATTGAAAGTAGCCACTACCAGTAGCCTCTATTTGACAATCTAGCAATGGCTGAAATATCAGCTTTCCAGTTATTACTTGTCAATCAGCTGTCATGATTCCCATGGCAAGATCATTTTTTGTTACTAAAACATCCTGTTTTCCAAAAAACAGGCCCTGAGCCTGATATAGACAACTGGTATTGTGACAACCTGTGTAAGGTCTTCATGTTTTGAATTAACAGCAGTTGCATAACTGACTTTTTGGTTATTTATTTTCAAAATTGATACAGTTCTAAGTTCAAAAGAAGGGGAAAAGAGATTTTCTGCATAAAGACATTTTTAATATGAAAAAAATTAAGAATCACCTTCAAAAAAGCATTTTTTTTAAAATTTCAATAAAATAGAAGGCTAGATGATTTAAGTTCAACCTTTTAATTCTATGAAAGTTTTTAAAAAAGGTTTTAACTTTCATAAGCATGACTAACCTATTTAGTTTTTACCACAGGATATTTATCTTTTGGCTCTGACATAAATGTTAAATTAAGAATATGAAGCCTATGTTATTTGGAATTCAGATATCCATGATTCTTTTCCATTAATGCTGTAGTTGACAACTGGCACTTTTGTTTACAGTCAGTTGACAGCCCTTCCTTTATTGAAATATTTCCTGAAATTAATTCAATTACATGAATCAATTTCAAAAGAATTGTTTGCCAATTTTTTTTCTTTTTAGGCCTAACAGGGACAGAGAAATGTGCCTTTATCAATATTAAAAAACCCCCTCTCCCAAGTATTTAAAATCTTAGAGAATCAAGCTAAAGAGTCACAAAGTCAGTATGTATCAGAGGTTGGACCTACACCTATGTCTCAAGAAAATAAAACAAACTATTTCTCCAATACTTCACTGGGATATTGAAAATAGTGAAAGTTGTTGCAATAAAAATACTGATTAAACATCGCCCCCAAATTAAAGAATTAGACAGAGCAAGGTAAAACTGCTTTATTGATTGCAGTTAATACAGTTCAATAAATATTGATCCCCAAAATGAACTCAGCTATTTATCACAGATTGTTCCCTGGAAAGCTGCATGAAGTCGAATCAAGTGACTTCTGTGGACGTAAACTTGAGTCAATTCTGTTTCTTGGGAAATGAAGCCATGCCAAGCTGATAAAGGGCATAAACTGTTCCTGCGATGGGGATAAAATAAAAGACAAGTTAGAGGAATTGTTCCAAAATCCAAGTATATAAGTTGAAACCTAAAAGAATTTAATTAAATCACAATTATTTTCAAGAAAATAAAAATGCCAACAGATGAGATCATGTCACAAACAAAGCAAGTTGTATTTTCAAAATATCTGAAATTATCTCTAGTAATAACATAGAAGCCGCAAGTAAACTTGATGACTGATGAAAAATTTTTTTTAATATAAAATCTAACTTCCAAGTAAGATATAATTCTACTATTCTCTCAACTTGACCAAGTATTGGAAAAGTATCGATCCAAAGACAAAGAGAAAAAAATAAGGCACATTGAAGGTAAAGTAAATCACATATATTTTTGTCTCTCCACAACGGCTAAAAGTACATATCAATCAATGTCAGTCTCACATCTATTATCATCTCACTTTACAAAAATTGATATAGATTGGAATCACGGGGGAGGTGTCAAAACACCTAGGGAGGCAAAAGCATCTAATACAGATCAAATTTCATATTTTATTATTATTTTTAAAAATTATTAAGGGATCTTGGTAGATCTGTCAATGACCTCTCAAGCATTATCTACATCAATTCTTAGATATTTCTTTATGTGAAATTTCTGTTCTTTGTGAACATTTCCAAGCCTTCAAAATTACTTACCAACAACTGAAAAAAACATGGTGGCTCTATACAGTAGAGCATCTCCTACCCCACCTTTTAGATGCACTGGAATGCTATCATCCTCCTAAGTTAAAAAAAAAAAAAAGTATTAACAAAATCTTGATAATATTCAAAAGACAGAAATATACAAGCCAATAATCTAGTTTCCTAAAACGAATTAAGTATTTTCACTAGCAATAATGCCATAAATGTACTTAATAATTTACTGAAACATCTGGAATTATTCTTGATTGAGGTGCCTATTTTTAAAATAAAGTGGGAAACAAAACACTCAAAACTGAACATATTTTCCTCTAGTAAAAGTCAATTTGAGAAGTAACAAAAGACAGCATGTATAAATACTTTTAGGAAGAAAATGTATGAGACATTACAATTTCATTCCAATAAAAGTGGTATCATTAAATATTTAAGTTTAATAGTAAAAACAGCCATTAGCGCAATTTTTCTACAAAAAGTTTACTTGCTTATTAATAACTTTAAAATGTCAATTTTTAAAAGACTATACAAATAAAATATTGCTTGTAATTATTTTTAACAATATCAGAAAGCTAAATAATAAAATGATTTTATAACAGGTCAGATATATTGTGTTTTACAGCTTTGTCAACAGATAATCACAATTCCATTAAACTTACAAGGGAAAAGAAGGTTTATTATAAAGAGAAACGAATATACACATGGAACCCAAAATTCACAATCCATCAAAAATTTGCATATTTATGATAGTGGGAAGATGGAAGAAGGAAGAAACACAAATCTAAAGGGGTATGGCATAGGGAAGGGGGAAGGGGGAAGGGTGTAAGTTAAGCAAAGGAGAAGGACAAAACCCTTCCTAAAGAAGAGGAACAAAGACATGACGAATTTTCATTCTTTTCATTTAGGAACTTCTAGACCAGGGGTCCTCAAACTTTTTAAATAGGGGGCCAATTCATTGTCCCTCAGACTGTTGGAGGGCTGGACTATAGTAAAAACAAAAACTTTGTTTTGTGGGCTTTTAAATAAAGAAACTTCATAGCCCTGGGTGAGGGGGATAAATGTCCTCAGCTGCCACATCTGCCCGACGTAGTTTGAGGACCCCTGTTCTAGACCATGAAGACAGGGTGGTCTGTTTTTAATCTCCAAGAATCCCAACAGCACAAGCAATTTCTCAGATTAGTACATATTAACTGATGCCTGTTTTGAAGACCAAAGACACAAAGGTAGTGCAGCTTGGGATGCAAAGAACACATTATGTCAGCTTGAGGGAGAAGGGGAAGGAAAGCCATGTTTCCTTCCTTGGTTAAAAATCCAATTTTTAACCGCTCCCCCTCCCCCAAAAAAGGAGAGTAGTGGTGTTAGAATATAAATAATTGCAAAGTCATTTTAAAGCATCATATAAGGTTATTATTGTTATATAAATGAAAACCATTAAAGATGTAATCATTAGATAGTCTCTACAAAAAAAGAAATACCTGGAATAACTTTTGTTTTTCTGGAACTTTGTTTTTAAACTGCCTGACTGGGGCAGCATTTATGGTCCTCTGGGGAATCTGGCGAAGAGCCTAAAGAAAAGAATGTATATTAATAAAATATTCCAGAACCAAAAGGTGTAAAAGCTGAAAATTCCTTCAGAAATCATTTGGTTTAATGCCACTATTTCTGTAGACAAGAAAACTGATTCCCAGAGTGTGACTTGCCCTGTAAAGTCCACAAAACTAAGTTATTGACAGTGCTAGAACTTGCCACCATTTCTGTAGACAAAGAAAACGGATTCCCAGAGTGTGACTTGCCCTGTAAAGTCCACAAACTAAGTTATTGATAGTGCTAGAACTTGAACACAAATCACTGCTTTTTGTGATTTCATTAGTATAGGAAACCTTTCCAATGAGGAAATTTTCTCCAAGAATGCATTACTTATCCTGAAACATCGTGAGTACTACAAATTTGTCCAGAATGAGAAATTAACAGTGACTTGCCCAGCATTACTGATAATTTTTATCAGTATGAAGACTAAGTCAAGTTCTTCTGAGGTCACTTGCACCACACTATATTTCTCTGCAATTATATTAAGAAGCCTTTTAAATTGGACTGAATTTATCCTATCAAAAGCAGAATAAAAATACATGGGAAAATAGATGCAGGAAGGAGCAAAAAAAAAAAAAGGCAGAATATGCCAAATATATGCTGAATTCTTAACTTTTATCATCCTGTTCAATGCACTATAAATCCAATACAAATTATTTAGCTGTAACACAAGAATTAAGACAACAACTACTTAGCTAAAAGGCTTTCCCATAATAAATTTATTTATAATTATGTATTAGGTTGAAAACTTTCAAAAAAGTTTACTCAACAGAAAAAAAAAAAAGCCAAATAAGTGCTTCTTTTAAAAAGTAAATTAAGTTAAAACGGATAAACAGAAAAGTTAGCATTAAAAATAGCCTCTTACTAAAAAGAAAAAGAAAAACTACAAACTTGTGCTCCTTTTCAATTAAGTTAAAACAGATGAAGCACTAGGAAAATTTCTTATTAGAACTAAAAAAAAAAAATTCTTAATATATAAGAATATATAAACAAAAAATACCAATGAGTTATCGGAAAGACCTACTGAAAAGTCAAAGCTAAGTGATAATGAAAAAAATGTACAAATTCAATGGAAGCAACCAGCATCATTATCTATAGCTTACACTCAGCAACTGATAATGGCTGAAATATTAACCTTCAAGAATCCAGGTTTTTGCAAGGCATTTTTAAAACTTGACCAAAAAATTATTATTATTATTATTATTATTATTTTGCTTTCCTGTCATCGGCCCCGAGTCTACATCTTAGTTCTGCTTATTTATGTGAGCTTGGAAAAATCACTTTGTCTAGGCTTCATTTGTAAAAGAAAGTTTTAAAAATCGGTTATTCCAAATCTGCCCTAGGTCTTCTTTTCGAGTAGTTAAATGATCAAAAACTAATCCAAAATCAACAAATTTTTAAAGATTTAAGAATTAGAAGGGCCCTTAGGGAGATTTCTTGAGCATCCCAAACACTCTGCAAGAAGATCAGGTCTAAATGACTTACTTGCCCAAGGTCACAAAGGTAAGTAAAGAACAGGGAGAGTATGTCCAGGGAGAGTACGTTTACATATATTTTTCGTCTCGGGCTAGATGCCAATCCTAACAGATAGTGTCAACTACACAAAATAGGGGGAAAGGAAAAGATGGGCAATACTGAAGGAAGGAGGGTTTGGGACTAGCATTCTCATCCCCCTCCCGCAACATTGATTCTCCCACGCCTGGGGTCTTGCCGTCCTACATAGCAATGGTACTCTCTATCACCAAGGCTAGCTTAGGCCGGTGACATTCCCCTCCGCCGAGGCGAAAAGCATGAGTCCCCTAAGGTCGGGGGTAAGGGGAGGGAAGCGGGGAGGAGGGGATGGGGCGGGGGAGGGAAAGAGAGGCCGAATTGAGATCCTTGCGGAAGTCAGCCAGAGGCCGCAGAGGCCGACCGCCCAACCTGCGAAGGTGAGGGTATTCCGGCTCCTCCGAAATCTAGTGGGTACACCTGCCCCTACTACCCCAAGCCTGAACCGAGCCCCGAGAGTACTTTCCTCACCAGCAAGTTTCGCAGCATTTTGGTAACTTCGGCTCCTCACCAACTGCGACAACTGAACACTTGGCAAGGACAAGAGCTGTACCGGAACAGGAACCGGAACCAGAACCTAAATTCCCTCGGCAAATGGCCCGCGCACGCTCTCTTGCGCAGGCGTCACTCTCCTTTACGCAAGCTCTCCTCGGCGCAAGCGTTACCGCCCTCTAGCGTGGGATATGGGCGGAGGCAAGTGTAACTTGTCCCCGACCCTAGATTGCTTTTATGGTTCCGCTCTCCGGAGCTGTCAGTCTTGTCTGGAACGGAGCTGAAGACCTGCGGCAGGAAGGAACTGCAGGGGAAAAGGTGAGGACGTTTGCAAGTCCAAAGAATTGCAATTTCGATTCGATTCAGTGCAAACTTTGCAAACATTCCCTAGATAATTTTGTTACAAACACTGGGGGAAATGCAGAGATTAGAAATCTAGTCCGAAAACATTACACTTAAAAAAAAAATTATCATCTTAAACTTTCCCAATGTAATCCTCATAGCCATTACTTATATTTAAAAGAAGAGGAATCAATGGGATTGAACAAAATTATCCACACCCGTAATTTATCCCCATCCCCAGCAAAGTGGTGGGAGAAGAGATGCCTTGCATTATTCTTTTTTTAGAGGCTATTGCAATTTATTTGGGAAGGAATGAGAGAATAATACTAGGAGTTAATTAGAATTTTCTAAGTACTGGTAAAAGGACAGACTTGGGAATTACAGGAAAGAAGGAATAACAAATTCTTACAAATTTGGAGGACCTTTGTAGTAAAGCCAATTAACCCTTTCCCGATTTGGAACATCCTCTACCTTATTCCAGACAGGTAGTTTACAAATTTTCTAGGGTTGAAAGGTAGCTCATGAGCAGGACCTTGAAGGCAGGGAAGAACCTCGAGGGTAGAGAACATTAATTACACCAATGGGAATATAATATGTGCAAATGTATGGAGATTAGAGGAGACAGAATGGGATTGAGTACAAGTAGGCCAGTTTAGGTAAAGCATAAGAGTAAAGAAGAATAACATGAAATGAGACTGAACAGATAGGTTACTACCAGTTGGCCTTCAGTAATTTACTAAAAATTTTGCTTAGATCCTAAAGTTTAAAGCTAGAAGAGACTCAATTTGATGTGGATGTGGTCTCTTTAAGATTCCTTTCTTTCTGATTCCCAACCCCTCTTAATGTAATTACCTTTAGATTCACAAATTCTGATCCCTTTGAATTCCAATAGAAGATCCGGACCTGTGCCAACTTGGGACTGCACCCACAGGCCCCTCAAGTTAAATCTCCCATTATAAAAGGGGTTAAGTTGGGACCCCCTTTTTGCAGGAGGTCCCCGGCATGCCAGGACCCTCTGTCCATCGGAACCCTATTTCCGGTGCCCTTCTTATCTCTACCTTCGCCTATTTCCTTAACTATACTTTAACCTTATTTCCAAACTCCATAATAAACCTCTTTATCAATCTAGCTTTTTGAACCAATAAATGCTTTTATTGGGAACTTGCGCTGTCAGTAGACTTCATTTAACTCCATATCCTTGTGCTGAATCCAAAGGAGTTGCAGGGGAACTCCATTTGACTCCCTGTCCCCAAACCTGCCATTAGACCTCAATTAAACCCTAATTTCATTTAGGTACCCCATATCTAGACCTCATCAAATTTATAGAACATCAATTTCCAACCCTCTTATTTTGTATATGAAGATAAAAAACTCTGAGGAGTTGTGACTTAATAGGTCACATCTCATTGATAAGAGAGCCAGAATTCAAACTCAATGCTTCTGATTCCAAAATCTAGTGTTGCTATTCCTGTTTTATTTAATAAGCAGTGGGGATCTCCTGAAAGTTTGCAAAGCAAGGCAATGACATTAATCAGACTGAGGAATTAGAAGGGTTCATTATCTTCCGGAGCTAGTAAGAGTTTTTGTGGTGTAGAGGATAGAGATTTAAGAAAGAACTTGTCTGTGAGCTCTCAATAGAGAAGATTGGGCACCTAGTCTGCAATTTAGCTTCAAAATCACCTGGGCTATTGAGGGATTAAATGATTAGCCCAAAGGCAGGTTTTTGTGAGGATCAAATAAATTAATTATTGTGCCAAAGTTCCCTTTTGATGTCCTGACCTAGTTTCCCCATTGTCCTATTTAGTTATTCTGCCTCCTGTTATAACCTTTCCTTCTTAATATTTGATGAGATAAAGGTCTCCCTCAGTTGCTCTGCCCCAAAACCCCGAGCTATAATCATTCCCTCTTAAATGGTTGATGAGGTAAAGGTTTTATATCTTTAGGTTATAGACATTCCTTCTTAATGTTTGACAGGATAAAGGTTTATCCATTTTAGATGTCATTAGAATATCAGTAGTCTCTCCAGTATCCCCCTCCATCGTATCATCCCAGGTACTTCCCCCATTATGTCATTGTTTTTGTTATCCCATAAAAGAGTCTTGCTGTCTAATGCTCAAGGCTGGACTCTTTGCAATGATAGTCTCGTCCAACCCTGGGACCAAGATCCATTTGGTCCCAGTATATCTCTTCATTTAATAAACTATTAAATTGGTCTATAACCTTTGTCTTGCTCAGTTTCTCCAGCATTACAATATTATTTACCTTAATGGGTCTCTTTATTTAGATTGTTTAAAAAGGAGGGATGAAACTTAATTGAAGATATTTTTAAGTGGATTGTGAGTCACGAGCAATACTAGTTTCTTCCCCCTCAACCCCATAGGCCTTCTAGTGTTGCACCTGTCCCCAAATCTAGACAGCAGTTAACATCTCCAAAGCAGAATAGGAAAAGAGAAAAATACTGTTATCTGACAAGAAAGCTTCTCCATGAAGACTCAGCTCAAACCCCACTTTTAGCGAAGGACTTTCCCCAGTCTTCACAGCTAATATTTTCCCCTCTAAAATTACCTTACTTATATAGATCTTTTTGTGTAGATTTTTTGTACCTATTTATTTACAGTTACAATCATTAGAATGTAAGCTTCTTCAAAGCAGGAATTGTTTTCTTTTTTGTTGTTGTTTCAGCATTTTAGTACAGTGTCTGGGTACACAGTGAGAACTTAAATACTTATGGACTGATATGATGGTATTAAGCAGGAGGAGGGAGGACACAGTTGTCCCTACTTACAGTCAGCTACAGTGACACAAGTTCTGGCCAGTTTGAGGAGTGGGACTCTGTGGTAACTTAATCACTTCAGGGAGCAAATCTGATCAAGGAAGCTAAACCAGGGATAGGTATTTTTACAGGGAGGTTATGTATGGCAAGTCCATCTGATTGGTTTTCCAACTTCTGATGTCATAGTCAGGGAAATGTCAATTACATAGGAAGATGAAAGTCTCCAGAACTTGGAAGGTTCCAAACACTGAAGATCTAGCTATGGGAAAGGACCCTGGTAAAGAAGTCTGTTAGTAAAGGCTAAAAAGTATTTCAAAAAATCAAATGAAAGCATTAGAAAAAAATACGGAAAAAAGTTTTCAATTGAAGAAAGACTTGAAAAAAGAATTAACATCTTGGAACCTTGAACAAAGAAACAAACTCTCTGAACTGACTAGATAGAAGCTAATGACTTAATGAGACAAGAAAAACTAAAATAAAAAGACAGGAAAAAAAAAAAAAACAGAAGAAAATAAAATTTATAACAAAGACCGACTTGGAAAACAGAGCAAGAAATAATTTAGGAATCATTGGATTACTCAAAGGTATGGTCTGAAAAAAATGTCTATATTTCAAGAAATAATAAACTGGTCAGAACTCTTAAAAACCACAAGGCAGAGTAAAAAATAGAAAATAAAATCCATTGGTAACTGCCTGAAAAAAAAATTCCCAAAATGAAAACTCACAGAAATATAGCCAAATCTAGCAATTTCAAGTATAAAACAAAATATATGCAAGCTACCAAAACAAAAAAAAAGATTGATAGGATGGCATAAATTTTAGCATCCACCATTATAAAAGACTACAGAATTTGAAATATTCGATAAGGCAAAAGATAAAGATTTACACCTCAAATAACTTTGCAAAACTAGGTATATTCGTAATAGAGGGAAAATATTTTTAATGAAATAGTTTCTCACTAAAAGATCAGAGCTGAATAAAAATTTGGAAATAAAGGAATCAAAAGGAACAACATAAAACAAGCATACAAGTGAGAAATCTTGGACTTAAGGATAAACTGTTTTACCTTCTTATATGGGAAAATAATATATACATACCTTCAGAATTCTTATCATATTCAAAAGGCATAGAGGAAATCTAAACAGAGGGCCTGAGAGTGGTTTTGTTATATCTTGACTTTAAAAGAAAAGAAAGGAAGATGAAGAGAAATATTCTGGACTAAAGGAGAGAAAAACATGGGAAAGTGACACTTAATTGGGACTGAACAAATAAAAGCTTATACAAACAAAAGGAAGAGATAGGGGAAGTGGGCCACACTTGAACATCATTTAATTTGGTCAAAGGAAGGAAGAAAGGAGTAGTAGGGTATAGAAATATTTGAGTCAACAATGAAATAGGGAAAGGAGGAAATAGAAAAGGGAGGTAATAAGGAAGGGCTAACCAATTCAGAAGACTGGCTTGAACCTGTTAATAAGTGGGAAAGAAGGGCAGGGAACTTCCAGAAGCAGATTATATACTGAGCTTACTCCTTTCTTTTCACTCTGTTCTTTATAAAGAAGGGGCAGAAAATTAAGAGAAGAAAAAGTATGTGAATAAAATGAAGAGAAATATACAAATAGCTATCATAACTGAATATGATTGGAAAGAACTCATACAATTAAAGAGAAAAGCATAATGGATTAGAAACCAGAATCCAATAGTTTTTTTATAAGAAATACAAGTGAAATAGAAAATTGTACACTGAGTTAAAATAAAAATCTATTATGCTTCAGCTGAAGCAAAAAAAAAAAAAAAGCTGAGTTTGCAATCATCGACCATAGACAAAACAACAGGAAAAAAAGGGGATAAACAGGGAAACTATTTAGCTGAAAGGTTAACTAGACAGTATCAAGAGTAAATAAATGCATGCTATATAACATAGTATCTAAATTCTTAAAAACTCTTTAAGTTTTTTTAAAAAGGGGAAATAGCTAATCTGTAAAATATAACCTACCCCTCAAAAACCTTAAGTCTAACCAAAAAGTAAAAAGAACCTGTAAAGAATTTTAGAAAAATTAAATAAAATAGATTTAGAAAAGTATGGTTAGGTACATAATAAATACACAGTCATAAATTACTCTAAGTAATCTTGTTTGATAAAGGCGAAGAACCATACTTTTGGGGCAAGAATTCATTATTAGACAAAAATTACTGAAGAAAATTAGAATGTAGTTTGGCAAAAACTAGGTATAGATCAACAGCTCACATCATATTCCAAGATAATGTCAAAATGGAACATGATTTAGACAAAGGTTGATATAAACAAATTAGGGGGCATGGAATCTTATCTGTGAAATCTATGAAAAAGGGAAGAATTTATGACAAACAAGAGATTAAAAGTATTACAGGAAGTTAAATTATAAATTTGATTACATTAAATTAAAAAGATTTTGCACAAATATCCAATGGAGCTAAAATTAGAAGCAAAAAAAAGTGGGAGGAGCATTTTTTTACAGCAGGTTTCTCTAATAAAGGCCTCATTTTTCAAAAAAACTGAATCAAATCTATATAATAATGAATTATTTCCCAACAAGCAGTTTTCAGAAGAAATCAAAGTTCTTAATAGTCATATGGGGAAAAAAATGCTCTAAATCACTACTGATGAGAGAAATGCAAATTTTAAAAACTCAGGTACATCTCACACTTATCAAACAGACTAATATGACAGTAGGAAAACAATAAATATTGGAGGGGAGTGAGAAAACTGAGACACTAATGCACTACTGCTAGAATTTTGAACTGGTTCAACCATTAGAGAGAAATTTGGAACTATGTTCAGATTATAAAACTATGTAGACCCTTTCACCCAGTTATACCACAACTAGTTCTATATCCCAAAAAAGATTTTTGAAAAAAAAAGTATCTATATATACAAAAATTTTTTTTATTATTTTTGGTGATGGCGAAGAATTGGAAATTGAAAGGATGTCCAATTGTGAAATAGCTGAACAAGTTGTGATGCATGACTATGATAGAGTGCTATTGTACTATAAGAAATGATAAGCAGGACAGATTTATGTAAATTGGTATAAAGTGAAGCAATCAGAACCAGGAGAATAGTGAACTCAATAATAGCAATTGTGTATGATGATCAACTATGAATCAACCATATTCATATATTCATTCAGTTCTAAAGTCTAAAAGACATGATAAAAATGCTATCCCTTCTTCAGAGGAAGAAGAGCTGATAGAGTCTGAAAGCTGATCAAAGCATACCTTTTTTAAACTCTATTTTTCTTGGGTTTTGGTGTGTTTTTACAACATGGATAATATGAAAATGTTTTGCATGGTTGCACATATATAACCAATATCAAATTGCTTACCTTCTTGGAGTGGGAGAGGAGGGAGAAAATGTGGAACTCAAAACTTAAAAAAAAAAAAATGCCAAAAACTGTTTTTACTTATATTTGGAAAAAATAAAGTATATTTTTAAAAAAAGAACTATATATGGTAGACCTCTGGAAAATGTTGAAAAAAGGGACTATACTTATTTCTCAGTTGTGTGAAATTTT
Source organism: Antechinus flavipes (assembly GCF_016432865.1). Lineage (NCBI taxonomy): Eukaryota > Metazoa > Chordata > Mammalia > Dasyuromorphia > Dasyuridae > Antechinus > Antechinus flavipes. The sequence goes on from NC_067401.1 coordinate 243,854,260, forward strand.
GTTAAAAACTGACCACATATTATTAGGGCATAAAGATTTCACAAAGGCAGAAAAAATATTAAATACATCTTTTATAGATCATAATACATTCAATAAAGAGCTATTTAATAAATCATTAACATTAATTTGGGACTAAATAACAATAATAAAGAATGAGTGGGTCAAAGAACAAATCAGAACAATTAATAAAGACAAACAACTTTGAAAGTCTTGGATTTCTGATCAACATGACTACTTCTCACTATTTTAGGACTCATGATGAAAATGCTATTCATCTCAACATACAATGACCAACCACTATTTGAGAACTCATAATGAAATATACAACCTCTAATCAATAAAGATGGACCAGTAAAGGACTGGGGAAGTTGGGAAACATGGCCAAATTTGGAACTTGTTTTTCATGGCCATCTATTTAGAGGTTTGGGTTTTTTTTTTTTTTTTCCTTTTCCAATGAGGGTTGAGGGTGGGAAAGAGAAGATTTTTGCAAATTGTAAAAAAACATATTTTATAGTTTCATCACATAGGTATTAATTTTTTAAAGTTTGACATAATTTTCCAGCAAATCCAGTGGGTTTCTTTAAAGTTCCTTTTAGTGCTACTTTAAATAAACATAATATGTTTATTTATGCATTTCTTTTCCACTGCATATGGTTAGATAAATGTTTTAATTGTGGAAATTATTTAGAATTCAATGGAATAAGCACAATGCTACTCACAAAGCACCATTTAGAGAATCAGACATAAGTAATACTTGTATTTGTACCTTTTTAATTTGTATTCTATACTTTGTATAGGATATACTATGTAACACTAATAAGCATTTTTTGCAGATGTATGTCCTTGATCTATTCTTCTCAATATTGATAACCAAAAAGCACTAATCAAAAGAAATTTATTGTTCTCAGGTTTTCATTGATAACACTCTAGAAATATGATCTATTGATCATAAAGATTTCATAGAAATTTGGTATATGAATTGGTAATGAAGTTCATGTCTCTTCCATTTACTTGAAGTCATAGGCTTTCTGATTGTTTCCAATTTTTTTTTAAAGAATCTTCCCCAATAGATATTAAAATTTTGTTTTTGAATATTTATGAAGGTTGTCTCTGGCATGGATTTTTTAATTTTTTTTTATTTGTATCCCAACATTGTTCCCACTTACATCTTTCTAAGGACCACTGTCTCTTCCTCAGAGTACATTGGGCAAAGAGATCATGAAGGTTAAATACGCTAGTTTTCATCACTGAGCAGCTAGATTACCCTATCTTATAAATTTGGTATTGATTTTTAATCTTTGTGAACTGACTACACATTCTGAAATGGTTTACATCTGTAACCAGTAATTTCCCATGTTAATAATTGATTTCATTTTGGTATGTGCATTGCTATTCAGTATGCATCAAGTATGACATATTCCAACTCTTTTTTTAAAAGTTTTATTGATGTTTCATTTTTACATTTGACCTAATTCCACCTGTATCTCTATCTCCCTTCCACCCAGACACCCATCCTATAATAACAAAGAATTTTGCAAAAAGAAAAAAATCAGGAAAACTGATAAATATCCAAAAATTATAATACACTCAATATTCCACACATGGAGAGGTGGTATCTTATCTTTTTTTAATTTTGCAAGATTCATTCTCAATTGTTTTGTGATTGCCCTTTCCATTTAAGACATTGTGTGTAAGTCACATGTGCTTTCTTGTGTCAGCATACTTCAATTTGCATCATCTTTTCCCTATTCATCATAGCCATTATTTTTTATAAGACAGAATTATTCCATAATATGTGCCACCATTTTTTGTCAATTCTTGAACAAACACATTTGTTTCCAGTTTTTTGCTGTCACAAAAGTACAGAAAATATAAATATTTTGATGTCTGTTTTCTGGTTTTGTTTTTGTTGAGTTTGGATTTTTGTTGTTGTTGTTGTTCTTATTGCTGACCTCTTTGGGGTCAGAAAGATCTCTGACTCAAAAGATTCCGAACTGCCTTCCAGAATGATTGTATGAATTCACAGCTCGTTCAACAATGTATTATATCTGTCTTTTCACAGCCCCTCCTGCTTTGTTTTATCATTGTTGCTAATTTGTATGTGAATCTCAGTTATTTTTTTTAAATTTGTATCTCTCCTACAGTATTGTGTTGGAACTTTCTTTCATACAATTGATAATATGTAAATTTATTTTGAAAAGTGCATACTCATTTTTTTTGCCTATTTGTAGAATTGTTTTTGGCCTTAAGAGACTTTGGTCTTAAATATATTGTTTGATGTGTATATTTCTTGCATACCAAATCCTTATGATGAATTGTGCTATCCGAATCATTAAAATTTGTTACATAATTTTGACTAAGTCTTCACTGTGGCAACATAATCCTTTTACACCCAATTCATAATCCAACAAAATGTAGTAGCTTTTCCAAACTTTTTGATCTCTTCTCAAAATTCCCCCTCAAATGAGAACATTTACTTATTTCACTAAAAATAATTGGGACCATATGCAGATACTCCCATTTCTCTCCATCTCACATCACTCAACTGTCTTCCCCGATACTTCTTCATTTCCATCTAATATGAAGAGGTAATTCCCTCTTATCAAGACAAATGCTCCATATGCACATGCTCCCATTCTATCCTGTTTCCTTCAGCAGATTGCTTCATTTCCCCACATTTTCACTAATTTCCAATCTCAATGGGCTGCTTCCTTTATATTGTATATAAAAATGTCTATGTATCTCCTATCCAATTCCACCACCCATTTCCTCACTTGATCCATAAAGCTGAACTATCTTCCTTCTCTTCTATAGGTAAACTCTTTTGAGAAACTGACCACACCAAAGCTTCCACTTCCTCTTTCCTCTTTGAAACTCTCTAGCCTGGCTTCCAGTCTCATCACTGAATTGATAGTGTTTTCTCCAAAGTTTTAAAATAATTTCTTAATTGCCTTTTCTCAATCCTCAACCTTCTCAACTTCTATGTAGGCTCTGACACTGTCAAAGAACCTCTTCTCTTTTATACTCTCATCTCCTTTGATTTTTCTAGCACTCTTCTATCCTGGTCCTCCTGCATGTTTGTTCCTTCTTAGTGTCCTTTGCTGAATCTTCCAGCTCATACCTGCTAACTGTGGATGTCCCACTAGGCTCATTCCAAGATGTTCTTCTCTTCTCCAGTTATACCATTTCACTCAGTAATCTCATGAGCTCCTGTGGATTTAATTATCATCTCTATCCTGATTTTCAGATCTGCTCATTCAGTTCTAATCTCTTTCCTAACTTCTAAACTCAAATCTCCTATTCTTTAGTAGATCTCAAACTTAGTAATCTCTCTCCAAATCCTCCCATCTTCCTAAATTCTCCATGGAGTCCACCACCATGCTCCCAGTGATCCAGGACTCATACCATAGGGGTTATCCTCAATGCCTCAATCATACTACTCCCCCCAATGTTTACTGCTAAGTCCAGTAAATTCTACTTTTGCAAGTCATATGCCCTTTCCTCTTTTGACACTGACATCATCCTGGTACAGACCCTCATTACTTTTAATAGCCTGCTGGTTGGTCTTTCTGTCCCAAGCCTCTTCTCACTCTAGTTCATATTCCACTCAGCTATTAATCTTCTTTAGTTAAAAATTTCTCTTACCCATGGATATAAAAGTCATGATATACTTACTTCTCTTCTAATTTTATACATGGCACAATTTCTTAATATGTAAGTCATGTTTCATCTTGAATTTATGATACAATATAGTACATGATACAAGTACAAGACTAATTTCTGCAAGATTTCTTTCCAGTGCTCCCAGAAATTCTTATTAAAGAGTGTGTTCCTCAAGTAATCCATGTTTTGGGGTTTAGCAAATACTGGATTATTAAGCTTTATTATTTCCGATTCTTCCTTTCCTAATCTATTGATCCACTTTTCTATTTTTTTTTTTTTAACTAAGACCAAATGTTTTTTGATAACTGCTGCTGTTTAAAATGTATTCTGCAGTGGGTAGAGCCACTTCGCATAGAAGTATGCTCTGTTTCTGAAAGTATTCATGAAATTAAAATGTATAGTTTTTTCAAGTTTTCTTCCATTTCTTGATTCTTTTCCATTTTCCAACATAATAGTCTTCCCTTTGCTCAACTTGGCTTTGAAGTCACTGAGTATTTTTTATTTCATCTTTTGCAACAGATGCTGACACATAAGCTATAGTTATGTTCACCAGAGTACATTTGCTAATGTTCAGTATGTGCAAAACAATGTGAGATGATCAAATGTTACATAAACATTTTATTTTATAGTTTAAATTGTATATGGAAGAACAAATAAAACTTTTCCTCATATTTTCATCTGCAAGACTATCAGTATGTATAGTTTGATTCTTTTAGTTTTATCAACTTAAATGTTTTTTCAATCAAAATCGTATACTTAAGAGCATCAATAATTAAAATAATGTTATAGACAGACTAAGAAATATGCAATTCGTTGTACCCTCTGTACCTTCCTATGCTATTAAGCCACTGCCCTTGGAAGTGAACAGCACTAAGGGCTCTTTGCATTTTTATCACTTTCATGCATTGCTATGGCTAAAAGATTTATAATCTAATAGCCAATTGAGTTTGTTCTTCCCTTGCAGAGTCTTAGGTAATAACTTCGTCTTCATACAAGGATAAGGCAGTGAACTAGCAATTAATGGGGAAAAAAAAACTATCTTGCCTTCAAAAATCTCATTTAGTCATTAAAAACATAGCATCACATAAGAATGCTAAAGCAATGTTTCCAAACTAGAAATTAAAAGATCCAGAAGATCACAAAGAGAAGAGTAACCAATCTGGGTGCCTACTCACTAAGAATTTCTGCCTCTTCATTCAAAACTATCAGCACACTTCTCAATCCCAAATAACCTTTTCTATATGCCATATCTCATATCTTCTTCACATCTCTATTGGCATGTTTTTACTTCTACCTAATACTAACCTTAAAAAGTTTAGTTAAGAGTTCTGATAAGAATCTAATTTTTTAAATAGTTAAGGAAAAGGTCTCTTTAGACATTAACAGTTTTCAAACATAAAAACACTAATACATTCTCTGCCCACCCCCAAACATAGCAGTTATGGATCAGTTTGTATCACCTAAAATTAATGCATATTAGTATCCTGATTGGGAGTATCTATCATTTTTAAAAATTACATTAATTATATTAAATCTCACATTGCTAGAAATATTACATGAAATATGAGGAATTATTAACATTTATTCATTGAGCTTAGGCTGCCATTGAATCTGAATTTCATCAATAAACCCAAGATATTATTAACAAGACATGGCCAATATACCAAAGTAAATCCAGTTTGTTTTTATTAAGCTGTAACAGATGCTAACAAAGTAATCTCTCAAAAATACAAAGAAATTTTATCACCAGTCAATAAACAAATTATATTCCAATTTAACTCTCCCTTTGGTTAAATATCTCTCTACTAAGTAATATGCTTTTCAATTAAAAAAAGAAACCTGCTTTATGATTTCAATAAAATTTCTTAAGCCTTTATTCACTGCATAACTACTTAAAATGGGAATCCTTTTAATACCTCAAAATATTTCTTCCAAGTTAACACACAATCTTTAATGTATTTACTAATCTTCTCCAGCCTATAAATTAGGTGCCTTAAAATTAAGCTCAATTTTTTAAAAGGAGAATGTCACCAAAAAGCATGAAAGTTGGCATAAAGCCTGTAAGATAAAATATTTTTCTTTCCTTATCCTTCACAAAGACCAAATAAATATTCTATATTCATTAGATTTAGGCAACAGTAATTTTTATATGGCTCAAGTAAGGGAAGATAAGAGAGGATTTAGGCCTAAAACATATTTGTAAGATGGATAAACTTCAAAGATTCCATCTTCAATACAGATTAGACAATCGTGGAAAAACTCTTCATTTGTTCATTTAATGGCATCCTCTAGTCCCTCAGATTAGACTAAAATATGGAAGATTTTAGACTAAAAGATGGAAGATATTTCTCCTTATACTACTTGATGTCAATTTATACAAGTGAGAATGAGAGAACCCCATTAATGTAAATCCTAAAGAAATAATTTGTCTAAGTAGGATATTCCAAATGTTGAAAACAAGTGACAAAATCCAGGGGCTAACAATTTTTTAAAAGGCTTTTTATATAAAGAATACATTATACAGCTGTAGAGTCAGATTTTTAAAAGTTTCCGTGATAGTCACATATTAAGGATGCCATGCAACTCATTTTCTTATGAATGAATAAGGTCAGTGTATGATTCCTATAATCAAATTGTAAATTTATATAATATATTAAAACGTGTGGCACCTTTTATACTATTAATCATTATGTCTTTAAATAAGCATATATCTAATGAAAATTAATACAATACCCAGACTTTTGATTTAAAACACAACATGGGATAAACCGCAAATTCAAAATAAATATACCTTTTTCTATGTAAATGTACAGATACATATACTGAAGATTAAATTTATTAAACAAAAATATAGTTTGATTAAATCAAGCCATCTTTTCTTATTAATTAAAACATACATTTTCATGCATGTAGAAAATAACTTTACATCACTTCAAGAATAAGTTTCATTAACAAATTACAGCATTTATTTAATATTGGATATGTATAATTTACCAAGATAGCTGCATATACAATAACCTCCACCATATACATTATAATTTATTATATGCATAATCTTCCTCAGAATTTAATCAGTAAGTTTTAAAGAACTTCGTTTAAAGTTAACACCTAAGAAGACCAACTAAAGGAATTGGCATCTTAATTATACAAGAGGCTGAACATACACTCATACTTCACATCTATGAAAAATGGAATAATTCCTAGGTAAAAAGATTAATATTTTTAATGTGTTCTGGACTATAGTTTTAGTATACAAGTCAAAACACTTACCTGAAAAAATAAACTTAAGTTTGAGATACTTCCAATGGTGATGCAATTTCCCAATGCTAAACATCTTGTAATGAAATATGAAAAAATGTGAGCATTTAAACTTGGTTTATTCTTGGGCAAAAGTACTCTGCCACCACAGAATACTATTTTCCCATTTCAACTTCTCTTCTTTCTTCTCTTGTGAAGAGGAAGCGCCAAGGGAAATAAATGACCAAGACTTTGTGAAACATTTAAAATTAGCTGGGACACCTGGCTTTACTGACTTAAACAAATAAAAACAAGAATTTAAAATTCTATCCAGAAGGTAAGTGGCCTAATCTCTTTAGACATGACTAATAATTTATTCCTATGCTACGTATGTTAAACATGTCCTATTACATCAGAGCTAGGCTTGACATAGATCTCTACTGGATAAGCTGAATCTATTAACCACCTTAACAAAGATGGTACTTGAAGCCTATACACACAACATATGAAAGAGAGGAAATATTTTATTTAGATCTAGCTTTCTTTATCTTCTCAAAACCTTTCAATTCCTGAAAGGATATCAAGTCATAATATATTCTTACACATCTTGTTATCCTTTTCTTCATACAATAAGCATACTTATACAGCATTATGTATGTATATAATATCACCCACAGAGTACAAATATTAAAGCAGCAGATAACATTACATGGGAAAGAGGTTGTATACATCATGTGGTTTGTCTAATAAAAAGCAAACATAAAAAGCCATTTCAGCAGTCACAGTGTTGATATGATCAATATAGTTACAGCTAGTTTTTGTTGATATACCCGTCATATTTTCACAAGTCATCCACAGTGAAGAAGCATGGGACAAGGCTCTTAAAAAAAAAATTAAGAGGGAAAAAAAGAGTTATGCAACCAGCTTCAGAAATGACATACTAACCAGACATTTAGCATTTAACAGCGAGGCTGGATTGGACTGGCCTTGACGCACATGCAGATTTCTTTTCAGAATACAAAATTAATTGGGAATGTCTGCACTATTATTTCTGTTTCCATATTTATGATGAATTACTAGTAGTACAACTCCCAAAAGGAAACAAATGGATCCAACAGTGATGTAAGCAATTCCCAAAAATGGATTTTTTCCTCCCATCCATGAAATGGTGCTCAAGATCATCCGTTTTCGTCCATCAAAAGTATGTACAGGATAATCTGAAGATAGTATAGGAATATTTTTTTATGACCAGTTAGCTTATTTTTAAAACATTATTTAAATTAGTATTTTACATTTTTACAATTCATTAGCAACAATTAATTTATTTCACTTTGACCCTGAGATATAACTTCCTGACAAATATCTAATGGAAAATAAATTCTGAGATTCCTAAAAAATTATCAGGCATGCTACATTATAAGACTGGGGAAGAATATAAGTTATTTTTAATAACCATAAGAATTATGTAAGTGTATGACACAATAATTTAAGAAATGAGAATGTCTCAACAGTAATTACTAAAGTATTTAGATATAAAAACAATGCAGACATTCTTTAATATTTCAGATCTTATTTTTAATATTTTTATGTAGCTTTTCTGCTTTCCATTTTTAACATTAATTTTTGCAATTTAAGATGTTTATAACATGGTAGGAATATGCTTGATATTCAGAAATTAATTTCTTTCAGTATTTAATATTAAATGGGAATTTACTGTTTGATTTATAAAGCAAGGAAATTATGAATATGCAATCTCTCCTTTTACATATATGTGATTAATATATATACACATACATGCATATATATATATATATACACACATACTTATGTATATATGTAGTGCATTGCAAATCTTAAGCACTGTATATCTGTAAGTATCTATGCAAGCACTTATTACTATTACTAAAATAAAAGTATATTTGGTTTGTGTTGTTCCACTAGTCACTTTGGAAATAAGAGCTCAAGAAAGTACTTCATTTGAAAGCATCATTAAATTAATTGAAAGCATATTAATTTGGTTATATGGTCTTTGATGAGAATTATACACACACATAACCCAAATACATACATACATATATATTATGAATCATATATATTAAAAATTCATTTGATTTGCAATTACTTAAAAGTTATTTTTTAACCTTAGAAATATATTTAAATATGGGCCAGTACTTAAAGAAATAAGGAATTATAACTGGTTTTGTTGATAATTTTATTATTTTTTACTAAGGATTAATAATAATCACCCTAAAATTTTATTGTTGTTCAGTCATATTCAAGTCTTCATGACCCCAACTGAGGTTTTCTTGGCAAAAGTACTGAAATGGTTTGCCATTTCCTTTCCCAATTCATTTTACAAATAAGGAAACTGAGGCAAACAGTTAAGTAACTTACCCAGAATCACACAGATAGTTAAGTATCTGAGGCCAAATTTGAACTGATTTAAGTGCTTTATCTAATGTGCCACCTACCTGCCCTTACTCTACTACTAGTAAGAGATACAAGGGAATACTGAGAGATTATCTGAAACCCTTGGATAAATTAGCATTTTTAAACTTCAGAGATGACAAATTACTAATACAAAAAAAAAAATAATAAGAAGTTTCTTAAAATTTAAACAAAGCATATATGAAATAGATTAACTGCATTCAAATGAAATAACCCATCCAGAGAAGCAATGTAGTATAATAAAGAACTGGCACTGAAATATGGAAAACCTGAATTAAGTCCTATATTTGACATATATTGGCTCTGTGAAGGAAATCACAAATCCACCCCTTATCCATAACTCATTCATAGTTCTTATACATCATTAATTAGTCTCATATTTTCAACATATTTAAGATACCTGATCATTGCAGCATGCTAGTTTATGAGAGGATAAATTTTAAGTATTTTTGCCACGCAACGTACATGAAGCCCTAATGCAGCACTGGAAATATATTAATGTCATTTTCAAGGAATTTTTCTGAAAGCCAAAATTTGTACAAATGAAAGAAAAAGCATACTCTTTATCAATATCCTGGGGGGGAATAAAAGCAAATAAATAATATATTACGGTGACATATACTAAAAAAGAAAATTCAGCCAATAAGACGGTATTTAATGATACCTCAAAGAACTTTTTATAGATTTGTAACAAAAAAGGATACTGTAAGTGATTCTCAAAAGGTATTGTCCAACGGGTAAAGTTGGATGCAATACACCCTTTTTTTCTATCAGACGATAAAGTTTACGAAAGGTAGGTAATGCTGCAGTACGCATCCATACAATAAAATCCTCATTTATAAATCCATTGTTTTCAGGATCTTCATCCAATTCATATACTGGTTTGGGCCAATTTAAAGGCTTTGTTGTACCTGCAAGGGAAAGGAACAAAACTTTCATTCCATTAGAAAAGTTTCATCAAAAGAAAAATATACACACACATACATAAATAAGTTCATATGTATGTGTGTGTGTAATTAAAATATTCAAGATTTTTTTTCTAAATCTTTAAGATTTAAATATAATCATATACTAAGTAATTTGGAATTTCCTGTTTTGCAAAATACAAACTGATTACATTAATAACAATTTTTAAAATGAACATTTAGCCAATTATAGAGCAGACGTATAAAACACTAAAATAAGCAAAGGAAACATTGGAGTACCTTTCAAAAGACAATTTTTAAAATGTAAAGATAAGATAATGGTAAAAATAGGGTATACCAAGAGCAAGATAAACTTTTGATTTAAAAAAAAAATCATCTGATATTTTTATTTTTAGGGGAAGACTAAGCCACAACATGATATAACAGTAATTTCATCAAACTTAAATGTAAGAAGAACTAAGTTTGAATTCCAGCTCCAAAGTAACTGTGAGAACTTAGGCTATTTAATTTATCCTTGGATTTTTTTTCCTGTAATATCCAGATAATAATACTTATGCTGCCTACCTCAATAGTTATTATATGGAAAATATTCTGTGAACAACTCTAAAGCAATCATATAAAGATTTATCTAAACTTTAAAATGCAGAATGTTTATGAAACAGTAGTAACTACAGTTATCCCTTCCATATTATGGGGTGGAAGGGCACAGCACCCTCAAATATGCAAAAACCATACAAAATCTTTTGGTCCTCCCTTTGTTCTAATGAAGAAGTCTGAATTATTATGATAATAAAAGATAAAATATATTGTTTATATTTCATGCATTTCTGTGTTTCCAAACTTTTCCCCATCTGTTGGCTTTCATATATTGTCTGCAGCTTACACAAAACTCCCCAAAAATTCCCATTTAATTTCTTATGCCAACCCATAATATATCTAAACTTCAATGGGGAAATTCACAAAGTGGAAGGGATAATTGTAATTTCAGGATTAATGCAGGATACATACCCTTTGATCCGCAGTGTTTCTATTGGGCTTATACCCCAAAGAGATACTAAAAAAGGGAAAGGGACCTGTATGTGCCAAAATGTTTGTAGCAGCCCTGTTTGTAGTGGCTAGAAACTGGAAAATAAATGGATGCCCATCAATTGGAGAATGGCTGGGTAAATTGTGGTATATGAATGTTATGGAATATTATTGCTCTGTAAGGAATGACCAGCAGGATGAATACAGAGAGGCTTGGAGAGACCTACATGGACTGATGCTAAGTGAGATGAGCAGAACCAGGAGATCATTATACACTTCGACAACGATATTGTATGAGGATGTATTCTGATGGAAGTGGATTTCTCTGACAAAGAGACTTAACTGAGTTTCATTGGATAAAGGATGGACAGAAACAGCTACACCCAAAGAAGGAATACTGGGAAATGAATGTGAACTATTTGCATTTTTGATTTTCTTCCCGAGTTATTTTTACCTTCTGAATCCAATTCTCCCTGTGCAGTGGGAGAACTGTTCGGTTCTGCAAATATGTATTGTATCTAGGATATACTGTAACATTTAACATATATAGGACTGCTTGCCATCTTGGGGGGGGGGGGGGGAAGGGAGGGAGGGAAAAAAACGAAACATAAGTGATTGCAAGGGATAATGCTGTGTAAAAATTATCCTGGCATGGATTCTGTCAATACAAAGTTATTATTAAATTAAAAAAAATTAAAAAAAAAAAAAAGGATTAATGCAGTATATGCAATGCAATACAATGCAAATGCAATGCAATGCAGGATGCAACATACAATCTTATGAACTGACCCAGGAACACTAAATTAGGTGACTTGCTCATCCTGAACACAGGTCTTTCTGGCCCAAGGCCAGCTCACTATTATATTACTAAAACTGTTTCTAAAGCATATAACAATTTACTTGTGGAAAAAAAAGTAAAAATAATAAATATTTAAGCTTAAATGCACACTTCAGGTTATGGGGGGGAGGGAGAAGGGGAGGTTCCAGTTTTTTTGTTTTATTTTACAAATTTTATGTAATATTTATGTCTTAAAATAACTTTTTTTTTCCTTACCTTTAAAAACTTCAGATAGGTTACCTCCAGGTGGATTTCTGAATTTCACATTTTTATCTGTCCACCAAGCAATACCTTTCTTATGGAGAGGAACACGTATGGGTAAACTTTCATTCATGTGAAACAATTCTAATGTATCTAAAAATGAGATTAAAAAAAAAAAGATATAGTGACTTTTTATTGCTCTTGGGGCTTCTTTTTCTCTATTCTCTTTTCTGCTTCATTTGGTTAGGGTCAGATTCTCCCTAACAGTCATGAAGACAATCAGTGATTTGCTGAACTCATTAAACTGATGAAAGAAAGATATAGGAGCTCCTGAAGAAAATTCCTCTGGTTCCAGGCCATACATGTGGATTTTTACAAAGACAATACAAGTAGAAATAATAATAATTTGATATTTCTACTGCATTTTATTAAATAATAAAAATTTATAAATTAGTATAGACATGGTTGATGTAAAAATCTCTGGAATCAATTAGAACATACATACAAAAATATATTAAAAACAGGAATTCTGGACTCCACTGGCATCCTAATAAAGTCTGTGAACTTAAAATATGTTTCAAAATTTAAAAAAATACCAAATTTTAGTTAAAAGTTAGTGAAAATAAAGATTTTTTTTCTACCCATTTCACAGTTCAAGATTGTTTGTGATTTATTATGTACTTTGTTTTTAAACACTATATTCTAAGAATGTTACCAAAAATTGTTTTTGACCTCTAGTGTATCAGATAATTCCTTTTTGTTTTGTATTCAATTAACCTTATCATGAAAGTACAAATAAACAATCCACAGTAGCAATTTATCAATAAGTTTATTTATATCTTTCTTATCCCCAAATCTATACTTAAAGAAAGTTTTTAAGAGATAGGTGGTATGGCATAGTAGAAAAAAAGTGTGGGATTTGAAGTTAGACTTTGTCTTTGGCTTCTTAATATGGGCAGGTCAATGAAACTCCTTGAGTCAAGAATAACTCTCTAAGACTTCAAATTCTAGATTAGATTGAGTTTTCAAAATCATAGGTCCTTAATAAAATTCTTTGACACAACACAGCTGTCAATATTTACATTTTTCTTAGTTATGCTTTTTGACAGTGTAGCTTGTTTCATACAATAAGTTCTCTATTTCTGAATTAAGATATTTATCATTTTTGAAAAATGACACACATAAAAAAGACATTAGTCTGGCAGAATACAGTCTTTTTTGTCATTTTCCAACCACTATGGTCTTAGATTATTTCAAGTTTTTCACTACTACATCTAATACCACTATAAATGGTATGTTTTGAGTATATTATATAATAATTTTTATAATACATTAATTTCCCATAATTTCCAAGTATAATTCTACAAACTTCTTCATACCACTAGTTAGCATATAAAAAGGTAATTCAAGTACTTTTAATACCCAAATAAAATGAAAATTAGCTCCTACTAACATCTAAGCACCCACTCACCCCAAAATTTCACCCCCCCAAATTTTCACCCTCTCCCATAAAAACCCAAAATTCAATAATGGATTACTAAATTAAATGTCACTTGTATTATCCATTGCGCCTATCATTTAGTAGTATTACTGGTTAGTATGTCATTTAATTATATCCAATATAGAACAGGTTAATAAAGCATGTTTTTCCTTTGCTAAATGCTGATCATTCTTTTTTCTTTCCTTTCCTTTGTATAAAAAATTTCCCAGCAGAATAGGGAAATATGTTACTGAACAAATCACAAAATACTAAAGTTTTTATAATATTTTGAGAAGTAAAACAAGAGGGCAAACATTTATCAACTGCATATGTGTGTGTATTATATGTGTATCTTGCCAATAGGGTTCAAAATTCTATAGTGTTCAAAATTCTATAGATATCAATAGATAAAGACATATATTACTGTTATTTTCTATTTAATAAAGCTTTAGAGAGATTTCTATACTTAAAATTGTCAGTTTTTCAATTCTATTCATGTGTTACTGGAACATTAAACTTATAACAGTATATATAAAATGTCATAAGATTTCAAAACAAATGGCAATTTAAAAGTCCATACCATTAAACATACTGTTGGCAATAGCTCCACAAGGAGCAATTGGCTTATCTCCATCCTTGCGATAGGGTTCACACTCCTTACTGGGGTTCTGATTTTTATAAAGAGAAGCAAAGAAGAAATGTAAAGACAAATATTACTGACTAAACCATAGTCTAAATTCTCTAAATCAGCCTAGAAAATATTAATAGGTATTAATTAGTAAGTAGTTAACACTACCATGTAAAAATTATCCTCAATTCTAATTTTAATGTACTAGTTAAGTATAAGTTTTTAAACATGTTTACCTTTAAGTATTCCCAGAAAACTGCCTTATTTTGATTTGGTACTATTATATAATAACTGAAACAATATGAAAAATGCACTAATATACACTAATTTTTCATTCATGTTTTTTACTTCAATATTGTTTTTTATTTTGCCTATGCAATAACAAGAATTAACAATTAACAATTATTTATATAAACAGAAGCACTGGAAATCTCAGCATTACTTCTTATTATGGTATAATTCTGAGCAAGTCACTTAGCTTCTCAGGGCTTCAGTTTCTTCATCTGTAAAAATGGTGGGACTGTTAAAGATGGTTTCTGCAAATCCTGTATCTTTGATCCTTTGTGTGACCATTCATCTCCCACTTTTGCTCTTAACTTACCAGACTTCTCCACCATATCCTGGTGGCTTTCTCACTCTGAAAGGTTTCACAGCCCCTTCCTTCATTTTTCTTCAGTCTCCAAACTTCTTTCTTCCATCACTATTTTTGCTTTTTCAGCTCTTTTATGTGTCATTTCCTCCCCACTGAATACAAAATCCTCGAGATCCGAGATTTTATTTATTTCCATGTATTGGTATTCTCAACACTTAGCACAGTGTCTGGCACATAATAAACACTTAATAAAGGATTTGAAGCTAGGTCTTCCTGATTTCAAGACAAGCTCTTATGTACTACACCATGTTGTTTCTCACCATCATAATCAGAAATACATGTGATATGAAAAGACATCAATAAAGGATATTTTTTCCTTTTACATGAGAAATATCTGCTTACCACAAAATATCAAAAGGCAAGCTCCCTTCCATTCCCTTTTAGAAGTGAGGATAAATCAATCTTCAAATGAAACCCATTATATATGACCCTAGTAACTTACTTTGTATTCTATAGTATCTTAAGACTTAGAGGACCTCTTTACTCCTACATCAAACTCAGCGATGCAGAGATCCCCTGGAGCATTCTGTGGGATGTTCTAAACTGAATCAGCACCCTGAATATACAGAAAATATAAATCAAATGCTCTTGGTTTTCTATAAATAAGAACCCAGTAGAAGACCAAAGAACACGATTTGGGACAATAACAAATTTCCCAATTCAAACTTTTAAGTCAACTCATGGTCAATAAGAATATCTCAAGATGCCTGGTATTTTGGATATTAATGAAACTATCAACAATGTGCTTAATATAAAGGGCACAAAACATCATTAAAGCAAGTTAAGCAATGAGAAATATAGTCTCCCAATTTATACTTGAGTTAAAAAAGCAAAGCATGTGTACAAGTATGATTCTAAAAAAATTTTCAATATCACTGCACTTTTATTTATATAAATCTTTTAAAGTAGATGATAACATCCAAAATATAACTACTAAGTCTAGCACAAGACTAACAATGAATTCTGGTTTACTCCAATTCCAAGTTTCAATATTATAGGGCAAAAAAATAAATAAATAAAAAGTTAAAGACTCCAAAGGTATACTAGATTCAATTGGAAGAAAATATTAATCTACACAAATTTTAGAAAATTTAATTAGAAAAACTTTTATATGCAATAAAACATTGTCCTTTAATTTCACATTAAATCTTCCCACAAATAATTTCTTTATTTGTAAAGTTGTAAATGGTGACACCACTAGTGTCACTAGCTTTTTTTTTTACTTACTTTTAAAGAGTCAGTGTCTCCATTTAGTTGACTATCATCTCGAGATTTCACATAGCGACGATGATTCTGATAAAAATTAGATAGTCCATAATACATAAAGACATATCCCTAGAGAAATTAGAGAGAAAAAACAAATTTTTATTTCAAAGACTGAAAATTTTGAAGCAAAATACATTTCAGTATGAATGATGCCTTATGTGTAGTATGACTTTTTTGTACTTCAAGGATCCATGATTTTGCCATTGTGGTGGTCTTCATGAGTTGTTGTAGCTAAAAAATTCATCATCCTACAGCCAAACCTGGTGATGTCTCTCCAAACTTAGACTAGACTTAAAGCTGTTTCAGTGTAGGAGGACCTGGTAATAAGGCTTTCTTGTACCACTGGTATGGCTTTGAAAGATTTGGATTACTTCTACATAATGAAGCACTGAGTAAGTTGTTAGCAAAAGATGAGTTTTAATAAGCATAATAAATCTTAATTCTCTCAAGTTCATTCAAAATCTGAGATAATTTAATTAAGTTCCTGGCTGAATTCAACTTTTGTTTAGTAATCTTTTTCCTTGAAGATACTTCAAAATTAACCAAGTTAACAAAATTGAAAGGAAATATTTGCAATGTTTTAAGGAAAAATGTTTTAAAGTAACCTTATATAGGTTAGATGGGCCATCAGTAAGCAACTGGTCTTTGTTTCATGGATTGAGTTGACATTTCAAAGGTGAATGGAAAGAAAATGGGCACAAGAAGGCTTCAGTTTATTTCCAGTGATGACATATGCAAAAAGTGACAGAAATTATATGATTGGAAAAAAAAGTGAGGTAGTCATATAATGAAAGAGATGACAAGATGGACAGCCTGAATACTACATTGGTACTCACGAAATGGTATAAGACCTAGAGAAAGGCCTCCAGCACATTGGATGGATCTTCTGTGGAGGATCTATGATAGAATATGGACAAGAAATACACAGGATGAGAAAGTGTGGATGGATTGCTATCAACACTGATGGAAGGAATACCCACACTGATGAGCTCACAGATCCACTGAGATATTAAGAAATCAATCACCTATTCACCCTTCCTGAGGAGTCCTAACAGGGAAAATTTTGTTAACTATTTTGTGTTGCTACCGTAATTAAATTTAAAATTCTACAATTTGACAAATCTATGACTTCCTCAATGTGGGTAGTCCATCCAGTGATACAGATTGCAATCCATTCATGCCTTACTATCCTGTGCATCTCTAGTCCATATCCTTCCAGAAATTTACCACAAGGGACCCACCCAACAAGTTAGGGAATATTGCTGTACTCATCTTGATTTTGCCTGGATATGGGTAGAACATGTGACCTGCTTAGCCTTGCTATATGACTAACCCATCTATCTTCTGACCACACATTTTTTTTGGCAATATCATTTAGACCTAATCTGCACAGTTACTCATTTGTAATGTGTTGCAACCTGTTCAAGACTACCATGCAACTACTGGTCTGAGTAACCTCTAATTTCAACAATTCTTTGAAGACACACAACATAAGAAAAAAATTAGTATTAAAAAGGAGGGGCTGCTTTTGTTTCAGAAAGACAAACTATTTTCCTCCTATGCAATTCTGGACCACAATCCTAGTTCATTTCTAAATCTGTGCAGACAAAAGGTATTTTAAAGTAGCTATTATGTACCAGATACCATGCAAAGACAAAAATCAAACAGTCCCTACTCTGAAGGAACACACAGTCCAGCTAAGGAAATATGTGAATATACAAGTGTCTCTAAAATTTTAGTGTAGTTTTAAGTTGTCAAAGCTTAAAACTTAAAGTATAAATGAAATTCATAGCAAATAAAAATATAATTTTACATAATTTAATAATTTTAATAGTTATTAGTATTAATATACCAATTCCTTAATGGAAGGGAGTAATGGCTTAGGGAACATGGACAAGTGTCCTACTGAAGGTAGTCTTGTGAGATTTCAAAGAGTGGAAATAGAGAATTACAGATATGGAGGCAGCCAGTCCAAAGGCACAGAGATGGGAAAGGAAATGCTGTGTATGAAAAACATAGCAAGTAAACCAGTTATGACTGCACCTTATAGTGCTTTGGGGAAGTAGGGAAATTAGAACAGCATGTGGTAGTGGGAATTAAATGAATCACACTGACTCCATTTTGTGACTCAATCATGGAGCTAGTTCAGTTCCCTTTCTATTCAATTATGAATCTAGTTCAATTTCTGCCTTTTGAGAAAACTTTATTCAATTGCAGGAATTATAAGAACACTTTATTGATTTTTGAATCTTGATCTGTATGACTGGGAAGCTTAGACTACCTCTTCCTGCTGCTGGGAGACCCTTAACTGATGCTGACAGAAACTTGGCCAGATCCAAAGATTTTTCTCAAAATTATGCATTTGAAGCAACCCATGTGTCTTATCTGAAAATGGATTACATACAGGTCAACAGTTATTGTTTTCTTGTTCTTTTGATTTAATATAGACATGGGGAGAGGAAGAGGAGTAAAACAACTTTTATTTCAGAGAAATACATCTGTTTACCCTCTCCCTCCTCACGGGGAAAGTCCCTAAAAGCTAAATTAGATTAGTTAAATTTATATAATGGTTGTTTTCATTTTTTAATTAATTGGCCTCAATTCTTTAATTAAATGATTGTTTTTAGTACATAAAAATTTGTCTCTCCATTTTCTGGGTCTAGTGCAAAAGCTGAGGGACCTGGTCCCAAACTGTTATGTAATTGGCATGCATTGCTTAATAAATCAATATGTTTGGAAGCTTGAACCTTTGTTCCCTCTATTATTTCATCTTTCACCAACCACAGGAGAAATGTGTAAGAAAACTAGAAAGACAGAAAATGTTCAAGTTGAACTTTGAATACTGAAGAATCAAAAAATGTTAAAGTTTTATATCCAGTTTAGATTTGATCCCAAAGATAAATAAGATCTTTGGATTTTACTGAGTAAAGAGATGATACTATCAGAACTGTACTTTTGTGCGTAGTAGGGGATGGTTTGGAGACAGAAGGGAGGAAGAGAGGAAACCAATTAATCAACTATAACAGTTCAATAAAGAGTTGATGAGGGCCAAACTTAGGACAGTGTTTGTGCAAGTAAAGAGAAGGGGACATAAATGTCTGGGATGTTATGGAGAAAAATGGCTGAATATATGGGCTGAGTGAAAAGCTGAACAAAAAGAGAGACAGAAACAAAGAATTTTGGAAAATGAGTGCATTTGGAAAGGAAGATTAAAAATTCCTTTTTAGACACATTTCGTTTTAGATGACCATGTTACATTCAGTTTGACAGATTTAAGCAACTGATAATATAGGATTAGTGCTCAGGAAACAGATCTAAGATTACTACTGGGTATTTTTTTTTTAAGGATGGAAGAGAAAGTCAGGGATGTCTGAAGGTATCAGGAACAAAAACAGGAGTTAGATCATGCATAAGAGAAAAGAGCATTATGCTGGATAAAACAAAAGGAGGTGGATCAAAGGTATGTAAACAGAAATTGACCTCTTTAGGTACTGAAGTAAGGAAAGAGATAATAGGAAATTGTCAGGCGGCTATGAGATGACAAGAAAATTAGGAAGTTCATGATGAAGTGATTTGATTTGCATGGTAAAGTTTCAAAATCCTTATTTAAGGAAGGAGGATATGGTTCCGTAGGGAGTTGCAAGACAGAAATTTAGAATAGTCTCTGTGGTGAGTTGAAAAGAGAATCAATTAGGGAGGAGGTAAAAAGATTTTCTTGTTTTAGTGAGGACTAAGTTAACAAATCTGTGTTAGCTCAAGTAGAGTTGCTTGACTTTTTCCAACTCCTTTTATCTACAGTAGTAGCAATGAAGGAAAATGGCAGGACTAATCCTGGTTTGGAGTTTGGCAAAGTGTGAGCAAATAGAATAACAGAACAAGGTATTAACAAATCTTTTTCAGAAGACAGCATAAAATTAAAGTGATTCACAAAAAATTGACACTGGAAAGGGAAGAGAATACAAATAAAGTAGGGGTAATAGTCTAGGAAAATACTCAGGAATGAAGGGATTAGAAGTCAATGTGAGAATGAAGCAGAGATTTAAGAATTATAAAGCATAAGGAAAAATGGAATGAAGATCTAGTAAGATAAAATTATAGGAATAAGAATAAAGTCTTGTCCTTGGATTCAAAAAAATCAATTCCACCAAAAAATAATTATAGTTGGCAATTATTCTGAAAAGAATGTGTGGGTCCTGGTAGAGTGTGAATTCAATTTGAATCAGTGATATGATGTGACAAACAAAAAGATAATGCAATCTTATTGATGGAGTTGTGAATGATCTAACCATTCTGGAGAACAATTTGGAACTATGCCCATAAAGCTATCAAACTGCATACATATCCTGTAATCCAGCAGTGTTTCTATTGGGTGTGTATCCCAAAGAGATCACAAAAAAGGGGAAAGGACCCACATGTGCAAAAATATTTGTAGCAGCCCTTTTTGTAGTGGCAAGGAACTAGAAACTGAGTAGATGTCCATCAGCTGAGGAATGGCTGAATAAGTTATGGTATATGAACCTTATGGAGTGTTATTGTTCTATAACAAATGATAAACAGGGTGATTTCAGAAAAGCCTGGAAAAACTTGCATGAACTGATGCTAAGTGAAGTAAGTAAAACTAAGTAAGTGTTGTACACAACAACAAGATTATGTGATGATCAACTTGGATTTTTTAACAGGGAGATGATTCAAGGCAATTCCAATAACATGTGATGGAAAGAGCCATCCACATCCAGAGACACAACTATGGAAAACAATGTGAATCAAAGCATAGTATTTTCACTTTCTGTTGTTGTTGTGGTTTGCTAATTTGTTTTGTTTTTTTCTTTCATCTGAGATATGAGAATACAGTTTAAATGGCTAGAGATTTAGTGTCATTAAAAAAAAAAGTCAGGGGATGGAAAATAAATAACCCAGATGGATAGTCCATCCAAATATGTATTATACTCTGAACAATAAGTAACTCTACACCCATCTAATTCGATCTTCACTTGGAGGGTAATCTCCAGTTGAGTATTACAGGGAATGTTGGATTATGAGCTGTTAATATGTTATCAATGTTAAAGGCATAGATAGCATGCTTACTAGATTTGCTTTTATGTATTCACCCTTCACTTCCAAAGAGAACCAATGCCATCATAAGATAATATCTTGACTTGCTTATGAATTGGATTTAAGTGAGGCAGAACTGCATAAAGTTGTCAACCTTACACTTTCTCCCAGAGTAATCAAAGTACAAAGGCAAGACAAAAGTTAACACAAATAGCATTGACCAGGATGCAATAGATGACTATAGCATCTTCAACTCCATAGCACTTTTGTGGTCATTATGATAAATTGTTCTTTTCTGCTCATTCTACTATTCTTATGGTTGGGGTAGACATCCCCCTAACTTACCAATGACTTTAAGGCCTACTGGTTACCATCAATCTGGTTTAGCCATCTGCCAAGATTGTTTTACTGGGGTGTGGCCACTGTACATATTATAGTTTCTTGGAACCACAAATGAGAGTTGAATGGCAGACACCAAAAGTGGATAAGCAGCCCTACAAAGGGCTTGGCAAGGCCTCATACCAGCACCTAGGGAGGTGCTGCTCCTTCCTTGAATTCTCGACACACCTCTGTGAGAAATGGAAAACATACTAGATGAGAAAGTCAAGGTCCAAAAAATAATAATTATAGGATGGGGAAAAGCTAGTGTTTTCAGTAGATGGCAAACTCAAACAAGTGAGCCAAATAATATGGACAGTCAAAAAAGTTAATGCAAACCTGGGCTGCATTAAGAGAGGCAGAGCTTCCAAGAATAAGTGAGTAACAGTTATGCTGGAGTATTGTGTTCAATTCTGGATGCTATAACTTAAGGATTATTAAATTGATAATGCTGGAAAGTATCTAAAGGAAGATAACCAAGAGTGGAAAGTGAAGGGTCTGGAATTTATGATTCAATAAATTCCAAGGGCTCTCAGATCATATACAAATTCCTCTCTGACATTTCAAGCCCTTTATTTATACCCCTTACATCAATCATCTAATCACATTATATATGAATTCCCCTTAATCTTTTGTAATCCTCATAAATT
The DNA here is from genome assembly GCF_016432865.1 of Antechinus flavipes. Taxonomy (NCBI): domain Eukaryota; kingdom Metazoa; phylum Chordata; class Mammalia; order Dasyuromorphia; family Dasyuridae; genus Antechinus; species Antechinus flavipes. Next base: position 243,876,705 of record NC_067401.1, read on the forward strand.
GGCCTCCTCTTTCTGTCTGGCCTCCCAGATTATTCTCCTTTCTTCCTCACTGGATTTCAGAACTTGGCTTGCAACTCATATTAGGATCAACATGCATAATGATCCATCTCACATATGCTAAATTCCCAGTTCTTTTATCTATTCAATTCCTGCCCAACTTCAGCTATACATACAGTCACACCCTTTTACCTTGCCATCACCTACAAGCTTTTTATTTCTATGTCCATGAACCCCCAAATTTCTTTATCCCATCATAATCTTTTTCTCAAATACTCTTTCCCTTTGTTTTACAATTCCCAATACTGTGTATGTGTGTGGGGGGGGAGGGGGGGGGGAGGTGTCCTCATTGTGACCTCTAATCCTTCCATTCTTTCCCAGGTCATCAATCCCTGCTCTTATTGAATTTTCCTTCCTTTCCTGTCTCAAATTCTTGGTGAATCACTTCACTACACCATTCTCTATGCTCAAATATCCTTGCTTGCCTGCCCTATCACTGATCATGCTTTATTAGATGATGAGATTATTCTCATCATCTGATTATTTACAGGATACTGAATAGAGCTTTTGAAAGTTATGAAAACTGTAATGATTAAGTTTGCTATTCATAATCTCAACTGGCTCTCACTGTAGCATGGCAATTTTTTTATACCTCCCTAAATGGTTTATTCTTCTACCCACCAAAAGGGCTTCATAACAGTATTTGGTGCAAAATAAGTACTTAAATAAGTTCTTGTTGACTTATTGTTCCTCATCTACAAGAATCTATGTCCCACCTTCATACCTTTACAAGAACTATTTCCCATGCCTGGAATACATTCCCTCCTCATCTATGCTTCAGAGTCCCTCTCTTCCATCAAAATTGCTCTGATAGGATTTCTTTGACAAAGAGACCTGAGTTTCAATTGATAAATGATGGACAAAAGCAGCTACACCCAAAGAAAGAACACTGGGAAACAAATGTGAACTATCTGCATTTTTGTTTTTCTTCCCAGGTCATTTATATCTTCTGAATCCAATTCTCCCTATGCAACAAGAGAACTGTTCGGTTCTGCAAACATATATTGTATCTAGGATATACTGCAACATATCCAACATATAAAGGACTGCTTGCCATCTAGGGGAGGGGGTGGAGGGAGGGAGGGGAAAAAATTGGAACAGAAATGAGTGCAAAGGATAATGTTGTAAAAAAAAAAAAATTACCCTGGCATGGATTCTGTCAATATAAAGTAATTATTAAATAAAAATTTTAAAAAAAATTGCTCTGATAGCAATTTTGAAATTCCTGAAAATCTGAAATCTTTACTGATTTCCCCAACTGCAAGTTTTCTACTTCCCAAACTATCTAGCATTAACTTTGTATACATTTGAATTTGTTTATATATATATATATAAATATAAACATAAACATACATACACACACACACACACATACTTGTTGCATCCCCTATTAGAATGTAAACTTCTTTAGAGGAAGGATTAATTCTTTGTATCCCCAATATCTATCACAGTACTTGAGATCAAAATATAATAAGTAAAGGGGTATCCTGTATTTTCTCTCCCTTAACTATGAAGATATGTTTTGCTGTAGATTATACTCACAAGTTTATTATATTTTCACTTATTCATCAAGCATGCTAGCAGTGCATTTGTAAATTACAATTACAAAAATACTGTAAAAATAGAAAAGTAGGAATAAAAGCCCTAAACTGTTTTCCAAGCTCTTGATAACCCTACTTCCCCAACTTCTTTCAGACTCATTCCTTGACAACTGATCTCTCTAAATTTTCTCCACAATTGTTTCTCCTCTAGTACATATCTTTATTTAGTCTAGATCAGCTGATCTTCACAAATTTGTTTATTTCAGTGCCATTTTTATTTGTCTCAATAGCACATCAAGAATGTGACACTGTAGTCCATATGTGCTGGTTCTATTATCTTTGAAAGTTCAAAGAATTTGTAATAAAATTCTAGATCTTTTCCATTTTGACTTATTTACTATTGCTTTTCTACCTTCATCTTTTCCAACATGTTTTAACTATATTCCCTTATCTTGGCACTGGAATCAATAGTTATCAAATTTAATTATTTAATTCTTTGTATCCCCAATATCTAGTCCAGTACTTAGGGTCAAAATACAATAAGTAAAATGGTACCTTGTATTCTCTTTCCCTTACAGTGAATTCTGTAACTATGAAGATGAGTTTTGCTACAGATTATATTCACAAAAGTTTGTTTATTATATTCTCACTTATTCATCAAGCATGCTAGCACTGCATGTATAAATTACAATTTACACATTTGATTTGAAGATTTGAAGAATTCTTCATATCCTTTCTCTACCTCATTCTCTACAAATGATAGTGGGATATGACCAACATGATAATTTGTAAATGAATTCACAATTTTTATTTATTTTTTGAATTGATACAAAGTAAACTTAGCAGAACCAGGAAAACAATATACACAAGACTACAATGATGTGAATGTTGACAATATAAAATCAAATCTGAATGTTGTATAATTATAATAATAAAGCTTGGTCTCAAAGATGAGAACATGTACTAACTTCCTTTTTCTTTCTTTTTTCTTTTTTTTTGCCAGAGGTTGGAGGCTATATATATATATATATATATATATATATATATATATATATATATATACACACACACACACACACACACACACACACACACACATAGTCATATAATATTGTACACTTTATCAATCACACTTGGTTGATGAATTTATTAGTTCTGCTTCCACTGCTTTCCCCCCTTCCTTTTTATTTTTTATTCAAAAAGATGAGTTGCTGTCTAAGAGAAGGGAAGGAATATATTTAGGAATAAAGATGGCATAAAAAAAAGAGAGATCAACAAAAATTTAAAATACCAAAAACCTGCTCATTAGGAGCACTGCATAGATGACTAAATGTTCCATCAAATGTTGTACCTCAATATACAATAAATCAACTCTATCAATTCCTTTAACTGCCTCTCCCAAGAAAACCTGTTAAGCATTTCATCTACCTCTAACTTTCTTTTATTTTCTGGGTTCATCTTTACCAAAAATGTCAAGATCAGTATAATTCAGTTCCTCAAACAGTACATCTACTCTGTGCTCAATGGATAAAAATTTCACATTTAGCATACCATACCAACTATTAAAAGTTATGACTTACAGATGCTCTACAATAATGGTACTAAACTCAAATAGAAACAGGTGCCATTAACCAGTACTTAAGGATCCCCAGGGGTTACATAATGAATTAGAGAACTACATACTAACATTACTTATATTTTATTGTATTTTAATTTATTTTGTTAAATATTAGTCAATTATGCTTTAATATGATTCATGCTCCACTTGGAAGTGTTTCGGGCCACATTTGGTCCATAAGCCATGTCTGAAATCTTTGTTCTATAAGATATATGACTCTTAGTTCCCATTGCCTCTTCATCCATCATTTTACCACTATTGTTACACAAATGAAAGGAAGCTACAAAGAGAAAAGACCATTTTGAAGTTTTGTTTCATAATTTTCCATGGCTAAAAAATATATTAAGTGGTTAGTTACTGATACAGAGATTTTTTTTTGTACTTATCTAGGCTCTTTCTCAAAAAGCAAATACAGTCTGTCCCTAGAAGTATATTCAAAGTCTTCTCAGTATAGCAGAACCTGCTATGCTTTACCAGCAGACTTTGATGACTCAAGGTCACCATTAATATAATGACGAGGGACTGCAATTAACCTTAGAACTTTTTAAAGAAAATTTCAGCATCAATCTGATTAGCAATCCTCCCCACATCCACATGTAAGTTAGATAAATTCCCAAACATTTGTAAATATACAAAGTTACCCTATAACAATGAGCAAAATAAAATAGTATTTTAAGTTTAAAATAAAACAATTTTTAAAATCAATTATTTAAATTATTATTGAAACACTCTTCATAATCTCTTTAAAAAAACAGATATTTACAAAAATACTAAACATCTTTCTGTTTTCTAGTTTCTACTAGATTATCTAAATTCTTATGCTCCATAAAAAAGGGAATTCAGGCTGAATATATGAGATTTTATTATTCTAACATTTTCTTATATTTAAAATGATGTTTAATTTTCCACTTAAATTATTCAAACCTTGGCTTTCTAGAGAAAAAAAATTGAACTCTTGCAATTTATATATGAAAGTTTATAACAAATATTCATGAAAGTATGATATAATAAAAACAATAATGATGAAACTACAAAAGGTAATTCAATGTTTAAATCAGCACTGTAAATTTAATTCAGTAAAAGAAAAAATTAAGCACTTTCCAATAAATATGGAGATAAAATAACTTATTCACATTATTTTGGTGACTTGAAAGTACTGTAGTCCCATTCACAAATTGTATTTGGCCTTGAGATGGAACACAATACTCTCAAGGGTGAATTTGTGAATGATCACTTTTGCAGAAGAGAAGTTCTAAAATAAGTGTTTTGAATATGCAACTGGAGTTTCAAAATCTATTCAATCCTCTTTCATCTAAAGTTTAATGTAAAAGCCTACTATTTTAAAAATAATATTTTGCAAGATACTGAGCTTACATGTTTTCAGTGCTGATAAATAGTAAAAGCTTTAAATTCTTGCCATCTTTAGAGGTTGATACTTTTCAAGTGTTTCCTGAGATGTTTCTATTTAACCATCCCTCATTTTGGTGCAATAATATTAATAGCCACAAGGTGGCAGATGGCTTAGAATTCTAAAGGGCAGAAAAATGATTTTCTAAGAGAATCAAAAAGACAACTTCAGAAAACATGTGTAAATGTGTAAGTATGTGTGTAAAGTGTGAAATATGAAATGTGAAAATATGGACATAATTTAATCTACTGGGAAATAATCAAATGAGTAAAGTGACAAATGGCTAGGGAAACTAAACTGGTAATATTAGTTCTCCAATCCCATAGAAAATTCTAAATCTTTGCAATCAGGTGCAAAGAAGATGGTTTTTATGTTGGCCCTAACACCAGAAGAAATGGATATGAAGTGGAAAGGCAAAGAGAGAAGAAAATAGAACAAAACAAGGGGCAACTATTTATAAAAGCAGATGAGACCAATACAGTTTAAGTGTTTCTCTTTTTATGCTTGTAGCCAATGATAAAAGTAATATAAAGACAGAAATATGTTTTATAAAATAAAATTTGCTTTTATCAGAATGGCATGTTGTAAGTACAAAAATTATGAATGAGAGCTCAAGTAGAAATTATTGTTGTGTAGTTTTAAGTACAATAGGTTTTATTAAAATGTACAAAGAGCTAAGCAAAAAAGTAAAATATATAATCTACATATATTTTTAGTTTCCTAAAAAAAAAAAAAAAAAAAGATGGGCTATTTTTTCCCCACAGGGAGGAAAATTACTTAAATATGAAATTATTTTCATGTCTTATTTAAACAGCATTTCTCTACTCAAAATCTTCTGAAATACAGACCTCAAATGGCTGTTCCAATGTGAAGTTTATTTCACAAATGCAGGGTTTTGTGTCATTCCAGAACAAACACTTATTGCAGGGATCATTTTCATCTGTTCCAGTATAATCAATCTGAAAAAAAAATTTTTGATAATCACTATTCTATAAAGAAAAGCTGTTAAAATATTGAAATAGCTTATTACAAAGACAGAAAATTAATCCACAACAAACAGGTAACTTAAAGCAGAGATTATTTTTAAGATCATTATTTGTAGGTAGTAATGGAAAAAGAAAAGTAACCAAAAAAAAATTAAATTGAAAAAATTAAACCTAAAAACATTCTATGCATACTAACTTCTTTTGTTAAACACATATTTACCTTTGTATACATCTCCATCATTTTCCAACTTTTCTAATGAAAACATTTGTGGATAAGATTCACAAACTTATAAGTACATATTGAAAAAACAAGGTGTAAATTAAGATGTCTAAACTGAATTTTTAAAAAGAATACATAGTGTAATAAATAAGTTACTACTTATACAATATTAATGTTTTTTGTATCCTACACAAGTTACATCTTTTACAATTATGCTTCCCCTTTTTTTCACCCTTCCCTCTCCCTCTCTCATATATATATTCTATAAATTTGCCAAACTAGATATTATTTTTGAATCACATAAAAGCCCCAAAAGCCTTCTAGTCAAAAAGTTCTAGTGCTTCCTATTGCTTCTGTGATAAAATACAAGTTTCCCTGTCTGGATTTCAAAGCCTTTTATGTTTAGTCTATCTTTTTGGACTTATTATATATTAATCTCCTTCATGTACTCTATTCTCCAAGCCAACTAAATTACCTGCTCTTTGCACCAATGTTCCATTTCTCATGTCTGTGCCTTTGCATAATTTGTCTTTCAGTCCTAAAATGTGCTCTCTTCAAAATCCTCCTTTTACTATTCCTAGCTTCCTTTACAGATCAAATCTTACCTCTTACATGAGTTCATTCCCAGTACTTAGCCAGTCATACAATATCAATAGAAGAAATGACAATGTGAATAATAATTCTACATAAAAATTTAACTAATATAAATTCAACGACCATAATAAAAGAGCTTAAAAAGCATATTAATCAGTACACAGTTAACTTCCTTGGTAAGAGAAGATATATAGCAATCAAGAACAACATTAGCTTCAAATACAAATTCAATTGTAAAATTTGAGGGAGAAAGTTGATAAAGAAGTATAATTAGTATGACTTCATATAACCAAGTACAAGGGAAAGCTTATGTGATCAATGGTATGCTGGTGTTGCTAAGGAGAATGCAAAAATAGCCTTTAACACAATGGGGGTAGGTCTCCAGTCATGAACATATGAGAGGTGGCATAAATGGTTTGTAATCTTCATTATGGAGGGAAAAAAACATGGATAAGCTCTGGGATCTATTTGAGTATTTTAGTACTTTATATTCCTTTAACCATTGCTTGTACATAGATCTTCATTATAATATGATATAAGAGTACTCACATCCACCAACAACTTTTCTATCTTTTTGATACCAAAAAATACTACTATAAATATTTTTATGTACATAGCTTCTTTTCTGCTTTCTTTGGGAGATGGACCCAGTAGTAGAATCACTGAGTCAAAAACTAAGCATAATGTAATGATTTTCAGGTAAAATTCTAGAAGAATTTTCAAAGTTCATAAACAATTATAGATTTTTCAAAGATTGTAATGTTCCAAAATTTATAATCATATAGCATCATGTTCATATTTTTAAAAATGGATTTTCTGCTACAGAACTTAAAGCAGTTAAAAGTACTGCTTGATTTCTCAAATAAAATCCAGCCTACTTTCTTCCCATTTTTAGTCTTGAATTCAACTCACTATCTTCATTGTGAAATACCAGTCCTGGTTATAATATATACTAATGTACTAATACAATCAAATGTTCTTCCAAATACACATCAAAAGTCAAGCTATTAAATTATTTTGATATATTTTTACTTTTTGTAGATTGTTGCTGTAGTTCATCCTTTTTTTTTTTTTAATTATAGCTTTTTATTTACAAGTTACATGCATGGGTAATTTTACAACATTGACAATTGCCAAACCTTTTGTTCCAATTTTTCCCCTCCTTCCTCCCACCCCTTCCCCTACATGGCAGGATGACCAGTACATGTTAAATATATTAAAGTATAAATTAAATACAAAATAAGACCATTATTTTGCTGTACAAAAAGAATCAGACTCGGAAATATTGTACAATTAGCCTGTGAAGGAAATAAAAAAAAAAAAAAGCAGTCAGGCAAAAATATAGGGATTGGGAATCTAATGTAATGAGTCTTAGTCATCTCCCAGAGTTGGGAGTAAGCTGGGTGTAGCTGATTCAGTTCATTACTGCTTCACTGGTTCATCTCATTGCTGAAGATGGTCAGGTCCATCAGAATTGATCATCATATAGTATTGTTGTTGAAGTATATAATGATTTCCTGGTCCTGCTCATTTCACTCAGCATGAGTTCGTATAAATCTCTCCAGGCCTTTCTGAAATCATCCCGTTGGTCATTTCTTACCGAACAATAATATTCCATAATATTCATATACCACAATTTATTCAGCCATTCTCCAATTGATGGGCATCTACTCAGTTTCCAGTTTCTGGCCACTACAAAGAGGGCTGCCACAAACATTCTTGTACATACAGGTCCCTTTCCCTTCTTTAAGATCTCTTTGGGATATAAGCCCAGTAGTAACACTGTTGGATCAAAGGGTATGCCCAGTTTGATAACTTTTTGAGTATAGTTCCAAATTGCTCTCCAAAATGGCTGGATGTATTCACCATTCCACCAACAATGTATTAAGTGTTTAATTAATTGCCATTTTTTATTATATTGGCTTAACCTACTTATGAAGAATAAATATTTCTTGAATTATTTAAATCTGACTTTATTTGTATAATTATGTTTATTTGATTCCTGGATTTGTCTTGGCAGGTATACTTCCAGGTATTTTATATACATATATACATATATACATTTCATATACATATACATAATACATAATTAAATGTCCCTGTTTTTCCACATCCCCTCCAACATTCTACATTATCTTTCCCTGTCATTCTAGACAGTCTAACAAGTGTGTAGTGGTATCTTAGGGTTGTCTTAATTTGCATTTCTCTGATTAATAATGACTTGGAGAATCTTTTCATATGGCTAGAAATACTTTCAATTTCTTCATTTGAGAATTGTCTGTTCATATCCTTTGACCATTTATCAATTGGAGAATGGCTTAATTTCTTGTAAATTAGAGTCAATTCTCTATATATTTTGGAGATGAGGCCTTTTTTTGACTGTAACATTTGACTGTAAAAATGTTTTCCCAGTTTATTGCTTCCCTTCTAATCTTGTCTGCACAAAAACTTTTCAATTTGATATAATCAAAATTTTCTATTTTGTGATCAGTAATGATCTCTAGTTCTTCTTTGGTCATAAATTCCTTTCTGAGGTTTGAGAGTTATCCTTTGTTTTTGAAAAGGGCCAATGACAACAGGAGGGTGACATCTTAATTTGTATGAATAGGATTTAAATGAGGCAGAACCGTATAGTCTTCTCTAGAGACATTGAAATCCAGTGACAAGACAAAGCTCAAGATGATTAGCAGTGGCCCAGTCACTATATGATGGGTGAATATGTATCTTTTAAAATTAAAATCTTCCCCAGGTCTCAGTTTGTCTGAGTCCACAATCATTCAATGACTAGGGGAGAGCTAAGATAAAAGATCCCCAATTTAAGATATCAATCTGAGAGAAGATTCTTTGAGTTTCTGGCCAGAACAGAAAAGAACTACTATTTACACTCATCATAAAACAGATCAGGAAAAGGTTTCTACTTTTTTTTTTTAAGGGCTCCCAGGGTATGTTCATAATTAATCAATGATTTGAAAGCCAAACTTCTGGAGAAATAGACCTTTGGCAAGAGAATTGGTCTTAAAAGGAAGTATGATAGGGAAGCTTAAAAAGAATATATGGTTTTTCATGCTTTCATATGTATAATGGCTATTATGTTTCTTGCTTTGTCAATCGGTGGGGGAAGGGATAGAGAGAGAATTTGAAACAGTAAATTTTTTTTAAAAAAACAAAGAATATAATGACTTGACAGAGATCAGGGGAAAAGATTGTAATGGTCTAGACCAGTAGTGTTAGACACAAGGCTCACTCCCAGAGTTGGGGACCCAGTTTAAAATGTTACTGGGAAATATTTAACAAAATACTAAAACAATAAAATATAAGATAATATGACACTTTAAAGCTAAATTATAATGAGGTAACCCCCAGGCCCTTTTTCTATTTGAGTTTTAACACCACTGGCCTAGACCTCATGTCCCAGGTGCAAACTAGGTGAAATGGGTACAAATACCAATATCACAAATAAAGGCAGCATCAACTATTACCATCTTCAGGGGTCCTCAAACTATGGCCCACGGGCCAGATGCAACAACTGAGGACGATTATCCCCCTCACCCACGGCTATTAAGTTTCTTTATTTAAAGGCCCACAAAACAAAGTTTTTGTTTTTCTATAGTCCGGCCCTCCAACAGTCTGAGGGACAGTGAACTGGTCCCCTATTTAAAAAGTTTTGAGGACCCCTGTGTCTAGATAGTGAATGTAGCTCAGAAACAACCAGAATATAAAGTATAAGTCCAGGCCAGAAGCTGTCTCAGTAAGATCAGGAGTGAAACAAGGATGCCCATTACTACTAACATTATTGAATATTGTACTAGAAATGTTAACAATAGCAATAAGAAAAAGAAATGGAAGGAATCTCAATGGGCAATAAGGCAATTAAAGTATCTTTTTTTGCATACAATTTCCAAGTAAATCACTTGGAAAATTTTGAAAATTGAACTAAAAAGTTAGTTGAAACAATTATTTTAACAATGTAGCAGAGTATAAAATAAATCCACATAAATCACCAGCATTTATTTAACCAACAAACCCCTGCAAGAAGAAACAGTAAGAGATACTTTATTTAAAATAACTGTAGACAATATAAAATACCTGGAAGTATACCTACCAAGACAAACCCAGGAACCAAATAAACATAATTATGCAAATAAAATCATATTTAAATAATATTTATTTAGCACCTTCACTTCTTCATGAGTGGGCTAATAATAAAAATGGCAATCTACCTAAACTAATCCACTTTTTCAGCGTCATCCCAATTAAAAAATTTTTTTTAATTTATTGAGCTAGACAAAATAACAAAATCCACCTGGAAGAACAAAAGGTCAAGAATATTAATGGAATTAATGAAAAAATGTAAACAAAGGAAGTCTAATCAATATATAAATCTTAAGCTGTGTAATAAGGCAGCAATTACAATGGCTAAGAAACAGAAAAGTAGATAAGTGAAATAGAGTTGACATATAACACACAGTGAGACAACTAGGTAACTCAGTAGCCAGAGTGCCAGGGTTGAAGTCAGGAAGATTCATCTTCTGGGGTTCAAATCTGGCCTTAGAGACTTACTAGATATATAATCCTGAGCAAATCACTTAATTCTGTTTTGCCTCAGATGAGGAAATCTGAAACATGGAAAAGGAAATGGCAAACCACTTCTATATCTTTGCCAAGAAAACACCAAATAGAGTCAGAGCAGAACAACAAAATGTTAATTGATGCAACTTAATTACCAATAGATTTAGTTAGGGTCTTCAACTACAAAATGAGAGGAATGAAAGGAATGATTTCTAAGATTGCTTCCATTTATAATATCCTATATTATATATATCCTGATAATATCCTGACACATAAGGAATACTAGTGCATCAAGTTCTGGGTCTTTCAGAAATAAATAAAAGTACAAGTTTTGTACAGCAATGTTCTTTCACTGGTTGAACCAATATAATTAATTTAGAAGCTTCAGAAGTCTGAAGAATTATATGGTAACATGAAGAAAAAATGTGATTGGTACAAAAATATCTGCATAAATAAGTGCAGAATATTTAAACTGCATTTAAGCAAAATCAAAAGCTGGGTAAACAATGTTTGCTGAATTGAAAATAATTCATACTGCACTGTTTTGACCTAACTGAAAATATCAAATTTAAAATACCAGGACCAAATATGAAATGAGTTAAATGTTTATAATCATCAATCATCAAAATTTATTTAGCACCTTCACTTCTTAGTCACAATTCAGGTACTGGTAGATGTGACTCCTGCGCTTTAAAAAAAAAAAGAGAGAGAGAGTAAGAGAGAGAGAGAGAGAGAGAGAGAGAGAAAGTTTGGTGAGACAGGACAAAGTAATACAAGGGAGTAGAATGCCAAATGGCTAGTAGAAACTTAAGTGGTAACTAAAGAAGCTCAGAAAATAGACTACAGGAACTAAAGTTTCAGAGGGGACAGGATCTGTGCTGTATTTCCAAAGATACATTTAAGTGGAGAAAAAAAGATAAGCAGGAGAGGCAACATATTTATCATGATATAGTGGAAATAAAACTGACTTTGAGAGGACCAGATTTGGTTCAGTAGCTGAACCGTGGTATCTCCATAACTTAATTCTTATAGCTTAATTTTCCTGTTCTCAAAAATGCTTAATGGAGTTATAAGAATCAAATGTGATAGTGTATATCAAGTATTTTTTTAAATTACCAAGTGCTGCTTAAATGTTAGTACAAACTAAGACAAATCACGTAATTACCAATGCCCTAGACAACTGTCTTAAGGCTAAAATAAGGCTAAATAGTCACAGACTAACCTGCACCAGTGGAGATTCCACACATAGGCCCTAACCCCACCAAAAAAAAAAAGAAAAAAGAAAAAGAAAAAGAAAAAATTTAAAGGCAGAAGAACTGGACTGCTTAGGTGTTTGGTTTTCATTTTGACTGAATGAAAAGGAAGGGAAAGGAGGAAAGAGGTGATAGACTAATAAAATTCATCTAGAAAAGTTGGGAGTCAGACTATACAAGTCTTTGGCTACCAAGCTAAGAAGTTAAGACTTTATTCTAGAGCAATTGAGAGACAGTGAATGAGTCTGAACATGTGAATGTTATTTATGCATATGCTACCCAAATACCATTATTATCATACCAACTTATCGTTTAAAAATACTTTACATTTTTTAAAGTGCTTTTACATTATCTCCTTTGATTCTCATAGCCTTTCTGGAGGAAAGACAAGGTTCTTATTATTTCTATCTTTAAAAGCTACTTTGATATTATTTGATAATCTTTCTAAGGGATTTGGACATAGTTTAGGACCAGGAGAAGCCAGAACTCCTAATTCTGTATTGTTCCCTATGTACTATAACTTGACTATTCTTCTTATGGGTCAGTCAAAGTTCTTTAGTAGTGGGATATTTGCTCTCTGATATTAGTGTGACCCTAAGCAAATTATATCACTTTTCTGGGCCCCAGTATCCTCAACTGTAAAGTGAAAGGGTTAGACTGGATGATCTATAATGCCCCTTCCTAGTTGTAAATCTTTGAGTCTATGATTAGAGAAGCAGCAATATGACAGTAGACTAAGAGCTAGCCTAAGAATTAATAAGAACTAGGTTCAGCTGATGCTAAGTGAAATAAACAGAACCAAGAGATCATTATATACTTCAACAACGATACTGTATGAGGATGTATTCTGATGGAAGTGGATTTCTTTGACAAAGAGAAGATCTAACTCTGTTTCAATTGATCAGTGATGGACAGAAGCATCTACACCCAAAGAAAGAACACTGGGAAATGAATGTAAACTATTTGCATTTTTGTTTTTCTTCCCGGGTTATTTTTACCTTCTGAATCCAATTCTTCCTGTGCAATAAGAGAATTGTTCGGTTCTGCACACATATATTGTATCTAGGATATACTGTGACATATTTAACATGTATAGGACTGCTTGCCATCTGGGGGAGGGGGTGGAGGGAGGGAGGGAAAAATCAAAACAGAAGTGAGTACAAGGGATAATGTTGTAAAAAATTACCCAGGCATGGGTTCTGTCAATAAAAAATTATAATTACTAAAAAAAAAAAAAAAAAAAAAAAGAACTAGGTTCAGGTCCCTACTTTGACATACAAGGATAAGTCTTGTCATTTAAACTCTGAGGTTCCAAGGCAACTAAGTTATAGAAAAGGTACCAACTTGCACTGCTACAAGTTTCCTTATAGGAAAAGGCTCCTACATCAATAAACTCAGAGATTTTATTATTTAAATAAGATTTGGTTCTCCACACCAGCCCACAAATAGGAGCTAAACATTACCACAAGTGATCTTCACTATGATCCTATTCAGACTCTTCATTCTAGCCTGAAGAGGAAACTTTACAGCAAAGCAATATTTTAGGCTTGGGAAAATTAAGACAAAAGATTATTCAAGGAACCTTTTCACATCCTACTAGAGAAATACAACTTGTTCATAGACAAGATACATATAAAGTAAAAACAACTAAGATAGGGGGAGTGGGTGGGTTTAATTCAAGAAAAGCCTTGGTAGGAAAAAAACAGACCTGAACTGTACATTAAAGAAAATTAGAGATTCTAAGGGATGGAGTATACTGTAAAGACTGCTGAAATAGCTGCCTGTGCAAAGATATAAAGATGTTAAATGTAATCTGTATGGAAAATCAGCAGCATACAAGTTTATCCAGAATGAGAGGAATGATATAATATGAAATAAGTCGGGAAAAACATGTGGGACCTAGATTGAGAAAGGTTATAAATATTAGGCTGAAGAGTTTTTCTATTTTATCCTAGAAACAAGAAGCCATTCTAGATTTTGAGCTCAGGAAATTACATAGTCAATCAATAAATAAGTATTTATTAAGTACTTACTATATACCAGGTATTGTGACCAAATCTATGCTTTAAGAGTACTAATATGGCAATGTGAAGCATGGATTGGAGAGGAAGAAGATTTAAAGCAAAGAGTTTGATATATAATTTTCTCTGTGAGGAATAGATATAGAAGATAGGTGTATGTGGCTTGAGAAAAGAGGACTGATGAAAACAATGGTGTAGAATTAGTAGCAACAAGACTTGGTAGATTATTGAATATGATGGATAAGTGGAAAGAAATAATTCAAAGAAATTTTGGGGAAGGAGGTTTGGGAGAAAATATAATAAATTCCTACATCATCTGATCTATTTACTTGGCATAAGATTAAAAAGAATGATCCCAAGCACATATTTCTCTTTGAAGAGATGATTGGAGAAGCTGGATTTAGTAGCCATTTTTCTCAACTAAGTAAGTCTTTCTAGTTTCATAGTAGAGCCCATGGAGTAATAGTTTCAGTTAATGATGCCTTTGAGATCCTCAGCAGAGAGGATGAAGTCTGGATCCCATGTTTAAGCAGCCAAGATGCTTTGTGTTGATGGACCATATACTGAACTTGAAGATAGTACATATGTCAAATATGAATTTTACAAGGATAATTTCCTTCCTGTTACTGCCTGAGGAGAATCTTCATTCACTAAAATCTCGATTTGAGCATGAACGTGGAATAAATACAGCTTCTCAAAACTATTCTTAGAGATGAGAATTTCTCTGTTCCCTCCTCCCCAGTAGTTTGCCTCTCAGTGTGTTTAAATAGAGTATGAACCTATGATAGCTACATGGCATATTGTTTGATAAAAGTGAGATCATCTATGAAAAATCCTTTGCTTTCAGAAGTTTATCTGAATATATAAATAATACTGTAAAAGGACAGCAAAATCCAATTCCCAGTCATGCAGTTGCATAGAATGTGGGCTGAAGCTATGAATTATGTGTCTGGACTCAAGAATGGATACAGCAGGCTCTTTCAGGGGCAGAGAGCAGCAATATTGAGTCTTCTTTGCTTTAATGCTAACTTAACAAAAATTAAGAACACCATTATCTCAGCATCTCAAAAACCCAACGCAAAATTGCAGTTTTTTCATCAGCGCATTCAGCTTGACCTGACTAGATAACAATGATTACATGACTAATGCGATATCCTCAGGAAAAAAAATGCCTGAAAAGCAATGGAAGAAAAAGCCATCTAGAATGTACAAGCTGGTGATGGTGAATACTTGGAGGAGCAAATCATATCCCTGCAAACAAAAAAGTGGAGCTGCAGAGGAGCCCTTCTATAAGACATCAGGAAGATGTCACAGAATCTCTGAAACAGAAAGCCATTGATCTCTCCGGGCATTTGAAGCGCAAGTCTCCAGATCACTTCTACATTGACAGCTCCCAGATGATAAACATCAATGTGCTGACCACAGAGAACCAGAACCGCATAGTCAAGGAGTCTTTTGGTCACCTTGGCAAGTAATTGGGCTGTAAGCAGGTTACTGACCTGGTCCTCAAGATTGAAATGGCTCTCAATAGCATCAAAGAAGCTGACAATACAATCATGTTCTTGGCAGAAGGAAATTAGGCATCAGTTAAAAATTGCTTGTACTTAAAGAGTTCTACTTAAAGTCTTATGGGAACCAATCTAGAAAGTACTGTTACTAATTCAATTCCTGTAAGTCTACCCTCAACTTGAACCACCCCCAGACCCGTTCTCTGTCATATGCACTAAGTGCATAGGATGGAGAAACTTTTATACAAATAGAGGAAAATCTGAATTATCTTAGCTGTTGGAATACTATTATTTTCATGAGGTAAAAGAAAAACAGGAGTCTTGACTGAAGTTGGTTAGTGATGGCCCCTGATTGACCCAAAACCCATAATGAAAGACGCTGATCGTTCTCATATATCCTACACCAAAATCTGCCCTAGGTTTATCTGTATAGGTACTTGGTTTTCATTCATTTTTACCTGTTAAATGATAGGAAGGTCATTGGCTTTTTATAAAATGTAGAATATACTACTTAGCAAATATTGCTACTTGGGAAGCACTGTGAGTCATCCTTTTGATGTAAAATTCTGTCATTCTAAATTTTTCCCTTCTTTTTGCCATCTCCTTTAAGTATTTTTATGTTAGAAAAATACAGATAAACTGATGACAAACAAAAGTGGGGATAGGATCAAGAACCTTCCATCAGCTTTCATAAACTGACTTTCCCTTTGAGAATGGGATCTTTGGGCCTCTGGGTGCCACTTCTAGATGATGTAGTTCCAGCTCATGAGGAATTTGACTGGAGTGAATGCATTCCATGGTAATGAAGCCACAGTTCTTTTTACATTGGCCTTTTACTGTTTTAATTTTTCCTGACTTCAGAATATTTTCCAGGAACTTGAGGAAATCATGTTGGCAAAGATATACAGATATTGTTCACATATATACTGGCATTAAGTGAGCTAGGCATGGGTTTGTTCTTATTCCTTTGACAATACCTTTGGTACCTGCAAGAACTGGCAAATTTTCCAAAGAATGTGACTGGTAGTGTAAATATATTGTATTCACTGACATGTATATGTGTTTAAATATACATTAATCATGTTATATTCTCCTGAAACTCGGAGATCAGCTTTTTCAGGTCCTACAAATAGTGCTGGATAAACAACAATATTTTCAAATGTTTTACTAGGTTTTACTGTATGAATTACATACAATATTTCAGAATTTAGAGAGTATGGTTGCACATAAAGCAACAGATGTTTTTCTATTACATGTGAACTAAATCATGTTTTGTGTATTAAATGATTTTTAGTCTAAAAAAGAGATGAGGAAAAAATGTACATACAACTAAAACAATTCTAAGCAGAACTACTTAACTTATTAACCCTGGAAAGAGTTTGTCAGCCTACTCTTCTATAGCTCTATTCACTATGCCTATAACTTAACAAACCAAAATTTTCTTTCCTGGCCATCATTCCCCTACACATTTTGTATCCCTCTGTTAGACTGTAAGCTCTCTAATGATAGGGGACTATCTTTGCTTTATTTTGTAACCCTAGCTTACACAGTGAATATTTAATGAATATTTTTTTTCATACATGTACTCCCAAAAATATGAAGTGGATCAAGAGAAAGGAAGAAGCATTTCTTCAGCACCTACCATGTGCTACACAGTGTTCTAGTGGTTTTTACAAATATTATTTTCATTTGATCCTCACAATAAGCCAGAGAGGTAGGTACTGTTATTATATCCATTATATCTGTTGGGCAAACAGAAGTTAAGTGACTTACCAAGGATTTTACATGACAAGTAAATATCTGAGACTGGATTTGAACTCAGGTTCACAAGTAAAATTTCATATCAGAAAATGGTGGAAGATTTTGAGCAATATCACTTCATAAAACATCAAGCAGCAGTACAGGAAAAAAAAGTTTAAAGAAATCTCAGAGAGAACTAAATAAGCAAAGTCATTCAAGGGTATTTATGGATGATATTGTAAGGACACCAAAGTTATAAAATGGCAGAAAAAAGGACTGAAGAATTTTATGATTCGTTTCATTATTAAGGACAGAGAAGATATCACATTTGAAAGCTAGTCTCAGAATCCCATATAAAAAGGAGGTGTGTTTGGTCCCAAAGTAAACAAAAAATGAGAAAAACAAGCCCAAAGCCCATGAAGATATTAATATTTCTCATGTATCCTACAGAACTGAGGCTCATACAAAAAAAGAGTTTAATATAGCAGACCACTTAATTTCAAGGATTGTGCTTAAGGTATTTGAAAATAGGAAAAAAAAAAAATCACCAAAAGTATAAGGAAAAACCCCAAATTTTATTATTATTCAAAAGAGACAAAAGAAAATATCATTAACCTCAAGCTGATATATTTACTTTCCAGACTACATAAAATTTTATGAAAATAATCTACATATATAACTAGGTTACCCTTGATAAAGAGAGCAGAAGATATATGCAGACTTATAAAACAGATATTCCAGAGTAGACCACATCTCTCCATGCCATAAATGATTGAAAGATATAGTACTTAATAAGGGCAAAAATACTTCAGAATCCTAATGAAATCTATAATCATTTAAAGAGTTTGACGATTCTTTTCACAGGAAAAACTTCCATTTCCTTACTTCTCCATTTCTGTTATTAGTACCATTACTCTCAGTCACCCATATTTAATTTCTGATTCCTCTCCCTTACTCCCACAAGTCAAACCAAACCAGTCACCAAGTTTTATCAAATCTTCTTTTTTACTATCAATGGCATATATACCCTTCCTTTCCATTCTCACAGTCACTACCCTAATTCAAGATTTTATCAATGTATGGTACCCTATTCAATAGGCTCTAATGTTACTTCTGTAATTTAAATTGTACATTTCAGTCAAATTCACCTTCCAAAAATATTGCTAGGAAATTCACTCTCTAGCTCAAAAAATAAGCCCAAAACAACCAAAAAACCCTTTTCCTCCATCCCCACTCTGCCCCAGCCACCCATCAAGATCTATAGCAGGGCTTCTTAAGCATTTTCCACTCATGACTTCTTTTCACTCAAGAAATTTTAACATGACTCCAGGTATATAGCTATTTATATAAAAGAGGTATACAAATCAAACATTTTCTGATGTTAAATCATAATTTCATAACACCTACATTCAGTTATGAAACCTCAATATTGGGTCATAATCAATAATTTCAGAAGCTGGGTTCTACAGAATAAAGTTCAAATATTTTAGCCCCACATTCAAGACTCCCTTCTAAATTTTAACCACAACCAATGTCTCAAACCATACTCTCTTCAATGTCTAGTCCAGCTAACTGGTCCCCTATATACACATATATTTCCTTTTTGTCTCTTTATCACATCTTCTCACCCTCAACAATCCTTATCTCTTGATACAAAATATTTCCCCCATATCTGTTTTATTAAAATTCACTAAGACCTTCTACAACTAGCTCAAATGTCAAGTCATCTATGAAAAGAAATAATCTCTTTACAGTAGAAAGGTTTAAGAAATTATAATAGATGAATGTTATGGAATATTATTGCTGCATAGGATACAATGAATGCAAGGAATTCTGAGATACATGGAATGGCATATGAATCGATAAAGACAATTAAACAGAAGCAAGAAAAACAACATACATAATAATGGATATGATATCAACAATATAAATTTAAAATATAATGAAACAAAGAAGAATAGCTGTGTAATTATAATCACCGATATAGGCCACAGAAAAGAGATGAGCTAACAATATAATAAAATTGAGCCAGAGGACCTGGATTCAAATTCTGATTCACTATTACAAAGGAGAAGATAAGTAGCACAGTGAAAAGAGTTCTGGACCTGCAGTCAAGAAGACTCATCTACCTGAGTTCAAATATGGCCTCAGACACTAATTATCTGGATAACCCAAAGCATGTATTTATTCCTGTCTCCCTAATTCCTCATCTGTAAAATAAGCGAGAGAAGAAAATGGCAAACCATTTCACTATCTTTGCCATGAAAACCCCAACAAGGTCACAAAAAGCCTGATACGACTAAAAAACACCTGAACTGAGTTTACTATAAAACTGTGACAAAATCTCTTTACTTTCATGGACTTCAGGAACATCATACATAAAATGAGAGTGTGTTGGACTATATAGCCATTGGGGTCCTTCCCATCTCTAACTCTATGATCCTTATAAATCTTTTGGTAGGTTAAAAATTATGGGTTAACCAGTAAGAAACATATTTTTTAAATATACTTTGTTTATGGGTTACAATTACATAAAAAACAATTTGAGATATATTTTTTAATTTGAGTTACAAATTCTCTCCGTCCCTTTTTTACTTTCTCCCCTCATCAAGAAGACAAGTAATTTGATATAGTAATACATGTGCCAGGTTGAAAAATATGTTTCCATATTAGTCATATGGTGAAAGAAAACAAAACAAAAAAAAAAAGTAAAAATAAAAAGTATGCTTTGATCCGCCAAAAAAAAATAAAAATTATGGGATAAAAATTTTGCATACTCTTTCAAAAATGGTTAATGTGTCAGCTGGCTTTGTTCAACACAAGAGAAAGCTAATTGATGGATGGGAGAGATAATATAAAAGCAATAGTTGTGCTTAGGAAAATTTGCTTTTATAAATTCTTATATCAACAAAACAACAAATCAATGAATTGGATACAGAACTTAAAAAAAAAAAAAAACTAGATAAAGAATAAATTTAAAATTCCTAAATTCCTAATTGAGCACCAGATTGGAAATCCTCAAAATCAAAGGTGAAATTAATAAAGTTAAAAAATATATATTGAGCTAATAAATAAATCTAGGAATTGGTTTTACCAAAAAACAAAATATAGTAATGTAGAAAAACCATTGTGTAATGTAATAAGAAAACCAAATACTTATATCAAAAGTTAAATGATTGAAATAACCACCAATAAAGAAGAAATTAAATCAATCATTAGTAAACATTTTGCTAAATTATATGCAATAAATCTGAAAATCAGAGCAAAACAAATCAATATTTATGAAAATATAAATATCCAGGTTGGCAAATCAGGAAATGGAATGCTTAAGTAACCCCATCTTAGAAAAAGAATTTGAATAAGCCATTAATGAATTCCTTAAGAAAAAATCCCCACCAGTTTTTACACAAACAAAACTAATGTAATCAAGACTGGAAGGGAAGCAGAAATATAGAAAATTTTTATAACCAGTGTTTCTGATAAAGGCCTCATTTCTAAAATATATAGAGAACTGACTCAAACTGATATGACTATAAGTCATTCCTCAATTGATAAATGGTAAAAAGATATGAACAATTTTTAGATGAAGAAATGAAAGCCATCTATAGTCATGTGGAAAAATGCTCTAAATCACTATTGATTAGAGAAATGTAAATTAAAACAACTCTGAAGCAGCACCTCACACCTATCAGACTGGCTAAGATGATAGGAAATGATAATAACAAATGTTGAAGAAGATGTAGGAAAAAAGGAAACACTAATTCATTGTTGGTGGAGTTTGAACTGATCCAGACATTTTGGAGAGCAATTTGAAACTATATCCAAAGGGCTATAAATTATGGATAGCCTTTGTTTGATCTAGCAGTCTCACAGAATCTATATCCCAAAGAGAGCATAAAAAAGGGGAAAAGACCCACATGAGCAAAAATGTTTGTATAGCAGATCTTTTTGGGGTGGCAAGGAAATGGAAATTGAATGGATGTTCACCAATTGAAGAATGGCTGAATTAGTTATGCTATATGAATGGAATGGGATCTTATTGTTCTATAAATTAAAAGCAGGCTGCCTTCAAAAAGCCTGGAAAAACTTGCATGAACTGATGCTAAGTCAAGTGAGCATAATCTAGAGAAAGAACATTGTACACAGTAATAGAAAGATTATATGATGAGCAAACATGACAGACCTAACTCTTCTTAGCAATACATTAATCTAAGACAATTCCAATAGATTTATGATGGAAAATGCCATCTATATCCAAAAAAGGGAACTATGGAGCCTGACTATTTTCACCTTTTTTAAAAATTTGTTTGCTTTTTCTTTCTTGTAGTTTTTCCCCTTTTGTTCTGACTTTTCTTTCACAACATGACTAAGATGGAAATGTTTAAAATGATTGTATGTGTAATAATCTATGTCAGATTGCTTGCTGTCTTTGGGAGGGGGTAGGCAAGGGAGAGAAGAAGAAAAAAAACTCAGAATTCGAAATGTAACAAAAATGTTGAAAACTGTCTCTACATGATTAGAAAAATACAATACTATTAAAATGAAAACAAGGAAAAAATCCCTAGGACCAGATAGGTTTACAAACGAATTCTACCAAACATTTTTAAAAAATTAATTCCAATACTATATAAACTATTTGGAAAAATAAATGGAGTCTTTTTATCACATAAATATGGTGATGATACCTAAAACAAATAAAGAAAATTATAGATCAATTTCCCTAATGATTATCAAAGCAAAAATTTTGAACAAAATATTAGCTAGATGATTACAGCAATACATTACAAGGATTATAGACTATGACCAGATGGGATTTATACCAGGAATGCAGGATTGATTCAATATTAAGAAAATCATCGCTCTAACTCACCATTTCAATAACCAAACCATTAGAAAGCATATTATCATCTCAACAGATGCAGAAAAATGTCAACAAAATATAGCACCCATTCCTATCAAAAATATCAGAGCATAGGAATAAAAGGAATATTCCTTAAAATGATAAGCAGCATCTATCCAAAACCATCAGCAACCATTACGTGCAATGTAAGTTAAAAGCCTTCCAAATAAGATAAGGGGGGAGGCAATGATATCCATTATCATGACTATTATTCAATATAGTACTGAAATTATCAGCTATAGTAATAAGAAAAGAAAAAGAACTTAAAGGAATTTGAATAGACAACAAAGAAACAAAAGTATTGTTTTTTAAAGATGATATGATGGCATACTTAGAGAACTCTAGAGAATCAAATAATTAACAATTTTAGCAAAATTGCAGGATATAAGATAAACCCACATAAATCATCAGTATTTCTTTAGATGACCAACAAAGCCTAGAAGTAGAGAAATACCATTTAAATAATTTTATGTAAACTATAAAGAAAGTACTTGGGAGTTAACCTGACAAGACAAATAAAGTTAGATATAAATAAATGGAAAAATATCAATTGTTCGTGGATCGATTGAGGCAAAATAATAAAAATGACAATTCTAACTAAACTAAATTACTTATTCAGTATCATGCCAATCAAACTGCCAAAAAATTATTTGATAGAGGTAGGAAAAAATAACAACAAATTTACCTGGAAGAACAAAAGGTCAGAAATATCAAGTGAATTAATAAGGAGAAAAAAAATTACAAAGAAAGATAGCCTAGCAATACCAGATCTCAAACTACATTACAAGGCAGCAATCATTAAAACTAGTTGGTATTAAGAAACAGAACAATGGATCAGTAGAACAGATTTAAGTGTATGAGACACAATATTCAATAACCATAATAAGCGAGGGGTTGATAAAGTCAAAGACTCCATCCTTCGGGATAAGAACTCAGTATTTGACAAAAACTGCTCAGAAAACTGGAAAACAACAGGATACAAACTAGGAATAGACTAACATCTCACACAAAGGTTAAAGTCAAAATGGATGCATGATTTAGATATAAAGGATGCCGCCATACGTGAAATAGAAGAGCAAGGAATAGTCAGTCTGTCATATCAATGGGGAAGAGAAGAATTCATGACTAAATAAGAGACACACAACATTACAAATTATAAATCAGATTGTTTTGATTATATCAAAATAAAAAGTTGTGTACTATACTGTATTTAACATATACTTTTAACATATTTATATGTAGGGGACTACTTGCCATCGAGGGGAGGAGGTGGAGAGGAGGGGAAAAGTTGGAACAGAAGTTTTTGCAAGGATCAATATTGAAAAATTATCTATGCATATGTATATTATATACACATATAATATGCATATATCACAACATGCATAGGTAATAAAGGCCTCATTTCTCAGCTATATAGAGAATGGAGTCAAATTTATAAGAATATAGGCTATTCCTCAATTGATAAATGGTCAAAAGATACAAACAGGCAGTTTTCAAGATAAAGAACTCAAAAACTATCTACAAGCAAATGAAAAAATGCTCTAAATTACTTTTGATTAGAGAAATACAAATTAAAACAAGTCTGAGGTACCACTGAGATATACAGGAGGTGTTTGTGTCCATAAATTCAGAGTAAAAGTCAGCAGAAAAACTAGGTAAAACAGACTACAATCAGTTTTACCTTACTTTGGGGCAGAATTCAGTTAAGCAGAGGAAAGGCTTAGTCTTGTTTGTAGTGCTTAAACACAAGCTAATGAAAATTAACTTCTACTCTGGGAGGAGTAAAAACTCATTTTAAGTCATGCAATGCATTCTGCAGGAGGAGGAACATAACCAAGGGGAAGTATGAAAAGATGGACTAGGAAATTGTATATTCTGTAATACCCAGCCAACAGGGAAACAGGAGGCACTTGGTGGCCAAAACAGATATAAAAGGGCTTGCTCTCATTTCTATAAGGTATGCTGTAGTTGCTAATAAAATGGACCTTCAACTTCCCCTCTCCCAAGTCCACCAGTTATTTCTCACATCACCTCACACCCAAAATATAGGAAATTGACAGGCGGAAGAAGAAGGGGGAAAAGGGGAGGTGGGGGTGAGGGTGCTCATCAACTGAGGAATGGGCTGGGGTACATGAATAGAATGGAATACTATTGTGCAATTAAGACATGATAAATAGAGAGACTTCAGAAAAACCTGGAAAGACTTGTATAAAATGATGCAAAGTAAAATGAGCAGAACCAGGAAAACACTACACACAATACTAGTAACACTCATTGGTGACTAAATATGAATGACTTTTCTTAGCAACACAATGATACAAGATGAGTACAAAGGATTCACGTAAAGGAAAATGCTAACCACATCCAGATAAAAAACTGGTGGATTGTGACTGCAGATTAAAGCATATTTTTGTTCATTTGCTTTATTCTTTTACATGTTTTCCCCCCCCCCCCTTTTGATCTGTTTCTTTTTTACAAATGTAACTTATATGGAAATATGTCTTACATCAAAGGTTTTTTAAACTGTGGGTCACGAAACAATGTGAAGGTTGCAAAAAAATTGGCAATAGTAAAGGTTTCTAACACAATGACCAAAAATTAATTCAAAATCAAATGCATAATGAATCCAAGGTGTTTATGGCAGTGCTTGCTCATCATGCCTCGGAACTTTACTGTAGCCTGGGTTCTGAACACAAAACATGCATACTTTGCACTCCTCATGCACTAATGGGGCCAGAAATACCTTGTCTCAAATTTGCGATGAGGTCATGTAAAAATTTCTCAGGCTAAAAGAGGTCACAAGTGGAAAAAAGTTTAATAAGCTGTTTTACATGATAGTACATGGATAACCTATATCAAATTGCCTACCATTTTTGGAAGAGGGGAAAGGAGAGAGGCTGGGAGAAAAATTTGGACTCAAAATCTTGTAAAAATAATTGCTAAAAATTGTCTTGACTTGTAATTTGGAAAATAAAATACTATTTTAAAAGTTACTGTTAAGATTTTGTTTTTGGAGAAGCAAATTCTTCCTTTTTTCTTAACTCCAAAACTATTGCTCTTTTGGTAATTACATTCTGCCTTAGATTCTTAAAATTTTTTAAGTTATTGGGATTTTATATATCATCTAGTCTAACTTCTAATTTTTAATGCATGAATCACTTCTAATCTCTAATATCTCTAATAAATGAACACTCAGCTTATCTGAACTCTTTGTATTAGTGGCAGACCTAGGAGTATGAAATTTGACCAAATTTAAGCCTATAAAGCTGCAAGTCAATCTATAAAAAAAGACCTGAAGAAATCTTTCCTGAACCCTACTCCCTTTCCTTAAGAGAAGGAGAAGAAAAGAACTGAGAGCAAACACTATTGGCCTATGGTATACATATATTATTTCTAATACAAAATTTTGCCTGATGGTAGAGACAGCTAATTACAAGTAGTCATTTAAATATGGTAGAAATAATTTACAAAATAATGCTTCACCAATTTAATATCTATTTCTAACCCAGAGAGAAAACTGATAACAAAAAAAAGTAGCTGTAGTATGTTATTCTAGAAATAGACTTAGACTGTATATAAAACCTCATTTCTGATCTCCTATATTAGCAAATCACATTGAGCAAGTCATCTAAATTCTTTGATTCACTGCTTGATCATCTGCAAAGTGCCTACTTAGACTAAATAACTTATAAGGTCCCTTCCACAATTTTCTGATTCTATCTATGTACCTTATCTCACCAAATAGATTTATGTGCCCTGGACTGAGGACTATTTCCTATACTTTATAATATCTCTAGTGCCTACATACAAATGTTGAATATATATTTACTAATTGGCTAAAATCTTTTACAAATTTAATAGATCAACACCCTTACTCAAGTGGTGCATAGTGTTCTTCATCAGTTGAAACTTCAAGGGTGGCTGGTTCTCTCTAATGTCCATTTTGTAAGGAAATCTGTTGGATATAATACCTGTGAATGAAACAAGTTTTGTACTAAAGATCTTAAGTCAGATCTTTCCTATTATTGTTAGAAAGAAAAAAAAAATACGCAGGGCAATAACAAGTATCAAGGAGTTCTAACAGCAGGTTAAGTTTCATTATTTTAAAAAATTCATGCTTATTAAATGTCAAAAGAATGAAAGGTACAATGCAGCACACAATGATAGTCTAGTTACCTGCCAGACAAGCTTAAGTCTTAAAGGCAATAAACCAGAAGCAAAACAGAACAACAGATGTGGATGAATAGATTAGTTCTGGGGTTATCATGTTTCTGAGTTTTGTTTTCCTACCATTGAAATTGTTCCCCTAAATCAAAATGAATTTTTCACCTTAGAAATTCTAAAAACATATTCTATTTCCTAAGGAAAAAAGTATTAACCCAATATTATGGAAAAGATAGAATTAAATGCTATGCACTTTTTATACTGCGCAGAAGTAGTGGAAAACTTCTATTTCTGAATGTAACTCAGCTCTAGAGGAAATCAATATAAGGTCTGTATTAAGTAACTCAACAAAATGCTGAGTAACAAAGTATGTTAGCAGTAGAATTAAGCATATTAACATCAAAATGGAATAGATACATAATTCCATGAAGTTATTTCAGTGATGAATGGGAAAAATGTTATTCTGTTTGAATGAACTATTTCTGGTTGATAAAAGAATATAAAATCATCAGAACACTAAATTTTAAGTTACCTGATCCCAAATAGGTACTAATTTAGCCTTATACTTTCTCCTACATATTTATCAGATGACAGAACTCAAGCAGATTCAGAAAGCTTTTAAAAATTACATCAAAATACTTTGAATTACATTTCATTTATAAACAATATTATATTTAAATTTCTTTTTAAAAAGCAAGTGTTAGATTTATGCAAAAAATAATTAATTTTGTGGCCTTAATTTTCACTTTAAAATAATTTTGTGTAATTTTCAAGGCTCAATTTCTGCTAAATGACTTTCTTCGGAAATCTAATCAAAAGCATTTCTTTAGTGAGAATTTTGTAGAGTGTATTATATATTTAGCCAGTTGGAAAAGAAATCTGTTCTTATGAGACTTAAAGAGACTCTTATTAATCAGACAGCCACACATACACACACACACACATATATATAAAACAGCAAAAGAGTGTCATTAAAGTGATAAAATAATGAAAGATACCAAAGAACCAATTATAAGTATCTGGGAGTGTTACACGGGAAGAGAAAGAAGAATATGATTAATTTGGGATCATGGAAGCAGGTCGAAAAAGTTTATTAGAATCAGGTAGAACTATTTCTTTAAGCTCTGAAGAAGAAAAAGAACAAAATTTAGGTTGTCAAAATGGTATCATAATTCAGAACACATTTTAAGTTTTTATAGGATCAGAGATTTAGAGCAGCATGTGACCTTAGATGTTTAAAGTAAGGTCGAGAAAGGTTTACTGATTTGCACAAAATGACACAAGCAGCAAGTTTCAAAGCTCCAATTCAAACTAAGTCCTCTGACTACAATTTCTGTACTTTTTACTCACAATTTACAAAGATAATTCTGCTTGATGTCTTCATAATCCTGTTACAGACAGTAATTCAAAACTGGACTACATTCAAGGACATAACCTCATGCTAGTTAGTATCTACATTAAATTCAAGAATCCTCTCACTTAGCCTCTTCCAAGTAAGCTCAATACAATTTACATACACATTGGGTATCTTGAGCCATAATTAACACAAGGGCCTTGGCCTAAAAACATTACTATTGTCTCAAAAAATGTTAACTATCTCCCAAACTATTTATTATAGAACTTCAAGAAAATACTACTTTATTCTTTGATACATTTCAAATTTTTGTGACATTGTTTACTAGTGGATATGGACAAGGATCAAATCTGCATAGTTATTTAGATCTATACAATATCTATACAATAACGAAAACAGATCTACAAACAAATATACTTTAAAATATTTAAAGCATATAAATTAACATTTGCACTATTCCTATTCATTTTATTTACACTATGCAAATCTAAAAACCTCACAAACATAGATACTTATATTTTATGGGAGAAAACAAAGCAGAATGTCAGGTACAAGCATTAGAATGTGGAAAGAATAAGAACTTTTTTTTCAAGGAGTCCAAGTTAATCTACAAACAATTAATTACTCTTTTTTGTATCATTCTTAGGTGGCAGATAATGATCAACTGACTTTATCTCAAACTTGAAAATCTGAAATTGATTACAAGAATATCCTGACCTTCAAATGAAATCCTACATAAAAGTGCCAAGTTTACTTTGCCCTGCTATTCTGGTATAGTACAGGAAAATGAAGACAAAGAAATTGAGAAATGAGGAAATAAACTTAAAAGGTGTGGAGGGTTATGGTTTCTAAGTGATGTCAAGAACTTCCTGTTACACAGTTGTATGAAAACTCAACATATTTTAAGATACATACTTGTTTAAGCAAATTAAAAATCCAGAGTATAAATATTTAGGAAAATTAGCTGGACTTTTATATGTTAAAGGGATAGGAGGATATTTGTTGTCATTTCTTCAAGTCTCCAAAAATAGCAAAGTTTTAAGATAAAGAATTTTTAAGAGTTAAAATTAGAATCAGAATATTGAAATTTAAAGAAATGTTAGAGATCATTTACTTCAACTTTCTCATTCTATAAAACCAAAGCTAAGATTCTAATTTTTTTTCATGTTATAGTAGAAAAAAACCTGGATTTGAAATTAATGGATCTGGGTTCAAGTTTCAGCTCTGCCACTTACTATCTATGCTACTTACTATATCTATATTACTTGTTGGCTGATATAAATCATTTCATGAGTTTCTGGAACCAAAAATATTACATCACCAGAAGCTTGCCTAACCTGGTAAGGATTCTTTTGTCTCTAGGAATTATGACTTCTCTGAATTTAGCTAACCAATCCTCAGCTAACACCTCTAGGTGTCACATGACTTCTAAAACAAGAGTCACCTCCATGAGCCACTATGAGACAGAAATAGAACTTTAGTTTCTTAATCATACTAGTTATAATTACTTTTCAATAAAAGTTTAATGCCACTAGTAGACGTAACTGATACATGTTCTTGAAAACAACAACTCTGAAACATTTTGGGAA
This sequence comes from Antechinus flavipes, assembly GCF_016432865.1. Taxonomy (NCBI): domain Eukaryota; kingdom Metazoa; phylum Chordata; class Mammalia; order Dasyuromorphia; family Dasyuridae; genus Antechinus; species Antechinus flavipes. The sequence goes on from NC_067401.1 coordinate 243,906,227, forward strand.
ATGTTATTTTCTAGCCAAATGTTACTTTAGATAAAATCTTAAGTACTGAAAGAGCCTTAGATTAGAAATCCAAACACCTAGGTCTGTGTTTCAGGTCTATCATGAACTTGCTTTTTCCTCTGGTGGGTTTCAGATTCCTATCTGTAAAAAGAATACATCTTACCTACAAATTCTAGAAGGCAACTCTAAGGATATTAACCAATGTAGGCAAAGCATTTGGAAAAATTAAAAGCACTACAGAAATGTAAGGATTACTGTCATTATCAATAAATTTGAATAATTTTAACAAGATTTTTTAAGTTACTTAGCCATGTTAAGTATTAAATGTTAAAATTTTAATATTATTAATTAATAATACAATTAATAAAATTAATTAAATACTTTTAAAGCTATAAGGGCTTTTCCCACCTCATAATCCCTCATTTTGCAGACAAAAGAACTGAGGCACAGTGAGTTTAAATAACCTTCCAAAGTCACAAGGGCTCCTGATTCCCAGAACACTGCTCTATATTATAATGTTTTAACACAGAAATAAACATTAAATAGTATACATACACACAGAGAATCTGCCTTCAGCAGTTAATTATACTATCCATTAAACAAGAAAAATACAAATAGGTAAACAGACATCTGTGCCCTTATTTGATAAGTCATATACCAATCAAAAAAGGAATAATACTAAAAGCCTAACTAATTTACAAGTATAAGAACAAAAGGACCATAAATCCATATTACTGTGTTACAAAATTGGATGGGAGATAAAGCAGTTGACAAAAAAGGGAATTTAAAAAATTTTAGTATTCATCCCTCTCCTTTTATTTGTTTTTTTGTTTTGTTTTCTTTTGTTCTGGGGAGGCAATCGAGATTAAATGTTTAGTCCAGGTTAAGTGACTTGTGACTTTCCAACAGTTAGTAAAAGGCCATATTTGAACTCATGTTTTCCTGACTTCAGGGCAGGTGCTCCATCAACCTAACCACTTAGCTGCCCTCATCCCTCTCCTTTTAAAAGTAACAAAATGATTTCAAATAGGCAAATATACATGGCTGCATAGGAGATGGGCAGTTCTACAATTTATTCCCTGGTAAAATGGAAATTATAAAATGGTACTTTAAACTCATATTACTATAGAGAGCCAGATGTAAAAGATATGAGGCAGTGCTCTGATCTCTTTTTTTCTAATCTTTCCTCTCTTCAAACCATCCTTCACATACAACTGCCAAATTGATACATCCAACATATAGGTCTAATCAAGCCACTTTGCTTAAGAAGCTTCAAAATCACTCCACTACCTTTAGGTCAAAATACAAATAGGCATTTAAAATCTTGCACAACCTATCTTCAACCTATTTTTCTGGCATTATTCAGATTATTATTCTTTTAAACATTCTATTTTCCAGGCAAACTTGCCAGCTTTCCATTCTCCTTTCTAATATTCCATCTCTAAATTCTCCGGATTTACAAGTTATTCCTTCCCCCACCCCCCATGAAATGCAATCTCTCTTATGCCTTTTGAACCCCTAACTGTAAGTTTATATCACCTCGGACAAGGCCCCACCTTATTCCCCTATTGGTAGTAACCCCTGACATCACTATACATTTTCAGTGTGTATGTATGTGTGTCTTTATTTACAAGGCAGACATTATTTCATCTTTTTAAATTGTATCCCCAGCTCCTGCCATATAGTAGGCACATAATAAAGGTTTGTTGATTATTTTCAAATCAGTCATTAATGGGAGATTTCATTGGTGGTCTGAAAATAATCCTGGGTTTTAGCAATAAAAGTTTCCTATTAAAAACTGCCAACAAAATTAGAGTAATCCTCTCATTGCTTTAAGGTGATACTCTCCAAAACCAGTTTTCTTTTTTTTTTTTTTTTAATCTGTGGAACCACTTAGATCCTATGTCTGAGAATTATGATGAGCAGAATTAGTAATAAGACAATTAAATTACAATATAAAACGTTAAAAATCCTAAAACAGAAATGATGTTTCACTCAAAATTCTAATAATCTCATACCCTATAACTAAAAAAAATCTATTTATACCAAAACCTAAAGTTTATCTGTGCAATGCTTTCATGAACTGACATCATCTAACAACTGATACACACACACACACATATGTAATATATGTTTTAAATGAAAATCACCAACAGCTATGTCCTTTTGATTCCTTTCCCCACAATCTAGCTGTTTACCCTGATGTCCAAGACAATCTTAAAACTAGGTAATTAAACTATGACATTTAAAAAAAATTTTTTTAAAGGTATCGTTTCTTATCTTTACTTCCAGCAATAAGGCTATTAACATTAGACAGCTGCCATACAGAGAAGAAATTCGCCGGGTCAAGTCAAAGGCTAACGAAATCCACCATCAGCAAAGTGTCAAGATACCCTTTAATAAAGGGCCCTTTCTTCCCCACCCCCACCCCCACCCCTGTCCCAATCCTGTTTTTAAAAAATCAACTGAACAAAAACTCCACTATCAACACTCATCCAATCATTATTCTCTTAAGTCACAGACTGGAGGGGACCCGGAAGATACAGGAGAAAGTTAGACAGGAATCCGGTAGCGAAAGGAAGCGACAGATAAACAGACAAATGCAAGCAGAGAAAAGAGGTGATTGTGGAGACTAACACCTCGTTGTCCCACGACCCCTCTTGTCCTCCCTCCTCCGTCCTTCAGTCCCTCACCTCAAACTCACGGATGTTGTTGGAGGTGACAAAGACACCGATGCCGATGGGGATGAAGATGAGGCCGACGATGAAAAAGGCCGGCAGCACGGTACCAGCTGTCAGGATGGGCTGCCAGGCTGGAAGCCGCTGCTGCTTGAAGGCCGTGTTGTCCGGTCTTCGGCTCTTTGGCCCGCTGCCCCCGATCGCATTCCCGGGCCCCGTATGGCTACCCACCACCAGGTTCGACCCGTGCCCGCCGTCCACCTCATCTTTCGCGTTATAGTTGATCGCCATGAACCCCTGGGGCCCGGCTCCCGGTCACGCGGAGGAGCCTCCAAGGGGATGTAGCCACCGAATGTGACAGGAGACCGGGAGGAGGAGGAGGAGGAGGAGCAGGAGCAGCCGCCGCGGCTGTCGGGGCGGAAGGGGCGGAACGCCCTCGCGCCCGTGATCAGTGACCGGAAATTGGCGTCAAATGGGGGCGCCGGAGGAAGGGAAGGCGGAAAGGCGAAGACACGGAAGGGCGGATGCACGCTCTATTTAACCGTCAGCCCGGCGAGTCAGGGGAAGCTCGTGCTGCCAAAGAACCAGCAGGGCTGGCTTGGCGCATGCGCAGCGAAAAGGCCACTGCGCCTGCGTGAAAAGCGAATCCTGTCTCCTATTTTCCTTTATAGATTTACTTACTAACTTCGTTCACTTTTTGTGGGGGCGCTTCCCAATCTTCTAGATTTCAAGTCATCTATTGCACCCTGAAATCATAGAGTCCTAGATCTAGAGATTGAAAGGCCTTTAGCAGTCATCTAATCCAACTCTTAAAAGTCCAGTGAGTGAGTTGTTTGAGGCCTCATAAGTAATCAGTTGCCAAAGCTGGAATTCGAATTGGCACCTCTACGTTCCTTCCACTGTTGATAACCCGGAGAACCTGCGTGGGAAGAGCGTTGTTGTTGTTAAGTCACGTCCTGCTCTGTCACCCTACTTTGTCGGTAGAGTTTTCTTGGCAAAGATACTGGTTTGCCATGCCCAGTGGATTCAGGCAAATGGGATAAGTGACTTGCCCAGGGTCATACAGCTAGTGTCTGAGGCCACATTTGAATTCAAGTGTTCGTGACTCTGGGCTCAGCGTTATATCCACTGAGCTATTTAGCTATCTTTGTTAGGGAAAAGCTTTGTTTTTCACAATCAGCCATGAAGCCTTGCAACACTCCACCTTCCTGGGAAAATACCTTATCTCTCCCAGTCACCAGTGTTTCATCGTGGGCGTGGCCATTAGCAGAAATCCTTGAAAGTCAACTGAAGATTTAAATCTGCCCTTTCAATTGACTAGTGTGGAAATTTGTGTCTCGCAAAGGGCAAGTGACATGTAACTGATTCACTGCCAGCTAGCAATTCTTGACTGATGCCTTAAGAGATTGTTTAAAAAAAAAATAGATGAGAGAGAGAGAGAGAGAGAGAGAGAGAGAGAGAGAGAGAGAGAGAACTTCTAGAACCTGGACGTGAAATGTTTTTAAAATGAATCCATCCCTGTTTGCTTCCCGATTTAAAATTAGCCAAGTTGGGGCCTAGCTTCTGGATGAAAGAACTCAAACTTCTGCTTTGGGGAAGATAGGCATTTTTTGTTTGTTTTCTTTGAACAAGAAATGCCAAAAAAGAGAAATGGGAGGAAGTGCATGTATAGGATCTTTGCCTATTAGATATTTAAGTAAAATAGAATAACCTTCCAGACTTGTGTGGGATTGGTTATCTATACCAATCAATCTGATAAATATTCCAGGCATATATTTTTGGCCTTTGTGATTTTTAGTGTTTCCTAAAATGCTTTTGGTACTGTCCCCTGGCAGCATCTATCACTAAGGTTTTCAGTTCTTGTGACATAACTAGTTCCTCAGTAAATGGCTTTACCTTATACTATAGGTTTTGATCTGTGCTATTTTGCACAGCATGGCTTTAGGTTTGGAAGAGAGAAGGCATGCAGCAAATAGCCATCTGTTTCTTTTTGTTAAATAATAAATCAGGAACAATGCATACAATTATAAAGCAAACATCAAGTATCAGGAACAGTTTATTTCAGTGTGGTACTGGCCTTCTTTAATAGAATAGACTTAGTGGTCTCTAAAGGTCTTTTTAGCTCTAAATCAATCTGTAAATCTAACCACTTAGGAAATAACTGGATTAATGTTTATAAATGGTGTTATTTTGCCTTCAGGTTGCCTAGTGTGTGTTCAAGTGTTTTGTGTAATCCTGATGTGCCTGAATACTAATTTTACTTTATTTCTACTCTTCTAATTTAAAGCTTAGCCAACAGAATCCTGTTCTTGACATAACCTCAGCATTCACATCAACAGGAGAGCTCACAATTAAAAATAAATAAATAAATAAATCCTGGCAAATTTAATATCATTTTAATGAGGTTACAAGGTGACATTGTGATTGTTTTTTTCTGAAAAGAAGGAAGGGTTGAGTTCAGCTTTGCTGGGCAACCAAAAAATGAAAACATTTGGAATAAATATTTTCTCAAATTTTAGTTTAATTATCAAAAATAACATTTGCTTGACAGTATGAGGTTTCTTCTGTCCTTTATGATTTTAGCAACATTTCTGAAGAGATGAGTATAAATACTTTCTTAAAATAACCCTCATTTTCAGTAAACATGTTGAGCCTCTGATTATTTGGAACAGCCATTCTAATGGGATTTTTTTTTCAAGTTAATGCCTTTGTTCAGTTTTTTATTTTGTCTGCCTAACAGATGCTATTTTCTCAATGCTAAAAGTTATGGGCATTTTTGGACCAAATATTTTCTGAACCATCATTGAGGTTATTAAATCAGTAGATTTTAGAGCAAAGCCTCACTCTGAGACCTAAGCCTATAAAACAGATAATCTGCAAGATTTGAGTCCTGGATCTCTACCACTCCTTTTGTAACTTTGGACAAATCATTCTACCTCTGGGGCCTCAGTTTCTTCCTTTGTAAAATGTAGGGGAACAGCAAGGTAGAGAGAAGGTTTAACCAAATCCTGTCAGGGAGTCAGGACCAGAAACAACTTACATATTTGTGTAGGGTAAAATGGGAATAATATGTATGGGTAAAATGGGAATAATAACACCTCTACCTACGGGACTGTTGTGAGGACCAAACCAAAAAACATGTGCAATGCTTTACAAATTTTTGAAACATTATATAAATGATAGGTATAATTTTTATTATTATTTGTATTGTTTTTTGAGATGAAACAAAAATTAGGCCATATCTAATACTTTTCAAATAGTTTTAGAGCTATTCCCCTTTATGCCACATCTATGAAGACCTAAAGCTATCAAGTCATGTTCTGATATCCAGGAACATTAATAAAAAAAAAGCATTTGAATATTAATAAGTGTAAATCATTGTAGTAAGGGAAGAACTTGAGTGAGATCAAAAGCCAAAGAATGGTTTATGAAAAGCCAATGAAATTGAATTAGGTCTTTAAAAACTCAAAAGTATAAAGGAAAAAGGAAATTAAAAAGTCAGCTGTATAGGGTAGAAGATTAGGAAAACTAAAGCCATAAAAGTATAAAGGAATTTCTTTTTTAGCAATTGACATAAATACGATAAAAACATATTTGCTTGTTAGATTCCTTTGAAAAAGTTAGGGGGGGAAGGGGTTTTTAACTTTCACAACTAATAATTCCCACAGAAAATTAACTAAATATTCCCTTATCTTAGTTGAAGCTTTTAATCTATGCTGTTGCTTCTTTTATTGTCTTATCTCTACAAATTCTTCTAGAAATTTTGATTTGTAATAAAAATCAGAGTCATTTTTCTAATTTTGGAAGTCTCCACCAATATCCAACTCATTCCTTATCATAGCATGGGGTTTCAAAAGCTATGCCAATATAACACAAGCTCTATTCATTCTAGCTATACAGCCTTTGATTATGGTCTCAATGATAATCACAAGAGACAAGTAGCCCACTGGACAAAGTAGTGGGCCTGTAATAAGGAAAACCTAAATTTAAATCCTGCCTCAATTTGACCCTACACAAATCATTGAACCTCCCTTTGCTTTAATAAACTGCAAACCTCACTTCAGTATCTTTGCCAAGAAAACCCCAGGGACAGTATGGCCCATGGGAAAAACAGAAGAGTCAGATACAATTTTTTTTTTTAAGAGTCAGATACAATTGAACAACAACAACCATCCAGTTGAGCAGTCAACTTTACTTCTAGTTCTTTGCCACCCTAAAAGTGCCACCATAAATATTCTTATACATGCCAGAGCTTTCCCTTTGTCTTTGACTTCCATGATATATAGGTTTTGTTTTGATATGAATGTACAATTTAGTGATTTTCTTATTCTAATTATAATTGATAGCCAAAATAATTGAACCAATTTACAGCCCAACTATCAATAAATATCTTCCCATAGCAACTCCAGCATTTACCATTTTCATTTGTCATATTTACAAGTTTTATGGTACAAGATAAAATCTCAAGGTTTAATATACGTTTCTTCTATTAGTGATAATGTAGCATTTTTTTAGAGCAGTTAGGTGGCAGAGTGCATAGAGCACTGACCCTGAAGTCAAGAGGACCTAACTTCAAATACAGCTGTGTGACCCTGGGCATGTCATTTAACCCTATTTGCCTTAGTTCCTCATCTATAAAATGAAGTAGAAAAGGAAATGCCAAACCACTCCTATACCTTTGCCAAGAAAACCCTAAATAGGGTCATGAAGAGTCTGAAACAACAAAAATGCATTTTTTTTATATATAGTTGATGACAATTTGAATTTCTTCTTTGAAAATTGACTATTCAAGAGATTATCTCAAGATGATTGAATGAATGAGAGCAGAAGAGCCCAGCTCTCCTTTTAAGGATGAAAAATTAGCACCATACCAAATAATGATCAAAAAATCTAAAAAAAAATAAAAAAAAATCATGTTGCGTTTTACAGCTTAAGTTAATAACCAAGAGCACAAAAGTTTTAACAAGAAAAGTCTACTCTAAAAGCACACTGCACAGAAGCCTTCTAGCATAGCAGTAGCAACTCAGGGCATCCTGGAATATGCAGCTAAGTACCCAGGAACAGAGAGATAAGAACATGGAGAGCTAAGACCACTATAATACATAGCCATGTTATGTTCAGACTTCAGATTGGAGGTCAGGAACCTAAAAGATTCAAATAAGGAAGACAAAGTTTACCTTTGTAAAAAATCTGGATTATTCTAGTACAGTTTGCTAATCCAAACTTCCCCAGATCTCCTTAAAGAATACAATATATAGTCCTTACAGGAAGCTGTGAGAGAACTTTAGACTATGATCAGTACCAATAAGGTTCCACTATTCCTTCCAAAAGTGTGCAATCTGGTACTGACACAAAGTCTCAATTTAGGAGATAGGATTGTAAAAATGAATAAACAAAAGAAAAGCATAGTAACAAATATGTCTTCAGGAACACCAAAGTCACAAATTTGGAAGAAAACACCACACCAATTCCAATGAAATGCTCAAGCAAAAGACACAATTTTACCACAAATTCTATTAGGATTCCTGGGAAAATGAAACAAGCTGAAAAATAATATGATAGCTCTTAAGGCAAAAATAAGAAATTAAATGAGACCAAATAAAATATTTGACAAAACAAATACCGAGTACCATATTTCAAGAAATCATCAATGAAAATTGGCCAGCTCTACTAAAACCAGCAGTGTAAAAATAGAAAATGTCTATTATTGCCTCCTGAAGAAAAAAAAATCCAAAATGAAAACTCCCAAGAATGTCATAACCAAAATCCAGAGCCACACAAATTAAAAATACTGAAAGAAGTTAAAAAGAATTCAAGTCCCAAGGAATATGAGGACACACAGGACTTGGTAGCTACCCCTATAAAAAACAGGGGAATTTAGAATATGCTATTCCATAAGGCAAAAGATAAAAGCATAAAGGCTTACAACCAAGAATAATATTCTGGGAAAACTGAATATAATCCAACAGGTTGGTGGTTGGATGTGAGAACCAATGAACCTTTAATGAAGTAGAGAGCTTCTGTTCCTGAGTTTAATAGATACTTGAAATGCAGACAAAAAAGTCAGAGTAGATATTTGAAATGCAAACAAAAAAGTCAAGAGAAACAAAGATGAATGCATTTGAACAATTAGAGGGGACTTATATGATGAAATGTTTACATTATGATGAGGTAGAAGAGAGAAAAAACAAGTATTTCCTTAGAACTCTCATGTCTTTAACTGTAAAGAGGGAGTAAATATAATCTAAAAATGGTTCTGATATATTTTAGTGATCTTAAGTGCTGTAGCATCTGCACAGTCAGCTACATATTACATCACAAAAATTGTCTCCCTTTATGATGTCTAAAGGAGCCAAGACCTTATACTTTTGAGGTGTTGTGCCACAGTTTCCTTTTATTCTTGAGGTTTCCCTAACTTATTCTGCCTCAGTTTTCCTAAATTGTTCTGCCTCAGTTCCTTGAATTGTTTTGCCTCAATTCCCCTGGTTGCAAACCCCCTTCCTGATTATTAGAACTGAGATAATTAGGGCTAGAAGTCCTGACCATTAGCATTCCATAAGATTCATAAAAATACAGTTGGATCATTTCAGATCTGAGAAATATCTTTTATTGTAGACTTCCTGTTTCTAATTTGACTACCTGCTTCCTCCCAATGTATCATAAATTATGATCCTCACCCCCTAACCTGTCAGAACCGGATTGATCTTTCTGGAAATTCTGCTCACTGGTGATTGGACTTTACCCCTTGCCTTTGTCTCCCCTAATCACTAGAGTCCTATAAAAATCATTGGAATCATATTAGAAGTTGAATTCTTTGAGACGAAAGTCCAATTCAGCCCTGGGGGAGAGGGAGAATGGAATCTACTCTGCCCCCAGACAATCTCTCCCTCTCAGAAATTTAAATAAAATATTAAAAACTCTCCAATCTCTATCTCGCCTTAGTTTCTTCAGCATTACTCTTTGAGGCACTACTATTACTGAGACTCAGTTTAAGTTTATGACATGCCATTCCATGTGTCATGGAATCTAAAGGGAGAGGGTGACTGAAAGAGTGGCAATGATTTGACCTTCATGGCACTTGCTGCCTCTTCCTCTTTATTGAGGGGAGAAGAAATAGGTAAGAGGAAAGAAGGATGTGATGAGGTATTAAGTAGGGACAAGGAGAATTTAAATAGGAATTATATGCAAAAGAAACTAATTTTCAGAGGGTTAATGCAGAAGGAATAAATAGAAATAGGAAAAGCATAAGAAGCAGTGATCAAGGTCTGGGCAAGGGCAAGAGGCAACAGAAAAAAGCAAATTACATCTGTTATAGAGGTGTTACTACTGTTGTTCTGACCACCCTGTTCTTTGTAAAGAATGAAGCAGAATGGAGTAGAAAACAATCTAACAATACAATGTTAAGAAGTAGACTTGAAACATAAATATTCATACAGATTTAAATAAAGGACTACAGCAAAACCTATTATACTTTGAAAGAATTTTTAAAAGCATGTGCAGTGGGAGGAGAATCCTACTTTCCTTCCTTTTGTTACTCCTATGCAAGATAGGGCAAGATGGGCTAGTTTTTTCTCTTATGAAAGTTGAAAGTTTATAAACTTGATTGGATCAGGGAACGAAAGGTTCAAGGTCTTAACAGTTCTGCAAACCTGAGTACAAAACAGTTACAAGAAACTCCAGGCATTCTCATATTGTTGTTCATCCTTCATTCTCAAAGAGTCACTTTGATATTAGGCTGATGGACAATGATGAGTAACTCAGAGAGTTTTGCTCAGCTGAATCAATTGTATCTTCAATGCAATATCCTTCTGCTATGTATAGGAAATCTTTAGTTAACTATTGAATTTTGTGTTAAATATCTCATTTCTTTCATTAGAAAGAACATAAATTACCAGGGGATTGGCCTGAGCCCAGAACAACAGAGCTATCAAACATGATTGTAGACAAAACAATAGCAAAAATAGGCTTGATTAAAAGAGCTAAAGAAGGAAGGAAATAACATCTTGCTTAAAAGTATTATAGACAGTGAATTAATATAATTAATTAATATATATCAATAATATCTGATCACTGAATGGAATGCATAGGGAATACTTAACCAATTTATAGGAAGAAATAATAAAACTGTAATAATTGGAGATATCAAAATATGATTCTTAAGCCTAAACAAATCTAACATGCAAAAAAAAAAAAAAATCCTGAATAGAATTCTAGAAAAAACAGATATGATTTATCTATATGCATATGTATGTATGTGTGTGTGTGTGTGTGTGTGTGTGTATACACATATATTTCAGAATCCATTTAGCTATATAGGGTCTATATAAGATATGTGTATGCATGTTTATAATTTCATCTGGTCAATATGTGGCATGGATAAAACCATGACCTGTTCCAAAGAAAACTATGATTTCCATCCTATAAGGAGCAAAAGGAATGTTGTGACTGGCTAAATGCTCTTTACTTACATACCACCAACTGGGATGATGTACTATTATATCCATCTACTATACCTCAAATATTTGTAGTTTGTTCTCTTTTAGGTACTGAAAATAAAAGCTACTTTCCCTTATTGCTCCCAATTATTCTTGTCAGCTTTGCTCTCTCTTATGGAATGTTGGCTACCAAAAAAACTATTTCAAACTTATCTAAGCAAACAGTAAATGGAAACTGAGGAATACATATAGATTAGAGCAACTGAAAGAATACACCAAAGTATTATAAGTAGATAAGTTCTTTGGGAATGACATAAAATGTTAGCTCAAGTAAGGGAACTGACAGACAAATCCATTCATATCAGTCTCTAGGTTTGTAGATCCTGGAAGTCAAGGTTTACATTGGGAGGGGACAGCATTCCTACATATATGTCTCTGAGATGATCTATGATCATAAATCAAAAGTTTGCACCTTGTTTTTCCTGAACTCTGCTTCTACTTTAGGCAGCAGGCTGGCTTAGAGGCTTCTTAGCCAAGCAGGACTTAGTTCACTCTCTATATAAATACATAGTATTGAGCATCACAGATAGGTCCTTTAGAAAACTACCCAAGTCTAGAAAAATCAACCAATAGATTTTTTTAAAATAGCCTGTCCTTGACTACATAACTGAAATTAAAACAAGTACCAAAGTAAAACAAACATTCCAGGAAGCAATTGTTCTTATCTAGCCAGCAAATACTGATACATGGTTATTTTTAACAGTGTTTTTTTATTGAACATTATCTGTAACTGCTTTTTAAAAAGTAGCCCCATACTCCTTAAATCAAAATAAGTCTTCTGATTTTTCCCATGTATATAGTAAAAGACATTCCTAATGCTGATTAACTTATCAATATGAAATGTCATCAATTAGTAATAATTAGACATATGCAAATTAAAACAATGCTTAGGTTTGACTTTATACCCACCGAATTGTAGATTATAAAAAAGAAATATTACAATTATTGGGGATACTTTGAGAAAACAGGCATACTATTAATGTACTATTGGTAGTGTTGTGAATTGGTACAATCCCTCTAAAAAGCAATCAGGAAATATAATAATATAATGCTTACTATGTGCAAGATTTTGTGCTAAACATTATAATTATCTCATTTAATCCTCTCAATAATTCTGGGAATTGGATGCTATTACTATCCTCATTTCATAAATGAGTTGTTTGGATTACATAGCTAGGAAGTGTCTAAAGCCACGTTTGAACTCAGATCTTTCAGACTCTAAGCCTACTTGTTCGATCCACTGATAGTTTGCTACCCCAAAGTCATTAAACTGTGCATCCTGCATGATCCAGAAATATTTCTACTGTTCCTTTTTTCCCTTCCCCACCCCAAATCAGAGAGGAAATGCCCCTATATATGCAAGAATGTTCGTAAAAGCTCTTTTTGTGGTAATAAAGAACAAGAAACAAAGAGAGTACCCATCAATTTGGGAATCACTAAGCAAAATGGTATATGGAAATATAATAGTTATTACATATAAGAAATGAGCAAAAGGGCAGACTCAGAGAAAATCAGATCAGTGTGAACTATTATGGAGCAAAAGGAGCAGAACCTAGAGAAATATTTCTATACCATTTTTTAAATGACTTTAAAAGACAAGATCTACATTCAGTGCAATCACCAGCCATAATTTCAGGGTAAAACATATCTTTTCCTACCACTTCTTTCCCAGAAAACATACCAGTCTTCTCTGACTCCACACCAGTTGTCTTTTCTCTTTAGAATATAAACTCTTTGAGAGCAGGGACCATCCTGTTTTCTTGTTTTTGAATTCTCAGTACTTAGCACAGTATCTGGCATATAGTAAACCCATAATAAAATACTTTCTCTAAACTTTCTTGAAAGAGAGGTAATGGATATAAGGTACAGAATAAGAAATACATCTTTGGATAATGTGGGAATTGATTGCTTGAGTATACATATTATAATAATTTGATTTCTTTTTTTCAATGGGATAGAAAGGAGATAATGACAAAACTATTCTCCCCTCCCCCCCAAAAATAAAAGAGGGCCATTGAAGCATTTTTTCGTACTCCAAAGAGAAAAAAAAAAAAAAAAACAAGGTCAGCAGGAAATATAATCAGTATGTCACTGAAAGTTATATATTGAATGAATCCTATTTAAAACAAAAAGCAGGACTTCCAGTGCCAAGATGGTAGAGTGATGAAAGTATCTCTGAAGTCTTCCCAAATTCTCTTCCAAACAACTAGAAAATTGCCTCAGAATTGATCTAGAAATAGGGAAGCTCACTAGCCCAGCAATAAATCTCTATCTCACTGGGGTAGGAGGGGAGCAGGAGTAGCAGTAGCAGCAGCAGCAGCAATAATAGCCAACCTCACAGTAGGGGACCTACACCAAGGCTCTAAGACTGGAGCAATCCATCAAATAGGGCTCCTCTTTTGTAAGCTAGCAGCCTTCTAAACAAGTGAGCAGTACTTGCTAGACAGCAAGCCCCACCCTCTGAGTGATCTCATCCCAGGCACAAGCCAACAAAGAGGCCTTGATTCCATTTCTGACCAATAGGGTAGCCCTGCTCCCTGGGCTGACCAGCAGACAGATCCCACATCTTGGACCTATTAATAAAGAAACCCTATTTATATAGCAACCCAACATTAGGGTCCTACCCATTGTACAGATCAGTAAGAAAATTACTCTTTCAAAGTCAAGCACTAGAAAGACTGTTACTGTAGCAATCTAATAGCAAATCCCCACTCCTGGAACAGGCCCACCATTGAACCCCACATAAGGAGGTCCATGCCCCAGTACAAACCAGAAGGCAGAAGAGAAGCCTACCCTCCAGAGAGAGCAAGCCGCTAAGCTCTAAAGCCCAGTGAGAGCTGGCAGGAAGATCCAGAACCCTAGCCTAAAAAGCTTGGGATTGTGTAAGACCACAGGCCAACTCTCACATAAAAACACTAAGTCACAAAAAAAAGGTAGAAAAAGATGTGTAAAAAATAAAAATAAAAAACAGAGAAAGAGCATGAATATAGAAAGTTAATATAATGATAGGGAGGTCATAAACTTAGAAGACAATAATATCAAAATGACTATATATAAAGCCTCAAAGAAAAATCTAATTTGGTCTCAAGTCCAAAAAGAATTATTGGAAAAGTTTAAAAAGGATTTTTAAAAAACAAATTAGAGAAGTGGAAGAAAAATGGGGGGGGAGGGGAGGGAAGAGGAATTGAGAGTAGTGCAAGAGAATCATGAAAAAAAGAGTCAATAGCATGGAAAAAGACATATAAATTTGTTGAGGAAAAAAATTCCCTAAAAAATGAAGGCTAATTGGAAAAGCTCACTGAAGAAAATAATTCCTTGTAACTTAGAATTGAGCAAGTCAAAACTAATGACTCCATGAAGAATCAAGATACAATAAAATAAAATTAAAAATGTTAAAACAAATAAAAGAAAAAGTGAAATTTCTAATGGGAATAACAACTGCCCTAGAAAATAATGCAAAATATAAGCACTATTGTACTACCTGAAAGGTATGATTTTTTAAAAAGTCTGTACACCATCTTTCAAGAAATTATCAAAGTAAACTGTTCTGATATAGTAGAATCAGAAAGTAAAATTTAAATGGAAAGAATTCCCTATCACTGCCTAAAAGAGATCCCAAAATGAAAATTCCCAGGAATATATTAGTCAAATTCTAGAGCTCACAAATCAAGAAGAAAGAATTGTAAACTGACAAAAAGAAACAATTCAAATATCATAGAGCTACAGTCAGGACTACACAAGATTCAGCAAATTCCACATTAAATAACTAGAGGGCTTGAAATATGTTATACCAGAAGGCAAAGAATTAGAATAATAACCAAATATCACCTACCCAGCAAAATTGAATATAAACTTTTAGGGAGAAAATGGATACTTAATGAAATAGAAGACTTTACAGCATTTCTAATTAAAAGGCCAGAGCTAAAGAAACAAAAACTTTACTTCCAAATACAAGACTCAATGGAAATATTAAAAAGTACAAAACAATAGCAACAACAAGAAGAAAGAGAAAATGTAATAAATTCAAAATGATAATGTTTTATATTTCTATATGGCAAGATAATATTTGTAACTCTTAACAACTTTATTACTATAATAGCAATTAGAAGGAGTATATGTAGACAACATATATGGATTTAACTTGACTTTGATGGGATGATAGACCAAAAGACAAAATAAAGGGATGAGAAAGAAAATCTCCTAGGAAGAAGAAGGGGAAAGATTTAGTCAATTAAACTATTCCATATTAAAAAAAAAAAAAAAAGAACAAAAGAGCTATTATAATGGATGGAAAGATGGGAAAGTTGATGGGCAAAGCATAGACTTTAGTCTATGGCTCAAAACTGGCTCAGAGAGGAAATAACATGCACATTCAATTGGATTCAGAAATCTATCTCACCCAATAAGTAAACTAAAAAGAGACAGAGATATGAAAAGAGGAGAGGGACTTATAAAAGGGAGGATAGAATGGGGAATGCCTGTTCAGAAATGAAACACTTATGAGGAGGGAAAGGATGAGGGAGGTGTGTTGTGCAGGGAAGGAATTAATAAACAAAGGGAAAATAGCATGGAGGGAAATACACAGTATCATTACTTATAAATGTGAATTGGAGGAACTCACCCATAAAACAAAAGTGGATAACACAATGGATTAAAAAAACATTTGAAGCAGAGACACACAGGGTAAAGATAAAGTCCTGAGGCAAAATCTATTATGCTTTAGCTGAAGCAAAGAAAAGGGAGTAGCAATCATGATCTCAGACAAAACAAAAGTAAAAATACATCTAATTAAAAGAGATAAAAAAAGGAAACTATTTTCTGCTGGAAAGTATCATAAGCAATGAAGTCACATTCAATACTAAACATATAGGTAGCAAAGGTATAGCATCTAAATGCTTGAAGAAGTTGAATGAGTTATGTGAGGAAATAGATAATAAACTTATGCTAGTTGGAGACCTCAACTTTCCTCTCTTAGGACTAGAAAAAAATAAATAGGAAAAAAGGTGAGGAAGTGAATATAATTCTGGAAAATTTATAAATCTCTGGAGAACACTGGATGGGAATAGAAAGGAATATATCTTTTCTCAGCAATGCATGGCACATGCACAAAAGTTGATCACATATTAGGAAATAAAAACCTTATAACCAAATGCAGAAAAGTAGAAATTATAAATGCATGCTTTTCAGATCATAATGCAATAAATATTACATTTAATAATGGAAAAAAATTAATTGGAAATTCATCCTAAAAAACAAGTGGGTCAAAGAATAAATCATAAAAACAATTGATAAATTGATTAAAGAAATTACTATGCTCAAGTGAGAATTATTCCAGGAATTCAGGGCTAGTTCAATATTAGGAAAGCTATCATAATAATGGACCACATCAATAAAAAACCAATTCATATGATTATCTCAATAGATGCAGAAAAAGCTTTTGACAAAATATAACACCTATTCCTATTAAAAAACACTTGAAAGCATAGGAATAAATGCAGTTTACCTTGAAATGATAAGTAAGATTTATCTAACACCTTTCCAATATAATCAGAGATAAAGCAAGTTTTCCTATTAGCACTTCTATTATTTAATACTGTAGTAAAAATGTTAGTTATAGCAATAAGAGGAGAAAAAATTAAGGAAATTAGAATAGGCAATGAAGAAACAAAACTATTATTCTTTGCAGATGATATACAAAAAAAAAAAAAATCTAACAAACTATTGCAAAGTTGCAGGATCCGAAATAAACCCACTCAAATCATTAGCCTTTCTATATATTACCAACAAAGTCCAGCAACAAGAAATAAAAAGAAAAAATCCATTTAAAATAATTATAGACAATATAAAATACTTGAGAGTCTACCTGCCAAGACTAATACAAGAACTATACAGAGCACAACTATAAAACACTTTTTCATACAAATAAATTTAAATCAAGACAATTGGAAAAATATAAATCGTTTACAGGTAGGCTGGGCCATTATAATAAAAAATGATAGTTATACCTAAATTACTATATTTATTCAGTGCCATATCAATCAAATTATCAAAAATTATCTTATAGAGATAGAAAAAATAATAACAAAATTCATCTGGAAGAACAAAAGCTCAAGGATATCAAGGGAATCAATGAAAAAAAAATATGAAAGAAGATGATCTAGCCATACCAGATTTCAAATTCTATTATAAAGTGGTAATTATCAAAATAATCAGGTGCTGACCAAGAAATAGAGAAGTACAGATTACATTATAGTTAATGATCATAGTAAGTTAGTATATGATAAATCCAAAAAGCCAAACTTTTGTAACAAAAATTCATTATTTTACAGAAACTGGAGGGAAAATTAGAAAATAATTTATTAGAAACTAGATTTTTTTTTACTGCATACCAGGATAGGTTCAAATGGATTTATGATTTATACAGAAAGGGAAACAAATTAAGAGAGCATGGAATATGCTGTCAGATTTGTAGATAAGAAAAAAATTTAGGACCAAAGAAGATATAGAGAGCATTACAAAATATAAAATAGGTAATTCTGATTATTTAAAATTTATAAGTTTTTGCACAAAGCCAACATGACAAAAATTATGAAGAAAGCAGAAAACTTGGAAATAATTTTTACAGCAATTGTCTCTGATAAAGGTCTCATTTCTCAAATGAGAGAACTTAGTTAAATTTATTTTTAAAAATATAAGTCATTCCCCAATTGGTAAATGATCAAAGAATTTGTATAGGTAGTTTTCAGATGAAAAAAATCAAAGGTATCTATAGTCATAAAAAGAAAACACTCAAAACCAGAATTGATCAGAGAAATGCAAATTATAACAACTCACACTCCTATCAGAATGACTAATAACAAAATAGAATAGCATAAACAAAGCAAAATATTGGATATTGAAGAAGTAGGAAAACTGGGACATTAATGCATTGTTGGTAGAGTTATGAACCTATCTAATCATTCTGGAAAGCAGTTTGTAACTGTGCTCAAATGTCTATAAAACTGTGCATATCTTTTGATCCAGCAATGCCATTACTAGGTCTGTATCTGAAAGAGAGCAAGGAAAAGGAAAAAGGGCCTATTTGTATAAAAATATTTTTGGCAAGATTTTTTTGTTTGTTTGTTTGTTTGTTTTGTGGTGGTTAAGAATTCAAAATCAAAGAGAAGCCCATTAGTTGGCTAAACAAGTTGTGATTTAATGAATTGTATGGAATTGTTATTCCATTGTGATTATAATGGAATATTATTATTCCATAAGAAATGACAAACAGGATAACTTTGGAAAAACTTGGAAAGACTTACATGAACTGATACATAATGAAGAGAACAGAACTAGGAAAATATTGTACACAGTAAGAACAATATTGTTTCATGAAAAATTGTAAATGACTTAGTATCCTAGACAATCCCAAAGGACTAGTCATAAATACTATCTGCTTCCAAAGAACTGATATAATTGAATACAGATTGAAGCATGCTATTTTCTTTCTTTTTTTTTCTTTTGAGTCTTCTTGTACAAAATGTATAATATGGAAATGTTTTTCTTAATTACATATATGCCATCTATATCTGACTGCTCAACATCTCAGGAAGAGGAAAGGAAGGAAGGGAAGGAGGAATAGAATTTGGAAATCAAAACTTCCATAAAAATATTTTTAAATGGTAGAAAAAAGGAAAAGCATCTACATAACAGAGATTTGGGATTTAGCAATATAATAGACACTTTTTAAAAAGTGTCTTCTATATATCAGGCATCATACAACAAAAAAGGGAAAAAAATTAATTCTGGACCCAGTATGATAACAGTGTTAGAGGAAAGAAAGGGGTGTGTACAATAGATATTAGGAAGGTTTTGGCAACAAATTGCTCATGGAATGACAGAGAGTGAGGAGTTTAGGGTGACATATTGATTATGAATTTAGGTGACCAGGAGAATAGTGTTGCCCTTGGCAGTAATGACGAATTTTACCAAGGAAATCTCAAATGGAGTAATGAAGGGTCAACTGGAATGAACAATGATGATGATGATAATAATAATAATAATAATAACAGGCAGTTGGAAGTATAGTCTAAAACCCTCTTTTCTTCTCCTTCCTACTATTTCACTTAGTAATATCCTTTTTTGAAAATTAGTTGTCTATCAATGATAATTGGATTTATAGAAGCTAATGACATTACCACATAATAAGGGAAAAGAAAGAACCCAGTACAAATTCCCGTGGTTCACCCATGGTTAGTAAATATTACCTTGCCACAGTAAGAATCCAGTGAAGATTGTGTAACATAAATTTGTAGTGGAATCAGTCAACATCATTTCATGATTTTTTCCCAGCTTCTTTCTGTAGCAAATCAATAGGGGTGTAAGAAGCAGATGGCAGAAGTAATTCAAGGCTACAGTTTGACAGAGCAATATCTGAAAAAACATTTTAAGAAATCTATCAATAAACTAATATCCTCGCTGTTGTATCTCTTGATATTGCATTTCTGATTATTTAATTTGGGAAGTTACAACTTTAGGACTTGAGACATCCCTGAATTAAATATGGCATGTTTATTTGTTATGCCCCAAATAAAAAAAATTATGGCTACTCCCCAACCCCCCTTTCTTGTTATTAGGACTGGGAGAAATGACTCAGGAAAAATCTTGGATCTCCTATCACCTTTATATACCATTGGATCATGAACTCTAGGTACATTATCTCGATCATTGTTAGGACAATCCCCTCTCCATTGCCCCTCGCCTCGCTGTCTCCTACCCTGGACCTTCTTTTTTGACTCCTATTCCCTCAGGATTAAGTTATGATCCTTTCCTGGAATTATGGCTTGTTCATCCTCCCAGCATCCTTGCCTCCCTTATTTACCTTCGTTAAATCCCCGTTAACTAAAACCCTATATAAGTTCTCTGCCTTGGTTTATCTGTGCCAAATGCTTTGGACAAGAATCCCATCCAGCCAGTCAGTCTAACACTCTCCACATTAAAAGATTAAAAAAGACTCTCTATCTTGCCTTGGTTTCTCTGGTATTATATATTATACTCATAATAAGTTAGTAATAATAATAATAATAATGAATTAAATACTTGAGGAAACAGTTTTCATGATCTCACAATGTAAGAGTATCTCACTCAATTTAAATAAATAACCTGTGATATCTTTCAAGTTGTTGTAAAACTATATCTAATAATCAAAATAAAAGTAAAAAAATTATTTCATGAGTTTGAATGAATGGGGAAAGAGAATAGTGGTCACATAAACCTATTTTTATCCATCCCAGCATTCCTTTTTAGACCTAACCTAAATCTTAAGTTTTGGAATGTCTACTTTTTTTTTTTTTTTGAGAATGGGCCTATCATTGCATTAGTTTAAAAAACTTCCCCTACGAATGCAGATCTCCATATACTCTTAAGCTTTTGTCCTAAAAATTTATATGAGAAACCAAAAGATTAAGTGATTCTCCCAGATCACAAAGACAGTATGTCACCAGAGGGACTTTGCAGAAGCATTTTAACTCAGGTTGTCCTATCTTTGAGGCTTACTTTCTCTCTACTACCATTTTTTTTCCTTCTCTAAATGGAAAAAGAAAAAAAAATAATTCTAGTGACACACCAAACCTTGTTTAATTTATCTAGGTATTCTACAAAAATCTTTCAGCAAATTCTTTCAGCAATATGTTGAATTTATGTTGCATATTTTGGTCCCAATTGTTTTATAAGCAAAGGCTCCATTTTTAATATATAGACATATTTTAGAGAATAGCTACTTAAAGACATGTGATATAAAGACAGCTAACTGACACCGTTTAGTACACAATAGTAAAATTAGCAATGAGAAATATTGTTCATCTTAATAGGGATTTAAGTTCTAAGAAATGTGGTCTCTTAAAAATTCTTCTGAATAGTGGAAATACATATAGTATTTGATGTCAGAGAACATAGATTCAAATACAAATACAAAAACATAGATTTATTCTTCTGTCATCTGCTACTTAATTCTTATGTAAACTTGGAGAAGATAATTTCTTTGGACCTCAGTTTTATAATCTTTAAAAGAGAGAATATTTGGCTAGAATAAGTTCTAAGGTCCTTCCCAATTGTAAATCTATAATTCTTTTGTAACCTAGGTTCTACCCAAACCTGGGGTGTTTTCATGCTACTGAGTGAGGCTGATGGCTTTGCATAGGTCTGTCTTACATACAATGTACTTACAAGGGAAGATAGCACCTTCCCGTTATCATTGATCCTCTTTGAGAATGGAGGATAGATAACAAAGACAGTAGAGAGTGAGGAAAGTGTCTTCAGATTGATGGAGAGAAGCCTGACCTGCATACTTACATAAGGATTTTTAGCAGTTTTCAGATACTTGAAGAGTGACAGATGAACAGAGGACATTCCAGGGAGACTATGGAAAAAGATAAGATATTAGCATGACAGATCTGTGTGAGGACTCAACCCCATAATGTCATTTTACTTGCTTGAAATACTAAAGACTTCTGAGAATAGATTTCTCCTGGAATGGGATTGTTCTCCTTTCCTGGTTCAAGCCAAGATCTAAGTGAGGAGCTAAAGAGCTCATTTACTCTTATTTATTCTTTGGTATTTTCTAATTTGTACCAATTTCTGTTTGCTATTTTGCTTGGAAAAATAGGTGTTTACTCAATATTTGCTATTGTGCCTCTCTTTTGTGCAACCAGTGTTTATTAGAGAAGAGTTAAGCTGGCAAGAAAAGTGGTGTTTGTTCTGAATTTAGCATTCACAATATTTGAAGAAAGCAAATAAATATAATTCTAACTCAATACCCTTCCCAGAGACTAGAGAGAAACTACCCTTCCCAAGACTAGGCAGAACACTGCCAGTCTTGAGGATCCTCCTGGAGTTTACCTGTCTCTCTCTTTCCCTTCCAGTGCCCTCAGCTATTATGATGATTGCAGGCACAGCCTTTGGCTCTTCTCCTCCTGTAGAGGTGGATTGAACCTCAGTTCTATGAGCTCCGTTTATATGTTTAGTTAATCCATGTGGACACTTATCTTATACATTCTTAGATTCTTATTTAGTCTAAATTTTAAATTTAGCCCAACCAAATAATACATTTTATGTAAAATGCTTTGCAACCTTAAAATGCTAAGTAAATCTTTTTCTTTCTAGCCTTTAAGTTGTTAAAACACTGAAAGAAAAAAGTCTTTAATTATATACTTGTTTTCTGACAAACACCTTGTCACTAATTCTGATAATTTTTTCTTCAAATATCCTTTAGCTGAAAAGTAAATTACAAATATTCATTTTCCCCCATTAAACATCCCAAAACTCAAAGATTCAAAGTTAGGTACTGGAGAGAGAATACTGTTTAAATACCTGTTTGCTTTTCCACAGAAAGAAATGGAACATAAATATGAGCATATTTAGTGAGAGTTGTATACTTTAAAAGCAATTGTCAAATCAGTCTATTCTGCATCAAATGCTTATGAGATTTAAATTGTAAAGTCAAGAAAAGCTAAGTTAAAAAAATTCTTCATGGACAGATATTTATTTTTTTTTAAATCAATTTTAACCATAAATAGAAAAAGTAAGAATCCGATTTCAAATTTTGTTTTAAAGCAAGAGAAATGACATTAGTGCCTGAAGTGGTCATCTAGTAACCCATCATTCTTTTCCTGAACACTCTGTTCTAGTCACACAAGACTGCTTATGTTCCCCATACATGATGTTCCACCTCCAGTCTCTGTCCCTTTGCACAAAGTGTTCTTACTGCCTGGAATGCACTCCCTCATCATCTTGACCTTGGAGAATCCTTTGGTCTCTTCAAAGATGAAATCAAGGGCCATCATTTAAGAGAAATATATGAGATCTCTTCAATTTCTAGTGCCTTCCCCCTGGAAATTATTTGTTTTGTGTGCACATTATGTGTTTATATATGTGTATTTATATACATGCTTGTATATATATATATATATATATATATATATATATATATATATATACATATATATCCACATAACATATATGTGTATACATACACAGATATAGATATGTATGTGTATCTTTGGAGATTATCCACTCAATTTATACCACCACTTGCTTGTTGAGTCTCCAGAAGAATGACTGTTACTGCTCCCAGGTTTCTAGTGGTAGTCCTGTAAATCTGGCTGCTCTCTTAAATATTAGCTTACAAGAACCATCCAGTGTGCTTCCCCTTTAACAGCCTGTAGGTTCAATAAGCTCTTTAGTTAAAACATTTACTCAAATGGCATAAGGACAGTAATTACAAAGCATTTCCCCCAAAATATCAGGGAGCATACACTCCCTTAATCTCACCCAGAGTGCAGGAGAGGAAAACAATGGGCACAAACTTAAAGTACAATGGCAGTAAGGCACGTGTGTCAACTCCAGAACAGCAAGGCCTTGATATCCCCTTTTTAGAGAGGGATCTCTTGAAGTTTGCAAGGAAATATCTCCTGCCTCCAGTGGAATAGCACAGCTGGGCTTGCACCTCCTAGAGTGCCGTGTCTGCTGGATGGGAAGCCAAGAAGGTCTTTCAACAATTGTGCTGATTTTTCACCAAGCTTCTCAGGACATGGCATCTCCAGCTAAACAGGCTGATCCTTTGATCTTTTAGACTTGCTTTCCAATTGACAGCTTCTGTCATTTTTCCACCTTGCCTGTTTCACAGGTAATAGATTGCTCTTCATTATAAATCTTTTCCTCTCCTTCTCCTTCTATCTTCTGGTTATAATTGAAACTTAGCTCCCCTTCTGATGACACAGCCTCTCTGGTCTCCCTTTCTAGTGCTGGCTGTACCTTCATTTATTCCCTTAGTTCACTGATCAAGGGGGAGGAGTTATAATATTCTTTGTCCCCCCCTTGCCGCTTTCAGATTCTTTTTCTCCCTCATTACTCAGTAACCTCTTCTTCTTTGAGGTTCTTGCTATTTAGCACCCAATCAAAATCCTGGTAACTATTATTTACAAATCCCAGGTGTGCAGCTTACAATTTTTTTCTCCTCCCTGACTCCTCTCCTCATAGTGGGAAATTCAACATGTATACTTACTCTCTCACAAACATTCTAAACCCTCAGTTCCTCAAGCTACTCTAATGATCTACTCTTGCAATCCACCTCAGCCACACATACTTTAATCTTGTCATCACCCACAAATGTACTATTTCCATGTTCAAGAATTCTGACATGTCCTTATCCAACCAAAACACAACTCTTTCTATCTCTTTCTGCTGGACTTTCTTGGTAATATACAAAAGTGCTGATGATGGCTGTGAGTTTATTTTGTAACTTGAAACTTTACTAGAGTTGTTTTCATTGTTTCATTTTTTAAGTTAATTTTAAGGTTCTATCATACCATCTGCAAAAAATAAGTTTTTCTCATTTTCCTATGTTTATTCCTTTCATTTCCTTTTCTTGTCTTATTGCTAAAGCTAGAATTTCTAGTGCAATATTGAGTAGTAATCATAACAATAGACATCTATAAGATAGTTTTATAAGAGAGAGTACTGGTAGGTGATCAGGAATAACTTCATGCAAAAAAAGATCTTTGAACTAAGAACCTTCCAGGATTCTTTCTCTTTTAATTCTTTGATCCTATATGTGTCTAGGAAATGAATCAGACTGGTTATGGAATAAGAGCAGAGGATAACACATGTTGATTGTCTGGTATTCACTTTGTTTCACTGGTATTCATGAAATGGCAAAAGGTCTAAAGTTTGGTCATGAGACATTGGATGGATCATCTATTGAAAATTTATCAGAGTGCATGGACATGAATCAATAAAACAATGAGAAGTTATGGATGTGTTTTGATCTACACAGCTGGACAGAGTATCCCCTAAATAATGACATCAATGATCCATGGAACCATGAATGCATGTACATACCTTACTTATATTTTTAAATTTTCTTTTTCTTTTCTGTGTTCAAAATTTGATATTATTAGCCAATTAAAAAATAATTAAAGACATAAAAGAAAACTCAACCTCCAGCTGCTTATATTTTAATTCATAATACCTGCACATACCTGCATGGTTGCAGATTATGGCTTTAAGAGGCATGTAAGTACCTCCACTTTTTATTCAATTTACTATCACAGCTAATTTTTTCCTCTATCTCCTATTCATTGGTATTACTTCTGTTCTAACACTATATATAAGCCAATAATATTCTCAAATCTATTAAAATTTGTTCATACCATCATGAGAAATGTCACAATGCATCTTCTCTCTCTCCCTTCAATTACATGTAAAGATAATTTTAAATATCAATTTTAAAAATTGAATTCTAAAATCTCTCTTTCTCCTCCCTTTATTTCCCCCTTCTTGATATGATAAGCAAATTGATATAGATTACACATAAACTCATGCAAAAGGTTCCATATTAATCATTTTGTGAAAGAAAACACAGACCAGGGGAAAAAAATTAAGTGAAAAATAATATGCTTTGATTTGCACTCAGACTCCATCTGTTCTTTCTCTGGGGATAGATAGCATTTTTCAATATGAGTCCTTTGTTATCATCTTAGATCATTGTGTTGCTGAGAACGCTAAGTCGTTTCCTGTTGATCATCATACGGTGTTGCTGTGTAGAATGTTCCCCTGGTTCTGCTCACTTCATTTTGCATTAGTTCATGTAAGTCTTGCCAGATTTTTCTGAGCACATCCTGCTTGCCCTTTTTTACAGCACAATAGAATTCCATCACTATAATATACAATACCTTCTTTAGCCATTCTCCAGATGATAGATATCCCATCAATTTCCAATTCTTTGCCAACACACAAAAAAAGAGATGTTATAAATGCTTTTGTATAAATAGATTCTTTCCCCTTTTAAAAAAAAGAATAGATCTATTTGGACTACAAACCCAGTAGTGGTACTGCTGGATCAAAGGGTAGGCATAGTTTTATAGCCCTTTGGATGTAGTTCTAAATTGTTCTCTAGAATGATTGAATCAGTTCACCACTCTACCAGCAGTGTCATAATACATGTTACCCCCTGAAGATGCTGGGACATTGCTGTGCTCTCCTACCTGGCATTCTCAGACCTTATCATCTTTATCCAAGGACCTATGTAATCACTAGGTGCTAATTGTGCTATCTCTGCCCTTCCCTCTCATGCTTCAACCTCCCTCCTCTCCCATCCCCTCCCCCCCCCCAAAAAAAAATCCTTTTTTTAAAGAATGTTAATAACTTTCTGAATTATCAGACTTTTAAATTATCATGGATTTCAAATTGTTAAAACTAGTATATATAAGGTTTTGTTATAATTTATATGATTTCTTCCATTATAGAATTATCAAACCTTATCATTCACATCCTATACTCTGCCTGCTTCAATCCCATAATTAATTTATTATTTTTATAATGGAATCTACCAGAGCCTTAGAAGACAGAGAGATGTAAGCTGGAGGATAAAGTACAATTAGGAGATGAAAAGGTACTTGGTGAATCATTAGCTGGGTTCAAAACTAATTGAACACTGAACCCAAAGAGTATTTTGGTATATTCAAAACTAATTGTACACTGGACCCAAAAAGTAGTTTTTCCATGGTTGGATATTGACCTTGAAGAATATCTCTGTGGAAGTGGCTCTGTGATCATTTGCCTTAGAGTGATTTTAGCAGTGACAAAGAAATAAATAACAAATTCCTCAAACCTGCAAATAACCCAAAACTAGTAGAGATAGCTAAAACATTGAATAACAGAATCATAATTTGAAAAAAATTTCAATAGGCTAGCTAGATTATTGGGTCCAAATCTAAATAAGATTAATCTTAATAAGAATAAATAAAAAGTCTCGAATGAAAAATGGAAGGAGTATGGCTAGACAATTTCTTTAAAAGAGACTTGAGAGATTTAATGGATTGAAAAGTCAATGTGAGTCAGAAGAATAGTATGATAGTAAAAAAGCTAATTCAACCTCAAATTACATAAAGAGAGGATTGTGTCCAGGTCTGGGGAGCAGAAGTGGTATTTCTGCCATACCATACCTCAATCAACTTATACTTGGGTTTTGGCTGCCATTGTTTAGGAAAAACATCAACAAGTTAAATGTACAGAGTAAAGCAGTCAGAATGATGAATGGTTTCAAGATTGTATCCTGTGAGAATTAGTTAAAAGAAATGAAAATATTTATCTTTGAGAAGAAAGACAGGTATAATTACCTTCAAGTATTTGAAAGGCCATTATGTGTTCAAAGAGGTTATGTTTGTTCTGCTTCTCCTCAATGAACAGAATTATTAGCAAAAAGTAAAGGTTTCAGGGAGCCTGTTTGTCCAGTTTTAGGTTTCAAGGAAGGGAAACATAGTTCCTCCTTCCTTAAATCAGAGTACAGTGTTTAGTGGTAGGGTATAAATCACTGGTGATACAAAAGAACATAATGTTACATATGCTAATCATTCTTAACAAACCATTCAAAATTCAGCTGTTTCTGGTTTCTGGAGGCAAGACAGATGCACAGGATATAGTACTGACTCTAACATAGAACAACAAACTGATTTGGAGTGACTTTAGTTTTGCAGGTAGGTAGAATAGTACATAGAACACTAAAATTGGAATCAGAAAGAATCCCTGGAATCAGGAATCAGGAGGAATCTTTTACAATTCAAATCTTATCTCACACACTTACTAGATGTGTGACCCTAGGCAAGTAAGTCACTTAATCCTATTTGCTTCAGTTTCCTCATCTGTAAAATAAACTAGAGAAGGAAATGGCAAACTACTCCAGTATCTTTCCCAAGAAAACCCCAAATGGAGTCATAAGGAGTCATCCATAACTGAACAACAAAAGCCATTGTATGCACTTGATGGCAAAGGGATCTAAATCTTTCTCAAATGCACTGGTCTATGAACAGATTGTTGTTGTTCAATCATATCTGAATCTTTGTGAAATCAAAAGGGTTGTGACCTCTCCTGAGTCACATAGCTAGTAAGGGTCTGAAATCAGAAAATGACTTCTTGACTCCAGGCCTACCACTCCATCCACTATACCCCTTAGCTGCCCCCTTTGTACATATATTAGGAACTTTTTCAATATATCAATTAGGAGTAAGATACATAGTGATTTATCAGTCACTCTAGCTTTCTGCCTACTTGTCTCTATTTTTCCCATTAAGACCCAGAGTATCCAGACTATTTTAGAGGCAGATTTAGGTTTGATATAAAAGAGCTTTCCAGCAATTAATGCTATCCAAATGCTTCAATACTGGTACCTAATATGGTGCCAGGTACCTCTTAATTACTTAATAAATGCTTGTTAAATGAATATGATATAAAGCTTGCTGATGTAGATATCATTAGATGTGTGTTTTAGTTCCTGTTTTGCCACAAGCTAGTTATGTAATATTGAACAACTCATTTCACTTCTCTTAGAATACCTCTTCCTATTAAAAAAAAAAAATGTGGCTGGTCTAGACAATTCTAATGATTCTTTTAAAACTAAAATTCTCCTTCTATTCTATAATTCATGTTGCATTTATACCATTTTCATTGCAAGAGTGGCCAGTTTAAGTTCCATATTTGGACAGCAGTTGAGGCAACAGCATCACACAACCTTTATCTAATGAAATAGATTACAAAATCTATTTGTACATACAAAATGAGGTCATTTTCTGTTGGAGGGTATCCTTTTAGATTTTTGCATTGGAAGGGAAATGAAAGAGTTAAGAGTAAGAACAGAGATGGTGTAGTAGAGTGACAGTCCTGAAGTCAGGAGGACCTGAGTTCAAATGCAGCCTCAGACACTTATCACTTCCTAGCTGTGTGACCCTGGGCAATTCAACTTAACCCCAATTGCCTCAAGAAAAAAAAAAAGTAAGAGCAGAATCTAAACTTATAGAACAGATAGTTGTCTTTAATGGAGGTCATAATGACTCAGGCAAAAATATGAAGTGTAATATTTGCAGACTTCAGTAGTATCATGTCACAACTAATCATCACAACTTCCCCCATTTTCCAGACTATGCTATCAATTTTTGTCAACACACCACATATATATACTACACTTAAGCATTGTTATAGAAGCAGGGATTTGTGTGCACACATTTCTGAAAGCACTTGAACCTTGATTCATTCATTTTATTTGCCTAATTATAGAAGTTCCTGGGGTGTTATGATGGTGTATACATACAAGAAGATGGAATACTTTTTTATCTGGAATATCCTGGAAAATCTAAGGTGTATGGTCAATGTAATTATATAATTTGGTGGTCATAGTTTTAAAAAAAATTGGTTTTCTAATTTATATTTTACTTCATTCTATACTGTTAATTCCTAAGTCATGATTCTTTGTCTCTGCACTTTGTTCAGAAATTCCATTGATTAGTAAAATGTTAAATTGGCTAATCTCTGTTGTATTCTTGCCTCAAGGAAACCTGCTATTTTTGAAAGATATGGATAGATGTCAGAAAGTCTGGTTCAGTACCTATATGCCACCAAACTATCCTTCAAGATGTTAAGAAACCCACTATCTCTGACCTTATAGGTAGACTCAAACAGTGAACATTTCTTAACTACAGAAGAGGGAGTTGTTTCAGGCCCTCATTCCTAAATTCCAACTAATCATGTTGTTCCAACTAATAAATCTTGTTACAAGGAGTAAACATATTATTCCCTCAGTCATATAATCAGTACTCAAATCTCTGTTGTAACTAATATTATAATCAATTTAATTATTTCCTTACCTATCCTGTTTTGTTCTTTATTCTATGCTTATAAGGAGGAGCTGCATCTTGACCTCGGAGTCTTTTAGCTGACTGAGGCAATAATTGATCTATTCTATTGGCAGGTTCCTACCCAGCTTGTTATCTTGCTCAGAAAATATATTATTTACTCTATCTTTATTGAATTTTACTCACCACAAATGGAATGCAGAAGATAAGTTTATAGCAGCAGAAAAATCCTGCTCTTTCTCAAGCCCCATTAATACCCAATTTTGTAATATTGTCACCCTTTTATTTTGTTTTCTCTAATGTTTTGGAACATCTGATTTTTAATCTAATTTCTGGCATATTTTTAATTTGCTTTCATATGTTCATTCTCTTCAACTAGATTGAATATGAATCCTTCAAAGGAAAGGATTCTATTTCTGTTATATTTTCCCATGATATTCTGTATTCTGTATATATTCTTTGAACATCATTTACTGATTCTGAAACCCTATGAGGTTAGACTAACTTTACCTGCCAAACCTGTGCTCTGTGATTCAGCTCTGTGATTAGGGGAATATGTCTATAATAAGTAAGACACTGAAGGAGTTAGAAAGGCAAATTTTTAAAAACAAGGTATCTCAAAGCATTAGAAGCTTGTTGCTATCTATTTTTACATAACAAATGCAGAAATATGGGCTAGGTGAGTGGAGAACAATTATTTTGCCTCCTTCACTTAGCCCTTTTTTTTTTTTTTGGCTCAAATTATATTCATATCCTAAAAAAAAAGGGGGGGGGGCTGAAAAAATTTCTATCTGTAATTCATAGCTGTATGAGACAAAGTGATTGTGGCTCAGCCCTAGATCCAGAAAATTGAAACACAGACTGAATGCCACTGATTTCTACTAAGCTTGATAACTTCTTTCTATTTTAAAAAGCTCAGTTTCTCTAATAACTTTTTAATAGAGTCTCTGGGGTTCTCTAAGTATACCATCATATCATCAGCAAAGAGTGATAATTTGGTTTCCTCATTGCCTGTTCTTATTCCTTTAATCTCTTTCTCAACTCTTATTGCCAAAGCTAGCATTTCTAATACGATATTAAATAGTAACGGTGATAGTGGGCAACCTTGTTTCACTCCTGATCTTATTGGGAATGGTTGCAGTTTGTCCCCATTGCATATGATGCTTACTAATGGTTTTAAATAGATGCTCCTGATTATTTTAAGGAAAAGTCCATTTATTCCTATACTCTCAAGTGTTTTTAATAGGAATGGATGTTGGATTTTATCAAATGCTTTTTCTGCATCTAATGAGATGATCATATGGTTTTTGTTAATTTGATTATTAATATGGCCAATTATACTGATAATTTTCCTAATATTGAACCAGCCCTGCATTTCTGGTATAAATCCTACTTGATCATGATATATTATCCTGGGGATGATTTTCTATAGTCTTTTTGCTAATATCTTATTTAAGATTTTAGTATCAATATTCATTAGGGAGATTGGTCTATAATTTTCTTTCTCTGTTTTCAACCTACCTGATTTAGGTCTCAGTACCATGTCTATGTCATAAAAGGAATTTGGTAGGACTCCTTCATTCCCTATTTTTTCAAATAGTTTATAAAGCATTGGGGCTAATTGTTCTTTAAATGTTTGGTAGAATTCACATGTAAATCCATCTGGTCCTGGGGATTTTTTTTTTTTTTTTTTTTTTAGGGAGTTGATTAATAGCTTGTTCTATTTCTTTTTCTGAAATGGAACTATTTAAGCAATTTACTTCCTTCCCTAAGCTGGGAAGCCTATATTTTTGGATGTAGTCATACATTTCGCTTAGGTTATCAAATTTATTGGCATAATTCTCCAATTGATAAATGGTCAAAGGATATGAACAGACAATTTTCAGATGAAAAAATTGAAACTATTACCACTCACATGAAAGGGTGTTCCAAATCACTTTTGATCAGAGAAATGCAAATTAAGACAACTCTGAGATATCACTACACACCTGTCAGATTGGCTAAGATAACAGGAAAAAATAATGATGAATGTTGGAGGGGATGCGGGAAAACAGGGACACTGATGCATTGTTGGTGGAGTTGTGAACGAATCCAACCATTCTGGAGAGCAATCTGGAATTATGCCCAAAAAGTTATCAAACTGTGCATACCCTTTGATCCAGCAGTGTTTCTATTGGGCTTATACCCCAAAGAGATACTAAAAAAGGGAAGGGGACCTGTATGTGCCAAAATGTTTGTAGCAGCCCTGTTTGTAGTGGCTAGAAACTGGAAAATGAATGGATGCCCATCAATTGGAGAATGGCTGGATAAATTGTGGTATATGAATGTTATGGAATATTATTGCTCTGTAAGGAATGACCAGCAGGATGAATACAGAGAGGCTTGGAGAGACCTACATGGACTGATGCTAAGTGAGATGAGCAGAACCAGGAGATCATTATACACTTCGACAACGATATTGTATGAGGATGTATTCTGATGGAAGTGGATTTCTCTGACAAAGAGACTTAACTGAGTTTCATTGGAGAAATGATGGACAGAAACAGCTACACCCAAAGAAGGAATACTGGGAAATGAATGTGAACTATTTGCATTTTTGATTTTCTTCCCGAGTTATTTTTACCTTCTGAATCCAATTCTCCCTGTGCAGCGGGAGAACTGTTCGGTTCTGCAAATATGTATTGTATCTAGGATATACTGCAACATATTTAACATATATAGGACTGCTTGCCCTCTTGGGGGGGGGAGGAGGGCGGGAGGGGAAAAAACGAAACATAAGTGATTGCAAGGGATAATGCTGTGTAAAAATTATCCTGGCATGGATTCTGTCAATACAAAGTTATTATTAAATAAAATAAAATTAAAAAAAAATTTATTGGCATAAAGTTGGGCAAAGTAACCCCTTATTATTTCTTTAATTTCCTCTTTATTGATGGAAAGTTCTCCCTTTTTATTTGTAAGATTACTGATTTGATTTTCCTCTATCCTTTTTCTAATCAAATTTACCAAAGGTTTATAAATTTTGTTGGTTTTTTCATAAAACCAAGTCTTAGTTTTATTTATTAGTTCAATTAGTTTTTTTTTACTTTCAATATTATTAATTTCTCTTTTTAATTTTAGAATTTCAAGTTTAGTAATTGATTGGGGGTTTTTAATTTGGTCTTTTTCTAGCTTTTTGAGTTGCAAACCCAATTCATTGATCTTCTCTTTCTTTATTTTATTCAAGTAAACCTCTAAGGATATAAAATTTTACCTTATTACTGCTTTGGCTGCATCCCACAAATTTTGGTATGATGTCTCATTGTTGTCATTATCTTGAGTGAAATTATTAATTGTGTCTATAATTTGCTGTTTCACCCAATCATTCTTTAAGACAAGATTATTTAGTTTCCAATTACTTTTTGGTCTATTTACACCTAACTTTTTGTTGAATGTAGTTTTTATTGCATCGTGATCTGAAAAGAAAGCATTTACTATGTCTGCCTTCCTGCATTTAATTTTGAGGTCTTTATGTCCTAATATATGGTCAATTTTTGTGTAGGTTCCATGAACTGCTGAGGAGAAAGTATACTCCTTTCTGTCACCATTCAGTTTTCTCCAAAGATCTATCATAGCTAATTTTTCTAATATTCTATTTACCTCTTTAATTTTTCTTATTTGTTTTGTGATTTGATTTATCTAATTCTGAGATTGCAAGATTGAGATCTCCCACTATTATAGTTTTGCTGTCTATTTCTTCTTGCAACTCTCTTAACTTCTCTTTTAGGAAGTTAGATGCTATACCACTTGGTGCATACATGTTTAATACTGATATTGCTTCATTGTCTATAGTACTCTTTAGCAAGATATAATTTCCTTCCTTATCTCTTTTAATTAGGTCAATTTTTGCTTTTGCTTGATCTGAGATGAGGATGGCTACCCCTGCTTTTTTGACTTCATCTGAAGCATAATAGATTCTGCTCCAGCCTTTTACCTTTACTCTGTTTGTATCTCCCTGTTTTAAATGTGTTTCCTGTAAACAACATATTGTAGGATTCTGACTTTTAATCCAGTCTGCTATCTGCCTCCGCTTTATAGGAGAGTTCATCCCATTCACATTTATGGTTAAAATGACTAATTCTGTATTTCCTGCCATCCTAATATCCCCAGATTATGCTTTTCTTTTTCTTGCCCTCCTTTGGTTCCACTTGCATCACACAGCTCTCCCTCTTTAGTATCCCTTCCTCCTCCCTTTGAATCCCTTCCCCTTTCTTGTACCCTTCCCTTATTACTCTTTTTCCTTTTCCCTTTTCCTCTCCCATTTTTTAATGAGGTGAGAGAAGATTCTCTGTAAAACAAATATGTTAATTATTTACTCTTTGAGCCAACTTTGATGAGAGTAGGATTCACACAATGTTCCTCCCCCTCTCTAAGTTCCCTCAGATATGATAGGTTTCCTTTGCCTCATCGTCATCGTCGCATGTAGTTTCCCTCTTTTTATCTCCCCCTTTTTCTAACACTATCCCCTTTCCATTTCTACTTCCCTTTTTTATGTTATGTCAGTAAAATCAAATTATACATGTGGTTTTTATGTATATATACAACAAAAATACAGTTCTCAAGAGTACCTTTTACCTTTTTCTACTTCTCTTGAGTCCTGTGGTTGGAGATCAAATTTTTTGTTTAAGTCTGGTTTTTTCCTTAGAAACAAATGGAATTCCTCTGTTTCATTAAATGTCCATCTTCTTCCATGGAAAGAAATGCTCAGAAAAAGCTTTATTTCTCAAGTCTAACACTGTCTATCTTTCTTTATGAAGAATCACTTATGGAGAGTTTTTCTTAGTTTGATATCAAATGTGTGAAGAATCTGCTTCTCTAAAATATCAGAACTTAAGTATCTGGGCTGTAAGCTAAATAACAGATGATAAGAGTCCCTTCTTGTTTTTGTGGAGAATAAGAACAGTGTAACCAACATCTAAAAGCAGAGTATTCAGAGAAGCAAAACCCAGCAATAAATGTGAGCATTTCCAAGGAGAAACTAGACACTAATACCAGTTGAAGTGGCATAATGACATCCATGAGGTCTTGGATTCCCAGCAATTTTGATGGTATTTGCTGGTTCTTTTATATTTTCAAGGTATACACACTTTTCTCAGTGATAGTATGGATGTTTTGGGGAGAGTATCTCCTGTGAATATTTTGGGAAATGTTTTATTGCTGCTTTTCTTACTATGCTATTTAAATTTTTTCCCGCTGAATCACTGTCTTCCATCTGACTAGTAAAATTAAGTACATTGATTGGTGCTTATGAGCTGTGGTTTATAAGTACATCAGATTTACAGAATGAATTTGGAGAAGCTAAGTACAAGTTAGTGTGTTGGAAAAAGGAAAGAACTATATTTTAAATGAAGAGGAGACTTTGAACTCATTTAAAACATGGTTTTATTTTCTATGGTTTGTTTCAACTCAAAAGGAATATTGCACAATGCATTTGTTTTACAAACCTTATTTTTCCCACACTGGTAAGGTTTTGATTGCTACTGTTAATTTTAGAACTAAATCTCCAAATGTCTTAATTAGTTAAATGAATTCACTAGTCAGTGAAAAATTTAAGGCAGGATATTGCATTCATATAAATATAGGTATATGCACAATTTAATAGGTTTCATTTGAAAATAATTATTACAATTCTCTCAATACAATTCAAAGGAGGCAATATTAAGTGTACACTCTGTTACAAGTATTAGGAAAGTAAAGTGTACTTCCAAATGTTTTCAGATGTATTTTTTTTCTGATAATACATTAAATCTCCACAAATTCTAATAACATATTTGATCATATTGTAGGCTTCTTTGTGTGGAAGAATCTAGCTTAAATTCTTTAAACCAAAATATAGACTATAAAATTGCAGTGCTGAAAAACCAAATGCATAAATAATAAAATTCCCAAATAACATACAAGAAATAACACAAGAATAAATGTTGCATGTTATGACACCTTGAATGTTTCAGTTCAAAATGAATGAACCTATAGTATTTTTCTAAGTAAAAAATAAAATAAAATAGCTTTCATGAAATCACAGAGTTATGGGCTAAGTGCTTTGGAATTTGGAAAATACAAATGTCAAAGTCTAAAAAGCAAGATTAATTTCTCCAAATCCCCTATTTTATGGGTTTATTGTGATTTTTTCTTTTTGTAATTTTCTTTCTTTGATTTGTAAACATAGTACTTTTAGGTGGTTATGAAATTCTTTTCAGATCAAGGTTTTTCTACTTAGGCTTAAGATATTATGTTGCATAATCAATTCAGGTTAATGTTTCTTTCAAATTGATAATTTTCTAAAGCTAAGTCCTGTTATAAATTCTTCACATATGGGTAATTAGGGCTATCATTCTGAAATTTGGTTTGTCATAAAAATAAATCTTTTATCAATATCTTGGGGGACAGCATAGGGAATTATTTCAGGATATTTTCTTTCTGTAATATCTTATATAGTGAATTAAGTACAACAATAGATTGATTCAGCAATGTTTCATTGTTAAGAAAAAAGCTTCTGGTGATGTGAACCAAAAATTTTAGTATAATTCCATTGGGGGAGCATTAAATTTTTAAAGGATTAATATCTAGTGTAATGATGATTATGATGGAGTTCTTATAACAGATACCAACATTTTGTGAGCCTAGGACACTTACAGACTGAGGCACAAATATTCATAAGGAGACAACTTATTCACCCTCTGTTGCCAGTCATCCTCTTATCTTTATTCCTGCCACAGTTGAGAATTTCAAGTTTTTACCTGTTGCCACGACTTTTCAGCATATCACCTGCCCTGTTATAGTTGCTACAAACACAGAATTAGACAATAACAATTTTGATAACAATAACAACTTGAACTGCTAATGTCCTATCTATGCCAGCAATAATGACTGAAGTTTCTGGAGCCATTATAATAAGAATAAACATAGATAGCCTGGTAAATACTCATGATTCAGAACTTACCTGGGGCAGTCCAAAAAGAGTATTCTAGCAAAAGGCACTATTCATATTATCAGATATAGGGATAGAATGGGAAAAGGGATTGTGCAAAGATAACCTGGATACTAAATGAGGGTGTTATAGGTTGATATATTTGTGAACTTGTTTGGTTTTTGCTGAATACATTGGACTGGATGGCTTCAAAGACTCCTTCTAGCTCTAAATCTATAATTTTATAAATATGGATCCTATTGTTATACATTTCACCGTGTAAAGCTTTCTCATCTTTATTAATTCTGTACCTTCTTACACAAAATCAATTTTTAAATTAATATGTCAGGGTCAATTTTCTTGCTTTCAGATTCCAATTTGGGATACAGAATCTTTCATCATAGAATGTATAGATACATAAACCTCAACTAAATTATCTCTGATTATAGCCATTATTCTTAGCCTTTCTTGTTTTGAGATAATGTAGTACTTTCCAAATATAATAGGAAAAAAATTATTTTAGGTAAAAATATAATAGATTGCCTATCACATTTCTGTGAATAGTCAATGTTTTGTGACAAGATTTGAAAACTATTTGAAATTTTGTTCTTTTTATCATTATTTCATAGTATTTGGAAACACCTACAAACCTGTGATATTTATTATATAGAGGTAGAGGAGAAGAGCTATTAAATTGAATGAATGCAAGATTTCATTGTAGAACAAATTTTTGTATCAGAAGTATAAGCATCTGAGAAAAAGACACTTAATCATAAACCTCAGATATAACATTACATAGTTTTTCTGAATTGTAATGTCATTATGATTCAACTTTCTTAGAAAACAAATCACAATAATAACAATATCATCAACCTCCCACATATGTATAATATTGTTTTTGATCTGCAATCCAAAATCTTATGTTATGGCAATGCTATCATAGTTCATTTGGACCAGAACTAATGTATAATATT
The DNA here is from genome assembly GCF_016432865.1 of Antechinus flavipes. Taxonomy (NCBI): domain Eukaryota; kingdom Metazoa; phylum Chordata; class Mammalia; order Dasyuromorphia; family Dasyuridae; genus Antechinus; species Antechinus flavipes. The sequence continues at coordinate 243,943,979 of NC_067401.1, forward strand.
CCTTTTTCTTTGTGAAAATCAAAATTATTTAAACATAAAACATGGCCACCTGATAATATAATATATGTTGAATGTGATTTCCTTGTTTTTTATAAGGCACAATTATTCACTTTCTAAATTTACATAAAGGGAAAATCTGTCCTTGTCATAGAATTTCTGAATTCTCCCATTCCTCTTCAACCTTGCAAGAGGTTCTTCTTTCAAATTCATAATATTATGGACTCCTTGCTTTGAAAATTTAAGAAATAACCTCATCACAGTGTTACTTATGTTGATTTTATCATCCTTCTGGTACTGAAAATGAAGTTTTCTTTAACTGTAATATTTTATTATTTGTATAATATATATAGATAAAATTAGAAATATGTCCTATTAGTTTTTAATTTGTTAGGTTCATTCTCCTTTAACACTGCTCCCAGATAATTATGTTTTGTTACAGGGCTATTGACAAAAGGTTAAAGAAAAACAAATACGTCATCATTTCAAGTAAACTTTGGGGCAAATTTTCATGTAAAAATAAATTCAATAGGATGTCTGACAATGAGATTTCAGTAAAGTATATTGTCTGGCTTTAGAAATCACATCTCTCAACTTTTAAAATAGTTCATAAAGATTTGCCATGATAATCATCTATTCAACCCAGTGGATAAGAACTGTGCTTAATTTATTTTTCATCATGGTTAGTCACTTTTCATCTTCAAACTTTCATATATGAAAAGCTCTGAGGGTATAACAAAATCCTAACCTCACTAAGGCTAGGCTAGCTGCATACAGTGCTTTTTTTACCTATACTTGCCTACATTTACTACATAGAGAAACATTTCAATTATCAGTATGAAACTACAGGCTTATATTTTGTGTAACCATGCCCTGACAGATGTCATTTTGCAATAACATCAATTATGTGCTGTAACCAAACCCAATCATAACATTGAGAAACCTTCATATAAAATTGTTCAGCCATTGCCCTGAGATGTAAATCAATTGGTTTGAAATGATCTAGCCTAAACTGGTGCTTGAAGCCTCAGCAGCCAGTAACATTCTTTTCCCCCTTCCAATGTTGCTCTGCCTTAAATCATATTTTCACAGAACCAAGTTAAGTGGGGTATGCCTTTATTGGCTTTTAAGTTACAATGTATCAGGTTAATGTCAGGTTAAGCTTCCGCATTTCAATTGTGTATCATTTCCTAGTATAATTAGCATAAAATTTGGGGTTTTGGCAAAGAACATATTAAAGTAACAGCAGCTTCCACAAATACTGGAAAATATTTTAAATCAAGTTTGTAAATCAGAACATATTCCATAGCTATTATTTGTTAGTATTGAATCACATTCAGAACCACAGCACTATGTAAAAAAATAAATCCTCTCTAGGATCTTGTGCTTAAGTCTTATCTACAAATTCATCCTGGGAATTGTACAGAATATTATTTCTTGTTTTCCTTAAAAATAACCTAGTTCAATCAAAAGGAAAAAAAGGATTACATTTTTTTTATCATTTTGAAAACAAAATATCAACACTTTGAGGAATTGATAATATATTCACCAATTCCATGTGCCATTGACTATGAAAATGAAAAAATTACATTACAAAGTATACTTTTAAAATAAATTACATAGCAAATAACAACAAATACAAGCATGTGCCCATGGACCTGAAAGCTTTGCAAATAGGAGAATGAAATTCAGTTGTCAGACTGACTGTGTTGTTCTAGTTACCAATTTCCACATTCAAGGAACCTAAAAGCTTTTAAAATTTTACCCCCCCTCCCCAAACATTCATTGGAAGTAGTAAATTATTTCCATTAGTGATCAGTAGCATAGAAGACCATGATGATGGCAAAGGGCTGCAGAAGAAATATTCATCCAACTGGGGTTCAGAGGAGATGCACATACAAAGTACATTCTTGGTGGTGTTTTTCATCTAGAGTTCATCTGTAACTGATGGATGATGATGCTTTCTAGAGTGGAAATAGAAAAACAACATATTTTAAATTGTATTTAAGCTGAAATTCAAAGCTGAAAATAAGAGTAACACCTGTATTTTATATTTCACTAAAATACACGAAAGAATTATAAGAGCTATCTACATGAATCCAGTGGTTTGTCTTACAATTTTGATAACTATATTTTCTGAATAAAAACCAGAACATATGATTTGATGGAGAATTTTTTTTCTCACTTAGAAATGGACTTTTTGGATGCCCATCAATTGGAGAATGGTTGAGTAAATTGTGGTATATGAATGTTATGGAATATTATTGTTCTGTAAGGAATGACCAGAAGAATGAATAGAGAAAGGACTGGTGAGACTTACATGAACTGATGCTAAGTGAAATGAGCAGAACCAGGAGATCATTATATACCTCAACAATGATACTGTTTGAGGATATATTCTGATGGAAGTGGATCTCTTCGATAAAGAGAGCTAATTCAGTTTCAATTGATCAAAGATGGGCAGAAGCAGCTACACCCAAAGAAAGAACACTGGGAGATGAATATAAACTGCTTGCATTTTTGTTTTTCTTCCCGGATTATTTATGCCTTCTGAATTCAATTCTCCCTGTGCAACAAGAAAACTGTTCGGTTCTGCACACGTATATTGTATCCAGGATATAATGTAACCTATTCAACATGGAAAGGATTGCTTGCCATCTGGGGGAGGGGGTGGAAGGAGGAAGAGGAAAAATCGGAACAGAAGTGAATGCAAGGGATGATGTTGTAAAAAATTACCCTGGCATGAGTTCTATCAATAAAAAGTTATTAAAAAAAAAAAGAAAGCTTAGAATTTCTGGTTTAAAACCTCAGAGTTCTGAATATAGGACATAATAAGTGACTTATGATTTCCACCTAGTATGTTATCAAAAACAGATCTTGAATAAAGGTTTTTCTGACTTCAAAAAAAAAAAAAAAAGAAATGGACTTTTAAATTGGGACAGCTTAGCTAAATTCTGGACATTGAGTTGCTATGGATATAATCAGCCATGTTTAAGTAACTTGTTCATACTATGATTATGCTTTACATTCAAGGCTCTCAAAGCACTTTCCAAATCATTATTTATTGGAATGTTCCATTTGACCCATTTTACCAAGGGAACAATTGAGTTAGAAAGGGACCTAAACATAATCCTATGGTTTTTAACAGCTGAGACAGAAATGGAAACCATATTATTCTTTTTCATTAGGCCACACTGTTTCCTGTACTAAGTCCAGTAAGACTCATCTTTCTGAATTTTCTACTTGATAAGAACTTCTAGGAAAACTGGAAAGCATTTTGGCAAAAATTGGGCTTAGATGAATATCTTACATCATATTGCACAATAAATTCAAAATGGATATGTGACTTGAATCATACTATATATCTATATCTATCTATCTATATAGGAAGCAGATCATAAGCCTATAGAAAGGAATTGAATTTTTAACCAAAGAAGGAATTGATACAATTACAAAAGATAATTTTAATCACTTGAACTTGCATTTTTTTTCATAAACAAAATCAAGCCATCTAAAATTAAAAGGGAAGCAGCTGACTGGGAAAAATATTGGTGTCATATATTTCTACGTAGGTTTTAATATTAAGCCATATAACAACTAACTATACCCTAAAGACTTTTCATAATAAAGAACTGTGAAAAGATCTGAGCAAACTTTTCAGAAGTACAATAGAAAACTATAAACTATGTGAAAGAATTTTCCAAATCACCAAGATAAATGCAAATCATTCAAAACAACTCTGAGAGTTTTCCTCTTAACCAGTAAATTAGCAAAGACACAAAAGATGGAAATAATCAGCTTAGAGGGGTTGTAGAGAGACAGAGACACTAAGGCATTATCAGTGGAACTATGAATTGGTACAACCATTCTGAAAAGCAATTTGGAATCATACAAAAATTTACTAAAATGTTTGATATCCTTTGATATAAAGATTCCACTATTAAGCATATACTCCAAAGTCTATGACATTAAAGGGAAGGGATTCCATAAACATCAAAATTTTTATAATAGCATTTTTTGTGATAGCAAAGATTTGAAAACAAAAATGATGCCCATTAAACAGAGAATAGTAAAACAAATTGTGATACCTGAATGTAATGGAATATTATTGTCCCTCTAAGAAAACAAGCATGATGAATAATGAGAATCATGGGAAGACTTGTACATATTATACATATATATTTCTACAATGACTACAATAATCTAAAGGAAAGAACATCACTGAAACAACTAAAATAGAATGTTGAGAAATTACAGAGACAAAGTTGGCCTCAGTGAAGAGATGTTGAAAAGATTCTTCTCCCTACTCCTTTGCAGAGGCTCAGGAACACGGGTTATGGAACATTGTACATAATGTTAGAATATTTTGTTTTAAAATTACCCTGGCATGGATTCTGTCAATACAAAGTTATTATTAAATAAAATAAAATTTTAAAAAAAAAGAATATTTTGTTTTGACCAGTTTTACTTTTTCTTTTATAAAAATTCTTTGTTATAGGGGATAGATTTTGGAAAGAGGGAAAGGGAAAAAAAGAGGTGGAAATTTAAATAATATAAGAATAATCAATAAAAACTTACTAAAATATCCATATTTCTTTTTGCGGATTATTGGGCTTTTAAAAGTAGAAGTTTACTATCTATTCATCAGAAATTACAAACTTAGGCAACTCTTACAAGGTTAGGAAAGTGTTTAAATCTCAAAGACTGCAATGTCCATAATGCCTACATTTCTATTAAAGGAGATTATTTATATAAACTTTTTTTGTTTAGGTTTATGTACAGAAAAGTAAAGTCACAAAATAGTGTTTAGCAATGTCCTGGCATAAATTAAATCCTGCCTAACTCATAGGGGCTGTTATGTGGAAAGTCTATTTATATAGTGCTTGGAAAATCTTTGAGCATTATATAAACATGTTGTTTTTATATTAGTTGTTCAATTAATACTTGTTAACTGATTGAGTTGATTCCCATAGCATTCTTTTTTTGTATTGTTACACATGCCATTATCATCACCCTCATTTATTTATTTTTAAATTTATGGAATAACAAAAAAATGATTGAACATGAAATCCATTGTGAACAACTTGCTATTCCCCTTAAATATATAATAAAGTAATGTAAATTTCCCCCTTTTTTTTTCCCTCCTCTCTATTGGAGAAGAAAATGGGGACAATACTATCACCTACTTTCCAGGGTTTTTGTGAGGATCAAATGGGATTATATTTACAATGAAGTTATCACAGAGCACCTCATAGGCACTTGAGAAATAATTTTCTCCCTCTCTCCCTCTCTTCCCGCTTTCCCTTCTCAGACATTAGCTAGCTATATGACCCTGGGCAAATCAGTTAAATTCTCTGGTCTCAGTTTTCTCATTTGTAAAATGGGGATAATATTAGTATTTATCTCAAAGAGTTCTCATAAGGACCAAAAGAAATAGCTTAAGTAAAAATACTTTCAAAACCTTAAAGCAATGTTTAAATACTAGCTATTATTACCCTATTTGGGAATTTTTATTTTAACATTTTCAAAACTTTTAAAATTTTTGTCACCCTAGCTCAGGTCATCATTATCTATTACCTAGACTATTGCAATGGCTGCCTAACTGTCTTCATTCCTTTTAACACTAGATGATATTCCACATAGTTGCCACATTAATATTCCTTTAAAAAAAAGTCACTTCCTTGTTCACAAAATTTCAGTGACTCCCTTTGACCTCCAAGATAAAATATAAAATCTTCCATATGACACTTAATGGCTTCACAAATTGCCTCTTGCCTTCTTTTCTAGGATAATTTCCATTGAGTTTGCTTTATCCTTTCCACTTTTCAGTCACACTGTTCCTTGGACACTATACTTTTTTCCCACCCCTTTGCTTATGTGCAGCTTGATCCCTTGCCTGGAATGGTTTTCTTCCTCACCTCTAACTCTTAAGAATCCCTAGTTTCCTTGACCTTGTTAAAGGTCATTCCACCTCCCACAAGAGGCTTTTTTTGATCTTGTAGGTTCTACAAAATTTATCACTTATGTCCCCTTCTCTCCACTCCAGCCACCATTCTAATACCAGCTTTCTATTCATTACTTCTTACCTGCACTATTGTCTCCTAATGGATATCTGTCTCAAATTCTTCTCCATTCCAATCCATGCTCCTTACAACTGCCAAATTGAAACTTCTTTGTCACTTAAAATCCTTCCAAAACAACTCTATCTTACTTTTTCACTCTTATTATATATTATTCCCCTCCATGGATTCTACATTTGTGGCAGGGATGATAACCTTAACTGCTGAGATATTTTCCACAGGATTTGGCATTTATAATTTTATACCTCTTATTTTATGTGTATAAAGACAGGATTTTCCTTTTTAGAATTTTGTAACTGCAAGCTACCTTTCCTCAACCATGAAGAGGATACATGATAGAATATTTCTTCCTATTGCATAAATATATTATTATTCACCCTTACACATACTTATAACAATAAATAAATCCTTTATCCTCATGACAAAATATTAAAAGTTTAGTTCTTCTCCCTTAAGCCTAAGGAATCTGAAGTGATATTTTATAAGGAGCTCTTAAGATTAAATAAATAAATAAAGATAGATAGATAGATAGATAGATAGATAGATAGACAGACAGACAGACAGATCTATAAGGCCTCTGATTACTTGACTGACTGAATAATCCTAGATCATTCTCCTTGCCCTTGAAAAATTCTTGGTATGTATCCTGTAAAAGTTATTTTTTTTCTTTTTCTTTGGTTTCACTTCTAAAACCATCTGAGAAGCTATCTTTTCCCAACTTATTATTTTTCCAATAACAACTTGTCTACCTGTGCCTAGACAGGCCCACAATATCTGGCACCATATTTAAAGTCTTTCTATCATTTTTGTTAGCTAACCTTAAACTAATAGAGAAGTCTTCCAGTTTCACACTCTTTTCTCCTCAACCAATTACTGTAATTAAAGATTCCAAAACATGGCCAACATGGGAAAATATTTTGCTTAACTATGAATATTTGTTATAAGATTTTTGTTGTTGTTGTTGTTGTTAGGAGGGGAATAGGAGAGAGAATAATTTTTGTCAACTAAAAAAAAAAATGATAAAAAAAATAAAGATCCCAAGGCATGGATCTGGAAGGAGATTTAGCAGATAGCACTTTGCTCTCCATCAATCAACAACCTGAAGAATCTCAGGGGTGAGATTTTTCAAAGAGAAAAAGAGTGAATGAGAAGGAAAGAAAGAGAAAGAAACAAGAAAAAAGAGAAGAAAGGGAGGAAAAGGGAAGGAAGGAAGGGAAGAAGGAAGGAAGGAAGAAAGGAAGGAATGAAGGATGGAAGGAAGGAATGTAGGAAGGAAGGAGAAAAAGCTGTTTTTGAAGTTTCCACTCTACTTGCATCTGGCAAACTACCATATCATCACCTAATATCTGGATGCAGATTTGTAATCCTACAGTATCCCAGCCTCATCTCCAGGCAGCTATAAAGAATATCTGGTTACAAATCTCCTTTGGACATTTTAGTCTTGTAAACAAATTTCTTTGTCTCCCCCTGCTTCCTTCCCCTAAAATGTGAACATTTGGATTACTACAAAATCTGTTATTTGCAGAAGCATTTGCTTCTCAATGAAATGAAGGATATGAAATGGATAAGAAAAACTGATCAAAATAATTCATTAAATTTTTTTTCAAATCGAAGGAATCCTCATTTCAGTTGCTACAAGTAGCCCCAATTTAATAGTTCAGCCAAACTAACTTTCTTGCTACTTTCATTTTGACTTTCTATCTTCCATTTTTGAAAATAGCCTTTGCACTGGGTTGTTACTCTTATAATGTACTCCTCACTTTTGCTTTTTAGAATTCCTGATTTTCTTCAGGACTCAGTTCAATTGTCACTTTATGCCTATGGCCTTTCTGATTAGTGCCTTTTTCCTTCAAGGTTACTTTATATTTGATTTATCTGTCTTTTATAGAAACATATAGAAACATATACATACAGAGGTCAAGCTATTTATCTGTCTACATATATGATGTCTACTTCATTTGAACATAATTTTCTTGAGGGATACTTCAGTTTTTGTCTTTATACTCATGTCTAGTACTGTGTTTTACTGTATAATTTGAAATGGCTATTGGTTAGAACACCCTCCCCAGTTATAGTGTCCTTCTTGACTCCCAACAATACTATTTTGCACTTTGTATATATTTACTATTTGCTTATCTGTGTTCATGTTGTTTCCCCTAGTAGGGAAACTTCTTCAGGGTAGGAACTGTTTTAGTTTTGAGGATTTTTGGTTTTGTTTTTCCTTTTTTTTTCATCAGTCCCTTGCACTGTGCCTGCAACCTTTCTTTGTTCAGTAATGTCTGATTCCTCACTACCCTATTTGGAGTTTTCTTGGAAGAGATTCTGGAGTGATTTACCATTTATATCTCTAGTTCATTTTACATATGAAAAAACTGAGGGAAACAGTGTTAAGTGACATGCCCAGGGTCATATATAAGTCAAATTTGAACTCATTGTACCACCTAGCTACCACTTGCCATCTAGTGGGAACTTAAATGTTGAAGTTTCAATGTTCTATCTCTATTTAGACCACGAGATGGCACTAGTTTCATTCTACTAATCAGTACCACTGCATCAGCCTCACAATAAATAAGCTACTAAGCCGGCTAAAATTCCCAAAAATGTATGAATGCTTATATACAAATTATTTTGTCGAGCTCTAAAGGCAAATATTTACCTTGACTCCCCCAATTGGAAACTCTTAAATATATTACATCATTACTAATAACAAAGTAACACTAGATTTAAATTTTTGAAATGTATTAAAACAAAATTTCATTGGGAAAACTAAAATGGTAATTGGGACATCTAAGAATTCTGTTAAAATCTAAAGTTGAAAGGATTATTTCCCATTAAAAATTATCTTTCTATGCCATAATGCTGGACAAATAAGTGAAAAAACTGTACCAAGTTTTATTTAAAACCATCCTTCCAAATGGTATGTGTAACTAGGAGGGTAAAAAAGAGTTTTATAAATTAATCCTCTCACGTTTATGTTGTGAATATTCATCAGAAAATCTGTGCTTTGGTTTCTTTGTTTCTAAAGAAGTCTTAGGCGATCTGATTTCTAAGATTCATTATAGCTCTAAAATTCTTCTTCTATGATACTTTCTTACCCAGTTCACAAAGCCAGACTTCCTTAATTACACAGCAATATGAATTTCATGTTAACTACTGGCATTTAGGAAAGGACAACCTAGCTAGTTAAATTGATTTAAAACATACTATATAATAGGATGTAGGGACAGGGAGATAATTTAGGGACAGTTATCTCCAGGCATAATCTGCCAAATTCACTTTGGGGATATATTTTTTACAATGACTACATGTATAGATAAATTTCATAATGTTTGGGTACAGATCCTTTTTCTTTTGGAGAAGAAACCAAGTCCACTGTACACTAATACATTTATTATACTGAGATCTAAAAATGAGTAATCCAGGTGTGCTATATATCACAATTCTTTATTAACCAGAGTACTTGGTTAACAAATCCTACCCATGTCAGATAATAGAATATTTTAATTATATAATCTAATTAAGTCATAAAAATGGATGTTTAATTTTACAAGCATAATGCATGCTTACTATACTATAACTAAAGGATATATTTGTACTTCAAACTTTTTTTATTTATATGCATGGAAACAAATGTTTTATGTATGTCCCTGTAATAGTGAGATGTAATCTATGAAAACTATCCTGTTCAAAGTTCTTAAAATAGATAGGCATTTTTTCCAATGGAGGTTTCAAAGCCAATATAAACAAATTCAATGTGCATGCTTTTGTTTGAAAGTAATTAATCTTGTTGGCAGTAAGGGAAAAGAGACACAAACCATTGAGTAGTTTTTTTTTAATTCCACCAGGTCAATAACATCTAAAATCATAGAGCTGAAGATTATATTGAAGAATTCAAGAACGATTGAAAATTTGGGAATGAATCATGCAATAGACCAGAGTAAAATATCTTGTGCCTTTCAAAAATCATCTTATATTTATGTCACCACACTAAAGATTTTGAAACCGATCAGTTGTTAACATGTACCATGTAGTCAAAATATGCTGCTTTTTTTCAAGTTAGCCATATCATTAAAGTGAGGTTGGTGCACCATATAATGTGATGGGCCTGGTCAGGATGACCTGAATTCCAATCTGTGCTTCTAGGCAAGTCATTTAACCCCTATCTGCCTCAGTTTCCTCATCTGAAAAAGGGAGATAATGACAGCCTCCACCACCTAGAATTGTTGTAAGGATAAAATAAGGTTTTTGTGTAGCACTTTTCAGACTTTAAAAACTATATAAATGCTAGCTCTTGTTATTATTGTTATTAGAGTGCCAGAAACTTCAAAATGCATCTGAAAAAAAAAGTGTTCTATCCTGGTTATAAAAAAAAAAAAAAAAAAAAGCAGCTCTTTTGCAACTTGCCATTCTAAATGCATAAAATGTTCATCTTACCTAAATTTTAACTATCATTGTTTGTGAAGATAATTGGATTACATCTGTAATCAAAAACATCTAAAGGTTAGATTAAAGATTAGCACATCATTACACTAAGTATTCTGAAAAATCTGAGTTTTCATAAAATATGTATTTTATATCAGGGAACCCCTAGAAAGGGGAGGTATCTGTTGACTGAGCATTATAGTTTTTTTTCCTAATTATCATATAATGAAATTCAGACCAGTTGATGAGAAAATAAATTTGATTTCTAATTTATCCATTCCTTCTTATTTTCACTGTTAAATAAATTTTAAATAGGAAATCTTTATCATTAGAAAGTTCTGTGTCTACTCCATGTAGAAAATATTAACCCAGATCCTGTAAATTACAGGAAATGCTATTTGTGGGTGTGTGGGAATATGTATGCGGATGAAGAGCAATAATTAAAGCCTCTGGAATTGGAAAAAATTTTGATGGGCTTTCAATAAAAGGAAATGGGAATGTAGAGACTTAGAGAGTAAATCCTTTTTATTAAATAATATGTAAGATGCTCAGATTTTATAATAATCCCCCTCTTAAAATTACAAAGAAAAAATCCGTAAATTAAAAGCAAAGTATGTAACCAAAGAGAATTCTTAATTCATTGATAATTGAGCCTTTATTTCATAGACAATTCCCAGAAAGATGCCTGTGCTTGTGTCTTCATATAAAACAGTTCCCCTCCCACAGTGGGCCCCCCAAAAAATTATTGCTAAAAATTTGACTTGGAAAACCAATAAGTATATTAGATTTCAATTGCTGTGAAGTTCTCTTGTCACTCCAGATCTAGTCTCTGAGTTTTAAGACTCTTTGCATTAATATGGCATGATTCTATTGTTAAAGGGCTCATCTCCCAGAAAACAGTATCCCAGCAATTTCTCTTTTTTCACCAGTGTTCTTTTTCTGATATCAGTAATCCACAGAGTACTTAACAAGCAAATTTTGACAAGACCAAAGGACCCGTAATTAAACAGCAACTTAGTCACCAAATTCAAATAGCCAAGCATTAAATGTTGAATTTCTGAGCTAGTCATTTATTTATCAATATACTTTATTTTACTATAAAAATAAAGGTTGAATCTCAACACATACAGTATTGGGGAAATAGATTACAGTATATTTTTTTAGATGCACAATTATTTTAAAATATTTAAACATACACATATTTTCACTCCAGTATTATCAAATTTTTCATTCAAAGAAATCAAGAGGGAGTGGGATAACCATTAAAATAATAGATAATAAAAAAATGTTTATAGGTAAGTCAATTCCTTAATAAAAACAAGAGTGTTTTCTTGGAAAAAGGCTTCCAGGTTTTGGCTAACTCTTTTAAACCTCTGGTTCTCTTGATTTTTGCTGGCTAAAGGCAGATTTAAAATATAATCAATTCCCGATTTTCCTTAAATTGCTTCCTGGTATCACAAATTACTCATAGTCCTTGGAAGCCATCCCAGCTACTTGGACAGCCAGCTGGTTGGAAAGCAGTGTTTTAAGTGTATTGGGAACAGGAAAGGAGTTATCAGCTTGATACTGCCAAAGAATACTCCAGCCATAAATTGCATCCCTAAGCTGAGAGAGATAGCTATTACATAGTAGAGAATGAGTCAGACTAAGAGTCAGGAAGACTTGGGTTCAGGTCCTGCCTCTGACATGTACTGGCTGTGATTCTAAATACTCCTCTAAGACTTAACTAGCAAGAAAAAGTGCTAACCTGAAATGGTGGAGGGAGTTTCCTCATCTCGGAGTTCCCTTCCCAAAGAAATTATTAGTTCAGCTGCCTCTTCAGCAGAGTTCTATGAACAATCTCTTTGATAAATCAAACAATAAATGGAACCAAGGCTACTCTGAGGGCTAGCCTCACCATAGCATATCAATCATGCCCACGCAAGAAGAACAATAGCATGACTTTCATCTCTGTATGAGGAAGGTGGACCTGCCTTATGTACATCCAACATTCTACCATATGAGGAATAAGGAGACTCCTCTCTTCACGAAACACAACAACTTAGCCACTAGTGTGATGGCATGGCAACCAGGGAATTCTGCCAAGGGGACCATAGATGCCTCATGACAGAGTTCCTTTCTCAAATAGCAAGCAACTACACACTCTACCTATTTTTCTACTCCATGACCTACAACAATTTTTCTGAATATCAAGGAATAGGGCCAAAGAGGCTTTGTGACCAAATGGGATTGTTATCCATTATTTAAATTTTTCTGTGCTACTCCTTCCTATTAGTAAAAATAATGAAGAGTTGAGTCTATAAAGATTACTATCTACTTAAAGCATTCATTCAAAACAATTGTAGGATAATTCTTGAATTCCCGAGTTTGGGGGCAGCAGATGACTTAATTGTCCTTAACTGTCAACAGATGTCTCATGGCAAGTACCTACAGTAAGCCTTTTTGTGGTGGTTGTAACTTTCCACTTTTATGTTGAGTCTCTGTGATTTTCCATGACTATGTCCCTGCTAATTCTAGAATGTTTGAGAGGTGTGCGTTAGCGAAAGCCTAAGTTTCTAAAAGGAGAACACAGAAATAGTGCAACATCCCCCTGGGAATTGGGATATGCTTTGGAGCTCCTTCTATTCAGGAGAAGGGAAGTCAAAGACCTTTTTATTTTCTTGACCTACAGGAATAAAGGAAACCTTGGGGCATAAGGCAAAAGAACATCTTAAAATACCCATCTCACTGTGTTGTTGTAAGGAAAAGGATTGATAAATTTCAACATATTATAGAAATGTAAGTTTTTATTATAATTAGCATTTTAAATGGGTATTTGAAATAAAAAGAATTATATAATGTTAGGGATCTCTGATAGAATTGGTAGATCCTAGTAATAACACTGTTTTTGCTATGATATCTATACTGTTTCTGGCCTTTCCTTTTGCCTCATGAGACCTGATCAATCCCAAAAAGCACGGGAAATCTTGACTGCAAATTGTTTTCCACCCACTAAACATTTGATCCTGTTATTACTACATTAAGACATAAGCATCCATTCTATTTAAATATTGTGTCTTGTGTAAGGAATTCAAGAAACTTCCTTTGCTGCCTCGGACTCAATGCCCTTCATCTGGACTTAGTTTAGTTAATTAAAATGTCTTTTGTGATTACCAGTTCTTTTTCACTGACTCCAACACATTCTTTGACAAGATGATATAAATTCCTCATGGGATTCTTAACTAATCTATGTTTGACTCAATTCACTGTAACATATTATTTTCCCTATTTCATAAGAAAAATGAAAATTATCTTCAATTCTATAACTTATCTTTACTTGTATAGGGGTCCCTCTGGCCCAGATTATTACTGATAATTTCTTTCTCAAGCAAGCAAATCTTTTTAGCTCGTCTCCTCAAGTTGATGAAGTTTTCCCAAAACAAGCAAATTTGGACTCTTACCCCAATGTATGAAACTAATTATGAAGGAGAAAATATTAATTGGCACAAAGAATAGGCACCAAACTATTAGTATGCTCTGCTCTGAATCATGTGCATTATAGACCTTTGCTTATTTCCTTTTACATAGATTCTAAAATAACTGGGGTTGATTTAATTTTATGTCTATTCTCATAATAGTCATGCAAAAATATTATTGCAGAAAATAGAACTGAATCAAGTTCCTTGGAGGTAAGGACAAAAAGTTGTTCATTTAAAAAAAAAGTTAAAAGTTTAGAAAATATTTTTTTTAAATGTGTCTAATAGGAAATTCAAAATTCTCCAATGGTTTAGCAATGCAATATTTTGGTCACACATAAAGGTCCCAACTCTAATACATAAAGGCTATGTGACTTTAGGCATATCACCTAACTGCTCTGTGCTTATAGGCAATTCTCTAAGAACCTAAGTTGAAGAGCAATAGAAGACAATTGCCTTCCAGAACTGGTAGAGAAATTTATTCATGCTACACTAATGAACTCATAAGTCCAATCCTTATCCCTGCCCAGTGCTTCAATCCCACATTACTACAGAAGTCTTTGTATCTATATGCATATATCTGTAGGCCTGTATACTTAATATATACTTACTGTCATTCTATAGAATTCATTTTATGACATAGCAGGAAAATTTAATGGGAATCAGGAGATTAGTACTAATTCTATAACTGCTACTCATTAATTGTTATTTGTTAAGGACCACACATGAGTGAGAAACCCAGAAAGCCTATAAAGGGTTAAAGGGGACTACAACATTACGGGAAGGGATGGTTCTCCCAAAGCCCTCATAACACACTGGAAGGAATTGCAAATCAGCCTTTAGTGATGCAAATGTTAAGTCAGGGAAGGCAACTGCCTCTCAGTCTCCTTGTATCATTATCATTCTCTCATATGAAAGAATCTGTTCTGCTGGTCAGAATTAGATCCCCAGCAGCCACTTTAAGGTGACTCCTCTAACACCCAGTAGCCACTCTCAGGTGGTTCCTGTAACAGTTATTGTAATGCATTAACCTTGAGTAAATCACATAACTTCTCTCAGACTCAGTTTTCTCATCTGTAACAAGACATAGCTAAGTGATGCAGTAGATAGAGCACTGACCTGCAGTCAGGAAGATCTGAATTCAAATCTATCTGCAAATTCTTACTAGCTTTATGATCCTGGTAATGGGTTGACTCAGTTTTTTTCAATGGCATAATAGAGATAATAATGGTACCCAGGGTTGTTGTGAGGATCAAATGAGATAATCATTGTAAAGGACTTAGCACAGACACCATATGAATGCAAGCTATAATTATCATTAACAAAGAAGCTTTTAACCAAGGTGGAGCTTTACCTTTTAAAAAAATTGATAACTATATTTTAATATGAATTTAAAGCATTATTCTGAGAAGTTCTTAAATTTCACCTTACTGCCAAAGGTATCCATGACATTGAAAAAAGTTAAAAACCTGTCACTAGATGATCTCTAAGGAACCAGCTCTGGAATTTCATGATACCTCCTTGTTACAGATGATTTTTGGAGTGTCCAGAGAGATTTAGTTGTTAAGACAAGCAAATTTGTCAAGCAGCAACCTTGAAGCTACAGAGAAGGGAAAAAGTGACAGCGAGTAAGATTTTATTAGCCTATATGTCAGGCACATGATAGGTGCTTTGCAAATATTATTTCATATGAAAATAATGTCTAAGAAAATAGCTGGTTTAACATTAGCAATCCAGTGTGATTGTCTTCTGTGAGGTACAAAGGACATTTAATGGGAATATCAATCCTAGATACCCTATTCAATAAACTCCAGTGGTTTTCAATTGACTCTCTAGATCTTATTCATTAGTATTAATGAGCACCAATGGTGTGATTGATTCTGAATTGCCAATACATTAGTGCTCTTCCTGCAGCTCTATCGCCTCTGAATCCTGCTCTGTTCAGCGTTGTGGAATGGGAAAGAAGCAGCATACCTTACTAAGTATGACTATTTGCACTTTTCATATTTCTTTTTACTTTATTTTTTATTTCCCTATAAGGGCTCATTGCCCTATCACTCCTTCAAAGAGTGACAGACTCAAAAGGAGAGCAAAGTCTAAGTGGTAACACAAGATCATCTTGACATTAGTTTATCCTCCATAATGAGTGTGAATATTTTGAGGGAAGTGACAGCCTCCTGGATAGTGGGATAAAACTCCCCCCCCAAAAAATGGCTTGTTTTCTTCTCTCCTCTTTCTAGTCCTCAAATCTAAATCATTAGAGCTGTAACTAGGGTGAAATGAAGAAAACTGATGAACAGAGGGACCATACTAGCATTCCTACCCTAGGCACTTTGCCTAGAGTGTTGCACTGCAATGATAGCCCTTTCTGAGGACTTACTTCAATTGCTCTGAGGATGAGGAATGGACTGTCTAGGGTATGGACTGTGTCTTCCCTCCCCTATGTTGCAGCTGAACTTTATTTTGCTGCCTCCTTTCACTCTTCACTCAGTTTTTCCTTGGTAAAAAAAAGGTTCCACTGTGATACATGAGACTATGCTCAGTCTAGAGATTGAGCATAAAAGATTCCACAGAGATATTTTCCCCCCTTTCCCTTTTCCCCACTCTTCCATCACATATGATGTGTATCATCCTTATATTCACTTTACTGAGAGACCCTTTATTCTCAACTAAGTCTCTGTAATATATGTTATTTGGACTTTCCTAGGAAGTAAGAAAGTCTATTCTCTTTGGGGGTCATATGCTCTTGGAACAGTTTTCTTTCCATAAGACTACATACTATGGCAGAGTATTTATGTATTTAAAGTCTTTAAATGAAAGAAAATTAACCAGAGAGCCCAGTAAAACATCCCAACTACCAGGCCTGTTCTGCCTCCACAACCCCAACCCCGTCAAGAAACCCTAGAATATTGTTAGCAGGAATATAATTATTCAGCACAAGTAGAGACAGGCTTGTTTGTTTGGTTTTTTTCCCCCTTTAGTAACTTTTATACTAATCTGGCAACTACTATTTTGGAGGAGTTACAAAAACATGAATCCCAAATTTTTTCATAAAGAAAATTGGGACTATAGTGCAAATAATTATTACCTTATTTGTCCATGTTAATATAATTTCCTAATTCACAAGAGAAATGTGGCATCTTGATGAATAGGCTTGGGTTAATAATTACTCTGACAGTTAACAGCTTTACAATCATGAGCAAGTTATTTGGGCCCTCTGAGCCTTAGGTTCCTCATTTATAAAATGGGTATAATAACATGCCTATGGTACCTACCTCACAGGGTTATTGTGAGACTCAAGTGAGATGATGTATATAAAGCAATTTGCAATCCCAAAGTGCTATACAAATGCCTATAATTATTATTCCCAGGAAATAATTTCTCCTAACGGAAGAAATTTTTCATAGAGAGCTAATTTGACTGATTGTCTTTTTAAAATTTTACTAGACAACACATATTGAAACAGGTAAAAGAAAAATTAGGGTTTTTTTTTTTTTTGAGTAACACATCATACTTACTCCTACAAAAACCTACCCCAAAGCATCTTAGAAACATGATCACAAATGGAAGCCATTGAATAAGCAATGGTATATTAATGTAATGGAATACTAAGAAATGATTATCAAACAGATTTCAGAAAAACCTGGAAAGACTTGTACAACTAATGCAAAATGAAATGAGCAGAACCAGGAAAACATTGTACATACACAGTGTGAGCAACACTGTGTGACAATCAATTATGAATGACTCAGCTTTTCTTGGCAACACAATGATCCAAGGTAAGTATAAAGGACATATAAAGGAAAATACTATCCATATCCACATAAAGAACTGATGGACTCTGAATGCAAATTGAAGTATAACTTTTTCATTTGCTTTATTCTTTCTCATGTTTTAGTTTATATATGTATTTTATATATATATATGTATGTATATATCCTTTTGATCTGTTTCTTCTTTCACAATTGTAACTAATATGAACATATGTTTTACATGATAACACATGTATAAATTTTATCAAATTGCCCATCTTTGGAAGAGGGGAGAGGAGGGAGGGAGAAAAATTTGGAATTGAAAACCTTGTAAAAAATTAATACTAAAGGAATGACTAGATGGCACAATGAATCGAGTGCTGGCCCTGGAGTCAGGAAGATCTGAATTCAAATCCAGCCTCAGATCTTAATTGACTCTTACTAGCTGGGCAACTTACTTAACCCAGATTGTTTTACTGCTCCCCCACAAAAAAAGAACAAAAATGAATGCCCCAAATTTACTTAACATATAACTGACTGAGGGGAAAAAAATACTATTAAGGTAAAACAAAAACAAAAACAAATGGGAGCCAAAAGCTAGTATGCATTTAATCTTCCACCTCCTATCCCCAGTGGATTTTCACTTCCAATACATGGCTTCAAACAGTTATACAATAAATGTAGAGAATGTTCTAAAATCACAAAGAGAAACTATCTCAGATTGCTTTTCAACATTTCTGAAAGCAAACGTGTATTAGTTCTGCTAAGTTTTCTTAGTAGAGGCATTTTGTAGGCTAAGCTATTCCAAGATGCAGATGTGTAAACGTTAAACCTTTCCCAGCATCCTTTGCGCTGATGGTACTGTCTTCTCATAGAGAATCAGGAAGCATATCATAAGCAGGTAAGAGCAAAAATAGCAGTAAGCGATATTAACACTGTGATCAAAACAGAAAACAGGCAATCAAGAAGGGGGCCTAGGAAAGGCAGCAAGAAAGAACAAGACTAGGATGCCTAGTGTCTGTGAAAGTCCATTTTGCTCTGTCTTTACATTATAGGGTAATGGCAGTCAATCTTAGACAATACTGCCTGGTGAAGCAAGGATTCCATTTTTTGATGTCCTTGTTTTTGAAATTTTGGGCAACAACTTTATTAAAGGGGAAAAATACCTTTTTTAGACAAGCATAAAAATCAGTAATCTAAAGATGAGGATCTTCTGGAGAAATACTATTTCAGTCTCTTTTTTAAAGTATTCATATCTTTCTGATCTTCTTTGATCTCTCTTCCTCCAACAATAGGATTCTACCAATTCAACATGGCTCCATCATAGGTCCTTTCCAACAATAACATTTTGAGTTCACACCTTAAGAATTCAAGAGCAACAGACCAAAGGAGCCTAACAAGAAGAAAGTGTGGAACATAGAAAGCCATCACTATTATAAACAATTCAAATCAGAGAGCCCTGTCAATGACAAGAAGCATGAATCAAGTATTAAAAGGTGATTAACTTACCCCTTTCCCCCTTTTAAAATATGAATAGGAATTCTTGAGTCAATTCATGTTTTAATTCCTATATTTTACAAATTAAAAAAGGAAATTCCAGATTTGTAACTTTTGGGTTGTTATAGTCTCATAAAGTTCACCCAAATGGTTTAAAAATTAAGACAAAAGCGCAGCCTATGTGAGACCTTGTATGCTAAGCTACTGTTAGTCTTGAGCTCACTTTTTGTTATATGAACTGTAATTGCCAATGTCTACTTAAATATGATTAATCACATCAGAATGACATCTGGTTTTTGCATCCACACCCAGTTTCATGCATATTAAAAACATGCTTTAAAAGAATGAAAAGAAAAACGAGATAAACATGGATAAAAATGATAAGGGGGGGGGGGGGGAATCCACTTCTCCATGCCACAAAGACTCCTGAGATTGGATCTACACTTATGAACAAAGATTTCAATGTGACTTGGGGAGAAAATCAGAATCCAACTAAGCAGCATATGAATCTTTGCACAATGAAAAGCATCCTGAATTTGGAATCGGAGGACCTGGGTTCAAATCTTGGCTCTGTCGCTTACTACCAGCATGTCCTTGGCACTTAACTTCTCTGGATGTCAGCTACTTCATCTGTAAAATGAAGGACATAGACTAGCCAATGTCTGAAGTCCTTTCCAACATTTAATCTCTGGTCCTGTGTTTCTTTTTCTGGAATCCTATTGCAATACACCAGCAATTCCTTTGAGCCATTTATTGATATGGTTGGGCTGCAGCATAATCATCTGAAAGCTACAGTCATTCTGTATATAATTTAAATACATTGTATTTTTCTTAATTATAGTAATATTGCATTAAATTAATGGTTTTCAGAACATCCTCTATAAAATTCAGGAAATAGTTAAGAGATTACAGGAATTCTACCTTCTTGATCACCACTCCTTTTCCCCCCAAAAAGAAATTTAGTAACAATAACAATTCTAGTTATTAAGCCTCAGTCACTCATTTTATTTTATTTTATATTTTGAAGGAAATTATTTTTTGAAATTAATTTAGAAAAGATTTCTCTTTTTAAATTTTAGATAACAATGATGTTTTTGGGACACATATGGTAAACTAAGAGTTCCTTAGAGGTAGAGGAAATTGTCCACAAATTTCCTCTGGAAAACAAGATATAATTAATTACTTTGTTTTATGTAACCTATTTTTTGGAAATTAAAAATGGCAGAGACAAATTAATACTAAACTAGGGCTATTGAGAATCATAGACTGCTGAATCTGAAAAAGCCCTTAACTGTCATCTAGTTCATTTCTCTCACTTTGTAGCTGAGAACAGAAAAGTCAAGTGATATTTCCAAGACCTCACAATTACTAATGAAGCTACAACTATAATCCAGGTCTTCTAACTTCCAGTCCACTGCTTTTTCTAGTGCACAATGCTGCAAGCATTATTTTGACTATAAGTTGTCTCCCCTGCACAGAGACAAAGGTACACAGTAAGACATGTAATTATTAGTTCATTATTTGGTAAATAATATATTCACAATTTAAATTAGTACATGTAAACAGTTGCCACTAACAGACAGGAGGTAGATTTTTATGGTAGCCATAATAGCTGCACAACATACCCCCTTAGCCACTGCCCTCAGCCCTTCCCCCCTCCAAGAGAGGTAGTGCTGCGGGCTGAAGATTTCTTCAGTTCTATTTTCATAGACTGAGTCTCTGCTCGAGGCTCGAATTTGGTCAGATTTCCTGCTCCTGGGGCTGCCACTACTGTCTTTCCTGCTTTCATACCTTTTGACATAGGAATGCGAGTGGGTGTAGGCCTCTGAGATGACCCGTCTTGTCCTGACTGAAAGAAAAAAGAAACAGAAATAAAGTTGGTTTGGGTGGCTTTTCTGTGAGCCTAGGCATCAAAACCTAGAGTTTTATTATGTAAAGATACAACAAGGGAGTGTCTCATCAGAGTTTATCTAGAAAGAGATTTATACAATGATATACACATTACTATCTTTAACAATACTGGGAAGTAAAACATGTGCAATTATTTTATTAATATACAGATGAAGAAACAGGTTCTGAGAAGATAAATGGCCTGTCTCACAATTAATCAAGCATTAAGCAGCATAGCCAAGATACTACAAGATTTCCTGGTCTTTTTCCCTCTATACTAGATTCTCCTTAGATATAAAAAGGAATAAAGTACTGACCTTAGATTTGCTAAAACACGAGCTCATGTTTAAGCTCGGATATTTACTAACTTGCTAGGTACCGTTAGGCAAGTGATTTAAGTTTGATGACCCTCGGTTTCTTTTTTTCTTAAATCTCTAAAATGAGCATAACAATGCCAGTCATACTTACTCCCAAAGTTGTCATGAGGAATGTCACCTAGAATTTTCCAAATTTTATAGCGCAGTTTGGAATCATAGATCTAAAATTGGAAGGACAAGAGGCCAAGTAGTCCAAATTCCTCATTTTTTAAATAAGGAAACTGAGGCCTAAAAAGATTAAGTGACTTGCTCAAGACAACATACATATTAAGCATCAGATATGGAATTTGAGCCTAAGTCCTCTGATGCCCAAGATAATCCTTTTTCCATTGTTCTCACAAGGGCTCCTTTATATAAATGTCACTTATTATTTATTACCTTTAATTCCAAAAGACTATTTCAGCTTTTTTTCCCCCTATGGTGAAAGCTTATGAAACTATCAACTGGGATGTGGTAGTCTTTGGTTCTACAAAAGGTTTTGTTGCAATGCAAAAAGAAAAGATTTTATTTTTTCCTAGATAAACTTTGAAGATTGTATTTCCCTCTATATCATGTCCTTTAAAGCTTTAATCCTTCACCAACACAAATATAAGTTGCCTTATCACAAAACAAATACATACTATAGAGACAGGAATTTTCTGGTATTCAAAATATATTTTAAAAGTAATACTGAAAATATCTTTTTATCCCATATTCCCCTTCTTCTAGATGTGCCATGCCCTGACCACTCCCTTTTCTTGACTGTCCTTCAATCCCTATCTATTTCATTGAAATTCTATTTACTGTAATGTAAGCATTCTTCAACTTTATTGTGTCATAGACCTCTCTGTCAATATGGAGAAACTTATGGAGCTTTTCTCAGGATAATATTTTTAAATCATCCCCAATTTCTCCTATCTGCCTTGTTTGCACATACATTTTTGGCATGTTGTTCCTCCATTAGACAATGAGCAGCTTGAAAGGAGGTTTTTTTTTTTTTTTTTTTTTTTGCCTTTCTTTGTATCCTCAGCACTAGCACATAATAGGAACTTAATAAATACTTGTTGACTGACTTGACTGATTTAATGCAGAAGTATATATATAGGATTTGACATGAATTACACTGAAAATAAGATATATTTCCCCCATCTCCTATCCAAGTCTGCAAATTCATGTTCACTGATATCTCTGCAAAGCTATCTTGGGGATTCAAGAGCTTCAGACGAAGAACCTTGTTCTTAAAGGATTTCTGCCTATAATCCAAATGATTGGCTGATGAGGAAACT
This sequence comes from Antechinus flavipes, assembly GCF_016432865.1. Classification (NCBI taxonomy): domain Eukaryota; kingdom Metazoa; phylum Chordata; class Mammalia; order Dasyuromorphia; family Dasyuridae; genus Antechinus; species Antechinus flavipes. The sequence continues at coordinate 243,966,714 of NC_067401.1, forward strand.
ATGTAGCTGTAATACTTGTATTGAAATTACCAGTAGCTATAAAAAAGAAACTGCCTTTCAAATGCTAAAGCAATTTGAGCACTTGTCTTTTTAAGAATCTAGAACATAGGAAATAAGTCTTTTATCCAGTCTTCCATAGATGATATTGAGCTTTTCTAAGACAGTAATTGGCTAAATAGCCTGATAGATCTTCCTAACTACTACCACTTACAATTCTATACTTCTCTGCATCAAGCATAGTCAAGAGAAAGCAAATTTCTTAGCAAACATCCTAAGCTTCCTGTGACTTCCTGGGCAAAGAGTCAGACAAGATAGCATTCCAACCCTTGAGAAGGATGGGGAACCTGGAATTCTATTTGTTTCCAAAAGGGAAAAAAAAAACAGCTTTTTATAGCTCAAAGCTATAATTAGAAAACTATCAGTAGTTTCCATTTAAAAATCAGAATCTGAAGGTATATGTCCCATAGAAGAGTTCTATTTCTTTTTTTTTTAATTGAAGCTTTTTATTTACAAAACACATTCATGGGTAATTTTTCAACATGAACCCTTGCAAAACTTTCTGTTCCAAATTTTTCCCTCTTTCTCTCCACCCTCTCCCCTAAATGGCAGGTATTCCAATACATGTTAAAATATATATTAAATCTAATACCTGTATACATATTCATACAGTTATCTTGCTGCAAAAGAAAAATCAGATCTAGGGAAAAAAATGCAAGCAAATATCAACAGAAAGCATGAAAATGCCATGTTGTGGTCCATACTCAGTTCCCACAGTCCTCTCTCTGGGTGTAGATGGCTCTCTTCATCACTGAACAACTGGAACTGGTTTGAATCATCTCATTGTTGAAAAGACCCATGTCCCTCAGAATTGATCATCATATAGTCTTGTTGTTGCTGTGTATAATGATCTCCTGGTTCTGCTCATTTCACTAAATATCAGTTCATTAAGTCTCTCCAGGCCTTTCTGAAATCATCCCACTGGTCGTTTCTTACAGAACAGTAATATTCCATAACATTCATATACCATATTTTATTTAGCCATTCTCCAACTAATACTCATCCATTCAATTTCTAGTTTCTACTCATTATGAAAAGAGCTGCCACAAACATTTTTGTACATGTGGGTCCCTTTCCTTTCTTTAAAATCTCGTTGGGATATAAGTCCTTATCTCTTTTAATTCGATCAATCTTTGCTTTTACTTGATCTGAGATCAATATTGCTACCCCTGTTTTTTTCCCTTCACCTGAATTATAATATATTCTGCTCCAGTTCTTTATCTTCACTCTATATGTATCACTATGCTTTAAATGTGTTTCTTGTAAACAACATACTGTAGGATTCTGGCTTTTAATCCAATCTGCTATCCATTTCCATTTCATGGGGGAATTCATCCCATTCATATTCACAGTTAAAATAACTTATTTTGTATGTCCTGCCATCTTATTTACCCTAGGTTATGCTTTTCTCTTTCTTATCCCCCTTTTCTTCTCCCCAGTATTTTGCTTCCCTCAAACAATCCTCCCCCTTTAGAGTCCCTCCCCTTTTTACATCTTTCTCCTAATTCTTCTGTTTTCCCTTTATTTTTCCTCTTTTCCCCCACTTCCCTATAAGGTGAGACAAGTTTCTTTGTGATACCAAATATGTCAGATATTCTCTCTTAGAGCCAAATCTGATGTGATCTATTTCTATTTCTAATTCTATTAAGGTAGGAAACAGATTATATAACCAAAACACATATCTTCTAGTCTTCCTTAAAAGAGCTGTATTGTGATGATTAAAAGTTTGAGATTCACAAAGATTTCCTTATAGTTACATTTTCAATTGGTTACTTTAAATGCCCTAGAATATTGATGTCAACTCAAATTTAAATAGAAAGGAGGGGGGCACAAAACTATATCTAAGGAACCCCATAGGCTGCATATTGACTTAGAAAACTACTATTAACATTATCTGTGTTCTGTTGTATTTTTTTTTTTAATTTTGTCAACTATTTCCAATTCCATTTAATCAGACTTCACTCTGGAGTACCATGGACAGTGTTAAATGACTCTATTCTATCTTGAAGCTTCTTAAATTGTGGATCTCAATCTTAACTAAAGGTAGGGGTTGAGAAAAATTTGCCAAATTTAAAAGATATCAAATATTATGCCAACATTTAATTCTTTATGTAAAAACAAACATGTACCTTCATCATTAGAATGCAAATTTGCTTTCATTTTTAATAAATGGTAAAATTATACATATACCAAAGAATTGTTTTAAAATAAATTTCCTTATGATTTGTTATCAATAAATATTTTATTTGTGTACTTATTTTATATACTCATTTTCCCAGGGTCACATAAAAATTTCTTGTAAACTTATTTCTTATTATTTATTTCTTGTAAATTTCTTGTAGGATTCTGGCTTTTAATCTAGTCTGCTATCTGCTTCTATTTTATGGGAGAGTTCATCTCATTCACATTCACAATTAAAATTATTAACTGTATTTCTTGTTATCCTATTTTTTCCTAAATTATAATTTTCTCTCTCTTTTCCCTCCTCACCAATGTTTTGCTTTTGACTACTTCCTCCCTCAATATGCCCTCCCTTTTTTCAGCCCTTCATCCCCTTTTTTATCCCTTTCCCCTTCTACTTCTATTCTCCCTTTCATTAGCCTCCCCCTTTCTTTTCTTCTTTCTCCTCTTATTTTGCTATAGGGTGATAAAAATTTCTCAGGCGAAAAGAAGACATAAGTGGAAAAAGTTGAAGCCTCTCTAACGTCCTATGTTTGGATCAAAATCCAGCTGTTAAGTGTCTACTACATTTATGTTCACCAATTTGTTCACAATTGCCAAAAGTATTCTCTAGAGACATTCTGACTTGCTTCAAAAGACGTTGTAGAAGAGTTGCTGGTCAGTGGATGGAGCTTTCATATTATTAGCTGTTTACCAAGCTGACATAATCAGAACTTGAAACAACTACAACAAAACATATTGATTTTTCAGAAACTGACTTGCCCTTTTTTTTTTTAACTCATTGACAAATATCGATTGATGCCCTTACAATATGGTGAAACATTGTATCAAAAAAATTAGAGCTAAGGGGGATGCTTTTTTCACTCATAACCTCTTTTTGCCTAAGAAATTTTTATATGACTATAGGAATATAGGTATATAAAGTAGGTATACAAATCAAACATTTATTGATAACAAATCATAATTTATTTAGTTATGAGACTCTATATGGTGTCACAACCCACATTTTAAGAAACTGGGATCTAGCCTAATTCCCTCATTTTATGAGGAAATGGAAGTCCAGGGAACTGAAAACCTGTCCAAAGTCACACAAATTCTACGGGGAAGTACCAGAATTTAAACTTAGATCTATTAGTTCAGTTCTCTATTGGACTTAGGATATGAATAGAATAGTCCACACCAACTTACATTTTTCTAAAACTATTAAGCCAACCAGGTAAAAAGGACTTTTGCAGATGATTATAGAGCTGAGAAATAAAAAGATAGTAAGGGATGAGGGAAATACCTACACTAATAAAAGATGAATTAATTTTATGAGGTAAATTCCTAGTAGAAATTCTACATTTTTATGAGAGTTTTAGAAATCCCCAAATTCCTTTAGTGTCATCTTCTTTAAAAATTGTGGCAAATTACTAATCATAAAATTTTATAATTTTAAAAAATATTTCTATTTTTAAAATAGAGGCAACATTTGCAATGGCACCAAGTACAACAGGCATACTTAAATATTGGGGCAGAAGGATTTATAGCATAGTATAAATGCCTTTGAGAACTTACTGGGGAAACTACCTGAAGAGATGCATTGTGGCAATTTATAATTTCTGAGAGTGGGTTGGAGTGCTATAAAATGTAAATAACTTGCTGATAGTCACACAATTTTCATATATCAGAGGGGGTTGGACTCAAATTTTTTTTTCCCCTTTATCATCTTACCATGCTACTTTAACAATACATAGTGGAAACCAAGATAAATATAATTGGAAAAATTCCTGTTTGTAACATTTTATGCCTGGAATACCACCATTTGAAATATACTTAGGAATATGGTGTAAATGCTTACATTGAAAATTTGCCAATAAAGGGTGGTTAGGCAATATGTTGGATAGAACATAGGGCTTGGAGTAAGGGGAACCTGAGTTCAAATCTAGCCCTCAAATATTACAAGCTATGGGACTCTGAGCAAGCCCTTAATCTCATTACCTCCAAAACAAACAAAAACTTCATAAAAGATGTATTTCTAGAGTTTGATGCTTGTAGGGCCTGAACCCAAGTCTAATTAAAATTCAATATATTTCCCTCTCTTCTTTCTCTAAGCATCATTAAAAAGCAATTCTGAATAGCAGTAAGAACATTGTTCTTTCTTTTAAAAAAAAGATTAAATTATTTGATATGGGGATATTTAAAAAGCTTCTCTTATTTTACCTCCTTGATCAGTCTCAATGAATATGTTATAAATCTATTCTACTTACCATTGACTGTGTTCCCCTGGTGGAGGATGTAGTAGCAGGTGTTATAGTGATGGTGCTTGTCACTTTGCTTGCTCCAGGTCTTGAGGAAAGGTTGTTCCTAGGAGAACGAAGGACAGTCCCAGTGGCAACCTCCTTTTCAGCTGTCACATTGACTGGTCTAACTGTAATGAGTGGACTTGCCCCTTCAGCAGATGTCGCAGGGTTTCGTTTAAATTGGGAACCCAGGTGAATGTGAATTTTGTTGTCCTCCGTGGTTATGATGTTGGCATTAGAGTTGAATTTTCTTACTGGAGTTGGAACAGTCTGTTTTTCTGGAGTAACTTTGAAGACGGTCCTTCCTATGGGCATTTCTTTTGATTCTGGAGATACAGAGCTTTCTGCTGGTGCAGCAGATGTTGACACTGTCATTATCTGAATGGGGGATGTGGGTCTCTCCATAAAGGCTCCCCTGCCACCTTCAGGGGCCTTCTCTCTTGAGAATGTAGTTATTGTGACAGGTGACATGGCTCGTTCTGGCCCCAATGTTGTGTCATTTCCTTTTGATTTCTGAGACATGACATTTGGTGAGGGAATAATGGTGATCCGTGGTTTTTGGTTTCCTAATGTAGGAATGACGGTGGTGCTAGAAAAAAATTCTTCAGATGTTGGACTGGTTATCTCCAAAGTAGCTGTGCTATTCTCATGATCAGGAGTCACCCGGATATGAAGAGGTTGTCCCTGCTTTGGTGAAAGAACCACTTCTCCCGGATGTCCTGGACTAGAATTAGCTCGAGGTCCTTTTTCTGGAGTTGTTTGGGGACAATTTTCTCTTTTTCTTATCCATGGGATCCAAGATTTTCTCATTGTTAGCTCATTTGCTGCTGGAGGATACCTTTCCAGTACAGATGAACGCTCCATGGGCTTCTTTAGCCCTACCTGCCTCAGATTGCTCATGATATGATTTTCCTCTTGAAAGGATTTTCTTATAAATACAGCTGGCGTCTCTTCCTCTGCTGCTTCACTACTGACTACATCTGTCTGCACTCCAGTAGATGCCACAGGAATATCTACCATCCTTCTTCCATTCACACTTGGCCTTAGTGCTCGGCTATAACGCTTAGAGAGCTCTAATTCTTTTGTCAAATTTAAGACTTCCTGTCCCATGTTTCGATTCTTGCTTTCTTCTTCCATAAATCTTTGCTGAAGAACTGAGTAGTCCACCTGTAGCTGAGAAAGCTGGTCTTCTTTGTTCATTAACTCATGAATCTTTTCTTTTAGAGCTTGTACTTCAGCCTTCAAGTCACGACTTTTGGCCTCTTCCAAACGGAATCGGTGTCTTAGCTCAGCTTCTTGACTCACAGCCTCACCTTTTTCAATTGCCTTATTTTTTGCAATCTGGTGCTTTATCTCCTCTAGCTGTTGAGAGAGAAAGTTAGCCTTATCCTGCTCGGTTTTGAATTTTTGTTCCAACTGATCATACTCATCCTCAGTCTTCATCAAGTCTCCTTCAACTACTTCTAATTGTTGGAGACGCTTTTTCAGTCTTTCTATTTCCAATGTTAATTCTTTAATCTTGTTATCTTCTGGGCAGCTGAGTTCAGGTCCTTTTCGGGATCTGCTTCTGGTTATTTCTCGCTCTACTTCCTCCATGCCATCCAGCCTCTTCTTTAATCGGTCAACACTACAACTCAGCTCTGAGGATTTTTCTTCTTCACTTTTCAATCTTCCCATTAACTCATCTCTCTCTTTTGTCAAGCTATATACCTTTTCCTCCATTTCAGATTTAAGTTTTAAAAGCTTCTTACTTTCATCAATTAGTTTCTCAGTCACATCCATAACCTTCCCTTGCTCCACCTTAAAATTTTTATTGAGCCCATCCACTTTTCTTTCTTCTTGTTTTATTTTTTCCATCATATTTTTCCTTTCATCAACCAGCATTACAGTAAATGACTTCAACTTTGTTAGATCATCCTTTAAACTCATTTCAGCCTTTTCTAATCGACTTTCTGAAGATTCAAGGTCTTTAACTCGACTCTTCACCACTTCCAATTCGTTTATAAGGTCTTTGGTTAAGTTTTTCTCTTTTTCCAAATTCAAATGCAGCTGTGTGCATTCTGATTTGCTCTTACTAAAAGCTTCTTCCAGCTTCTCCAGTTCAGCCATTCTCTTCTGTAACTTCTCAACTTCAAGCCTGAGCTCCTTACTATGATGTTCTTCTTCTTGAAGCTTCTTCTTCAGTTCTCGACACTGTGATTCTGTTTTGGTGATTTCTTCATCTTTGCCCTCCATTTCCAGCACACGCTTCCGGAGGTTTTCTACCTCCACCATAAGACTGGAGTTCCCACATTCCCCTTTGGCTATTTTATCTCTTAGCCCCTGAAGTTCTTCCTCAGCTTTCTGAAGATTCTTGTTGGTTTCTTCTAGTTCCTCAATTCTTCGAGTTAAACCCACTAGTTTAAGCCGAAGCTGTCTGTTGTGTGATTCCTGATTAGCCAATTTAGCGTTCATCTCCTCATGCTCTTGAGAAAACCTTGAAGACTTATGTTCAAAGTCCACTTCTAACTTAAGCAGTTTTTGCCTATCTTCTTTCGACTTTGAGGTTATAGCTTTCAACTTTTCCTCTTCTTCCTTTAGTTTCTGTGTGAGGTCTTGTACCTTCTGGCTTTGCAGACCAAGTTGTTCAATATGCATTTGTCTTTCATCTACCAGCATGAGGGCAAATGACTTGAGTTTCACTAGTTCATCTCTCAGTTTATTGAGCCTCTTGGTATTTTCTTTTTCTTTTCGAGCTTGATAGATCTTCTCCTGTTCAAGAAGCTTTTTTAACCTGAAATATAAAACACAATCATGCATTAATACATTGATCAACACTGATGTTTGAATTTTACTATGAAATTAAATTTGAAATCATCATCTCAACAAATTATCTCATATCCATAATTGTATGTGGTATGCCAGACCAATATTAACAAGAGAAGGGTAGAAAACTGACAATTCAATATCAAAACAAAACAAAATAAAATTGAAATTTACTGAAGATGGCAAGGAGATTTTAAAAGTACAGAAACAAGGATTAAAGAGTTAGAACTATAAAGGCTCTTGGAAATCATCTTGTCCAGTCAATAAACTAGCAAGTATAAAGAACCTACTATGTGCATACACTGTCCTAAGTGCTAGGTATACAAAGAAAAGCAAAAAAAAGTCCTTGTTCTCAGAGGAGCTCAAAATTTAATGGAGAATAAACCCTGGGAAACAGAAAATTAAGGACCATCCATGTATGAATTATGTTAAAAATCACCAGGTATGCATAACATACTCACTATTTAAACTAAGTAAATATTACTTATTGATAATGAAACTAAAGAAGATGATTTGACAAATGCAACAGCAGTTTACAAAAACCCCTATCCCTCTTATCTCTCCTTTTTTTAAATACTAGGTTAACCAATGACTTTGTCTCCTTTACTATATAATTTTACTATTAGAGAGACCAAGGTTGGGAGGAAATCAAAGACTTTTCTAAATAAATAAATTTAAATTTCTAGAGTTGCTGCTCTGAAAAAGCCTTTCTTCTTTATATGATATAGAAAACAGGCTCATTTAGGATAAGGATTTATTTATTTTTGTCTTTGTATCCTTGATCCTAGGGCATCTTTTGACACCAGGAGGCACTAGACAAATCCTTGTTGATTCATCTACACATTTATAGATTTCTCAAAGTTAAACAGCATATAATTGGCTGTTTATTATTAATTGGCTTCTTTTACTTACTTTAGTATGTTTATAAAAGCATTGAAGTTAGTATAATAGTTAACATATATACCATATGTTAATATGAAAATGTCTCTGTAGCCATTTAATGTGTTTAAAATAAAGTCATAAACAATCAAAAAATTTGTTTATTTAGATACATTTTGTTCCTTTGATAATCACACACACTACATAAACATTGTCTTCATCTAATCTGTTTTGAGTAGTTTATTAAATATTTTTGACTAGATCATCTGTTAATAAAGTAAATGTAATTATAATGGATTTCATCTTGCATCATGTAATGCTAGATGAACCTATGGAAATGATTTGTAGCAGCTTTATAACAGAACCATGTGTCATCATGTTTTAATGATTTTGATAAGCAGTTTTAATGATTTCACCACAACATAATCTATGTAATGTATTTTATAAAACATATAATGCTCTTTCAAGAGTTATATAAACATATACCTAGGACATGTAACTTAAAGCTCTTATGTGAATAATAAAATGAGATCAATTAAATAGATCAAGGGATCAAATTCAAATACAAGCAGATCCCTATGGTTTTATTAGATTATTAGAAAAATTTTATTAGAAATATTAGAAAACCACAAATTAAAATTTTTATTGAATGGGATAAACTCTTATAAGATTATGGCCTTGACCTGCCCTGATTATGACTTGAAACTTTACAATAAAAAGTTGAGTTACAGCTAAAAGCTGCAGGTGTTTGTTTCTCTTAGATAAATAAATATTTCCTTCTTGTTTCCAACCCCAGTTTTAATTAGCATTTAAGTACATAATACAATAAAGTGTGTTCTGGCATCAACATTTAGTTTGTGGGTAAATTAGAACTTGCCAGCCAATGGGAGAAAGAGGCAGAATATAGGGACAAGGGCTTCTGCCTTAGAGTTTACATAATCTTGTGTTTTATAGTTTGCACTTTGCACTCTTCTTCTATTGACACCTTGTCTGTTGCAAATTGCTCTTTCTAACAAGATCACAATCAAACCTTTTTTTTTTTTTTTTTTTTTAAATCTTGGGAGTCTCTGATTTTAATTTGGGTAAGGGTCACTGTCCCATATACTCATGAGAGTTCATTCTGGGACCTCTCACCAGGTCTCTCCCACATCAGATCTTTAGGCAGGTATCTTCCAGAGAATTCTCCAGTGATCCTTGGACTTGACTCAGGAACTCCCTCTCTGACCAGGTAAATTCCCAAAGAGAGACTCTCAGAGAAAGCAAAAACAGGAGTAGGCTGACTAAGAGGATTAATTCAGCTCAGGAGATAAGTCAGCTGAGAAAAGTTTGAAATCACTCAGGTAAGTTGTGCATAACTCAAATAGGGCAAGAAACTGGTGAGGGGTGGGGAGAAACTAAGCAATTAGAGTTTGTAAGAATATTTTTCCTTTGACAAAAACTGGTGAACTGACTGACTGATTGGGATTGGGATTGGGATTGGGATTGGAAGACTTTAAGTAGTTTAGAGTCATAAAAGTTTCCTATTTTCCTTTGATATTGGGAAACTCTAAGCAGTTAGAATCCATAGGGTGCTCCCATTTTCCTTTCATAAGATAGGGTGAGTCCTTCATTAAAGAGGACAAAATACTATGAACCATGGGAAAGGAACAATCTAAAATAACTAGCTCTAAAAACCTATCTAATGTCCCAGAAGATAGCCCTTTAGGAAGAATTGGGATGAAGTGCCCTAATTTATAGGGATCAAATACTACTGTTTTGTTTGGACAGGTGTGAAAATAATTTAAATGCACCAGTTTCTTAAAGCCTTGTAGATGGACTTGAAAGAGCAATTTTCTGCCACTTTAAATTTTGAGTCTGTATGTATTTAAATTGGAATTCTGAGTCTGAAATTATATAATTACTATTAATTAATGCATCTAAAACTGTGAATTTGTTTATTCTGGTACATAAAGTTTTAGAACTTTAGAATGTGCTCATTAATATTGAAGTATTGCTACTAGAAGTTTAAATCTGTATTTGATTTGATCTTAAGTTAAAAAATTTGGGTATTAAAACAAAGTTCTCTGGTAACTTACCTAAAGGGGTCACATGTTTATATTTTCTAATTAGATCATGTTGCTTTCTAAATTGTATATTAGATAATTTGTAAAGATTATATGAGCTATGCTTTAACATTTTGTCAGCCCTGATGGATATATGGTATACATTTTGTGAAATTTGGTCTAAAGTTATTTAGATATTACCTATACTATGAATCTTAAGGTGTGTCTTGCTTTCTCCCTTTAATAAAGAAATAAAATAAGAAAATGTGACATAGAGAGATATGTCTAATTGCAAAAAAAAAAAAAATGGATCTGAAAAGTGTGTAATATGTTTAAAGATAAATAAGAAGGTATTGAGGAGGTATCCGTCTGGAGAGAAGGAGCCTGGCTCCACAATATTCAAGTTAGGCTTTACTGACATGACACCAGTAGGAAATACTGAAGTATTTACTGATTATAGTGGACCATTTGATAGGATGTGTAGGAAATTTTCTCTGAACTCTGCTGCTTTAAGTGTTAGTGGAATAACATTGGAACAAAGTGTATCTAGGTATGGATGGGGAGATACTAATGATTCTAATAATAAAATATACTTCTAAGGTTTTATAAGAAACAATGGGTAGAGATTACAAATTGAATTACAATTCCGTACATCTGACTATCTGCCCTTATCAGGGAAAGAAGAAAGAATGATCAGTTTCTCTAACCATCAGTTAGAGACTAAATTGCTTTGAACTAAATGTTTGCCTATTGCTTTAAGAATGAGAACTGTTCCCAGAAGTGATCTGGGACTTTCCCTATATAAGATGCTGTTTGTTTTACTTTTATTTGGAAGAAGAAAGGAAAATACTGTCTTTTGAAACAAAAGATAAATTTCTGAGGAATTATATACTGGCTGTGTCCTCATCCCTTTCAGCTTTAAGAAACAAGGATTACTGGCCCAGACAACACCTTTGGAGTATGTAGTTCCAAGAGAGTGGGTGCTTATTAAATCCTGGAAGAAGTAGAGTGGGAAAGACCTTACCAGATGTTACATGGCTAAAACTGCAGTCTGGAGGCTGAGAACACCAGGGTTAAAGTACTTGAGGAGAGACCTCAAGAATGGACTGTTAAGGACAATTTATAACCTCTAAAACTGACTTTACTCCAGGGCAATTAGGAATGTTTTGATGGGAGGGGAGATTAATTATGCGTAGAGTAATTTTAATAATATTTGTATTGTACCTATTATTTATATTTCCAGAAAAGCTTATAAGAACTACTCAATTGAAGGAAGTTGAATTAACATTTTTTTAAGGATGAAGAAAGTATTAAGGTTAATTATGAGAGGGTTCTAGTAGGAAAGTATATTCTATATTCTATGTAAGTTTTAATTGGTTGTATTGAGTTATCTTAAAGCTGTTCTCATTGTTTAGGGAGATTCTGAGAAAATAGTGGTCTATGTCTTTCTCTCTGAACACGGTTAACACTTGAACATGTTTTGATATAAATCATAATATTGAAAATCTTTAAGTAAAATGATTTATTTTTGTTGAATTTAAAATCATCTTCTTAGATATGAAGATAAGCTGTGATTTTAGTCAATACTTATTTAGGATATGTGATCCTTAAGATCTAAATTCATTTGAAGCTTTGATTAATGAGATTTGCTATTTGAGATAAAATCTCTTGAGACTGTAGCTAATATTATTTGGAGTTTTGAATCAGGTATGATTGTCTGATGGATCATCAAGTCAGTAATCTGAAGGAATGTGCCACAACCTATTCAGAGGAATATGATCCTGAATTGTTACAGGTGGAAGTTAGTATCTGGGCAAGAGTAGGGAGGACAACCTTGATCTCCTTCTAATTCAGTTTCTTAGTGGTGTTCCTTTGAATAAGAACTCACCTGATTATTCCTGAATCTGGCTGTAAGGTGAAATTGTTATTGCATACAATTACTTAAAGTCAAACTGAGCTAAGGATTCCTTATTTTGTCATGTATGTGCTCTCAGACTGAGGTCTGAAGAGCCAGGTTTTTAAAATTATAATCATGTCTACTTTTTCCTCTAGTAGCACATTTCTATAATCAGGACAAATGTTTAATAGAAGCTATGAGCACAATTCAAGTATGTAAGGTCTTATAGTTTCTTATCTGAAAATATGTGATCATTACTTACTAAAACAGTAAGTATATGAGTATTTGGCCTAGTCATCTATCTGTTGTTACATGCATATGTCTGTTTCTTTTAGCATTCCTGTTGTTGGTGACTTTCATGATAGACATCTTTATTTGTGAAGAGTTACTTACTCTAATTCCTGGGGACACAAATAGTTAGAGTGATAGATGGCTCCAGATGGGAGTTGGGTGCACAGAACCCCAATTTGTATGCTAAATAGACTTATCACACTCCAGGTCATGGTCAAAATAATTACTACAACAAAGGCACTGGATTTATTAGCAGATCAGGCCACTCAGACTAGAGAAACAGTACTCCAGCAGACTGGTATTAGACTACTTGTTAGCTGAAGAAGGTAAGATTTGTGGGAAATTAAATTTTAATAAGTGAAAACTGATGATTATGGACAGATAGTGAAGGAAATCAACAAAGACATCAAAAAATTGACCCATGCCCCATTCCTGACCTGGTTCTTGTCATTTAATCCCTTTTGGTAATTGTAGTCTGGAGGCATTTAGTGGAAACAGGTTCTTTGGTTCCTGCTGATAGCTTTAAGTGGAATCATACTACTCCCTGTCTTGCCCTCCTCCCTTGTGTGACACAGCTTATCCCAAGGGTAGTATAGACATCACTGATCAATATAGTAAAGATTGAACAACTTGGAAGGTGAGGTCCAGTATTGGACCCTGGAATAATAAAAGGACAAGGATGGACCTAAGTAGAGAAAAAGGACAAACCAGATCCAGAGGTATTAGAGACTGAGAACAAGATAGTTGAGGAAATGTATCAAGAATGGTTTGGGAGATCTTAACAGATTAATAAATAAGAGGAGGGGTTGAATCAAATAGACTGAAGGAAGATGTACCCTCGATCTTTGCCCTACTTGTGACTTGAGACTTAATAAAAAGTTAAGCTATAGCTAAAAGCTGTAGATATTTGATTATCTTAGATAAACAGACATTTCCCTCCATTTCCCTCTAACACACAACATACATACATACACACACACACACTTTTTCATTAGCATTTAAGTAAGTAATATGGTAAAATGTGTTCTGGCATTGATATTTAGTCTCTGGGTAAATTAGAACTCACCAGTCAATGGGAAAAAGGTCAGAAAGTGGGGTAAGGGTTTCTGTATTAGGGTCTATATAATCTTGTGTTTTGCAGTTTGTGCTTTGCACTCTTCTAGTGACATCTTGTCTATTGGGAGTTGCTCTTCCTCACAAGATCATAATAAATTATTATTTTTTCTTTTTTTCTTGAGCATCTCTGATTTTAATTTAGGTAAGAGTCACTATCTCACACATTTATGTTGTATTATATTTTTGTTAAACATTTCCTAGTTATAGTTTAATCTGGATCCAGACAATTTTGTGGGCACTGGCAGATATGTAAATTTGAAATCTCTTAATGAAATGACCTCAAAAATCTATTCCATCTCTAAATCAATAATCCTAATATCATTGGTTGATTGGTTGGTTGTTGTCCTTTGTTTCTGAATAGACCAAAATGATATCACTAGGTTACAGTGCATCTGACTATAGTTGATCAGACAAATATAAGCTCAGAATACTCTACCATAAGTTAAAGGCCTGTGATAGTCCATGAACATTTGGAATGGATTCTCTAAATTTGATCATCTTGCATTTCTTTTGAACTACTTTAATTCTGTTTTGTTCATAGAACACAGCACCTTCTTGGATGGGGACATGCCATGCTGGGCATTCCTGTGCCAGTGCCTTTCATGTTGCACAATCAATAACTAAATTCTTAAGCGAAACTTTGAGAGTATTCTTGTATCACTTTTTTTGACCACCATGTGAGCATTTGTCCTGCGTGAGTTCTTCATAAAATAGTTTTTTTTGGTAAATATACACTTGGTATTCAAATAACATGACCAGCCCAACAGAGTTGTGATCTTTGCAGTAAAGAATGTTTAGCAGCTCATTTCAAGAAAGGATCTCAGTGTCTGGTATCTTATTCTACCACGTGGAGGTTCAGAATCTACTCGAAGACAATTCAAATAGAACCAATTCAGTTTCCTGCATGGCACTAATATAGTATCCGGGCTTCACAGGTATACAGCAAGAAGGTCAGTCCAATAGGAAAAGTTCAATTTAATATTCAGTTTAATATCTCTTCTCTTCCACACTTCAGAGTTTTCACACTTCAGAGTTCTCCAGAATAGCTAAATCTGGCAATGCATGTGTCAGTCTCTCAGAAGGTAAATGAACTTATCCACAGCATTTAAAATTTCTCCATTTGTCATAACTCCATTTGTTGATAGGTTCCACCTATAAATAATGTGATGCTGGCTGATGGAACAACTGTGTTTTCTGGGTGTTAATTGTTAAGCCAAAATTAGCATAAGCAGAAGAGAACTGATCCATATTTTGTTGTATTTCAGCTTCAGAGACTGCATTGAGTGCTCAATTATCTGCATACACAAAAAAAAAAAAGCATGTACCGACATTCCCTCCACTTTAGTCTTGGCTTGTAGACTTTTCAAATTGAAGAATTTACCAGCAGTGCAGTAGCTGAACTTGATGCCATGTTTGTCCTCACTGAAGGCATCCATTGTTGTCTGGGAAAGAGCATCATCTAATATTCAGAACCCAGGCAACTGCCATACAATACTCATGAACTTTTCCAGCAACCAAATTTTGACATAATTTTCCACAGACCCTCACAACTAAAGTATCAAAGACTTCGTTAGATCTATAAATGTGTACTTTGTTCCACTGCTGGCATTTCTCTTGGCATTGTCAGGTGATAAATACCATTTACCCTTTTTGATGTCATATTGACTCTCAAATAGATGACCATCTTCCAGGTTAAGGATAAGCTCTGGCAAGTATCTTGCTAACAATGATTAAGAGAGAGACCCCTCTGTGGTTGTCAAAGGACAATCTATTCCCTTTATCTTTATAGAGAAAGACAATGGAGGATCCTTGAATTCCTGAGGGATAACTTCCTCTTGCCATATAACCCAGAAAATCTCAATTGGCTTTTATACAAGTAATGGACCCTCCACCTGGTAAATCTTAGCTGGAATAGAATCAGTACCAGGTGCTTTGCCACACAAAAGAAGCCTAATGGCATTCAAATCTTTTTCTTAGTTGAAACTTCAGGAAAGGAGGAATTGACTGCAACATGAGGACAACCTGTTGAGAATACTATGAAAATGTTTAGTCCATTTCTCTAGGATCATGTCCTTATTGCTAATCTATGTGGCTCCATCAGCACTGAATAGCTGAGATGCACCATAGGTCTTTGGCCCATAAATAGCCTACAGGATATCATAAAAGCACTTTGGATTGTTTCTCTCAGCATAAAACAGAATTTCATCTGCCTTCTTACTGAGCCAGAAATCTTGCATTTTTCTAAGTTTTGCTTGTATTTTACTTTGGATGGAATTAAATGCCGCCTTCTTAGAGGTGGATGAACAATACTGCAGGCACAGCCTGTGGGGTTCTCATTTTTCATTTAGCAACTTCTGAATCTCCCCATAATTTTTGTCAGATGAAGCTTGATCCTTTGTGAGTGTTCCGATCCAGATGGGCAAATGCATTGCTGTACACTAAATCTCTGCAAGCTGGCTACTCCTTTTCTGCTCCATTATTGCCAACTCTTCCTCAAATTTAGCAACCAATTCAGAGAAGCACTCTAGTCTGTTGACAATAATTCTTCTGGTTATCAGTTTGCCTTGGGGCTGCCACTTTTGTTCAATGTGAATATTTAATTTGGAGAGCATAAGTCTATGATCAGCCCAGCAATGAGCACCACACATTACCACGGTAATCGGGACAGGGTTAGGTAAGCAGACAATTTTTAGGGCACCTTTTCTAGTCCTTTCCCCACAGTAGGAGGTGAGCAATATGACCCTTAAAAGGTTGTTCAGACTCCGAGATGGTTGCAGAATCCCACTGCTGCTTCCAGTGAAAGCCTGGACTGTGTATGTGCAGGGTTGTGACTACAGTTCCCAGTTTATGCACACTTGCTGCTGGCCTGTTGTGCCAGGACTTTGTGATAGATAGAATATGGGTAATATCTTTTGATTTGTGCATAAATTGGATTTAAGTGAGGTAGAGTTGTATGAAGTCATCAGCTATACTCTCTCTTTGGATGTCATCACAGTATGGTTCAATGGTTCAATGGCAAGACAGAATCAAGAAGACTGGTGATGGCTCAAGATAAAGAGGATGACCTTGGTGTCTTCAATATCTAACCAAGCTCTAAGCACTTCACAGTTCCCATATCAGCTATCTTCATGACTGTTGGGATAAATTGTCCTCATCTTCCCATTCTACCACAGAAAGTCTCCACATGCTTTGAAATAGACCCTCCCCTAATTCATCAGAGGGTTTGAGACCATGCAGTTACCCTCATCTTGGTATTAGCTCATTTGCCAAAACAGTTTATGGGGATGAGGCTGCTGTACCTGCTACAGTTTTTTGGAATCACAGGTGAGTGGTGAATCAGGTGGTCACCAAAGGTAGAAAATAGCCCTAAAAAGGGCTCGTAGTTCTCACCCCAGAGATACTATAGTCTTCCTGAACACATCCTACACCTCTCTTAATATCATAAAGTTGGAAGGAATCTTGGAGATCATCTCATTCAGCAGCCTCTTTTATAAGTGACAAAAGACCTAGAAACCCTAAGTGCCTTGTCCAAGATTACTCATGTAATAATATGATAATAACTAAAATTCATTTGACATCTTGAGATTTGTAAAGTGCTTTAATCATATTACTTCATCTGAAGCTCACAACAACCCCATGAATAGATGCTATTTTACAATTTACAGATGAGAAAACTGAGGCAGACAAAGATTAAGGTGACCTTTCCAGGGTCACACAATGAGATGCCTAAGACAGGATTTTAATTCAGGTCTTCCTGACTCCAAATTCATCTGGATTGAAATCTAAAATTATTTCTACTGTAAAACACTAGATCTATAGATCTACACAACTATTCTAAATTTATTGTTAGAATGGGAAAATGGGACAAAGAATTTCTCTTTAAAATCATAGATGCCTTAGATGAATTTTGAAAACTTTAGTATTTTGAACACAAATCAGTGAAAAGTGAAAGCAGAACTTAAAAAGCAATGTTATCCCCTTACCCCATAAAATACTTCGAAACTTCTAAGATCACAGAGCAGCATAATAAAACAACAGTCAGTGATGTGACAGCAAGATCAGGATAGTCTAAGACTTAATAGAGAAACTCTAGAGAGTTTCCTAAGTTTCATAGAGGTTAAATGATTTGTCCAGTGTCATATTGTTCTCCAAGTCCAGCACTCTATCTGTTATGCCATATTGCTTCTTAAATACTTAGTTTGAGTGATGTCTCCTCCTCCTCCTTTTCACCATCATCATCATGGAGGCACAATAAAGAGAGTTCTGGATATTGAGTAAGGAAGACCTGAGTTCAAATCCCACCTCAAAACCTAACTGTATGACCCTGACCAAGTTAATCTCTGTAAGCCTCAATTTCAGCATCTATAAAAATAAAGATAATAATACTGCCTACCTCCTAGGGTTGTTTTGGGGATAAAATGAAATGTTATTTAAGAAGTGCTTTTATAAATTTTAGAATCATGCTCTTTATTATTGTCATCATCAGCTAGGAAATGATTGCAGAAGAGCTTCTTAGAGACTTGATTGGCTTAATTGGCTTAATCAGTATAATATACCAAGCACTTTGCTAGATACTGGCCACAAAGACACAGAGATTAAAACTAATACCCTTCATGGTCTATGATGGTCACTTTTGACCAACAAAATATCCTTTAAGGAAAGGAACATTTATTTCTACATGAGAAAAAATACAATTGAAGCCTCAACTTACACTTCAAGTACAATCATTTCCAGTTACAAGCAATTAAAGCCCTTCCATTGCAGGTTTTTACTAAAACAACCATGGTGTTCCCAATTCTATCCCAGCACTTCTGCAAAGTGAGTAACAAAATGAAACTCAAAAACACATTCAGAAGAGCACGCTTATTTACACTCATCTAGGCAATTTTTGTTTTTAAAACACCAATGTATGGGAAAAACATCAGAGAAAGAGTTGAGAAATCTGGGTTCTAGTGTCCTCCTGCTAATTAAATAACTAGGCAAGAAGCTGTATTCTGAAGTTGGTTCTTTTGTTGACTGCTGACCCTTCAGTGTGATTCTGAAAATGGACAAACTTTAAATCAGCGTTTGATTTATTGTTTTATGGATTGTTCAGGCTTAAGAAAGTGACAGGGGAAAATCTTAATAATGCAGATTAAACCTAAAAGTGTATCTTGAGTACAGTTTTTGCCTTTGGAGATCTGGTTGTTAAACATTTACTAGCCTACTCCTACAAATCTTTCTCTAGGCTTAAGATGATACAAAGCTGGGAAAGAAGGATGGGTAGGAAGAAGGAAGGAGAAGGGAAGAAGCATTAAGAGCCTACCATGTGCCATGTACTGTGCTGAGTACTGAACAAATATCTCATTTGATCCCAAAAAAACACTAGAAGTAAAAATCCCCTTTTTATACAGATGAAGACACCAAGCCAGAAAAAGGTTAGGTGATTTTGCTACCCATTAGTAAACATCTGAGACTGTATTTGAACTCAGGTCTTTCTGACTTTAGGACTAATGCGTTGTAGAAGCTATAGAATATAGAAGATAGCTAATGTGTTAAGTAATAGTCAGGATCCAAAACTAGAGTCCATAGGCTAGACTACTGGATCAAATATAAGATGATGAAATCTTGTAGGTACAAACAAAACCATAGATTTTAAAGTTGAGAGGAAATTTAAAAGTTAATTCATCTTTCCTCTTCCTTTTATGGATAAGAGTGAGGCAGAAGAGAAGGGGAAAGTTATTTTCCCAAGATTACACAGATTGTAATAGCAGAGGCAGATTCAAACCCAGGTTCTCTGACTCCAAATCTAATCTTTGTTTCACTTTATCCCAATGACTCTTGCACTTGGTTTCAAAAAAAAAAAAAAAACCCTCAAAATCCAAAACACCCTGTCTTTATAGATATGACTGAGAATATGCAGTTGTACAAAATAGTTTGTCTGAAAAAAGATCTGGGTGTTCTGATGGATAGAAAGCGCAATATGAAATAATAGAATATCATAGTTGCTAAAAAAAAATTAATACTATCTTGCACTGTGTTAAAAGAAGCAAAGTATATTCCCAAAATACTTACCCCAGTCCAGTGCCTAATGCTAAAATCAGTTCTAATTGGCTTAAAAGAGTTGATTGTTAAATTTTCTGTAAGTATTTTACTCTCTCAGAAGCTGTCAATAGATACAAAATAGAGCATGACTGAGTGTTTTATTAAGTAGACCCTAAGCTTCCTGATATTTAATCTTTCATAAAGCTTTAATAATTTTTAATCTGCTCTTGAATGAATGAAACAAGAGGATCGGAGCAGGGGATTTCTAGAGCTTCTTCTTCCAGTTCTAAATTTTATGATTTAATATTATGGCATCCTTATGAAGATAAAAAAAATGCTCTCACATTTACATCTAATCATGGGAATGAGTAATGTGGCCAGATCTAGAATATGTCTAAGCCTTTAATGAGAACCAGGGAGTCTAATGAGAGATTGAAAATTCTCTTGTCTCCTTTTTATTTCTGCTTGTTTAGTTTTCATGAGAATCTGTTTAGAATCAGTACTGGTAGAATTGCTGGAGATGGAGGATAAGGGTGGAAAAGAGATTCCAAGTGCATTTTGCTACAAGAAAATGCTAATATTCATTTATCCTATCTTTTAGTACAGCAGTAGGAGGTAGGATGAGTGGGAGAAGTAGAATTAGTAATGTGGATGGGAGCAATACAGATTTTGCAGGCCTAATTGAATTTTTACTGGAGAGATGGTTTTAGTAATTATTTGCAAAGCTGGCATGATATCCATCCATTAGCATGCAACCAATGTAAGCAGAACCCCCAATTCTCTAAATGCTTTGCTGGTTTTTTATTTTATAAGATTTTCCTATAAAGAGAACAATGAATGACTAATAAGTGTTCTACTCATTTTCAGAAACAAGCTGCCTTGGTCAATAATTGATATCTAAATACACTTCTCAGCTTTATGAAATAAAAGGGGAGATAGCAGATAAAATTCAGACTTTAAGGAGAAATTTTCCTTGGTTTTAGGGGAGAGGAGATTTCTCTCTTCTCTATGTCATCAGCCATGTTATCTTAGAGTGGAACTACTTGCCCAGTAGAAGAAAGACACCACACTCATTAAGGAGAAAAAAAACAAGTTGAAGCAGCTCAGATGAGTGTAACCTCTGGAAGTCAAGTAGAGCTAGTTATGAAATCAAGAGAGTTATGCTGGTAGTTGAGAGTTAAATTGCTAAGAGAAGGAGGCAGGTAGATAGCACAGTGGATAGAGTACCAGCCCTGAAGTCAGGAGGACCTGAGTTCAAATCTGCTTTCAGACACTTCCTAGCTGTGTGACCCCGGGCAAGTCACTTAATCCCAATTGCCTCAGCAAAAATAAATAAATGATTGAATAAATTAATTAATTGCTAAGAGAAGCAGGCCTTGGGAACCCATCTGAGCAACCTGCCCAACAGGGCAGTGTAGGGATACCTTGAGAAGAGAAAGGTCATAGAGGCTCTGAAAAGCAGCAGGAATGAGGTACCTTGTTTCTTATATGTGTTCCTCTCTTCTAGAATATTCTGCGTATGTTCCAACTCTTTCCACTGATGGAAAAAGTATCTATGGAAAAGTACATCCCTGGTTTATGGGGGAAAGGTTTTGTATCCACTATTACTCCTATTCAAAAAAATTACTATTAAAAGTAAATACAGTAGTATGGGCTCACAAATTCAGAGTACCTTGACCTTGGGCTTGGTCTCCTTCCCTGGCGAAACCAATTTATAATTTACAAGTTCAAGTTGGAAATGTAACCCAAGAGGGAGTGTGACCTTAGTTTGGACCTGTGATTGCAGGTGTACAGGAAATTCTATTGCAGAAACTCTCTCCTTCAATACAGGTCAGCAGCTCAGTGTAGACAGACAACTAATTCCTTTGTAACTTACAGTTTTAGAGAATATGCAGTGCAAATTCAAGTAATATGACATGGACCTAGCAACATCTTCAGATCCTGAGATATTCAGTAATTTACTCACTGTCACATAGCCAGCTTTTGTCATAGGAAAGACTTAAATCTAAGCTTTTTCTGAATCTAAGGTTAACTTTCCATCTATCACATTACACTGCCTTTTGTGAAGAAAGAGATGCATAGATGGAACAATAGATAGAGCACTGCACCTACAGCCAGGAAGACCTGAAATCAAATGCAACTCTTGGTACTTACTAGCCGTGTGACTTTGAAAAAGTCACTTAACCTGTATTTTGTTTGTTCAACTGTAAAATGGGGATAATAAATAGTACTTATCTCCCAGGATCGTTCAGTCGTTTCATTCATATCTGACTCTGGGACCCATTTAGATTTGTTTGAGTTTTTTGACAGAGATCCTGGAGTGGTTTGCTGTTTCCTTTTGCAGCTCATTTTACAGATGAAGAAACTGAGGCAAACATGGTTAAGGGATTTGCAAAAGGTCCCACAGCTAGTAAATGTCTGAGGCCAGATTTGAACTTAGGAAGATAAATCTTCCTGGTGGCACAATGGGGAGAGTGCTGGGCTTTTAGTCAGAAAGACTTATCTTTGTGAATTCAAATCTGACTTCATATACTTACTAATAGTGTGACTTGGGCAAGTTACTTAACCTTGTGTGCCTCAGTTTCCTCATCTTTAAAATGAGTTGCAGAAGGAAACGCCAAACTACTCCAGGATCTCTGTCAAGAAAACTCCAAATGGGATTATAGGGAGTTAAAAACAATCACCACCACCACTACAACCCTTTTTAAAGTTTCAAAGATGTCGTTTAAAGAACATATACAATATGCTTTTTAAAAAAAAGGAAGGAAGGAAGGAAGGAAGGAAGGAAGGAAGGAAGGAAGGAAGGAAGGAAGGAAGGAAGGAAAGAAGGAAGGAAAGAAGAAAGGAAGGGAGGGAGGGAAAAGGGAGTCAGAGAGGGAGAGAGGAAGGAAGAAAAAGAAAGAAGCTTCACTTTGAGAGGCCAGAGTAAGCCTGAAATGAATCCTTATATTATTTTTTTTAATTTAATTTTATTTAATAATAACTTTGTATTGACAGAATCCATGCCAGGATAATTTTTACACAGCATTATCCCTTGAAATCACTTATGTTTCGTTTTTTCCCCTCCCTCCCTCCTCCCCCCCCCCAGGATGGCAAGCAGTCCTATATATGTTAAATATGTTGCAGTATATCCTAGATACAATACACATTTGCAGAACCGAACAGTTCTCCCGCTGCACAGGGAGAATTGCAATGAATCCTTATATTAACACCTGCTCAAGGACAGTTATAATCAGTTTTTCAAGACACATTATAGGGATGACTCCATAAAGGACAGGAAACAATGACAGAGCAACCATATGATGATAGATCTGGAACCAGAAGAAACCACTAGAGGCCTTTTATCCTAACACTCCCAATTTTCAGATGAAGAAATAGGCAGAGTTTAAGTAACAAAAAAAAAGTCAAAGGAAATAAGCATTAGAGAGAGAATTAAAACTCAAGTCCTCTAACTCCAGAATTATTTGTTCATTCCCCTGTACCATACCACCATCTATTTTTATTTTAACAATTGATCAGAGAATTTCCCAAGCAATAAATTGGCTTGCTTATTACTTAACCGACTAATGTTCTAGTTCACTTGCATTCTCTTGCTAATATGGCAGAAGCAGACTGCAAAACTAGAAGAGGAGTAAAGAGAAACCTGGATGGTATTAAAAATTTGCCTTGACTAAATTCACAAAGCGCAACTTCTAAATTTGATGGTATGTCCCAGGTGATGTGTTTGAGTCCTTCTAAAGCATCTAGCCAGTGCTCTAGAAGGCCATCTCTCATATGGACTGATAGTATTATTTGACTTTTAACATTCTTGGGAAACATTAAAAATAGGGCAACTTTTAGAGTCTGATACAGCATTGAACAGCTGGCTGCTAATCCCATAAACCAGAGCCATGCAAGGATGTGAACAGACAAGTAGCCAAAGTATGTCCAATTAAATCTTACAGAAAATAAACTAAACCAGCCAGAATCTTCCAGCCATTTCACCTTGATTTCCCCTGTTTAAAAATAAATAACACATCCATTAACAAAGAGAATGCATCCCAACCATTTTTCCAGAAACTTCATAGCCAGAGGAAAGAATTAAAGAAGAAGGTGCAGAAATGAATTCCTGGACATCAAGTAAAAGGGTGGGGACAGAGGAGGAGTTTGTCCATCTTTTGCTAGTTTTTCCAACTCAGAGGAAGTCACTCAGCTTACTGGTCATCAGTTTCTTCAATGGTAAGATGAAAAGTTTGGACTATATGTTCCCTCGTGCCCCTTTACCATTCTAGTATTATACAATTCATTGATTTCTATATAAAGCCATTTAAAAATAACTATAGATTGGCCAGAAAATATAAAATGTTTATATATATAAAAATATGTATAAAAATATAAAATACATACTCCAAAATCTTGGAGAAGAAAGAAGGCAGTGTTAAAATTTAGGAGCATAATCTGAAGGAGGGAAAGGGTTAAGGATAGTCTAAGAAAGATCGACTAGAAGACCTTTATAAACAATAAGCATAACATGGAGATGGTATTTAAAGAATGCAAGAGCTTTATATGTACTAGTTTGAAGGATGCAAGTCTTAGAAGGGAATAAAATGGCCACAGGTTTCTCTGCACTGAGGATTGGGCTTACTGCAGCCTCTGCTAACAATGTTCTACATGACCAGAGTACCTTTTGGGAGAGAGAGACCATGATACACCCTGCTGATTCCACTTTGCTTTCTGTCAATCAATTAGTCTTTATTAAATGCCTGCTATATGCCGAATGCCATATAAGAATTTGAGAATATAAGACAAAAATCAAACAGTCTTACCCTCAAGAAGTTTGTACCTAGATTATTAGGCTAAACTACTTGCACATGTGTATACACATGAGGACAAAATATAGATAAAACAAATACAGAATCCTTTTAGCAATAGAGTTAATGACATAATAGATAGCATTCTGTATTGTGTGTTTGTTCTATCTCAACTTCAGACCCAACTAAAATCTCATCTTTTACAGGAGGCTTTTTCTCAAACCCTCTTAATTCTAGTGCTTTCCCTCTATTAACTGTTCCCTATTTATCTATTTATCCTGTATCCTTGCTTTGTATGTTTGCATGTTATTTCTTCCTTGAGATTATAAACTCCTTAAAGACAGGGACTTTTTTTTTTTTTTTTTTTGCCTCTTTTTGTATCCCCAGATATAATACAGTACCTGGCACATAATAAGTGCTTAATAAATGTTTGTTGATTGATTACTCTTCATTTTAGACTAAATCAAATCTCTCATTCTACCCCCAATCTAGTGAGTCATCCCTTATAATAAAGAAAAGGGAGGGAGGGGGAAGATAGGTAAATAGCACAATGGATAGAGCACTGGAACTGGAATCAGAAAGACATGAGTTCAAATTTGGCTTCAGATAGTTACTGGCTTTGTGATTCTAGGCAAGTGACTTAAATCTCTGCTTGCCTTAGTTTCCTTCTCAATAAAATGGGGATGATAAATAATAGTACCAAGATCCGAGGGTAATGGAGGGTCAAATGAGATGATATTTGTAAAGTCCTTTGCAAATCTTAAAACACTTTGCAAATACTTACAATTATTGTTAGTTTTTTTCTTAAAATAGTCCCGCCAAACCAATTGACAGTTACCTAATTCTGACAGTATTTGCAAAAATATCTTTATCACCAAAGAAGAAAAGGATGTATATTTTCTCAATTTTTCTCTAGAACCAAGCTTCTTGATTATTATAATTGCAGTGTTCAATTTGTTATTTGTTCACTCTTTCTGTGTCCCTCTTTCTCCTTCCCATTCTCTCTCTGTCTCTCTGTCTCTGTCTCTGTGGGGAAAAACGGAGGGGGAAGGTATTTGTTGTTATTCATGCCTTTACATTGCTTTCCCAGTTCTGCCTACTTAGTGAGTAACTGTCATTATAGCAATTCATACTTCTTCCCAGCATTGTCTGCATTCTTTATATGTCCTGTTTTTATGATAGTGCATTACATTCACATACAACATATTTGCTTAATCATTCTCCTACAAATTGACTTCTATCCCCCCAGTCTTTTGTTTTCACAAAAGCTGCTCCTATAAATATTTTAGTACAAATAAAATTTTTCCTTTTGCCTTAAGTCTTCATTGGCTTAGGAAACTAATTGATCAGATTGTTTGATATCACTATTTGGCAAAGGTGTGTTTGAAAATATTTAACAACTAGCTCTTCAGAAATGCAGGTAACATTTTAACGTTGAACCTGCTTTATTAATATTTTTCCCAACACTTTCTTCTTTAAAAATTTGTTAGTTTTTGAAATTTACTTACATAAGATTTTCATTTCCCTTTTTTTTTCCTTCCCTCCCCTCAGCCCTCCCCCTAAGCCCTCCTTATTATAATAAGTATAGGCAATCTTAAATTTAGATAATCAAAGAAGGAATAAATCAAGTCCTGATGCAACGTTTTCTGGTCTCCAAGGTATAAATGATCATCATACTGAAAACTTAGCAATCTCTAAGTGGCTCTGACATATCCCTTCTTTGGTCATCTTAATATTAAACAATGTCCTTGAATAAATGAAGATAAACCAGGCAATATTATAAAGTACATTTTCCAGACCTCTTTAGACTCAATTTCTTTCTGCCTCTCTCTCCCCTTAAGGCTAATAATTCTTACTTACTCTCCTCTTGTTCCCTTCATGTCTAGCATCAGGATGTCACAGTCAAAGGATATAAACATTTTAGTCTTTTTTTTTGCTTTCCAGGATGGTTGGTCTGATTTGTAGTTATATCAACATAGTATTCAAATATTTGTCTTTCTGTAGACCCTCCAATGCTGACTGTTTCTAGTTTTTACCATCTTTGTCAGTTTGCTAAATGAGTACAACCTCAGAGTTGCTTTGATTTGTGTAATATTGCTTTGATTTCATGATATGGAGTATTCTTTCATATGGTTATTCAGTTTGCAATTTTTTAAAAAAGGTTTGATTATATCCTTTGACCAACTATCCAATATGTCTTAAATGTTTGTGTTAATTATATATTAATTCTATGTCTTAGATATTACACTTTTATAGATAAATACAGTGTAAAATTTCTTCCTCCTCCTCCTCCACTAATCAATAACACACTAGTGGTTCTAAGAAACTGAGAAAGGAGGGAGTATATTCTCGGCATAGGAGACAGCCTGTCCAAAAGTTTGGGCACCTTTTTGCCCAATATTGTATTTGAAAAATATCAAGTGATGGCCTCAAATCCAGGAAGACTTGGGCTTGAATCCTACTCCAATAATTGCTACCTGTTTTGACTGTTAGTAAGTCACTTAAAATCTCTTGGCCTCAGTGACCTTATCTATAAAATGAAAGGGTTGATCTCAATGATCTCTGTAGTTTATTCATAATCTAAATGAATGATCCTAAGCAGACAAGTTGGAAAAGGGAAAGGAATAAACATCACATAGTGCTTACTATGTGTCATTTACAATGTTGTACTTTTTTATGTTCTCATTTAATCTTCATAATAATAATAATAATAAGTGCTATTATTATCCCCATTTTACAATCAATTGAGTAAACTGAGGCACACAGAGGTTAAGTGCTTTATCACTATTACCTCATCTGTTCCATGAAGTTATGTCATATTTAGTTTTCTATCAATCTGAGCACAGTGCTTAAAAGAACAACCATGTAGTTAAGATTATATGAGTCTAAGAACTATCTCTACTACATACTAACTTAGATTACCAGAAAGCAACTAATCCTTTCAGTATTTTAGGCAACTCACTAAATTAAGGAAAAGTTACTGAATAGTATAGATCAAGGAAACTGCTACCACCAATCTCTCATCCCTCCAAAAATTATCTTTTAAAATATTCAAATATACTTCTAATTGAAAACTTAGGAAAATTATTGTTATTTTTGTTTTGGAACACATCATTAAATTTTTTCTTCAATTATGGGACGTGTGTGTGTGTATGTGTGTGTGTACATAATGACATAGGAAATAGGGTAATGTTAAAACCAGAATAGACATGTTAGCAATTAAGAATGAAGGAACCTCAAAAGATACAAGCTTGTGCTTAGTGTGGACTGTTTAATTATAAGATGTGTCTTTTATAGGAGGGCATGAGGCAGTATTAAAGAGCATGATAACCTGATGGGATGTGGTCTCTCTCAGTAGAGCTGTTACTAGATGAGTCACTTCTGCTCCTTGTGGCATCTGTCATTATTCTAATTATCACTCAGCAATTATTAAACATCTGCAAGATACTTGCACATTGAAAGTGTCTGGTCATTTATATAGATCAAGGTAGAGCTACTGCACCATTACCATCACCATCATCATCATTATTAATGATCTAATTTTCTCAGTGTAAAGGAAAAGTTAATGAGAATGAATGGACAAAGAATTTTGAGGAAAACTTAAATAGTAGATTGAATTGACATTAATCAATAAACATTTTTCAGTTGCTCACATGTGTCAGGCTTTATATTAAGTGTTGGGGATTAAAAAAAGAAGCAAAAGACAGAATCTGCCTTCAAGGAGCTCCCTGAAGTTAATTAAGAGTAAATAATCACTAACCAAATTTTTTTGTTTTGTACTGTTCTGGGACCAGTCAGAATGTATCTATTCATTCTTCCACATGACATGGAAGAGGGCTATCACATACAGCTTGACTTCTCTCTTCTTCAGGTTAAACATTCTCAAGTTCTTCAATTCCTCTTCCATTCAAAGCCCTTCATTATCTTGCTTGCCCTCCTTTGACAACTACAGGGGTCCTCAAACTTTTTAAATAGAGGGCCAGTTCACTGTCCCTCAGATTGTTGGAGGGCCAGACTATAGTAAAAAAAAAAACAAAACAAAACAAAAAAAAAAAACTTTGTTTTGTGGGCCTTTAAATAAAGAAACTTCATAGCCGTGGGTGAGCGGGATAATCGTCCTCAGCTGCCTCATCTGGCCCGCGGGCCATAGTTTGAGGACCCCTGCAATCTAGAACTTAATCAATATTTTTTCTTAAATATGATGCCTAAGACTAAATATCATTTTCTAGACCAAGGTCTGTTTATGCTAATGGCCAGTTATAAGATTTTAATAGGGATACGAGCTATACTTGTGATTTCTTTAATATCAGTAAACTTTCCTATACCAAATAGCATCTTCTTTACTATCATCTTAGAGTTATTTAGAGCACTCAGAGGGGTTGTAACTCACCTGGAATCACATAACCAGTATTTGTCAGAGGTGGGCCTTGAACCCAGGTCTTCTTGACTCTAAGGTAATGATCCACCACTTCAAAACTATCTCTAAGTTTTTAATTAAAAAATTAATAAATTATACTAATGACTGACCTGTCATCAATGGGACATGTACTTTGAAGCTTTTCCCCAAGATTTGATATGAGCTTATATGCATATATCCGTATGCTTTGACCTAAACAGTCCCTCTTGGGGCCATTTTTAGGATGACTGAGGTTATGATGCATTCCAAGACCATGGCAGAGAATAAAAGGTCATTACCAGTACCTTTGGTCTACCAATACAGGCTCATTAACAGCACATTTGGCCTAATTTACATCAAGCTCAAGCCAATTAATCTCACTGGCATTAAACTTGCTTCAGGAACTTAAATTGATTCATGATTTCATTGGTATGGACACTCTCTCCACCCACATAGAATAAAGCCACATAGATATAAGGATCTTAGCCGACTTAAAGCTCAATGAGTCAGCACTGTAGTGTGGGATCCAAAAAAGCTTTTGTGATCTTGGGCTGTATTAAGAGAGGCAGAGATTCCAGGACAAATGGTGATAATCTTACTGATCTTACCTTGTCAGACCTTGGTCTGGAGAATGATGTTTAGTCCTAGGTATAATTAGGAAAAAATATTAATAAGTTCTAGAGTATCAAAGGAAGGCAAGCAAGATAGTGAAAGGCTTTGAATGGAAGAGGAATTGAAGTACCTGGGAATGTTTAACCTGAAAAAGAGAAGAGTCAAGCTGCATGTGATAGCCCTCTTCAGTGTCATGTAGAAGAAGGATTAAATACAGTCTAACTGGTCTCAGAACCAGGAGAAATAGATAGAAGTTTTAAAGGGGTACATTTAGTCTAAATATCAGGAAAAACTTTTTAACAATTAGAGCTGTCCAAAAGTGGAGTGGCTTGCCTCAAGAAGTGGTGAGTTCCACTAATGGAGTCTTTAAATAGAGGCCAGAGGCCACAATGGCTGAAGTACTGGACCTGGAGTTGGGAGAAATGTTCTTATGGAATGAACTTACCATAAACAGTATGAGATATATGAAATAGGCAAGTTCAATGTGGCCTCAGATACTTACTAGTTGTGTGACCTTGGGCAAGTCACTTAACTCTGCTTTAAAGAAGAAGACAAAGAGGTTGAATGACTTGCTATTAAATTTTATGATACTGTGATATCATAAACAGATTCAAGAGCTGTGGAGGTAAAAAAAATTCATTTTCTGTGGCCAGCCTTTTCTCAAAACCACCACTTGTTTTTGACCTACTACCCAAAGAACTTCCCAATGTGGTATGATCTTCCAGAGCTTGCATTCTACCAGAAAGAAAGCATTGGTCATCCCCATCTTGTTGGTACTGAAGCAGGACTTTAATAGAGAATCTGAAGTTATATGAAACATAAAAATATTTTTGTTTATACTTTCTGGGGGCTAAAGAGGGATCACTCCAGTAAGATTTGAAGAACTCAATAGCTGTGATATATTCCATTTCCTCCTTGAAAGCCCTTAGTGATTCTCCAGATGAAAGGGGCTTCTTCCTTCAAATTATCTCACTACACATTATTTCCTCTACTGTACTTATACTCTAATTCATACTGAATTTTTCTATTTTGGATTTTTTTCTTTTTGATATTACCTTACCCTCCTAGATACCATACCTTTTGAGGATATGGATTATGTCTTATTTTAGCATCTTTAGAGGCACCTAGGACAGTGCACAAAATATAGTATGTTCTTAAATCAATGTTTATCGAAGGCATAAATTTAAAAATAACTTGCATTATATATATAAACTGACTGCAATTAGTGAACTGCTGTTGCATTAATTTTTTGAAGCCAATTGCTATTATAGGGATAATAATAAAGTAAATTAACATACTAATTATATATAAATCATTTATAGTAGAGAGTGCTTCTGTACAAAAATGGAAGGATGGATTATAGATTGTCCTTAGAAAAACATATAAAGGAGTTGACAGAGTTAGTTTTGTCATGCACATAGAGGCAATGAGAAATATTATTTCATGGCACACTTGCCTATTCATATATCTCATACTGTTCATGGTAAGTATCTGAAGAAAGACTAACCCAAAGCTTATTTATTTGCAGCAATATCTCTAGCAGAGTAAAAAGTGAAAAGAAACTCTACCCAAAATTAAGTCAACATATACTTGATATTCAGTGATTTCAATGTTAAATGAAACATAAATGAGAAAGAAAAAAATATTAAAAATTAAGATTCAGGACTACAGAATAAGAAAAGTCAAAGATTTATAAACTTCAGAGACCAGTTATGCCTATACATTATGAATACTTTCTTTAAAAAAAAA
Source organism: Antechinus flavipes (assembly GCF_016432865.1). Lineage (NCBI taxonomy): Eukaryota > Metazoa > Chordata > Mammalia > Dasyuromorphia > Dasyuridae > Antechinus > Antechinus flavipes. Next base: position 243,997,835 of record NC_067401.1, read on the forward strand.
TTGTAAGGCATTGGACTTGTAAATATCAAATAGCATAATAAAAACTGAAATGAATATGTATTAATACATAAAAAAACAACTTTTTACTGATATGAGGAATTATCCCAGGGTCAGGGATCTGTGTATAGTTAAACAACCAAACTGTCAGAACAAAAATCAAAATTAATATAGGAGTAGAAGAATAAAAATCAGGGAAACTTAAATACTTTAAGTAAGTTATTGCTGCCTCAAATAGAAAATGGATGGAAGGAAGAACATTAAGTCTGATTGTAGCAATTTCATACTAAAGTTTAACATATGTAAATTAGCTCTCATGTAAGACCAAAGTATTTAAATATTACTTTAGTCAACAAACAGTTGAATTCTTTAGTATGTAGAGATAAGATAACCAAAGATAATACCAATTTAAATTATAAATGAAATTGTGAAATCATCAAAAGAAGAATCATAGATGCTTATGAACCACATAATCTTATAAAACAATAAGTGGTACAAAGAAGAATAATTTATAGAAATTTAAAGAGCACTGGATATTGAGATCATAAATTTGGTTTTCAAAATTCAACCTTGCTACTTAATGGACTTTGGGCAAATCATCTGAATTTTCTATGCTTATGATTCTTTTCTATAAAATGATAGGATTCAACCCAGATGAACTTCAAGTTATCTTATAATTCCAGATAAATGATTTGACACAAACCTGGGAAGAGACCCATATAACCAACATCATTTGTAAAATGAAGTTGGACCAAATGACCAGTGAGGTATCTTATGGCTCTAGGGATAATATTTGATGCAAGTTTGGGAAGAACCACAAAAAACAAGATCATCCTGAAGACATTTATGGATGAAATTGGAAGAACAACTAATAGATCAAAGATGGAAAGTATGTAAAAATTTTCATAACAAATTATCTTCACTATGAAGTGTAACAGAGCTATTTCTTTGCCTTTAACATCATAGTACTAGATGTGTTTCTGGGGGAAGTGAAAATGCCACTGAATGACTTAAAATGAGGAAAGTAGCTAAACTAGGAAAAAAACAAACAAAAAAAAAGAAAAACCTGAGGTAAAGGAATGTTGGAATCATCAATTTTGACATTAAGAAATTCTCAGTGTATCTTGACAGAAAGATAAAGAAATTCATTGGAAAAAAGGTTTCATATGTTATAGGCAAATAAGGCAAATAAGAAAACATTAATAATTACTGACTCATCCACTTTCCTATACACATAATTTTTTGTGAATATTCTATATATGCATTAAGCGAATCACTGAAAAGGTTATTAGAAGAGAGCTTTTTACAAACACTCTTACATATATTATATATTTTCCATCATACAACTGACTGAAATAAATATAGAGTACAAGATACTATTGTGTTTATTGTTTGTTGACTATTTAAAAACCATATAATTCAGTAGCATAAAATGCCTTATTCCAAGAAGGTGACTTCCATGCATTTGTCAATATTATATGAATTTCTTAAAAGATGTAACCATATAGATAATGTTGTTTGACAAGCCTCTCATTATGAATATCTAGCAAAGCAATAAACAGAGGGCCATGTTAGTTCTGTACGTGATCAACATAATGAGAGAGGACTTCTAGAATAGAGTCCAAGTCAAAGAAGGATTCACTATAAATGGTGAGGTCCTCCAAATACTCCTGTTTAAAGAAGTATTGCTATCCTGATCTCTAACCTTCTTGCAGAGATGCAATCCCTTTCCCTAACTTCTTCTGAGATATATTCGTTTGCACATATTACCATGTCAAACACCCTATTTCCCAAACTGAATTTCTGCTCCTCCTTCAGATTTCTCCATTTCTGTTCATTTCACCTCCATCACTAGTGTCTGAAACCTTAGAGTTATCCTTACCTTTACTTCTTACTTTCAATCAGCTACCAGTAATGTCTTCCCTTCCAACTTCAAATTCTTGACTTTATAATGATTATAATGACAGTTTTTTCAACTCTCTAAACTTCAGTTTCTTCATCTGTAAAATGGGTGTATCTAGCTTAAACAGTTGTAATGAGGCTTGAAGGAGATCATCTAAAGAAAGCACTTAGCAAAACCTAAAGTGCTATATAAATGGCTATTATTATTATTACTAATTATTATATTCAAAGACTATCTGGGTTCCAGTCCTGTTCCAGTCACTGATCCTGACAGTGAGTCACCTAGCAAATCTCTACAACTTCAAATGGCAAGACAGTGGCTGATTGATATTAGGATAGGGAGCTCCCTACATCAATAAAATCATGTGCATTTGGAAGGAAAAAAAAAAAATCCTCACACATCTGTCCACTCTAAAAGAAATTATTATTTTTCTATTAATAACTAATTATTAATGTTGGGATCCAGGTTTCTTGCTCCTCCTTCCTTATTTAAAGACTAGATCAATCAGTTTCTGAAAGATAGATTATGCTAATGAGATTGGTCTAACCCTTCAAGGAATATTCTCTTCTAGGTAGCACAGGATCTCACCCAACACAAAGAGCTTATTTCTGATTAAAGTATAAAGAGAATGCGATCTAGGTTAATTCTGGACCATTGTGTAATTTAAGTATTCTGGGTGGAAATGGATCCTTTTGTCTAGCTAACTGGTGGCAGCTGAGTCCCTACATCGAGTCAGCAGGAAGAGCTAAAGACTTTTGTCCCACCTCCCCATTAATATGCCCATCTCCTCATTGATTATTCACCAACCAGGGATGATCTGTCAGGTACACCCACTTTGGTTACACCAAGAGAGATCACTGACCATCAATTTATTGGTTATTTGTTAGTTTAAGTAATACATTGGTTATTATTCAGAAACCCTATTTCTCAGGCCTTTTATTCATCTTGACTCCTTCTTATTCCATTGCTGCCACTTTAATGAAGGCCTTCATTACTATCCACCCAAAGTATGGTAAAAAAAAAACCTCCTAATTAGTGTTCTTGCCTACAGTCTTTCTCTGCCCACTTCAATCCATATGGCACTGTTGCTAGAGTAATCTTTATGGAAATGTTTGAACATGTTACTCCTCTCTAATTGTAATCTTTCAATAGCTTCCTCTTACCCTTGTAAATGAAGCCTAAACTGCTTGGCCTGGTATTCAAGGTCCCCTGCAATTTGGCACAACACTACATCCCCAGGCCACCATTAGACTCTTCCTTTCTCTTCTCCAGTGTTCTACCTCCAGCCAAACTAACTTGTTTATTCTGTGTCCTCCTTCTGTCTCCATGCCTTTGTTCATGTTATTCCATATTCCTGGAATGCCTTCTGTAGCTCCACCTGTTGAAATTCTACTTATCCTTCAGATTCTAACTCAGATATCATCTTCTCTGGGAAATGATCCTCAATCCACCAAAATAAATGACTTTTCCACCTACAGATCTCTCACAGGTTCTAAAATGTACTTCCCTTGTGAATTTATTGTGATTAATTTGGGGTTATAATTATTTGTGAATATAAGATTTCAAAATCCATGAAGGCAGAGGCTTACTGACTTTTATATTTTCATCAGTACACTTAAATAATTTTTATGTAATAAATAACTTTTCTGAATGGACTTGAATTGAAAATTTTATCTTCTAAGTGAAGAAACAGAAAATCGATCAAGAAATGTGAAGATTTAGGCTTGAGACAAAAGGTTACAATCTAGTTACAGACAAAATTATGGAGCTGCAGAGTCTTTCACTAAATCTCTCCTTTGAACGGTTTGTGGCCTTGCAGTCAAGTGCCCAGTATGCCATAAAAACTCACTCAAGTGCCCATTTTCTCATTAAAAGCTCACTTATTCTGGCTTTATTTTTTTTAGGACGCTGCTTTCAGCTAATTCATCCATTAGTTCATCAAAGATTTCGGGTTTAGGGTAAACCTTAAGATAAGATTAGAGGTAAGTAGAGTTTAAACCTCCCCCTCCTCTCCCCCCCCATTTTACAGTTGAGGAAAATGAGGTCTAAAAAGGTTTAATGATATTCTTCAAACCAGGATTAGTACCCAGGGTTGATAACTTGGTATTAGAGTAGAGTCTTTCTACTATACCATGATACTTTTTCCCAGTTACAAATATGCATTTTAACAGGTTCCTCTTGAAGACGAGATTATATTCATAACTATATTTCTATATATAGAATTGTTTTTCTTTATCATTTTATGCATTTAAAAACATAATTCTGAGAAATGGTTGATAGGTTTCACCTATCAGAATGCCAAAGAGGGAACATGACATACACAAAAAAAAGTTTAAGAATTCTTGTTATACAATGTCAATGTTTTGAAGAATTGGAAAACACCTCATTTCTACCTAACCCAACCCCCACCCAGAGATCTCTGCTCTAGCAACTTTGATCAGGGATCAATCATTCATTCATTCTCAATCAATCATTCAGCCTTCTGCTTGAAGACCTCTCAGGACACAGAACCAAATACTTAGAAATTTTTTCTGGATATCAAACCTAAATCTATCTTTCTTACAACTTCCATCACTTTCACAGAATTCTACATAAAAATTTTATTATCTCCGTGACATAATACATCCAGAAAAAAAATTGGAACACGTCAGATTGACTGAGGATGTTCAATACAGTTCAAAATACTTGTCAGGATGGGTGCAGGTTTACCTCGCTTTTTCATAAGTATGGTGCTTCAGAGAAAGTGTTGAATCTTTAGGAGAGACCTGGATTCAACAATCTAGTCTATCAATTATGGCCTATATATTGTTGGGTGACTCATAACCTTTCTGGGCCTCATTTTCCTCATGAGAGAGCTAGAGTAGATGATGATACCTAAAGTTCCAGTTCAAAATTTATGATATTATATTGGATGCTTCTAAGAAGTTGAATGTACATACTTTTAAAAATAATAAAGTATTAAAAGTTAGCACAACTTTTGTAAATATGTGTTTGTTCTCTAATTAAACTTTTATATGACTCTAGATTTAATTCATTAAATTTGCTGAAAAAAAAGGCACATTTGTAAAATAATCTGTAATGGTTAAATTTGTACAGAAAAAAATCTCATTCCCCCCCACTCCATTCCTCTCACCACAATTAAATGGCATGTACAATTTATTGCTCTTTTATGTAAAGGGGCTTAGGAACGAATATCTGTTTACTTGTCAGTCTATTTATCTAGCCAAATAAACATTAAGCAAGGATTTAATTAATTTAGTCTTTCCTTTATGTTGCAAATATTAACTGAGCTATGTAAAACCAAGTCTAACATATATAAGCATAATTCTTCAGGCCAGTTCCTGAACAAGTTTCAGACCTAAAAGCCAAGGTTGCTAGTTTTTAGTTTACAGCTTGCTTATATATATATATATATATATATATATATATATATATATATATATATATATATATATATATATATGTGTAAAACAACAACAACAAAAACAAAAACAAGGAATGACATCAGTGCTATCTTGCTCAAATAGAAGTTCACAGAGGCTCATGGAATATGCCATCCCTGGCTCCAGGTTCTTTACCGCTTTTAAAACCAGAGACAAAACTCTGTTAATAATTCTTATTTCACAAAGCTAAAACCATGTAAATGAAAACCATACTATCTGCCTCCAATGTACAATTTGCTATGAAATAGGTCATGTGAATCTGAAATCATGTTTGAAAAATTCACTTTTGGCTAAATGAAGCTTTTCCCCAAATGCTAACAACACACCCCTAAGCAAACCATCAAAATGCAATCTTTATTTCGTCAGATCCAGTCTGCTGAGCTCAGACAATAGTTTTGGCATTTTGAGAAATTACTAGAGTTAAATTTTCTTTCCAATTGGTTGCCTTAGTCCAAATTTTAACAACACTGCCCCTTCTGAATGAAGTTTCCCAGCCCTCACCCTGAGTTTCTGAGCAAACAGCACTTTACAAGATTGGTGCTAGTTCCAACCCACCAGCAACTTTTCTAAGAGCTTTCTCCATCTCAGTTAAGAAAGAAATTTAGACTCATCCCTAAAGAAAAAATATATTTTTAAATAACCCCAACTTGTTCTTCAGTGCCCCAACAATGAATGAATGAACAGTGAAAAGTTAGAGTTGCAACACAATGAAGGATTCATCAAAAAGAATTCAAAATACATTTTCAGGACAAGGAAAAACACACAAAAGTTTTGAATTCAGATAGAAATCCCCAAGGTGTCTTTAGGATGAAATTAGTTTTCCCCCTCCACAGGAAAAAAAACCAACCCAACAACACAGGAACATTTTTCATACCAAAACAAGGTTCATCTTTGCCAGTTCCATTCAAAGAAGAAGATAGAATGAGAACAAGTCCAGGAAATGCTGGTGTTTGGTGAATTTTTTCACTCCCTCCAAGCTGAGCACAATCAGGAGCTGCAAGTAAGAAAGGTTACAGAATCCTCCCTATAGCCCCTGTCAGATTAGTCAGGGCTCCACAAATGTTCAAACCCAGCTTCCAAGATGTGATTTGCAATAACACTTAGAGCTGGTGTTCGCTGCCAAGGAAGCCTATTAACAAATCAAATGCGCATGTCCTTGAGTAACTAACATTTCTTAAATAAAAACAGATTGCAACTTCCTTACCTTATAATTAGAAAACATAGGAGCTTTAAAAAACAATAACAACAACAACAAACAACAAAGGGACCAGAAAAGTTTGCTCAACTGCAGCAGGGCCCCTGCTCAATCCCCTGCTCCCCAGGGAATTAAGCATCACATTCCAAGCATGTCATCAGAACAATGAAAGGTGAATGTTGTGCAAAACAGCCGGGGACCACTCGGTGATGACGTCATGTTTCCCTTATAGGGCTCATTATTGTGCAGATTTCCTCTCAGTCAGTGAGAAGGGGAGGAGCTCTCTCCAGGACCAGAGGCAAGCAAGTTCCCAGAAACTGCTCAGCTCTTAAGAAAATGCATATTGGAAAAAGGGATGGGGTAGCTAAAGGAGGTGGGGCCTGGGAGATAAAGGAAAGAAATGCAAAAATGTCAGCTTCTCTCCTCCCCATTTTTTTAATTGACTGAACTCTAGCTATTTCTAAGGGGTACATACTTGCATTTAAATAATATTCATTCTTTAAAATATGACCCAAAATTTGACTTTAAAAATTGACCCAAGAGAAGTTTAGTGTTTAGCAAATCTAAATTGCAACAATAATACATTTGTACCAATGGCTAAATGAATATAGGAATCCTATAATCTTAAATATTATTTTGTAATAAGAAATTGTTTGAATGTGGCAAAATATCCTGCATCTCCATACTCATCTCCATGCACTAAAAGCAACTAATTTCTCATCCATTTTCCAACTTTCTTTTCCCATCCAAACCTTTCCCCCTCTGGGTTAATAATTCAATTTAAAAAATTGTAAAGCAACTTAAAAGAATTTCCTTCCAAGGCACCAGGATAGAATACACATTTAGTTTAGCATTAAGAAATTCCATTTAGGTTACCTAAACTGGAGGCTAACTTTGCTTAAGTGAGCCACAGGAAAGATAACAATTGTAATGGTTTAGCTGATAAAATTAAATGTTTGTAAAGCACTTTGAAGTTCTCTAATGAAAGGAACTACATAAATGTTAAAGTGTCATACTATGGAGAGAAAACTGATAAGGAAAGGGAAAAAAATTAGAGATGCTTGCTATCATAGGATCTTAGATTTAGATTTAACTGGAAGGGACTTGAAATATCTTATAGTCCTAACCTCTTCACTTTACAAAAAGGAAAACTTCCTTATGTCCCATGTTTGGAATGCTAAGTTTTTTGCAGAATTTATATACTGAGTATTGGATAAAAATCAGGAAGATAGTACTAGATGAATATGAAGTAATTTTGGTGTTTTTAAATGTTAATTTTCCTGAATTATATAAAATGGCACATTCTCTTTAAGACTTAAGATAAAAGTTGAAGTTAGTTTCATATAAATGAGAACAAGAATTACATATTTTAATATTGAATACATATTTCTGTTCTCCATGAGACCAAATATAATGAGACAATATTTGTGTATATATGTGGGGAAAATATGGAATTTTCTTTTAGAAAGCATTCCCCCATTTATTAGACATTTGTCTCTAATTTATAATGTTAAAAACATTTCTCTGGGGCACTGAGATGTCATAAATTGTCCAGGATCATATAGCTCATATGTTTCTGAGAGATGACTTGAACCCAGATCTTGCTGACTTGCAGGCCAACATTTTGTCTACTCTAGTATACTGTCTCTTACAATGGTAAACATTTTACAGAATTTCAACTTGAAATCTGATAGACATGATAGAACAAGCAAGCTTGCTTTGTTTTATTCTCCACTAGATTATGATTTCATACATGAAAGAAGCTCCTCTCATGGAATCTCCTCTACCAAAGCACATCAATACTTTCTCTGAAACTTGGGCGTAGTCTAGAAGCACTGAGGCATTTTATAATTTGCCCAGGTTTATAGCCTTACTATATAGTAAAGGCAGGACTTGAACCCTTGTCTTTCTGTAATTCAGATGAGTTCTTTCAGCATTCACTTCATTGGGGCTTCTCTGTAATACTTATAAAAGAACAAAAGAATGAAACGGTCTAACCATTAGATAGACTCTGGAAATCTTCATAGACATATGTATAAGCTCACACATATGTATGTATGTGTGTGTGTGTATATATGTATATATAATATGTATGTATATGTGAATCTATCCATCTATGTATAACATACATAAGAAAAATAGTTGCACAGTTGAAAATGTGTTAAATAATTAAGAAATACATAAATACTTTAATAAATAGCAAAGTATTCATAGACTCTATATGGCTAGTCCTGGCAAAGTCTTGGGTAGTCCACAATTTCAGGTTTTAGGGAGGCCAGGAAGGTGTAGTGGTTCAGACCAGTCCTCTTCAGCCCACAGCTCCTACTGTACCAGAAGAAATACCATAAATATGACATTTTACATTGATAAATAATTAAAAGTTTGCTTCTGAAAGCAGGTGTAGGAAGGGTTGCAGCTTATGAATTATTAAGTGTTACAGTTTTCTGCATTCTTGCTAATTTTTTTGTGAAAGAAATTGAGCATAAGCAAACTTGAAATTCTTTTTATGCTCAAATTGTTCCTAATGTATCAGTCAAGTTGGAACAAACTTATGTTATAAGAATAATAACAGAACTGATTCTACATACATACACTTATATGCATATTATATATAATTAAGTACAACATATTCAAAGTAATTTCTAGGGAAAATGCATTAGCTACTTGGGGTTAGGAATCTCAAAATAAACTTGCTGTAGAAAATCTGAACTGAGCTAAAAGAAGCTAGGGATTCTATAAGATAGAGGTTAAGAAGAAGTTCATTCCAGGTATAAGAACTGATTGTACAGAGGTAAAGAGATGGAGACAAATTATCATGTATGTCATCATAAAGTTTCACTTTGTCTGGAATGCAGAGAATATGAAGAAGAGTATAAAGCCTGGAAAATCTGTTACAAGATTCAGAGCATCTTTAAAAACCAGAGTAGCATGTATATTTTATCCTAAAGATGAAAAAGAGTTTCTGAATTTTCCTAAACATTAGATTGACACAGTCAGACCTGTACTTTAAGATTTATTATTTTGGTAGCTACAGGAGTCAAATTCATTCAAATTTCATCATATAATACTCTGCGAAAGCAGAAACCAGATTAAAATGTATTTAGGGAATATTTAACAAAAATAAATGAAACTTCAACACAAGATAGATAATATCAATATGGGCATTTTCTAAGTCAATATGCCATGAACAAGAATCTGTTTGTATTGGTGTCTAATGTGTAGACACAAAGAAAGGAGAGATCTGAGGAAAGAAGACCAACTGAGGGATATTGCAATAATTTGGGTCCAAGGTGATAATGGCCTGAACTAGAGTGATTTGGAGAGAAACTGACAAATAATGTGAATAGAGACAAAGGAACAAATCTGAGATGTATCATAGAGGCACAATCAGCATCTCCTCATAGATATTTTTTTCTATTTGAATTTTTGTGACTTTGTTCTTTCTTGATTCTCCTACCAGTATCTTAGCATTTTTCATCCTCCTTTGCTGGATCATCATCCTTATCGTGCTTATTAATTATGGGTATTCCCCAATGCTCTGTCTTGGCTCTTTTTTTCTGGCTTTTTTTCCCCCACACTTTTTCAGCTTAGCATTTCCCTTTTGTTCAATTATCAAATCTATCTATCCAGTCTTAGTCTCACAGCAAGTGAACATAATGAATAATAATAGCTAGTGATAGCATTTATATAATCTTTGAAGATTTACAAAATGTTTTTCATTTGTTTTCTCATTTGATCTTCACAACAATCATGTGAGATAAATGCAATTATTACCCCCATTTTACTGATGAAGAAATTAAAACTGCAAGAAGTTATGTGACTTAACTCACACAGCTAATAAATCTCTGAGGTAGGTTTTAAACTAAGATCTTCCTGACTCCAAGTCTAGTATTCTTAGCCCATATTCTACCTTGCATCCTATAAGTACCTAGAACTCAATATGTCCAATTAGAGCTTCCCAAACCCTCTCCTCTTTCAAACTTTCATTCTATTTTCTGAAGCACTACAAGCTATACAATCACTCAGGTTCACAATCTTGGAATCAATGCCACCTCTTGCACATTTTCACTCTCACTCACTCCACATAGCAAAATGATTGTCAAGTATTACATATTTTACCTCCACAATATTTCTACTATCAGTCCATTTTCTTCCAGCCAAACAGCCATCATTCTAGTTCAGGTCCTCATTGCCTATTTCCTGGACTATTGAAATAAACTCCTACTTGTTCTCTCTTTCTTGAATCTCTCCATCCTCCACCACATAGTAACTGCAAAACTTATTTTTCTAATGTGGCTTCCCATTTCTTTTAGAATTCAATATAAATTTTTCTGCCACTTTAGGTACTTCACAACTTGATTTCATCTTAACTTTCCAGCCTTCTTATACCTTATTTTCCCTTACTCCATAATCCAGCCATACTAGCCTTTTGGTATTATGTATATCTGGCATTCCATTTTCCATCTTTGACCCGATTGTCCCCACCTTCCCAAAATACATTCTCCCCTTACCTTCATTCCTTAGAATTTCTTGTTTCTTCCAAGACTTTACTTTTGCATAAGGCTTTTCCTAGTGTCCCCACCTACTAGTTCCACACCCTCCACAGTTACATTATTTACTAAGATTTATATGTGTATTGTATATACTTTTATATACAAATGTTTTCTTCTCTACTAGAATATAAATTCCTTGAGGGCAGGGATTCTTTTGATATTGTCTTTGATTCTCCAATGCCTACCACAGTGCCAAGCTTATAACAGACACTTGATAAATATTTACTTTGCTTGGTATAATTAAAAAATTTTTTTTAAAAAGTTAAAATGTGCAATTTAAACATCTCCAACATGATCCCTTTAGACAAGCTGTTAATGCTCAAAATGGAACTTCAATTGATATAAATCAATCACCATAAAAGAGAGAATCAAAAGAGCTGGAAAAACTACCTGGAAATAAACACTTGATTTTCTTTGCCAAAAGAAAAAAATATAGCTACAAAGAATAACACCAATTTAGAATGCAAAATTGCTTCTCAAATTTTAAGAAGGACAATGTAAGATTAGGAGTTTTATTGTCTCAGAAAGTCATGGGAAGTGGTAGAGGGTTAACAAGTTTATTGGAATATTGGCAAGAGATCTTTGGAAAGAAGATAAAAATGGATAAGATAGGGACATAATCTGTAGAAAATGATGACAAAAATATTCCTTGCATAAATGACAATGGAAGCACTCCATTTAAACTTTTATGGTTTCTGCTATAGTCAATGAAGAAAAAGAAATGGTGGGAAAGAAAATCAAGATAGGAAGAATCACCAGACTTGTTATTGAGTTGTTTCAGTCATATTTGATTCTCTGTGACCCCATTTAAAGTTTTCTTTACAAAGTTACTGAAGTGCTTTGCCATTTTTTTTGCCATTTCCTTCTCCAACTAATTTTTACAGATAAGGAATCTGGGCAAACAGGACTTGCCTAGAGTCACTTAGTAAACATCTAAAGGCAAATTTGAACTCAGATCCTCCTGACTTCATGGCCAGTATCTATCCAATGTGAGACCTAGCTTCTCATGCCACTAGACTAGATATGTATATATGATGAAGGTCCATGCTAGAATTATAACAATTTTGAAGGCATTAATAAAAAATTAAGGATTAACTTTCAAGATAACTGAAAGAAGAAAAAAATTATTATCTAAAAAGAAGATTGAGAAAACATCAATAAAAATCATCCCACATGACTACTCTCTCATTGCTACAAAATCTTTATGAGAATAACTTATACATACATCAAGGGCATCATCAATAAAAATGTGAGAAGAGAGTGGATAGACTCTCACAAATGATATTGAACAACATACCACATATTTGTGATCATTAAAGTGACCAAAAAAAAGTGCAGAAAAATTTAAGATCCTACTGTATTTATTTTTTCTTGAATATTAAAAAAAAAGTTTTTGATTTAGCAGACCAATGAAGTCTTTTTTTTTGGGGGGGGGGGTAGAAACAAGGCAAATGAAGTTAAATAACTTGATTCAGTGTTAAGTATCTGAAGTCAGATTTGAACTCTAGTCCTCCTGATTCCAGGATCAGCACACTAACCCCCTGTACCATCCAGCTGTACCTCCAATAAAATCTTAAAGGTTCTTTTCTAACAAGAGATTTTCCATGTGTATATTGAAATAATCCAAAGTTTCTTTTAAAAATGAAATCAGAAATAACTTTGTTCATTCAAATCTCAATTATAGATATCAAATAAGACATAAAAAAAATGAAAGGAAGGGTGATATATGCTTGTCAAAGATGTTTGACATTGCCATGAAGGATGTCTATCATGGAGTCCAAATCAAAGCTAGATTCTTTATAGATAGCGAGCTTCTTCTGACAATGTGTTGATTGCATCATGCCCTGGAGTACTTCAAAGGCTCTTAAATTAAATGTGTAATCACTTAAAAAGTTTATCCTAATAATACAAAAAGGAAAAATCAATTGGATGAAGAATGTCTATTGGATGGACAGCCCTTAGAACAGGTCTATATATATATATATATATATATATATATATATTGGACATACACTGTAGATGAACAATGACCTGTAAATTGAATTAAATAAAAGTAAGTGAGATGACTGGTTTGCCCTTAGGGAATTATGCTGTGCTTTTAATGCCCTAGTATTATTAACTAAAGCAAAAATTGATCTTTCAAATACCAACATCTTTCTATATGCTTGCAAAGTATGGAACTAAAGAACTAAAGCTAAATATCAAGTAAAAAAAATCAATCAAAAAAAATGTGAAGAATTATGGGAGATATATGGGAGATGAGTGTGTATATTGTCAATGAAAAATGCTATAGGAAAAGTTAATAATATCATCAAAGATTCATTGGAAAAGGATTGAGGAAAGGAAAGAAAAAGAGGAAAAGGAAAGAAAATCTCATAGATAATGTTTTTGCTTAATGGTATTAATATCCTTATTTTACATATAGGGAAAATTTAAGTTCAGAGAGTATCAGAAACAGTTTTTTAATCTGATTTGCCCAACTACACATTCAGCACCATTTTCCTTCTCTTTCCTCTTCAAGTACAATGTACATTATCCAATTTTGTGGCACCACAAACCAAGTATTGCCATTATTTCAGCACTTGAACCTTGTTGATTGTTGTGACCCAGAATTCTCAAACCCAGCCTTCCTCTCAAAATTTAGTCTCATCATTTATATTCACTGTTATGTCATTAGAGAAATAAAACTAATAAGGTCATCTGAGCCCTGGAAGGCTATGGGAAAGATGCAGTCTGGCAGATGCAGAGGGGGAGGTTACTCCAAGTGTGGCCAACAGTTATATTTGCCAGTTTAGCATACGCCCAACCTGGGATTTTGTTTTTGTTTTTAGGGGAAAGAATATTTTTTTGTGAGTGTGTGCTGGTAGGGAAAAGGACTTTGTTGTGGAGAGAAACAGAAATTCAGGATGCTGGGAAAGGTGGACAGCCACAAGGTGTTACCATTATTACACAGCCTTGTCTCCAGGAGGAAAAAGAACAGATGTTAGGACTTAATAAGTTATTGGCAATCTTGGAAGGCTCCAGGGAAAACCAGGAACTTTGGCAAGCCTAACAATAGCATGAGTAAGAAAAGAAGAAGAAAAAAGGGTGCAGGGTGGGAATAGAGGAAATCAGACATCTATAGGATTAACAAGAAGATTCTCTTGATTAGAAGATTCAAATTAGTATGAAATAGGTGTTACAAAAGTCACAGCAATAAGTGACATTTCCAGAGTGCTCTAAATTTCCAGAGTGATTTAATCCATTACTTCATTTAATCCTGACAATAACTCTGTAAGGTTGATACTTTAAAGATATTATCCCCATTTTACAGATGAGGTGGATTGACTTACTTTACTAACAGCAAGTATCAGAGATGGCATTCAAACTCAGGTCTCACCCAAGTCCACTTCTATTTTCACTACCTAAGACCATTTCACATTTATAAAGAGTATTTTCACAACAACATTGTATGGGAGGCAATTTAATTATCACAATCTCAAGATTAAGGTTTGGGCAGTTTTATTGACTAGTGGCAAAGCTAGCACTCTTACTCAGGCTTTCTGATGAAACATCCAATGTTCTTTCCATTATACCACGCTGTCTTTTCAGAGTAGTATGATGATTAATGATAGATCACAGGCTAATAGATCACAGTGGGACTAGCATCACCCTCCTCCTGGACACAATACTTCTCTTGAGCCTCAGATCTCATCAGCTATTTGGCTCCTATATCACACTATTGACTCATATCGAACTGGCTAAAACCATGAAAACCCATGGATCTTTTTCAAACAGTTATACAATTATACTTCTCCTATCTCAGGTCAATATCCTAGTCTTTCAAAATCTTTTTGGATACTGACTTTGCAGAGTTAAAATGAATATATTTTCAACTGGCTGTAAAATACTTGAGGTTGAGGGTGGGGGACAGCAGTGGTAGCATAGAAAATAGTCTATCATGTACACATTTGCAGGGAAAATAAAGTATTTTGGCCCAGCAGTAATGACAAAAAAGAACTTGAGGAAGAGATGGAGGAGGAATAGCTCATATTAAGAAAAGACGTTCTTTATTTAAAGAAAGAGAAGGATTTTTAAAAATGGTTTTGGGGTCAAATACTTAATATTTCCCATCTGTATGACTCTGGAGAAGTCACTTAACGCGAATTGTCTCCAAAAAAGTGGCTTTTAGAAGGAGGAGAAACTATTTGGCAAGGCAACTTAAGTAAGAAAAAATAAAGCAGGTTGGAATAAGAAAAAGGAAAAGAAGTTGGTTATTATTGTCAAATTGTTACATATTTAAAAAAATTAAAAAGTGTTTATGAGGGCCACAAAAGTAAGTTGTGATCAACCCCAAGAGGTTAGAAAGATGAGACTTAAGAGCTCATCTTCCATAAGTATGGAGAATAGGTAGAATTTTGAAGAGGTTTATATTGAGCATGAAATATTTGTGACTTTAAGTCAGTTACTATTTATTAAGGACTTACTATTGTCAGGCACTGAGCTAAGTAATGGGGATACAAATTAAGGCAAAACAAACAAACAAAATCAGAATAAAACAAAAACTCAAACCAAATCAAAACAACTAGAGGAAGAAGAGGAAAAATACTTGTTAGATATAGATAGATAAGGTAAGAGTTTATGACAAAATGATGGAAGAAATTACAAAAGGTAAAACGGACAATTTTGATTATATAAAGTTAAAAGGTTTTGCACATACATTAAAAAAACAAAAAACAAAAAACAAAAAAACTCAATGTATGTTGGTGGAATTGTGAATACATCCAGCCATTCTGGAGAGTGATTTGGAACTATGCTCAAAAAGTTATCAAACTGTGCATACCCTTTGATCCAGCAGTGTTACTACTGGGCCTATATCCCAAAGAGATCTTAAAGAAGGTGTTGAGGTCTAGTTTTGGAGTACCTATATGAGCGGCACAAGGATACGGCGGTAAATGGGGGTCTAGTAGCGGCGCGAGTTCCCAATAAAAGCATTTATTGGCCCGGAGAGCTAGATTGATAAAAGAGGGTTTATTATTAGGTGAAGATAGAGATTAAGGAGGGCACTGGACAAAGGGTCCAGTGGACAGAGGGTCCTCATATGGCTACCATGTTTGGAATATCTGCAAAGAGGTGTTCCCAGTGTGGCCTTTTTATAATAGGAGACTTAGCTCAAGGGGCTTTTAGGTGTAGCTCCAAAGTTGATTCAGATCCGGGTGGGGCTGGGGCAGGTCCAGATCTTCTATTGGAATTCAAAGGCACCAGGATTTGTGAGTTAAAGGGCAATTTACATTATTAACTAGGAGAGGATGGGAATCTAGAAAGGAATCTTTCCCACATCAAAGGGAAAGGGACCTGTACGTCCACAAGAATGTTTATGGCAGCCCTCTATGTACTGGCCAGAAATTGGAAACTGAGTGGATGCCCATCAATTGGAGAATGGCTGAATAAATTGTGGTATATGAATAATATGGAATATTATTGTTCTGTAAGAAATGACCAGCAGAATGATTTCAGAAAGGCCTGGAGAGACTTACATGAACTGAAGCTGAGTGAAAAGAGCAGGATCAGGAGATCATTATACACTTCAATAACAATACTATGTGATGATCAATTCTGATGGACGTGGCTCTTTTCAACAATGAGAGGATCCAAATCAGTTCTAATTGATCTGTAATGAACAGAACCAGCTACACCCAGAGAAAGAACACTTGGAAATGAGTATGAACCACAACATAGCATTTCCATTCTTTCTATTATTGTTTGCTTGCATTTTTGTTTTTTCTTCTCAGGTTATTTTTACCTTCTTTCTAAATCTGATCTTTCTTGTACAGCAAGATAACTGTATATGTATGCACATATGTGTATACATATATTGTATTTAACATATACTTCAACATATTTAATATGTATGGGACTATCTGCCATCTAGGGGAAAGGGTGGAGGGAAGAAGGGAAAAAGTTGAAGCAGAAGTTTTTGCAAGAGTCAATGTTGAAAAATTACCCATGCATATGTTTTGTATATAAAAAGCTATAATAAAAAAAGAAAAAAAAGTTATTCTCTCAATGATAAATGGTCAAAATTAGTGAAAAACAATTTTCAGAAGAAGAAATCAGTAAGTTATCAACAGCCATGTGAAAAAAAATTAATTACTAACAATTTTTATTCAATCTTTTCAGTTCTATCCAGCTCTTCATGATCTCATTTAGGGTTTTCTTGGCAAAGATACTGCAATGGTTTTGCCATTTTCTTCTCCAGGTCATTTTATAGATGGGGAACCAAAGCAAACAGAGTTAAGGGACTTGCCCAAAATCATAACTTAGTAAATGTCTGAGATCAGAATTGAACTTAGATAGATGAGTTCTCCTGACTTCCGGCTGGGCACTCTGCCCACTGTGTCATCTAGCTGCTACTAACAATTAAAGCAATAATAATTTAAAAAAAAAATCTGAAGTTCTATATCACACCCATCAAATTGGCAAAGTTGACAAAAATGAAAAATGAAAACTGCTGGTTGGACCATGTGAAAATAAATACACTGATGGAACTGTGAACTAGTCTAGCCATTCTGGGAAACAATTTGGAACTCTGCCAAAAAAAAAAAAATTAAACTGTGTACATCTATTTAAGCCCTCTATACCCCTGTTAGGCATATAACTCAAAAATATTAGAGAAAGAGAAAAAGAATTTATGGGTATGAAAATATCCACAGCAATTTTTGTGATGGTGCAAAAAAACCCAACAACAACAATAACATCCAAGCAAATCGAAGAAATCAGGCAATTCCTAATTTGAGTCTCTTCCTGAAGAAAATAAGAGTGGATGCCCTTAAAATTCTACAATTCAGCTACTCTTTATAATGACTAGACTTGTAGAGAGGTAATATAAATCTTATTTATTATCTTCATTTTGCAGATAAGGAAACTATGCCTTAGAAAAGTAATGTGATTTTCCTAAAGTTGAAAACTAGACAAATAGAATGACTGGGACTCAATTCTAAATCCGGTGTCTCTTTTATTCTATCACAGAAAAAATAAAGAAAAACTTTAAGAAAAAGTACACTTGGACCTAAAACAAATGGATTAAGACTAGGTGAATCTTGACCTCTGAAACAATTTTTTAAAATGACACTCAAAAACTGAACATGATTTTAAAAGATTTTTTTTTAATACATCGCCCAAATTGTCCTGCCTTGAACATGAGGAACTCAACCTTTGCTTACCCTTTTCTGTTCAAACTTTTCACCCCCATTGAGATCTTTCCAAACACCAGCATTCCTGAACAAAGCACAACCCTCTGTCAAGGAGGCTGATAAGAGCAGTCTCTAAACACACTAAGAACAGCACATTCACAAGTTCCAGCCTCCCACTCTTGAGCTTAGTATTTGTAATGCAAATTCAAGTGCTCTCTTCTCCTCTTAAAAAAAAGTCAGAGGAGAGAACTGGTTCAGCTATTTACCGGGGGAGGCCTCAGAGACTGCACACTTTCAGTCCTTTCACTTCCTCACTTTTTGTTAGCATATTGAATTGTGCGTGGGCAGCATTCATATGCTCCATAATTGAGTGACAAATGGCTGCCAGTCTTCAGCAGTACCCCTTGATAGTGTTCTTCCCAGCAGGATAATCTCACCTATTATTTTTCAGTTTTGGGCCAGCATCACAATATCAAAACAGCTGGTCCATTTGCTAAGAAAAATCAATCCAACTTGTTTGGAATTGTGAAGACAAAAGAGTCACAAGATTGATAGAATTCTTTTAAAACTTTTCACCCACATATATAACCAGAGCATATGTAACAGGAACAATTTCCATTTGTTAAAAGCAACAGAAGATTTTTCTGACTTTATATTCACAGATGGAAGGATGTATTAATTGCAGATTATTATCCATTTAAAAACCCACTAACTATTGAAGAACTGAAAGTCTGGGATTTCATAGCTTAAAACAATTTTCTTGCCCATGTGTCTGTCACCATTGTTACTCTTGTACCTACTGTTTACTGAGTGCAAATTTACTTATAGTACTCTATAAAAAGTGTTACTTCAGGTAGCCTAAATACAAATTGTTTCCCAGTTATTTTAAAGACCTTTACTGCAAGCCTTTTAAAAAAAATCTCACACCAAGTCAAGCTCCAAGAGCTGGCTATCTTCCCCATTCACACACTTAAATTTTTTGCCTATTTGGGAATACTCAAATGCAGTTTATAGGTCTGTTTGGATACATAGACCTGCTCATATATGATAAAAGTTTAAACCACAAATAGTTTGAGAAAGTTGATCTCATTTTCCTCCAGATAATGAATGCCATTTTTACAACACACACACACAAATACACATCTCAAACACCTTCATTTGACCAGTTTGTTTAAAAAACTATCATTGCTCCCATTCATTCTTATTTAAAGCAGCTTATTTCTTGCAGCTGTTTTGGGGGGAAATTTTTCATTATTCCCTTGGCCTCTCTTACAGTCATTCCAAGCTGCATTTAAATCTTTGGGTTTTTTTCAGGTTATAAAATATGCCATGTATCTTCTTTTTTTAAAGCATTATTAACATTTATGGCTACACAAAGCTATAGAAGTACAGAGAGAAAAACAACTTCAACAAAAGCATGATGTCATCCATCCTTCCCCCCAAAGGATACAAACATTTAGCATATATTTGACTTCTCATAAAAGTTTCTCTCTCTCTTTTCATAGTATATTACTATGCTCTTTCCTAACTGAGAAAGACATTCTACCAAAGCATGTACAAAAGTCATACATTACTATTCAAAATAGTTTCTTTTTATTCCAAATTTAATGCTTTGCTCTCATTTGAAAATTCAAGGTTTCTAAATATTAAATCATTTTTCTTCATAAAAATCAAAGAATATAAAAGGTAGTATCTTATGAGGTGGTCTAATTAGACCAGGGCCCAAAAAAAGACCCAGATCGAAACACAAATAGAAAAGAGAAAGTAAATCCCTAGAATCCAGAACAAATAGGAGGTATTTTTTTAAAAAGCCCACCAAGAAAGGGACCGGACCCAGTAGGCAAGGAATTTATTCTTTTGTAAGTCAAACCAATCTTGGGAGATAATTAAGACTAATAGTCTTAGGCCTTTTAAGTGAATACATTGTAGAAAATAATGCTACTTTTAAAAGGAAAATCCTTGAAGTTTAGCATAGGAGTTCTAACAACTCCTATGCTAAAATATATTCCTTCTGGATTTTAATATTTCCAACAGCTTTGTCAGTATCCCCTTGAATTCAAGTTCCTAGTCTGTTCTTCCCTTCTAGCCAAGTTCCTCTTTTGAAGGGCTGTGGCTCCCTGCCAGGGGCTAACATCACTCCATGACCAAGTGGAAGTCTGAAAAAAAAAAGGTTATGAGTTCTAAAACTCATTCTGTTATTAAATTTCTATGTGGTCCTGAGCAAGTCACTGAGCTTTCCTTACCATATTTTTTCTTCTGCTTTGTCAGAGAAATGGGTTATTTCTTTTAATGGCACTATAAGAGATTCAAACTTCTTGCACATAGTAAATCTATCACAGCACTAGGCACAATGTAGGGATTAATGAATACTTATTAAATTAAGTCTCCATTAATTTTCCATAGTTACTGCTTACTTTTACTCCAGGACTCTTTAACAATTGTTTAAAAAAAAAAAAAACCTTTTAAAAATTGTTTTTAAATTTAAATGAAAAATAATTTTTTTAAATTTTTTTTAAAAATTTGTTTGTTTGAGAGGCAATTGGATTTGTGACTTGCCCAGGGTAACACAGCTAATAAGTGTTAAGTTCTGAGGTCAAATTTAAACTCAGGTCCTCCTGACTTCAGGCCTGGCATTCTACTCACTGCACCATCTAGCTGCCCCTTCTTTAGCAATTTGTAGTTCTGTTTTTTTTAGTAAATTGAGAACATCATTTGTCCAAGATCTGTGACTCCCCTAAGATAAATCTTAAAGAGTTTGCTAAAGAATGAAAGTTGTAAAGTGACAAGGCTCTGTCCTCCACAATAAGCTGAACAATCCTTTTTAGTGACATTTACCATGCCATTAAGCCCTTATCATGTGTAAAGCACTCTACTAAGTCTTCTAGACTCAATGACAGAAAACAAAAACAGTCCCTACTTTCAAGAGGCCTATATTCTCCAAAATATCTACAAAAAGGATGACCAGTATTGTTAATCTGAGTTCAAAGAAAAAAAATTCAGGTTAACAATACTAGTTACTTAATACTTAAATAAAAAGTAAGTTAGGAATCTTCCTTAAGTAAGTACCTTATTCTCCTTACTGAGGAGCTCCCCATAATTTTGCTGAGAAAATTCAGACTATTCTTTATGGTTCTTCTTTTCTCTTTCTTTGAAAATCCTGTCACACCACACTTCCCCCCTCAAATTTTTTCTTCTTTTCTACCAGTTTCTGATAAAGAGAAAATCCTTCTTCTTGCCCAAGTCAATTCTGCTTATATTTTCAGCCCATCTCCTCCCATCTTCTCTAGCATTTTATCCCAATAATCATCCCTTCTCTCTCATTCAATTCTTCAATTTCCCCCCATATGTTGTTATTGTTATGTATTTTTTTAGGTTAACTCAGAGTTTGGGTATCAAAGAAAATCCTGATAGATATAACCCATATAGATAAAAGCCCTTTGGAAAGTCCTCAATCATTTTTAAGAGCATAAAGAGGTCCTGAGACCAAATAGATAGATAGATAGATAGATAGATAGATAGATAGATAGATATAGATATAGATAGATATAGATACATATCTATATATAGATATGTATCTATATCTATCTATATATCTTAGGGCAGTGGTTCTCAAAGTATGGTCTAGAATCAGGGGTCCTCAAACTACGGCCCGCCGGCCAAATGCAGCAGCTGAGGACATTTATCCCCCTCGCCCAGGGCTATGAAGTTTCTTTATTTAAAGGCCCACAAAACAAAATTTTTGTTTTTACTATAGTCTGGCCCTCCAACAACCTGAGGGACAGTGAACTGGCCCCCTATTTAAAAAGTTTGAGGACCCCTGGAGAATCCTGGGAATCTCTGAAACCCTTTTAGAGGGTCTACAAATTAAAAAATAGTTTTTATTTCCAATATGGTAAATGTCTATAAATATAACTCAGATAAACAAAAACGCTTTGGAGAAATCCTCAATAATTTTTAATAGGATAAAGATACTGAAAACAAAAGTTTGAGAACCACTGGCTTAGGGAAAAGTTTCTTAAACTGTGTGCTGCAACCCATATGAAGTTGAATAGCGGGGGAAATCACAAAAATTTGGCAACAGTAAAAGGTTTCGAAAAGCAATGAGCAAAAATTAATACAAAATCAAACATGTAATGAACCTGAGGTTTTTATGGCAGTTTTTGGACATGTTGTATCATATGACTTCACTGAAGTCTTGGTTCTGAACATATAGTATGCTTTCCACTGTTTATGTACAAATGCTACCGGAAACACCTTGGCTCAGATTTGAAATGGAGTCAAACAGAAATTTCATAGGCAAAAAGGGATTGTGTTTAGCCCTGATCTAGGGTACTGAGAGATTTAATGACTTGTCTAAGGTCACACAGCCAATATGTATCAGAAGCAGAACTTAATATAGATATTCCTGACTCCAAGGCTCACAAGGTACCTGCTATGCCATGAGACCTCTCCATCTTAAATAATGTAATGGAATATATTAAAAATCATGCTTTATTCATGCTTGGTTCCATAATGGTTAATGAATGCACTCTCTTGAGTGAACAATTTGTTTTTTTCTTTAAATTGAGAACATCATTTGTCTAATCTGTGACTCCCCTAAAATAAATCTTAAAGAGTTGCCAAAGACTGAAAGCTGTAAAGTGACAAGGCTTATACTCTGTTCTCCACAATAAATTTGTCAAACATATTACCTACTGGGCCACAGCTGAAAGCAGATTAAAATGTAACTGAAAAATAAATCTAAATGTAGTAAGACATAGATAATATTAATATATGCTTTTCCAAGTGACTAAGTGACCAGGTGACTAAGTATGATTCACTGACTCCTGTTTCTCTTTGAGTTTGACATCATTGCTCTACAGTACATATTCTCTCATCCCACTATTCCCCAAACAGATGAACCAATGAGGTCACATGTATCAGTAAGTGAAAAAAAGAGAAAAGTTAATATATAGATTGAATTGAACAATTCCTGAAAATCAGAAGATAGATTCTGATTTTGGTCATTGCTAGGACCTCACATCCATATTAGTCCAAAGAGTCCCTGACTCTTTATTCTCAGAACATCCACATTGTTAGTTCCTTGCATTCTGTTTCTCATTGTTTGGACAGAATAACATGGAAATCAGCCAGTGATAGAAAGAAACCAGAAATAAAGGAGGATTAAATGTATCAAGCTGTCCTAAGCTTGGGATTTATCTGACTGGATCAAAAAATTTCAAGTGATCAATTTTAACTAGATATATTAGAACTATTTGTCACAGAGATATCAACATCAATTAGGAGTAAATATAGTATGGTAGAAAGAGTGCTGAACTTGTGATCATGGGCCATGATTTAAAATCCTGACTCTGACTCTCACTATTTACATGACCTTTGGACAAATCCTTAAAAAAAACATTCTGCTTCTCAGTTTCCTCATCTGTAAAATGACAGGGTTGAATGAGATGACTTCTTTCAGTTCTAGCTCTATGTTTCTATATATTTCCTACTTCAATTTCCACTTTATTTTCCTTTTTTTTTTTTTTTTTTTTGGTTATCTAGTCTGTTTTTCAGTCATGTCTAACTCTTCCTGACGGTTCTCTTGGCAAAGATATTGGAGTGGTTTGCTATTTCCTTTTCTAGCTCATTTTACAGATGAGCTACCTGAAGCAAACGTGGTTAAGTGACTTGCCTAAATTCACCCAGCTTATAAGTGTCTTAAACTGAATTTGAATTCAGATATTTCTTACTCCAGGCTGTTATGCCACAGTTTTCTTTTATTGTCCTAACTCAGTTTCCCTAATTGTTCTGCTTCACTTTATAATTGTTCTGCTCAATCCTGCAAAACCACCCCTCCCTCTTAATCAGGATATTTGATAAGGATAAAAAATCTTATATTTTAGAATTTCAGAATACCTCTCCCCATCCCAAGCTATCAGAATATCAGATACTGTCTTATCAAGATGCTTCTCCCTATCTCCAGGATTTCTCCCCCCATTATGTCAAACCATCTCCGGTGGCTCACCCCAGACTGTCAGAGTCCCGTTCCCACTCTCAGCCCCTTAACTCCACCTCTGCCCCAGTCTACCCCCTGAGTCTGAGCCATGTGTATATATATGTCATTGAGAACTCACATTGTTTGCTGGATTCTTGGAGATAGTCTCATTCAGCCCTAGGACCAAACCTTTGGATCCAGTAAATCTCTCCCTTTTAAATAAATTATTAAATACTCCCTAATCTCTATCTTGCCTCAGTTTCTGCAGCATTACAAGGCCAGGCCAGGTTCCTAGTCACTGTACCACTTATTTGCATTTTAACCATATAAAATCAGGAAATCTCACAGAATATCACAAGCAAAGAGGTGAATTCAGGTAGTTCTGAGTAGACTATTTCCTTTTTTTTTTTTAATTTAAATTTATTTATTTATAATGCACATTGCTTTTTGAATCATGTTGGGAGAGAAAAATCAGAATAAAAGGGGGGAAAAACCATAGGAGAGAAAAAAAAAAAAACAGAAAAAAGAAGTGAACATAGCATGTGTTGATTTACACTCAATTTTCATAGTTCTTTTTCTGGACGCAGATAGCATTTTCTATCCAAAGTCTATTGGGATTGCCTTGGATTGAATGGATTATTTTCTTACATACATTAAACATCTAAAATAGAAGTAACCTTGGAGTAAGGACAATCAGCTCTATGAGTTTGGGGAAAATTGCCAGGCTTCAATTATTTATTAATTTTTGTAGATACTTGTGACCTGACTCCAAGTGAAAAGCTTTCCCCTTGGGAAGATCTAGATTGCTATAAAGTACAAACGGTACCAGCTTATCTAGAATCTTACTTCTTATTCTTCCTTCCTTTATCCTGGTCCAGAGACCAGAAAAACAAAGAAACATGCTTCCTGAGGAAAGAGACTTTTAAGAAGAAAGGGGAGAGGACTTCATAAGAAATGAAGAATACAAAAAATGGGGAATTTTGGAAGCTCAGAGCCCCTCTACTTAGAAAGGGCCCCTTTTGTTATTCTTTTCAGGCTGGCTTTGCAGGTGATGCGGGTCACAGAATTACATCACCAGAGGAGCAGCTAGGAGTCTCTGGATGCCAGGATGACTGAAACAGAGAGGAATGTATTATCACAGAACACCAAGAAACTAGCCAAATAACATTCCTTGCTGGGGGTGTTGGGATAAGGGAGAAAAAGGAAAGATAATTTTGCATGAATAGGAAAAGAAAGCCCGAATCAGTATCCTGCCAGTTCCTATAAGTAGATCTAATTATAACCACATACCTCACAAAAAGGTCTTAACATAGATTGTTCCCAGGGCACAGTTTTAAAAGGGCAGCACAAAGGCCTCCCTTGACCTTTGATGAAAAAAAAAAAATGCTAAATGCTGCACTAGCTCTGGGAACTTAGGCTAACTGTCCCTGATGAGATGAGATGTGCTTGTTCCCTGAAATTACAGGGAAATAAATGCTTAAATACTCAAGTTAAACTTTGGATAGTTTAGGACTATAAAATATAGGACAGAACTAATTACATTTTATTAAACTGCAAAGATATGTAGTGCCATTGAACAGGGATCAAGATGAAATAGATAAATTATAAAGTTAATTAATAATAACAATAATGAAGTAGTAGAGGAGCCTTCTAAGAAAGTCCTTTTGAATGTGGGTCTCTACATTAAAGCCCCACTCAAATAACACCTCCTCCAGGAAGCTCTCCCTGATCAGAGTAGGTGACTTCTCTCAAATTACACATAACTCCTTCTAATTATAGAGATAATATAGTGTAGTGAACAAAGAATAGCACTCAGAGTCAGGAGAATCTAGATGAAAATCCCCCTTCAGACACTTACTTCTGTGTGACTTCTGGAAAGTTGCTTACTCTCTCTGGGTTTAGTTCCTGGAGCTTAGTTTTCTCATCTATAAAATGAGAGAGTGGAACTCAATGAACTCTAAGGTCCCTTCCAGCTCAAATTCATGATGCTAAAGTAAGCATTTAATACAAATTGACTAAATTTTTATTTGCAGAGCTTTCCATCAGTGCTTTATCATCAGTATTCTAGTGACCCTAAAATCTCAAAAGCAGAGCCAAGTTTCTAGCATATCCCATCAAAGTGGAGAAAATTTAAGTATATGACTAATGATGGACTCAGTCCCAAGATTATGAAGGCCTGTTATCAGAAGGTTGGTCACCAGTTGGTGAATTTTTTCTCTCTCAATAATCAGGAAAGCATCTGCATAATTCTCATCTGTCTACTGTAGAATGAAGGGTATATAATCTTTAAGAACGAACCAAAAGAATACCCAAGAGGAGGATATCTGGGAAATTTGAAAAGTCATTGACATATGTTAAGAATACTGGAGTAGGAGTAAAGGGACTTGGGATCTAACCCATTTCTGTCACCTAATTAGTGATGTGACTTAGTGATATGACCTGAGGTGATTGAATGAATGAATAATTTTTTAAAGTTAGTTTACTATATGAAAGACATAAGGATTGTTGTTGTTTGCCCTTCATTCTCAAAGATGACTAATGACATCCGGAGGGTGATATCTTCATTTGCAAATGAATTGGATTTAAGTGAGACAAAGATATGCAAGTCATCAGCCCCATTCTTTCCTCCAGAGTCAAGTGGCAAGTCGAGACAACTGGATGTGACTGGATGCAGTGGGCCACCTTAGCTATTTAAATCTAGGATCTTTTTCAGGTCTTCAATAACTAGCTTTACAATTACAAACAAGGAAGGAAGGTAGTGCCTCATTTCTAAGAACTGATATTCTTTTAGGGGAAAACCACATATAAGAAAGAATATTGGAAAAGAGGACATAATAAGTTACATACATTATGGTTTGAAAATGTCTCTGAAATGGCATGTATACCATAACATAAGCCTGTTGAGAGAAAGGGTTGTTTGTTTTTTTTTTTTTAAGAATTTGTGTCCCCAGTACCTTGCAGAGTATCAAGTCCATAGTAGGTATTTTATAAATAGATGTTGTTGACTGCCAACTAGAACAACACTGAACAGGGCAACTAGGTGATAGTAGTGATAGAAGACTGGGCTTGAATCGGGGAGAACTGAGATCAAATTTGACCTCAGATATTTATTTATTAGTTTGTGACCCTGGACGAATCACCTTCCTATTTGCCTCAGCTTGCTCAACAGTAAAATGAGCTGGAGATGGCAATGACAAATACTTCATTATTTTTGCCAAGAAAACTCCAAAAGGAGCCACAAAGAGTCAGACAAGACTAAAAATAATTGAAAGTAGCAAAGAATATCATTGATGAGTCCATGCAAGAATTTAAGTGTATTTCATTCAGAGAGTGAGAGGCAAACGCACTAGGCAAAGACTAACTTTGGCCCTCAAATTCTTGAGGACCATTGGTCCCTTGAGGAACAATCTTTGGCTATGCGTAGGAAATAATAGGCTCATAAGATTTGGTTGGGGGAATTGAATGTTTAGAGCTCATTAGATCTGTTATCTGTGAGTATTAAAGTTGATATCAGTAATTTCATTTTAACTGTGGTAGTTTAAGTAACAGCATTGAGATTTCAGATTGATTGTCCAAAAGAGGGTCTGAAACTTTGGTCTTCTAGCTCTGTTCTCTGTTCATTTTAATCCCACTTAAGTAAAATGTATTTTAACCTTTACATGAATTAGCTTTTGTATCATGCAAAATTTGGAAAGGAATTATATCTAGGTCCCAATTAGTACTCCCCCAAAGTGGTCTCATTATTGGAATTTGCTTTTTATATTTCCATTGTGCTAGAAATGATTACCATATTTTATATACTTATAACTTCAAATAGTACAAATTTGAATACATAAGAACATTTCTAAAAAGTCATTATTTACACTAATTGGGACCTAAATTATCGAATCTCAATAAGATGGGAGCTTAAATATGAGAGATTTATGATTATAGTTGTTTATACCCTAGATACAAACTAGGCTGAAGCACTAAAAAGGAAAGTTTGGAAATCACAGGACCCAGGTAGGTCACATCTGCATATATGCAAAAGGATTTAGGACTCAGAGTGGCTAATTCCTGCTCAAGTCTTTTTTTTCCCTTTGTTATAACTTTTTATTTACAAGATATATGTAATTTTTCAACACTGACAACTGCAAACCCTTTTGTTCCAATTTTCCCCCTAATTCCCCCCACCCCCTCCTCCAGAGGGCAGGTAGACCAATACATGTTAAATATGTTAAAGTATATGTTAAATACAATATGTGTATACATGTCCATACAGTTATTTTGCTGCATAAGAAGAATCAGACTTTGAAATAATTTACAATTAACTTGTGAAGGAAATAAAAAATGCAGGCAAACAAAAATAGAGGAATTGGGAATGCTATGTAGTGGTCCACACTCATTTCCCAGAGTTCTTTCACTGGGTGTAACTGGATCTATTCATTATTGAACAAATGGAACTGATTTGATTCATCTCATTATTGAAGAAAGCCATGTCCATCAGAATTGATCATCATATAGTATTGTTGTTGAAGTATATAATGATCTCCTGGTCTTGCTCATTTCACTCAGCATCAGTTCAGGTAAGTCTCTCCAGGCCTTTCTGAAATCACCTGCTTAAGTCTTAAGAAAACCTGCCTATATCTGTCCCTCCTTCATACTCCATTAGCCCTTGGCACAAAAGTAAAAGCAGGGGAAAGGGAAAAATAGAGATACTTTGCACAGACTGAGTACCTTATACATAAGGGGAGAAGAAGAACTCATTTATTTCATTTTTAATTATACCTATATCAAAATGTAGTAACCCATGTGCTTCTTGCCAAAATTCTTTGGAATTACAGGGGGAAGAAAAATTGGAAGCAAGATATTCCAAAGGAATGAGAGAGGGAAAAAAAAAAAAAAAACAGTTCTCATTTGTTTTATATTGGTTGACCTGGGAAGGGCAAGAATAATTTTATCTAATACAATATTGTAGAGATAGTTTTGCATGGTGCATAGTGTTGTTCATGTCCAGAGACAGATGTGGATTAAAATCCCACCTCTGGTTCTAGGGTTTACTAGCCAAGTTTCTTCACTTCTCTGCTTCTAGTAACTACCAGGTCTTATTTAGTAAGTATACTTTAGTGGAAGATTTTTTGCAAGCTGATTAAATAACAGCTTCTTGGAATACTTTCAAATTGCAAGGTCATTATAAAGATAATCAAAATAATTATTATTTTAACATTAATCAACATTACTACTAATATTAATTTTATGAAATCTCTTGAGATATAGTGCAGAATAGTTGCTAAAGAATCACCCTTGGAGTCAGTAAAATGAGTTCATGTTACATCTCTGATCCAAATTAGTTGTATGACCCTGGGGAAGCCATTTAGTCCTTTGATAACCCCAGGAAACACTCTAAGACTATAAATTGCAGAGTAGTTGCTAATCTACATTTTCTGAAAATGTTTCCACACCTAGGGTTTTCTATTCAATGAAATAATAGATCCAGATCAAATAAAAATTGCTTAGATGTGAACTTAAAAAAACAGCTTGAAGAGGGAACAGGGAAGCTGCTTTCATCCAGTGACAGTAAAAGTGAAAGGGCTATTAGCTAGGAACAGCTCAGTCTTTGAGGACCCATTTAATAACCACGGGGGGTATTGCAACCTATTAGAATGTTAAACATCAACAGATGGGCAGGTGCTGGAAAGAAGAGCTCAAGCAGAACACCACCTGCTGGCTGACTCAGACTCTGCATCACTCTCGATTACCTTATTTGTATTTTAAACCACGTGACAGTTGTCTCCCAGTATATTTAACAGAGACAGAATTAAGCCAAGAATCACATTAACAAGAAATGAAATCTTCTTCTCTTCAACTTCCTCCCATTGCTCTCAGTTCTTAGAAAAGAAGAACATGTCAAATCCCTCTTCAATATGACAGGCCTTCAAAAAACTTGAAAGGTGAAAACACACCTCCCCTAATTCTCTACTTTAGCTTATCCATTCTCAGTACCTTCATCATTTTGATCATATTTCTTTGAAGTTATGCTTTTTTCCTACCTTTTCTGCAAACACAAATCAATTTTCTATTCCTATCACTAAATTTTATCTTATTAAATATGGCACATTTCCCCAGCTTTTCAAGATATTTTTGTATCCTAATTCAATTTAATTGATAAATATGCCAATCTAAGTCAATAATAAAATTTTAAAACAGAATAGGGCTAATATGGGATACTCAACTAGAGACTTTCTTCTATTAATTTATTAATCATTACTCTTCTTTGGGTTTATGGCTTGAATTGTGTTTACTTAACCAGTTCTGAACCCAATTCACCTTATAATCATCTTGCTCATCTTTCTCCATCATGCCCACAAATATCTCATAAGAAATTTTGCCAGTTTCCTTGCTTAAGTCAAGGTATGATATATCCATTCCCTGGATTTTTCAGTCAGATAACCTTGTCCAAAAAAGGAAATGAGATTTGTCAGTCAAAGCTGACCTATCCCCCTAAGGAAAAAAAAAAAAAAAGCCTTCATTGTCTATTATGCCTAATGCCCATTTTTCAATCTTTAGGGAGAAGTATTGTTTAATACTAAAAAAAAGATTAACTTTAACTCCCGGCTCTTCTACCAACTAGCCTTATAATGGTGGTCACGTCATTTATTTGTAAGCCTCAATTCCCTCATCTGTAAACAGAAAATGTTATATATGAATTACCTGATTTATAATATTTAGAACTGGAAGAAACCCTAAAGAAAATGTATTGTATGGCCTATTCTTGATAAACCCATTCTGGTGCTCACTAATCACTTATTGCCTTTCAAAATGCTCAGAAACCATCCCCTTAAATGTCCATCAAATGGAGAGTATTTGAACAAGTTATGATATATGATTGTGATGATAGAATATTATTTTGTAAGGAATAATGAAGGGAAAGGTTTCAGAAAAATCTGAGAAGACTTATTTGATATGATACAAAGTAAGTAGAACCAGAACACTGTATACAGTAACAGCAATAGTATAAAAGTAATTTACTGTGAGAGACTTGGCTACTCTTATCATTACAATGATCCATGATAATGCCAAAAGACTCTAGCTAAAAAGTGCTATCTCCAGAGAGAAAACTAATGAATCCTGACTGCAGATTGAAGCATATTGTTTCCATTTTATTTCTCTTGCACTTTTTTTCTTGCAACATAACTAATGTGGAAATAGGTTTTTGATGATTTCATATGTATACTGAATATTATATTTCTTGACTTCTCAAAGAGTGAAAGGATAGAATGAGAGAGAATTTGGAACTGAAAATATTTTTTTTCTTAAATCCACTTAATAGTTCTGTTTAAAATTAGGTCAGGAATTGAAGTCAAATTAATTTGCCTATAATTTGAAGACTCCATCTTCTTTTTGTATGTGTGTCAAAATGTGCGTCAAAAACAACATTTGTCTCTCTAATTCTCTGGTCTTGCCCCAATCAATTTTTTTAAATCACAATCA
Source organism: Antechinus flavipes (assembly GCF_016432865.1). NCBI lineage: Eukaryota > Metazoa > Chordata > Mammalia > Dasyuromorphia > Dasyuridae > Antechinus > Antechinus flavipes. The sequence goes on from NC_067401.1 coordinate 244,029,545, forward strand.
GTGATGCAGCGATCATGTTTGTCAATTTTGTCTCTGCCTTTACATGTCACTTACCCAAGTCTGCTGATTTTAATGGGAAAAGCAAAGGTGGATTCTTGCTACTTTCTTCATATATCTTGTAAGCTTATGTGGTGTAGAAGAAAGTGGACTAGAAATGGCTAAAAATAGAAATTGTTAACTTAAAGTCCATTGGTAGATTTTAGGGAACCCGTGAATTTAGATGGGAAACAAAGATTAGAAATTTATTTTCATTAATTCCTAAGTGAAATTTATCTCAATAACAAAATCATCATTGTGTTAGAAATGTCATTGTCATTAACAGAAATTCCAGGTATTTTCATAACACAATACAGTTTTTACAAATAACTCAAAATTCCCTTCATGTTCATTATAATTTCAAAAATACTTTAGTTATTAGATGTCCTGTTTGATATATTACATTTTAAACTTGTTTTTATATGTTGAGAATTATATTTCAATATAAATGACTTCCTTTGTAATCATATGTGTTTTACTTTATTTTTTAAAAATGTTATTCTGAGAAATGATCTATAGGCTTCATTACATTGTCAAAGGAGTCCTTGACACATGCCCCCAAAAGTATGAATTTCTAGTATAGAAAAATGAGAAAATTTTCATATATAGGTAACTGCTTCAAATGAACTAAAGATTGAAATCTTCACTACCTGTTTGAGAATGCCTGCTAGTAATGGAATTAAAGGTCAAGCACTTCCATGAATTTCACAAATTGTGGAAAATTAAGTGGGTAGTTTTGATTCAGGATCATAATTAAATACTTTCTATTCACTCAAGTAATAAGTTGTCATGTTGCCTTGATTGTCCTTAGGAAGCAATAGAGTCCTTCTAAAGTTTTTAAAGAATCAATTCCTCAATAAATTTAAGATATTGCTTTTTTCAGTCATTAGATTTCTATGCATAGAAGAAGAAAAAAAGGATATCATTTCAACTGATATATAATAAATTCAAAAGCCTTAAAAATCTAACTCAAATTGATGTCTTCCAAAGGTGTTTTCTAACCATATAATTTTTTATCACTATCTTTGTGGATAGTTTGTATTGGCAGGGCATTTCCCCAACTATATGTATACACATAATCATCACTGAAATAGATCTCTCCTTATTCCATCAGAGGCAGTAGTTTACACCCATGTCCTATAATTACAAGTGCCTTTGGGAGGGATAGTGTCCAGAGTATACATATATAGGAGGAATCAACAGGTAAAAGTAGTATTAAAGTGATTTACTAAGATTGCCATTCAAAAACGATTTCGTTCCATGCTTTTCAAAACCTTAGAAATAGATCCAATTGTCATATGAGAAAGGGGAACAGAGAGTTACCTTTCACGTTCCTGCTCCAGGAGGTTGGTGAAGTCATCACTTTTGTTCATGTAATCTGTATGCTTGTGCTTCTCGTTTTCTAGCTCATAAACAGTGCGCCTGTGGCACTTTTCTGCTAATAGAAGCTGTTCCAACATGCGCCGATAAGTTTCTCTTTGTTTTTCTTCAAGCCTGTCCAGCTGAGTAGGCAAAGGAGTGGAAGATCTTAATGTTTGTATTTCTCAAGTAATTAAGTTAAGAAAAAGCAAACTCAAGAATTTTTGTCTTTCTTCTCCTAAATCATCATTTATTCTATCTCAGTTGGAATTCCACTGGCTTATAAGTTCCTCATCTTACAGATGAATAAACTGAAAAGTATATTGAATAGGACTTGCCCAAGTTCAGGTAGTAAATGTCAGAGCCAAGAATAAAACCTAAGCCATAGGAAATACTTATATTATGAATTAAATACCTCATGTAGAAATACCAACAACTCTCTGTAGTCAAGATACATTCCACATATAAGAAACTTTCTCCAATATATTGTCTCCTCATCCTTTTTAAAATATATACTGTTTTTCAGCATTTTTAATAACAGGGTGGTTCTAAAAGCCAAGGATTCTACAATGTACCTAGGAAAAACACTCAGGCCCAGTTTTTTCATGTAAAAATTCGACTATCTTGCAGGAGAGTCATTGCTAGGATTACTGTTGATATTTAGCAAAATTAAAATTAAAAAAACGAGAATGAAAATATTTAGTAAGGTTTTACAAGATGAAACATCCTTGAAGATGTGCAAAGTTGTCTAGAAAAATAAGGGGAAATAGGTCACAGTATAATAATTCCCATTTATAAAACATTTGTTTTTATAATGTTTTTAAAAAAACATAATCTACTTTGATCTTTATAATACTTCTGTAAAGTAGAAACTATAGAGTTATTGTTACCTGATTTTATAGATGAGGAAATTGAGACTCAGAGTCTAAGTGATTTCCCCATCGATTATATCCTGTTATAACTAGCTATACTCTATTTCTACATGAGGGATTTAATTCACCTATGAAAGTATTTCCTATGGCTTAGGAATTTAGAAAGGGCTTCTAAAGGACACTCTGGAATATCATTTTAGAATTCCTTTTAAAAAGTAGGAGAAGTTAGCTATTTTTTCTTTAATAATTTAAATTGTGGGCTTATCTGAAGGCAAGGACTAGATCCTTTTAAGACCAATGTTTCTGTGACTGTCTTTTTCTGCTGAAATAACATTATGTAACATTTATTTCATATACCTAATTTCATAAGATTCATTATAAGAAGCATCTTGAAGTATATTTTTTAAAAAATCCTTCTGGATGGCCACAATTTAGGTTAGCCCATGGAATTCTTGAAAATTGAATATCTATTCAAATGTGTTTCATTTTTTTAATTAAATGATCACAATTCTTTAAACAAGTAGCACTGAGCATTTTTTCCTTAACTATGGCAGTTTAAAATTATGAGATTATCAGCCAATAATTATGTTATAAAACTTCTCTGAAGCAAATTTTTTTCTCTCTCAACTGCCGTACTGACAACCTAGAACACAGATTAAATTAGAGGACTACCTCTTACTTGTTATATCTTTTATAAGAGGCAACATGTTGTAGAGCAGTGTCCTTAAAGTCAGAAAGGTTTGGGTTCCAGTTTGCACTTAAAACCTATTGGCTATGTGTCCCTAGGCATGTCATCTCCAGCAATTTTCCTAATCTGCAAAGATATCTGTCTTCATTGAATCAGGGAGTTTTCTTAGCAGCAGCTCCTTATTTTGATTAAATCAGAAATTTGGGCAAAAAAAAGTATATTTTTTAGTTCCCTTCCCTAAATTAGCATCTCAGAAATCTCTTTGACTTGTTACTTAATTCTTCACTATTTAACTCAGGTCTAAAGTTGATGGTAAGAACTCACCACCAAGAAATAATAATGTTTTCTAATATTATTCTATTGGAAATAATGGATTAAAACCCTGAGATATCTCTTTTTAACTTAAAGGCCTTGGATTTTGTTTTAATCATACAGATTTCCATCTTATTTTAACAATTCATGATCAATTTAATTTTCTACATGAAAATTAATGACAGAAATGCTACAGAAGACAATCACATAGAAATGTTGAAACCACCTTACCCAAATGATAAAGTTCATAAAAATGTTTTTCTGTCAACTCAATGACAGTCAGGTAAACTCAACACTAAAACTGACTAGCACTTAGCACTTTATTTTTATCCCCAACATCACTTGCTTAGGAGGAATAACAGGCTACATGAAACTAAGGAATCTAGCCCAGATATAATAATCCCATGGAAAGGAAATCTCAAAGGAAAGTGGGGAAGGGGAAAAGATTGTCATTTTGAAATACTTCCTCAAATCCTTGTGATAAAATTGGGTTTTATTTTCCAAAAATGATGTTACCTGAATCTTGTATTATTTATTTATTTTTTGATCTTACTTGTGATTTCATCAGTGTAGCTTCGGGTTAGGAACTCACTTTATAAATTCAAATCAGTACATGTTCTGACTCTTTGTTTTGGAGAGTTGCCTAAATGACTTCCTAGTGTCACAAAGCAAGCATGCTATTTGAACTCAGGTTCTTCTGATTTCTGGAATTAGCTCTCTGTCCACTCTACATGCTCCCACTTAATTCTTTACTAAGGAATTAAATTAAGAATGTTTGACTTTTTTTTTTAAACTAAAATCTGTAAAAAGAAATTTTAAAATTACCCACTCTCATAACACCATCCCAAATGACTCTGCATATCTCTACCACCACCACCACTCATCATCACCATCATCATCGTCATTACCTCTGAAATTGGTTTCTCATATACATCTTCTCCTATGGACTTTTCCTGGGCTAGGATGGCATCTCTGTGCAGAATCCGAAGGACATTCTCTGGTGCTGCAGATCCATAATGAGCCTCTAAAACTTCAGGTTTGGTTTTTTCTGTCTTCAGCATGTGGATCACATCTTCCCTGGCCTGTGACATTAAAGGGAAGTATAGTTAGCAAGATAGCAACCTGGATTATACTCAAAACTTGCTAAAGAGACACTGCTTATCATATCAGCCTTCATTGCATCTGGGTGTTTGGAAAATTCACTGAGCATTGCTCTCTCTCATTTTACCATGAATTCTGATAGATGTTTGCCAAAAGAAGATTAACAAGCAGATATTCCACATTAGGTTGCTAGGAAGCATTCAAGCATAAGAGCATCTGTGCTAATATTAAACTGCGCAGAAATTGCTTTTGTCTGGGAGATGATAAATCAAGGAGGGGGTGGGACTCGTCCTGCAACAATTATCCAGTTTTAGTGTATTTTGAGGTCAATGGACAAACTATAGTTTTCTATTTATATTCTCAACACAGTGTTTGAAAGCTGATACTGAAAATCCTCCAGTCAGCTATTCCTCTACTCTTTGCTTTAATTCCATTTGGAATTAGCTCAGTTTGCTACAACTTCCTGTCAGATTAGCAGTTTCCCATTTCCCTCAGATGATTCATTTTGCCACTGAAACATGAGTGAAAATATACATAGTACATAATATGAAGTCCTTTTGAGTTTCATACCAATAATGAAATGTAAGCGTTAGATGGACAGATAGGTAACATAGTAGATTGAGTGTCAGGTCTGGAGTCAGGAAGATTTGAGTTCAAATCCAGTCTCAAATATTCACTACCTGTGTGACCCTAAGTCAGTCCCTTAATCTTATTTGCCTCAGTTTCCCATCTGTAAAATGAACTGGGAATAGCAAACCACTCCAATATGTTTGCCAAAGAAACTCCAAAAAGGGATCATAATCAGTTGGATACAACTGAAAATGACAAAAACAAACAATAATAGTTGAACTCTCCTATGTATTATTTTCCCTCATTAAAATTTGAGTTCCTTGAGAATAAGGATTGTCTCAAATGTTAAGCTTTGGATGGGGTAGGAGAGGAGCAGCTAAGTGGTAGGATGGATAGAGTGTCAGGTGTGGAGTCCAAGCAACCTGAGTTCAAATCTGGCCTTAAGCACTTATTAACGGTGTGGCCCATGGCAAATCACTTCACCCTCGTTGCCTATTTCTACATCTGTAAAATGAATTGGAGAAGTAAATGACAAACTACTTCAATATCTTTGTTAAGAAAACCCCAGATAGGTTCACAAAGAGTAAGAGGTGTCTGAAATGATTGAATTGAATCCAACAAAAAGGTTGGATGTTTGGCATAGATACTTTTTAATCTATTAGATAAACAAACAAGTCTGTTGATAAAGCTTTTTTAGGGGAAAAAAAGAGACTCCTTGGAAATTTTTCCTATTTCCTAGAAATTTCTGGTCCAGAGCAACACTCTTATCTCCCAATGGCAAGTGACTATGGTTAGAGGTTATTGGGTAAGATTAGGTTATGGTGACTGCAGACAATGACTGGGAAAAACAAGAAATTAGTGACCATAGCTCAATATATTGTACTTTTATTATTTTTAATAATAGCTTTTTATTTTCAAAATATATGCAAAAGAAGTTTTCAGCATTCACCCATGCAAAATCTTGTGTCCCAAATTTTTCTCCCTCCCTTATATTGCACTTTTATGATCAGCTCAATATGTTGCACTTTTATGATCAGTTGCGAAATTCCTAGAGTGAATAGATCTACTACATCAAGACTCCTCCAGAGTCACTAATTACATTTTACACATTATAAGAAATTTTCCCCAAAATTTTGACTCCAATTCCCTCCTTCAAATATGTGTACTTTCCAACATGTTTTCTAGGGATTCATGTGAAGGATCACAAAATATTTTTGCAATTTCCCCTAAGTGACTGGATCACTTAACCAGTGACTTTAGAAAATCATTCCTCATCTATAAAATCAATTATCTCAAAGGAGAATGATGAGGTCTACTGGCTGTCTTCTCACACAATTTGCTGAATTCTTACTGGATATTTTGTAAAAACTTTAAGATTTATAGCTTTTATGCAATGGTGACTAAGGCCAACATGGCAAAAAAGCTGAAATATTTCTTTTAAGTATTTTGTTATGGGTCCTAACATGTAGATATCTTGTTACATGAACATAAAAACTCTGAAGCCACTGTCAATAGAGAATGTATTATGAGCTGTTTTCCCTGTCAGATTGTAGGTCTGAACCATCCCTACTCAATCCCTTTCTATATAGCTAATGACATACATTTCATACAATCATTGAATTTTGGAGCTGGTATGATCATAGAATCATAGATGAAGAACTGGGAAGGGATTTCAGAGACCATCTAATCCAACCTTCTCATTTTACAAATAAGGAAACTGAAGACTACAGAGTTTAGGTGCCAAGATTATGAAGGTAGTAAAGGTCTGTGATTTGAAATCAGGTCTCTAGATTTAGTGCAAGAGACTTTAAGACAGCATCTAGTTCTACATCTTCATTTTGCATATAAGGAAACATGAACTTGAAGAAGTGAAATGACTTGCCCAAACTCAAATAGCCAGTAAACAACACAGAGAGGATTCAAACTCAGGGCTTCTGGTCCTAAGTTATGTATTTTTTATTGCTCCATGATTCATTATTGAGAAAAAGGAAGGAAATAAGCATTTGTATAATACCTACTATGTGCCAAGAATTGTCCTAAGTTTTTTTTTAAATTACTGGGACAGCTAGATAATGCAGTAGATAGAGCACCAGCCTTGGAGTCAGGAGGACCTGAGTTCAAGTCTAGCCCAGACACTTGACACATTTGAGCTTGTCAAAGTCAAATAACCCTAAGTGCCAGGGGGAAAAAAAAAAAAAAAAAAAAGGAAAAAATTATCTCATTTGATCCTCACAACAACCATGGAAGGTAGATGCTATTATTGTTCCCATTTTACAGTTGAAGAAATTGAGGAATAGATGAAATATAATGTTAGTAAGAAAAAATTCTAACACCTAAAGGAACTGGGATGGACCTCCAGTAGAGGGTAACCTTTCACCTGAGGTTTAAAAGAAGATGGAGATGCTAAAAGTTGAAAGTAAAGATAGAAATCATTCCAGGAATGTAATGCTAGATAGTGCAAAAGTATAGAAATAGGAGATGTAATGATGTGTGAGGAATAGCAAAGAAGCTATTTAGCAGGATTGAAGAATTCATGTAGAAAATTAAAGTGTAAAGAAAACTGGAAAGACCTGCATTTTAATGTCATTTCAGATGCTAACTATATAAGTTGAATGGGCAAGTCATTTGGGACAGCTAGGTAATGCAGGCTAAAGTAGTTAGGATGGAATCAGAAAAACTCCAGTTCAAATATGGCAAATAACAGACACTTATTAGTTGTATAATCCTGGGTAAGTCACTTAAACTTGATCTGCCTCAGCTTCCTTAACTATGAAATGGATATAATAACATCATCTCAACAGAGGTGTTGAGAGGATTAAATGAGATGTTTGTAATATTCTTAGCACAGTGCCTGGCATATAGTAGGCACTTAATTTTTTTTAAGTTCTTTACCCTTTCTGACAGTCAGGCTTCCTCAACAGTAAAACTAAGATAATAATGCATGTAAATTTCTGCACAAACTTTAAGGTTCTATATAAATATGAGCTATGATTCTTTTTATTATTAGTATTCTTTTCACAACATAGACCTTTCTGAGCACTGTTATCATCAATTTCATTAGTCCTACCAATAGTTCTTCTTGAAAAAGGGGTAGACAGAAGACAAAAGTTGCATTCTATCTGGGATTAATGGCATCCTTGATCATGTGACTTAAAAAAAATGTATTATTATAGTTTTTTATTTACAAAATATATGCATAGGTAATTTTTCAGCACTGACCCTTGCAAAACCTTCTGTTCCAATTTTTCCCCTCCTTCCTCCCTTCCCCCTCCCCCAGATGGCAGGTAGACCAATACATGTTAAATATGTTAAAGTATATGTTAAATACAATATATGTATACATATCCATACAGTTATTTTGCTGCACAAGAAAAATCAGACTTAGAAATAAGGTAAAAATAACCTAAGAAAGAAATTTAAAAATTCAAGCAGACAAAAACAGAGGGAGTGGAAATGCTATGTTGTGGCTCATACTTAGTTCTTTTGCTGGGTGTAGCTGGTTCTCTTTATAATTGAACAAATGGAACTGATTTGGTTCATCTCATTGTTGAAGAGAGTCACATCCATCAGAAATTATCATTATATAGTATTGTTGTTGAAATATATAATGATCTCCTTATCTTGCTCATTTCACTCAACATCAGTTCATGTAAGTAAGTCTCTCTAGGCCTTTCTGAAATCATCCTGCTGGTCATTTCTTACAGAACAATAATATTCCATAATATTCATATACCACAATTTACCCAACCATTCTCCAATTGATGGGCATCCATTCATTTTAACCACCACAAAAAGGGTTGCCACAAACATTTTGGCACATACAGGTCCCTTTCCCTTCTTTAGTATCTCTTTGGGATATAAGCCCAGAAGTAACACTGCTGGATCAAAGGGTATGCACAGATTGATAACTTTTTGGGCATAATTCCAGATTGCTCTCCAGAATGGTTAGATTCATCACAACTCCACCAACAATGCGTCAATGTCCCAGTTTTTCCACATCCCCTCCAATTCATCATCATTTTTTCCTGTCATCTTAGCCAATCTGACAGGTGTGTAGCAGTATCTCAGAGTTGTCTTAATTTGCATTTCTCTGATCAATAATGATTTCTTCTCTTCTAATCTTGTCTGCATTAGTTTTGTTTGTACAAAAGCTTTTTAATTTGATATAATCAAAATTTTCTATTTTGTGATCAATAATGATCTCTAGTTCTTCTTTGGTCACAAATTGATTATGTGATTTTTCAACCATTATTATTGCTGACACTCCACCTTCAGTTCTCATCAGCATCAACTTACTTCCTAAACTCTTACAATCTGACCCCACCACTCTACCGAAAGTATTTTCAGTATTGCAAGTGATCGAAGGAACTTTTATCCATCATCTTGGATTCTTTTAACCTTTGATAATGCTGATGATCCCTTCATCCTGGATATAATCTTATTGATTTCCATAGTTCTTCTCTTTCCCATTTTTCTTTCTGCCTCTGTGGCCATTCCTTTGAAATCTGGTTTATTGATTCATAATTCATTTCCCTTAATATGATCACAAGGAAGCTGGATGGTCAGTGAATACAGTACTGGACCTGGAGTTAGGAATACCTAAGTTCAAATCTGGCATTAATCAACTTCTAGATGTGTGATATTGGGCAAGTCATTTAGTTCTGTTTGCCTTAATTCACTGGAGAAAGAAATGGGAAACCACTCCAATAAAATCTAATGAACAACATAGGCATTTCATAGTCCACAAGGTCACAAAGAATCGGACACTACTGAACAACAACTCCAATCAGAGGAGATAAAGTGACATATGTCCATCCTCTTCATCTTGACATCACTCAGAAGGATTCCATTTCCACATTAATGAATGCTGAAATTCATTTACCTGACCGTAATCTTTTTTTCATTCCATTTTTCACTCTGCCTTTATGATTCCCCAAGCTGGTTTTTTATTCTCACAATGATTTCTAATCTTTCCATCCTTTACCCTTTTCCTGGGCTTCATCATGGCATTGGGTATACTCTATCATTCCTTATCTCAATCCTATAGTGAATCAGATCAACTCAGTAATATTCTCTACATTGAAGTCCTTTGCCCTCTTATTCTGTTAATGATCATGCTTTGCAGAGTCCTACTCATTGGAGAAAAATCCCGATTGGGCTGAACCCATTGAGTCACTTTATACCACTTAATTTTACTACTATTTACTCAGACTATTGTAATAGCTTTGCCAATCTCTTATCTCTCCAATCTCTCCCCATCAGAAATACCCAAATAATCTTCATAAATCATAGATTTGACCATGTCACTCTTTTGCTTAATTCTTTAGTGCTCTCTCTTGTCTCAAGGATAAAAGGCAAACCATCAGTCTGGCTTTAAGTTTCTCTACAACTTGATGATTCTCATGCCATCTGGTGGTTAAAACTTCCATTTGAAATCATTAAAGTTAAGTCTCTCATTTTACAGATAGAGATCCTGAAATCTGGAAAAAAGATTTTTATATTATTAATAGTATACCCCTAAATGGAAGCTGGGTTTATAACTCAGAAAAGAAAAGACAATAAGATGGCACAGAGGACAAAGTGCTAGGTCTGGAGTCAGGAAGATCTGAATTAAAATTTGCCTTCAGATACTTATTAGCTGAGTGACTCTTGGCAAGTCACTTTCCTTTGTTTGCTTCAATTTCCCCATCTATAAAAATGAGCTGAAGAAGAAAATGGCAAGCCATTCTAGTATCTTTGCCAAGAAAACCCCGACTGGGATCATGAAGAATTGGACATGACTGAAACAACTGACCAACAACAGAAGATTATAGAATAGGGATTAAATCTGTGGTTTCATTGACATAAAAAACTACTTTATAAAAGCAGGTCAGCACTTGCTGGGCAATGTATAATCTTAGAGAGTTTTCTTGGATGCTAAGATCCTTGGATGCTACTTGATCTAGGTCATATAACCATTAAGTGTTAGTATCAGGACTTGAATCCAGATCTCTGCTGGCTCTGATGGAAGTTCTCTACCATACCACACAATCTGTCTTCCTCTTCAGCATTTAAGCATCTTTTGCTAGTTGAGGAGTCTCCTCACTTTCTGACTAGTGAATGGGCTCAGCTGTAGTCCCTACAATTTTAGCACAAAAGAGGAAGTAAACCCCAAATTGCATAGACAGTTAAATATCAGCTATATATTTCTATTTTTATTCTTGTCTCACTCTCTGTTAAACTCTTATAAACACCTCATAAGCCCATCTGCCAACAGAACTAGAATTGAAATGACCATATATTTCCTTTGAGTTGCCAATGCCTGCCTACTAATGCCAGCCTCTGAATAAACTTAGAATATTGAGCTCAGGGGAGTATAAGAATTATAGATTTTTTTCCTCACCTTTACATATTCTAGATTTGTTACATTTTGTCTAGACAGACAAAGGAAACTTTCACAGAAGGATCATTTCTTTGCTGTAATTCTTCTTTGTGACATTCTGAAAAAGAGCTTGCTACTTGGTGAGAGCCAGAGAAATTGCAAGTGTCTCAAGTGTATTACTGTAACATATAATGCAGTAGATGATATTTAAAGTTCATACTAACTGGGCCAGGATTATATGTCCTAATACCCAAACATTTTTATAATAAGGGTCAAAAACATTTGGCAGGGATTGGGCTCAGGTAGAGGATAGAAAAAAAAATGAATAATGTTCATTGTTGGGGAAGTAGTAAAAAGAAACAAGGGGGTTAGAAGAAGGGGGCTGTGGTGAAGAGATCCTAGGAATGGCAACTCAAAAGGTGATTGTGACACATGCTGATGGAAAACTTCAAGATGAGAGATGATTGTTATTATGAGGGAAGTATACCACTCTCATGACAGCACCCAGGGGCAAAGTACCATCCACTCTCTGCTAGTTGTTTCTCTGAGTTTCAAATATGAAAGAAATTGGATCAAGCCTTGTAGTGATTGGACAGGTGGATGTTAAAATAAAATTCTAATCCCTTTTTCAGGCTATCCGATACTTCATTGCTATGTCATTCCCAGCATGGGTAGCACTAATAAAGTTGTCAGCCAGATAAGAAGTTTTATAAGACAATGGATTTTTTTCTAACAACTAACTTCCAAGGTTGTTTGTGTTCATAACCAATTTAGATAAATACTTTCCCCACATCTTTTACTATTTTTTTTTTAAAGAATGTAATGAAATAATAACACTCTAAGTGGGCCAAACTAGGGGTTGGCCCTGCCTATTAATCTGTTTCTTACAGAGGCAATTAGGATTGAATTGTATAAAGGTATGGTTGATCTCTTGGCACTGTCATTCAAGATAAGAAGCACACTATCTTCCTTTCTACCTTTCTATCCTATTCCTTTTCCACACATCATATTTGTTCTTAATAACTCATTTGGAATCTATGACAATTGAATTTTGAACAAAAGTGTCCCTTGAAAGTCATATGATTTTATAGAAATCAAGGTCCAATATGTATATTCATGCTCAATATCACATAGGGAAAAAGGGGTAGACATGGGACTTAAAACATATTCTGATTCTAAATCTAGATTTCTTTCTAACACATTACTGTAATTTGAAAGTCTGTAAGTTCCTTGAGGGCAGGGGCATTTCATATTTGTCATTGTATTCCCCATCACCTAGTGGAATGTCTGATACACAGTAGGCATTTAATAAATTCTTATTAATTGATGAATGCTTTAAATTAAGTCTTCCTTTAATGTGTTCAAGTTTCAACCTGTATTCTTTCTTGGGCTAATATATTTCACAAGTTTATTGCTCTATGTGCAAAAGAATATTTCCTTTGTTCCAAATATCCTTCCAACTTCTATATGTGCTATCTAATTTCCAGTACTTGGAGACTTACTGAACTAGTCCATATCAACTTTCTTCACACTTTTCATGATCTTACAGATTTTGATCATCTGGTTTTTCAACTTATATATTTTTGACTCATAATTTTTTTTATTTTTTAATTTGTCCTTATATGCCATACCTTTCATTCTTTCGTAATTTTAATTGTCTTGTTATAAGATATCCTCTATCTCATTCATGAACTATTTGAAATCTAAACATGAGAATCTTGCCAAATATTCCAAATATGGATAAGCCACCAAAACCATAACTAAGATGGGATAGTTGGAATTTAGCCCCAAGTGCTAATATCTGGGAATACTTTCTACCCAGGGACCACTGTCACTTTTTTCTACCATGATACAGAGAGAATAAGACAAGATTCAAATTATAAATTAATTGGTAGCACTTAAGGATTAGAGAGGTGCTTAATTATATCTTAAACTTTGTTTTTTTTTTAAATCATGTCTGATTATTAAACTTAGTTCTTATAACTTTTTGGGTTTAGTTTAATATTTTAGCTAACAATAAAATGAGTAGAATTCGGGGTTTTGATTTTTTTTTTGCAAAGCAGTTGGAGTTAAATGATTTACCCAGCCACACAACTAGTAAGTGTTAAATGTCTGAGGCAGAATGTGAACCCAGATTCTCTTGACTCAAGCACTGATGCGCTATCCACTATGCCATCTAGCTTCCTCCATGAGTAGAATTTGGGGGAAAAAACTTAGCATCAACTTTCCCAGAGTTCTAGTCACATTTTATATTCTTATTTCTTCAACTGCCTTAGGTTGGGATATGCTCCAGGACAAGTTAGAAATCAAAGAATATAGAAAAGATAATGCCAGAAATAAGATTTTATGTTTCCATGGTTATGGCTAAAGCCAACAAAGTAAAAAAAAGGGGAGTAGTGGAGAGGGGTCTCTACATTACCAGAAGGAGGACCTTTTATCAAAAGTCTCCTCTGTCTAAGAACCAAATCAACCAATCCTATTATTATTATTAATTGGATGGGTCATATAGTGAACTTGAGAAATAACAGAACAACAGCCTGAGTGCCTCACTAGCACTCCAGATGAAGGCCCCCAGCCGTTTGGGGTAATGAGACTTTACAAATAGTGATTTTCTTTGGGTTACTCCAAAACTCTAACTTGAACCAAAGAGGTACTAGGAACAGCTTTTAGAGCATTAAGAACAAAATTGGAGCCTGCTGATTTGAGACTGTTCTCTCCCGTGTGACCTCATGAGAACTTTCTAATTTTCAAGACCCAGCAAAATTCAAACCAAGTGATATCATATGAAAGAAATTCCTCCATTAAACCACTAATCTCAGAGTGTACTTTTAATATCCAGAATTGGTTTTCTAACACTACAGTAAACAGAATCTTGGGCAAGTCATTCAAGCTTTCTGAGACTTGATTTCCTCCTGTGTAAAATGTAAGGAAAAGATTAAATGATTTTTGTGGTCTATTCCAGTTCTAAGGATAATGCCAAGATAATTCTGATTTTTAAAAAATGAAATCTTGGTATCACAAAAGATCAAAATACAGTCATAGTTTTCCTGTAATTAGTGAACTGGAGAGTAACTGTCAGACCATGGATTTAAGCACATTTTTTTATGACTTCTGCTTTTTTTTTTTTTTTTTTTTAACCCACTTGGGTTTATTAATAGTGCAACAGCTGCTGAGTTCTGGATCAGAAATTAGATAAGGTCACAGGTTGTCCAGGCGGTGCTGTGATTCCACCAGTGGGTAATTTCATAAATTCTTAAAGACTTTGCAAGCTTTGGGGACTGTGCTAACAAAGACTATAGGTAAAGACCTCATAGGGATCCCTCTCTTCCTAAAGGTGAACAAGGTGCCCTGCTGATAGAATGGCCAGTTTCCTTGGAACTCTGGGAAGCAAAATCTCCCAGAACACAGAGGACATCATTGTTAAGGATCAGCCAGATGACATAGTCTTAGGGAGCTCAGTAGTTGTTTATTGAGTCCTGTAAACTTAATCATTTCCAGTTAAGCCATAACACGCAGAACAAGCACCTGTGAATTAACTGTGGCTACTTCAAACTTTGTTTATTTTTTATAAAAGGGTCCAAATGATCACATTTTTTCAACTTCTTTCCTTTTTTCCTCAGTCTTCCTTTTGAGCCAAGACTGGACAGCTTTTGTTTTTGTTTTTTTCCTTTTATCCTTCTTAAAAAGGGAAAATATTCAAAAAAGATAAGAAAAAAAGCATTTTTCTAGAGAGACTACTGCACATGAAGTTTCACTCTCAAATCATTGAGAAAATTTGTGCTTCTTTAAAAATGTTTTAAGGTCAGGTTAAGGTGAATTCTGTATTTATAATAGGCTTAAAACAGGTTTTTTTTTTTGTAAAACTATATATCATAAGGCTTCATCCATCCTGAATGAGTCATAGGATCATAAATTTAGAGGTAGAAGGGAATTGAGAAGCCATTAAGTTGGAACCCCTTACTTTACAGATGGGGAAAATGAAATTCAGAAAAGTTAAATGACTTGCTCAAGATCATATAGGTAGTAAATAGCCGAGCTAGAATTTGAGTTCAGGTCTTCTGATTCTAAATCCAGCATCCTTTCTATCACAGCATGCTCTTTTTGTCATTCTGGATAGCTAAGTTTTTTCAGATATGAATCCATCATGTATTAGAACTTTTAACTATTAATTGATATATTTCTAAAATGTACTATCATCTTTCCTTTTATGGAAATCTGAAAAGCCATTTTTTGTGGGAGGGGATTTCTAGGCTTCAAAACAAGTTTTCTTTGTTATCAATACACCTCTTTCTGCCTGATATCCTCTCCCTCTTTTGGAATCTACTTGGAAGGAACCATCTATGCTATAAACTTCAATCTCCCAACCAACCTGGGACTTCCTTATTATGTGTGACATCAAGAATTTAAAGTTAGGAGAGACCTACATGGACTGATGCTAAGTGAGATGAGCAGAACCAGGAGATCATTATACACTTCGACAACGATATTGTATGAGGATGTATTCTGATGGAAGTGGATTTCTCTGACAAAGAGACTTAACTGAGTTTCATTGGAGAAATGATGGACAGAAACAGCTACACCCAAAGAAGGAATACTGGGAAATGAATGTGAACTATTTGCAATTTTGATTTTCTTCCCGAGTTATTTTTACCTTCTGAATCCAATTCTCCCTGTGCAACAAGAGAACTGTTTGGTTCTGCAAATATGTATTGTATCTAGGATATACTGCAACATGTTTAGCATATATAGGACTGCTTGCCATCCTGGGGGGGGGGGGAGGAGGGAGGGAGGGGAAAAAAACGAAACATAAGTGATTGCAAGGGATAATGTCGTGTAGAAATTATCCTGGCATGGATTCTGTCAATGCGAAGTTATTATTAAATAAAATAAAATTTATTATAAAAAAAAAAAAAAAAAAGAATTTAAAGTTAAATACTTCTTGTAAGGTGAGGGGTAAAGTTCAATTAGAATAGAGAGGCCTATGGTTTATAACATTATTGACTGCATTATTCATGGAAATGTCTACATCCTCAAAAAACAGGTGCAATACACCAGGACAGTTACCTTATTCAAAAGTCTGTAATTACATGAATAATAGTAATAATTCACATATACAAAAATACATATGTAAATATTTTTCTTCTTCTATGTAATGTAATATTTGGGCATGCTGCTTGTTATGCAATTTCTAAAAAGAAAAAAAGTCTTAGCCATTGTTTATTGTCTCCTTTTGGTTTTAAATACTGGTCATGAAAAAACAAATTATGTTAAAATATGTGAAGGACTTTTTATTACAGAATCAAAAAATTGATTTGCAGCAAAAAAAAAAAATAAATAAATGAAGTAACAGCCTTTCCAATTGTAGAAATGATCATTTCTATCCAGTGTTTAATAACTAGTAATTGTATTGGGACCAAGGTTTTCCCCCTTTTCTACTTATTAATTCAGAAATCAACCAGTGTGGGAAATCTTTCTCAGAGATTTACCTAGGCCAAGATCTAATCAGACAGTAAAAGAAATGCTAAGTTTGGGCTAACGGGACGATTCCTTTTCATTGTATTTAGTTGGACAGGTTTGGGAAAATGTTGATTCTTCCTTTTGTCAGACAGATGATATGGAAATTGATAAGTCCCTTTGGTCAAGATTTAGGAAATACAAGTTATGTACCCCCAAACCCTCATTGTAATATAATTCAGCCTTTCACTATAATATTCATTTTCCTCATTAATAAATTTCTCACTAATAATTCTCATTAATTCATTTCTAATTAATTTACCTAGATATAAAAAATGATAAATCACAGTGAATTAATGTCTGTAGTGACTACATGTATACAGAAAAGGTCTTAAAAATGTATTGACAGAACTTATGAGAGAAAATCTCATACTCTAAAATACTTATAAATTTCTAAAAAGCTTTCTAACAAGCTTATGATATGACCATTGCAAGAAACATTAACCCCATTTTACAGAAGTTAACCAAAAGATTTCTGACTTGCTTATAGTCAGTCATGCTGAGTAGGAAGAGTCAGAGTTGGAATTTTCTGGCTTGAAATACAGCACTATTTCCATAATGTCATAATGTCATAATTCCACATAGTATAGTATATATAATGGGACTGTTTCTGATTATTCCAAAGTATCATTATGAACATCTTTCACAATGATATACCAAACACATAGCCATAGGATGTATATAGATGTGGATTATAAAAGTATATACCAGTTCAGTGCCTTCCATTGCTTTACCAGTCAAAATAAAACTCCTTAGTCTGGCATTTAAGGTTCCCCCACCCTCAACCCTGTCTCCAAGTTGGCCTGCTTCCAGTCAAACCTTCTAGCTTTATTTGACATTACTCACCTTCCCACACTAAACTTCAGAGAATACTGGATCACTCATTGTACTATCTTATCCTGCCCTCTCCTGCTTCTTGTGTATTTGTGCAGGCATCCTCACTGACTAGAATGGATTCCTTTCTCATCTCTCTACCTATTTAAATTCTTCTTTTAATTTAAAGTCCATTTCAGGTACTCTCTTGTCCATTAAACTTGACCTCCCCAGCTGGAAGCATTCCTTTCCTCCCTAAATCTAACCCCAATTTGTTAAACTTTTCCTATGCATTTACTACATTTCAATTTATTGTCTGTATATGTTTTTAATTTCTCCTACTTTATTTCAGCAGGGTAGCTAAGTAGAGTTGTAGAAAGAGGGCAAGGCTTGCAGTCAAGAGGACCTGAGTCCACTTACTAGCTGAATGACTCTTGGCAAGACATGTCACCCTGTTTGATTCACTTTCCTTGACTGTAAAATGAACTGGAGAAGTAAATCACAAACCACTGAAGTATCTTTGCCAAGAGAACCTCAAATGAGGGCACAAAGAGTCAATCATAATTGAAAAATGATTAGGGGCAACCTATTCCAAGATTTGTAAATTCATCATTATCACTGAGAGATGACACTTCTGTAGACATGATATCATACTACAATTTTCTTCATTCCCTCTTTAACAATTGACTTTTAGAAGAATTTGAGGCACAAACAACAAATATGATGTAATGGAATAGCCTCTTTACTGCCCATGTGATCAGAGCTTACTCTTCAGTACAGTGATCATCTCACTACAACACGCTGCTTTTGGCATTACATATCCTAAAACTGTTGGCCTGTCTTGATTCTACATCAATTTAGTGATATATAATTTACTGGTACCTTATAGAGAGGAGTTGTTAAACACCATCAAAATACATTGATTTCATGAATGCTATAAGTTTTCAGATGATAGATCATACCCTGAAATAAGACCCCAGCAAGGGCTATGTTGTGATGATTTGATGGGAATTTTGTTTTGTGGTTATTGTTTTTATAAATCATAAATAACCTTTTAATGTCATGTCTCAGTTTTAAATGCTAAGTCATTTTTCTGAAATTATACATTTTTAGTAAGCTGCATTTATTCATTAAAATATGTTTTTTTCAATGAGCTTTGAATCAGATCTCCTAATTATGATCCACTCAGAACACACTTTAAATTCTCCAATTTAAACAGGTGCATCATATGGCAGTGCTTCATGGCTTTAGATGACTCAGAATCTGCAAAGATTTTGAACAGCAACCCTTCCTGAGACCCGATATCCCAGAGCAGATGAATCATTATTATACTGAACCATCAACATTTTTCCATCCTTGCACTTTTCATGTCACAGAGAGATATTCTCACTGACTTCTAGAGTTAAAAAGTACTTTGGAGGTCATTTCTTTCCAACACCTTTATTTTTACAGATCATAAACTTAGGTTTAGAATAGTGAAGTCATTTGCCAAGCTTACCCATTGAGTCAGAGATAAAACCCAGACCAACTTCCCAGCCTACTATTCTTCCTGCTAAACAACACTGTATTTTCTCTCCCAGCAAATCTTCATAATGCCAATATTTCTTGTATACCATTATATTACCAATATGTTCTTTTATAATGCTGCCAAATTCATCTTTCATAAACATCTTTTTCATCACTTTCCTAGTCAAAAACTGACAATGGCTTTCAATGAGCTCTTAACTTCCCTGCCAACTTTTAAGGCTTTCTATGAACAAGCTCCAATCAACATTTTCAATCTCATTTCCTATTTTTTAACATTTGAATGTGAGCTCCTAGAAGCAAAAATCATTTCATTCTTTGTCTTTATATCTCTACCACCTAGCATAGCATTAATAAATATTGACTGATTGATGAGAGATCTGTTCCAATTAGTCTAGCCTTCACATGACCATACTGACTCTGCTTTTTTCTTATCTATGCTATTCTTTTATTTACAGTATTGTCCCACTGTTTTTTCACCTATAATGTTTGGTGCATAGTAAGTCCTTACTTAATAAATATTTGCTGATTTGACTTTAACACTCTTTGCCTTTCAGTATAAGAAGATAACACACTCTAAGTCATAAGATGGTTTCTACAATGTATGATACAGAGAACTTCAGAGCCTTTCAAAGGGAAGAGGAGCCTGGAGGACAGACATGAGTCAGAACTAGTATTCGGCCATTTACAATAGAATGACATTACTACCTCAAACAAAATATAATCAAGAATGGTTGGAGTCTACTTGGAAAGAATTTTGTTTTTTCCCTGCTTATTGTCATGATTGAGGTTTGGTGAATTTATTTTCTCTCCATTTCTCTTTTCCTTTACACTTAAACCTTATGTAATTACTATCTGTACTTTTATAATGATTTTCCCCCCACATAGCTACATAATTCAGAGATAGACTAATAAAAAATAGATCAACAATTGCATTCTGAATGAGTACTTTCTCCATTTCCCTCCTTTCTTTATCTTTGTGTCTCTGCATCTCTCTCTCTTTGTCTGTCTGTCCATTTCTTTACCTTCTCGTTTCTTTTCTCTCTGTCCATCTCCATGTTTCTGTCTGTCTGTCTCTCTCTCTCTCTGAGTCTTTCTCTATTTTCTTGCCTGTCTCTGCTTTCCTGTCTCTCTGTCCCTGTCTCTATTGTACACACACACACACACACACACACACACACACACACACACACACACTTTCTCTCCACCCTAAGGAGAAGCTTTAAATACAGTTCAGGGAGTTGTTTTCCACCTTCATTTCTATTTCTTACACCATCTCCTCAATATACAATATAATGTCTTATGCTGAAGAACAAACAGCTATTGTCTCTACCTCTCTACTCTACATTGCTGGGGGGCGAGGGGGAGGAGAAGAGGGAAGGAAGGAGGAGGAGAAGGAACCACTCTACTATCTGTAGTCTTTGCTATCAACGCTCTCTTTTTCCCATTGCCAGCATGTATGCTGTTTTGTGTTCTCCTTGTTATTTCTAATCCTTGCCACCATTTTGTCCAATTTCTACTCTTCTCTCTTCCTCTCCTTTTCTCTATTTTCTTTTCTAATCTGATTTCTATTACTTCCCTGATAATTCTCCAACAACAACAAATAAGTATGATCTTTTCATTCCATGCCTCTGACTGACAAATTAGAATGGGTTGAGTACAAATTTCAAGTCTCCACCTTCTCTTTGTTGTATGATGCTAAATATTTAGGAATTATTTCTTCGTTGCCAAAAAGGTCTCTCTCATTCTTCTTCTCTTACCATCCACTCCTTCTAGCTACTTTGAAGTCTTAAAGTGTTCTGAAATGATGGAGTTTTTAGAAGGATGGATTATAACATCACATAAGATAATAAAATGGATAGAATACTACTTTTGGAATCATAGTGACAAGTTCAAATTCTTCCTCATTCACTTATGTTGTTTTGGACAAGTTACTTAATCTCTCAGCCTCATTTTATTCATCTGTCATATAAAATTAATAATAGCATTTATATCACAGGATCATTGCAAAGATTAAATGAAATAATAAAATGCTTTCCAGACCTTCATATTAACTATTGTTATTATTGCTAATGGAAATTTTTAATAGAATTTTTAAAGAATGAATGCAGAATTAAAGTTCTGGAGCAAAGTTTGTATATATTTTCCTCTCTGTCAATAATATATGAAATCTACTTTTTGAGAATATCAAACTCATTGTGATCATAATATAAGCAATTACCTCTTCTAATGCATATTAGCAACTTCTCTGCAAATTATAGTCTTAGACTTAGATGAACTGATGCTGAGTGAGATGAACAGAACCAGGAGATCATTATACACTTCAATAACAAAATTATATGATGATCAATTCTGATGGACATGGCTCTCTTTAACAATGAGATGAACCAAATCAGTTCCATTTGTTCAACAATGAAGAGAACCAGCTACACCCAGTGAAAGAACTCTGGGAAATGAGTGTGAATCACAACATAGCATTTCCACTCCTTCTGTTTTTGTCCACTTGCATTTTTTATTTCCTTCTCAGATTATTTTTACCTTATTTCTAAGTCTGATTTTTCTTGTGCAGCAAAATAACTGTATGGGTATGTATATATATATAGTGTTTAACATATACTTTAACATATTTAACATGTATTGGTCAACCTGCCATCTGGGGGAAAGGTAGGGGGAAGGAAGGGAAAAGTTGGAACAGAAGGTTTTGCAAGAGTCAATGCTGAAAAATTACCCATGCATATGTCTTGTAAATAAAAAGCTATAATAATAATTTTTTTAAATTGTAGTGTTAGAGAATTGCCTGCAAGTAGAACCAAGATGGTAGCATAAAGACCAAAATTAACTGAGCTCCCCCAAACTACTCTAAATTCCTTTAACAAGGATAGTCTAAACAAATTTTAGAGCATCAGAACAGACAAAAGAGTGGAGACAACTTAGAAAATCATCAGAAAAGGTCTGTGGCACCAGGGTGAGAGTCCAGTGAGCAGACCCTTTGCAGGCTTTGCCAGCATAGCCCCAGCCCCAGTGTTGGCAAAGCAGGAATAAGTCTTGGGCTTCTGAATCAGTAGCAGTCCTAGCAGTATCTA
This sequence comes from Antechinus flavipes, assembly GCF_016432865.1. Lineage (NCBI taxonomy): Eukaryota > Metazoa > Chordata > Mammalia > Dasyuromorphia > Dasyuridae > Antechinus > Antechinus flavipes. Next base: position 244,051,778 of record NC_067401.1, read on the forward strand.
GATTTCTCAGCCTAGACACACCAAAGATGATTTGGAAGGAAAGCAAAAAAGATTTGTCAGAAGAGTGAGAGGGACTTGGGAAACCAGCAAACCATGACTGGGTAAGGGTAGTGATGGTGTTGGTTGAAGCTTTTAGAGTCCTCAGCTCACAGAAAGTCGCTTTATTAGCACTGAGGAAGGACTCTATGAGGAAGGAAATTTATAGCCATAGTATATCTGGGACACTCCTCATAGTTCTAACACAGAAAAGAGTGCTTGAAGTCCCTAGAAGGATCTCTGAAAACAACTTGGAATAGTCAACTTTTCACCCTGGAAACTGAGCTCTACTTTGACAAAGAGTTAAAAGCTGAGTAAACTGAGAAAATAAGCAGGCAGTATAAAAAAGATTTTGGCAATAGAAATTTACTATTGTGACAAGGAAAATCAAAACACACTCTCAGAAGAAGATAACAAGTCAAAGCTCCTACATCCAAAGTTTCCAAGAAAAAGAATTAGTCTCAGGTCATGGAAGAGCTCAAAAGAGAGTTTGAAAATCAAGTTAAGAGAGATAAAGGTAACATTGGGAAGTGAACTGAGAGTGGTACAAAAGGAAATACAAAAGCTAATGTGGAAAAGAATGCCTTAAAAAACAGAATTGGGGGCAGCTAAATAGTACAATATAGTCGATAGAGCACCATCCCTCTAGTCAGGAAGGCCTGAGTTCAAATCTGGTCTCAGACACTTTAACATTTACTAGCTGTGTGTGATTCTGGGCAAATCACTTAACCCCAATTGTCTCTCAAGAAAAAGAAACAAGCAGAATTGGCCAAATGGGAAAGGAGGTACAAAAACTTACTGGAAAAAAAATTCCTTGAAAATTAGAACTGAGCAAATGGAAGCTAATGACTTTTTGAGAAACAATAAAATAAAATCAAAAGAATGAAAAATAGAAAACAATGTGAAATCTCATTTGAAAATATCTCATTTGAAAAACAACTGATCTGGAAAATAGATACATGGAGAAATAATTTTAAAATTATTGGTCTACCTGAAAACCATGATCAAAAAAAGAGGCTAGATATTGTCTTTCAAGAAAATATCAAGGAAAACTGTTTGGAATTCTGGAACCAGAGGGCAAAACAGATATTGAGAGACTACACCAATCATCTTTTGAAAGAGATCCTAAAATGAAAACTTCCAGGAGTATTATAGTCAAATTCCAAGCAAGTATCTAGAAAGAAACAATTCAAGTATAGTGTATCCATAATCTGGATAATATAAGATTTAGCAGCCTTTAAAAAAATTATTTTAAAAACATATGCCTAGATAGTTTTTAACATTCACCCTGGCAAAACTTTGTGTTCCAAATTTGTTTTCTTTCTCCTTTCCTTCCACTCTCTCCCCTAGACAGTAAGTAATCCAATATATGTTAAACACATAGCAGCTTTTATATTAAAGGATTGGAGGGCTTGGAATATGATATTCCAGAGAGCAATGGAGCTAGGATTATAACCAAGAATCACCTCTGTCATCAGAATTGGCTCAAAATGGAAACAGCACTCACACTCAATATAAGTATAGAGATCTATCTTACCTGAAGGAAAGTAGGAGGGGAAGAACATACAGGAAGGGAGTAAGATGATAGAAGAAAAAACATATTAGGAGAGAGAAGTGATCAGTAGCAAAATCCTTTTGAGAAGTGTCAAATGAAAAGAGAGAGAATAGAATAAACAGAGGGAATACAGTTAGCAATAGTAATAGAGATAAAAATTTTGAAACAGGTTTCTCTGATGAAGGCCTCATTTCAATGTATAGAGAACAGAATCAAATTTATTTAAAAAAAACAAAAGCTATCAGTTCCAATAATCTTGTGATGAAGAGAGCCAGCTACACCCAGAAAGAGGACTATGGGAACTGGGTGTGGATCATAACATAGCATTTTAATTCTATTTGTTGTTGTTTGCTTGAATTTTATTTTCTTTCTCATTTTTTTCCTTTTTGATTTGATTTTTCTTGTTTAACAAGATAATTGTATAAATAGGTATGCATATATTGGATTTAACACCTATTTTTACCATGTTTAACATACATTGGATTACTTGCCATTTAGGGGAAGGAATGGGGGGAAATGAGGGAAAAATTGGAACCCAAATTTTTGTAAGGATTAATATTGAAAAATTGTCCATGCATATGTTTTGAAAATAAAAATTTTAATAAAAAATAAGACTCATTCCCTATTTAATAAATAATAATAAAAAGATATGACCTTTGCCCAAAGGGTTATGAAATCACAAATATCCTTTGACCTAACAATACCACTACTAGGCATGAATCACAAAAGAAATCTTAAAAAAAGAAAAAGGACCTAAATGTACAAAAATATTTATAACAGCTCTTTTCTTAGGGCAAAGAACTGTAAATTGAGGGGATACCCATCAATTGGGAAATAGCTGAATCAATTGTGGCATGTGATTATGATGTAATACTATTTTTCTATGGAAAATGATGAGCAGGATGCTTTCAGAAAAATCTGGAAAGTTCTCCATGAATTCAAACAAAGTACAAAGTAATTGCGATGTTGTGGAATGATCAGCTGTGAACAACTTTGCTATTCTTTTTGTCTTTTTGTTTGTTTTTTGTTGTTGAATGTTGTTTTGCTGAGCAATTGAGGTTAAGTGATTTATCCAGGATCACACAGCTAGAAAGTATTAAGTGTATGAAGCCAGATTTAAACAGAGGTTTTCCTGATATCAGGGCTGGTGTTCTATCTACTGTGCCATCTAGCTGCCCTGACTTTGCTATTCTTAGCAACACAATGATCCACAAATACTATGAAGGACTTATGATAAAAAAGGCTATCCAAACTCAGAGAAAGCGCTAATTGTGTCTGAATACAGATTCAAGAATACTTTTTTTTTTAACTTCATTTTTCTTGAGGATTTTTTTGGGGGGAGAGGGTAGGGAGAGGCCAGGGAAGAAGATCTATGTTTTCTTTAACAATATGACTCTTGGGAAAATATTTTGCATAACTTCACAGGTACTTATTTAAAGGACATGGGGGTGGGAAGGAAGGAGGAGAATTTGGAACTCAAAGTTTTAAAAACAAATGTAAAAAATTGTTTTATATGTAACTAAGGAAAAATATTAATTAAAAAAAGAATTATCAAAAGGATTCAACACTAATAAGATATTGTCTTATTTATGCACTTATGTTTACAAAGTCCCTTCAGGAAAAGGGGGAATGTCAAGAGTCACATTCCTAATTTTATAAGTAAGAAAATGAAATATGAGAAGATCATAGAGTCTTATACCTGGAAGTCATGGAATTCAAACCTCTCGTTTTACAAGTGAGGAAAGAGGTTCAAAGAGCTAAAAGTAGATCACAAACCTTTAAAGTAGATCATATTTTAATAGCCATTTCTATTAAATTGTAACTTTAGGCAAGCAACAATTGACTAAAACCTTATTTGGTGACTAACCTTTTGAAGGCAAGTGTCTCCAAACTGAGGTAGGCTGGTCCTCAAATGACAGGCAAACTATATCCTTGAATCCCACTCTGTTACATAATATGCCAAAGTAGTCTTCGCAAGCCTAGGCCCATCTCCTCACGACGTTGCAGCATTTAAATAGGAATCTTAGTAGGGAGATGTGGAAGATATGACTGAACATGATAGATATGAGGAGGACCTAGAATGAAAACTGGGCAGGGAGAAGCAGGATGATATTTTCTAGGAGCACTCTGTCATCATGCAATGTCACACATGGCACTGCTACCATCTGGTCTCAATACCATATGGGACATTACTTGAAGCTCTCCCATGATGATACCAGTATTTGGGGATCATAGTCATCCTCCACGACTTCTTTTTCCCCCACCAGACCCACCCCACACAAAACACTGTGCTTCCTCCTTCAGAATAGAGCATGTGCTTTAATGAATCCAACCCAAGCTCCCACCAGCCAAGATCACTTGCCAAGCTAAGGCTGCCATGAAGGCTGCCCCAACACAGATCAGTGAGTTACTTCTTGAAACAAGCTTTGAAGTGGATAAAATATTCACAAGCAAACATCTGTCTGCTATTTCCTGTCCTCTTAGTTCTGTTTGGCGTTTTTTGCCAAAGAATTCTATGGATGATGTCACTTTTCTCTGAAGAGAACAGGCCATCAGAGCTTTTCACTGACATAATTAATTATCTCTAAGCTGGGCCAGGGCCAGAAAATTCCCATGGCACAGCCTCCACAAACATTAACTCTACTTGAGCTTGGTGTTCTCAAATCTTTTTTTAAAAAAAGGGACATTGGTTGGAGATTTGTTCAGTGTTAACAAGTCCTGCAGTGGGAATTGCAGCACAGTAAGTTATGATTTCATGAGGAAGATCTTTGGCAAATTAAGAAGCAAACTTAAAAGGTCAACCACAGATCATGTATACAAATCAAAGCTTGTTGGGCTTGGTCTTAAGTGCTAGAGGAATGCAACATGATTACTAAACATTCTTTTTAAAGGAGATTGCAAACATGAAGCTTGAGCAAGATCTCTGCAAAAGCCAATCACATTAAATTATTAAACACCTAATCCTGAAAATTTTGAAGGGCATCGGTTTATGAGTCATTAAAAGTCCACATTTGTGATGTCTACATTTACCTAACAACAACAAAAAAGAATGAAAGAAAAGAAAGAAATGGCCAGGATTATGATCATGTGTTCTGAACACAGAGAAGTGTTAAGATGATGTAAAATAAGATAGTCCAGAAATACTCTGCTTTGGGAGGGCCTTGCTTCTCTTGTGATAGATTGGCTGTCTCTACTTAGATGGATATTTTTCTCCTATGTGGCACTTCTCCTGTTTCCTGAGATATTTGATTCCTGGAATATTCCAAGTGTAATGAAATCTGGTCAAGGAGGATTCCATATTCAGAACAGGCACACAGGATTCTCTGTCTATTGCTAGCCCAGATAGACTCTTAGGGAACTTCCTTTCAGACAAGGGAGCTAGCAATAGGTAAAGCTACCCTCCTTGGCTAACTCCTATTCTTCATTAAGTACTAAAAACCTCCACCTATCAAACAGCTTTAACAATTGTTATGTCTCAGTTTTCAGATGAAGAAATCAAAATTAATTATAGTTATATGAAAAAATGACTGTTGTTGATAAGAAAAATGCAAATTAAAACAACTCTGAGATGCAACTTCATACCTATTAAATTGGCTTAATAACAGAAAATGAAAATAACAAATGCTGAAGAAGATGTAGAAAAATTGAAACATTAATGAGCTGTTGATGGAGTTGTGAACTAATCCAACCATTTTGGAGAGCAATTTGGAACTGGGTTCAGAGGGCTATATAATGGTATTATACTCTGACCCAGCAATACCACTATTCAATCTGTATTCCAAACAAATCAAGGAAAAGAAAAAGGGGATTTATTTGGACAAAAATATTTAGAGCACTATTTTTGTAGTGGCAAAGAAGTGGAAACCACAGGGGTGCCCATAAATTGAGAAATGAATAGTTGACAAGTTGTGATAGCTGATTATGATGACATACTATTGTGCTAAAAAAAAAAAAGGTGAGAAGCAAGATATTTTCAGAAAATTCTGGGAATACTTATATGTACTGATATAAATTGAAATGAACCAGAAGGATATTGTATATAGTAACAATAGTATTGTAAGGATGATCAACTGTGAAAGGCTTAGTTACTTTGATCAAGACAATGAGTCAAGACAATTTCAAAGTATCTATGATGAAAAATGCTATTTACCTTCAGAGGCAGAACTGATGAATTCTGAATGTAGACTGGAGTATATTTTCTATTCTTGGGGATTTTTTGTCTGTGTTTTCTTTTGCAACAAGAAATATGCAATATGGAAATATATTTTGTATAACTTCACATGCATAATTGAAATCAAATTGCTTGCCTTCTCAAGGAGGGTTGGGATAGGAGGGAGAGAGACAATTCAAAACTCTAAATTTTTTAACTGATCATTAAAATGAAGAATGAAATGAACAGAGCTAAGAATAGTAAAAGCAATATTAATTTAAGAATAACCTTGAGGGAACAAGTCATTTTAATTAACATAGATACCCAGATTAACTACAAAGTACATATCAAGGAAAATGCTATCTGCATCCAGAGAAAGAACTGATAATTTTTATAAAGAATTATTTTACATGCATATTGACTTCTCTGATAAATGTAACAGCTGGTATGGTTTCACCTTTGTCTTTATGTCCCCAGCACATTTTAATAAATGTCTATTGGTCAGAAGACTGAGAAGTAATAGGAAAATATAGAACCTTGATTTTGTGTTTTGTGAATTTTAGTATGAAAAAATGAATTTGGAAACACTTAATTTTTTAAGACCAAGTCTTAATATAATGGCATTTGTGTCTTATATAATGATAACTACTAGAAATCTTGAACTATGTCACACACTTTAAATTTGTTCCTCCTATAAATTTGCCCTATAGAAATTGGTCATTTCTCCCTGATACCTAAGAGGCATCAAAATAGTTTTTTTTTTTCATTTGGATATCAGGTTTGAAGATTTTAAAAAATGGGCATGTTATTATTATTGTATAGTTGCAGAAAACCTGTAGCAAACTTAAGGACATCCCCCTTCATATAGATAACGGTTCAGTCTTCATGCCTTTTCTTTGAAAGCTCTATGTTTTTTTTCCCTGACTACAGTCTACTGACAGGTAGAATCTTTAGATATTCAGCCATTTCAGTCAAATCCAACTCTTCATGATCCTATTTGGGAGTTTACATGACAAAAATACTGGGATGGTCTGACAATTTTTTTCTCCAGCTTATTTTATAGATGAGGAAACTGAGGCAATAGTGGGTTGAATGACTTGCCCAGAGTTATACAACTAGTAAATATTTGAGGCCAGATTTGAACTCATGAAGAGGAATCTTTCTGATTCCAAGTCCAGACCCAGCTGCCCCAGAGTCTCTAACCACATAAAATAAAGAGGATGTTTCTAGCACCCTAAATACAAATGACAATTTGAAGATATATATATTCATTTTTTTTTCTTTTTTGTAGGGTCTAGACTCTAGAGGAACATTTCCCATGAAAAGTTAATTTATCTGGAGCTCATCAAAGGAATAAGAATCTTGCTGACATTAGGAACCTTAGAAAGCCAGACGTACTGTAGCAATCATTTGACTATCTATCTGCAGATGACAGAAATTATTATCAAGCAGTGTGGGCTCAGTCTGTTGGGGAAAGGGGACCGGAAGAGAGCTTCATGCACCAGGCATGGATTAAGGAACAAAATGCTAGGAACTTCCCTCTTCACAAGTTTTTGCTTCATTTCATCATAATTTTCTATTACCAGATGTTTGTTTCCCAAGACTGAACATTCTGTCTTCCTCTGCTTGAGAATAAAAATGGGTGGGTGGATGGGGAGTGAATTTAAAAAAAGAGAGATAGGATAAATTTATCTGTAGACCAAAATTTGTTCTTTTGCAGTACAAGAGAATAGAATTTGTTTTTTAATCAAAGAATGTTAGGGCATCTATTCAACTGGAAGTCAGTTTCTCTGAATAACACATTATTTGGAACAAATCAATATAAGATTAAGGGAGCCTTAATGTAATTACTTTAAGAGTCAGAAACTGGAAATAGAGAAAACAATTCTATTTTGAATTGTACTATAGACTCATTGTCACTATGATAAACACTCTGGAGAAGATGTCTTATTTTGCTTATCTATAAAATGGGAATAATGAGTATTCTCTTTGTAATAAGTAGTCTTTAGATGAATAATAGTAGAGGTTTAAACAAACAACATAAACTTTTGGTTGCTATCAGGATTGTATATAACAAAATACAAGAACAAAGATACATTAGAATAAACCTATGCAATATCATTGGCCTCAAGCCTATTAAAAGGAGATATCATAATTGCTAGCAGTTAAGCAGAACTTTAAAGTTTTTAACATGCTTTATAGGACTGTCCCAATGAAATTTTAAACTTTAATAATTAAGACTTTGGGGACATATGTCAACTCACTGATCCTCACAGCAATAATGTATTTTCCTGTCAGAAAGAATGTCAGGTATTATTTAGTACCATTTTGCAATGATACTCAGGATATTCATGTCCAAAAAACTAGTGACACAGTAATCAATGACTATAGTAATCTACTATTTGATGAACCCAAAGATTCCAGCTTCTGGGATGAGAAATTTATTTGATGAAAATTACTAGAAAAACTGGAAAATAGCATGGCAGAAACTAGGCATTGACCAACATCTAAAATCCTATACCAAGATAAGGTCAAAATGGGTTCATGGTTTAGACATAAAGGATGATACCATAAGTAAATTAGAAAAATAAGGGAATGAAGAAATTAAAACCATTTTTAGTCATAAAAAATGTTCTAAATCACTATTGATTAGAAAAATGCAAATTAAAAGAACTCTGAGTTACCACTTTATACTTCTCAGATTAGCTAAGATGACAGGAAAAAACAATGATGAATGTTAGAGAGGATATGAAAAAATTGGGACATTAATGCATTGTTGGTAGAGTTGTGAAATGATACAACTACTCTGGAGAGCAATTTGGAACTATGCCCAAAGAGCTATAAAACTATATACACTTTGATCCACCAGTTTATCTACTGAATCTGTATCCTAAAGAGATCATAAAAGAGGGGAAAAGACCCACATGTGCAAAAATGTTTGGAGCGGCACTTTTTGTAGTGGCAAGGAATTGAAAACTGAATGGATGCCCATCATTTGGGGAGCGGTTGAATAAGTTATGATATATGAATGTAATGAAATATTATTGTTCTCTAAGAAATGATGAGCAGGCTGATTTTAGAAAAGTCTAGAAAGTCTTATGTGAACTGATGCTGAGTAAAGTGAGCAAAATCAAGAGAACATTGTACACAGTTAACAATAAGATTATATAATGATCAACTGTGATGAACTTAGTTCTTTTCAACAATAAGGCAATTCCATTAGATTTGTGATGGAAAGACCATCTATATTCAGAAAGAAAACTATGGAGACCGAATGTGTATCAAAGGATTATATTTTCACCTTTTTGCTGTTGTGTTTGTTTTTGTGTTTTTTTTTCTTGTGTTTTTTCCCCTTTTACATAGCATGATGAATATGGAAATATGTTCAAAAGAAATACACATGTTTAACATAATTTGATTGCTTGCTGTCTAGGGAAAAGTAGGGAAGGGAAGAGAAGGAGAAAAACTTGGAACTCAAGGTTTTGCAAAGGTGAATGTTGACAACTATCTTTCCATATTTTTGGAAAACTAAAATACTACTTTTAAAAAAATAAGTAGTATGAGAAGGGAAAAACCCAAAAAACTAGTGTTAGAGGGAGGACTTGAATACAGATCTGGCATGCAGCTGTCTACTACATTTGATTCTTGTGTGCTCTGACATTTTATTGACTACTTTATTTTTTGCCTCTTTAATTTACTCACCTACCCCAAGTATAAATACAGAGATATAGTCCAAAATAGGTGGAATATTTAACAAGAGATTTTAAATAAATAGCTAAATGGCATTTTTTTAATTATGTAAAGGATTGTGGATATAATTACCAGCCAATTAAATACTTATTGAACAAAGTCTGCCCTTAGAAAAATTGCAAGAGCATCTTATTAACTAGAGAAAAGCAATTGCTTTCTCTTAGAGCGTGTTCATTAATTTTTTCTAGGACGCCTCCCTCTCCTCCTAGGCAAGGCCAAAAGAATAATTTCCCCTTTTTGTACCTTTCCTACCTTCCTGCCCTTATATTTCATGTATTCTTTCCCATATCTTTGTTTTTGCTCCCTTCCTTGAAGTTATGATCAGATGGTCATAGATTTAAAGTTTGAAGGAATCTGGGAGGTCAGTTATTATGATCCCCTTATTTTATAGATATAGAAACTGAATTTCAGAGAAGTAAATGGCTTCCTTCAAGTCAGATAGGCATTTATATCATACCTTAGATGTCGTCCATTTGTAACTTTTCTGGGGAGTATTTGTTTCAGTACAAAAGGCTATGTCCTTTCTTAAAGGAATTCTAGATGTTAGTCTGGATATGTATGTGAATATTATTAGCCAGCAGTTCATTCTAACTAGTCCTCCTGGAAACTTGTCACATTTATATTGGCAACTCCTGAAATTGACACTGCATATATCAGCATCTAAGCTGAAAATTTAATTGAGAGAAAATACTATATAAGTAAACTCAGGAATGTTTTCTGCAATTTGAATATGGCTTTTAGTTGTACATATATCGGTCTTCAAATTCGTCAGATCAAGAGAAGGAAGCCAAAGAAGAAATTAAGCCTCTAATGGCCATGTTTCATGTGTTATTGATGATGAAACATTTTAGAATCCAAAGAAATCATGAAATGCAAAGTCAGAGGAGAGAGCAAGAACCCCCATGATACTGTCCAGCTCACTGAAAATTTCTACCCATCCACAACCAGCTAATTCACACCTGGAGTTTACAATACAAGAGAAGAGCAAAGAGCGAGGGAGAAAATAAAGATGAGGAGAGAGCTCTAAGCAGAAGAGAAAGATAGATCCATCATGGGAGGGACTTATATCAGTTCATCAAACCCTACAATAAAGTGCAGTGGAGGATCTTGGTTCAAATACACTTTTATTCAATCTTGGGCAATCTTACTTATCCTCTGATTCTCGGTTTGTTTATCTGCAAAATGAGAGAATTGGACTACATGACCTTTGATGTGCTTCCAACTCTAAAACCTATGATCTTCTCAGCCTCAAAACTCATGAGATTCTGAGTCCTTTCATAAGTACTGAATATTGTTAAGGCAGCTTAATAATAGCTTCGATAGATTTTTTTGAGAAGCAATGAATATGGTTTTTTAAGTCCTAGAGAAACATAATTTCAGTTTGCCCAGAAAAAAAAAATTGCCAGAAGAAAATCAGCACCTTAAAAAAAGGGAACACAGTCATTTTTTTCCCCTCTCATTGAGTTTCCCTATCTTGCTGAAGGAAAGGAAAGGAAGGAAAGGGAAGGGAAGGGAAGGAAAGGGAAGGGCAGGGAAGGGAAAGGAAGGGAAGGGAAGGGAAGGGAAAAGAAGGGGAAGAGAATAAATATTTGTATATCACATGCCAGAGAATGTGTTAAGTACTTTACAAATATTATCTGACTTAACACTCACAACAACCCTTTGAGTCAAGTTCTGAAGACTTTTCACAATACTATCTCATTTAAATCCAATTCACATGCAAGTCAAGACATCACTCCATGACGCCACTAGTTCTCTTCAAAAACAAAGGATGAACGATAAGGATAGGTTGATTGGAGAAGTATATTGAAATATATTATGAAACTGGTTTGAAAGAAAAAGCTCTACATTTTCAATACAGAGAAAGGACACTTGCTCTGGAATCATAGGGTTCAAATTCTGACTCAGAGCTTCCTAGTTGTGTGATGGAAAAGTTGTAATTTTTTTGCTTCATTTGCACCATATCTAAATGAGAACAATAATAGCTTATATTTCTCAAGTTTAAGAGATAACATATAAAGTTCTACATAAGTAAATAAATAGCTATATAGATGTAGATGTAGATATAAATGCTAGCTTTTATTATTGTTATTATTATTATTTGTGAGAATGATAATGGCGCACAATCTGCAGGCCTCAGTTTCCTTATCTATTAAATTAAGGGGTTAAATTAGATGAAGTCTCAGGTTTTTTTCCAACTCTGTGATTTAACATCTCATAGTTAGCTATGAGGAAGATCTATGTTGATTATGTTCACGTTGCTTCTGAATGACATTATCACATCATTTATATCCTAATGTCAAGGACATTAGGAAAAGAAGCAGTTCCAAGTACAACCTCTTCCATATGATTAGAATAATACTCAAAGGTTCATTCCATCATTTACTTAGAAGGTGAACTCTTGAGGAATGTGAATCAGCTCTCTTCAGCTGTTGGATATATTGTTCAAGATGTTAAGAGATGATAAAGTGTTGTCTCCTTTTTTTTTTTTTTTGATTAAAGCTGTTTATTTTCAAAACATGTGCATAATTTTCAACATTTACCTTTGCAAAACCTTGTGTTCCAAATTTTTTCCTTCTCTTCCCCCCCATCCCTTCCCCTAGATGACAAATAACCTAAAATGTTAAACGTGTGCAATTCTTCTGCACATTTCCACAATTATCATGGTGCACAAGAAAACTCAGATCAAAAAGGAAAAATAATTAGAAAGAAAATAAAATGCAAGCAAACAGCAATAAAAAAGATGAAAATATTATGATGTGATCCACACTCAGTCCCCTCAGTCCTTTCTCTGGGTGCAGATGGCTCTCTTCATCACAAGATTATTGGAATTGGCCTGAATCATCTCTCTGCTAAAAATAGCCACATGTGTCAGAACTGATCATCGTATAATCTTGCTCTTGCTGTGTGCAATTTCTCCTGGTTCTACTCACTTCAGTTAGCATCAGTTCACATAAGTCTCTCTAGGTCTCTCTGAAATTATCCTTCTGATCATTTCTTACAGAACAATAATATTTCATAACATTCATATACCATAACTTATTCAGCCATTCTCCATCTGATAGCAATCCATTCAGTTTCCAGTTCCTTGCTACTATAAAAAGGGCTGCTACAAATGTTTTTGCACACATGGAACCTTTTCCCTTTTTTATGATCTCTTTGGGATACAGGCTCAGTAGAGATACTGCTGGATCAAAGTACAGTTTGATAGCCCCTTGGGCATAGTTCCAAATTGCTCTCCAAAATGATTGGACTAGTTCACTACACCACCAACAATGTATTAGTGTTCCAGTTTTCCATATCCCTTCCAACATTCGTCATTCCCTTTTCTTGTCATTTTAGCCAATCTGAGAGGTGTGTAATGGTACTTCAGAGTTGTTTTAATCTGCATTTCTCTTATCAATAATGATTTAGAGCATTTTTCATATGACTCTAAATAATTTTAATTTCTTCATCTGAAAATTGTCTGTTCATATATTTTGACCATTTATCAATTGGAGAATGGCTTGAATTCTTATAAATTTGAATCAATTCTCTAATTTTTTAGAAATGAGGCCTTTATCAGAACCCTTAAATGCAAATTTTCTTTTCAAGTTTATTGCTCCCCTTGTAATCTTGTCTGCATTGGTTTTGTTTGTACAAAACCTTTTTAATTTAATATAATCAAAATGGTAAAAGTGAATTTTTTCTAGTAGGTTTTTAGTTGATTCTCTAGGATTCTCCAAGTATACCATCATATGATCTGCAAAGAGTGATAATTTGGTTTCTTCATTACCTACTCTGATTCCTTTCTTTTTCTTCTCTTATTGCTTAAGATAACATTTCTAATACAATATTGAATAGTAATGGTGTTTCATCTCTGCTCTTATTAGAAATGGTTCTAGTTTATCCCCATTACATATGATGCTTGCTGATGGTTTTAAATAGATATCACTGATCATTTTAAAGAAAAATAAATGGGCAATCTATATTTTTGTAAATATTCATCCATTTCACTTAGATTATCAGATTTATTGTCATATACTTGGGCAAAATAGTTCCTAATTATTGCTTTAATTTCCTTTTCATTGGTGGAAAGTTCATTCTTTTTATTTTTGATTCCAACAACTTGATTTTCTTCTTTCCTTTTTCTAATCAAATTAACTAAATTTTGCTAATCAAATATTTTGTTCAGGTTTTTTCATAAAACCAACTTTTAGTTTTGTTTATTAGTTCAATAGTTTTCTTACTTTCAATTTTATTAATCTCCCTTTTATTTTCAGAATTTCAAATTTGGTATTTAAATGAGGATTTTTAATTTGTTCTTTTTCTAGCTTTTTTAGTTGCATGCCCAATTCATTGATCTTTTCTTTCTCTATTTTATGCAAGTAAGCATCTAGAGATATAAAACTTCCGCTGCCTTGGCTGCATCTTACAAATTTTGGTATGTTGTACCATTATTGTCATTCTCTTGGATGAAATTATCAGTCATGTCTATAATTTGTTGTTTCATCCACTCATTTTGGGGGGTTTAGATTTTTTAGTTTCCAATTAATTTTTGGTCTATTTTTCCCTGGCCTTTTATTGCATGTAATTCTTACTGCATCATGATCTGAAAAAAAAATGCATTTTTTACTTCTGCCTTTCTGCAATTGATTTTGAGGGCTTTATGTCCTAATACATGGTCAGTTTTTATATAGGTTCCATGTACTACCAAGAAAAAAAAAGCATATTACTTTCTGTCTCTATTCAATTTTCTCCAAAGTCTCTCATACCTAACTTTTCTGAAATTCTATTTACCTCCTTAACTTCTTTTTTATTTATTTTGTGGTTCAATTTATATAATTTTGAGAGAGCAAGGTTAAAATCCCCCACTAATATAGTTTTGGTGTCTATTTCTTCTTGCAGCTCTCTTAACTAATCCTCTAGAAATTTTGATGCTATACCATTTGGTGCATATATGTTTAGTATTGATATTACTTTATTATCTATGGTACCTTTTAGCAAAGTGTAGTTTCCTTCCTTATCTTTTCAAATTAGATTTATTTTTGCTTTTGCTTGATCTGAGATCAGGGTCACTACCCCTGCTTTTTTTTATTCAGCTGAAGCTTAATAGATTCTGGTCCAACCTTTTACTTTTACTGTGTATGTATCACTCTGCTTTAAATGTGTTTCTTGTAAACAACATATTGTAAGATTCTGGCTTTTAATCCAGCCTGTTGAATGCTTTTGTTTTATGAGAGAATCCATCCTATTCATATATATATATATTATATATATATATATATATATATATATATATACACATATATATATAGTTAAAATTTCCCCATCTTATTTTCACCAAGCTATACTTTTCTCTTTTCTTTTCCCTTTTTCCTCCTCCCCTGTGTTATGTTTCTGACCACCACCTCTCTCAAATAGCCGTCCCTCTCCTTTTCTTATCCTTTTCCCCTTCTACTTTTGTTCTCTCTTCTATTTAGCAAATCTCCCTCTTTACTTTTCTTTTTCGTCTCCTACTTCTCTATAGGGTGATCTGTGAGCTAAATAAATCTGATATTCTCTCTTTGAGCCAAATTCAATGAGAATAAGGTTTATATAATGCTTAGCCCCTCTCTTCTTTCCTTTAATTGTAATAGTTATTTTTGCCTCTTCATGAGATATCATTTACCCCATTTTACCTCCCCTTTCATCTTTTTCCAGTACAATCCTCTTTCCACCTCTAATTTCTTTTTTATATCATCACAATAAAATCAAATTATACCTATACTCTCAAAGTACACCCATATCAAAGACAGATTTCTCAAAAGTTAAATGTGTTATCTTCCCATATATGAATGTGAACTTTTTAATTTTTCAAAGAAATAGTTTTTTTCTTTCTTTTTTGCCTTTTTATGCTTTACTTGAGTTCTGTATTTGAAGATCAAACTTTCTGTTCAGTTCTGAAATAAATGAAATTCACCTTAATGAATTTTGAATGTCCATCTTTTCCCCCTGAAAGATAATGCTTAATTCTGTTGGGATAGTTGATTCTTGGCTGTAAACCAAGTTCCTTTGTCCATTGGAATATCATATTCCAGGCCCTTTGATTCTTTAAAGTAGAATCTACTAGGTTCTGGGTCCTTCTGATTGTGCCTCCTCTTTTGGATTGCTTGTGATGTTTTCTCCTATATCTGATAATTCTGAAATGTAGCTATGATATCCTTAGAGTTTTCCTCTTGGGGTCTCTTTCAGGAGATGATTGGTGAATTCTTTCAATGGCTATTTTTCTTCTGGTTCTAAGACATCAGGGCAGTTTTCCTTATATATATATACTGTCTAGGCTCTTTTTTAAATCATGGTTTGCAATGTTTAGATTGTGTCTCCTAGATCTATTTTCTAGGTCAGTTGTTTTTCCAATGAGGTATTTCACATTTTTTTCTTTTTTTTCTCATGTTTTTTTGGTTTTGTTTGACTGATTCTTGATGTCTCATTGAGTCATTCACTTCCATTTCTTCAATTCTAATTTTTTAATGAACTATTTTCTTCAGTTAGCTTTTTCATGTCCTTTTGCATTTGTCCAATTGAACTTTTAAATGAGTTGTGTTGTTCATTAGGTTTTTTCCATTTTACAATCTATTTTTCAATGAGTTGGTTTCTTTTTTCATTTCATCAAAACTATTTTGTAAGGATGTTTTTTTTTTCCATTTCTCTATATCTATTTTTAAAGAAGATTTCTTCAGACAATTTGTTTCCTTTTCTAAACTCTTCCACAAATTTCTCATTTTATTTCCCCATTTTCTTCTAATTCTCTTTTAAGATCCTTTTTGAATTCTTCCAAAAGAGCCTTGTGAAATGGAGACAAACTTATATCACCCATTGGAGCATCATCTGGAGACAATTTACCTTTAGCATCCTCAGGATTTGTGGCCTGTTCTTCTCTGTCTCCATAAAAGCAATCTATGGTCACAGTTCTTTTTGTTCTTTTGCTCATTTTTAAAGGTTGAAGTCTGCTCTTAGGGCATGCTGCCCTGGGGCTGGTACTACTGACTTCCTTCCTGTGCTGGGTGGGCATGGCCAAGGCCCATATTATTTTGGGGTTCAGGGGTTCACTATTTGTCTTTTGTGGTTGTTTTGGATGTTTCCCAGCTAGTCTACTGATCCACTGGCTTCTGAACCAGAACAGAGCAGCCAATGCTGCTGTATTTTAGTTAAGAGCCTCCAAGTAGATTCCCTTGGTATGAGGACACTACACTGGCCTGGGTCCCTGTACTGTGATTATGATCATCTGCCTCCCCCATGCCCGATTGAAACAGACCTTTTCTGAAGTTCATCCAAAATATCTTCTGCTGGAAATTTGTTACATTTCAAATAGTATTTGTGTGTTTTGTCACTCCAAAACCACTTCAGAGGCTTGATGTGATGTTGATCTGAGGGAAGCAAGGAAGAGCTCAGATAAAGAACTATCTACTCTCTGCCATCTTGGCTCTGCCTGTTATCTCCATTAAAAAAAAGTCTGAAGCCATAATTTCATTATTAGGCAGGTATCTTTCAATTTATAATTTTAGATAGGTGCCTAGGACTCAAGAGCTTAGGTGATTTTTCCCAGGTGAACAACCAGTATGTTAAAGAAGGAACTTAAATATAGATTTTTCCAGTTTCAAGTTTAGTTCTCTATCCATTCTGCTGTGCTATTTCTTCTATGGTTATGACTTGGGCAGCTAGGTTTTATAGTGGATAGAATGCCAGACCTAGAATCAGGAAGACCTGAGTTCAAATGTGGTTTCAAACATTTACTGATTGTGTGATCCCAAACAAGTCACTTAACTTCTGTCTTCCACAGAATTCCTCATCTATAAAATTGGGATAATAGCATCTACCTTCTAGGATTGTTGTAAAGATCAAAGGAGATAATAATTGCAAAGAACATCTTATAGTGCCTGGCATATAGTGAGCACTATTATTATTTGGGCATATTCATAATTTTATCAGTTTTCTCATTCCTAAAATCAAAACTTATGGAAAGTCAGGACTGAGTTAGATGGCCATGTCTCAAACACATTCTTTGCTGTTTTTCACATGCAATACTCCATCTCCTGACTCCAGACATTTTAAACTGTCTGCCCCTATGCCTGCAACTCTCTTTTTCATTATTTCTAACTCCTGGCTTCCTTGGCTTCCTTCATGTCTTAGTCAATCTCACTTTCTGCTTTTTCATTTCCTCATTAATCATAGTGTCTTCTCTCTGAAACTATCCCCAATTCATTCTGTATATATCTTGGTTTTTACACAGTTGTTTCCATGTTGTCTCTTCCATTAGACTGTGAGCTCCTTGAAAGCATTGACTGCTTTTTGCCTTACTTTGTATTCATTGTGAACAGTGCTTGGCTCTTAGTAGGCATTAAGAGTTGACTGACTGACTATAGTAAAGGACTAAAATTGTTAATAAATTTGATTTTTCATATAGGAAGCCATTTGCTAAAAAACACTTTGTTGCTTTAAAATCATCCTTCAAATTTAGATATATTTTTTAAAATGTTCTGCTAAGCTTGGAATTTTGACTAGAATGTTTTCCTTTAAAAAGGCTCTCTACATAACAAGCAGTTTTTTATATCAATCAAATATTGAGGCTATGGACCTATGGGAGCAAGTGCCCAGTGGCTTCGGATCCTTAGCCAGAAGAACAATTGAGTCACTACTTAACAATAATGAGAAGGATGTTTCAATCCTGTAGCTTCCAGGGGTGAAGGCTGCTAATGGAGAAGTTCCACATTGAGAAACAAATGTAGTCATTGACTTTCAAGGATCTTTGGGTCACAATGTATTTATATAAGACTCTTTCAGTCTTGAAATGATATGAGGTGAAGAAGAAGAAATGATGCTGTAATGCCAGTTAGTATGGGAGAATTATTTTGATCAAACTGGTAATATAGTACTTTTTTTGGTCTAAAATGTGTGACTATAACATTCATACCATAAGGCCATAAACAAGGCACTGCTCAGTAACAATAACATCGTACAATCATGGAAAAAGCAACAGTTTTGGAGTCAAAGGATCCAAGTTCAAATCTGAGCTTTGTCATTTAGTGTGTGACTTCAGACAAGTCAATCAAGTTTTCTGGGCCCCCATTTCCTTGTCTATGCAATGAAAAGTTTGGAACAGATCATCTAAAGAGTCTTTTAAAATCACTCTATGAAGATGCCCCAATTGCAGGTAAAATAACCAAGAAAAAATAAGGAGATTTACTAATGGTGACCATAAAAAGTCAAACTTGATAATGACAGTGTCACAATTGTTGATTCTGTTCTTAATATTAAATATTTTAATATCTTAATACATTGACTACTTATAGCATATACAAATTATAGGTACTTAATAGATGCTAATTCACTAATTCACAACCTGTGCTGTGTTTGACCATTTCCTCATATAAATTCTCCATAGGAGGTTTACCTAAGGTGCACTAGGTTGTCCTCTAGATCTTTTTATACAAAATAGGCAATGGCAATGAAAACATGTCTTCCATAGGCAGATTTTAATGGGACTTTGGGCCTTTTTTTTTGCTTTTTCTTTCTTTAACTGAAGAGAGGTGACTGAACACAGATCCTGAGATTAATATTTCAAGTCTTAGTGGCAGCCTTGTATCTTTGAAAGTTATTGAACTTTGAATTACTGAACTCCTCAGCATCTGGCAGGGTCTTTTAAAATAACTATGCCATTCTTGAATGATCCCTGACAAGAGGATAAATTCAACCATGCTCTAAGATGTCCAGAAGACATGAATCTTAAAGAAGTCACGTAGGAAGTACAGAATCAAGGGAAAGAAGAAATACTTAACAGTTTCAGTAAGTACTCCACCTCTCAGTGTTTAAATCATTAGCCTATTAGGAGACATAAATGGAATTATAGTTTAAAGTTTAATGTTGTAAGTCTTTGTCACAATATTCTTGTCTGGGCCTAATTCAGGCCAATCCCCTAGTAATTTCGCTTTAGTATTGGGACAAAATGAGACACTTTTAAGTCATTCAACAGTGAGAGACAGACAGACAACAAAGAGATATAGACACAGAGAGATAGAGACAGAGAGAGAGACAAGGAGAGAGAGAAGGGGAAAGGAGAAAGAGAGAGATGGAGAGTCGTAGGGAGAGAGAGGGAAGGAGAGTGGGAGGAAAAGAGAAAGGGAGGGAGAGAAAGAAGGAGGGAGAGAGGGAGGGAGGGAGAAAAAGAAGAAGAGAGGAAGAAAGGGAGAGAGACAGAGAAGGAGGAAGGGAGAGAAATCAGTATTCTCAATGGATGGGAGTAGGGGTAGAAGGAAAGAGAAAATTTGTAACTGAAAACAAAAATAAAATTTAAAAAAGAAAATGTATTTCGAAATTTCTATATCCAAATATGCAATATTCTAACAGTGGTTACTTGATGGGCTCTCTACTTATTTCCATGTTACTTTCATTCCTTAAGTCATTTTTGTGACATTTTATAATTATTTTAAAAATCTACAGCAAACTTTTTCACATATCTAATGGTAATAAATCTTCATAGTTTTGTTTATGGATTTGATTTTTGGAAGTAGCTAAAAATCATCTGGATCCTCTTCTTCCTCACTACCTACTCATGCCTCAGCTCCTGACAATCCATCTTTTTTATAACAACTATATTCCTGATAACTGTTTTCTCTTAAGTTTAGTAATGTCATACTAATTATTAAATATAAAAGCAACTTCTTGACCTTTCCATAGCTTTTACATTGAGGATCATTTTCAGCTTCTTAATACTGTCCCCTACCATGGTTTTTATGATATACTCTTTTCCAAACTCTTCTAAATCTCTGAGCAGTCCTAGGCCTTCTTTATTGAGTCCATTTTCTTTCTTTGATTCTCTAAATTTATACATTCCTGAAGGCACTGTCTTCAAATCTCTCGTGTTACGTTCTATATGCACTATTTAGACTATCTCATCTGATTCATATGCTATAATTATAGTCTCTATAATCTTCATCTATACAGATATATCACAAATCAACATAGGATTATAAATATAGAGATAAACATCTGGTTGAACTCCCTAATTTTATAAATGAAGAAACCAAGTAATGCTTAAACTAAGAAATTAAGTGATATGACCGAGGTCATAAAGATAGTAAATACTAGAGGCAAAATTTGAACTTAGGTCTGAATTCCAAAGTGAGTACTTTATAGCTATATATTTATATGTGTGTCAATATAGATGTATATATATACTCACACACACATATATATATGTATACTGCCTCCATTGCCAATCTTGATCTCTCCCTGAATTGTAGTTCCATATTTCCAATTTCCCAATTGATATTTCCTTCTGAAATTCCAACTACCATCTCAGGCTAACAGTTTTTTATAATGCTGAACTTATCATCTCTATAAACCCTGCCCATTTTCTAACTTTCCTATTACTTCAGATGGTATTACCATTTTCACTTACACTTAAACTATTTAATCTTCCTTTGTTCTTCTCTCTTCCTCAGATTTTCCATCCAACAATTTATATACATATCTGAATGATTATTATGTCTTTGAAGTCTCTCTTTTTTATTATAGCTTTTTATTCACAAAACATATGCATGGGTACTTTTCCAACATTGACCCTTGAAAAACCTTCTGTTCCAACTTTTTCCCTCCTTCCCCCCATCTTCTTCCCTAGATGGCAGGTAGTCCAATACATGTTAAATATGTTAAAGTATGTAATGTTCTTTTTTTGATTTCTGGAGGTCTCAGAGCAGCCTTCCTTTCAGTTGAGTGATCACCACAACAATACCCAGGTGTTAAAGTCCAAATTCTTTATGCCTCCTTGCCTGAGGCCTAGTTAGCTTTCTTAGAGGCCTTCTGGAGTCTTGGTTTCAGTGGAGAAAGTGCAGGAGGCCAGCCACCAGGAGTCTGACCAAAGTGGGAATTGAATCTCATCCTGTCCTTGCTGGCTGTTACATACTCCATTATCATAGGTGTGAATATTGTAGAACTATATTAAGTACTAAGTACATGTACTGAACTAGAGAATTATTAATCACCATGCTAAACTAGATAACCATTGTCTTATTAATTCCACTGACTTAACACCTTGTAAGAATTCTTCTTTCAGAGTTCTGGCCCATAACAAAAGTATATGTTTAATACAATATATGTATACATATTTATACAGTTATCTTGCTGTTCAAAGAAGATCGGATCTAGAAAGAAGGTAAAAAATCCTGAGAAGGAAAACAAAAATGCAAGCAAACAATAACAAAAAGAGTAGAAATGCTATGTTGTGATCCATAATCATTTCCCATAGTTCTCTCTCTGGGTGTTGCTGATTCTCTTCGTTACTGAACAATTGGGATCATCTCATTGTTGAAGAAAGCCATGTCTGCCAGAATTGATCATTGTATAGTATTGTTGTTGAAGAATATAATGATCTCCTGGTTCTCTCATTTCACTCAGCATCAGTTCATGCAAGTCTCTCCAAGCCTTTCTGAAATCATCCTGCTGGTCATTTCTTACAGAACAATAATATTCCATAACATTCATATACCACAACTTATTTAGTCATTCTCCAACTTATGGGCATCCATTCAATTTCCAGTTTTTAGCCACTATGAAATATCACTTGCATTGATGCCAACTAAAAGAGAAGTCTCTTGTGAATCTTTTGTTTTATTTCATTTTTTACTGTTGACCAATATACACAATAAGGCGGGAATGTCAGTCAGGTAGTTAGAAGACACTAACTTTACCTTCTGCAATTAGTTGTGGAGTAGTTATAGTCAAACTCACCCCCTTACCAATGGCTTGAATGAAAATATAGGTGCCATGTTAATCAAATTTTCTGGTGACAGGAAAAAGAGATCATAAATGTGATGAATAACATTAATTATCCAAAAGATTCTCAAAAGTTGAGAATGATATTTTTAAACTAAGAAGCTGACATTTAAAAGTCCATCTCCAATAAATCTTTACTCTGGTATCTTGTCATATTATGGATATAATCTTAGGTTTTCAATGTCATGCTTATAGACACACAAATAGATTTTTATCAGTCTGGAAAGACTTCCATAATAGTATGGGTTCATTAAGGGAATAAGTATCTATGCTTTGAGGAGGACTGAATTAGCCAACACAGCTAGATGATGCTGTGGATAGAGGGCTAGGCCCAGACTCAGGAAGACCTGAGTGTAAATATGATCTCAGTCACTCCCTAGCTCCTAGGCAAATCTTACCTTGATTTCCTCTGTACTTTCAGGAAGTGATTCTTCCTGAATTCAAATCTGGCCTCAGACATTTACTAGCTATGTTACCCTGCCTAGTCACTTACCTCTATTTGCATCAGTTTTCTCATCTATAAAATGAGCTGGAGAAGGAAATGGAAAATCACTCCAGCATTTTTTTCTAGAAAACTCTAAATAGGGTCATCAACAGTCAGATATGACCAAAAATGACCGAACAAAAACAAACCATCTAGGTTCATAGAGACTGATCGCTAACAATTAGAGACTGATTTTTCCCCCCCAGAACAGCCACTCAGTAAGACCATCTACTAAAGCATGAAAGTGTTTATGCAATGGTAAAAGTTCACTTCCAAGATTCTTCTGAGATTGGCATGCAAATTAATATGAACTACCATCAAAAGTAACCAAAGTTAGTGACTTCTAACTTCCTCACTGACATTCCTGCCTTTATTGTGTATAATCTGTCAGCAGCAAAAAGTGAAATAAAACAAAAGATTACTCTTGATTTAATATTGCATATTGGCCAACATGAAACCTCACTGCTTCTCTTCAGATAATGAAGCTTATACTTTATTTCTATACTATCAAATGCTAAACCTATATCCCAAATGGGTATTGGTAGATTTATTGCAGTAGTATAAATAAATTCAAATTTTATTCTGGTAAATACATAATAATGACCTAAAAAAAATAATTTGTTGTATAGTGGGCGATGTAAGTAAACAATCTTATGCCATTGAGTCACTTGTAAGTATTCTTACTTTTGTAATGGTCTTTTTTTTTTTTCTTTTTTTCTTTTTTTTTTTTTTTTTTTTGGCAAATGACCCATCTTGTCTTTGGGTCAAGACAGCAAGAGAGACATTGTCAAAGCAAGCCTCTATCATCTTTGATTCTATTGCTTCAATTGTGGGCAGCTGAATGCCAATACTCAGCTCCAGAATTCGTTTTCTAGTGCTTTAAGATTTATAAAGTAATTTCTTCATAACTACCCAATGAAGTAGGCAATAGCAAATTATTATTAGCTTGATTTTCCAGATGAGGAAACGGAGGCCCTAAACCATTTAAATGATGCCCCAATTCTCACCTAGTAAATGTGAGATATATTCTGCTAGTACTGAAATTTGAGAACCAGAGATAAATACAATTTCGCACAACTACTCCTTTACTGTGTCAGTGTTAACTGCAGTAGTCAGCAGAAAGGAAAGGCTGTTACTAATTTAGTGGATTGTTTTTTATATAATCTGTGATTCTGTCATTATAGAAATTCCTGATAAGGAAATTTTCTTGTACCAATGCAGATTTGCTAACAGCCTACTGGCTAACAGAGGTTAAGAGACTTTTTCAAGGTCAAAAGTCAGAATGGGGTAAAGATAGATTTGAGCACAATAAGGAGGCCATTTTTCTAACCATTATATCATGCTTCCTGTCCTGGTTACTTATTACTGGTGTATAATTAAGCTAGCCACATTCTGATGGCTTTAAGCTGTTTGCATTGTTCACCAATCAATAGTCAGACCTCCAGGATTTGGAAAGGGACTCTGTATTGTCTGAGTTCCTGGGAAGAGTCCCTGTGGAGTCTTTCCCAGCAAAGTCTTTATGTATTTTCTTTGCTTGGGAAGCAATGTGTGTCTCTTCCTATGGTGATGCTTAGTACCCTCATCCCTAGGATGATGTGGAAGAAAAATCAGTTTCCTAGAAAGGGTTTAAGTGGTTTTCAATATTTTTTCTCACATCACAATGTTATTCTTTGTCATGAGAAATGGATATAAATGTGATTTGAGGCACATCTAACCAGTAATGATGCGGCAACTGGGTGATACAGTGGATGGAGCACCAAATCTGGAATCAGGAAAAAGAATTCAATTCTGGTCTCAGACACTTAAAGGCTGTATGATCCTGGGCAAGTCACTTAATCCTGTTTTACTCATTTTCTCATTCATAAAATGAATTATAAAAATAAATGGTAGACCACTCCAGTATCTTGATTAAGAAAATCCTAAATGGATCATGAAGTATCAGACACGACTAAAAAGCAACTGAACAACAATAGCCAGAAATCAGATTCCATTCTCTAAAAACTACTGGTTTAGAAAGTAAAGTGTATTTTGAAATAGCGTGGGCTGAATCTCTTCAAAGATTAGATTGAGATTTTGTCCCATTTCCTAAGAATGGGTTTGAGACCTTCTGACTCCTAGCCCTAACTTAGTTCTACTGTATCACAGTGATGTTAACTCTAAATCGGCTTATTCTCAGGAATTACTGAAATGAGTCCATCCTATCTATCCCATATTATCACAAAAGGGTCAGCTTTCCTAGACATAGTTAAGTCATAATGTGAACTCTATCAACTATAATTGCATTTAAAAGGAACTCATTTTTCCCAGATTGTCCTGTTAATATTTTTAAGACTTGTTATACATCCTTATCACTCCTTAGATCCCACCTTTATTTCCCCTTCCTCCCTTTGAGTTATAAAAAATCATGACCCACAAAAAACAAGTTTTTTAATCACCTGACTCTTGCTTAGCTGTGGTTGATTAAGTTTGTGAGCTATTTCATGTAATAAAAGGCAAACCTGTGATGATGTCTATGTCATGATTATTCCATGTTGCTAACCACTATGTTCTCGCAAATCTATTTCATATTATCACTATATAATGGTAACTTTATTTTTACAGCAACATTGCCCCCAATGAGCTGAGGGGACCAAATGGAAGATCAGGGTTGCATTGCACTACATTCAGAGATGTATTTTGTTTCAATAAAGAAAAGATATTGTTAGATATCACATCTGCCACCTTAGATTAACACTATTTACTGAAGATATTCTTGAATTTATTGCATTCAATATTGAAAAGGAAAAAAATATTCAGAGCATTCCTATCCTGAATATTGATTTTGTTCACAGTAGGGAATCTTCTATTTGGGGATCTCTGAGTCAGGAATTCACATTTCATTGTTCTAAAAGCATATACCTTGTAACTTTATCAACTCCTACTCAACCCCAAATATGTCTGTTGAAAATAAAAATAGTTCACTAAAGACCTATGATTTTAACCATCAAGACAGATTACAGCATTTCTATAATATCTCCTTAGACAGTTGCTGAATGCTTAGGGAAGGTAAATGATTAATCCAGTGTTATGCAGTTATTGCCAGAAGTGGGAATTAAAGCTCCAATGACTTCCTGACTCTGAATCTAGCACTGAGAAGACTGCCTGAAAAAAAATTTACTAAGTGAAAAATAATTCTCCCTTCAATTTTTATGTAAAATATAACAGCTGGACTGGACACTTTATGATTACTTCTAGTTCTCAATCTATGAACATTTGACTATCTCTGACTAGCTGAAATAGTGGACTACATCTAGTCCTCAGGTATATCTTCTTCATAATTCTTCAAGATCAAATATTATAACTACAGGGATGGAAGAATGTTCAAGGGAGCTGTGGATCAAATTGGTGTAAGAGTTAGTGTGGAGTCTTGAAGCCTATTTCCTCTATCTGTCTGGTAAAGCATAATCCTGGCTGGCTCAGGCTCATAAATGATTTTCCTTATAAATTAGTTATTCCCCAGAGAGCCATGGACTTCCAAATGAGTTTTTATTATTCTGACTTTTCCAAAACTGGGGGAGATAGCATCAGCTAAAGTCTGTACACATTTTTTCCTATTTCCTTTTGGGTCTCTGATCAGGAAATGTGTCAGACTCAAATGTATATTGCTGAAAATTACTAGCTGATAATTTGGCAAAGCAGCAGATATGTTTTCCTGCCAGGGCCAACATATACATTGTTAACTTAAAGTCTGTGCACCCTGATAGGAATTTGCTCTCCTAAACTGCCACCTGGACTTCCTTTTTTTTTTCTCCTGTGGACTCTAGGGCTTTTTCTTCTGAGTCTGAATTACAAAGACCTCAAAATTGCTTCAAGTATTGCCTCTAGAAATATCTAATACATTTTACACACACACACACACACACACACACACACACACACACACACACACACGCTGTTGTCTTTTGAAAATAAAGTCATTTTAGATACATTTCATCTAGACCAAAATAACCAAAGTGGTTTTGAACCCAATGTGTTGTGAAATAACTCAAGGGTAGTTAGAAAATAGAACAACAGATTTAAGTCAGTTTTATCCCACATTTTCTTTGCAAAGAGAAAAGCTATTTAGTAATCATTCTCTTTGCTATTCACTCTACAGAATTGTCCCACTAGTAGAAGAGAGAATAGGGGCATTCAGTGTAAGGCACAGTTTGCAAAAAGACTGAGAAAGAGGTATAAGATCCCAATGCTGGGACCAACAGAGTTGGAAAAGGACATTTGTCAGCCACGGGTAAGATCTGAAAATCATGTCCTATGTATCTCTATCCACCCAAGGCTCTGACACTTCATTGCCATATATGAAATTTAAATGGTCACAAAATAAGAACCTGTGTGTTATGAATATTGGAATTATCTGGCATTAAAATTATGAGTTTTTTGGTAGCATTTATAAAAAATTAATGAGAAGCAGAATGATAAGATAAGTAGAAGACGTGTTCAAGTTCTGTCTCTAACATATATTAAAGCATTAAAGCCACAAACAAGGGTGCCTGATAAATAATAATACTCTATGTTATAGTAGCTGTAGAGATAAGAGATATAACTAGGTAGTGTAATAGGCTTGGAATTAGGAAGACTTATTTTACGGAGTTCGAATCAAAGTTTTGTAAGCTTTTGCAAGATATTTAGCCCTATTTGCCTCAATTCCACATCTCTATAATGAGTTGGAGAAGGAAATAACAAAATACTCCAATATCTTTGGAAACTCCAAATGGGGTCACAGAATGTCACTAAACTACTAAACAAGACTAAAGACTAAAACAAGTCAACAATATTATTCTAGATGTAGGTTCTAGTTCTAGATGTAAGTTCAAATTCTAGATGAATTGTCAGTGTGTATATACCAATGAAGAGAACTTATAAACTGAGAATTGTCAATGAATAACAGATTCAGATAAAACAAATTTAAATAAGTTTAAATAAAAAGCAGTGGTATAAATAGTTCATAAAATTATAACTGTCCCATGAACAATTTAGAGAGTACTGATATCACTTTCCTCTGACACTAGAGCCAGCTAAAGACAGTTAAGAAGTGTTATACATAGAATACTGGTCCTGGAATCAGGAAATATGAATTCAAATTCTGCCACACATACCTGCTAGATGTGTGACTCTGAACAAGTAACTTAAACTCTATTGACCTTAGTTTCCTCAATTGTTTAAAAAAAAAAAAAAAAAAAAAGCACTTGCCTCTCAAAGTTGTTGTGAGAAGCCCTTCACACAATGTGCTTTATATAGTAAGTCGTTAATAAATGCTTGTTTCTCTCCAGCTTTTTCTTCTGTCCATCTTAGTTTCTGTCAAGTGTGGTACTTCTTTCCCTTTGGTAGCTAAACTTTTGGCAGAACAGAAACTTCAAGGCTTTTCACAGTAAACTTCTTGTCACCCCTAGTAAACTTTTTCCACTCTTTGCTCTCTCATCTCAGGTGAAAATATTGCTTTGCCCTTTGTATTACACCTTACCCCTGTATTTTGTATCTTAGGTATAGATAGTCTATAGATATTTTGCTCAGCCCTACACTTGTCTCTACCTCACAGACATCTGTATAAGGAACATATTATATGAAAAAAGTTCATGATCCTCGCCCATAACAATAATTCAAATTTGTATAATGTTTTAAAGTTTATAAGTTACTTTCTTTAAAGTAACCTTGAGAGGGAAGTATGGCATGTACATCTCCTATTGTAGATAGATGGATAGATAGACAAAGCACTAGGAATACAAATGCAAGGAGATAACCAAAAAATAAACTAGTCTTTACATTGAAGAAATTTCTATGTTAATGAAAGAATATGATACATTATATAGGTCTGGAAATGAAAGGAATGGAGTAGGTAAAACCAAGAGTCAAGAGTGAACATGGATAGCTTTGAGTTTTTCCTGAAATGGTGGTCCTTGATGGGAACTCACCATTTGGAAAAAAGAGGGCTAAAGAGAGGAGAAATCTCTAGGGAAAGAAAGCTGCTGGGGTAATGGTAGAAAAGTCCCAAAAGTAAGCCTCAAAGAAGGAAGATGAGTAAGTAGAGAGGACCTGGACACATCATGTAATTGATTAAAATGAGACTTGGAAGAGTCTAAGTGACTTGGCCATGGTGACACATGTAAGAAATGTTCATATCTTTTTTATTCTATGTCTAACAAAATCAAATGCTGTTAGTTCAGAGTAATAATAGGAATGAGGTGTTCGTTGAGAATCAGAGGAGCAGTTGAAAATGTTTCCTAAATATTACTTGTGAAGAGTGACAAGTTTTATAGGAGATATAAGCATGGCATCTTTATTATAGAAAAATCTCATTCACATTGAATAGGACTGATTGGATGAAGTATTTCTCAGTATTGAGTTACATGATTCCTTGTCCTAGAGCTAGGACCCTGGGAGGAGCAGGGGGCGGGGAGATCATATGATCTCTGGAGGAATGCACTTTGTTTTTTTGTTTTTTTTTTTTTTTTTAATTTAAATTTTATTTTATTTAATAATAACTTTGTATTGACAGAATCCATGCCAGGGTAATTTTTTACAACATTATCCCTTGCACTCGCTTATGTTTCGTTTTTGGAGGCATGCACTTTGAACCCTGGGATACTGGAAGTTGCAGGAAATGATGTGATTTGTGGGAGACAGACAACATCGGTGACCATTGGTCAAGGATGGTTACATCTTTGTAGTCTATCCAGTGAGAAGGCTTTTGCTTTTAAGTCCTGGACAAGACGGAAGCTGGCCAGACTCCACCAGCACATGGCAGAGTTGGGATGGTTCCCAGAGTTTAAATAAATGCTTTCTCTTTGTACCTGAAGATGTCTCTGATTAGTTAATTGAGAAAAAGGTTCTTGTACCCAGCCTCCCCACACAGTTTAAACTCCACTAATTCCGGATTTGCCATAAATTGATTAATAGATATTGGTCCTTTTCACATTCTCTATGGGGGAGGAAGGAGGATCAAAGAGGGGCAACACATTTTCTAAGTAAATTAATAGTATAGATATAAGCTCACTTCCCATCAAACCAAGGATGGTTTTTCTGAGGAACAATCCCGAGACTCTCAGAGCTACTAATGCACAGTGAGCTGTGACTTCTAATTGCCTGAGAGATTTATGAGCTTTCTGTATTTACATCTTTAGGAAAACCACAGGCAAGGAAAATGTTTAGACTCCTTAACAATCAAAGACTTTTCTAAGAAACAATTCTGTAGCAATATTTGCATTCAAATAATGAGTGTGCTAGTTACAAATGACTCATCTTTTTTCTGATATTAAAACCCAATTGATGTTATAAAACTGAATGTTGTATTATTTGAGAAATGAGCCCATAGCTTTGCATGGGAAAATTCCTGTGGGGACTAATATGTTCTTTTTCATATCTCTTCCATCTCTTCTTCTTGTGCCCAGATTTTACTGTGAGAAATTTTGCAAATTATATATGAGGTCTTTTTAGAAAACTGTAGGAGTGAAAGAGATGCAAAATTAATTTTTCAACTCTCCAAAAGAAAGAGACAGGATTTTTTTTTTCTTTTTAACTGTTGACCTCCCTTGATTCCAAGGGAAGGAGAAAAGACAGCTTTATAAGGACTTTCTCCAATCTGCTACATTCGCACATTTGAGATCAGAGGAACTTAATGTTATACAGGAGACATGTGTCTCTGAAGTAGGAGTTTTTAAAAGGAGCACTAGAAATGCATGGAAAAGGGGAAAGAAGTGGAAGAAGAAAGTCAGAAATAAAGCAAAATGATATGCAATGTCCAAGAGGTTTGGCAGGTACTGAAATTTCTCCTCCTTTCGCACCTCCTACCATGGTCAGGTGCTGACAGGATACTTCAGTAGTACTGAAACAGCTTTAGGAGGATGCATTAATCCTATTGCTGCCTGGCTTGGGACATTGTACACTTGTGCTTTTATAATTCTTGGAGACCACACCCATCTTCTATGAGAGCAGATTCCTGACCTTTCAGAATTCCTGTGGTGAGCACAAATTGTTACCTAGACAACAAGACTTTCTATCATCACCTGAGGGGAAATTCTTAATCCACTGTGTAGCCCCACCCAGATTGACAGGAATAGACTGGGATGAGATAAGACTCATAATTTTCCATCCTCAGAGGTTGGGTATTGGTTGTTTAAGACCTTAGGTCTTAAGAAGCGTACTGTTTGTTTGTTTGTTATGTTAATTTTATCCCATGTTTCTATGTCTAGTCAATCATCATTCTTTACCCCAACAATAGGATAAAATATAATTGGCATCAATTATATATAATATATATATACAATATAATTGAGATCATTCAATCAGCAATCATTTACTAAATTCCTATTATGTATATTAAATTTTATAAATTAAATTAAATTCTTATGTATATATACATATAGATTGTATGTATATATGTATGTATGTATGTATATATGCATAGGTTGTATATGTGTATTTATGTATTTTTATATGTGTATATATATATACACCTGTGAGACATTCACATATACTGCAAAGATTACATATGCGACATATTTATATACATGCATATAAGGTAGATGGGGAGAGGGAATTTGCACAGAGGGTAATAGCTTTTGGGGAATTGAGGAAAGACTTCATGTAGAAGAGTTTTGAAGGAAACAAGGTATTCTAAGTAGAGGTAAGGAGGAAACAATTTCCAGTTATGAAGGGAAGTTAATTTAAAGGCATAGAATCCAGAGATAGACTGCTATATATGAGGAACAGAGGCTAGAGAACAAGAATCAGAGTGGGAATGAATGTTCAGAATATTAACTTAAGTAAATATGAAATGAAGACTTTAAGAGTCTGAAAATAATTTGGATATGCTCCCATAATAATTAAGTAGATTTAAGTAAGCCCTCAGTAAAAACAACTCCTCAAATTCCTTATTTTTATTTCTTTTGTTGTTATTCAGTTGTTCAGTCATGTCTGTCTCTCATGACCATGTGGATGATAGTACACCAATACTATCCATGGGATTTTCTTGGCAAATATACTGGAGTAATTTGCCATTTTCTCCTCCAATGAATTGGTTAAATAACTTGCCTAGGGTCACACAGCTAATAAGTGTCTAAGTCACAGGGGTCCTCAAACTTTTTAAATAGGGGGCAGTTCACTGTCCTTCAGACTGTTGGAGGGTTTTTACTATAGTAAAAATAAAAACTTTGTTTTGGGCCTTTAAACAAAGAAACTTCATAACCCTGGGTGAGGGGGATAATCGTCCTCAGCTGCCACATCTGGCCCGCGGCTGCAGTTTAAGGACCCCTGCCTCAGCTCTTTCTGACTCCAGACCCAGAGATCTATCCAGTGAGCTACTTAGATACCTTTATTTCATAACTATGCTTTCATAATTATATTTTCTTTGTTCATAATAGATATTCACTGAAGAGCTATTGATTTAATGTCACCATACTGAAAGTGTCTTGACTTTGCGTAAATTTTAAATTGAAATAGGATGAAGGAAAAACTTCCTATTTTATACAATGGATGCCTAAGTCCTAAAACTCTCTTTTTCTTTCTGAAGATTGTCTAAACAGGGACAACTGGAGAGTAAGAATATGAAATAGATTTTAAGGAACTGAGGATATGACGAAGCTGGTCAGTTTAGAGCACAGTCACAGTTGGTTTTTATAGATAGTTTAGTCACTAACATTGGCCTAACACCTCTGAAAGAGCAAATACCCCAAATATCTAACACTGTATTTGATCACTTTGACAGCCAGCAGGTGTTGCCAGAATATTTGGTCTGGCTTAGGGCTTCCTTGGAACATCCTCATTCTTGAACACCAAGCCAAATACTCCATGAAAGACAAGGTCAGAGATCATTTGGCTGGACCTCTATATTCAAAATGGGATGTAGAAAGAACAAAGAAATTCTCATCCTTTTTTCTTAGTATATGTCATTGCAAAGCTGTTCAGCTCAATTTATTGGGAATGCCATATCAACTTTCCTGTTATGAGAAAATATTTCAGGGCTACAAAGACACTGTGTCCTTTAAGACATGAGACTGACAAGACAAAGAGTAAAAAATGATTCAATATAAAATCTTAATACTTCAAAAAACTCTGGTTTGGAAAGTGGGAGTATACCTTCAATGTCTAGGACTTTGTAGATAGTATTTGACAATGGCTAATAAAAAATTCAGTATCTTGTTATCAGCACAGAAATAAGTCACTCTGAATTTGAGTAGTCTGGTCCTTGGATGACTGACAGACATATTATCAGATTTTCAATTTAAATCTTTCCAGATTGACAAGAGTTATCAGCACTTGCATCCCACTGGCACAATCTTTAAGAACCATATAGATGTCTACAATAATCAACCAAGAAGCATTTATTAAGAAACTACCATGTGCCAAGCACTATGCTACATACTGGGAACAAAATAGGAATCATGAAACCATTCATGACCTCAAGAGCCTTGCATTCTATTAGGAAGAGAACATGCCCTCAACCTTTAAAAAACAGGGATAATTGGGAAAGGCATTAACAAAATGGTGATGGCAGGAAGGACGGAAAAAACCTGGAGAAGGTGGAGAAGATAAACTTTGAAAGAAACCAAGGGTTCTAAGAGATAGAAGCAAAAATAAAGTCATTCAATGTTAATAAAAAATAAGTATATGAAAAGATAATTAATGATGTACATAATGTGTACATTAATAGTAGCTATATTTAAGAAGGGGAGGAGGTACTTTGAAAAGTAAGTGCAAATTGGACCCATGTTGGAGAAATTAATACTAAGAGTGATATGTTCAGACTTAGAGGTAAAAAAGGATAAAGAAAGGCCAATGTCTCTTCAGTTTATTGGTGATGAGGAAGATCAAATACAGATTCATAGATACATTGATCCAGCAATGGGAAGGACTTTTGATAATCAAATTAATCCCCCTTATTTTTCAATAAAATTTTTCTTCCTTCCTTCCTTCCTTCCTTCCTTCCTTCCTTCCTTCCTTCCTTCCTTCTTTCCTTCCTACCTTCCTTCCTTTCTTCCCCCTCTCTCCTCTTCTTTCTTTCTTTCTTTTAGGTCTTTCCTATCTCATCCAGAATGGAAATAGCCATTCATAAACTCAACACCAATGCAGATCTATACAAAAGACCTAATCAGCTCCATTTCTAGCTAAGAAATCTAGTGCCCCATGCTTATCCTAGAAGTTTATTGTTATTATTGGCACTTTACTTCATGAGATACCTAATGGCTTTAGCCCTATTGCTTTTCAAAACTCCTGAATGCAAGCCAGCCTCAGCCTCATCAGGAGCAAAAATTCCAGGCATAACTTCTTTTAGTTTTTTTTTTCCTTTTTAGAAGGAGGGAGGATTGAGAGAAGAGAGAAGGGAGGAGAGAGAGAGGGAGAGACAAACAGAGGAGGGGGGGAGAGATCTACATTCAGTAACATTTAGAATAAAGAATATTTCTCACTTTTTTAAACTAGAAAATTGTGGATTTTTTTCCTATTGAGTTTGCTTTTCTGTTTTTTTTTTTTTTTTTTAATTTTGTCTATCATTTGTTTAACTATTTTTTTAGTGAAACTTCTGCCTTCTAAACTCTTTAGAGTTTTACCCAAACAACACACATACACCAGAGCCTTTACCGAAACCTCAAATGGTTTCAGTATACATGGGTGAATCAGCTTTTGAAGACTGTGTCCAGTCAGATTGGAACCTGATTACCATCAGAAATCAAGCTGTCATTTTGTGGTCTTCTAGACTTAGTAGAGATAGACTATTTCGGCATGCCAACTGTGGTGGTGTCAAGTTGCTGGGAGTAGCTCTGCTTGGAATGACCTCAGGTCTTGTGATGCTGACTACAGAGCTGATAAAGCCCAGGTGAATCATCAATTTCAAAAGCCTCAAAAAAAAAAAGTTGAAAATTTCATCCTTCAGAAGTGTAGGAGGCCAAAGAGAAAGAATAGCCACAAACAATGGAACTCATTTAGGAAAAGAAAATAAAACCCCTCATAAATAAAGAAAAAAAGCTGCAAAGTGAGTTTTTTAAAGAAAGGGTTTTTTTCTGTACTTAGGTGAACAGGCAATGCCGTATTGAATAAGAATAAAGAATTGATGATCACTGGCACACAGAGGATCTTGTTTCCTTAATTATGTTTAGGTCTCCACTTCAAAAGACAAACAAAACTCAGGTCATCTGATTGGGTTTGTCATTGTAGAAGCTCATGAATATTATCAAAAATTTGATAATAATATCCAATAGCAATATTATTATGAGCTTTGGTACTTATTATATTTTATTAAACTCAAAATATTTTCTAAACTTTGCTAAATTCATTTTGGCAACCAACTTCTGGAGGGAGAAAATATCAGAACATATAAGGAATTTAATTAGTCAATCATTAAGCATTTATTGAGTTGCTATTGTAATCCCAATGTTGAAACTCCTTCATCACATAGAGATGTCATATATGTACTCAAAAACCTCTCATTTCTTTGGCTTGTTGCATTTAACTGGTAGAGATCTGAGAATATTAGCATCTGGTATTTTAACTAAGAGGAATCACTAGCTCCTCTTTGAAGCACTCAGAATAACCTAATCTAGTTTTATTTGCAGACAATTGGACACTCACCTCTGAGTACACAGAGAATCAATAAATACCTCCCAACCACTCATCCAGCTAGTAACATTTCACTCTCAGAAATATTCATGACTTATAGTACTGCCCTGGAAAGAACCCCAGCAAGGAGAAATGATAGTTTTTATTGTTCCCCATTATTCCTGACATCTTCTACAATTTTCTTAGCTTTTTTCAGTTGATATCATTCCTTGTTATTCCTTGTAAGTTTTGTCTTTCAGTTTCAATATTACTGTCTTCCAAGATATGATCCATTCACCAGATGACAGTCAGTGTTCTTCCCAAAACACCAGTTTTCTAGCTTCTGGTCCCTGTGGAGCAGCAACCACTCTGGATTTAGAATTCAGAAATACATCATAGGGCCAGGATACCTCTGTTCTTTGAAAATCTACTTTTGTACACAATGGCTCCACATCTGGTTCCCTTTTTGCTAAAAGGCAGCCAGGTTGCTATAGAGGTGTTCCTTTTTGCATTTTCAAGTCTTTATCTTTAGTTCTATATAGGGTGATAATGTAAATATCATTTTTCTCCTCTCTCAGCAACAGGGATATGCATTTCTGGCATTTGTCTGTCTCTATTTGCTAGATCTTGAAATTTGGGAAAGAATCCCCAGTTTCATCCCAATTCTGCTTCCTTCCCTATCTTCCTTCAATGAAACTGAACTAGTTTATTTAAATTAAT
The DNA here is from genome assembly GCF_016432865.1 of Antechinus flavipes. NCBI lineage: Eukaryota > Metazoa > Chordata > Mammalia > Dasyuromorphia > Dasyuridae > Antechinus > Antechinus flavipes. Next base: position 244,087,826 of record NC_067401.1, read on the forward strand.
GCAAAGTGTAGTAAATTCTTCCTCTTCTATTTTGCTCATGCTCTTTCCAGTGCCTGTATCTCTCAATATTTTGAATTCCTATCTATTCTGTAATATCCAACTCAAATAGTATCCGCTTCATAAAATTTACTCTAATCTTTGCCATCTCAAATTTCACATAGTATTTTGCATACATAAATATAATGAAAAATTATCTTTAAAATTATTTATGATATTTCATTCTGATTACATTATCTCTTTCATCCCCTTTCCAGAAAATCATCCCCTATAACAAAAAGTGAATAAGAGAAAAAACATGAACATGTCTTATAATATTTTACATTATAATTATTTGAATGTGTATGCCATATGTCCATGTTAGACTGCAAGCTACATGAGAATAAGAATAAGAATAATAGTAAATAGTAATAGCTAACATTTATGTAGAATTTACTATATACCAAGCACTGTGCTAAGTGTTTTACAATTATGTAAATATTGTATCTCCTCTAATATATATACTTAATATATGTATGTAGTTTAAAATTTATTAAATTGATAGAATGATAAAAAGAATAACATGACTGGAGTAGAAAGTTCTAATATGAGGAATACTAAAAAGATAAATCACACTATAAAGATGAGGAATGCTTAAAAAAAAAAAAAAGATAAGCAACAAGGTGGTACAATTGATAAAACACTAATCCTGGAGTTAGGAAGGCTCTAGTTCAAATCTGAACTCAGGCACTTAACAGCTATGTGAACATTTAATCTGTTTGCCTCAAACTGAGGCAAAATTTATCTGTAAAATTAGCTGGAGATGGAAATGTCAAACCACATCAATATATTTGCTAAGAAAACCCTCAAAATGGGTCATAAAGAAATGGACATGACTGAAACAACAGAACAATACCACAAAAAGATGAGCTTAAAGAATAAAGAAAGCCAGTTGATAAATATCCCTGAATTGCTGTCTGGGAAGTTTGAATTTGACTTTATAAGCAATAGGAAGTAACTGTAGATTCTTAAGCAGGAATCTGAAATGAGGAAAGAGTTTTTTTTGTTTGTTTGTTTGTTTTTTTTTAGGAAGATTTGTGTGTGGAATAACAATGTGGAGGGAATAGCAACGAAGAGACCAAGCAGGAGATGTGCAGTAACAGATGAGTTGGAAAGAACTTAGGTCCAGTAGGAATGGGAAAATCATTTTAAAGAAATAAACAACAGGAGCTGGTAAATAACTGAATTTGACAAAGGAAAGAGAAGAATGCAACCATTAATTCCAAGATTAATTAAAGGAAACTAGAGAGTACTCCAGGGGAAAGAGTACTCTATTTTGCCCAGAAAACCTGGGTTGAAGTCCTGAGTTTGCTCTTCACCAGTTGTGTCACCTTGGAAAAATCACTTTACTTTTCTGAGTATTTCCTCAAATGTAAGGGCTGAACTAGAATATCTTTCAGATCCCTTAGAGGTTTGACATGCTATGTCTCTCTGTTTATAAGTTGGAAAGGAGATACAATTTGAGATAGATGATGAGTTCTGTAGAATAGAAGGTAACAACCAGAATGTTATCCAAATGCATGTATTCTTTAGGCATCTAGAGTTCTAGGTTGTAGATGCAAATTTGTGAGTCACTGATTTAGAATTATCACTGAATTGTTAATAATGGTGACAAAAGTCAAAAAGGCAACTAGGTAGTAAAGTGGATAGAGGATAGGGATTGGAGTCAGGACAACCCTTCTTTATGAGTTAGAGACATATTTCCTAGCTGTGTGACTCTGGGAAGTCACTTAATCCTATTTGCCTCAGTTTCCTCATCTGTAAAATGAACTGGAGAAGGAAATGGTAAACCACTCCAGCATCTTTGCCAAGAAAACCCCAATGGGATCATGAAGAGTTGCATATAACTGAAACAAATGAAGAATAACTAAACATATAGTACTTTAAAAGTGACTAAGTGTTCAATATAGAAGAAAGAAAAAGACTAAAACAACTCAACAAGAATAAAGTGTTCAATATATTTTATCTTATTTGATCCTTATGTCAACCCTGTGAGGTAGGAACCATTATAATCATTTTACAGATGAAGTAACCAAGACTGAGAAAGATTTAATTGATGCCCAAAGTCAAACAGCTAATAATATCTGAGGCAGGATTTAAATTAATCATCTTCCTAACTTTGCCTAGCATTCTCTTCACCTAATTCCTGGTAAGAATAGATGAGGGAGGGAATAGAAAGAGAGAAGCAGACAACTAAGGATTCAGCTTTGGGGAAGCCCAGAAGAAGGAAAAAGAAGAGATATCTATAAATCCCCTTTTGGTTTAATTGAATTCAAGAAACTTTTTTTTAAAAAGTACTTACAATATTCAAGGCATATTCCAGGAGCTAAATGTATAAACACTAAAACTGGCTTTCCTTATACTCAAATAGCTTACATTTAACTGAATAATTTTCTTCAGTGTAATTCTAAGACTTTTCCACATTTAGACCTGGCAGAGACCTTAGAGATCACTTAATTTAACAGCTCAGGAAACTGAGCCCAAAGAAATTAGGAATTTTCTTAAGACCACACAGGTAGTAAGCGGCAAAGTCATAAAAATCCCAGATAATCCAACTTCAAATTAAGCTCTATTTTCACTAAACTGATCTGCTACCAACCAGCAAAACGCTGTAAATGATTTTCAGAAATTTGAGACCTCTTTTCACCTTTCACCCAATCATACTTAATAATATACTTAATACTTATAGCATTACTTAATAGTATCAATAACAGCATGATATAATATAACAATAGCATAAAAATAGTATAATATAGTATAAGTATACTCAGTGTGAAATTGAGACTGAATGTCAAGAAAGGTGATTTTGCCTCTGAATATTTGTAAAATCCTCAGTATTTCAGAGAAAAATACAAATGATTTGGTGATTTCCAATAATTTTGATAATTTTTTATTACTTCTTTCTTTTCTGTCCTCTTTTGGAATGAATATAGTATCATCAGCTGCAATCAGAATGGGAAAATGAGGGAATGAAAATGTGATTGGTACTATTCTACAATAGCCAAATGGAAGTATTAAGAGAATTTAATATATAAGGTGATGGATTTTTTGATGTCATGAAAAAAATTAAATTCATATCCAGTTTCTGAATAAAATTATTTTTGCAAGCGAAAACATGTGCCAAAGTTCAGTTTTATGAGTTTTTGGTGTGAGTTACATTTCCTTTGAACTCAGGCATTTTTAGTACAGCCAAGGTGCCTGGCTCTTTTAAAGTCTCTCTGGGCTATTTTTAGACAATTCAAGAAATTAATCATGGGACTTGAAATTATGATTTGGCTATGCCATTGCATTACTTTCAGTTTAGTCTGAACAATGTGTAACTATTTTTTTTTTTTTATCCAGAGAGTTAAAATGTTCCAAATCATTAGAAAGTACATATAACCTGTGAATAAGTGTTGGAATATGTTTTGCCTTTTTTCCAATACTGCCATCACAGGCAATAGACACTGCTTTTGAGTACAAGTAACATTGACTCATAAAACTGAGTAACAATGGTTTTAATAGATGTTGTCATATTGAATACTTATGTTCTCCTAACTATATGGAATGAAAAGCTCTCAAATATAGACACTTAGCAGAAAAAATCAAAATAAACACATGCCATTCCTATCATTCTATCTACATCCTGAAGGTGCCTTCAGTGAGACTGCAGAGAAGCTGACATCTCATCACTTTTGTTCAGTTATAAAATGCACTCATTTTATCCACTTGCTAATATTCTGCCAAATACTAAGCATCAAAGAACAATAATAGGAGAGAATGTTGCCTCCAGATTTTTTCTCTCTAAATTCCATTGAATATAATATGTAAAACTTGAGAACAATAATTTTAATGCCAAAATGCTCCCATTTACACTGAAGATTAGCACAATGTTTAATATCTCATGTTATCATCACAACAATCTAATTACTAGAAGTTAAGGGATTACGAGAAGTCACTTAGATAGTAACCATTAGGAATGTGATTCAAACCCGGATTTTTTCTGACTTCAAATTCTTTCTTCCCTTAGTGATTCTGGAAATAGTAGGCCCCACCATAGTTGACACAATCAGTGGCACTATAATAATGGAATAAGACTAGGTACAGAATTGCAAAGTCTGAGAGATATGAAGAGATACACATACATAATTTAAGATGCATAGGAAATAGATAAGCAAGAAAATTATAGCGTATGAAAGGAAGAATAATTTTAAATATAATTCCTCTTTGTTAGGCTGATGATTTTTGTATTCTTCTAAAATTCTGTGCTCTTTCTTACCTCTCTACTTTAATCCCAAATACCTCTAATGCTGAAATGCCCATTTTCTTCTCAGCCTACCCAAATTTTACTATTTCTGAAGGATCTTCTGAAATTGTAATTTCTTTGAATCCAGCTTGACAAAAAGAGCTATCTCAGTTCTTTTTTTTCAGAGGGTCCTATTCAGGGACAATGACAATCCTTATCAAGTAAAGTATTATCTGACCCTTTAAAGCAGAGTTTCTTAATCATTTTTTATGTCATGGACCCCATTGTCAGTCTGATAGAGACTATGGATTTTTTCTCAGAATGTTTTTAAATGCATAGAATTATAAAGACAGCAACTTATATTGAAATATAATTATCAAATTTTTTTTTTAAAAGAAGTTCATGAATAATGGGTCAAGGATCTTTGCTTTAAAGATCTGAATATACTTTTAAAAATTCTGATGGCTAGAAGCAAATAAGAAACATTAGCCAAACTAGATATCCATGGATCAAAGCTCATAAAAATATTCTGTAGTAGAAGAAAAGACAAAGGGTTGGAAATAAGGAAATAATTAGCTTGCTGCTAATTAGCTCTATGAAATGGGAACACTAGGTTTGGAATTAGAGGTCCTGGGCTTAAATCCTGGTTTTGCCATTCCTTGTTGACCTTGAAAAGTAATTTAACTTATTTGGAATTTAGTTTCCCCATGTGTAAACTAAGGGAGATGGATAACAAAATTTCTAGGAGTTCTTCAAATTCTAGCATTCTATGTTATCCTATAGGGACTCACTGGGTCTATGTTCTATTATGGGGGTTCTCTCAGAAGGTGTGAGAGCAATATATAATGAAATAGAAAAAATTTGTCCATCTTCTGGGCAAAACAACCAAGGATCTACCTTACATAGAGGTAATTACATTTCAGGAGACTAATCAAAATTTACTATACATTGAGTGAAAAAATGAGCACTAGTGAGTGAACTAGAAAATAATGGAGACCTGCAGTTTTAAGGTTATGGAAAAATAGCTTCAGAGCTGGAAGAAAATCAAGAAGGCAATTAATGTAACTCCTTTATTTTACAAAGGAAGAAATGGATGCCCAGAAAAGTGAATTGACTGAGATTACTCATGTAGGAAGTAGGAAAACTGTTGTTCAAAACCAGGTTCACAGGATCTTTGAGATAGAAAAAAACTTTGAGGTCATCTAAGCGAATCCCTACATTTTACAGATGAAGAAATTGAGGGAGATCAAATAAATTCTCCAAGGTCAGGAATTTGAACTGCAGATACCCTGACTTTCAGAAACAGACAAGTCATTTCTTGCTGGGATTTTAGAAAAGGAAGAAAGGATCAGAACCAATAGTTCTGCTCAAGGTGACTGACTACTGATGAAAGAAAGCACCAGGAAGAAAGTCTTGGCCTAGGCTCTAGATTTTGGTATCTTATTGAAGGTGGGAGAACCATGCCAATGGAATGAGAAATGAGTTCATATCAAGCCCCAGATGAGATAGAAGAAAATTCAGCAGGAAGGAGCTAAGGAAAGTAGATAACTCTACCCACCAAAAGCTGAGACAAATAGCAGTTGTTTGGGGCCAGGATTAAAAATGTGAATTTTTTTGAATTATGCAACTATTAACCTTTTCATTTCTTATTGTAATATAGCCTTTTCCGTTGTATGTTCCCTCCCAGTGCTTTTCAGTAATACCCAGTAAGTACCCAAGGGGCCTGGCTCTGTGGAACAATGGAAAGGTTAGGAAAAATCAGTTTTGCCTTTTCTCCAAATCTGACCAGTTTAAGGAAAAGTGGTAACAGCTCAGAATCTGAAGGGAACACCAATGAGCTAAAACCTAAGCTTACTAATGGAAACAAAAACAACAATAATGGGATTAGAAGACATGGAAGAATCCTTGCCTTCATTAAATAATAAACAGGTGAAACAGTTTTTTCAATGTAAAAACTCTAAATTCTAATTCCAGTCTTGTAAGCAGATTCTGTTTCTCCTTTCCCTAATATTTAGCCTGCCAAAGATTTTCATCTATCTGTCAAATCTTCATCAACTCTACCTATACTGTTGCCATTCTATAAATCCTGTTCTTAGATATGCACTCTCTTCTTGGATCATGAAATTGATCCTATAAGATTTGTATAAAATTACTTAATTCCTCAACATATGGAAAATCTGGATTTACCATATATTCAGAAAGATCATTTAAAGGTTGAGTATTTACTTTGCAAAAGAATTCTAGTGTGTCTACCAAACTGAATAAATCATGATATAAAGATATCATAGAATATTATTACTTCAAGAGAACATGAAGAATTTGGAGAAAAAACAGGAAGATGTGTATGAACCGAGGCAGAATGAAATGATCAGGATCAGGGGATTCATTATAAAGACTGATTGCAATAACATCAAGTAAAAGAATGGGTAAGATAGGTAGCTGACCTTAAAATAATCTTATATTGCTGAATTAATTTCCATATGCTATCATGGAATGGAAATACTGGTATTAGACTCAGACAGTTTTAATAAACTTTTTTCTTTGTGACAAGGGATAGATAATTCAATGGATAAATGTTTTTAAGCAAATGCCTGCAATGTATAAACAAGAAACATCAATAAAACTTATTTTAAATTCTTATAGATTCTTTTAAATGGGTTAGTTTTCTACTTCTAGTCATGCCATAATTTTCTTTCATTGGATGGTTGTCAAAGAAGGGGTGGTGCTTCATAAAGGAAGTTCTATGAACACTAAATCCCCGTGTTCAAATTTTGGACTTCTCTACTGCCTCTGGAATTTTCCTGGTTTGTGACTGAAAAGGCTACATCTCAGTATAATTTATTTTATCTTGTTTTGTTCACTTTATGTTTTGCTACCACATTGAGATTTCAATACCCCTAAATAGGTAAATGAAGAAACCTATAGCTATTTCTCATGATAATCTATATTAGTTAAACTAGAATAGGGATGGATAAAGTATTTCTTTTAATTTTTAAAATATCAAAATGAGTATTGATTCCTTATTTAAAAAATTATAAATGTAGACCAACAATAATACATACTATCTTTCTCTTGACAGATATGTGAAGGATTCAACATGCAGATTGAGATGTGGTTTTTAGATATGGTCAGTGTAGAAATCTTTTTTGCTTGACTATGCATATTTGTTGCAATGTTTTATTTTTTTTTCCATTTTTTTTTTCAGGAAAAGGAGAAGAGGAAGGAGGGGGAGAAAATAAATACTTGCTAATTGAATATGTTTTAAATATGTGTATATATACTTAAAACAAGCTATACATGATAGAGACTCACAATATCCTATACAATCCTCTTTTTGTATTCTTGGTAAAAGGAAATATTCATGTTTGTGAAGTTTGTCAAATTCATTACAATAAGAAAGAAAAGTTTAAAAATTATAATCAACAAGTACAAATAAAACAAGAAATAAAATCCAAAATCAAACCTTACACTTCAAATTATAAACTTTTTGATAAATATGTAAGGCATTTAACTAAATAATAGCAGTAAGAGTTTATTTACTTTACATGTTCTTAAGTTAAGTTAAGTGATTGCTGGCATCTACATCTGTGATTTCCTGAATGTGGAAAATCCTTTCACTGAAGCAGATCTATGATTCTTCTGTAGTTCAAATTCTTAAAATGTTTCTCAAAGTACTGAGAAATTAAATGTGACTCAGGGTCACATATCTAGGCTAATGTAGATCAGAGGCAAAACAAATCCAAATATCTGTGACTCATAAAGGTATTATCCATCCACTACATCATGCTGCCTCGACTGTCTGTCTGTCTTTCCACATAGTTCTTTATATCTCTCTTTAATCTTATCTAGTTATGCATCTGTCTTATCTATCCAGCTAATCTTTTCTAATCACATATCTCTTATTTTATGTATCTACCAATCCATCCATCTAGCTATGCACATTAGATAGATATAGATATAGATAAATTAACAAGATTTAGCTTCAAGAACTGCTTTTAACCCATAAAGTCTGCATAACAAAGAATGAGTAACTTAATCATGAGTGTACCATAGCTAGATATATTTTTGTATACTTAGTATATGACATGCATGTATAAATGTGCATATATGTATATTCTTTTTGTAAATGAATGTGAATATGGTTGTTCTTTTTTGTCCTTTGTTCTTGAAAAGGATTATGACATCAGAGAGGTGATGCCATGACATGCAAGTGAGTTGGATTTAAAGGCTATATAAAGAGCTGTACAAAGTCACCTGCCTCACTTTCCCCTAGAGATAGCTGGGTCCAATGGCAAGATAGAGATCAAGATGATTGCAGAGGGTTCTGAATAAAATGGGATACTTTGGCCCTTTTAAGCTAAGATCTTCAACATGTTTCAGTTTGACTGAAGTCGCGCCCATTCAGTGATTAAGGTGAATGTGTACATACTTATGTATATACAAATTGAAGCAGCTAGATGACACAGTGGATAGAAAGGTGAGCTTGGAATCAGAAAGATATGAGTTCAAATATGATCTCAGAAACTTTCTAGGAAGTCACTTAATCTTTGCTGGATACTGGAGAAGGAAATAGCAAGCCATTCTAATATCTTTGCCAAGCAAACCTCATGGACAAATGTCTACAGAGTCACAAAGAATCAGAAATTATTGAAACTTAACAACATCAAATCCTTAAGAAAAGTTCTCAGCATATTTAATAAAACATTTTTTTCCTCCAAAATGAATTTACACACAACTTTTATAATGTAACTATTGTATTAAGAGAGACATCTATCCTCAAAAATCTGCCAAGAGACATTAGAAAGGCAGAGAAGAGCTGAGTTTCTTTAAGTCCCATTGTTCAATTTATATTAGACTATAAATATAAGCTACATTTCTTTCTTCCTTCTTGATTGTTGGTAAGATTTAAGCATAATTGTCCATAATTATGAAATGCTAGATCTGTATTTGTTATTACAATAAAGTAAATACATCCTAAGACTCCTGAATGCTCTGCAAATCAAGAATGATATAATATATATCCAAGAATGATATAATAAATATTCAAGTTACTGACTCAAAAATCAATACTTTGTTCATTACACCAGAGAGTTCAGTGAAAATACATTAGTTATTCCATGGGAAGACAACAGTGTCCCTATTGAAGACTATTTCAACATTTAAGACCAACTTAATCTGACTTCCTGAAATGAAATTGTTAATGTTAAATGTTAAGGTTAAAAAAAAACCAAACTATCTTTTCTGGAAGTGGATAGTAACTATAAAACTCTGGTAAATTTTCATCTTTTCATTGAAATGACAGTGTAATTTTTCCTGACCTACTATTTTCTTGATCTAATAGTGTTAAGCTCCATTATTGTCATGGTGTTTTTATACATACATACATACACAAAAATAAATAAATAAATATATAAAACAAATAGTGTTCCTGCCTTCATTGTGGATTTCCTTCTCTCTTTTTACATGTGCACATGTACACACACATGCATATTTACACAAAAGATAGCACTGAATTAATATCTATTCAAGTGAAGAATGTAGATCACAAAAAACAATCTCTAATGAAATCACTGATAAGCTGACAAGGGCATTAATTCAGCTTACTCTTTTCTAGAATTCATATCATTTACAGCAAAAAAAAAAAAAAAACAGGTTCTTAACATGAACACAATAATTTTATCTCTCAAGATAAGTTCTCTTCTCTCACTTCTGGAAATATTATTAGCCAAGAGTTAAAAATTTTGGTGGCCACATGATTATTACTAGTGACCCCAACTTTTGGTCTAAAGAGAGAGAGTTAGTTCAAGGCTAAAAAAGAGAGGAAAACAGACAGATGTAAAAACAGAGAGACAGAGTCAGTGGCAGGAAAAAAATCAGAGAAGGATAATGAGGATCAGTCTAGGAATCGGCAGAGCTTAACTTTTATCAATCTGCAACTTGCTTTGTAATATTGAATAAGTCACTTCATACTAATTATGTGCAGAATCTTGTCCTAATTTAGTGAGACTGTGGTTTACAATTCCCTGTGGAGTCTTATAACTGAATGTGAGAGTCATAAAATTATGGTTATCAGAATGTTTGATATGTATAATTATTTTTATATACCTCTATATCCTGAGTCAAGTAAAAATGTCTTGGGCAAAAATGGATCACAGGTACAAAAAGTTTAAGAAGACCCAGTGATGGAAGAATTTACCTCATGAAGAAATTTCAAGGAACCAACATTTTTTAGAAACCCCAAAGTTAAATCTAACACCCCTACTCAATGAAATATTCTGTGATAGCAACGGAACAGTAGATGGTTAGCATATTCCTACTCCTTTTATTCTTATTTCTATACTTGTGATATTGAATCCTTGACTGCAAAGTGCAAATCCCCTTCCTGAACTCAGTTTTTCTCTGTCCTTAACACCATCTAACTTAATCCTATTCCAATGTTACACTTCAGATATACTTGCCTATTTTATGTTGTCCTCAGTAATACCTTTCCATAATTTACAAATTTTATTTCATTGTATATCATTTTCTCTCTTGTTTTTTCCATCTTCCTGTTCTTACTAAGAGTTGGCTTCTTCTAAATGACATTGTATACTTGGTCATCTTTTTCAGGATTACTTTTGTTCCTACCCCTGATTTACTGTTTGGGATGGTGGAATCAGAATACTCCACTCCTGGGGTCACATGATATACATAAATCATGTGTGTCTTGTACATGTTTATTTTTACATTGTCTCCCTTATTAGAATGCACATTCCTTAAGGAATTTTTGCTTTGCTTTTCTCTCCAAACTTAGCACAATACATTGTAAATATCTGTTGATTTGCTGGTTGCCCCCATAGCCACTTCAAGACTCTCCCACTACTACCAACATTCAACAATCTTACTTCTTTTTATTTTCATGCAATACAAATTTATTGCTTATTCTAGATCCTGGTCATCATTATCTATAGCTTTTCCCAGGATAACCTCCACTTTTTTTCACTGTTAATTACTCAAATATTCTAACTTCCCAGTTCCTCAACTCTTCTCTACTCCATTTTATGCATTATATATATATGTACTATATATACACATATATATATAATTCATTTATTATTAGATGGGAGTAATAACTTAGAAAAAGTGAGTCTTACCTGCAATTCTCCCTCCATTATACTAAGCAGTCGGATGAGATCTTCTTTGGATAACTCTAGAGATTTCTTGTTCCCCTCTTCTCTTTCTCCAGATGTTTTCAAGTGTCGTTTGACAGTAGCTGAGACCATGACATCACCCTCCTTTTTATTTGCTTTTTTCTTTTTCTTTGCATCTTCTGGAAGGTTTTTATCTTCAGCAATGGTGAGGGTAGAGGGTTGAGGGTAGGACAAATGCCCATTTGATGAGCTTTCACCTCCTTGATTTCGGGATCTCATTCCCACCTACAATACAAAACACACACACACACACACACAAAGAAAACATGGATTTGAATACTGTGCAGAATTATTTTACTCCAAATACTTAGTATTTTGGAACAGAGTTGATGCTTTACCAGATGAGGTGCATCAAAACTTTCCCCCATTTGCTCTAACTATGGCTTTAAGTGAAAATATCAACCATCTTTAGGAAATTTCCTCTTTGACTCTGAACCAACTAAATAGATATTCAGTATTCCAATTTTGAAAAAAAATTGTAATATGTAGTAGATAGAATGAACAGGAAAGATCTCCTTGGGAGATAGAAATATGTATGATGATTTATGTGAGTCTGTATATATGAAAGTGAGCAGGTGGAAAGTTATGATGATATGGAATTATTTTTTCCACAGTCTCTGTTATTTTCCAGTTAATCATTTATACAAACCAAAACAAGGGAGGACTAGAATTGGGAGGCACAGAGATCTATTGAAAATAAGCCACTTTGGAGTAGCATAAACATCAATAGAGAAGCCTTAATAATAAAACACTTGAGCCTTTGCATTTGTTTTGCACATATCTATGTTTGGATATGGGACAGCTAGGTGATACAATGGAGAGAGTGCTAAACCTGAAGTAAGGAAGATTCATCTTCCTCAGTTAAAATATGACCTCAACCACTTGCTAATTGTGTGACCCTGCGCAAGTCAGTTAACCTTGTTTGCTTCCGTTTCCTTGTCTAAAAAAAATTGAGTTGGAGAAGAAAATAGCAAGCCACTCCAGAGAGGGTGAGAAAACAAAGATGAAACCCCTAAGTTGCAAACCTAGGGGATCAGGAGAATGATGGAACTCTTAACAGTGATAGGGACGTTAGGAAAATGGGAATATTGAGGGGGAAATAATCAGTTCTATTTAAGTTTAAGATGTCTATGGAACAACCACTTTGAAATTACAATAGACAGTAGGAATATTAGACTGGAGGGAGAACAGCAGAGAAATTATGGCTAGATAAAGAGATTTGAGAATCAATAGCATAAAGATAATAATAGAATCCAAAGTCAAATAGAGAGTTTCGTGGTAGATCAGACTAGTACATATTATAAAAGGTGTATTTACACAGGAGTAACATGCAAAGGGCTTTATCAGAAAAATGTGAGATGACATGTCTCTCCACTTCAAGGAAGGACTGTTCATATTACAAGAGAAAGGGACAAATCATGGACAACCTACATGCTCTACCAATATTTAGACAATGTTAAGAGAATCAGTATCATAAAGTTACAGAATATGAGAACTTGAAGGGATCACAATGGCCATCTAGTTCAATATAGATAAAAAAGAATTATAGAATATTCATCAAAAAGCTAGGCTTCAATATCTCCCAGAAGAAAGAATCATCATCTCTTAAGGCAATCCATCCCTTTTTGGAACAATTCTAATTGTTAGGATGTTTTCTTGAAAACAAACCTCAATTGAGTTCTACTGCAGCTTCTACATATTACTCCTCCATATGGCACTCTTCACTATATAACAGCTCTTACAAGTACTTAAAGATAGTTATGATGTTCCCCCAGAATTTTAGACTAAATATACTCATTTCCTTCAATTGAAAAAGTCTTTTTTTTTTTTAATAACTTTTTATTGATAGAACCCATGCCAGGGTATTTTTTACAGCATTATCCCTTGCATTCACTTCTGTTCCGATTTTTGAAGAAAGTCTTTTTAGCATGTTGAGTGGACCCCCAATGGCAAATAAACAGGAAGACATGGAAAATATATGTATATATGTGTATGTGTATATATATATATATATATATATATATATATATATATATATATGTGTGTGTGTGTGTATATATGTGTGTGTGTGTGTGTGTATATATATATATATATATATATATATATATATATAGTTGTATGTTGCACGTTATCTTCTTAGACTATAAGCTCCTTGAGAACAGGTATCATCTTTTACTTTTCTTTCTATCCCCAGCTTTTAGCCTAGTTTCATGGTAGGTACTAAATAAATGACTTGTATAACTAAAAGGCTTCACTGCTTACTCATTATATTTTCCTAATTTTCTGGATTTTACCTACAATGCTACAGCAACTTATTCACAGTGAAAATTCATTCCACTCCAGTCTTTTCACATTAGAAGTATAATCTGCCTCTTTAGCCCATTTCTTTGGCTGGTTCCCCCCACAGCCTACATTTTCAAGGAAACATCCTGGCTAGCTTTCATTCCTCTCCTGACTCTACTCCTGATTCCCCCGATTTTCCTTAAATCATGCTTTTTCCTCCTCTTCCATCTCCTCTCCCTGCTTTCTAACTTTTATGTCTTGTCTTTCCCTCCCCCCAATTGGAAAACAAACTTTTGTGACCTGGGATTGTCTTTCTGTGCATTCCCAGAATTTGGCACACTGTTTGGCACATAGTAATCAGTTAATAAATGCCTTTTGACTTTACTTGAAAGGAACATCTGCCTAGATAAAATCACAGATTCATTGGAATATTGAAATATTGGGGCCCCTGAACCCATAATGTTATATATACAGCAACTTACACTATTGAATAGCTTTCAAGTAGAACAATATGCCATAAGTCCCTAGCTTTTTGAACACAATGAAAAGTATTCTCTATACCCATTCCAGATTAAGTACAAAAGCTATGTTATCTGAAAGCAGATCTCCATTCTGATGCAATGCCTAGGGGAAAGTTTTTCACAGTACCAGGTTTATAATAGAAAAAATAAATATTATATGATGTTTCCTCTCAGATAGGAGCCATTTAATTCTGGTTACATGTATTGAAATCTACATCTCTCTTCCTTTTCTGAACTGGGTCCTTGAAATTGAATAGCTCTGTTTCTGTGACAACCCCAAGGGCCCCAAATATTGTACACAAAACATCATAGAAAATCTGGTTAAGCTGACCCTCCCTTCCCTGCCTTCATTTTTTATGGCACATTCAGAAAACAGTTCTCACAATCCCGTGTGCCTTCCCTAGTGAACAAAGTATTGTTCTCCTAGGTATTTCCTTGTAATGAAAGCCAGAGCATTTCATAGCACATCTACTGTGTTTCATCACAGCATGTTTGTAGGAAAGAGGGCTGACTCGAGAAGAAAAAAAAATGATGAATAGAAAGATTCAAATTTAACTCATGACCTATTATATAGCAAAAGAAAGACACATGGGCTTCCCAAACTGCAATAAAAGTCACTCCCTAGGACTCCACCTCTCCCATATTGGAATTCCTTTGATCTGAAATAATTTTCTCTGGAAGATCTGGAGTTGCTTTGTGATGATGGATCAAATTTTGACTTGAAGGATTCATTGTATATCATACATGGGTGAAAATCTAGGCAACAGTTTGCAAAGCATAGGAAATATGGTCATTTCTGCACACCATCATATTGTTACTTTATATAGTCATCTGTTTCACATATTTGCCTAATCTTCTTGTTTCACCTACTGCTACTTCTTTTGGGCCGCTGCAGCACCACCTTGAGCACACACAATCATTTACACACTCACATATATGTGGAAAAGAACACAAGTATCTGCTTAAATATCAGTTCTGTTTCAAAGTTGTTGTAACAATATCTTTGTGAAGCATTAATATTCAAGGATTTGTGATCCTATTAGAGTGATTACTCAGTCCACTGACTCAGACTTAAATTATCCTATAACTTAGCAGAAAAACTTTAGAAAGTATTGTTTGAGGCTTACAGGGATTGAATGACTTACTTAGGATAGCACAATTAGTGTCAGAGGCAGAATTTGAATCTGAGTCTTCCTGATGCCAAGACTACCATTCTTTCCATTTATGTTGCCTATTTTCAATATTATAGGTAATTTTTTTAAATGCTCTACACATTTCAGGATTATCTGAATTTAGCATGCATTCAATGAAGAATGCAAGAAAATAATTTCTATCCAGTTAAACTCAAAGAGGCATCAGAAATGTCATAGTGGATAAAGAACTAGACTTGCAATTGCAAAAGACCTGGGATGCATAATGCCATCCACATTCAGAAAAAGAACTATGAAGATTGAATGTGTATTTCACCCTGTTATTGTTGTTCTTTGTTTTCTGGGGTGGTTTGTGATTTTTTTCCTTTTTGGTCTGATTTTTCTTATACAATATGACAAATATGGAAATATGTTTACAAGAATTACATGTATTTAACCTATATCAGATTGCTTGCTGTCTTGGGAAGGGAGGAAGAAAAATGTGTAGCACAAAGTTTTACAAAAATGAATGTTGAAAACTATCTCTACATATATTTAGTAAAATAAACTATTATTTTAAAAAATGAACTGACCTTGGAGTCAAGAAGACCTAATATTTGCTGGCTATGTAACCCTAAGCAAATCACTTAAAACTCTCAGTACTTTGGTAATTCTCTAAGACTATATATTATAAAGCACCAATCTTCAATGAAAGAGAAAGTTCACTCATCTAGAAATTGGTATACCAATGATATCACTGGTGGAGTCCCTATCCCCCATCCCCTAAAATCAGTGAATAGATAAATTTATTTTGGTCTTAGCAAACATTTTTTCAATGTCCCACAAATATTTCATATTAATTTTTCTTTGTCACATGCATGTGGATTTTAGCTACCTATTTATTTCTTTGGAAATCAACCAATTTCCTATCTTTATTCTTCAGTAAGTTCAACAGGCTGTATCTATCCTGGCTCCATAATTCATATATGGAGGGATAGAAAGCAATAAACTTATTAACTTTTATCTATAGTATTTTTTTCCCCTACTTTTCCTCCAGGAAATGACACCATTCGGCTCCTCTCTGTCTCTAAGCTTTTCCTTTAAAGGATAGTCATAATCTCACCTTGGTCTTGTAACTCCACTGTCCTTTCTACTTCACCATATAGCTTCCGTGACACTATTAATATCTGGAGAGACTATTATCAGGCTGACCAACTTTTCTTCACAGTGTTTTCTGTTAACTTAAAATGTTCATAATTTTTCTGTGTAAGATCCTAAGTATAAGTCATGCTTAACATCATTATCTTTTAAAATTTGTATTTAACCACTTAATGGTCAAAAGGACAGTACTATGTCCCTTCTTTGGTCTCTTCAGGTAGAATTTCTGATTTAATATCTAATATGTTTAATCATCATCAGCTCTGTTTTTCTGAGTCTGCAGTCATGGCAATGTCTCACTATTAGTACCAGTGAAGGATATGGAGCTTAAGTATGTCTTGGAGAAAATGCCCCTAAAGGAGCTGAGGCATGAAAATTTCAGAGCACAATAGAAATTCTCAGAGGGTGTTATATAACATTGTTATTGTTATATAACATATGTTGTTTCAAATATATACATTATACATAATATATATTGCTATATAATATGCTTGTTGCCACTTCAGGACATGAAGTAGTTTGGAGTGAAGGAGAGTGACATCCTGCTCCCAAGAACACCAAGGTCTAAAAGGATGAAAAGTATTCAAAAAGCCAGTAATCCCAGGGATTCAGGGGTTGGGAAATGAGTGCTCCACAAATTCTCCACTTCTGTGTGTGACTCTTTCCCTGACGTGCTAAGCATTAAAATGAGAAAAGATGAAAAGAACAAATGTTATTGCATATCTCTTCTATCTATTGTATTCTATCCCCTCTGATGCTTCTGATAAATGCAGACATTACTAGAATATGTTGTTACATCAGCAGCATCACTGGAATTAGATGATGTAGAAATTTAATCACCCCTCCTGCTCAGACTTACCAAGGCATTCATATGGTATTTTGTTGCTTGATGTTGTATCTTTAACAGAGACAACTAAAGCATTAAGTGTAAAAAGAGCAAGACGTGTTTCAATCAAAACCATTGGCTTCTATCTTGTTAATTCATATTTGGAGATTTGTATTTAGCAGAGGTGTCAGAAAACATTGTGAAGTCAGGTAGGGCTAAACAATATCATCACGTCTTTTCTGTACTTGTTTTTAAAAATATCCAGAACAATAACTAGGAATAATTGGACTTAAGACAAATGGAGTTGGTGGAAAATGCATGGTTTTCTTGATTAGAATATGCTTGAGAGCAGACCTATCTTTCATTTCCATATTCTTCCCACCCCAGGCTTAATATAGTTCTTGGCAAATACTAAGTCCTTAATAAATTTCCTCTACCACACCCCAATTTTCCACTCATTCTCTGGATGGTCTAACCAGCAGATCTTTTCTTTAGGGTACTTCTCTTACTGAGTTCACCTTTGGCCTCCTGGGATTGAAGGGTAGGGATATGTTGATGCTGACATAGGGGACTAACTACTTGACAGCCTGGGAGTGATCCCCAGTGGCAGCATGACTGATGAAAGCACATAAGGTAGTCATCAAAGACCATTTTGTGAAAAGCAGTTGAGAAAGAACCCCCCAGTAAGGAAGCACCCCATCTTTCCTACATTAGCACTTTAAAGCAATTCTATGGTTTTTTGTGGGGCTTTTTTTGTTTTGTTCTTTTTGGAAAATCATAGATAGCAATGACATTCATTTCTATCTTGCTAGGGCATCAGCATTTTTTTTTTGTTTGTCCTCTTACATTTCTAATAGCTCTCATTAGAGCAATACATTTGCCAAATAATTCCCCAGTTTCCATAATTATGGAAATTGGTGAACATCCATATTACTTATTGGGATAAGAATTAAGTAAAGACAACAAGAAGGGACCACCTGAAATCACAAAATATTGTCTGAGGTCGCACTTTGGCAAACTAAATGAGCTAGTTCTAAGGCAAATGTAGGTATAACTTACAGAAGCCATTTATACCATTCAGAAACTGCTCATTCCTTTTATTCCTGTGGGTCAAGATAATTCGTTTGTAATAGCAAATAGCTAGCATTTCTATGGCACACTTTAAGGCTTACAAAGCATTTTAGAAATATTTCATTTTATCCTCAGAATAATCTTGGGAAATAGGTGCAATTATTTTATTCCTAATTTTCAGATGAGGAAACTGAGGTAGATAGAAGATAATCTTCTCAACATTACATAGCTAAAAAGTATCTGAGGCCAGATTTGGATTCAGATCTTTCTTACTCTAGGTCCAACTCTATCCATTATACCACCCTGAAGTCCCGATCAATTTATCTAAAGTTACACTGTAGATATTTTTACTCATTAATTTATTCAACAAAACTTTTATAGGCTTTTATTAGGTACAATCAATATTGTGCCATCAGTTGGGGAATGACTGAACAAGTTGTGGTATAAGATTGTGCTGGAATATTATGATGATATGTTATATGATGAGCAAGGATGGTTTCCATAAAAACCTGGGAAGATGTGGAAATTGATACAAAGTGATGCAAGCTGAACCAGAGAATTTTATACATAGTAAGAGCAGTAATGTAAGGATGAGCAAATATGAAAGATCAAAACAATGATCTAAGACAATTCTAAAGGACCCGTGATGAAAAAAAAAAAAAAGGTTATCTACAAGATCTGATGAAATCAAAGTACAAATTGAAGCATATATTCCACTTTATTTTCTTGCTTTTTATTATTTTTTTTGGTGCAACATGGCTAATATGGAAATATGTTTTGCATAATTTCATGTATATAATTGACATAATTTTGCTTGTATTCTAAATGAGTAGAAGAGGGGTGAAAAAGAAGACAAAAACTCAATTTTCAAAAATTTTACATTATAAATAAAGAAACAAACAAATAAATAAATGCAGTGCTATGTCTTGTGCATAGGAGCTTATAATGTAGTTGGTACTCATTTTTTGGTTGATTTTGGAGTGTGTTTCATGGTTTGTTTGGGTTTTTTTTGTTTGTTTGTTTGTTTTGTAGAGGCTATGACAATTTAGAATGCTAGAAAAACTTAAGGTTCAAAACCTGTCTGAGATACTAACTTTCCTAGGCAAGTCACCTTGATGGGGGAACCCTGTAACTGTCCTCCTTAAAACTGCCCTTCTTGACTTTTGGAGTAAGATCTGAAACTCTCTTGACAGGTACCCACCCTTTGGGGCAGTTAAGTGGTTTCATTAAGATTGGCCCAGGACCACTCCCTACTTAGCTCAAACTTAAGTGGTCTCATTTAGCTGGAGATCCAGACCTGATATCTCTATTGAGCTGAAAATTGGCTCAGAACCACTCCCAGTAAGTGATCTCATTCAACTGGAAATCTAGGCCTGGGGGTAGTGACAACATTGCATTCAATTGAAACTTCAATCTCAGATTTCCTATTTAAAGGGCAATTTCAGGGCTCATTTCTTGGCAGAGGCCTAAAAACAGAAATCATGCCATGCCAAAAGATCTCTCTTTGGCATAGCTGACTGCCAGCTCACCTGCCTGTTGTGAAGACATTCTCTTCTCAGTGTTAACCCCTCTTTATCTCTCTGCCAGGATTTCTCTGCAAGAACCTTTCTCTCTCTGTCAGGACCTTGCCACTGAAGAAGTCAGTCTTTTAGCAAAAGCTGATTTCTCAGTGCCAATAAAATTCCTTTTGCCAGTCTAATATTTAGGATTCATGAATTCTATCACATTGGTCCTGCACTGACCAAAGCGGGGTTCCCATAAACTCTTTGCACTGCCACCACTATCATTTGGTCCTTTGACTTCATCATTTGGTTCCCTGACTGGAATCCCATCAACCTAATCTCAGTCTACCTCAGTTTCCTAATTTGTAAAATAAAGATAATAATAGCACCTACCTCCTAGAATTGTACTTAGAATAAATTTAGATAATATTAGTCAGACTTCATAAATCTTAAAGTGCTAGCTATTATTTTTAAACCCATTTAATCACAAGTCATAAAAACATACTGTATGATTTTAAATAGTCTTGACATATTGGGAAGAGGAATGGGATTTATACAAATGATAAATTAGAGGATGATTGGTTTTAAAAAGACCAAAATTCCTTTCAAAAAGCCTATCCCCTGAGTGTTTTTCCTATGATTCAAATGATTAAAAATGCATTTAGATACAACTAACTATGGGTGTTGAGCTAATTGTATTGCCTCACTAAACATGAATTTCTAAATTTGGAAAATAAGGGGTTTGGGTGAGATAATCTTTCTTATGGAAAGACAAATACACTAATTATTGTTGGTGAAGCTATGAATTGGTCCAAACATTCTAGAAAGTATTTTGGAATTTTGCTAAGAAAAGGTCTAAAATATCCATATTCTTTATACCAGAAATAACTTTGCTAGTCATATGCAACAAGGAGGACAATGATGAAATAAAGTAAGAAAGACCCAATATATAAATCAATGTATTTATATTAGCACTTTTTATTGTGAAAAAGAATTGGGGGAAAATAGATGCTCATCAATTGAATTCCTAAACAAGCTGTAAGACATGAAAGTAAGAGAATATCAATGCATTATAAGAAAAGTATGCCTATTATAATTACAGAGAAACAGAAGAGGACTTACATGAATAAATTCAAAGTGAAGTACACAGAATTAGGAAAAAATCAATATACACAATCACTACAACAATCAACAAGCATTTATTAAGTGCTTACTATGTATCAAGCATTGCAAGTGCTGGGGATAAAAAGAAAGGCAAAAATATCCCCACCTTCAAAGAGTTCACAATGCAATAGATTGGAGTGGGTGGCAACATCAATATATATAGAAAAGAGATGGAAGGAAATCTCAGAGAAAAGACATTAGCATTAAAGAAAATTGGAAAAGGCTTCTTGCAGTAAATAGCATTTTGGCTGGAATTTGAAGAAATCCAGAAAGGAAAGACTCAGAAGGAGACCATTCCAGGCATGGGAGATAACCAGTGAAAATGTACTGAATAAGGAATGAGGAGATGGAATATATTGTGCAAGGAATAGACCAGTGTCACTGGATTGCAGAATACATGGGGGGAAGTAAAGTTTAATAAGATTGGAAGACTAGAAAGGAACTAAATTATGAATGGATTTAAAAAGCAAATTGAGTGAGTCACTGGAGCTAATTGAATAAAGGACAGAGGAGGGGCTGATGTGGTCAGACATGAATTTTAGAAATATTACTTTAGTCATTGAGTGGAAAAGATATTGGAGTGTAGAAAGATTTGAGTCATGAAAAACCACCAGAAGGAAATTGCAATTGTTCGATGTGAGATGATGAAGATCTGATCTAGGGAGGTGGTAACAATGTAGGAGAGAAAGGAGTGTATAGAAAAAATGTTGCTAAGGAATAATTGACAGGACTTGATAGAAAATTGGATATGGTGGATGAGAGTGAATAAGGAGTTAAAGATGAATCCTATGTTGCAAGCTGGGAGAATAGGGATGCCAATGTGGAAGTTAAGAAGAGGGGAAGATTTAGAGAAATGATAATGAGTTCAGTTTTAGACATATTGAGTTTAAGATGCCTCTAAGACATTCAATTTGAGATATCCAGTAGACAGTTGGATATGAGATTGGAGGTAAGGAGAGAGCTTAGGCTGGATAAATTGAATGAAGAATTCTTACAGAGAAATGATAACTGAATCCATGGGAGCCAATGTGATCACCAAGAAATACAGTTTAGGAGGAGAAAAGGAGAGTACCTAGGATAGAGCTTTAGGTGTCACTCAAAGTTAACAGACATAATCTACACAAAAAAATTCAATAAAGAAAATAAGAGTTGTCTGACTAGTAGGAGAACTAGAAAGGACCACTGTCACAAAAATCTAAAGAAAAGAGATCATTAAGGAAAAGAGGATGATTGACAGTGTTGGGGATTGCCACGAGCTAAAGAAGGATGAGGATTGAGAAAAGCTTACTGTATTTGGCAATAAAGCAAATGTTTGTAACATTGGAGAGATGTTCAATTGGATGATGAGATTGAAAGTCAGACTTCTGAGGATTTAGAAGGAAATAAAAAAAAAAAAAAAAGGAAAGAGAGACATCAATTGTAAATGACTTTCTCTAAGAGTTTATCCTTAAAAAGGAGAAAATATATAGAATGATACCTAGCAGCAATGAAAAGATCAAGTGACAGACATTTTGTTTTGTTTTAAGATTGAACAAGACAAGAATATGCTTGTTGACAACAGTAAAGTAACTAGAAGACATGGGAAGATTGAAGAATAGTAAGATAGGGATGCTGGAGAGATGAATCTGTTATCTGCTGGAAACAGATTAGAATGGGATACCTTGTGAATGTTTTGGTTTCCCTTGCTGGGAGTAGGGTCACCTCTTCATGTTAGATATGGGTAAAGGAGATAGTGGTGGAAAGCATCCAAGTGAAAGAAAATGAAGAGGAGGAGGAAAAGAGGGAGCTCCAGATGAAAGGTCTATTTTTTTTTTAGTGAAATATAAGTCAAAATTCTCAGCTAAAAAGGTAGGAAAAAGGGCAATCATAGGATATTCAAAGAGAGATGACAAGATTTGGAAGAGCCCTTATCTTAGTTGGGATCAGGAATCAATTATGGAGATGTGGTGGGATTGCATGTGAAGGCCCAGTTAAAATTATATAATATAAATTTGTATTAGATCTAGAGAGCAAGTTTTTTTTTTTTAATTTTTCTCTATATCTAGCTGTTCAGTAAGAGAATAGAAATCAAAGTATTAGATGATCAGAATACAAATTTGGGGTAGGGCATGATTGGCAATAGATAAAGATACAGAAAGCTTGAGAGTACATGGTTCATTATTAGATAAAGGGTAGAGAGCTGACAATAGAGGGGTTGACAATAGAGAAGTAAAAAAAATAGGGCTCATAAGAAATATATATATATATACACACACGTATATACATATATACACCATGCATATATATATGGCAAAGGAAATACCACAACAAAATAGAATGATAAAAAATTATGATCAAATAAAGGAATTTAAGAGCTCATGAAAATGGAAGTGGAACATTGGTAGGTGACAGAAAGATCAAGATATTATATCCATCTCTGAGTGTAGAGAGTTGGAGTAGAGGAATAGTAGGTCATGGGAAATAAGTAAACAACCTGGGAAGTTTGTTTTTCAAAGAATACATATATCTGTCTCTTTCTATATACTATCTATATTATATGCTTCCTTTTAAAATATAATTCCAACAAATTCAATTAACTGTAGAATAGACTTGAAGAAGGGCTTGCTTTCAACAGGACTTCTGGTATAGTGTCTCAGTAACATAATTTTTTCTTTTATGCAGAAGTCAATGTCCAAGTTGTTAGTATTTTCAATGAGAAAAGAAAATATTTGCCCTTTTTTCATATGCTTGCAGAATTTTGAAATGCAAAAGATTAATGAGGTCAGCCAGTTTATTCTCTGCCAATGCAAAATGGTTCATTCCTTTTGCATATTTTTATTCCTTAGTTGAGTCTAGTTATAAATATCCCAACTCATGGAGTTTTCACAGCTTCCCCTGGGAAGTTATCCTACATTCTGATTGAACATGCCATTCCTAAATGTTCCTAAAACTAAACTCGAGTTTTCTTTAACCCCTTTTCATTTATAACCTTATCTCTGTATAATAAAACCTCATGATAGTCAAAATACTTCTAAAATGAAAACTATTGATTCTACTGGGGTAGACTCACCTGAATAATGATTTTTCATTTAGGGAAAATAAGAAATTGCATCACTTCTCACATGCTGAGCCTTTTATTATGATCTAGATCTTTTTTTAGAGTTACTATAGATTGTCCCCTAAAGACACCCACATTCTAATACAGTGTAAAAGAGGATGAACAAGATGATGACCCTTAAAAACGGAAAATCATTATCACACATGTATAAAACCATGATGGGTATATTTCATGCTATCCTATTTGACAGACTTGAACATGCTATGAAAAATGAGCTGGGTGTCTTTGGGAAACTGAAAACTTTTCTAACTGGCACCAAGCCTTGACCTTGAAATGAAGGCCCATTTGTAAAAATGCATAAGGTCTTTTTTTTTTTAACTTAATAGTATTTTTCCGATTACATACAATGATTGTTTTCAATATTCAAGTTTGTAAGATTTTAAGCTCCAAATTTTTCTCCCTGCCTTCTTTCCTTCCTTCCTCCCCACAACAGCAAGCAATTTGATATAGGTTATATATGTACAATCATGTTAAACATATTTCCACATTAGTCATGTTGTAAAAGAAAACTCAGAAGAAAAGAGAAAAATCATAAGAAAGAAAAAATAACAATTTGTTTCAATCTATATTCAGACTCCATAGTTCTTTCTTTGGATGTGGTCAACATTTTCCTTCATGAATCCCTTGGAATTGTCTTGGATTATTGCTGAGAAAAGCTAAGCCTATCATAGTTGATCATCACATAATGTTGCTATTACAATGTATAATATTCTCCTGGTTCCGCTCACTTCACTCAGCATCAGTTTATGTAAGTCCTTCCAGGTTTTTCTGAAATCCATCTACTCATCATTTCTTAAATAATAGTACCTTGTTCAACCATTTCTCAGTTTGATGGGCTTCCAATTCTTTCCCACTACAAAAGGAGTTAATATAAATATTTTTTGTACATGTGGGTCCTTTTCCCTTTTTTATGATCTCTTTGGGATACATAAATAGTAGTGATATAGCTGGATTAAAGAGTACGCATAGTTTTACAGATCTTTGGGTTTAGTTTCAAGTTGTTCTCTAGAATGGTTGGATCAGTTTACAACCTCAACAACAATGCATAGTGTTGCAATTTTCCTACATCTTCTCCAACATTTATCATAAAATGTCCATTTTTTGTGGTAATATAAATTTGCAAGTCACAGAAAATTTTAATTTCCAAAGAAATTAATAGACAATCACACAAATGGCTATTGAGAGGGATATGATGCATATAAGTATGTTGTAAAATATTACAAATATAAAATTTTGTAGAAGAAATAGGGTAAAGAATATCGTAAAAAAAAATCTAAAAAGAAGGACCAGTTATGTAATAAGAACAGGTTGATTTTCAAGTAATAGCTCATTGTTAGCTTCAGACTCAAAAGCTCTAAATCCACTAACCTGGGATCATCGAGAGTATTTATTTCACTGACTTAGAGACTTAGTGGGAAAAAAGTATTCTTGCTATAATGAGACCATGAAGTTGTTCATCCTTTGTTTTTGAAGAGGTCCAATGACATCACAAGATGATGTCTTGACTTGTGTGTGAACTGAATTTAAAAGAGGCAATTTTATACTGTCATTAGCCTTTCTCTTCCAGAATCATTGCAGCCCTGTGGCAAAACTAAAATCAGGATGACTAATGATGGCCTGGGATGCAATGGATAAAGTGCTCCATGGTACCTGCTTCAGCTGTCTTCATGGACATTGGAAGAAATTGATCTCTTCCACCTATTTAACTTGAGGGAAG
Organism: Antechinus flavipes; assembly: GCF_016432865.1. Taxonomy (NCBI): domain Eukaryota; kingdom Metazoa; phylum Chordata; class Mammalia; order Dasyuromorphia; family Dasyuridae; genus Antechinus; species Antechinus flavipes. The sequence goes on from NC_067401.1 coordinate 244,113,746, forward strand.
TTCTTATGTACTTGAGATAAATATTCCCCTAATTTACTGACAGGTTTGTGGTCTGTCAGTCACCCTCAAGAGGTGTTCAGAGGAGACTAGCACTTGGTAGGAGAACTTACTGAGTCCTTTCTAGGGCTGTGCAGCCCATGTCACCTAGCTCTCACCTGTAGCTCCAAGAAGCTATTGTATGTATTGTGGCAAAATCCCATTAAAACCATCTTCACAGATAGGCTAACTCAGGTTGAGGGTACCTGACAATCTGAAGTAGAATGTTAGTGGACTCTCTATTGTAATAAAGTAGAACACCTAAAACTCCAAGCTATAAAGATTAAGAACAATGTACACACTTATTATGTTTTTACTTTACAAAAGATTTTCTTCATAGTAATTCTGTGAGATAGAGGTGTATCATTGCCGTTTTATACATGAGGAAAGTGAGGCTAAGTAACTTTCTAACAATTCTGAAGCCATAAAGTATCAAACTGGGATCTAAGGTCAAATTTATTTTTCCACTAAACTCAACAATGTTGAAAGGCAAATTTTTTTTATGAAGTATAAGGATGAAAAAATGTTTACATAATCCTAAAATTGTAGACTTATAAAACACCTCTAAAAGCTTGAAAGAGATGGAATGGGGGCAAGTAGGTGGTGCAATAGGTTGAGCACCGGCCCTGAAGTCAGGAGGACCTTAGTTCAAATCTGGCTTCCGAAACTTAACATTTCCTGGCTGTGTGATCCTGGGCAAGTCACTTAACCCCAATTGCCTCAGCAAAAAGAGAAAGAGAGAGAGAGAATGATATTAAGTTGGCATATAAATTATTCTCAAAAATTGAGAAGGAAAGCATTCCTCCATACTTCTTTTATGAGCTAAACTTAGTACTACACCAAGAAAGAATAAAATATAGTAGGATAACTATGGGTCAAAATCAACATCAATATTAATTCAAAAGTTTTTCAATAAAATCTTGTCAAAATATAGCAATTCACCCAAGAAACCATTCATTATGACAATGTTGGAGTTATGCTAGGAATGTGGGGATAGCTCAACATTTAAAAAAAGAACTATCGATATTATTAATCATATTCAAAACAAAAGCATCCAAAATCATGATTAATTCAATAGATTCAGAAAATGTTTTTAACAAAGCATAATATTCATTTGTGATTTTTTAAAATCAAAGTATACTCATAGAAGCATCAGGGGTGTTTATGGGAACTTTCAGTTCAATGCTGTTTATGCAATAACTTGTTGCCAGTCTTACATTAGATTACCACAGAAATTATTCTCTGACTTTCCCTCTATCTCCAGCCTTTTGCAGTCATATTGATACAACAAGCATTTAAGGTCTTCATAGAACATATCAGATCAAAGAGTTAGAGCTGAAAAGGATAAAAGAAGTCAGCCACTCCAAGCCCCAATTCTATGAGAGAGAAAATTAAGGTCCAAGGAGAAAGAAAGGAAGGAAACGCTTATTTATTAAATACCTACTATGTGCCAAGCACCGTGCTAAAAGTTTTATAAATATTATTTCATTTGATCCTCACAACAATCCTGGAATGAAGGTTCTATTACCTCATTTTTAACATTTGAGGAAACTGAAGCAGGTGGAGGTTAAGTGTCTTGTTCATAAGTCACACAGCTAGGAAGCACTGGAGACTGCATTTGAACTCAGGTCTTTATGATTCCAGGCTCTGTACTCTATTCACTATGCCATTCACCTAACGTGATTTTATACAAGATCACATAAGTAGTAATTAATAGAATTAGGGTTAAACTCACTTTTTCTGACTCCAAGTTAATTTCATTATTTTAACTATACCATTTTATTTCTCATATGGAATTTACCAGCAACATTTTTGATCATTTGAGAGAATATTTAGATCAAGTCACATTCATAGATTATGGGATAATGCAGAAAAGTTTTTCAGTTTTTAGGATATCTGTCATATCAGATAATATAAGATACTGAACAATTAGTTCCAGAGACAGGAAAATGGGTTCACAATCTACCTCTGTATTGGCTATATGATCCCCAACAAGTAATTTGTTTTCTCATTGTCCCTTATCAACTCTTTGATTATCAATTGTAGAGCATGTATTAATCTGCACTGGTAAAAAGAATTTCTTTACCAAAGGAATAACAATGTTGCCCCCCCCCCAAAAAAAAAATCCTTCTTATAATTTAGTCCCCATCTGTTGCACTGATATGATCCATGGATCAGAAGTAAGGGTCAATTCAGAGAAGCAGAAATTAAGAGTTCAAAACAGGGACAAACTTGAGCTCTTTACGTTACTACCATTAGGAATCTTTCCTTTTCAAGTTCAGAAACATCTCAGAGAGTTTTATTTTTTGCAAAATCTAGTCATTGGAAAAGACACCTGAATGTAGTTTCCATATCTGCAAGCAATTAGAACATATGAAGTCATCTTCAATGCACAGATGGGGCTATCTGGGCTATATTTCACTCTTCCTCCAGCAGTGTGAAGCAGTGAGGTCATCCTATCCTTCAAAAACATCTGAAATTAACCCTTTCAAGACACACATTTGATTAGAGGCAATTTTATGCAAATGAATTCTCCAGTAAAATGCAAAACACTAAAAACATAACTAGACCTGCCATGTTCTCTTCATTCACACTGACTGTTCTGAAACTTTTTTTTTTTTTAATAAACATTACATATCCTCAGCATGTGTCTGATCTTTAAACAGTATGTTGGTAGATCTTCAGAAGTGAATTTTCACTTTGGAAGAGTCCAAAGTTACTGTTCCTGATGAATAGTTATTCATCTTAAAGCTACTCTCAAAGCCCAGTAGAGTGGCAATGGAATGGTGAGTTGGAGGAATTTGAGCAAAAACAAGAGAAAGTAAAACTCTGCTTGGGATCATAAGATTCTTTTAATTATTATTGTCTGAGAATTCTAGGGGAAATCCCTATCACAAGGCTAAATTCATTTTTCCCTCATGAAAGAGGTGACTTGAATCCATACATATTGCTATATAGAAGAAATCTTGGAGGTGGTCTAGGTCAGGGGTATTAACTTGGGGTCCACTGACTTCTTTTTTAAAAAATTGATATTTGTATTTCAATTTGAATTATTTCCTTTGCAATTTTATGCATTTTATTTGATACATTTGATACATTACTAGTCTTTACTAGACTACCAAGGATAAATTAATAATAATAGTTTGCATTAGTGTTTTGAGATTTGCAAAGTAATATACATATGTTATTCTCACAATATCCTTGGCTATGTACTATTATTATCTGTAAGGCTGAAACTCTGAGTAGGTGCACTGGAATCAGATAACTGAGCATTTAAGGGTAATTACTTATTGGACAATACTCTATTAACATATGCTTGGAAAATGGCCCTTCCCACTATTCTGTGCTGGCTTCATCTTTTGGTGTATACAGAGAATTGTAGGGGGAATTAAGGGGTGAAGTACAACAAGTCAGAGTCACTTTTGCGGTGGAGAAGGAGAAGGGAGGTAGTGGAGATCTTGTGTCCATTCCCTTCACTTCCCGCTCCCCCCCAAAGACCAAGAATAAAGACCAAAGACTTTTGCTTATCCTGACTCCAGTTGATTCTAAGGCATCCAGGGTGCTAACCCGGATTTCACAATTATCCATATTTTACACATGAATAAACTGAAAGACTAAATGACTTCTCCATTATCATACAGCTTGGGTCTGAGTCAAAATTTCAACTCAAATCTTTCTTATTTCAACACTCCATTCTGCTGTATTAAATAGCTGCTTCAATTGTAGAAAAGAAGACTTAAGGAGGATATTGTGGCTGTCTTCAAGTATTTAAAGATCTGTCACCTGGAATAAGGATTAGATTTGTTCTCTTGGGCCCCTAAGGAGGAAACTTGGAAGGAATGAGTGGTAGTAGCAAAGTAGAAAATTTAGGATTGGTGTCAGAAAAACATTCCTAATAATTAGAGGTATCACAAGATGGAATTAACCCACTTCAAGAGATGGTGGGATCTCTCTCACTAGAACTCAAGATTGGTTATCAGGTATGACTTCAAGGAGTCTCTTACTCAGATTTGGGTTGGACAAAATGGCCTCTGAAATGTCTTCTAGCTCTAAGAATCTATGATTTTGTGAATACTTGGAAATTATAGTGTGGTTTCCTAAAGGTCAAAGTACTTGCCTTTCTGGCAACAAATTTGCATCTTTTTGTCAGCAGCAGAACAGAAATGACTAATTCTTAGTCAGTTTTGGAGTTGGTTCTTTTGAGAAGTGATGAAAGACTGGGGAAAGAAGAATTCCTGCTTAGGCTAGCCAGAAGCCTGTTCATTTTCCAGGAAGATTCTGCTTGACAGTTGATAAAGCAAACATTCAGCAAATATGAATTAAATAAATAGTGAGACTATCTTCCTTCAGGGCACAAGTTATTATTCCATTAAAAAAATGATAGCAGACCAAACATGAAGCTAAGATTCAAGTTAGCAAAAAGACAAAAAATTATATTTGATCCTGTGAATTTTGAGACTCAAAAGTATAAAAAAAAAACTTTAAGAAGTTTGAAAAGTCTTTTTAGATACAATTGATAGCTCATTGAAGATATTAAGGCAGATTTCTGGTTAAGATAGCTTTCTTATCAATACCAAAAATTATGAAAAAAAAGAGCATCAGGATAAGTCATGATCAAAAAATCCAAAAAGAAACTGGTTAATACATTTTCCTAGTCCTAGTTCATGCAAATAAATAATCAGAAGCCTGCTGGCTTTAGGTAGAGTGCATTATCCTCTTGTGCTCCTCTCCCCCCCAAAAAAAACTAAGCCCAAGAGCACAGAACATGGAAGATTTGCAGTATACATATGGGACAAACCAAGGACTTCTGAAGCATACAACTTTGTCACTCTGACTCTCAATTAGAGGACTCTCAGTGAGATTGGAAAGACAGTGCTCATAACTTGCCTATTTCAAGCTCCAAAGAAGACTAAATTGTTTAGGATCCTAGAAGTTTGTAGTTCACTGCCTAACAAATCTTCAAGATCAGTACCCATAGAAAACAGTGTCAGGATCCCAGATAATTCAGAGTAAGACCAAATTAAGCACCTCCATTTTTTTTTTAGAAATATATAGGTCCTGGTCCTGAGACAAAGACCAAGCTAAGGAAATAAAACAGAAAAAATAAATAAATCAAGGGACTCTCAAGAAATAAACACAAAATAATAGAACCTCTCTGCAACATCTATAAGCAAAATCTTAAACAAAAACATAGTTTTATCAAGAAACCTACTGGAATTCCTAGAAGACTAGAACTATGAGATTTCAAATTACATTACTAATTAAATGAGACCTCTAAAGGAAAGAATTGGAAGGAGATTAAAAACTTAATACAAGTGATCCAAAACTCATCCAAGTGTCAGACACTCTGATAGAATGAACCAAATAGATATCAATTGCTTAAGGAAACAACAACAAAAAAATGTAAAACAAAATCAAAATATTGAAAAAAATAGACAAATATTTAAGATATGTCTTATTTAAAAAAAAAAAAAAAAAAAACACTGACCAGAAAACAGGCCAAGGAGAAATAATATAAGAAGAATTACACTACTTGAAAATCTCTGTCAAATTAAGAACCCTGAAAAAAATGAAAATTTCCTAGACTGAATAGAACCTAAGGAGAAATAAAAATCTACCACTTACCTTCTAAAGAAACCCTGAAATAAAATTTTCCAGTAGTGTCATAGCCAAAATCCAGAGCTTCTGAGTCAAAGGGAAAAAAAAAATACTACAAATAGTCAGAAAGTTTAGTAACTTGGAGACACAGTTAGAATCTCACAGTACTTAGCCTCTACCATTATAAAAAAAGATGAGTTGATATTATATTCCAAAAGACAAAAGATAAAGGTTTATAGTCACGAATAACTAATGTGGCAAAACAATATAGTACTTCAACAGTAAAAAATAGACCTTGTTTGAAACACAGGGCTTCTGTTCATTCCTAACAGACACCAAAGTTAAATAGATACTTTGAAATGCATAACATAGGAATCAAGAGAAACAAATATAAATACATTTGAGCAACTGCAAGATACTATATGATGAAGTGTTGACACTCTAATATATGTAGAAAAAAAAGTATCCCTTTTGAACTCTAATGTCTTTGAGGATAACAGAAGGAATTAATAAAACAAGGACCTAGGAATGATTGTTTTATGATCTTAAAAAAAGAAGAGAGAAAGGAGAGGGAGGGGAATATACTAGGGAATAAAGGGGAACTAAAGAGACATAACTTGCCATTTCACATAAGTAGAGAGACTGATACTCTTTAAACATGGAAGAAAGGGTAAAGGAAGTGAACTTCAATTTTATATCAACCAGACAAAAGAGAGTTAAACACACACACACACACACACACACACACACACACACACACACACACACACAGTTTGGTGTACAAATACCATGAGGAAAAAGTCCAGAATGAAGGGAAGAAAGAAAGATTCAAATAGGGAACAGAGACAAAATCAAATCCACTTTCAGAGGGTAGGTTATGGAAAAGATAAGGAAGAAATGAAAAAGAAAAAAAAAGAAAAAAGGAATGAAGAAAGCAAGAAAAAGAAAGAAACTGGGGTGACAGAAAGGGAAAAGAAAAGATGGCAGAAAATTACAATTATCAGTCTTTATAGTTGAGTATATTCCTCTCTCACAATCCTCTACCTTTTTAATAAACAGTTGGGGCAGAAAATTAAAATGGAGGGGAGAAAGCATAAATATTTAGGATTGAGCAAATTATACCAATTACACCATAAAAATGAATGTGAATTGGATGAACTCACCCCTCTCCACAAAAAAACACAGATTAGTAGAAAAATGGATTAGAAAGCAGAATCCAACAATATGTAGTTTATGAAACAAAACTTGAAATGTATCCCCATCAGACTAAGATTACCTAATAAAAAGATAAACAAGAAAGAAGTTAAGGACCTGAATACAATTTTAGAAAACTTGAATATAATAGACTAATGATAATTAAGAAAAGAAATGAATTCCTCACATTTCTCAGCTAGATTTTATGTCTTTACAAAAATGAAAAGTTTTAAAACATAACTTTACAAATACAAGTAAAGAAAAAAATATTGAATATACTCTTTACCACAATGCAATGAAAAATATGTGCAATAATTATCTATTTTTAAAAAAGAATTGAGTATTAGGAACTAATAACATAATTGACCAAATAAAAGAGCAAATCGTAGACAAATAGATAATTTTATCAAATAAAATCACAATAATGAGAAAGATCAATCAATCTAAAAGTATCTATTAAGCACTAACTATGTGCCAGGCCAGATACTGTGTTAAATGCTGGCAATACAAAGAAAGGCAAAAAATATTCTCAAGATGATCACAAACTAAGTGTAGAGACAGCATGTAAACAATTCTGTAAAAACAAGATATATTCAGGATAAATTGAAGATGAAGAACAAAGGGAAGATTCTAACTTTAAGGAGAATTGGGAAAGGCTTCTTATAGATGGTGGGATTTTAGCTGGGGCTTGAAAGAAGCTAGGAAGCCAGGAGACAGAAATGAGAAGAAAGTATCTTCCAGATATGGGTATATTCAGTGAAAATGTTTGATGATGTCTTGTTCAAGCAATCAGAGAAGAGGCCAGTATCAGTGGCATATATAGGAGGGAAGTAAGGTGTAAAGAGAGAATTTTATATTGGGTCCTAGAAACCCAGGGAGCCACTGGAGTTGATTAACTATGAAAAAGGGTAGATACATGATCAGATGTATTCTTTAAGAAGCTTGATAGCTCAGTGGAGGCTAGAAAAAATTGAAGCAGAAATCAATCAAAAAGTTATTGCAATAGTTCAAGTATAAAATGATGAGAGCCTGCACAAAAATTGTGGCAGTGTCAGGGAAGAGAAATGGAACATTATGCAAGAAATGCTTTGAAGGTAAAATTGACAAGCTTTAGGAAACAATTGGGCATGGGATGAGAAATTAAGGTTGGTACATAGGTTTCAAACCTGGATAACTGGGAGGATGGTAGTACTCTTAACGTAATAGGGAGGTTAGGAAGAAGGAAGACTTTAGGGAGAAAACATGAGATCAGTTCTGAACATGTTGAGTTTAAATCAGCAAAGGTGACAAAAGATAGTGACAAATGTTGATGGGATTGTGGGAAGACATACATACTAATTAATACAGGCAGTTCAGCTATGATGTGTTTTGTAAATACAAACTTGTTCCATTGAGAATAATTCAAATTTATTTCTGTACAATTTCTTCCACAAGAAGTAGTGAAAGAACTCAGAAAACTGCACTATTTCGCAATCATTCACAAGCTGCAATTCTTCCAACAACACCCACTCCCACAAATCAACTTTAGTTCTTTATCAAAACAAAGTGTCCTACTTATTGTATATATTGTGGCACAAAAGGAACTGTGAGCTGAGAAGAGCTGGTCCAAACTACACCCAAGTTTACTTTCACCTTAATCATTTTCTGCCATGGCTTCTGACCCAGAGGCCCTAAATTGCTTCCTGCCCAGCTTACCACTCAAATTTGGGGTATAGGTCAAGCAGCGTCTCAAGGCCACAAAAAAAAAAAAAAAACCCACTTGTCATTATAGCATTTAAATATTTCTTAAGCATTTAACATGCTTTATGGAATTTCTATTTTTTTTTATATGTCACTGATAAAATTTTTGAGTACTTTGCCCCTGTTCAAAATTTCCCTCTCATTTCTATGGTTTTTATTGCTTGGTTTTACATGGCATGATGCTTTTGGGGAATGCATATTAAGTTACAACAGAACTGACTATATTTATTGTTGGTGGGACTACAAATTGATCCAAACTTTCTAGAAAGCAATTTAAAACTGTATCCAAAAAGTCACTTAATTATGCATAATCTGTAATCTATTAGTATCAATACTTGACATATATCCCAAAGGGACCAAAGAATTCTTCTTCTTCTGACAAAGACTTACAAACTCAGGGACTGCCTTTAAAATGGTGAAAGGTTGAACAAATTATGATGTATTAATGTGGTAAATGAATTATGCCATATCTCTGCATGTTACTTATGTGCAGCATAACATGCATCCCAATCAGTAGAGAGATGCCTGAAACACATTTGAGTGAGATGAGATTTTGGAAAGGCAGAGGAACAGACAGAAGTGTAGAAGGAGAGCAAAAAAGTGAAGCAAAGAGAGAACCCAGAATAGTTAGCAGGAGACCTGCTTGAAGCCACAGGCTATAGGAACCTACCTCCTAACATATCCCTTGACTTTGAGTGCCTAGACTTGAAACTGCAAAGAACAGACTTGAGTAACAGAACTCTCTCCTCCCTTGAAATGAGTTTTCAATGATCTTAGAAAAACATTGATAGACTTGCATGAAATAATGAAAAGCAAAATGGGCAGAACCAAGGAAGTGTCCATTCACTCCTGAGACAATAAAGCTCCTGACTCTTTTGCAAAATATTTTCTAACCAATCTATAAAATTCCTTGTGTTTTACCTTATTTTATAATAAAGACATGGGAGGTTGCTAAACTGGTTTAGGGTAAACAAAGCAAATTGGGGAAATGGCTTGTGCTCTAAATCTATAAATGAGAATCATATCCTTAAAATTGCAAATATCTTATCATAATAAATAAAAATAATTCTAGCCCAATACATCTTGTGGAGAATGTTCCCTTTATCCATCCCAAAATCTACCCAATCTTTTCAAAATTCCTAAGTTTCTATGCTTCTCAATGAAGTATGAGCAAAACAAGTTTAAACATGATTTTACACCAATATGTGAACAATTTACAGCCTTTCTTCTTAACCTTCCTATGTTTGTTTTTTATTGAAATAAATTTCTAATTAGTAGAAATTCAAGGAATATGAAAGATATTTTGGACATGAAGCTCAAATCCCGTTAATAACAAGCCTGTCCTGAATAGAAAGAAGAAAAAGAAGTTTTGAGATGATAAATATTTCTTTGGAAAAGGGAAGAAGAAAAGGAAGGAATTTCCCCTTCCTAGTCCTATTGTTCTGTGAGCAGAGTCAACTCATCTGATAACATCTTTTTATCAATTTTCTGTCTCTAGTCCTAACTTTCACAGTTTATTCTTTATAAAGGAATGCAATTAACACTACTTATGGCAAAAAGTTAACTCCTGACCTAAGGGAAACCTGGAAGCATTGGGAAAATGTTAGCTATTAATAATAGCCACAAATGCTTTTTGCCTTAAATCAAGTGCTACCCAGATCCCGATTATCAGATGTCTTAATTCCCAAAACTTAGGTGTGGATAAACCTAGCAAGAGTCTTTGTTAATACCTAAATACTTAGAAAAATTCCTTTGGCTGCTTAGATCTTCTTGAGTTATGATGGAGAAATCTTTAAAAATTCAATTCCCTAACAAAAAAAAAAAAAAAAAACAACCTCCTTTCCTTTCTATCCTTTGACTTAAGAAAAAACTCCCTTTGAGTATTACTATTATTAAATTATGTACCACATTTATAATAATTATATATTTGCATGTCTAAATTAATTATAATAAATTAAAAATTAAAGATTTATTACCTCCACTTATTTGAATTGTTTTCCAGTTGTGCCTAATAGGGTAGGGATTAAGATAAAAAAGTCAAAAGCAGGAGACAGTGAGGGGAGGGGCAACACTCAAATGGAGGGAGAATTATTCAAGATAATACACCTGGAGTTTATGACACAATTGGTATGTAAAGTGGTCAGAGCTTCAAAGTTTTTCCTGACTCAATTCTCCCAGCCCTAAAGGCAAGGAAGAGATGGGGTGGGGTGGTCATAATAATTTTATTCAGGTTAGAACACTTGGACTAGAATATCTTTGAGGCCCTTCAAGACCTAGATGCTGAAATGTAAAATAGATTAACTGTGAATTTTATTAAACCAGGAATGTTAATACTAATAATAGCTAATACATATACACATATGTATCTATGTGTATAGAGTGCTTTATTATGATATCATTAAAGCACTTTATATACTCTAGTACATACTGTTATTAATTCTGTTTTTAGAGATTAGATATCAGGTCAACAGAGGTTAAAAGATTTACTCAGTATCATACAATGATAAGTGTTGGAAGGAGGATTTGAACTCAGGTCTTCCTAACTCCAGGCCCAGCTTCTATTTATTATGCCAACTAACTGCCATGAGACCAAATTCACTTTCTGTTTGTTGCTTCTAAATTAGGGCAATTGATTGGTCACAGACTCTTAATTGGAAAGGAAAATAGAGAACAATTGTGGTACCCTTGGTAAATATAGGTTGAAGATACATCTGGAAGATGATAAAGTAATATCTTATAGTTAGTTACAAATCAAGAAATTTTAAAAATTTAAAACTTTTAAAAAATATGTATTATTTTTATTCTGACTTTATTCCTTCAATTTTTAATGTCTTAAAATTAGAACGTACATTAATATAGAAGTCTGTATTTTTTATCCATGAGAACAAAATAAATACCTTTATATACTTTCCCAGTAGTAGAATACCATCCCTGCATTTGTTGACTTTTTATTTTCCTTAGTTACTTAGTTTCAAGCAAAGTAGGTTACTGAAAGCCTGAGAAAACTGGTACTGACCACACTTGCACAGAATACATTTTAGTAATTTAAATTCAGGGCCACTTTCTGGTTGAGTGAGTTTTAACTAGCTTTTCTCCTCCATATCTAGCCAATATCCAATAACCAAGACAAGTTATACTGTCTGCTTAGTTAATTTAATTCATTGATGCCCTGAAAAGGTTAAACATTGGTCAGCAGCATTGTGCTGTTGATAATTGACATTTCTATATTTCATTTGATCCTCACAATAATTCTATTGTTGGTGGGGGAGGATGCTTACAAGTATTATCATCTCCTTTTTACAGATAAAGAAAGTGAAGTTGAGAGAAATTAAATGATTTGCCTAAAATCACATAGCCAGGAAGTATGAGAAGTAAAATTTAAACCCAAGTCTCACCTACCCCAAATCCAGTGATTTCATGAGAATTATTTTCCTTCTCATGAGGAATTTTTTTTAATGTAGTCAGAAAGGGGAAATATGGCAGGACAGGAATGTAGAAAGAAATATATACTTAAAATAAGAATTAAGTAAAAACACAAACTATTTCCAAATAGAGTCAATGTTTTGCTTCTGTTTTCTTTCCTTTTATCAGAAATAAAACCCAGTTCATAGTTTAGCCGTTGGCCAATTCATGATCTTCCCTGACATTCCAAATGAAAGTAGATTTTTTTGGAGAGAGATTTTCCATGGCTGAAGTCTGCTTCAGTCAGTTATTTTTGGGTAAGTAATCATTGACATAGCATCAAAATGTTCTCAGTGGTTGACAGAAAAATAATTATCTCAAACATAGTCCACTAGCATGAAGTCAAATCAATATACAAACAAAGTGGTGACCTTGAGAATTTTCAAAGCAAATTGTTATGGAACAAAGATTGCCATGTGCATTGGTCAGTATCCATTGTGATAATCTAAGCATATTTCTTCATTGAGAGGAAAGATGAAGGAAAACCAGATGTGTTTGAGAGCCAGCGTGGTTATTTCTCTAATCTGAACTACTAAGTAAATTAAAGATTTATTTTTTATTTTAGATTTCCAGAATCTGAAGTTGACTTCTATCAATTGCTACTTCCCATGGGGCTATTGTATGGTGGATTTGAATCTAGAATTCCATTCACATTCAGTTCAATTCAACATTTATCAGGTCCCTACAAGGTATCCTACTTCTCTTTAAAATGTGAGATCACAATAAAAGACTTAGGGATACTAGATGAATCAAATTAGTCAAGAACTAGTCCCTTTCCCACAACATTCTAACTCTTAACCTTTGCCTTTGCAGAAATTCACTTAAAATGCCTTCATATCATTTCTCTGACAGAATCCCTGACTTCCTTCAAAACATAACTCAGGTACTAACTCTTACATAAAACTTTCTTTGAATTTCCCCAGTTATTAACATTTTCTCCCTCTAGAAGCTATTACTATCATCATCAACATCATCATCATCATCATTACTTTGTATATATTTTACATAAAATGTATATTTACTTCCTTAAATACTTCTTACTTCTTAAAAGCAGGGACTATTTAATTTTTATGTTTCTATTCTCAATGTCTAGAATAATGCCTCTCACATAGTAGAGTATTTAATAAATGTATTCTGAATTGAATTGGGATTCTACAGTGAAAAATTATTTTCAACATAAAAGCACCATATATAATTGATTTTTGGTCATATTACATCAGAAAAATTCTTGTTTGATCACCACTACATTCCATAACAAAGGAGTAATGACAGTTTATAGACAACCAAGTTCACTGTCATGAACTCAAAAAAATTATTCTTCCAGTTATATTGATGCCAGTTAAGCCATTTAGACAGGAAATATTAGTCCAGGAAGGTTAATGCTTCATCAGAGGTTAAGTATAAATAGTGTAACCACATAAGATATCACACTATGATTTTTGACATTTACTGATCTATGGGATAAATTCAATACCTGGACTTATAGCCCTGGACCAAGACTATTAAAGGCAACTGACAGGGATTATCAGAGAAAGCAATTCACAAGTTTAAGTTGGTTGAATATTAGAATTAGGATATTTAGACATAGGTACTTTATCTTTGTCATTCCTCCTCTTTCTTTAGCTCTCTCCCAATCGAATTCTTTCTTCTTTATTCCCCATCCCTATTCTTTAACCCTTGTGCCCTACTAACCCTGTGACAAACAACAGCTACAAGTACTTCTCAAGCTGCATTCCTGCAAGGCTTCCAGGACTGAAAAACATCAGATAAATTGGATTCTTCTGACATATGGAAAAGGAAAGCCTGCCTATTGGTCAATAACTAAGAGAAGGGCAGGCTTGGGGAAGGGCAGAAGATGGACCAGCAAACCTGGAAGATGAACTGACTCAATATGGTGAAATGTGAACACATTTAAACACACATAAGAATATATCATAATTGTAGAAAACCTGCATGATATTCCTACAAATGCAAAACTAGCCATAACTCTAGTTGCTTGCCAAATGGACTCTATAAGAAGGTAATGGAGACATGGAAGCATCTTCCCAAGAAATTGTAGAGATCAGAATTGTGATTAAAAGATTGCACAATTAAACCAATATTGATCTAGCTTAATAGGAAAATGGGGAAATTCTCACTGGTCAAAGAGTTAATCTGCATTTTCCAGCTGTAAGGTAGTACTGGCCCTCAGACACCTAGGTCTGCTTTTACATAGCTATATCTTTTCCATGAAATTCTCCCAGACCTCCACACCAAAAAAAAAAAAAAAAAAAAAAAAATCATATTATAAATGATATGCTTAGTCCTCAGAATTCTCATTCTTTCAAACTCTGCCCAAAGGCTTCACATCATAGAAATTTCTTCAGTATATTGGGAGAGGATCCTTTTTCCCTGCTAAAAACCTATTAGAAGAAGCTAAAGAGATTGAAATCTAACAGTAGCCAAATATAATCAAATTTCCATGAAGAGGATAGGACAATAGGAAGGAATTCAGAAGCTCCCTTTAACATGTGAAGGTGATATTTCCAAAGCAAATAAAGTTTGTCTTTGTAGAGTATACATATGGAATTCATTAGGCCTAAGGAGTTATACAAATGTGAAAAGTTTAAGAAAGATTTAGATAAATGAATGTATGATGAACTCATGTTACTTTTTTAAAAGGGAGTTAGGAAAGTTCATGTCCACAGCTAGTATCGTTATAAGCTGTGTTTTCTGAGGGAAATGTCAAGGAGAACAAAGGCTCTCCTGCAAGATGTCTATAGTCACCACTATATGTGTATGACCCATCATTCTAATCTAGTTTTCTCATTTTCCTCACAAACATAAGGTATAAATTAAGATGCTCACATAGTTGGGGAAAGGAAAGTCTCTTCCTCAAAGTATAATTCACCAAATTCAACAAATTCATTCATTCTAACTGGAAAAGTAGCTCAGATAGTTTGCCAAACATAAATCATTAAATCCAAATAGTAGGTTAGGAAAAAAGGAAATGTGACTCACAATTTTCATGTCAAAGGTGCATCAAAAAAAGATTCCACAATAAACTATATTTCAGCTCTCAAATAACTCCAGTGGGTCAATGATCTCCTCAATTTAGAAATCCCCCAAACTTCCCAAAGAAGCAGATCATAAAGAACCTTTGCCTGTCTAACCTATACACAAGTTCTCCATGCAGGAGTTACTCAACATTCCTTTCTCATTTTCTCTTGATGCAGCCAATCTTGAAGCACTCTGTCCACCCATCCTCCCTCATTTTCACCACATGACTAGCCCATCTTCTCTTCTGATCATAAAATTCCTTGAAGATGCCTGTTATTCTTGTTCTTCAAGGTTCCTCATTGGTTATATGTTGCAGCTTGCTCATACCTACATACAATATTCATTTTTAAATCTTTGGGGATGGTTTTAATTCATGTCTTAAAGCCACATAGTAGCATGTTGTTTTGATAAAAACTATGTTGGCAGTTGGTAGCTAGATGGCACTGTGAATAGAGCACTGGCCTTGCAGTCAGGAGAACTTGAGTTCAAATCAGACCTCAGACAGACACTTACTAGTTATGTGACTCTGGCAAGTCATTTAATCCTATTTGTCTTAGTTCTTCCTCTATAAAAATGAGTTGGAGAAGGAAATAGCAAACCACTTCAATATATTTGGCAGGAAAACCCTAACTGGGGTAAAAAAAAATCTGATACAACTTAAATGACAGCACCAACATGTTAGTATTAAAAGGATGGATTTTTGTCTTCATGAGGCTTTGTCCATAATGTAGAAGACATCCTGAGTTTTCAAGAGCTTTGCCAGCAAAAGACAGTGATGATGATGATAACGACAATAACTGAGATTTATATAGTACTTAAAAGTTTTCAGTGCAGTGTGCAATTTCATGTTATCTAATTTGAGAGGTATATAACCAAATTATTATTTTTTTTCCATAGCCATTCATGAAAAAAAAGAAAAAAATTTGGGTGGCAAATAATAGAATTCTTATTCAAATATTAACGGTATTTAAACACATCCCAGAGCAAGGTGCTGTGCAAAAATATGTTAGTTTTCACCAGTTGCCTTCATTGCCCTGTTTTCAATTGTCTCCTTCTTTATTCCCAGACCTGGTTCTTCATATACACCTGCAGACACATTCATACATATTCATAGAGAACAGCATGGAATCATAGATTTTTAGGACAGGAGAGAACCTTAGAAGTTATCTAGTCCAATGATCTCACTTTATGATTAAATGGCTTATTCACTAAAATTGTTCCATTAAAAAGTATATAATATAATAATATGTGTGTATAAGTATATGTATTATATTGTGCACATACATGTGTGTACATATATGTGTGTGTATTGTGTGCATGTTCATATATGTATGTGCATGCTTGTATTCTGTTTGTGTATTCACATATATGTATGGGTGTGTATGTATGTATACATACATTTTTTTTAGCCTATTCCAGAAGGCATATCACTAGCAGAGATCTGCCCTCCTCAATATGCATATATACACACAAAATACACAAGAGTATTTCTATAAATCAAATTTGGTGGTTGCATGTTGACAGCATTCATTCTGAAATAGTGATACATATTTCTCTATATCATATATATCAGTCAGTCAGGAAGTATGGCAAAGATTATCTCCCCACACAACATATACACACATGCAACATAGGGAAGTCATAATAAGATTCAAAGGGAAGCAGGAAGTATCTCTAATCCTTTCTCTTCCCATCCTTCTCCAAGGGAGACTATTTTTTTTTCAGAAGAGGAAACAGGTGGTAGGGGCCAGAAACTTAGCCTCTCTGCTCTCCTAAGATGGGAATTCTAGTTTCGAATTATATCCATTTTCTCCCTGAAATATTATCAGCTGGGGGAGGGGTTGGTTTTCAGATTCAGACTAATTTCTGATAGCCATTTCATCAGTTGGGATGAAGAAAGATCCCAAATTTTATTATCTAAAGCCTGACTCCCTACCAAACATGAATTTCACAATGAACATCCACATAATGATTATGAAAAGAAACTCATTTATCCAATTCTATGGCAAAACAGAAATCAGAGAAAGTATATATAAGAGACTATATACCAGATAATACAGACTTAAGGAGCTCTCTTAGTGAAAGTAAGATAACATTCAACCAAGAGAAAGAATACCAGATCCCATCCAAAGGGGAACTACCCAAAGTCTCTAGCCAGTGCACAAATAGCAAGCTGGAAATAAGGACATGGTGGAGATGGAGCTCCTCTCAACTTGCCTTTGATCAAGTTCTTTTCTTCCACAACCTGAAGTGCAGTTGGTATCTTCCATCTTCTCTCTCAAAACTGGAAACCAGAAAAATTCAAAAGAGACTGCAGAACCGAAAGAGTCTTAAAGAGACCTAAGTGACTTCCAAGCTTGAAGAGGAAGTCCTCTTCTTTCTTTCCCAGTCTCACCAACCTTGCTTCATTTATGATGCAGTAGCAGGGATTGGATTTCCACTAACGAGAGGGTTCTTTGGCTTTTGGGACTGGGATCATCTAAGTATTTATTAAGAACCTACCATGCATCAGGATTGTGCTAAGTGTAAGGATACAAAGAAAGATGAAAGATAATCAAGTCTCTCAACAAGCTTGCTTAAAATTATCATTACACTACAAAATTTTTATGCATCAAACATGTAGTATTGTCTAATAGAAAAAACAGTAGATTTGGAGTCAGAGAACTTGATTTTGAAACTCAACTCTTCTTGTTACTTTTTAAAATAATGAGGTCAACTCACCTCTCAGTCATTTTCTTTTCTTTAAAAGGAGGAGGTAGACAAGGTCTCTAAGCTCAATTCCAGCTTTAAATTCTGTCATCCTTTTCCCAAGCTCATATCCCATTTATCTCAAGCAGTATTTGATACTGTACAACAAAATAATTTGGATAAACTCAGAACTTTACTTACCCAGAACTTTTAGGGAATTTTACTTATAACAATATTTAAAAGGTATCTTCAATATCAGAATTATTGCCAAGGAGAGTAAGAATTAAAATTCACTCAATTGGGGTTTGCCTGAGTTTTATTTCCAGAAAAAAAAAAAAATGTTGAGATGAAAATGGTACTACCCTCAGTGTAGGAAAACTTGAATAGAATCCATATACTTGAGGAGTTTCCTATTATCTAAATATTTTCAGCTTCCCTTATGCAACAATATTGAAATTATCTAAGAACTATCTGCTTAGCATATCTCTCCTTCCAATTCTATTTTGCTCCTTCTTCATATTCCATCACTTGTGCTAAATTCCTAGTGATGATAAAAGTTTATCAGGCTCTGCTCATATAGCAAATTCTTTCTATATATTCAATGTGACAATGAATTTGGTGCAATAAAAAGAATATTAGAACTGGAATACTAGAAGCAAAAGCTAGCTTGCTAATGTAATTACATAAAACCAACTACTTTTTCAATGTTAAATTGCATGTGCAATATTATAGACAACTAGATGGCACAGTGGATAGGATGCTGGACTTGAAATGAGAACATTTGAGTTTGAATCCTGCCTCAAATCTACTTGAAAACATGTGTTACCCTGGGAAAGTTACATCAACAACAAAATGGAGATAATAACAGCACCTACTTCTCAAGAGTGTTGTAAGAACCAAGTAAGTAATCATTTGTAAAGAGTTAAGCAAACCCTTTAAAGTGTTCTAGAGATACTAAGGACTATATTAGCTTTCAAAAAAAACTCTGTTCATGTATACAAGTGATGAATGGTATCAATACAAGAGATGAATCAGAAGACTTAGAGCATGATGGCTCTGATACTTAGTAACTATGTATTCTTGGATAAATCACTTCATTTCTCTGGGTTTCATTTTTCTTCATCTATAAACTGGAAGTAATTATAAAATTGTGCTTTGCAAAGGCTCATAAAACTTCTATTTATTACAGTCGATCTGGTATAAAACAGTAAAAATAGAAGCAATGTGGCAAAGTGGTTAGTCATCTAGATAGAAATACATGGGTTTAAGTCCTCCCTCTGATGGCATACCATCTATTTGACCACATTAAAATTATGTAACCTCGCACTGCCCTAAAGCAACTCTCTCATTCTAGAAATTTTAGAATTGCCCATCTGCACTAATGGAATTACTTTCCATACCAAGAATTCCTTCCACTAATAAAATTCCAGGTTTCTGAAAATTCATTTCAGAAAAGATCATTTCAACCTTAACCTGAAATTTGAAAATTTGAATAAAATTAAGAGGCATTTATTTGTTTCATTTCAAAGACATTTCAAAGTTAGACAACCTACCTGAAAACATCTAATTTTCTCTTTAATTTAATATTAAAATAAATCCTCCCTTACTCTATTCATTATTTAAATCCATCCTTTTACAGTCAGAAGACTGTATTCTGTTAACCACCTTAGAAGGGGGTGAGTGAGAGGAAGTTCCATTTGCAGTTGCAATCATTATAAAATATGACAGACGACCATAAGGAGCCAAGGTTTTCAAAGGAGTCAGAAGTCTCCACATTGATACAATTGTGCTTTGCATCCAAGGTGTGTCTTGCAAAGAAAAGTTTCCTATCATGAGAATGTCCTTAAATTATATGTAGCCTAAAAAGTGCCAACCCTGTTTTTCAGTCATTCACAAAGAAAACTAGAGCTTCATAAAATGTTGTGCTCTCTGTGAATGGAGCTGTGCAAGCTCAACTTTTCAGTGGTTTTATTTTGTGGCGAAACTTCAGTTCACCTGGGTTCACACCCCTTGACTTTCATTTAGCCAAATGAAAAACTTAAAGCTGAAGGTGGCCAACTTTCACATAGTTACATAGTTTCCACTCACACTCAGTCATCACTCCTTGGCACTAAGATGAGACTAGCCATTAACTTGCCCCAGGGTCACCAGGGAAAGTGTTCTGACTATGTTCCAGGAGAAAGGTCTACATTTCTGCAACTTAGGGTTACATACTACAAACTCTGAGTCCTTGTGATCTAGAGCAGACAGAAATTGCTTGAATTAGGGGTCACTCCACATGTGGGACTGAAAGTCCAAACAGTGACTTTAAAGAACAGCCCTGTTGACATTTAAACATTCAGTTTTCACTTCTCTGGTTAACAATGTGGTCATCATATATGAAGTCAGCATTTGAGTCATGGCTCAAGGAAAGAGACAGTTAGACCATGGCTAGCCAGAAGAGGAACAGTTAAAAGGGCAAAAGGCATGGTGTTCTGAGTAAGTCGTAGTAGATTTCCTTGTGCAAAAATGAAAAATTAAAGGATAATAAACAAAAGGTGAATTTGATACTTGTAGATAAGCACAACTGGTCTGCAACTTTATGAAGAAACCAAACTCCATATATGTTCCAAGTAACATGAGATTTGCATTTAGAGAGAGAGCAAAAGAGAGAAGGAAAATGGAAACAAATATGTGCAAATTACAGCAAAATTAGCCAGAGGCTAAATGTGACCCAGTGACTAGAGAACTGAACTCTGAGAGAGAACAACACGAGTTCAAGTCCTATCTTTGACACATATTATATTCAGTACTCTACCTCTCAGAGGTCCAGACAGTTCTCTAAATCTATAACTCTTTTAATTCTAAATTTTATAATTCCCGCTGACTCCTTTGAAAAGCTTGAAGTGGTACAATGGATAGTGCCAGGCCTGGAGTCAGGAAGACCTGTGTTCAAATCCAGCCTCAGACATTTACCAGTTGTATGATTCTGGGAAAGGCACTCAATCCTGATTGCCTCATTTTCCTCATTTGTTAAAAAAAACTAGAGAAGGAAATGACAAATCACTCCAATTCTTTGTCAAGAAAACCCCAAATGTAATTGCAAAGAGTCAGACATGATTGAAATAACTGAATAACAACTGCCCATCTACATTAGCCTAGACAGACAAAATTGCTGATCTAGATCATTATCATAATAGCTACATTTATATAATACTTTATGCTTTGCAAATCATTTTAAATATTCTTTAATTTAATCTTATTCTTTATTTTAACTTTCTCTTTGGTTAATGTACATAATGGAACATCATTCTTTCAAATGAAATATTCTTTTTCTTCTCTGCATAGTGAAATTTTTTAATATGGCGATGATTGTTAAATTATATATACATATATATATCTTCATCTTATATATATATTATTTATCTTATATATATCTTTATCTCATTTGATGTTTACCACAATTCTATGAAGGAGATATTTTCATTACCCTCATTTTATACATTAGAAAACTGAGGTGCAGAGGTGTTAACTTACTTGCCTAGAGTCATGCAGCTGCTGCCCTTCCAAATAGATTATTTGACAGATTAAAAAAATGGAATTTTTTTTTTTACAAAGATCATTTGTACCAGAAATTTCATTCTTTGAAAACCAGGTCCAATGCACTTTTGCAATCTATTTTGTTTTGCTTTTAATTAGCAGGAAGTATTTTTAGTGAAAGTCACGGTTCACTGTTCCACAATTAGCTTGAGCCAAGAGGTATATTTTTGAATCATAGGAAGATCTGGGATGAATAAAGCATCATGTTTTGAAGACCATATGGAAAAAACTGGAGTTCTAATGGTATTCTGAAAAGATGAAATCTGTGAACTAGGGATGAGTTTTCTCATACCAACATAATAGTCCCATTGGAAGGAATAAAAGGCAATCAAGAATAATGTAATTTCCAATGTATTAATGTCTCCTGAAAAGCACTGTAGCTCCTTGTTTTCTAAGCAAATTAATTTGCTCTAATTTGACCTTAATTTGACCTAAAAATCATAATCAAATTAGAGATTTCTTTGGTATAGCTACTTCCTCTACTAAGCTGGATTTCCCACTCAGGTTTTTGTTGACTCCAGGCCCAGCAGTCTATTTACTACACTAAGTAGCTGAATTGAATAAGACAATGGTGTGATAGTGGAGAAAATTTCTTCTATAAATATATAATAAACCTTTAATCAAGCACTCTGACACAATGCTAAGAGAATCATCTTAAATGCTACTAGAAGAATGAATACTCTGAGATTCAATGAGGAAAAGGCTATATATAACATAAATCTCTCAAGACATGAATCTTCATAAGTTATTCAGAATCAGAACTAGCAGCTGGAATTTCATTCAAAGATAGATGAAAGCTAGTCTAGAAAACAAATCATCAGTGTCAATATACTCAAAACTAATTTAAAAAGCATACAGTTGCTGATTACTCTAGTCAAGATCCGTGATATATATATTTCAGGAGAAGAATATAAAGAGGGGCATTTGTCAAGTAAGCAACCATGGCCAGCATGTCAGAGATACATAACAATGTCTAAGTGGGATAGTTCTCCAAGTTGCTGTCAAGGGATAAGTAGCTGAGAGTCAGGGACAGATGCAGAGTAACTGTTATTAGTTAATAGCCAGCTGTTGGGATACAGAATTCTAGAATTCAAGAGAGAGCTAGGGAGAGGTATAGTTTTAGGGCATAGGGAAAGAAACTCTTGTTAAGTTGAGAAATAATTGGCTAGGTTTTTGTTGTTGTTGTTGTTTTTGTTCAACCTTTGTTTTTGAAGCGGACCAATAGTATCATAGAATGATCTCAACTTGTGTGTGAATTGAAGTGAGACAGAAATGCACAAAATCACCAGCTTCACTCTCTTCCAGAGTCATTGAAGTCCAATGGCAAGACAAAAGTCAAGTTCTAAAGACTCCATGTACTTATTTCACCCAACTTCATGGCTGTTGGAATAAATTGTTCTCATCTGCCTATTTCACTGGGGGAAAGTCTAACAACTGTTAGAAAGACCAAAAAAGTTGGCAGGTACTATGTTAGATGCTGGGGATAAAAATAAAAGTAAATTAATCCCTGCCCTCAAAGAGATTACATTGGACTGAGGTGATACAAAATATGCAGAGAAGCAATATGTATGTGTGTGTGTGTGTGTATACACAATAAATAAATGTGATGTGTTGCATTCACTTTCAGATGGAATCATTGTATTGTTAATTTTTTTAATTGTTTTATGTGCTAAAAGAGATTTCTCAAGGAGTGGGATATTATGTAAATATTTGCAATATAAAAGCAAAACATATCAATAAAACTTTAGAAATAAGTAAATTCTAAATAAATTTTTGAGGTAACAGACAATTAACAATTGGGAGAATCAGAAAAAGCCTAAAGTAATGTATATAAAACACTTGAACAGAGCTTTGGAGACAGCTAGAAACTCCAGGTGAGGAGGGAGAACATTCCAAACATGAAGCAAAGACATGAAATCGTAGAAGATGGAATATTGTACAAAAGAAATAGTAACGCAGTTATTTGGGCTGAAACATAGAGGCTATAAGTAGTCATGTGTAATTAGCCTGGAAGGACAAATTGTGAAATGTTAATAAAAAGTCACCAAAATATCCAGACTCAGTTTAAGCCATGAATGGACACATTGGTAGGGGAAAATGTCGAGACCAGATATGGGGACAGCTAAAGTCAAGATTAGGCTAAAAGCTCAGGTATAAATCATAACTTACAAATATATCATGGGATGCTTAAGAAAATCATTGCAACAATGGAGAATCTATCCGTACTTCTTTTTGAAGGGGTTGACTAGGTTTTAAAAGGAAGGCTCCACTTTGAGACTGTAATCAATATTTACTAATTCTCAAGTATCTACAGGACAGATGGAGGGCCAGCCTTGGAATAAAAAAAGACTTTTGTCTCTGATACATACTTTATGTGATCCTGGACAAGTCATAGTCTCTCAGTGTTCCCCAGGATACATGCTAAGATTATGGTACATATGAGTAATTAGTCTGTATCAGCAGAGAGAGCTTCAACATAGGGACAATCCTACAACAATGAAATTCTACAAATTTATATGGTAGTTATATGTACTTTTGTGTTTATGCATTTGTGTAACATATGTATAACAATATGTATAACAGAAAAGAAGCAATAACACAGGTATGAATAACAATGACTTTTTTGTACATGGAAAAAAGAAAAGTGTCCTTTGTGATCTTAACTTGATTCAACCAATACTAAATATTTACTAAGTACAAAGCTATTCTAGGTACTATGAATACAGAAAGGAAAAATGGAACAATTTCTACCCTGGAGGACCACAGTTTAAAGGGTAATAATATATATCATATTAGGGTTACATACTACAAACTCTGAGTCCCTGTGTTCTAGAGCAGATAGAAATTGCTTGAATTAGGGTCACTCCATACCTGGGACAAAAAGGGAAAAGGATTGAATAAGCATTATATGACACCTACTATATGCCAGACATTGTACTAAGTGGTTTTTACAAATATCATCTTATTTAATATTTATAACAACCCAGAGAAGTAGATGCTATTATTATCCATTTACAGTTGAGGAAACTGAAGCAAACAATGGTTAATCACCTTGCCCAGTCACATAGCTAGTAAACGTGTGAAGTCAGATTTTAATTCAAATCTTCCTGAAAGACCCAGCACTCTATTCATTGTATTATCAGTCACCTCTAGTGATGAGACATACAAACAAATAACTACAATATAATTTAAAAGATGACTATATATTTGGAGAGATGTTAAAATGAGTGATGTGAAAGATTTGAAGAAGGATGTTTTACTTTAAGTGGAATGGCGGGGGGAGGGAGAAAGAATCAGAGAAGGAAGCTATGGTGGAGTCAAAAGAGCATTAACCTAAGAATCAGGGACACAAAGTCAAATCCCAGATCTGAAGAGTAGCTTTCTCATTTTGGACTATACACTCCACCTTTCTTAGGCTTAGTTTTTTTTTTTTCCAATCATAAAATGGGTATAATAATATTTGTGCTAATCACCTAATGCTTTTATAGTGAAAAGCAAATTTAAAAATTTAAATTCTAAAATAATACATAATTATCAGCTATAACATTAACATCTCAGATTATAGAATAAATCAAGCAACTAGCCAATAGCTGATATTGATTACTAGCAAGGACAGAGTACCACAATAGAGGTAGAATGATCCATTTTGAATAAAATCACCAAGGTATCCCCAGGCAACTAGCTGGTGCACTGGATAGAAGACTTGTGGCCAGGAAGACTCATCTTCCTTAGAACAAATCTGCCCTCAGACACTTACTAGTTTCATGATCCTGGGTAAGCCACTTAACTCTATTTGCCTCAATTTCTTTAGCTGTTAAAAGAGCTGAAGAAGACAATAACAAACCACTAGAGTAGAAAACCCCAAAAGGGATCATAAAGAGGCAGATATGACTGAAAACAACTAAATAATAGAAACAAACAATTCCAAGATACCCTCCCTCTGGGGAAAAAAAGGCAAAATAACAAAAAAGAGAAAATCAATGGACAAACCTTACTATATACAAATCTAAAGTTTATGCCCTGAACCTCACAGACATATTCAAATGATAACATTGCTTGCAGAACTGTCTTTGAGGACTCTTCATGGAGAAGTATTTCACCACTGTGCCTATTTTTATGTCATGTCCCCTCCTAAAATTTCCTTATTCATCTTTTTTGTCAAAGTCTTGCCAATTCTTTTATTTTTAGACGATAATGCTGAATGCTTAATAAAAATATAGTTTACTGATGTCCCCTCCCTTTATGTCACTGTCCCTTGTTAATAACCCCTCAATCAACAAATTCCTACCTTTTCTTCAGACCCAGTTCAAGTCCAGTCGTCCCAATAGTCTTTCCTTTCTCTGACCTTCCATAGCACATAAGGCTAATTTAGCACTTAGCATTTGCTTGGTTGTATTATATTATTGATCCTGTTACATACATAGCCTGCCTCCCCACACAGAGTGAAAGCTCTTTTAAGGTAGAGATAATGACTTCAAACTCCTTTTATCCTTTATATCCTTTTATGCAACTGGCACAGTGCATTATACTTAGTAGGTGCTTCATAAATGTTGTAGAATGATTACTGAATATTGACTAAGATTATGGATGCTACAATTTAGGAAAAACATTGTACTAGCTCGACCAAGTCAGCAAAAATGTTCTATGTGTTGTCTAGTAGGACTTTTAGCTTGGGGCCAAGGGAATGCCATAAGATCATAGTTCTAGAGCTGAAAGGGACTTTAGAAGTTGTCTAGTCCAATCTCTTCATTTTACAGATGAGGAAACTAAGATCTAGGGAGGTTAAGTAACTGGCTCAAGGTCAGAGAAATAGTATTTGAACCAAAGTCTGAGACTTTTTCCTTTGAGCCATTTATATTTTTCTTCATTTGCATCTGCTGCCCTATCTGGTTCCAACATCACCATGCCCCAACAGTAGATACTCCCCTCTATCCTGTCCCTTTTTACCTTCACCTTCCAATTTCCTTTTTTATGTTGTCTCCTCCTTTTCATTGTCACTTTGTCGAGAGCAGGAACTTTCTTTTTATCAACTGTATTTTCAGCACTTAGCACAGTCCCTGGCAATAGCAGGTGTTTAATAAATGTTTATTGGATCACACTGGATATTTTTGATGTAGGCATTTTACTAGAGAGCATAAATAAGAGAAACATATACACCTCAGCCCTTTGTCACTCTAGCTTTCAGAATTCCTGAACTTTGGAATTCATCATAATACAACAGTGAAGCTACTGGCCTTCCCTAATGTGGTCAAATGATCAGTTGGCTGACTAATAAGAGTATTTGAGCTTTCAGTAATAAGGCAATTTTCAAATGTGTACAATTTAGTTTGGAGTCCACTTCTATGAAGAGTCTTTTTGGGGCTTAATATGTTCTACCTGAGAGTAGCTGAGTGTAAAAGTTTTTTTATTTGTTTGTTTTTTTAATACATCTTCTAAAAACATGAGTCAGGAAAAGTCATATCCTGAGCAAATTAGCCTTAAACATCACTATGTAATCTAATTTTAAGCAAAATATTCCTAAAATAGAGAAGCATTACAGAATGGTGCAATGGGATCTCTCAGGTGAGTTCATGCTCTCATAATCAAACATGTCTAGTCATTCTGATCTATATCTGGCCACTGGACCCAGGTGGCTCTGGAGGGGAAAGTGAGGAAGGTGACCTTGCAGAGCCCTCTCTCACTTAAATCGAATTCACTTGCCTGTCATGGCATCATCTCTCTGATATCATGGTCCTTTTCAAGAATGAAGGACAAACAACAGCAAAAAAAGTGGAGTACCATATATTCAGGAAACAAAGTAATATGAGGTTAAGACAGGCATGGGAGGCATTCTCTGCTTTGTAATATTGGATCTTATCTGGCCCAGATATAAGATGCAAGTACAAAAAAAATAAGCCAGTTCAAGAACTGGCAAGGAAATGGGATATGGGAATGAATAGGGCATACTATCAGGACATTTTAAAAAAAAAAGCTTTCTAAAGCAAGTTTCATGGAGCTCTTAGCTGGAGTTTTAGCATTTGCTTTAACTTAATTTAGCTTTCAGCTTAATGGAGCATTAGCAGAGTCCTCTAGAATAGTGGTCACGAAATTTTTTGATCTTATATCCTTATCAGTAAAATTTTTTTGAACATGTGTTGCCATATGTATATATACATACATGCTTGTATATGTTAGATTTGAATCCTACTGTATTAATATTTATTTGCATTTATTTGCAAACATATAATAAGTAAACTTATTTTTAATGAGATAAATATGAAATAACCTTTGATTCTAGAGTCAATAGGCAGCCACTAAAATTTACTGAGTAGAAGAATGGCAAAGTCAGACCTATACTTTAGAAAAATCACTTTTGCAGCTCTGTGGATAGGTTGGAGAGAGAAGATATGAGTCAGAGAGATCAACTAGGAGTCTATTGCAATAGTCCAAGTGAGAGGTAATGTGGGTCTAAACTTGAGTTGTATCTGTAAGTGCCTTATGTAAGTCTATAAGAAGTGGCATATATAAGATAAATATATTTATGTGTGTATATATATACATATATATATATACACACAAATATACATATACATATGTGTGAACACATAAAGCAATTAGTTGGCACAGTAGAAAGAGCAAAGGGTTGGGAACCAGGAAGACTCATTTTCCTGAGTTCAAATCTGGCTCCAGACACTTAGTGACAATGTGATCCTGGGCAAGTCACTTAGGCAAACAGGACTCATCTGTAAAATGAGCTGGAGAAGGAAATGACAAATCGCTCCAATATCTCTGTCAAGAAAACCCCAAGTGGAGTTACAGAGAGTCAGACATAACTGAAACTGAATTACAACATCAACAACAAAACACACACACACATACATACATATACATATGCATACATACATGTGTGTATACTAGAACGTAGAACTGAGAACAACAGCTGCAAGTTACAGATGTTAAGCTCAATGTAAGGAAAAGTTTCTTGCAATGAGCTGTTCAAATTATTGTTCTATAAGAAATGATGAGCAGGCTGATTTCAGAAACTCCTGGAAACACCTATATAAGCTGATGCTGAATGAAGTGAACAAAACCAAGAGAACTTTGTACACAGCAACAAGCCTATGTGATGATTAACTGTGATGGACTGTTTTTGTTTTGTTTTGTTTTGTTTTTAACAATGGGTGATGTGAGGCAATTCCAATAGATTTGGGATGGAAAATGCCATTCATATCCAGAGAAAGAACTGTGGAGACTGAATGTGGATCAAAGCATAGTATTTTCTCTTTGTTGTTGTTGTTTATTTGCTTTTTTTTTCTTTCTTGGGTTTTTTTCCTTTTTTATTTGACTTTTCTTGTGCAGCATGACAAATATGGAAATGTTTAGAAGAATTGTACAGGTTTAACCTATATAAGATTTTTAGCTATCTTGGGGAGAGGAGAGAAGGGAAGAGGGGGAGAACAATTTGAAACACAAAATTTTGCAAAGATGAATGTTGAAAACTATATTTGAGTGTATTTGGAAAAAATAAAATATTATAAAAAAACAAACTATGCACTATTCAAAAATGGAATGGGCTGCCTCAGGTTGTCATGGACTCCCTTTCACTAGAATCTTCAGGTTGATGACTTTATATATATATATGTATATACGTATATACATATATATATACATATATATGTATATACGTATATACATATATATATACATACACACATATATGCACACACATGCAATAAATATATACATGTTTATATATATATACACATATATACATATATTTATACGTGATATATAAATCTTGACAACCATCTGTACAAAAGAGCTAAGTAAAATTAAAGTATCAAGGATGAAATTAAAGTTGTGATCGTGAGTGATGGAGGGATGATATTGCCTAAAACTGTAATAGAAATGCTTGGAAGATAATAAAATAAGATCTGTGATAGAAATTATAATGTATCCATGCTCACTTGTCCTATACAACTATCTCTGTTCAGCTAAAAACTAAAAGTGGGAGAGAAGTATGGAATGAAAGAAGGAATGGTATGGTTGTTTTGCAAGTTCCAGGATTGGAAGCTCCAGGATTGAGAGGGGAAAATAAGATCCATTTTCCCTATTTCCAGTAGCTTAATTGGGAACTCCTTGGTATCATGCCCCAGTGTGGAAATGATTCCTATAGACTATGACAGACAATGATAAACTGGGAAATATTCAGAGGCTGATCAGAATAATGAAGAGCTAAATGTCCCTGGGCATCTCAAACTCAATAAGCCCCAAATGGGACTAAAATTTTTCTTAAACAATAACAACAAAAAACCCTCCCTCTTGCCAACTTTTCTAATTTTATTGAGAACACCACCATCTTCCTAGACATTTGGTGTCATCCTTAATTCCTAAATGGAATTCACCCCACATGCTTAATATCTTGCCAATTCTTGTCATTTAAAAATTCAAAACATCTCTCTTATATGTCATCTTTTCCCCCTTTATACAATCATCACACTACTTGGTTGGATGTCATATTAAAACTGGTTGAAAGAACTAGAGATGAAAAGACTTGAGGTGATAGTTGTCTTCAAATATTTAAAGATCTGTTACACAGAAAAGGAAATAAAGATATTCTTTTTATTCCTACAGGACAGAACTGAGAACAACAGGCATAAGTTGCAGACTTAAGCTCAAAGTAAGGGAAAAACTTAAAAGTTTAAAAAAAAAGTCAAATGATCTATCTTAGATGGTCATAGGTTCATACTGACTACAAGTCTTCGGTTACAGCTTGGATGATCACTTAATGAAGAAGTAATAGAATTATTGTTTAGCAATGCACTGAACTAGATTGGCTTTGGGGTCCCTTGTAAATATGAGGCTCTATGACAACTACAAATAATAAGCTAATAATATGAATATATATGCTTATATACACACACCAATAAAATCATATACTTACAAAACTTCCATCAATCTACCAATATTACTTTTTATCCTAGAAGGACCTTTGGCTCCAAAAAGCAATGCCCTGGTGATCAGTTCCAGAGAATATTTATGATTTCTTAGTTGTTGTTGTTTTAAATTGATGGAAAATATTATTAGGCAGAGTTGAGTTTCTCCCAATCCACCCAGTTTAATTTCTGTGGGTTCCATTCCAGCTAATTTATTCTCATCCTTGTCCTAACCTCAGTTGAGCTTTAAGAAAATTAAGAAAAAAGAGATGTTTGTTTTGGGGTAGAAAGCCTAGCTGTTCATCACCTCACAACGCCCTGAACATTATGCAACTTTTCCACATGACAAGATCAGGTTTTGAAGCAAATAGTATGAAAGCACCTGGGAGGTAAAAGAGAAAGAAGAAGGGGCATTCAGTATAGCCACCTGAAAGCTTTTGGAGAGGAAAGAATAACATCATCAAAAGTAGAGTTCTGTCATTTGACTTTCAAGAGATTATAGACAGAACAATGACAAATTCATATTATTAATGGCTTATTTAGTGAGCATACAGAGCTACTTATTCATCTGAGGGAGCAAAGGGAAATTCTTTCTATTCAAGATTCCAGGAGCAGAAGACACCCTAACTTCAAATGATCCTTGGGAAAAAGGCCATGATTCAAAGGGTCTGTTCCAGAGGGCTTCTGCCTAGACCCAATCTTTCTCTAGTCTATAGTACTCTAGAATGGACTCTTGAAATGGCTTGTCAGATTCCCTGGTTAATAGGGATGGCAGACCAAAAGGAAATTTGAAAATAAAACTGTAGGATTTTCCCAACCAAAAATGTATACAAAGTCCATTTCAAATGTAGTTCTATTGTTAAATTAAAATTTTCAAGAAAATTAATGGAATAGGGCTAGGTGAACATTTTTACCTTAGGGGTACAGACATGGGGATACAAATCTAGCCAGATTCACTTGTTTTACTGAGTTTTCCTGAAATCCACAAATTGAATTTTGCTACATATCTTGATCAAATACTTTAATTCTGTTCTCACAAGCTCCACCATATTACCTTCTCTTTTAATCTTGAATCCTGCATATGTTTATATAATTTTGAAATAATTCATAGACCTTCCAAATAGCCTCTTAACTCTCCCTACTCCTATACTCCTCCACATCACTGCCTGATTAAAATTCTCCAAAGACCAATTGAATCACTGTATTTTAGAGCTAGAATAGATGTTAAAAAACTATCTAATACAGAAAGATGAGGCCCAAAGAAAGAAGATAATGTCAGTCCTTTACTTGAAGTAGTCCTTAGCTATAGATTAATATAATTACTAATTATTAATGTAACTCAATAATACCTTTCCCCAGTGACCTGAAAATAGGAGATTGTGTCAAAGGAATAGATTTAAATGTTTCATATAGGCTCCAAGATATCTGTCATAGGTTAGATGTTTATCACTGTGCCCTCAAAATTAAAAAAAAAATCAAGCAAGCAGTCCATTTTAATGAATTCCCTTAATTTATAGCAATGATTTAAAACTCAAATAGAAATAGGGGACACTAAATTATTATAGAACTTGGAGCTCTAAGGGACCATAAAGGTCATTTTACAAGTGAGGAACGAAAAATGTAGTGACTTACTCAGGATCACAGAGGTATTAAATGACAAAACTGAGATTTAAATGTAGGTGTTTTGACTTCACTGCTCTTTCTTCAGGTAACCTCTCACAGTTTGAAGAAGCTAGATGGGAAAGTGGATAGAATGCTGGGAATAGATTCAAGAATCTAAATTCAAATCCAGCCTCAGACTCTTACTAGCTGTGTGATCCTGAGCAAGTCTCTTAACTATTACACTATTGGAGAAGGAAATGACAATCTACTCCAATATCTTTGCCAAGAAAACTCGTGGACAGAATTAGTATATGATGGTCCATAGGATCATGAAGAGTCAGCCACATCTGAACAACAGTAACTATAACTATTCTATTAAATGAAGTCTTCCTTGATCAGTTAAAAGAAATAATTTTTTTCTCTGAATTCCAAATGTATTTACTGTCTATGTATATAGAATGGTAGCATTGGGAGACACCTGAAAGAAATACCTATCTTCTCCCTGAAACATGACTTTCTTCTACAACATTCCTAAGAGATGGTTTTATAGAAAGAGATCCTTTCTCCCAAGGTAGACCATGCTAATGTTGGACAGCTCCAAATTTCAAGCAGTTATTTCTTATACTGATGTATGATCAGTCTATCAGTAAATATCACTCCCAATTCCCATTTCTGCCTTCTGAGGCCAAGCAAAATAACTTTAATGCTTCATTCTTGTTTTATTGGTTTTAATAACTCCTGAATGCTAATCAACTCAATTAAAATGTGAGTTAGAAATAATTAACAAAATAAATAAAAATACAATAAAATATAATTTGTACTTTCCTACATCAGTCTGCAGCCTACAAGAATCTGATTCTATTTGTGTTTGACACCACTAATCTAATCTAGTTCATTTTTATTTTATTGTTTTTCTATGATTTACTGATATATTTGTAAATTTTACAAATATTTATAGATGATACCCAGTCCATAAGAGAGCTCTTATAATAAAATAAAACAGTTAAGTAAAACTAGTAATACAGTGATTTCATTTGAAATTGGAAAAGGGGGCAAGGGGGGAAGATACATATCATAGTCAAGCAAAATAGATTCCCTCAATAGTGGTATGCAAAAATATATGTTTTATAAATCCACTAGGAATGGTTATTGTATCAATAGTTTTTACAGCTTTCAAAGTTGTGGTATTCTCTTCTTTAAAATAATATGGTTCTTTGGGTGCAGGTTTCTTGGGGAGGTTTTCTGGAGGCAGCCTTAGTTTCAGTTCCAAATAACAATCACCTCAAACGCAGCCAGCTGATAAAATCCAAACGTTTATTTTCTCCTTCCAAGTCTTGTCTCTTTCCTTGGGCCCAGTTAGCTTTAATAGAGACCTATCTCTCTCCTTGGTTCTAAGAGCTCCCTCTGAATGTCTCCAAATCCAAAGGTTTGTCCTTCACAGCCTCCATCCAGCACAAAGGTGGAAAATGGAATGAATCTATCTCCGCCTCTGAGAGTGGGCTTCTGTATCTCCCAGAGTGCTCTTTGGCTCTGAGAGCTTATTGCTTACATGCTGTACACTGAGTACACACCAATCATTATATCACTGGGAAACCATTATTTGTTGTAGGATTAAATCAATTCTAAACTAGATGTAAACATTGTCTCCTCAATTACATTTAGTACCTTGTTTCAAGTTCTGGCCCATAACATCTCCTTGTAGGATCAGATCAATCATACCAAGCCATGCTAAATTAGACAATTATTGTCTCTATCAATTCTAGACTTAACACTTTGTAAGAATTCCAACACAAAGTTATTTGTTATCATAATGTTGTTGTTGTTACATAAATTGTTTTGGTTCTGCTTATTTTATTCTTCATCAGTTTATTAAATTGTTCAATCTTCCCATGTTACAGTTGTGGAAACTGGCCAAAAAAGACTTATGATACTGAAGGTCACACAGAATTATGACATGAATCTGAAGCCAATTTGCATTCTCTCTCTCTCTTTCTCTCTCTCTCTCTTCCTCTGTCTCTCTTTCATTTGTTCTTATTCTTATTTTTTTCCTATTCTTTTTATATTATACTCCTTTCCTTCTTAAAAAGACAAATAGACAGTATAGTAAGTGATGTGCTTGATTTGAAGTTAGAAAAATCTAGGTTTGAATCCGGATATTTGTTGTATAATCATGAGCAAGTAATTTACCTTCTTTGACTCAGTCACCAACAATTTATTAAGTTTGCTGTGTGCCAGGGTTTATGCTAAGTATTGGGATGTAAAGGCAAAAATAATCCCTGCTATCACCAAGTCCATATTCTATTGGAGGAAACATGTGAATGACCAGGAACATACAAAATATATAGAATGGATAGGAGGTAATGTCAGAGGGGAAAGGTATTACCAGATTGAGGACTGAGAATCTCCTACTATTGAACATGGGATTTTTACAGAGTTTTGGGGGAAAAAAAAAACCTAGAATCTACTTGAGGGACAGGGAAAAGGTCAGTAGAGTATTCTAGGTGTGAAAGACAGTCAATGAAAATGTATGGAGATGGAACATGGACTGTTATGTTCAAGCAATTGCATGTGGCCCAGGATAGTTGGATCACAGAGTTCATAGAAAAGAGTAAAGTACAAAGGTGTAAGGGTAGCAAGAGCTCAGGTTATGTAGACATTTTTAAATGACAAAGAATTTTCTATTTGCTCCTGGAACTAATGGGTAATTACTCAAGATTATTAAGAGATGGTGATGTGATCAGAGCTAACTTTAGAAAAAAATCACTATGACACTCAATGAAGAATGGATTAGAGTGGAGATATTTGATGCTGAAGAAACAATTAGAAAGATATTGCATAGTCCAGGAGGGCTTGAACTAAGATATTACTATGAGAATGGAAAGAAGGGAGTTTATACAAGAGAAGCTAATGAAGTTAGAAATGACAAGATTTGGGAACCAACTAGACAGAGAAAAATTGAAGATCATACTGAGGTTGAGAGTTTTCAGTGAATAGTAAGATGCTGACAACTTCAACAAAAGCAGATAAGTTTAAAAAAAGGGAGGGTTTGGAGGGAAAATAATGAGTCCAAACTGAATATTCAGTTCAAGATGTTCAAACAGCAATTTGTGAAAAAGAATTAAAACTCAGGATCAAAATTGGAGCTAATTATATAAATCTGAATATGATCTTATAGGGATGATCATTGAGCCATGGGAACTGATGAGATCACTAATTGATATAGCTTTGAAGATAAAAAAGAAAAGACCCCAAGAGAGAGTTTTGTGGGGTATCCATGGTTAAAGGAAATAACACAGAAAAAGAGTGAGCAAAAGAGACTTAAAAGGAGTGGTCAGATAAGTGTCATGAAAATCCAGAGAGAAGAAAATATACATGAGGAAAACACAAAGATTGCAGAGAATCATTAAGTCAATAAGCATTTTTAAGCATCTTTTATGTGCCAGGAACTGTACTAAGAGCCGAGAAAATAAAGTCAAAAACAATCCTGGCACTCAGGGAACTTAAAGTCTAAATGAGAGTAGTAATGAAGGATAAAAATTGTGAAAAAGTCATTAATTTGGGTGATTAAGAGATTAATGGCAATTCTGAAGAGTGGAGTTTCTTTTGAATGGTAAAGTTGGGAAGCCAGGTTTCAGAGTTTGGAAGAGAGTAAGAAGAAAGGAATTGGAAACAACTATAAACGGCATTTTCAAAGAGTTTAACTGAAAGAAGAAAGAACTAATAATAGAATAAGAACTAATAGGTATGGTAAGATCAAGAGAGGGATTTTTTTTTTTAAGAATAGGGGGTTATGGGCATTTTCTTTGTCAGAAGAGGAATCAATAAATAGGGCTAGATTTCTTCATCTGTAAAATGGGGACAACAATTAAACCAAACTCCCAGAGCTGTTGTTAGGACAAAATAAAATAATATATATAAAATGTTTTGTAAATCTTAAAGTGAAAGAATGTCTCTTTCAGTCCTTGTTGGTCCTTATATACTCTATTATAATTACATCATTACAGTACATTATGTATGTGTGAACTTAGAGAACCATTATATCACCATACAGTACTAAGTATATGTGTAAATTAGATAACCATTGTCTCATCAATTCCTCTGAGTAAACACCTTGTTTTAAGTATACTTCTCCAGAGCTCTGGCTCTCTATATCTCCTGCTTTCTTTTGTTTTAGAACATATAATGCCCTCCCTGACTTTTCAGAAAAGGGGTTAAAAACACCAAAAAGGAGGTGATCATGCCCTCCCTGACATCTCAGGAAGAGAAATGAAAATACCAAAGGGAAATGGGGAGTCAAACCAGATTTTGTTAGGGGGTTTCTGAAGGGTCTTATTTGAAACAGATTATATCTAAATCCATCAGCATGGGAGGTATTACACAAGCACATAGTAATATTACATAGGCTAGTAGTGATGTAACAAACATGAGGAATTATACATGTCCATAAGTCCTATAAGGAAGGTATATAGATAATAATCACACATATACTCCTTCAGTAGCCAAGACATAGTCCAAAACCAATCTATTGTCCATCACTTCACGGTTCAGAAAATATTTAATCTTTTCAACTAAAAAGATGTCAGCCAAGATCAACACAAATTTATAATAGTGAATCATTTGAAACTATCAACACAGAAGATGTAGGTGAAAAAATTAATTTGAAATGGCAGTTAAATTCCAGTGAATCATAATTTCACAATTCTTAAACAAATCCAATAACTGATTAAATTATTCCTAGTGCTCTCTAAGTCTCAGAGAATTGATGATGAAATATATCTTCTCCCTCTTACCAGAAAGAAATGATACTACAAATGACAAATGTGGTATATATTGTCTGTAATGTTCTGATTAGTTCTCTGGAAGTCCTCCAAATGGGCCTTGGTTTCAGCAGAATAATCACCACAAGAATAATCAGGAATAAAGTCTAAAGTCTTTATTATCTCCTTCACAGTCTGTCTCCTTCCTCTGGACCTGGGCTAGCTTTCTGGAGGTCCTCCGGAACGAGTCTTGGTTTCAGTGGAGCAATGCAGGAGGCAGGAGAGCCATCAGGATAATGGTAAAGTCTTCTCTTTCTCTAGCTGAGTTTGTCCCCAGTTTATATACTCTATTACAATTACATCATTACAGTATACTGAGTATAAACCAATCATTATATTACTAGGAAACCATCATTTGTTGTAAGATTAAATCAATCATATTGAACCAGAGAACTATTAATTACCATGCTAAACTAGATAACCGTTGTCTTATGTTAACACCTTTCTCCAGAGTTCTGGTCCATTACGATTTTCATCTTGAGAAGAGGTAATCCTGACATTTTTCAAGCTCCCTAAATGACCTCTTTGCTTTGGATAAATGAGGGAAGACTGTTTGAGAAACAGAGAGACAGAGATAGACAGATAGCTAGAGATAAATATAGAGAGAGGCAGAGACAGAGATAAACAGAAAAACACAGAGACACACAGAGAGAGAGACAGAGAAAGAAAGAGAACCAGAAGAGCCGAATATTACAAAAGGAAAAAAAAATAAGACATTTGTGAAACCATCCAGCAGATTTTGTTGGGGAGTGGCCAAATGTTGGAGCGCTGTAAAATAACATGAACGATTGTACTGAAAATGTATTCATACGTCAACCCTTGCCACATGAGGTTTACACAGAGGCCCCAGAGCAAGCAAAATAGTTCATCTGAGTAAAAAGCTTGCCAAAATAATCTAATGACCTAAGCATCCAATGACACTATATACCGTCTCTGATCCTGCCCGTCTTCTTTTAATAGAGCAATATTTTTTATTGCTTCTCTTCTATGAGTGTCTGTAAAAACTACTCTTTGTGGTAATTAAAATATTTTCTGAAATAAGGAAAATGATTTTTTAAAATGAATGGTCTTTGCCATTAATGGGTTGTTTGCCTATTTGGTATAATTAGACTCAAGAAGCTTAATGACTCTTGATTGATTCTGGAATCCCTGAGGTTAGCATTTGAAGCCCCTCACAATCTTGATTTAACCTATCTTTTGAAACTTTCTCAGCATTCCCCCTCATGAATTCTGTATTCCAGCCAAATTGGCCTGCTTTCTATTCCCCATACATAACATTCTGTCCCTTATCTCCATGCCTCCGGACAAACTGTTCTCTCCCCATTTCTACCTCTCTTAAATTCCCACCCTCTTCCTTTCCATTTCTAGGACCTGTTAGTTCCTTTCTCAGCTAAAGCAGCTATCTCCTACATGGGAACTTTACTGATTCCCACAGTTACTAGTCCTCCCCTCCCTTACATTACTACACATTTTCCTTTTATATATAATTTGTATTTATTGGTGTAATGGGTCAGCTGAGTGGCAAAATGGATAGATTATAGAACCTGGAGTCAGAAAGAACTGAGTTCAAATATGGCCTCAGTCATTTACTAGCCATATGATACTGAGCAAATCCTTTGACTCTGCTTACCTCAGTTTTTCTTTCCATAAAATGAAATGAGAAGAAAATGACAAATTATCACTAGTATCTTTGCCAAGAAAAACACAAATGGAGTCATGAAGAGTTGGATATGACCAAACAGCATTTGTGTACATGTTGTTTCCCCTCAATGGAAAGTAAGCTCTCTGAAAGTAAAAGCAGTTTTTTGGTGTGTATTTATATTCTTGATGCCTAGCAAAGTGTCTTATGTAAAGAAGGCACCTGTAGATACTGAACAGAATTGAATATAATGAGAAAAACTGATCCTATCATACTCAAATCACATACTGATTGCTAACTGTCTACTATGTCTAGCCAGCTCCAGTCACCTTTACCATCTTCCTGGAGGAAACCTCCTCCCCTCAGTTTTTTTTTTTCATCTCTTATTCTGGGAATAGCAGTTAAATCAAAATTATCGTTGTGTCTGGAAAGGCCAAATCGTTCAAATTATTCAATTATACAATGGATCCATTTACCATCTCTATGACTAGATTTCCCTTGCCACCTCCTCCCCCAAATATATTGTTTTCCCCTACTAGAATAAAAAAAATTAACAACCATTTATTAAACACATATGCTGTGCCAGGAACTATGCTAGGTGCTGAAGATATAGATACAAAGAATGAAATAATTTTTACCAAAAAAGAGCTTATATTCTAACAAAGGAAAAAAGTATATACATAAATACAAAAAGGATGAATAATAATAGCTTTTTATTTTTCAAATACATGCAAAGATAGTTTTCAACATTCACCCTTGCAAAACTTATGTTCCAAATTTTTCTCCTCTTACTCCTCCCTGCTCTCTTAAACAGCAAGTATTCTAATATAGGTTAAACATGTGCAATTCTTCTAAACATATTTCCACATTTATCATGCTGCATAAGAAAAATCAGATTAAAAGGAAGAAAATGAGAAAGAAAAAAACAAGCAAGCAAACAATATTAACAACAAAAGTGAACATACTATGTTGTGATCCATATTCAGTCTTCATAGTCCTCTCTATGGATGTGAATGGCTCTTTCTGTCAGAAGTCTATGGGAATTACCTTGATCACCTTGTTATTGAAGATCCATCTCCATCACAGTTGATCATTACAAAATCTTGTTGTTGCTGTGTACAAGGTTCTCTTAGTTATATCCATTTCACTTAGCATCAGTTCATATAAGTCTTTCCAGGCTTTTTTGAAATTAACCTGATCATCATTTCTTACAGAATAATAATATTTCATTACATTCATATTCCATAACTTATTCAATCCTTTCCCAACTGATGGACATCCACTTAGTTTCTCTTTTTGTATCTCCAGAACTTAATATAGTGTCTGGCACTTAGTAGGTGGGATGTGGTGCAGGCATTGTCAGGAATGATGTGAACTCTAACCAAGTCCATCCTGTTCCCTTTAACAGTCCTATCACATGACACACAAAGAGAGGCCAAATGCCTGGGACTATTTTATCATGTCAGCATGACTAAGGTTTGTTCAACTCAATCCAATCTGATTGAGCAGACAGCTTATTTGAGTTGTGATGGAAAAATATAGGTAAATAAAATCGCTAAGGATCCTGAAGATAAGGGATCCTCCTTCCCCTCATGAAGAAAACTGAGAATACTATTGCCCTACAAATAATTATCCTATCAGTATACTCCACTTCCAGGTGTCCCATCATGCATTTGCTGTCTAGCCAGAATGTTCCCTCCAGTTTGTTCTCAGCTAGGACCCTCCCTAACTTCTACCTAACTCTCTAGATCTCACCCTTACTTCCCTTCTCCCTTTTCCCTTTGATCTTTAAATGATGTCCCTTCATTCATAGTCCATAGCTTAATTATTTTAATTATCTCATTTGTCTTTTTAAGATAATTAAGGGTTCCTTGTAGCCTCAAAAATGCCTTTTGTGATTTTTTTTTCACAGTCCAAACTGCTCTCTCCAAACCTGGTGCTTCACCAGTAAGTATATAATAAATACTGATTGACTGATTGATATGTGTGATTTATCTGCATAGAGATGTAGTTAAAATCATGGTAGTTGATGAGTTTACCAAGAAAGAAAATGCACAAGGAGAAAAGAATACCTAGTACAGAACATTTGAGAATACCCACAATTAAGGAACATAGTATAATGATAAATGATGATGATAAACCAGCAAGAAATTGAAAGTATAAATTCCTTGAAGGCAGGATCTATTTCTTTTTTTGAATATGTATCCTCAGAATTTAGCACCCTGTTTGTCACATAAGAAATGCTTTCTCATTCAACCATTCATTCATTTGTAGAATACAAAGCCCTCCAAAAAGTGTTTTAATGAAATGACTAAGGTGGTAATGATGGTATGGAAACTCTCAACTAGGTAGTATGTAGGATACAGTTCTGGGCTTGGAGTCAAGAAGATCTGAGTTTAATTCCAGTCTCAAACACTTACTATGTGACCCTGGCAAAGTCACTTAATATCTGTTTGCCTCAGTTTTCTCATGTACAAAATGGGATAATAATACCATGGATATTATAAGGATCAAACTACATCATGATTTTAAAGTACTTAGCAGAGTGCCTGGCATATTATAAGTACTATATAACTTTTAATTATTGTTATTATTATTCTGTTCCTTGCATCCTATCCTCCTGTGTGTATGTATATATATGTATATATATATGATATATATGTATATATATATATATTTCTTTGCACTAATCATCTTTATAAACTCAGATACATATCAAAAATCTTCTAGAAGATTTTTGCTCAGGAATAAATCAAA
Organism: Antechinus flavipes; assembly: GCF_016432865.1. Lineage (NCBI taxonomy): Eukaryota > Metazoa > Chordata > Mammalia > Dasyuromorphia > Dasyuridae > Antechinus > Antechinus flavipes. Next base: position 244,154,812 of record NC_067401.1, read on the forward strand.
TTCAAGAAGTAAGATGCCTCTAATTATATACTATGGCTTCAGAGGAATTTGGATTTTTGTTGCCTATTGATAGTGGAAGTGAAATCATTTCCCTTTCTACTTATTACTTCAATATTTCCAAGTTATCTCCACTGGAGTTCCTTCCACCAATGCAGATTATAATTTAATCTGATTGAGCAGATAACTTACATGAATTGTGATGGAAAAACATAAATAAATAAAAGCTCATGCCATGGCCAATCTAGGTATTACCTATTATCAGCTTAGCTAAGATATTCTTTCAACAAATTCTACATAGTCTACTACAGTTTAAAAGATGTTATCATTGGGCCTGCATTCAAATATTTTCTAATTTGGAAGGATCTACTAGAGGTTGCACTCCACTCATTCAAGAACCCAGCACTGCCTCTATTAGAGAAAGACTTTAATGGAATTAAAAATACTTCTCCTTCTCATATGATTTGAAAAGATAATATCCCACTATTGTTTTAAAATGCAAAGACTTTAGAAATACATGAAGGGCAGCTAGACCCTGAACTCTGCTTCTTTAAAAAAAAAAAAAAAATTTTTTTTCTTGGACTGGGGCTTTCAATTATTTATATTAACCTTCATGTTCCCGCATATTTACAATTTTCCTGTTGCTCTTTTTTCCTTTGAAATTAACAAAGATATATTTCAGATATAATGATTGTAACTATCTTTCTGAATAGTTCCCATTTTTTAGTATTAGGTTACCCATGGCCTATAGAATTCTAAAAAAATTTTCAAATTCTGCAAGTCAACTTTTCCAAACATTTATGCTTTCCAGTACTGATTGTCTTAAGTAATTGAAATCAAATGTTATTTTGATAGAAGGAATGCTACTTACTCCAACCTTCCATCTCATCTTACTTAGAAAACTATATAGTTGGCCAATCTGTGCTTTATTGCTATGTGCTTGTGTGATACCTCCCATACTGTTTCAAGTAAGATCTTTCAGGCCAGAAGAAACCTGCTAACAATATATGATTAGATGTTTTCACCTCTCTTCCTGAGAAGTCAGAGAGAGCTTGACCACCTGTGTTCTAAAACAAAAGAAAGTGGGAGATGTAGAGGGCTGGAACTCTGAAAAAATGTACTTGAATATAAGTCAGCATGATGCTTTTAGTTAAGTACCTACTCAGTGTGAGATGGTGGTTCTTTAGTATACATATACTTAGTACTTAGCATGGTGATATAATGGTTCTCTAGTTCATACATACATAGTGTGCTATAATGATGTGATCATACCAAGGCATTTAAGGGCTGAGAGGGACTGGAAATGAGACATTCCATTTTTGACCATCCTCCTGGTGGCTCTTTTGCCTCCTGCACTAAGATCAAGGATGATCCAGTGGTCCTCCAGAAAGCTAGCCTGAACATTACAGGAGAAAGCTCAGAATTCAAATAGCAAACTGCTTTTGTACCATTGGCTATTTTTGGAGAGACCCTAAGAAACATCTGTATTATTATCAGAGAGTGTTGAGATTCCTTGGTCAAATTCTCATAAAGTAAATGAGTGGTGCTATATTTTCTTGGGCACCAGAATATCAGATGCACCATCATAATAAGGAAGCCCACCAAAACATCTTTCTTGAATCTTTTTACAGCAGCAGAGACAAAGGGCCCTACAGAAGATCAAATGGAGTTGCTCTTCCCCAGGATTTTTCAAACCTGCTTCATTTTGATTAAGCAAAGTATCCTTCTTGTCATTACAAAGACTTCTGGTACTTGCCCTCTCTCTAATAAAGTACAGCCTTAAGTCTTTTTATAATGTGGATTTCTAATGGAAGGCCAAATTAAATATTATCTTTTGGAATCTCTCACATGTTAAAGCAAGTAACTGATTCTTATCCTAGGTATGCTCAACAGTGGTAGAAGTGATAATGATTCAAGCACTTTATTTCCATTGAAATAGAAAATCTAATATAACATAGGAATTTCCCCCCACTTACTAGTGTTTTGGTTTTTTTCACTTACATGTAAAAATAGTTTTGAAAATTTTCTTCAATTTTTTTTTTCTCCTTCACCTCTCCCTTCCCCAAGATGGCAAGTAATCTGATATAGGTTGTATATGGATAATCATATTAAACATATTTTCACATTAGTCATGTTAACATAGGCATTTTAAAAGGTAAACATCTCTGAGGTCAGCTGCCCCCAGTGAAATTCCTAGAATTACTGACAATTATTTATATTTATCCACTAGTCTTTATTGAATGTTAGTGGTTTTTGTCCTTGAGTCTTTTTCTACTCAAGTTAAATGTTGTCCTGTTTGAGAAAGGACAGACATTCAACTCTTATTCCTGGAATCTATTAAGAGTCACAATCCTAATTAAGTACAAGCTTTGAGTATTTATATATTTCAGTTTGGAAACTGACCAAAGGAAGATAGCCAAGGGTACAACATGATAGGCTGAGGTTTTTTTAGTAGTGACTAAAAATTGTCTGTATTAAAATAATTGTTAGCTTATTTTGGCTTTGGTGATATGGTTTGCGTATATGAGAAAGACAAAACATTCTGTCAGAATTAGAACTGGCCCAAACAAGCTAACTTATTCAAAAATATTTTAGTACTTTCAAATTTCCCTATCACTAAAGGACATTATTTTGAGTATCAGGCTCAAGTTGGGTATATAATATTTTTGATTTCTACCAGGCCCTTTATTTATTTGGACTCTCCATTTATATCTTTCTTTTTTTTAACCTCTGAGTTTTTGTACTAGTCATTTCATACATAACCTCCTTCCAAAAATCTTAGTCTTTCTAATTTTTTTTTAAATCTTGATTTAAAAAACAACTTAACTCTGACACCCTTAAGTATTCAGCCTCTTTATTAAACCCTATCTATATACCTCAAGATATTAGATTCTATTTAGGGGAACAAAATATTTTAGAATACTTTTTTTTTTTACCATAAAGAGTTACTTTCTTAATAAGCAACTTGCTATGATAGAAAGACCAATGATCTAACAATTTTGTGCCTTCAATTCTACTCCTAGCTGTTCTACTAAATATGACTAATCAGTGTAAGCCATATGATCTGTTGTTCCTTCCCAGTGTGATTATTTGTAATCTATGGAGAACAAACACATTCATATGGATAGGTACTAAAACAATAATTTCATTTACATGGGGGGGGGGGGGCTCTCCAGGTGAAAAAACTTCCTTTACCAATGCAATCAATATTTTCTCTGCAACTTTTAACCTTAAAAAGCTCTTAGAACCCTGGAGGTTAAGTGATTTGTCCAGAGTCTATAGTAAACAAGACAATAGATAATAAGAGGTCATTAAATGCCTACTATGTGCCAGGCACTAGGGAAACAAAAAAAGCAAAAAACACTCTCTGCTCTCAAGAAGTTCATTCTAATCAAGGCACTCACAGTCTATTGTGAGAGCTAGTCTCTACCAGGTCTTGATTCCAAAACAATCTCTTTTATTTGCTATGAGAAGCTATTTCTCTGTATAAATATATGAATAAAGCATATGAACATTTGCAAAGTAACACTTAGACATGTATAAACTAGTATAGTGTAAATTGTGTGTATACAGAAATTAACCATGCATTTAAACTTTTTCCATGCACTGAGTCCATGATTTCATATGGACATATGAAGATTGGGGGCAAGGAAGAAGAGAAAGTAATGACAACTGTGGACAAAATCAAATATCTTTCATGTTGCAGAAATATGTAATTTGTGTTTGGTTGCTTAAAAAAATAAATCAGTAGAAAATTAATAGACCAAGTGATAGTTTTCAAAGTTAACACATTTCAAGTTCTCTAAAACTTTCAATAATTAAACAAAGCTTGCTGGGTGTTATGAAGATGCTGCCATATGTAGCAAAGATCATCATAATGTATTTGACATTATGGAGAGTAGCCAGGATAAAGCAGCCATAATACAAAGAAAATATCAGGATAAGTAAGTATAAAAGCATTCTGGTAAAACCCCAGACTGTCTGACTAATGTGCCTTATCTTATTTTATTTTTATACAGTCACTTTAGAGTTCAACCCCTTCCCTCAAGATTGGTGAACTGCACTTATTATCAACAGTTCATTTCCCTGGCTGTAGTGTAAAAGTGTTACTGGTTATTGATAGGGAATGCTAACTGACCTGTTCAAGTCAAAAATCTCCTGAAACATCTGTTTAATAGTTTAAAAATAAGGTAGTGAATGGGAAGGAACAACTGTGCTAACTGCTATTCCAAACCTTAATAGATTCAAAATATCCATGTTTGATGAATCAAAATATAGTTCAACCCCCTTAGTATCCAAATAGTTAAAGGGAAGTCTTGTGCTTTCCAGAGGTTTTTTTGGCAAAGAAGTTGAATTGTACTGTTTGCACTTAAGAACTCATGACATCATGCTCCTTTTAAGACTTAAAAAAAAAAAAACCCACATTTTTGAATAATTTGTTTTTATGAGACATCAACCTGATATTCAAGTACTTGTATATCATGATTTCCTTTCTGTAAATTAATGTCAAAAATTTTCTTCTTTCTGACTTTTTATAAAAGTTAATACTACATTACTGAATGAAATGTTTGTTGTCTTAGGCTACATGGAGAGTAAATTTTCACATAATATGTCAAAAACATGGAGTAGGAGGAAGTGGAAAAGAGACAAGAGCATTAGAATAAAGCTCAACATAGCATGGATCTTTAAAATGTCATTCTGCATAAGCAAATTATGCATCAATCTAACTGTAAAAGTCAGAGAAAACCCCTGTGTTCAAAATCCATAGCATGCCATACTTCTGGGAAAATATTTCCCTTTTTAAAGCCAAAATGAATACCTAAACATTTTGTAAATGTTTACAAAGCAATATTTATGGACAGGTCATCTCTCTGCTCATAATTTTTCTCACTTCATTTACTTTATAGCCAAACTATTTACTGGGATCTTTTACTTTGCTGAAAAAGTAATACTTCTAGTGCTTACAATATCCTAGATATTCTTGATGATGCTATACCTTTACTATATGACTCTTCTCTAATAATACAGATATCACTGATAATGAATCTCAAGACTTTATCAAATAGTTTAACTTCAGATATTTTTCATTCATTTATTCATTCACTCACATAAAGATCCATTCATTTAACAAATATTTCCATAGTTTACATATTTTACTATAAGCAAGGTAAGAGATAAGAATAGTGAATTGAGAGTTGATCTCAAATCCAGGAAGACCTGGATCCAAGAACTGACAGGAAAGGTGCCCATCTATATTGGTAGAGGATGTTTACTCAACTGGGAATTCTTTATATTAATGAAAACATAGGTCTAAGCCTCAGTCTCATCTCTTGCTCTTTGGACAAGGGCATTACTAATATATTTTTCCTCTTCCTAATATGCACCTATGAAATTAGTAACACCAAATTTACAATGTCATAACCATGCATATGTAACCATAGGAAGATAAAAACTCTGGGTTGGAAGATACACTACATGATCATCTAGTTCACAGATGTCAAATTTAGGCCCTCTTCCATTACCCAACACACTAAATTAAAATGGTATTGGGAGATGTTTAACAAAATAAATAGAAATAGAATACAACATAAAGTTAATTTGTGATTTTCTAAAATAATATGCAGCCACAGGGATCTATCCCTTTTTTAATTTGTCACCTCTGGTCTAGTTGATCTTCCTGCTTGTAGATAGGACTTGCTCATCCTAAGTTATCTAAAACAAATTATCTTCTTTTGTTCCTCAGTAGAAAGAACAAAAAAATGAGTTACTACTCTTCGAATAATTGTCTTTTATGTATTTTCACATATTTGTCAAAGCTACTCTGAAATGGGAGATGAGAAATTAATTGCTTTAAGTGGTACCAACAATGGTAGAAATTGGAACTTGGGGCTGGCAGATAAAGAAAGAACCAGTGCTCAGGGACCAGGCAGGGGAAACCACCAAAATAAAAGCTAAATTTAAACAGGGTTGAATGACCAAAAAAAATAGACCAAGGCAGAAGGGAAAGACAATATAAAAATCAAGACCTCTCAAGGAGAAGTCAGAAAGTTCTGAAATATTGTTTGCATATCCACCTTTTTTTGAAGACTGTTCTCAAAGGAGATACTTTAATAGTACCTAGAAAATTGACATAAGTCCCCTTTTAAAGTACTTCAGATTTTATAAACTAAATTTGAGAATTTCTGTTATCTGAATCTTATTTCAAAAAGATATGCATCATGATATGATAGTTTGGCAGTCAGAAAAACTTGGATTCTAATCCTGCCTCTGACATATACTAGCTATGGAACAAGGTTCTTAACTTTCAATGCTACCAAGTAATTAAGACTATAAATTATAGAGGGCTTGTCAAGCTATACTGATAAAAAAGAATTTCCATTTCAAGAGTATCTAGCAATGATAAAGTGACAGGAACAACCCCCTCAACAACTGACCATGTATCGACTTTACAACTGACAAAATAAAAATAAAAGTTCATTAGCTTTCCCAACTTTATCATTTCCTCTTGTAGGTACTTATGGGTATGTGGAGAAATCAGTGTTTGGTGTAAATATTAATGGGGCATTTTCCTATCCCCAAATCCAGACTGTTGACCCCTAGCCACTCCAATTCCCACCTATGTCTTTATTCAGCAAACCCCAACAGGAAACTCACTTAATCTTTGCCTTTGAATTCAAAAGAACAACAATATTTTTATCTAGTTCTTATCAAAGTAGGATATTTTAAAAATGAATTCCCATTATTCTTTCAAATTATTTTGACAAATTCTTTCTTCAAAACACTTCCCCATGGTTTTGAAAATTATATTCATAAATCATAAATGCTCCATAAATCATGAAACAAAATGTACCGTACTTTTTTTTTTTTTTTACTGAGTAGTCTGGGATGTTGTTCGAAATTGCCTTTTAAAAAAAAAAACAATGGGCTTTACACATTCATCTCAAATGGATTTACATCCTTCAAAAAAATCTAAGTTATTTCTTCTACCCATTCAAGTAACCTGAGTCTTGGTGGGGGAGGAGGAGAGAGGGGGGAACATCTATCATTACAAGAGAATCCAAAGAAGCTGCAGGTCAAGTCATGGAAACTTGACCTGGTAAGCCTTGGTATCATAAAAATGGTTATACTGTTATGTTATAAGGTCCATGAAGGTTAAAGGATTTAACTTAGGTCACCTTGATTGTGTTTGAAGCAGTAACTACCAATTATCAGAACGATGCAGACAACTTTGCCTTTTCCCTATGTAGGTCACTAGAAACATATCTTATAATCAGCCCAATGATTGGGTGAACTTGTTTCTTTATTCTCACACTTTCAGGGACCATTTCCCTTTTTAGCTGTCACTCTACCTTTGCTCTAGATCAGGATTTTGCTTTCCCTAATTCTGATATAATGCTTTTTGTCTTTTCTTTGTAACCCTAGCGACTAATAAAGTATCTTATATGCTGTAAGTTGTTAATAATTGCTTATTGGATGGCTTGAATTGAAATATGAACTAGAATAAGATCTCACAATTTCTCTTCTATTCTTCTATTCCAAAGGCAAATCTTTTGATATCCCTACCTTAGGGAATGGGTTTGAGAGTAGCAAAACATGTTGTTTGTTTTTTACTTTTAGAAACTACAGTGAAGCAGAAATACCATATATTGACAAATCCCTTGTTAACTTAAACTAGAAACACAATTCACTCTTATTCACATCCTTCCATGTGTACATATACACAAATACACCAAATAATAGAATTACCATCTTACGGTCTGAAAAGACCTTAGAGGTCATTAAGTTAAATAACTAACAAAGGGGTGAGACCAATCTATAACATTCTAAATTGTTAGAATTAGGTCTTGATCAAGTCTTCCATTTTGTTTATTTTATTTTCTGAAAGATGTAATTAATAATCAAACAATTTAAGGCTGTATTAAGCTACTCTGCCTTGCTATTCTGTAATAGAGTGAACCTGAACAGATTTCTATATAAAGTTCATTACAATTATCTTCTGACTACAACCAATTTTATGTTCTGAATCAAGAACTCATTGTCCAGTTTCCCCAAATGGATGGATAACCTGAAACATATTTCTCAAATACACAAACAAAAAACCCCAAGTTATTTCACATTCATTGAGCAATAGTAATTGATATGCTCAGAAAATTAGTGTCCTCCCGGATGCTAGCCCTAAGAGGTAGGTAATCGGTCCTTCCCCCTCTGAGATTAGGGAAGATGTCAAAGGCTACACTAAAGATTGTCATTATGAGACAAAAGGAAATGGAGCAAGAAAGAAAAATTCTGAAAAATGGTTGCCCAGAGTGCAGAAGCACTCCTTGGGCCTCTAACTGGATTACACATTCTTTGATTAAATACAAGAGGCAGCCAGAAGTCCAGGCAGTTTCCTTTATATAAGTGAACCTAAAGTATTTACAGATTGCAAAATTGCCCTCCAACATGGAAAAAGGAGAGAGGGTAGGGAGGAAGGCAGGGAGAGGGCCATGTATCTCTTGTGGAAGGGACTTAGGCACACATTTCAAGGTCAAATGGAGCCAAGGGATGAAGAAGTGAGAACAGGAAGAGGATATGTGAAAATCTGGCTACTGGAATTGAGAGAAAGAGAAGTGGTAGAATATGTGTAGACCAAACATGAATACAAACAGGAGAGGATAAAAAACATGTGGGAGAGGAAGGAGGGGACAGACATGTGAGGAGGGGAAAGGGGAAGCAAAAGTGTGGTGCAAGGGGGTTTCAAGACAAACCCCAATTTTTGTCCATATTTGTGCTTTTACTTAAAGAGTTTTTTAATTTAGTGTTTTTAGAGGGATTGCCGAGGGGACAAGAGGTCATGGATCACCAAACTAAGGGATAGAAACAGAGAAAGAGAGTACAGAATGATATAGTAAAATTAACATAGGTGTTTTGTTTTGTTTTTTGCTTTTTGCTTTTTGTGGAATGCAAATTTCTTTTGAAATTCTATAATAAAGATGAACTTATGTAATGCAAATTTACATAAAGTGAGAACTGTTTTTTATATATGAAGGATTTTCTGCCCTATGTCAATTTCTTATATTATATGTATTCCTAGCATACCACTATTTAGTAAAGATTTAATAGCATATTTATTTCATAATAATTATAATTATCAAAATAATAATTAAAAGAAGATCCCTAAAATTTTAATGAATAAAAACAACATCTTTATCTAGTTTTAAGAAGAGACAAAGAAATAAAGAGAAAGGATGGATAGTAAAAATGAAGTTAATTAAATTTCTTTCACAGAAAAAGAATAGAGATTGATCCTTAAAGCTTAGGGGGGGTTTTTGGACCAAGTGAATTATGAACAAAGCACTGGAGAATGGGTGTGAGGGTGGGGCAGGGAGGATGTTTGAAGGACTTACATCAGAAATAGAAGATGAGTAGGTTAAATCAGTGGTTCTCAAAGTGTGAATCAAAGAATTCTGGGGGTCTCTGAAACTCTTTCAAAATATCTACAGATTCAAAATTAATTTTTATTTCTTGTGTGGCAAGTATCTATGAATATAACACATAAACAAAAACTCTTTGGACAGATCTTCAACAACTTTAATAATATAAAGATATTGAGAACAAAAGTTTGAGAACTACTGGGCTCAGTAGTCTAATAGAACTACCTCACCTCCAACTGCCATGGTTCAAAAGAAATTCTCTGTTAATAGAAAAGTTTCTCTAAAAGAGTTTTTAATTCTGTGCAAATTTTGGGCACGTGCCCCCCAAATATGAAAGTTCCTGAGGGGCTTGTCTGGCCATACCTATATTTCCTAAAGTAGAGGCATTCTTTTTTCCCTCTAACATGTCATTAAGTGTAGATTCCATTACTGGCTGCAAGTGGAACAGACATATTTAAGACGGGTGAAGTTGAGATGATTCCCATTTTTTCTGCTCTTTCTGGTTCAGCTCTTTCCTACATTCTCTTTCCTGCTATTTTCAGAGGTTAAAGATCACAATTTATCCACAGTGAAGATGCCATGAATTGATCCAGTGAAAGAGGAAGAACTCCTGCAGCTCATTCTTTTTTTGCTTTCAACGCTGAGAAATGGGTTTTTGAGTTTTATTTCTTTTCTGTTTCACTTGTCCCTTTTAGTTTCAGGTGCCAGTGATAATATCCACTTGACATCAGGTTTTGAGCCATGGTAATCTTGGTGTCAGAATTGCAGAGAGAATGATGCAGCCAGGTAGGAAAGCCAAGAAAAAGGTAGGGTGCCTAGGACTTGAGCACAAAGTGAGCTTTAGATTTAGATCTGGGAGTGTGTACTCTACAAGGCCTGAGCTAAGCTATGAACTTAATCCCTTTTCCTTCTCCATAGCCTAAGGTAATAAAAAAGAGAGGGGATTTATGACTCCCATGTTTGGGGAAGGACGTTTGAATAGTTGTAATTTATATCTTTAAGTAAATATTTCTTTGTAAAAGCTTTGAGTGACTAAATAGAAGTGGGTTACAGGAGATCCCTCTACACTTGGGAAAACACCATTGGTGAGGAATGGGGTCATTTGCAAAGAGCCTGGATATTCCAAATCCTCCTAAAAGTACCAGAGAACTTTCAGGGAAAAGTAAAATATAATCTACCTGACCTTCACAAAATGGGGGAAAGAGTTTGCAAAGTAACCCATTTTTATATTTATATCTACAGAATGAATATTGATACAGAAATCATTTATATTTCTTCTTACTTTTCTATTTTGATGAACTGACTTTCATCTACCTGGGAAGTGCAGGTGACAACTCCATCCGTAGCTGCTTACCTTGGATGCCACTTTTCTATGAACCCCCAAAACTCCTCTGCAGAGTGCTGATTAGGGCTTTCTTCTGGATCTCTTGACATCATTTGTGTACTAAGAAAAAACTACACTTTCTATCTACATAATCAAACTAACTCCTATTGTGGTTATATATGTTTTGGATAAATATTTTTAACTCTACTTTTGGTTATACACTGAAGTTGAATCATGATGAATATTTATCCATGATGAATATTATTTCCATTACCTTTTATGTAACCTATTATTTTCACTTTTTAAAAATCATGATATTCCATGATTCTTAGCCATATGACGTCACTGAAGGAATACAGGGATATGAAAATATGGGCTTTTGTTTAAGGAAAAAGTTTATGATAATTAGCAACACTACACAGTGCTTCTTATAGGATCCAGACAATTCTTTCTCCCATTCTATGCTCAAAAAAAAAAAAAAAAAAAAAAAAGATTTATCATTCCTTTTCTTCTTATATTAGTAATTATGAAAATAACATACTCTACCTCATCCCCATAGCTCTCAGAAATGAAGCCTACCTTAGTAATAAAGAAAAGCTAAGAAAAAACAACAGATATCAGATATTGCTACATCTGACTATGTGACAACATTCTGTATTTCCCACCAACTCTCTGCCAATAAGAGAGATGAATCTTTCATTTTCTGTTCTGTAGAATGATTAGTTATTATAATTATATGTATAATTATAATAGGCTTTTTGTATGTTTTTAATTTTTTGCTATTATAATCCTATTTAATTCTGTTCCTTTTTGCAAATAACATTCTACTAATTGTGAGTCCCAGAATTTTCTAAGGCTTCTTACATGAGATACATAATCATTTAAAAGAGATTACCCTAGATAACTACACAGAGGAAATTATTTAAATGAAGAATGCTTATTATCCAGATTATGATATGTAATGCAGACCACAAAACTGCCACATTAATACATATACTGAAGATATACACTGATGACCATTAGTAGTAATAATAATTCACTTTTTTTCCAGCAGTGGCAGCATGGGATAGTGAATAAAGTACTTGGTTTGGAATCAGGAAGACTTAGATTCAAATTTCACCTCTCACTCTTAAGAATATGACTTTCAAGTAGAGATTCGTGTCATGTAACTTCTGTAACATCCAATTAATGGGGAATCAGGGGAGGAACTTGTGCTTCAGGATAGGAAATAAAATGCTGTGTTTGGAGTTTCAAAGATATGTCTACTAACCTAGGCACTCATTCTTGCAAGAATATAAAATAAAATTTCAAAAAAATGACCCTTATAAAATCATTTAATCTCTTTGTGAATCAAACAATATTCTAAGACCTCAACTAAATCATAAGTAAATTGTGGTCTTTGTTGATGGTGGGGATTCACTCACAAATCGCCAAAATCTATGATGTTCTGCCTATTCATGTAGCATTTTAAGAATTATCAAATATTTTTCTCATAATTCTATGAATAAACATGAGTATTACTGGTCCCATTTTTTCAAATAAATAAACTGAGGTTTAGAGAGATAAAGTTGTACAAAGTCAGTGCAGAAACTGACTTGAATCCAAGTCTTCTAACTACAAGTAAATTGCTTTTTTCATCGTGTTGTTCTCACATTTTAGCTACTGTGTTGAATAGATAGGAAAAAAAATTATCTCTAAGTTTTATTCTTTCCATCTTTCATTTTTCCTGCAATCACCATCAAATTATTTACTAAAACTAGCTCCCATTTTTCCATAAAGGTATTTTCACAAGACATTTTCATAATATTCTCATTCCCTGTTAAAAGAAAACTACATTAGATTGATTTTACCATCCAGTAGAAATGTCCACCCAGTATCTATGCATACTAGACTATAGGCTTAAAATTAAAATTGAAAGAGTTTCTGAGTTTAATGCTATAAAAGAGTAGGCTTGCTTATGCTGTAGCTTAATAAGCTTTTAAATCATCTTTGACTAAATAGAAGGCTATTATTATTATTTGTTGGAAAAATACATTCAAACTTTTCTCAAGTACTTGATTATGCATAAAAGAATTATTATAAGTTCTAATCTTAAAAAAATACTCACATTTTCAAAGCCAGCAAAAATAAAAAAAAAAAAAATAAAAGAATATCCTGGCAATGGCCAAAGGTTAAAGTGGCCCTTAAAAAGTCCTAGTTTTTATATCAAAGTTTCCTTATCAACTTAGTGAAAAATTCAACCTGATTGCTAAGGTATTATTTGAGTGTTGACACATTCCAAGAGATGATCACATGAATTCAGTAGTACTTAACTAAATTTTTCCTTTCAAAATGAAAATAAAATTGAGACACTTTTCATTTGCAAATTAGAATAATTCACTTTGATATCCCAGGAGCAATGAAATGAGTGACTTTTAAATAGATCCCCACCATGTAAAATATTAATAGTTGGTATTACTTGATTGGTAGAGAAGCTTTTATGAGGCTCCTCTTTGGAGGTCTACCTGGCTGTAGATGAATAAAATAGCCTGTAATTGAATCAAAAATTCATTTCAAGTCAATAAGCATTTATTGAACACCTTTGCCTGGGTTTCTGTTCAAGTTATGTTTCTATAGACACACATAGGTAGGTTGTTCTGGCTCTGACTCTGACTTTCTGTTCAATTTTGGACAAGTGACTTATCTTCACTGATTATCAGTTTTCTCTTCTGTTAAAAAAAAAAAAAAAAAGGTGGTGGTGTGCCAGATGATTTCTAAGATCTCTCCCAGACTCATAGCCCATGTCTATATTTTTATAATCCAAATATTTATCTGAGCACTAATAGTGAAGAAAAAAATGTCAAGGTCTCTATTCTCATGGAAGTTGCAGTACAGTTGTAAATGTAAGACGAATACACATGAAATAACATCAAAATAATTCAAGATGGACTTGTTTTTACAACAAAATCTTTATTTGAATCCCAATAGTGACCTTGATAAATTGTTTAACCTCAGCAAACTCACTAAATAATTTACCTAAGGTCATGTATGTTGGGATTCAAATCCAAGTCTTGATTGTTTTAAGTATTCTTATATATAAAATGGAAGAAAAATGGAATGTTATTCCATATTATTGTATTCTTTACAAGATTGTTAATTTGTTCAAAGTTGGTAGAGACAGGGAAGCAGAGGCAGGATTAGAACCTCAAGTGCTCTTATTTCAAATCCCACCCCTGCTACTATGCTATACTGCCTCTCCAATTGTTACTATTATTGTGTTAAATTTAATATTATCAAGTGCTGATGTATAGTATCAATGATAAGTACTATCAAGAAGGGAAGAAAACAACACTACATCATGCAAGATTTTAAAGGTGATGGAACTTTTGATTGACTTTAAAATATAGAAGAACTTGGAGAGATACTAACACCACAAATTAGAAAAACAATGGTCTGCTTTAAGGCCAAGTCCTACTCAAAATCAACAATGTCTCACTACCAATAAGAAGTCTAGTTTACAATATTAATCAATTAAGTTATGTGTTGGGGGCTCAGACACTACGACGGGATGGGTAAACAATGGCAATGATCACCTTGCCCTAGAGAAGTAGGATAGCCTCAACTTGGAAAAAAAATCTAAATGGTATATAAGGGTCTCTTCCAGTTGTGTATTTCATGAGAATTTGAATAGAAATGAAGGTCAGGCAATTAGAGAAATAAACTACGTGCCATGGTCAGTTGTCATCATCAAGCTTTGTGGAGATAACCCACGTTGTAAAAGAAGGATGCTTTAAGGTCAAGGATAATGTTAAGGTTATAAAGCCTTATATAAAGGTTATAAAATGGAATCAACTGCAGTCTAAATTGAGGTGATATATACTTGTAGCAATGATTTCATCACCACAGTATCAGAGAAGACCTTTTCTATCTTTAAATACTAGCGGTTTCTTGGGAAAGCAAAGCTTTATCCATATTAGCCAAGAAATGTTTATAAAAAGAAATGTTTATGCATTTACTGCAATAGTGTTTGGAACTAAGAGATATCATTCTCCTGATAAGAGATCTATATTGGGCTCTTTTAATTCTACATCTTCTGGAGAAAATCTTGGAAATCTATGACTTTAAAGTACAGATTCTTTATTCATGGAGTGATATAATTGGATGGCCTTCTTCCAAATTCCAAATTCTGATTTATAAGATCCCAAGAGAAGATAATCCCTTAAGGGGTTTGATTGAAGTCTAACTCCAAGTAAAAATAAATAGATTAATTTTTCCATACCATTCTTTAATCTCCAAGTTAAACTTAATCTGGGTTAGTCAATATAATAACATGATGTAAATGAGATCAAAATGGAAGATTTGATTCATATATATGAACCAGTTAAGATTTCAATTACTCACAAGGGAAATTAGATGTGAGAGTAAGAGAGATGGCTCAATACAAATTCATCACTATTTCTGGAAATAAGTCATAGTCCATGTTCTATAACTAGTAGTAGAAACTATCAGTTACCTTGTCTTTATGAATGACGGAACATTTTAAATTAGGATAGAACTTTTTTAAGCTTTGACAACAACTGATTTACAAAATGTTTTATTTTATTTCTACTCTGACAATTGCTTTTTTATTTTTGATAAGAAGTAATTGTGGTTAAGTGACTTAACCAAGTGACATAGCCAGTGAGTATCAAGTGTCTGAGATTAGATTTGAACTCAAGTCCTCTTGACTCCAGAGCTATTGCTCTATTTTTTTTTAACTCTTTCATCGATTAAAAACCCCACAAAATTAATTTAAAACTTCTCAGTAGATTTTATATACAGATGCAACCATGAAGAATTAGAAATTTTTATAAGAAATGAAGATATCATGAGTTTTAATTTTCAAAACCTAATGGTCTATATATATGTTAGATTTGCAGATAATAGACAAGCAGAAGTTTGGAGTTACTTTAAAAAAATAAATAGGTAGACCAGCCACTAACAATAATATGCTAAGAGGAAAGATAAAATAAAGATATATTAATTAAAAGTAAAATTCCTTCAGGATTAATGAATCCTTCAACAGTAGAGAAATATAAAAATATAATTTTCACTTGGTCTCATTTTAAAGTTCAAGTTATCATATTCAAGGAATCAGTAAGCAAACAGATCATGTTCATAGGGATTTTGAATCTTAGATTTTGAGCCAGAAGGGACTTTAAAGGTCACCTAGTCCCACCTGATCATTATGCAGATGAGAAAACTAAGGCCCAGAAAGGTTACATGACTTGCCTATGGACATATAAGAGGTAGAGGCAGATTCTCAGACTACAAGTAATTCTGAGGAGTCATGGGAAAATAAGGTTAAAGGAAAACACAATAGCATGCAGTCCAAGCACTAGTTCAATCCAACTTATCTGATAAGTATTTACTGAGTATTTACTACGTACAAGGTACCAAGAACTAATATCATCATTTTCCCATTTAAATATTAAATTAATTTTGCATACTTTTTTCTTTGAAGAAATAAGAAATCCTTCTATTACTAATATCACCTAACTTGTGAACATTTCAGTTCAATTCAAGATTTATATGAATGGACACAGAGTGAAATGAGCAGGATACAAAAAACCTATTTATGCAATAACAACTACATTATAAAAAAGAATAAAAGATTTAATATTTCTCACTAACCTAGTGATCCACCTTGATTCTACATTTCCCATGTTGAAGAATGGTCCCTACTTCATGACAGAAAGGCAATGTATTCAATACAGAATAAAATACATATTTTTGAACATGACCAGTCTTTGAATTTGTTTTGCTTAACTGTATATTTGTTACAAGGGTTTAGTCAGTTATTTGTTTCTCTTCATTGGTGTGGAAGATAGAAGAAAGATAAATGTTTATTAGTTTTTAAAATAAAATTTAATTTAAAAAAGAAATATGTGCTTTTATTAAGCACATACTTTATAAAAAGCATAGTGCTAGACCTGGGGGACACAAAGATAGGTATAATAATAGTAATTTAGGGTTTGCAAAGTAAATTTGTTTATATACAGTATTTTATTTAATCCTGATTATCCTGTGAGATATATACTATCATTATCTCTACTTTCCAGAAGAGAAAACTGAAACAAACCGAGGTTTGTCCAGGGTTATACTAGTTAATGTGGGATGTCAAATTTGAGTTCAAGTTTCCAACCCAGATACTAGCTCTATCATACAGACTTTGTTTTTAAGATCTAGTGCATAGGAAAGATACAGATCACAGATTTAAAATAGGAAAGGACTTTAGAGACTTTCTAGATCAAAAAATTCAAGTGACTTATCCCAACATCAGACAGCTAGCAAATCTAAAATGGGATTTGAGCCCAAGTTTTCTTGTCTTCTTTCCATTGTACCAAACTACATGTATGTTAATAACAGTGATAAAAAGGAGAGTGCACAGGAAAGGTCCAGAAAAAAATGGCATGAGAAATTTTGAAAAGAGAGTTTACTTTTCACCTCAGGAAGAGAAGAGTTCAAGGCTCCTTGATGAAGAGAACACCAGAGGGACTTGAGGGAAGAAAAGAGTTTATCCTGATTAAGACAGACTGAGAATGATATTTAATACAAGTATGGGAAAAGAAAAGCATGAAAAAGATATGGCAATGGGAGAAGAGGAGATGAATTAAGGGTCAAGTCAAAGCTGAAATTCCAACAAACATCAATAGAAATTTAAAGTTGTCAGGAAATATGCTTTGTGTTAGTTATCTTTCTCATTGACCCTTCCACAGTCCAAGGACTATGGTCTTTTCCTACTTATTTTTTCCTACTTATTCATAGAATATTAACTGATGTAATATGAAATCACATAATCTTTCACTGGAAAAGATTTTAGAAGTGATCTAGTTCTTCCCCTTCTCAATGTTTAAATTTCCTTAATGTTAGTATATTAGACATCCTGCTAAAAACATTGCACTCCTACAGTGGCTTAACTACTACATATAGTAATGAAATAAAATTTTCCATAAGCTCATCTTCAAAGTCTGAAACACAAATAAAATGAGAAAAATGACAACAGCTAAGCTATTCTTTCAAGTTGCTGGTGTCTGGGTTGCTCCCTTGAAAGTAGTGCCAATGTCTTTTGACATATACCTTTCAACTACATATCAATGAAGATCATAATCTAGTTACTTAGGATTTTTAAGAATGATTATTGGTTTATTTGAACCTCAAATCCTCTACTAGCTATCAGAAGTAAGCCAGACAATTTTATGCTCAGGCTAGAATTCCAATAAATTTTTCTGAGAATTAGTAATTTTCATAAAGAAGAAATTATGCGTGGATTTTGACCTTGAAGGTTTAACTCAAGAGAATTAAAACATCCTGAATTTTGAAAATTTGTACAAGGTAAACAAGTGTTATAAAACTTCTCATGGCTAGATAAATAAATTGTGAAAAAGTTATGAGTTTACCTACAATTTAATATAGCCAAACTAAATTAGTGGATTCAAAAATCACAACTCTGATTTATTAGTTAGTTATTATGCTAAGTTTTTGTCTACAACTGCTTTTATCTTGAAGCCTGAGCCTTTTTTTTTTTTTTTTTTTGGTAAAGTTAAGTTTGAAATAGGCTTCTGCTAGGATATGTGCATTTCAATTTGCTCTAAATGGAAAAAAACATTTGAGGCAAAGGCCAACAATGAGCAGAGTTATTTAATCTTTACTGCATGCACTAGATAGCACAGTAGATAGAGTGGTGGTCTTGGAGTCAAAAATACTCATTTTCCTGAATTCAGATCCTATTTTTGACACTTACTAGCTGTGCTATCTAGACAGGTGAATTAACCCTGTTTGCTTCAATTTTCTCAGTGGAGAAGAAAATGGCAAACTACTCTAGTATCTTAGCAAAGAAAACTCTAAATGGAATAATGAAGAATCAGACACAACTTAAACAGCAGGACAACAACAAATATATGTGCCAGGCATTGTACTGTGTGTTAGAGTTACAAAAGAAAAGAAAAACAGACCCTGCTTTCTAGGGGCTTACATTCTAATGGAGAAGACAATACATAAAAAAGGCTTAAAAAGTGAGTACAAGTAGGAGAAAGTATCCAAGAGGAGTAAGGATGCCCTAGTATTTGTTCCTTCCAACACATTTCCTAAATGTCTTTTCCATTTCTAAAAATTTTTTGCTCCCCTGCATTGTTGATTCATTCAATGTTTTGAATTTAAGATAAAAAAAAACTTTCTTATTTCCCTCCTAAGCCTAACCCCTCAGTCTGCTCTTTGATCTCATCTCCTACTGCTTTGTCTAGGAACACTTCTATGATCATCCCTTCTTATGATCTTATGAACTATTTCTCCACTAGCTTCTCCCAATACATATTTAAACTGTCTTCAGTCCTTAAAAAAAAAGACTTTACTTGATACTTTATCCTTTCCAATTGCAGTCACATCTCTCCCTCTTTTCACAGCTAAACTTCTTTAAAATTGTCCTTTTCAATGCCTCTACTAATTTACTACCCTCCTAGAATTATAGATCAAGAACCAGATACTACACCAAATGCTATCTAGTTTAGCTCCCTCATTTTACAGATGAAGAAACTGAGGTACAGGAAATTTAAATGATTTTCCCAGTCACACAGGTAGTAAACAACAAAGGCAAGATTTTAACTCAGGTCTTCTGCTTTCAGAATCAGTTTTTTTCCATTATCCTATGCAGTACCATCTTAACCCTCGGTTATGTGTTTTATCAATTTAAATCGATTCAGTAAACTTTTATTAAATATTGGTTATAGGCAAAGCATCTTTGTGACTCTACTGAAACCGAATAGATCATCAATGAACTTCAGGGAAAATAACCAAACTTCTGACTTCATATTTTTGTATTAGGTATCCTGTCAAAAGTATTGCACTCCTACCATGGATTAACCACTACTTAAAGTGATGAAATAGTATTTTTCCATAAATCCAGTTCTAAGTTCTAAAACATTAAATGAGAAAAAGTAAGACAATTGTTAGTTAGGTCACTGTTTTGCTCCACTTGCAAATAATGGCAATGTCTCTTGATTTTCAAGCTGTGACTTTTCAGCTGTGCATCAGTTAAAAACAGATCCAATGATAATAATTTGATCACACCAAATCCAACTCTTTTTTGTCTTTATCTTGATCTCTATGCAACATTTACCATTTAACCACATTTTTCCTCCTGACTCTGTCTTCCCTTCTAGAAATAATTGGTATTAACTGACCTGCCCAAGATCACACAGATAATAAGTGCAAGTGTCTGAGGCTAGATTTGAATTTAGTTCCTCTTGATTCCAGAATCAGTACTCTAATCACTGCCCCACCTATCTGCCCTAATTTTACTACTTTTTAAACTACTCTCTTTCCACTGCTGGCTTCTAATTTTCTTTCTGAACACTTGAGGGTCCAAGGATCAATTCATTTTAATAACAATAAAAATTTCAAATTCAATTTAATAAAAACTTATTATGTCCTTCTATGCAAGATTCATTCACTCCTTTGCTCAAAATCCTCCAGTGGTTCCCTGTTACCTATAAAGTAAATTTACAAGCCTTATTCTTATATTCAAATTCCTCCAATGTCTTATACATTATCTTGTACTACCTTTCTAGCTTCATTTCATATATTATTTCATATTATATAAGTATTTGTAATGTCAAGTCCCTTAGCTAAACATTCTTTCCCAGGAACTAATGTTATACACAGCAGATCTTTAATAAGAGTTACTTGATGCAAAGTGGTATAAAATATATTCATTTTAGAAGGAGAGGTGGAAGAGCACACCTTACTGTTGCATTGAGCTAATTGTTTGAAGCTACACTTTGTTCTTCCACATTACAGGTATTTGATTGGCAATACTAAAGATTAAGTATCACAATATGCTCTAAGTATCATCTTTATGGAATTTGGTTATTATAGAGTTTTTAATATTTCAAATTTCCCTTCTAGTTAACAATTCCAAATGAGGAGATAGAGGCTGAAGATGATGCTGCCACATCTTAGATCTTTCCATCTTCCCTGAAGCTAAGTTTTCTTTTATTTGATGTCTCTCCCAATTAGAGTGTGATCACCTTGAGATCAAGAACTGTGTTGATTTTTCAATTTGTGTACACAGAGCTTAGCACAGTAATTGACACAGTAGTAAGCACTTCATAATTTTTCATTTGTTCATTCATTCATTTATACACATGTGCTTCTTTTGGAGATAGACAATGGTTTTTTTAACTGAAGCTTTTTATTTTCAAAACAAGGATAATTTTTCAACATTGATCCTTGCAAAACTTTGTGTTCCAATTTCCTTCTCCTTCCCCCCACCTCCTCCCCTAGATGGCAAGTAATCCAATATGTATTTTAAAATATATAGTAAAAAATATATGTAAATCCAATGTAGGCATACATAATTATACAATTATCTTGCTGCACAAGAAAAATCAGATCTAAAAAGGAAAAAAATGAGAAAGAAAATAAAATTCAAGCAAACAACAACAAAAGAAATGAAAATGTTGTGATCCACAGTCAGTTTCTACAATCTTCACTGTGGGTATAAGTGGCTTTCATCATCACAAGATCATCGGAACTGGCCTGAATCATCTCATTGTTGAGAAGAGCCATGGATGGACAATGTTTTATTCTATTAGCTCTCAATAAGGTATATGGAGTTCAAGCTTCAGAGAGGAGTACATAGAGGGCTATGCCAACCCATCCTGTAAAAATGCCTACAAAATATCATCTCTGGTGCATCCTGGCTTTTTGATCTTAGGTAAATCATTTAACATCTTAGTTATGCAAAGCAACACTCTAAGACTTACTCTAAAGTCATTGATTTGCATTAGTTCCTTAGTGGGAGTTCCCAAATGAAACCACAAGTCTACACTACAAAAACAAGAAAGAAAGGAAAAGAAAAGAATTTATTAATTATCTGTAATAATATGTAGCTAAAACTGCATTGGATAATTAAAATTTATTGATGACCCAAGAACTTTGGCTTGTTTCAAATACCTTTACTTTTACTAGAGCTTCTATCAAATAAAAGTAACTTTCATGATATCTTTTTCCTTCTATCCCTCTTCTGTGAGAGAATGTGTAATCCTCTCTTAGAGCAATGTAGTCATTGGGGGGAGGGGGTGGAGAGGGGAGGAGAAGAGGCAGGCGGCAGGGAAGGAAGAGATGATTGATTCCTGAATAACAGAACTGAGGATACAGCATGTATGTAAGACTTGCTCCCCTTCATACAAGGTCCATGCACAAGAGTACATGTTAGGATTCTTACAAGGTGCTAAGTAAATGGAATTGAGGAGACAGTGGTTAAATCTAGTTTAGCATTGATTTAATCCTACAACAGATAATGGTTTCCTGGTGATATAATGATTGGTGTATACTCAGTGTGGAACATATAAGGAGGAGCTGTCAGGGCCAAAAAGAAGAAGCCCCCTAGAAGCTCTCAGAGCCTCAGCCATGATTCAGGCGAGGAGAATCAGAAGCCAGAGAAGGCAGCTTAAGCTCTCGGAACCAAGACTACAGATAAGCCTCTAAGAAAGCTAACCAGGCCCCAGGAAAAAGACAAGACTTTGAAGGAACAATAAAGGATTTGGACTTTAATATCTGGCTGCATTTGGGGTGATTACTCTGAACTGAAACTAAGGCTGCCTCCAGAAGCTCCCCCCCCCAAGAAACCTGCTCCCAGAGAACTTTACATTTTAGAGAAGAATATTATAGGTACATTGCAAGAAGATATCTGATTCTGAACTGTTAGAGAAAATAGAGACTTTGGGGAGAAAAGATGGAGACATGAAAGCCAAATAGACATCCAGATATAGATCTATTTATCCACTTTGCCCCTATAAAGAACCTCCTTCACTGAGGACATAGTATCAGAAGGACAATAATAATCATTATAGTTAGCTTACATGTTGCTCTAAGATTTAAGAATCATTTTATATCTGTTATCTTATTTGATTCTCACAACAACCCTATGAGTCAGGTGCTAATGTTATTCCCATTTTACAGATGAGAAAACTAAGAATAATAGAGGTTAATGACTTCCCCAGGATCACATAGCTAGTAAATGTCTAAGGCAGTACTTGAACTCAAGTCTTCCTTAATCAGTTCAGTACTCTATCCCTTATAATACCTGTTTACTAAAAAGGAAACAGAGACATTATAGATAGGAGGACATTTGAAAACCTCAGCTTTACTGGTAGTAGAAAGATCAGTATAACAAGTAATGATATTCACTGAAGGGCAACTTTGACCAGTCACTACAATGATGCTATGATTCTTGGGGACTGTATATGAGTCCCAAGGGAAGATAAAATCCACCAGAAAAAAATTCACCATGTCCACCATAAAAGAGAAGAAAGCTTCCTGAGAGTTTATGGATCTATTCATCAACCCATTCTTTATGATTTTGTTATGTTTAAAAAAAAAAACAAATCTGATGTGTCAGCACTTCTGTATCTACAGGGGAACTGAGATATCCTCTATGAGGGAAATAAAAAGAAACATTGATGTCCTTGAAGTTTCCCTAGATTGGGGGACAAAAAAAAGAAATTTTTGCAAGACTCTGAAATTGTACCTTTACTTGTTAAAGTTTCAAGTCAAATTGATATATAGATTATAGTTATATAAGATTTCTTTCAAACACAGAACTTTCTAAGTGACCAAGTCCCAAAGCAACCATCATAAATCATTTTCATTACCTTTTTTTAGTCTATTAAAGCATGTGATTTATTGGGAAGGGTGAAAGTAGTAGTTCTTAAATGAATTAAATTTCATGGTGGTAGAGAGACTAGTTTCTGTAACTACTTTTTGTGGTATATTAAATACATATCTGACTGTCTCAATATGACCAATATAGAGTTCAATGTACAAAAGATAGGATAAATACAATTTAAGATGTAGCTAGGTGATGCAGTGGTTAGAGTATTGGTCCTAGTCAGGAAGATACCTTTGTGAGTTCAGATTCAGTTTTCACACTCACTTAACTCTGTTTGCCTCAGTTTCCTTACCTATAAAATAACCTGTATCTCCAGTATCTTTGTCAAAAACAAACAAACAAACAAACCAAGGAAAAAATGGGGTTGCAATGAAATGGCCACAACTGAAATAACGAAAAACAACAAAGTTTAACCATAGTTCATCAGAGTTGTGACAATAAATTATGTTTCTGGCACATCTATTTTTCATAGAACCATGCAAACCATGTGCAGCTATCACATGTTTTGACCATATTTAATTTTACAGGACTCCTTAACATCCAGTCCAGATTGATCAAGGTAAAGAGATTGAATGAACTTGTCCAACACTCTCTCTACTGAGCCATCTAGCTTCCTAGAACCCAGGTCCTCTAGATGCAACCCTCTATCCATTTTACCATGATACTGTTTTCATACAAAACAAGTCTTACTTTAAAATCTCATACACCACAAAAGTTATAGCAATATTGTTGAAATAAAACTCCCATAGGGATTATCAAAGGTTATATGGTTATTATGACTAATTATGGGATATTATGTGGTTTTTTTAAGTGTGGGGAATATTTAACTTTCTGAAACAGCATATAATTTTATTCCAGCTTTCTCCCTACTTCTTTATGCCCTAGCTTACACTCCATGTGCTTCTTTTGGGGAGATTCCATTTCAATACATCATCAGTAACATATGTGTTCCACTGAGATTTTATGTCCTGAAAGACGTGAATGACTACACAGTGAAATGAGAAGGAAAGTGGAGTATTATACATTAAAAGCTATGCAGAAGGAAAGCAAAAGCAAGTGATTATAATCAATATTGGCATATTTGGATAATGTGGTCAGTATTGATGTCGGGTGTTCGTCACCTGTAGCTGTCAGCCAAAATATTAACAGAACAGCAGCTGTTGTCATACCACAAGTAGGGGAGTGGAGCAATCTCAATTCCAAAATAAATTCCAAGTCTGATCGTATTTTCACCTAATGAACTCCGTTCAGAAGCAGGCTGTATTTATTTTCCAGATCCGTTTGATCTGAGTGATAAAATGGTTGCCATGCAGATATGTTTAAAACAGTTGTGCCCCTGGACATAGAAATAGAAGCTCTTATATCTGATTTGGATGTAAATAGTCCTCATCTGGGATTCTGAGTTCAGTTAGTGTTCAGTAAATATGTGGAGATTTATCTCTGTTCCTTCGGTTATTTCATTAGCTTTGGAAATGGCCACCAATTGTTATTCTCTTGTTAATGAAGGGGAAATGCTGTTCAATGCATTCAATGGAAACAATAGTAATGTTTCCTTTTATACTTTATGATTCAGAAATCAGCCCCAATTCATACATTTCCTGAATCTGGTTAACCCTGTTTTATAGAAGATAAAATTTTAATTTAATTTTTAGTGTTCATTCCCAAATAACATTTTTTTCCTGACTTGGTTTGGTTGATCACTATAGTCTAAACTAGAGAATTTAGCATTCTTGGTTTTATTCTTGATAAAAAGTTATCTGGAGATTTGTATATATTTTCCCCAAGACATCAAAATTCACCTGCTAAAACTTTAAGTTTATGCTAAGCAAGGGATTCTTAACCTTTTTATGTCATGGTAATCCTGTGGCAGTCTGGTAAAGCCTATGGGCCCTGTCTTGGAATATGTTTAAATGAATAATATACATAGACTTACAAAAGAAAATTAATTTATTGCAAAAGCAGCTATCAAAATCTTTTTTGAATATGATGTAGTAATATGTTTTCTTAATACCAAATTAAATAACAAGAAAATTTATTTAGATTTGTTTAAAACATAGGCAAGTTAAATTTAAATTTTTTTTTAATTTTTTAAAAAACAGGATGAAAGCTTATATTCTTTAGCTTGAATAAAAACATTAAAGTTTTTTCATAAAAAAAAGATCACCTCATGTGTATGACAATGTAACACATATCATGTTGATCATCTAGTATTTTGACAGTTATATATTGAAAATGCTGATTTGAGAAGCCATTCCCCAATTGATAAATGGTCAAATGAACAGATCATTTCCAGATGAAGAAATTAAATCCATTTCTAGTCACATGAAAAAAATGCTCAAAATCACTATTATTAGAGAAATGTAAATTAAGACAACTCTGATGTACCACTTCCTTTCAGATTGGCTAAGATGACAGGAAAAGATAATGATGAATGTTGGAAGGGATGTGGGAAAACTGGGACACTAATACATTGTTGCTGGAGTTTGGGACTGATAACAACTATTCTGGAGAGCAATTTGGAACTATGCCCAAAGGACTGTCAAATTCTTCATAACCTTTGATCCAGCAGTGTCTCCACTGGGTCTGTATCCCACAGAGATCATAAAAAAGGGGAAAGGACCCATCTGTGCAAAAATGTTTGTAGCAGCCCTTTTGTAGTGCAAATTGAGTGGATGCCAATCAGTTGAGAGATGACTGAATAAATTACGCTATATAAATAAAATGGAATATTATATTGTTCTATAAGAAATCATCAACAGACTGATTTCAGAAAGGCCTGGAGTGACTTGCATGAAGTGATGCTAAGTGAAGCAAGTAGAACCAAGAGAACACTAGAGAAAGAAAAAAAGATTATGTGATGATTAACTGTGATGAACTTGTCTCTTTTCAGCAATGAGGTGATTCTGATCATCTCCTGAAAGAGATCCCAAAATGAAAACTCCCAGGAATAGTATAGCCAAATTCCAAAACTCCCAGGTCAAGGAGAAAGTATTGCAGGCATCCAGAAAAAAACAGAGGGAATATGATATTCTGGAGAACAAATAGAGCTAGGATTACAACCAAGAATCACCTAGCAATAAAACTGATCATAATTCTTCAGAGGAAAAGGTGGTCATTCAATGAAATAGAGGATTTCCAAGCATTTGTGATAAAAAAAAAAAAATTAGAGCTGAATAGAAAATCTGATTTTCTAATAGAGGACTCTGGAGAAGTATAAGGAGGTAATTAGAAAAGTGATATCATAAGGAACTTAATAAGGCTTATCTGTTCACATTCCTACATGAGAGGATGATATTTGTAATTCATTAGAACTTTCTCATTATTATGGAAGTTAGAAGAAGGGCACAGATGTGAGTTGAATATGAGGGGATATCTTTCTTTAATGAGAAATTAAGCAGTAAGAGAGGAATGTACTGGGAGAAAGGGAAAAGGAGAAATGAAATGGTGCAAATTATCTGCCATAAAAAAGAGACAAGAAAAAGCTTTTACAATAGAGGAGAAGAGGGGGAGGAGAGGATGAGAGAATGAAACTTATTCTCATCAGAACTGCCTCAAAGAGGAAATAACATACATACTCAATAGAGGTATGGAAATCTATCTTACCCTATAGGAAAATAGGAGGAGAATGAGATATGGGAAGAGGGAGGGTGATAAAAGAGAGAGCATACTGGGGGAGGAAGAGGTCAGTACCAGAACACTTTTAAAGAATGACAGGGTGAAAGGAGAGAGAGAAAATAAAGGAGAGGGGGTGGAATACAGATAACAATAGTAATTGTAAAAAAAAAAAAAAAAAAAGAATTTTAAAGCGAGTTTTTGTGATAAGGCCTCATTTCTCAAACATAGAGGAAACTGAGTCAAATTTATTTAAAAAAAAAAAAGCCATGCCCTAATTGATAAAGGTCAAAAGATATGACCTATGCCCAAAGGACTATAAATTCATGCATATACTTTGACCTAACAACACTACTACTTGGCATGAATACCAAAAAAAAAGATTTAGGGGAAAAAAAGAAAAGAAAAGAAAAATGACCTATAAGTACAAAAATAGTCATAGCAACTCTCTTCTTAGAGCCAAAAAATTAGAAATTAAGGGGATGCCTATCAATTGAGGCATGGCTCAATAAACAGTGCTGTATGTTTATGATGGAATATTATTGTTCTATGGGAAATGATGAGCAGTATGCTCTCAGGAAAAAAACAAACAAATCGGGAAAGTTTTCCAAGAACTCAAGCAAAGTGAAATGTACTGTATACAAAGTAATAGCAATGTCCTGGGATGACCATCTGTGAATAACTATGCTATTCTCAGTAGTACAATTATCCATGAGTACTCTGAAGGACTTATGATGAAAAATCCTACCCATATGTAGAGAAGGAACTGATTGTGTCTCGATACAAATTGAAGCATTCTCTCAAAGAATTCTCTCTCTCTCTCTCTCTCTCTCTCTCTCTCTCTCTCTCTCTCTCTTTCTTTCTCTCTCTTTCTCTGTATGTGTGTGTGTGTCTTTGTCTGTCTGTCTGTCTGTGTGTATCTCTATCTGTCTCTTTCTCTTTTTAATTTAATTTTTCTTGAGAGTTTTTATTTTCATTAGATTGAGAGCTCTATTTTTTTTTCACAACTTGACTTTTATGGAAATGTTCTGTATAATTTCATAAGGGGGTTCTTAATTGTGGAAAAGATAAGGGAGAAAACCTAGAACTCAAAAACATTTTTAATGTAAAAATTTTTTTGAACATAACTGGGGAAAATATTAAATAAAATAAAATAAAACAATGAGGTGATTCACATAATTCCTATAGACTTATGATGAAGAGAGCCATATGCATCTAGAGAGAAGACCTTGGGGACTGAATGTGGATCACAACATAGCATTTTCACCTTTTTTGCTGTTGTTATTATTTTCTTGGTTGTTTTTTCTTTCTTATTTTTTTCTTTTTCATCTGATTTTTCTTGTGCAGAATGAAAAATGTGGAAATACGTTTAAAAGAATTTAAAAGAATCCTATATTGGATTATTTGCTGTCTAGAGGAGGGAGTATAGGGGAAGGAAGGAAGAAAAATTTGAAACACAAGGTTTTGCAAGGGTGAATGTTGGAAGCTATCTTTGCATGTATTTTGAAAAAGAAAAATTATAATAAATAATTTTTTAAAAAGAAAATGCTGATTTGCAAATATATATTGTTGCAAATGGAATTGAAGTTTCCACAGCTTGCTTTACAGGCCAAAGATAGACTTCTATAGAGTTTTTTAAGACAGAATACTGTGATCTAGTAGTGGTCTAATATCTACAATTATTTCAAAGCATAACCAATATTTCAAGATATTTTTAATAATTATAATGTGATATAAGAATAAAATATAAATTTGGTATATATCAGGCACTTTACAAATATTTTCTCATTTGGTCCTAACAACAATCCTGAGACCTAAGTGCTATAATCATCCCCTTTTTACAGATTAGGAAAAATCACATAGAGTTTAACTGATTTAACTTGCTCAGAATCACACAGCTAGTGTCAGAGACCACATTGAACTCGTCTTCCTGACTCCTGACCCAGTGTTCTATTCTGCTATCCACTGCATAATGTAGCTTCAATATATTTAATTAGCTTATTAACTAGAGGGAGAAGGCAAATCAGTATTGTAGTCTGGAAGATACCAAATAGTGTGATAAACAAAAATGTCCATTATGAATGAACTCTGGGACATCTTTATTATGTAGGTCATGGAAAAGACCAAACAAAAAGTATAGAGGCACAATGTGGAGAAGCAAGCAAAAATCTTGTCCTTTACAGAATTATGAATTGCAAAAATCAAGAGGGTAAAAAGTAAATTTTAATGATTCTAATCTTTTTTTAAGGGATTTGTTTTTGTTACATTTATTTATCTATTTATTTTTACAATGGGAAAGACATATATATAGGCACCCAGGTAAGAACCAGTAGATTGAAAGAGATTTTGCTCATATAGCTGTTATGAAGTTACATGTTATTTTTCTTTTTTAGTGCAGAACTATTTAATTAATAACAGAAATTCCTACTGCTGCAACTACCTTTATCAATGTATATTAATTGTCTTATACTAAATTATATTATAGTTTTGGTTACCAAAGCCACTGAAAGGTTAAATGACTTGTCTATTTTATCCCACATATTTGTATTAGAGACAGTTCCTGAACCCCAGAACTCCTGATTCTAAAAAGAACTTTCTATATGCTAACCTACTTCTCATTTTCTATTTTAATTATAAATTTATAGATCAATCTTCTTTACTGCATGGCAAATTCCAAGAGGGTGGACATCTTTTCTTATTTAATCTAGCATAATATTCTGACAAGGTAAAGTATAGGTCAAAAGTATTCTATGTGCCTCTGTGGGAAGTAGGATTTTTTTTTTTACTGTCTGGGTTTAAATATGGGTTATTTCTACATTTTTACTGTATGTGTGTGTGTGTGTGTGTGTGTGTGTGTGTGTGTATACACACATATATGTATGGAAACTGTATTGTATGTATATATAAAACTATATATGTATAAATATGTATAGAAACTATATGTATATATATAAAACTATATTGTGTATATATATGTGTATTGTATACATATACATACACACATACGTATATATACGCACATACAGTTTTATGTATACTTATGTGTATAGATATACATATGTGTGTGTATATATATATATATATATATATATACCATATGTGTATATATAAACTGTATGTGTGTATATACATACACATATACAACTCAGTAAGTCCTTTACTATGTTTAATAGTACTATTAGCCTGAATGCTTGCAGAGGTGCTAAGGAGCTTTTTAGGAAAGCAAAACAAGTCAGAAGCTGATGTTCCTAGAGTTTCCCTGAACAAAGTATGAGTCAGATAAAATTTCATTGTTAACAAAATACTAAAATTACCAAGGTTTCCCTGGCAACAGGAATGAGGTAAAGAAATTTTGAGAAATACCCTGAATAAGGTTCTCATAGGAGAAATACTATGATATCAGGGTTAAATAAGAGATGAATCAAATAATGAAAAACTGATATCTAAAGATTTATGCTTATAGAAGCTTTGATAAACTAAATTCCCCCAATTTGTCCATTCTAAGGGAGAACATCATTTTAATATTTAATCAAAATATTTATCATTATATCAATAACATATGGGTCCCTCCCTCTCTTAGTGTAAATAACAAAGTATGAAAACAGTTGATTTGGGACAATAAATCCAAAAAAGATTGTTTGAAAGCCAAGGTCTCAATATTGAAAGCAAAGCCCAGGGGAACTTGCTCTAGCAATGGAGCATTAGTTGAAAGGCCTGAAACCAGAGATCGCTCACAGAATATAGAATGGATATGATATGAGTACCATTGCTAAGACTGAAACTAAATCCAAGATCCAAAGTTTCTATACAAATAGTGATAAGATAAGTATTTGTCAGAGACTTAATAGACAATTAAAGAAATCTAAGAAGGTACACAGGCAGGATCAGCAAAGCCAAGCAGAAGTTATCATGGGCTCAGTTTTGTGAAGAAAGACTGGGGTTTAAACACAGGCAAGAAACCTAGCTGCTTCAGAAATAGGAGCAGCAGGAAAATCACTGAAAAACTAGGGAAACTCAGTCACTAGGATACCAATATTAGTGCAGTAACAGGAGTCAGATTGACCTGATCCTGACCTGGTTAGCAACTGTTTCCCTAGATAAGACCAGGATTGGCCTCAGAGTCTCGGTTATGGCTGAGCCTGCTAATGAGTATTAAGTAGACTCAGCTGTTGAGATTAAAGATCCAAAGAGCAGATATCCTACTCATTATTAAAGCCAGCCTCAGTATATTCAATTAACTTTTTAACTAGAGGGAGAAGGCAAATCAGTATTGTGGTCTGGAAGGATACCAAATAGTGTGATAAACAAAAAATTTCCATTTATGAATGAATTCTGGGATGTCTTTATTCTGTATATCATGGAAAAGACCAAATCAATTGTCTAATATATATTCATTGAACATAAACTATGTGTAAAGAAATGCATGAATTAAAAAAAAGAAGAAGAATATGATATGGTTCCTGCCTTCAAAGAATGTACAATTTAATATTTTTTTACAATACATTTAAATACTGGAAAATGCAACAACATTGTATATAATATGGATACAGTGACAGCCAAAGCAACAGAGAAAGGATTATAACACAAGTGGACAGCCTATAGACTCCAGAAAACCTTATTGAAATGGGCAGACATCAGGCAACCATTCAGTGCTCAAAATATCAGCTAATCAAAGGAGATAAAACTGTACTTTTCAAGTAGTTTTAGGCAGGAGTGAAATTTCAGGGGCTTTTTGCCCTCTAATCTTTTTTAAACTTCTGATCACTGAATGCATTTTGGGCCAAAGCTGTGCAATTAGACTCACAAGTAATCAGACACCTCAAAGTATATGTTTTTAACTCAAGAAGGGACAAAGATGCTAGGATTAGAGAGAAGATTTTACAGGTAATTCTAAAACCAAACTACACACTTCGATTTCTGCCTGTGTTCTTTGAACAGAAATGCCAAGAGCAAAGGAAAACACAACATACTACTTGTCTTTTAGACTGAGCTATCTCTCCATGAGAGACAATTCAGAAAAATAACACAAAAATTGCCTCCTCTCCTGCTTCTATATTTTATATAATTGCAAATATTAAGGGGACATTGAAAGAGATGACTATTAATAACCAGTGATTTGAGGCGAATCATTTCCTCCTTTTTCTAAAATCTCATTTCAAAAGTCCATTCGCTGAAGGACATTGTTGCTAATGAGACTGGATTAACTTTCTTAATAATCATGGTCAGTTAGGAGGGAAAATGCCGCGCACATCCAGACAGAGAACAATGAAGACTGAATATGGATCAAAGCATAGTATTTTCACCCTTTTTTGGTGGTATTATTGTTTGTTTGCTTTTTTTCTTTCTCATGTTTTTCTTTTCCCTTTTGATCTGATTTTTCTTGTAGCATGACGAATATGAAAATATGTTCATAAGAATTGCACATGTTTATCATCAGATTGTTTGCTGTCTAAGGGGGGAAGGAGAGAGGGAGGAAAATTTGGAACACAAGGTTTTGCAAAGGTGAATGTTGAAAACTATTTTTCCATGTATTTGGAAAAATAAAATGCTATTAAAATATTTTTTAAAAACAATCTTGGTTAGACCCCACCCAACCTTCCAAGGAATTTATTATAAAGTGGGGAAGTCTATTGTGCTCTAAACAGTTTTGAGTGGAGCTAAATTTGAATAGATTGCTCAAGACTGGAAAATTTATAAGCAAATTATCTAATCCATTAAAATAGGTCCAGTCTGTCATTGTAATATTCATTTTCTCATTAAATGTTAACTATCAGAATTGATTGCCACCCTCAGAAATATCCCTCTTCCAAAGGTATATAAGTTGTGAGCCTGTAGCCATGATAGTCTTTGACATTTGAAGATGCCTCTGACTTCTTACATTAATAATATGCTAACCTTATTAATAAAATTATTAAATTACTGAGAAACTATATCTCTCAAATTTTTAAATGTCACAATATAATAATAATATTGTTAAAACTAATATTTAAATAATACTATGTGTCAAGCTGTGCTAAGCAATTTATATTTATTATATCATTTGATCAGAGGAGAAATTAAAATTAAAAATTTTGGATAACAGTAAAGTACTATAGAAAACAGAACATTGGACTTATAGTCAGGAAGATCTGGTTTTGAATCATGCCTCACATATTTAGTAGTCATCTGTTCCCTGTTTGATTCTGAGCAAATCATTTAAATACTCTGCCTCAGTTTTCTCAATTGTAAAGGAGATCAGACTTGATGGCTTCTAACATTCCCTCTGGCTCTAAACCTATGGCCATGTAAAGAAAATATATAATTACTACATAGGATGTTAGGAAAATGTGATTAGGGTTTTTAAAAACTGTAAAAAATTATCACCTTTGTACTCAATTAAAAAAATATTTAAGTGCCTCCTGTGTGCAAGGCACTGTTAAGCATTTAATATACAAATATAAAATTGTAATGTTCTACTTAAATTTAAAAATTTTAATTGAATGGATAAACTATAAAAAAACTTCAAAAGGTCATATAATCCGGTATCCTACTTTCAAAAATCACCTCATTATTAATTAGACCTTTTAAAAAAATGCATTGATATTTATGGTTTAAATCTTGGTTCTGTTACATGTTATCTTTGTGAACTTTGACAAATCTCTTTTGACTTCTATTTCCTTGCCTATAAAGAAAAGGGGTTTTAAGAAGATGGTTTCAAAGGTGCCTATCAACTCTAAATCTACCACATATTCCTTGTCCTATAAAAGCTTAAAAGAATGAAAAGGTATAGGAACAATAAAGTATTTATACTATGCAATAAAAGTTCCCTTGAATTAGTGTTAATGAGATTGTATTACTATAGGTAATGTATTTTTGGACAGAAATCTCTGGCTACTAAATATTATGATGGTTATATAAAATGTTTTGCATTCCTTGAAGAAAAGTGGGAAATTTCATTTTAGTAATTAAACTCACAAACTGGATTCTTAAATTTTTGTCTTCTAAAAATATCTTTCTCTTCATATGTCTAGATTCTTATTTCAAAGTATGGAAACTGAATCCGAATCACAGCATAGTATTTTCACCCTTTTTTGGTGGTAATGGTGTTTGCTTTTTTCCTTTTTTGTTTTTTTCCCTTTTGACCTGATTTTTCTTGCAGCATAATGAATATGAAAATATATTCATAAGAATTACACATGTTTAACCTATCTCAGATTTTTTATTGCCTTATGGGGGAGGAGGAAAAAGGGAGAAAATTTTGGAACACAAGGTTTTGCAAAGGTGAATGTTGAAAATTATTTTTGCATGTATTTGGAAAAATAAAATATTATCCAAAAATTTTCCTTTCATGCCACAATGGAGACTGGTGAGAAATTCAAATAAACTGGGGAAATAATATTTACTAATTTTGCTGTATGGCAAAGAGGCAAGGTGCATAGTAGAGAGAGAAGGGACATTCAGAGTTTGAAAGATTTAGGTTCAAGTTTGCCTAGAATACATGCTAATAGTTTGAGCTGGACAAATCATAACATTCTAGTGCACCTGGTACCTCTTTAAGATTATCAGTTGCACTTTAAGATTGTTAGTTGCAGAACTGACATAATTTTTCCCTCGCAGGGATTTCCCCTGCTGATCAAAGACCAGATTTGCCTAAAAACAACAATAGCAATAACAACCAGTGTTCACAATGTCACATTGTGCAGATGAAAAGCTTCCATGCTATAAAACATGTTTGATGATGATGATAATGATGATGATGATAATGCCCCCTTTCTTTCAGTCAACCCAGAAACTACTCTCTTTTTCTGTTTCATTGGAAGTAATGTGATATAATAGAGAAAGAACTTGCCTTTGAGTCAGAAATAATTGAACTTACCTTGAACATTTACTGGCTGTTATCGTAAGCAGTTCCCTAAGACTTTAAGTTGCAAAGAAGGTGTCAATCTACTTTGGAGAAGGAATTTCTTACTCAAAGTATCAATGAAATCACAAGCCCAATTTTTTAAATCATGTATACTGATATGATGCTGAACATTCTTAGGAAAATGAAAGTGTATACTGAGTTACTTATCAAAATATTATCAAATATCCAGCTGTTTGCTTTCATGAAGATGATCCATTTGCATAAATGATTTTATTTTCTACTATTTAATCAGATGTTTTGGCATAATGAGGACACTATTTTATATTTTTTTAATGATAGAATTAATTTATATTTCCTTTTAAAATTCCCAAAATATTCAGTGCTCAGGATATTCTGCTAAAACAGTAAATCTTTAGCTGAGAACAGAAAAAGCCTGAGGATAAATAGTGGTGAGAAACAAAATAGCTATCTTGGTCAAACTTCTAATTATGCTACATGCCACATTATAGGCAACTAAGTAAGTGACAAAGTGAATAGAGGTTGCCTGGACTCAGAACCTGATGGCAAGTCCACTCCTACTCGATGATGGAACAAGGATAACCTACAAATTCTGCTGTTTCTCACAATGGACAGAGCACTAAGCTTGAAATCAAAAAGATTTATCTTCATGAGTTTACATCTGACCTTACTAGCTGTGTGTCCCTTGGCAAATTGCTTAACCTGTTTGCCTCAGTTTCCTCAGCTATAAAATGAGATGGAATAAAAAATGGTAAATTTCTCCAGTATATTTGCTAAGAAAAGCCCAAATGGGGAAAAACAGAGTTGGAAATGGTTGAAACAACTCAACAACAATTATAACTAAGATACGGTTTGAGGTCTGCCTGAGTCACCCATCACTGAAGTCATAACTAAGAATCCTTACACCTGAGGCAAATCAATTGACTTGGGGGGTAGAAGGAAATGAGACAACAGTCAGTCCAAAAGAGAATTGATGTAGCAATCACTTCAAGTGAAGGGGTAGCTCATGAAGCATGGAGTATTAGTAAGCATTCTTATGAGATTATAGGTACAAAATGACAGGACCTTGTGAAGTGGAGTGGACCAGAGGATAATGGTGCTACCCAATAATATAGACCAGTACCATGTGGCAAAAACATGATTCCCTGCCACAGAAAAGCCATTCTCCAAAAGCCATTCTCAGTATCCTGGGGAAAGAATTGCAGTTCTGTACCTTACCATAGTATTCTAAAATGCTTCTTCTTACGTCTTAGTGATCCTGCACATCAGGTTCATGATTTTATTTTTCTGCATCTCCCTTACCTTTTGCTGGATTGTCGCCATTCCTACTACTAACAAACTTTTTCAAAATGCAAGGATAACTTGCCTTCTACTGAAACAATTTGACCTGGTAAGAAGTCTTTGCTGAAGTTACTTCCTATGCTGGGTTCATGAGGAGAGTGAGATGGCATAGAGAAATGTGTTTGGAGTGAAAGAAGGATTCACCCACAACTAAACATCAGATCACTCTTTGTGATCTTCATTTTTACATTTTAAAAAATGTCTAGGGTTCATCTGTGGCTGTGGTATCCCTTAAAGTCTGGGGCATTATCTTATAAAAGAGCAGAAGTAGGATAGAAAGAACAATGCTGGAAGCCATGTCTAGTTACAGAGCACTAGATTTTACAAGAACTCAGTTTTGGATATCAACTTTTCTTTTCATAATTTCTTTGATCTTGGGACAGTCAACTCTATTTGAGCTTTAGTTTCCTCATCTGTAAAATAAGGAGATTGAACTAAATGATCTCTTAAGATCCTTTTCAGTACTGAATTCTATGATTTAAAAGAGCACTTGATTGAAGTCAGAAGACCTGGGTTTAAAAATTGGCTCTGTCATTGGCTGTAAAAATGACATTTAGTCTATCAAGTCTTTGGTTTGTCTACCTATGACACAAAGGAAATGGTTTAGATAACCTCTAACCACACATTGTGAACTCCCAAAGGCAGAAATTTCATTGAAGTTGCAGTCCTCCATCCTAAGGGTTGGCAATTACATCCAGAAGGAATATGAGAGACAGAGAGGGTAAAATCATAAAGCACTAATGACATATTCTAATGATTTGGAACACATGGTCCTATAGATACTATATAACTGACTGCCCCAAACTATTAACATGGAGGCATCCTAGAAACAGAGGTTCAATCAAAACCAGCAAATCCTGGTAGATCAAAAGAAAACTTCAAAAAGTTAAATATAGTTGGGTAAGCACACATACTTAGCTATTCCCTCTCCCATCTGTTCTTTACTCCACTGCCTAAGTAATCTTTCTAATACTCCCCTATTGTCAGCACTATAGCAAGTGGTTTGGATGAAGCTGAAAGCAGTTGATTGGTTCAGCACTGAGAAGGCGGACAGTGCCAACTCTCTTGAAGCTAAGTGGCATTGAGTGGCACCATTTTGCTGTGCAATGAGTAGCATTATCAAGGATATTTAAGAAGGAAGAGGTGTTATTAGAACCTATAGATTGGACTTGCTGACCCATTTTATGCCTTTTATGAATCTAGAGGATTCCCCACGAAAAAATATGGCTCCTGTGAGTATGAGAAGAGTGTCATTGTTTTATCCGGGTTGCCTGAGGAAAGACTTTCTATAATATGATATGCTTTTGTATCTCTTCCCTGATGTGAAGATGCACTGGGAGTGGAGAGAATAGATATGACTATGTGTTCCTTCCCAAAATGTCTTAATGCCTTATAGAAAATCTTAGTAATATTTTAATAAGGACCGAGTCTATGATAAGACTTTTCAGAATCAGCTTCAATGACATTCCTTATATAGTTTTAGTTTTAGTTTAGATAGAGTTTTACTTTAGTAAACCACAGAAGGACATCTATGGTGACAATATTCTTCTTCTCAGAAATTTCAGTGGCTTTTTATTGTCTGCTAAATAAATTATAAATTTCAATAGACATATTCAAGGCTCTCCACAATCTGGTTTAATGAAATTTATTCAATCTATTCTTATATTGTCCTTATGTACGCTCTATGTTCTATATAAACAAAACTACTTTCTGCCTCAAATTCTTATTTTCTATGTTCATGTCATCTTTCTTGAGATAATATCCCTCCCTCACCCCACCATCTGCATCTGTTGAAATTCTTTCTTTCCTCTAGTGGCCAAATAAGGTGCCATCTTCTACTTGAAGTTTTCTCTGTCTTCTTACTCCATAAGTAAAAGTGATCTTTCCCTCTTCAGATTTTATAGGACTCTACCTATGCCTCACTTTTACCTTAACTTATTCTTTCTTGCATCATAGTTATTTGGATGAATGAATGACAATTTGTTAAGTGCTTACTATGTGCCAGGAACTATGCTCAGAGATACAGTGCTGGGAATACAAAAATGCCCTCAAGGAGATTACATTTTAATAGAATAACATTTTTCTTCTATTTTGAAGACTTGTTGAGTCTACCTATGACACTAGTATATCTCAACTAGATAAAAGTGATACAAAGACGAAATGAAAAACCGTCGTCCTCAAGATGTCTGTATTGTGCTAGAGATGAGGGATACAGGCCTGAACAATATATGCAAGATAATTTGAGGCAAGCTAGAGAGTTGATAGCTAGGGAGACAAAGAAAAGTTTCCTCTAGGAGGGAGTACCTGAGATAACACTTGAAGAAAGCTAAGAATTCTAAAAGTCAAAGATGAGGAGTATTCCAATTAATTCATACATTTCCATAAAACTAAAGTGAAATCCAGATGCCTGGGTCTAGTTTAAATGTATAACATTCATTCAGTAGCTAATAAGACAAAAGAGAACTTTAAAATCACTAGAATCACTTTTCAAGGAGTCATAAGAAAGAGTCCATTTGGCAAAGTTCTTCTCCACCCTCTCTGGCAAGCAAGTTGTCTTTGTTTCCCATTAGTGTGTGTTTGTCGTCACAGTAACTGCAGGGATCCAAATAAATGGTAATTCCGTCATTTCCTCAGGCACTTAGGTTGGGGTCCTGAAATAGCATTATGAACTCAGCACTGTTGCTTCCTTTCCTGTTGTGTAGATACCTCCCAGTTAGAAAAACAGGGCTCCCAAACCAGGTCCACTAGTCATAAATGCATTAAACAACTAGGAAAAAAATGGAGAAAGTTCATTTATGTCTATAATTGTATATGTTATGACTCACAGACATGTGGGAAAGAGCTTATTTTCTTAGCAATCTCTTAGATAAACAAGGCAAGTTGGCACTAATGGGATTGTTCTGATGATGTCAGCAACCAGTTAATGGTTTAAATCAATTATCCTCTTGGTTCACATCCTCAGGATCATTTTTTAAAATAATGCAAGTGATCAATTCCAACAGCAATCACTATTCTCTCCATACCTTCACCTTACAAGAATATGTGTTTGTAAATACAATTCTTCCAAACCACTTACAAGTTCTCATTCATAGATGGTCTAATAGTAAGGGAGATGATATCCAAATGTAGCTGTTTACCTTCCTTGGCTTAGGAACCTACAGTCCTATCATTTTCTTATATGTTCTAGTGAAGGAGATAGTCGACAACAGTAAAGCAAAAGAGCAAAAAAAGAAGAAAATCCTTGAACCTTAAGGGTTCAATTAAAGTCAAATTGTGTTAAAGAGAT
Organism: Antechinus flavipes; assembly: GCF_016432865.1. Classification (NCBI taxonomy): domain Eukaryota; kingdom Metazoa; phylum Chordata; class Mammalia; order Dasyuromorphia; family Dasyuridae; genus Antechinus; species Antechinus flavipes. Next base: position 244,194,334 of record NC_067401.1, read on the forward strand.
GTCTGGTTTAGCTTTAAAAAGAAAAAAATTAAGTTTTTCTTTCACTTGTACAGCCCTCAGCAACACATAAATCATCCAACATTATGCACTTTGACACCATTTCCCAAAAAGGAAAAACAACCCAAACCTTTCTTTTTATACTCAGCACTGCTAGTACTTAAATCAAGCTGGAGTGGGGATAAGAGTTGGGGTGGGCCAGGGAACATGACTGTTTAATTTTGTTTTACTGTATCTCTCAACTGCTATTTTCTCTAGATGAGCAAATCATCTGGTGAACAGCTCGATGAAGCTGTTTCCTTTGTGTTCATATCCTAAGTACTTCTGTGACATGCTGTGTGAACTTTGAAGTGAAATTCATTCAGCTCCTACCACATAGAAAGATTCATCCTGCTGCTTGTGGACTTTTTTCTTTGGCCAGCTAAATTGTAGGATCACTCATTTGAGGGATAAGGGTTGGGAAAGAGGAGAGGACAAACTCCAACTTATTTTCCTAAGCTACCCCCATTTGTGTCTAATTCCTTCAGAAATTTATTGCATAAGAAATTTTTTTCTTAATAGTTTTAAACTCTTGTGATTGATTTTTTTAACTGTTAGTCCACTGACTGCACAGTCAACCAGACACCCATCAGTAAAGATAAAAATGACCTTTCAAGAATTACCTACTATATTAAATTACTGAGTCTTTAACCTGATCATATACCACAGAAATGCCATCTTTTGGATACTAAAATCCTTAACTTTTATTTGTTGTAAATGTGGTTAGCAGCATCAGGAAATCACTAGTATATTGAAAACCATAGATATGAAATATATCTATAAAGTGAAGATAAACAGGATTTAGAGCTATAAAAGACCTTAGACATAACTTAGACCAGTCTTCTATTTTATAGAAGGGGAAGCTGGATCCAGAGAGGTCACATAACCTGGATGGTTAAGTAGGTACATAGGAAGTTAAAAAGAAAGGCAATCTGGCATAAATAGAATGAGAATCACATTTGGTGTCAAGATATATGGTTTCAAATCTCACCTTGAACATTCACTAAGTGACCAAATGCTAGTCACACAAGTTAGAGCCTTTGTTTTCTCATCTATGTAATGGAAGAAATGATATTTTCCCTATCACCTCATAGAATTTTTGGGAAAAAAAAAGTTCTTTACAAACTTGAGTTGTAGTGGTTATTATGATATTGTGTAGATAAATATGCAAATGAAAATTTCTTCTTTGTAATCCAGTATTTAGTCTGGGGTGTAGTTCTGTGTGTGTTTTTTTTTTTTAGTATTTTGATAATTACATATTTCACTGCTATTGTTTTCTTTGTAATCATAGATTTTATTTTTGCCTTTGAGAACATTATTTTGAGAAAGATTCCATAGGCTTTGCCAGACTGCTAAAGGTGTCCATGACATGAAAAAACTTTAGAACCCTTGATTTAGATGATAATTTCTCTGTTATCTTCAAGAAAAATGAATGGGACCAGAAAGAAACCATTTTTGTTTGGTAATATTATATCATATGTGTGGGTTGGCCTTTTTAAAACTTTTCTTCATTTGTTACCAACTTAGCGAAGCAAACCAAAACGCTCTAAGATTCTTCTGGGTAGAAAAAGAGTCCTGTGGGAGAGGAGTGATATATCTAATTATCTATACTTCCCCAGGGGAAAAATCCTCACATGTCATGCATTAGACATACTGATGTCTTCTGTTCCAGAAATACCCACAAATTCAGAATCAATAAGTTACATTGTCACAAGTGTTAAAAACAGAAAATGTTAAGCAATTCACACTGCTGGTGATTTCTTGGCTTTGTTGCTGCATATATAGAAAACTGAATTTACTGAGTAATATGGGAGGCCTGGGGAAATACAAATTCCATACAGAATAGTTGGCCATTGTTCAAGCTGTATCTATAGTATCCAGCAACAGAGAGTGTTCCAAAAAAGCTTATAAGGCCCATTCGTACATTCTTCTGTCTCTCAGATGTGTGAACTCAGAAATCCAGAAACTATGTATATGCAAAATGCAGTAGAACATTTTCCATAGGGAAAATCCCTAGCCAAATAATATCATTAAGATATTCTGACATGTCCCATCCAGGATTTATCCTCGTTAATGTAACTTGAATCCAGTTAAGAAACAGAAAAGTATCTGTTTGAACTTTGCTTTTATGTCATGAATTTAATGAAATACCAAGAGGACATCTGAGATTAGGTAGTAAAACTTTTAGACTTTTGCAAATTATTTCCTTAATAATTTTTGCTCTCGTTGTCCCCCTATGGTCTTTAGCTAGGCTCCCAACATTATCTCAATCTGATTTAGCTGCATTGACACTCTATAATTGTGAAGGGGTGCTGATATATCTAACAATGGAAATTAATATATTTTGAAAAAATTCATTTGAATGGGATGGAGTTAGGGGATGATGTGGTGGCTGCTGAGGGCCATCTCACCACAGATACAAAGTATAATCCCAATGGAAGAAGAAATAGTTTGTCCCTCAGAAAAGGATTCCAGCGCTGATCCTCTGAGGAACTGAGAGGAAAGATAAGCCCTAGGAAAAGGACATAATGGTGACAAGACCCTTTAGGTGGCAAGAATATGGTCTAGACTGGAAGAAAACCACAAAGTAAGATGCAGGGATAGCAGTTATTGCAAGGAAGTAAATCCTATCAGTAAGAAAGCACCCCCTTGGAAAGGAAGCTTCTAACCCTGGTCAGAAACCTTATGCAAAGTTCCAATTACCAATCCCTTCAAACTAGTGAAGTTGCTGTAAGTGAATCTTTTAACTCTGATGCAAATAGAACTTCTTTGAAAGAATATTCAGGTTCAAGAATCAAAGGCAGTCAAATAATTTGCAGCTTTTAGTTCAACTTTACTTCTGAAAAATAAATAGATAAATTTACAATAGAAATCAGTTACTAAGGAATATATTTTAGATATTTCACAGATTTTATTGAAAAATCCCAAAGTGGTTCTTCATGGACACCTGTTCAACTGAGTAATTTTAGGCTGCTTGCCCATCTTAAAATAGAAAAAGAAGGATTTCCCATTAGTGAGCACAGATACAATTGCTTTTATTATATAAGAAAGAAACTATCTGATCTTCATGTTTTATCTAAAAAAGCAAAGGGCAAAAATGACATGATTTGTCACCTGGACGCAACTCAGAACAGAATCTGATCCAAGTAATTGTGAAAGGCTAAGAGTCAGGACACTTTCTATATTATAGGCCCTACATACATAGTACACACTTAGATCTACTGTACAGATTCATCTCTTCTATATTTCATCACCTCTTCTCATAAAACAAATAACTTTTTTGAGAAGAACTTTACCATGTTGACATTCAAGATCACAAGTATGATAAGGGAGGAACTTCAGATGAAAATATAAACAAAAAGTCTAAGATAAATGCATCATTCCAGGCAATGATGAGTAGTACAGATTGCCTGAAACTTCAGGTTTCTACTAGGAAGTAATAGGAGATAAAATGAAACAAGATAGTTTGGGATCAGATCTATAGGGCCTTAAGTGTCAGATTAAGGTATGAAAAAGTGCGACAAATATTAGAGAAAACAAATAGCTAGACAGAGAATAGAACAACTGGGCCTGGAGTCAGAAAGTTCAAATTCAGCTTCATATATTACTAGTTTGTCTGATCTGGGCAATTAATTAATCACTGCTTGCTTCAGTTTCCTCAACTGCAAAATGATGATAATAATAATAGTATCTACATCCTAGAGTTGTTGCTAGAATCAAATGAGATGTTTATAAAGCACTTAGCATGGAACCTAGAATATAGTAGTTACGTAATAAATACTTTTTTCCCCTTCTTTGTTGCTCTAAATGAGTTCAAAAATCACTTGGAACAAATTATATTGCACATTACTGAGGAAGGGGGAAAATTCATAGACATGATTTTTGAACAATGTTCTCAATACTCTTTGTGGAGTCACAAATAACAGAAAGATGTTTCAATATTGGAGAGGAATACATTTTGTCTTTTTTTAAGGCAAAGAAGTGAATACTTTAAATGACTGATCAATGAACCTGTCAATTATTGGTAAATTTTTAGAAATAATTATTAAATTTATAGCTTATAAACATATGGGAAAGAAAGAAGCGATGACTAAAAAGTAGCAAGAGATCAAGAATATGTTATGCTAAACAATGTTAATTTCCTTTCTTTGTCAGTTACTGAAGTGGCAAATTAAAAAAATACTTGTAAGAACTATATGCCAGGATTTCAGAAAGGCATTTTACAAAGTTTCTATTGCTATCCTAGTAGTCAAGATAGAAACATACAGGCTTTATGGTAATGCTATTAAGTGGAAACTCCATAAAGGTTACAGATTGATCCTTTTTCTTTTTGTATCTATATTCATAAATATGATAGGTATATAATAACTGAATATTGACTGGTTGATGAGCTCTAAAATATGTAGAGGCTAATGTGAAAGGGAAGTTCTATGGAAGTGTTTCAAAGTTCTGAATTTGCCAGAATCTCTTCCATACGTTTCATCAATATCTGTCAAATTCACAAAGTTAGGAAAGAAATTTAATAGTCTGGTTGGTAGAATAAGCATCTTGATAGGCTAGAATGGAAGATTTTTGAATGGAAGGAATAATATTTAATAGATATGAAGACAAAATTTTGCACTTGGTTTCAAAAAATCAACTGCCTAAGATATGTACTAGTTGAATGGCAAGTTTCATAGTTTCTCTGAGGAACAGTTTTCTCATCTGTAAAAATAAGGCAATATTATTACTTGAGGATCAAGATAGATAATGTGTGTAAAATATATTGAAAATCTAAGTTCCATATAAATGTAAACTAATATCCACTAGAATATAAGCTCCTAAATGGCACTTTTTCACTTTTTTATGTCAAAAGCACATAGTAGGTGCTTAATAAATGCTTGTTGAAATGAAATGTGCTTAATAGAAATTTCCAAGGTCCTACCTCTTGTTCATGACAAAGCCAATGGGTAATTACTGAAGGGGTGTGTGTATGTGTGTGTGTGTGTGTGTGTGTGTGTGTGTGCGAGTGCATACACACGTAGAATTAGTGTGTTAGGAACATTAATGTGGCAATAACATGCAACAAGAATTAGAATGAAGAAGAGTCTTAAAGAAAGGAGAATGGATAAAAGATCCTTAAAATAATCTAGGCAAAATCTAACAAGTGCCTGGACTAGCAATGGAAATACTGTGAAGGATGAGAAAGACAGATCAAACTAAGAGAACTTAGGAACTGTTTTAATATGCAGGGCAGTGTTAAGGGGCAAAGAAGTCAAAGATAACTCTGCTCTATCAAATCTCATTGGTTGTGAAAATTATGACACTGTCAGATAGTCCAGCAAAAGCAAAACCAGAATCAGAATAGTTGGAAGCATAGATAATAAGCTCTGCAAAAATGTAAACCCTGACTTGATTTCTCAAAGTCATAGATTGTTAAGGAAGCACAGAATAAGTTAACTATGAGCTATCTGTATCAAAAATTACAAATTATCATGGGTGATTCTCAGGCTGTCTCCTACTATTACACTCATGAATATTCTAATCAACATAGACAATACATTGGCTCATGCCAAGAAATCACACATTTCCAGATTTCAGAAGGGATGGAGAATGCCATTTCTGGGTTACTAATGATCTATGGGAAAATGCAAGGAGAATGGTAAAACTATGTGATCTTGGCATTCATTTGTTTTTTTTTTTTTTTTAAATCATGTGGTTTCACTTGAGATCTTCTGATGTATAAGAATAAAGCAATAGTGTTGCTACTCAGACCTGCATTTGTGTTAGCCTGGCTTTCAGGAAACCTAGCCTTTAATTTGGGTGAAACTCTGTGTTTAGTTACACATGCACGGCTCCACAGGACTTCAAAAGGAATTGTGTGCCTGGAACGATGGTAAGATTTGGCTCAAGTGCACATACTTAAGCCAACAATGTGACCCTTCCTAAGATATAAACAAGTAGAAATGTAAAGCATTTAGTTTTGCCTTTTCAAAATTCTTTCATAACTAAAGGATATTGTCACAAGTGTGAATATAGATATCTAAAAAGATATAGATAAAAGATATTGATATATACTAGTTGTATATGACTAGATTTATTCACCTTACAAACAGTTCAAAGAATCCTAAATTTTAAATAGTCTTAAATTATTTAAGAATAGCTAGAAATGAATTTAATATAATAAATTCCCTGATTTTCCCAAAATAGTAATTTTAAAAATTGATTTATCCTCAGAAAGATGGAAAAATTCATTCAGAATTTCCATATCTCCAAACACATACACACTTATTCTTCAGAGTCAATTACTTTTCTTTGACTAAACAGATATTATCATGATACAATTGGAAAAACACCTGACAGAATCAATTGAATTCTAATTCTGCTACTTGCTACCTGTGTGACACTGAGCTAGTCGTTTAACTCCTCAGGCCCTTTGTTTCCTCACCTGTAAAACGGAACTAAAGGAGTGGTTAAAAGAGTCTTGACAATTTCTTCCTGTTCTAAATAAAAGATTTTAGAACCTGGAATAGATCAGTTAACATCTCTGCTTTCTAAGCTATAAAATGAGAAGTCCAAGAGCCCTTCAAGAACCTTCACTGTCCCTCCCACTTTTCAGTCTGATCCTTCATAGTACTTAGCATTTTAACATGCTTACCATAGATAAGGGCTTGGGTCCTGTTTTATGGAACAATTCTCCTATATGATTACAAAGAGCTAGGAATCCCTATAGTTCGTCCAATAGTTTACAACAGTCCAATATAGCCCGAAAGATATTGTATGACTCAATAGGTAACATTCAAGAAATAATTCTTGATTTAAAAAAAAAATCAAAAACAAGAAAGAGCATCCTTTTCACAGGAAAAAATTCAGGTTTCACTCAGATTAAAATAGGAAAAAAAAATTATGAAAGGAACAACTTCAATTCAACTTCATTTGAGTTAAAGGAATGGGCTGTTACAATTGTGTGTAAACAATAAGCCAATTTATAAACAATCTGTTTAAAACAACTTTTCAGAAATTTTTTTTAACAAGGCTCACCCTATCCCTGAAAAATCAAGAAGTGATTCAGAACTGATTGTTGTCAGAGACTAGGCAGAAAGAAGCATTTGGGGTGAGACTGTCATGAGGTCAGAACCAATAGCACAAGGTGTACCAATGTAATCAGAGAATCAGGCCAAAGGAGAAGCAGAAAGCAGCAAGGCATGAGTATAGCAATACAGACCCCATTTGGGAATTTCCTTTCATTTACCACATGAACTGCTAGCTAGTTTTAGCAACTGTAAAGTCTGATTGCTGGGATTGGGGTGAGAGAAAAGATTTCATTTGTGATTCACTCTAAACATTGAGAAAGGAGGTAAAAATGGTCTGAGTTTTTTTTTTTAATAGTCTGATCTTTATCTATTAATAAATTGGAATCAATGTTTAGATTTCAATTAACAACTAGACAACTCCAAAGCTTTGTGACTAGTATGGGATTCTTTCAACAGAGAGACCATGATATTTCTGGGTGTTTTGCCATAATACGCAAAAGTGCATCATTCATAAACTTATCACATATAATAGAACAGTAAGTACTTAGAGGAAGTATCAGATAAACTGAAATCTATGAGAAATTTTCTCCATTGCAAAACACACATAGAAAAGTAATTAGTTTTTCTTTCTTACCTGACAGCAACACTCTAGGTTCTTTGGCAAGTGACAGTTTATCCTTCCAGAAGTCCGGTGGATTGTTCCACAGCACAAATTAGCTGGAAATCCAAGAAAAATCTCCTGCTCCGTGAAATCCACAGCAATAGGTTTCTTTCTTCCAGTTCCTAGGTCTGTCTAAGCAGCAGATAAAAATCATGCAGGGAATCAAGAAGAAAGAAGAGGTGAACTTTTGTCTTCCTGGAACCCCAATCAGCAGAGACAGGAGGTCGTACTACCTCAAGTCTCCCACCCAGACTTTTGTTTAAAAGTTTTTTCAACTGTTGCTAGGTGTTGTTTGGCTCCGGCAGTTTGGTTCTGAGATTATGTTTCTCCTTCTTCTTCTCTTCTTCCCACAGTGTTCGAGCAATGACTTTGTGAAGCTGGGCTTGCTCAGGCTATATTTAACCAGTGTTCTCAGCAAGTCAAGCTTGTCAACAGCTGAAAAGTTTGGAGCAGGCTTTTCTGAGCTCCTCAGCAGCTGAGTGAGGGAGTTATCAGTGGCCACAGCCCTCTCTGCACAACCTTGCTACTGCCTCTGCGAAGGATCGTGGGGAAACTGTCAAATCCTTTTATGGTCTTCGAGTGATTTCACTCTGGTGAGGTAATTATTGTTTGAAGCACTAAGTACAGGCTAGCATTGGGGATTTCTGCTTGAAATTCTCAGAAGAGACTGAAGATTCATTAGGGGTCGCAGCAGTTCACCAGGACCACATTCTCACCCATGGGGCTTTTCTTCAGGAAATGTTAGAGAAAAGATACCATGTTTTATATATTTCAATTTATCTCCAAATATTTGGGAAAAACTAAGAGGAGAACCTTTCCTAATACCATTTCACAGATGAAAGCTAAATTCAAATCTTAATTACTCACATGGCCATATCAGGAAAGGCTGAAGACTGAGTAGAGTTTCTGTTTTGATTTTTAAATAATAATTAAGATTATTTTTAGTATAGTTAAATGAAATACTTTTTCTCTCTTTTCTCTTTAAATAAAGAAAGGTCAGTCAGGGATATCTTAGCTTTATTATACAGATCCTCCTCATTCAAAAGAAGATATGTATGACACTACAAAGACATTAGCCTCAGGATTCTATGGATCCCTGAGGAGACAGCATCAAATGGAAAGATATGCTGACCCTGGAGTCAGAACTCCTGGGATCAAATCTTAAAACTGATACTACCTATGTAACTTTAGCACAACTTAGCATAGTTCCAGGCACATAGTAGGTGCTGTGTCAATATTAGCTACTATTTTCCCTTGGTATTTAAATTACTTGATTTAATAAACCAGTTTTATTCCCTTTTAAAAAAAACGTTTGGGATAGATAGCCTCTGAGGTCCTTTTATGATTCAATAACTTCCATATATAATGATTTCAGAGATTCCAAAGCTCATTTTGATTCAATCTAAAACTTTCATTCTAAGAATATATCCAGTCCAGCTGCATAGTCTTTATTTGCTTTATCTGGTATCTTCACATCTGGGATCATATTTGAACAAGGAGCATTCATCAACTAAGCATATCATTAGATAGTTAATTAGAACTGCCTTTTGAGTGGTCATGCACATCCATGTGGAGCCCAGGTGGTCACAGGGATCAGAGGCCTTAGGGAATATAAGTAGTGGGGAAAACCAGAAAGAATGTGATAGGGTAGACCAACTAGAATGTTGTCCTGATAGATATCCCTCCTAAAGAATTCCATGAATACTTCCTGATCGTTTATTATTTTAGAGGGAACTTCATGTTGGCATGTAATTTCAGGTAGAACAGAGACCATCTATCAAAGCAGATTGAAGCTACCATAGACTTTTGACATTATCTTGATTCAGAGACATAGAATGCTGTACAAAGGATCTGTCGTGTTATCAATTCCCATCCATACCCCAACTTCCTAGGGTTGACCATATATGTTATAAGGCAGCATGGTACAACAGGAATTCCTAAATTTGGAATCAGGAGTCCTGATGCTCCTTACTATCTCTGTGACAATAGGCAAGTAACTTAATTTTTCTACATTTTGCCAATAATATAAGGAGTTTGGACTATATTAGACCACTGGGATCACTTTTAGTTCTAAATTTAGGGCTCTAGTAGAGTAGTCCTAACGATTGCCTGAAAAAACATTGAGGTTAAATGACCCACTCAAGTTTACACAGCATAAATAAGTAACAGAGATGGAATTTGAATCTAGGGCTCCCTGCCTTCAAGGCCACTTCTCTCTCATCTATACCACATTGTTTCATATATCTGGCAATATTTCATTGTACCATAATAGGCCTAAGGTGAACTTGGCATAAAAGCACATACTAATCTTCAGAATAAAGTTTTTTTCACTTCAAGGTTTGTACTGAGTGTGCAAAGATTCCAGCTCAGCTCAGGCAAGTCTTAATTCTAGCTGTAACAACACTTTCAATCTCAGTAAAATCAGAATCCTTCATCCTTCACTTGCTATCGGACCCGCCTGCAATGACATTTATTCAGACTCTTATCTCAACCTTTCTGAATCTTAGCCTATCAGAAACTGCAAAAAATAGACTAGTCTCTGAGGACAAAGTGCTTGCTCACGTGAAATGAACTGAGTCTTCTAGGACACAAGGGAATCATTTAGAAAATTAGCTCTTTCAGGACATTAAATGATACCTTAGGGAATTCATCACTTCACACAAAGGAACAATTCACTTTCATGACAAGTCTGCACAGTCAAAAATAAAGCACAGAACTGAACCAATTACGAAGATTATCAAGCCCTTAGCCCTAAAAAACAACAACCAAAAAAAACTCAATTTTGGTTTCATCATTATTCAGTTGAGAGGGTGAGTTTAAAGTTTATCCCTAAATTATCCAGATAATTATTGTAGTTTTCTTCAGTTCTTTATTGGAGAAATAGTCCCCACAATTCCTTTTTTGAACCTTATATAGTACCTATTTCTTTTTACTACTATTATTGATTGGAGTCAGGGAAGGAGTTGGGGGAGGAAAAAATGGTGTTATACTTTTTGCTTTTGTTTCTTTAATAGCCCAGTCACTGAATTTCAGACTTGGAAGAGATTTCAGCAAACCATATAGTACTAGCCATATCTTGAAAAGAATTCTCATTCCAACTTACCTAACAAGTAACCAATCTACAACTGCCACTACTATTACTATTATTAATGCTGCTGCTACTACTACTACTAATAATAATAATAATAATAATAAAATCAAAATCTGTATCATAGTAAATTTTACAAAATATTCCATATACATATATATGTATGTGTGTATATACATATATATACACATATGTATGTATGTGTGTGTGTATATATGTGTATATATATGTATGTATGTATGTAATCTTATTTGAGCTTCACAACAACTCTGGGCCATAGTTAATATTATTATCAACATTCTACAGACCTGTCATGGTCATCCAGCTGGTAAAAGTCTGAAACAGGATTCAAACTCAGGAATTCCTGACTCCAGGTCTACTATTATCTACTATGCCATCTAACTGCCTAAGTATTGTGTATTGTGTGCTAATTATTTCATACATTTTAGATTAAATTAATTAAGACTAATTCATTTTCTTAACTCTTGATACAAATTGATATCTGTCTGATTATTCATACCACAAATTCAAAAATGCATAAACAAGCAGAAATATTACTAGCGGATTTAGTAAGACTAAGAAGACTCTCTGCCTCTGGGAACAATTATTCAGACAAAAGCTATTTCCGACAAAATCCACAGAGGAAGTGGGGCCATCAAAGACTATTATAAAATTGTGCTTTGTGTACGGTCAACAAGTGCTCTGCTTTTTCAGATTTTCATATTGTTAATTCATTAAAATTCAATTGCAGCTCTCTTCCCACAACCCTAATGTTATCACTCTGAGGAGTTCAGTCACCTCCAACTAAATTTGGATTTCCCAACTTGGTGGATGATTCATGATGATGCATTCTTTAAAAAGACAACAGATTAATGCTATCACTGGGGGGAAAATATAAATGGATAAACAAGCAGGGTTGGTAGATCATCTCTGTATCTCTAACAATTGTTGTGATGAAACTTTTCCTTCTTACATACAGAAAGGTAGAACAATTTTTTTTAAGTGAAGAATTTGGCATACATTAATGAGGAGCAGAGGAGAAATTTTTTACCACAAGGAATAATATTTACATGCTTACTGATTTGGAGGCAGAGATTGGAAAGGATGTGGGTTTATAAACATGCATTGTTTTAAAATTTTATTGTTTGATTCTAACACTGAAGCAAAGGTGAAGGAAGTTGTAGATTATTTCCTCTACATACTTGGCTACAAAGAAAGCTTTCAAGCTATCTGAAAAAAAGAATTACAGAACCTCAGAGTTGGAAGGGACCCCAGACATCATCTTGTCTAAGGCAGAAATGATCAACAATCCTCTCTAGAGTTAGAAGATATCATTAACAGGCTGTCAACACATCAAGAGCTGAGGGGGAAAATATTGTTTCTTGAATGAAGATTAAGAAAGTTCAATTTTATACAAGTCAGGACCTCAAAGGAGAAACCTAATAATTCAGAAATATTGATTTCATAATCACAACAAAGCCACAGCATCCATCCATTCATTAACATTGACCACAAAGGAATTGTGAACACATCCAGCCATTCTGGAGAGCAATTTGGAACTATGCTCAAAAAGTTATCAAACTGTGCATACCCTTTGATCCAGCAGTGTTTCTACTGGGCTTATACCCCAAAGAGATACTAAAGAAAGGAAAGGGACCTGTATGTGCCAAAATGTTTGTGGCAGCCCTGTTTGTAGTGGCTAGAAGCTGGAAAATGAAAGGATGTCCATCAATTGGAGAATGGTTCAGTAAATTGTGGTATATGAACATTATGGAATATTATTGTTCTGTAAGGAACGACCAGCAGGATGAATACAGAGAGGACTGGCGAGATTTACATGAACTGATGCTGAGTGAAATGAGCAGAACCAGGAGATCATTATATACCTCGACAATGATACTGTTTGAGGATGTATTCTGATGGAAGTGGACCTCTTCGATAAAGAGAGACTTAATTGATCAAAGATGGACAGAAGCAGCTACACCCAGAGAAAGAACACTGGGAAATGAATATAAACTGCTTGCATTTTTGTTTTTCTTCCCGGGTTATTTATACCTTCTGAATCCAATTCTCCCTGTGCAACAAGAAAACTGTTCGGTTCTGCACACATATATTGTATCTAGGATATACTGCAACCCATTCAACATGTAAAGGACTGCTTGCCATCCAGGGGAAGGGGTGGAGGGAGGGAGGGGAAAAATCGGAACAGAAGTGAATGCAAGGGATAATGCTGTAAAAAATTACCCTGGCATGCGTTCTATCAATAAAAAATTATTAAAAAACAAACAAATAAATAAATAAATCTTTACTAACAAAAAAAAAAAAAGAAAAGAAAGAAAGGAAAGGGACCTGTATATGCCAAAATGTTTGTGGCAGCCCTGTTTGTAGTGGCTAGAAGCTGGAAAATGAATGGATGCCCATCAATTGGAGAATGGTTGAGTAAATTGTGGTATATGACTGTTATGCAATATTATTGTTCTGTAAGGAATGACCAGCAGGATGAATACAGAGAGGACTGGCAAGATTTACATGAACTGATGCTGAGTGAAATGAGCAGAACCAGGAGATCATTATATACCTCGACAATGATACTGTTTGAGGATGTATTCTGATGGAAGTGGACCTCTTCGATAAAGAGAGCCTTAATTGATCAAAGATGGACAGAAGCAGCTACACCCAGAGAAAGAACACTGGGAAATGAATATAAACTGCTTGCATTTTTGTTTTTCTTCCCGGGTTATTTATACCTTCTGAATCCAATTCTCCCTGTGCAACAAGAAAACTGTTCGGTTCTGCACACATATATTGTATCTAGGATATACTGCAACCCATTCAACATGTAAAGGACTGCTTGCCATCCAGGGGAAGGGGTGGAGGGAGGGAGGGGAAAAATCGGAACAGAAGTGAATGCAAGGGATAATGCTGTAAAAAATTATCCTGACATGCGTTCTATCAATAAAAAGATATTTTTTAAAAAAATTGACCACAAAGGGCAGAAAATAGAGACAATTAGCACAGTCCACTTTTTCTTAGCATTAGATCATGAAAGGGAGGAGAGATATAGAACAACAGCTAAAGGGGGATAGTAAGGTTTTTAAGGGGCATGGGGAGTTGGGCTACATTTGTAAAAAACAGAGAAGAAACCAGTAAAAAGACAAAGACTGAATATTAGAAAGTAAGAATAAATGATGGTTGGGACAAGCTATCAGAGGATACCAAAAGGCATAAGTTAAAATGTCTTCTTGGCAAGTAGAGAGATCAACCTGTTATCCACTGGGTATCTGCTGTTTTTCCGTGATTATGTATTTCATTACACTGTAACACATTTGCTTCTAACAAAAAATTTTACACTATGAAACATATATGAAATTCTATACCCTTGGAAGGGGAGTGGAAGAAGGAATGTGAAAGAGGCTCAATGATCAGCTCAGCAAATAGACAGTTCAATGGAACTGAACTCCTACTGAGTACTATAGAAGATAAAATTGGACTAACCATAAGGACTCCAGTGAGTCATTCTGAAAATAAACCATTCTCAATTTTTAAGTAAGAAATCTAAATTGTTATTTATAAAATCTGCAGTATACTTGAAGTATTGTACAATAAAGAATTATATAGGCTAATTAGGTATTTCCAGCAAAGAAAGAGATAAGAGTCAAAGATCTTTAAAGTACTAAGACTAGGTAGAGCAGAGAGAATAATGGCCACATCTCAAAGAGCAAATTTTACTAGTAACCAAATTCTGAAAATCCAATCCATGATATGATCAAGAAAAGAAATTAATCTATCAGCTATATTTGTTTATCAAATTAGACCAGAAGACCTCTAAGTTATCCTCTACCCCTTATATTCTACAATCCCATGAACCCCAAGTCAACAATAAAACCAAAATTCAAAAGAAAAAAATCATGGATTATAGAATTTTCAAGTGAGATGGAATTTTAGATTCATGCTAATGACCCTCAGCTGAGCCCTCAGGACTGCTCAACAATCTTTTTATGCATCTTTACTATCTGTCCATTTGCATTCCCCACAACAGCTGGTCCAAACCTCTCCCATTCATTGCTACATTTAATCTAGTCTAACCCCCTTATCTTATAAAGAAACTAAGGCCCAGAGAAATTGCATCTTATGTACAGCCAAACAATTAGATAATGGCAAAGCAAAAATGAGTTTGTCTTCCTGAATCCAGGTCTTTTGGTCTTTTCTTCATTTAGAACTGAACTCTGCTCATAGTTTGATCTATTTTTCATAAAAGGTTTTTTTATCAAAAATGAAAAAAAAAGAGCATTCTATTATTTATTTAGTTTATTGAACTAAATGGATAAAGCTATTGTAATAGATAGTGGAAGGATTTTAAGAAGACATAATCCTTACTTTTGAGACTTTAAAATTTAGTCTAGTAGGGAAATGTATACAAAGTTAACAACTCAGAAAAGAGAAGATCTCTTCTGACTAGAGAATGAGGGAAAGCTTAATCAAAAAAGAAGTAGTATTTGAGCTGGATCTGAAAGAAGAAGAATTTCCAAGGGGAAGCAAAGGGAGTAAAAATTTTAAAATGACTATTATGTGCCTGGCACCATGTTAAGCACTTAACAAATATCTTTTCTGATCCTTACAATAACCTTGGCAGATAGATACTATTATTATCCCCATTTTACAGTTGAAGAAACTGAGGGAGACAGTATCAAAAGTAACTTGGCCAAGTAAGTGTTTAAGGTCAGATTTGAACTTCTTGATTCAAGGCTCTGGGCTCTATATCCTTATCTTACAAAATACAATTTTATTTCTGACTCTTATTGGGTGTTTCCATGAATGTCTATGAAGCAGCCGAGGGGAAGAAAAAGGAGAAATCAGATTCCTACATTTGATTATATTTTTCCTGAGCCAGCAAGGACAGGAAAAGAAGTTAGCCTGGTAACTTTACTCTCTTGGCTCATGCACATTCATGGATCTCCTTTTCTCTTTCTATTTATCTCTCTCTCTCTTCTTCCTCTTATCCTCTAATTACTGATATTCTTCAGAGTTCTGTGGTCATCCCTCTTCTTTTCCCTCTTTACATTACTGCCTTCAGTTTTCCTTTTTTTGAACCATTATTCCCATGTAGGCAACTCTTGAATCTATATTTCCAGCCACAAGCACTCTGTTACACTTTAGAACAGAATTTCCAACTTTGTCTTTGATAACTCCACCTGGATAAATGTCTTTGCCAGCACCTTAAGTATTTTCTTTTTTTTTTTTTTAATAGCTTTTTATTTACAAGTTATATGCATGGGTAATTTTTCAGCATTGACAATTGCCAAACCTTTTGTTCCAATTTTTCCTCTCCTTCCTCCCACCCCTTCCCCCAGATGGCAGGTTGACCAATACATATTAAATATCTTAAAGTATAAATTAAATACAATATAAGTATACCTGTCCAAACAGTTATTTTGCTGTTCAAAAAGAATCGGACTTTGAAATAGTGTACCATTAGCCTGTGAAGGAAATCAAAAGTGCAGACAGACAAAGGTAGAGGGATTGGGAGTTCTATGTAGTGGTTCATAGCCATCTCCCAGAGTTCTTTTGCTGGTTGTAGCTGGTTCAATTTATTACTGCTCTATTGGAGCTGATTTGGTTCATCTCATTGTTGAAGAGGGTCATGTCCATCAGAATTGATCATCATATAGTCTTGTTATTTAAGTGTATAATGATCTTCTGGTCCTGCTCATTTCAACTCAGCATCAGTTCATGTTAGTCTCTCCAGGCCTTTCTGAAATCATCCTGCTGGTCATTTCTTACTGAACAATAATATTCCATAACATTCATATACCACAATTTATTCAGCCATTCTCCAATTGATGGGTATCCACTCAGTTTCCAGTTTCTGGGCGCTACAAAGAGGGCTACTACAAACATTCTTGTACATATAGGTCCCTTTCCCTTCTTTAAAATTTCTTTGGGATATAAGCCCAGTAGTAACACTGCTGGATCCGACCTTAAGTATTTTCAAAGGTCAATTAATCACCTTTTTCTTACAAACTCTAAACAAACAAACAATAATCACTTTTCTCCTAAATTTTTTCTCCAGATTTCCTTATTGTACCAATACCACCACCATTCTCCCACAGTCCCACAGTTTCAAAACATTAAGGTCATCTTTGACTTTGACATACACCCAGTCATCATTCACTCTGTTCTCATTTCTACCCCATCTTCAACATGTCTCTCAATCTGTGTCCTTTTCTTGTTCCTGTAACCATCACCTGAATATAATCCTTCATTATCTCTTGCCTGGATTATAAAGACAGACTTCCAGTGATTACCTTGCTTCCAATTTCTCACTTCCACTATGCATCCAGCAAACTTCTGCCACATTAATTTTTCTCAGGCAAAAGTCCTTTATCACATTATCCCATGACTCAAAAAGTTTTAAATAATTTCCTAATACCTACATCATAAAAATTCAAATTCACCATCCTGGTTTTCAACTCCCTTTATAATTAGAGCTTTATATTTCCAACATTGTCTCCCATTCATCTTCACCATATGCACTACATTTGAACTATTTACTTTTTACAAACATCATTCCCTTTCCAGTTTCCAGATCTTTATTTCTTCTATCTAGAATCAATGTTCTTCCTTCACTGACCCAATTCTTATCCATTAGTCAAGTAATAAGTTCAGAAGCCAGCTCCTTCATGAATATTTTTCAGAAATTATAAGTTCCCTGTAGGCAAGGTTTATGTCTTATTTATAAGGCAGCTGGGTAGTATACTAGGTAGAGTACCAGACATGGAATCAGGAAGATCTGAGTTCAAATCTGACCTTAGACACTTACTGGATTTGTTTCCCTAAGCATGCATGTCACTTCACCTGGTTAGCCTCAGCTTTCTCATCTGTAAAATGACTTGAAGAAGGAATGACAAACTACTTGGCAATCCTTGCTAAGAAAATCCCAAATGGGGTCACAAAGAATCAGAAATGACTGGATAACAACCAATCTCTCCTCAAAACTAATAGTTTGTTTAACAATTAGATAATGTATTATTTATTGAATGAACAGTTCCTTCTGCCAGAAATATCTCCCTCTTCTGAACCAATTAATGCAGCACTTTATGCCCCATATTGCAAGTTAACATTTTATATTGTTTTACAGTTATTTTTATACCAATTTTCTTTCCCCTGGATAAAGACCTTTTTCTGTCTAATTCTTCTGTGTACTTCCTCAGAGAGAGGAAGGAGAATATGATAGATAGCATGCTGAGCCTAATGTCAGGAAGCTTCAAATCCTACTTCTCACATTTCTTAGCTATCTGACTGAGCAAGTCACTTAACCCCTCTAAGCCTCAGGCAATTCTGTAAGACTTCTTCTAACTCTCAAGCAGATTGTATCTGTTTTTCCTCTGGAAATTACAGGTTCTTAATGTTTTGATGTATGTCCTCAGATTGCCAGTCTCTAATACCTTGAATATAGCAGAGATTCAGTATTTTCTGAATAAAAGACCATATCAACCTTTTAAATGCCTGTTTTCCAATTTGAAATTATGTCAAGAAAAGGTTTAAAATGTCTATGATCTTTGATCCTAAATTTCTATGGCTAGATACATATTCCTAAATAAATCAAAGATTAAACAAAAAGCTCCTTATGTGATAAAATATCACTGTATTCTTTTTATACTAGTAAAGAAGTAGAAGCCTATCCTTTGGGAAATTGTTAAATAAATTATGTACATGAATTTTTTTTATGTTACTTTGCTAAAATAAAAATTACAAATATTATAACAAGAGAAATATAGTGACTTGCATTGACTTATACAAAGTAAAATCAGAAGATTCAGAAAGATATATAGAAAGATACAATATTATTTATAGAATAAAATGTTAATATTTAATTAAATTAAATTATTAAAATTAAATTCATCAAATCATATATCATGATCATATTAACATATATTATACAATTACATAATATATTATATTTGTCTTATATTACATAGTATATTATTAAATAGAATGTACATAATACTATATATCATATCTAATATGTAGTTATAATTAATTTATAATTTGTTAATTAATATCTCTCAATATTCTTAATATTAATAGAATACAATATTACTTAGGGAATAGAAAGGGGAAAAACACCGCTACCTTTTGTAATGCGTGCCACTTTAAGTAAATGGTATGGGAGTAAAAGTGCTGAAGTCAGAGGATTTTGGTTCAAATCTTGACACCATCATTTATTATTCATGGTGACCCTGAGTAATTTCTAATTTTTTTAGACTTTACTCTTTCCTCATCTATAAAATGACAGCCTTGGATTTAGATAATTTTTAACATTATATTCTATGATCCCATGATCCAAATTATTTATGCTTCTATTCCTGTGTTAATATTGGTCTTGGAATGTTTGCTAGAGCTATCTCTTTGACCCTGAAGAAGACTGAATTAATCCAGCAGCCTAGATGCCATTTTATTTTCAAGAAAGGGAATGACTTCATCAGCAACTTCATCCATCAGTAAACTTTGTGAGGTGAATGCTTTTGTTGCAACTGTTTTAAATTTCAAGGTAATATAGAGGAACATACCCCCTCACTCCAGGTAGTCAGGATATTTTTGTATTTATAGTTTTGCTACATCTTCTCAACAAATATCCCTTTGTAAAAGCTAATTAATATTAATTGGTTAAATGAAAACAGGGCACCATTAATTAAATAAATTAATGATATAAGTGGATACTGATAATGGAGAGAATCCATCACAATGGAGTCTCAAACTTATAGAATTGGGCAGATGTCCCCAATTTTTTCAGGGTACCCCTTGAAAGCTCAGCACGAAATTTAGCCAATCTCATCCTGGAAACCTGATTTATCAATGCAAATGAGAATTGGGTAAGAATCCCAAGAATCTACAAGAGCTACATTTGGAATACAGGCAAAACCTTGTCTTGGGAGATTTTCTTAATGAGGGGAGATAAGGTAGTTTATTTGAAAGACAGCTGAAATATTACATGAGTGTACATGAGATTGCAAAGTCTCAGGATCTCAGTTCCCTGTAACTTTAGCTAAATAAAAAGAGGAAAACATATACTGGTGGCCACAGCCCAAAAGATCAAGCTCCAGATGTCAAATTTATGATTGATGAGTTATTCACCATCTCTCTCCCCGAGCTGGGAACTCAGGATCTGATCAACCCAAAGGCTTTGAAACTTGACTATAATACCATCTTTATCCTATAATAGCAATGGTCTCTAAAAATGGCCTTCCATGTTTGCAAATTAGATAAGATCCAGCAGGAGGCAAGCTCTCTAGGCATCAAAGACTACAAAGTCAACACTAACTCTGAAGACAGCCAGTCAGTGGGGTCAGGAGAAGGAACAAAACTCCAGACTTACTAATAGGGCAAAAGTTCAAGAATGTTGGCGTTCTAACCTCAGCTCTGCTGCTGAACATGCTATGTTGTGCTTAGCAGTGGTTTTTTCCCTTTTTTACATCAGCTGAAAAATATGGAGAAAAATTTAATCATTGGGAATTCTGCAAAAACTTATCAAAGATTCAAGTGGAAAGAGCCCTAGAATAGGACTTAGGAAACCGGGTTTCTATTCCATCCTCCATCATGTCATAATTAGATGACAGGGACAAGTTTATTTCTTCACCTATAAAATGGGGTTGGGAGGGCAAGATTATATGGCAGCTAGGTAGAGGTAACTAGATAGCACTGGGTCTGGAGTCAAGAAAAGTTGAATTCAAATCCACCCTCAGATACTTACTAGCTGGGTAACTTTGGGCAAGTCAATTAATTTCTGTTTGCCCTGATCCACTGGAGAAGGAAATAGCAAAACATTCCAATATTTTTTCAAAGAAAACCCCTTGGACAATATGATCCAGAGATACATAAAAAGTAATATACAACAACATCAACAACAACAAGAATTAAATGATCTTTCAAGTTCTATCTAGTCTGACATGCTATAATTTAAAAAACATCCTGAATCTTTCTAAAGCTTTTAGATTTCTATCTCTTTCCAATGGCTTACTTTTAAAGAAGAAGTTGTAAAACAAGTATATACTGAAGTGATTGGTGAAAACTTATACATGGAAAAAATAGATTTATTAAAATGATGCTGAAGTGAAGATATCTAAAGAACAATTTAGTGGTTTAGGTAGTCTAAGTAGCTGAGTGGTACAGGGGAAAATCTGGCTTCAAAGAGATTCAAATCTGTATTCAAAAAATTTGAATTTTAATCTTTGTTCTGCAGCTTAACTGTGTGATCTTGGATAAATCATTTTTCTGGAATTCAGTCTCCTATAAAATGAAGAATTCGACTGGAATACTTTAAAATACCCTTTCACTTTTAGAGCTATGACACTACAGGGAAAAAAGGGGGGGGGGCTGGGTTTTTTTTTTAATAATAGTAAAATAAATTTCTGAATGAGAACTTTTTAAAATTCTCATTTGTAGAGTCCTGTTTCTGATGTTTCCTCTAGAACCCTACTATTAAAAATGTGCAATACTTATGGAAACTGCTTTTCTGGTTATTATTAAATAATTGTTGTGTTATTGAGTCATGACCTATTTTTTGTTGGACCCATGGACCATACAATCCATGGTTGTTTTGTTGTTGTTTTTCTTGTTGTCGTCTTTTTTGAGAGACAACTGGGCTTAAATGACTTACTCTGGTTCACACAGCTAGGAAATGTTAAGTGTCTGAGGCCAGATTTGAACTTAGGTCCTCCTGATTTTAGGGCTGGTGCTTTATCCACTGTACCACCTAGCTGCCCCTTTGTTGTTGTTTTTTGCAAAAATTCTAGAATGGTTTGCCATTTCCTTCTCCAGGTTAACAGTGGTTAAGTGACTTGCCCAGCATTACACAGCTAATAAAAGTATTCGAGGCTGGATTTCAACTGGTCTTCCTGACTCCAGGCCCAGTGCTCTATCCATTGAAGCACCTTACTGCTTCTGTTGATTCACTGACCTCTAAGTAATTAAATAACTAAACAAATGAATAAAGAAGGGTCTTGCCTGACCCCACAAAGAATATCTGCCTATTAATATGTGAGTTTCTTGGGTCCTTTGCAACTGTTTGCTAATAAGAAAGGAGAAAGCAATCCTCTTCTCATGCTCCCTTCAAAATAAATGAATATTATTTTGCCTGCCAGATTTCAATGGTAGTGGTCCTATTATCTTTTCATGCCTAAAAGCTCTTTTATTCTAGATGCTAAAATAATGTAATTGTAATGTCTTTTCCATTATCCAATATAATATTCTGCTTCCAAATACCTAGAAATACTCAGTTCTGAAAATTTGAGCATTCTTTTCTACTTTTCAGAGTATACCTTGGACATTATGATCTTGATATTGGGACACTAGAAGCTGGTGCTTCATATTCCCAGTTAGAATCTGAAAATGGCATCCTTTCTAGGATATGTAATGTTAAGGAAGAACAAGTCTTTCTGATTCTGAGGGCAGCTCTCTTATCCATTATGTCACACTGCCTGGCAAAAGCATAATTCATGCTCTAGAACTACTATCCTACACCCCTATTCCCATTATTAAATAACCCATTATTAAATTAGGATCCAGGTTTTTTGTTTCCATAATTAGGACCCAATCCCTGTAGAAAGTCAGTCATAGTAGTGATGATATTACCCCCAAAACTCAGGAGGCATGCTCCTTGACCTCAGATTGGATCCTACTCAATTATTTCTCTTTAAAACAGAAACAGAATCCAGTTTAGGTGAGTTTTTGCCCTGAAATGAATCTCTGTCCTTGTAACCTCCACTAGAATTATAGGTGATCCAGATCCAGATCATGAAGGAGAAAACCAACCAGGGTGGTCTGGATGGAACTAGATTCTCTTATGCTGAAGGAGGCTGTTATAATCAAGCCACATTTTCAGCAGGAATTGCTGAAAATTTCTAACCCATCTCCTCATTAAATGTCCACCAATCGAAATTGATTTTCCCTCGGCAGGGTCATCTCCTTTTCCAAAAGTATAGTAAGGCTTTCAGCCTCTCCATGGTTTTGTTTTTGGTTTTCCAGGAGAAACCACTGATCATCAATTTATTATTACCTGGCCTAATTAAGATTATTAACTATCTATAAATTCTGTCTTTTGGAGTTTTTTTATTTATCAAAACACTGAGATCAGATCAACAGAGGGCAGCAACTATGGCTCTTCTCAGAGATCTAGCAGGCACAGTAGTTGAGAATGGTTGAGCCCTGGAGTAGCTTCACAGAGAGATGACCTCAATTCTAACCCCATCTACTGTTATTATCCATGTGACTTCAAGTATATCATTGAACTCACCTACAATCTCCATTGGCATAAATGTTAAATAGGAAAGGATTACAACTGATACCCTCCCTAGGTGAGTGTAGCTTGCCTAGATAGAAGAGCAATTGAACTTCTCTGCTTCAAAGAAAAATGAAAAGGGAAGGTGAGAAGAGGAAAAAAAGCTGCAAAGCCTATATTCTGATACTTGGATAAAATTCAGGGCAGTACATATGCAAGACAACAAACAAAATCTGAATAATTGGAAACCCAGAGTCCTCCTGAGCCACCGAAAGAGAGACAGTAATCCAGAGTCCAGCCAAAGGTTGTCAATCACTTTTTCAGCCAAAATGGAAGAAAGAAATTTTCTATTCCCTTAGTAGCCAGAAGTCAAGAAAAAAGAAACAAGGAAGTATGGCCAAGGGCCAAAATATGAATTCTACTTCCTATTTCCATTCAAACTTTGTCACATGTTCTCAACAGTGGATCTTCCATGTCCCTTAGCTTCATTTCCAAGGATTATTTTGCCTAACTTCTTTACAAATTCTGCCCAAAGGACGTAATTTGGAAAAGGGGTGTGGGGAGGAGAGAGACTGATTCTTCTTATTTTTGGATCCAGACCTGTCTTTTCACTGATATTGGAAACTTCTGGTAAAAACCTCTTCTACTAATACTGATTAGCAACTTTTCTGCAATTTGTAATATTAGAGAATTGCCTGGAGGTATTATAAAATTAAATTACTTCCCCAGTGTCATGCAGCCTACATGTGCCAAAGGCAAGACTAATTCAGGTCTCAATGTCTCTGAGAACAACTCTCTATCCACTATATCACACTGCTTATCACTATATGAATCAAAAGTGCAATTCACATTCTAGAACTACTGCTAAACCTCTATTCATGTGTCAGATCCTCAGAGGCTCTGTGTCAGATCTGCCTCAGAGGCAGTACTATGGCTCTCCTCAGAGATTTCGGGGACATTGGAAATGGTTGTTCTATAATGCTGTAGCACATGACTCACAGTGTCCCTCCCATTATCATTTGATTTCTCTTATAAAATTGGGTCTGATGGTCTTAGGACCCTTGAGGGAGTCTATAGTAATTTGCCCTTGAGGGAGACTATAGGTTATACAATCTAAGCATGGAAAACATTGTTAGAAGATTAGCATTATGTTGATGTTCCCTTAAGAGAGACTATAAGCTTATAGAATATACTGTTACAATTGAAATCAACATAAATGAGGAACAAAGTTCTGAGCATAATTGATTTATTGATAGAGTAGAAATTTGCCAATAAACAGGGTCTCTCCCCTTCAGAAAAACAAAGACCCTGAATGAAAGGGATAAGTTTCTTTTATGGACAAAAGGAGCATTCAGAATAGAATCAGGAAAATAATATAATATAAAATAATATAATTGATTGAAAACTCTGTAGCATCATAGGCATGAGGAACAATATGATTGAATAGAAATTAAGAATGAGGGCCTAGTCCCACCTTCCATCCAGTCACTAAGAAATATTCATTGTTTGAGTCTATCTGAAAGAATAGGCTAATGATAGTGAATCAGACTTTCTAGAATAACAGAACACACCAAAACAGACTAGACTCACTGATGTCCATTCACATCTCTCAAGAATAACAGATTTCCTTGAGGCAAGAATAGAACTGTAATTAGAGGGGGAATTTAACTCCTAACTTAAATTAGATACAATGAGTGATCTAGATGAAAAGCTGAATTTACAAATTTAACTCTGAGACAATGAAACATGATCTTGGTAGTTATCTAAATGTTTACAGATGATGATACAGAATAGAATCAATAACAAATAGGATAAATTTGATTTTCTCAATTTTCAACACTCATGGGAAAAAAAAAAATCACCTGACATGCAAATCTTCCAGATGGGGGGAAAAGACATCTAAAAGCTGTATATAAAAACTCAGCTCTCAGAAGGGCTCTTCAGAGAACACCCTCCCCTCCAGCCAGAACATAACTTCCTGCTGGTGTAATTCCCTCCTGCTAAACATGTCTCTGTATCCTCCATAATATTTCTGCCCTTATATAAATTATAATCTATGTTAATATGTATGTTTGAGAAGTATGTTGAGTCCCCTTTCTTCTCTCCTTTTTCCCCTATTGCTTGTTACTGGCAATGAAGTTTTGCTTTGAATTGAGTTCCACTGTTTTATATGTTTTTGTCAGTAGTCAGACTTAGTAAGAGGTCATTTCCCTCATATAAGGACATACATTTCCGTATAGTCCATCAGTCTCTCCTTAGATATAAATTGGGTATCCAGACAAGAATTTAACCAACTCGGGGCAAGTAGGTGGCACAATCCAGCCTTGAAGTCAGGAGGACCTGAGTTCAAATATGGCTTCAGACACTTAACACTTCCTAGCTGTGTGACCCTCGACAAGTCACTTAACTCCAACTGCCTCAACAAAAAAAAATAAATAAATAAAAATAATTTAACCAACTGACAGTCAAATCTATACTAGGGAAGTGTGACACTGCCAGCCCAGTTGTAGAAGGCAAGGGTCAATATATTACCAATAAGGACTCCTTTATGTTAGAAGATTGTCCCAAAACAATATCAATTAATCAACCAGACTTACTTAACTTTTAGAAATGAATATTTTACTAACCTGAAAAGAATAGTTGGTACAAAATATCCTCCAAATCATATGTAATGGAGATAAACTGGAACCATTCCCAATAATATCAGGAGCAAAACAAGATTGCCCACTATCACCATTACTATTCAATATTGTATTAGAAATGCTAGCTTTGGCAATAAGAGCTGAGAAAGAAATTAAAGGAATTAGAGTAGATAATGAGGAAACCAAATTATCACTCTTTGCTGATGTATGATGGTATACTTAGAAAACCCCAAAGATTCCACTAAAAAGCTATTAGAAATAATTCACACCTTTAGCAAAGTTGCAGGATACAAAATAAACCCACATAAGTCATAAGTATTCTTATATATCAGTAACAAAATCCAACAGTTAGAGTTACAAAGAGAAATTCCATTTAAAGTAAGTATTGATAGTATAAAATATTTAGGAATCTATCTGCCAAGGGAAAATCAGAAACTATATGAGCAAAACTACAAAACAATTTCCACACAAATAAAGTCATATCTAACCAATTGGAAAAATATTAAATGCTCTTGGATTGGGTGAACAAATATAATAAAGATGACAATACTACCTAAACTAATCTATTTATTTAGCGCTATACCAATCAGACTCCCAAAAAACTATTTTAATGACCTAGAAAAAATAACAACAAAGTTCATATGGAAAAACAAAAGGTCAAGAATCTCAAGGAAATTAATGAAAAAAAAAAATCAAATGAAGGTGGTTTAGCTGTACCAGATCTAAAATTATATTACAAAGTAGCAGTCACCAAAACCATTTGGTATTGGCTAAGAAATAGACTAGTTGATTGGTTCAAAGGACAAAATAGCCAATAATTTTAATAATCCAGTGTTTGACAAACCCAAAGACCCCAGTTTTGGGGATAAGAACTCACTTTTTGACAAAAATTGCTGGGAAAATTGGAAATTAGTATGGCAGAAACTAAGCATTGACCCACACTTAACATCATACACAAAGAAATTTATGACCAAAGAAGAATTAGAGATCGTTATTGATCACAAAATAGAAAAATTTGAATATATCAAATTGAAAAGTTTTTGTACAAACAAAACTAATGCAGACAAGATTAGAAGGGAAGCAATAAACTGGGAAAACATTTTTACAATCAAAGGTTCTGATAAAAGCCTCATTTCCAAAATATATAGAGAATTGACTCTAATTTATAAGAAATCAAGCCATTCTCTCATTGATAAATGGTCAAAGGATATGAACAGACAATTCTCAATCGAAGAAATTGAAACTATTTCTAGCCATATAAAAAGATGCTCCAAGTCATTATTAATCAGAGAAATGCAAATTAAGACAACTCTGAGATACCACTACACACCTGTCAGATTGGCTAGAATGACAGGGAAAGATAATGCGGAATGCTGGAGGGGATGTGGGAAAACTGGGACACTGATACATTGTTGGTGGAATTGTGAATACCTCCAGCCATTCTGGAGAGCAATTTGGAACTGTGCTCAAAAAGCTATCAAACTGTGCTTACCCTTTGACCCAGCAGTGTTACTACTGGACTTATATCCCAAAGAGATTTTAAAGAAGGGAAAGGGACCTGTATGTGCAACAATGTTTGTGGCAGCCCTCTTTGTAGATGCCAGAAATTGGAAACTGAATGGATGCCCATCAATTGGAGAATGGCTGAATAAATTGTGGTATATGAATGTCATGGAATATTATTGTTCTGTAAGAAATGACGACAAGATGATTTCAGAAAGGCCTGGAGAGACTTACACGAACTGAAGCTGAGTGAAATGCACAGGACCAGAAGATCATTATATACTTCAACAACAATATTATATGATGATCAATTCTGATAGACGTGGCCCTCTTCAACAATGAGATGAACCAAATCAATTCCAATAGAGCAGTAATGAACCAGCTACACCCAGAGAAAGAACTCTGGGAGATGACTATGAACCACTACATAGAATTCCCAATCTTTCTATCTTTGTTTGCCTGCATTTTTTATTTTCTTCACTATTTCAAAGTCCGACTCTTTTTGTACAGCAAAACTGTTTGGACATGTATACATATATTGTATTTAACTTATACTTTAACATATTTAACATATATTGGTCAACCTGCCATCTGGGGGAAGGGATGGGGGAACGAGGGAAAAAGTTGAAACAAAAGGATTTGCAACTGTCGATGCTGAAAAATCACTTATGCATATATCTTGTAAATAAAAAGCTATAATAAAAAATAAATAAAAAATCTCCCAAAAGTCAAAAATGTACTCTTTCATTAATATATATAGATAAGAGGAAAAAGTGAACTCAATCTTAAAGAAAGCAGGTAGCATAATAACAAAAGGATATATAACAGCTACTAGCGATTCCTTTTGCTAGAATCCTCAAAATATCCCCCTTATGTATGACAGTTTTTCTGTTAGGCTCTATAAATATACTTGAAGCTGCCTTTTTTTTCCCAACAAATTCAGTCTGTCCTTTTCTTCCGAAGCATACATGACTGTTAGCAGTTGCTATCTCAGAGACATTTCTAAAACATTATTTTAAAATTCCAGTTCTTTTGCTGTTCTAGAGTTCACAAGATCCTCTTTCAGTCATGGGAGAAATCAGAGAGAAGGAAAATGAGGTCAAGACCAAGGTACTCTATTTCCACCTAAGAAATTCCTTCTTAGGAACTTGGCTGAAGGCTTCTACCTCCAAGGTGTTGTTGTTCATCCTTGACATCATAAATCATGTCTTGACTTGTACAAAAATTGAATTTAAGTGAGGCAGATTTACATGATCATTA
Organism: Antechinus flavipes; assembly: GCF_016432865.1. Classification (NCBI taxonomy): domain Eukaryota; kingdom Metazoa; phylum Chordata; class Mammalia; order Dasyuromorphia; family Dasyuridae; genus Antechinus; species Antechinus flavipes. Next base: position 244,222,814 of record NC_067401.1, read on the forward strand.
GTTTCATTCACTCTGCAGTAGATAGACAAAAGTCAAGACAATTGATAATGGTACAGGATGCATTGAATGACCTTGCTATCTTTGAAGTTTGCCCAAATTCTAAGTACTCTGTAGTGCCTGTTTCAGTCATTTTCATGGCTGTTGAAACAAATTGTTCTCATCCTCCCATTTCACCAGGGGAAGTCTTCACATGCTTGGAATATATATCTTCCTAATTTACCAGTTACCCTCAATCTAGTTCAGCCCATTTGTCAGGGTGTGGTCACTGTGCATGTTGCAGCTTTTTGGAGCCAAGAGAGAGAATTTAGCAACAGATAAACAAGAAAGTTGAATGAGCAGTCCTGAAAAGGGCTCAACAACCCTCCTACCAGAGATGCTAGTCCTCCCAGAACATCCTGTATACTATCTATAAGGTACCAGAAACACAAATTCCTGGATTCCAAATTGAATCACTATTCTTCAGAAGACCCACAGAACATGAGCACGTTTCCTCAACCAACCCCAAAGTTCCCAAGCAAAATAACTTCAGTTCATAAGACTTCCAAAGACAATTAAATTAATCAAAAACCTTTCTCTTGATCTGAAACTCATGATTGGTTGATTGAATGACAAAGCCTTTTCACACCTACTTCAGATCTTTGATTGATTTATCTCATCTAAGAAAGTTATCAGGGCATAGAATCTCTAAATTACTTTAAGTAAGATGGATTAATTGATTGACTCACTTATAAAGGACTTTAAAAATCAAATAAGAGAGAATGAGGGAAAATTAGAAAATAAAATAAGAGCAATACAAGGAAATCAAGAAAATTATGAAAGGAAAATTAACCAACTTGAAGAAACCAAAAACTTAAGAAAATAATTCATTTGAAACTAAAATTGAGCAAAAGGAACTTAATGACATTCCAACACACACACACACACACACACACACATACACACACACACACACAAAATAACAAAACAAAATCAAAAGAATGAAAAAATAGAAGAGAATGTGAAGCATCTCAACAGAAAAATAACTGATCTGGAAAACAGATCAAGGAGAAATAATGTAAGGATATAAAAATAGACTGAAAATTATGATTAAAAAAGAATGTTGATACAATATTACACGAAATTATCAAAGAAAATTGTCCTGCTGTTCTAGAATAAGAAAGCAAAGCAGAAATAGAAAAAATCCATGGATCACCCCCTTGAAAGATCCCAAGAGGAAAACTTACAGGAATATCATAACAAAGTTTCAAAGCTCTCAAGTTAAGGAGAAAATATGGGAAGTAAAAAGAAAAAAAAAATTAAATATTATGGAGCTACAATAAGTATTACACAAGACCTAGGAGCTACTGTGTTAAAGAACTATAGATTTTGAAACACTATCCTGAAAGGAAAAAATGGGCATTTTACAAAATAAATACTTTCAGGTATTTGTGACAAAAATTTCAGAACTTAAAAAGTGAGGACACATTTGAACTCATGAAAGATCAATTTTGCTGATTCCATGTCCAGGACTTTATGCACTGCATCACTTAGATATATTTTTCCTTAGTCCAATCTGGACCAAAAAGTGCAGTGGGCCTTCACCCCAGAGATCCATTTAGAGAATATCCCCATTGACTAGAGTGAGAAGAGGAGATTTTTCTACAACCTCCATCCCCATTCAAAAGTCAGAAAGTATGAGGTATAAATTGAAAAAAAAAAAAAAAAAAAAAAAAAAAGGATGAGGGATAGTGAAAGCCAGATGTATAGCAATAAGGTATAAGTCATTAATTATGATAATATCAGTGAAATCATCATCAGAAGATGATAAGGAAAGGATTCTTGGAAAGGTGGAGGTTAAGGAATAGGAGGTAGCAGGGCAAGGTAACAGGTAGAGGAAAAGGAGAGGAATAAGGAGGGATAGGAATAGAGTGAAAAGGAAAATTGGAAGGAGGAAGATATACAATAAATAATTTCGGTTAGAAAGAGAATGGAATGGATTTACCCATAAAATGGAAACAACTGAGAGCAGATTAAAAATTTGTGAGAATTTTTATAATTCTCACAATATAAAATAAATATAATAATTATATTTATAATAAAAAAATGTGAGAAGGATAGTGAGGAAAATAGGAAGGAGGAAAATAAACAATTATAGTTTACTACATGAATTGGATGAATTCACCTATAAAATGGAAACAGAAGATTAAAAATTTGAACTCAACAATATATTGCTTTCAGAAAATGTTATAAAAATGAGAGATACACACAAACATAAAATAAAGGTCTGGAATAGAATTTGTTGTGTTAAACAGTAGAGATAATAATCACGAGCTCAGATAAAGTTAAAGCTAAAATAGATTTACTCAAAAGAGAATAGAAGAGAAACTATACTATATGTCAATCATATTTTAGGCTATTTAACAAAACAGTATAAGGTTGGAATATTGCTGTGATATAGGAAATGATGAACCAATAGATTAAGAAAAATATGGAAAGACTTGAGCTTATCAAGGAAGATGCCATCTACCTTCAGAGACATAGAGGACAATTGAAAATAAGCATAGTATTACTTTACATATATGTGTATATATGTATGTGTGTTATTATGGATTTATGTATATATGTGTGTAGTTATATATGTATGCATATGTCTATGTATATATACACACATATACATGTTACACGTGTGTGTATTCATGTGGGTATGTCTGTGGATAACTGTGCTTAGTTGTACCTTTTGGAACAGGTGGGGAAACAAAGTTAAATACAAACAAATACAAATAAAAACAAAGTTAAAAACAAAACGGAGGACAAAAGAAAACTTACAAGGAAGCAAGGAAAGAAGGACAATGCTGAACAAAATGTTTAATATTTATTAAATAGGCTTTCTTGAAATAGAAACTTAGTACTTTAAATTTTGAATCCTCTCATGGACTGCTGTGTTCATGGCAATTTTTTTCTTTCATTTGTATGTAAGTCTAAAATAAAGTTTTTAAAATTTTAAAAATAACTTTTAAGTAATAAACATATTTCCCTATTTGAGCTTTTATATACAATTCTTCCATTAAAGCTAATATTCTTCACAACACACACACACACAAAAATAAGGAAATCAGAAATTTTCAGAACAGAAGTTAATTTCTCATAATACATCATAGCTTTAGAACTGGAAGAGACTTTAGGGACCATTTATTCCAATTCTCTCATTTTACAGATGAAAAAAATTAAGACCTGAAGAAGTTAAGCAATTTTCCCAAGGTTTCATGTATAAAGAGGCAGAAGCAGGATTTGACTTCAAATTCTCCTCTCCCCCACTCCATTTCTTTGAAGTTTCTGACCTGTTGTTCTTCTAAATGAACTGTTATCATTTTTTTCTAACTCAGCAAAATAAACTTTTAGTAAGTTAATTGGGATGACATTACATAAATAGATTAGACAGCTAAAAATATCTTTTTAAAATTATTGTTACATTGACTTTATCTAGTTATGAACAAAAATATTACTTCAATTATTTAAATCTAACTTTATTTGTATAAAAAGTCTTTTATGTTTATATCTATATAAGTTCCTATTTCTGTTTTAGCAGGTATACTCTCAGATATTTTATATTGTTGAATTATTTTAAATTGTCTAAAATAATATTGAATGATATGATTCATATAGTGGTTTCCCTATATTTCTCTTTTGATTAAAACTATTCCAGCTTTAACATTATCTGAAATTATGATTACTTCCACTGCTTTTTTATATAATAAAATCTATTCCTTATCTTTATTTTATATTTGTATATATATTTGTATATTTGTATACAATTTATAATGGTATATAAAAATGCCATTTTTATAGCATTTTCTGAAGGAAGCATATTGTTGAATTCAAAATTCTAATCTATTAATTTCCATTTTATGGGTAAATTTATTCTATTCATATTCTAAGCTATAATTACTTATTGAATATTTTTCTCCTTCTTATTTTTTCCCACTATTCTTCTCCTCCTATTCCTATCCCTCCTCACTTCTCTGCTTTGCTTCTACCCACTACCTTGCCCTTCTATTCCTTAATCTACTCAGACTTCCAAAAATCTCTCCCTTATCTTCTTCTCCTACTCTTGCTTTTATTTCTTTTTTTTCTAGTAAATTTATTTATTTTTAATACACGTTGCTTTATGAAACATATTGGGAAAGAAAAATCAGAACAAGAGGGAAAAGCCATGGGAGAAAGAAAAAATAAAACAGAAAAAACAATTGAACATAGCATGTGCTGATTTAAATTCAGTCTCCTTAGTTCTTTTTCTGGATGCAGATAGCATTTTTTGTCCAAAATCTATTGGAACTGCTTTGAATCACTGAACCACTGAGAAGAACTAATTCTTTGATAGTTGATCATCACACATTTTTGCTGTTATTATATACAATGTATTCCTAGTTCTGTTTGTTTCACTCAAAATCAGTTCTTGTAAATCTCTCTAGGCCTTTCTAAAATCAATTTGTTCATCATTTTTTATAAAACAATAATATTCCTGTTCTGTAAGGAATGACCAGCAGGATGAATACAAAGAGGACTGGCGAGACTTACATGAACTGATGCTGAGTGAAATGAGCAGAACCAGATCATTATATACCTCAACAATGATACTGTTTGAGGATGTATTCTGATAGAAGTGGATCTCTTCGATAAAGAGAGCCTTAATTGATCAAAGATGGACAGAAGCAGTTACACCCAGAGAAAGAACACTGGGAAATGAATATAAACTGCTTGCATTTTTGTTTTTCTTCCCGTGTTATTTATACCTTCTGAATTCAATTCTCCCTGTGCAACAAGAAAACTGTTCGGTTCTGCACACATATATTGTATCTAGGATATACTGCAACCCATTCAACATGTAAAGGACTGCTTGCCATCTGGGGGAAGGGGTGGAGGGAAGGAGGGGAAAAATTGGAACAGAAGTGAATGCAAGGGATAATGCTGTAAAAAATTACCCTGGCATGCATTCTATCAATAAAAAGTTATTAAAAAAAACAATAATATTCCATCACCTTCATATACCACAACCTGTTCAGTCATTCCTCAATTGATAGGCATCTACTCATTTTCCAATTTTTTTCTACTACAGAAAATTGCTCTCATTTCTTTCTGAAACTTTTCTACATATATATATATATATACCATTCCCTCTTTAACTCATTCCCAATGAGAGTAATGTTTCAACACTATTTATCTTCCCCATTAACTTTTTCTGTATTAATTTTTCCTTTTTGCCTCATTTGTATAAAATAATTCCTCCTCTTTATCTCTCACTACATAATCTTATTTCTTTTAGAATCACTCCATCACACTCAGCTCAGCCCATCTTTCTTTCTTTCAAACTACATATTAAAATATAGACTAATTTTTTTCACATTTTTCAATTCAAATATATATTTTAAAATCATCACATTTCTACCTTCACAAATTTCACTGCTATTCTTCTACTTAGCTTTTACCAAGGTTTTATAAAAGTCAGATTTGGGGGGGGGGGAAGAGGGGAAATTATATAGCTTATGTTTATGTTTAACATTGTAATGTAATAAGTAGAGAAATTGAAGAATTAGAAAGACTTGAGTTCAAGCTCTGCCTTTAAAACATATGAGTTATATGATCTTAGACAAGTGACTTTAACACTCAGTATACTATTTTTACCAAGACTGCAAATTGTAGAACATTTTCGGATCTGTATTGATAAAGGAAGTTTGTTCACTGGGAATCTTCCAAGCCAATGAAATCACATATTCAGACCCAGTCTCAGGCAATCAAAAAAAAAAAAGTGTGTTAATTGTTGATTAATTTGTCTTGACTGATTTAGTTATATGAGTGGAAGTGCTCAATGTGATTTTTAAATAGTTATTTTAAGACAGTTTAATTACATTTAGGCTGAAAGAGTATTGTTTATAGCATCATTCAAGGAACATTTGTGCTTCCCAAGGGGACAAATAACGGTTTTCTCCCTGGGAGTCTAGCCCAGTTTTAGATTACTGTCAAGGTTTATTCATCTGAACCTGCATTTAAATGGTTACAGGTTCAATTTTTTTTTCGTTTTTTGCCCTTATTAGTCAAATACTGTCACTTTCCACCTCATTTTCAGACACACTAATGGGGCAAGAATGGTATCACATCTGATCTTACTCCTTACACAGTGGATGTGTGTGTGTGTGTGTGTGTGTGTGTGTGTGTGTGTGTGTGAAAGGAAACCCAGAATGGTATTTGACTTCAGTAATACTGTGCCATCCTAAATTAGCATATTCATGGCAGTTGTATCTGTGCTTGCTGCACCCTTATTCCAGCTGACGTCTTTATTGGCTGGGGCCAGAAAAGTTGTTCTCACAACGAATGCACTCAAGAGATTAGTTTTAATGGTAAGAAATCTTGGCACAGAAGATTTTCAGGCCATGTCATGGGGCTAGACTCTTGTAGGTGAGAGTAGGGGAAATCCTTTGTTTCCCTGAAATATCTGCATGGAGTTCATTCCTTTAGAGAAACAGAAAGGAACAAAGGGATAAATTCTAGATTTGGAGCCAGATTATCTGAGCAGGTCACACTATCATTCTGACCTTTATTTTTCTCAACTATAAAATGAAAGAATTAGATTAGATCAGAAGGTTTCAAAGACATGACTCTTAGTAGCATGGGGCCTGTAATACTTTTGGGCCACTGCAAGAATCAGATTAAAATATAATTAGGAAATACTTAATGAAAATCAAAACATAATAAAACATAGATAATGAAATGGTTAGGTGGTATGGTAGATAGAGCTTTGGTTTTGGAGTCAGGAAGACATCTTTCTGAGTTAAAATCTGGTCTCACACACTTACTAGCTGTATGACCCTAGGCAAGTCACTTAACCTTGTTTGCCTCAATTTCCTGCTCTGTAAAATGAACCAGAGGGGAAAAAAATAGCAAACCACTCCAAGAAATCTCCAAATGGGGTCACAAAGAGTGAGACATGACTGTAACAATCAAACAAGGACAACAATGTTGATCTGTGATTTTCCGAATCAAAATGTAGCCTACAAGGATCCTTATGTTTAGTTTAATGGCTTCCTGTTTCTAATTGAATTTAATAATGAATAATTTGATCTCTAAGGTCCCTTCCAACTGTAAATTCTTGATCTCTGATTTCTGCCTTTACCTCTGGATGCAAGGTATTATAGTAGAAAAAGAGTTGATTTAAAGAGTCAGAAGACTTGAATTCTATCTTGATTTTGCCATTTACTGTCATCAGCTAACATTTATTAACTACCTGCTATGTGTTAGGCAGTGTATTAGACAATGAGGATGAAAGAGTATAACCACGGGCATGCTACTTAATCTCTCTGGGTCCATTTCCTCTTGTTCCCTGTAATAATATATAAAAATTTCTTCATTACTTTAGGTACTATCATTAAACAACATGGTAAGGGATTAATTACTAATAGTTAAGAGCTAACTATAAAATAGAAAAATAATACTTGTAGAGTTAGAGTGAGAAAAGTATTCTATAAATATATACTATTCATATTTGTCTGGAAAAAAGAGGTGAGCTGGTCGTGGAGTGAGAGTGAAAGACAACAGATCCCCAGCTTCTGTTCTATTCATATCCATGAAATATTAAGAGAATAATAAAGGCTGTCATTGATATGATGCTTTTTGGACGTTATCTCATTTGATGCTCATAACCTCACTGTGAGATCCATTCTATAGGGAAAGGAAGAGGTACCCAGTAGATATCAAAGAAGTGATTTACCTCTATTTCCACTATAAGTGGTCAAAAGAAGTCCTTTTGTATATTGGGTGGATCCTTTGTGGAGAACATAAGGAAAGTCAAGGCCTCTATGAATGAATTTCAAGCTGTATTAGTGGAGGGACTACTCGTGCTAAAAAGATTGTAGATATATGGTTTGCTTAAACTAACCAAATAAACTTTGTAATTTCCCATCCAAATGATTATATGCACATTGAAATATATAGATAATTAAATCTCCAAATAAATATATTATTATTTATCAACCATTTTATCATATGGAACATATTAAATTATAATGATATTTTAGTCATTATCATTATTTACCATTATTGTTCATTCTTGTTTGGATTTCTTATCAATATTATTTACTAACCAATAATTTTATACAAATTGGAGCAATAGATAATTAAGTTTTCAAATAAATATTATTTGTCAATATAGTAAATATGTACAAATTGGAATGTATAGACAATTTTTCAAAATAACTGGGAAAACTTGAGGGTATTTCTGTACTTTATAGAAAAAAATTTATAAAAATTATGAACCTCTGATGATCTATGAAACTGAAATTATAAGCAGTTTTTTTTTCTCTGATTTCAAGTGAACAAAATTTTTTTTGGAATTTTTTATAACAATAGCTTTTTTATTTTCAAAAAATATATGCAAAGATAGTTTTCAGCATTCAACCTTGCAAAGACTTGTGTTCCAAATCTTTTTCTCCCTTCCTTACCTCCCCTAGACAACAAGTAATCCAACATATGTTAAACATACAATTCTTCTATACATATTTCCACAATAATCATGCTATACAAGAAAAATCAGATCAAAAAAGAAAAAAAAAAATGAGAAAAAACAAAAAGCAAGTAAACAACACTAAAAAAGATGAAAATTCTACAAAGAGGATTGGCGAGACTTACATGAACTGATACTAAGTGAAATGAGCAGAACCAGGAGATCATTATACACTTCGACAACGATATTGTATGAGGACATATTTTGATGGAAGTGGATTTCTTTGACAAAGAGACCTAACTAAGTTTCAATTGATAAATGACGGACAAAAGCAGCTACACCCAAAGAACGAACACTGGGAAACGAATGTGAACTATCTGCATTTTTGTTTTTCTTCCCGGGTTATTTATACCTTCTGAATCCAATTCTCCCTATGCAACAAGAGAACTGTTCGGTTCTGCAAACATATATTGTATCTAGGATATACTGTAACATATCCAACATATAAAGGACTGCTTGCCATCTAGGGGAGAGGGTGGAGGGAGGGAGGGAAAAAAAAAATCGGAAAAGAAATGAGTGCAAAGGATAATGTTGTCAATATAAAGTAATCATTAAATAAAAATTTAAAAAAAAAAAGATGAAAATTCTATGTTTTAATCCATATTCAGTCCTCACAGTTCTATCTCTGGGTGCAGATGGCTCTCTCCATCACAAAAGCATTGGAACTAACCTGAATCACCTCATTGTTAAAAAAAAAAAAAAAAAAAGCCATCAATTGCCATCAATGCCAAGGATAAAAGCCATCAATGATCAATTCCACCTGAATTGATCAATGTATAATCTTGCTGTTGCTATGTTCAATGTTCCCTTGGTTCTACTCACTTTACTTAGCATCAGTTCATGTAAGTCTCTCCAGGCCTTCCTGAAATCATCCTGCTGATTAGGCAATTTGAGTTAAGTGACTTGCCCAAGGTCACACAGCTAAGAAGTTTTAAATGTCTGAGACTAAATTTGAACTCAGGTCCTCCTGTCTTCAGGGATGATGCTCTATCCACAGCACCACCTAGCTGTCCCCTATAGATTTTCTTAAAATAAAAATTTGCTGCGTTATATTAAATCATCTTATGTTCTGCAGTATACAAAGCAATTCTTTGCCCCCACATTTTTTATTTTGTACTTAAATTTAAAATATATTTTAAAACTTTAAAAAATTCAAATCAAGCATATTTGAAAATTTTCCTTTGGAATCATCCATGGTTTTGCTACACAGTTAATTTCTCTGAGCATTTGTAGTTATTCCATACTAAAATGTAACTCCAGTGTCATATCATAGATCCAGATTAAACAGAATCCACTACAATATGGATATACAGAAATTCTAATAGTCCAAACATTTGCCTTTGAGATCTTCCCCTCCATGGAAGATGTCAGACATGGGAAAAGGTATCGGGTCACTGGGGAATGTGTTCCATGTACTTGAATCTCTTCAGCATGTATAACATTTGAGAGTGATATAATCAACAAACATTTATTGAATTTCCATTATATGCAAAAGCATTGTGCTAAGTGCTGAGAAAATAAAGAGGTCAAACAGTTTGTCCTCTCAGAATTTATAATCTAGTTGGAAAGATGGCCAAATACATTTTTAAAAATAATTAAATATACCAAGTAGCATATAAAATGTGAATTAACTTAGTAGTACCAATAATAATAAGCACTCTGTTCTTAAGGAGGGGTTGGAGGAGTGTGCTGGGTAAAAACTATCTATCCTGGACCCCTTTGACCTTCTAGTGAAAGGTATGACCCTCTTATCAGAATGTCATTACAAAGGATTACATTAGGAAAATTACAAAGGAAGACAATCATATTGAAACACAGTTATCAAAATTTTTTAAAACAACTTTACAGTTAAGTATAAGAGCTCCCTGTTTAACCTTACAATCAAATGCAAAAAGGCAGAAAGATCATGAAATAAATTACATTAAATAAAAAGCCATGGAAAAATAGACCTAAAATTAATTGGAAACTAAATAATCTAATCCTAAAGAATAGATGGATCAAACAACAAATCATCAAAACAATCAAGAAAATGACAATAATGAGGCAATATAACAAAACCTATAGGATACAGACAAAGCAGTTCTTAGGGAACATTTTTTGTCTCTAGATGCTTACATGGATAAAATGGAGAAAAAGATCCATGATTTGGGCATGCAACTAAAAAATGCTAGAAAAACAACTAGTTAAAAACCCCAATTAGATAATAAATTAGGAATTCTGAAAGTCAGAGGAGATAGTAGTAAGAAAGAAAACTATTTAATAAATAAAACTGAGTTGGTTTTACAGGGAAAAAAACAAAATAGATGTTTTTGGTTAATTTGATTAGAAAGGGGAAAGAAGAAAATCAAATTAGCAGCATTAAAAATTATCTTACCACCAATAAAGAGAAAATTAAAGCAATAATTAGGAGCTACTTTGCCCAATTATATGCCAATAAATCTGACAATCTAAATGAAAAGGTTGTGTTTGCAAAGGTATAGATTGCCCAGATTAACAGAAGATAAAATAAAATACTTAACCCCATTTTAAAAAAAGAAATCGAAGAAGTCATCAATGAACTCCCTAAGAAAAAAATTACAGAGCCAGATGGGTTTACCAGTGAATTTGAATTTTGAAATTGAATTGAAAAATTTTAAAGAATTAGAGTAAGCAATCTGAAAACAAAACTATCACTCTTTGCAGATGATATGATGGTATATTTAGAGAATCCAAGAGAATCAACTGAAAACTATTAGAAACAATTAACAACTTTAGTTGCAGTATATAAAATAAACCTACATAAATAATCAGCATTTTTTTAATGTTACCAACAAACCCCAGCAGCTAGAAGTAGAAAGAGAAATCCCATTTAAAATAACTATAAACAGTTTAAATTATCTGGAAGTCTACTTGCAAGACAAAGCCAGGAACTGTATGAACATAACCACAAAACACTTTTCACACAAATAAAGATAGATCTATACAACTGGGAAAATACCAATTGCAAGTCCAAGTTAATATAATAAAGCTATATTATGAAATGATAGTCATCAAAACCATTTGGTACAGGCTAATAGAGTAGTGGATCAATGGAATAATGTAGGTACACAAGACACAACAGTCAATGACTATAGCAATCTACTGTTTGATAAACCCAAAGACACCAACTTCTGGAATAAAAACTCACTATTTGGTGGAAATTGAAAAATAGTCTGGCAGACACTAGGCATTGACCAACATCTCACCCTCATGTAAAATAAGGTCAAAATGTATTCATCATTTAGACATAAAGGATGATACTATAAGCAAATTAGTAGAGTAAGGGATAGTCTACCTGTGGTGAAGGGAGGAATTTATAGTCAAAGAACTAGAGAACATTATGAAATTAAAAAATGGATAATTTTAATTACATTAATTTTTTAGAAATCTGTATAGACAAAACCAGTGCAGCCAAGATTAGAAAGGAAGCAGAAAGCTGAGAAACAATTTTTATCAACAATGTCTCTAATAAAGGTCTCATTTCTAAAGTCTATAGAAAACTAAGTTGAATGTAAAAGAATACAAACCATTACTCAATTGGTAAATGGTCAAGGGATATGAATAAATAATTTTCAGATGAAGAAATTAAAGCCATTTATAGTCATGAAAAATGCGCCAAATCACTAATTGATTAGAGAAATGCAAATTAAGACAACTCTGAGCTACTACTTCACATCTCTTAGATTAGCTAAGATGGCAGGAAAAAATAATGATAAATGTTGGAGGCGATACAGGAAAACTGGGACACTAATATATTTTGGTAGAATTATGAAATGATTCAACCTTTCTGGAAAAAAATTTGGAACTATACTCAAAAAGTTGTAAAATTGTGCATAGCCTTTGATCCAGTTGTCTCACTACTGGGTCTGTCTTCCAAAGAGATCATAAAAGAGGGAAAAGGACTCACATGTAGAAAAATGTTTGTAGTACCACTTTTTTTATAGTTAGGAGTGGGAAATTGAGTAGATACCCATTAGTTGTGGAATAGCTGATTAAGTATCATAGTATATGAATGTAATGAAAAATTATTGTTCTATAAGAAATGATGAGCAGGCTGATTTCAGAAAAGCCTGTAAAAACTTACATGAACTGATGCTGAGTAAAGTGAGCAGAACCAGATCTTTATATACAATACCAGTAAGATTATGTGATGATCAACTATGATAGACTTGGTTTCTCTCAGCAATGCAATGATTCAAAGTTATTCCAATGGACTTGGAATGGAAAATGCCATCTGCATCCAGAGAAAGAACTATGGAAACAGAATGTGAATCAAAGCATAGTATTTTCACCTTTTTTGGTTTGTTATTTGTTATTTTTTTCTCATGATTTCTTCCCTTTTTGGTCAGATCTTTATTGCACAACATGATAAATATGGAAATGTTTGGGGTTTTTTTTAAAGAACTCGTCTAGATTTACATAGGAAGGTCCTATGTAAAAGATAATAAAATACGTTTGTATATTTACGAATGGAAGTACTAGTTAAATTTTTATAAATTTTTAGCTACTTCTTTGAAATTATTTAGAATTAAAAATATCTAATAATAGCAAACATTTACATAGCACCTATTTTGTGCCAGATGCTGTATTTAGCACTTTACAATTATCATCTCATTTGATCTTTACAATAACTCTAGGAGGTAGATGATATGATTATCCCCATTTTACAAATTAGAAAACTAAGACAAACAGAGGTTTATTCTGAACCACACAGTTAATAAGTGTTTGAGACTAGTCTTCATGATTCTAGTTATGGTACTTCATCTACCTGTGCCATCTGGCTGCCCCAAGATGAGGAAACTAAAGCCCACAGAAGTTAACTGATTGTATTAGGCTATCCAGTAAGTAGTAAAGTCTTAAATTAACTGGGAACTATTTATCTGAGAAAAGTAGAATTCTTTTGGGTTCTTTCACCTTTTCCTTGTGAGAAGGTTCTGTAAATTTAATGCAACATATATGCCCATAACAGAAAACGTATGTTTATCATGTTGAAGAATTTATCCAATTGAAATTAAATTAGAAATTAGGTCATTTCAGACTATTGCAGTTCAGCTTTAAAGAAATCAATCTGCTTCATGGGACCCTCAAACACCTTCTAAACAGATAGTGCTGTGATGGGAAAAGTGATATGCTAGACAGTGTCTAGTGGGCTTTTAGCTACTGATGCACATTATAATTAGAGTGAGCTCACCTTGATGAGGAAGACTTCTTCCTCATTCCTGCTTCCATGACTTTCAAGAAAGACAGCATAGCAAAAGAGATAAAAAATCAGCCTTGGAATCTACAAGAATTACATTCTAATGCTGACCTAATACTGCTGATTCTAATGCTGATTCTAATACAGAGATGGTGTCAGAAGTAAGACTCTTAGCATCTCAGTGGTCCCTATGGAGGATTTGCTTTAATGAGAATAAGTAAACAAACAAAGTCTTCCCCAACAACAATAAAATTACAGACCAGGACCAAAAATGGATCTCAGAAAAAAATATGTCAAATTATCAAATTCAGTAAGCTTACAATGAATATATTTATTTTTTAATTGAAACTAAAAATAGTCAAACATTTATTTAGTGTTATGTGTCAGGTCCTGTGCTAAACTCTGGGAACATAAACTAATTTTAGAGCTCACATTCTCATGAGGAAGATAACATGTAAAGGATTGGATACATACAAGATATATAATAATAATAGTTAATATTTATGTAGTGCTTACTAAGTACCAGGTACTATACTAAGTACTTTATAATCATTATCTAATTTCAGCCTCACAACAATCCCAGGAGGTAAATCTTACTATGCCCATTTTGCAGGTGAGGAAACTGTGATTTTCCCAGAGTCACAAGTGTCTGAGGATGAATTTAATCTCAGATTTTCCTGGTTCTCAGCCCAGTGCTCTACCCACTGTACCATTTAGCTGTTAAATACAGAGTAGAGGAAAGTAAGCTCAAAAGGGAAGAGGCTATGAATGTAAGAAAAATGTTTTCATTGTAAAACATACTTCTGTTGTTTTGTTTTAAAGAATGGATATTGCTGTGGGAGGAAGGTGTCAGGAAAAAATATTTTATAATATGAAGAAATAAAAATGTCCCAATACAATTTTAAGTAATATATGAAAAAAAGAGGAAAGAAATTTTAAAAGGAAATTTATAAGCTGAAGAGATGGGGATTTTGAGAATGAATAACTTTTTTACCTTTACAATTCTTTCTCTTAACAATGCATCATCTTAAAAGAAAAATGATACCAAATGGCCACAGACAGTAATTTATGATATAAAGAACACCCCAGAAAAAAAGAAGTATCTGATTATTCTTCCCTGCCACTAGATATAATTCAAACATTGCATTCCTAAGAGAATATGCAATATCACTTTCATTTCATCTAAGTAACGGCATTCCTCTCCTGGTCTTAGATGAACTCTGCGGTATGATCTTAAGCTTTAGTTACTTGAGGTAAACCAATTCTGTGGTCATACCTGCCTCAGCTGAAGCTAATGTCAATATGGAAGGACATAGAGTAGAATACTAAATCCCTGAAAACACAGATTATCTTCAGAAATGTAATGAGTCAGTTCCTACCCTTATTTATGTCAGATTTTAATAGGGAACATTACATCATATTGAGTCTGAAAAAAAAATGGAAGCCAGAAAAAACAACTGGGCATCAAAAAGTCTTATGTCTCATAGCAAACATGGCTTAGTCAATGTAGTCAACTCTTTTTCACACAGCAATCCATGGTCAGGAAACGGAAATATGTGCCTTTGGAGAATTACTTATCTAGACTGAGTACTTGTTATAAGCAATCTACTATTGCATCAATGCCTCAAAATGACACTCTATCTCTTAGCTCCAAGCATTGTCAGATGTCCCCTATGTGTGAAATGCTATCTCTGCTCTTTCTCTCCAACTACTGACCTCCCTGGCTTCCTTTTAGTCCCAATTAATATACCATCTTCTATTTCTATACAAAGCCTTCCCCAAACCTGCTTAATTACAATGCCTTCCCTTTGTTAATAATTTCCTATTTGTCCTATATATAGAGAGTTTGAGAGAGAGAGATAGAGATATGTTTGTTTGTTTTTTCCCATTGGACTATAAACTGAGATTATAAACCAGGGACTGGGTTGGTTTGCTTGGTTGGTTTTTGGTTTGGAGTTGGAGTTTTTCTGCCTCTTTTTGTATCCCCAGAGTTTAATACAGTGATTAGAACATAGATACCTAATAAATATTGATTGATTGATTGATTGTTAGCCTATATTCAGAAATAAAGTATGATATTTAGCAAAAGAAAAATCAAAACATTCTAAAAACATGAGTAAAACTATTAAGTATGAAGAATTGTAGCTTTTAAAATTAACAAATTTCCTTCCTCATCTTCCTGTATTGATTTTTGTTATTTGTATGAAATCTTAGAGTACTTCTAAAAACATATGCTAAAATATCTGAGTATTTTGCCTCATTTCCCTGAACCTCTGTTTGGACTGGTCCATTCCAACTGGGAAATCCTTTGATTATCATCTCAATTGTAATTGTTATAATTTTTAAATTTCAAAACAAATAAATGATAAGAGTATATAGAGCACCCGCCCTTAAATCAGGAGGACCTGAGTTCAAATTTGATTTCAGACACTTAATACTTATTAGTTGTGTAACCCTGGGCAAGTCACCTAACCCCAATTGCATTTGAGGCATACACTAAACCATAAAATATGATTTTCTTTTTTGTGTGTGTCAGAATGACAAGGAGTTTTTACAATTAGATGTTGATAGTTGATACAAAATAAAGACTGTTGGACATGGAAAAAAAAGAGACCTGAATACTAATCTTCATTCAGACAGTTATTAGCTTAACTTAACACCTCTCAGACTCAGTTGTAAAAGGAGATAATGATAGCACCTATCTCCCAATGTTCTTAAGATAAAATTGTATGATATTTGTCAAGTACTGCATAAATCTTAAAATGGTATATAAAGTGCTATAGATTATTTTTTTGAATCCTCTATTTAATTATAAACCATAAAGGCACAATGTGTATAAATAGTCCTGGTGTATGAACATTCCAAGGATTATTGGAAAATGAAGTATTCTTCATCTGTAAAATGGAATAATAATTCCATCTAACTCACAAGGCTATGGTTTTGGGAGAAATAAATGAGATAGCAGATGTAAAGTACTATATAAATGCTAGCTATCCTATATAATGCAGATATGTAATTCATCGAACCCAGTCAGATTTTAATGATTGTTCCTTATGGCAAATATTCATCTTGCACATAAAAACCACTACTACTTAAGACTGATGCACTCTGTTTCTCTGAGGGAGGGGGAGGAAAGGGGAAGGTCACCAGAATAAAGTAATTTGAATTCAAATACTTTTTACATCATTCAATGAGAGTAGAGCACCACCTGGTGGCTCTAGGAATAAAATTTAAACTAAAGAAGGGTAAGACTAGGATTTACCGCTAATTCTCTTGGCATGAGGAACTTCTGACACTCGTCTGTCACCCCAAGTGCCAGACTAAAATAAGATGTTATATTCTAGACAGATAACCCGTCCTTAGATTGTAGAATATTCAATCTGAAATATATGTTAAACTAAATGACACACAGGAAACATAAAGTTTATAGACTTCTACTCTACAAAAAGAAAAAGACCAATAATAAAATTAAAAGCAAACAATGGTAGGGATAATTAGTAACTTTTTACTTTAAAAAAAGTATTATATTGCACATGTGTACCTATATTTGATTGCTTACTGTCTAAAGGAGAGGGGAAGGGAGGAAGAAAAAATTGGAACACAAGATTTTACAAAGGTGAATGTTAAAAAACTATCTTTGTATGTATTTGGAAAAATAAAAAGTTATTTTTTTAAGTATTATGTTTATTACATCTCAGTTACATGGGTGACTTTCTTCCATATGTTCCTTTTTCTTCTCCTCCCCACCCCACCTTTTTAAAGAATGGATCTGATATTTTATTGGTATAGGGAGCTATTTTAGTATGTCAAAAACTAATACAAAAAAATTTATCTGAGAAAACAGGGATCACATAAATTTATTTTAGTTTGTTCAGTACCTGGGAAGGTACCACACACAAATACCATATCTCATAATTTTGTTGGTGTTATTTACCTGCCTGCTAACATACTTAAAATCTAAATTAGAGAAGGAGGGGAAAAGTTGGAACAGAAGGTTTTGCAAGGGTCAATGCTGAAAAATTACCCATGCATATATCTTGTAAATTAAAAATAAAATAAAATAAACTGGAGAAGGAAATGGCAAAAAATATATATAAAAATCATAGTAGAACAATTGAAATGAAAAGCTCAACATTTAATAAACCAAATCTGTGTGTGTATAAAAAAACAATCTAAATTAGAAATTTAATTTCTAATTCCAAATTCTTATTTTTTCAAAACCACCAAGATTACCTAAATTCCTTATAGCAGCAGAAATAGAATAGAATAGGAGATAGAGATCTGACATCAGAGTCGGGAAAAACCAAATAAAGATCGTGCTTCTGACACACACTAACCTTCAAAATCACTAAATTGCTCAGCACCCCAGGCAAACTTCTAAAACTTTAGATTTCCCAGAGGAATGATCACCTACATTGGTAGAAGGCATTTCCTCAACCAGAGATTCTTATGTCAGTGAAATCACTAATCTGATTCAAAATTCAAAACTACTGACTCTACCTTAATCAAATTTTGCAAGCATTTTCTAAATACCTTTTTGGTATATGATCTTATGTAAAACATTGAAAAAACATTTTTTAAAAAGCACTGCGTGGCTGCTAGGACTTAAATATTTCTGGAGAATAGAAGGGGGTGAAATAATGGCACAGTGGTTATATCTACATAAATAAATAAATCCAAAGTTAATTTAAAATCATTCCAGAAGTTAGGGAGAACTCTGGCAACTGAGAGAATTGGGAATATCTTCCTCATGGGGGTGGCACTTAAATAGATGGAGATTTGAAAAGCATACCAGGAAGGGGAGAAAGCTTGGGCATCCAAGATGGAATATCACATAAAGGGTGGATTAGAATGACTAGAACACTGAGTGCATGAGGAGGAGTTATATGAAATAAGTCAGGAAAGATAAGCTAAATTCAGACTGTGAAAAACTTCAAATGTCAAAATAGTTGTATTTTATCCTAGAGGCAATAGAGAAGCTACCCCAAGTTTCTTAGCTAGGGGAATAACGAATGTTCAGCCATATATTGACCATCGATAGAGTTGATTTGGCAGCTATGAAGCAGATAGATGTAGAAGGAAAGAATTGAACATAGAACTGAATCCTAGTCCCCAGATGTGATCTGATGACAATAGAATACAAGACTAGCACCTCCTTTTTTCTACATATTACAGTGTTCTGTGAAAATTGCTTAAAATGGGGCAATGGGTAGAGCACCAGCCCTGAAGTCAGGAGGACCTGAGTTCAAATGTGGTCTTAGACACTTGACATTTCCTAGCTGTCACCCTGGGCAAAGTCACTTAATCCTAATTGCCTCAGCAAAAAAAGAAAAAAAAATTGCTTAAAATCACATTTTTGGATGGCTGTTAACTCATATTGAACTTGCAATCAAAAATCAGTGCCAGATGTTGTTGGGTTTTTTCCCATGAACCGTAGGACAAATCCTCCCTATGCTATACCTGTGCAGTTGATTTGAGATGAAGACACCAATAGGAGTCTATGTCAACAGTCCAGGTGAGAGACGATGAAGGCCTAAACTAATGTGATATCCATGTAAGTGGAGAGGTGTTGGGGAGGTACAAATAACAAGACTTGGCATAATTACAAATAGACCAAGGGAGGAGCTGTTAGAAGAGGGTGTTAAGAATAACTACAAGGTTGCAAAACTGGGGAACAAGAAGGAAGATTGTGCCTTCAGTCATAATAAGGAAGTTAAGAGGAACGTCAGCCCGAGATATAAGTTCGGCTTAAGCTATTTAGGAGACATCCAGTTGGAGATGTTCAGTGAACAGGTATTGTTGTTGTTTCTCCTTTGTTTTTAAAGAGGAACAATTAACATCACAGAGTGATGTCTTGACTCATCTGTAAACTGGATTTAAATGAAGCAAGAGTTGAACAAAATAATCGACCTCACTCTCTCTTCCAATCACTGAAGTCCAGGAACAAGACAACTAGTAATGGACCCGGATGCAGTAGATGGACCTTGCCATCTTCAATGTCAATCCACGCTCTAAGCATTTCATAGTGCCTGCTTCAGTCATCTTCATGGCTGTTGGAATAATTTTTTTCTACCAGAGGAAGTTTTCACATACTCATCATTCTTTACCATCCTTTGCCATCTTTTGCCAACAGATTAAAGGCCTGTCAGTTACCCTCAACCTGGTTTAGCCCATATGCCATTATGGTTTACCATGGTGTGGTTGCTAATGTATATTATTTCTTACAGCACAGGTGAGAGTTGAATACCAGGTAGACACAAAGATAGATGATCAGCTCCAAAAAGGGCTCAGCAGCCTTCATCCTAGAGGTGATAAACCTCCTTGAACATACATCTCCATGGACAGATAATATAGAACTAGAGCTCAAAAGAGAAGTTATATAGATCTGGGAGTTAACTACGTAGAGAAGATTATTAAAATAATGGACCCTGATAAGATCAACAAGGGAGAAGATAAAAAGAGAAAAGACAGATGGCCTGGGCTATTTCCATATCCCAATTCTACTTATTATACTATACTAGCTATGGTCTTAAGACCAAAGTTTGTTTAATTATGTAGTAATTATATAATCACATATATCCTCACATATAATGATCTAGTAATTGCATGACATCAGAAACACACTGCTCAATTTTTCCCTTCAGCATCCATGAGACAGAATGAGGATTCCTAGAGAGCTATAGAAGAAAAGAAATCCTTTTATCTTTTTCTCTATTATTTCTGCATTCAAGTTGCACATTTATTCTGTGAAAATATTCTCTGCTTGGCCTTATACCTAATTTCATAAGTGAGTCACATACCCAGTTCATACTGTCATAGTTTAAATAATTCTATATAAATCTTCCACTTATGTCAAGAAATTACTCAACAACTGTTTTCAATTCAACAAACATTTTCATTTGTTAAACACTTACTGTATGCAAAAGCACCCTACTAGATAATGGGTAAGAGGTAAGATACAATCATAGTATAGCATTTTGTCTCCATGGACACTATTCTCATAGGGAACTATGACACATACACAAATAACTGTAGAACAACCAATACTGACAAGCACATATTAAGTTAGGTACAAGCTTTTTTAGTTAAAAATCCTTTGCTGCAACAATTTAACTCATCCAGGTAATGATGACTAGTCTTCTCTTTGCCAACCCCAACTTCATCACTTAAGTCCTTGACATTATGCTTTCCTCTCTCCTCTGTGAAATTACTCATGAAATCATTTCTTCTCTGTCTCATTTTCAATCTCTCTTCAAACATGTCTAAGTTGATCCCATTCATGAAAAACCTTTATTTGTCCTATCATCACATAGTTGTTTTATCTTTCATAGCCAAACTCTTAGAAAATGTTATCTACATTCATTACCTCCATCAACTCTTTATATACTTTACTATGTATATGGAGATACAAATTTTATTTGGTGACAAGAATTTTATTAAAGTGGACTTTATTTCATTCTCCTAATAAGTCATCCCTTCTCCAAACTTTTCCAGTTCCATAGAAGACATCACCATATTTCCAATCACGGTTATATAATCAGTTATACAACCTTAGAGATAGAATCTATCATTTCTTTTCCCTTTGTTTCTTTTTTCTCTGTCTCTCTTCTGTGTCTCTCTCTCTTTTTCTATATATCTATCTGTCTATATCTTTGTCTCTGACTATATCTATTTCTGAATCTGTCTCTGTCTCTGTCTCTGTCTCTCTCTCTCTCTCTCTCTCTCTCTCTCTCTCTTTTGTTTCTCTCTCTCTCTTCTCTCTCTCTCTCTCTCTTCTCTCTCTCTCTCTCTCTCTCTCTCTCTGTTTCTCTCTTTCTCTCTCTCACCCTCCACATAGAACTAGAAGTCAAGTCATGTTAATTTTACTGCCTCAGGACCTTTCACATTCAATATCTAGTCTCCATTCACACAGTTTCTACCCTAATTCAAATCCTCATAACCTCTTTCCTAGACTAGTACCATAACTTCCTAATTGGTCCCCTTGCTTCCATTCTTTTCCCTCTCCAAACTTTCTTCAACCTAGTCAAACTGATTATTCCTAAAATACAGACTTGATCATGTTATACTTCTTTTCAAAATCAATACCGGCTCTCCATTGCCTCTAGAATAAAATAAAAATCTTCAGGTAAGCATTAAAGCTCTATAAAATTTGGCTTCTACCTTCCTTTCCAGTGTTATATTAGAGTGCATTTGTTCATTCACTTTCTGTTCTAGTTACACTGACCTACTAGACAAACTAGCTGTTCCCTGTACCTGCCATTATAATTCCTACTTTCAAGTTTTTGCATAGATATGTATGCACTCCTCAGATTTTCCTTTCTCTAGAATATCTAGATTCCTTCAAATCAGAACTCAGATGTCACCTCACATGAAGTATTTTTGATGCTCTCATTTGTTAATATTCATTCTCTCTTGAAATTGCATTGTACTATTCAACATGTATTCTGTGAAAATATTCTCTGCTTGGCCTTATACCTAATTTCATAAGTGAGTCACATACCCAGTTCATACTGTCATAGTTTAAATAATTCTATATAAATCTTGCCATCTGGGGGAGGGGGTGGAGAGAGGGAGGGGAAAAATCAGAACAGAAGTGAGTGCAAGGGATAATGCTGTAAAAAATTACCCTTGCATGGGTTCTGTCAATAAAAAGTTATTTAAAAAAAAGAAAGAAATTGCATTGTATTCTTTTAATAAACTTTACATGTGTATATATATATACATGCATTGTATCTCTCCAGCAGAAGTAAGCTGGGTATTAGGGATGATTTCATTTTTGGTTTTGTATCCATATTGCATAGCACATTACATTCTATATAGAAATGTTTGATGAATTGAATATAATTGAAAGCATAAATTTATAATGATGGGAAAAAACATTTAAAAAAGACAAGATATAAGTATTTTAGGGACTTGCTCATTTGTTTTTCATTTGCAGACAAATATTTGTGCAATTTAACAAAGTCATTAATTTTTCTATGCCTCAATTTTATTTTTTCTTAATAAAATTAATCTAGACTAGATATGATTTAAGGTGTCTTCTAGTTCTAGTTCTAGGTCTAGATGTTATGTCTTCTTTTCAAGGCTCTGCAAATACTTCCACTGCAAAAATATTTCATGATCTTGGTATTTGCGATTTGAAATCTCTTTAACATTATGAATTGAACCAATAAAGAAATACACAAAGTAAATCTATTATTTATGTATGGTTAATATGTAGCTTCCCTAATATTATGCAAAGATTCATGAATTTGACATGGAATTCAGTCATCAGATATATGGCATGGGCTCACAATTATATATCACTATCATTACCAAAAATAAAAATTCTCCATAGCATCAGAAATTTGCTTCCCATGCATACACTTTTTCTCAGGGCTGTGAATAAGGTAATGAAGCAATCTAAAAGTTCTCAGAAGTTAATATAAATCAAATCTCAAGTTACTTTAGATCAACAACATAATAGTTATGAAAGGATATGGTCTTAATTCTATAAAGAATGATGAATAGCATTCAGCCAAATGTTCTGAAGAGAAATGTGAATTATTTGGTTGATTAATTTCAGGATTAAATGTTAATACATTAGGGGTTTTTTCCTTATTTAACTGATATTTATACAATTTAATTTTGAAAATCAAATATTCCCATTTTAATTCCTCTTATTAATTTCTAAATTCAAAACAGAGCAGAATACTAGAGTACAAATATAAATCATATGCCATTACTGAAACTTAAGCATGAAAAGATTTGACAGCATTATTATAGAAAAATATGAAATGGAAACTCTTACCACAGCCACGGCAACTGCTTTCCAAAAGTTTCTGGGCATTGTACTTGGCTAGGAAATTCAGAAAGAAAAAAAATAAGAACAGCTTTAATTTTTTTTTTTATTTTCTGAAGAGAGAGAGGAAAAAATTCTTGGTCCTCCCCCTTAAAAAAAAAAGAAAGAAAGAAAGAAAGAAAAAGAAAAAAGAAAAAATTTCCTTACTTTCCTCAAGAAAAAAATTGAAGACTTCCCAAAGTGGCTATGCACTGCTTTGCCACATTTCATCAGACTATGAGTCTTTCAAAAATAATACTTAGCTATATTTCAGTGTAGGAATTACTATCTGCTACCAAATTATGCACTTTTTTGTCAACAAACTTCAGAGAAGAATAAATAAAACCAGTTTTCAGTGCCAAAATGGTAGGAGGAAAGCCAGAATTGAAGAAATACTTGCCATACTGAACACATTTATCATACAGTTGTTTCACATAGTTAATGTATGACTTGAATGCAGAAATAATGCCTGCTGTGTATAACTGGAAAAGAAAAATTTTCCCAGCCTCCAGTCTCTGTCTCATCCAGTCTATCCCACACATTGCTAGCAGACTAATTTCCTTAAAAGATGAATTTCATAATTTCAATTCCTGTCTCAAAAACTTCTCTTTACATACTATATCAAATCTAAATTCTAAGCTATTCAAAACCTGATTTCAAACTGACTATCTAACCTTTCATGGTACTACTAAACATCATGAATTCTTTTTTTTCTACCCAGCCTGTTCTCAATTTCCCAAGATATGTATTGGTAGTTCTGCACTTCTGTTTGTGTTTGTCTGAAATACCTCTGATCTATGCAAGCCTATTCTCTCTTTAAATCCCAATTCAAATTTCATTACCTTCATAAGGCCTTTTTTGTCACTAAGGCCCTGAGAGGAGATGGAGTATTATGTATAAGGAATAACAAGTAAGTCAGTTCAGCTGAGTAGAGTGCATGGGAATAAAATGTTACTATTGTTATTCATTTTCAAAGAGGACTAAAGATATCACTCCTGATGGCAAATAGAGTACTTTATATTTGATCCTGGAGATTACTGAGTTCAGGAGTAACACAATAAGACCTTTAATTTAACAAAATCACTTTGGCAGTTTAGTGGAGGATGGATTACAGCGGAGAAACACTTGGATGAGGAACATCAATTAGAAAACAATTGAAATAGTCTAGGTGAGAAATGATGAAGACATGAATTAGGGTGGTAACTGAGATGAAAGGTGAATGAATACAAAAGATGTTGTGAAAATAGAAGTAATAAGATTTGGAACTGGATTAGATAAATAAGAATAAGGAGAGGTATCTCACATTTTAAAATAATAGAAAAGTTTTGTAGAGATGAGAGCTTAAAGAAAAGTAGTCAAAAAAGATAAGTTCTGTTTGGGACTTACAGAGCTTGAGAAGTCTTTGTGATATCTGATTTTAGCTGTCCAAAAGCAAGGCAATCCTTGACTAAAGCTCAGAAAAAAGATTAAATATAAATTTATAGATCTGGGAATTAATCGAGTAAGGAAACTTTAATAGATTCCTAGATCACTAAAAATTGAGGCACCCATGTGGAAGTTGTCACCAGTAATATCTTCTAGTAGAAGATATTCCTTGACTTCCTTAATATATGGTGGGGAAGTGAGAAGGAGTAACCTCTTCCCATTGACTATGTAGCTAGAACTAACTGTCTTTAAATCAATAGAATGATTGTAAATAAAGTAGAATCACTCCTTTTTGGTGGGTTTCTAGGGGGTAAAGATGTTATTCAATCATATCAAGAGCACTATGCACTAAGCTAGGTCTGAGAAAGGCCACCTTCCTCCTTCCCTTAGCCCATATAGCCCCAAGCAATATATTTGGGGTTTGGTCTGTTTCTGGTGTCATTTATGGTTATACATAAAGTGGAGTTCCTGGATGCAGAAGCTTGAGTCTTGACAAATTGAGAGTCAGGATTGTAGTCCAAATGTTACTGCCTTTCCATAGTGAAGCCCTAAGAAACCAAGATACCTGGATTTGAGTCTGGAGAGACTTTAGTCTTGGAACTTGATGGAACTATGTTATGTAATACCCGAGTTAAATTTTGAGCCTAACCCTCTTATCTTTCTCAGAGTTTTAGGTAGTCCAAAAAGGAATTATACTCCCAAGGTAGTAGAATGGAAAGGGTAATGTTATATTTCTGTTCTTGCCATAACTTTAAAGAAAATATTCTTTTGTAAAACCTAATCTGACTATTAAGTGATTGAATGGAACTAGAATACTAGGGTTACCTAAAATTAAAAAAACCTCTCTCTCTCTCTCTCTCTCTCTCTCTCTCTCTCTCTCTCTCTTTCTCTCTTTTTCTCTCTCTTTCTCTCTCTCTCTTTTCTGAGGCAATTGGGATTAAATGACTTGCTTAACTAGGAAGTGTTAAGTAACTGAGACCTAATTTGAACTCAGGTCTTCCTGACTTCAGGGCTGGTGCTCTATCCTCTACTCCACCTACTTGTCCCCACCCTGCCCCCCAATCTCTTTTTAAATGGTCTTGGAAAATCCACAGGAGAGACAAGATGTTTTATATCGTATTGTCAGGCAATGGGGGCCAGAGTAATCACTGTTACATCTGAGTAGGAATGATTATTGAGTGCATGGATTCTAATGGGATCACAAACTAAAACAGAATAGAACAAAAAAGAAAGAAAAAAAGAAGTCTAGGACAAAGCCTTGGGTAATATTTACAGTTAGCAAATATGATGACAAACTAACAAAGGAAACTTCTGGCCAAGATGGCTGCCTGAAAGGAAGGCAGACTATCCAGTTCCCACACACCCACTCCAGTAAAAATACTGAAATTATGCCTTAGACATTAAAAAAAAAAAAAATCAAATGAGAAACTGTAGTAAAAGAGTTCTACCACAGAACTGAATAAAAAGTCATTCATGATCCTTCTGGCAAATGGAAAGGGAATGAGCAAACTCAGCACCAGCACAAGTGAGCAAATCCAATGCATCATCTCAACTGAAAAGGAAGAGGTCATCTTGAAAGGCTCTGTGTCTGGAAGCAGCAAGAGGAGAAAGCATCTCTGAGGTCAGAAAGACCTGGGGGGACCCAGGAAGTACCAGGAGGGAGCAATGGCTAGAACAGTGAAACAGTGCTCAAACTGTCATAGCCCATGCCATGAGGCATCCCTAGGACTCTCTCTAGTTGCTATCAAAGGCCCTGAAGACTTGGAACTTTGAACTTCAAATATCTAGTGGGAGGGGGTACTAATCCCATGAAATAATTGAAGGTTAGCAGCAGAAGCCAGGAGACCCAAAGCAAGAAATAAGCATTATGACCTATCCTGACAAAAGCACCGGTGTAGCCTGACCCTGGGACAAACCTCAATTCAGAAACGAAAACTAGAAATATGAATAAATCAAAGAAAACACCAAGCAGCATAAAAAAGTACTATACATCTAAAGAATCCCCCAAAGGTAGTAACTCCATAGCAAATGACAATGACTTTGAGTAGAAAAAAAATAATTTCTTGCTAAATTTTGTGAATTCCTAAAAGAAATGAGGCAAGAGATTTTTTTAAATGAAATTAAAGTTCTTAGAGAAAAAAATTGGAAAGAGAATAAATAGTTTGTCGCCAACTTTGCTAAACTATGACAGCAAAAAATATTATAGCAAAATTTAAAAAGAAAAAAAAAAGATGTCTGATATCAAAATCAATTGACCTAGAAAACAATTCAAGGAGATTTAATTAAAAATTTAGTGAAAAGTCTCATTTTTAAAAGATTGGATATTATTTTTCAAGATATCATAAATTAAAAAAAAAAAAAAACCTTTAAGGAGTTATTAAACCCAGAGAATAAAGTGAAGATAAAAATACTACACAGATTCCCTTCTGAAATCACACAAAGAAATTACACAAGGATAAAAAAGAGGTATCTAATATTGGTACCAAGAAAGAAAGAGATAATGAAACTTTTTTCAATATTCAGAGAGACAGAGAAAATAGAAGGAAACTGAGAAGGAAGTACAAATAAGCAGGGCAATTTTGAAAGTAATGCATAGGGGTAACTAAATAGTGCAGCGGATATAATACTGGGCCTGAAACCAGGAGGACCTGAGTTTAAATCTAGCCTCAGATGGTTGATGCTTATTAGCTATGTGACGTGGACAAGTTACTTAACTCCAATTGCTTCACACAAACAAAAAAAAAAAAAAAGTGATGAAGAGATGGAAGTTTTGAAGAACTATTTTCACTAAATCATGAGCCCAGAAACCAGATTATAATGTATATTAGAGAGTAAGACTAGAAGAAGTGGAGATATCTAATGTAGACAGATAGCTATCTCAAGGAATTTAGCTGAGAAAAAAGGAAGGCTATAGTATGGTGAGGAATGATAAGATCAAGTGAGGGTTTTTAATGATAAGAGTAATGGGCATGTTGGTAGGCAGCATGAACCACTGGATGGGGGAGATAGATGTTAAGTTTCAATATCTCTTGGCATCACTATTACATAGCACTGTACTTTTGTAATTTCTTTGTGTAATTTCTTTCTGTGATTTCAGAAGGTAATCTATGTGGTCTTTTTAATCTTCATTTTATTCTTTGGATTTAATAATTCTTTGAAGTATTTTTTTTAATTTATGATATCTTAAAATGTAATATCCAGTTAAGATAGGGAAGGGAGAACATGCAAGGTGAATTTCAAAATTTTCTTTATCAAGAAGAAGGGCCGTCTCTTCATTTGAAACTAAGATAAAGGAGGAGATATTTGAGTAAAATGAAGAACAATATGAAATTCTCAAAAAAAAAAAAAAAAGCACAAGGGTAAGTCTATTTTGTGGGAAATGTGAACAGAAACAAAAAAAGTTTAGAATAACTACTATGGAGAGTGGAATAGAAAATTGTTTAGGGAGATATAGAATGAGCATCTTGATGCCGTGATTAGATAATATAAATTTAATAACTCATGATCAACATTCTTTATTTAAAAATTTTAAGTATTGAATTATAGTCAATGATTATTTTACTAGGTAGAAATGAATATAGATAGATAGCATGTATTAAGTACTTATATTCTATTTATCCTGATTGTGTGGGGCTAGTTCTTTGCCTTCTGAGATTATCTTCTATTTACTCTATTTAAATCTTGCGTGTACTTATTTTCATGTCGTCTCTTCAATTAGCATGTGAGTTCCTTGTGGGCAGTGGATGTGTTTGCCTTTCTATGCATTCCCAGAGCTTAGTGCAGTGCCTAGCACATTGTTGTAAGTCGAGAGAGACAGAGAGAGAGAGAGAAAGAGAGAGAGAAAGAAACTAACAGAAGAAGATATAAAGCCCAAAAGACTTTGTAATAAGCAAGGATCCAAATAAAGATTTCCTAAATACAATTTTTTCCAAAACATATGCATAGATAATTTTCAACATTCACCTTTGCAAAACCTTATGTTCTAATTTTCTTTTCCTTCCCTTCCTTCCATCCCCCTCCCCCAAAGGCAAGTAATCCGATTCATGTTAAACATGTGCAATTCTTTTATACATATTTCCACATTTATCATACTGCATAAAAAAAATCAGATCAAAAAGGGGGAAAAAATGAGAAGCAAAACAAAATGCAAGCAAAAACAATAAAAAAAGTGAAAATACTATGTTGTGATCCATACTCAGTCCCTACAATCTTTTCTCTGGGTGCAGATGGCTTTCTTCATCATAAAACCATTGGAACTGGCCTAAATCACCTCACTGTTGAAAAGAGCTATGTCCTTTAGAATTGATCATCACATAATCTTGCTATTGCTGTGTATAATCTTCTCCTAGTTCTACTCCATTCACTTAGCATTAGTAAGTTTCTCCAGGCTTCTCTGAAATCATCCTATTGGTCATTTCTGATAGAACAATAATATTCCATAACATTCATATACCATAACTTATTCAGCCATTCTTCAACTGATGGGCATCAATTCAGCTTCCATTTCCTTGCCACTACAAGAAGGGCTAGTACAAACATTTTTGCACACACAGGACCTTTTCCCTTTTTTATGATCTCTTTGGAAATACAGGCCCAGTTACAAACTCTGCTGGATCAAAGGGTATGCCCAGTTTGATAGCCCTTTGGGCTTAGTTCCAAATTGCTCTCCAGAATGGTTGGATCAGTTCACAATTCCACCAACAATGTATTAGTCTTCCAGTTTTCCCACATCTCCTTCAACATTTATCATTATCTTTTCCAGCCATTTTAGCCAATCTGAAAGGTGTGTAGTGGTACCTCAGAGATGTCTTAATTTGCACTTCTCTGATCAATAATGATTTAGAGCACTTTTATATGATTATAAATGGTTTTAATTTCTTCATCTGAAAATTGTCTATTTATATCCTTTAGTCATTTGTCAATTGGAGAGTGGGGTTGTATTCTTATAAATTTGAGTCAGTTCTCTATATATTTTAGAAATGATGCCTTTATCAAAACCTTGGGTGCAAAATTTTTTTCCCCCAGTTTATTACTTCCCTTCTAATCTTGTCTGCATCAGTTTTGTTTGTACAAAATCTTTTTAATTTAATATAAACAAAATTAAGTATTTTGCATTCTATAATATTCTCTAGTTCTTCTTTGGCCACAAATTCCATCCTCCTCCACAGATCTGATAGGTAAACTATCCTTTGTTCTTCTAATTTGCTTATAATATCACTCTTTATGTCTAAATCATGAACTCAGTTTGAGCTTATCTTGGTATATAGGGTGTTGGTATATAGGTGTGGGTCAATGCCTAGTTTCTGCTATACTAATTTCCAATTTTCCCAAAAATTGTTGTCAAATAGGGAGTTCTTATTCCAGATTCTTATTCTTATTTGGGTTTATCAAACACTAGATTACTATAGTCATTGACAATATCTCGTGAACCTAACCTATTCCACTGATCAACTACTCTATTACTTAGTCAGTACCAAATGGTTTTGATAATGCTGCGTTATAATATAGTTTTAAGATTGGTACAGTTAGGCCACCTTCATTTGAATTTTTTAAAAAATCATTCCCTTGAAATTCATGATCATTTTGTTTTTGCAGATGAACTTTGTTATTATTTTTTCAAGGTCTGTGAAGTAATTTCTTGGGAATTTGAAGGGTATGACCCTGAATAAGTAGATCAATTTAGGTAGTTGTGTCATTTTTATTATATTAGCTTGGCCTACCCACTAGCACTTGATATTTTTCCAATTGATTAGATCTGACTTTATTTATGTGGAAAGTGTTTTGTAGTTGTGTTCATATAGTTCATAACTTTGTCTTGGCAGGTAGACTCCCAAATACTAAATATGCTTCTTTTCTTAGCAGAAGTAAATGTTCTCCTTTAAAATATTTAGATGCCAAATCATATAACTTTTACTTAAGAGATGATGAAAAATTAGAGAATTTTCTCCCCAAGGGCACAAATAACTATCATTACTTGGGACCATATTACTATGATACTATGACATACAGACCTTTTTTATCATTAAATGAAAAAACCTCGTGGCATCTATGAAAACAGCAATCCCTATTTTTAGATAATAAGAAATATTAAGGAGTAGCTCAATGGCACAGTGGATAGAGCATTGGGCCTGGAGTCAGGAGGACCTGACTTCAAATTCAGCTTCAGATACTTGAAACTTCCTAGCTGTGTGACTCTGAGCAAGTCACTTAACCCCAATTGCCTGGCCGAAAGAAAGAAAGAAAGAAAACAAAAGAAAGGAAAAACACTGACACAAAATTACATTGGTAGTGGATGTCCAGATTAAGGTTTGTATTCCCTAACCCACATTAACTTTTATATCAAGAGGACAATAATGAAATTAGTCAAAATAATTGATTTTAATCACTCCTAAGATCTTACTAAACTAGATCTGACTTTATTTGTGTGGAAAGTGTTTTGTAGTTGTGTTCATATAGTTCATAACTTTGTCTTGGCAGGTAGACTACCAAATACTAAATATGCTTCTTTGCTTAGTAGAAGTAAATGTTCTCCTTTAAAATATTTTTTTAATATTTTTTAAATATTTAAAATATAATGTGGAGTCTTTCATCACCATCATCATCACTATTATAATTATAATTAACAATTGCCTATAATTACTGAGTATTTTGGGAAGAGCACAGTGGTAGGCATTCAGGAGATAAAAAATTTAAATGGAATACAATCCCTATTCTCACAGAATTTAAATAATAACATCATTTGTTTGGGTTTTCTTAGCAAAGATACTAGAGTGACTTCATATTTTCTTCTCCAGCTTATTTTACAGATGAGGAAACTGAGGCAAAACAAGGTTAAGCAACTTTTCCAGGATTATATAGATATTAAGTGTCTGAGGCCAGATTTGAACTCAAGAAGATGAGTCTTCCTGACTCTAGGGTCAGCACTCTATCCATCAGTCAACCAACTTCCCTGAAGCAGATCACTTCTTTCTTGAGAATGATATGCCCACCAAGAGAATCTCTCTTGGTGTTTCTTATTTTACCATGGCCTTTGGGTTTAGCAAATTCCTTTGCTCTGAACTGGCTGGCTCCTAGGACAGAACTAACCCCACCCATTCCTGCCCAACCTCTTCATCCCTCATCCTTGATCATTCATCCTTCATCAGTATGAAGGATAGATTGAAATGATGAGAAAGTAGATGTAGAAAGCTCTGTAAGAGGCTTTTTTTTTTTTATCTAAAGGTGTAGTCAAGGATGAGAATGAATAAAAGGTTAATTCAAATCCATCCAATAAGCACTTAAATGCCTACAATATCTAAGGCAACAAAATAAGTAATGGAGATAAAAAACATAAACAAAGCAATTCATCCTCAAGCAAGTTAAATTTGACTGGAGATAATATTAAAAAAATAAAGATATTAAAGATGATATTAAAGATAATAAAGATATTAAAAATGATAAAGATATTAAAGAGATAAAAATGATATTAAAGTGATATTAAAAAATAAAAAGACAATAAAAAATATTAATGATATTAAAGTGGAATCTTCAAAACATTGTTATTGTTTCTCCCTGTGTCTGTCACTCTCTTAGTTTTACTTTATATATACCTTGTATTTATTTACTTAAGTATATATTACTCAAATAAAGGCTTTTTTTGAGGTTTAGAGAAAACTGAATATGTCTCCAAGAAGACGGGAAGGAATCAGTGAAAAGAAGGAATAAAAAAGTACCCAAAATGCTTACAAGGAGAAGTTGGCAAACCTGGGATGCATTCCTTCCTCATTTCTGTCTTTTGGAACCCTCTTCAGACTTCAAGACTTACCTCAATTGCCACCTCCTACATGAATCCTTTCCTTGTCCCTCAGTTGTTACTATTCCCCTCTTGAAGTGATTGGAATTTATTTGGTATTTAATTTTCTTTGTGTTTGTTTCCCTACAATAGAATGTTAACTCCTTAAGGACAGTAAACATTTCTTTCTTTCTGTTTGTCTTTCTTTCTTTCTTTCTTTCTTTCTTCCTTCCTTCCTTTCTATGAGAGAGGATAGCTTAAATGAATTACATACCTATATTAAGAGATGCTTTTTTATGTTGATAATTAATTTTACTGTTGCTTCTAAGCAAAGAGATAACAATTTACATCTTAACAAGTGACAAAATCTACCTGAGACATTCATAGCATGCTATATAAAAAACTCAGACTATCCTCTGAAAAAGTTCAGTAGCATATAAACCCAAATTGCAATCAAGCTTGTGTCTATATACTAGATGGCAGAATTATATAGATAATTTTCAGCAAAGTAATCAACATATATCTACATAAATATTGCTTTGGAAGAATAATGGTTTATAAAGTTGACTAATGATTGCTACCAAAAAAAAAAAAAAAACCACCTTTTAGCTAGCTTATGACTTATTGATGAAGGTTTATGTCATCAAGCTATCATCTTATATTTCTTCTTTTCCCAGTTAAACTACTAGAAAAAGTTTTCTGTACTTGACCCCATTTTGTTTTCTTTCCCTTCCTTCTCAACTCTTCTCAATCCAATTTATGACCTCATCACTCAAATGAAATGACTCTCTCCAAAGTTACCAATGATTTCTTATTTGTCAAATCTGGTGATCTT
Organism: Antechinus flavipes; assembly: GCF_016432865.1. Taxonomy (NCBI): domain Eukaryota; kingdom Metazoa; phylum Chordata; class Mammalia; order Dasyuromorphia; family Dasyuridae; genus Antechinus; species Antechinus flavipes. Next base: position 244,256,410 of record NC_067401.1, read on the forward strand.
TTCTCAGTCTTCATCCTTCTTAATGTCTCTTTAGTATTTGATACTATTATCAACTATCATTTCATCACATTACTCATATCTTCTATCTAACCATTCCTCAGTTTTCTTTGCTGAAGCATTATCCATATTCCTTCCCCCTAATTCTGGGTTAGTAAAGGATTAACTAACTGAGTTAAGTAGTTGAGAAAATCCCAAAACTTGTTTTGATCTTTTTCCCTTACCACTTTCTCTAATTGAACTTATCAACTTGAAATTTTTAATTTTCACCTTTATATTGATATTTGATCTGAACCTATACTCCAGTCCCTCATTACCTAAAATGCATTTAGGGCCTATATTCATCCAAACTCAACATGACCAAAACACTACCCATTATCTTTTCACCCAAATCCACCCTAGACTGAGCCTTCTCATGTCTATTAAAAAAGCTATAATCCTCCTAGATGCCTGTTTACAACCTCATAATCTTCTTTGATGCAGTCACTCTCTCCTTTTCTACATATGTACATAATTGACAAATTCCATTCATTTTTCCTTTATGGTATTTCTTCCATCTATCATTTTCCCACCACTTATGTGACTGCCACTTTATTTCAAGTTATCACCTCATGCTAAGACTATTGCAATAGCCTCCTAATGTGTTTCCCAACCTGAAATCCCTCCTCTCTCTAATCAATCCATCTATCTATCAATCCATCTGCCAGTGATAGGACTAAAGCACAATTCTGCCCTGCTAAGTAAACTCCACTGGTTCCCCATTATCTATAGGAGCACATGTACTTCTTGGGCAGTTAATGTCCTCACTATTTGTCAACAGCCTACCTCTCCAAACTTATTACACATGACCATCTTTTCCTGTAGTCTACATTCCATCTAACCTGGTCCTCATACAGGACATTCCATCTCCCATGTGGATACTTTTGTACATATTCATCCCAAACTTGTATTTCCTCCTTCCTTTACCTCTTAAAATCTTTAGTTTCCTTCAAAGCTTATTTCAAATGTTCTTTTCTCTCCTCATCTCTCCAACCACTAATACATTGTCTCATAAAATTATATCTTGTCTATACACATCTTTGTGTTGGTGTCTTCCCTAAGAAAATGGAAATTACTTGAGCATATGGATGTGATTCATTTTGTCTTTATATCCACCATACAGAAAGTGTTTAATAAATGTTTAGTGTATAATCTTAGATAAGTGTAGTACATAAATAGTTCAATCTAATCTAATTGTTATTTTTCCATAGGATCACAAATAAGTTTGTGAGTATCAAATTGGATTTATTAACCAAGGACCACACAGATCAGTCATTGTGAGCCCACTTGTGTCATGAGCAGGATAGCTTCTTGGATTATATTTTCTTAGAAAAAAAAAATTCAGAAGTGTATGTGGGCATTTGAGGACTATGGTCAACTACAAGGTACAAAGAATCCCACAGGGTGGTCCAGGAACACCACAAACTGAAGTTCAGGGAACTCAGTCTGACCACACAGTCTTGTATCCTCATTTTTATGAGCCTCACTTCTCAAGATCCTGCAATAATAAAATGAATAAAACTTGTTTGGAAATTTTGAGCAAGAAATATATTAGGTTTGGCAAGACTTACACAGCCGCAAACAAAAACATAGATTTTCATCCATCATCTGAGGTTAATTCCAACCAGAAAAGGTTGAATGCCTTTTCATACATGGCAATGGGTGATATCATGATATAAACTGTGCCAGAGCAAATAGCACAAAATAGAAAGCATCTCTTCAGAAGCAAGCTATATTTTTTCCAAAGTGGATAAATACTGAATTATAAAATTTACATTTATTACTAAAAAATTAATAAAACTAATCATGATAATATTTTATCCAACATCATCAGGAAATAAATTACATCAGCTCAATTCTATGAGTACCTATTATATTCCAGGTATATGCTAGGTGCTGGTATATAAAAAACAAAAATGAAACAGTCCCTGACCTGAAGGAGTTTACATTCTGCTGTAGAAAAACATGCATCTGGGTAAGAAAATATAAAATATGGACAAAGACTATTCAAAAGAGATTAAGTGAGAGATAGATGCAGAGAAAAATAGAGGGAGGAGAAGCACCAAAAAATAGGGAAGATCAAGAAGGGTCTTCTGTAGGATGTGGTACCAGAGCTGAGTCTTGCAGGAAACTAGAAATTCCAAAAGGCAAAGGTGAGAAGGAAAGGAAAAAACATTCCAGACATAAGGGTCAGCTTATATAAAGGCAGAAAATGGAATGTCCCATTCAATACATTTTGAGAAGTTATGCAGAAAAACTTGTCAAGATAATTTAAACTTAATATTTTATATGTCAAAACATTTAAAATATAACCTTTTATTTTTAATGGAACTTTTACTTATGAATCATAAATTTTCTGGACTGCTTAACCAAGATACATGATTCACCATTTGATATTTTCCTGATAATTAAGGGTCAGCATTATACATTTTAGTTATTATGATGAGCTGAGATCATAGAATGACAGAATTAGTGTGTTAGAAGGGATTTAGCCAATAATATATATCAAAAAATAAATCCTCTCTGTAATCAATTTGACAAGTGGTCATCTAGATCATCTAGTTTTTCCTTAAAGACATTCAATTAGGATCATGAACATTGGGGAAACTCACAACTTTAAGAAGCATGCCGTTGAAGTTTTGAACATTTCCAATTGTTAGGAAATATTACCTGACATAAAACCTAAATTTGCTTCTTTGTAACTTCAGTTATTCATTCCCAGTTCTGCCTTCTAGAGCCAAACAAAGGAAATGAAGGTAGCTCTAGATATAAATTTAGGTAATATCCATTACTCTACACTGTCTCCCATGACAAGAGAGAAGAGAACCAGCTATGGATTTGAGAAAGGATTACTCCTTGGGAGCTAATCTTTGAAGAGAAGCAATACCACAGAGACCCACTGGATGACCACAGAGGTGCTGTTCCCATAGAAGACAACACAAGGAGACAAAAGAGATCAGAATCCTGTCATGTTGCCAATAGTTGCCTTAGCCATGTGTTCCTCTATCCCATGTATGTCCCAACATCCAGTATACTATGTGTATATATATACATATATATACACATATATATGTATATATACATATATGTAAAAAACATATGTGTGTGTGTGTGTATCTGCTCTATCCACTGACACTCTATGTCATTATTGGTGAATATTCCCAGCCTTATGAGGAAATATCTTATTACTATTGTTTTTACAATTCCATCTCAGTAAATATTTTTACTTTAAATAATTAGTTAAGTGGTTGATTATTAAAATCTGTAAATTCTTTATCATTGGAAGATAACATCTCCACAGACATATAACCAGATCATAATTTTCTGTAAATACTCCTTAATTTTTGACTTGTAGCAAGTCTCATCAAACTTACATATTTAATGCTATAAAAAATTTAAAATCTTATTAACCAAAAATATTACCCAACTCAAAAAATATAAACAGTCCTCAAAAGAAAAATTCTAAACTATTAAAAACCACATAAAAGAATGTTCCAAATCATTAATAGCAAGAAGAATGCAAATCAAAACAACCCTGAGCTATCATCTCATATTCAGAAAATTGGCAAGATGACAACAGATGAAAATAGTCAACATTGGATGAGTTATAGAAAAACAGACACATTAATGTCTTGTAGTGGACCTTTGAATCTCTACAAAGCAATCTAAAATTATGCAAACTTAATGTCCCTCCTCTTTGACCCAAAGATTTCACTACTAGGGATATACCTCAAGGAGTTAATTGATAAAAAGAAAGGTCCCATAGAAACCAAAAAATTTCTAGCAACATCTTTTGTGTTAACAAAAAACCGGAAATGAAATTGATACCTATTTTGGGGGGCTATTTTCCTAATTATGTGGTCAGTTAATAATAATAATAATAAATAGCTATGATTTATATAATGCTTTAAGATTTGCAAAGTGCTTTGCCTATACTATTTCACTTGATCCTCACAACAACTTTGTGAGGTAGGTGCTTCTATGTAAATGTAATATAATATCACTGGGCTAAAAGAAACAATGCATTTTATGAATATAGAAAAGCATGGAAAGTCTTACCTGATCTAGTGAAAGTGAAGTACAGTGTAATGTCCAGGCTAGCTTTCTGTAGGATCTCTGAATAGGCCTGAGTCTTAGCAGGAGAGTCACCACAAGGATGATCAGGACTCTATAGTCTGGAGTCTGGAGTCTGGAATCTGGCTGGAGTCTGAGATTGAGCTCTAGTACACATTCTCTCACACTCTCTCACTGTCTTCAGTCCTCTCAGTCCTTAAATACATTAGTACAATTACATCAATACATACATAATATATGTACATATACATATATAATAAATACAACTTAGTACAATTACAGCACACTGAGCATGTGCCAATTGTAGAATCATTACATCACCATATCACACTAAATACTAAGGATATGTGAACTAAAGAACCATTATTTCATCAATCACACTGAGTAAACATCCTGTTGTAAGTATCCTTGTTTCAAGTATACTTTTCCAGAGTTTTGGTTCTCTACAGTACATCATGAAAACAGTATACAAAACGACTATAACTATATAAATGGAAATAAATACAGAACAATCAAAACTGAATTTACAAAGTTAAAAATAATAAGATGGCTCCAAAAAAGAGATGTGAGAAGACTACTTCCTCTATGAAAATTTCCTTGATTCTCTCCATTTTTCATACTACTCTATCCCTACCTACTCTTTCCTTGTCAACATGGACTGTCCTTGGATATGGAACATTGAACGTATTTTCAGGTTTTTTTATTAAATGTATTGATTAATTCTTCTTTTTCTTTTAAAAAAATATTTCTTTGTAATAAAGGATGGCTGTCAGGGAGAGGCAAAGAAAAGATACAGTAATTGTTAGAATGAGTTCCTCTAAAACAAGGGCTAATTTTATATCCTTCTTCAGCTTACTTCCAGCTGAAACTATTTTAATAACAGAACCATAGAAACACTTGATATCATACACCCAAAATACAGTAGCTTCATTTGGAAAGGTATATTTGGGGTTACATTAAACAATGCTATTTGGCACTGGTAGCCAGTTTACTGTTATACTAAGGCACCTTAAACAGCTTCATAGCAGTATCTCAATTTCCTTTGGGAGTTTGAGATGGGGCTATTAAAAAGCAGCATGGTGCAATGCAAAGAGTACTGGATTGTAAGTCATAGGAACTGAGTTCAAAACCAAGATGATTTAGGACAAACCAATTCATGTCCAAACTTTAGTTTCATCATCTGAAAAGTGAAAAAGTTGAACTATTTGACCTCTAAGATTCCATTCTATATGAACTCTATGGTCTTGTGTTCCAATAAAACAAGTAGACTTGTTCACAAAAAGATAGGTATAAGTACTGTTTAAGTTTGTGTCTAATGGCAAAACAAAAGTCGGGATGACTGGCAATAATCTTTGATGCCATGATGACCTTGCCATCTTCAATATCTGCCCAATATGCCCACAATGTAGGTGCACCTTCATGGCTTTTGGAACAAATTGTTTTCATCAGCCCATTCTGCTGAACAAAATCTTCACATGTTGGGGTTAGACATCCTAAGTCTACCTAGGATAGGTAGGGTAATAGATACTACTACCCTAAGTCAGTGATGGGTAGTAGGCACTGTATAAATGCTTATTTCCTTCCCTTTTCCCCTTATGGTCATCAAATGCCAATTTCTAGTGGGAAGAAATTTGTGGGGCAAGGTAGAGTGAAGGCTTGCTATTCTTAGGGTCTCTGTGAGACATGTTGCTGTGTCTAAAGATTCTAGAAAGGAAACATATTAGGAACAAGAATATAAGCAAATACAATTTTTCTGATTTATCTAGTATACTTAAATAGTACAATTCTGACACCAAGTGGTAAAAAGGATATGCTCCCTCACAAAGCCTTATTTGGTATTGTGCCTAGGGATGACATGACCACAGAATCACAGACAATAGAACTCTAGGACTCGAAGACCCTATAGAAATCAACTAGTATTCCATTCTCATTTACTAATCAAGAAACTGTGCTGAATAAGCTGGAAGGAATTCAGAGAAGTGGAATTTATACCAATTTATTCTGTTGGATAAGATTGCATATTACAACTTCAAGTAACTGTGTAGCCTCTTCTTTGAGGCTTCCATCCCCTTTACTTCACACATCTCATTAATCATCTTCTCTATCTTTACAATATCCTTTGCATCTAATCTATCTATCCTTTCCCATTGAAATTCCCAACGCAATCACTTCAGATCCCCATCTTTTCTCATCTTGCCTATTGTAATAACCTCCTATATAATCTACCTATAGTCCAGTCTCCTCAAGTCCATCTTCCACACTTCTGTATCCTTCTTTTATGTCACCCATTTACTTAAAAGATCTCAATAGTTCCTAATTACCTACTAAATAAAGTATGAACTCCTGACCCTCCACCAGCTGGGCTTGACCTATTTTTCCAATGTTACTTCATATTACTGATTTTCCTGAATTCCCCATTTTTCATTCTTTTCACACTGAATCCCCACATTTAACATAGAAGCCCTCACAACTTTGTCTTCAATTTCTACTTTTCTTCAAGACCAAGTCTTGTTGCCATGTCCTCTATGAGATTCCTGAGCATTTTCTCAAACCTCCTCTCCAAGGTAAAAGTAACTTCTCCCTCTTTAATTACTTCATAGTACTTGTGTAGACTTCTATACATTTCCATTTCTCCCTCAAGTAGTTGTTACTTGTGTATATATCTTTTTTTTTTCCAATTAGATGGTAAGTGAGCAGGGTCTATCTTTTATATTGCCAATTATCTAACACAAAACCTTGCACATAATAGGGTCTTAATAAATACTTATTGAATTTATTGAATTAATAACAATGGCTTATATTTATAAAGAAGTCCAACATTTACAACTTAATTTACTTGCTTTTTTTATCCTCACAAATTAATAATAGATATTATTATCCCTATTTCATGCATGAGGAAACGGAAGCTTTTCCAAACTAGATGCCTCCTGGACAAATGACATTTCAGCTAGTTTCAATAGAGTAAAAATAATACCAAGAATAGTTATCAAACATCAAAATTGTATATTAAAATTGAAGTGTTTTTTCCCTCTGTGAATAATTTGATCACTAAAGACAACAAAATTGGACGGGGATCTCAAATGCAAGAAAATCCTCAGAAACTAAAGCCTCTAGAACAGGTATACTCAGGAAAATAAAGAAATGAAAATCCTGTGGAAACTGAGTGTGGACCACAACATAGCATTTTTATTCTTTCTGTTGTTGTATGTTTGTTTTTTTTTTGTTTTCTTTCTCTTTTTTTCCTTTCTAGATCTGATTTTTCTTGTGCAGCAAAATAACTGCATGGATATGCATACATATATTGGATTTAACATATATTTTAACATGTATTGGAATACCTGCCATCTAGGAGAGGGAATGGGGAAGAGGGGAAAATTTGGAACAGAAGGTTTTGCAAGGGTCAGTATTGAAAAATTATCCATGCATATGTTTTGTAAATAAAAAGCTATAATGAAAAAAAAAAGGAAAAAGGAAAAAGAAAAGAAATGAAAGTCCTCATTAGAACACTAAGACATGCACCAAACAGCTGAATCCAAAAAACCCTATGGGCTTCTCTGAAACACATAAGATTTATTTATAGCAGGCTGCCCATACTCTCTAAACTAGTCATATCTTTTCATCCTATAAAGTATCCCTGCCTACTCTTTCTTCAAAATGTCTGAAACCCAGTAAATGACAGAATAAGGCAGGAAAGTACCTGGCTCTCACAAATTCTCCCACAAAGAACTTAAAATAATGCCTCCAAGTGAACTTTAAAGTGGCAGAAAGAATTAAAAATTGGAATAAAGCAGTCGCCCAGTAACAACTTGGGAGGTTGTCAGGAAAGATCTGATCTTTGAGGTGGTGGCCTGGCCTGATTGAACTTCAGATACCTCCAGGCAGATACCTCTGAAGAATACACAACAAGGGAAGCCTTGTGGGCTGAAGCCTTAGCTTCAGGCATTTTTGCCTCAAGGATAGTGTGGGGATCAAATGGTGGTTCAGGGGAGGATTACAGGGCCCTTCACCCACAGGTGTACTTGGAGCCCAGATGTGCTGACCTGGTGAAGTCCTAGTCTGTAGCTATGGGTGAGGAGGAGTGAGTACATGCTGATGAATGCTATCATAGAGGTGTAGAAGGTTCCCTGCTGCATATGGCCACTTGTAGGAGAACAGAGTTTCTGGTTTTAGTGCCAGGGCAGAGGGTTGAGCTAAAAAGCTTGCAGCCACTGAGTAAGAATGTTTGCAGTGAACATTGCTGGTCACTGGTCAAGGCTCTGGTCAGGGTTCAGGAGTGGAAAGGTCAGGCTCCTAGATAGAGCTCAGAAACCAATGGCATGAGTATCCAACCAATGAAACTACCAAAAAAAATTTATAGAGCCAAAAAACATTATCTGGAAGAACAAAAAGTCTAGAATAGCATGGAAATGAATGAAAAAAGATATGAAGGAAGCTGGCCTAACGGTACCAGGTATCAAAGCTGTATTATAAAATGGAAATCATCAAAACTATCTGGTATTTGCTAAGAAATAGAATGGTGGATCAGTGGAATAGATCAAATACAGAGGACACAGTAGTAAAGGAACACAATAATCTAGTTGAATGAACTCAAAGACCCCAGCTGATAGGACAAGAACTCACTATATGACAGACCCTAATGGGAAAACTAGAAAACAGTGTGGCAGAAATTAAGTATAGACCAATATCTTATACTATATATCAAGATAAGGTCCAAATGGTTACATGATTTAGACATACTGATACCATTAGCAAATTGGGAGAGTTTATATGTATAATTTATATGTCAGATCAGAGGAGAAAGGGAAAAAAAAAATTATGACCAAACCAGATATAGAGAATATTACAGGATATAAAATGGATAAATTGGATTATGTTAAATTTTAAAGGTTTTACACAAACAAAACCAATCCAACCACAATTGAAAGGAAAGCAGAAAGCTAAGAAATAATTTCTATGGCCAGTATCTCTGATAAGGGCCTCATTTATCTACTATGTTGAGAATTAAGTCAAGGAATATAAGTCAGTCCCCAAATGATAAACGGTCAAAGGATGTAAAAAGTTTTCAGATGAAGAAATCAAAACTATCCATAGCCATGTGTGAAAATACTTTAAATGACTATTGATTAGAGAAATGAAAATTAAAATATCTCTGAAGTATCAATTCTAATCTATCAGATTGGCTAACATGACAAAAAAAGAAAATGATAAATGTTGGAGATGATGTGAGAAAATTGGAACACTACTGAATTTTTGATGGAGCTGTGAAGTGAGCCAGACATTCTGGAGTGAAATTTGGAGTTATGCCCAAAGAACAATCAAACTGTGCACATCCTTTGATCCAATAATACTATTACAAGATCTGTAACCTAGAAATAATTTTTTTTTTAATGTTAAAGGACAGAAGAAGGAAAGGGACCTATGTGTACAAAAATGTTTACAGCAACTCTTTGTGGTGGCAAAGAATTGGAAATTGAGGGGCTACCTAGCAATTGGAAAATGGTTGAACATGTAGTGGCATATGATTGTTATGAAATGCTGTTGTGCTATAAAAAATGATGAGCAGACTGATTTCAGAAAAACATAAATTTATATGAACTGATGCAAAATGAAATGAGCAGAACCATTAGAACATTGTATACAATAACAGCAAAACTGTAAAAAGATCAGCTGTGAATTAGTCTTTTCAGCAATATAATAGTCCAAGACAATTCCCAAGAACTAATGATGAAAAATGTTATCCACATGAAAAGAAAGAACTGATAGAATATGGATGCAGATTGAGGCATACTATTTTTCCCTGTCTTTATTTTTTTTTCATAGTTTTTTTTTTTTTTTCCCACTTTGGTCTGTTTCTTCTCTCACAATATGACTAATATGGAAATATGTTTTACTGATTACATATGCATAACCTATATCAAATTGCTTACAATTTTAGAAAGAGGGGAAATGAGGAAGAGAGGGACAAAATTTGAAATTCAATTTTTTTTAAATGAATGCTAAAAAAAATGTCTTTACATGTAATTAGGGAAAATAAAATATCATTTTAAAAATAAAGTAAAGCAAAAAAGAAAACAAAAACATGAAAAGCCTGAAGTTTGAGACATTACATCTCAAGACGAGAGTTGGACTCTAACATAGACTTATCAGCCAAGAAATAAGCCTCTAAAAATGAGTAAGAAAAAGAACCCAACCATAGATAGGTACTATGGTGATAGAAAAGATCTAAGTTCAAACTCAGAAGTAGACCATGAAGTTAAAATGACTACTTCTACTTCAATGAAAAAAGAGAATTCTTGGAAGAATTTTAAAAGGGTTTAAAAGGAAAGGTTGAGGGAAATTAGAAGAAAAAAAAAGTGATGCAAGAAAATCAAGAACATCATGAAAAGTAAATCAATCAATTGAAAAAAGATCTAAAAACTTATGGAAGAAAATAACGTCTTAAAAATTAGAATTGAGCAAGGGTAAGGTAAAGATTTCATATGACACTAAAAAGTAATAAAACAAAATCAAAAGAATTAAAAAATAGAAGACAATGTGAAACATCTCAGAAAAACAACTGACCTGGAAAACAGATAGAAGAGAAATAATGTAAAAATTGTTAGATACCTGAAGTTTATGATAAGAAAATAGTCTTGACACTGTATCTCAAGAAATTGTTAAGGAAAATTTCTCTGAAATTTTAGCTCTAGGTGTAAAATATGGAATTGATAAAAGTTCACTTTTTATTACCTGAAAGAGAATATAAACATTACATTACATTACAGAACATTACAGCTAAATTTCAAAGCTCCCAGATCAAAAAGAAAATACTACAAGTCACTGGAAAGAAACTATTTCAATACTGTGGAGGTACAAATAGAATAGCATAAGATTTAACAGTTTCTATGTTAAAAGACTATAAAGCACATGGAATATGATATTCTAAAGAGGATAAGACAAGAGAAGGACTTTTTACAAGAGTGAGTAGATTAAGGAATGAAAGGCCACGGGAGAAGATAAGGGATGAATTCTAAGAAGTGGTGGGGAATAGAGAGTAAGTAATTGGAAGTAAATTAAACATCTGAGGAGGGTTAGGGTAGAAAAAGAGAGAAAGAAGGATAAACTATAATGAAAACAAGATGAAAGGAAATACACAACTAATAATTATAACATTGAATGTGAATGGAATAAACTTACACATAAAATGAAAATGGATAGCAGAACGAATTAAAAAATACAATCTAAAAATATATTGTTCATAGGAAACACATTCTAAAATGAGAAATACATATAGAGTAAATATAAAAGACTGGAATAAATATCATTATGCTTCAGCACATGCTAAAAAAAGTATGGGTAGTAATCATGATCTTAGACAAAGTTAAAATTATAATTTATTTAATTAAAAGAGATAAACAGATAAGTTACATTCTAATAAAGGGTAGCAAATGTAATGAAGTAATATCAATAGTAAACCTATATGCACCAAATGCTAGACCATGCAAATTTTTAAAGGAAAAGGCAAATGAATTACAAATGGAAATAGCTTCTATAGTCATGAAAAAAATGTTCTAAATGACTGATTAGAAAAATGCAATAAAACTGTGCTTACCCTTTGACTCAACAATACCACTAGCTCTATATTTCAAAGAGATTTCAATTTTGGGGGAGGGGTGAGGAAGACTCTATGTGTTCAGAAATATCCATAGCAGCTCTTTTTGTGGTGGCAAAGAATTGGAAATTAGGAGATGCTCATCATCTTCGGGAATGTCTAAACTCATCAGACTTCCGGAATGTTTAAACAAGTTGTGCTATAGAGGTAATGGGATACTATTGTGCTATAAAAAAATGAGAAGGCAGATTTCACAAAAACCTGGAGAGTTTTATATAAACTGATGCTGAGTGAAGGGAATAGAACCAGAACATTGTACATAATTAACAACAACATTGTGCAATGATCAACTCTGATAGACATAGCCCTTCTCAGCAATGCAATGATACAAGACAATTCCAAGGAATTCAAAATGGAAAATGCCATCCACATCCAGAGAAAGAACTATGGAGTTTGAATACAGATTGAAGCATACAATTTTCATTTTTCCACTGTGATCTTCCCCTTTTGTTCTATTTTTTCTTTCACAACATAATTAATGTGCAAATATGTTTAATGTGATTGTACATGTATAACCTATATCAGATTCCTTGGTCTCTTGGGGAGGAGGAAAATTTAGGGGAAGAAGAAGAAAAATTTACATCTCAGAATCTTATAGAAAATGAATGTTGAAAACAAACTTTAGATTGTTTGTTGAACAATTTAAAGTACACTATTGGTGAAGCTGTGAACTGATGAAACTACTTTGAAAAGCAGGATGTAATTATGCCCAAAGATATATAAAATTATGGATACCTTATGACCCAGCAATACCACTATTAGATCTGTTCCACAAAGTGACCAAGAAAAAAGGAAAAGAATCTATATGATTTAAAATATTTGTAGCAGCATTCTTTGTGGGGAAAAAAAAAGTGGAAATTGGGTGGATGTTCATGAGACTATGGCTAAACAAGTTGTGATACACCTCTCAGATTGACTAAAATGACAGGAAAAGATAATAATGAATGTTAGAGGGAATGTGGGAAAACTGGGATGCTGATAGATTGTTGGTGGAGTTGTGAACTGATCCAACCATATGAAGAGCAATTTGGAACTATGTCCAAAAAGCTATCAAACTGTGTATACTCCTTTGATCCAGTAGTATCTCCACGATGCCTGTATTTCGAAGAGATCATAAAAAGGGGGGAAAGACCTATGTGTATAAAAATGTTTGAAGCAACCCTTTTTGTAATGTCAAGGAATTGGAAATTGAGTAGATGCTCATCAGTTGGAGAATGGCTGAATAAGTTATGACATATGAATGTTATGGAATATTGTTCTATAAAAGCAATCAGAATGATTTCAGAGAGACCTGCGGAGACTTACAGAAACTGATGCTAAGTAAAATGAGCAGCCAGAAGATCATTGTACACTGCAACAGCAAGGTTATATGATAATCAATTCTGATGGATGAGATACTTCTCAACAATAAGGTGATTCAGGACAGTTCCAATGGTCTGGGACATAGGGAGCCATCTGCATCCAGAGAAAGGACTGTAGGATCTGAGTGTGGATCACAACATAGTTGTTTTTTTAATTGCTGCATGCTTGCAATTTTTAAAAATTTCTCATTTTTTTTCCCTTTTTAAGTTGATTTTTCTTGTGTAGTATGATAATTGTGAAAATATGTATAGAAAAATTACACATGTTTAACATGGGGAGGGAATGAAGGGAAGGGAGGGAAAAAATTTTTGGAACCCAAGGTTTTGCAAGGGTGATTGTTGAAAATCATCTATGCATATATTTTGCAAACAAAAAGTTTTCAAATTAATAATTTGCAAAGGATTAAAAAAAAGTTGTGATATATAATTGTGGTGGAATACCACTGTGCTATAAAGAAATGAAGACCAGGTTGATTTGAGAAAAACATGGAAAGACTTGAATGAAAAATAATGAGTGAAATGAGCAGAATCAAGAGAATGTTGTATAGTGACAGCAATACTTTTTTGCAAAGTAACTGTGAATGATTATTATTCTCAGTATGAAATATTGAAATTAATCACATAGGAAGATGCTATCCACCTCCAGCCAAAGAAATGATAAACAGAAGTATGAATACTGGCAAGTTTTTGTGTCTACATATGCATGTGTTTGAAATGGTAGCCTTCATCTAGTGGAATGGGGATGGAGGTAAATGGCTTAAAAATTAGAATATGACTAAAATTTAAATTTAAAAAAAAGAAGCAAATATCTATATCCTCATACTTTAATTTCCCACTTATTTCATCTACTGCAGGGGGTCACAGAAATTGGGGGAACTCCGGGTGAGGTATAAGACCCTTCAGCCCAGAGGGAACCTGCTGACAATGTCTGGTTCAACTCCCCATTTCCTCTAAGAGCTCTCAGCCTTCCTAAGAAGTCAGGAGGCGGTGACAACCTGTGTTGTGATTGAAGCAGAGTGATACCAGGTGACAAACTACGTACAATAGCACGTTGTTTATGTGGTACTGCATGCGCAGTATACACTTAGCACATGCCCATGTTATGCCACAGTTCTCTTATTGTCCTGACTCAATTTCCCTAAATTGCCCTGCCTCAGTTTCCCTAATTGTCCTGCCTCGGTTTCCCTAATTGTTCTGCTCAATCCTGCAAAACCACCCCCCTCCCTCTTAATCAGAATATTTGATAAGGATAAAAGATTTTATATTTTAGAATATCAGAATGCCTCTCCCCATCCCAAGCTATCAGAGTATCTGATAGAGTCTTATAAAGATGCCTCTCCCCATCTCCGGGGTGCCTCCCCCCATTATGTCATCCTAGCTCGGGTGCCTCAATGCACCCTGTCATGTTGTGCCAAAGTTCCCTTTTGATGCCTTGACCTAATTTCCCAATTATCCTATTTAATTTCTCTGCCTCAGGTTATAATCTTTCCCACTTAATGTTCAATGAGATAAAGGTCTACCTCAGTTGCTCTGCCCCAAAACCCCAGGCTATAATCATTCCCTCTTAAATGGTTGATGAGATAAAGGTTTTGTAGCTTTAGGTTATAGACATTCCTTCTTAATGTGTGACAAGATAAAGGTTTATCCATTTTAGATGTCATTAGAATATCAGTAACCTCCCTCATCCTAGGGGCCTTCCCCCTCTCCCCCCCATTAGGTTATCCCCATCCAGGTACCTCCTCCATTATGTCATTGTTTTTGTTATCCTATAAAAAGCTTGCCCTCTGATATTTGAGGTGATAGTCTCGTCCAGCTCTGGACCGAACATGAATCCATGGGTCCCATTATATCTCTCCATTTAATAAACTATTGAATTGGTCTCTAATCTCTGTCTTGCTCAGTTTCTCCAGCATTACAGTCAAATTCCCACTGATTCTGCCCCTGCCTTAGTCTACTCCCTGAATCTGAGCCACGTGTATATAAGTCATTTAGAACTCACATTGTTTGCTGGATTGTTGGAGATGATAATCTCATTCAACCCTAGGACCAAACCATGGATCCATTTGGCCCGAGCAAATCTCTCCCTTTTAAATAAATTATTAAATACTCTCTAATCTCGATCTGGCCTCAGTTTCTCTGGCATTACACCCAGTGTTTTGGTTACATAAAGGTATGAAAATATATAAGGGGGCGAGAAACTGGAATAAACGGACTCCATATTTCTACCATCCGCAGGCATCCTGCCTCATCACTTCTCCACTAAGATGGTATATTTTAAGCACCCTGGCGTGGGGGCTCTAGAGAGCATGGTACATTTTGTCACCCCAACTCAGGGGTTCTAGAAAGCAGGACACATTTGATGCTTAAACTTGGGGCTCTAGGTGAGATCCTGTACACATCAGCTCGACTGACCCAATCGGGCTGAGTTCAGTGAAGTCCCCGTGACTCCAAAATAAGTTAAGTATAAATATAGGCAAGTGGGAAGAATTGGTAAGGGCTAATCTAGTCACTTTTATTTTTCAACCAAAATGGGACAAAAACTAAGAAAAGAGCCTCCCCTCCAAAGGAAGTATAAAGTATGCTTAGTTAGGTTAACAAAGAAGCAAAGTTTGTTGGTATATCTCAAGCATTTCACTGAGTTCTCCGATGCTCTGGAGTGCTCATCTCTGTGGCTTTGTAAGGACAGTTTGGAGCCAGAGATGTGAAAGTTAATGGGAGAACAACTAACTGAATACAATGGATTAAGAAATCCAACAAGTTTTAAAACAAGGAAAGATTTTAACTTGGGCAGCCAAACAAGGAAGGATCAGGAGAAAAACAAGCAGAGAGTTGATGCCTGTAGCCCCGGAGAGTACAGCACATGGGATGTAGTTAAGGAAGGTTTTTTTTTTTTAGTATTTTACTGATTTATATAACTTGTTTCTGCTCTAGAAAGTTTGCAGGGCATGGCCAGTTGGTCAAGAAAATAGTTAAGTATCTTAAGTATCCACGGCCTGTTGGGCAGAAAAGAAATTAAGTACCTTAAGTATTTTGCTGCTGAACTTGTTTTTCACCTTTTCACCTTCAAAGCTCATTTTCAATTCAAATTCCCCATCTCCTGACCCTCCTCCCTCAACTCCGCCTTCATGGGTGGGAGGAAGAGGGGGTGTCAGCACCGCCCATGCAGCAGTTTTGCCCTCCCCCATGTCCTCATTACAAAAGGCAGGGCTTGGTTCCAGGGCCCCTGGCAAAAAACACTTGAGGCTTGATGGCAACTTCTATTACACCCAGAGAGTCTTTAAGCAAGCTGATGGGGGAAGGGGATTTTAGAGCTGTATGCTGCTGGGACTACTGAGATATCCCTTGGAGAGCTGAAATCTGTCCCTGTGAGCCTATAGACAGATCCCTTGCCTCCACTTACAATCAACTTGATCATTGAACTTCCTGAGAGTGCTTAAAAAAATGTCTATACATACACTGATTTGGGAAACTGGGAAATGTGTAGTTAATATCCCAGTCACCTGCCAAAAATTATGGCAAACACCCATATGTCTGGCATAGGAGGAGCAAAAGCAGCTGAACTTAGTGCTGCCCCTTTGAGATGGAAATTTGAAGATAAAACAGGGGATTTTTATTCCTTTTGTAGTTTAAAAAAAAATAAGGCTATGGGGAAAAGATGTCTTACAACAGTTAGGATTACAATTAAGTACATTGGCTTTTTTAGACAAGGCTGCTGTGGAAGACCCGCCAGCACACTCACCCAATGGAAAACTGATACACTAGTGTGGGTGGAGCAGTGGCTATTAACCAGTGAAAAAATTCAGGCCTTATTAGATATAGTACAGGAGCAACTTGACCAAGGACATTTACAAACTTCTCTAAATCTTTGGAATTCCCCTGTATTTGCTGTAAAAAAAGAAATCTGAAAAATCCATGTTGTAGTGGACACCTTTTCAGGATTTATTTTTGTAATACTAGCAGCAAAAGAAAAAGCCCAAATGATCACTGAATTTCTTATACAAGCTTTTGCAATTATTGGATGTGCCATAAGCATTAAAACAGATAATGGACCTGCATATTTTACAAACCACTGGCATACTTTTTAAACCTCAAGGACAGGCAATAGAGAGAGGAGAAACAGAGATATCAAGATGCTCCTCCAAAAATAAAAGAAAAGGGGGGGGGGGTGGAGGGGGGCACAGGTAATTCTAGAGAACTTCTAAACTTAACTCTATATTTTTTTTATTTTTGATGGAGATGCACTGACTCCAGCAGACAGGTGTCATAACCTGCTGGAAGGGCAGGATCTAGTGCGAGCAGCAACAATATCTTTAAATAATCACCAGGTAATGTGGACAGATCCATAGAGTAGTGAGTGGAAAAGACTAGATAGGTTAACTACTTGGGGGATAGGGTTTGCTTGAATTTCAACAGATGGAGAAGGAACCCAATGGGTGTCAACGAGCCGCCTTGTCCATCAGAGAGAGACAGAAAAAGAGAAGACCCTCAAAATGAAGGAGAAGACTCAAAAAACATCGGA
Organism: Antechinus flavipes; assembly: GCF_016432865.1. Taxonomy (NCBI): domain Eukaryota; kingdom Metazoa; phylum Chordata; class Mammalia; order Dasyuromorphia; family Dasyuridae; genus Antechinus; species Antechinus flavipes. The sequence continues at coordinate 244,274,051 of NC_067401.1, forward strand.
TGATTCCATCGCTGATTGTGCCCACCACTGAAAAAGCCTGGCAGTTAATCTTATGTGTATGGCAATTAACTCATAAACATCAAACATAATTGTCAATGAGACTGATGCAAGACTTCACAATCTGCAGGAATCATTGGATTCCCTGACACATGAAGCAATGGACAATAGATTGGCTTTGGACTGTCTCTTGGCTGCTGAAGTAGGTGTATGTGTGGTTGTGAATTAATAGTTATTTTCTACACCTTCCTTTTGGGATTTACGGAAATCTTTATAATTTTTATAGCATTTTGTTAATTCATATTACTTATGGTACTACTTGCATGTATGATATTATAACTTCCCTGTGTGATTCCTCCCATGGTGATGGATTTAACCACTGATATATACCTACTTAGATTAAAACAAAAGAAAGGGTGAGATGTAAAGGGTCACAGACAGTGAGGGAACTCTGGGTGAGGTATGAGACCTTTCAGCCCAGAGGGAACCTGTTAACAATGGTTCAACTCCCATCTCCTCTAAGGGCTCTCAGCTTTCCTGAAAAGTCAGGGGGCGGTGATAACCTGTGTTGTGATTGAAGCAGAGTGATACCAGGTGGCAATCTATATATATAGAGCAAGTTGTTTATGTGCTCCCAAGTGCGCAGTATATAATTAGCTCGTGCCCAGTATTGTTTTGGTTACATGAGGGTATGAGGGTATATAAGGGAGAGAGAATTTGGAATAAATGGACTCCATATTTCCACCATCCTTGGGAGTCCCACCTCATCACTTCTCCACTAAGATTGTATATTTTAACCACCCTAGCATGGGGGGGTCTAGAAAGCATAGTATGTTTTGTCACCCCAACTTGGGGACTCTTAGAAAGCAGGACACAACAATGTACAATATGGAATCTTAATTTCTTTTATGTCATAGACTTCTTTGGCAACCTGGTGAAGGCAATGGCCTTCCTCTCAGAAAAATCTGATTTTACAGTCTTTTTCAGTCATTTCCAACTTTTCATGATCCTATTTTGGAGGTTTTCTCAGTAGAGATACTGGATTGGTTTGCCATTTTTTGGTAAGGTGACCAGTCTGATATACTTTATTAATAGTAATGTAATGTCACTAATAACAAACAAATTTTGCTCAGAGTATGTATCTCAGTTTACTTTTATTGCAATTATTTATATTGTGCTTCATTCTTGTAATACAAAATGATAGTAACCAGTGTACTCATTCTAATGACTCTCTAGCCCTGAAATTTACCTCTAAATATATTTATGTAACCTTTGAAAGAGTTAATTTTCAGGTCCTACTTCCCAAAACCATTATCTTTTTTTTATTATTATTATTATAGCTTTTTATTTACAAGATATATGCATGGGAAATAACTGTTTGGACAGTTACATGTTGTATACATATATTATATTTAACTTATACTTCAACATATTTAACATATATTGGTCAACCTGCCATCTGGGGGAAGGGGTGGGGGGAAAGAGAGGAAAAGTTGGAACAACTTATATCTTGTAAATAAAAAGCTATAATTTTTTTAAATAGGAAACAAACAAAAAAAAAGATATATGCATGGGTATTTTTTCAGCATTGACAATTGCAAAACCTTTTGTTCCAACTTTTCCAACTGGCCAAAGCCAAAGCCATTATCTTGATCTCCTATCTTGTTATCTACTGATAAATACATATTAAGGTGAAAGGTCAAGAAAATAAAATTAATGCTATGTTCACACAAGCCACTCATTCATACTCATTTGTCACCTTAACTTGCATCCTCAAAAAAAGTGTTTCTATATGAAATGAAATTTTGTGCAATGTTGCTATAAAGTACACTGAGTTACACATTATACTAATCCTTCAGTAGTTACCAGAAACCTTATCTCATGCTTTTACATCTATACTAGTTGATAAAGCAAATGAGAATGGGGTATGAATCATGGTAGAATAAAGTTTATGCTTTCTTTTCCATAATAATCTATCACAAAGCCAAATTTTCTATCAAGTCAATTCCAAAGTGTTCTAATCCTAACTTTCCTCTAGAACTGCCTGATTCTACTGTATGTATGTACAAGTAGAAATGCTCCTGAAAAATTGTATGTTAATGGCAATATAAATGGAAAGAATAATAAAATAAAAATAAAACTGGTCATTGTGTGATTATAAATGACCAAGCTGAGCCTTATGGAAGAACTAAAATAGTTGACTTCCCTTCTTTTTTTTTTTTTTTTTGAAGAAATGAGGAATTGAGGCAGAGCCAAGATGGTAGAGAGCAGAAATCGCTTTCTGTGACCTCTGAGCTTAAGAGCAGATTAAGCCTCTAAACTGGTTTTGGAGCGACAAAACCCACAAATATTTGGATACCACAAATTTCCAAAAGAAGATGTTGTGGAAGAACTTCAGAAAAGTTCATGAGTATGAATGAGTGGCTTGTGTGAACATAGCATTAATTTTATTTTCTTGACCTTTCACCTTAATATGTATTTATCAGTAGATAACAAGATAGGAGATCAAGATAATGGCTTTGGCTTTGGCCAGTTGGAAAAGTTGGAACAAAAGGTTTTGCAATTGTCAATGCTGAAAAAATACCCATGCATATATCTTTTTTTTTGTTTGTTTCCTATTTAAAAAAATTATAGCTTTTTATTTACAAGATATAAGTTGTTCCAACTTTTCCTCTCTTTCCCCCCACTCCTTCCCCCAGATGGCAGGTTGACCAATATATGTTAAATATGTTGAAGTATGGGGAGAGGGGGCCGAAGCTAGACCATAGTGCAGGGAGCCTGTGACAGGAAGCTGGGGTGAGAAGCCAGAGCACTGTTTCATCCATGCACTGGGGGATGTACTGCAAGGTTCTTGTGCTACTCTGTCCTGGTTACAAGCCAGTAGTGAAGCAGATTTGCTGCAAGACAATCAAAAGCCAATACAAAAAGCAAATTGTGAGCCTTTGAGGCCTAGAAGAAAGCGGGACCTGGTCATGTTTACCCAGCCCAAGAAGTCAGTCAGGAGAACTGCCCAGGGCAAACTAAAGCAGCTGTCTCCCCTTTGCCTTAAGAACAGAATGTAACTTTTTAAAAAAATGAGCAAAAAAGCAAAAAGACCTCTGACCACAGGCAGTTTTTATAGACAAAGAGAAAAACAGACCTCAAACCCTAAGGATCGTGAAGGCAAGCCAGCTCTAGATGAAGCCCCAAAGAGTGATATCAGTTGGTCCCCATTTCGCAAGGCTGTCTTGAAAGAATTCAAAAAGGATCATAAAAAAAAAGAAGAAAAATGAATAAAGGAAATGAGATTTTTGCAAGAGGTTATAGAAAAGGAAATGAGAAATTATCTAAAGAAAATTCTTAGATAATGCACAATATTGGAGGGGATGTGGGAAAACAGGGATACTGATACATTGTTGGTGGAATTGTGAATACATCCAGCCATTCTGGAGAGCAATTTGGAACTATGCTCAAAAAGTTATCAAACTGTCCATACCCTTTGACCCAGCAGTGTTACTACTGTACTTATATCCCAAAGAGATCTTAAAGAAGGGAAAGGGACCTGTATATGCAAGAATGTTTGTGGCAGTCTTCTTTGTAGTGGCCAGAAATTGGAAACTGAGTGGATGGCCCTCAATGGAGAATGGCTAAATAAATTGTAGTATATGAATATTATAGAATATTATTGTTCTTTAAGAAATGACCAGCAGAATGATTTCAGAAAGGCCTGGAGAGACTTATATGAACTGATGCTGAGTGAAATGAGCAGGATCAGGAGATCATTCTATACTTCAACAATAATACTATATGATGATCAATTCTGATGGACGTGGCCCTCTTCAACAACAAAATGAACCAAATCAGTTTCAATAGAGCAGTAATGAACTGAACCAGCTACACCCAGGGAAAGAACTCTGGGAGATGACTATGAACCACTACATAGAATTCCCAATCCTTCTATTTTTGTCCACCTGCATTTTTTATTTCCTTCATAGGCTAATTGTTCACTATGTCAAAGTCTGGTTCTTTTTGTACAGCAAAATAACTATCTGGACATGTATACTTTTATTTAATTTATACTTTAACATATTTAACATGTATTGGTCAATCTGCCATCTGAGGAGGTGGTAGAGGGAAGGAGGGGAAAAATTGGAACGAAAGGTTTGGCAATTGTCAATGCTGTAAAATCACCCATGCATATAACTTGTAAATAAAAAGCTATATAAAAAAATGAAAAAAATAAAAAAATTTAAAAACCACTTTAAAAAAAAAAAAGAAAATTCCTTAAAAAGACTTAATAAAATGGGGAAAAGCATATAACTCATTGAAAAACAAAAAAATGTGAAATGGAAAAACAAAGCACTTCATATAAAAGTTCAGTTGGACAAATGCAAAAGGAGATTTTAAAAAAAGCTAACTGAAGAAAATAATTCATTTAAAATTAGAATTGAACAAATGGAAGTGAATGAATCAACAAGACTTCAAGAATCAGTCAAACAAAATAAAAAAAAAAGAAAAGAAAATGAAAAATACCTCACTGGAAAAAACAACTGACCTAGAAAGTAGATCTAGGAGAGACAATCAAAGAATTATAGGACTTCCAGAAAACCATGATGAAAAAAGATCCTAGACATCACCTTTCAGGAAATCATCAAAGAAAACTGCCCAGATGTCCTAGAACCAGAGGGTAAAACAGCAATTGAAAGAATTCACCAATCACCACCTGAAAGAGACCCCAAAATGGAAACTCCAAGGAACATCATAGATAATTTTCATAATTATCAAATCAAGGAGAAAATACTGCAAGCAGCCAGAAGGAAACAATTCAAATAATTGAGGAGTCACAATCAGGATTACCCAGGATCTAGAAGCTTACACTTTAAAAGATCAAAGGGCATGGAAACTGATATTCCAAAAGGCAAAAGAACTTGATTGCATCCAAGAATCAATTATCCAGCAATACTGAGCATCATCTTTCAGGAGAAAAGATAGACATTCTATAAACAGGTGAACTTTCTGATGAAAAGACCAGAGCTGAATAGAAAGTTTGGATTTCAAATCCAGAACTCAAGAGAAGCATAAAAAGGTAAAAAGAAAAGAAAAAACTTTTTTAAAGTTAAGTTCCCTATATGGGGAAATGATATGTTTAACTCTTGAGATCTGTATCTCTGTTATGAGTATACTTAGAGGTTGTAGGTATAATTTGATTTTATTGTGATGATTTAAAAAAGAAATTAGTGGAGGGATGGTGATTCTACTGGAAGAAGTGGAAAATAGAGTTAAAATGGGGAAATTTTTATCTCATGAGGAAGCAAAAAAGATCTATGGCAATTGAGGGAAAGAGGGAGGGGGATGAGCAGCCAAAGCAGTTAACAGAGGAAATTTCATTTCTCTAGATGGTTACTTGCATAAAATAGAGAAAGAGAAGATGAATGAATTTGGCTTGCAACTAAAAAAGCTAAAAAAAAGGACAAATTAATAATCTCCAATTAAATACTAAATTTGAAATTCTGAAAATAAAACAGGAGATTAATAAAATTGAAAGTAAGAAAACTATTGAATCAATAAATAAAACTAAGAGTTGATTTTATGAAAAAAAGCAACAAAATAGATAAATTTGATTAGAAAAAGGAAAAAAGAAAATGAAATTGTTAGTATTAAAAATGAAAAGGAAAAACTTTCCGCCAATAAAGAAGAAATTAGAGCAATAATTAGGAATTATTTTACCCAACTATATGTCAATAAATAGGATAATCTAAGTGAAATGGAGAAATACTTACAAAAACATATACCAAGTGTAACAGAAGAGTAAATAAGTTACTTAAATAGTCCCATTTTAGAAAAAGAAATAGAACAAGCTATTAATCAACTCCCTAAGAAAAAATCTTCAGAGCCAGATGGATCTACATGTGAATTCTATCAAACATTTAAAGAAGAATTAATTCCAATACTATACAACTATTTTTAAAAAAGGGAAAGATGGAGTCCTGCCAAATTCCTTTTATAACACAGATATGATGCTGATACCTAAACCAGGTAGGATGAAAATAGAGAGAGAAAATTATAGACCAATTTCCCTAGTGAATATTGATGCAAAAATCTTAAATAGAATATTAGCAAGGAGTTTACAGAAAGTCATCTCCAGGATAATACACTATGACCAAGTAGGATTCATGCCAGGAATGCAGGGCTGGTTCAATATTAGGAAAACTATTAGCATGATTGACAATATCAATAACCAAGCTAACAAAAATCACATGATTATCTCCATAGATGTAGAAAAAAAGAATATAATAAAATCCAAAATCTGTTCCTATTAAAAAATACCACAGAGTACAGGAATAAATAGTTTTCTTTAAAATAATCAGTAGCATCTATTTCCAACCATTAGTAAGTAACATATGTAAAGGGGACAAACTAGAGCCATTCCCAATAAGATTAGGAGTGAAACAAGGTTGGCCACTATCACCATTACTATTTAATATTGTATTAGAAATGTTAACTTTGTCAATAAGAGAAAAAAGAGATTAAAGGAATTAAAGTAGGAAATGAGAAAACCAAATTATCACTCTTTGCAGATGATATAATGGTATACTTAGAGAACCATAGAGAATCAACTAAAAAATTATTAGAAATAATCCACAACTTTAGCAAAGTTGAAGAATACAAAATAAATCCACATAAATCATCAGCATTTTTATACATCAGTAATAAAATCCAACAGCAAAAGATACAAAGAGAAATTCTGTAAAGGGCCACAAATAGTGGGGAACCCTGGGTTAGGTATTCCAGTAAAAGAAATCCTGCTGATGTGTCTGGTTTGGCTCCCCATCCCCCCAGGGGTGTCTCAGCTTTCCTGAAAAGTCAGAAGGTCATGACAACTTGTGTTGAAATTAAATCAGAGTTATACTAAAGTGGTAAGGGAACATCTGCACACAATAGCAGTGGTTTTTTTTTTGTTTGTTTTTTTTTTTTTTGTTTTTTTAATGTAATTCTGCATGTGCAGTATCCTATAGTTAGCACATGCACTGTGTGCTATAGTTATATAAGTATATTAGGGTATATAAGGTTGAGAAAATTTTGAATAAATGGACTTCTGTTTGACCATCTTCATGAGTTCTGCCCCTTTGCTCCTCACCCATGATCAGGATTTGAGCTGGCACCGAAATTCTGTAGTGAGAGGTCCAGGCAAAATTCCATTTAAAATAACTGTCAATAATATAAAATATTTGGGAGTCTACCTGCTAAGGCAAAGTCAAGAACTATATGAACACAACTACAAAACACTTTTCATACAAACAAAGTCAGATCTAATCAATTGGAAAATTATCAAGTGCTCATGGGTAGGCCAAGTTAATATAATAAAAACGACAATATTACCTAAATTAATCTACTTATTCAGTGCCATACCAATCAAACTCCCAAGAAATTATTTTTACAGATCTAGAGAAAATAATAACAAAGTTCATCTGGAAGAAAAAAATATCAAGAATTTCAAGGGAATTAATGAAAAAAATTGCAAATGAAGGTGGCCTGGCTATATCAGATCTAAAACTATATTACAAAGCAGCAGTCATCAAAATCATTTGGTGCTGGCTAAAAAAAAGTCATCAATAAGTGGAATAGGTTGGGTTCAAAGGACAAAATAGTCAATGACTATAGTAATCTACTGTTTGACAAACTCAAAAACCCCAGCTTTTAGGGAAAAAACACTATTATTTTTTCTAGATCTGTAAAATAATTTTTTGGAAATTTGATTGGTATGGCACTTAAGTAGTTAATTTAGGTACTATTGTCATTTTCTTATATTAACTCGGCCAACTCATGACAAAAACTGATGGGAAAATTGGAAATTAGTATGGCAGAAACTAGGCACTGACCCACACCTAAAACCCTATACCAAGGTAAGGTTGAAATGGGTTCATTACTTAGATATAAAGAATGATATTATGAGCAAATTAGGTATAGTTTACCTCTCAGATCTGTGGAGTAGGAATGAATTTGTGACCAAAGAATTGGAGATTATTACTGAACAAAAAAGAGATAATTTTGATGATAGTAATTGAAAAAGTTTTTGTACAAACAAAACTAATGCAGACAAGATTAGAAGGAAAGCAAAAAGGAAAAACATTTTTACATTCAAAGGTTCTAATAAAGACCTTATTTCTAAAATATAGAGAATTGACTTAAATTTATAAGAATACAACCCATTCTCCAATTGATAAATGGTCAAAGGATGCAAACAGACAATTTTCAGATGAAGAAATTAAAACCATTTCTAGACATATGAAAAGTTGCTCTAAATCACTATTGATCAGAGAAATGCAAATTAAGACAAATCTGAGGTACCACTACACCTTTCAGATTGGCTAAGATGATAGAAAAAGACAATGATGACTGTTGGAGAGGATGTGGGAAAACTGGGACACTAATACATTGTTGTTGCTGTTGTTATTTTCCCAAAACTACCTGCTCATAACTTTAGAATTTATATTTGTTGGGGAATGGCTCATACTATTATCAATTTGAATCAGTTTCTTATATATCTTGGAAATGAGACTTGAGAAATTTACTGCAATTTTTTTCTCCAGTTGTTTCCCTTTTAATTTTTTTTTCAATTATAGCTTTTTATTGACAAAACATAGGCATGGGTAATTTTTCAACATTGATCCTTGCTAAAACTTCTGTTCCAACTTTCCCCCGCCTTCCCTCCACCCCTCTCCTAGCTGGCAGTTAGTTCTATACATGTTAAATATGTTAAAGCATATGTTAAATACAATATATGTACACATATTTATACAGTTTTCTTGCTATGGAAGAAAAACCAAATTTAGAAAGAAGTTAAAAATAACCTGGGAAGAAAACAAAAATGCAAGCAAACAATAACAGAAACAGTATGAATGCTATGTTGTGGTCCACACTCATTTCCCAATGTTCTTTTGCTGGATGTAGCTGGTTCTCTTCATTACTGATCTATTGGAACTGATTTGGATCCTCTCATTGTTGAAGATAGCCATTTCCATCAGAATTGAATTAATACACTGTTGGTGGAGTTGTGAATTGATCCAACCATTCTGGAGAGCAATTTGGATTTATGCCCAAAGGGCTATCAAACTGTGCATATCCTTTGATCCAGCAGTGTCTCTACTGGGCCTATATCCCAAAGAGGTCTTAAAGGAGAGAAAGGGACTCACATGCACAAAAATGTTTATGGCAGCCCTTTTTGTAGTGGCAAGAAACTGGAACAGAGTGGATGCCCATCAGTTGGAGAATGGCTGAATAAATTATGGTATATGAATGTTATGGAATATTATTATTCTGTAAGAAATGACCAGCAGGATGAATACAGAGAGAGGCTTGGAGAGACTTTCATGAACTGATGCTAAGTGAAATGAGCAGAACCAGGAGATCATTATACATGTCAACAACAAGCCTTTAGGATGCTCAATTCTGATAGATGTGGCTCTCTTCAACAATGAGATGATTCAAACCAGTTGCAATTGTTCAGTGATGAAGAGAGCCATCTACACCCAGAGAGAGGACTGTGGAAACTGAGTGTGGACCACAATATAGCATTTTAACTCTTTTTGTTGTTGTTCACTTGTATTTTTCTTTCTCATTTTTTTCCTTTTTGATTTGATTTTTCTTGTGCAGCAAGTTAATTGTATAAATATGTATGCATATATTGGATTTAACATTTTTTTTTTTTTACCATGTTTAACATATATTAGATTACTTACTATCTAGAGAAGGGGGTGAGGAGAAGCGGGGGTGGGGTGTGAATTGGAACAAAAGGTTTTGCAAGTGTTAATGTTAAAAATTATCCATGTATAACTTTTGAAAAGCTTTAATAAATTTTTTAAAATAAAGAATTATGGGCATAATATATACTGGATAAGTTATCTGACATAGTTAATGTTCATTGTTTCCATGACACTATCTATCTCACTTTCTGCCATCCCTTTTTTCATTTTGCCTTCAGTATTTTGCGGCATTAGAAAATAAGATAAACATACAGAAATAACCAACATACATGTCATAAAAGAAATCAGGATAAATGTAGACATGATAAAGTGGTCTAATATTTAGTGATTAACCACCAAAATACTTATTATACCTATTTAAAAACAACTATAACTGATTTTGACAGAAACAAAGAGAAAACTAATTAATACAAAGAACATCCTATTTCTGTGACTAGTTTGAGTAAAGATAGAAAAAATTCAATTCTTCCCAAATTAATTTATAGATTCTTTATTATGCCAGTTAAAATACTAATAGTCAACTTCACATAATCAGATAAATTGTTGGTAAAAATGTATATGAATGAGCAAGACTGTATCAAAATATGGTATTTGAATATTTAATTAGCCATGTCTCTCCAGATGCCACTACAGAAATCAAGATGCTGGAAGCATATGCTAAGTGGTCATGTGCTGAAATCTCTCCATTTTTTTATTCTGACATTGAGATAAAAGGAAAGGCTGATTTAGATACTGACAGAGTAAACAGAAAAAGATGTATAATATTTTTTAAAGTGAGAGAATGACTATTTTGAAAATAAGTGCAAAAATGATTTTTTTTTTTTTTTTTTTTTTTTTTTTTTTGCTGAGGCAATTGGGGTTAAATGACTAGCTCAGGATCATATGCTAAAAAATTAAATTAAAAGAAAAATTAATGAACAAGACTAACTGAAAGGAGGAATCTACTTGATTAACTGAGAGAGGAAAAAAAAAAAGGTAGAAGAAATTTATAACCAAATAAAAACAAGAGAGAAAAAAAGAACCAAAAAAAAAAAAAAAAAAACCCTTAAAGGGAAAAGGTAATAGGTGAGAAGAGGGGATCAGGTATGAGGGGAAGAAAGCCTCAAATTATATTATGACCCATCTCAAATTATATTATGAAATATTAATCATCAAAAAAAAAAAAAAAACAAGCATAGACTAATATCTCCCATCACATTGTTGTTATTTAGTCATCTCAGTTATGTCCAATTCTTCATGACCTTATTTAGCGTTTTCTTGGCAAAGACACTGGAATAGTTTGCCTTTTCTTTTTCTAGATTATTTTATAGATGAGAAGCTGAGGTGAACAAAGTTAGTGACTTTGCTAGTATTGCAGTGTCTGAAGCCAGATTTCAACTCACCATGTCTCCCTGACTCCAAGCTAGTACTTTATTTACTGAGTCACTTAGCTTCCTTTATCATACCATATAGCTAGATAAACTCCAAATAAGTACATAATTTAAAAATAAATGGTGGCATACTAAACAAAATTAGAGAAGAATTAAAAAACTGCTTTCCAGATTTAGGATAGGGGAAAAGTTTATGGCAAAACAAAGGATAAAGAGAATCACAGCAGATAAAATGGACAGTTTCAATTATATAAATTTAAAAAATGTTTGTTTACAAAAACATTCACAGCAGCTAAAATTAGGAGGGAATTAAAGAACTGAGGAAAAATATCTATAGCAAGTTTGACTGATAAAGTTCTTGTTTCTAAAATCTACAAGGAACTAATTCATGCTTATAAGAATAAGAATTGTTTTCAAAGAAAGAAATTTAAGTTGTCAATTGCAATTTAAAAAATTCTCCAAATCAATAAAACCCAATGACAGAAATTATTTCACCACACACCCATCAAATTGGCAAAGTTGGCAAGATAAAAAAATAATAGAAGAGTTTTAGAAAAGCAGGTATATTAATGCATTGCTTGAAGAAACAAAAATGGATCAGAAATGACACAACTTAAATGGAAAGAAATTTGGAGTTATTCCCCAAAAGTTATTAAACTGGGAACATCCCTTAACCCAGCAATACCATTGCTAGGTCTATAACCCAAAGATATCAAAGAAAGACAGAAAGGAATCAAATATACAAAGTATACAAAAGTTTTATAGCTCTTTTTGTAGTGATAAGAAATAGAAAATAGAGGATCCCTAAAAAATAGAAAATAGTTGAACCAAGGTCATATGAATGCAATGTAATATTATTGGACCAGTAAAAAAAAAAAAAAAAAAAAGATGAAATACTTTCAATGAAGTCTTAAAAGATTTACATTATCTGATGCAGATTAAACAGAAGCAGGAGAACAATTTATATATTAACATTAAAATAGTAAAGAGAAATAATATTAATAGACTTCATGACTCTTTTTTTAAATTATAGCTCTTTAGTTACAAGATATATGTCTGGGTAATTTTTCATCATTGACAATTGCAAAACTTTTTGTTCCAATTTTTCCCCTTCTTCCCCCCACCTGCTCCCCCAGATGGCAGGTAGACCAATACATGTTAAATATGTTAAAGTATATGTTAAATACAATATATGTATACATATCCATAGTTATTTTGCTACATAGGACGAATCAGACTTTGAAATAATGCCCAATTACCTGTGAAAGAAATCAAAAATGCAAGTGGACAAAAACAGAGGGATTGAAAATGCTATGTAGTGGTTCACACTCATTTCCCAGAGTTCTTTCACTGGGTATAGGTGGTTCTATTCATTACTGAATAATTGGAACTGATTTAGTTCATCTCATTGTTGAAGAGAGCCATGTCCATCAGAATTGATCATCACATAGTATTGTTGTTGAAGTATATAGTGAGCTCCTGGTTCTGCTCATTTCATTCAGCATCAGTTCATGTAAGACTTCATGATTCTTAATGAATGCAATAACTAGCTATGATTGCAAGAAACCAATAATGAAGCACTGGTCCTCCTAAAAAAGGAGGTACTGGGATTAGGATGAAAAATGAGATTTTTTTTCAACATAACCAATAGGAATTTTTAAATTACATATATTTTTACTAGAGCTTAAAGGGTTGAGGAGTAGGTGCAAAAAAGAAAGAAGAGAGAAAATCAATTATTTTAATTTAAAATAAAATTAAATTTGAACCTATAGTATATCTTCCAGGATGTTGAATGGATCACTTATGGAAGATTTATGAAAAACAATAAATTTGCCTCCTATATTTATGGAATTTATGGAAAGGAACACAGAACAAGAAATAAATGAGTTTGAATCTATGCCACTAGTGAGTGTCAGTAAAATCACAGCTCCATCAAAGTATGGAAGATTTTTATGAAGTGATATACACTAAATGAAAAACAAAGTTAAGGATAAATATAATTATTAAAAAACAGATTAATGAAGACAACTTGAAACTACAACCAAATTTTGGTTATACATACACACACACACACACACACACACACACAATTTTGTTACAAATGAAAAAGCAGACATAATATTTATCAAAGTCAATGTGCCAGGCTTTGTGTGAACCATCGAGGTATAGTTGTCATGGCAAGTGTCATCAGCATCTTAATGAAGGATTTAATTGATGAACTCACTCTCTTTGATGTCATGGAAGATAAATTGAAGGGAGAGATAATGGATCTCCAAAAGACGATCTTTTCTTTCTTTTTTCTTTTTTCTTTTTTTTGCTGAGGCAATTGGAGTTAAGTGACTTGTCCTGGGTCACATAGCTAGGAAGTGTTATCTGGGACCAGATTTGAACTCAGGTCCTCCTGACTTCAGGGCTGCCGCTCTATCCACTGCACTACCTAGCTCCCCTACAATCTTTTCTTGAGTATGACGAAGATTGTCTCTGGTAGACTCCAGCGTATCAGACAGCTACAAGATAGTAATTTTCATTGTAGATGCGTGCCAATTAAGGGTAGAGGAAATTGAGTCTCCTGAATTTGGTCCAGGGCAATGTAAACATCCTGAAAATAATTATTCCTTACAGAGAGGCTTGGAGAGACCTACATGGACTGATGCTAAGTGAGAAGAGCAGAACCAGGAGATCATTATACACTTCGACAACGATATTGTATGAGGCTGTATTCTGATGGAAATGGATTTCTCTGACAAAGAGACTTAACTGAATTTCATTGGATAAATGATGGACAGAAACAGCTACACCCAAAGAAGGGATACTGGGAAATGAATGTGAACTATTTGATTTTTGATTTTCTTCCCGAGTTATTTTTACCTTCTGAATCCAATTCTCCCTGTGCAGTGGGAGAACTGTTCGGTTTTGCAAATATGTATTGTATCTAGGATATACGGCAACATATTTAACATATATAGGACTGCTTGCCATCTTGGGGGGGGGAGGAAGGAGGGAGGGGAAAAAATGAAACATAAGTGATTGCAAGGGATAATGTCGTGTAAAAATTATCCTGGCATGGATTCTGTCAATACAAAGTTATTATTAAATAAAATAAAATTAAAAAAAAAAAAGAAAATAATTATTCCTGATATTGTAAAAAGTAATCCTAACTGTAAACTACTTGTTGTTTCCAATCCAGGGGACATTCTGACATGTTTCCTAGAAACTTAGTGACTTGCTCCAAAACCATGTTATTTGAAATGGAACTAATCTAGACTCTACCCATTTCCATTTCATAATTGGGAGTAAGCTGAGTATCAATTTAACAAACTGTCTCGATTATTATTGGGAAGCATAGTGATTCTAATATACCTTTATAGAATGGAGGTAATATTGCTGGAAAACTATTCATAGATAGGTAGTTGGAAATGCTTATAAGGTCATCAAACTGAAAATGCTTTGTGGGCTTCTGGCCTCTCTGCAGCACATTTGTAAGAACTATGATGAAGAATCTTGGAAAAGTGCATCAGGTTTGTATGATGATGAAGGACCTATATGGAATAAATGAGGAAATCTTCCTTAATGTCCCTCATATCTTGGGGAGCAATGATATCATAGATATAGTAAAGCTGACTTTGAATTCTTAAGAGGAATAACGTTTTTAAAAGAATATTTATACCTGCTGAGATGTCTGGAGAGATCTGAAATTCTAAAGCCTTTCAATGTGCCACTACTTGACAATATGAAAACAGTTAAAGGATAGTATATGATGCACTATTCATATAGATTATATGGTTCAAGTAATCTGTGATTAAATACCAAGTATGAAATAGAAATGTAAAACAAACCTCCCCCAAAAAACATAAAGTATCAATAAAAATATCTGGTATAATTGGAGAATGGCTGAATAAATTGATGCTCATCAATGTAATGGAAAATTATGATATCATTAAAAATGACAGGTATGAATATTAAAAATATATACATTGTTGTTGTTTTCAATTAGTCATGTCCAACTCTTTGTGACTTCATTTGGGGTTTTCCTTGCGAAGATACTGGAATGGTTTGCCATTCTTTCTCAAGCTCATTTTTACAAAAGAAGAAATCGAAACAAACAGGGTTAAGTGACTTATTCAAGGTCACACAACTAGTAAATACCTGAGGCTGCATTTGAACTGAGTCTTCCTGACTGCAGGTCCAGTTCTCTTTCCATTGTGGTACCTAACTATCACAACAATTCAACCACAAAATGACGCCAAACCTCAATATTCTGATCAGAAGTGAGACATTTTATCTGTTACATCACACATTATCCACAAAATTAGGCAGCAAGTATATAGAAGCACTGGCATCTATGACTTGGAAGTTGTTTCAGTCATGTCCATTTTTTAAATAGTTTTTTAATTGCCAAAACATATGCATGGGTAATTTTTCAACAATGACCCTTGCAAAAACTTCTATTCCAACTTTTCTCCTCCTTCCCTCCAGTCCCTCCCCTCGATGGCAGGTAGTCCCATACATATTAAAGTATATGTTAAATACAATATATGTATACAAATTTATACAGTTATCTTGTTGCACAAGAAACAGATTTAGAAAGAAGATAAAAATAACCTGGGAAGAAAAACAAAAATGCAAGCAAACAATAACATAAAGAGTAGAAATGCTATGTTGTGGTCCACACTCATTTCCCAGTGTTCTTTTGCTGGGTGTAGCTGGTTCTGTTCATTACTGATCAGCTGGAATTGATTTGGATTCTTTCATTGTTGAAGAGAGCCACTTCCATTAAAATTGATCCCCATATAGTATTGTTGTTGAAGTGTATAATGATCTCCTGGTTCTGCTCATTTCAATTAGCATCAGTTCATGTAAGTCTCTCCAAGCCTCTCTGTATTCATCCTTCTGGTCACTTTTTTACAGAACAATAATATTCCATAACATTCATATACCCCAATTTACTCAACCATCCTCCAATTGATGGGCATCCATTCAATTTCCAGTTTCTAGACACTACAAAAAGAGCTGCCACAAATATTTTTGCACTTGTGGGTCCCTTTCCCTCCTTTAATATCTCTTTGGGATATAAGCCCAGTAGTAACATTGCTGAATCAAAGGGTTTGCACAGTTTGATAACTTTTTGAGTATAGTTCCAAATTTCTCTCCAGAATGATTGGATCCGTTCACAACTCCACCAACAATGCATCAATGTCCCAGTTTTCCCTCCAACATTCATCACCATCTTTTCCTATCATTTTAGCCAATCTCACAGATGTGTGGTAGTTTCTCAGAGTTGTCTTAATTTGCATTTCTCTGATCAATAATGATTTGGAATACCTTTTCATTATGAGTAGAAATAGTTTCAATTTCATTATCCGAAAATTGTCTGTTCATATCCTTTGACCATTTATCAACTGGAGAATGGCTTGACTTCTTATAAATTAGAGTCAATTCTCTATATATTTTAGAAATGAAGCCTTTATCAGAATCTTTAACTATAAAAATGTTTTCCCAGTTTATTGCTTCCCTTCTAATCTTGTCGGCATTAGTTTTGTTTGTACAAAAACTTTTCAATTTGATATAATCAAAATTTTATATTTTGTGATCAATAATGATCTCTAGTTCTTCTTTGATCATAAATTCCTTCCTCCTCCATAAGTCTGAAAGATAAGCTATCCTATGTTCTTCTAATTTATTTATAATCTCATTCTTTATGCCTAAATCATGAACCCATTTCGACCTTATCTTAGCATGTGGTATTAGGTGTTGGTCAATGCCTAGTTCCAATTTTCCCAGCAATTTTTGTCAAATAGTAAGTTATTATTCCCAAAGCTGGGATTTGGGGGTTTGTCAAACACTAGATTACTATAGTCATTAATTATTTTGTCCTGTGAACCTGACCTATTCCACTGATCAACTAGTCTTTTTCTTAGCCAATATCAAATGGTTTTGGTGACTGCTGCTTTATAATATAGTTTTAGATCAGGTACAGCTAGGCCGCTTTCATTTGATTTTTTTTTCATTGGTTCCCTTGAACTTCTTGACTTTTTGTTCTTCCACATGAATTTTTTTTTTTTTTAGGCCTGTAAAATAGTTTCTTAAGAGTGTGATTGGTATAGCAATAAATAAATAGATGAGTTTAGGTAATATTGTCATCTTTATTATATTCATTTGGCCTATACAAGACTTCATATTTTTTCCAATTGTTTAGATCTGACTTTATTTGTGTGGAAAGTATTTTGTAGTTTTGCTCATAGAGTTCCTGACTTTCCTTTGGCAGATAGATTCCCAAATAGTTTATACTATTAACAGTTATTTAAAATAGAGTTTTTCTTTGTATCTCTTGTTGTTGGATTTTTGTTAGTGATGTATAAAAATGCTGAGGATTTATGTGGATTTATTTTGTAATCTGCAACTTTGCTAAAGTTGTGGATTGTTTCTAATAGTTTTTAGTAGAATCTCTGGGGTTCTTTAAGCATATCATCATGTTATCTGCAAAGAATGATAATTTGGTTTCTTCATTAACTACTCTAATTCCTTTAATCTCATTTTCATCTTTTATTGCCAAAGCTAGTATTTCTAATACAATATTGGATAGTAATGGTGATAATGGGCAAACCTGTTTCACTCCTGATTTTATTGGTAGTGGTTCCAGTTTATCATCATTACATATGATTCTTACTGATTGTTTTAAATAGATGCTACTGACTATTTTAAGGAACAGTCCATTTATTCCTATACTCGCTAGTGTTTTTAATAGAAATGGGTGTTAAATTTTATCAAATGCTTTTTCTGCATCTATTGAGATGATCATATGGTTTTGTTAATTTGGTTATTGATATGGTCAATTATGTTAATAGTTTTCCTAATACTGAACCAGTCCTGTATTCCTAGTATAAATCTTACTTGGTTATGGTATATTATCCTGGGGATGATTTTCTGTACTCTTTTTGCTAATATTTTATTTAAGATTTTGGCATCAAATAACTGTTAGGACATGTATAGTTATATTGTATTTAATTTATACTTTAACATATTTAACATGTATTAGTCAACCTGCCATCGGGGGACAGGAGGGAGGGAAGGAGGGGAAAAATTGGAACAAAAGGTTTGGCAATTGTCAATACTATAAAATTACCCATGCATATAACTTGTAAATAAAAAGCTATAATACAAATAAATAAATACATAAATAGATTTCAAATATGTGACCAAAAAAAAAAAAAAGATTTTTGCATCAATGTTCATTAGGGAGATTGGTCTATAATTTTCTTTCTCTGTTTTTGTCTTACGTGGTTTAGGTATCAGTACCATGTCTATGTCATAAAAGGAATTTGATGGGACTCCTTCAATCCCTTTTTTTCAAATAGTTTATATAGCACTGGAGTTAATTATTCTTTAAATGTTTGGTAAAATTCACATGTAAATCCTTCTGCTTCTGGGCATTTTTTCTTAAGGAGTTGATAAATAGCTTATTCTATTTCTTTTTCTAAAATGGGACTATTTAACCAATTCACATCTTCCTCTGTTAATCTGGGCAACTTATATTTTTGAAGATATTCATCCATTTCATTTAAGTTATCAAATTTATTGGCATAAAGTTGGTCAAAGTAACTCCTAATTATTGCTCTAATTTCTTCTTCATTAGTGGCAAGTTCTCCCTTTTCATTTTTTAGACTAACAATTTGATTTTCCTCTTTCCTTTTTGTAATCAAATTTACCAAGGGTTTATTTATTTTGTTGGTTTTTTCATAGAACCAACTCTTAGTTTTATTTATTCATTCAATAGTTTTGGTTTTTTTTTTTTTTTACTTTCAATTTTATTAAGTTCTCCTTTTATTTTTAGAATTTCATGTTTAGTGTTTGGAGGTTTTTAATTTGCCCTTTTTCTACCTTTTTTAGTTGCAAGTCTAATTCATTGATTTTCTCTTTCTCTATTTTATGCAAGTAGGCCTCTAGAGATATAAAATTTCCCCTTATTACCTCTTTGGCTGCATCCCACAGATTTTGGTATGTTGTGTCTTTATTGTCATTCTCTTGGATGAAATTATTATTTGCGTCTATGATTTGTTGTTTCATCCAATCTTTCTTTAGGATGAGATTATCTAGTTTCCAATTACTTTTTGTTCTATTTTCCCTTGGCTTTTTATTGAATGTAATTTTTATTGCATTGTGATATGAAAGGGATGCATTTACTATTTCTGCCCTTCTGAATTTGAATTTGAGGTCTTTATGTTTTAATATATGGTCAATTTTTGTATAAGTTCCATGAACTGCCGAGAAGAAAGTGTACTCCTTTCTGTCTCCACTTAGTTTTCTCCAAAGATCTATCATACCTAACTTTTTTAGTGTTCTATTTACCTCTTTAACTTCTTTCTTACTTATTTTGTGGTTTGATTTATCTAGTTCTGAGAGTGCAAAGTTGAGGTCTCCCACTATTATAGTTTTGCTGTCTATTCTTACATCTCTCAACTTTTCCTTTATGAATTTAGATGTTATACCACTTGGTGCATATATATTTAGTATTGATATTGCTTCATTATCTATGCTACCCTTGAGCAAGATATAGTCCCCTTCCTTATCTCTTTTAATTAGATCAATGTTTGCTTTTGCTTGATTTGAGATCAGGATGGCTACCCCTGCTTTTTTGACTTCACCTGAAAGAGAGTAGATTCTGCTCTAGCCTTTTACCTTTGCTCCATATGTATCGCCCTGCTTTAAGTATGTTTCCTGTAAACAAAATACTGTAGGATTCTGGCTTTTAATCCAGTCTGCTATCTGCCTCTGCTTTATGGGGGAGTTTATCCCATTCACATTTATGGTTAAAATTACTAATTTTGTATTTCCTGCCATCTTGTTAAGCCCAGATTATGCTTTTCATTTTCCTTGTCCCCTTATCCCCCTTCCCAGTATTAAACTTATGAGCACCACTTGCTTCACACATCCTGCCCTCTTTAGTTACCCCCCCTTTGAGTCCCTCCCCTTTTCTTAAATCTTTCCCTTACAATTTCTGTATTCCCTTCTATTTAGCCTACTCCTTCTGTTTTCGCTTTTCCCCTCCCACTTTTCAATGAGGTGGGAGAAGTTTCTCTGTAAACTGAATATGTCTAATATTTTCTCTTTGAGCCAATTCTGATGAGAGTAATATTCACACTATGTTCATCCCCCTCCCTTTTTTCCCTCAGATATAATAGGTTTCCTTTGCCTCTTCGTGAAATGTAGTACCTCCACTTTTCCCTTTTTCTGCTCCAATTTCCTTTCCACCTCTACATGCTTTTTTTATATTATAACAGTAAAACCAAATTATACATGTACTCTTTATGTATACCCATAACAGAAATACAGTTTTCAAAAGTTCTTTTTGCCTTTTTATGCTGTATTTGGAGGTAAAACTTTTTGTTTAACTCTGTTTTTTTCATCATAAATACATGGAATTCATCTATTTCGTTGAATATTCATCTTCTTCCCTGGAAGAAAATGCTCAGTTCAGCTGGGCAAATTATTCTTGGCTATATACCAAATTCCTTTGCCTTTAGGAATATCATAATCCAGGCCCTTCAATCCTTTAATGTGGCTGCTGCTAGATGCCAAGTCAACCTTATTGTGGCTCTTCAGTATATCTGGCTGCCTGTAGTATTTTTTCCTTGGTCTGATAGTTCTGGAATTTAGCCACAATATTTCTTGAGTTTTAATTTTGGGATCTCTTTCTGTAAGTGATTGAGGAATTCTTTCAATGTCTATTTAACCTTCTGTTTTTTTGACATCCGGGCAGTTCTCTTTGATGATTTCCTGAAAAATAGTATCTAGGCTCTTTTTTTTCATCATGATTTTCAGGGAGTCCAATAATCCTTAGATTAATCCTCCTAGATCTATTTCCCAGATCTCCTGTTTTTCCAAGTAAGTATTTAAAGTTTTTTTCTATTTTTTTCAGTTTTTTGATTTTGCATGACTGATTCTTGGTGTCTCCTCATGTCATTCATTTCCATTTGTTCAATTCTGATTTTTAATGAATTATTTTCATCATTTACTTTTTTATTCCTTTTTGTAATTGTCCAATTCAGTTTTAAAATGAGTTTTTTTGTTCTTGCAAAGCTTCCATTTCCTTTCCCTATTTGTCTTCTAGCTCTCTTTTAAGAGCCTTTTTAATTTCTTCTATGAGAGCCTTATGTAGTAGGGACCAGATCATATCCACCTTTGGAGTTTCATCTAGAGACAAACTGTTTTTAATCTCAGGGTTTGAAATATGCTCTTTTTAAGTATAGAAGCTATCTATAGTTAGAGCCCACATTGCCTTTTTACTCATTTTAACAAAAAACAAAAAACAACAACAACAACAAAAAGAAAAAACAAAAAAATCCACTGCTGTCTGCTTATGGGGTAATGGGGTATTTCCAAGATGCCTCTACAGACAACAGGAAGTAGAAGTGAAGTGGCAATGGTACAGTAGTGGGATTAGCAGTTGCTTGCTGAGATTGTGCTGAGTCCCACCTGGTGCTGGATGGATGTGACCAGGCCCTGAGAGATTCTAGCATTTTGGTGTTATAGTTTTTACCTTTTGTGTATTTAGCTTCTCTGCTGATCTACTTGCTTGCTGCCAGGGCAGAGTAGCCAACACTGTGGTATAGTTCTCCTCTCAAATTTGTAGGTGGTGAAGACCACACCCTACCTCACTCTGATCTGCTCTGCATGAGCTGTTTTCTGTGCTCTCACTGCCTAGCTGCCTGAATCTGCACCTGGCTTAGCTCCATTCCATCCCCTCAAGCAAGCAAAAACAGACCTTTTCTAGTGAGTTTCAAGATTATCTTCTGTTGGTAATGTGTTGTATTCCCAATATTCGTGGGTTTTGACAGTCAAGCACTAATTCTGAGGCTCAGCTTTGTAAAAATAGTTTGGGGGTAAAGGAGAGCTCAGAAAGACATGTGTGTCCCCTCTGCCATCTTGGCTCTGCCCTATGTCCAATTCTTTATGACCCCATTTGGGGTTTTATTGACAAAAATACTGAAGTGGTTTACCATTTCCTTCCTCGACTCATTATACAGGTGAGGAAACCAAGATAAATAGTGTTAAGTGACTTGTTCAGAGTTGCACAAATATTAAGTGTCTAAGGCTGTATTTGAACTCAGGAAGATGATTCTTTTTGACACAAAGCCCAATGTTTTATCCACAGTGCCACATAGCTACCCTATATACAAATATATAAGCAAAATAGAGGCAAGTTGGTGTAAAAGACAGAGGGCTGGCTTTAAAGTCAGTAAGACTTAGGTGTGAATCCAATTTACTGGCTGTGTGACACTAGGTAAATCACTACTCTTCTTAACTCTCACTGATCCAGGAGTTCAATAACCTAATGATAGTACATAACATGACCACACACACACACAATTAATGAAGAGTGAAGAAAGAAGAATTAGAACAACATGCTCGGTGACAATTATCTTTTCAAAAAAAAAAAAAAACAAACAAACATCTGAGTAGTTGTTTAAGGCAGAAAAATAATTTTAAACAATAAACTCAAAAATAAAGACAGAAAATTGTTTGGAATGCAATCCTAAAGAAAAAAGCTTTTTTAAAAAGTTTTTCTCAATCCATATTTAAATTTATAAACATACCTATATAGATATACGTGTATATCTATATAGATATAGATATGTATATGCCTATATTTTCACAAAAAAATTATAAGAAACTAGATTTTTATTTGATTATTTTACATCATTTTTTAATAAAATAAAGATTATTTTAAATACATAAAGTAGAGGCAAGGTCTAAACAACAGTTGCACTAATGGCCATTGAAATGAATAACATTTTGTAAATACTGGGCTAAATACACAGAATACTTTATGACTCTCAAGAATGAAATAATATATGGGAAAGCACACTGAAAATTATGAGGTGGGGGCAGCTAGTTGGTGCAGTGGATAGAGCACCAGCCTTGAAGTCAGGAGGACCTGAGTTCAAATCTGGTCTCAGACACAACACTTCCTAGCTATGTGACCCTGGGCAAGTCATTTAACCCCAATTGCCTCAGCAAAAAATAAATAAATAAATAAATAAGAAAATTATGAGTTGTTATATAAATGTAAGATGGAGTTATGCATAAATGTTTTTCAGGTAAACTTTAGAATTAATACATGAGTCAAAGAGTTCAGGAGTTCATTTTCTCTTCTAAAATATGTCTTCCTTTTATAGCTTACTTAGGATGTATGTGATGGCAGAAATCATGTTTGTATATTTAATAAATCATGCTTACAACCCTATAGGCAATAAAAGAATTTTTAAAAGACTTCTTATAATGACATATTGCAGCTTCTCCTTCTGAAACCCAAACTTCATCCTTTAATTTTAATTTATCATTCAGTTGAAAACCATCAAGTATAATGAGCTTCAGTTATGATATTAGATTTTTTTACATGGGCATGCTAAATAGTAATTTACTGACAGCTAAGTAGTATAATCATTGCAGCATACAAAATTTTTAGAGAAATTGTTTTTAACAACATGTTTTAAAATTTTTGCTTTCCATTATAAAGGATCCTGCCCAGCCACTTTTTGTTTACTTGTTTAGTCATCCCAAATCCTTTTAGAAGTAGGTGGGAGCTGGGGACAGCTGGCTGCAAGGGGAAGCACATTGAAAATTATGAGGTGGAGGCAGCCAGTTGGTGCAGTGGATAGAGCACCAGCCCTGAAGTCAGGAAGACCTCAGTTTAAATTTGATCTCAGACACTAATTCCTAGCTGCAAGACCCTGGGCAAGTCACTTAACCCCAATTGCCTTAGCTATAATAAAATAAAATGAAAAGAAGTAGGTGGGAGCTCAAAAGACAGCCACAGAAAGAGAAAAGAGATATGGACAATGAGATATGGGACAAATAACACTAAATTAGTATCTCAAAATAAAAAAAATATAAACCTTCCATTTATTTTTCATTACCTTATTCCTTTTTTAATTTTATAATTTCAAATTTTTGTATTTCTCAATTGTTAATTCAGATTTACTAAATCAACATTGCACTTGCTGAAGACTAATATCATGAAAAAATCTCGTTCTTGGGTCAAGTAAGAATAGACCCCATCATAATACGAGCACACTGTGGAGAGAATTTAGGTTGTCATGGGAACATTCAATCTAAATTGTAAAGTTTTGTGGACTTAAAAATCTTAAACATGATGTTATATTAATTAAGTTTCTGCACTGAATATGTAATGATTATTTTCCTTGTAATAAAATCTTTTTGCAAGATTGCATTCATTTTCTAAAAGCAAAATTGTGCACACTGACTAATATAGTAACAATGGAAGAAATGGTCTTTCCTTATTCCTGAAGCACATGATACACTGCAAAATATCAGACATTGTAAGTAACATTGTGGACTTTAATATGCTTGCATTACATAACGAATCTTGTGAGCCAAAGCCATTTTAAAATGTTATGATAATATACTCCACAGTACATGCTATGGTGTATTTGGCGTTTATTCATGTAGAAATATAAATGCTGAAAAGGACTAACCTAGACAAAGTTTCTCCATTTTGTGAAAGTATCATTTGAGCTTCAATTTCCATTTCTTTCCTCATTGGGAGAATTCATACAGAGTAGCTTAATGTTGTTTTTTGTTATTCTAGTCATTTCAGTCACATTTCTATGGAATAACCACAAATTTTGCTAATATTCATCAGTAATACAACATTCAGAAATATATTTGCCAAAGGAGAATGTTCTTCAATGGAGAAAATGAAACTTTTAATTCAAAATAAGGTAATTTTGTGGTCATCAAAACCATTTGGTACTGGCTAAGAAATAGAATAATCGATCAGTGGAATCAGTAAGCTAGGTTCACAGGACAAAATAGTCAATGACAATAGTAATCTAGTGTTTGACATATCGAAAGATATGTCACAACTTTTGGAATAAGAACTCACTATTTGACAAAAACTGAAAACTGGAAATTAGAGTGGCAGAAACTAGGCACTCACCCACAGCTACCATCATATACAAAAATAAGGTCAAAATGGGCTCATGATTTTGACATCAAGAGTAGTATTATAAACAAATAAGAAAAACAAAGGATAGTTTGCCTCTCAGCTCTGTGAAGAAGGAAAGAAATTTGTGGCCAAATAAGAAGAGTACAATTCTGAATACAAAATAGATGATTTTGATTATATTAAATCAAAAAGGTTTTGTACAAACAAAACCAATGCAGACAAGATTAGAAGGGAAGCAATTCATTGGAGGGGAAAATTACATTTAAGGGTTCTGATAAATGCCTCATTTCTGAAATTGATATAGAATTGAGCCAAATTTATAAGAATACAACCCATTCTCCAATTGGAAGTTGGTCAAAGCCTATGAAAAGACAATTTTCAGATGAAAAAATTGAAACTATTTCTAGGTATATGAAAAGGTACTCTAAATCACTATTGATCAGAGAAGTGCAACTACACACCTGTCAGATTGGCTAAGATGACAGAAAAAGATAATGATGAATGTTAGAGGGGATCTGGGAAAACTGGGATACTAATACATTTTTGGTGGAGTTGTAGATTCATACAATCATTCAGGATAGCAATTTGTAACTATGCCCAAAGCACTATCAAACTGTGCATACCCTTTGATCCAGCTGTATTTCTACTGGGTTTGTATTTCAAAGAGATCATAGAGAGAAAGGGGATTCACATGCGCAAAAATGTTTGTGGCAGCCCTTTTTATAGTGACAAGAAACTGGAAACTGAGTGGATGCCTATCAGTTGGAGAATGGCTGAATAAGTTATGGCATATGAATATTATGGAATATTATTATTGTATAAGAAATGATCAGAAATGGTCAAAGGATATTGTTGGAATCTTTACAAACTGTTAAGTCATTAGAGTTGATAGAGACAATAATTATCTAATTTAGCAAGGTTCAGTATCACTGATCTGATCTTACAAGGAGATGTTTTGGGCCAGAACCTGAAACAAGGTACTAAGTAGAACTAATTGATACAATGCTTGTGTTCACAACTTTACTCATTGGAGTTCACACATTTGGGAGATTTCAGGGTTTAGTATGAGATATCCGAATTCACACCTTCCTTGAAGCTCTTAGGGCCAGAGAGCACTCTGGGAGAAAACCCATAATCCCATTGTCTCAGAAGACATCATATATAAGCCCAGTCAAGAGAGTTCAGCGCAATTAGATTGGAGAGGAGCACTCTGGTGCAGACACAGAGCACTCTGGGAGATTGAGAGCCAGAAGCCCTCTCTTAGAGGCAAGACAGATTCAACTTGGAGCTGAATTGGAGGCTGAAGAAAGCAGAAGCAGAAGCAAAGGACAAAGCTGCAAGAACTCTTAGAACCAAGGAGAGAGAGAGGCCTTTAAGAAAAACTAACCAGGCTATATTGAAAGACACAATAAAAGATTTGAACTTTCAGCACCTGGCTGCATTTGGGTAATTATTATTTTCAACTGAAACTAAGGCTGCCTCCAGAAAACCTCCCCAAGAAACCTGCTCCCAGAGAGATCCATTATATTTTAAAGAACAAGAACTCAACAGATAAGAACAGACAATTCTCAGACGAAGAAATTGAAAACATTTCTAGCCATATGAAAAGATGCTCCAAGTCATTAATTATTAATCTGAGAAATACAAATTAAGACAACTCTGAGATACCACTATACACCTGTTAGATTGGCTAAGATGACAGAAAAATATAATGCAGAATGTTGGAGGGGATGTGGGAAAACTGAGACACTGATACACTGTTGGTAGTATTGTGAATACATCCAGCCATTCTGGAGACCAATTTGGAACTATGCTCAAAAAGTTATCAAACTGTCCATACCCTTTGACCCAGCAGTGTCACTACTGGATTTATATCCCAAAGATTTCTTAAAGAAGGGAAAGGGACCTGTATGTGCAAGAATGTTTATGGCAGCCCTCTTTGTAGTGGCCAGAAACTGGAAACTGAGTGGATGCCCATCAATTGGAGAATGGCTAAATAAATGGTGGTATATGAATATTATGGAATATTATTGCTCTGTAAGAAATGACCAGCAGGATGATTTCAGAAAGGCCTGGAGAGACTTACATGAACTGATGCTTAGTGAAATGAGCAGGACCAGGAGATCATTATATACTTCAACAACAATACTATATGATGATCAATTCTAGTGGATATGGCTCTCATCAACAATGAGATGAACCAAATCAGTTCCAATAGAGCAGTAATGAACTGAACCAGCTACACCCAGGGAAAGAACTCTGGGAGATGACTATGAACCACTACATAGAATTCCCAATCCCTCTATTTTTGTCCACCTGCATTTTTGATTTCCTTCATGGGCTAATTGTACACTATTTCAAAGTCCAACTCTTTTTATACAGCAAAATAACTGTTTGGACATATATACATATATTGTATTTAACTTATACCTTAACATATTTAACATGTATTTAACAACCTGCCATCTGGGGGAAGGGGTGGGGGAAAGGAGGGAAAAAGGTGGAACAAAAGGATTTACAACTGTCAATGCTGAAAAATTACCTATGCATATATCTTGTAAATAAAAACTATAACAGTAAAAATAAATAAATACATAAACCTTAAAAAAAAAAAAAAGAAAGAAAGAAAGAAAGAAAGAAATGATCAGCAGGATGATTTTGGAGAGACCTGGAGAGACATATCTGATTTAATGCTAAGTGAAGTGAGACGAACCAGATCATTGAACATGGCAATCAGATTATATAAAGATCAATTCTGATGAATATGGCTCTTCTCAATAATGAAATGATTTAGGGCAATTACATCCAAACCTAGAGAGAGGACTGTGGGAACTGAATGTGGATCACAACATAGTGTTTTCACTTTTTTGTTGTTGTTTGCTTACATTTTGTCATTTTTTCCTTTTTGATCTGATTTTTCTTGTGCAGCACAGTAGTAATAGAAATATATATATAGAAGAATTGCACATGTTTAACATATAATGTATTACTTCCCATATAGAGAAGGGGTGGGATGAAGAGGGGGAAATTTGGAACACGAGGTTTTGCAAGGGTCAATGTTGAAAAAGTATCTATGCATATGTTTTGAAAGTAAAAAGTTTTAATAAAAAAAAAATAAGGTAATTTTGTGGAGTTTTTTAACTTTCCTGAATACTTGACTTGTTATTACAATGTTTTGTATCTTTGCATCCTTTTGAAATTATTTATTCTTTTTTCTCAATAGTATTTTATTTTTCCAAATACATACAAAGATACTTTTTAACATTCATTTTTGTAAAAAGAAATTTCTCACTCCTTCCCTCACCTTCTCTCTACCTATGACAACAATCTGAAAAACATTTAACATGTACAATCCTTTTAAACATATTTCTATATTTGTCATGTTGTTCAAGAAAAATCAGACCAAAAAGGATAAAATCATGAAAAATAAAAAGCAAACAGGCAAAAAAAAGAGAGAGAGGGAGAGAAAATATTATGCTTCAATCTACAGTCTCCATAATTCTCTCTCTGGATGCAGATGACATTTTCCTGGATCTCTGCATTGATGAGAAGAGCTAAATCTATCACAGTGGATTGTCACATAATCTTTCTGTACTGTGTATGGTGTTCTGGCTCTGCTCATTTGACTCAGCATTAGTTCACATAAGTCTTTCCAAACTTTTCTGAAACCAGCCTGCACATTATTTCATACAGAACAATAATATTCATTTATATTCTTATATTATAATTTATTTGGCCACTCCCCAGTTGATCGGGAATTTCCAATTCCTTCCCACTACAAAATGGTACAATAGATGAAATTTCAGACCTGGAATTAAGAAAACCTGAGTTCAACTCTGACCTCAGATACTTATTAACTAAGTAATGCTGAGAAAGTCACTTGGTATATGAATGTTATGGAATATTATTGCTCTGTAAGGAATGACCAGCAGGATGAATACAGAGAGGCTTGGAGAAACCTACATGGACTGATGCTAAGTGAGATGAGCAGAACCAGGAGATCATTATACACTTCGACAACGATACTGTATGAGGATGTATTCTGATGGAAGTTGATTTCTATGACAAAGATACCTAACTGAGTTTCAATGGATAAATGATGGACAGAAACAGCTACACCCAAAGAAGGAATACTGGGAAATGAATGTGAACTATTTGCATTTTTGATTTTCTTCCCGAGTTATTTTTACCTTCTGAATCCAATTCTCCCTATGCAACAGGAGAACTGTTCGGTTCTGCAAATATGTATTGTATCTAGGATATACTGCAACATATTTAACATTTATAGGACTGCTTGCCATCTTGGGGGGGGGGGTGGAGGGAGGGAGGGGAAAAAATCGAAACATAAGCGAGTACAAGGGATAATGTTGTAAAAAATTACCCTGGCATGGATTATGTCAATACAAAGTTATTATTAAATAAAATAAAATTTAAATTAAAAAATAAAAGTAAAAATGAGTTACAGGAAATATTAAAAAAAAAGTCACTTAACCCTGTTTTCCTTAGTTTCTTCACCTGTAAAATATACTAGAAAAGGAAATGATATATTACTCTAGTATCTTTGTTAAAAAAAATCCTAAATTGAGTCACAAAGAGTTAGATACAACTAAAATGACTCAACAACAATATAATCATGCTCATGGCCCAAATTATAGGATCATAGATTTAGAATTAGAAGGGCTCTTGGAGATCACCTATGAGTATGTATTATATAGAAGACAGTAAGAAACAAATTGAATTAGAATCCTTGATCTGATGTAATTCAGTAAAAAGCAGTTTAATCAGGATGGCCCCAGTCCCTAGAATGCATTTATGCTAAGATTCAGCTATATTGGAGAACAGGCTTTGCTTCCTTTCCCAACCACTTGCTTTCCATGGCACAGTTCTCCATTGTTCCCTTGTTCTCCATTAGATAACTCAGAAAATACCTGATCTTAGTATTCTAGGTTACTACAATGACTTGCTCTACAGATGACAGAAAAGTCTCCTAAAAAAGCCATTTCACCTTTTTTGTATAATACTTCATATAGCCCTGAATGACCTATGAGTCTGGGATCATAATATATACCTTGTTGTATATATGAACCACTCACTAGATAGCTTTGTATAAGGAGATAAATAATATATTATAGATTGCATTAAGACTTAATGGGAAATGACTCATGACTGAAATATGTCAATGGAAAGATTGTGTTCTTTCTGTGTTCAAAAGAAAAAGATTAGATAAAAAAAGAGTTTGAAAAATCTGTGTGTGTCAAAAGATATACTCATACATGGGAATCCAAGCATTTAAGGAAGAAAGCATAGAAGAAAAAGATGAAGAATTCCAGATGCAAATGAGAAAGTTCATTTTCACAAGTAAGATATAGTTGGTAGTAGAAAAAAAGAGGGAATAAGGATTACATGCTGTCTTCAACTGCCAGTACATTTTTTGAAAGTATCTTTCATTTGTATCATTACCTGAGAATTCCAATAGAGTTGGTATGGAAAATGCTATCCAAAGAAAGAATTATAGAGACTGAATGTGGATTGAAACATACTACAGCCAATATTTTTTAATATTTGCTTATTCTTTCTTTTTCAAGGTTTTTCTTTTTTGTTTTAATTTTTTCTTTACAACATGACTAATATAGAAATGTATTTAAAATGATTGTAAATGTATAATCTATATCAGATTGATTGGGGAGAGGGAAAATAAAGAAGGAAGGGAGAACAAATTTGGAACTCAAAATATTACAAAAATGAATGTTGAAAACTATCTTTACAGATAATTAGAAAAATAAAATACTTTTGAGAAGAAAAATTTCAGAGAGAAAAATTATAAATGGGTATGAGACAAAATGAGTATGAAACTCATAAATGATGAGTTTGAAAAAAAAAAAGAGCAAGTAGTAAGAGAATCTCCTCTAAAAAGGCTACAGTAAAATAAATGCTAGAACAAAGGTAGTGCACTAGATAGCATACTGGGCCTGTAGTCAGGAAGACCTGAGTTCAAATCTAGCCTTAGGTCCATATACTTTAACTCTGTGACTTTGAACAAGTCATTTATTACTATTTGCCTCAGCCTTCCCTTCTGAAAAATGATCTAGAGAAGAAAATACCATTCCAATATCTTTGCCAAGAAAATTCCAAGTTGTGAACGAATCCAATCATTCTGGAGAGCAATCTGGAATTATGTCCAAAAAGTTATCAAACTGTGCATACCCTTTGATCCAGCAGTGTTTCTATTGGGCTTATACCCCAAAGAGATACTAAAAAAGGGAAAGGGACCTGTATGTGCCAAAATGTTTGTAGCAGCCCTGTTTGTAGTGGCTAGAAACTGGAAAATGAATGGATGCCCATCAATTGGAGAATGGCTGGGTAAATTGTGGTATAGTAATGTTATGGAATATTATTGCTCTGTAAGGAATGACCAGCAGGATGAATACAGAGAGGCTTGGAGAGACCTACATGGACTGATGCTAAGTGAGATGAGCAGAACCAGGAGATCATTACACACTTCGACAACGATATGGTATGAGGATGTATTCTGATGGAAGTGGATTTCTCTGACAAAGAGACCTAACTGAGTTTCAATGGATAAATGATGGACAGAAACAGCTACACCCAAAGAAGGAACACTGGGAAACAAATGTGAACTATTTGCATTTTTGATTTTCTTCCCGAGTTATTTTTACCTTCTGAATCCAATTCTCCCTATGCAACAGGAGAACTGTTCGGTTCTGCAAATATGTATTGTATCTAGGATATACTGCAACATATTTAACATTTATAGGACTGCTTGCCATCTTGGGGGGGGGAGGTGGAGGGAGGGAGAGGAAAAAATCGAAACATAAGCGAGTGCAAGGGATAATGTTGTAAAAAATTACCCTGGCATGGATTCTGTCAATACAAAGTTATTATTAAGTAAAATAAAATTTAAATTAAAAAAAAAAGAAAATTCCAAATGGAGTAATAAAGAATTGGGATGACTGAAATGACTGAATGACAACAACAAAATAAATAAGAGAAAATAGAACACTTTGCTATCTGTGTTGACAATAGAAGATGGAAAAAAACATAACTTGGAAAAAACCACATTAGAGAAAAATGGAAAAAAGATCAACTTAACTCTCATAACTTTAAATGTGAATAGATTAAAGAATACAATAAAATGAAAAAAGACTGACATTGCATAAGCAAATGATGGTCTACAATTTGTTGCTTACCAAAAAAAAAAAAAAAAAAACAACCCACTTATTGAAAACAAAGATATATAAAAAATAAAAGTGAGGGTATAAGAGAAAAAATTACTAAGCATGAAGAGAAGCAAAAAGTAGCTAATGTAATCATGTTCTCTGATAAAACAAAAACAAACATTCAAAAAAATATAAAGAAGCAAATAAGAAACTACATTATACTGAAAGAAACCTTACAAAGCAATATCATCATTAAATTTATATGCTTCAAAAGCCTTAGTATTCACATTCATAAATTAAACATTATCTAAACTATAAGAAAACATAGATACTCACACAATAGTAATAGGAGACTTCAGTATTCTCTCAATGTTGGATAAGTCTAACAGAAAGATAAATAAAAGAGAAATTATGGAATTGAACAAGTTGCTAGAGAAATTAGAGTTAAAAGATATATGGCATCTCTAAATGGGACCAAAAAAAAAAAAAAAGAATATACATGTTTCTCAATCCTACATAGAACTTTTACAAAAATTGATTATGTGTTAGGGCATAGAGACATTGCAAGTAAATGTAAAAAGTAGCAAGAGTTTATGCATATCTGACAGAATATAACACAATTAAAAAAATTCATTGGTTGGGGCAGCTAGATGGCACAGTATATAGCCCTGAAGTCAGGAGAACCTGAGTTCAAATCTGGTCTTAGACACTTAACACTTCCTAGCTGTGTGACCCTGGGCAAGTCACTTAACCCCAATTGCCTCAGTTAAAAAAAAATTCACTGGTTCAAGTACCACAAATAAAAGATAAAAACTCAAATGGAAACTTAACAATGAAATCGTAAATAATCAATAGATTAAAGAAGAAATTATAGAAAAAATGAATAACTTTGTAAAAGAAAATGATAATGGTAAAACTACATGCCAAAATTTTTGGGACACAGATAAAGAAAAAAAAATCATATGCATACAAACATATATTAACAAAAATAGAAAAAACTGAACTAACATTGAATACATATTTTAAAAATTAGAAAATCAACAAAAAACAAATATAAAATAAGCATAAAAGAGGAGATATTGAAAAAGGGAAAGGAAACAGAGAAATTGAAAACAAAAAGAAAATTAAAATGATAAATAAAACCAAAACCTAGTTCTTTGAAAAGACTAATAAAATCGATATTCTTAGCTAATTTCATTAAAAGAAGAGAATAGAAAATCAGATCAACAAAATAACTAAAATAACAAAAAAATTAAAATTAATTTCCCAAGTTCTCTGATCCTTTAACATAGAAACTACTATATCTTGTGTTTTCCTGACTGTAACTCCATGATATGTGAATTATTTCTTTTTGGCTTCTTACAATATTTTCTCCTTGCCCTTGGAGCACTGAATTGTGCTTATAACATTGCTGGGAGTTTTCATTTTGGCATCTCTTTCAGGACGTGATCAGTTGACATTTTTTTCAATTTCTATTTAATCCTTTGATTCTAAAATATCAGGGCAGTTTTCTTTGATAATTTCTTAAAGGATGATATTTGTGGGGGTCTTTTCTTGATCATGGCTTTCAGATAATCCAATAATTTTTTGTGAAATGTTAAATTTATTTTAAAATTAACACAAAATAAGAAAAGAAAAAAATTGCCACATACATAGCAAAATATGAGAGGATTCAATATAGAAAAATTAATTTCCATTTCAAGAAAATCTATATGATAAATACTGCACTTTATTTTCAAAACTGCCCAGAATTTCTTTGGTTCCTCACAAGTTTCCATTTGCTCTCTGCTATGCACTTTTTATTTTAATTTCCCTCCTTTGAAATCCCCAACCCTAAAGAAGACAACAATTAAGCATAGATATATAATACATATGCTAGAAATCTATAAACATACATATATACAGATATTATGCAAACATACATATATACACGCATAAACTCATACACATATATACTTTTTTCATTTGCCATATGTTTTTGTGAAAGTGGATAACATCTTCCTTCATAAGTTCAAATATTTCCATGTTTTTCTAAATCAACCAGCTCATCATTTCCTATACCACATCCATATACCAACCCAATCATATCCTGTCTGAGAATTTGTCTGTGACAGATTCCCCATGCACCCAGTGTTCTACATTCCTTCTATTCTTAGCTGCATATGTTTCATTTATACAAGGAAAATTTAATTTAAAATAATCAACATTATCTTTTTTATACTTCAACAATGCTCTCATTTTATAATAAAATTCAACTTTTGATTCTGTTGAATCTGCTTCCTTTACATAATTTTCTCCCTGTTTTCTTTGAAGTTCCTGACCTTTTGTTCTTCTAAATTAATTTTGTTATTAGTTTTTTATAACTCAGCATGATGTTCTTTTAGTAATTTAATTAGGCTGGCGTCAGGTAAATAGATTAGTTAGGTAAAATTGTCATTAAAAAAAATATGCTAGCTTTATTTACCCACAAACAATAAATATTATTTCAGTTATTTAGATCTGACTTTATTTGTATAAAATGTTTTGTTTATATTCATATAGTTGCTGTGTCTATTTTCAGTATTTTATACTGTCTAGTATAAATGGTGTAAAGAAATATTGAATAGTATTCCTGACACATAATGTAATTTCCCTACTTTTCTCTTTTGAGTAAGTCTATTTTCGTTTTAATTTTGAGATCATGATTACTAACTCTGCATTTTTTACATAATTCTACTCCTGACCTTTATTTTATCTTTGTATATATCTAATTTTTATTGTGTTTCCTGAAAGCAACATATTGTTAAATTTAAATTTTTAATGTTATCAGTTTCCATTTTATGGGTGAATTCATTCCATTCACATTCTAAGCTATAGTTACCTGTATATTTACTCCTTCCTATTTTTCTTCACTATCCTTCTTACCCTAAACCCATCCCTCCTCACTTCTTTGCTTTACTTCTATCTGCTACCTTGCCCTGCTGTTCTTTAGTCTCCCAGGAAGAATTCCTCTCTTATCCTCTTTCCTCATCTCCTAATTTCTTTCTGAATTTAGAAGACTTTTATGCCTTTTAGATATGTATATTGTTCCCTCTTTAACCCATATCCAAAGAGCTATGCAAACAGGGCACTACCTGCACTCCCCCTGCAAGATTCTTCTTTATCAACTTTTCCATTTGTATCTCATCTGTTGAGATAATTACTCATTTTCATCTCTCCCTACACAATTTTTTAAGGATTACCCCATCATACTCAGCTCAGTTCAAGCCTTTCTTTCAAACTACCTAAATAATGACAGTCATAGGAGTATTACTAATATTTTCGCATATAATAAGCAAATAATTTGGCCTTATTTAATCCCTTATAATTGGTCTTATGATAAACATATATTTCTCCTGGGCATTATATGTTGAATTTTCCTTTAGATTCTACTGTTTTTGTCACAAATACCTGAAAAATCTTTCTATTCACTAAATGTCTTTTTTTACCCATTCAGTATTATACTTTAGTTTTCTGTGGAAGCTACCTTTGATCATACCTCTCACTCTTTTGCTCTCCAAAATATAGCATTATAAGACCTATGGTTTGTCAGCATAGTAGTGTTGTTTTGTGTAACTCTGTAGCTCCATGATATTTGAGTTGTTTTTTTCCTTCTTGCTTCCAATATTTTCTCCTTAATCTCAGAGCTTTGAAACTTGGCTATGATATTCCTGTAAGTTTTCTTCCTGTGCTCTTGCAGGTAGTAATCAAGGAATTTTTTTCTTGCAATATTTTATCAAGATTCTTTTATTAATCATAAATTTCAATGTCAGACTATTCTTATATTATTTCCCCTTGATCTTTTCTTCAAATCATTTGTTTTTTTAATAAAGTTTCATGTTCACTTCTGTTTTTTCTTTTTTTTAATTTTGTTTTATTAGTTCTTGGTGTCCTAGAATATCATTATGAGCTCTTAATATAATGACCGCGCTAGCACCCAGGACACCCCAAAACCCTAGAACATAGCCAGAGTCAGGAAAAGCAAAAGTCCGTTTTTATTCTTGGTCTTAGACCCAGGATGGAACAGTATGGAAGCAGAATCTCCCTGACAGCCTTCTCCCTCTTCTACCGCAGAGACTGTGACCCTGGCTAGCTTTACTCCATCCCCTAGTCCCTCCTACAATCCTCTATACACCAATCATTGAGACAGTAGAGATAGTGGAAAGGACCATTTTCTAAACACATGCCCACAGAGTACTGACCAATCAGTAGTCAGCCTCAAGAGCTCAGCAGTCCTGACCTCAGTGCATCAACCCAATAGTTTTAGCCCTCTACATCTTTGCCCAATTCTAGTTTTAAGGAATTATTGTCTTCCTTAAGTTTTTGGTTCTCTACTAAAAGCTGGTTGATTTTCTTTTCATATTTCTTAATTTTCTTGGATTGCTATTTTTTCCTGATTTTTCCTTAATCTCTCTTTATTTTCAGAGTCCTTTTTAAGTTTTTTCAAGAATTATTTTTGTGCTTGGGACCTTTTGACATTTTTCAGTGAAAAAGGATTGTCTTTTTAGCTCCATTATTTTCCTTTGAATATGAACTCAGATCTTCTCCACCCTCATAGTAGCTATTTATGGTTAGGTTTTTTCTTCCTTGCTTATTTATTTTTATTTTATGATTTTATATTTTATTTTTGTTTTTAGTAGCTATTAATATAATCAAGTTCTACTCCTGAAGTATAGCAAATGATACTTTAAAACCCAGATCCTTTTTTGTTATTTCCTGGCTGTCCTGGAGCTCACCTTTGGGTTTTCTTCTCCACTCCCAAGCCATAACTAGATCCTCCAGTGATACTGTCCTGCAAATGATTTTGCTCTTTGTAGTCTCCCTAGAGTATAAGCTACAAACTACAGTTGTCTCTGTCCCAGATCTGAAAGGAGGGACTATGCTCTCCTGCTGTTGCCCACAGCCAGCAGGATCCCTGCCCCTCTGCTACTGTTTTCACCAAGCTTTTACTAGCTCCTTCTCTCCTGCAGGCACAGCCCAGAATACATTTGTTCAGCACAGTTATGCTTGGCATTCAACAGTGAAAGATCCTTCAACTTTCTACATATCTATCAGATTCCTACACTGTTATTGAGATAGATGAAAGTTTCTAAGACTGAGGCTTCCTCCCAAACTCAGCTATCCCTAGAACTTATTGTTTGTTGATTCTGAGAAATTGGCCTGGAGGTATTTGTATTTCACTCTAGCTGAACCTCCATCCCTGCAGATCTGGTCATCATTCATAGGATCTTCTCAAGTTGTGTTAAAACTGCTTTAGCCTGTCTTTATTTCTGCTGCTCTAAATTCTCTCTGAGATATTTTATCTTTTTTTTTTTTTTTGTGGAGGAAATTTGGAGAGTCAAAAGTTTTTTTTAGCTACTCTGCCATCTTCCCAGAATTCTATCTTAATTCAAATAATTCTTAAATTATCTCTCCTGATTCTATTTTCTCTAATAACTTATTAATCTATTGAGATATTTCACATTTTTCTTTATGCTTTTGATTTTGTTTTTATTGTTTCTTGATGTTTCATGGAATCATTAGCTACCATCTGCCCAATTCTAATTTTTAAAGAATTATTTTTTAATGTATTTCAAATTATTTTCTTTAGTGAGCTTTTGTACCTCCTTTTTCATTTGACCAATTCTGTTTTTAAGTAGTTCTTCAGTAAAATTTTGTACCTCTTTTTCTATTTGATCAATTCTGCTTTTCTTTTTTACTTAATAGTGAGTGCTCTCTGGTTCAGTTTTCCTGGGGGTCTCTGGAAACAACTTTTGTTTCAGTTCAGTAGTCACCACGAGAACAGCCACGTGTTGAAGTCCATTTTTTTCAAAGTCTTGTCTCCTTTCCTGGGGCCTGGTTAACTTTCTTATAGGTCTTCCAGAGTCTTGGTTTTAGTGGAGAAATGAAGGAGGAAAGCCTGCCATCAAGAATCTGACTAAAGGTGAAATTGAATCTTTTTCTCCCTCACTCCAAGAGCTTAAGCTCCTGCCTCCAGTTCTCGTCTTCTCTGCCTCTGAATGAATCTAGCTGAGGCTCCTAGCTTATATGGTCTACACTGAGTATAAACCAATCATTATATCACTAGGAAATCATTATTTGTTGTAAGATTAAATCAATCATAATGAACTTAAAGAACTATTAAGCACCATACTAAACTAGATAGCCATTGTCTCATCATTTCCACTTAGTACCTTGTAAAAATTCTTGTTTCTAGTACTGGTCCATAACATAATAGTACTTAATTATATTTTTTCCAATTACATGTAAAAATATATAATTCACCTTTGTAAGATTTTGAGCTTTAACTTTTTCTCCCTCTCTTCCTTCTTCCACCTCCTTCCCAATACAGCAAACAATATGATATAGGTCATATATGTACAATTGAGTTAAACATATTTCCACATTAGTCATTCTGTGAAATAAGATTGAGAACAAAAGGGAAAAATAATGCGAAAAAATGTGATCAGAATTTTTCATCATGAGTCCCTTAGAAGTCTTGGATCATTGCATTGCTGAGAAAAGCTAAGTCTATCATAGTGATCATTGCACATTGTTGCAAATAATGTGTACAATGTCTTCTTGTTCTGCTAACTTCATTAAGCATCAATTCATGTAAGTCTTTCAAGATTTTTCTGAAATGCACCTACTCATTATTTCTTATAGAACAATAGTATTCCATTATATTGATATACCACAATTTGTTCAGCCATTCCTCAATTGATGGGCATCCTGTCAATTTCTAATCCTTTACCACCACAAAAGCTAATTCTGCTTTTCAAGGAATTCTTTTCTTAGTTGGATTTTTGTACCTCTTTTACTATTTTATTGACTCTATTTTTTAAAGATTTTTTTTTCAAATTTGTGTGTGTGCATGCACATACTTCCTTGACAAAGCCATTGAATTTTTTTATGATTTTCTTGCATTTCTCTCATATCTCTTTCAAGTTTTTTCTTTACCTCTCTCACTTGATTTTTAAAAATCTTTTTTTTTTTTTAATTAAGCTTTTCTATGGTCTGAGACTAATCCATTTTTTGGGAGGGGGGTTGATGACCGCATTTAGCACCCAGAGTATATTAAAATCAGCTGGAGTCAGAATAAGGGAAAATTCTTGATCTTTATTCTTTACCAAGGGGAAGGGGAATGGCCATACAAAGTGAGAGCAGTCACAACACAAATCTGGCCAGCATTGCTTCCGCCTCTCACGCTCCACCCACCAAATCATCTATGCAATCTCCTATACAACACATCCAACTTGCACTGACAGTGGGCAGGGTTATTCTTTCTCCAAGCTTATATTAATAGAGTATTGTTCAATTGCTAATTAGCCTCAAGTGCTAAGAGGAACCTCAGTGCAATGAGAGCTTCAAGAGTTTCAGCCCATTACAGGGGGGCACATTGGAAAGCAAAACTACTAAAAAAAAAAAAAAAAAAAAGTTAAAACTAACTTTGTTTTCTTCCTCTGAGTTTGTGTTTTCATCTTAGTCCAGATCTTTTTCTGCTGTTTGCTTATTATTTGAGTCTATTTCTTAAATTTTAATGCTATGCTAGAGTAGAATTCTGCTTTCAGGGTAGAGGGGCCATTGTCCTAAGCTTTAGGGTTTTTTGTGTAGCTGTTTTTAAATAAGTTTTCGATTTTTCCAAGATAGTATAATTTAGGCACAAGCATATTTACTACTTTTCTAGCCTGTTTTCTTTTCACTCTGGATCTCTGACCAGAGTGCCAGCTAATTTGCAGCTGAAGGACCGGGTGTGGTAGTGCTTCTCCTCACCATGGGACTAAGACCCTAGTACTGCAAAGTAGATCCAAGCATGGGCAACAGAGTCCTATCCCCAGGGTCAGCAAAAAGAACTCTAGTAACCTCCTTCAGTCTAGTTGTCTGATCTCCTTATTATCTTTGGGTTGAGAGATCCAGAAACTGCTGCTGTTGCCTCTAATTCAGTTACCCCAAGGAATGCAATTTTGGGGTTTTGCTGGGGTGCAATCTGTGCTGGATTAAGCTCTACTCTCATACCCCCACACTTCACCATCACATGCAACAGACCTTTCCTGCCAAGTTGTCTTGAGCTGTAAAATTATTTCATTCTTTTGTGTGTTCTTCTACTCCAGAATTTGTTTTGAGGCATTATTTAAAAGGATTGGGAGAAAGCTCAGAGGAGTCGCTTGTCTTTTTTGTACTATCTTGGCTTTACCACCATCCCCTTATCAAAGAGCAATTCCATAATTTCACAAATTATTCTCAAAAAAAAAAAATAGAGCAAAAGCATCCTACTGGAATCCTTTTATAAAAACTACTATAATCCTAATACCTAAACTAAAGAAAGATTTTTTTTAAAAGAGAGAAAAATTATGGACCAATATTATTAATGAATATTGATTCTAAAATATTAAACAAAATCCTGTCAAATAGACTACAGTGATTTATCCAATAAATCATTCATTATAACCAAATGAGAGTTATATAAGCAGTACAAGAATGGTTCAATATTAGGCAAACATAATGATATTAAAAACCAAAGTATCTAAAACCACATTCACCTTAAATGCAGAAAAAGCCTTTGACCTAGTATAACACTCTCTTATGCTAAAAAAAATTACAAAATATAGACACAGAGGGATTTTTTAAAAATACCATTAAAATGCATCAATCTAAAACCAAAAGCAAGCATATTATGGAATGGGGATATATTATAGCCTTTAGAATAAATTTATTACTGAAGTGAAGATATCCTTTCCCTACTATTACTTGATACAATTCTGAAAATGCCAGCCACATCAATAAAATAAGAAAAAGAAACAGCATAAAAATAGGTAAAAAGAAGATAAAAGTTTCCCATTTGTTGACAAAAATGACGGGTTACTTGGAAAATTCTAGGGTATTAGTAAAGATATTTAGGGAGGTAATGAATGGCTTCAGGAAAGTAGAAAGATACAGTAAAGAAAATTCTCAAACATCAATGACATTTATGTAATCATAATAGTCATTATGATTATATAATTATTACAACACAATAAATATATCAATGTAGGACAGGCACACTGATGCATTATTGTTAGAGCTGTGAAGTGGTACAACCATGTTGGAAATCATTTTGAAATCATCTAAATAAGGTAATTAAGATGCCCATGTATTTTGAACCACAGACCCAATGAAGTTATTAATAAAGGAGGGAAAAGTCCCCACACACTCCAAAATATTTATGACAGAACTTTTTTAAATAGCTAAGAACTGGAAACAAAATAGATGCTCATCAGCAGAAGAAAAGTTTTATATAAATATATATAAATTGGTTCATGAATGTAATTGAATATTATTGTGCTGTAAAAAATGATGTATATGATAAATACTGAAAAGTTATGAAAGGTCTGTATGAACTGATGGAGAGTGAAGTAAGTTGAGATAAAAATATACACAATAAATACAATAATGTAAATGGAAAGAACAACACACCAAGAAAAAGCAAAAGTAAATGTAACAAAAGTATAAAGATAAAGCTTTACTTGAATGAAGAACAATGAAAGGACACATCCATCCTACCATGTGGAAGTCTACAAGTGTCATACATTGTATATGATTTTGAACTTTTTCAATGTATCAATGAGTTGTGTTGACTATTTTTTTCTTCTAAAAAAATACTATGTCATTTGGGATGACTGTCAGAGGTTGGGGAAGAGGTAAATACAATACTATAGTGATGTTAGAAGTTATCTATAAAAAACCAAGAGAGAAACTTTGAAGTTCAAAGATTGAAAAGAAACATAAAAAAGCTTCTACTAAGCTCTACTCTCACACCCCACTCCCTACAGCTCCATGTGACAGACCTTCCCTGCCAACTTTCTAAGTTGCCTTGGGCTAGAAAATTATTTCATGCATTTGTGGGTTCTGCTACTCCAGAATTTGTTTTGAGGCATTATTTAAAAGTGTTTGAGAGAAAGTTTAGGGCACTCCCTTACCTGAATGAACAATTATAAAGGACTAAGCAATGAACAACTGCTTGCCTTCAAATATGGGCATATGATAAATTTATCCCCTCTAAACTCTATTATCATCAGAGTTCATATAGAGAACTCAATTAGATAAGGCCTGAGAATGATTTTGTTATATCTTGATGATCTTTTTAAAAGAATGCAAAAAAAAAAAAGAGGAAGATAAATACAATATTTATTTTAGGGAAAATAATTTCTCATAATGATTGTGCACAAGTAGATAACTATACAAATGAGGAGGAAGTAGAGGGAGAAGCTATCACTTCAACTCCACTTTCATCTGAATTAATCAAAAGAAGGAAGAATATACACACATACATACACATAAACATACACAAAGTTAGATGAAAATAAAAATAATTAATATCACTTAACAGGGAAATAAGAAGGAAAGAGAAGACAAGAGGAAAAATTAGGGAGAGAATAGATTAAGGGTGGGGAATAATCATAAGCAAAACAAACTCTAAGGATGTAAATATATATATATATATATATATATATATATATATTAATACTCCTTTTTTGAGGTGGCAAAGGACAGGAATATGAAGGAGTGCCCACAAATTGGAAAGTGGCTGAATAAGTTATGGCATGTAAGTGTGATGGAATATCATTATGCTGAACTGTGGTGTTCTTCTTTTGTATAAAATATGGTGGTTCTCTGGGAGCAGGTTTATTGGGGAAGTTTTCTAGTTTCAGTTCAGATCAATAATCACCACAAATGCAGCCAGCTGATAAAATCCAAACTTTTATTTTCTCCTTCCAAGTCTTTCTTTCCTTGGGCCCGGTTAGCTTTCTTAGAGGCCTCTCTCCCTCCTTGGTTCCAAGAGCTCTTGCAGCTTATCTTTTGTCACCTCCAGCTCCCTGTGAATCTTGGTTCTCCTCCTCCGAATCCTTCGTTCTGCCCGACTGCAGTCTCTAGCTTGTCAATCCTCTGAACTGAACTCACTTGAGTTTTCTTTGGTTCTGAGAGCTCTCGTTGCTAATTTTTGCCTCTAGAAGTTTCTGCTTCTGGCTAAACGCAGACTCTTGGCAATCTTCCAAACTGAACTGGCTTCACTAACTCAGCTCCTTTTTATGCTCTCTCAAACATTGACTCTTCCTCCAAGAGTGGGATTATGGGAGGTGTGAATTCACAAAATTACAAAGCTAACTTTGTATACCTCCTGTACTTGTGAATACTTGTGAATCTTCTAAACTTGTGAACTAATGTGTGTGAGCTACTGTGTGAACTCTCAAAGGTGCAAACCCAAGCACACAAGCATTGCTTCTATCGATTCCATTGAGTTATCACCTTGTTTCAAGTTCTGGCTCACAACATCTCCCTGTAGGATCAGATCAATCATACTGAACCATGCTAAATTAAATAATTATTGTCTCTATCAATTCTAATGACTTAACACTTTGTAAGGATTCCAACACTGAACTATTATCAAAATAATGACCAACTAGAATTCCAGATATTCTACCCACTTTCAGATAGAGAAGTGAGGGATTCAAGATGCACAATGAGATTTTAAAAAAATGAGGTAGAAAACACGATCAATGTGAAGACTTGTTTTGA
Source organism: Antechinus flavipes (assembly GCF_016432865.1). NCBI lineage: Eukaryota > Metazoa > Chordata > Mammalia > Dasyuromorphia > Dasyuridae > Antechinus > Antechinus flavipes. The sequence continues at coordinate 244,317,858 of NC_067401.1, forward strand.
TTGACTATTTCTCTATCTACACACACACACACACATACACACACACACACATATATGATAAAGTGTAGATAGAGAAATAGATATATATGTACATATACACATATGTATGTATTTCCTGAAGATTCCTTGCTATCATAACCATAATTTTGTTTAGTGATCTTCAGGCTTTTAATATCACAAGTATTTTAAATACATACATATACATTTATAAACATATATGTATGCATATATAATTTCATTTGATCTTCCCAGCAACTCTGTGAGGTCAATATTGTTATCCTTACCATAGATGAGAAAACCGAGTCTGAGAAAAATTAAGTTATTTGTCCAGGAAGTATACGACAGAATTTGAACTCAAATTTTCTGAATTCTGAGTTTCTTACTCTTTCCACTGCATTAACAATAGAAAACTCAAATAGAAATATCCCTGAGGGGCCAGGAACTATACCGATTTTTTTTTTTTAAACCCACAAATTAATATTATCTATGTTGCATTATATGTTTATTTTGTTCAACATTTCCCAATTAGCGCTAATCCCACAGGAGAATTTTGATGGCATCTTTTAATCTAAACATTGCCAATTTAAAACCTCTTCTATGTCACCTATCAGGGGTTTTTATTCTGGGATCCATAAATTTGATTTTTTAAAAAGTATTTTGTATTTTCCTGTGCATTTCTTTCCCAACATTCCAAAATAATTGTTTTCCTTTGCAATCCTGTGTATTTTATTTTATACATTATTCTAAAAAGAGATCTACTGACTTAATTAGACTGACAAAGAGCCCATGACACATGTGAAAAAAAGTTTAAAATCAGGCAATTAGCAGAAACTGCATTTACAATGTTGGAGTTTGCTCTGTCATCTTGCCAATTGTCATAATGTCATAAAGTATGCTTAACTGGCATATTTGTCTCTATCATGGAGTTTGTGTTGTATAAAATCCAAATGCACATGCCCCTGTTTACAAATGATGCTGTACAGATTACTGTTAGCCCCCTAAAATTGGCCTTCTTCAATGAAATAGATATATGATCACAGAGAAGATATTGGTCTAGCAGCCCATGCATTAAAAACTATATGTATGAAAAATTTCTATTATCCAAACTATGATTTTGATTTAGATTGACAGTACAATGATTTAATTCATTAATGTTCATCTTGGAGATAAAAATGAAAGGAATAGGCATTTGTATACACACAATAACTCTGCAAAGTATGGTTGTTATTCTCATTTTACAATTGAGAAAAGTGAAGCAAACCAGGATTGCGTGACTTACCCAGAGTCACATAGCTAGTAAGTATTTGAAGCTATTTTTGAACTCAGACCTTCCTCACTTGAGACCTCTATTCTATTCAATATGCTACCTACCTGCCTCTGGTACTTCAGGTGGACAACTTGCTAAGCCCAGAAACCTAGGTTGCATTTAGGAAAATCTGGAAGCCTCCAGGGGTCTTCAAACTACGGCCTGCGGGCCAGATGCGGCAACTGAGGACGTTTATCCTCTTTACCCAGGGCTATGAAGTTTCTTTATTTAAAGGCCCACAAAACAAAGTTTTTTTTTTTTTTTTTTTTTTTAAACTATAGTCCAGCCCTCCAACAGTCTGAGGGACAGTGTATTGGCCCCCTATTTAAAAAGTTTGAGGACCCCTGGGACACTATTCCTAAATTGCTGTTGTTCAATGACATCTAATTCTTCATGATCCCAATTGGAGTTTTTTTGGCAAAGATACTGTAATGAATTGCCATTTCTTTCTCCAACTTATTTTACAAATGGGAAAACTGAGGTGAATTGAGTTAAGTGACTTGCTCAGAATGATACAGCTAGTAAATATCTGAAGCCAGATTTGAACTGAGGAAGAGTAATTTTCCTGATTCCTGATATAGTACTCCATACATTATTCCATATAACTGTCCCATTTAAATTTTATTTTGGTATAAAAACAAATATTTTAAGCACCATTATCCTTCCAGCAATATTATATGGCTACAAAACAGCCTGTATTAGTGGGAAGAGCACTGTTTTGGAGTTAGAGAATCTAGGTTCTAATTCTAGCTTTGTCATTCACTACCTATGTGATCTTATTTAAAACACTTTGCTTCCTGAGCCTTAGTTTTCTCAACTAAAATGAGGGAGTTGGACTAGATTACCACAAAAGTATTTTCCATTTCTAAATCTGATTCCATGAATCATGAAACATCATAGTGTTTAAAAAAAAAAAATCCAATTTGCAGTGACCTGAAGAACAGTAGGGATGTACATAATAAGTGAACTGCTACATGCTACTAAGGATGACTTACAAAGAAAAAAGTAGAAAGATATCATCCACAGAATATATTATGATAAATGGAGGTGGCTGGGCATGCAGCAAAATGGAGGGATAGAACAAAGTGCATTTGTTGAGGTTCAGAAGAGACCCCCAAAGGTTTGGGGTCATAGACCAATGTCGCAAGGTATCTCAAAAGAATTTGCAAGCTCGAACCCATATCCAAGTCAAGGGCAAAGTTTATTGTAATTGTAATGCCAATTGAAGAGGGCTAAGTTCCAAAAGAATTTTAGCAAAGAACCAGGAACAAGGAGATACATATATCAAATTCTTCCTGTCATTGATATGCTAATTTTATGGCCTAGAGATAGAACTGAGGAGTGGTCTGTGGGATTTGGTTATCACTGATCAGCAGATCTAGAACTATCCTAAAGCCAGAAGATTTTAGAACCATTGACAGACAGATTGTCAGAACAATAGCACTCTAAAGTTAGAGAGTCTCAGGATCACTAATATATTTTAACTAAAATCTAAGGAAAAATGTTATTATATTCCTAGGCCTGGAGACTTTTACAATCTATGAAGGACAGATTGTTAGAACAATAGAACTCTAAGGTCAGGAGGACTTCCCTACCACTGTCTCCCCAAGAAACTATATTCCATCACATTAATAATACCCAAGAGATATTAAAAGACTAAGAGTAAGACCTCAGCATGTGGAGTAGATATTTTATTGAGAATTTAGAGACATGGACAAGTAATGCACAGAATTAGAGGGCAAATCTGATTATTCTTCTGAAATTTCTTTTTTCAATGGTTGCTAATGATACTGTGTGCTAGGTGGAAGAAATAAAATTCATCCTGTAAATAATGTGTTTATACTTGTTCTTGTTTGCAAATTATCTCCCACATCTGACTATGAGCTCCTTAAGAGCAAGAAGTAGCTTTTCCTTTTTTTGTGTGTGCTCTCAGCACCTGGCACAGTGCCTGCCATATAACAGGGATTTAATGTTGTTGTTTGTCCTTGGTGACCAGGAAGGGACTGGGGGAGGGAGGCTGGTCCCTGAAGCAGGTCCTTAGGGGAAAGTTTTGAGCATTCAAGGGAAATTTTTCCTTGAAGAAGTTCTCTGAGGAGGATGGCACCAGAAATCTGACTTTACCCCTCAGGTCCCAGTTTTTCCAAAGTCTTTATTAGGGTGGAGAAGAATAGTCTCAGGAAGTCCCTCTAAGGGAATAAGTGAATCTCCAGTTAGAGAAGTATCTAGCTAAGATTATCCTCCACTCTGGTGGGGAATTCCCTTCAAATGAATAAAATTATTCTCCCCATTAGTAGAGAAGTCTCTATAAGAGAAAATGGGATCCAGTAGTATTTGGCATGTTTAATCATTATGCACAGTAAAATTTAAGATTGCTTTTAGAAAATCATATACACTAATTTTTTTATTTAAAACTTTTCAAGGGGAGATTTTTAAAAAGAAAAAGAAATGGTTATCCAGCAAATGATTCTTTGTTTCCTCAACAAATTCCAGTGCTTCCCAATTGCCTCCAGAATGAAATACAAAATCCTCTGTTTGCAATCTAAAGACTTTCATAACTTAGCCCCTTTCTACTTTTCCAGTTTTTTTTTTTTTTTTATAACTTAACCTCTATCATATACTCTTTGATCTGTCCTCCATACCTAAAATGTTCTCTCTCATCATCGACAATTAATGCCTTCCTGGCTTCCGTTATGTCCCAACTGAAATCCCATCTTCTCCAAGAAACTTTTTCTAATTTCTCTTCATTCTAGTGCTTTCCTTCTCTTATTTACTTCATATTTATCCTCTATATCCCATTTTAGAATATATTTGTTTGCTTATGAATTCCTCTGTCAACATGAAATAAAGAGGACTGCCAAACAGCCAAAAACTAGGATTTTTGAATGGAAGCAAGGTGATCACAATCTGGGCTACTGGGCAGCATCAAAGTACAGGAGTATTCAAGAGGAGTTGAGAAAGGGCGAAGTTAAACACATTTTTAGAGAAGGAGTCTTATGGGAGGCACAATTTCAAGAAACTGTTAGAAAACTTGTTTTATCCAACAACCAGCAAGTCATGGAGAAGGCCGAGACAGGATTTGGAAGGAAAAGGGTGATATCTGTTCAGAACAATAGACTCTAGGCTCCTGGATGTCTGTCTTCAACCTTTTTTTTAATCCTGATTCTACAACTCTCAGGCAATTTGTAGCTCTAGGCTTGGGCAAAGTCAGTCCCAGTATTCCACCTCTGGGCCCTCCTTTAGATTGTGAATCCCTGAAGATAAGGACTATCTATTCTAATTTTATATTCATAATGCTTAGCTTGGTGCCTGATATGTAGTAGATGCCTAGTAAATGTTTATTATTCAATAATTGATTGACTGAATGAGAATTGTCCTATATGGACAATACACAGGAATTGCAAATAAATAAGGAGGTGTTACCCAAAATTAAACTGAGGATTGTCCCTCTGAAATTACAGAACTCTTTAATTAATCAACAAGCATTTAAATCAATATTAACAAGCACCTACTAATTTTCAGGCACCATGTTAAGCCCTGGGGATACAAATACAAAGAAAAAAATATCCCTATTCTCATGGAGCTTAAATTTTATCTAGATGAGTCAGATAAACCAGAGTTTAAATATGACCTCAGATATTTAATAGTTAGGTAAACCTGGATATTTATTAACCTAAGTCTGCTTCAGTAAAATGGGGACAAAATTAGCACCTACTTCTCAGGATTGTTTTGAAGATTAAATGAGGTATTTGTCAAATGCTCTTGATATAGTTTGAACACCAACATGATGTAGTTGATGTAGATACCAGATGATGGTAGGCAGCAATAGTTGGGTTTTGGTCATGTAAAAAAATTCATAATGGCCATTCTTTTTGCCAAAAGATAGATTTATTTAGGGGAATAAGTTATAGACAAAATGAAGAGATACAATAGACACCAGGAATGGTAAATATGAAATAGGTGGGGAGAGCATATGAAAAACATGTTCCTCAATGGAATTCAGAATCACTTAGTGGAAAGGGAGCACCCTATAGAGTTGGGTTATGCCCTTAGATGGCAGGCTAAATCCTGAAAGGGATTTAGCACCTGTAAGGTTCTGGTTAGCTTTCTGGAGGTCCTTTGGACCAGCCTTCATTTCAGCTGAGTAATCACAGAGAGAATAGCCAGAGATAAAGTCCAAAAGTCTTTATTGTCTCCTTGCCTGGGGCTCTGCTAGCTTTCTGGAGGCCCTTCAGACAGATCTTAGTTTCAGTGAGGGACCAAGAGCTTGAGCTCCAGCCTCCAGTCCTCTGTCTTCTCTGAGTCTGACTCTGGCTGAATTTATCCCAGTTTATATGCTCTATTACAATTACATCATTACAGTATACTGAGTATAAACCAATCATTATATTACTAGGACAATCATACTGAACTAGAAAACTCATATGCTAAACTAGATAACCATTGTCTTATCAATTCCATTGAGTTAACACCTTGTTGTAGGACTAAATCAATCATACTGAGCCTTAAGTATGCTTCTCCAGAGTTCTGCCCTTTTCAAGCACCCTAAAAGAGTTAGTTAGCAATAAGGCAGAGAAGTAAGGTTGGAAAGCATAGTGGAGTGAGGGCAGGTACCACATAGCATGGGAGTGGGTGTGGGGGTAAGGAGAAAGATAACACAGGTGCTATGGAGGAGTGACCCAAAGGAAGACACCAGCCATGGGATTGTAATGTGGAGAAATTGTGGCAAGATAGAGATTAGAGAGTTTTTAATATTTTATTTGAGAGGGAGAAAATGTGTTGGGGGCAAAACGGGATCCATCTTGCCCCCAGGGCTGAATAAGTCTCAAAGTATGTTAGTTTTTTCCTGTAAATGTGAGTTCTCAATGAAATATATATGGCTGTAAGCTTTGGTAGATAAAGGAAGAGGGGTGGAGTCCAAACTCTGGTGAGCAGGAATTTCCAAGAAGGAGACCATCAATCCGGTTCTGACAGGTTGGGGGGGGAAGGGGCGCTAGGATCATAAATTCTGATAAACTGGCAATAAAGGAGGTGTCCCACTGAGCCAGGAAGTCTGGAACTTTGATATAGAGGATGCCAATTCGGTATCTGAGATAGGACATGGAGTTTTATGATTTTTGGAATGTCAGAGTGGCCAAACTTCCAAGCCCTAATTATCTCAATCCTGATGATCAGGAAGTGGGGTTGAAACCAGGGGGATTGAGGCAGAACAATTCAAGGAACTGAGGCAGAACAATTTAGGGAAACTGAGGCAGGACAACTTAGGGAAACTGAGGAAAAACAATTTAGGGAAACCGAGGCAGGACAATTAGGAAACCAAGGCAGGACAATTAGGGAAATTGAGGCAGGACAATAAAAAGGAAGTGTGGCACAACAGGATGGCCAACAAATAGATTTTACAGGAAAAATTTAACCTCAGGGACATGACCAGAATTTCTGGTATGGCAAGGTGAGACTGCTGGATTCCTCTGTAGAAGGTGGGTCTAAGGAGTTTGACCTAACTTGGATTTCAGACTGGACCACTTCCCCAAAGAGTGGGATTGAGGAGTTTAACTGATCTCTTATCAGTGCCTCCTCCCTGCCTGCCTCAGGGATTAATTTTTATCAATTCCTCTATTAAATCACACTTAACCTTGAAGACCTCAACACCTGTGGGAGTTGTGTCTGACACATAGTAAGTAGGTGCTTAATAAATGTTTTTTTTCAGAGAAGATATGTGCAGACATTCAGAATAAATATGTAAAGAAGAAACAAAATAAATATAATGTAGTTAAGGACAACGTAGTTAGAGAAGGAAGTAAAAGTGGGAGTTCTAGGGAAAGATTTTTGCAGAAGGTGATGCTTGAGTTGTGTCTTCACAGAAGAATTTCTATAAGGCAGCCATGAGAAGGAAATGCATGAGGGGAATGACAAAGATGAAGATAGGAGATGGGGTCTCTTATGTGAAGAAGACAGTTTGACTAGATTATAGAGGGTGAAAGGGAAAAGTCTATTTATTCTAGAGACAATAGGGAATCAATGGAGTTTACTGAAAAGGGAGCCATATAATTGTGAAATGAATGAATGAAAAAGACATCTTTATTGGTGTCTTTGGTCTATGGTATGTAGGAAGGTCTTAGGGAAGGGCATCCACTGGTGAGACCAAACAATCTGGACACCACGTTATTCCCTAAGGCAAGTGGGAAAGAGCACTGATGTGATTATCTCTTCAAATCACCTTTTGATTTTAATTAGGCCTTTTGATATCCTAAATAGGCCTTTATGGCAGTAGACCTGATTCAATTATTTGTTCTATTCCTTACATTGACAAACCCAACATTTTTCTGCATCCAATCAGAAGATTGTTATGATAGCAACAACCTGGGTCCCCTATAAAAGAACTTACCTGTACATCAATATCCCCTCAGCACTTTTTAGGATTCTAAGCTCATTTTTACTGTAAGCCTACCAGTTACTGGCATAGTCCTCCACTTTGTGGGTTCTTTAGAAACCTTTTCTTCTCTCCCTACCCTCGGCATCAAGTTAATTTTGTCTGCTTTATGGAGTCATTTTTTCTGGTGAATTCTGTCTTTCCCCTTGTTAATAAAACTACCTTTTGGAACATAGCATGCCTGTCAGTAACATAATAATGAAATCTTTGCCCCTTGATTTGAAGAAGGTTTAAGTCTACATATTCTTTTGAGACACCAATTCAAAAATACTTTTGGGATCCAACATTTCCTCCCCAATATTTGGTGGCAAACCTCAACTTTTAGTGGCCCTGAACAGGATGAATCTGATTGCATCCTTATATCCCAACAGTCAGGTCTTTACTAAGTGAAAATAGGTTATGTGGAAGATGAATTAGAATGAAGACCTATTTGAAAAGGAAAGTCTAATCTGAATAGGTAATGAGGGTCTTAACTAAGATGGTCGCTATATGAGTAGAGTGAATGGAGTAAAAATGAGAGATGTTCCAGCCATTCTGGAGAACAGTTTGGAGCTATGCTCAAAAAGTTATTAAAATGTGCATACCCTTTGACCCAGCAGTGTTTCTACTGGGCTTATATTCCAAAGAAACCTTAAAGAAGGGAAAGGGACCTGTATGTGCAAGAATGTTTGTGGCCAGAAACTGGAAATTGAGTGGATGTCCATCAATTGGAGAATGGTTAAATAAATTGTGGTATATGAATATTATGGAATATTATTGTTTGATAAGAAATGACCAGCAGGATGATTTCAGAAAGCCCTGGAGAGACTTACACAAATTGATGCTGAGTGAAATGAGCAGGACCAGGAGATCATTATATACTTCAACAACAATACTATATGATGATCAATTCACAGGCTAATAGTACACTATTTCAAAATCCGATTCTTTTTGTACAGCAAAATAACTGTTAGGACATGTATACTTATATTGTATTTAATTTATACTTTAACATATTTAACATGTATTGATCAACCTGCTATCTCGGGGAGGGGATAGGAGGAAGGAAGGGAAAAATTGGAACAAAGGGTTTGGCAATTGTCAATGCTGTAAAATTATCCATGCATATAACTTGTAAATAAAAAGCTATAATAAATAAAAATTTTTAAAAATGGGAGATGTTGTGGAGATAAAAATAGCAAGATCTGGCACTTGATTAGATATGTGGGATAAGGGAAAGTAGACTCAGGATTACTTCTAGAATAAGAAGATGAGAGAATGGAAGAATTGTGTTACCTTTTGGAAAAGTTAGCAAAATATGAAAGGTGAATCTGAAGGGAAAGACACAGAATTCTGTTTTGAATATATTGTGATCTCTAGAGGACATTCTAGTTTGAAATGCCCATAGGCAGCTAGATAATGATTCCCATAATATGAATGAGTTTCAGATTTACGAGTTGAAGCAATTTTGAGAACAAACCCATATCTAAAGAACATATCATAAAACCTGTGGATTTGAATTTCTTGAATCTTCTAAAATAGCAATCTCAAATCTATGTAAGACTTTTAAGGTTTACTAATCATTTTCCTTGTATCTTTTTTCATAAGAATACTGAGTCTTCCAGAGGTTAAAAGAATTCTTTCTTGTTACACTTCAAGTTAGAAGCCAGACTCATATCTCTAATTCCAATTGCCTAGTTACCTCTGCCTGAAGGTTCTTTCATCATCTCATATTCAATATGTCTAAAAACAAAGCTACTATCTTTCTTCTCTAAAGCTATTTCTTTTCTTGAAATAAGTTACCCCATTTTTATCAATGGCATCATAATACAGACAGTTCTTACTTTTACATAATTGTATTATTCTGCAGACCTCTATGAAAAGCAAAATGTGAATTTGACTAGGAATCTGACAAAGACACAGACAGAAGAGGACAGGAATTAATGAGATAGGGTACAGACATATGGTATTTTGGAGTAGATGGGGGTAAAGGGAAAAATGGGGTAACGATTTCCTATTCTAAGATCTCAAGTCAAATCCCTATCCCTCTTCACTTGGAAGGTTTTTTCTTTCTTTCTTTCTTTCTTTTTTTAAAGAGTTTTGAGTTTTTGTTTTTGTTTTGTTTTGTTTTGGTGGGATGGGTGAGAGTGGAAGACCTTAGAACACCAAGCCTAGGGGCAGGAGCCAAGGGAGAACACAGTTTTGTACAGTAAAATTAGCATAGGAAATTAGGATTTCTTTCAGAATTCTTTTGTTTAGTCAAATTTGTGCAATGCAAATTTACATAAATTCAGAATTGTCTGTATTGTAATGAATATTGAAAAGGGGAATGTAAGTTCAAATCTTTATCAGATGTGTAATTTTGACCAAATAACCTCACTAAACTTCAGTTTCTTCAGATTAGGAATGAGATGACTACACTAGTTATTTAGGATTTTCCAGTTCTGACATATAATTTTGGTTCTGATCTACCCTTTCTAGATTTTCCCTCTCAATGTACCCACTTCCAACAGTCCATGCCATCTTGTGCTTTTCTACTTTCTTGCTTTCTGATCATTACTCATGTGACCTCCTATCCCCAAGCTTCACTATTTTACAACTTCAACCCTTTCTTCAAAGTATGGGACCACCACTTCTTCCATCCAACCTTTCCCTGCAGCTCTCTTCCTCTCTTGAATTACTATAGCATTTCTTTTAACTTACTTAGCTTTCATGTTCTCTGGTGTAGAAATGTGCTTAATTCTAATCCTTGACCCCTCCCCCTCTCCTTTACATATCTCCTTTGCAAGCTGTGCTTTCCCATTTGAGGAGTAGCATGGAGGAAGAAGAAAGATGCACTTGTGATAGAATCAATTAAAGGAACTCATCACCAATCAAGATGGATAACACCTTTTTTTTTTGTTTGAACTGTCTAGTTTATGTAAAGCTAGCTGGTGTCCAATTTAAGATATAAACTTAGTTCTTTGTGACTTCAAGGTTATCCCTCATATTCGTTATAGCATCCCCTACACAACTCTCATAGTAGCTGTTTAATGAATTAAAAACTTGTTTGAAACCACCCAGGATATTAATAGAGAGAGCAAGCCTTCTAAACCTGCCTCAAATATCTGCTATTTAGGGAGGGGTGAGAAGAAGTTGTAAGTCACTTCTTCAAGTCTCAGTTTTCTCATCTGAAAAAATGAGTCAGGGTTGTTATATCTCAGGAAGGGAATGAATAAAGTGTTTGAAAACTTTAAAAAAAAAGTTGATACAATGCAATGAAGCACAACTAAAGCTTTATTCAAATCTAGTCAATAACCATTTATTAAGCACCTATTCTGTGGTAGGTATAAGCACATGCTAAGTTTCACAAAACAAAAAAAAGCAAAAACCAGTCCCTGATTTTAAATTCACACTCTAATGGTGGAGACATCTTGTAAGCAGCTTTGTACATATGAAACAAGGTATATATGAGATAAATTGAAGATAATCAGTAGAGAGAAGGCACTGAGATTAAGGAAAAATGGGAATGGTTTCCTGTAGAAGGTGAGACTTTAGCTGAAACTAAAAATGTCAGAAAGGAGAGGAGAGGAGGCAGAGAATTCCAGGCATGAGGAAAAGCCAGTGAAAATATATGGACTCAAAAAGATGGAATATTGTTTTGAGGAAGATTAAGGAAGCCAGTTTGATTGGATAGAAGAGTATATTGGTGAGTGAATAAGGTAGAAAGAAACCAGGTCTTGAAGTGCTTTAAAAAGCCAAAGAGAGGAATTCATATTTGATCCTGGAGACAATAGAGAACCACTGGGTTGATCGAAATGGGAATGGGAAGACAGGGTCAGACTTGACCTTGCCAAGATCAGTTTGACAACTGAATGGAAGATATTTTAGAGAATAAGGAGACAAGTGAGAGAGAGAAACCAATCCTATCTCAACAGTTTAGGCTGAGGAGATGAGAGCCTCCACCAGAGTGATGACATTCTCAGCAGAGAGAAGTCTGAGGCATACACACACACACACACACACACACACACACACACACACACACATATACAACAGCTGGTTCGAAATTTTCAATAGGCAGAAAAAGATTCGAGATTGGAGGACAGAAGAGAGGTTAGGACTAGAAAAGAAGATGGGAGAATCCACTGCTGAGATAATTGAATCCATGGGAAACCATGAGATTTCCAAGTGAAATTATATAGAGAGAACTGAGGAAAGCTCTGTTAACCTCAAATAGAGAAAGACAGCCAATATGGTTAAAATTGTAATTTTTAGTCAGGGAAAGGAATAGTATGTAGCTCTTTATGCAGCAAGTGCTAGGAAGCCCAAAGAAGGAGCTGGACTCAGGGTTCTTTTGAAGTATTTGGGCAAAGGGAGAGGGGCTTGAAGGTGCTAGGGGGTTAGGACATTCTGTGGTTTCACCCGGTAAGTTGTTTTGCATAACTACTGGAAGTCCAAAGAAAAAGCTTAAAGAATCTTGTGGAGAGTTTAGGACTAGACAAACAAAAAAAAAAAAAGTCTGAAGCTGGGAGTGAGAATGGTCAGCCTCAGGCAATTTTTGTATCTGGGAATGAGTACTAAATCAGGTTCAGACAGTACTATACCCCTTAAAAAACCAGGTCTCATCTAAAACTCCCCTAACGATGACGGTATTAGGGTTATGTTGTTGTTTTTGTTTAATGTTAACATGAGCTTTTATGGGCGAAGGTACAAGTCCTCGTAGGAAATGGGCATAGGTACTATGGTACCTCAGAGGTCCCCTTCATTTGAGAGGCCCGGGGAAGGTGGAAATACCTGCTCTCGGTCTCATAGGTAAATTGTAGAGAGAGGATTCCAACAACTGCTCACTCTGTATCCTCCCCCTCAATTTTTTTTTCTTTTTGCCTGTCTTTATGGGGAATGCATCCATTCCCGCCACTGTCCTTGAGTTCTTAAGAAGACACAGAATGGGGGAGGGTTGGGGCACTCCCCCCTCCCCAACCCGAGAACTCGGTAGCAGCAGCTGTCCACGCGGCGGCCGGAAGCTCAGAGCTCGGGGGGCTCTCGAGGCAGCTGCGCTGTGAGGCCTGGGCAGCCGGCGCGCGGGGACTCCCTCCCCCCTTCTTTCTCTCCCTCCCTTCCTTCCTCAGTCTGGGCCGGTGCAGGCGCTGCTGCGGAAGCAGCCAGCGGCGGAGGTGTTCGCTGCTGCATCTAAGGGAGGCGGAAGCCCCGGCCGGGCCTGTGGGGGAGGAGCAGCCACCCGAGACGAGACCCACCCCCGCCTCCACCCGAGCCCACATGGATTGCTTGAGAGGCCGGAGTTGATGCTTTGTAGCCGGGCGGGGGGAGCTTGTAGCCTGCGGGCGGCGGCGTAGAGGCCCGAGCGAGGGGCCCGGGGCGGCCGAGGGTAGTCGAGTATAGCACGTAGTTTTCGCCACCTCAGCGCAGCAGCTGCTCCTGCCACCACTGTGGCCATTTTACTGGCCGGCTTGAGGGCAAAGGCGGATTGCCCTGCCCGTGCGCGCGCGGATCTCGCGGTCTCCATCTCCCCGGGGCGCTCGTCTGAGGCGAAGGAGAAGGGGGCTTCTCCCGCAGGGTCAGGCATAGTGAAAGGGAGAGAGTAGGAACCAAGCCAGGTCCGGCCTTTAGCACCGCCCGCTTCTGGGACCAGGGCCCAGGCCTCGGCATCGGTCTCCGGAGGTCGGCGCCTCGGTCGCCTCAGCTTAGGCGGACTGTGGAGGCGTCGGAACTGGCGGTGGGGCTGAGGGGCCAGGTCGGGGTCCGCGACGTGGCTGCTGCACTGCCCAGCACACTGGCCCTTTCCCCTTCCCGTTCAGAGCGGCGGTGATGAAGACGATGAAGAAGTGAGGAGGAGGAGGAGGCAGTGGCGGCCGTGGCGGCGGCGGCGGCGTCTGTGGTGGAGGGAGGAGGAGGAGGAACATGGCGGCCGGTGGCGGCGGCGGCCCCGGCAGCACTGCTCGGGATGGCCAGTTTCTGGAAGGTGGGTGGGTGTAAATGTGTGTATATGTGTGTCTGTGTGTACGTGTGTCTGTTCAAGAGAGAATGCGTGTATGTTTGTGTGGTGTGTGGGCGCGGGGAGGATGGAAGGGAAACGTGGCCTCGGGCGCTCGGGCCTGGGAATGCCACCCGCCGCTCTCGCTCCCATCCTTTCCAGAACCCGGTTTCTGTCTCTCAAGGGAATGTGTTGGGAGGGCGGGTTAGGCCCTAGGCTGGACTTTGGAGGACTGGCTGGGACTGGGCCCAGTTTTCGGGGCCCACAACTCCGAGGAAGGCCGGCGAGGCCTGGGAGAAGGGAAGGGACGCACAGCCGGGCAGCTGAGGTGGAGTGCTGGGGTTAGGTAGGGAATGCTCTTGTCGATTAAGGGGCGATGTGGGATGAGGGATTTAGAGAGCAGCTATTGGCGATGAAGTTTCATATTTTGGGTGGACCACCGGCGTGGGAGTGGGGGCGGGAAGGACTGGGTTCTTGGAGTGCTTTGTTTTTGATAGAAAGTTTGGGAGTATTTGGGTTGTGCTGTGTGGGGTAGTTGTAGAACGGTGGGGGAGGGGAGAGGTGACTTGCTTTGGCTAAATGGTTTTTTTTTTTTGTTTGTTGCTCTCATGCTTCAGGCTTCTTTTTTGCTGTCATATGATTAGGCCTTGTTTTGTTTCACTGTGAAATAACTGATTATTATTATTTTAATGAAATGTTTGCCCAAATAAGAATGGATGGAGACAACAGAATCCAGTGAAGGAATAACTAGGAAAAGTCTCAACTGATTGGCAGTACTTTTGGTTTCAAATTGGTTGCAATGAAAAAAAAATCCCCATTATTACCTTATAAATTATTATCTTTAAATCCTAAGAACACATTTATTAGAAATAAATTTTAGTTTTTTATAGTCATCCTCAAAAATTTTTTTGTAGTTTTGGGTAAAGTGGCTGAGAATGGTGCTTAGTGTTTACTTTGCTAATTCGGTTTACAAAGATACTTTTAGAGTAACTGGTTAAGGGCTACTTAACACTAGAAGTCATCCTGTTTCATATGATTTTGATTTATTTTGGTTTTATTTACAGTGATGCTTTTTAAACCAGAATGATCACTGACTTAAGAGGAAAAAATTCTTTGAAGGATAAGAGTATTAGAAGGAAGAAAACATTTTACAATCTTTTTTTTTTTAATTTGACTTTACCAATGGATTCCAGTTTTCAAGTAAGAATTTAACCTTACTGGATTATCATCCCTTATCTAGAAAAATAATGAAAATTTCTTGAGTTTCTTAGTAAGGAATTAGAATAAGCTGATGAATTTCCTTAGTTTTATTTTCCCTGATTAAGATGTTAATTTGATCAGGTTAGTTACTAGTCAAGAGTTCTGGATGGTTCCTAGTGGAGAGTTCTGAATGGCCAAGTTTTGTCTCTGCTGTATGTACAATATGGTGTTAGAGATTTGAATGATAGTTTTATGCTGTATCTTGAGAGATCATATTAAATTGTGTTTTATTGCAGGCTTATAGGTACTGATAGGTACTGTTTTGCTAACTGAAGTAGGTTTAGCACAAAGCATGAAGAAGGATCGTCAAGACTTGAATGTTTTTGTTAAAAGCATGACTAAGTAAGAAACTTAGAATTCAGTGACATAAATTTTAAAAATCCACAGATGTGATGCCATGTCTACTCTTCAAAAGATTAATAGATGATAATTTTAACTTCATAGTAGGTATTACTTTTAGATTCTTTCTTAGCCTTTGAGTGAGCAAAAGAATGGAATAAACATTTATTAAATGCTTACTGTGTAAAAGTAAGGCACTGTTTCCTCACACCATACTCCAGCAGGCCTAATGGAACTGCCAATATTTAATAATAATATTTTCAGTTTTTATAAAACATTTTCACATACATCAACTCATCTCATTCTCATATCACTGATGTGTAATAAGCAGGTCAAATAACTGGGGAAGGGCAAAAACAACTAAGTTATCAGTTACAATTATTGGATGACCAAATAGAATTAGAGACAATAAAAGCAAATATTGTGTGATGAAGATTTTCTTATGCTATATACGTATAAATCATAAAAGCTATATGCATATTGATTTTGTAATCATAAAATTGAAATTTTTAAAAGTTATATTATTAATATATTGATAATCATTTTCCTTATTCCTTTCACAGTACATACTTTTAAAAACTATATTTCTAAGGGAAATAACTAGGGTAGAAGAAATCTACTCTTTAAGATCATGGTAATAGCATCCTAAAATTGCATGATAAGTAATGGTCTTTTACCAAATCCATCTACATTTTTCCTTGTAAGTTGAGCAGCATATGGATTTATATTTTCCTATTCATGTTTTCACTTAACTGTAATTTTCCTAATACAATTATGTTAAATAATTGGAACTTTCACAATGACATATCTGGGTAGCATTTTGAATTTTGCAAAGTGCTTTCAGTATCTGATTGCTTGTTATATATAAATATAACAAAGCTGCATGTTATATAAATAATTTTGTACATTAAGTATAGGATCTCATTAATGTGATTCTCCAGTGATGGAGGGCAACACACATTTACACAACTTGCTTTCTAGTTTTCTTGAATGAAATACATGGGATATCCCACAAAACAGAACCAAAAAAACCGATGCTCTTCGTTTTAAAAATAGAAAATCCACATATTTTTCTCAGAAGTAGGAAAACTAATTTTTCTTTATTTCTCCTCTTTAATTGTTATGCTTCAGAATCCTGTAGATTAAACTGTTTTGCTTCCACCTACTATATAACAAATAGGAATATATGTAAAGCTCTTTACAAATTTTAAATTGCTATTTAAATGTTAACTGTTACTATTAATTTTCTCTTACAAAATATTTATGTAGGTTTAAGTAATTAGTCTTTTGAATTCTTTCCATTCTTTTTGGTCCCTACCATTTACATCAGGTTCTATTGTACTCAGTCTTTCCTATTCCTTTCTTTTTCTACATTTCTACTTGGTAGCCTTAAATATAAAGCTAATTAATTGTCCTTGTCCTCTTTGTCCTTTCCTTTCTTTAAATTTCCTATACAATCCCCCTTCTCCTTTTCTTGTCCGTGCCCAGAATAGACATTTTAAAGTAGATACACCTTTGGTATGGCGCCTTTTTTTTTTTTTTTTAAACAAAAGTTGCATTATTACCTTTATTTTATTAAGAGATCATAAATTTAGGCCTAGAAGGAAACTCAAATCATTTAGACCAATCTTTTCATTTTACCAATAAAGAATCTGCAGTCCAGAAAGATTAAGGTACTTGCTCAAGGATATACACCAGTGGTAGATTTGGAGTTTCCCCTCTGCCATAAAACCGGGAACCTATGTTGCCAGCTCATTTAGATAGCAGAGTACTTGTGTTCCCTTTTAAGTGTTTTTTCTTTAGTCGTTATGCTTAGCTTCCTTTCTTTGGTGGCTTAATCAGAATTTTAGAACTTGAAGGAATTTTAGTCTTTTCTACTCAGATATTTGCATCTGAGTTCATGATTCTCAAGATCTTTTCCAACAGTGGTGATCACAACCTATCCAAGGCTACTCATTTTTCACAACTTCAGAGAAGTGGAGCTTTCCAGACAAAAACTTGTATTCCTTTACTCTGGTCACTTTACTAGCCTATTTTGTCTTGGTGTCATATAATTCCTTGAAGTCCTTGTCTTTGGTTCTTTGGAATCCCTTATTGTTTATGTACTGCAGTTTGCTCACACCTACCGGTCATTTCTTCATTGCTTTCTCCTTGACTCATTTTATCTAGGTGGTTCAGTGGATAAAGCCTTAGCATTCTAATCCTAGAAGACCTGAATTCAAATACAGACTTGGGCATGTAGTAGCTGTGTGATCCTGGGCAAGTCACTTAACCTCATTTGCCTCAATTCTTCTTTTGTATAATGAACTGGAGAAGAAAATGGTAAACCGCTCCATTATCTTTGCTAATAAAATCTCAAATGGGGTCAGAGAGTTACACATGACTAAAGTGACTTAATAACAAGACAATGTTTCATACCTGCCACATCATAACATTAGTAAAATGTTAATATTGAAAAGTTGGATTTTTGCTTTGATGATACTTGGTGGGGACAAAAACAATTCAGTCAGCTTTTCTTTTTCAGTTTAGGCTCATCTTATTGTCTTTCTCTATTGACTATCCCAAATATAGTTTCCATAGATTGTCTGTTCAGATACATTTAGAAATATAAGCAATAGGCATTCTTCATCCACTTGGTTTTTCCTTTGTGGCTAGGCAGACCATACTATTGGAGTATTATTGATCTTTCCTAGGAAGCTCTGCAATGACCTCTAATACATTTATTTTACAAATGAGAAAACTATTTGAGAGGGCTGAATGACTTTTTCAGAGTCATGTATCTGGCATTGACAGATGCTGACCAATTCTAGGTCTAGAAAGTCTTCTAATCAACGCCCAGATTTTTCTTCATCTTGAGAAGTTTGTATTAATGACATCCTGTCCTAAGCCTGAAACTTTTTTGACACAGTTTTATCTGACTCCTCGTGCTTTTTGAGAGGCAGCAAGCATACTAAGAGCTTTGGACTAGGAAGTCAGAAGAGAACTGGATTTAGATCTGCATTCACAAATTATTTAGCCAAAGGGGAGTCATTTAACCTTTACAGAGTCTTAGTTTCCTCTGTTATTGAGTGGATATGCTGCTCATAGGAATCTCATAGGGTTGCTATAAGGATAAAATGAAATGTTGTGTAAACTACTTTAAAACACTACAGCATCTTGCACATGTCAGCTATTATTTTTCCTGCTCCAAGGTATTGTCTTTTTTCTGCTTCAAGTATCACTTGACTCTATCTCAAGTCATATCAACAAGCATTTATCAGGACTACCTTTTCTGTTAACGACACCACCAGTCATCTTCCCTGTTTTCAAGTTTTGGAAGGCAATCTTGTATGGAGGATAGATTAAACTTTTTTTGCTCGGACTCAAAGGGCAAAAGTAAGAGCATTAAGTGGCAGAAAGGCAGATTTAGGCTTGACCCAAGGAACAACTTACTCTGACTAAAAGGCTTCAGGACTGGATAAGCTTTTGACAGATTTGTGATAATGCAAATTTGTAGGTAAGAGTTGGACTAATTGTCCTGTGTTCTAACTGTTAAAAATTCACTTACAAGATTCCTTGGACCTTGCCCCCTAATATAAATTAAAACCTTATTCCTAAATGAAAATCAACAAACAAATGGTTAAATTTAATCTATTCATGTCATTATTTTATTTCACACTTAATACACTAATTCAGCCCTAAGCCGTGTCTACTACTTTGACTATGATTAAAAATAATTTCATTATATGGATTTTTTGTTTTTGGGGAGGTAGTTGAGGTTAAGTGCTTTGCCTAGGGTCATACTTACACAATATGTTTTTACTGTGTCTTACTGTCTCATTGACTGTTTTCATTCCAGTAGAAGGTGAATGTTCTTTTGGCCTGTTTATTGAAATCTACAAAAGTTCTCCCAGCAACTGTTTTTTTCCTCATCATTTTTGAAAGTTAGTCCAGTTTCTTTGCTAATCTGATGTATACATTGTTTTCATCTTCTGAACTACTTTTGCAAATTACTATAGCAGTACATAGTTCTTTTCCATACTGTCTCTTATTTTCTAACTCTATCATATTATTTGAGCCTCTTGCTACTTCTGTGGAGTATATGGAGGGTGTTGCCCACTTCTTAGTGGTAGAAATTGAGGGACAAGTTATATGATGTACACAAGTTAGGACTAGCACCTGGGTTTACTGACTGCTGAGTTTTTTCTGTATCCTGATCCAAAAAATAAGACACTAAGCAGAAGTAAAAGACTCACTAAGGGAAAAAGTGAATTATAATCAACCTTTGTCATTAATTTCTACATAGTGAGTCTTTGCATATTGCATGAAAGAAATTATATAGTGCTTTCAGTAATCTCAAATCTGATATCCCAAGATATATCATTGAAGAAATGCATAATTGGAGGGGAAAAAAAGAGGTTTAATGTCATATGACAAGTGAGGAAATATTAGTGAACAATCACATATAGTATGGTATCCATGAAATGTAAAAGATCCAGAGGTGGACTCCAGCACCTTGGATAGATCCTTTCTAAAGGCTCTATGACAGAACATGGTCAAGAATCTCAGAGTGAAAAAGCATAGATATATTGTGATCTGAAAGAATAGAACTACACAACAAGATAAAGTCACAGCTTCATTACAAGAAGGAGTAAGTGGCCTAGAAGGTTGGTCTGTAATGGACCCAGAAAATTTAAAATCCTTTCATCTGGGTTATTATTAATTCCATTTCTGCCCCATTATATTTGCATGCTGTATATTCTTATTTTTTAATCCCCATAACAGTCATGTGAGGTAGGAAAGATCTTATCCCCATTTTATATATGAAGAAATTCTAAAGTCCAAAAAACATTGAATATCTTGTAAAATGGTCAAATGGATAAGAAACAGGGCCTTAAGTTTCCTTTGTAACATGGAGGTTGGAGTCAATAATATTAAGTACCTTAGATAACTAATCTGTTATCCTGTTATATAAAATACAGGTGTAAAGGGGGAAAAACTTTCATTCTCAAAATTGTTACCTTCAGTATGGACCTTTTGTGTATTTCCTTTATTTTCTCTAGTGCTATTTACTTCTCAAAAAGCTAAAAGCTTTTTTTTTTTTTTTAAATACACTCAGTAGGCAGTGTGGCTTAGTGGAAAGAGTATTAGGCTTGGAGTCAGAAACTTAAAATGCAAATTCTGCTTTCTGACATTAGCAAAGTGAATTTGGCCAAGTTACTTAATCATTCTGAACCTTAAGTTTCCTCATTTATAAATGAGGATAATTATACTTGCAATCTGCATTATACATTATTCCTGGACCCAGATAGGAACATATATATAGATCACATTGAATAATTTAAATAATATATAATAAATGTTAGTTATTAATTATTATGTGGTGCATAAGGACTAAGCTTGGTAGTTCAACTATTTTTGATTGGGGAGTAGAGGAGAGTTTATGAAAGCCTTATTATAATACCACTATCATTTTCTATCTGTCATCCTTTTTTTGATTTCTGTGTAAATTGGATTTAAATGATGCAGAGTTGTATGAAGTTTTAAATTTTGAATTCTGTGGATAAGTTCGTGTAACTTGGCAGTACACTTTCTAGGAATGTACACATTGATAATGAGGTTGACACATGTATTGCCAGAGCTAGCTCAGTGTATGGGTTCACAGGAAAGTATGGTATACTGTAACCTATTTAACATGTAAAGGACTGCTTGCCATCTGAGGGGGGAGGGGGGAGGGAGGGAAGGGAAAAATCGGAACAGAAGTGAGTGCAAGGGATAATGCTGTAAAAAATTACCTTGGCATGGGTTCTGTCAATAAAAAGTTATTAAAAAAAATTAAGAAATGGGAATTAGATTGCCATACTGAAGGTGTACAGAGCTGTTGTGCCGATCTCATAGTTGTGTGCCTATGAAATCTGGACAGTACATCAGTGTCATGCCAGGAAACTGAATCGCTTCCATTTGAATTGTCTTAGAAAGATTCTGAAGATTACCTACCAGACATTGAGGTCTTTTCTCTAACTAAACTGCTAAGCATTCCAATGCTGTTGCAGAGAGCACAAATCTGTTGGACTGGCTACATTGTTCAAATGCCAAAAATATGCTTGCCAAGAAGACTTTTTTTTATTATGGAGAATCTTATACACGGCAAGCACTCACAAAGGTGGTCAGAAAAGCGATATAAAAACATTCTGCCACAGAATGCTCTGCCATCATTTGGTCTGATCATCAGTCCTAGTCAGACACACTAACTTGACTCAAGAGTGAAGGACAATAATCAACCATTTGTTATCCTAGTTTCATCCAAAATGCTGTAGATTTGATCCAGCATTGGGTCTCTCTTCATTCTTTTTGTAAAATGTTTTTTTCTTCCATCTCAATGAAATGATTATTGCTCATTATCTTTCATTATCCTCTAAAACTTTTACAAATAAGTTTATATTAATTAATTTTTAGATTGTGCCTTGGCTGCCATATTTTTTTTTCAATCACAACTTCTTTCCAATAACAGATTTTTTTCCACTTAATCAATAGCCATATTTCCCCTTGACCATTTGCTTTTTCTTTTTCTCAATAGTATTTATTTTCCAAGTACATGTAAAGATAGTTTTCAACATTTAATTTTCTAAAACTTTGTAGTTTTCTTTTCCAAATTTTTCTCCCTTTCTTCTTAACCTCCCTCCTACCGCCTCTATGTTACACTTTTAAAATATTTCCATATGTGTCATGTTGTGCCAGAAAAATCAGACCAAAAGGAGAAAAAAGATATAAGAAATAAAAAAAAACCCAAAAAGATGAATACTGTGTTTTAAATGCATATTCAGTCTTAATGGTTCTCTGGTTGTGATTGACACTTCTCATTCCAAGTCTATTAGAATTGCCTTGAATCACCAATTTTTGAAAATTTATCACAATTGATCATCACATAAGCTTGTTACTGTGAATGATGTTCTCTGGTTCTGCTTAGTTCACTCCTCATAACAGCAGCAATTCATGTAGATATTTCTAGGCTTTTCTGAAATCAGCCTGCTCATCATTTTTTGTAGAAAAATAATAATTCCATTACCTTCATACACTATAATTATTCAGCCATTCCCCAACTGATGGGCAGCCACTCAATTTCCAGTTCCATGCCACTACAAAAGGAGTTGCTATAACATTTTTGCACATGTGGGCCCTTTTCTCTTTTTTATCTTCCAGTAATGAGACTGCTTGATCAAAGGGTATGCAGTTTGATAACTCTTGGGCATAGATCCAGATTGTTTTGCAGAATGATTGGATGATTTCACAACTCTACCAACAATGTGTTAGTGTTCCAGTTTCCCCACATCCCAATCCAATGCTTACTGTTATCTTTTCTGTCATCTTAGCCAATTCAGGAGGTATGAGGTGGTTCCTCAGAATTGTCTTAATTAGTATTTTTTTAATCAATAGTGATCTAGAGCATTTTTTTCATATGACTGCTATATTTCTTAATTAAACTAGGATATCAATAAGTCACTCACTAATGCTATTTCAGGTCTCTTTGTGGTGATTGATTTATATCTGTTAAATTTTTTTAGAAAATAGTAACTGTCTCTGTCATTGTTTGTTCCTTTATTTCACATTTTTTAGTGTTGTAATGTCTTCAAACAGGCGAGGTTGTAGCCATTATAGTTATACATTGTATCATTGATTTAATGCATAGTCATAGAATTTAAGAGTTAAAGGGAACCTCACCAGACACTCAAATCTAATGGAATCCCCATTATATATACCTTTTTATTTAATTTGTACTTATTTGGATGAGGGAAGTTGAAAACAGCCACATGTGGAATTAGATATGAATGAATTCTATCAGACACTTAAAATAAGGATAATAAGATCATAGATATACAACTATAGTCTCAATAAGGTCAACCAGTCTAATCTCATTTTACAGAACATAAAACTGAGACTCAGACCCCAAGAGTATCAACTTGCCCAAGTTTGTACAGGTAGAAAGTAATGGAATCTGAATTTGAACTTAAATCATTCTGACTAATATGCTATATAAACTTTTCAGATACAGTGTTATTGTTGTGCAGTAGTATCTTATTCTTTATGACTATTTGTTTTTGTTTTTGTTTTTTGGCAGATAGTGAATTAGTTTGCCATTTCCTTCTCCAGTTTATGTTACTGATGAGAAAAATGAGGCAAAGAGGGTTAAATGACTTACCCAAGATTGCATATCTCCTACATGTCTTGAGGCTAGATTTGAACTCAGGGAGGAGGTGACTCTCTTCCAGACATTTTGAATTTTGTGAAACATATTTTAATAAATAAACACACTTTGGAAAACAAAAACACAGAAAACTGATAGGCTACCAGAAAAATCCTATAATGCCTATCAAAGCCAAATAAAATTATTTTGGGTTATTTTGGAGTTATTTGTCGTTGTTTATTTTCACTAACATTGACAGTTAAGTGACTTAAGTTTTTCCTGCTGGAAGCTAAGAAGAAAATCACTTGGAAGAATTTTTCTTTTCTTTTTTTTTTTTTTTTAATTTAATTTTATTTAATAATAACTTTGTATTGACAGAATCCATGCCAGGATAATTTTTACACAGCATTATCCCTTGCAATCACTTATGTTTCGTTTTTTTCTCCTCCCTCCCTCCTCTTCCCCCCCCCCCCAAGATGGCAAGCAGTCCTATATATGTTAAATATGTTGCAGTATATCCTAGATACAATACATATTTGCAGAACCGAACAGTTCTCCCGCTGCACAGGGAGAATTGGATTCAGAAGGTAAAAATAACTCGGGAAGAAAATAAAAAATCAAATAGTTCACATTCATTTCCCAGTATTCCTTCTTTGGGTGTAGCTGTTTCTGTCCATCATTTATCCAATGAAACTCAGTTAAGTCTCTTTGTCAGAGAAATCCACTTCCATCAGAATACATCCTCATACAATATCGTTGTCGAAGTGTATAATGATCTCCTGGTTCTGCTCATCTCACTTAGCATCAGTCCATGTAGGTCTCTCCAAGTCTCTCTGTATTCATCCTGCTGGTCATTCCTTACAGAGCAATAATATTCCATAACATTCATATACCACAATTTACCCAGCCATTCTCCAATTGATGGGCATCCATTCATTTTCCAGTTTCTAGCCACTACAAACAGGGCTGGAAGAATTTTTCTTTGGGGAGGGGGTAAATGCATTAAATATTAAAAGGCTCTCTAATCTGTTAAAATGTACTACAAAATTAAAATTAAATGTCTGAACTATAGAAATCTTAAAATGTTTTAGGAATAAAATTGTTTAGGAATTTTTATCACGTGAACTCCCATTTTCATTGTATTGTTTTCTGGTTTCATATTGGTAAATAACCAAGGAAAAAAGAAAAGATTGAGAAAAACTTATTAAGTGTTCAGTTGCTCAACTCTTTGTGGTCCCCTTGGGAGTTTTCTTAGCAGAGATTCTAAAGAGATTTTGCCATTTCCTTCTCCAGCTCATTTTACAGATGAGGAAATTGAGGCAAGTGGAGATGTTTTGTCCAGGTTCAACACAGCTAATGAGAATCTGAAATCAAATTTGAACTCAGAAAAAGATGAATCTTTCTGGTTCTAGGCCTGGTACTCTGTTGTGTCATTTACCAGCCCTTCTGTTTATTTACTTCATTCTCTATTAATTAATTAACTTTTAATGAATTAAAAGTTCATTCATCACTACAAAAAGAACTACTAAAAGTACTTTTATACTTGAATTCTTCTTCTCTTGTAGTAAAATAGTTGGCTCATAGTATAGTCAATCCTCAACTTTCATGGGGATAATATTCCTGGAAAATAGCCCAAAAGTTAAAAAAAAAAAGTGACTGCAGATATATTGAACCTATGGGAAAGAGGGATTTGGGTTCCCATGGCCACCCAAAACTGTAATTTCTCATTAGATTGCTGCAAATACCCTTCTCAGTGTACAATTATTTTTTAATAATGAAACATGAATTCTGATAAATATGCTTATTTTCCTAATACAGTAGTCATGAAGTAACATAAAATGTAGTTCACAGAATAAAATTGGTAACATGCAAAACATTTTTCTCACTTGTTATTCCCTAGAATTCTGTGATCTTGTGTGCTAACATCTCTATAAAAATTTATTTTGGATAAGATTCACTTTTCATAGCAATTGAAATCTTTAATACCATAAATACTTTCCTCTTTTTTGCATATATAATGAACATCAAATTCATGTCAGGGTTGTAGACATTTCCAGCATGAAGTTTTATCTAAAAAGTTATTTTCTCACTAAATTGTATCATTGAGTTTGTACAACCTCTATTGATATTCTGTTAATCACTATCTTTCTTGATACTCTTTTTTTTCTCCAAGATTTCTCTTCTAGTTCTCCTACCTCCATGATCTCCCCTTCTTCATCTTCCAACTTTTAAGTGTTCCACTGGGTTCTGTTCCCATCCCTCTTAACTATCTACTTTTCTTCACTTGGTATTCACATCAACTCCAATGAATTTAATTGCCATCAGTATGATGAAGACTCAGAAACTTCTTTCCTGATCTTCAAGCACCTCTAAGTACTTTTCAAAAGTCTCGGTTGTTATTGATATCTTAAGCTCTTCATGTTCAAAACAAAACTCGTCTTTTCCCCCTAAGCCATTGTTCCCATCCAAGCTGACCTATTTCTGTAGAGAGCAACACCATCCAGTCCTTCATCTAGAAGTTATTCTTGACTTTTCAGTGCCTGTTACACCTTGCTTAATAGTGCTTCATCACCTTATAACTAGACTGTTAAAGTACAGAGGTGAGTGTGCCTGCCTCAAGACTCTTCCCCCCTTCCAAGGCATCTCCTATTCAGGCACCAAAGTGATTTATACAAGTTATAAATTCCAGGTTCTCTTCCATCATCTCGAGGATCAAATACAAAATGCTGTTTGACATTTAGAGCCCTTCTTTAAGCTTCTTCCTGCCTTTCCAGTCTTCTTTTTCCATAATCCTTACTATGTACTTTCTTTTGGAAGATTGATCTCCTTTTGGGGTATAGTTCCAAATTTCTTTTCCAAATAGCTAAATCATTTCATAGTTCAAATAGTTAATTCCTTCATCCAATTTAACTATTGTCATTTTTCTTTTGTCATCCCTACCAATGAGATGAACTGGAGGGAGGCAATCAAAATTATTCTAATGTACATTTCCCTTTGGAGCATTTTTTTCTTATGGTTGTCAATATTTGCCAATTTCTTTTGAGCCTTTTGTATTCGTATCCTAGTTGAAGTAGATATTCATGTATAGTGGGTGTTATGAGAGAAACTTGCTGAAAAGTTCTTCCATAATTGTTTCCTTTTTAATTTTTCCTCCTTTAATTTTTTGAATGATTGTTTTAATTTTATGCACAGCTAAGTTCTCATTAATATGAATAATGAGCTTAATGAAGTGGTTGCATATATTCAAATTCTTTCTATTTTAAATTATAATTATGTAAATATGGTAATTGATTCCAGTTTAATTTGAATAATTCAACCACTCATTTTCACTAATCAGCACCTACCAATAATTAAAATTGTATGTTTTATCTTTTGTGATAATCAATTGTTTGATCATGTGTTCATCCATCCAAAAGACATAGCTTTCCTTCCTGTCTTAATTTGTTTATATAATTTCATACCTACTTCATATATCTATTTGGAACTTGCTTTGGTATGTTGTGTGAGATGTTGTTCTAAACCTGATTTCTGCCAGTTTTCCTAGTATTTATGAAAATAAATGTCTTAATATTTGGGAGTCTTAGTTTTATTTAGCAATATGCTAATTTATTTCTGAACTTTGTGTACCTGATCTGTCCCACTGATATTAAACTTTTTTTTTAGCCAGTGGGGAAGTTTTGTTGATTATTGCTTTGTAGAATAGTTTGAAATCTGATACTGATAGGCACCTTTCCACTCCCCTAACCATTATTTCACTTGGAAATCTTGGTCTTTTAATCTTCTACATGAATCTCATTATAATTTTTTCTTGTACTTTAAATTTTGATAATTTAATTGGCATGGCACTAAATTAGTAATTGGGATATTAGGGTCATCTGTATATGTGGCATAAACTACTCATTAGAAATTAATTTTTTTTCAGTAACATGTTTCTGCAGAGTATTTTGTACTTGTGCTTATGCAAATATGAATATATATGTGTGTTTGGTAGATATAATCCTGAATATTTTAATACATTGTAAAATTAATTTATTTTTTATTAATTAAAAAAAACCCTTTTTCCCTCCTTTCCTGTTTTCCTCCTGTGCATTCTCAAAAGTATTTTGCTTCTGATTACCTCCACTTTAATCCACCTTCCCTTGTGGTTCCTTGTCTTCTGTTATTCTTTTTTTCTTCTACTTTCCTGTGGGATAAGATTCCTTTGTTGAATCAATTCTAATGAGAAAAAGATTCAAGTGTTTCTTTCCACTATGTAAGGGTTCTTAATTCTTTCAAAATTGTTAACAATATTGTAGCTCTCGTATAAATCATATTTCTAAGATTTTTCCGAAATCATTTCTTCTATCATTTGTTACAATATAATAAAATTCCATTACATTAATTTAACAATTAGTTCAGTCATTACTCAACTGTCTAAGACAAAGCTTCTTAAACTGTGGGTCATGACCAAACTGAATAGGGGGAAAGGGGAAGTATGTGTGAGAAAATTTTGCCAACAGTAACAAATATCAGATATTCTGTCAAGATTTAATTGTTTATGAAAAAGCACAGTCATCCCGTTAGTATGCTAATTTGTGTTCATCTTTAATAAATGGTAAAAATTATATGTATACAAAGAATTATTTTAAAATAAATTTCTTTATGGTTTATTATTAGTTAATATTTGACTTTTATGCCTATTTTAGATACCTATAGCAAAGATCACATAAAAATTCCTCTGGCAAAAAGAAGTCCCCTGGTGGAAAAAGTCCTTATCTAAGACACAATGTTTCCTCTTCCCCCCAATTATAAATCCATCTTTCATGACCAAAAAATTGGTTTTCCTTGTAACTAAGTGTTCCCTCACCACTATTATTCTTCCTGTTTTTCTCTGCTTCCTCCATCCCAATCCTGCTTTCTTCCTTTTTGTTTCATATATTTCTACACCAGATTGCGTATGTTTGATTCTTTCCCTGTTCCAGAGAAGTGAACTTTATCTCCACTTGTATACACAAGCACGCAGTTATAAGAAAGAGCAAGAATCATCCCCTTACTTCCTTTCTATAGTCTTTTTAGGCTGTCTTCCAATTTCCTCTCTTCAAACCCTCAGAACAGAAGTAGTCCACCCAAGTCCTGTTTGCCTTATTTAAATTAATCTTTGTTATTCTTTGATAACATTAATGTTTTGAAGGGATACTTGTTTCTTTTTCCACAGAATGTTAATACAACATCAACATTCAATTCCTTGGATTTGCTTAAACAAATTGAGCTTTTTTTCTCTGGACTCGTGTTGTATTTCAAATTCTCATCAGTAAAACTTTGAAAGTCCCCTTATCCTAATTAAAAGCTCTTCTCTCTTCCCATCCTTGCAGGTTAAATTATTTTTGTTTATAAAGTCTGTCTTTATTTTCAAAATAAATATGTATATCTCATTTTGCACATTAGGTACATTTGGAGGTTAAATAGTATATTTTTACCATTAATTCTCTGCAGTTCTGATTGCTCATTTTTCTAGTTTTTGAGTTTTTTAAAAAAAATTGCTCTTCTTCATGATCTATAAGTTGTTCAATCCTTTTAATTATAAGTTGTTCAATCCTTCTAATTACTGCATTCTATCTTTTCATGCAAGTCTTCTCTGGTTTCTGAGAATGGCTAGTATTTATATAGAGTTTTCAGGTTTGCCATTTGATTTCTTTTTTAAAAATATCTTATTTTTCCCCCAGATTCATGTAAAACACTTTTTGACATTTCTTTTTAAAACTTTGAGTTCTAAATTCTCTCCTTTCCCCCCTCCCAACCTTATTCTTCTTGATGAAAAGGCACATGTAAAATTTCAATAGAAATCATGTTGTAAAAGAAAACATCCCCCCTTCCCCCACCAAAAAAAAAAAAAACCTCAAGAAAAATAGTTGAATTTTTTTCCCCTCTTTTATCTGATTTTTCTTGTGCAGTGTGATAAGTGTGGAAATATGTTTAGAAAAATTACACATATTTAACCTACTTGCTGTTTGTTTGGTAAGGGGGATGGAGGGAGGAAGAAAAATTTGGAACACAAGATTTTGCAAGGGTGAACGTTGAAAACTTTATTTGCATGTATTTTGAAAATAAAAAAACTATTGCACAAAAAATAAAACTTAGAAAAGTGCTTCAGTCTATATTCAGACATAATCAGTTTGGTAATGGATAGCATTTTTCATCACAAGTCCTTCAGAGTTGTGTTTGATCATTGCATTGCTGAGATTAGCAAAGTTATTCACAGTTGATCATCTTATATTATTGTTGTTACTTTGTACATAGTACATTTCACTTTGCATCAGCTCATGGAAGTCTTTCCAGGTGTTTCTGAGAGCACCCTGCTCAATAGAATTCCATCGTAATCATTTACCACAATTTGTTCAGCCATTCCCCAGTTGATGGACCACCCCTCGATCCATTTCTTTGCCCTGAGAAAAGAGCTGCTATAAATATTTTTGAATATATAGGTCTTTTTCCTTAAAAAAAAAAAAAAAAAAAAACCTCTTGGGTTACATGACTAGTAGGCATATTGTTAGATCAAAAGATATGCAGATCTCTTTTGATTATTACTACTGTACTTAAAGGTATATACTATTATTATGTCCATTCTATTTATCAGAAAACTAAATTAAATAAGATTTGTAATTTGCTCTGAAT
Organism: Antechinus flavipes; assembly: GCF_016432865.1. NCBI lineage: Eukaryota > Metazoa > Chordata > Mammalia > Dasyuromorphia > Dasyuridae > Antechinus > Antechinus flavipes. The sequence continues at coordinate 244,347,955 of NC_067401.1, forward strand.
CACCCAAACAGAAAGGTTTTGAGTCAGTATTTGAACTCAAGTCTTCCAGAATCTTAAGTTCAGTGCCTTCCAAGTTCTATCAGTGTTCTGTCTGTATGTCTCTGAAACCATTTTGCATCAACATGGTATTCTATTCTCTGGAGAGCTTGGAATTTACTGACTTCTTCTGCCATCTTATCAGAATCTTTTCAGTTGTTTTCATTTTCATTTCACTAATTATTTACTATTTGGAACATTTTCTCCTATTCCTTTTGCCACAGACTTTTTTAGGTTTAATAGTTTGTTTTACTCAAGATTATTGTTCCAAATTTGTTGTCAACATTTTTGGTCTTATGTTAACAGATTAGGAGATAAGTGGTGGAAATTTTGTCTCATTTGGCCTGGTGGCAATTTTTTGGAAAGTTTAATTATGTGGCTAAAAGTTCTATTCTATTGCCTTGTTTTAGTATGGAAATAACTCTGCACTCTTGAAGGGTATATCAGCAGAACACAAGCTGTGACAAGTCTAACCAAATTGGAAATTTGAGTCTGGGCAGTCAGAATGTGTTTCTGTTTTTGAAAAACCAGGCTACTTTAGAGAAACCAAAGGTTGACAGTCAAGTCACTTTTTTTGTGTGGATGGGTGAAATCAAATCAAAGTGGCTGTTGTCACACTAAAGTAGATATTTACAAAATGCTGTGGTAATAAAGGGAATATCCTAACCTCTTAAATCATTGACCTAATTTATGTGATAAATAGGAATTCTTCTAAAAGAATGTGAGGTTAGGTGACTTAGTGAAGGTCACAAAGCTAGTTAGTGTCAAATATCTTAAATCAGATTTGAACTCAGGTCCTCCTGACTCTAGGACAGGTGCCTTATCTACTGTGCCACCTAGTTATCTCTAAAAGAATGCTGTTTAAGAAATTTCATAAGAAATTTGACAAAAACTTCAGAGAAAACTAGAAAATAGTATCATAGAAACTAGATTTTTAGACCAATATCTTACACTGTATACTAAGATAAGGTCAAAATAGGTACATGATTTAGACTTAAAGAGTGATACCATTAGCATAGCAGGAATGCAAGGAATAATTTACCTATCAGATTTGTGGAGAAAGAAAGAATTTGACCAAATAAGAGACAGTTTCCTGAGATGTAAGATAGATAATTTTGGTCATACTAAGTTAGTTTCTGCATAAAAGAAATCAGTGCAACTAAGATTAGAAGGAAAACAGGAAGATGAGAAACAGTTTTATAGCAGATGTCTCTGATAAAGGCCTAATTTCTTAAATATATATAAAAGTGAGTCAAATGTGTAAAAGTATGTCATTCTCCCTTTGATAAATGGTCAAACAGACATTTCCAGATGAAGAAATCAAAGCTATCTATAATCATATGAAAAAAAAATCCTAAATCATTATTGATTAGAGAAATGAAAATTAAAACAACTCTGAGGTACTACTTCACACTTATCAGATTGACTAATATAACAAAAAATCATGATAAATGTTGGAGAAAATGTGGGAAAATTGAGACGCTAATGCACTGTTGAAGTTGTGAATAATATAACCCTTGTAGAGAGCAATTTTGAGCTATGTCAAAAGGCAAATTGTTATATCTTTGGTGTAGGAATATCACTACTATAAGTTTGTATCCCAAAAATTTATTTAAAAAATGGAAAAGGACCCATATATAAAAAATATTTATAGCAGCTCTTTTTGTAGTGGCAAAGAATTGGAAATTGAGGGAATGGCTATCAATTAGACAATGGCTGAGGAAGATGTGGTATATGAATGTAAGGGAGTATGAGTATGATTGTGCTATAAAAAATGATAAGTAGGCTGATTTGAGAAAAACCAAGAAACTGATGCAAAGTGAAGCAAATAGTACCAGGAGAACATTGTACACAGTAGCAGTCACAGTGGATGAAGATCAGCTAAGAATGACTTGAATCTTTTCAGCAATACAGTGTATCCAAAATAATTACAAAAGCCTCTTGAAAAATGCTGTCCACACCCAGAGAAAGAACTGATGAAGTCTGACTGCAGATCAAACCATACCATTTTCACTTTCTTTTGGTAGTTTGCTCTTTTAAAACATGACTAATATATAAATATGTTTTACAAGTTTGCACATATATAATTTATATCAAAGAACTTGTCCTTTTGAGGGAGGAAGGAAATTTGAAACTCAATATTTTATTTTTAAATGAATAATTGTACGTGAAACTGGAAAAAATAAAATACTATTTAAAAGAAAAAGAAATGTTGAAAGTTTATAATTTGAATGAGACTGATAAATGAAACACTAAAAGAAAGGCTTGGTTCATATTTTAGTCAGTAGTTTGACTAATATTTCTAGCAAAATTACTAGTCTTTTGTACCTCATCTGTAAAAGAGAAAGTAGGAATGGAAGTGACTGAAGTATAAGGAAAACAAATGGGGAAAAGGGAGATAAGCAAAAGACCTGGAAAAGCATATACTGATTTCACATTGATTTGTTCTATACCTTGAAGCATTTATTTCAATTTATTTTCATTTCAGCTTTGGCTAGATCACAGTTCAAGAAAGATGGAGGATTTAAAAATAATTGGAGCTTCGATGATACAGAAGAAAGTGAAGGAGATACAGAAAAAGAGTAAGGATATTTTTCTTTTTTTCTTCTATTTTAATAATAGCTTTTCATTTTTCCAACTACATGCAAAGACAGTTTTTAATTATTCATCTTTGCAAAACTTTGTTCTAAATTCTGTCTTCCTTTCTCCTGCCCTCGCTCTCCCTAGAAAGCAAGCAATCCGATAGAGGTTAAACAGGTGCAATTTTTCCAAACATTTTCATATTTGTTATGCTGCACAAGAAAAATCAGATTCAAAGGGGAAAAAGAATGAGTGGGGGGAAGCTAACAAACAACAATGGTGAAAATGCTATGGTTTGATCTACATTCTGTCTCCAAGTTCTCTCCGGATGCAAATGGTTCTTTCTAATACAGTTCTATTGGAATTGCCTTGAATCAACCCATTGTTGAATGAATTTTTTCTTAGATTTTTTTGAAAGATGAATTTTTAAAAATCTAGTTTTGAGGGTATTTTCTTATTAGAAGCCCCTCAAAAACGGTTTTCTTTGATTAAACATAAAATTCATCAGACATGTCCTACTTATAAAACAACTTCCGTTTTTATAATAAGAGATTGATTGTGCTTTTGGAGCCTTTTATGTGGGACATGGAGGGTGAGGGAAGTTGTAGGTAATGATTAAAATACAAAACAAAAAAATAAAAAGAAGGAAAAAGAACTTCAATGAATTTTTTTTAATGCACAGAAGAGAACTGAAGTTCAAAAGAAAATCTGGGCAGTTTTATTATTAATGTTACATGCAATAGTTATTTTAAAATTATAAGTAGCAAAAGTTTGCAGTTTTCATATAACATTCTCTTCTTTTTATATTGAATTTCTCATGTGAGAAAGTAACTCAAACACATTGTCTTTTACTACATTTTTATTTTAGATCTGTGCTTTCACTAATAAGGATTGGTCTAAAGTTAAGCCTCAATTGAGGAATCTTGAATTAAAAGCTTTTCAGTTTATTCTAAGGCCAATTTGATTGTTATAAGTTATTTTAAATGCTAAAATTACATGAAGAAATGTTTCTTTTTTAAAATTCAAAAGTCAAGTAACCAAAAAAAATGGGCCTTTAGTTAGAGTATAATAGAAAATGTATATCATAACTGGAATTTTTTAATCATATTATGAACACTCTTTCATGTGAGTGGTAATAGTTTCAATTTCATCATCTGAAAATTGTCTGTTCATATCCTTTGACCATTTATCAATTGGAGAATGGCTTGATTTTTTTATAAATTTGAGTCAGTTCTCTATATATTTTGGAAATGAGGCCTTTATCAGAACCTTTAATTGTAAAGATGTTTTCCCAGTTTGTTGCTTCCCTACTAATCTTGTTTGCATTCGTTCTGTTTGTACAAAGGCTTTTTAATTTGATATAATCAAAATTTTCAATTTTGTGATCAGTAATGGTCTCTAGTTCATCTTTGGTCACAAATTTCTTTCTCCTCCACAAGTCTGAGAGATAAACTATCCTATGTTCCTCTAATTTATTTATAATCTTATTCTTTATGCCTAGGTCATGGACCCATTTTGATCTTATCTTGGTATATGGTGTTAAGTGTGGGTCCTTGCTGTAGGCAAGTCATTTTGCAGCAGAGATCTTAACCTTGGAGCAGTAGAATGAGAACCTTTTTAGGAAGTCATGTAAAAACCTCATTTTATTGAACTATCATTTAAACAGAGCGTACAGATGGAGTATTGTCTTAACTGTGGTACTTCCATGTCACATCTGACATTAGTCAAATCTCTTTGCCTCTTTTGGAAATTCATTTTACTTGCCATGTCATTTGAGGCATTTGAAGTAGATGAACTCTAGGAGGCTTTTCATCTATAGGTGCTAATAGTCGTATACAGTATTTTTGGACAGGCTTCTTTTACAAGAATGAGCTAATTATTAAGAGACAATTCACACCAGGAATTTGTTTGGAAAAATTTTCACATTCAGCTAAATCTTCTATGCTCTGTGGTGGAACAAAGCTTTACTTATAGATTGAGAGCTCTGTGACATTGGTCATTTCACTTTTCCTCCATCATTTTACTCATAAAATGAGTGGATTGGAGAAGACAGGCTTTGAAGGTCCCTTTCAGCTCTATCCAAGTCTGTGACTAACTCTGATGCCTTTCTGCAGTGTGGTAGACTTGGAGATACTGGCTATGGCTCATGGTTTCTGCTTGAGAACTAGCCCAACTAGTGACAGGAGATGCTAATTATCAGTAGTCTGACCTCTAGGTATATGATACCACATGATTCTTCAACCTTTTTGTAGAGATAATGGTAGAGTAACTATTTCTTCATGTTAACCTTTACTTTTTTTTGCTATAAGTGAGAACAGAACAATGGTGCAGCTAAATGGAAGAATGGTTCACAGGTTCATCTTGAGAGGAGATCAGGGAGTTGCATAAAGAAATAAAAAGAAACTTCCATTGAATGGGACACATACTTTATTGCCCCGGGAATCCACAGCAAATACAGACAACTTAGGGAAGAATGGTGAAAACTATATTGCAGAGCATGGTTTAGGAATAAAACATGAAATTGTACATAAAACATGAAGTTCTAAAGAACAGTAGATAGCAGAGAAATGTCACACTAATCTAACATTGATACTATAAAACAGTGATCAGGAGGTGCAGGAAATGGTGATCAAAAAAAAATAATGTAATGACCGCGTATTTAAAATCAGCCAGAATCAGGAATTCAGGTTAAAGGAAAAAATCTTCAATCTTTAATGAAGTGAAGAGGTGAATAAGGATTGCGATAGCAATATGGGCAGCTGCGACAGGAAGCCAGCTAACAGAGAGGGATCCGAGCTGAAAAGTCGTCGCAGTGGCAAAAGCAAGCAGTCTCTCCTCCCCTTCTTTTCCCACTCCTCTGCCTCCACCCACCAAAATCGTCATTTCCTATACAACACACCAGTTGTATAGAACTTGCACAAAGAGTGGGCGGGGGCCATTCTTTCTCCAAGCTTATATATTAATAGAGTATGGTCCAATTACTATTTAGCCTGATGTGCTTGGGACCTCAGTGCATCAACTCAAGCCTCAGCCCATTACATCTCCCGCTTTCTTTTGTTTTAGAACCCAGGTGATCATGCCATCCCTGACTCCTCAGGGAGGTCAGAGCCCCCAAGGGGAGGTGATCACACCCTCCCTGACTTCTCAGGAAAGGAGGTGAAAGCACCAAAAAGGGGTGATCACGACCCCCCTGACTTCTCAGGAAGGGAGGTGAAAGCACTAAAAAAGAGATAATCACATCCTCCCTGACATCTCAGGAAGGGAGATGAAAAGCACCAAAGGGAAGTGGGGGTTGCTAGCAGGTTTCTGGGCTGACGGGTCTTATTATGCACAAACCCATCAGCATGGGAAGTATTATACAAGCACATAGCAACAACGCAGAGGCTATTAGTGATGACTCTCCCCACAGTCAGTGCAGGCTTGATGTAGTGTAACAAATATGAATTATACACCCAAGTAACAGTATAACAAACAATATAAATCAACATAATATAAATCAACATTGTGTTGTAAAAAATTGCCAGAAGTCCTAGAAGGAGAGTATGTAAACAGCAGTCACACATACGCCTTCTTCAGCAGCCAAGAGATAGTCCAAAACCAATCTATTGTCCATTGCTTCACATATCAGGGAATCCAATGATCCCCCCAAGTTTTTGAAGTCCAGCGTGAGAGCTGCAGCGCTGGCCTGGTGATGAGTGTGCGCTTTTGAGTCTGTCTTCAGGTGTTGTTAGGTTGGTGTACGGGGAAAAGATATTGTTGTTCTTGGTGTAGAGAAGAAATCAGTGGCTAAACTACAAGATGAAAGGACTGTGTGGAAGATTTGTGCTTTGGATGACAATGTCTGCATGGCATTTGCAGGGCTCACTGCTGATGCTAGAATAGTTATAAATAGGGCGCGCATGGAGTGCCAGAGCCATCGGCTCACTGTGGAGGATCCTGTCATAGTGGAATATATCACCCATTACATCGCTAGTCTGAAGCAGCGTTATACTCAGAGTAATGGGCGTAGACCTTTTGGCATCTCTGCCCTCATTGTGGGATTTGACTTTGATGGAACTCCCAGACTTTACCAGATAGAAAGTCTGGTAAAGTGCTTTTGCAGCACTTGAGAGCTTACAGGAATTATTGGATTCCTGGCACATGAACTAATGGACAATGGAATCCTTTTGGACTATTTCTAGGACTTATGGACATGTATAAATTTTCAGGTTGATTCATGTTATTTGTTACATTACTACTAGCCTATGTTATATTGCTATGTGCTTATATGTATTTTATGTAATTGCAAGAATCATTGGATTTCTTGAGATGAAAAATTGTTGATGAGACTATTGCAGTACTTAAATTTTCATGTTGATTCATGTTATTTGTTACGTTACTACTAGCCTGTGTTATATTGCTATGTGCTATTGTAAATTATGTATAATGCCTCCCATATTGATGGATTTATGTGTACCTGTTTCAAGTGAGCCCCTTCAGAAACCCGCTAATCTGATTTGACTTCCTATTTCCTTTGGTGTTTTCATCTCCCTTCCTGAGGTGTCAGGGAAGGCATGATTACCTTTTTTGGGAGGGTTCTCACCTCCTTGAGAAGTCAGGGAGGTCATGACCACCTTATGTTCTAAAACAAAAGAAAGGGGGAGATGTTGGAATCTTTACAAACTGCTAACTAATTAGAGTTGATCTGATCTTACAAGATGTTTTGGGCCAGAACCTGAAACAAGGTACTAAGTAGAACTAATTAGTACAATGCTTGTGTTTACACCTTTACTCATTGGAGTTCACAAGTATGCCAGATTCACAAAGTATTTCAAAGTGATTTGTGATTACAACGTTCTTTTTATTAAATGAATTGTTCTCCTGGTTCTGCTCATCCCACTCTGTCTCAGTTCATATGTCTTCCCAATTTCTCTCAAAGTGTCCCCCCATCATAATGACAGCATAATAATAGTATTCCATTCCACACATACACCAAAATGTATTTAGCCATATTCTCAATTTGATGGGCATCTGTAATATTCTCTAGAATGTAATATCCTCTTTGGGGGTTTTCTTGGGATCCCTTTGTTTCAGTTAAGTAATCACCACAATTGCAGCCACAGATTAAAGTCCAAATCCTTTAATCTCCTTCCTGGTACTGGGCAACTTTCTGGAGAGCCTTTGAGTTTGGCCTTGGTTCCTAAAACTTGAGCTCCTACCTGCTTTCTCTGGCTTCTCTGGCTTCTGAATCTCCCCGATTCCAAAGGTTTGTGCTTCAGCCTCCAGCCACAACAAAGGTGGAAGATGGAATGAATCTATCTCAGACTCCAAGAGCTTCTGTCTTTTTATGTTTTGGGGAATCCAATGATTCCAGCAGATTTTGAAGTCCTGTAACAGTCTTATCATTTCTCAGAAAATCCAATGATTCCTGAGGGCTTTCAAGTCTTATGTCTCAAAGAATCCACTGATTCCTGAGGGATTTAAAGTCCTGCAACAGTCTAATGTCTCAGAATCCAATGATTTCTGAGGGTTTTGAAGTCCAATGATTTTCTATGACCATGATTCCAACGCCATATTTGCCATGCTCTTTGAATGGTGAGCACAATCAGCAACAGAATCACCCGATATTTTTTGGGTCTTCTCCTTCGTTTCAAGGGTCTGCTCCATCTCTCTGCAATGGATGAGGCGAATATGGCTCGTTGGCACCCATCTGATTCCTTCTCCACCTGTAGAGATACAAGCAAACCCTCTCCCCCAAGCAGTTAGCCTATCTGGTCCCTTCCATTCACCACTTTCTGGGTCTCTACACATCACCTGGCGATTATCTAAAGATAGTGGAGTTGCTCGCACTGGACACTGCCCTTCCGGTGGGTTATAAAACCTGTCTGCCGAAGCCAGTGCATCTTTGTCAAAAATCAAGAAGTTAATCATATAAAGTGCTAGATTTAGTAGTTCTCTAGGGTTACCTGTGGCTCCCCCTTTCTTTTGTTTTTGGAGCAGCGTCTTAATGTCTCTGTTTCTCCTCTCCACTATTGCTTGACCTTGAGGATTAAAGGGTATGCCAGTGGTGTGTAAAGTCTTATACTGTGCACAAAAGTGTGCAAAGTGTTTGGAGGTGTATGCAGGACCAATGTCTGTTTTTATTGCTTGTGGCACACCCATAATGGCAAATGCTTGCGTGAGGAATTCAGTGACCACTCGGGCTGTCTTTTTTGCTGCTGGTATGGCAAAAGTGAATCCTGAAAAGGTGTCTACCACAACATGGATAAAAGACAGACGACTGAAAGATTTACAATGGGTCACATCCATTTGCCAGATTTCATTGGGTCTCAAACCACGAGAGTTCTTCCCTGGAAGCAGTGTAGGAGCGTGGAAAGGAAGGCAAGCTGTACAGCTTTTTACTGTGCTCCTAGCTTCCTCTTTTGTAATCCCAAATTGTAAATGCAAAGCTCGAGCAGCCTGATGATATTTAGAATGGGATTCCTGGGCCTCCTGAAATAAAGGCATACTGGCTAACATGAATTCCCATCAAAAATAGGACCTGGGCATCCACTATGTGAGTGGACATGCAAGATATAAATCTTACCTGGATGTTTTCTCACTTGCTCCTGAAATTCCTTAAAGAGCTGATATATATTAGAAGCTACAAATTTTATTTGGGCTGTGGCAATTCTTTGTGCCACACCTACTGAATAGGCTGAATCAGATATTATATTTATGTCTCCTGGGTAATAAGCGAGAGCTAACATGATTGCATATAATTCGTTCTGCTGAGTGGACTGAAAAGGAGTTCTGACTTACTCTCTTTATAGTTAAGTCATGAGAGTATACAGCACAAATTGTGTTTGGACACTTCTGTAAAGATAATTGGTCCTTTAAGAGGAACTTTAGAAACTTTTTCTTCAAGAATCTATCGCCAATTATGTAAAAGTCTGGTTATCTTTAATGGAGACCCATGTGTAAAATTTGGAGCCATGGCTAATAAAATTTGCCACTCTGGGATGATCTCACAACACACATTAATTTGTGTATTGGTGTAAAAGGTGTATATCTTATCAGGTCTCGCCCCAGATAATTGTACTGCTCACTTAATGGCCTTTAACAAAATTCTAGCCGCAAGCACTGGGTAAGGAGTAAGGCTTTGTTCTGGTTGTGCAGGGAGGTTCACCCACTCTATCACACTGTCTCCTTGATGAAGGACTGCTGTGGGTGCCTCTTGTGTGGCAAAAACTGATATTTCCAAGGGTTTTTGAGTGACTCTTTCAACCACATTGGATAAAGCCAGTTCAACTTCTCTCAAAGCCTCTTGAGCTTCTTTTGTAAGCTGGCGTGGTGAATATAAATCACTGTCTCCCCTTAAAATATCATATAATGGTTGTAACTGATAGGTAGTCAAGCCTAATACTGGTTGCATCCATTGGATATCTCCTATCAATTTCTGAAAATCATTTAAGGTGTTTAGCTTCTCTGTTCTTAAGGACAGTTTTTGTACTGTAAGCACCTTAGGGTATACTTCATATCCTAAATATTGAAAAGGAGCATGTCTTTGAATTTTCTCTTCATCTATGTATAATTTGTCGTATCTTAGTGTTTCTATGGTCTTTTGTAGACATGCTTCTAGCATTTGTTCCTCAGGTGCACATCCCAATATATCAACCATATAATGTAATAGCATAACTTTTGGAAATGCTTTTCTTATTGGAGCAAGAGCAGCAGCAACATACATTTGACACATAGTGGGGCTGTTCTTCATTCCCTGTGGCAAAACCGTCCATTCATATCTTTTATAAGGCTCAGCTAAGTTAACGCTGGGCACTGAAAAGGCAAATCTTTTCATATCCTCCTTATCCAGAGGGATAGAATAGAAACAATCCTTAATATTGATGACCCAAAGAGGCCACTCTCTAGGCAATTGAGTAGGGGATGGAAGTCCAGGCTGAAGAGTTCCCATAGTTTCCATCTGTTCATTTACTTTTCTTAAATCAGTGAGCATCCTCCATTTTCCCGATTTCTTTTTTACAACGAACACTGGGGAATTCCAAGGACTTAGAGAAGGTTGTAAATGCCCTTGTTCAAGCTGCTCCTGTACTATATCTAATAAGGCCTGAATTTTATCGCTACGTAAGGGCCACTGTTCTATCCACACTGGTGTATCAGTTTTCCATTGGATAGGAACAGGTGAAAGTGTTGGCAGGCCTTCAACAGCAGCCCTGCTTAAAAAACCGAAGTACTCATTTTAAACTCTAATTGTTGTAAAACGTCTCTTCCCCACAGATTGATGGGGATTTTTTCAACTATAAAAGGAGTAAAAACTCCTGTTTTGCCTTCAAAAGTCCATCTCATAGGGGCAGCACTAACTTCAGCTGCTATTGATCCTCCTACTCCAGACATATAGGTGTCTGCTTTAATCTTTGGCCAGTGACTGGGCCAACTGGCATCTCTAATAACTGTACGATCTGCACCTGTGTCTACCAATCCTTCCAACGGTAGGCCATTTGTATAGATCGTGAGCATAGGTCGGTCAGCTGTTACAGCTGCTGTCCAGTATATTCCTGGATTTTGTGGTCTGGAGTCAGAATCTGGGTGACTATCACCAGGTTGCTTATTAGGATTCTGTATGAGTAAACCTGATGCTGCTATTTTTCCTGGATGATAAGTCACACATTGTCTACCTGTATTAGTGACTGGGATATTATCTACACATTCCCCAGTTTCCCACATCAGTGTGTGGATGGACACTGTCTTATACGTACAAAAAGGAGGTGAAATGGTCAAGCCTACTGTGCCTGGAGGTAGGGGATCCATAGGCTGGAAAGGAACACATTTCACCTCTCCAGGGGCTATCTCAGTTGTCCCAGCTGCATACAGCTCTATTCTCCCCAATTGTAATTCCTTTCTGCCATCAGGTTGCTTCCTGGCTTGTTGACTGTGTAATCTCCTTTTCCCATCATATGGCTTTCTGGCTAATTGGTCATGTCTGGGTACTGAACTTGTAGGCACTCTCTGGGTGCACCATTGGCTGCCATCATGCCCCTGCTCCTTAGGATGCCCCTCATCCCGTTTCCCTGAATCTGTCTACATTCTGAGGCCCAATGGAAGCCTCTGTTGCGTTTTGGATGTGGGGTATTGGGTCTTGTTCTCCCACCTTGTTTTCTCATTCTATCTCTATACCAACATTGAGCTTTCAGATGCCCTGCTTTTCCACACTGAAAGCATCTACGAGTCTCTCTGGAAGTCCCTTGCCAGGAGGGACTCTGTCTTCCCATGTTTGGATTTGGGAAGTCTGCATCATAGCCTGGCTATAAAAGGCATTTGTGCCCACTGTGGCACAGTGTCTTATGAGCTCCTCTAAAGGAGCATCCTTGTGCAGTCCTAGTATAATTCTTCTGCAAACCTCATTAGTATTTTCCTTAGCAAGTTGCCTTATCAAAATGTCTGTTACTGGATTTTCTCCATTCATTCTTGTGATAGCTGTCTGCAAACGTCCCACAAAGTCAGCAAAGGGTTCATTTGGCCTTTGTGTTATTTTTGTGAAGGCCCCACCCTTTTCATCTTTATTGTGGAGAGAAGCCCACGCTTTGATAGCATTAGCAGCAATTTGCTGATATGCTGCTACAGAATAATTAATTTGTACTTCGACATCTGCATAAGGACCTACACCTGTTAGTAGGTCACAGGTGATTGCAGCATGAACTCCACTTTGACTATTTTGTTGGGCTTGTATCCTACAGAGCTCACTATATTCAGAAAGCCACAAGTAGTTTTGTCCAGGTTCTAGGCATATCCTTGCTATAGATTTCTAGTCATTAGGGGTCAAGATTTCAAAAGCCAAATTCTGTAATAACATCTTAACATAAGCTGATGTAGCCCCATAAAGAGTGCAAGCTTTTTTCAAGTCTTTGAGGATTTCTATATCAAAAGGAGTGTATCTTCTACTTTCTTGATCTGAAGAATTAAACTGTTGAATAACGGGAAAAATGTGGTGTTGAAATTCCAATACATTTCTCCCTTCCTCTTTGGCCTTAGTTAGTCCCTTTTGCAATCTACTCAAAGGAGCAACTGGATGCAGGGGGGGAGGTGCTGGTGCTGTCACTGCCTCTCTCCCCCCTCTCCCCCCCCACTACCCCTCTTCCCTCCATCATGTGGAGTTGATGGAGGAGAGTCAATTACCTGCTCCTTAGATAGGGCTGAAGCTGCCTCAGATTCATCACACCCTTGAGCCTCACTTAAGTCTCCATGCCCTCTGGGGATATGGTCATTAATCTGTTCTTTGTCTTTCTTCTTTATCTCAGGGCTTCCCCATTTGGCTATTCCTTGAGTTTTTTCCTTTTCTCCTAGAACTTATGCAGTACCTTAAGGCCAACTGTATCATGCGGTATAAATAGAATGCCTCTATGGAAATTGAATGAGGACCGTTTTCATTGTTATATGCGGAGAGCTGTTGACCAACCAATGCCCAGTTATCTAGAGAGATTTGCTCTTCCTCTAAGAACCAAGGGGAGGTGCGTTTTAATGTACCCAGAAGTCTAGCTGCCTGTTCCCAAGTTACAAGTAGCCCTTGATCTTCTATCAGCTTAAGCAGGTTTTCTATAGTGCCACTCCTGGGTGGGGGTGGGGGTGGGGGGGTTGAGGTGGGGGATGGAGAATCTTTACCTAGGATCTGTCCCATTTCAGCCCAAAAAAACGGTTACTAATTTAGTCTTTAAGAAAATAAGTTCCCTGTTTGTCTTATACTCACCTAAGTTCCTGGTCACTGGAGACTTCTTCAGTGAAAATAGGATCCTTGGTTCCCACGCTTGGGCGCCAAATGTAATGACCGCGTATTTAAAATCAGCCGGAATCAGGAATTCAGGTTAAAGGAAAAATCTTCAATCTTTAATGAAGTGAAGAGGTGAATAAGGATTGCGATAGCAATATGGGCAAGAAAGATTGCCATAGCAATATGGGCAGCTGCGACAAGAAGCCAGCTAACAGAGGGGGATCCAAGCTGAAAAGTTGTTGCAATGGCAAAAGCAAGCAGTCTCTCCTCCCCTTCTTTTTCCACTCCCCTGCCTCCACCCACCAAAATCGTCATTTCCTATACAACACACCAGTTGTATAGGACTTGCACAAAGAGTGGGCGGGGCCATTCTTTCTCCAAGCTTATATATTAATAGAGTGTGGTCCAATTACTATTTAGCCTCATGTGCTTGGGACCTCAGTGCATCAACTCAAGCCTCAGCCCATTACAATCCCCCAAAATGATATCAGTTGTATTTTATAATTAGAAATGACTGATGGGGGTTTATATTTGAATCAGCTGCCAAGGTTGTAATTTATAGCATTGATTTGTTAGGTCAAAAACCAGCATACTACAATATGAAGACCACTGGCTCTAAAGTCAAAGGACACAGAGTCAGATTCTATCTGTCAACAATATCCTGTAATTTGACATATATAGTTACACAAGCAATACAGATTAAGATATAATTAGATTCACTGGAGACAGCCATTTGGATAAGAATTAAAGAAAAAAAGTAAAAATTTGGCATCTATCTGATAATAAGGGGAAAGGCAACATGGGGTTTATGGGATCTGAGATAGACCTTGAAGAAAGAAAAGCAGTTCTGATAGGTAGAAATGTACAGAAGAAATTTCTAGGCATTATTGTAGATGAGTAGATTAAATCAAGAATATTGTGAAATAAGAAAGATAGTGGATAACTGGATCATGAAAGGCCTTGCTTAACAAACAGGAGTTCTTTATTGGATATATGATAGGTTAGTCAGTAACCTACTAAACATTTGAGGTTTTTCATCAGGGAAATGAGGGGACTTATACCCATTGTTCTTTGATACTGGCTTCCATGCCTATTCCTCAGGTACTTCACCTCCCTGTTCTGGACATTTTCACTAGCTTTTCTTCAAGCCTAGAAAGCTTTCCCTCGTCACTACAAACATTTCTTCATTTCCCAACTAGCTCTATGTTCATTTTGAATATCTTTGTACTAGTTTTGTGAAGACAGTCTTTCAAAAATTTTCATCCCCATTACAGAACATAGTGCCTGATGCATAATAGTTGCTTAATAAATATTATTGATTGAATTAATGAGGACATATACAGTATATGTTGATTAAAAAATAGGTATGCTGTCACTTTTGAGGTTGTATAATGTAAGCAAAAGTAAAATTATTTCCCAGTATAAAAATTACCAACCAAACAGTAAACATTTATTAATCTACTACAAAGGTAACAAACAAGCCAGCATGTGACCAATAATACTCACCTTCAATCAAACCAGATTAAAATATAATTGGGAAAATAGTTGAAAATATAGTAAAACAGAAATAATATTAATATGTAGTTTTCTGAGTCAATGCAGCTCCCAAGTACGCTTGTTTATGGTTTAAGGGCCCCTTTTTTGTTTGAATTTGACACTACTGATCTATTTATTACATGCTAGACTGTGCTAAGTGCTGGAGCTGACTACTGCTACCCTATTGCTACCTCTTTTTCTTTCTTCCTTTTTTTTTTTTTTTTCCTCTCCCCTTTTTCACTTCTTCAGTTGATCCAGCACTAGAAAGTAGGTGCTGTTATCCTTACTTTATAGCGGAGAAAACTGAGGCAGATATGATTTATCTAGATTTACACAGCTTTAAGTATTTGGTTCCAGATTTGAATTCTGGTCTTCCTGACTCCAATCTAGTATCCTATCCATTGCACTGTTTAGTTTCCTATAAATTCAAATAAATAGTAAAAAATAAACATAAATAGTTCTTGATCTTAAGTGCTAAAAAAAAGGTGTTATTCCATTCACAAAATTTTATTTGATCACTCCCAGATCCTTCTTCCCATTTCATTCCCAGAAAAAGAGAAAAATAGAGAAATGAAACTGTGGTAACATACATATAGACAAACAAAACAGATTCTCATATTGGCAATATTAAAAATATATACCTTATTCTGTGTCTTGACTATATCACCTCTCTGTTAAGAGATAATAAACATCATATTTCATAATCAGTCTTTTGGAAATGATCGTTGGTCATTGTTACCTTCTAACATTTTGAAGTTCAGGAGAACTTCAATTGTTTTTACATTGTTATTCTGTATCCATTACTTTATCAGTATTATGTTGTATTCTTATGCCATAATTGTTCAATCATTGGGCATTCACTTAATTTCTGATTCTTTATCACTTAAATTTTAAAGTCATATTTTTATACATATGGACTTTTCTTTTGAACACTTTGAGGGTTAGGTCTGTCAGTGGCATTGATGGGTCAAAGAATAATCACAATATAGTAGTAAATTTTAGGGCATAGTTTCAAATTTATTTAATTCCTATACCAATGCACAGCTCCATCAAAATATATATTAATATGCCTTTTTTCCCAAAAAGGGTTTGTATTGTAACCAAGGAGACAACATATATATATATAAATTGATATATTGAGGTACGTTCAGAGTTGATACAAAATAACGGTAGAAGAGAAGGTACCATAACTAGCTGGGGACATTTGGGAGAGTTTCCTTCTGAAAGTGGTATTTGAATTGAATCTTTAATTTAGAGAGTGATTCTGAGATGAAAAGTAATGTTGTAGACATTAAGAACAATATGTAGGTCAATATTACAGCCATGGATTATGTGGAACAAATAACAAATAAGAATACTAGAAAGACTAGAGGAAGCCAAAATGTGGAAAGTTAATTTTTAAAAAAATAAATTTTTCTTGATAATCTTTACCAGAATTTCTCCTATTCTTCTTCTGCTCCCCTTCCAGAGAGCTACTCTATTTAAAAAAAAAAAAAAGTTTTATTGTTGTCTTCTGGTTCTTATAACAACATAATTATCCCCAATATCTTTTCTTTAAGTCCCATAATAGCGGGGATATAAGTCCCATCATAGTGGGGGATTTTTTAATTGCGGAAGAGTCAATGCAATTGATTAATTCATAGGAAAACCCCCCCAAAATCTTTCTGCCAAGGGAAAGTCAGGAAGTATATGAGCAAAAGTATAAAATACTTTACACGCAAATAAAGTCAGATGTAGAAAAATATCGTGTTTTTATATAGATTGAGCGAATATAATAAAGATGACAACATTACCTAATCTATTTATTTAGTGCTATACCAATCAAACTCCCAAGAAACTTTTACTGACCTAGAAAAAATAACAACAGAATTCATCTGGAAGAACAAAAGGTCAAGAATTTTAAGGGAAATAATGAAAAAAAAAATAAAATGAAGGTGCCCTAGCTGTACCAGATCTAAAACTATATTATAAAGCAGCAGTCATCAAAACCATTTGGTACTGGCTAAGAAAAAGAATAGTTGATCAGTGGAATAAGTTAGATTCCCAGGACAAAATAGTCAATAACTATAGCAATCTAGTGTTTGACAAACCCAAAGACCCCAGCTTTTGGGATAAGAATTTACTACTTGACAAAAATTGCTGGGAAAATTGGAAACTAGTATGGAAGAAATTAGATTTTGAACCCATACCTAACTCTACATATCAATGTAAGATCTAAATGGGTTCATGATTTAGACATAAAGAGTGATAATATAAGCAAATTAGAGGAACATAGGATAGTTCACCTCTCAGATCTATGGAGAAAGAAGGAATTTGTGTCCAAAGAACTGGAACTCATAATTGAACGCCAGATAATGTTGATTATATTAAATTAAAAAGGTTTTGTATAAACAAAACCAATGCAGACAAGATCAGAAGGGAAGTAATAAATTGGGAAATTATTTTTACATTTAAGAATTCTGATAAATGCCTCATTTCTAAAATGTATAGAGAACTGACTTAAATTTATAAGAATATAAGCCATTCTACGATTGACAAATTGTCAAAGGATATGAACAGACAATTTTCAGATGAAGAAATTGAAACTATTTCTAGTCATATGAAAAGGTTCTCCAAATCACTATTGATCAGAGAAATCTTTTTTTTTTTTAAATAGCTTTTTATTTACAAGCTATATATGCATGGGTAATTTTTCAGCATTGACAATTGCAAAATCTTTTGTTCGAATTTTTCGCTTTCTTCCCACTCCCTCCCCCAGATGGCAGGTTGACCAATACATGTTAAATATGTTAAAGTATATGTTAAATAAAATATATGTATACATGTCTATATGGTTATTTTGCTATTCAAAAAGAATCAGACTTTGAAATAGTGTACAAGTAACCTGTGAATGAAATCAAAAATGCAGGCAGACAAAAATAGAGGGATTGGGAATTCTTACGTAATGGTTTATAGTCATCTCCCAGAGTTCTTTGCTGAGTGTAACTGGTTCAACTCATTACTGCTCTATTGGAACTGATTTGGTTCATCTCATTGTCGAAGAGGTCACGTCTATCAGAATTGATCATCATATAGTATTGTTGTTGAAGTATACAATGATCTCCTGGTCCTGCTCATTTCACTTAGCATCAATTCATGTAAGTCTCTCCAGGCCCCTCTGAAATCATCCTGCTGGTCATTTCTTATAGAATGATAATGTTCCATAATATTCATATGCCACAATTTGTTCAGCCAGTCTCCAATTGATGGGCATCCACTCTGTTTCCAGTTTCTGGCCATTATAAAGAGGGCTGCCACAAACATTCTTGTACATACAGGTCCCTTTCCCTTCTTTAAAATTTCTTTGGCATATAAGCCCAGTAGTAATACTGCTGGATCAAAGGCTATGCACATTTTGTTAACTTTTTGAGCATAGTTCCAAATTGCTCTCCAGAATGGTTGTGTGTGTTCACAATTCCACCAACAATGTGTCAGTGTCCCAGTTTTCCCACATCCCCTCCAGCATTCCGCATTATCTCTCCCTGTCATTCTAGCCACTCTGACAGGTGTGTAGTGGTATCTCAGAGTTGTCTTAATTTCCATTTCTCTGATCAGAGAAATCTGATAGGAAATGATAATGACAAATGTGGGAGGGGATGTGGGAAAACCGGGACACTGATATATTGTTGGTGAAACTGTGAACAAATCTAACTATTCTGGACAGCAATTTGGAACTATGCTTAAAACAATACCATGTTTTGCATAGCCTTTGACCCAGTGGTGTTTCTACTGGGCTCATATCTCAAAGAGATCTTAAAGCAGGGAAAGAGACCCACATGTGCAAAATGTTTGTGGCAGCCCTTTTTGTAGTGGCTAGGAACTAGAAATTGAATGGATGCCTATCAATTAGGAATGGCTGAATAAATTATGATATATGAATGTTATGGAATTTTATTGTTCTAGAAGAAATAACCAGCAGGATGAATACAGAGAGGGCTAGAGAGACTTACATGAATTGATGCTAAGTGAAATGAGCGGAACCAGGAGATCATTATACATGGCAACAAGACTATATGACAATCAATTCTGATGGATGTAGCTCTCTTCAACAGTGAGATGATTCATATCAGTTCTAGATGTTCAGTAATGAAGAGAGTCATCTACACCCAGAGAGAGGAATATGGGAAGTGAGTGTGGACCACAACATAGCACTCTTTCTGTTTTTGTTTGCTTGTATTTTTGTTTTCTTTCTCAGCTTTTTTTTTTCTTTCTAGATCTGAGTTTTCTTGTGTAGCAAGGTAACTGTATAAATATAAATACACACACACACACACACATATACATATATTGGATCTAACATTATTTTAATATATTTAACATGTATTGTAGTACCTGCCATCTAGGGGGGCTGGGAGGAAGAAAGGGAAAATTTGGAATAGAAGGTTTTGCAAGGGTCAATGTTGAAAAATTAACCAAGCATATGTTTTGTAAATAAAAGTTATAATAATAATAATAAAAGATAACTTGCCAGCTTTAAAAAAGCCCCTCAAAAATGTGTATTGAATAGCAATTGGGACCTCCCACCTCCCCAAAAGGAGTGAATTGGAAGAGTATCTTCTCATCTCTTCATTCCAGTTTGCACTATCTTTATAATTTTGTTAAATTAATCTTAGATAGTGGGGGTGTTCTTTTCATTTAAATTGTTTATATTTTACTCTTTTGATAAAACTTAATTTTTTCAACTATCTCTTTAATTTGACTCTTTAGTATTTTCTAAATATATGATATATATCATTTGCAAAAAGAGAGTTTTATTACCTACCTCACTGCCCATTTTGATTCCTTAAATTTCTTTTTCTTCTCTTGTTGCTATTGCTAGTATTTATAATGCAATATTGTATATTTGTGATAATGGGCATCCTTGTTTCACTTGTAATTCTATTGGGAAAACTTATAGCTTATCCGTATTAGAGGTAATATTTCCTGATGGTTCATGTATCATTTGTTACAACACATGGTCTTTTACATTCAATGTGGGACAATTTGTGGAGCCATTTCCCAATCAGTGAACATGTACTTTGTTTCTTATTCTTTACTATCACATAAAGTGCCACTATAACTATCTTGGTATATATGGGGGATTTCTTGTTTGGAATTTGAATGGAGTATAAACTCAGTAATGGAATATATTGTTCAAATATATAGATATTTTATTTTATTTACCTAACTGCAAATTGCTTTCCAAAATATATTTCAGAGCTCCATTAATAGTGTGTTTTCCCATCTTTCTGTAACCTCTTCAACTTTGGATATTGTCATTTTTTTGTTATCTTTACTAATTTGAGTTGAATTGTCAGGGTTGTTTTGATTTGATTTTTCTCTTATTAGTGACTAGTGTAGCATTTTTTCATGTGATTTTGATATATAGAAATGATAATGATTTATATGAGTTTATTTTGTATCTTGTTATTTTGCTAACTTCTCTTAAGAATTATTCATGTGCTTTTATCTTTTTGGAAATGGTTGTTGTGTTTGTGTCTCTTTGTGATGTTCAGTGTAATTTATATGGTTTACATAACGAATCCATATCAAAGAACTTTTTAAATTTCATGTAATCGAAGATTTCCTTTATATAGTTGATTTGAGTATAATAAGCAGGACAATTGTTATTCACAATTATTCTTTGAACAGTATTGCTAATACTACATACATGATTCTGCTCATTTCACTCATCATTTTTTTCATGTAATTACAGATTTTTCTAAAATCAGCTTGCTCTTTATTTCTTATAGCACATTGATCTTTAATATTTAATTTAATACTTAAGGGTAATGTCTTGTGGAATATGATGTGAGAAGTTGGTTTAAACATAATTTCTGCCATAACACTGTTGGAATCTTTACAAACTGCTAGCTCATTAAAGTTGATAGATTACTGATCTAATCTTACAAAGACATGTTTTGGGTCAGAACCTGAAACAAGGTACTAAGTAGAACTAATTGATATGATGCTTGTGTTTACACTGTTACTCATTGGAATTCACAAGTATGGGAGATTCACAAAGTTAACTATGTAACTTTGTGAATTCACACTTCCCTTGAAGCTCTTAGGGCCAGAGAGCACTATGGGAGAAAACCCATAATCCCTCTCTCGGATCCCACAATTCCTCTCTCTCATATATAAGAAACAGACAGAGGCTCTTGGAGAGAGATTCATTCCATTTTCCACTTGACTAGTGGTGGCAGAAGAAAATTCAGCTGAATTACATGGAGAGTGGAGCTGAATTTAGATTGAAAAGGAAACGTCAAATGAGGTCAGCCAGAAGCCCTCTCCGAGTGAGGAGTTTTACTTCGGAACATTGACTCTCAAGAGAGAGAGGCCTCTAAGAAAAGCTATATTGGAGCTATATTGGAGATTGAGAGCCAGAAGCCTTCTCTCCGAGGCAAGAGAGATCCATTCCATTTTCCACTTGGCTGGCTGGAGGACTGAAGGACAAACCTTTGGATTTGGAGACATTTGGAGGGAGCTCTTGGAACCAAGCAGAGAGATAGGCTTCTCAACTAACCGGGCTATTTTGGAAGGAGAAAATAAACGTTTGCATTTTATCACCTGGCTGAGGTTTGGGTGATTATTACTTTCAACTGCAACTAAGACTGCTTCCAGAAAACCTCCCGAGAAACCTGGTTTCTCCCCCAGGGAGAACCATTCTTATTTCATATGTTATTTTAAAGAAGAACAAGAAATCCAACATTTTAAAATAATATATGAAACATAACACTTTTTCCCCCAGCATTCTTTTAAAAATCATATGCTGCTTTTTTTTTTTTTTTGCCTCCTAAATGATTTATGTTTTTTGAGGGAGTTGATAAATAAAGTACCCAGGTGCTAGGTTGTGAGGAAGTAGTTTACAATATGAAAAACTCCCCATAAGACATTTATCAAAGTCACAAAGGATGCCATTTATTAATATGAAACAGTTAATGAGCTAAATCAAATATAATTAAGTAAGGCCTAATCATAATATAATTAAGCAGGATGTTTCCTGCCAGAGGGAAGAGGGAGCAGAAAGTAAGGATGGGGTGAGTCTAGGGAGTTAGGGAGGAACTAGGGAGGGGCTTAATTAAGAGCATTGTTATATGCCTGTGAAACCTGGGTAGTATACCAGTGAATGCCAGGAAACAGAAATATTGAGATTTCTGCCATCATTATGTTACAATCTATGTCTTGTAATTGAATTAATGTTTATTTCATGACTTTGTACAGTTAAACATATGGACAATTTATTACTAATATTAGTTGACTCTTCCTTTCAGTTTAATGCAGTTTCTTTATTTATCTCCTCTCTTCCCTTTTATTTTTGAATGTTTGTTTTTGCTTTGTCAGAATTATAACTATGGTGTTTTAAAAAGATTTATTACTTCATGCATAGTAAGTATTTTTCCATCCCTTCAATTTTATGTATGTATTTTTAAAATGTGTTTTTGGTAAGCAGCAGGAGGAGTAGGGTTTTGTTTTCTCATCTAATCTTGTCACTTTTTCATTTCATTGGATTAATTTATTCATCTTTAAAGTTATATGTTAGGTTTGAATTTTCCTCTTTATTTCTAATGATATATATTTTTTCCTCCTTTTCATTGTAAATACAATATTGGGTCTATGCAGGTACTTTAATCCTTTGGCCTGTACCACTGGCTTTCTTCCCATCACCCCCTTACCACTCTCACTTATTTGTTATCCCTTACTCTTTTTTATCATTCTTCCGAAACCTTTCCCTTATTAAAATAGAGTTTCTCTTTAACTGGTCCTGTTAATTAGTTTGTTAAGTTTTTTGGTACCTATTTCCAGAGAAGATTGTTCTCACTGTCTTCATTATCCAGCTTGTTTTAAAACTTTTAATTCTCTGGTCAAGACTCCTATAAATATCCGGTTTCTATTTTCTATATTCCCCATGGAATCAGAATCTCCTAGGTATTTATTTTGTGCTCTCTCTTAAAGCGGTTTCTGCCTCTGCCTTGTAAAGTTTGCCCCATTGATTCTCCTTTTCCACTGTACTTCACTTGTAGAACAAAGATAATTCTTGCTTGTAACTGGACACTGTACCTTGGTAGAACCTCTTCTCTTCCACTCTGACCCTGATTATAAAGGCTAGATATAGATCAGAAATCTCTGACCTTCTTTCCTCCCCCTTCCCCCCCTTTTTTTCCACCTCAGAATTTCCTCCCTGTGTCTTCTTTGTCTTCTCACTCCACTAAAGTCAGTTGCCCTCAGGAATTCCATCACAGTTTCTAGCACCAATCATAAACCAACCTCTTTTACCCTTTGTTATTATTGTTATTCAGTCATTTCTGTTGTGTTTCACTGTCCATTACTCCATGGTAATGGGGGTTTGTTTGTGTTTTGTTTTTTTTTTTTTTACTTAACCTCTTGACATAAATATATTTTTTAATTTTCTGTTAATTAAAAAAAAAGAAAGACAAAAAAGGAAAATAAAACAGAACATTGTCATATGCCCAGCAAAACATCAGGGAGGATTCATAATATATAACAAATTACCAGTTCAAGAAAGGATATATGAGAGAGAAATTATATTCATGAGTGTTCATCTTTTCTCTGCTTCCTTGTATGTTATTTTTTTTTTGTTCTGTGCTATGCATTTCTTTTTTTTTTTTTTACCCCCCCTCTTTCATCTCCCTCCCCCTTTCCTTAAGCAGGCTATAGTTAAGCACAGACATATATATATATATATATATATATATATATATATATATATATATATATATATACACACACACACATATATGTATGTATGTATACAAATATATACACATACATCTGCACAGCCCTTGAAGAGGGGACCTCGAAACTCTTAAAAATCTTCAACCCTGCCTCAGTAAGAGAACACCCCAGGGAGTTAAAGTGATTTGCCTAGGTGGGGCTGGTTGAATCCTGAGCTAAAGAATTCCAACTGTATTCAAACAGAAGATCTATTCAGTTCAACTCAAGCTGTACCCAGCCCCATTAAGAGCAACCTCCAGCTTGTAGCCAAGGCTTATAAAAGAGCCAGTCTAAAACCTCTTTGCAGAGGTTCCAAACATGCCAGCTATGCCATGCTTGCTATGCCAAGGAGCCTCTGTCCACTGGAATGTTCTTTCCCAGTGTCACCCTCTCTTTACCCTCACTTATTTCCCTAACAAGACTTCATGCCTTTCTGTCAGAAATTCTAACTTCCCAATTCCTATAATTAAACCTCTTTTATCATTCTAGGTTTTTGGGTCTGTAAATTCCTTTACAGAGAATCTCTGCGCTGCCAGAAGGGAGTCCCCAAAACTCCCTACCCTTGTGCTGAATCCCAAGGGGGTGCAGGGTAGCCAAACCTCTCCATTTGGTTCCCTGAACCTGCCACTTTACCTTCTCACCCTCACCATATGTATAAGTATATGTATGTGTGTGTATATTTTCTCACACAAACCCATCCACATTTACATATATCTATATATACACAGGGCAACATGCATACATATCTAGTTACTCAGATGCATACACACACACACACACAAGCATTTACCCATATGTGAATATGCATCTAATATAATATTAGTATGGTTGAAATATAATGTTAATTTCTTTCTCTCTTTATTGAATATTGTAAGTTTGACTTTGTCTAAAATCAATGGTTACTAGTCTTTTTTTTTTTTCTAGTAAATTCTACTCCTGAACCTTCTTGTAGTGTTTCTTTCCTATCCTTGCTTAACTCTTCTACTTTGCTCTTAATTAATTGATGGGAAGATAGTACTTTTAGCTTTACTTTAGTTCTCCTCTTTTATGGTGTTCTTTTTTCTTCTTTTAAAATAATATAAGATGAATGGTTCTTTCTGGGGGAGAGCAGGTTTCTTGGGGAGGTTTTCTGGAGGCAGCCTTAATAGCAGTTCAGATCAGTAATTACCCCAAATGCAGCCAGCTGGTCAAAATACAAATGTTTATTTCTCCTTCCAAGTCTTGTCTCTTTCCTTGGGCCCAGATAGCTAGATTCTTAGATGCCTATCTCTCTGCTTGGTTCCAAGAGCTCCCTCCGAATGTTTCCAAATCCAAAGGTTTGTCCTTCAGCCTCTGCCTCTGCTTTCTTCAGCCTCCAGCCAGCACAAAGATGAATCTGGCTCTAGCTCAACTCCGACTCGTGGCTTCTTCTGACTTGATGCTCTCCTCTCCATGTAATTTGGCTGAATTCTGTCTGAGAGCCTCTGTCTGTATCTTATATATGAGAGAGAGGAATTGTGGGATGTGAGAGAGAGGAATTGTGGGATAAGAGAGAGAGGGATTATGGGTTTCTTCCCAGAGTGCTCTCAGGCCCTAAGAGCTTCAAGGGAGGTGTGAATTCACAAAGTTACAAAGTTTACTTTGTGAATCTCCCATACTTGTGAACTCCATTGAGTAAAGGTGTGAACACAAGCATTGTATCAATTAGTTCTACTTAGTACCTTGTTTAAGCTTCTGGCCCAAAACATCAACTCTAATGA
Source organism: Antechinus flavipes (assembly GCF_016432865.1). Lineage (NCBI taxonomy): Eukaryota > Metazoa > Chordata > Mammalia > Dasyuromorphia > Dasyuridae > Antechinus > Antechinus flavipes. The sequence goes on from NC_067401.1 coordinate 244,373,338, forward strand.
GTTAGCAGTTTGTAAAGATTCCAACACTCTTTGACCTGGAATCACAAATCAAAAGCTCCACCCTTCTGCAAGTGCCAGTCCTACTACTTCTGCACTCACTGAGTGGCTGGTTCTTTCTCACCCAGGACTGCCACTCTGCTGCACAATTAGATGTTCCTAATTAGTCAAAGTTCAGTCTTCCCTCAGACTTCTGACTCTGCCTACAGTCTGGGAGATGAAAGTTTCTGTTTCCTGCTGAGGTTTCAGCCAAATTCATCTAGGTCCAGAGCTCCCTATTTGATCTTTCTTTGGAACTAGCCTGGAGGTGTTTGCACTTCATACTGGTCAATCTCAGTCCTCGGGTTTTTCTTTGGATCTTTTTTGGTTGTGACCCTTTTCTTGACTTTTGATTTGTCTATGTTCATTCTGAGGTACAAATTTGTTTTGTGTGTGGGAGAATTCTGGTGAGCATCAAATTTACAGACCTACTCTGCCATCTTCCCCAAATCCTCCCCCAGGAGGTTTTCTTGGCAAAGATACAAGAATAGTTGACCATTTTCTTCTTCAGTTCATATTACAGATGAGAAACTGAGGCAAGTAGGATTAAGTGACTTGTCCAAGTCACATAGCTAGTAAGTGTCTAAAGCTAGATTTGAATGCTGGAATATGAATCCTCCTGATTCCAAGCCCACTGCCCTATCCATTGGGGGTCACTTAGCTGAAGCCTCCCCCTTCCTATTTACCCTTGGAAAGGAGAATTTCTCTTTTTTTTTTTTAATTTTAATTTTTATTTATTTATTTATTTTTTTTTGGGAAAGGAGAATTTCTCAATGGAAATCCTTCCTACCACCAAAGTAAGGATTGTTACCTCTACCTTAATTCCACCTTCATTAGTCTCCTTGTGTACATTTTGAAAGAATTTTCTTACTAGTCCTGTTTTCACTCTGTTGCTGTTGATATCCTTGATATCTGTATTCATTCATGGCTTCTGCATTTCTGTTGTCTGAGATATTCAAGAAGCAAATCATTTCTTAAGTCTGCTTTTCTTTTTCTAGAGTATTTCAAATCCCTCATTATAATTGAAAATCTGTGTTTCCCTCTCCCGCATTATAGTTCTGCCCAGATTTGCTGTAGGTAGGTCATCCTGGCTTTGAATACATTATCCCTTCCTGTATTTTCTGGTAGGAATAGAATAGTCTGTGTTAATCAAAATCCCTTTCTTTTTTATGTGAATTTGTTTCTGAAATGGATTATTGAATTTAACCACTATGTGTTTGAGTTTGCAGCCTTGGTTTTTTTTTGGGGGGGATTGGGGTGGGGTGGGTTTTTTTTTTTTCTGAAGGCTACTTATGAATTCTTTGATATTTTGTTTTCTGTGTTTATAAATTCTTGTCAATCCTCTTGAATTATTTCTTACATCATGATATTCTGCTTTTTTTCCTTCTTATATTCTTCTGAAGAGATCTGTGGTCCTTAGGTTGTTTCTACATTTCCTCTTAGAGATCAGTATGTTTTGCCTCCATAGTAAAAACATTTTCTTTTAATATGCTTGTTTCTTCCCTCTCTTCTAGGTTGTCCTTCATATTTGTATTCCCTATCCTTTGTTCTTTTCTGTTGCAGTTACCAGTTTTTCTGTTCTGCTTGTTATTTTTGCTGTGCAGACCTTAAATACTGCTGTTACAATTTTCATTTCTCTTTTGAACCACAAGTTTCATAAAACATATATATCCAGCAGAGCTGACAAAATTTAAGGCATAACTCATAATTTTACAAATTACCTTAAATACACTTTAGAAAGCAACTCATTATCTAATTAGGGGATACAAACATATGACCTCCCCTAAGGTAAATTACCAGAACTTTATTTTAATAACCTATATTTTAACTTAACATCAAATCAAACATAGCTTTAAATTTCCAGTAGTTTCAATTTGCCACAAATTTTTAAGATCTCACGCTTAAAACAAACTAATTCAGCAATACAATTTTTATTTGTTTAATTTTGTTTATTATTAGCTTTTTATTTACAAAATATGCATGGATAATTTTTCAACATTGACCCTTGCAAAACCTTCTGTTCAAATTTTTCCTTCTTTCCCCCCACCCCACCCCAGATGGTAGGTAGTCCAATACATGTTAAATATGTAAAAATATATGTTAAATCCAATATATGTATATGTATTTATACAGTTATCTTGCTGCACAAGAAAAAATTGGATCTAGAAAGAAAAAATGTGAAAATACTATGTTATAGCACATATAATTTAATAGTCATTGTCTCATATAATTAAATTTTTTTCCAAAATCAATGCAATTTATACAATTTTTATAAAACTGCTTTTACGATCATATTTCAAATAATAGATTTCATTGAACTGATTGAGCATAGTTTCTTTCTCTCTCTCATCCCACGTGTCCCTGCTGCAATCAGGATATGGGAAAGGAGAACAAAAAAGAAAAAGACTCTTTAATTTATGCATTATTCTCCTCCAGGAGGAGGCCCCAATTTCCAAATTTACACTTACACACACACACACACACACACACATTTATTTCAATGTTGATTTTGTATATTGGTCACATCTAAAACCCTATAGGTACCAAATATGAAGCAAATAAATCCAGTAAAGAAATTAATACTCATATTAGCATTTGCTTTGTGCTAAGGACTTTGGAATCTCAATGACCAATTGCCAAATTCCCAGTCATTATTCTCAACAATTTTCCTGCAGCTAAGTCAGTCTTTTTTTCTTTTTAACAAATTCTAGCTCACAGAATAGACATGATGTAGATACTCCTCATAGACACAGACAATAATTACATCTGAACATTATATCATCTCTTACCCACACAAAACAGATATATCCCATCAAGTGCACTTTTTTTTCTCTGAATATTTGAGTTGGATTGCTTCTTCTCTTTGATGATCCCAGCGTTCCTTACTAGGACTTCCCCTTGACTTTGGATCACCATTCTTTCTGGGGAGAGCATCTATTCTCATAGCTTGATCTCCTGTAATACACAGAGCTGACCTCTTGACTCAGACTGTCAACCTCAGAAGGGGTTACCTACCTTTCCGGGCCATCCAAAGTGTTCCTGTGTCTGTGTCCTGGCTCACCTCTTGACAATGGATCACCAAGTAATCCCAGGGCTCACTGCCACCTAAGGACAGCCCAAGGACACATCACAGTCAGTGCCCTGCTAGATTACATGTACGTAATTTACCTGGCTCACTCTTACCCTTGGGCTTCTTCAGAGACTTGTGCTTCTGTTTGTATCTGAGAGCCTTTCTTAGTCCCATACTTCACATAGAGGGAGGCTGAAAACCCAACCTGGTGCCTTCCTTCAATCAGAATCCTGGCATCTCTCTGGGAAGCCACAAGTCCCGGATGAGCCTCCATAAATTGTGTAAGACAGCTAGATCCCTTTTCCAAATTAACTAATCAGAGACATCTTCAGGTACAAAGAGAAAGCATTTAGTCCCTGTTGGGAGAGAGCCAGCACATTCAGGAAGCATCTCAGTTCCTAACATGTGTCTGACCTGACAAGCCAGAAACAGGAAAGCTGGTTAAATAGCAAAAGACCCAAGCCTTTTCATTGGATAGACAAAAAGGAAGTAACCGTCATTGACAAGTAGTCACCAATGTTGTTAGCTTCCTGTATGTCATGTCATTTCCTCTAGCTGACGTAGGTTTGACCTTTAAAGACCCATAGATCTAGAGATCATGTGACTTCCTGCAGCCTAGGGCCCAAAGCTTAATCTTCCAGCTTTGCAGATCTCTGGAAATAGGGACCACAGTGGTTTAGGCCTAGTCTCATAGACTTTTTGAGAAAACTTCAACCCATCCAATTCAAACTGAACTAGCTTAAAGTTCTTTGAGTTTTCTTTTTGAGATCTTCAGTAATTTCATTCTATATCCACTCCCTTCTCCCACCATTTTCTATTACTGTTTACTTTCTATCTTCCCTCCAGGAATGTTTTCCTTGGGAACTGGATCTTAAATCATCTTCCCACACTGAGCAATCATTGTTCTCCAGTCTAGGTTTCTGCTCAAATGACTTTCACGGAGACAGAAAAGGCTTAATTCAACTAAATGTTGGTTTTTTTTTTTTTTTCCAGGCTTAGGTAGAGTTACCTTCCTCCCTGCTTCCCTGTTTCTCCACTCCCATCCCCTCCATAGTAACATATCCTGTTGTCCTTTCTTATTTCCTTTATTCTTCTGTTCTCTGCCTTAGTACCATGGTAGTGTTATAGGCTTGAATTCTGTAATTTGGGTATCTGAGCTTTTGGTAGAGGTGGGAATTGAAGATAATTTCTATTTGAAACCCAGAAATTTTCCTTCCTCTTTCGTTCAGTTTCTCTAAACTCCTGCACATTTTTTTTTTTTTGCATGTAAAACCTGATAGCATTGAATTGATTGTCTGCCATGACCCAAGCATTAGTATTAGTGCTTTGAGAAATGAGGAATACAAAGAGTCATGGAGAGATTTACTTAATCTGATGGAAGAATGAGGAAAACAGAGCTAAGAAAAAAAACTATAATCAAATGGGACTGTTGCAAAACAAACAAAAAAATGCATGTTTCCACAGAAGAAATAAAAAGTCACTGCCTTCTCTATTTTTTTGATCTGTTTGGCATAATTTTTCTTTTAAAACATTATTTATGCATTGTTGGTGGAGTTGTGAATGATCAACCATTTCTGGAGAGCAATTTGGAACTATGCTCCAAAGACTAAAAAAACTGCATACCACAACACAATAGTTAATGACTATAGTAGTCCAATGTTTGATAAACCCAAAGAGTCCAGCTTCTCATTAAACTGACTGACTGACAAAAATTGTTGGGAAAATTGGAAATTAAGTGTAGCAGAAACTAGGCCTTGACTCACATCTCATACACTATACTAAGATAAGGTCAAAATGGGTTCATGATTTAGACATAAAGAGTGATAGTTTAAGCAAATTAGAACAACTTACCTTTTAGATCTATGGAAAAGGAAGGAATTTATGGCCAAAGAAGAGAGCTATTATTATTATAGAAGGCAAAATGGATTGTTAGAATCCTAGTCTCAACTTAACTTGAAACAAGGTGATAACTCAAGGGAGATATTAGAATCCTAGTGTTAACTCAGTGGAATTGATACAATGCTTATTGGTTCACACCTTAGAGCAAATCCTTATAAAGTGATAAGTCAATTGCCTAATTTAGCATGGTACTTTGCAAATTCTCTAACTCACTAATGTATTTAAGTACTCATTGGAGTTCACAAGTATTGGAGATTCACAAAGTTAACTTAGCAACTTTGTGAATTCACACCTCCCTTAATCCCTCCCTCAGAGGAGGAGTCAACCTTTGGGAGATCATATACAAAGAAGCTCTTAGCTTCAGGTTAGTCAGTTTGGAACATTGCCAGGAGTCAGAGGAGCACTCTGGGACAGACACAGAGCACTCTGGGAGGAACCCACAAGCCCACTATCGGAGGCGGAGTCAGATTCATTCCAACTTCACCTTGGTGCTGGCTGGAGATATTTGGAAGAAGAGTTGCCAAAGCTGGCAGAGGCAGAAGATTAGCAACGAGAGCCCTCGGAACCAAGAAAACTAACCGGCCTATTTTGGAGGAAGCAATTAAAGATCTGAACTTTTAACACCTGGCTGCATTTGGGGTGATTAATGGATAATTTGATTATATTAAGTTTTAAAAAATTTTGTACAAACAAAATAAATGCAGACAAAATTAGAAGGGAAGCAATAAAATGGGGGGAAATTTTATATCAAAGGGTTCTGATAAAGGGCTCATTTCTAAAATATATAGACTCAAATTTATAAGAATTCAAGCCATTCTCCAATTGAAATGGTCAAAGGATATGAATAGACAATTTTTAAATGAAGAAGTTAAAACCATTTATAGACATGAAAAATGCTCTAAAATCACTGTTGATCAGAAAAGTGCAAAGTAAGATAACTCTGAGATACCACTGCACACCTCATAGATTGGCTATGATAGGAAAAAAATGAGGAATGTTAAAGGGGATGTGGGAAAACTGGGATACTAATACATTGTTGATGGAGTTATGAACTGAAACAACCATTCTGGAGAGCAATTTGGAATTATGCCCAAAGGGCTATCAAACTGCATGATCCAGCAGTGTCTCTACTGGGTATGTATCCTAACGAGATCATAAAAAAGGCAAAAGTACCTCTGTGTTCAAAACTATTTGCAGCAGCCCTTTTTGTAGTGGCAAGAACCTGAAAACTGAGTGGTTGCCCATCAGTTGGAGATTGGCTGAATAAATTATGGGATATGAATGTTATAGAATATTGTTTGATAAGAAATGATCAGGATGATTTCAGAGAAGTCTGGAGAGATTTACATGAACTGATTCTAAGTAAAGTGAGTAGAAGCAGGAGAACATTGTACGCAGTAACAGCAAGATTATGTGATGAAAAGAGCCATGTCCTTTAGGATGATCCAGTGAGGTGATTTAGGCCAGTTCCAATGGTCTTGTGATAAAGAGAACCATTTGTATCTAGAGAGAGAGGACTGTCTGTGGATCATAACATAGTATTTTCATTTTTTATTGTTGTTTGCTTGCATTTTGTTTTATTCCTCATTTTTTTTCCGTTTGATTTGATTTTTCTTGTCCAGCATGATAATTGTGGAAATATGTATAGAAGAAATGCACATGTGTAACATGTTGGATTATTTTGTCTTTTAAGGGAGAGGTTGGTGGGGGAAGGGAGGGAAAAATTTTGGAACACACAGTTTTGCAAGGGTGAGTATTGAAAACTGCATATGTTTTGAAAATAAAAAGCTTTTATTAAAAAAAAAAAATCTGTGCATATCCTTTGATCCCGAAGTGTCAATACTAGCTTTATATTCTAAAGAGATCATAAAAGAAAGAAAAGGATCCACATGTGTAAAAAGTGTTTGTAGCTACTCTTTCTGTAGTGGCAAGGAATTAGAAATTAAGTGGATTTTCATGAATTGGCTGAATAAATTATGGTATATGAATGTAACAGAATATTATTGTTCTGTAAGAAACGATGAGCAGGTTGAACCAGAATCATTATATACACAGTAACAAGATTATATGATGATCAACTGTGATAGACTTGGCTCTTTTCAGCAATGCAGTGATTCAAGAGAATTCCTATAGATTTGGAATGGAAACTACTAGTCTGCATCCAGAGAGAGAACTATAGAGGCTGAGTATGTAGTGTAGACCTTTTGTTTATTTGCTTGCTTTTTCATTCTCTTGATTTTTTTTCCAGTTTCTTCTGATTTTTCTTGTATAATATGACATATATAGAAATATGTTTAAAAGTCTCATGCACATATAACCTATGTAGGATTGCTTGAAAAGTATCTGTACCTGTGTTAGAGAAAAATGTTCTCTTTTTAAACAAATTACTTTTATTTTTAATTTATTAAATAAAACAAACATTTCCATAATGTACTATAATAAATTTTTAAAAATTATTTTTGATGATGTGACTAACAAATTGGAGGTATAGGATTTTATATATATATATGATGAATAGAATTACATGTAGATGAAGACACATTTGGTTCTGGCTTCTTGGGCATGATCATCTTCCACATCCACCAGGGGCACACAATCCACCAGTACTTGTGGGTCTTTCAGTTCTGGGGTTAGGATTTTTTGATTTTTACCAAATGTTTCTTCTGAACTGAACCAAACTTCTTCTGAACCAGGCAGTGGTAAAACTCCTAGACATATGTGTAAATCTACTTCCTATCTGGCTTGCATATCCTCACCTTTGATGTCCAGCAATTGGGAGCAGTCAACATGGGTCTCTGCCAATGAAAAGGCTCCCTCTAAAATTGTGCTCCATTTCTGGGGACTAAGTTGGCTGTAATCGAGGACCTCAGGGCTGAAATTGTTCACTAAGGTTCAGAAGGTCATGCTTTTGCTCCAACTGAATGAGACATCCAACTGATGTCGACATGCTCCTACATAGTAGAAATGTCTAATTAGGCAGCTGCCTCTTCTGGATCCAGTGAGATGCTAGGTCTGGATATGTATTCATAATCATTTTCAAGTTAGACACTGTGTTCAACACTAAGAATATAAATACAAATCATAAGGAAAGACAATTTATATCCACACAGATCTTATATTTTAATGTGAAGATAGTATATAAAAGGAAAAGGAAAATGATGATGGGTTGTGTGAGGGTAAAAGTCAGGGTTTTCAACTACCTAGGAAAAAAGATGTTAGCCTAGAGTTTCTGCCTTAAGTTTTTTTTTTTGTTTGTTTGTTTTGTTTTGATTGTGGGTGTTTTTTGTTTGTTTGTTTTTGTTTATTTTAAGGCAGTTGGGGTTAAGTGGTGATTTGCCCAGGATCACATAGCTAGTAAGTATTAAGTGTCTGAGACCTCAGATCTTCCTGATTCCAGGACTGGTGTTCTATCTAAACAGTGCCATCTGGCTGCTCTTTAAGTGGAGGTTTTGAAAGGAGCAATCCAATCAGAGCGACAGGCCACAGGATTGGGGAGGGCACTTCTAGGATTTGAATGAGTTTCTAGAATGAAAAAATTTCGAGGACATAGTAAAGAAAGTAGCCTGGAGAAGAATGAAGACTTCTATTTGTAGGAATATCTGTGTGGAAATATTTGGATCCCTAGGAGCTGTTAACATTAATAAGTGGGAGAGGGTACAGCAAAAAAGCAAGCCTAGGATCAACCTTTGAGATACCTCCCACAATGGCTATGACGTGGATGATGATTTAGCAAGAGAGAATGAGAACAAATGTTGATCAAGTGAACAGAAGGAAATCCAAGAGAGAATAATGTTAAAAAAAAAAAAAGAAAAGAAAAAAAGAGAACCAGAAAGAAGATTCTATCTATTGGGAAAAGGTGACTAACATTGTCAAATCCTACAAAAGCTAAGAAAATGAAGATTAAGAAGGACTTAGTTATATGCTGACCATTGGGACATGGTTGTTGTACTTTGTTCTTGAAGAGGACCAAAATTACATCACTATATTAAAGTCAAATTACAGTGTGTCTGTGGCTGATGAGACCAGTACGAACCCAGAATGCTTTTGCCACGGGTCAAACACACAGTCCCTATGAATAGTTGGGGTGGCTTCTCTAATTTGGTGCATCTCATGTTTCTTTGAGCTAATTCAATTCTGCTTTGCTCATAGAACATAGCACCTTCTCTCTTGAGGGCTTGCCATCTTGGGTGATCCTGTGCTGGTGTCTCCCGTGTCATCCAATCAATTCTAAAGTTCTTAAGAGAGACCTTGAGAGTGTTCTTGTATTGCTTTTTCTGGCCATCAAGTCCAGCTAGAATATCTATGAGTGGGAATAGGTTCCTGTTGAAGCTAAATGAATAGAAGTACAAGGTTAATGGTTTCCCATGGACCTGAGTCCAAACTACTTCGCTTAGTTCCATTTTGTCTTGGGTTCTCAACTTGGAGAGGAACCAGGAGCAGGGTCTGAAAGTGTTCTGAAATTCTAGGAAAGAGACTATGTTAATAAGTGTCCTTTTTCCTTTTTTTTAATACAGTGATACAAATCCCCTCAGTATAGAAGATAATGAGTCTGACACTTCAGAAGGAAAGAAGGTAAGTTGATTTTTTTATGATTAAGTGATAGCAAAACTATTTACTATTTTAACCACTATAAATCATTAATCATTACCTCTAGGAGTTTGTATTTTTAAAAACCAAACAATAGCATTTGTTTTCAGTTACTTGTTATTGATGTTGTTTTGCGAGATCTTTTTAAATAAAATTTTGAATAGGCATTTTCTTTATCAGAAACTGTTATGTCCATATGATATTATTGGAGTCAAAGTAAAGGATATGGTTCTCATCGCTCTTTTTTAAGATATGTAAAGGAATATGGTGCATTCACCAATGAGGAAGTTCACAGAAGTTTACTCTGCTGAGCTGAACCAAAGATGAAGGCAAACATAAGTTTTTAATACAATGAGTTAAACACTGGTTACTTAACAACATAGGAAAAATTATAAAACAGGAATCTGAAATACTAGGGTCAAGGTAAACATTAGGTCTTGCTTGATCACAGAAGGGTTCAGAACTAGTGTCATTACATTTAGGTTGTGTAAGAAAACACAATAATTCATAAGTAGAAACAGTGGCACATAGTATAAGCATTTGCAGACTTATCTGTTATCTTAGCTTCCTCAATAGCTGGCAGTGCTTTTGCAGTAGTTTAAGATAGTTGCAGGTGGTAGAGCGTAAAGTTATAGATTTGGAGTTAGGAAGGCACTTTAGAGGTCATCAGTTTCAACTTATTTTTCTGTCTTTCTATTTTTTTTTAATGAGACCTAGAAAGGTTAAGACTTGCACATAGTCACACAAATAGCAATTTGCAGTCCTAATTAGTCCATCTTATAGATCTTCTGAAACAGTTCTCATGCCACTGTCTTTTTCATGATTGCTGACTTCTGCTTCTCCTTGAACATGAACTGCAAAGAATGGTCATCCCCATTTCTGTTAAATGTCAATATGGACACCAATGTTGAACCTTGTTATTGTTGCAAGACAGCACTTCCAAAGGTAGAGTTCTTCAATGGTTGTAAAGAAAATTGAAAAGTACAGTAAATTACTTAATCCTAGGCAGTCATTTGTGAATGCCCTAGTGTTACTCTGTACTTTTCATTGCCAGTCTCTACTAATTCCCAGGGCATCAAACAATCCTCTGGCCACTGACCTTTGCAGTGTAAACTAACTTAATCGAACTGGCCTCCTCTGAGGCCTTCAGAGATCTCTGGCTACGATTTCTTGAATCGTAGTTTAATAACCGATAATGCGCTCAAGAACAGCCATGTGCAGACTTAAAGCCTTTATTATACTTGCTTACAAAATGTCCTGATCTGTTTACTCCCAAGTGAACACTCGGTCTGCGAGAGACCCACGTGTTCACTATCAAGTTCCTTATCTCTCTTGGCTATTCATCCATTTAGTTCAGCTACCCCATGATAAAGAAAGCGAATTCCTGCTGCAGTAGACTTAAGAAGGGTGTATGAGGTTACACACATAGCCAATCAGAAAAGGAGATATCTCCTGTTAAGAAGCTACCTCAATATGACCAGTCCTGCCCATGGGGCAGTATTCTGTCCACAGAAATTACTTCTGGGCCTCTTAGCACTTCTGGCTTCTTACTTCCCGTTTGCACTGTGCTGACCCATTTAAAGAATCCTAACAGAAAATACCATCAAAAAAATGATAAAATCATTACTATTCCACCAGGAGACTCAAATTTTCATACTGTTGATATATTTATTGCTTGATAAAAGGATTTAGTACAGCTTTATGGTGCAATGGTTAGGAACACTGGGCTTGGAATTAGCAAGATTGTTCTTCCTAAATTCAAATCCTGCCTCAGACACTTAATAATATGTGACTCTGCACAAGTCACTTAATCCTTTAACCATACATGTGTACTACTGGGACTAGTAGTAATATTGAGTGCTTTGTATGGAATATCCTGGCTCTTTGTTTAGGGACTTATTACTTTACTGTTGTAATAGTAAATCATCAGACCAAAACAGAAGCTCCGCTTTCTGAAATATCTTAATAGTTACCATCCCTGTATGTATAGCTGAGGAAGAATGGGAAGATTTGAGTGGGTTGAGAAACTGGGAAATTAGATATTTTGAGAGAACATGAATATATATTCTGAAGGCATGAATTGAATTGAGAAAGATTATTAGTTATTAAGAAAGGAAGAAGAATGTTCCGGGACTTGGTTGATAACAACCCTTGCTATCTATTTTGGTTGATAAATTTAGATAGAGAGAAGATTACATAGTGATAATGATAGAGGGAAGGTCTGGAAATGGCATTTAAGAGCAAGAATTATTCCAATTGTTCTACAAATGATTTGGAGGATATGAGTCAGGGTGCAACAAATATTGAAAGGGATGGTCAGGGTCAGGGATATATATACTGTTACTGGTAGATGGGAGAGGGCATACATTTAGGTGGGGGAGCCCAGACTTAAGTGATTGAGTGCCAGAAAATAGAAAAAACATGAATAAAGGATGTAAAAAGAAGAATGAAAATACCAAAACTTAGTTTCTTGCTGACAAACAGTATGGGTCTGTCGTCCCCTCACATTAATATGCAACTTTTTAGTGTAGGTATGGGGTGGGCAGAACCATACAAGGAGTTTACAAGTAATCCATACAAGGATTAAGTGTCTAAATTGTGTTATTAGGGCAATAATCTCAACTGTGTCAGAAGTGCACTCAGAATTCATTATAGGTGACAGTTGTTTCCAAAAATAGCTATTCCTTGTCTCTATTTTTATTGAGAGCATATTCTTGTATATTGCCTTCATGGAAAAATTCAAGTTCAGTATTGCTTGTGTATAAGTCACATAATTCTAATAGATTAATCTTAATGCATAGATTTTGTTCTAGAGCATAGGCTAAAAACAGCCTATTTTCAATAATAAACTCAGTTCCCACACATTTAAAAATTATTTTAATAGGTACATTCACCTCACGGTGTTGGAAAAATGAAATACTCTGTTGAATTAAATTAGAATACTTTTGAAGTTTAATATTTTTAATGTTTGGTTGATGCTTTTGGGCGTTTTGTATTTTTAACATTTTTCTTTTCATCCTTCCCCTTACTCCCTTTCAATAGAACTTTCCCTTGTAACAAAGTGTTCCTTAACAAAAAAATCTGTTGGGCTGACCACATTGATGCATTTCTAAAATTTATTATTATTATTATTATTATTTTACTCTTTTGAGGCAGTTGGGGTTGTGTTTTGCCCTAGATCACTGTGCATAATAACAGCTACCAAATTTTACACTTCTGAGGTCAAATTTGAAGTTGGATCTTCTTGACTTCAGGACTGGTACTTTATTCACTGTGCCATCTAGCAACCTCAGATATATTTCTTATTCTACATATTTACTAAATTTTTCTACTCAAGAGAGATTTAAGTTACTTCCTCAGTGCTATTATTGATTTTAATTCTGGAGATCTTTGTATTCTTTTTCTTTTGACATTGTTCTTGGACATTGTGTATCAATTTGTCCTCATTCTCCCTTCCATCTCCCCCCAAATTGTTTTCTTATATTATGGTTACCACATACCATATGTACCATGGTTTATTTATACATTCCTCAAGAATTTTAAATTCTCTAACAAGGCTATGTTAAAACCTTGAATGATGCTTGAAGTTAAAATACAGAGGCAGAAGATTATCCAATTTTTGGAAACATAATTTCTAGCTTTTTTGGGGGGAGGATTTATTTGCATAATTTTCATTTCTGATAAGTTTAAGAAAACTTGAAAGAGTATGGTATTATATCTTTAAGGTCTCTTTCAAGAAAGATAACAGCCCCAAGTATGTTTACCAAGTTTTGTGCAAAAGAAAAGGTTCCTGCCATCAAAGTTGTTCCTACTTACCTTACATACCAGTAGAGACCAGCATCTTTGTGTGAGACATGATTAACTCAAATCTCTGCTCAGATCACTCTAGTATATTACTTTATTTTCCCATCTTTATTCTTATTCCGTCTTCCCCAAGTTTATGTCAGTTTCCTACTTCTGCTCTAGGCCACTTCCACTTCTCTGACTCTACATATTATATTTGCAGCTAGAGTTGTGGACTCCCTTGGCTTTCTGTGGAGCTTATAAGAAGTGCTAATTTCTGAGACTCAGAACTAACTTGTTACTTGCAGGCATAGCCATAGTTATGTCTTTTTATATCTTATTATAAAAACCCCCTTGTGTCCTTCTAGAGTGACATTTGCAGACTATACAGAGTAGAAAGTATATTTGAACAATATGTGAACAGATGAAATTATCATTATCATGATTTAGCATGGATAATATTGTGGGAATGTAGATATATAGTGTTCACATTCATTCTAGGACTAAGTGTAACTCACATTAGTGTAAATAATAATAATGTTAATAGCATTTGATAAATTTGATAATAGGACATATTAAATCAGTAGTTCTTAACTTTTTTGGTGGTTGTTGTGATCCTTTTGGCAGTGTTTTCAGAATAAGATTTAAGTACATTGAATTAAAAAAATTATTGTGAAATACAATTATAAGTTTTAAAAAATGTTAATAAATCCCATTTTAAGAACTGCTTAATAAACTGGACACCTTATGAAATACAAAAACACTGCATGACAGAACAGAGTTAGAGTGGCCCAAATACATAGCTTCTATGTAAAATTATACTAAATTTCCATAAAGCAACAGCACTTAAATAATATGACATACTGTCATATAGCATGGAAGTGTAACAGCAGTAAAAGCTTATGGCATAGAAAACAAGTTATAAATACAACATAATTATAACATATATTGTAGCTATATAAAGAATCATGTATTATGTACACTCCAACAATGGACATTGGTTTTGTGGGCAATCATAAGTCCCCAAAAAGCCTGACACTTACAACATGACTTATTGGACTTTGTAGAGGGCCCAAGTCAACTGTTAATATCTATAGAACTACGAGGCTCCATTCTTGAATCTGTTTAAGGTGGTTTAACTTGGCACAGTCTTCAGTATGCATGGGTTTCTCTTCCCTGGAAAGTCTCCACAGCTAGAAAACAACTCTGGAAAAGAGATCAAAACTGCTTCTAGGTTCAGTCTCCTTACACTTATCTGAATAGCCACCACCATCATCACCACCTTAGACATGAGAAAGAATTGATTGAATTCCCTAACCTCTACAGTACCCCAAAATCAGTTTCTTACTCTGTGTAATTATCAGATATTATCTAGTTCAAGCCTCTTTATACAACTTTTAAGTGGCTGCTTCTTTTGAGTCTTCTTGCCTATCAATCCTTCCTGTTGACTAGAGAATATTATTCACTTAGCAGTCAAGGGTTGTGTTATGCTATTTTTTAGGGTCCACTCTCTGGGTATATTTTATAGTCTTGGAAAAAACAAGTTGGCTTATTTTTCAGATACTTTTACAGGTTACTTCTATATTTTTCCATTATCTTGGATAGTCACTGTACACTAAGACTTCTTAGAAGCTTTCTGTTGCCATCATTAAGATCTTGTTATTAAACTTTAGTTTAATGATATTTCTCATTTCTATTAGTGATTCTCTGAGGGGAGGCTAGGAACTAAGCTTTCTTTAGCTGATGTTTTAGTAGAAAGATGTCAGGCTCTGCATCTATTTTATTTTCTAAGGCACCACAACATATGCCAATAGACAATCAAACATGACACACAAAATGTAAGCAACTATTGTGGTAAAAAGCTTATAATAAAGCATGATCATTATTGTAGCATTTCATACATACATTAGAAACACCATGCATTTTTGCCACTGAAATTTTTGCTCCGGCCTCAGGGTCCTTAGCATGTTCATTAGTGTGTTATTAGAATGTTGAGGCATGGTGAAGGTGAAAATGCTCAAACCATGGAATGATAAATTTATATTTATATATATATATCTGTATGTATATATATAAATAAATCTTTAAATAATTTGCTTTTAGTCTCTTCCTTGGTCCCCTTCGCAGGAGAGCACAAATACATAAAATTATTCATTCTGCAGTTTCTTAGTAATAAAGAGTAGAAAAGTTTTCTGTTTCCTGGTCAGATATGCTTTTGTATTTTAGAGAAATGATCTGTCATCACTAAGATGTTACTTTTATTTTTCTTATCTTCTATACATACAAGCTCTAAGTGTTTATCAGTATTCTCCAGGTATGCTCCTTTAGTTAATAGCACTTTACCTTATAAATACCTGCTGACATTTGGGCCCCTGGAATTTGTGTCTTAATACCTTACCTCATATATGACTTGTTCTACTGCTCCCCAGTCAGCATCTTGCTTTTTAGGTTATTGTCATTCTTTATTTGAAATTGAATACACATCCTTAGGTTTAAAACTTCTCATTTACAATTCATTTTAAAGCAGAGATTTTTAAACTTTTTTTTGATGTTTTAGTAGATTGAAGTTTATGGACCCTTTCTGAAAACAATGTTTAAGTACATAAAACAAAATACATAGAAATACAAAGAAATCCAATTATATTGGAATAGTTATCAGTTATCAGAATATTTATAAAAACAATTTCACAGACTCTAAGTCAAGAACTCTATTTTGTATTTGAGACAAAGTGACTTTCAATTAGTCCTTTGATGTCAAATATAATAGGTTATGTTGAGCAAAAACTTCCTATAGATTCACCACACTACTGAATTAACTTTGCAAGTGTTCTACTATAATATATTATCTTTTTTTATTTTTGGCATGTCCTATCCAGGATTTGAGAACTTCTCAAACACAAATGAGGGAATTTTGAAAAGAATATCAACACGCTATATAGCGCACTAGTTTGTATACAACTAACTTGCTTTCCATCTCCAGATGTCAATTTTGTCCATGTACTTTGTAGCATCTTTAGACAATCTTCCTCTAAAAGGGATTGTTAAAGGTTCACTTCTACTTTTTCCTCAACAAAGAATGTAACACATGCCACTACTAATAGCTAATTTATATCCAGGTTCCTCCCTTCCTCCCTATAACATTTAACAAATAGCTCCTAACTTTATTCTCTGCCCAATTATTCACAGTGCAGAATGAGATTTTCTCAGCTGCTTTGTTCTGTCTGTGAAGTAGAGAAAACAAAAGACTTCAGAGATTAAATTTGAACATCTCACACTAAGATACCATAGACCTTAACTTCTATATTAACTCATTTTTGCATAAACAATACATATCATTGCATAGATAGCAACACATGTCCACAAGCAAACAAACTATTTTTTATCATCAAATTAGGACATTAATGTAAATTGAAGTTATAATGAAAATAACATTTCTGTTCAGAAGGGTAGTCTCAGAAAAAGAAAAAGTATTTCAAGATTTTTTTTTTCAACACTAAAATTTAACAAAAAAGCATATAAATTTCTTAAGTGAATTTAAGAATTCATGTTTACCCAGTAGGGAGCAATTTTGAATATTTCCTTGATTCTGGTCAACAGTGAGGACTATAGTGTTGTCAAAGAACAAGCATTTATTAAGTACCTACTATGTTCAAGGCAGTCTTATACTTTATGTCTCAGAGGTGAATGCACTTATTTATTTTGGACAAGACTATCAAAAAAGGCTAGAAGTGCAAAAGGCACTGCTAAATGATCGTTAGTACTGTACTTTTTAATCTTTTTTGCAGAATCATAGACTTTTTCTCAGCATAATGTCTTAGTGTTTTTTCTCACAGATGCTCCCTACCCTTTTGCAAGTCAGCAATAACTTGTTTTAGTTTCTTGGCATTCCTCTCTATCAGCTTCTCGTTTCTTATTTAATTTACAGATTTTCTGTGCAACTTCTGGATCCTGGTTCATCCAGTGAAGAAATATAGTCAGGTTTTCCAATGTATGTTCCATCTAAGATTAGATATTCTTCATTCAGTACAAGATAATGGTCAATCAGCTTCCCTTTGGAGGTAATATTGCTTGCATCATTGTCTGCAAAGTCCCAGATAATATTAATTATTATTAAAGCAACCTGATTGCATAAGTTTTACCTGTTAAAGTAGTCTTTACAAAATCAGCTTAAAGTGTTGTGCTGATTCTTTGTATTCTGAATGTAGTTATTAAACCATTCCATTGATAGAGAAAAAGCCATAACCAGTGTCCTTAAAATTTGATGTGGTATAAAGCATTCAGGTGAACTTTCTTACCAATTATGAAATTTCAATTTTATTTGAGTTTCATATGATCAAGTAACTGATTTTTTAAAAAACTTTTTATATCCATCCATATTCCTTAACAATTTCATTCATAGACCATTAATTATTTTTTATTTTAAACTGATGTAGTCCAGTTGCCATGAGGTAGTATTCTTGTCTTCTCTTGAGATGGTGATATAACTTTGAGATGAATTCTTTAGCAGTTTCTTCTTGGCTTTGGCAACTCTAACTTGATCAGTGGCAATTGTGAAGTAAAGGATTAGGAGAAACAAACACCTTTCTTCCCGGTTCTCCATTTCTTATTGGTATCCTTCAGTGAATTTAAGATCTTCCAAAGTCAAGTTAAGATTTTATACTTAACTAACATAAAATCAATTTTTTCTTTATCAAAAATGCTATGAAAAATTTAAATGTGCCAAACATTTTACTAGACATTACCAGAGTAATTACCCTTCTCAGACATCTATATTAAAACAACAAAGGGATCATTTTTTTCCTTGACAATTCCAAAGACCTAATCCCTAACATATAAAACAGACATAAAATTCTACTAAATAAAGTCTTATACTTTTTCCAGAACATCACATAGCCATCACATATGAATAGTAATAGTCATAACTCACATGAACATAGGGCTTTAAAATTTGAAAAGCTCTTAATAAACATAATTTTATTTGGCCCTAAAACTTGCTTTTAAGATAGGAATTTTTGTTTCTACATATTACAAATAAGGAATCTGAGGTTTAAGAGAGGGTGAGGGGTTTGCCTAGGGTCATACTACTGTGTTGCTAGTATCTGAGACTATATTCAAACCCACTTCTTCCTTAAAGTCCAATGCTCTAATCACTATGCAAAATTAAGTACTAATCTTTTCTATCCTCCAGCAAAAACCTAAATCCTCTCTTCTCTGCATCCCTGTTGTTCCTTCTACCCCTTCCTTTTCCTTCCAAATCTGGTGGATTAGACATTCTGTTTCTCCTCAGGAATACTTTGGTTTAATAACCAGCCAAATCTGCCCTTACAGGACATTTCAGGGACTCCTACTCCAAGAACCCCTACTCCAAGGACTTTTCTTTGAGCATTTAGAATTGTTTTCTTTCTGCCTGTTCAACTGGTTTATTTTTGAGTTGTGGATGCTGTCTCATTTTCTTTGCTAGCTTTTATGGCTATGTGTTTTATCTTAAATTCCAGTGTCATCACTGCTTCTTCACAGAATCACAGAATTTTAGAGTTTGAAAGTACTTCAATGGTCATCTATCTTCACTAGTATCTAAAAAGAAATCCTCACTACCTTGTCACATTCTTGCTTAGCCTATACTCTGTCTATATAGAACTGAAGTGTTTCTTTGGATGTTTTGTTTTTGTTTGTTTTTGGGTTTTTTTGTTTTCTTACCTTGACTCCTCTAGAGACTTTGGAGAAAGAGAGTAATATCATTGGGTGTTGAGAAACAGGAGTAAGGATGCAGAAAACAGTTCCCTATCATTTTGGAACATTGTAGTCTGTTCTTTTGGATAAGAAAATAGCAAGGACCTCATAATGGATTGGGAATAGGTGAGGGCAATATCAGAGTTGTAGGAGTGACTCATGCTAGAGGTGAATGGTTTGCATAGAGGAGCATTCATTTACACCAGGGTGTCTTACCTTGATTTTGATAGTGGGGAGGAGTTAAAATTTTTTATGCATTTAAAAGCATTAATCAGAGAAGAGGTTCACTGGCTTTATAAGGCTTGTATAAATGATCATGACTCAAAAAAGGTTAAGATCTTAATTCCTGGTTTTAGAAGACCTTTAAATACTTTATCTTGAGTGAACAGATTTATTAACTCTGGCTATAAAATGTGGCTCCTACATGAATTAATATTTCTATGAATAGATCTTATTGGGAGAGGACCTTGTATCAAAAGATAGGTACAAAAAGATACTTTGTGGAGACATCTGAGTATTCATTGATGAGTGTGCTGGATTTAGTAAGGTGTGACTTCCATCTTGTATAAGGGACATGGAACTAAGAAGAAATATAAGCACAGAACCAGTGTTTGGGGTACCAAAATTTTAGAGTATAATAAAGGGAAACGAATAAGGATGAGGAACAGTTAAGTTTCTTGGAAAAGGAACACCATAAATTAATGCAACTTATAGGACGATAGGCTTGTGGTTAGATCTTTGTTAACAAAGACTACATCCTAATTTTTAAGTGGATGTGGTGGTAATGTAATACTTATATGAAGACAAATCCAAAATTTTAAATCATAAACTTTGATTGGGAATGTATCAGACTTAACGATAATAATAATAATAAAAAAAAGGAGTGAATAAATGAACAAAATCCACTATAAAGGAGACTTTAATATTTGTTTCTCAAAACTGAACATATTTCAGATTTCTGAAACTGGACAAACAGATCTAAAGTGTATTGGGGGAAAAATTGGCAGGCCTTTGGGAAATTTTGAATTGGAATATTAAAGTATATGCACAATTTCAACGTTACATGTTATCTTTATGAAATTTTATCATATCCTCTAAGTCATATAAAAAATAAAAACATAAAAAAGACAAAAATCACAACCAATCTTTAAAGACCAATGAAATTAGGAATCATAAACAAATTGGTATCTTTGTTTTCTCTCTTATTTGACAGGTGGGAAAAAATATAATACTTCAAGAAGGGATGTTTTAGAAGATATTCACAATGCTTAGATGGAATAAAGGAGGCTTTTGATTATTGTAGAAAATAAATGCTCATGGGTCTGAATAAATTGATACATTAAAAAATTGTAGTGAATACTAAGTAACACTGTAATAACATTATAAACCTAATGGGGCAAAGAAGTCATAGAAATCAAATAATTACAAATGAGCTTATAATAAAATAATTTATAGAATGTAAGTGCAGTTTTCAAGAAAAATGAAATTTCATTAAAAAAAAGGAAACATTGAAAAGAAAGAATAATTAAGGATTTAGCATACAATTAAGACATTTAACAGTTGAACAAATTCCAGAGTAAGCAGAAAATTTGCAGAAAGGTGATATAAAATTAGAAGTAAACCCCCAAAATCCATTCCATTGGTAGGCACTAAGACAGTTTTTTTTTTAAAGATTCCCCAAAATTTATAAATCATTAATTAAAGAAAAATTAAATTTCCAAAATAAAAAATGACCCAGAAAGAAAAAATTAAAAGAACTATCAGAAACCATTCTGCTCAATTATGTTTTTAAAAAACCTAAAAATTTAAAAGAAATGGCAATCTATAGAAATATAAAATTTCCAAATTTGTCAATTCAAGAAATAGATTTTTTCCCCCAGAGGCAATTGTAGTTAAGTGACTTAACCAGAGTTCACACAGCTAGGAAGTATTAAGTGTCTGGGACCAGATTTGAACTCAGGTTGTCCTGACTTCAGGGCTGGTGCTCTTATCCACTGTGCCACTTAGTTGCCCCAAGAAATAGATTTTTTTCATTCAATTCCATGCTGTATAAGTAATCCTTAAAGGAATTATCTGGGCCAGAAAAATTTGCAAATGAACTCTTTCAAATGATCAAAGAACAATTGACTTTTTTTTTTTTTTTAACAAAAGTATGTCTGAGTACTAAGGAAAGAAGATATTTTGTAATGAAATATTGTTTTATAAGAAATAATGAGTGGGCTGATTTCAGAAAAGCCTAGAAAAACTTCTATGAACTGGTGCTGAATGAAATGTGAGCAGAGTCAGAAGAACATTGTATACAATAATAGTAATATTATTTGATGATCAACTATGATAGACTTGGCTCTTCTCAGCAATATAGTGATCCAAGACAATTTCAATAGACTTGGGCATTAAAAAAAAAAACCCACCATCTTCTTCAAGAGAGAGAACTATGTAGACTGAATATGAATTGAAGCATACTATTTTCGCCTTTTTGTTTGTTTCTTCGTTTGCTTTTTTTCTTGTATTTTTTCATTTTATTCTTATTTTTCTCTTACTCAGGACTAATAGGAAAATATGTGTAATATGATTGTACATATATATTTATACATTTGTAAATCTATACCAGATTGTTTGCTATCGTGAAGAGGAACTGTAAGTGTAAGGATAGGAGAGAGAAAAAAAGAATTGTAATTCAAAATCTTAGAAAAATGAAACTTCATTGATGTTCAGGTGTTGGTTCTAAATGGTAAAGAATGGGTTATTGATACTGAAGAGAAGAATAAGCCTGAAGGCCTCGATAACAAAGATGTCCTAGTGGAAGAAATATATCAAGATTGGTGTGAGAAATCTTCAAACATGTGAAATAATGAGGAAGGAGTAAATGGGACCAGGTGAAAATTTCTCAAAAAGTCTATGAGATGGAGTGGGTCAGACCTTAGGCCTAAGTTTCAGGACGTCATGTGATCCCTGTTCTCAGAGGGCTGTAGGGCAGAAAAGATCAGACCCTAGGAAATTATGTGTCCCACAGGAATTAGACAGCATTGCTGACCATTGGTCAATGGTTATTTTTTTTTTCAATCCATCCAATGAACCCAAGCCTTTTGCTATTTAACCAATTCAACATTTCCAGCTCATTGGGCCAGACACAAGCTGGGAGATGGGAGCTGAAAGACTGTGTGTTTGCTCAGCTGGTGTGTTTGGACCTCTCCTTGCAAGGACTGAACAAATGTTTCCTGTTTGTATCTGAAGATGCCTCTGAGTAGTCATTTTGGGTAAGGGGGTCTAGCACCTGATCCACACACAATCACCAGCACACTGATAGATATTTAAAATTTCTGGTTCAAAGTTTTCTAAATTGCAAAAATGAAAGAGTCTAGACAGAAGATTATTGTTCAATTTGAAATCTATAATATTGTGATTCTCTATGTAAATTGCCTTATTAAATCAATCATTCAGTAAGCATTTTATTAAGCAGTTAATATGTTCCATTGCACTGAGAATACCAAAAAAGCCAAGTCAAATGTATTGCTCTCTGCAACAGACTTATAGCAATTTCATCTCAGAAAGAAAACTTTTAAAACTTTTCCTTTTAGGCACTGAGAATACAAAAAAAGCTAAGCCAAATATATTGCTCTCTGCAACAGACTTACAGCAATTTCATCTCAGAAAGAAAACTTTTAAAACTTTTCCTTATCTGATTACCTTTTAATATTTTCACAAGGAAATACAAAACATATTACCAGAGGAGTCATAGAATCATACATTGAGTAATAAAAGCACTTAAGTATCTCAGTCTAATCCTCATCATTTTAGTTTCCTCAGAGGGAATTCATTAACAAGCACTTATTAAGTTCTTATTATGTGCTAAATTCTGCTAAATCCAGAAGCTCACATTTAAATGGGAAACATATTTAAACATGGTGGTGGGAGGGCAGGAGGGAATGAAACAGGGACAAAAAGTGACATACAGAGGTAGAAAGAAGAGGCAAAAAGACAGGAGAGAGAGAGAGAGATGAGAGACTGAGAATGAGAATAAGGCATCTAGAGTTAGAGGAAAATGAACCAAGAAAGGCCTCCTGCCAAAAAAAAAAAAAAAATGGGAAGAGTTAATTCTTCAAGGATGCCAGAAGAGCCAAGAGGGTAAAAAAGAAGGTGGAAGAGTATTCCAAGTTTGGGGTGGGTCCAGATAAGAGGGGAAAGATAGCTGGTAAGGACATCTCCCAGCATTGTGTCTGGCCTAATGAGCTGGAAATGTTGAATTGGTTAAATAGCAAAAGGCTTGGGTTCATTGGATGGATTGAAAAAGAAATAACCATTGACCAATGGTTAGCAATGCTGTCTAATTCCTGTGGGACACATAATTTCCTAGGGTCTAACTTTCTGCCCTACAGCACTCTGAGAACATCCTGAAACTTAGGCCTAGGATCTGACCCACTCCATCTCATAGACTTTTTGAGAAATTTTTCACCTGGTCCCGTTTACTCCCTCCTCATTATTTCACATGTTTGAAGATTTCTCACACCCATCTTTGATATATTTCTTCCAATAGGACATCTTTGTTATCTAGCCTTCAGGCTTGTTCTTCTCTTCAGGATCAATAACCCATTCTTTACCATTTAGAACCAATATGTGCACATCAATGGAAGCTTCCAGGAATCATTTTAGCTAAGAAATGTTTAACTATTCTAGTGATTAAGTGCATAAGCAAGCTGGTGACAGGATATTGCTGCTTAAAGCAATGAGAAGGAATCAGAGACCCCACTTCCACAGACTTCCACTGTCTGTCTTGGAAACCCAGTCATCACAGACAAACAGATTGGCATCTAATCTGCAGTGTTATTTATGGAACTGTCATGGTCCTGGTGGCCATTATCCCACCATTCCCATCTCAAGCAGTCCAGACCCAGATTCACTTGGGAAAAGGAACAAAGGTTTCATCTTCTAGAGGTGCTTCAAGCTGATAAGGGATGCAGATATGGCCATACCTAGTGGGGTCCAGACTGAGGAGGGGAGACACATGATTTGTAGGTGGGGCAGTAGCATCCAGTGCTAAATATCATAATCAGATATCAGGTGATTTCAAGTTGAACAAGTAATTAGAAATTCATGACTTGGAGTCTGGAAAAAAACAACTCACAAAAAATGCAAGGATTAAATATAAGCAAAAGAAAAAGAATAATCAAAAGTGGAGTTAATTTGGGGGTTACTGGGGATGTAACCTGGAATTCCATTACTGGGGAGGAGAAGATGGGTTATCATGTATGTCTTTTGTTCAGACAGCTTTTCCTAGAATACCAAAGCCAATTCCCCCCCCCCCCCCCCCCCCCCCCAAGTCCTGCTTTTGTTTCCTCAAAGGAATAAAGGCAATGGGTGGAACATTGTGGCCTTAAGTAAGTATGGTTTCCTTTAGCAAAATGTCTAGAGTTTTTTTTTTTTGCAGTCCTTTCAGAATTTACTTGCCTGGGAACTATACAAGAGAAAACAGGGTTGGGGAATTAAAGGTGCCATGGACAGGGATAAACATGAAGTAGCACAGGCAGCTGAATCTGCAAGCCTGTTTTCCTTGACCAGAACTGAATCCTTCTTCCTTTATAAAGCATAACAGAAACCTCTCTAGGTTCATGGACATCTTGCAGTAATTGTTCTCCTGCATACTTAGTGGGGGAATGTTTGGTTGTCAAAATAAGTAAATCCTCTTTCTTTTCATATAACCACCATGATCATACAAAACATAAAAAACGAATTTGAAGTCATATTAGATGTTTATCTTCATTTCTTTCCCCAATTCTAAATTTTTGATATAGACAAAAATGATCCAAACCTGGTGGGGAGCGGGAATCTCCAAAGATTGGCCTGGGATGAGCTTAGGAGCATCCTCAATTACAAGGTCTTTGGCAGCTACTGCTAAGGTCTAGGGGGAGGGTCACCCTAAAAAAACATGTTTCTTTGAGAAGCAAGAAGTCTGGGATTGAGGCCTAGGAGCTCCGCCTTCCATCAATATATAGTGTAAAAGGTAGGGCTAAGGTGGGAGAGAGGTCATTTTAGCTTTCAAGGTCTTAAAAACCTTGCCTGAACTGATAAGATTGTCTTTTTCTTCTCCAAGTGAGCAAAAGGGAAGTGGGAGGTTGCCCAATTGGGCTTTCAGACAAAGAAACTCTCAGGAAGCAAGAAAGTTAAGGATTTTATGACAGCAGCCACAGAAGCCTCCAGGCTGGGATATAGATCAAGATACTATCTATGGACTTGTATTGTGCCTCTTCTGTGTCTTCTATTGACCACTTGCTTTGATTACAGAAATTTGCTATAAGAGGAGAAAAACAGAGACATGATTATAATATAATCAGTCAAAACTGATTTTTAGGGGCCTCAATCTGAGAGCAGATACGTGACAGAATAAAATGTCTTTAGCTCTGATAACTAATCATGCAGTAACAATTCCACTTCAGCCAGACTCAGGAATAATCACGTAGGAAGCAAAGAAACAGAATTGGGAAACTGAAGGTTCCCACATTAAGCAGAGGCAGAACTGGGAAACTGAAGGTTCCCATATTAAGCAGAGGCTAAGGTTGTCCTGCCAGCTCTTGCCCAGACAAGACATCCACTTGTGACATGTCATTCAGGAAGGCTTCCTTCTGAGTAATTTATGGCATTTCTCTGGAATGACATATTACTGACTTAATGATCCATCAGGCAATTAAATCCAAATTCAAGACTCAAAACTATGAGTTACAGTCCCAAGAAATTTCATGTCAATAGCAAGTTTCATCAATCAGGGGTTTCCGGTCTATCAAAACAAAACAAAAATCTTACCAACCATTGTACATTACCTGTCAAATGTACCTGTAAAACACAGTCAAAAGTAGTGCAGGGATATGTGGTTAAAATTCAGCTCTAGATACCTCAAGAAAGCTATATCATATTTTTTTTATATTCATTAAACAAGGAGACCATTATGCACTTAAATAAATATTAGATAATTTGCTGAATGGGTTTTGAAATAACCACTTTGACAGAATTTGCAATTAACCAGAAATCTAACAAATTTTCTTGCATTGCTAAGTGGTAGAATCTTTGGGGGGTAGGGTAGGGGACATTCATTTATTAATACCATGTAAATAAAAGCTTTAAAGAAAAGCCATTAATGTTAAAGTATTATTTTATATAACCAGCAGGAGGGGGAGAGGGGAGCTCCCATGAGGGGATATGTTCTCTCACATCTCAAGAAAAAGCCACACCCCAGTAGGGCAAGAGTGGGTTAAATCTTCACCTTTCCAAATTTACAGATCTTTCCCTTTCCTTTTCCCTTTCCCTCACTCTTTTTGGTATCTCTCCCAAATTAACCGTAATTCTTTTCCTACTTCTCCTCTGAGCTAACTTTTTTAGGGTGCTAAGTCCCTTTCAGGATTTAGTCTGCCAGCTAAAAGCATGCCCCCAACCTCAGAGGGTGTTTCCTTTCTCCTGGCAAATGGCAAGTTCCATTATGAGTTTGCCCCTTTCCATAATAAATATGCCAAAGACAATGGCCAAATGCGAATTCCTCACATGACTGAACCCTATCATCACCTGGTGTCTACATAACCCATATAATTCCTAATAGTTTTAGGTTATAGTATTATGAAAATAACCCCAAATAATGAGTAATTTCATAGTTTTCATAAGTGATAGCCAATGCAAAAATGAAGAGGAATCTCATGTAATTTATAGTTGTTTCCAATTTTAACATACCTACTAAATAAAAAGCTATTTTTAGAAAATCAATATTTTACCTTCCACTAGATGTTCCATCAATTGCTTTTACAAATCAATCATTCTTGTCCCTTGTTTTTAAAATCATCTTAAAAAAACCTTTTAAGATTCACAATATAGCTAATACCTAAATAACTTCAGACAAAATTTCATAAAACTTACACATAGTCCAGCAGAGCTGACAGAATTTTAGAGCATAACTCATAATTTTTACAAATTACCCAATATCCATTTTAGAAAGCAACATACTTCATATAATTCAGGCATACAAACACGTGGCCCTCTAAGATAAGCTACCAGAACTTTGTTTTAACAACATTTTTTTTTTAACTTAAAATCAAAGATTTAAATTTCCAGTAGTAATGTTCCACTATTTGCACACCCATTTCTAAGATCATGTACTTAAAATGAACAAACTCGAAATTCTAGCACATACCATTTAATTGTGATTATCTCATATAATTGTAATAGCAAGAGATTCATCATATAAAACCTACAACTCATCTTGATATCTAAAGAGATAGCCTTAAGTTCAACATTCCTGATGTAAAAGCCAATCATTATTTTCTTTGATTGACATCAGCTTTCTTTGTTCTCTTTTACCTGACCACCTCAACTCCCCCATTCAGAGCTGCATATTCTGAGGTGTCCAGGCTTTAAAAATGTAAACCTGATACAGATAAGGTTTTTGCTTTCTCTCTCTTTTTTTTGCCCCCCCTCTGGGAGTCAGAAAAAGCTTGCAGCGGTCTAGGCTATGCTGCCAAATTTTAAAAGCAGCCTAGCACTTTTCTGTTTTTCCCAAAGTTCCCATACTCTTAAATCTTCTGTTAATAGTGAAAAGAGATTACAATTTATGTAAAACTGCCTTTATTATCATATCTCTAATAACAAATTTAACTGAGCTGATTGAGCATATTTTCTTTCTTTTCTCCCCTGTGCTCCTTTATCTTATGTACTATCCTCCTCATGGAGGCCTTAAGTTAGTTGAATTTGCTTCCAGATTACAGACACACAAAATTCATTTATCTTAACATTGATATTGTATGTTAATCACATCTAAAGACCCATATGAAGTTACCATATATGAAGCAATTAAATCCAATAAAGTAGTTAACATTCATATATAGCATTTATTTTATGCTAAGCATTTTTGCAATCTTGAAATGACCAATTGCCAAACTCCCCAGTCATTATTCTCAAAAATTAGCTAACTTTCTCTGTTGCCCCCAGCTTAGCTAGAGCTGAGGTCTACAGGGAAAAGTCAGGTTTTTTTTTTGTTTTTGTTTTTTGAACAAAATCTAGCTCATAGAACAGATGTGATACAGACATTCTGCACAAAGACACAGACACAGACAAAAACTACAAGGAAGAGGACCATTCCTTCCCCACATACAAAACAGCAATATCTTATCAAGTACTCCAGTTTGTATTCAGATGCTTCTCTTCAGGTCCATATTCCACAGAGTGGGAGGCTTGGGTCGGATCTCAAGAATAATTAGGGAAAATCCCTGGTGCTTGTCTTGAATCAGAACCACAGCCATGTCTCTGGGAAGTCACAGATCCTGAATGAGCCCCCATAAACTATGTGGAACAGGTGCTAGATCCTCTTACTTAAACTTAGAGGCATCTTTAGATACAAAGAGGAAGCATTTATTCAGTCCTTGCAAGGAGAGGTCCAAACACAGTAGTTGACCTGACACAGAGCCTTTAAATTCCCATGTCCCAGCATTGTGCCTCGCCTGGTGAGCCAAAAATGTTGAATAGGTGAAATAGCAGAGGATTTTCGTTCATTGGATGGATTGAAAAGGAAGAATCCATTGACGAATGGTCAGCAGTGATGTCTACTTCCTGTGAGATTTCCTGAAGCTTAGACCTAGGGTCTGACCTTTTCTGCCCTCCAGCCTTCTGAAAACAGATCATGTGACTTCCTGAAACTTAGGCCTAGAGCCTGATGTTTTCTGCCCTATAGCCTTCTGAGATTAAAGATCACATGACTTCCTGAAATTTAGGCCTAGTGTTTGACCCACTCCATCTCATAGACTTTTTGAGAAATCTTCACCTCATCCCATTCACTTGTATTGATAGTAAGAGTAGCAGATCATATTTAAACTTGACTCTAAATCTTGTTCTCTCCACTGTACCACTCTGCTTCCCCTTGAATTATAGTTAATTCTTATTAATGTGAATATAGACTTGCTTATTCACTATTAATATGCTAAGATGGATTTTACTCTCTTACCAGCTCAACTACCCCAACTTACCTCAGCTTCCAAAAGGAGCATTACTTATTGTATATATATTTTTCTGTGAATTTCCAAATGTTTGTTGTTATTTTTATTACCTTATTCATTAACTTTTATGCCTATAATTGCATTGCAGTCACAACATTGTCGATCTGAAGCTGTTGGTACTAGTTCTGGTGACATCTTAAAGACTTATGTAAGACGCAACAAGATTGGAAACTTCAGAACTTTGAAAGGGAACTCAATGGGTCTTAATATGTTGAGCAACAACAAGAAACTGAGGTATAACTTCCCAAATTTATATAGTATTTATCAATCATAAAGATGAAAAACATTGAAAGCATTTATTCGATTTCTTTTGGAGCCTCATGCATAGCATTTACCATCTATATCTGTATTCATCAGATTAAATTAATTTATCTTAAAAATAGTCTTGTGAATAAGACTAAAAATCCAACAGTTTTTGACAGATTATTTCCAGTTAATATTTAACACTCATATTCATTATTTAATAAATGTTTGCACATCACCAAACGATGGGAAATTATAAATTTAAAACTGCCATAATGAACTGATTTAATTGGAGTATATTTCATCACAACTCCTGTAGAAATATTTAAACTTTGTTACAGCAGAAGTTCTCTTTACTTAGCTTTTCAAGGAAAAATTGGTGAAGAAAGGTAAAAGGTATGAAGTTGATCCCATTGTATAATTTGTCTTTTTCCTAATGCTTGGGAATGAAGTGAATCAAAGTTTGTATATATAGAAATTTCTTCATGGAGTATTGCAGTCATATTGCTGAGCCTCAATAAGCTGCTACTACTCTGATTTAGGCTAACTTGTCTTGGAATTTATTAAAACAAGGGTTCTTAAATAATGGTTCTTAGTAAGATTTAAATCAAGGAACAGTTCTAAAGCATTTAAAAAAAGGTCATTGAATAAGATAGTGTGATATTGAATTAATGTATAAATATATTTCAAAGTATTGGAGGCCACAGTTTGGTATTCCTTATTATAATGTTTTTTCATCAATATAGTTTATTTGCTCTATTGAACATTAGTTCTTGTTTTGCTGAATCTCTACAGTGAAAATGCAAAAAATATTTCACTATGTTCTGGGACCATAGTGCATGGTAGACGTTTTCATCATGCTAATGCGCAGATACCAGTAGTAAAAACTGCAGCACAAAGGTAAGGATTATGTTTATTTCTTTTTGTTTTTATTTTTTCCCTTAAATTTAATAAACAAGGTTTAATGATAGTCATTTATTATTTTTCCTTTAAAAATGCACACATTTTCCTATATGAAATGTCCTTGTCTCATGTAAATGGGTAATGAATATTTAGGAAATAATAAAAATAAAATCTTGCATTTAAGCATTTTCATTTATATCTGCTTATAAAAAATGTTTAAACTTAATTGTAGAATAAACAAGAAAGAACAGGTATTTTGTGATCCCTAGGAAAAATGTATATCCTTCTATAGGAACCATTTTCATTTATTGATGTTTTAAAGATTATATTTTTTGTGTTTGTTTTTTTATACACATTTTTCTGACCACATTTTCTATGATTTTCCTATAAAGTAAATATTGAAATTAATCTTACAATTGGAAGGCAGAAATATTTGATTTTTCTTTTACTACATAAAATGTCTTCAATAAAATTTCTGTGAAGTATTTTTAATATTTAAAAAAAATTTAGCTTTAGGATTTCCAAATTATGATGAGAATGTAAAATAATTTAACTACTCATGAGGCCCTACTTTATGTAGATGATATAATTCTTGTCTATTAAATCATAATGAACCATTCTACAAAGGCTTTATGAGAATAGACTGTAACAAGATCATTTTCTTTTTTTATGACTGAGACAATTTTTTTTAAGCAAAAGCATTTGCTGTTTTAAGAGAGATTCTTTTTATCCCTAGTGAATATAATTAAAATATGAATACTGTGTTCCTTATGTTTATGAATATTTGTGTATTTATTTTGAACATGTAATATGATTATATCACAGGCTAACATGTTTTTGGTTAGGTAAATTATTCTGCCTTTTAGCACTTACATTAGATCAATTTTGTTATTCTCATTAATCTTGAAAACACAGCTTGAATCTTGGAAACTGAAATTAAGATAGAAAGGAATGTTCTGTGTTGATCATTAAAAGTTTTCAAAAGCTTCTATTTAGAGATATAGGGTGTTCCTTTTTCCAATTTAATCAGAAATGCTTCATATCTTCTGCTATATTCCAATTTTATTTCATTTTATGGAATTTCAGAAAAGTAGGTTTATTATGGGTTAAATAAAATAAAATTAAATCTTAGGTGAAATTTGATATTCTTGGCTGATAATCTTTCAGAAATACTTATATAATGACTTTCTAAAACATTATTAAAAATTAATATTTTTTTGAGTCCCACAATCATGCTTCCTCATGATCACTATTGAAATTAGCTTGACTTACAAAAGAAAGGTCACCTTACAACTGTCTGGCTTTTGGAATCCATCTTTTTATCATTTCTGAAAAGGATGGCTTAAATCAAATCATTCCTTTTCTTTTTTCTCTCCATTTATCACTGGATAGTACCCACTTTGTGTATTACATGTGGTAAATTGTAATTTTATATATATATGTAAAGAAATATATAAAAATGCCACCTAGTATAGTTATATTATGTTACTTTTTAGAGGGAAATGTAAACTTATTTTAATAATTGCCTCAATAATTATATCAAGGATCTGTGATTTTGTCAGTGGAGTACCAAGGCAGATTGGAACCCTTCTGTAATTTAATAAATTTGATTATTATTTCTGCCAATGTATCTTAACAACTCTTTAGCCCACTCCCATTACTTCTTTTCCATTTCCCATCTGTCTCCACACACACACACACACTTAAGAGTTAGAATGACTAGAATTTTTAAAATGCAATTTGTGTTAGAATTACCCTTCAGTGAAGGTCTGAATGATACCTTTTTTATATTATGCAGTAATTCATATAAGGGACATCCAGATCTAGTTGCTAATAATTCCAACTTTGCTTCTAAGTGTTCCTTTTTTATAAACAGTTATGTATGTTAGTAGCAAAATATTATAACACATGATAACTAAATTGAACTAAACTGCATGAAAAATAATTGATATGTATTTGAAAGTATTTCAAAAAGAAATCATATTTAAAACCTTTTAAAAAAGGAAATTAGCACTAACAGATGCAAGGCATCATTTTTTTTTTTTTTGGATTTAGAATTTATTTCCACCTACAAGACACATTTCAGATATCTACTTTGGCGATTATGTTAACTAAAAATATTGAACTTAAGGTTGCAGGGCAGGCTCTGCAGAGACTTTTCAGTTATAAGGTCTTATGCCAGGACTCTTGATTACTGGCACAAATGAACCCTTGTTGCATAATATCTAGTGTAGGAATAGCAAGCACTTAGTCTTAACTTTGTTCAAGGGATTGCTTTTCCTTCCTAAATCACTTGAAACTATCATTTAAGGAAGATGCTTATAACATCTTTCTTTTAACTGTATTTTCCCCTTTTTTTCATGTCCCTTTGGGGCAGATGATAGATACAGCCTGACTTTTAAGATATAATTTTTTCTCTGTTAAAAGTGCCAACAATATGCTTTTCATTTTAAATAGATATGAAGGCACTTGTTTATTTTAAAGTGATTAATGAGAATAAACATAAACAAGGCAATTTAGATATAATTTTTATTAACATTAAAAAATTCAAATTCCCCTCTTAAGAATTTTTCTTTTAGTACGAATTTAATTTACCTTTAAAATGGTTCAGTCAGCATATACACAACTCTAGACTTTTTATGATACTCAGGAGTAAAAGTAGGAGTAGTAGCATGGAAAAATGTATTTTTGAAATTAATCTAAATTGTTAGGTTTATTGCTAATTTTTCAATACTGATTTCAGGTGATGCAAAAGAAGGAAATGGCATATAACTAAATGTTGGATGAGGAGAAAATGTAGTGGTATTATTTTTGTTACAGACAATATTTATAGTATTGCTAAGAATGAAATAATATCCACTAGGATCTTAATTCTTTTTGTTTTGATTCTGATTGAACAAAAGCATAGGTTCTGTTAAATTCTTAGTGCGTTTAAATTTTTTATTTTTTAAAACATGCTAATACTAAAAATATCCTTAGAAAATCTGATTTTAGTAATAGTTCGTGCTTGGTTTTCTTCTCACTATTTAGTATGCAAGCTCCTTGAGGACAGTAACCTTAAGGTAACATTTTTTAAAAAAATTACTGTTCTGGTACCATGGCTTAAAAAGCCTTTGTTTTCGGTAGCAAGAAGTTAAAGAAAACAAAAATAAATGCATGCGCCATTTTGGGTGCTTTCCTTCCTGTATCTTTGGTTTATTTCCTTGGGAGGAACAGGAACTCTATTACATATTTCCTCCCTCATAAATGAGTACAGGAACATAATAGTAATAGCTAGTAGACTATATTTCTGCTATTTGTTTTCAACTTCCCATTTGTGGAAACTTAAGAGAATTTATATATGTAAAAAGGTTAGAGAGTTGGTCTTGGATATGGGGAGAACTGATTTCAAGTTTTTCTCTGACAGATACTGGCTTTGTGATATGGCATAGTCACTTAACCTCTCAGTTCCCTTTTCCATTTGTATCCCTAGCACTTAGCATGGTGCTTTGCATCCAGTAAGCTTAATTCTTTCATTCATTCATTTCCTAGGTAATTTAAGAGTAGGGGAAGTTCCTTATTGGTAGCTCCCTACAATGATAAAATCACAGTTCCAGTAAAAAAAAAATTACATATATATGAAATGTTATTTGCTAATATTACTCTTGGCCCATGTTTTGCATTCTGAAAGCTAAAAGAAGTCAGATTTAGGTTAATTTTAATGAAAATTAATTGTTTTCCCCTTAGAAACAAACATCCATCATTATTTTTCTATATATTCTAAATGTTCCTTTTAAGAGTTAACTATATAAAAAGAGAAATCACCAAGTCCCTTTCCTTCTCTCTTACTTTTATTCTCTGTATTTGAACGATTATAGAAACTAATGCCAACAAGTTGTAGGTTTTAAAAAGCTTTTTTTTTTTTAATCTTCGAAGGAACTTTTGAAAATTCAATTATAGGAAGTCTTTCCTAATAGAAGGAATAGTGCAGTATATATGTGCAGCACAAATTACATACATACACACATGATTCAGATTTTGAGGCATTTCTTGGTTTAATTTTATTCTAGAAATATTCTTGTACATGGGCAAACAATCATCATTCATTTTGTATGATTATAGGATCAAAGCCTACTTTTGATTCAACAATAAAGGACAGTTTTACTGAGCAAAAGCTACTACAAAACTTTCAAAATTCTTCTAAAATAGCATATAAATTATTTAAGATTTGAAGGTTAAACAAATATTTTTCATATCATTGTAGTTCTTTCTTCCAATAATATAGACCAAGTAAGATTATTTAAACTTAACATTAATAGATTTAAATTGCTTGTTACTTTAAATTCATCATTTTGGATTTAATATTATGTGAACATTGACATGATTTTAAACTTGGCATATAACAAATATGTAGTATCTTTATTTTTTAAAATGATCAGATAGTAATTTTTGCATTATTGATTATGATAACAAACACTACAATGATATACCAACAAGTGAGGTTTTACCTCTTACATCTTTTTCTTTTTCATGTTTTAAGCAATCTGGATCAAAAAGAAAGGTAAGCTTAATATTGATGAATTAGAACATGGGAATAACAATAATATATAAACAAATTGATTATCATCTGGTTCTGAAAAAAATCATCTAAGTCAAGAGCCAGCATTATAACCTACACATTACTTATTAAAATGAAATAGTATAAACAGGACTTCAGTTTTGTGTAGTGGTATTTCATTATAATGCATGGAGACACATTTTCATGTGCAAACATTATATTTATGATGGTATTATAGTTTTTCAGTATTAAGTCAGTATAGCATAAATCTAGAGTATTCTATTGTTATTCATTGGTAACATTAACTGACTTTAGAATAATGGAGGGGGGAAATCAAGTTAACATTATTCCTGAAAATACATTTTATTCCTATATTTGGCATCCACCTAAAAGAGCAAAGTTCAATGACTGGAGTAATTTGTTATAGAACATAATATTCCTTCATAATATGAGAAAATTGTTTTTGAAAGCCATAAAGAAAAGTAATGTAATTCATAAAATGAAATATTGAATGTGGAGGAACTAAGTTGGTAAGAATGCTTATTGCTTTACAATATTTCATTAACTAAACATTTTAAGTTTTATAAGTTTTTATTCTGTTTTAAAAGGAAGTAAAGCTAAAATACCAGTTAGATTTTTCAAAACCTTATCATTAAATGAGTGATGCTAAATCACTCAAAAGGTATATTTGTAAACATATCCTGATTATTAAGTTTCTATAAAAGGGGAAGTATAGAATAAGACCATCAAAAGAAACTGCAGCTTAAAATATAATTTAACAATGTTGAAACATCTGTAATTCAAATGACCTTAATTCCAGTTCTTAAATATTTAAAAATGTGCTTATTTCTTAAATATAACTTTTTGCCAAATATTTTCTGGGAAATTTTGCCAAATATGTATCATTATTCTTTTTGAGATTTTGATGTATTTTTCCTTTTCTAATTTTAGACAGAAAGACAAATTATTTTTAAGAAACAAAATTATTTAAATTCACTATACTTACCACAGATTTTATTTCATTGTAGCTAGTAATAGTTTATAGCCGATGAAATTTTGGGCTCATTAAAGTACATATGGGCATATATAACTATTTATATTTTTACTGGTACATGAACATCTTCTGGGTTAAAATTGGTGCAGGTTAAACTATTACTAAATTTTTAGTTCCTTTCACACCTTTTATTATTTTGAAATAGA
Organism: Antechinus flavipes; assembly: GCF_016432865.1. NCBI lineage: Eukaryota > Metazoa > Chordata > Mammalia > Dasyuromorphia > Dasyuridae > Antechinus > Antechinus flavipes. The sequence goes on from NC_067401.1 coordinate 244,409,348, forward strand.
ATTTCTGAAGCATTTTGTTAAGGTTTATCCCAGAAAAAATAAAAATCCTAAATTGAACATAAATCAGCAATTTAGTGACTTTATTATAGAACAAGATGCTTATTTGTCATTTCTTTTACACCTTTGTATTTAATACCAGAATTCCTCTGGACTTTAATAGTATTATTTAGAATCATCTTTTTATTGATGTTTGGATAATAATGAAAGCTCTTTATTTCAAGCCATTTTCCCAAACATTTGAATTCATTTGGTTAAGATGTATATTCTCCAAATCCAGTGACAGATTAACTTAATCACTATCTAGTCACAAGTTTTTAAAACTGAAATACTGCAAAGGGATAAATTTGTTAGATTTTCCTCCATTTGTTTAAAAAAAAAATTAGCACATTTAGATGAAATATGATTTGTTTCAGAATCTTTTACAAAATACAATTTTTGACAATTTCTGGAGTTGGCAAAAAAAGGTGTGGGTGTATGAGAGAGAGGAAAGTTTTTTTCTCTACAGTTGTCATGTCCAGAGTTATCCTAGGAAAGGTAGGGTGTGAACCAATCAGAGAGTGGGGGAAATAGGTCCCATATCACCCTCCCTGCAAAAGCCAGTCCTGTGACTTGTATCCTTAACAACTATACTATACCCTTATCTCCCAATACAACTTCATTTGGCTCTCTCCTGCTGTGGTGCAAACACCATACTTCCCTCTCTTTTGAGAGTGACTGGACCATTTACTGAGTAGATAGTAGTAGATACTCACTTTTTACTCTGAGGTGAGACAGAATGAGTTGTACGTCTTACCCTCTTGATCTCCTTTTCTCCTCCCCTCCCGCAAATTCTGTCCTTCCCAAACTTCCCTTTTATTTTGGAGGGGGTACCTTTATCTTTCTAAAAAGATTCACAACTTAATGTCAACTTTCTCTTTTCCTACTTTTCCTTTTATAGCTATTCAGAGGACTTATCTTAAGTTTTTGCCTTTACAATATCTCTTGTAACTTTCTCCTGTCTATTCTAACAATTTCTACCTTAGGTCAGACCTTCATTACTTATACTGAATTACAACTTCGTAGTTGTTCTCCCAGCCTCAAGTCTGTATTCAACACTAGTCTATACTTCACATAACTGCCAGTGTAATTTCCACAATTTATGAGGTCTGAACTCTTCATTCTCTTCTACTCAGTAAGCTCCTATGGCCACTCATTGACTTTTTATTCAAGGATTATTTCATCTTCAGCTCATCCTTTTTGTAGTGTATGTGTAGTATAGTAGCTCATATATATAATTTGTAAATAAATAGACATACATAGATTCAGTGCTCAAAATTTTTTACTAATGGGGAGTGGTCCATGGTTTTTAAAAAGTTTATAGAGACATTGCTTTAAAGAATCCTATGTCTGTTAATTTTCATATATATATATAGCTGCTTGTTAAATTGACTAAGGAGTTTTTAGATTCAACTGTATCTTGATAAACCCAATTTCAAATCTAAAGACTTAGATGGGCCTAGAAATTAAGAATATTTTAACTGATTTGGTACTAGAACCACTTGATTTTTTTTTTCTTTTCTTTGAGAATGAAGGATCTTTTATAGTTGCTGAATCTTAAATAATGATTATTGAATTTTGTTTTTTGACCATTAGATTTTGGTTGCCTGTTCAAAGAATTATAATTTTTTCTAGCCGGTTGAGCCCAGCTTTCACCTCATTTGAAGGTATCTTAATAGGATGTGGCAATAGGTGAAATAGAAATTAAATTGAAAGAATTTAGAAATGTTATAATAACTTATTGTTAATGAATGTATATAGATAGGTGGAAAAGATTGATTCCTTATTTATTCCTAGTCTTACCTAAAAATAAAAACTTTTAGTAAAAATTGTTAAACTTCTAGTTTAACCTGAACTCTTTTTTTGAAGCAAATGAAGTGATTTCTGTACTTTAAAAAAAAAAAAAATTAGAGAAGAACATTGCCTAACAATGTGGCATCTATAATATTTACTCCAAAAATGAGAATGAATTGAGGTTGTATATGGGGGAATTTTTTTTTCCTGAGGCAATTGGGGGTTAAGTGACTTGCCCAGGATCACACACAGCCAGGAAATGTTAAGTGTCTGAGGCCAGATTTGAACTGATGTCCTCCTGACTAAAGGGCTGGTGCTCTATCCACTACACCAACTAGCTGTCCCTTGAGGGGAAATTTTTTAAGCCCCTTGAGAGATAAATGATCAGTAAGTACCTGTAATATGTGGGATTTTTTATTGGATATGAAGTTGGTAAAGAATTATCTTCATGGTGGTTTATAATCTAATTGAGAAGAAACATGTACAGGCACTCAAACTATGTTCCAAAAGTTTGCATTTAAAATCAAAATAGAGTGTTCCAAAAAACTTTTGGAACACTTTTGTATGTACCAGTAAAAATAGTGATTAGAAGCACATGTAGCCCACAAAAGTGTGTTTAATCCATAATGTTTTTTTAAAATGCCTGCAGAACTAATCAATAGTCAACAATCATTTCTAATGGTTTTTAAATGAGAAATGGTGCAGTTTTCTCCAGAAATATATCTCAACCACCACCATCTTCACACTTTCTCTCCCATAAAAGATTTTTCTAGATCTGCACAAAAGATGGTATCTTATCTATGTTGTAGGAGAAGATATTTCATAGGGTCACTTATTCCCAGTGTTGTGAGTTATGAAACAAAAAACAATGTAATCATTTATTCCAGGGACAGTATAGAAACTTCAGCTTCCTGTAGCCTACTTTTATGTGTGGGTCATTCATATATGAATGTTTACAAATTGGTACCAGAAGCAACATTAATAATGTAGATAATAGTACAAGTGCCAAAAGAATGATACAATATTATTTTTCTAATGCTAGAATTAAGAATATTCATTGCATGAGGAAGAATGATTTGATTTGTGGTAAATTTCAGATAGGTAAAGAGAATGAATGAATGAAAAGTTTTTTTATTAACTAATATGTGCCAAGCACTATGTTAAGGGATAGGGATATAAATAGAAAATCAAGACAAACACTTATTGCAAAAAGCTCTTACATATTAATATGACTAGACAATTAGATATAAGGAATTTTTGCTCAGGAAAAGGAGTTTTGGTTTAGAAGATCAGGGATATTGAGTAGAAATAGAAGGGATTTAGTTGACACTGAATTAACAACTTGAGGTCATACTGATTTGGTTACTCTTTTTAGAGGAAAAGGTAGAAAGTAGGCTAGAGGGTGCTAGGCTATAGGATATGTAGGAAAATATGACAAAGAACTGACTAGTATGAGTAGTCAAGTGGAATATGAAAACATGGGGGATTTGGTGACAATAGATAAACAGTATGGTGCTGTCTAGATCATTATTCAATAGTTAGAGAGGTTAGTAGATCTTCTGAGCATGGTCTTAGAAGATTCCTTGGTCTAGAGAGCTACATGACAGGGTTGTAAATAAGGGTAACTGGTTTGATATGTTGTAAAACATTGTTTGCAATTTGGGTTGAAGCCAATTAGGTTAAGTGAGCTGTGTGCATTGACTGACTCAGAAACAAAATAGCACTGCTCTAATTAGACAGTCAACCTTTGTACATTTAGGGATGAAACTATAAGGTCATAAGCTATTTATGCTGATGATTCCAAATTTGATATACTCAAGGATATGTATATTAGTTTCCAGAACTTCTTGTGGGGACTACAACTAACTTCCTGTCCAATGATATAAAGTTCATAGCATCCTCTGCCCTCCCTGTGGAACTCACAAGAAGTAATGTCTTTTCAGATAGGTTGAATGGCAAAATCAGAATACAAATGGAACAGTCAACCTGTGTGTTGAAAAATGAGATTAGTCTTGAATAGAATTTGAAAGGGAAAATATTAGGTGAGGTTGAAAACAAGTTGTAGAGGAGAGTAGCCATCTTCAATTTTTGTGCAACCTAGTGGTCTTGTGCAATGTGAATTGGTGGTGAGGAGGTGGAAATTAAATAGGTTCAAAATTTCATGTAGTCTTCAAATGTGAGAATTAAAGTTCTACATTTTGGTTGTGAATAGGAATTGAAAGTAAGAAACAAATCTAAGAAATGATGTGAATGGACTTAGTGACTGAATAAGATCAACCATCTGCTTATTTGGGAGTGGGCATTTTTTTTCAGTAAAATAGCAGGGTACTATCATTAATTTCTTTATTTCATTGAGAGCATATTGTACATGGAAGAAAATATCAAAAATAGCCATACCTAAATAAAATGTAATTATTGATAACTCACATGTAAACAATTTTTTGTGTATAGATTGACCCTGGGCCCCAAAGGCCATATCTCATTCAGATTATTTAAATAGGAGAATTTTTATAATTGTTTTTAGTAAATTGCTATTTAAAAATTGAACAGTTGTGAATATGTGCCCCAATTTTGGGGGAGATATAAACAATTGGAAAGGTACTATGCCAGGAAGCTTTAGATTCCTACAGTATTATCAGAGCAATAGAAATGTTAATTTTTGTGGGGAAAAAAAATCTTAATCTTTCTTAATCGAATCCAACTAGCATTTCTTAACTGACCAATGTGTGGAAGTTACTCTGGTTACAAAGTTCAAATGGGAAACAATCTTTGTCCTCTAGGAGCTTATGTTGGAGATGGCAAGAATGTCATAAAAAGTATATGTATGAAAATTTAAGGAAGATAGAATCAAAGGGAATTAAATAATAACTCATCAAAGATGAGTCTTGATCCTTGAAAGAAGTTAATGAAGAGGAATACATTCCAGGTAGAGGAAATAAAAATATAGAGGTAAGAAGTGGAGTTATCAGTTGGAGAACAGTTTATAGGCCAGGGTTATCTGAAATGTATAACAGTAAGGGTTAAGCCTAAGCCTACATTTAGGTTTTAAATGGCAAACTGAGAACTTTGTGTTTTATGTGAGAGGCAGTAAGAAATCATTGAAATTTCTTGAGAAGGAAGTAACTTTGATTAGATTTGTGCTTTATGTTGATGTTTTGGCAGCTGTGTGGAGGTTTGCTTCAAGAAGAAAGAGAGACTCAGAGTTCACTCTCCACATCGGTAATGTTGCAATAGCTTAAGTGAAAGATGATAAAAGCTGGAAGGTAACAAATGTGAACAATGTTATAGAAGCAGACTCAATATGACAGCAGCCAATTGATTGTGATAGGTAAAGGAGAGGGGAGAATCTAAAGATAGCAACCATGGATGACTAGAAAAATATGATATTCTTAATAGAATTCTGTTCATGGGTTTTGGGAAGACAACATTGAGTCTTGTACTGGATATGCTGAGTCTCTAATGCCTATTGAACACCCAAGAAGAGATATCTGACAACTTGTTGGTGATGCAGGAGTAGAATTTGGGAGATTAGGTCTGAATATATTTATTGTACTTCATAAACTAAACCTCCAGATTCTGCACCTTGACATAGATTGCTAATTAAAGATACATATATTCAAGAAAACTGAAAAGGATTTTAGAGCTTATCTAATCTAACTTTCCCTTTTTAGCCATGAAGAAAGCAAAACACAAAAAGATTGACTTGCCTTGCGTGGCACAGGTAGTAGTAGAGTTGGGAGTAAAACAAGGATCCTCTAACCTTTAAACTTTTTTCTTCTTTTGAGAATCGAGACTTCTAATATATTGAAGTTTTACAATATTTCCCCCCAAAAGATACTAGAAGTTAAATAATGTACTCTTTAAGAAAAAAGAAATTAGTATTCTATCCACATATGAAAGTTCACTACTACATTGGTGTTAACATGACATTTATGTTCATGTTGTCATTGTTAGCCAAACAATTAATGTAATCATTTTTTATATAGTGGAAATCTAGTAGGAGAACCAAATGCTTTAATATTTTATTCTTCCATGAGAACACTGATTCAAAGGTGTTTTCTCCTTAATAGAGCTGCAAATTACCAAGGGTTATTCAGTATTCTTCATTTGGACTTGACAATCCAAATTTATACTATATTAATGGATGCTAGTACAGGACAGGGGCATTCAAATTCAGTTTTGTGAAGCATTTTTTAAAGCTATAAATCTATAAGCTCTCTACCCTACTTGCGTTTGTAGCTATCAAAAAACTTTCACTATAACTTGTAAAAATTTGCTGTGGCTTTTGATAACACTAGTAAGGAAAATTAGTATTATTCATTGCAGAAACAAGCAGGCAAAAAACAAAACCAAAAACCTCTTTGTTTTGTCTTATGACATATACCTATAAGTTCCATCAGTCATCATAAGATATAACTTGTAAGTCTGAGATATAGGTGGTATGAAAGGTCTAATTATTAGGGGAAAAAAATTCAAAAGAAGATGCTCTTGAGTACCTATATTTTCTTCTAATCTTTATAGTGTTTATTACCTACCAGTTCATTTCAAAATGATGTTTCAGTCTATGTAAACATTTATTAAGAATATACTGTATGCCAGGCAAGGTACTAGGGATACAAAGACAAAATGGGGGAGACAACAAGAGTGTGTGTGTGTGTGTGAATGTGTGTGTAAGTAATAAAAACAAGGTAACAAGATAGGCCAGACATTCCAAAAGATAAGGGTGAAGAAGAAAAGTTGACTTTTAGGCAAGAAGGCCAGCCCCCCCTCAAAAAATGTAAAGGCATATTGTCAGGGTGCTAGATTATTAATACTGTATATGAGTAATAAGTATATTTATCTAGAAAATAGAATATATGAAGAAGAATGTATAATTAATTTGGAAATTAGCTTGGGGACATATTGAGAAACTCTTTATATGTCAGTCATGTGTAATAAAAGTAGATAATAGAAAATTACTGGAGTTTGAGTAGGAGATGAACATGATCAGAAAGTTTGTGTGTATGTATGTGTGTGTGAGAGAATGAATGAGAGAGAGAGAAAAAAATGGCAGCTGTGGTAAATCAGTTAAAAGGGGAAACATGTAAGTCAGGGTGAAAGATACTATTGTAATAACCTTTCAGGAGGTGATGAAGGCCTGATTCAAGATAGTGGCTGTTTGAATAAAGAATAGGGGATAGATGTAAGAGGTAGAGGTAGCAAACCCAACACCTGGCAATTGGTTGATTATATGTGGTAAAGTAGGGTGATGAATTTAAAATGTTAGTAAGATTTAAGATTGAGAACCTAGGCACCTTTAAGGATTGTGACGGATTTGATGGAAATAGGGAAGTTCAGAAAAGGGTCTAGAGTTTTGGGAAAAGATGAATGATTTTTTTATTTTTTTTTTAAGGATGGGGGAGATCATAAGATCATAGAGCTAAAAACAAATCTAGAAGACTCTCAGTTCAAACTCTTCATTTTACAGAAAGGTTAACAGATGTGCCAGTTACTTTGGTAAATGGTGGAGGTATAATTTGAAGCAAAAAAAAAAAAAATTTGTAAAATACTATAATTTGAAGCAAAAAGAAAAAAAATGAAGTTCAAATCTAATGCTCTTTCCAATTGCACCAATGAAGGAACTTGTAAAAAGAGATTGAAGATTTTTTTTTTTCAATTGTCTTTCCCAAATTAGATATTTTTTGAGCCATAGAATTTGAGAACTTTTAAAAGGATAATGAAGCTGAAGCCAAGAGGTGACATATCTAGTTTAATACTAGACCAAGGAAGAGCACCTGAGTCTCCAGATTCTAACTCTCTTGGGATTTTTTGTTGTTATTGTTTTTTTTTTTTGTTTTTAATTTTTTTCCTAACATCTTTCATACTCCTGAAAAAGTGTCAACTTTGTGTGATTAACAGATTTTTAAAAAAATAATCTTTTTTTTTTTTTTTAACAGTGTGCTTTCAGATTTAGTGACAATAATGGAGTTGTGGAGTTAGAAGAGTGGGATTAACCTTTCACTATTAAAAAAAAATTAACCTTGCCTGGTCCCCCCCTTAAAAAAAAATTGCATTTTGTTTTTATAGTCCAATTTGGGGTAGTAAAATTCAATCACTTGGTAGATAAAATCAAAATGTTTGCTTCTCATAATCTGTGTTAGTATCTTATGATTTAATGAAAACTAGGCAAGCAGTTAAAAGGAGGACATGGCAATACAAGTGACTCTATTATCAAAGTAGCAAATGTTCAAATGTTGACTATAAAGTTGATTAAAAAGAATCATTGGGGATAGGAAGATTCTGCTCCACCTTTATTTAAACTGTATTTTAAAATACCTCATTAACCCCTTTAATCATATTTAATAACTCTTACAGTGTCTGGTACATGGTATCCCCTTGATAAATATTTGCTTAATTTAATCAAACTTTTGTAGGTAAAGAAAAAGGAAAACCTGGGAGATATATAGGAAGATATATATAACCCTATTGCATTGTATACATAACAAATAGAATGTGGTTATTTTAGCAACTCCTGTGGGGACAAAAAAAAGGATCCAATCTGTTTTGGTATTTTCTTTCTCAAAATATTTATCATTTAATAGCTTTAATATATTAGAGAATAAAAAAACAAGGAAATTACTTAATAGTTCAATTGACACCTCCCTTCCCATCTCTCTCTCTCTAATTTACATATCCTGAAATTAATTTCTAACTTAGTTTAAAAGTTGAATTTTCTTTCCCCTGCCTTTTCTTTTCAAATAAGAAGGAAAAAATTTAGTTTTGTCACATTTCTTTTAAATAGGCAAGTAGCAAATCAAGTCTTTGTTAGTGATTTCCATCGATAATTTTGACAAAGAATGCATTATGCCTACAATTTTGTCTGATTTGTAAAACACTATTTTTACTGAATGCAAATAATTAGAATATTTATTATTCATTAAAGATTACTAAGTTGTTATAAGTAGATTTTATAATAAATTAAATTACCTTTATGTTTATCTGATACATTTAGTACTACTTATTCCAAAATTTTATTGGTTATTAAATATAGTCATATAATTTAACATCATGCCATTAAAATATATATGCAAGAAAATTTTCACTTTAAAATTTCTTAAATTGACACTTACACTATGAATATTTCCTTTAATACAATTATTCTGTACCTAATATATATCCACTGAAGCCCCTACTTTGCTTTTAACTTTTATTCTTTTTTTTTAAATAGCTTTTTATTTATAAGATATATTCATGGGTTATTTTTCAGCACTGACCCTTGCAAAACCTTCTGTTCCAACGTTTCCCCTTCTTCCCTCCACCTCTTCCCCTAGATAGCAGATAGACCAATCCATGTTAAATATGTTAAAGTATATTTAACTTTTATTCTTATGGCAAATTCTGATCTTGCCTAAGTGGAGAGGTTGATAATAAAATTAGATTGATATTGGTAATATAAAGCAGAGCTTTAACTTTTTTCACTCAAGACCCTTTTTGCCCAAGTAATTTTTACATGACTACAGATATATGAAATAGATATACAAATCAAACATTTACAGATAATAAATCATTTCATGACTCCCACATTTAATTATGAGATCCCATATGGGGTTGCAAACTACAGTTTAAGAAGCTGGGATGTAAAATGGCCTCTATTATGTATAGTAATTAGAAACTTATTTTAATAGTATATTGTGGCATGCATAGTAAGTCATTAAAATGTGAGATGAATAGAAAAAAGAAATAGAAAAAAAAAAGTCCTCAATTGGTCAAGTGGATACTTAAATCTAAACTTTTTAAAAAAGTAAATAGGAATAATGATTTTAAAACTTGGAATCCGTTTTCGTTCACTTACATTCTACTGTCAGGTTATAGGTTATAGAGAATTTTTACATGCTATAGTTTAACCACAAACATCTCAGGTGGCACATAAAAATTATTTTAGTTTGAACTTGATCTACTTTGTTGCCTTTTATTTATTGCCAGTTTATCCTATTTTTTAATAATTTTGCATATTACATGCCCATTAGGTTTCATAGTCCAACTAATTTAGGCTTTAAATATAAAATAGGTGTTAAAAGTTCATCCTATACCTTCTTTTTTGGAGAGGCATTGGGGTTAAGTGACTTGCCCAAGGTCACACAGCTACTATGTAAATGTCTGAGACCAAATTTGAACTCAGATCCTCCTAACTCCAGGGCTTGGTGCTCTATCCACTGCACCACTTGGCTGCCCCTTTCCTACACATTCTAATAAGAACAATTTTCATTTCTACAAATATAACTGAAAAGAATCAAACCCAATCCCTGTATGCTTTTCAACATTTAGTAATATGATGGGGAAAGGGTGGAGAATTATTGCAAGGCATACTTGGGAAAAGAATCACTTGGATTTCTCAGGTTTAAAAAAAAAAAAAAAGCAGTCTTACTCCATTCATCTAGTCTTAACTCATATCTAGCAAAAAAAAAAAAAAAAAAAAAAGCAATGAGTTTACTTTCTCTTAAAAAGAAATTTCTTTAATTCTTCCTCCTTCCCTCCTCTTCTCTTTTTTCTCCCCTTCTTCCCTCCCTCTTGTTTTCTTCCTTCTCTTTCTTCTCTTTTACTTCCCTCTTCCCTGCTTCTTCCTTCTTTCCTTTTTTTCCCTGGGTAGGGGGTGGGGTGGGAAGCTACTACCTAAAAAGAAAAATACAATCTATTCTTTTCCAGGAAAGAATACCCCCCTCATGTTCAAAAAATAGAAATTGACCATATTAGGTTGCCACGGCCCCAAGGTATAGGTAAGTATTTTTTTTTTTTTTTCCCTTTTCTGTAGAGACTAAAATAGTATCTTATACATTAGGCTGTTAGGTATGAAAGGTAGTAGTTGGAGACAACCATTTGAAAGTCTTAATTTGAAACTTTATAGAAGTATGCTGAAAATAGAGCATGGTCTAATAAGCATAGATTATCTTCCTTTACTATGAACTCTTTTTTTCCCCTTTTATGCTGAAGCAATTGGGGTTAAGTGACTTGCCCAGGATCACATAGCTAGGAACTGTTCAAGTATTTGAGACCAGATTTGAACTGGGTCCTTCTGACTTCAGGGCTGGTGTTCCATCTATTGCCCCACCTAGCTGCCCCAGGATGAACTCTTGAGGCATTGTTTTTGTTTTTTTCTTTAATTGAATTTTTTTTTACATCAAAGACAATAATACGATTGTGGTGCAGAGATCTTTTTATTGAAAAATTAAAATTATTTTTGTTAGCATAGATTATAGCTTTCCAACCAGAAGATGGATATAACTATTGAGCTATAGTGTTGCTTAGTTTGTTAATTATATATATGTATTTTAGAGTGGTGCATAAATTGCAGCATTTCAGAGTTAGATAATAAATATTATACTAATTCATTTATTATGGATAATCTTTCATTTCAAATGGTAGACTAACAGTGGTAGCTTTTTCAAGCCAAATTTTTATTTTTGTGTTGGATTGTTGCTATAATGAAAGCTAATATTTATGAATGATCAGTATTATTATAATATAATTTTAATTATAATAATATAATTATTATTATTTTGGGCAAGTTTGGTGGTTTTGGACTTTTTTTTGTACATTTAAAAGTTTTTTTCCTTATTTAATATTTTATTTTTTCCCAATTATTTGTTAAAAAACAAATTTAGCATTTTTAAAAATTAGCTTGTCATTTTTGGAGGGGTTAAAGCAACAAAGTGTTAGCAAAGTTTACCATAATTTTGGAGGATGATAATCTTAAAAATTGGGATTCAGACTACTGTGTTCAAGAGATCACATTTGCTGCACAATTGCTTTTAATAATTTGTGCAACATCAAATGCAAGTGAATGTTTATATTTGTATTGCTGTTTTGTTTTTGTTTTTGTTGTTGTTGTTGTTTTAACTTTATGTAGAGGCAGCTATATGGCACAGTGGAATGAATCCTCTGCCTAAGGTTAAGAAGACCTGAGTTCAGACACTAGCTCTGTGACCTTGGGCAAGTTTGTCTCAGTTTTTTCCAAACTATAGAATGAGGGTAATAGTATCTACTTCCCAGACTTGTGATAAGGATCAAATGAGATAATATTTATAAATTGCATTATTACTTATTACTGTTATTATTTACACATGGTTCAGTATCTAAAAAGATCCATCATCATGTACCTGCCTTCCTTAATGAAGATTTTAATGCCTCATTAATTTAGTACATGATTTTATGAGTTGCCATTTCTAAAATTTTTCATCAGTATCCTGATGGTAACATTTTATTTATTTATTATGTATTAATATTTACATACTTCATATTATATTTATTTATATATAATTTAGATATTATTAAAAATATTATTATTCTCTAAATTTTAATAAATTGGCCCTGGGAACTATTACAAGTTTTGTTGTCCTGGGATGGACTTTGAGAATGTAGGTTGTGTCCCTGCCATGCATGATGAGACCTTAAGGAGAAATATTTACTGAAAAGTGAAGAAAAATGGGACTGATGATACTTCATTTCTGGAAGAGTAGACCTAGACTAGTTTTTGGAATCACCATTTTGTGGGGGGAAACAAGCTTTTTTCTTCTTTTCTTTTTTTCTTTCTTTACCATTTTCCAAACTCAAGATTTTATCCTTTTAAAAATGATAAAGTGGTATAGGATTCCATTTAGTTGGATTTTCTAAAAAGTTGCCATTTTAATCTTTGGGATACCAAAGTTTTTAGTTTAATGTATTTTACGTGGAAACAGTTCCAAAATATACTAATATGTTGAATATAATTCAACCCAAGTTCTCAAAATAATTATGAATTTATTGTACAGTGATGTCTCAGGAACTTGATAGGACAGTTTACCTCTGCTATAAGTGCTTAAAAGGAATAACACCTCATGCAGAGAAGTATTATCTAGGGAAGAGCATTTTGAATGAGGAAATAGGAGGGAATTGGTGGTTAGAATCATAGGATATTGATTGACACATCCCCTTGAAGAATGGTAGCCCTGAATAATATCTTGGCAGTCAAGTTGTGTAGGAGATATTGAGAGACTTGTAAAGTTACATAGCAAACAAATCATGTAGTGGATCTGAATCTAGGCAAGATAGGCTGAATGCTTAATACTTAGAACAGGATTAGGGAGTGTTTTCTGCTGAAGACCATTTGAATATTTGTAACACGATTCCCAGGCCATACAAAATTATCAACTCAAAGAACTCAAGCAGTGGGAATTTATTGTACCTAGCTTTCAGCCCATCATTGCTTGCGGTTACTTTAGCAGATAATTTTATTGGTCTAGTATGGGTAAAGCATTTCCCGACCCTTGTTTTAGAAACTTAGAGCAACATAAACTCCAAGTTGGAGGTGGAGACTGGAATGAAGAATGATATTTTGCCATATACCTTCAACAGTAGATGAGCAAAGTGAGTAGTGGAAGAACTATCAAGATACTGGCTAAGTAAAGAGAGAGTCTGGTAAGAGAAAGAGCATAATGTAAGGACAGGTGTTCACAGTTTAATCACTTGAAATGTCATCTTCTGACATTCATGTTAACACTGGACTAATTCATATTTAACCTGCATTGGGAGATTTTTTTTTTTTTTTGAGAAATTAAGGTATTTTTAATCTATGAATTACCACTTGATGAAGTATAGAAATAAATTTTTGTTCTTTCTTTTTATATTCTTTTAGAAAGCATAATAGAGAAAAGAGAAGAGTCTGAATCAGAATCAGAGTCTGAAATCAAGAGGAAAGTACAACCAAAACGTCACTGCAATTCATACCAATCTGATTTCCAAATGTCTCCTGCTTCAAAAAAAAATTTAACCCATTTAGAGGTGGGTTAGAGAAATTAAGCAGTTATTGAAATTTATTATTATTATTATTAGCATTTTATGTGGATATAGCTATTGTATATCTGAGTATTTGAACTATTCAATTTAGAATCACATGACTGATTAAGATTTTGACAGAGGGTTCTAATAGCTTCCCACTTCCTGTTCCTTGCCAGGCCTTGTTCACTTTACCCTCTACTTTCATACAGTTTGATTTGTTTTAGACAATTTTTAATTCCCAAGGAAAAGATTAATTTCCCTTTATTAGCAGTACATTTCATTTAAGTGCTCTTAAGAGATGGTATTGTAAAATTGATATAGGACTGGTCTTTGAATCAAGATCTGAGTTCAAGTTCTGCCTCTGATGTATATTAGCTATGTGATTATGATAAGCCACTTAACTTCTCAATATTGCATGTTAATTTGTCAAAGACTATATGAAAGAGTTTATACAGAGTGTAGACATTCTCCTGAAATCATAGACCTACATTTGCCCCAAATTAAGATGAATCACCAGCTTCTTTACAACCCTCTGCTAACCTGAAGATTATTACTCTCCCTTGCCCTTGAGTCATACTTGAGATATTAGTGTTTGAATTAAGTTGTATTTATTTCTGCAGTTAATGTTGTTTAATAATGAGAGAGTACATTATTGGTGTTTAACAGAAAGTAGTACATGTTAGTTATATTTTTGATTGAGAGACAAAAATGGGTCAGATAATTAGTCTTCATAAAGTTTGGATACAAAATTATTTTGGGAATTTATGTTCTTTTGACTCTATTTTAATGATTGCTAGTTGAAAAAAGTTTGAGAGTTATGTCATCATTAAACCAAGATTAACCTTTTCAGTGATCTACATTGCCTTTTCAAACTTTATTTCCTAAATCCACATAATACCTTACCTACCTTACATTTTTTAATATTTGAATGTGGTGAAAGTGTAGATATACTAAATTATGAGAGTGTACTATTATTGGTATATCATCTTATTCAACATATTATGCAATTTCTTCCTGGTTTATAAAAAGATAACAGTTAAGTTCAACTAAACTCCCAAGAGTGGTCTGCTATTTACATTATACCAAGATATTTATATTTCTGTACTGAGAATGTTCACTCTATGTATTTAAGATCAGCTTTATATTTGAATTCTTAGGTTATACTCCAGCCATTTACTAGCTTGTAAGCTAATAAGATCATTTAAATATTTTGGTATAGAGACTTGTCACTGTTAGCCAGCTACCATATTTCTGTGAATATGGGGCAGTTACCTTTGCCCTAGCACAATAGGACAGCTTTGAGCTTCCTCTTCTGTTTATGTAAAAGTAATGATTTCCTTAAAAGAGTGTTTTCATTTACTATTACAAATCATATTCCTTGGAATGAAAGATTGAAGTGGTCTGGTCTATCTCACTAGATTTATCCTCATTTAATCTATAAGTACTGATTTAATTAAGAATAATTAGAATGAATTTGTTGTATTTTTACAAACTGGGAAAATATGGGTTTTCCTAATAGCTATACGCTGAGGAAAAGCACCCTGCCTTAATGACCCTGACTTTGCTGCTGGCTCAATTGTGTAAATTTGGTTAAATCAGTCAGTCTCTAAGAATCTTAAGCCCCTATAGGAGTCTGTGAGCCTACCATACTTCTGCATACACATACACATTTAGTAATGAACCAGATGAGGAAACCAAGAGATCTGTGGTTAGGTTTCAGGGAATCCATGGCCTTTAAAACAATAAGTTAATAATTATATGGATTTTCTTTGTGATCTCAATTGTTAAATGGAGTATTAAAGAAGTCTTAGCATATACATAAGTAAAGCACAGTCTCCAGCCACTTTCATCCTAATTTCCCCCCCTGAATTAGACCTTTAATTTTATTGAGATAGGGAAGCCTGATTAAAGAAATTCTTCTACCAATGCAGCTCAACACTTGGTTGTGCCCTGAAGAACTAAGAGACTAAATTACTTTTTTAATCATACAAGCAATATTATCAAAGATGAACTTGAATATCTAAGTCTTCCTGAATGATCTGTATCTCTCAATGATCTTTATTCCAATAGATAATCTTTGCACTATGATTGCCATTTCTATTTTCCATTTAAAATATTTTTAGTTGGCAGACTGATAATAAGTGGGACATTATTTTTGAGATGTTTTGAGGATTTTGCTATTGATGGAGACATATTTTTTTTTTCCCATTCCATTGGGAATTTTAGGTTTCTGCACAAAGTGAATATTGTCCACAATGCGGGAAAGAAAGAAAAAATCCAACCAAATGCCAAAACTGCGGGGTTACTTTTTCTAAAGATTTACAAAGAAATTGTAGGCAAGCATTAAATGAAGCAGCAGTACCTTTATCACGAACATCCATTCATCATAATTCAGGAGGACAAAAGTCTCAAAACACTGGACTAAATGCCAAAAAATTTTATGGCAATACTTTGGGAAAGGTTCCAGTTGATATTATTGTGAGTCATGATTATGTTGGACAGAATTTTCTACAGTCAAATGGAAAAATCCTTTTACCTGGTGCAAAAATATCCCATATTGCAAGCTTAAGAAAACGGAGTACAAAACCATCTGATCTAAATGATCCAAGTAAGTATGTTTTTATTTTGTTTCTCTTCTTATTTTAAACCCCTTTTCTAAAGAAAAATTAATTTCTTAGATACTCCCTGAATCTTAATTTTTTTTTTTTTTTAAGGATTTTTGTCCTTTTCCAATTTAAGTAAAGGAAGATATGTCAAGTGATAAAAGGCTGCTTGTTTTATTGGAATGATTGCAAAGAAAGTTAGCTGTTTACCTTAACAAATCATTCTGATATATTTTGTTTTTAAATAACCAATTTTCCCCAGTGTATCCCCTTTCTCCCTCCCAGAGATCCATTCCTTTTAAACACAAGGTAAAAGAGAGAAACGAATAAAATCACAGTTCAACTGAAAAAATATATTGACAGAATATGATATTACACTGCCATGTTCTGCCCCACTAGTCTTCTACCTTTTGCAGGGTACCTCTACTGCAGACTTTCTTCTGTAACACTGTTTGAATTGCTTTATTGTCCTTCATTTACATTGTTTTAACCATTGTGTTGTTTTTTTTCTTACTAAGAAAAAATTCATATGAATCTACCCATGTTTCTTAAAGAAACAATATTCTACCATAATTTGTTCAATCATTTCTTAATTTGTAGGTTTTTGCTGCCATAAAAGTTAGGAATATTTTGTATATGCAATTTTTCTCTTTTGGTTATTAGGCTCCTTGGGGGAATATCCCTAGAGTTGAATCTCTAGATGAAAATCTCTGGACAGTTTTGTCACTATTTTAATAAATCCCAGTTGTTTTGGATAGAGGTATCAACAATTCACAATTCATTCAGATCCTTCCAAATTTTTCTGAAAGTTCTTTTTGTCATTTCTCTCCTCCTCTCCTCATTCTCTCTTTCTCTCTTTCTCTCTCACTCTCTCACTCTCACTCTCACTCTTTCTCTCACTCTCCCTCTTTCTTCCTGTCCCTCTCCCTCTCAAGGCAATTGGGCTTTTTGTCATTTCTTCAGCCAAAATCTGCCCTTTTGTTCCACACATGCCAACCTCCACCCAAGAATTAACAAAAACAGACAGTTACATATATGTATGGCCAATTAAAATACATTTCCATACTGGTCATATCATATATAGAACTAGAAATCTCTACCATGAAGTAGTAGGTAGCATATTTCATCATTAGTGCTGTGAATTATGGTTGGTCATTATGCTGATAATGACCTGACATTTTATAAGCTGTTCTCTGATTATGTTCATTTCACTTTTGTTTTGGTTAATACAAGTCTTCCCAAAATCATCTCCTTCATCATTTCTTACAAAACAGTCATACTTTTTTTTTTTTAGTTATTCCTTAATATATGAGTACTCCCTCAAATTCCCATTCTTTGCCACTTCAAAATATCCTATAAATGTTGTGGTATTATAGTTTTGTTTTGCTTAGAACTGATTCCTTCCTTAATCCATAATCCCTCATTTCCCCTTGCTTTTTTTCTCCTCCCTCCCATTTCCCTGTTGAATGAAATTTCTTTCCATGGTGAGGTATGTGTGTATGTGTTTTCTTCTTTTAAACTGTTCAAATGAAAGTAAGTATGAAATAGTAGCTGCTCCTCACCCCTTTCTCCTTATTTGTATAAAAATTTAACCCCAATTGCCTCACCAAAAAAAAAAACCATAAAAATTAATTAATTAAAGGTCATCTCCCTGTTGCATTGTATTTAGTTGTATTTGTTTGTAAATCTATGTCCTTTTCCTTCTGGAATATCACTTCTAAGTTAACTGAAGTTTTATAGAAGTGACTGCTAAATCATAATTCTCATTGACTCTTCAGAACTTGATCTTTCTTCCTCATCCCTGCCTGCTTACAGTATTTCTTTGACCTGAAAGTTTTAGATTTTTAACTATGATACTCCTGAGAGTTTTCATTTTGAAGTTTCTTTCAGGAAGAGAGATTGGTGGATTCTTTCAGTTTCTGCTTTGTCTACATTGAAAGGCTGTAAACGTTATAATATAGTATGTTTAGGGGCAGCTAGATGGCGCAGTGGGTAGAGTACCAGCCCTGAAGTCAAGAGGATCTGAGTTCAAATCTAGTCTCAGACATTTAACACTTCCTAACTGTGTAACCCTGGACAAGTCACTTAACCCCAATTGCCCAGTCCCTCTTTCTTTCTCCCTCCAAAAAGGTCTAAATAATACAGTATGTTTAATGTGTGTGTGTGTATTTTAAACATTATAATGTTTATAATGAAACTATGATTCTGCTGTTCCCTGTCAGTTTAGTCTATATCCATGGAGAGGTAGAGAAAGGGACACGCACACCCACATATCTCCTTGCCTCCTGGTATTTGGGGTAAAAGTTATGTAAATTAATGTTGTCTTTTTAACTTTGGTGCTGTCCTGTCATTGAGGGTTCCTGATCGGTAGGAATCTTAGATCTAGAGTTTAGAGGCAATTGCTATTGCACAATGATCTTTTTATTCTGCCTATATTAACTGTATCAAACTCTAGCTGCTATTTCAAATCTCTAGGCTCTTTAAACTACATATGTCTCTAGGGACCACCCCCTGTTTTTCAACAGTTAACTTTACTTCCTATTTGACTGAGAAAATTGAGGAGAAAAATGTAGCAACTATTTTTTCATTTTGCTTCTATTTCACTTTCAGCTAAAATCTATGTAAGGTCACAATGATCTTTTTATTGCTAAATCCAATGACCTTAGTCTTCATTTTTATTTTCCTCCTTCCAGGCTTCAGTACATTATCTTTATCAGGGATTCTTGTGTGCATTAGTACCAAGCACTGTAGGTGGTAATTTTCTCCCCTTCTTATAAGTTCTCTGATACAGCTTCACTTTGATGACTTTTGGCACAAAGACTGGGATTTCAGTCATGTTATGCATAGTAACTATTACCTTACTTTCCCCTGGATTTTTGTGATATTGTTTTTTTCTTGTTTCTTTTTTTCTCTGTTTAATCATAATTTTTGTTCTCCTTTGCTAGGTAGTCAACTGTGTCCTTCCTCTTATGCATGAGTATATCTCAGGACTCTGTCCTTACTCTTTTCTTTTCACTCATTATACTTATTTCATCAGCTTCTATGAGTTTCCACTATTACTTCTGCAATTCATTCACAAATCTATATATCAGACCTTCTTCTCTCCTAAGTTCTGGTCTGACGGCTTCGCCTAAATGTCCCAAAGATATCTCAAAATCTACATATGCTGCAAAAGAGAACTTTTTTTTCCTTTTTAGATTCCCTTTTCTATTTAACTTCCATTTATTTGTTACCAATATTTCTTCCAGTGATCTATTTTGAAATCTCAGTCATATTCTGATCTTATCTCATATTTATTCCAGTTGCTAGATTTTGTCTCATCCAGTGTTCTTTTATTTTTGAATTTATATGTAGCAGACTTGTTTAAACCTTCATCACCTCTCCCCTGAACTATTTCAGTAGTCGCCTATTTTAACTCTCTTTTTCAAATCTCTCTCTTTCTCTACTATCCAACTTCCATAGAATTGCTGAATTGATATTTTTAAAATGCAGGTCTGACCGTGTCACTGTCCTGTTCAGGAAATTTCTGTGGTTCCTTACTGTCATATAGAAAAGATACAGATTCACATTTAAATCACTTTGCAGTTTTGATGTAGAATATCCACTCCAAACAGCCTTTTTGTTTCACATATACACAAAATATTTTATTTACCATTTATATGTTTTATTCAAGCTCCCCCATTCCTGGAATACTTCCTTTTCTTACCTCTGTCTTAGGATCCTTAACTCCCATCATGTCTCAACTCAAGTGCCACCTCCTTCAAGAAAATTTTCTTATTTCTTTATTGTCAGCATCCCACCTTTCTCCCTTCTCCCTCCTCCCCCCATATTTTGTAAATATCCTCTATCTATTGCTTGTTGAACATGTATTAGACAGTATGATGAGTGCTATCTTTAATTTTCATATCCCTAAAATCTCATACAAAATAAATACAAATGTTTGTTGATTGAGTGATTTATTGACTTCTCTTTTTAAGACACCATCCTCTGTTCTTTGGTTTTTTTTCCCTGATTTCTGGCCAAAGTGCTCTTCTTTGTCTAGGGTAGTCACTTTATTAGTATTCTTGATTTCATTACTTCTCTCTTCCTGTCCTTTTCAGTCACTCATTTTCTGCGAGCTCTTTCCCTGTGCCTCAACCCAGGTCTCTCCTCTCTAAAAACAATCTTGACAACCTGACTGACTCTCTTTTTACTAGCAGTCTTCTAGAAACAATTCAGTCTTTCTTTAAAAAAAAAAAATTATTTCAGTTAAAAAACTTTTTTCCTTTCCTTCTTACTTCTTCCTGTCTTCTTTTTTCTTATTTAAAAAGGTGGTGGAAAAGAAATGCCTTGAAACAAGTATGCATACTTTCTTGAATAAAACAAATTCCCACATTGGCCATGACCAAGAATTGAGAACAACCAATATAAAGGAGGTACAAATGCAAAAACTAATTCTAAGGGCTGCAACTACAAAGAATGAAATAGCAACATTAGATTCTCCCTGAGAAAAAAACATAACATACAATATAAATACAAACACAAGTAGATACAAATGAATTCAAATCAACCAAATACAAAGTAGTTTGGGAGAGGAAAGATATTAACAATTAGGAGGATCAGGAAAAGGTTCATGTCAATGATGGTACTTAAAATAGGAGGAATACTTTGAAGGCAAAGTTGAGAAGATAATTTATTCTGGGCATAGAGGATGGCCCATGTAAAAGTTTAGAGTTGGGCTATTGAATGTTCCTCTATGAGGAACCTAAAGAGAGCCAGTTTGATGGCATTACTACATTATGGGGAGAGATTTTGGAAGTACTGTCCAATAATCCTAGAAAAGATAGATTGAGTCTAAATTATGAAGGACTTTTTAATTAGAAGGCTAAGTGAATGAGATAACAAAAAAAGTTATTAAATATTTACAATTTACATGTTTACATTTTAAACATTAACATTTGTAAACATTTAAATGTTAACAAATATTTACAATACTGGTGACATAAATTTAAAAAGTGAAGACAATCTCTTTTTTCAGTGAACTTATGTTTTAACTATGTTTTTGTTTTCCAAAAACTTAGTAAGGAATAATTCATAAAGAAGTTAAAAGAAGTTACTTGTGCTATTTGTCAATAAATTACTATGTACAGGTTTTTCTGGGGATACCTTTATTGTGTACACTCTTCATTTTCTCACTTATGTCTCTCCTAGTTGCTTTTAATTTGCAGTTGTATTTTTATTTGTATTATAATTTGGGAGAAAAAGAATAGGAACAGATTTTGCCTTTTTTAGAAAATGCTGGCATCTTTCTCTGTTCCTGCTTTAACTAGTCAAACCATTCAGAGTGATGGTGAATGTCTGAGGAAAGGCAAATGTTGTCTAGGATATTTGCCAGCTATCATAACCTATTTATGTTTTTGAAAGAAAATTTGAAAGCAAAATGTCTTGAGCTTCTGTTTCTCTTCTAGTAATTTTGTCCAGTGATGATGAGGATGACATTGACAGTGGGAATACTAACAGAAGAGAAAGCATATCACCTCGGCCTGCAGATTCAGCACGTTCTTCCCCAGCACCCTCTACAGGAAAAGTAGAAGCTGCACTCAAAGAAAATAGCTGTGGATTAGAACATAAAGGGAGAAGTACTGCAACAGAATCAGAATTGGTGGTCACAATACCAAGAAAAGCAAGAATGAAAGATCAGGTATTCTTTCATTCTTAATGAATACCTCGGATACAAAACACCATATTAGTCTATCCATCCATTTTTGCAATGGTTATAAGGAATAGTAAGCTATCTGTGCTCAAGGAACATATCTTCTACAGACTTAAAGAACTGCTCGCTGCACAGTATAAGCTGAATCTTAGGTTAAAATACTGAATTTCCATTTCTGAAGGTGTTATCCTTTTGAAAAGAGCCTTTTAAATTTAAGTAATCATGCATTAATTTACTTGTTTTCTAAAGAGAAGGCATATTGAAAAATTATAAACTGAAAATTAAGCACTTTAGTTTTTATACACTAATTTTGACTATTCTTTACTATCAAACCAAATAATGTTTATTATCTTTATACTTGAGTCAGGTGGATTTGAGCTTATAACCTCTAACACTTACCAATTATGTAACCATTGACAAGATATATCTTGAACATATTTTGTCATCTATAAAATAGGGATAATAGTACCTCTAGAACTTGGTCAAATTCCAATGTTCACAGAGATTCTGATATTCATAGAAAACAGCATGAAATTCAAAACCACAAATGTTTACATATTGAACCTGTGGGAAATAAGTCCTGTGACCATCAAAAAGTAATCTTTAACTAGATAGCTATAAGTACATTTTCTTGAATACAATACTTTATGACAAAAGATTAATTCTGATTATATGCACTTTTCTTAATACAGTAACCATGAAATAACCTGTAAAATACAGGGGAGAGGAGAGGCAGCAGCAGGGAAAAGAGAAGGGAAGGGCTGTAATGTGAGAAGAACCCTGAAGTACAAAAAGGAAAGGGATAACCTGCCATTTCAAATCTTCCTTTTGACTGAACTTGATGTAGCAGCATGAGCCTTGGGATGGAGATGGGGGTTGGCCACCATCTCATTTGTCCACAAATTTAGTTACTTTTCCAATTTTTAAATTTTCTTATCATGTAATTGAAAGATTAAAGTAATTCTTTTTGGAGCAGATTGAGAGACACTTTAATGAATATGTTTCTCCTTTTTGTAGACAGTATGAACTATGAATTTGTTAAAGGCAAACTCACCATCAACAGCTACAGCAGACATTTTAGCATGAAGTTTGTTGAATGCTTTATTTTTTTCACTAGGCCACATTACTGACTTTGCACATGCTTGGGCTTAAAGCCCAGAATACTTGAGCTATTTGGAAGAATAATTGCAACACAAAACTTTGAGTTTTAAAGGCATGCAATAAAAACATGCAAAAAATACACAGGGAACTTTGCATAGAAAGAACAAGACCAATAAAGTGCCTAGCAGGATACCAGTTTCTCCACAAACTTGAATGCATCACCTTTCCTTTTTTTCTCCCTCTATTTTATTATTTTATATAGCCATGAATGTGCACAGTTATCACTGTGTAAGTGAAAGTTAGATCACTACTACTAATAAAATCATGCAAATGCTTGAAATCACTAAAGTTGACTTCATGAATATTGAAATGTTGAAGATAACTATACTTCAAGATTGTCATGAGGTTCAAATTCACTAATGCCATAGAGAACATTCTGTAAGCTTCATTTGGTTAGGATATTACGGAATACACATAATAATGCTATAAAAACTTAATTTCTCCTGGGTGTTATTCTTGAATTTATATAAGAAGCTGATCATCTTAGTGCCGATTTTTAATAATTGAAACGAGAAATCATTCTTCTCTTCTAGTTTGGCAATTCTGTACCAAATACACCTCTAAAACGTCGTAAAGTTGCTTCTCCAGAAACTTTAGTTGATACTACACCTTTAAATTTCCAAAGTCACTTTGAAAGTGTTATTTTGAATTGTCGGAGTATACGAATAGGAACTCTGCGTCGAATGGTAGCAGAGCCTGTAATTGTGAGTACATTCCTTACTTTTTATAATATCTTAAAAGTGAGATTTTAAATTCACTAAAAATCTCATTCTATATCTATAGTTAGTATCAATGATAACAATTTGCTTTAATTTTATATGTTCAAACTTGATAACTTCAAATTCAGTACATGGTCCAGAAGTTGATTCATAATTGCTTTGTCACTTAAGCAAAGTACAGCTTAGAAAGAATTCACTGATTCATTTTGAAAGGAATTCCAAAAGGAAAAGTCCCAATAATAGCGTAGTCAAAATCAAAAGTTCCTAAATTAGTGAAAAATACTGCAAGCATCCAGAAAGAAGTAGTAGCAAGGAGCTACAATCAGGATCATATAAAACTTGATAGTTTCTAATACAAATGGGAGATCTTGAAATGCAGTATTTCTCTATTTTTTTTTTTTTTACTAGCATTTTATTTTTCTAAATACGTGGAAAGGTAATTTTCAACATTTACCTTTGCAAAAAGTTGTGCTTCAAATTTTTTTCCCTTTTCCCCTTCCCCAAAATAACAAGCAATCCAGTATAGGTTAAACTTGTACAGTTCTTTTAAACATTTCCATATTCATCATGCTACGCAAGAAAAATTATCTCAAAAGGAGAAAAAATATGAGAAAGGTGGGGAAAAAAACAGCAACAAAAAAGTAAGAATTCTTATACTTTTATTTATATTCAGTCTTTGTAGTTCTCTCTCTGAATATGGATGGCACTTTCCATCACAATCTGTTGGAATTGCCTTGCATCACCTCATTGTTGAAAAGAGCCAAAGATCATCACATAATTTTGTAACTGTGTGCAATGTTCTCTTGGTTCTGCTCACTTCACTTAGCATCAGTTTGTGTAAATTTTTTCAGGTTTTTCTGAAATCAACCTGCGCATCATTTCTTATAGAACAACAATATTACATTACATTCATATTCCATAACTTATTCAGCCATTCTCCAAATGATGGACATCCACTCAATTTCCAACTCCTTGCCACTACAAAAATGGGTGCTACAAATATTTTTGCACATGTTTTTTCCTTTTCCCTTTTTCATGATTTCTATCGGATACAGAATCAGTAGGGACATTGTTGTATCAAAGCAGATGCACATTTTGATAGCCCTTTGGGCATAGTTCCAAATTGCTCTCCAGAATGATTTGAAATGCAGCATTTTAAAAGTCAAATGAGACAGGCTTACCACTAAGAATAACTTTGAAAAACTAAGTATAATCCTACAGGGGGGAAAATGGGTCTTTCAAGCATTTATGATGAAAAGACTAGAACTGAGTAGAACTTTGAAATACAAACACAAGTCCAGAGAAACCTAGAAAGGTTACTTTATTTGAACAAATGGAAGGAATTTTTTGGTGCTGACGTTTTTATGGGGGAGGAGAAACAACCATACCTTGAAAAAATTTTCAAAGGTTATTAAGAGAACTAAATTAGAAAAAAAGTAGATAACAGATTTTCAATAATTTCAAATGTCTATGAAAGTGTGGTACCATGTAGGAAATGTCCCATTCTTTTGGGCTTTATGTTCCCAATACATTATTAATATTTATAGGAAATATTTGTGTCTTTCTAACCATACACCTATAAACTTGGATATATGACTTCAGTGAGGTACATATTTTCTTCATTGGTCAAGACCATAACCTGTTGGAGTCCAGCTCTAGTGAATACTGAGAGTGTGAATGAATATCTGAGGCCGGGATGGGGGCGGGGGCGGGGGAGAAAGGGGGAAGATACGTTTTGCAATGTCCATTTATTAATCTGAGCAGCAGGGTTTATATACTTTTAAACTAGTGTTATGTTAACAACAGCTACCTCTAGGTGACACTATATACCTTCTAGGGTTAATGCATAGACCGTACTTTTTTACATTTCAATTCACCTTAACTAGCAGTAACAAGATATTTATTATAACTGAGTCGTCAATAACAGAAATTTTTAGTAGCAAAGTTATTTGTCAAAACAGAGTTGTAAATAACCTAAGTTGTGATGCCTGTTCTGGTCACATGCATTCTCCATCAAAATTATTCTAAATTTATTCTAATATCTTTCAAAGATTGTTAGGGAGTTGGTGAGCCATTAGTTTGAATGGCTTGCACTAACAGAGAGCAGGTCTTGAGTAATACCTGGACTAGACTCTTGCTGTTCATGGATTTATTCAATACTGGCCCTCTACAATAACCCACTAACTTTTTTTAGTTCTTTATAACTTTTTCCATTGTTCTTTTATAAGTTTACAGAAGACTCACCCAACACTTGCATCCCTTTTTGGGGAGTTGGGGATGGGGCTGGGATGTGTGTCGGTGTGTGTAAGTGTTTTTGTTACTAAAACCTATAAGAAAACCATTACTCATCTTTATTGCTTGATCGGTCCATATGTTTTCCCAGAAAACATGTATTTGAAGTCTGTTGTTCTGTTTCTTTCTCACAAGTAATATTTGGTAATGTGCTATATATAGTCTTTTGAAAGTTACCATGAATTACCTGCAGATTTAGTTACTCTAAAATGGTTGCATCACATGATTTGCATGCCAGAAGTGGCATTCAAAAGAATTTCTAGGAGAAAGCTCTAGATCATTAAAATCACCACATTTTCTAAAATTCATATCAACATCTTCTCTTCTTGTTAATTGCCCATTTTCATTTTTTCCCATGACAGGTGTGTGTGTGTGTGTGTGTGTGTGTGTGTGTGTGTGTGTGTGTGTATAAATGAGATCACTAAATTTTCATGTGGGTAGTTAGTTTTCTGACACTTGACACAAGGAGAACAGTGCTCTAGGAAAATAGTTTTTGTAGGACCTGACCATATGTGTAATCATTCTTTCCAATTGGAATTTTTTTTTTAATAACTTGAAAATGGATCCCTTTTGATAGGATGTCTTTGAAATTGTCATCTTCATCTTCAGCACAAACCTCCTGTGAATACATATACTTTAGTAAGTGTGGCCATTCTTCATTTAATTCCCGTTAATTTAATTTCTGCTTCTTGTAGTACATTTTAGATAGAGAGATAAAAAAGTCCATGTGATTTTTTTTTTTTCAAATTATCATATTAGTGAGTATATTCAAAACTACTAAAGAGTTGGATATAATGGTTCAGTATCAATTGGAAGAAGGTATGTATTGCAATGTAAGGATCTTGGCCCTTGTGTAAATTTTTTATCAGTGCTTTAAAGTCATAATTTCCATTTTTATAAATTACACAGTACTAGATGTAGTGACTAATAAGGGATAACAGAATCAAAATTGAAAAGCAAAATTATTAGAGATCAGATCTGTAAGATTGAGTTTAATAGTGATAAGTGTTTTTGGGTTATTTGGGTTCCAAAAAATATTTGGGTTCCAAAAAATCAAATTCATAATTATCAAATAGTTAAAAACAGGTATGGCTAGCTAAAACTTCTTGGGGGTGGGGGGGATATGCAACTTAGAGTATGAGTAAACTTTACAATATGAGAACACTAAATAGCTAATATAATCATAGACTGCTTTAAGAAATGCATATATCCATGACTAGGGAAGTGTTAATTTTCACTTGTACTTTCTTATAATTCATCTAGAATAATCTTTTCTATTCTAGGCACTACTTTTAGGAAATACATCAAAAAAAAAAAAAGCTTAACTATTTCCAAAAAACAAGATTGTTAGGGATCTCAAAATCTTGCCTAATGAGGATCAACTGAAAACGTCTACAGATGATTCTCTACTATGTACTATCTCTTTCAAAATTAAGATATGTTTCTGGACATTTCAGGGAGAGAGCATGAGGAAGAAAAAAATAATGAATGAATGAATGAAGCAACCTGAAACAAATTAGATTTAGAGTGACACATTATGTCATATACTAAGATAAGCTCCAAATACAAATGCTTTGAAATAATCATAAACATATAAGGAGAGTAAATAAGAAAATTAGCATTCACAGATGAGGAATGAGTTGATGACCAAAGGGAATGGACAATTTTAATTATTTAAAATTTAAAAGCTTATAGCTTTTTCAAAAGTGTATAGCATATACTATAGTATGTTTATTGTATTCTTTGAAGCATTTAATTCAGTAGAATAAAATGAAAATATAATTCTAAAGAGCATTCTAGAAACCACAGAGGTAACTTTAAAGTAATCCTCTATCAGTGTCAAGGGAAGTACAGAAGAAATCGACAGCTCACCAGATCTATTCATCATTAGTGAGATTGCCATACTTAGATTGACAAAATGAAGGAGTCTTTTTTGCAAATGACATTCTATGATATCAGTGGCTTTCAAAGGAGAGCAGCCTGATAGCGCAGGAAAAAAATATAACAAAACAAAACCTTTTCTCATTTTGATAGTTGGTATTTTACTCACTTTGAATAGATCACTAGCTGAATTTGTTAGTCCTTACAAATATCTTAGATGAAATAACTAGATGACAAAAAGTAAATAGACCTGGATGACAAAAAGTAAATAGACCTGCAATCTTGAAGGCCTGAATTCAAGTCTCACTGGCTATATGAGCCTGGGCAAGTCACTAAAGCACTGTCTGCTTAGGTTTCCTCATCTATAAATTGGAGATAATAATAGCACTGATATCCTTGAGTTGTTGTATGATCAGATGAGAGTAATAATCGCTTACACATGTACAACTTTCTAAGATCATAAAATACCAGTCTGCATTGGCATTGACTTCGTTCTTCCCTTCTTAGTCTTATTTATTTTTTTAAACAAAATTTATTTTTTTCTTCCTCATGTTCTCTCCCTGAAATGTCCAGAAACATCTTAATTCTACATCATCCCTCTTTCTCAGATAACCTGTTTTAACATAGATCCTCTGGAATCATAAAGTTCTCTGGAGCTTAGGTTCTCTAGAAAACATAGATCTGGAATCTCAAGTCACTGTATGTTGGAATCCTTACTAACTGCTAAGTAATTAGAGTTGATCTAATCTTACAAGAAGTTGTTTTGGCCAGAACCTGAAACAAGGTACTAAGTAGAACTAATTAAGACAAGGCTTGTGTTCACACCTTTACTCACTGAAGTCCACAAGTATGCTAGCTTCACAAAGTACACTTTCTACACCTCCCTTAAAGCTCATTGGGCCAGAGAGCACTATGGGAGAAAACCCATAATCCCATTCTCTCAGAAGAGGCAGATAAAAGGCCAGCGATGAGGGATCTATGGCAGAATACATTTTTTCCTCTTGGTTGGCTGATCGCGCTGGACTCGAGAGGAACGACTCTAGTGCAGAGAACACTTTGACGGATTTCAGTGGAGCTACGCCAGAAGCCCTCTCTCCGCAGCAAGTTGGTGGCTGGGCTCCCCAGAAGGAGATAAGAGAGACCTTCCATCTCTGTCTTGGTTGGAGGCAGAAGACAGCAGAGGCAGAGGCTGAAGGACAGAACCTTTGGATTTGGAGACATCCAAAGGGCTCCAAGCCTCTAAACGGGCTTTGCTTTGAGAAGAACAAACTCCAACATTTGAACTCTAACAACTGTATTGTTCAAAAATGTTTGTCTTTACAGTATTGTTAGTAGTACAGATTTTTGAATCAAGTGGATTCTGCTGATTTTATTCTTATCAAATATTCTTGAAAGAACATAACTTTTCATCTTATGACAAGGTAGCGTACATACACACATACAGACATTCTACAATTTGCTCATGCATTCCAGTTTTGTTGTCACTAAAGAGCAACTTTTTTTTTTCTTAAATATATATGCACATATAGGTCCTTTTCCTTTTTCTTTGAATTTTGATACTTTTTATCAACTTTACCAACCTAATGGAGGCTTCAATTTTCATTTCTTTAAATATTAGTGATTTGGGATATTTTTTCCCATCTTGTTAATAACTTAGATTTTTTTCCTTTGAAAATAGTTGGGGAATGACTCATTCTTACAGATGCAGAATTAGATACACACACATTTACATATATAAGTAAAATCTTGGAAATAAGATTTAGAGACAGTGTAGATTTTTTTCAGTTAGTATTTCCCTTCTAATTTTATCTGCATTGATTTGTTTATACAAAAACTTTTAAATTTTAAATAATTAAAATTGTCATTCCCTTTGGTCATCAACTCATTCCTCATCTGTGAATGCTAATTTTCTTATTTACTCTCCTTATATGTTTATGATTATTTCAAAGCATTTGTATTTGGAGCTTATCTTAGTATATGACATAATGTGTCAGTCTAAATCTAATTTGTTTCAGGTTGCTTCATTCATTCATTCATTTGTCCTTGCCTCTTTATCTGGGATCACAAGGTTTATTGAACAAGGTAGATTCATTAGATTTTGTATGTAATGTGACCAGTCTGTTCTACTCATCAATCTCTTATTTTTTTAACATGTCATTTTGATGCTTGCTGTATTACAGTGTGTGAGTTTTGGTGCTCCTAGATCCCTTTTTTGGGTACTTTTTCATTATTTCCTTTGAGATTTTTGACCCTTTATACCTCCAGGTTCTGAATTCTTTTATTTATTTTTTCCCCAAAATTTGTTTTATTTGAAAAAAACAGAAGAAGCAAAAAGAAAAACAGAAAAGCAGTACAAAACAAAATGAAACAAAAACAAAAGAGAACGTTATCATGTACCCAGCAGAACATCAGGGAGGATTCAAAATATATAATAGCAAATAACCAATTTAAGAATATATATATTAGTAGAAGAAGTATTCACTAATGTCCTTATTTACTTTATTCTTTTTTCCCCATTTCATTCCCCAATCTCAAAAAGGTTACAGTTAAGAAAGGATATATTTATATACATGTGTGTGTGTACACACACACACACTTATGTATACATAAATGTATCTTTTCTTAACTGAAACTTGCTTGGGAGTGGGGAGGGCATGAAAGGGGTGTGTGTGTTGTGTGTGTTTTGTGTGTGTGTGTACACACACAACACCCAACATACACAAATCTTTCCTATAAATTTTACTTCATAACTTGGCTTACTATTACATCTCCCTCCTACCCAAAGATAACTCTCTTCTTTCCTCATGCTTAGCTTCCCTATCCTCTTATCTCTCTTCTGCCTTCTTTCTTTCTTTTTTTTTTTTTTCTGAGACAGTTGGGGTTAAATGACTTGCCCAGGATCACACAGCCAAGAAGTGTTAAGTGTCTGGGACCAGAATTGAACTGAGGTCCTTCTGACTTTAGGACTGGTGCTCTCTCCACTCTGCCATCTAGCTGCCCCCGCCTTATTTCTTTATATATTTTTGAGAATGCTAAACCCTTGATATGTAGTGTTGCCTATTGAACTAATTCCCAATGTAAGTAAATTTTATGAGCTTTCTTCCCCCTTCTAAAACCTTTTGTGTCTATTCTTACTTTGCACCTCATATGTATAGCATTATTACTATTTTTATCTTTTTACTCTGCCCATTTTTGTTTTGAATTTACCCTATTGTTGATGTATAATATACATTTCCCATGTTTAAAAAAACCAGTTTATCCCAATTTGTCCATGTTGAGTTCTTTAAAATTGCTCTTTGATATTGACTCTTATATGATAAATTTTCTGCTAAGTTAGGGTTTGGTTGATGGAAAGTTCTGAAAATCTTTAAGTTCATTGAGTATTTGTTTTTTCTCATTCAAAGTTAGAGATAATTTTGCTGGATATGACATTTTTGGCTGTAGGTCTAGCTCTTTTGCTAGGTCTAGCTCTTTTGCTTGTCTATTATTGTAGCTGCTGCTAAGTCTCCTACAATTCTAATTGTAGCTTTAGCATATTTGAATTATTGTTTTTTTTGTTTCTTGAAAAATTTTCTCTTTGATCTGGACATTTTGAAATTTGGCCATAGTATTCCTGTGTGTTTTCCTTAAAAGAATCTTTTAGGTGATGATGGTTTAATTTTTTCTATTTCTATTTTCCCCTATTAACTCCAGGACAATTGTCTATGATTATTTCCCGCATTGTTGTATTAAAGTTTGCTTTTTGGTTCACAACTTTCTGGTAGTTCAAGTATTATATTTTCTCTTCTTGATCTATTTTTCCAGATCTGTTGTTTTTCTTATGAAATGTTTCACATTCTGTTCTATTTTCTCATTCTTTATCATCTGTTTTGTTACTTCTTGGAATTTCATAGATTCAATGGCTTCTCATTTCCTGATTCTAATTTTTAAAGATTTATTTTCTTTTTGGAGATGCTGTATATACCCCCTTTTTTAATTGGTTGTTTTTTGTTTTTTGTTTTCATAATCTTGTTTTTCTTGGATGGTTTTGGTTTTTTTTCCTCAGTGTCTCTCATTTGATTTTTGAATTCTATAAATTCTCTCTGGACAGGGTGACATTTCACATTATTTTTTGGGGTAAAAGCTTTTCTTTACTAAATTGTCTTTCTCTGAAGATGAATCCTGGTCTTCCCTATTCCCACAATATGTTTCAATGGTAGAATTATTCATTTTTTTGCATTCGATCTTTTTTTTTTTTTTTTTTTTTTTAAATAAACTTGGAATGGGCAGATGGTGTCTCAAGCTTCCTTTCAGCTCTGACCAGGAATCTCAAATTCAGGGTTCCACTCTTTTGCAAGTGCCCACAGCCAAGCAGTGCCCTGATGCTTCTGCAGTCACCAAGTGTGATTCCTTCTTGTCTCAACAACACAGCTGGGCCTGACATTCCCAGCCAGCTGAGGTTCACGCTGTCTTTCCGTACTCAACCCCTCTCCATTCCCCCCTCCATAAATATTCTGCTAGGTGAAAGTCTCTGTGGTGCCTGCTGAGGCTCCAGCCACAACCAGTTAGCCCTAGGATCCCCACTTGATATTTCTTTGGAGGTAGCCTGGAGATGTTTGCACTTCAGACAAGTTAATCAGGCCCTACCATCTTTTTTCAGATCTTCTTGGGTTGTACCCTGAGGAACTCTGTTCTGCCCCAAGTCTTTTTGATTTTTTATTAGTCTGTGTTCACCCTGAGGTGCAAATTTGTTATATTTGTGGGAGAAATTTAGAGAGCTTGAAATTTACCAGCCTATTCTGCCACTTTCCAGAATCCTTGTGAATTTTTTTGTTTTTTCTAGGTCTATAAATTAGTTCTCCAATAGTTTGATTGGTATGACACTGAATAAGCAAATTAATATAGATAATATTGTTATTTTATTGATTCAGTTTGTCATGGGAAATTCTAATTTCTTTAGTTATTTATTTTTAGGTAATTCTGTAGAATGTTTTGTATCATTTTAGACTACCAAGTATTTTCTTCATTCTCTACTTATTTTAAAACAATTTTTCCTTCTATAGTAAGAGTTTCATGTACTCCTTAGAGCATGGGTTCTAATCTTTAAATAAAATAATTTTTCTTTACTAAGGAAATAAATAAAAGATAAGATCAGGTCTCCAAAAAATCAGCTTATTCATGGTCCCACAATTAGCATAAAAATTGTGACGAGCCCAAGGATTCCAAAGGAGTCATAAGTGAAATAAAAATTCATTCAACTCTTTAAGTTTCGCTTCACAATGATAAAAGTAACAAAGAAGATGAAAGATGGAAATACTATGATTTATAGGGATTACTAATGGAATATCTAACCATTCTAGAAAAAAAAATTTTTTTGAATAAGGTATAAAAAGTCACAAAATCCTCACTATTAAACAAGTATCCTTAGGTCAAAGACAAAAATAAAATACAAAATACAAAAATATGCATGGCAGCACATTTTGTGGTTACAAAAACATGTAGATGCCTGTAAATTCAGGAATAGCTAAATAGGTTGGAATATGAATGTAATCGAATAATATGTTATAAGAAATAATAAATCTGAAGAATTCAGAGAAATCTGGGAAGATATGTGTAATTTAATGCTGATAGAAATAGAGAACCAAGAGAATAATATGCATAATTACAAATGAGACCACTGAAAGGCAGCTTACCTCCTATTCATGTATTGACCAACCTATCTATTGCTTACTTGTACTTCTTACAAAATGGGATTCACTTTGATTATATAGCAGGATATACTTAAAACTGCTTATTATTTAAAAAAAAAAAACTAGTGAATCAAGTCAATTTAATGTTTATCATTTACTTAACATTTATCATTTTTAAATTGTGTATCTGGAACAATAAAAATATTAATATTATCCTTTTTTACAGTTTTGTTTAGATTTTATCAAGATTCATCTGGAGGGTAAGATGTTTCACTTTTTTCTCATTCCAATAATTAAAGTATGTTTTATAAAGACATTAGATGTTGTGATACTAAAGGAGTAGTTACTAAAGTAGTCATTTCAGTACCTTCATTAAATGCTTAAGTAATCTTTCAATATATTTCCTTTTTTTTTGATCTTTCAGTGGGTGAAGAATACAAAGATAAATAGAGTGCAGTCTAGTAAAGCATCATTTTAACCTGAAGCACACGGACTGTTTAAAATTGAGCTTTCTACTAAAATTGTAGAAACTGAAAATAAAACCAGAAGCTCTGGGTTTAAGACTTGGATCTTCACAACTTATTGACTATGTGATCATGTTTAGGATTATCATAGTAGCATATTTAGAGTGTTTAAAATATTAAAGTTCTTTTTATATTTTATCCCATTTGAGATATTGGATAGATTTAAAGCTAGAAGGGAATTTAGAGGATATTGAGTCCAACCATTTTACAGATCAGAATACTGAGGCTCAGAAAGGTTATACAACTTGCCCAAGGTCACTTAGCTAGGAAGTATTTGAGGCATGTTTGAAGTCCAAGGTTTTCTGAATCCAAATCCAATATCATGTCTACTAAACCTCTCTAGGTTTATTAGTCATTGAATCTCTCTAAATTTGTTTCCCTGACTCTAAAATATAGGTGATAATGTCTGCAATTACCTTCTCTAGAGTTGTGGGCCTTGAATTAATTTGTCAATTTTAATACACTCTTTAAGTGCTAACTATTGCTGTTACTTTAGTAGTCAAATTAGTAGCACACTTTTCTTTTTAAAACTATATTGTTTAAAAAAAAAAAACTACAAGTTGTAATAAATACAACTTGTCTTATCCTTTTATCTGGTTTGAGGAATATTTTACTGATTTTTTTTTTTCCTCCAGAGTTTGAAAGTGGTGATATACAAGAGATTGATTTAAAAACCTCTGAACTTACTAAATGTGAATGGTGTAGTGTCAGAAAATTACCTGTAGTGTTTCTCCAAACAATACCAGCTGCTTGTCATAGTCTGAGAATGCAATTGAAGATGAATCGAGAAAGAGATAATTCTTGGTATGATTGTGAAGGAGAAAGTAAGTTAAATTGACAAGTTGAAAATTGGGTTGGGGACAAGTAAATATATATATAAAGGAATATATTATGTTATTCTGCCTGGTATAAAGGAAGAGGTTCAACAAGATCAGAAACCGTTTACTTACACATCAAATACTAGTTTAGTGTATTCTCTATAATAGATGCTTAGTATTTATTTTGTGGATTTTGTTGAAGGCTACCACAATCTTAGCTTATCTTAATGTGAGGTGGTTAAAAAATTGAAACATTTACCCTCCTCCTCCTCCCTCTCCCCTCCCCCCCCCATTCTCTCCCTCATTTCCATCATTTCCCACTCATTAAGAAGGGAAAAAATATGATACGTAGAGGAAGTCATGTAGAACACAATTCCACATTAGCCATGTAGGGGAAGTGGGGGAGGAAACTTTTTTTTTTGGCTGCCCTGAGGCCAACAGTTTTTTGTCTATGGATGCAAAACATTTTACTTCAAGAGTTCTTTAGAGTTATGGTGGGTCATTTTATATTGATCAGAATTACAAAATTGCTTACAATTGATTATCTTGATAATTTTGCTGTTACTGGATAGATTGTTCTCCTAGTTTTGCTCACTCACTTTGTATTATTTCAAAGAAGTCTTCCTATGTTTTCCAGAACCCGTCCCCATCATCACTTATTACAGTATGAGAGTATTCCATCATATTTATATACCATAACTTGTTCAACACTTCCTAAACAGATGATTAGCATCCATCCCCTCAGTTTCTAAGTTGTCATTGCCAAAGAGCTGCTATATGTTTATGCATATAAGTTCTTTCTTTTTTCTTTCCTTTTTCTATTCCTTGGGGTATAGACATAGAAGCAATAATCTTGGTTTAAAGGATATGGTTGTTTTATGGCTCTCTGGGCATAGCTATTTGGAACATTTTCTAATCAATTTGTAAAGAGCTTATTAAACTAGTTTAAAGTATTGGATTTGTTACATATGTTTATGCTACTGAACTTACTTGATTGATAGATCTTTATGGGTTGATCCCATTTTCCTAATTGCTCCAAGGACAGACTCAAAAGGCCTTTGATCACATATGTGTTTCACCCTTTCCAGATAACAACTATCTTAGTGTTATTCAGTTAGTGAGCAGTATTCAATAATACTTACTCTGTTCTGAGCACTATCTTAAATATAGTTATCTGAGAAGCTGGATGTCCCTGACAGAGGACACTGCAGCTAGTTATAGTGTGTTTCCTTGTTTCCAATTAGAAAAATAAAAATGTGTTATATTTCAGAATGAATTGTGGCTTTCCCCCCTCCCCCCCCCCATTCTCTCCCTCATTTCCATCATTTCCCACTCATTAAGAAGGGAAAAAATATGATACGTAGAGGAAGTCATGTAGAACACAATTCCACATTAGCCATGTAGGGGAAGTGGGGGAGGAAACTTTTTTTTTTGGCTGCCCTGAGGCCAACAATTTTTTGTCTATGGATGCAAAACATTTTACTTCAAGAGTTCTTTAGAGTTATGGTGGGTCATTTTATATTGATCAGAATTACAAAATTGCTTACAATTGATTATCTTGATAATTTTGCTGTTACTGGATAGATTGTTCTCCTAGTTTTGCTCACTCACTTTGTATTATTTCAAAGAAGTCTTCCTATGTTTTCCAGAACCCGTCCCCATCATCACTTATTACAGTATGAGAGTATTCCATCATATTTATATACCATAACTTGTTCAACACTTCCTAAACAGATGATTAGCATCCATCCCCTCAGTTTCTAAGTTGTCATTGCCAAAGAGCTGCTATATGTTTATGCATATAAGTTCTTTCTTTTTTCTTTCCTTTTTCTATTCCTTGGGGTATAGACATAGAAGCAATAATCTTGGTTTAAAGGATATGGTTGTTTTATGGCTCTCTGGGCATAGCTATTTGGAACATTTTCTAATCAATTTGTAAAGAGCTTATTAAACTAGTTTAAAGTATTGGATTTGTTACATATGTTTATGCTACTGAACTTACTTGATTGATAGATCTTTATGGGTTGATCCCATTTTCCTAATTGCTCCAAGGACAGACTCAAAAGGCCTTTGATCACATATGTGTTTCACCCTTTCCAGATAACAACTATCTTAGTGTTATTCAGTTAGTGAGCAGTATTCAATAATACTTACTCTGTTCTGAGCACTATCTTAAATATAGTTATCTGAGAAGCTGGATGTCCCTGACAGAGGACACTGCAGCTAGTTATAGTGTGTTTCCTTGTTTCCAATTAGAAAAATAAAAATGTGTTATATTTCAGAATGAATTGTGGCTTTCCCCCCTCCCCCCCCCAATGCTCACAAATACATTTCTTTCTTTTTAGGTCCTGAAGAACAATATATCATTTTAATTTTTGAAACTGGCCTTGATACACAGGCAACTATAGTATTTGAAAATATCATTACTGAAATTGGTAACAGAAATAATATTCCTGATTTTTTTGTGAAAATCTCTTTTGAAGAAGCCAATGGAAGACTTGTTGCTTTTACAAAAACTTATGAAGAAGTTTCCAAAGCAAGTTCTCTGCAAAAAGAAGGCAAAATAAAAAATGTAATTTTTCTTTACAAATAACTATAATTGTAATGTCCTCCAAGGAATACTTAGAATCTTAAAATTTTAAATATGATTGAATTCATCACAAAGCCTTTTGTTATGTTAATTAGTTTAGTCATCACATATTCTTGTGCAGTTAAGCTATGGCAGCTGTCATACCAAAAGTCCTTATTGTTTGCATTCTACTATTCACATTTTTTTTTTTTCATTCTCTACTTTCTTTCATTGCTCCTCGCCTTTCATTTTCCCTTTCTTCATGCCTCAACTTGTAGATAGCATTGGCATAATTGCTATTGGAATAATGCGTCCCCTTTTTTATCTGCAGGATGGGAATATTTGAGAAAATAACTTTTATTATTATTGGCAGTATATTTATCTCCTTCTAAAAGAGTGGTACTCATTGCAGTTCATTTGGAGCTATATTTGCAGTCACTAATAATAACCAAAAGAGGCATGCAATCATAAAAATATATTGAATTTATTTATAACAAATAGTGTAAATGCTTTAATACTTAGAATCTAAATTTAACTAATGTTTATTACAGATTTTATTTGGCTGTCATAATAATGAACATTTATATAGTGGTTAAGGCTCTGTGCTAAGCAGTTTACAATTATTGTTTCAGCTCATAAAATCCCTATGATATCGGGTGCTGTTATTGTTCTTATTTTATAGATGAGGAAACTGTGGCAAATAGGATTTAAATTACTTTTCTACAGTGACATAACTAGTAAATGTCCAGAGGCCAAATTTGAACTTTATTAGACTGAACCACTTGTATGTATGCCCTCTCATTTTGATAATGCTTTTCTTCTGTGATATAAGCTTGGTGCAGTTAGATAAAGATTAATATAGAGATAGATTAAGGCAAAACTACTTACAAAATTAAATAGATTAAAGAAATGGTGGAAGTGAACATCTGCTTCTGATTGATTTGGCTTCAGAAAATTCTGCTAGAAGAATAAATGAGACTTAAAATATGTGCCGTAATTTCTAGTAATTTTTTTTCTGAATCTCATTTTTCTTATATCTACTTTATATCCTATATCACATTTATTAGTGTAAATGATCTATTCCCCTTCCCTCTCATCATCAAAGTGTTAGCTCACTGAGAGCAAGGAGGGTTTTATTTTTCATCTCTTTATATATAGTGGCTGATGGAGTTATTACTTAGTAAATGCTGGTTGAAATGAAACTATTAATCAAAAATAGAAAATTATGCCACAGATTTCAGTTGTCCCTTTTGAAAGTCTTAATGCAAAGAAGTGTTTCTTGATTCATTCTTAGCCTGTCACTTAACTTTAAAAAA
This sequence comes from Antechinus flavipes, assembly GCF_016432865.1. NCBI lineage: Eukaryota > Metazoa > Chordata > Mammalia > Dasyuromorphia > Dasyuridae > Antechinus > Antechinus flavipes. The sequence continues at coordinate 244,448,212 of NC_067401.1, forward strand.
CAAAATCTATATGATTCTTCCCTATGTGTTTGTATTCTTGTGAAGGAATGTAAGAAGTCAATTTCATCTTGGTTTTGGAAACTAATAGTTATTTTAATTTTCTCTACAAGGTTTCATTTGAACCTAAAATACAATTAAGAAATATAACACCACAGTTCCAGTTTTTTGATGAGGACGAGGAAATTGGAGAACCACATACTGTCTTTATTGGCCCTATTGAAAAGTGAGGAACATTCTATACTCTTAACTGGTGCTATATTATTTTGGGGGTGGGGGGCTGTATATATTTATGTGTACTTTTTTTTTTCTTTTTGTTTCAGATTGATAGTATATCCACCACCTCCAGCTAAGGGAGGCATCTGTGTTACTAATGAGGATCTGCACTGTCTAAATGAAGGAGAATTTTTAAATGATGTTATTATAGATTTTTATTTAAAGTAAGTTAATTTTTGTTTTATTTTAATTATATTTTTAGTGATGTATAATCATTAATTGTTAAAAATTCTTGTTACAGTTTTTGTTTTCATTTTCTGTATACATTAAACATTTTACTGGAGTACATTAAACAGATCAGACAAACCAAAAGAATATTTGTTTAATTCATTTTTAGCTATAAAAGAAATCAATACAAAGCTATAAAACAAACCCTTTTATCAGACCTAATTTTCTCATCTACATAAAACTATCCATTCTTTTGGAAAATATTCAGTTCTGGCATCTGTTTATACAGAATGTAGAAAAAATGTTCAAGGAAGATTAGAGCTAGAATTAAACTGCTTTGGATAACAAGAAAAGGACCCTGAGCTCTCTAGAGATTTATAGAGGACATGCTTATGCCTAAAACAGGTTTTGATTGCAAATGGAAACTTGCATAGGTATTTTTGGTAACGGGACTCCATTCTGCCATTTCCTCCTTGAGACTAGCTTATCTACAAGATCCCTGCCATCTTTAATGTTCTTTGAGTTTTCTAATTTAATTTCTTAGAACAACATGCTTCTGAAGTCAGCTAGTAGCACATAGCAGAAATGGAAAAAACATGTTCCTATTGGCAGGAAACACCTTTTATATTCTTTTGGTCTTTTCTTTTCCTCAGATGCATATGTTCTGCTTTGCCTAGCACCAGTTATAGCATTAACAATGTTCTAGGATTCAGTGTGTATGCTATTGGGAGGGGGGGGGGAGAGGGCAATTAAAAAGTAGTTGAGTTATATTAGTGTAAAATTTTGTTATTACAAATCTAATAAGGGTACTAAATAGATTTCCTGATTCATAAGAACTGAAACATTAGTTTTCCTAAAATTAAAAGTATCTTATGTTACCTTTTTGAATCAGATGCCAATTTATATAACTTTATAAGATGTTATGCTAGAAATTATAAGCATCAGATTTCAATGATAATGTCAGAGCAATTGAATAAACATGCAGTAAATACCTGTACTACATAAAATTCAGTACATTTTGTAAATTGAAAAAAAAAAATTGATTAAAAGAATTTTAGAATGGAAAGAATTCCATTGTCTAGTCCAGACTTTTACTTTGAATGAAGAAAATACTTTTCATAAAATTCAGAACATGTTCAGGCATTTATTTTTTCACAACATCCTGACAAGGGAGGGATAGTTGTTTTGCTGTTGCTGTTAATACCGAAAAACAAATTGAGACTTTTAAAATGTGAATTATTAACCATGTCAAGAGAGGGCCCAGGCTCTTTCTTTATTCAAGGTATAGTGTTCTGTCCTTTATTTTTAAATCAGAAAAAAAGTGATATTTGTAGAGTGCTATAGTACAAAACATTTGAAGTACAATAAATGTTATAATAAATAGTAAATGGGAATACTTTTTTGTGGTGAGTTCATTTAAACTTTAGATAATTTTTTGATACACTTGTGAATATTTCATGATATGAAAGAAGAATAGGTATAATATGTTATAATTACTGCTTCTTTATTGCTCCATCTTCTATACAAAACTTGTGATCCCACTCAATGTAGAAAATGATGGACAGATAAGCAATGAATTATGAATGCGTAATTAAACTAGTGATTTTCAAAAAACTTCAGATCTAATATAACCAATTTTATAGTAGAAAAATTAATGTGAAATTGGTAGGAATTTTTTGACAGTTTAGATAAAAATATTTAAAACCTTCAAGTCATGGTTTCATTTCTCTATATTTGTGTTTATCTCAGAGGATGTTATATAAGTTATATACACCACTGAGTAACCAAGTAAAACATCAGTCACTTGTTTCAGTTCCAGGAAATGAATACATATTTTGGATTAAATTTCTATTTGATCTCTGCATTTAGATCTAATTTTTATTAAAATAATAATTGACATTGAAATATAATGGAATTCTTTTCCTGAACTCTAGGTATTTGGTACTTGAAAAACTGAATAAAGAAGATGCTGATCGAATTCATATCTTTAGCTCCTTTTTCTATAAACGCCTTAATCAAAGAGAGAGAAGAAATCTTCATGAAACAACAAATCTCTCGTAAGTTGTGTTAAAATTTTTTAAAATTATTGATGTTAATAAAAGTTGCAGCATGCTATTCTGATTGGAAAAATTGTTTTTGTGACATTATATAGACTATTCATTTATCTTAGATTGGGAAGTAAAAAGGAGGTATTATTCCTGATATTTAAATCTAAGGCAGTCTGCATAATAATGCTTGAGTTTTTTTTGGAAGGGATTGGAGGGGGAGGGCATTTCATTCTCAGAAGAGACAATATGCAATGTTATACCAATGGTGATATGATTAATTTTTGCAAGAAGTACAAGGCACATTTGTTACCATGACTTCCTTAAATTACATTAGTTTGAAGATTTGGCTTTATCTCAATCTTTATTTCTTTTTTTCTGACTCCTAAAAGTTTTACATTCCAAGAAGCATTTAAGTTTTAGTTTGAAAATGAATATTGTTATAAGCAGTAAGGAGATCTCTTGATTTAAAAAAAATATTTACATTGTATCATTTCTCAATTTCATCTTATAGAATACAGCAGAAGCGACATGGGCGTGTTAAAACATGGACTCGACATGTAGATATTTTTGAAAAGGATTTTATTTTTGTTCCCCTCAATGAAGCGTGAGTAGAACTTTCCTTTGTATCTACTACATTTGTGATGGTGTTTTTAGAATAAATACTTGTTTTTAGGGTAAAACCAAATAAACTGTTGATTACTTTTACAAAACAACAACTTGTTAAGAATTTGTACATCATAATTTTTTGTAAAGTTACTTTTTTTGTAAGCTATTTCTCTAGTGATTCCCACTCGACATTGCTAGATCATAAAATTTTCACATATATTAGTATAGAATAATTGTCCAAGTATTTTTCAAGTATTAGACACATTTTATAGTTTTTTGTTATCATAAAAATTGTCACTATAAACATTTTCAAATAAAGGTATTTTTTTCCTTGTTGTTGATATCTTTTTTCAAATATAATTCCATTAGTGTAATTTTCCAGATCAGAAGGGAACTGCTGCAATATCTTGATTTGGGGAGTGATAAAATCAGACCTCTGTTTTAAGAATATCATTTTGGCAATTGTGTATATTAAAGATTGGATTGGGGAAGGACATGATATTAGGAGTTTTTTTTAAGGAGGCTGTTGTAATAATATATTTGATGAAGTAGAACGAGACTGATGAAAGAGAATTTGGAAAGATAGATTCAGCAAGGTTGCGACTAATTGATAAAGAGGGAGTGGGATGGTAAGTAGGAGTAATGAGGATAACTTTCAGATTGGAAACCTTAGTTACAAGAACATCATAAATAGGAACTTAGTGAGAGCATTTTATTTAGAGAGAGAGTGAATAATAAGTCCAGTTTTGGACATATTGTCTGAGGTGCTTGTAGGATATCCCAGTGAATGAACATGTTTAGAAGAAAATATGGAGCCAGAGCTCAGAAGAGTGATGAGGATCATATATTTAAATTTGGAGGCCAATAATAGTTCAAACAAGAAGAGGCTATAGGAGCATTGAAAGAATGTAGAAAGAATAAAGAGCCTGGTACTGGCCAAGGGTATATTTCCAGAGATGATGATGATGTTTCAAAAGGGAACTGAAGAAGATTTGATCAAATAAGTAGCATAAAGAAAACAAGAGAGAAAAATCTGATAGAAAATAGACTAGTTGTGATAGCATTGATCTTCAATTGTATAGCATTGAAATTCAGTTGCCAAGGAAAGGGTCGAAAAATAAATTGGGAGGAAAGTGAGTATAAGAGAAGAAGAAGAGGCAAGGTGCAAGGAAAGGGGATGCTTTAAGATCAAAAGTAGAAACGTTGTCAGCTTGTTCAAATTCTTTGCTCTCACTGGTGTGTAATCCTTGTCAGCTTCAATTTCCTTATTTGTCAAATGAGGATGTTGATATGATACCCTCCTTACAGGAATATTGTGAGAATCAAGTGAAATGATGTTTATAGCATTCTATAAATACTAGTCTCTGCTATTATTATGGTTATTATTTTTATTTAATAAGTGGATTAGGAGAGTAAAAAGTCAGGAACATAGTATGCACAGCATCTTAGTAACAAGCTACCCCGAATCCATAAGAATGATAGTCAACAGTTAGAATTGATAAATTTTCTCACCTTCAATTAGTAGTGGTAACAGAGCCTCAGACCTTTCTAGTGCTGTTGTTTGTAAAGAGAAAGATTTGTTTGAGATGATAGTTGAGACTATAGTGTAGTATTATGACTAGAAAATGAATTATTTTAAAACGGATCATGGGATTTGTTCATACAAAGATGGAAATGAAAGGAAAGGAAACAAATTTTTAATAAAATAGTTTCATCTATGAATCAAACAAGTGAATAATAAAGAACCAGACAGCATATCTTTTAAACAGGGTTTGAAATAGTCCTCCCTCTTCATAAGTGACCATTTACATTAGCAGTTAAAGTTAATTGTCTTTGGGGGGGGGGGGGGAGAGGAAGGAGGGAGGGGAGTAGGAGAGAGAGAGACAGTCATTTTTTTTAAAGTACTAAACATTTCTAATTTGTTTAGAAGAGCAGAACAAATGTTTTTGAAATTCATTATTAATTTTAATGAATGTCACTAATATACAATAATTGGTTTTTTGCTTTTGATATTCTTCTCAATTTCTCTGCAGTGCACATTGGTTTTTGGCTGTTGTTTGTTTTCCTGGCTTGGAGAAACCCAAATATGAACCAAATCCTCAGTACCATGAAAATATTGCCAACCAAAAAAGTTCAGCTGCAGAGGATAGCTGTGCTTCTTCCTCTTCATCAAATGAAATGGATAGTTTACAAAACTCTCCTGCCAAGCCTGTAATTAAGAAAATACCAAACAGAAAGCATAGCATGGCTTTAATTGACTCAAGCATTATAAATGAAGAAAGTGACTTGTACTGTCAGAAGAGCCCTTGTAGTGGAAAAAGTGTTCTGAAAAAAGTAAATCATATTGAATGTGAAACTAAACTAGAATCTGCTTGTCAGAAACTTGATAATAGGACTAAAGATGAGAATGGCGTGCAAAATGAATTTCTACCTTCACATCATACAGGTATGTTTTTTAAAAGATTAAGATCTAGAATGATTGTAATGTTTTTATGAAGAAGATTAAGAATTGAGATGTGGTTTTAAATGGAAATAAAATCACTTTGGTATTAGAAGCAAAGGTAAAGTTTCTCTAATTCCTTGAATCTTTATAAACTATCTTACAATAAATAAGGTGACATTAAAACTTATAGAAAAGAAATATTTTTAAAATATTGCTGATAGTTCTTTCTTATTTCCTCTATTCCCTTTCATGTGGAAAGGTAGAAGATTCTCCAGAATAACATCATAAAAACCCCCCAAGTGTTTATGTAGTGTAGTGTTGCCCTGGATTGATATTAAAGTCAGGTGTGTCAGATTTAGCAAACATTTTAAAAACATTCAGTAGTTTATAGTAGTCTTGATTTTTTTTTTCAGGAGTTTAAAGCATTTTATAAATATATAATAACTTTTAAACTTAACAACAGGAAAAATAATAGGGAAGAGGATATGTATCAGAAAAGATAGAGAAGGAAGAATATAGTTTGGAGAGAAAACACTAAAGGTAAGGAATAAAATTGGGTGGGATAGAAGATAGAAATAACATTGAAGAATGAGGGTGAGTCAGTCCTTCAGACCTGTCTTCTTCAGAAATTATGACCCAGACTCTTCCTTTAAATTCATCTGATATTTGCTAGGTACTTATTTAGTACTAGACATTATGTCAGTAATATAAAGGCAAAAGAAAAAATACTTTTCTAAAAAAGTTGTAAAATGTGCACAAACAATTATAAGATAATTTGAGAAATGAGAGAATTAACAAGTTCTAGAGAAGCCATTCCAAAAAGCCATTTGAGTTAATTCTTTAAGGAAGCTAGCACTTCAACAGAGACAGAGATGAGAGACAGGAAAACAGCAAAGAGAAATAGAAGCCAAATTAGAATATTGAATTCAAGAAACAGTTAAGATACTGATATGGATGGAATGTAGAGTATGTAAAAGAGAATAATATGAAATAAGTTTATTTATGGGGGACCTTAAGAGTTTATTTATTTTTTTTTTCTATCTTTAAAGCAAAAAAGGATTCTCTTTTGCGTGGTAAAAAGACTTGGGTAATCCATTTGGCGCGCAAATGATTATCACTCCTTTGTCTCTTCCTGGGCATATTCTTGGGATAAAAAGACAAGACATAGTGGTCTTTTTCATACTTTTGAATATTTAAAATATTTGGGTTTTGATTTTGATGGCATGAAATCTCATATCTAATTATCATTGATTTGTATAACTTCGCATCTTCATGTTATGGACATCTTTATCCTCTTACAATTTCTTGATTGGTTTTATTTAGCTAACAGCATAGTAAAACATGCTGTGTATGTTTTTTACTTAAATTGTTAGTATTTTGAAAATTTGACTTTGACAGAAATGTGTCACCACTGAATAACATCATTCAAAATGGATTCTGTAAATGTCCAATTATGTCTTACCTTGTAGGGAAAGAAGTGATGATAAGCATCAAGCTGCTTGTAATATAGACAAAGTAATGGGTAATTTTATCTTTCACCTGAGTGTTTTTATATATATATATAAAATCTTGCTAAATTTTTCAGCCGTTCTTAACAAGAGGACTTTGTAATAGTTTACAGGAATAATTTGGAGGTAGAGTTTAAAATCTATTTCTTGAAATTGGAAAGAAAATGCAGACATACATAATTTTTTTATTGCTTATCAGCACCCAACTTTAATGCTGACCTTGTGCCTAGACTTTAATATGTTGGGACATAATAAGAGAAAAGTAGAGGCTTTGGATTTGTTGTTCCTTTGTCTTTTGTTTGTACTCATATCAATAGGAGCACCACACGTTGCTCATTTGAAAACTATTGTTATATTGCTAGGCACTTCTCACCACAATCAAATATAGTACCTTTTTTATATGAGAAAAATTAATTTTGATTTTCAAATAGGTTTTGAAACAATCTTTTTATACATTAAGCATATCTAACCATTTTTGTATCAAAATTTTTCCTTGCATTCACTATAGTTTCCTCTCTTATCCATCTAAGTCACTCACACCCAGTACTACCACCATCCCTATCGCCATCCACTTTTAATAATAACACTTGTCTTATCCTGCCTATCCCAATTTGGATTACTTTTGCCATAGGCTAATGTCATCTATTACAAATTTCTTGTGTTTTCAGTCAAGAAAAATAACCTGTATATATAAAGATGTCCATCATAAACACAAAGTTTAGGAAGGAACATTCTGGCAATTGATATCAGGAAAGACTACTTATGGTAGATGGTACTTAAGTTGAGCCTTGAAGGAAATAAGGAATTCTACAAAGTAAACAAGGATGTTGTGCTTTCTAGGTATAACGGGTGTATCCACCTGGATATTATGCCCTTTTCCTCAGGCTTGGTGAAATGTTCTGTCCCCTTCAAAACAGGGTTTCCTGAATGTGGTTATCTGCCCTATTCCCTTCAAATCTTTGACTAGACACTATAAATTGAAAAATTATTTTGATGTAAGCTTGTGTGGTACCTAAGTGCAACCTTAAATACTGTTTTGAGCTTGGGGGGGGAGTTCACAATGACTTTTAGTTCTCTGAATATGGGGTTTATGTTTTAACTTTCTTTTGGATTCTAGTTGCCCTAGAACATAGAGGTAGCTGAAATTGTTTTATACTTGATACTTAATTAATATTTTGGAAGAAAATTCTGAAGATAAATAAAAGGCAACAATGCTAAATAAGCATGATTTCTATATTAAGGCAAAGTGACTTACCTTGAGATCAAGATTCATGGAAATAATAACCTACAAAAGAATATAGGTAGTCTAGAAAATCAGGACAAATCAGAAAATCTGAATACCCAGTGCAAGAGAAACTTTTGTGATAATGCACAGTTAACATATATTTAAAGCCATTGTCATCGTTATTGAGCCTAAATACAGCCTAAACCTACTTCAGAGACTTGCTGTTTCAGGCAAGTGGCTAAAAATGCTATAATCCAAGGGTATAAATTTCATTATAAATTCTGTGGCTTTATTTTAATTAGTACTATGACTTTAATAAAGAAAAGTTTTTAAAAAGTCTTTTTCTTTAAAAAAAAAAATTCCTAACACTTTTTTCTTCCTCATTTATTGTTTCTTTTAAGTTTTAAAAAAAATGTATTTTGCTCAAGCTGCTTCAACATTTTACTTCACCATTTCTTTTCTAGTAATAAACTATGAGGATTAGGACTACCTTTTTAGACTTTTTTCTTCATTCATGCCCTGGCATCTTATATCTAGGGAGGATTTATTCATTCTAACTTGGCTATGACTACTCAACCCAATTTACTTGAAGAACTCTAAACTAAACTTATTGAAGGTGACCATCTAATAACAGTAGCACATATCTGATTACATTGCTCCAGTGTAAAAATATTATGAGGGCTTCCTTTTTTTCTATAAGATAAAATTTAAATCTTTATCTGATGTTCTCAGGTTCTATATGATCTAAGATACTCTACCTTTCTAATTTTTTAAAACACATAGTCTGTCCTTTCTTCCCTTCATATCTTTCTTATTCTGTTTTGGAATATCATTTTCTGCTGAATTCCTAATCCATCCTTTAAAGCCCAATCCTTTGGTGAAATCATCCTTGAACCCCTCACAAGTGATGTCCATTCCTTTTGAGCTTCATATATATAGCACAAGAAGCTCAGTTGTTTATCTTTGATTTGTTTGCCATCGAATATTGTATATTTTATTTTTGTAATTTCTTTATCTGTTTAATTTCTTATCTAAACTTAATGTGTTCTTAGTACCGGTTTTGAATGTATTCATTGCATGCTTTGTTAATGTATGCTGAATAAATTTGAACAAAATATTGCCAATTGGTCTCTCAGAGTGTGGTCATTCTTATGCTCTATAATATAGTGATAGCATATATTTAGAGTTTAAAGTTATGTAAATAACATTAAAGTCTTACTGTTTTTTAATTTTATGTAGAATATTATTAAGTTATATTAGAGAAGTTCAGATTTATTACTAGTCATTCAACAAGCATTTATTAATGATATGCTCATGATATGCTTAGCTCTCGATACAACTGCTAGAAATAAAGCTAAGGAGCTTACATTTTAAAGGGGTAAAACAATAGAAAAGGAAACTTGGAATTGGAGAAAACAGAAGACCTTAGATTGAAGGTATGGTAGAAAAAGTGAAGGATGAAGTCTGGAAAGGGGAGGGTAATAAGCATTTATTATGTGTCATTGTGTGCCAATTGCTGTGAATAAGCATTCTTAAAAATACTATGTTACTAGATTGTCATCAGTCTGTCTACTCATCATGAATAGATTTAAAATTTAAGTGACTTAAAACATTTACATTGATTACATAAATCAGTTCTTTTAAGTTCGTTGTAGGTTCTTAAATTTGTATTCTCTTTTTACAAAAAGAACCTTTTATATAAACCAGGAAAAAAAAAACCCACATAGATTTAAAAGTTATAAATCTGAAGGTGATTCTTTACATTCCAAAAGAATTTCCCATGGAATTCCTTTAAATAGTAATGTTGTGCATTTAAAAGAGCATTCTTCACAAATTTGGTTAACGTGCAATTATTTGGGACTCAATATTACTGTGCAAAGTTAGGTGTACCTCTAATAAAACAGTACTTACCCTAATCTTGTTTACAGTCTTAGTTTGTATGACAAACCATTTCTGCACAAGTAGAATCAAGGTAAGACCAGTTTTTGGCCTTGACTATATTAAAAGTTTACATTGTTTTTAATAAACTTCATTAATGTAATTCATTAAAAAAACTATTTTAGCTTTACAGATAATTGTCAATTAATAACATAGATCTATGGCTTATAATTAGCTTTTGTTCCTCTTAACTTTTTGAAAATATCTTTTCCATATGAATTCAAGTACCGGAAGTCATGAACATTTAAATATAAAAAGAACATGAAAATTATTTTCTGTTATCTACATTTTTGAAGTGTATATTAAAGTTAACATGTTAGTTTAAAAATAAAAAAAACTTCTCTGCTTGCCTATATCTTTCTGAACTTTTTTTTTCTGTTCTATATATTTTAGAAATGTTTCATTACTGTTCTTTTCTGTCACTATTATCACTATCCACCTGTCATCTTTCAAGTAGACGCAAATAAGTATAAACAAGCAAAATATATAAATAGATTAATTTAGCAGTGTCCAAAAATGTATGTCTTGTTCTTTATCCATAGCCTATCACATCTCTGCTAAGAGGTGAGAAAGCATACTTCTTTAACCGTCTACTCAATTCATAATTAAGATTAATTAAATCTTTCAAAGTTGTTACCCTTGATATTGTTCTTCTGATTCTACTCATTTATAATTTCATCAGTTTATATCTTGTCAGGTTTTTCTGAATCCTTCATGATTATCATTTCTTACATTCCATTATATTCCTTTACTATTATTTGTTTCTTTATCCTCCAGTTGATGGACACCTACTTTGATTCCACAATTTCTTACCAAAAAATTTTTTCGCGTATAAAATTTTTGACCTTGTGGTTCTTTCTCTCTGCCTTCAGAGTATATATATATATATATATATATATATAATAAAGGTATCATTGTGTTGTAGAGCACGTAACATATTAGTGTTTTCAAGAATAGTTCCAAACTGGTCCTGTACTGGAATACGAGAGTATTTCTTGCTCCTTTCCTTTATTTCATATTTTTCTCTCTCTTATACAACAAACTTAACATATTCAAAACTGTATTCAGTATCTTTCTAACCAAACTCTCCTTTCTTCTAAATATGTCTATTTCTGTCAGAGGTATTATCAACCTGTCAGTCTACCCAGGTACATGATCATTACAGTCATGAGATTATCTGTCACTTACTCTTCCTCATCCCCTTATATGAATTTAAATGCCAGATCTTGCTTTTTCTACTGGCATATTTTGTATCAGACCTCTTCTCTCTACCATCTTAGCTTTAGCCTTCATTATTTCTGACTCATGGTATTTTCAGTAGTCTCCCTTTTTCAATTCTCCCACTTTCATCCACTATTATTGCCTAGGTAATTTTCCTTAAAATTAAAAACAGTTAAGACCTCTGGAAGTAGTAATTCATGCTGTTGGAGGATATATTTGGTGGATCATATGAATTCAGAATTTCTGAAATACAGTATGTTAAGCACTACTTCACACTGCCCAAGGAGGGTCAGACTTAACAGATTGGAAGTTTAGTAGGTTAAAGCTCCCATAAATTAATATGTGTCAAAATTAAAGTATAAATATAAATAAAATATAAAATATTTTAGTGATAATTTTAATTTAGTATAAAATGTAAATCTTTTAAATATATAAATAAAATTATAAGATTATAAAATATAAAATAAATTTAATATATGAACTATATAATATTTGCCCCTCCCTTCTTCCCTGCCTCTTCCTCATGTCTACGCTTCATCCCCCAATCACTATCTCTTACATACACAGAATTATGTGACTTCCTTACTCAATCATCATCTTTGGTATCTTCTATTATTTCCAAGATACAGTATAAAAATTCCTGTTTCTCTTTTCAGGCCATACACAGTCAGACAACAATCCATCTTTCCAATCTAATCAAACAATGTTTTCCTTCCCATATTCTGATCCAGCAATACTTTCCTTTCCTTTGACCTTTGAAAAGGTCAGAACATTCCCAGAATGCATTCATCTTTATCTTTGCCCTATATAGTTCTTCTGCTCTTCTTTATATATGATAGAATTCCAGAAGTCATTTTTTTTTTTTGTATGAAGCCTTTCCTGATCTCCCAGTTGCTACTACTCACAGCCTTTCCTGATCTCCCAGTTGCTACTACTCACACCCCCATAATACTTTGTATTTGACTACTTTGTATGTATTTTTACATTATGTGTGTGTTTTTCCATATATTTGCATTTTCTTTCTCAAAATGAGGTCTTCAGAGGGAGGGATTATTTCACTATTTGTTCTTGTGTTCCTCCTAGCATGGTTTCAATACACATTGATGGATTAATTGCTTTCCCTAGTGTTTGGACCAGTTCAGAGCTCCATTGAAAGTATTTTAAAATACCCGTCCTCCAATAACAATTATTTGCCCTTAAAAAAAATTTTTTTTTGCCAATCTGATGATTTTTAAAGTAGAGCATTGAGGTGATTTAAATTTCTCTTAGCTAATATAATGGCTTTTTTTCCCCCAAGTAATTTCAAATGGTTGTTAAACATGAATTTTCTATATTGAAAACTGCCTATTAATATGCTGTCCATTTATCTTTTGTAGAATAGTTATTCATAAATTTTATATCTTATGTGACTGATATGTTTTATTGATAAACTTATCTTTTTTATTACTTAATAACGAGTAATTTTGGAAATTGCTTCTTTGAAATATAATTTGAGACTCACTAATGCTAAGTTCTCATTTCTTCTGACATTTTCTTTGTCCAGATGCACTTAATTATTTTGTTCCATTCATTGTGTTAAGTAAATAACTCTTTGGTAGTTTGATAGAGCACTAAATCTGTAACCAACCATGATCAATTTGTATCACTAATCATTTAAATAGAAATTTATTTGTATAAAGAAATTTTACAATTGTATTAATATTTTTTCTTAGAGTATTTATAGTTTCTAATTTTGTGTGTTTTATTTTATCTTGTATTTATGGTAATAAAATTAAAGTTTTTACCTTCATCATATATTACTTATATGTGGTTTTAATATGCAAGTGATGATACCTCTTTACAAGTGAAGACATAGGATTCTTGAAATACACATGTGATATTTTTTCCCATAATGTTTGTTTTCCTTACTGATACAGATGGTTTGAACAGAATCAGATTAAGCTATAGTGATGAGCCAGCTGATATTGGCAATAAATTGCTTGAAGATGAACTTATTGACTTCTCAGAAGATCAGGATAACCAGGTGAAAAATAATACTTAATTAAAAAGGAGGGGCATTAATAGTATCTTGTCCTCAATTAATATACATTTTTCAAGAATTTTATGAGCTAAGCACTTTCCATAAATTCTGAAAAGTCATAAAACTGTATTGCCTGTAAATTTGAATAATGTCAAAACAAAGCTACTTTGTTTCCTCATTCCTTTGCATTCCTATTTAAAAGTTTATCAATTTAATGGACTGCTATATTTACAAGCTTTTAGGATAAATCTCTTCAAATTTTTTGGATAATCTCCCTCTCCACATTGTTTAATATCTGCTTAAAATTACATATGCAAATTAGACTACTTTCCCCCTACAGGAGTATTTATGACAAACATTTCATCTTTTGTCTGTTATCAGGTTGAATTGAACATAATTCAGATTTGGAATTAGTGGAGAAGGAAGGAACATAGACAATTTCATAATCTTTTCACTTCAAATTGCCTAATGATGTTTTAACTTGGTTTACTTAATGAGTGTCATGCCCTGTACTGTTTATTCATATGCCAAAATTTCCCCTAATTTGTTTATATATTGCATTCCTATGCCAGCCAAAACATCTTCAAAGCAGAGTGGTTGGGGGGGGAGAGGGGGTGAAAAAGAAAGGTCTTACAGCAAGAGTGGTTAAGAACTTTTAAGTCATAAACGCTACTAGAAACAGTATGGTACAGTAGAAAAATCTTTGGATGTGGAATAAAAATAGCTGGATTTACAATCTATCTCTGATGTTATTTCTGTGATTTTGGAGATGTTATTTAACATCTCTAGGTTTAGTTTTCTTCAACTGTAAAGTGAGAAAATTGGACTAGATGACCTGAGAGTTTTTCCAATTTTAGATCTATAATTCTATTTCATACTTTAAAAAAAAAAAAAAAAACTTGCCATCTTAGAAGGATCGTTGACATGTCTTTATAAGAAAAATAAATAGCTCTTCCAAGGTGCTTTTAAGTATTGCTGTCCTAGAGATCCATTATTGCATTAAATTTGTTTTCTTTTTAAAAACCTGTCTTTAACACAGGTTATATCCTATAACAGTTTCATTTGAAACACTGTTTTTGGTGGGGGTTTTTTTAATAAATTTTTTTTTTTAACCACTTAGAAGTTGAAATCTGGGTAGTTATAGGAATACATACATGTAAAATAAAATCTATAACACCATCAGAAGATTTTAGGAATTCCCTCTTAGGGTCTTTTTCTTGAGTCAGTAAAAGAGCTTCTTAGAGCTCTAGTTTGTAAGTATTTTTTAATATGTGTATTGCCATGTGTGGAATTTGCTTAGGTGAAATTAACATTGCCTAATATTAGACAAATTTAGTTATTAAAGTTAGCCACATAATAGTCATGAAATTATATATCCTCAATGAAATGTTATGTATATATAAACTTTTTTGAATTATTTTCTATAAGAATGATTATACATTTATTTTGACTAAATGTTTCTTAGGTTATTGTATGTTTTACAAATATAAATAATATGATTCTTTTTTATAGGAAGATAGCAGTGATGATGGGGGTCTTGATGATACCTGTAGTTCTGAATTAGGACAATGGCATTTGAAGCCTACTATCTGTAAGCAGTAAGTATTAAATTATATTTTCTGACTACAAAGTAAGAATATTTAAAAGCATAATGGGAAGCTCCATAAGATAGAAAATAGAAATTGATAAGTCCTTTTAATAACTATTTGTACTACAAAAATAATATGAGGTAAAAATCTGATAAGCTGTTGGATTCCAGAACCATACTAGTTTAGACTTGTTTCAGAGTCACTGGAGATCTCTGATGTGGGAACTTTTACAGACCTTCCCACCAATGAACATTTGGTTTGGGATTCAGATTCCTCTGGTATGTGGATTTTCCTTGTGGGTTTCTCTTTCTTTCCTGAGTGAATTAAACTGGATTTCAGTTCATTCCGCAAAAATAGATAATTTGTCACAATTTAATTTCCAGTTAAGTCAATATTACATTGAACTTTTTGCAAAATCCTGATATTTAGAAAGTAGGAGTGGGAATGATTAACTTCCATTATTTGATGAGAACATTTCAAAGATATATCCTCACCTATACCCTCTTCTCCCCCCCCAACTCTTTTTTACTTATATAACTTGATTTGGAATTTTCCTTGATCTGAGGGATTCCCAGAAAGTTAGGTTAGGTTAGGTTAGGTTTGGTTTGGTTTGGTTTGGTTTAATAAAGATTTCTTGTCACTGAACAGTTGATTTCGGATTCCTTGGGTATGTGAAATTTTCCTTTCCTTCTTAAATGGATTAGATTGGTTGATAGTACCATTAAGTGTCCTAATTGGACAGAACTAAGTATAGAAGACTTAGAAAACTCCTTTATGTGTGCTTTATTTCTCCTTGAATAAAAAGAAGAGATTATAGAATTAGAACTTCCAGGAGCTGGTGCATATTTTTCTTGTTTTTTTTTCTTTCTTTGCAGTTTAATATTTTCCCAATAACATGTAAAAAATAATTTTACCATCTTTTTTTCTTCAAATTTTGAGTTCCAAATTCTTTCTCTCTTTCCCTTCCCATCCCCCCATTAAGAAGGCAAGGAATTTGACATAAATTATACATTATATGACTTTGGAAATTATATGTTAATAGATTTTAGTTTTAATTAAGAAATTTTTGCACATCTTCTAAGTTGGTGTCTCAACATTTCACATGTCTGGCAAAGAGAATATTTTATAGTATTAAACATTATATTTCAGCATATCAGCAGTGGATAGAGAATTTTTCATAGATTAATTTATCTTTGTGCTGTGGTACCTTTAAAAAAAAAGTACGTTAAAATAAGCCACAATCTAAATATCCACGTTAATATTACAGTGAAATGAGCACTACTCTAGGGTCAGAGGTTCCAAGTTGAATTTCCTCTTTTGATCCTTACTATCTATTTTGTGTGACCTTTGGCAAGACCCTTCACTTCTTTAGGCATCATTTATGAAAAAGAAGAGTGTTGGCTGAATTCCAGCTCTAGATTTTTTATCTTTTGAAAAATAAATTAATTTGGTTTTGATAGTAAATTTTTAAAGAGGTGTTTTGAAGCACATGACCATCTTTTGGTAGAGCTTTAGGTGGGGCTATTTGTTACAGTCCTGTAATTCAACTGCTACAAGGATTTTCCTTGAAACTCCTTTTACCAGTGTAGAAGCAACTTTTGTAATTTATGATCTTTTTTTTTTTTTTTTTCTGAGACATTTGGGGTTAAGTGACTTGCCCAGGGTGACATAGCCAGAAAGTGTTAGGAGTGTGAGGCCAGATTTGAATTCAGATCTTCCTGACTTCAGGGTTGGTGCACTATCTACTAGCTGCCCCATAATTTGTGATCTTAACTGCCTGTCAGCACTGAGAAGTTGAAGTAAGACTAGAAAAAGTTTTTGGTATTTTGCAAGGTATCTTTAATGTAGTTTCCAAATATGTACTTGAAGTTTTATTGAAGGTGTGCCGTATAATATTAATATATTTAATATTGGTTTCAAGAGAAACCAATATTACTGCTATTTTTAAATTAATAATTTAATTTATTAAGTATTAGTACTCTGTATAAAAGATTATTTTCTCTTTTAGTATCTTTATTAAGAACTATAGAAATTAAGTAGTGGTGTTTTAGTTCTAAACTTGTATTATTCAGTGTAATTTTTCATGTCTTTTGCAGCAGCTATATTATTTAAGAACAGTAATTTTTTTCTACCTCCTTTTTCTCCTTCCACCTTTACATACACAATAAAAGACCCTGTATCCTGCTTATGGATTCACTCAGAGGCCCTTCTCGCTCAAATGTTGTAAAAACACTAAGAGAGTAAGTTCTAAGCTTCATTCTCTACATTTCATATAATATTAGATTTTGCAGAATAAGTAGGAAAAGAGTCTTACTTTATATGCATTATTACAGGTACTTGGAAGTAGAATGGGAAGTAAGAAAAGGAAGTAAAAGAAGTTTTTCCAAAGATCTTATGAAAGGCTCTAATCCAAAAGTACCACAGCAAAATAACTTCAGTGATTGTGGAGTATATGTATTGCAATATGTGGAAAGCTTTTTTGAGGTGAGTTTCAGTTCATTCATTTCACAAGTGTAAAATGTTTTCCATTATATCAGTAAAACAACCAAGATTTTATGTTTTTTAAAAAATCTGACATTAGATAATAAAATTGAGACCTAGAAGATTACATAAGTTCCACTTAGTGTGATAACTTTACTAGAATTTTTTCTCCCATATTTTCTTTTTTTTCCTTTATTTTTGTTGATATTTTTGGTTTCTTACATCCCATAGTATTCCATATATTCCTTTCCTTACCCCTCTCAGACAGCTATTCCATTTGACAGAATGTTTTTAGAGAGGAAAAATAAGCCAGCACAATGAATACATTGAAAAAGTCTGAAAATGTATATAACATTGGTGGTTCTCCTACATCCACATAAGGGAGTATCTTCTCATATTTCTTCATGAGTGCTACTTGATCTTTTTAATTTTGTTACATTTACTTTTTCTTTGGGGTGTTATTCTACTTACATTATTATGATTACTGTGTATATTGTTTTCTTGGTTCTTGAGGCAAGTTTTATAAGAGCAGTTCATAGCAACTCAGTATCTTCATTTCAATTGTTGAAGTAAATTCCTAAAATTCATTACATTCCATAATTATGTATACATATACAATAACACATGTCTAATGTACCCAGACATTTCTTGGGAGGTTGTTTTACAAAGCAAAAATTGCTTCATCTCAGTCCTATGAGATAGAAATTAATTTTTAAAAAATTTCTAATAAGCATCTTTTTTCTTTTGTACTTAGAATCCAATTTTGAATTTTGAACTTCCAATGAATTTGACAGACTGGTTTCCTCGTCCAAGAATGAAAACTAAACGAGAAGAAATTCGGAACATAATCTTAAAACTACAGGAAGAGCAGAGCAAAGAAAAGAAGGGAAATAGAGACATTAATTTATCAGACGCATCTTTACAGGAAAAAGCAGATCAATATATCAACAGCAGCTCAGACTGAACTTTTCTGTTGCATGTTAGCTCTCCTGTCAGAAACGGAATGTTTTTTACAACTTCAGCTAAATAGACTAAAGAACTGAAGTGTTTCACTACTCAAAATAGATTGGGAATGTTTAAAAATAAAAAGTTTGTACAAATGTGTCATAATTGATTCCCAAAGGAGTATGTATTAAGTAAAATTCTGTAAATATGTTAATGAAGCCAATTTTTCCAGCATTTGTAATTAATTTTTTCACTTGTTAGGAAGCTTTTGTTATGTATTTTCTGTTAATAGTACTTAATAGCAACTTCTAAACATAAGACAAATAAAAAGAAAATACTTATAGGATAAAGTGGTTAACTTGCTATTCTTTAGTAAATAAATATTACGTTCCCCAGTGAGTATAATGTACATATTTCAAGGAACTATTCAGGTATTTTGTGATCCTATTTTTGACTTTTTACATTTGCTTTTAAAATACTATGAATTTTAAAATACTATCAAAATTCATCTTAGGCCCAATAAAAATAATGAATATCCACAAATAGAAGGCACAAATTCAAGCAATGTAGCAGTAAAAATTAAAGGCTTTAAATCCTTTAGTTTTCATTTCACACACTCCAGTGTTTAACTGTTAGGACAGTTTTTGAATCAGAAGCAACATTAAGAGCAATTTCAAGTAGTCCTGTGTTGTACTGTTTAGTAATATGCTATACTAGCTATACAAATGTATCTTGAAAAGTTTGGAAAGATTTCATTATAGAACTGTTTGGTAAGTATGTTTAGAATTGCAAATTGCCCACATTACCTTTCTATATTGTGGTTCAAAATGTGCTACAATGTATATGCCATAGTTAAGTAATGAACATTTTACAGATCTATTATAAACATACTTATAAATACAGGATTACTATTTTTTGTAATGTTTACTGCAAAATATCTTCAGTGTTCATTGATTTTTTTTCTTGGGTTTTAACTAGATTATTAAGCTTTTTAATCGAGATATTTTCACAGTATGATTTATTCTTACATGTAAAGGATGTTACAGCCTTAAATCATTGTAAAATGCAGAATAAGCTCCTACCTTACATTCTCCTTTACAATTTTCAAAGGTGTTGTATTAAGATGAGAGATGTACAGTTGTCTTGTACAGATCTTGTATGATTCTACCTAATTATTCATAACTTTTTTCAATGAAATTTTCATACATCTAAAGACATTGTCCATTTTTTAAAAAATTAAGTTGTGTTGGGAATTGAAATAGAATTTTTTAAAGACTCATTTTGCTATCCATGATGGAATTGGAAGTGTATAGAATATAAAGGGAAGAGAAGAATAAGGCCGAGGAGTGGGAAAGTTGAGGGTTGAGGTGGGGGTATTGAAAATTTTAAATTATTTGGTTTCTTAAAAAAAGTAGTTTGGGTTTCAGCTTTCATTCTCTACTTTAGAATTTGTCAAGGGAAGAGGTAAACTGTTTAAACAAAAAGTATACTATTGAGATAGAATTAAATTAGTTATTGTAATTTGTATAGATATTATTTTCTTTTTGATCATCTTCTCTTCCATGTCCTTTAAAACAATTAAGAAAACAATTTTAGAACATTTATTTGATGGAGAAATACACTTTAAAGTTCATTGTTAGAATTGTCAACTATAAATTTTCTTTGCTAACACGTATCTATTCTCCATTACCAATTTTTTTTTTTTTTGTTCAAATAATATGTTAGGATTATTTCATTGATAGACATACCCTAGAGTTAGTTGCACATTTCAGGATGTGAATTAAAAAATGTTATTTTATCATCATTTAATAAATGTTATGGTAAGATGCTTTTAGATCTGCAGTCTTACAGCAAGGTAATATACATGTTGAACATAGAACTTATTTTTTTAATAAAATGAACTTAATAGAAAATTTGCAAAATCGATTCATTTGACCTCTTTAAAAACTGCATTGCACGTACTATCCAAATGAAAGTATGTATTGTAAATGTAAAAATCAGTACTATAGAATGTTTTTACCTCATTTCAAGGAATATATCACCTCTATTCTTTGATGAGGTAAAATTTTTCTTAACCCTTGAAACGGCTCTGCCTTACCAAAGGTAGCAGTCAGGATTTTTTGGTTTTGTTTTTAACTATAAAAATATATAGATTAAATAGATTAATGATTACGAAAATATTAAAAAGCAAAAAACTGAATACAGTTTTTCCCTAACCTTTCCAAGTGCTGTACAAAATTGTTTTTAAAGAAATGTTTTAAATTAATTTTGAGTGTGTTCATTGTAATTTGCTTTGAACTACTACTAGGAAACATGAGATCTCAAAACTATATTTAAAAATTATTTGTCCAGATAATTGCATTTCCGTTTATACAACTTTTGTTGTTTAAATCTGACGTTAGACATCAAGTTAATTTTGATATGTCTAGATCTCATTTGTTGACCAGTATTTCTTTAAAAGGTTCTGAAACTTTGTTACTAGATACTTGAAACAGCATGACTCAATTATACAAAGTATCCAATATCTAATTAGATAATGGTTTCCTTGGTGGGTAGAATAACTGGTTAATAATTCTTACAAGAGTTTTAAATTACTTAACATGAAAAATGTATGCATCTCAAGTAAGCATTTGCCTAGCAATTTAGAAACAGTGGTGACATTTTAATATTGTTTTCCTTGCTGTTGCTATGTATGTTTAAGAGAATTGAAAAGCAAAATAGCATTGTTTCCAGTTAATTCATGTAAACCTTTGTTTTTATTTAATTTTCGAAGTCACCATTTTATAAAAATTTGACTTTTACCCAATTGAAGATAAAAAAATATTTAATTTTTAATCATATGTTTTTTAAATCACTACCTAAACACACTTGCTCCTTCTCTCTCCATCCATCTCCTTCCCCCTCTTTCCCCTTTTCCTTCTCTGTGTTTGTATTATATCACTAATCCCATGATCACTTTTTTAAAATTGACTATATTACAACCTGTTAAAATGCACCATTGTCTTATGGTTAGCACTGATTTCTGGGACTTTTTAAGTCTATCTATTGTGATAGGCATTTTGAGAATCTTAACAAATCCTCAGAATTCTTGTACTAATTCAGTCTGTACACGTTACTACATAATCTTCAAGTTTTGTAAGTGCCAATTATCAACTACAAGGCAAGTAGTTTATGTTCATCGTCATTATACGGTAAAATAGCATACTCTTGAAAACCTGGGAACCATTTCCACTGTAGCTTTTGTCTCCAAAGTGTCATTTACAGTTGATGAGTATGGATATGTTTCAGTTCTTTCAGAAGTGTCAATTCATTGGACATAGCTTTTTGAAAGTGCTATTGAATTGTTGTGAGTAGTCTGTCTTGAAAGTGGAATTAAGTTTATCCTCTTTTCTGCTTTATCACTATTACTAAAAAAAGTTTAAGAGGTTGGGCAGGATCTAAAATCCTTTTTCCAGTTTTTAACCATCAATATACATTTCCAAAATTATAAAAACTAGTCCTCACGCACACATGTTGCTGAACCTGTCCTGAAAACTTTCCTAACTTTGATCTTGCCAGAATTTATAGTCTTCTTACATAATTTTTGAGAACCTAAAGATCATATTGAGGTAATGGAATAAGATTTTAAGGGAGAATAGGAACATTTATAAATATAAATATAGGCATTTATAAAAATTAAACAGTTGATAAATCACTATGCTAATAATGGTAGTGATTTTTGCTCACTAGTTTTCTGACTTCCAGATGTCTATTCTTTTTCAGGAATCTCATATTTTTCCCAACTGCTTTAGAAAACACTAATTATAGAATTATCTAGATTTATTTTACAGTACAAATATTCCTTATTGGAGTCTTGCCTAATTTTTAATAGTAGATACCCCATTTTCAGTTAATATCTCAATCTGATAGAGATAAGGAATAGGGGCGAATTGAGGGCTCAAACTGCCAGGGAGTTGACCTCAGTCTCTTTCTATACACCTTCGGCAAGAGAATAGTGAATGGATCTTCATTCCTAGAGCTGACACTGTATTTTCTACAGTAATGATAAGTCAAAGTGAAAAAAGAACTAGGTCTCTCTTACAGGATTAATCTCCCTAGGTACTACTACCACCTTTTGCCAATCACAAAATTATAGACTTAGAAACATGTCTACAAGCTCTAGCCCAACTGCTTATTTTTGCAATTGAGAAAATTGGATCAGAGGCAAAGTGATTGATTTTTGCTCCCAGCTTTACAGTTCATTAGTGGCAGTTTCAGGGCTAGATTTTAGGTCTGCCTCTGCTCTTTATTTTACACTGTTTTTCATTTACTCTCTTTGTGGTTGTTATGGTTTTATGATATATTCATTCAAAGTACTGAGTTCCATTCTGTATAACTCACTATGAAATCAAGTTATGTATTTATGACACATTTCAAAGTATGCTGCTTTTCTAGCAACAAACCTAAGGATACTTAGTTCCTCTTCCATCCTGGACTTCTATAATTTGGTAAGTATCAAAAGTACACAATTAGAATTCAAAGCAGTGTATGGAAGAATCCAAGTGAACAGCATAGGTAGAAAGTGCAAAGGATGATGAAAGGATCATTTTTCAAGGAATGATCAGGGAAGGCTTTGTGAAAGTACTGGCATTTGATCTAGACATTGAATGATAGATAGGATTTCAATAGTTGTTGATGGTTAAGGAGGTTATTCTAGGTGAAGGTAATGGTATGGGTAAAGGCATGTTCCAAGTTGGCTGATTTGGCTGGAGCAGAAAGTTAATAAGATAGGAGGGTTATGTGAGTTGATAGAGTGCTTACCAAGTTTCATGCCTACTGTTAAGTTATGGGGATAGAAATATAAATACAAGCTCAGAGATATGGTAAAGAAAGGACAAAAAATTGGGTGGATCATTGGTTCAAAATGAGATATGTTCCAAGATTCACCTATCAGAA
The DNA here is from genome assembly GCF_016432865.1 of Antechinus flavipes. NCBI lineage: Eukaryota > Metazoa > Chordata > Mammalia > Dasyuromorphia > Dasyuridae > Antechinus > Antechinus flavipes. The sequence goes on from NC_067401.1 coordinate 244,471,612, forward strand.
CAGAAACAGGAATGGAGTCTGAGGAATATGGGAGGAAATCAAAAGCTGGGGAATGTGGCAGAAGAAAAATAAAGACAGTCAAGGGCCTTGAAAGTGTAATGTGTTTTATCTGAATAGATTAATTGGGGAACATAAATATTTTAGTTTTAATCCTTTGTCTTGACACTAATTCCTTAGTTTAATAATGAGCTTTCCAACAGAATTTTCTTTTGCAAACAACTAAATGTTCTTTCATAGTTGGAATATGAAGTAATATAATGATCCTTTACATGTAAACAAAAGATGGTTTTATTTATTTTCTAGGGTACGGTAAATAGATTGTTATTCTAAATAGCTCCTTAAGGAATGAGGGAGACAGGTCTTGTTTGTTTTATAAATAACCAGACCACATATAAGATAATAGATGAATGGTAAATATCCTTATATGATTAGCCACACAAATATATTAATCTTTTTTCTTTTTGCTGAGGCAATTGAGGTTAAGTGATTTGCCCAGGGTCACCCAGCTAGGAAGTGTTAAGTGTTTGAGACCACATTTGAACTCAGATCCTCCTAACTTCAGGGCTGGTACTGTATTCACTGTGCCATCTACTGTCCCAAAATATATCAATTAATTTAAGAAATTCATCTAACTGATGTCCCCATCCTCTCTTAAGCCTAATTTAATTATCTTATTCTTTATTGCCTCCAAATGTAGTTACAATGTTATCTTGAGTGTGAAAAAAGGTAGTCATAGCAAATGAAGAAATAATGAAATTATTAGAAATTAATAGAAACTTTTTGCCCAATTGCATGCTAGTAAAACTGATATTTACATGAATATTTACAAAAATTTTAATTACCCAGATTATTAGAATAAGAAAAGAAAAATTAGCCAGTCAAAGAAAAATGTAAGCCATAAAATTGGTCCTAGAGAAAAAAGTGCTGGGACCAAAATGGATTTATAGGGAAAATGGTAAATTCCATTAAATATTTAAAGACAAATCCCAATATTATATGTAATCTTTAAAAAGCATGAAAATATGAGGCTTTGTTTCTTTTAGCTAAATTATTTAATATGACCCAAATATATTCTTGCTATCTAAATCAGGAAAAAGAACAAACAATTATAGTCTAATAGCCTAAAGAATAATGACATGAAAAATTTAAGTATAAGCAAAAAATGTTATAAAGGTTATATACTAGGACTAGGTTGGATTTATACTACGAAAACAGGATTGATTCAATATTAGAAAAACTTAATATAACAGACCACTTTGCAAGAAAGACAAAAATAGTATTTATATTAACAGATGGGGAGGAGCTTTTGATAAAATAGAAAACCCATTTCTAACTGAAAACACTAGAAAATAGAAAAGATGAACCTCATGTATAAGAAACAAAAACCAAATTAATAGCAAGAATAAATTAAGAATTATATGGTAATTTTTGTTTGAAATCACGCTGGGTCTAGCAATAAAACAAAAAATTAAGGGATCAACTAATCAAAGAAGAAACAAAACTCACTTTTTACATGTTAATATGATAATGTATCTACAACAATAACAAAAGTGTAATGCCAGGAAAAACCCAGCAGAAAGGTAAAATAAGAAAGCTCATTTAAAATTATTATGTAGTAACTATTCTGAGTCTGCCTACTAAGATACACAGAGAACTATATGGATAGAACTACAAAACACTATGTGTAGATCTAAGTGGGAAAATATTAATAACTAATAGACTGAACTTGTATAATGAAAGTAATTCTATGTATATTAACAGGGATACCTATAAAAACTACTAAAATAGTATTTATATTTCTTTATTGTATTACCAGAAAACAACCAAGTTCATCTGGAGGAACAAAAGATAAAAAAATCTCATGGTAATAATGGGAGGGGGGGAAAGTGGGAAGGAAGGGTGCCTTAAGCAAAAAAGGATCTCAAACTATAATTCAAAGTAATGATCATCAAAATATTTCAGTTTTGGTTAGAAGATGGGGAGGTCAATCAGTAGAACAGAGAAGGAAACAGGCAAGAGAACTTGATAGTATATTGTTTGATAAACCCCAAATCTCACTGGAGTAAGGACTTAATTAAATTAATCATATCAATAATAATAATAATAAACTTGGGAAACTGCTCAGTCTGGTAGAAATTAGGTCTAGACCAGTAATCAGCATATACCAAGATATGCTCCAAAATTGGATACCTGACCTAGGTCATATCATAAACAAATGAGAACAAGAAAGAAGATTACTTTCAAATTCATGGGTTTGAAAATGAATTCATGACTAAGCCAGAAAGAGGATTATATGAGAAAAAATGGACCATTTTGATTATATAAACATAAATCTAATATAGTTAAGATTAGAAGAGAAAGTTAAGTGGGAAAATATCTTCGCAACAAGTTTCTCTAATAAAGATCTTATTTTGAAGATGCATAAGTAACATTCACATTTTCAGTGTAAACATTTATATCTTGTAAATCAACAAATGCTACAAATAGGGCATGATAGATAGTTTTGTTGATTGTCTAGCTTTAAAATGATAAAGAAAATGTTGGTAGGACAATCTGCACATTTTTTTCTTTCTTTCTGGATAGTAGGTTATTCAAAGTTTACCAGGACACTCCTGGAGGAACAATATGTGCAAAGACATAGAGACAAGAGATGGAATGTTGTAGACAAGGAATAAAAGGCCAGTATAGCTGAAACTGAAAAGTATACTTAAAGTTAGTTTGGAGGCTCTGGGCAATGTTTTCACATTATTTCTCTATTTCATCTTTTGCAAGAGCTGTTGGTGTATAATTGACTATTCTTGGTTCAGGAGAAATAGAACACATTTAGCTTCTCTCACTAGATTTGTGGGAGAATATGAGATCTGGATCTTGCATATTTTGTCATATTTTGCTTATCAGTCTCTTGCATTTTTTAGTTTTGTTTTGTTTTATTGCAATGGAAGATTCAGTGGCATAGGGATAGTACATTGGGAAATGACTAGAATAAAAAGCAAGGCATTAACACTTCTTAAAAATGTTGGTGCTTTAGATACTAATAATCTTCATGGTTGTCTGTTTATAATCATCATGAACTTTTCACAAAAAGATAGATCATCAAAATTCCATGAAAATTATGTTTCCTTTTATTGTGTATTCAAAGCAAACTTTTAAAAATTCCTTTATTCACATCCTCAAGGAAAACCTTTGGCTATGCATTTATTTTTCTTTTCCATTTAATTATTCTTTTTTTATTCACTTTAAACAAATGCAAAATGAGAAAAAAATTAACATTCCCATGTGAACATGAGAGGATTCAATATAAAACTATAAATTTCCATTTTAAGAAGATCTATATAATAAATACTACACAATGTTTTCTAAGTTACCCAGCTTTTCTTTGCTTCCTTGTAAGTTTTCTTTTGCTTTCTGCTGTGCACCTATCCTTTCATTTAATTATAGTTTTTTTAATGTCTTCTAGTTTCATCTATATCAGAAATGTTAATATAAATATAAGCAGTATTTCTTATAGTGTCTCATTTTGACAAACAGATAAAGATCACATGTTGAAATTTCCAACAGTGTTTCTGGTTAAGAACTGTGTAATTCTTAACATTTTTTCTTTGCTTGAATAAGGTTCCACCATACTCATTTTAGAAACAGAAGGAGGGCAGGTAAACCTGAATAATACTTAGAAGTTTTTTCTGTTTCAAGAATCACAATAGTCCCTTTAACAACAGGAAGCCCTTTGTGATCAAATGTTTGGAAATGAGCCTCTGCATAGAGAGAGTTCACAGACAGACATCATAATTCCTTACTGTGTCTGCAATTGAATCTTGTCACTTTCTGAATTGTGCTTTACTGTCTAGCCTTCCAGTAATCTTGACATTGGGAAGATATCATAGTAAGACTAAAATATTATGAAATAAATAAACTGTGATCTTTTTTTAAAAAAATCTTATATAGATTAGTCTCCCCAGTGAGGTTACGAACCCCTTAAGAGTAAAGGACTTTTAAACTTCTGGTTCCTTCCCAAGAAGCAATCTAGTATGTTACACATAAAAAGCAATCAATAAATGTTTGTTCCTGGTAATATGGAATAAAAGGAGTCAAGTTAGCCTTTTCCATGTATATCAAATGCTCTAATAATGCCATCTACTCTGCCTTTGGAACTTTTCTATTGTAAACCAACCCATCCCCAAAATCCTTGAACTTGTCTTTCAACTTTGTTCTTACTTCTTTCAATCACTTGTCTTTTCCCCTGATGTTATTACATATTTTTGCAACTTTCTCCAATCAAGGGTGCTTTATCTGTTCTCCTGACTTTCAATTTCAGAAAAAGGAATCTTGGTCTTAACTGCTGCTCCCAAATTGTTGTTCTACTATCACTCAGCAAACATGTATTAAATGCTTACAATATATATGCTAAGCAACAGGGCTACAAAAAAAAAAAAAAAAAAAAAAAAAAGTAAAACCTCTCCACTTTTAAAGCTACTTTTCATTTTTTTCTGGCCTCCAGGATTCTTTCCTCAATGCTTCTACACCTGACTTTTCCCAATATAGTTTCAGTATAGAATATAAACTTCAGAGCAGGGAATGTCTCAGCTTTTCTGCTTTTCTTAATGCCTCGAACACGATAGGTATTTAATAAATATTGTTGATAAATTGATTCTCAGCAGCCTCAATTATCATGTTATTGACAATTTTCCGTAAATATTTTAGTTTTCTCTAATACAAATTCTACCTTTTCCTTCCTCTGATATATGCAGTCATGTAAAACATTTCCCTATTAGTCATTTTGTGAAAGAAAACTCAAAAAAAAAAAAAAAGAAAAAGAAAAGAAAGAAAGTAAAAAATAGTATGCTTTAGTCTGCATTTAGATGCTATCAGTTTTTCTTGGGAGCTAGATAGCATTTTTTATCATGAGTGCTTTGCGATTATTTTAGATTATTGTATTGCTGAAAGTAGATAAGTCACTCCCAGTTTGTTCACCATACAATTACTGCTTAGACAATATTTTCCTGTTTCTGCTCACTTCATTCTGCATCAGTTCATCTAAGTCTTTGCAGGTTTTCCTGTAATCATCCAGCTTATCATTTCTTATAGCTCAATAATATTCCATTACATTCATATACCACAACTTGTATAGCCATTTCTCAATTAATGGACATCCCCCTCAATTTCCAATACTTTACCATCACAAAACAAAACAAAACAAAAAAAAAAACCTGCCATAAATATTTTTATACAATTAGATTATTTTCTGCTTTACAAAAACAATCGCTCATTTACATGAACTGATACTGAGCAGAACCAGGAAATCATAGTACACGGCAACAGCAAGATTATAGGATGATCAATTCTGAAGGACATGGCTCTTTTCAACAATAAAATGATTGAGGCCAGTTCCAATGACCTTGTGATGAAGAGAGCCATATACACTCCGAAAACTGAGGGAACTGAGTGTAGATCACAACACAACATTTTTACTTTTTTTGTTGTTTGTTTGCTTTCATTTTGTTTTCTTTCGCATTTTTTTCCTTTTTGATCTGTTTTTTCTTGTGCAGTAAAATAATTGTATAAATATGTATGCATATATTGGCTTTAACATATATTTTTAACATGTTTAACATTTATTGGATTACTATCTGGGTAAGGGGTGAGGGAAAGGGAGGAAAATTTGGAATACCGGGTTTTGCAAGGGACAGTGTTGAAAATCATCTGTGCATATGTTTTGGAAATAAAAATCTTTAATTAAAAAAAAATCTCTTTGGGATACAGATCTAGTAGTGGTATTGCAGAATTAAAGGGTATGCATAGTTTTATAAGCCTTTGAATATAGTTCCAAATAGTTGAATTAATTCATAACTCCATCAATACTTCACTAGTGTCCTAGTTTTCCCACATTCCCTACAAACATTTATCATTTTCTCTTCTGTCATATTAGCCAATCTGATAAGTATGAGATATATTATTTTGAATTGTTTTAATTTGCATTTCTCTAATCAATAGTGATTTAGATCATTTTTATATGACTAGAGATAGCTTTGATTTCATTTGAAAATTTCCTGGGTTATATCCTTTGATCACTTATCAATTAGGGAATGACTTGAATTCTTATCAATTTGATCTAGTCCTCTATATATTTTAGAAATGAGTCCTTTATCAGAGATACTTGCTATAAAAACATTCCTCCAGTATTCTATTTTCCTTTTAATTTTGATTGCATTAATTTTATTTGTGTAGAGTTTTTTTTTATTTAATATAATCAAAATCGACTATTTTGCATATTGTAATGCTCTCTATTTCATTTTTGGTTTTAATGTTTTTTTCTTTTCCATGATCTGACAGTAAACTATTCCATGCTCCCCTAATGTACCAATGATGTCACCCTTTATGGGTAAATCACATACCCATTTTGACCATATCTTGATAGATAGCATGAGATATTAGTCCATACCTCGTTTCTTTCATACAATTTCTAGTTTTTCCAACAGTTTTTGGTCAAGTAGTGAGTTTTTAATCCCAAAAGCTTGGAGCTTTGGGTTATTAAATATTAAATTATTCTGGTCATTCACTACAATATATTGTGTACCTAATCTATTCATCTGGCCTATCATTTTATTTTTTACCTAAACCAGCTTTTTTTTTTTTTTTTTTGATAATTTCTACTTTATAATACAATTTGAGAATTGGCATAGCTAAGCCACTTTCCTTCACACTTTTCCCCTCTTTAATTCCTTTGATATTCTTGATCTTTTGATTTTCTAAATGAACTTTATTATTTTTTTCTAATTCTATAAAATATTTTTTGGTAGTTTGAATGGTATCGCACTGAATGAATTCAGTGATAGAATCGTAATTTTTATTATTTTGACTCAGTCAACCCATGAGCAATTACTGTTTGTCCAATTGTTTAAATCTGGCTTTGCTTATGTGAAAGTGTTTCATGATTGTGTTCATATAATTCTTGAATTTGTCTTAACAGGTGGTCTCCTAAGTATTTTGTATGGTTTACAGTTATTTAAATGGAATTTCTCTTTCTAATTTACTTCTGGATATTGTTGGTAATATAAATGCTGATAATTTTTTTAGATTTATTTTATATCCTGAACTTTGCCAAAATTGTTAATTATTCCAAGAGTTTTTTACATGGTTCCATAAGAATACCATCATATTATCTGAAAGAGTGACAGTTTTGTTTCCACATTGTCTATTTTAATTCCTTCAGTTTCTTTTCTTCTCTTGTTGCTATAACTAACATTTCTAATACAATATTGGACAACAGTGATGATAATGGGCATACTTGCTTTATCCTGATCTTATTGTGAAGGCTTCTATCTTTTCCCAATTGCAAATAATACTTACTCATGGTAAGTAAAGAGATACCACATCATTTTTTAAACATATATTTATTTATTGCAGGGCAATGAGGTTAAGTACATGCCCAGAGTCCCAATGTGGAAACAAAACTGTACATCATATTTAAGTGTTTGAAGCCAAATTTGAACTCAAGTCCTCCTGACTTTAGGATCAGTGCTCTATCCATTGTGCCATCTAGCTGCCCTTACTACTTATCTTTTTTTCCCCTGAGACAATTGGGGTTAAGTGACTTGCCCAGAGTCACACAACTAGGAAATGTTAAGTGACTGAGATCAGATTTGAACTCAGGTCCTCCTGACTTCAGGGCTGGTGCTCTCTCCACTGTGCCACCTAACTGCCCCATTACTTATCATTTTAAGGAAAGCTCCATTTATTCCTATGCTCTCTAGTGTTTTGTAGTAGTAGTAGTAGTAATAGTAGTAGTAGTAGTAGTAGTAGTAGTTGTTGTTGTTCCTTGATAATGTCTTTAAACATGATGTACAGGTTCATTTTTTTTTTAATCATTGTTTTCAGATCCAATAATCTTTGAGTTCTCTCTCCTCAATTTATTTTCCAGGTCAGTTGTTTTTTTAATTATATTCTATAAAATAGATTTTCTTCATTCAGTTTTGTTATCTTTTTTCCCCATTTTATCAATTCCGCTCTTTAAGGGGTTGTTTTCTTCTGTCAAATTTCTTTCCATCTTTTCCCTTTCCCCCCACAACCAATCTATTCACTTTTTTTATAATTCTCTTATATCACTCTCATTTCTTTTCTTAGTTTTTCTCATATCTGTCTTATTTATTTTTAAAATCCTTTTGATCTTTTCCAGGATTTCTTTTGGGGCCTGAAACCAATTCACATTTTCCTCTGAGCCTTCACATGTAATCATTCCAGTTTGATGTATTCAATTGACTGAGTTTGTTTTGATCTTCCCTGTCACCATTGTAACTTTTTATGATCATTGTTTTTTTTTTTTAATCATTTTTATAGCCTATTATGTGACTTTTAAAGATGGTTTTTGATCCTGGTATAGGAGGTACTACCTCAAGCTCCTTATGCTAGGAATTTGGAGTTTGGCTATTGGCCTGCTGAACTGGGACCTCAAACATAGGCTTTGGGCATTCTGCTGCTATCTGGGGTATGGCCTACCACTGGCTTATTTGGACATCAGCTGCACTGGACTGAACTCTCCTTTTATCCAAATAGAAAATTGCTTCACCCCATCTTTTTGCTAGTTCTGCTACCTCAGAATTCATTTTGAGGTATTATTTTATAGTTGTTTCTAGGTGAGTTTGGAAAAGTTCAGGTATGTTTCCTAGCTTATTCTGCTCTCTTGGCTTTGCCTATTTTTGTACGCTAATGATAGTTTTAATACTTTGGTCTCTGAGATCTTCAACTAGATTCATTCCAGTGACTTCCTTTTCCACTCCACTTGAGTCATTTTTCACCATACCATTGTACACCTTCCAGATGAAAAATATATATTTCTCTGTGCCTATAGATAACTCTCTCCCAACTGTTGACTGCTGTGTAAGCCTTAACAGTAACCAATCATTCCATGTGATGATAGAAGTATTAGAAGGACAATTAGTTTTCCCCTTATTTATCATGAGATGTGAAATCACCTAATTCCTCCTGCTGTGAAGTATCATACTCAGAATTGTAATTAACTCCATTCTCATCTGATTTGTCCTCCTTTTCACCTAGTAAAGGTGGCACTTCTTCCTCCTGTACTTTCCTTTTCATCATTCTATCACTTAAATAACTTCTTATAGCCAATTGTATTACATTATATGTATTAATTATTGAGTTAGGCCCATTTTTATCATAGAATTGACAAAGATCCTCTCTAACCAATTTCCATTCATTTAGATCTAATTCCTTATCAAGAGAGAAACAAGGACATATGTCCTTTACAGTTTGTAAAAGTTCAGTGATTTGCTGTAAACTTATAATTAAACCTTGGCTTTCCATAACTTTGACAATGCTCTCTAAACATTTTCCTTGAACAGAAACAGGCTGTTTTCTAAATATCTGTCCCATCTTAGCTGAAATTCTACTTTAACTCTTCTAACAAAATTTCTTTGTTGCACTCACCCTAATTTCTGGGTTGAAGAGTCTTTTCCACTGGATCAAGATCAGAGGCTTTTCCACTTGAATCAGGATCGGAGCTTTTCCACTGAAGTCCACTGAGGGGTCTGTCAGCCCCAAGTTCAGGGAGCCAAAATGTTGGGAGTTCAAATGTGGGGTTCTTGTTCTTCTCAAAATATTATAAAAGTTCTCTCTGGGTGCCTTCCCTGCAATCAGGATTTTGTCGGTCCCTGTTCATGCGCCAAAATGTGGTGAGCTTTTTCTTCTCAAAACACAGCCAGGTGATAAGAGTTCAGATCTTTTATTATCTCCAATATAGCCCGGTTAGCTTAGAGGCCTATCTCTCTGCTTGGCTCCAAGGATCACATACAGGTCCCTTTCCCTTCTTTAGTATCTCTTTGGGGTATAAGCCCAGTAATAGCACTGCGGGATCAAAGAGTATGCACATTTTGATAACTTTTTGGGCATAATTCCAGATTGCTCTCCAGAATGGCTAGATCCATTCACAACTCCACCAACAATATATTAGTGTCCCAGTTTTCCCACATCCCCTCCAATATTCATCCTTGTCTTTTCCTATCATCTTAGCCAATCAGAGAGGTGTGTAGTGATATCTCAGAGTTGTCTTAATTTGCATTTCTCTGATCAATAGTGATTTAGAATACCTTCTCATATGCTTAGAAATAGTTTTAATTTCTTCATCTGAAAATTGTCTGTTCATATCCTTTCACCATTTATCAATTAGAGAATGCCTTATATTCTTATAAATTTGAGTCAATTCTTTATACATTTTAGAAATGAGGCTTTTATCAGAACCCTTAAATGTAAAAATAATTTCCCAATTTATTGATTCCCTTCTGATCTTGTCTGCATTAATTTTGTTTGTACAAAAACTTTTTAACTTAATTTAATCAAAATTATCTATCTGGTGTTCAATTATGAGTTCCAGTTCTTCTTTGGACACAAATTCCTTCCTTCTCCATAGATCTGAGAGGTGAACTATCCTATGTTCCTCTAATTTGCTTATAGTATTATTCTTTATATCTAAATTATGAACCCATTTAGATCTTATATTGGTATGTAGGGTCAAGTCCTAATTTCTTTCATACTAGTTTCTAATTTTCCCAGCAGTTTTTGTCAAATAGTGAGTACTTATCCCAGAATCTGGAGTCTTTGGGTTTGTCAAACACTAGATTGCTATAGTTGTCTATTTTGTCCTGTGATCCTAACCTATTCCACTGATTGACTACTCTTTTTCTTAGCCAGTATCAAATGGTTTTTGATGACCACTGCTTTATAACATAGTTTTAGGTCTGGCACAGCTAGGCTACCTTCATTCTGCTGGTTGTTTCAGCACAATAATATTCTATAACATTCATATACCATAACTTATTTTTTTTCTTTTTTCTTTTTTTTAATATTTTATTTTATTTTATAATAACTTTATATTGACAGAATCCATGCCAGGGTAATTTTTTTTACAACATTATCCCTTGCACTCGCTTCTGTTCCGATTTTTCCCCTTCCTCCCTCCACCCCCTCCCCTAGATGGCAAGCAGTCCTATATATGTTAAATATGTTGCAGTATATCCTAGATACAATATATGTGTGCAGAACCGAGCAGTTCTCTTGTTGCACAGGGAGAATTGGATTCAGAAGGTGAAAACAACTCGGAAAGAAAAACAAAAATGCAAATAGTTCACATTCGTTTCCCAGTGTTCTTTCTTTGGGTGTAGCTGCTTCTGTCCATCATTTATCAATTGAAATTGAGTCTTTGTCAAAGAAATCCACTTCCATCAGAATACATCCTCATACAATATCGTTGTCGAAGTGTATAATGATCTCCTGGTTCTGCTCATTTCACTTAGCATCACTTCATGTAAGTCTCCCCAAGCCTCTTTGTATTCATCCTGCTGGTCATTTCTTACAGAACAATAATATTCCATAACATTCATATACCACAAATTACCCAGCCATTCTCCAATTGATGGGCATCCATTCAATTTCCAGTTTATAGCCACTACAAACAGGGCTGCCACAAACATTTTAGCACATACAGGTCCCTTTCCCTTCTTTAGTATTTCTTTGGGATATAAGCCCAATAGAAACACTGCTGGATCAAAGGGTATGCACAATTTGGTAACTTTTGGGGCATAATTCCAGATTGCTCTCCAGAATGGTTGGGTTCGTTCACAGTTCCACCAACAATGCATCAGTGTCCCAGTTTTCCCGCATCCCCTCCAACATTCATCATTATTTTTTCCTGTCAGCTTAGCCAATCTGACAGGTGTGTAGTGGTATCTCAGAGTTGTCTTAATTTGCATTTCTCTAATCAATAATGATTTGGAACACTCTTTCATATGAGTGGTAATAGTTTCAATTTCATCCTCTGAAAATTGTCTGTTCATATCCTTTGACCATTTATCAATTGGAGAATGGCTTGATTTCTTATAAATTTGAGTCAGTTCTCTATGTATTTTGGAAATGAGGCCTTTATCAGAACCTTTAACTGTGAAGATGTTTTCCCAGTTTGTTGCTTCCCTTCTAATCTTGTTTGCATTAGTTTTGTTTGTACAAAGGCTTTTTAATTTGATATAATCCAAATTTTCTATTTTGTGATCGGTAATAGTCTCTAGTTCATCTTTGGTCACAAATTTCTTTCTCCTCCACAAGTCTGAGAGATAAACTAACCTATGTTCCTCCAATTTATTTATAATCTCATTCTTTATGCCTAGGTCATGGACCCATTTCGATCTTATCTTGGTGTATGGTGTTAAGTGTGGGTCCATGCCTAATTTCTGCCATACTAATTTCCAGTTATCCCAGCCATATACCATAACTTATTTAGCCATTCCCCAATTGATGGGCATCCACTCACTTTCTAGTTCCTTGTCACTACAAAAAGGGCTGCTACAAACATTTTTGCATATGTGGGTCCTTTTTCCTTTTTTATGATCTCTTTGGGATCCAGGCCCAGTAGAGACACTGTTGGATCAAAAAATAATTTCAAATTGCTCTCCAGAATGAATGAATTCACAATGTGAATTGAATACCACCAATAAGTGTATTAGTGTCCCAATTTTCCCCACATGCCCTCCAACATTTATCATCATCTTTTCCTATCATCTTAGCCAATCTGAGAGGTATGTATTAGTACCTCAGAATTTTCTTAATTTGCATTTCTCTGATTAATAGTGATTTAGAGCATTTTTCATATAACTAGAAATGGTTTTAATTTCTTCATCTGAAAATTGTCTGTTCCCATTCTTTGATCATTTATGCATTGGAGAATGCCTTGTATTCTTAAAAATTTGAGTTAACTCTCTATATATTTTAGAAATGAGGTCTTTATCAGAATCCTTGAGTGTAAAGATTTTTTCCCAGTTTTCTGCTTCCCTTCTAATCTTGTATACATTGGTTTTGTTTGTACAAAATCTTTTAAATTTAATATAATTAAAATTATTCATTTTGCATAACTATCTTTTTAGGTTGACATTGAGCCATTGTAAGGAGATAGGGCTCTATGATTCTATAGGAAAAAATGTAAGCTACCCTGAGTAAATGTAAACAGCAAAATCTATAGGAAAACTACACATGACTCTGAGCCATCATGGCACTATATCTTGTTTGTTTTATTTCTATATAATACCTCACCTAGCCTGGCATTAGTGTGGGATCCTGGGCAAGTTGCTTAAGAGGAAGAAGAAGCTCAATGGATGTTCATTGGATAGAGCACTGGGTCTAGAGACGTAAGTTCAAATCTGACCTCAGAAACATATTAATTATGTGATCCTGGGTAAGTCATTTAATTTTTGTTTTTCTTAACTGGAGAAGGATATGGCAAACCACTCAAGTTTCCTTTCCAAGATAACCCCATGAACACAATAGTTCATGTGGTCTTGAAGAGTTGGACATGACTGACAAACAACAAAAAGTGCTTAATAAATTCTTGCTTCTTTTTTTCTTCTTTCTTTTCTCCTTTTCTTCTTCCCTCATTTCCTCCTCTCAACAAAGGATATGCCACCCTATAATTGGCATAATTAGGACAGAATGATTCTGCCCCTTACATTGGTAAAGATAGTTTGCCTCTAAGTATTAATAATTGCTTTGCAGGTTTAATGATTCAATTTATTCCAAATTGACCAGACTTTATTTTTTAGCTCACACTTCTCCATTTCTTCCACAACTTGGGACAACATGAGCAACTTTGTCATAGGCTTCACTAAAATCTAGAAAATCATCTGTAACATTTTTCTTTTCTGCCAGGTCACTAATGTTGTTGAAAAAGTGAATGAGTTTAGTCTGTCATAACTTCTTGATAAAACTGTGTATTCTTTGTGGTTGACACTTCCTTTTCTAGATATTTAGAAATATCTTTAATAAGATGTTCTAGAACTTCTTTTTGAGACATTAAAATAAAGCTCTGTGATCCATTTTGTGAAAGCTCCATTCTTTTTGAAAGTTGGAAAATTACTGTTCTCCAAATTTGTAATCCCTTTCCCCCTCATTTTTCAATCTTTCAAAGTTCACCGGTGACTCAACAGTAAGAAGTTAGTTCTTTCATTAATCTAGGATGTAGTTTATCTAGGTCTAGTGCTCTGGACTCATCCAGGTAATCTCTTACTATCTTCCTATCTATTTTGAATTCATCTCCCTAATTAGCCATTTTTATTCAATCCTTTCCAGTCCAAAGTTCATTCTTCTTGGCACAGAGAACAGAAGCAAAACGTGAACTTTCTAAGAAGTAGTCTTATCCTTTGATGATGTGCTCTTCTTTAATATAGATCAAACTAAAACAAAAATAAACATTTTATTATCCTTAGCTTTTCTTATTACTCTTAGTTCATGCTGAATTTTAGCACTCCTAACACTATTATTTTTCTTCTATGTTTTGATACTTTTTGATTTTTTCATCATGATCGTGTGTTAGGACATGACTCCTTCCTGACACAGAACTTTCTAGTAATAAAGAAAAACAATTAAACAAAACCAACTGACACAGTGACATCTTCTGGTAATGTTCACAATATTTCATAACTATGATTCATATCTATCAGATATGTTTCTATCATACTATAAATACTTTAGCTCTAAAGTAATTACAATAATTATACCAATGGCTGGAACTAATCATCCTTTTTCATTCTTCCTGACAACTTCCCTCTCTTTGCCTCATATACTGTATTACAATCCTGAAACCTTGACTAACTGTGAACATAATCAAGAGAATTTATACAGTTTAAAAAGTCTTGGAATTTTTCACAGTAATTGTGTTTGTTTAGATTTAGGAAACTTGACCATGATCTAGGAATCATCTACAAATTATCAAACGAGTTTACAAGAGAGAAAATTTTAAAAAATTGGAGTAAAATGGAGTTCTAGTAAACTCTTTTGAAAGGGAACCTCTTAAAGAAAGATCTCATCCAGATCGCCTTCTTTCATTCCTATGCCATCTCACACAGAGGAGGATCTTCCAACTTTAGAATCCAGAGGATGCTGAAATTCCCATCTTTCTATTGGTGTTTTAGCATTGTAACTCCCACCTCCCAAGACAGTAATGGCTTCTCTCTTCCCAATGGTACACTAAGTATTTTACCTGGATTTGTTAGTGGTATGATCTGTGTCATGCAGAGCCAGAAACAAACTGGACTGAAAATCCACCAAAGATACTATACTTGCTTAAGAGGAACAGAAATTAGAGAAAAATAGCATTCAGAAACTGTAATTCTTTGGCCACATATTCTTCTCTGAATTTGTGGTTACTTTCTCTTGGTTTACATAGGTGCTTGTGTGACAGTGTCATAGATTGGGAGGGAAGGATGACATATTTAGCTTAATCTACCACTTTAATATCCCTTTCTGAAATCTTAAGACTACTTAACTAAATTGAATTTTTTTAAGGATCAAAAGATTTCTTCTTTTTTGGGGGTATGAAATAAATTGGCTTATTTGTGGTTCTTTTTTTTTTTTTAATTATAGCCTTCTACTTTCCAAAATACATGCAAAGATAGTCTTTACTATTCACCCTTGCAAAACCCTGTGTTCCATATTTCTCTCCCTTTCTACCAGCTGTACTAGACAACAAGCAATCCAATATAGATTAAATAAGTGCAATCCTTCTAAACATACTAAATTTGATTCTTAATAATCTTTGGAAGGGGGAGTGAAAGAAGCACATCATTAATAAGGGACTTGAGTCAATGGCCTCAGAGAATTACCTGTCACCCTTTGAGGAAAAATACTTTAGAATCAAATCTCTTCTTGCTATTTTTCTGTCTTTTCTTATTATGTTCTTTCCAAGGAGCATGCCCATCTTCACCTCCTTCCCTTCAAGTGAATTATATACAATAATAACAGCATTGTAAAGACAAACAACTTTGAAACACAAGAACACTGATCAAGGGAATTATCTGTGATGGTTTTAGAGACCACTGTTAAAATGTGTTGCCCATCTTCTAATGGCAGAGTACAAGATGAGACTATTTTTGGATGTGACTCATGTAAGAATTTGTTTTGCTTGACTATATATGCTTGTTTCAAGGTTTTTCCCCTCAGTTTTTCCCTCAAAGACATAAGAAAAAACAGATTTTTGTTAATTGAAAAAAAATCTCAGCTCAAATGTCACTTCCTATATGTATCACTTTTTTCTGATCTACTCAGTTGTGTGATTCCTCCCTCTTCTGAAGTCTACAGTAATTTGTACCCTTCTTATACCATCCATTCATTTATACACTCAACCACCAATGTTTTATCTTCAAGGTAAAGAGTGGGAAACCTTTTTTCTGCCAAAGGCTATTTGGATATTTATAGCATCATTCTTGGACCATACAAAATTACAAAAATATCATATTATAGAACTTAAGAAGTGGGATGTTACTATGCTTAGCTTTCAGCTCATTATTTTCTGTGCTTGCCTTAGCAAATAATTTCTTGGATCTCAAACAAGATCTTCCCCAGCTCTTGCCTGAATGCATTTCTATTATTTCTCCTATTAGATTGTATACGTCTTCAGTGCACGGAGAGTGATCGATCAGCTTTGTATCATGGGCAGTGTATAGCATGTTGCCCCTTATATAATTAAATATGTGGAATAGTTATTAATTGAGTTAAGTTGAATTAAAATGGTGCTCACAGTCTCTAAGGAATTCATTGTTTTCATATTTCATAAAGTGGTCTCATATTTGAAACCTAAGATCCTCACTTTTAAATAGTTGAGCCCATCAAAGGATGGGATTGCCTTAAAAAATGTAACACAAACACACACTCCCATAAAAAACCAAACCAACCTCTTTTTTAAAAAATAGTATTTTACTCCCTCCTTCCTCTCAATTACATGTCAACTCAATTTCTAGCATTCATTTTTACAAAATTTTTGAGTTCTAATTTTTTCTTCCTATTTCCCTTCCCTCCATTCTTCCTAAAAATGGTAAGCAATTGGATATAGGTTATGCATGTGCTCTCCAATAAAACACATTTCCATATTAGTCACAGTTGTGAAAGAAGAAACAGATCAAAAGAAAAAAAATACTAAAAGGAATAAATTAATCAAAAAAAAGTATGCCTCAATCAGCATTTAGAGTCCATCAATTCCTTTTCTGGATGTGAATAACATTTTCCTTTCATTTATAGTTGATAATCACACAGTATTGCTGATACTGTATACAGTATTTTTTCTGGTTCTGTTCATTTCACTTTTAATCAGTTCATAGAAGTTTTTTCAAGTTTTTTGAGATCTGTCTGTTCATAAATTTTTATTGTAAAATAGTATTCCATTACATTCATATACCATAGCTTGTTCAGCCTTTCCCCAATTGATGGGCATCCCCTCAATTTCCAATATTTTGCTACCATGAAAAAGGCTGCTATAAATATTTTTGCATATGGGGTTCTTTTTTCATTTTTTTATAATCTCTTTGGGACACAATCCTAGTAGTGGTATTGCTGAGTCAAAGGATATGCAGTTTGGTTGCTGTTTTGGGCCAGAACTCTTATACTTAAAACAAGGATTCTTACAAGGTGCTAACTCAGTGGAATTGATTCAGACAATGGTTATCTAGTTTAACAGGATACTTAATAGTTCTCTACTTCAGTACATGTACTTAATACTTAATATAGTTCTACAAGATTCACACCTATGATAATGTAATTATAAGAGAGCTTATAAGCTGGGACAAACTCAGATAGAGTCAGAGCCAGAGAAGACAAGCATACTGGAGGCAGGAGCTCAAGCTCTTGGAGCTAAGCAGAGACAGATTTATTCCATCGTTCACCTTTATAGTAACTGGAGGCTGAAGCACAAGCCCTGGAACTCAGAGACAGATAAATTCACTCCATCTCACACCACTGTGGTGGCAGGCCTGTCCTACTTAGCTTCTCTACTGGAACCAAGACTCCAGAAGGCCTCTAAGAAAGCTAGCCTGGGCCTCAAGTAAGGAAACTAGATTGTGAAGGAGAAAATAAAGATTTTGGACTTTAATACCTGGCAATTCTTGTGGTGATTATTCTGCCTGAAAGGAAGGCTGCCCAAAGACCTCCAGAAAACCAAAAAGAACATTACAGGTTGCCCTTTGGACACAGTTCCAAATTGCTCTCCAGAATGGTTGGATTGGTTTACACTTCCACCAATATTTCATTAGTGTACCAGTTTCCCCACTTCTCTCCAATATTTATCATTTTCCCTTTTTTTTTTTTGTCACATTAGCCAATCTGATAGGTGTGAGTTGGTACTGCAGAGTTGTTTAACTTGCATTTCTCTAATCACTTTTGCATATGCCTATAGATAGCTTTCATTTCTTCATTTGAAAACTGCCTGTTTATAGCCTTTGATTATTTATCAGTTGAAAAAAACTCACCTCTTTAAAAAGTATTACATTTAAACTAAACTAACTAAACTTTAGTTATATTAACACATATAATTCGATTTAACACCTACTTCACAAGATCCATGATCTTATTGTGGGGTCATATCATATTTTAAATGGCTTAAAAACTTATAAGATTTTAGTTTTTTATAGTGTCAACTATCTAATTAAATTCACTACTGAAAGCGAATTTAATTTCAGAGTTTTCAAAGAGTAAATGACTGAGATATTAGTAAACTACTGAAAATATTATGTTTAGAATGGATATGAAATAAAAGCTCTAGCTGATATGATTCCATAATGTCATTTATACTTCTCAAGCCTATGTTTATTATTAATCTTCTTATAATGTTTAACTCTAATTACAGTTTAATTAAACATTTCCTGTTTAGTGATAGCTCCTCATTTTCCTTATTTGTTCCAAGGCATTTTAAGGAGTGGAGTCCAAATACTTCCAACTCTTTCTGTTTCCTAACATGAGAGGATTTTTAACAATAATTTTAATAAAATAGTTGTATTCAAGTCTTTTCCTACCAATATATATTATGCTTACACAGACAATAATTTTACAAAGACATTTAATAATGCAAAAATTTTATAAGGTTTATGATGATTCTAGATATTTAGTTTAACTCTTTTACTGCTTTCATCTCCTTACATTCAGATCAATTCAATTCAATTCAACAAGTATTCAGTCTCTCCTATAGACAGTACCTTGGGCTAAGTAATATGAATACAAAGACAAAAACAATTATTCTCTATCTTCCAGTAGTTTACATTCTACTGGGGAATACAAAGTGGATAATGATAAATAAATACAAATTTAATTAGCATTCTCTGCCCTATCCTAGAGCCAGCTGCTACTTATATCCCTCAAAGTTCTAGTATCCTGAGTTGACTGGGGAGGGGGAGGTCTCTTCTCCTGCCATGGGATAGGGCCTGTTGTTCCCTACCTTGCAAGTTTCCGGTCACTAGAGCTGCAAATCCACACCAATTAGTTTTTATAAACATGGATATTTATTTCAAAGTTGTAGCAAGCACTGTTTGAGAAATAAAACACCTTGGGATATACCTAGAATTGGATTGTTTCTCAGGTCACAGGCCTTGGAGAGAAGACCCCAAGACTTCTTTCTCCCTTCACAGTATTATTCCTCACTTAATACTTTTAATGAAAGGAGTCAAATGACCAAAGCAAATTGAAAGAGAATGATACAACTAAATGATATGGACTAACAAGATGGAAGACTAAACATTTTCTCGGATGCTCATGACCTCTCATCACTTCTCAAAATAAGAATTATATTGAATATAAAGCAATTTCAAGTTTCTCTATGGTCTAGTACAGAGGTATCAATCACCACATCACCAGTAAGGCAGAAACCAGATTAAAGGGAATAGGGAAATATTTAATAAAATAAATAAAAATACAATTCAACATAATTTGTGGTGTCAAAATGGATCCTACTTCCTTTTTGCCTACAAACATGCCCATTTCTCCTCAGTCCTCAAATTTGACTCCTCTACCCTGACTAGCTAAAATCCCATATTTCTCCATCTTTTTTATGGCTTTTATAAGCTCTTTAAGAAGGTAGTCTATGATATGTGCCTCTACTTTCTTTCTTCTTCTTCTTTTAACATAAAGTTTCTGACCTAATCATTCAACTGAAATTTCTCTCTCCAAAGTTACCAATGATTTCTTTCTTTTTTTTTCCCTTATTACCTTTTTATGCTTCTTTTGAGTTCTATATTTGAAGGTCAAATCTTTTGTTTAGCTCTGGTCTATTCATCAAAAATAAATGCAATTCACCAGTTTCATTGAATGTCCATCTTCCTCCTTGAAATGCTCAGTTTAACAGGGTAATTTATTCTTGGCTGCATTCAAGTTCCTTCACCTTTTAGAATATCAGATTCCAGGCCTTTCGATCCTTTAAAGTGGAAGCTGCTAGGTCCTGAGTAATCCTTAATGTGTCTCCTTGGTATTTGAATTGTTTCTTTCTGGCTGCTTGTAATATTTTTTTTCTTGGTTTGATAGTTTTGAAATTTAGCCATGATATTTCTTGGGGTGGCCAACACTGCTGTAGTTTCCTGTAGATTCTTCCCCATAGATTCTCCATCCCATGGAGTCTGCACTACCCGGGACTCTGTGCTATCTGCACTGGTGTATGTGCTCAGCTGCTTGTGTTTGGCTGCCTTCTTCCCATTTCCTATTGAAACAGACCTTTTCTGGTGATCTTCAAAATTATCTTCTGCTGGTATCTGTTGCACTCCCAATATTTGCAGATTCTGCTGGTCCAGAGATAATTCAGAGGCTGCATTTGCTAATTAGTCTGAGGGTTGCAGGAGAAGGTCAGAAAGAAATGTATGTCCTCTCTGCCATTTTGACTCTGCTCCCTGAAGTGGATTTTTTTTTAAACCAATGATTTCTTAATTGCCAAATCTACTGGCCTTCTCTCCATTCTTATCTTTATTAACCTCTTTGCAGCCTTTTATATTATGAAATATCCTCTTTTCTCTTACATTTTCATTTCTCTAGATTTTTTTTTATGACACTATTTTCTCCTGGTTCTCCTACCTATCTGACTGTTCTTTTCCAGTCTCTTTTGCTGGTTACTTCCACTAAATGTGGCTAACCTTTAGAGCTCTATCCTGGAACTTTTTCTCTTATCCCTCTATTAGTAATTTCATTAGGTCTCATGGATCCAGTTATGATCTCTATGCTGATGATTCTCAGTTCTATTTATCTAGCCCTAATTTCTCTGCTGAACTTCCGCTCACATCTCTAACTGCCTATTGGACATCTTGAACTGTGCCTCATAGGTATCTTAAACATAACGTGCACACACACCCCAAAAAAAACCATTATTGTTTTCCCCAAGTTGTTTCTTCCTCCAAATTTCCCTATTACTGTCAGTATTATTATTGACCCATATCTAGTCTGTTGCTGTGCTCTGTCAATTTTACCTTCTTAACATCTTTCATATATTCTCCTTTCTCTCCTCTGACATTTTCTCTACTACATCTCATGTTCCAAGTTACAACTGTCTCTTCACTCTAGGCCATTACTGATTGAGTCCCCTACTCAGCTGTCAAAGTGAAATTACTAATAGAGGGATAAGAGAAAAAAGTTCCAGGACAGAGCTCTTTTTTTTTTAATAACTTTTTATTGATAGAATGTAATTTTTACAGCATTATCCCTTGCATTCACTTCTGTTGCAATTTTTCCCCTCCCTCCCTCCACCTCTTCCCCCAGATGGCAAGCAGTTCTTTACATGTTGAATGGGTTACAGTATATCCTAGATACAATATATGTGTGCAGAACCAAACAGTTCTCTTGTTGCACAGGGAGAATTGAATTCAGAAGGTATAAATAACCCGGGAAGAAAAACAAAAATGCAAGCAGTTTATATTCATTTCCCAGTGTTCTTTCTCTGGGTGTAGCTGCTTCTGTCCATCTTTGATCAATTAAAGCTCTCTTTATCGAAGAGATCCACTTCCATCAGAATACATCCTCAAACAGTATCGTTGTTGAGGTATATAATGATCTCCTGGTTCTGCTCATTTCACTTAGCATCAGTTCATGTAAGCAGGACAGAGCTCTAAAGGTTACCCACATTTAGTGGGAGTAACTAGCAAAAGAGTCTGAAAAAAACAGTATAAAGGATTTTCTTAACTTTTAAAGTTGCCACTTTGATATATTGGGAAACAAATCTAGTTTTCAAATGAAACTTATTTCTCTCTCTTTTTTCCCCCCATAAAAACCTTCAGCACCTTGGATGAATATCACCGAGTTTCTTAAACAGTGTTTCATGATCACATATGGGATCTAGTAACTGAATGTGGAGGTTTATTGTGGTTTATGATCAGTTTTATTTGTATATCTGTTTTATGTACCTATATACCCAGAGTCACATAAAAGTTCTTGTGCAATAAAGGGTTGGGAGTAAAAAAAGTTTTAAGAAGCCCTGAGTCTATCATTTATAGGGTCATATATAAAAATCTTCCATTTGACATGACAAGTCATTTCCATTCTTTCAAGTCTTTTTACACCTTACCCCCATGGACTCTCTGTGCTCCAATAACATAGTAAGGATTCTCCTCCTTGCTCTAGTGTAACAACCCCGCTAGCACCCAGGACACCCCAGAATCAGCCCCAATCAGGATAAGCAAAAGTCCTTAATCTTTATTCTTGGTCCCCAGATGCAGAATTGAACAGGATGGAAGCAGATTCTCCCCAACCACCTTCTTCTCCACTACTGTTGAGAGTGTGTCCCTGGCAAGTCTTACTCCACCCCCTAGTTCCTCCTACAATCCTCTATACACCAATCATTGAGCCAGTATGGATAGTGGAAAGGACCATTTTCCAAGCATATGCTCATAGAGTATCGTCCAGTCAGAAGTTAGCCTCAACCGCTCAGCAGTCCTGATCTCAGTGCATCAACCCAATAGTTTCAGCCCTCTATACTCTAGACTGATTTTTCACTGGCTTATTCTTCATGCCTAGAATTCTATCCCTCCTCATTTCTATCACTTAGTTGCTCTGCCTTTCTATAAGGATCTACTAAAATCCTATCTTCTACAAGAAGCCTTTCCCAATCCCCTTTAATACTTATCTTGATTATCTCCAATTTGTGCTGTAAGAAGCCTATTTGTATATAATTGTTTGTATGTTATCTCCTCATTAGAGTGTGAATTTCTTGAAAGCAGGATTGTCTTTCATATCCTTACCACTTAATATCACACAGCAAATATACTTTAAATATTTATTTTAGCTTGTGTGATTCTTTTCCAAGTCTTTAAATCTGATTCTCTAATTCATTTGAAACGTTGTGGATACAAGTGGTATACTTGCACTAAAGGGATCTTTGAAGTTACAGCTAGAGAAAATGCCAATTTTTTGTTTGATACATTATGCATTGTCTGTGGAAAGGACTAGAATATTCCAATGAAGAGGAAAATTCACTTCTTTTACAATTTGTGAAACAAGGGAAGTATTTCTGGTTTTCAGTAAAGAAAACAAACAAACCCCAGAAAAAAATGTTTGGAGAATTTTTGCAGTGAAGAATAGAGCGCTAGGAAACCAGGCTTATCTAGCAAAGGGACTGAGACTGAAGTATATAATTTTTTTTTCTGCTGTCAATCAAAGCAGTCCATTTTTCAAGATGGGTTAGCTTCTAATGATTTCCTGGAACCTTTTATATTAAATGATAGAAGCACAATTATATACTTGAAATGTAGTTAAAGGAAAGATATGAGATAATATTTGTTTTGGGTTTGTTGTTTGGGGTTTTTTCCTTTCTTTCTTTCTTTTTTTTGGGGGGGCATTAATCCTTTCCCTTAATATTTATATTTAACATTTACTTCCTTTTTAGCTGGTTTTAGATTTCTGTGGTTCCAGCAAATTGTTTCCTTTCTTGGTTTCTCTTCCTCTTTCTTCTTTCTCCTAGTTCATTCTTCATAATTTATGGCAGTAGGTTCTCCCTAAATACCTCATCTCCTCCTCTGAATTTGGCTTTTTTGCCAAGATGTCTGTTAGAAGTAACATTGACATTCTTCTTCATTCTTCATTTTACAAAAGCAATTTCTGTAGGTTATAAAGGATTTTGTGAACTTTTAAAGTTGCCACTTTGATATATTGGGAAACAAATCTAGTTTTCAAATGAAACTTATTTCTCTCTCTTTTTTCCCCCCATAAAAACATTCAGCACCTTGGATGAATATATTTTCTCCAAACTGAAAATTTATTGCTTCAGAAGAACCATAATAATAATAGCTGCATATATATAATAGGTTACAAGTTAAAACTATTTTCTTACAAATTGAAAAATTACTTCAGAAGAACCATAATGATAATACTACACATATATAGCAATCAGAAGTTAAAAAATATTTTCCTACAAATTATTAAGAAATCTGTGAAACAATTCAGATATCACAATGTCCATTTGAAAGATAAATCAACTAAGGCTGAGCAGATGAATTACTTGACCAAGATCATTTAGTTAATGGAGAGTCCAATCTTGATCTCATTGCACTGTGTTATTGCTAATTCTGATAAAAGTTTTATCAAAGCAAATCTATTTAAAAAGCCTTTTTTATGTTTTCATATTTAAATATTATTCTCAAACAAATCAGTTATGGAAAATCAAGACAAACTAAGAATAGGATAATACTTCTAAGTTCAAGGTTTTTTTTTTTTTTTTTTTTTTTAGGGAAAGGAAGTAAGCAAATAGAAATGCAACATTCCTACCCTCTGGCTCTTATAGAGACAAATAAATTTGAAAGTAGGCCACCAACTTCATATAAAAATCTAACAAAAGCAGAATTTCAAATACAGATACATTGTATCTGTGCAGTCACGTGTGTGTGTGTGATGTGTGCCTGTCTAGGGGCAGTTTTTTAGATGTTCTGGACAAGTTAAACAATGGAGCACCTAATAAACTTCAGGAGAATATGAAGAGTCTCTCTCAGACTTCTTATTCAACTAATAGACCTCAACTTGTCCGTCCAGCTAGGAAAAAAACAAACAAAAAACTAAAACTGGTCAGTTCTGCTGAACGGCATTGATATACAGTACTTAATTACTATGACAGGATACTGTGCCTCCCTTCTTTTTCCCACAACATTTTTGGTTTCCTTCCCAGAAACACTGACTTTTTTCTTTAAGCACATAGAGTTTTAGAGTTGGTAGACACTTGCTTTCTTGATGCTGGAAACTCAATAAAATGCGGAGGAAGCTTTTTCACAGTAGGAAATGCAGACTGGCTCTGTGAGTTTCTCCTTTTTTCTCTAATAATACTATCTAAAAACCTGAGTTCCACTTCGAAACCTAGTGGCTTACTCCTACCAAGGGAGACTGATCAATGATGTGTCTCTGGGCAAGTCACTTAATCTCATCCGTAAAATGAGGGCGATGGGATTGAATGACTGCTAAAATCCCTTCCAGCTCTAAATCTGTGATCCTATAAAACTTAACGGTGAAAATTGCCGAACATCGAGCTAGAAAAGAGGGGTGACCTTCTTCCCATTCCTGTAGCTTCTCCAAATCATTCATGCTCACACCCTTTTGTGCCTTATCTATCAGATTAAGATTACGGCTTTGGAGAACAGAGGCTGAGAAATGAGGTTGTGGAGTTTCGGGAGAGGACTGGGCAGGGCTAGAACTCCAGCTTTGGAGACTGAAGGGGGAGCCAAGGAGTGTGGACGCGCGGTAGCTCTCGATGACTGCCAGCTCCCCACACTCCCAGAGAGGAGCGCGCGCCTGCCTTTCCTCCACCCCCATCCCCCTCCGTGCGCGTCCTCTTTTGTACTCATTCCCCGAAAGTGACGCGCGCCCTTCTTTCCCTCCCCTCAAACCGGGAGCTGCGCGCGTTCTCCATCCCACCCCTAGCTCGCGGCGCCGGCGCCGGCGCCCCCGCCTCCTCGGGCTCTCCATACGGGTGACGTGAGCCGAGGCCGAGTTCCTCCTTCGGACTCTGTTCTGTGCAGCGGGCGGAGGGAGGGAAGAGAGAGGCGGAGACGGGGATCAGCTGCGTTGGGAGCAGGAAGTTGAGCAGGACCGGGAGCCGCCACCGCCACCGCCACCGCCGCCGCCGTCGTCACCGCCTGGAGTCCAGCTCCAGCACCCTGTCTTTCTTTCCTCTGGACAGCCCCTCAGTCCTTCCTTTTTTTTTTCTTTCCTCCCGGTCGCCGCTGTCGCGGCTAACCTGCCTCCCAGTCCAGGTGAGTGAGGGAAGGAGTGTCCATATAGAGGGGTCAGTTACGAGCCCCGATCACCCAAAGAGGGTTTGGTCCCCGTGTTGTCTCCTTGGGCGGGGGCTGCTGTAGGACAGCATCGGGCCTCTCTGTCTATCGTCCACGGGCCCCCCACTTTCTGACCTGAAGTCGGGGCAGCTGCAGCATTATCCTCTGTATCTGCAGGGAGTGCAGTGGGGGAGTTAGGGTCTCCCTTGGGAAAGGCGAGGTGTCACTGCCAAGACTCTCCTCCTTATCTTCGACCTCTAGAGAAGAGAGAAAAGGGAGAAAGAAGAGGGCTGGAGCCGGGACGTGGGACAGTCGGCTCGTTCTGTAGCTGTGGGTCCGGCCTGGGAAAGGGCGAGGTGCGGAAGGTAGGGAGGTGAAGACGTAGCCTGAGAGGTTCCTGTCCATTCTGCTGGAACCACCTGCGGTATCTGCCCCCAGGATTGTCTCTGATGCTCACAATAAAAGGCAGGTACTGTTTAGGAGAGGAAAAAAAATAAAACTTTTCTTTGGAAGTTGATTAGGTAGCACTTAATAAATTTCTTTATGATTATCATTAAGAAAACGTCCTGAAATCAAGCCAAGGTAACAAACATTTATTATTAAGCTCTTACTACGTTCCATGAGCTGTGCTTAAATGAAGGGAATAATAGAAAAGAGCAAAAATATCCCTATTCTTTAAGAACTCACAATTACGTACAAACCATGTACAGACAAGATATATACAGGATAAACTGGAGATATAATCTCAAAAGGAACACACCAATAATCTTTTATTTTTGGTAGAAAGATAGCTTTTTTTTTTTTTTTGATAAACAACTTAAAAAATTGGTGCTGTTTGTTTTAACCCATTTATTTCCGAATATATCATTCCTCTATCCCCACCCATCCATTCATACATTCTAGCAAATCAAAAAAGAGAAAAGAAAAATGCATTTGAGCTTAAAACTAGCCATCATTTACCTAAGCTGTAGGCTTATGTATTTTTCTGCACCCATAGTTTCCTATCTATACCATCAATAATCAGTTTCATTTTTAAAACTTTTTCTCTGGTCTCCACTGAATTTTATTTTTTGATTAAATGACTGAAAAATGCAAACATCTAGTAAATCTGTCATATAAATGAAACAATCAACTTTAATGAATAATAATATAATTATGTAAATATTAGGTAAAGGATTTTAAAAACCAAAACGATATTTAACATTACTCCAAAAAAAATAGAAATTACTTCTAAAGAAATTTTATACTCCCGGAAGAATAAAAATGCCTTCTGTTGCAGTGATTTTGATTTCAGGGAAGTTGTAGTTCCACAACTTATTTTCCTGATGTTAGTTAGTCACTAATGAGAATATACTGAATTTTATATTCATTAGTGTTCTCATAATACATGTTATGGAAAAAATATTTAAATACTAAGCCACAGGTATTAATGAGGAATATTACTGAAATTTACATAAGTTTTGAAGCTGTTATGATTTGATGATAGAGATAAAACATATTTAGTCAGAATTTATTAAGGATTTTTTTTTCTTCTGGAGGAAACAAGATTTTAGCATAACTTCTTAAATAAATGTGAACTCAGGGTTTAACAAATTCCATTTGCCATAAAATGTGGATCTTGAACTGGGTTGGTAGTGGTCAGGATACAAAGGTTAACAGCAAAGCAAAGGTGTTTTTTTTTTTTTCTTTCTTTCTTTCTTTCTTTTTTTTTTTTTTGCAAAAATTAACTGAATTTCAAGAGATGTCTTTCTTGGGCTGCAGTTTGGTGATTAGGAGCTGTTCAGCAACATTATCATATTTCATTTATCAAGCAGTATAAATAATCAAGTGATGGGCAATTATCAGGGGAAGAAATCATAAAAGCATTAATCCATGTTTTTTGTAGATTTATTTTTTCAAATACTAAACTTATTTTAGATAGCTGTTACACAGAAATTTACAGATAGAGTGGTAAATAAAGGTCCTTAACCTTTTGTAAATTTGAATACTGAATTTTATATAAAACCTTTTCTTCTCCTACCTTTTGTTTCAAGTATAGTTTAGAAACTGTTAAAAGTCAGTAATCTTTTTTTTTTTTTTTTTTTTTTGGTGGCTGGAGAGGAGGGAATTGTGATAGTGATATCAGAATAAAAAAGGAAAAGAATATTAATGAAACATTAAAAATAGAAAAGAGAAGAAGGATTTTTGGAAAGATATAAACAGAATGATTTCATAATTAGGATTAAATGTATTATATGCTTAAAGCAATTACATGGGGATATTTGTGGTTTTTTATACAATTTTTGTCTTTTGTATAAATGTATGGAAATAATTATGTTTATTGTTATTTACCAAGTTCATGACGATAAAAAAGAAAATGTAAAAACAATCATATGTGAAAATATTTCTTTTGGAATATGCTGTTTTCATTATTTTCAAGATAACATAAAATAATTTATTTCAGTTATTTCATTGGATTATATTTTAGTACCTATCATAAATTGACCTAAAATATGAAAAAAAGTTTGAATGATAAAGTTTGTAAAGATCAGGAAATGAGAGAGGCCCATTTCATCCTGTTGTGAATGGACTTAATGCGTACTGAATATTATGTCACCTATTGTTTAGACATTTATGCTGTATTGAGGAACTAGATTGCCATTTCCTTCAACAACTTTTAAAGATTTTGATGGATTTGAATAAATATAAGTATTGGAAACATTTAAAATTATTTTCTTGAATTTATGGACCATGCCTATCTAAGACAGAAATCTTGAGTCTTGGTTACTTGGAAATTACTTGCATTTCATATCTACAAATGACTTGATTAAAATTTCTTTTAAAAAGACTAATATTTGATAAATTATGGTTTAATTGAATTATGATACTTGAAATAATGTGGCTATATTTTTGAATTGACCCATTAGTTATATTTTTGAATTGATCCTCTGGTGGAGGGAATTGCTTAAATTGACTGAAGAATTAATATTGTTTTAGAGAGAGTACTTGGAGGTACATACTGACAGAGTTTCTGAATAGTTAAATTCATGTGTTTTTTCTTTGATAAGTCAGTATTAAACAATCAAGCATAATATGTTCCACCATCTTTTCACAAATTATTATTGTTTAATTAAAATGGACTGTATAGATTATAGGACATAGAATTAGATATGTTGTTTGCTGTAACCTCATCCCTGGCTTACGCAGAAGAGTGAAGCTATCAGTTTTCACTGTAGCTAAAAGGAATAGTAAGTTGCTTCTAGTTAGCACATACTGTTTTATTTTCTGTGAGAAAATAGATTTTGCCATAAAAGTGAAATATTCTTCTTAATACTTCTCTTTCAGAGAGTGTTTATTTTCGGTTTTGTTTACACTGCTTCTTACTCTACTTAATTGTTGATGAACAATAAATAGCCTAACTTTTAAAAACTCTCTCCATCCCCATTTTACTTTGCTTTTATTAGGCAAGCAGGAACTGAAAGGGAAAACTCCTTTGTCAAAAATAGTGAATTTTCCTGTTCTTAGGAAGATGTGAGCTAACTAGTATGCATAAAGGACCATGCATCTCTTTGGGCACCTGCATGTTTTGTATGAGTCAATGAGTGAAATGGGAGGTAGGTAGAATCAGGCAAAGGAGTAAAAAGGAAGCAAACTGGTTTGCTTTCCCTTTTCCTCCTTACTCCTCCCCCCCCCTCAACACCCCCCCCCCCCCCCCCCCGGGTAGCTTTGTTATTTTGTTTAAAGCATTGTGAATTCTTAAATCACACACACACACACACACACGTACACACATACACACACACACACACATATATATAATTTTTGCTACTGGTAATTGAACTGAATGGAATTAAAATGAACTTTTGGATTCTGTTATTCTGTTACTGGAGCATTCAGCAGAAGAGATTTTTGAAAAGAAAGCATTTAAAATAATTTTCAATAGTAACTACACAGTTTTATAGATAACAAAGGTAAGTAACAATCATTAAATGGAATTTTTCCTTATTAACATTGACATAAATGTCAACAACAAGGTGACTTAATGAAAAGTAGCAAGTTAAAAGTATACATCTAAACCACAGAAAACATAACTAGAAGAACCCATCTGACCCATCTGTCTTTAGAAATGTTGTAGTACCAGAGTGCAAGTTATTTGTTATTTAGAAAGCATATGTCTCAAGTGAAACCAAAACAATATAGTTCATTCCTTCTTTGTATACTCTTGATGCTACTAAGTAATGTATAGAGGAAGGCGTTAGTAATTGCAAGGCAAAGATGTCTTTTGTATGTGCTATATGATTACCTGATGTGTAATCTTGCAAGTTTATCTTTGTAAAGTAAGGTGTTGGATGTGGCAGGAATTTTTATTGGCATAGGAATTTTTTAAAGCAGGTCATCAGTAGTGTAGACGTACATTTGCTGTAATGTATAGAAGCTGGCCTCATACCCAGAAATACAGGGGTTCATGTCCTTACTGAGACATGCTGGCTACATATGAGCCTAGGCAAATCATTTAATCTCTCCATGTTCCAGGCAACAATTATAACATCATCATCATCCTCCTCATCCTCCTCATCATTTCCTTCTCCTCCTTTTCTTCTTTTTCCTCCTCCTTTTCCTCTTTCTCTTCCTTTTCCTCTTTCTTCTCCTCCTCCTTCTCTTTCTATTTCTCCTCCTCTTCTTCCTCCTTTTCCTTCATTAAAAAAAAGTTTTATTGATATTTTCAGTTTTCATATCACTTTCATTTGTGAGTATTTTCTCTTTTGTCTCTTAATTAGTGAGTGGTAATAAAAGCTTTTCAAATACAAGGGAGTTCTATAATCAATCATATTTCTATCTTATTTCAAAAAGAGAAGGAAGTTCATAGCTTATTTTTATAAGTTGCAGAGAAGATACTGATCTATCTTGGTGGGGTAAGTTTGTCATTTGGGAGTTCCCCATAGGAAGGTCAAGCTTTTCTCAATCCATCATTATTCAGCAAATATTAATGGCACATGTGAAGGCTTCAAAGAAGACAAAGATGATCTCTCTTCTCAAGTAGGATATAATCTTGTTTGAGATGAGTATAAGGGCCAAGATAAGATAACTATGGTACAAGGAAGAATATGACAAGAGCCATAATCGAGGCAGCAATAAAGGTGAATGGATTGCTTATTCTTTTTATTTCTTTATATAGCTAAGATCAGAAAAAGTTTTGTGAAGGAGGTGAGTTTTGAGATGCAATTTGCAGAATGGGTAAGATTATTGACATATGAATGGGTGTAGCCATCCAGATACAGCAAACAGCATGAACAAGGATGGTAGGTTTGAGGAATAGTGAGTAGGCTAATTTGGCCAGAGCACAGAGTATTTGCAAGGAAATAGTAGGAAGTAAGGACCGAAAATAGATTGGGAATTTATTTTGGGGCAAGTATTAGGGTTTCAAAGATGTAAGCCTTAGTGGGATTTGTAATAGAGTTGGGAGAATTTACAAATCCCTCAAAGGCTTACAATTTAAATTCTGAAGATGCTTATGTTTTCAGATAGTAGTGTAGGCACTTCTCATGCCAAAATTTGCAGAGTGTTACTCTGTAATGTTTACTTCCTAATAGTACTTTATGGCAAGCTATGTGTCATCATTTTAAAATTGAATTTTGAAAAAAAAATCACTTTATACTATGATGTGTCATTACAAAAGTGAAATTTAAAAATATTTTTGTTTATCTAGCATGTATCAACATATTTGTTGATTATAATTATTTTTTTTTTATATTTAGATGTCAGTAATGAATAAGGTAAAGGGGTGTGTTTACACATTTCTAATGCTGAATAGCATTCTACTGTTTTGAAGTTCTTTAATTATATACCTCATATAATAATTGATATTAAGTAGGGCTGGACCTACCAGTCAGTGAATTAGACTGGTGATTTGAAGGTGAGCTTAAATCCTGAAAAACCTGCCTGCTCCAGATAACTCCTCTGTTAGTTTTCAGCGTGCCTAAAATATCCACTATTAGACTTACTTCATTGTTACAATATAATATAGTAAATACAATACAATGTAAATGTATTACCTGAGGTAACGCCTGAGGTAGCAGCTTGCACCATCCATTATCATGTGACTAGGGCCTTGAGAAAATAGAACATAGAACAGATAGATTTTGACACAGGGTTAAGGATAAGGGAAAGGAACATGGAGTTTTTTTTTTTTTTTTTTTTTTTTTTTTAATTTAATTTTATTTAATAATAACTTTGTATTGACAGAATCCATGCCAGGATAATTTTTACACAACATTATCCCTTGCAATCACTTATGTTTCGTTTTTTCCCCTCCCTCCCTCCTCCCCCCCCCCCCAAGATGGCAAGCAGTCCTATATATGTTAAATATGTTGCAGTATATCCTAGATACAATACATATTTGCAGAACCGAACAGTTCTCCCGCTGCACAGGGAGAATTGGATTCAGAAGGTAAAAATAACTCGGGAAGAAAATCAAAAGTCAAATAGTTCACATTCATTTCCCAGTATTCCTTCTTTGGGTGTAGCTGTTTCTGTCCATCATTTATCCAATGAAACTCAGTTAAGTCTCTTTGTCAGAGAAATCCACTTCCATCAGAATACATCCTCATACAATATCGTTGTCGAAGTGTATAATGATCTCCTGGGAACATGGAGTTCTTCTGGGTAGATCAGGAGGTTTGGGGGCTTCAAAGAGATTTAGGAGGACATTAAAAACAAATTTGGTTAGGGCTTAGATTCTGAGTCTATATGGAATCTCACATATTCAATTTAGACCTTATATTTTCATTTTTTAGAGACTGCTTTACAAGTGAATTCCTTTTCCTTCTTTTAAAAAATTACCATAATGTGACTCTTTTCAACAATGAGATGATTGAGGCCAGTTCCAATGATCTGGTAATGAAGAGCTCCATCTAGACCCAAAGAGAGATTTGTGGGAAGTGAATGTGGATCACAGAATAGCATTTTCACTCTTTTTTGTTGTTGTTTGCTTGCATTTTACTTTTTTCACTTTTTTCCCCTTTTTGATTTGATTTTTCTTGTGCAGCAAGATAATTGTATAAGTGTGTATGTATATATTGGATTTAACGTATATCTTTTTACCATGTTTAACATATATTGGATTGCATGCCAACTGGAGAGGAGGTAGGGAGAAAGGGTGGAAATTGGAACACAAAGTTTTGTGAGGGTTAATGTTGAAAAATTATCCATGCATATGTTTTGAAAACAAAAAGTTTTAATAAAAAAATTACCATAGTTAGAAGGACATTCTAATCCAAAGAGCAAACATAGAGAAAATATCAAGTTTGGAAGAACCTTTGTTAAGTCATTTATTTCATTTTTTAGATAGGTTAAACTCTGAACTGGAGAGTACAAAGTAATATGTCATCATCAGACTGTTTCTAAATGAATGTTAAAGCTTTTCTTTGAAATATTTATTTGAAGTTTCTTGCAATTACTTTCAGAGGTTCTTTAATTCAAAACTAAAATTGTTAGTTAATGGGTATATCAACCTAAGTATATCTGTCAGTGGAAATAGTATGTATTCAGCTGTGTTTCTAAATATTTGGTTTAATATTTGTTATTTATTTAATTTTAATTAATTAATTAATAGTGTTAACTGTGTTGTCAAAACAGTATTGTTGATGAATACCTTGGACTATTAGTAAGATTTTTCTGGTGCAGATTAGCACATGATCTTGGTCAGCTTTCATATTCTCATTTATTAACATTACTGTCATTACTGCAAATGGTATATGACTTTTGGTCTTCTTGTGTGGGTACTTCTTGCACAATTGGCATCCTATGGTTTTAGTTAGATGACTGTTTTTAAGAACTTCTGATAATCTTTATGGCTTTTTGTTAGCACTATGCCTGAGACATAGGAAGCACTTAATAAATAATAATAACTTCCATTTACATTGCATTTTAAAGTTTGTGAAGTGCATCACAATTATTATCTTGTATTTATAACAACCCTATGAAGTATGCTTTTATTATTTCCTTTTAACAGACAAGAAAACTGAGGCAGATGGAGGTTTAGCTTGTCTAGTACTACACAGCTATTAAATTTCTGAGGTCAGTTTTAAACTCAGAATGTTTGTACTTCAGGTCCATTGTACCACCTTGTCCCTTAAATGCTTATCTATTCTTTAGAACCAATAATAATAGTATGATCTGTCAGTAACTGGACTATAAACATAACCTTGCTTTACTTTATTAATGATGAGGAATGAATTGGACACAATTCTTTTAAACTTTGAAAGTATCATATAAATTAAACATTTTAGTTAATAAGTTTGCTTAATAGCTATGGAAAATGTTTTTTATTTATAGTGTTTTGATGTTATCTATATTTTTTTTTGAAAAGGCAATGAGATAGTTGCATTAGTGGAAAGAACACTGGAGGACCAGAGTTCACTTTTCCAGCTTGCCAATTACTACTTGTGTGACTTCATCCTCATTCTTAGTTTTCTCATCTGTTAATAAGGGAGTTGGACTAAATAAGCTCTAAGATCTCTTCCAGCTCCAAATCTTCATCCTACAAGCACTGGATTTACAGTCAAGAGAGATTTGGATTCTAATCCTGGTTTTCATTTACTAGCTTTGTGATTCCAAGCAAAAAAGGCAAAAAAATTTATGGGGGGTTCCTTATTCTTCCAATTCTTCTTTATTTTATAATGGGAAGTTTTTAATAGGACCTTGAGTTAGTGGCGGAGGAGTAGGGGGGTGCGGTGGGGTGGTGTTGATGGTGAGGTGGAGTGGTGGTGGTTGTGGTAGGAAGTTTCTCTTTGTTGTGGGAAGGAGTAATAGGTTCTAGTCAAAGGCCCATAACTAAAATTGTTGCTCTTTGATTTTTGGTCATCTTACTACTTTGGGCATCAATTTCTTATTTTTATGTTGGTATTTTTAGTATGAAAGGATCACAGTAGATGGCATTTAAGATTTGTTTCAACAGGGTATATTATTTCTATCTTTTTTATTATTGTAGAGGACAGATCCCAGTCCCTCAATCCTATAATCTAGGAGTTATCTTGAATTCCTTGCTTTCTCTCTTTACCCTTTCTTCCCTTTTCCCATTATCCAAACTATTGTCAAGGCTTGTTGATTTCACCTTTGCAACATCTCTCAAATATGCCCCATTCTTTCCTGTGACATTGCCATCACTCTGATACAGGTCCTCATCATTTAACACTTGGATTATTGCAGTAGCCTGCTGGTGGATCTGCCTGCTTCATGTCTCTCAAATCCATTTTCCTTTCAGCTTTTAAAGAGATTTTCCTAAAATGTAGCTCTGATCATGTCACTCCCTTTTTCAGTAAACTCTAGTGGCTCCCTGTTTTCAGAAGCAAATATAAATATTCTTTTTGTCATTCAGAGCTCTTTATAACCTAGTTCCCTCCTGCCTTTCTAGTCTTTTATCTGATTCCTTCACATGTATTCTTCCATTCAATAATAGTGGCCCTCCTGACTCTTTTACAAACAAGACATTAAATGTCTTGGTTCCTGGCATTTTCTTTGGCTGTTTCATACGTGGAATAGTCTTCCTCTGATCTGACTATTAACCTCCCTGGTTTCTTTTTAAGTCCCATCTCAAATCCTACCTTAAGCTGGGAGTCTTCTCTCCCCCCAACCCCCATTAATTCTAGTGCTTTATCTTATATAGAGATTGCTCGCTCTCTCTCTCTCTCTCTCTCTTTCTCTCTCTCTCTGTGTGTGTGTGTGTGTGTGTGTGTGTGTATGTGGGTGTGTAATATTTTATTTTGCATGTTGTCTCCCCCATTAGATTGTAAGTTCTGTGAGGACAGGAACTAATTTTTCTCTAAGTATCCTCAATTTTTAGTCCAGTGCCTGGAATAATAGTGGGCACTTAAAAAAAATGTTTGATTGATGTTTTGTGGAATAGACATGTTCCTGCAAAGCTGGGTGTTCCATGGAAAAGCAAAGCAGTAATATCATATTCCAGTAGAATTTAAAGCTTATTTTGGCTTGGTGTTTATGGTATAATGTTATGTCTATTTGAATTTATGAGATAATATATTCTTCATGAAACAATACGAGAACATCAGACCTTATACTTGCAGTGGTATCAGCTTATTTACAAGTAAGATGGTTGATCATAATATTTAATTACTAAGTGAAAAAATCAAATTAATTTTTAGTATTTCAGATAGCATTATGCAGTGGTAGAAAAAGTATAGATGCAGGGTCACAGTATTTAAGCTTGAATTCCAGTTGCTATTTAACTTAAAGCAAGTCACTTAATCTATCTGAACCTCTGTGTTATCTAGAAGATAACTTGATGTTTCAAGTTGTATTTTAGTTCTAAGTTCTGTGATCTTATGAATGGTGTTGCAGTTTGTTATTCTCTCTATCATTTCCTGACCCTGTATTTTCTAGGTTATCTTTAGGCATTAATCATGACACATATATGGCATATTTTCACTATCAAGAATACATTCCTGAGGATAATTATCAACAGTGAGGAGGAGAGAAAGACTTTTTACGATGTCAAGCCTGAGACCTGTTCAGTGTGGGAATGTATTATATGTTGTTTTTCTATCCAGTGTCTACCCTTCCCCCTTCCTCCTTCTGTGCCAGCCTCCATTCTGTCCTCAAAAGGGCCCCAGGGAAAGAGAGATACGAACACTTTGGTTGAGCAAGAGACTACTAGACCAGGTTTGAGTCTCTTGGGGTTGCTGGAATAATCTCATTGCTTAGACAGGAAGATAAATTAATGAATGTAGATCAATGAGAACTTAAGAATATAAACATCTTTTATATGTACATTTAAACTTATCTAGTTTTTTTCTTTTTGTTTTGGATAGTGATAATAAATAGGAAATGAAACATCTGGAAATGGATCAAGATTTTAATATTAAAAACCCAAACAATTTAAAAATAACATTTAAAAGTGAATTGCACTATGCCTTTATACTTAGATTTTAATAGAAGATGGAGGAAAGTAACCTTCATAAATATTTTGAAATTATCTTTCTTAAAAGTTAAAATTTAGGGGCAGGTAGGTAGTGCAATGGATAGAGCACCAGCAGTGAAGTCAGGAAGACCTGAGTTCAAATTTGACCTCAGACACTTAACACTTCTTAACTATGTGACCCTGGGCAAGTCACTTAACCCCAATTGCCTCAGCAAAAAAAAAAAAAAAAAAAAAAAAAGAAAAAGAAAAGAAAGAAAGAAAGAAAGAAAGAAAAAGAAAAGTTATAATTTAAAAATGTATTTTGGCTCATTTTCAGCATTTTTTATAAAACATTCTTTAAAAAATTCAGAATTTCTAAACCCTTGAGTCTTTTTTCAAAATATAATGTTTATTTGTGTTGAGCTACTCATAGACACAGAAATTTCTGTCCTAAGAGAGATTTTATCCTAAGGTTGTTCTTTTTATGTTAGGTTATTTGATTTTCCTTCAAAATATGGATTGGGTTATTCCAGAGAGGTTTCTTCCCTTGTTATTTCTTCTAAAATTAGATCAACCAGCTGTGTTTTTGTTTGTGGGTACCTTGTGTTATCCTTTCAAATGCTCTGATCTTAGGGCCTATGAGACAAAAGTAGAGATATTTCTTAAAAAAAAAAGATAAGTTTCTGAGTGGATGCCTATCAACTGGGATATGGCAGAATAAGTTATGGTATATGAATGTTATGTACTATTATTGTTCTATAAGACATGATTAGCAGGATGATTTCAGAAAGCCCTGAAGAAACTTACATGAACTGATGCTAAATAAAGTTAATAGAACCAAAAGAACATTGTACACAACCACAACAGGATCATATGATAATCAATTCTGATGGACTTGGCTCTTTTCAAAGTGAGGAGATTCAGCCTAATTTCAATAGACCTGATAGAAAGAGTCATCTGCACCCAGAGAGAGGCTGTGGGGACTGAATATGGATAAAAACATAGTTTTTTTTTTTCACCTTTTTTGTTATTTTTTACTTGCTTTTTGTTTTTGTTTTTTTGTTTTTTCCCCTTTTTTGATCCAATTTTTTCTTGTGTAGCATGATAAATGCAGAAATATACTTAGAAAAATTGTACGTGTTCAACTTATTGGATTACTTGCTGTCTAGGGGATGGGGTGGTGGAAGGGAGGGAGAAACATTTGGAACACAAAGTTTTGCAAGGGTGAAAGTTGAAAACTATTTTTGCATGTATTTTGAAAATAAAAATCTATTTTTAAAAAAAGATAATAAATTTCTCTTCATTTCTTGTTTAACAGACCTCATTTTGCAAATGAGACAGACAGGACAATTTGTATATTTAATATGTTTGTCTTTGAGGTTTTAAATAATATTATGATTTCGTTTGGTCACTGAAATTGGAAAAAATGATTGTTGAATAGACCACAAAACTGGCATCTGTCTAAAACCATGAAATTCATCATTGACTGCTTAATATCACATTATCGTATTGCTTTTGTAAGACTGTCCAGAAGGTGTCTTGAAAGAGTGTTTGAAATTATACAGATTTTTCTGTATATAAGTATATGATGAAGTAAATACTAGTACTAAAACATTTAAATATTTATTTCAAATAGTAATACTCTGTGAGCCTTCTGTGTTGATAGATAATTTTAGTTCAGAGAATCAGTATTAGAAAGAACAGATAGATGTCATTTAGTATTTTGTTTTAGTATTTTGTTTTAGTTATTTGTTTTAGTATTCATTTAAGTATTTTAAATATATTTGTGGTCTCATTTATGTGGAATACATCAGATGATGCAGAATTGTAATATAGTCAATTACATCTTGTGTGATACTTGCCCATCTTGTGTGATACTTGCCTTTTTCTTCCCATAAATTAAATATAGCAAGTCTATCCAACATGATTAGAAGCCTTGCCCATTTTTGTTCGATTTTTTATTTTTGAGAATATCATTGAAGAGTTTGGGATTCCTCACTTTTACTATGTGCCTGCTCATAATATTCAAACACACTTTCTCTGACGACATTCCTTTTTCTGGTACTTTATAGTTTTTATTTGTTGTATGATGAGTTTTACTTATAATCACTGTGTGTCTTTCCATTGCCCTTTGAGTGATACTCACTTTTAATTCTTTGGAGGTTTTGCTAATTAGGTGTTGTAGCAAATAGACCACTTAAGCTTTGTTTTAAGAAGTTTGCAGTCAATGTGTATTGTATCTAGGATATACTGCAACATAATTAACATATATAGGACTGCTTTCCATCTTGGGGGGGGGGAGGAGGGAGGAGGGGAAAAAATGAAACATAAGTGATTTCAAGGGATAATGCTGTGTAAAAATTATCCTGGCATGGATTCTGTCAATACAAAGTTATTATTAAATAAAATTAAATTAAAAAAAAAAGTTTGCAGTCAATAAAAGAGCTTTTCAATTTCTTTAAGACAATGTGGCCACTTTTTTTTTTCTTATTCAGTATTAAATTTTTCTCCAATTACATGTAAAAACAATTTAAACTCCCCCTAAAATATTGAGTTCCAAATTTTCCCCCACCTACATCTGCCCCCTCCATTGAGAAGGCAAGCAATTTAACATAGATTTTACATGTGTGGTAAGGAAAACATTCTGTAAAAGAAACAAACAAAAAAAAAAAAACCAAGAAAAAAATAAAGAAAAAGTGTCTTCAATCTACATTTAGGTTCTAAAAGTTTTTTTTTTTCTGGAGATGGATGGCACCTTTCATCTTAAGCCTTTACCTTTTGGCCTATTCTGTTTTTTAAGGTGTTGCTTTCTTCTATATATGTGTGTGTGTGGTGTCTGTGTGTCTGTGTGTGCCTCCTTTACCAAATTATAGACTTGTTTTTTCCCTTAATGATTTTCTTGTATCACTCTCATTTCTTTTTCCCACTTTTTTTCTCTCTATTTCTTACTTGATTTTTAAAAAATTCTTTTTGAGCTCTTTCATGGCCTGACACCAATTAATATTTTTCTTTAAGGCTTTGGA
Organism: Antechinus flavipes; assembly: GCF_016432865.1. NCBI lineage: Eukaryota > Metazoa > Chordata > Mammalia > Dasyuromorphia > Dasyuridae > Antechinus > Antechinus flavipes. The sequence continues at coordinate 244,511,562 of NC_067401.1, forward strand.
TGTATAGATTTTGACTTTGTTGTCTTATTCTGAATATGTTTTGATTTTCTTTGTTAACATAGTAACTTTCTACAGTTAGAAATTTTTCTTCCTGTTGTTTACTCATTTCCCAGTCTGTTCCTTGACTTTTAACTGCTGAAATGAGGCTCTGTTTTCCAAGTGGAGGGAGCATTGTCCCCAAGTTTTTTGTGATGCTGTATTCCGTGGTAATTCTGGGGACTTTTAAGTTTTTGGCTTTTCCAAGGTAGTGTGGTTTAGGAAGAAGTGTGTTTACTACTTTCTTGTACTGTGCATTGATTTGTGAATGATCACAAGTACTCTTTTCAACCCTGGAACTATGACCAGGGCTCCTATTCCCTTGGGAGCTGCAAGCTCTGCTGTTCTAGTGCTCCTCTTCTCACTGGAACAAAGATCTATGATTGTGATCTAGATCTAAGAATAGGCAATGCTACAGAGTGCTGCCCTTGCAGCAGAGGGACCCCTGTTAATCTCCTTCTGACCCATAGTCCAAGCCCTTACTGACTGTGGGTTGAGAGATTTGGACTGCTGTTTTTGCCACTGATTCAGTTGCTCTGAGGCCTGCTTCTGATTTGTTGGGTCCTGGTTGGTGCTGTAATGGCCTGTACGGTGCTGTAATTTTTTCTCAATCTGGTGCAACAAACCTTTCCTGCTGACCTAATTTGTCTTGGGCTGGGAAATTGTTTCATTCCATTTTTTTCTGAGTTCTGTTGTTGTAGAATCAATATCTAAAAGTATTTGAAGGGGTTTTGGGGAGAGCTCAGGCAAGTATTTGCTTTTGCTTCACCATTTGCTTGGCCTCTCAGTGTGGTCACTCTTGTCCTTCCGTTTAACTAATGTGATGTCCATTCAAAGTATCTTTAATGAGTGTGTGTTTTAGGATGTTCATCTAATTGCATGTCATGACTCAATAATAAGAATTCTTTATCTCTTTGGTTTTTCTTTTATTGATGTTTAGGTTATACTTTTTTGAATGGTTATAGATTTCATCCAGGTTGTAGAAGTGTTCTAGGGCTTGCCTAAATTAGCAGAATGTTGTCCACAAACAGGAAAATCTGAAATACCTCATCAAATAGGAAGTTCTTCTAAAATATATTCTGAAACTAATATCTCTTCAGCACCCACTGATCCTGGGACCCCTTACTCAGTCTAATTGGAGTGGGTAGAGGTTGGAGTAATGGAGTTCCTCTTGAATCCTTTGCCATTTAAGAGGAAATTCACCTTATCATTTACTATCTTGCTGTGCTTCTGGAGTTAATGATTTCCAGGAACTCATGATTCTGCAAGATGGAATTGACTCTGGTTCAAATCTTCTCCAATCATTTCTTACTTCTGGTGCAGTTCATCATGCCCTTAAATCAGATACTTCTCCTTCTTCCTCTCCTCCCAGATGTGTGTGTGTGTGTGTGTGTGTGTGTGTGTGTGTGTGTTTGCGCACACATGTGTGTGTTATCTTCCTCCCTTATAGCGTGTGCTCCTTAAGATCAGGGTCTGTTTTATGCCATTTTTTGTATCTTCAGTACTTAGCACATAATATACACTTAATAAATGTTTATTAGCTACGATTTTCATTTGAATGGAATACTCGATTCCTCCATAGTAGGGATGAATATCTTTGGTGAGTATGTGTCTTGAGTTGTTTTTTGACTAATATGTTATACTGTAGAATAATGCTTGTGAAATAATATCTGCTCCCTTCTAATGCACTCATTAAGAATGACCTCTTTGTGTGTGTGTGTGCATATGCACATATATGTTTGGTGTGTAAGTAACAGCCAGAAGACCAGTCTAGTTGGACCAAAGAAAAAAGGAAGAGTAGTAATGAATAAAAACATTACAAAGATATATTGGGAGTCAGACTGAGAAGGACTTTAAGAGCTAAAACAGAGTAGTCATTTGTTTGTAAGAGCAATAGAGAGCTATTGGAGTATATTGATTTGGGGAAGTAACATGGTCAGTGTACAGTTTAGGAAAATGACTGGGAGCTGATGAGGAACAGATTAGCATTAGGGGGCACTTGAGGCATGAAGGTCATTCAGGAGTCTATTGCAATAATCTGGGAGAAAGGTGATAATGGTTTGAAGTAGGTTAATGGCAATATGAATACAGAGAAAGTGATGGATATAGGAGATATTGTAAAGATAGAAATGGCAAGAATTAAAGTTGCAGCAGCTGTAGAAAGGTTAATAGAGAGGAATTATCTCAGTCATGAGTAAACTATAACAAATTACCAATTAAAAATTGTGCTGACATAGCTAATGTGAAAATGTTTTTCATGATTTAATATGTATAATAGGTATCATCTATTTTGCCTTCTCAATCTGTGGAGGAGGTATAGAAGGAAGAGCCAGAATTTAGAATTAGAAATAAATAAAAAGAAATATATAAGGAAACAACTTAAAGGTATTACCAGAGAATTACAATGCCAGAAAAGCTTGCTTAAGCTTAAGAACAAGGGAGTCTAGGTTCTTTGGACCAACATGCTGTACTGTTAGAAAGGTAATGTGAAGAAATGAAGAATAGGGCTTCTTCAACATTTTTGGGTCATGAGCCTCTTTGACATGCTGTGAAGTTCATTGATCTTTTCACAATAATGTTTTTTTAAATAGCAAGGGAATGCTAAATATTAGTTAGAAGTTAGCAAAATGAAAAAAAGTAATTTTTTCCCCAATGAAGTTCATAGACTCCCTGAAATCTCTGCAAACACTTCAAGTTCAGCCCTTTATTTATTTATTTATTTATTTGTTTATTTATTTTTATTGAAGCTTTTTCTTTACAAAGCCTATGCATGGGTAATTTTTCCAACATCGACCTTTGCATAACCTTTTGTTCCAAATTTTCTCTTCCTTCTCTCCACCCCCTCCCCTAGCTGGCCGGTAGTCCAATACATATTAAACATGTTGAAATACATGTTAGATCCAATATATGTATACATATTTATACAGTTATCTTGTTGCACAAGAAAAACCAGATTAAGAAGGAAGAAAAAGAAAAACTGAGAAAGAAAACAAAATTCAAACAAATAACAACAGAGAGTGAGAATGCTGTGTTGTGTTCCACACTCAGTTCCCATGGTCTTCTCTCTGGGTATAGATGGCTCTCTTCCTCACAAAATCATTGGAACTGGCCTGAATCATCTCAATGTTGAAGAGAGCCATGTCCATCAGAATTGATCGTTGTATAGTCTTGTTGCCATGTATAATAATCTCTTGGTTTTGCTCATTTCACTTAGCATCAGTTCATGTAAGTCTCTCCAAGCCTCTCTGAAATCATCCTGCTGGTCATTTCTTACAGAATAATAGTATTCCATAGCCTTCATATACTATAATTTATTCAGCCATTCTCCAGCTAATGAGCATTCACTCAGTTTCCAATTTCTTGCTACTACAAACAGGGCTGCCACAAACATTTTTGCACATGTGGGTCTCTTTCCCTCCTTTAAGATCTTTTTGGGATATGAGCCCCATAGAAATACTGCTGGATCAAAGGGTATGCACAGTTTGATAACTTTTTGAGCATAGTTCCAAACTGCTCTCCAGAATGGTTGGATCTGTTCACAGTTCCACCAACAATGTATTAATATCCCAGTTTTCCCACATCCCCTCCAACATTCGTCATTATCTTTCCCTGTCATCTTAGCCAATCTGACAGGTGTGTAGTGGTATCTCAGAGTTGTCTTAATTTGCATTTCTCTGATCAATAGTGATTTAGAGCACCTTTTTATGTGGCTACAAATAGTTTCGGTTTCATCTGAAATTTGTCTGTTCATATCCTTTGACAATATATCAGTTGGAGAATTCAGCCCTCTATTTAGAGGAAGGTGCTCCCCTTCCTTCCTAAAAACAATACATGGTAAGACCATTTTTGGAAAATTTGTAGGAAGGCATAGATAAGAGCTGTACAGGATAATAAGGTTGAGAGGGGGGTTGTGATTTACATTATTGGAATGAGATCACAGATCCTAGCAAAATGTCAATGGGTATCTTTACAGGATGGTTTTGATACAGTGTAAAGCCAATGGTCCAAACCAAATAACTTTTAGGAACTTTGGTGCTCTTATGATTGCAATGTTTTAAAATAGAAATTCAGTAAACAAAAAGCTCCTATATTGACTAAAATATTTAGAATAGCACTTTTTGTAGCAGCGTGTCCATTATCCATTTGCAGTAGGTGTCCATTGATGGGGGCATAGCTAGACAATGAAAGACAGAATGTACATATATAGTTATATATAAAACAAATATCAGATAGTTTTGAAGGTGAAAGTCTCATGGTGGCATGAGAGCTGAGGTTTTTTTTTTTTTTTAATTTTCATTTATTTATTTTTGCTGAGGCAATTGGGGTTAAGTGACTTGCCCGGGGTTACACAGCTAGAAAGTATTAAGTGTCTGAGGCCAGATTTGAACTCAGGACTGGTGCTCTATCCACTGTGCCACCTAATTGCCTTGAGAGCTGAGTTTTGAAGGAAACTAGGTATTCTAAGAGGAAGACAGGGACAAATGTAAAGTCTTATAGTTGGGTTTAAGAAATAAGCTCCATAAATACAGGATTAGGAAATGTGGCTAGACAACACTTGAAGAAGACTTGGGATTTTTAGGGGGACAAAAAAAAGCTGATGTCAAAAAAAATCAAGGGAAAGTTAAGGTCCAGAAGGAGACTACTGATAGTATGTATTCATTACCTGAAATATATTCATATTAAAATATTGGCCTCTAGTTCACAGAGAAGTTTTGATTATTGACATAATTTCCCAAATGTAATTCTACTCTTTCTCCTTGTCCTATTCAATTCGTTGATCATTTACACTTTCTTTTCAAAATATATGTACTAAAGGATTACCTCTGAGTTACCTTTCTTAATTGTAAATCATGATCTAGGCAATAGATAAACTTCATGCTTACATCCTGTCTGGCCCTCAATCTTGTCTTCTGCCTGGCAATGAATCTTCTAGACTTTCAGAGATCATGCCCTGAGGGACTTGAACCATTTAGCTTTAAAATTCCTAGTTGGGATCAAGCTGGCCTGATTGGTGAGTGAGTAGGTGAATATATACTCACATGTTAGGTCCACATTAAATCACATCATGCTTTGCATCCACTCAGCTATTTTCTCAGTTCTCCCCCTTCCTTTACTACACCTTCAGCCTGTTTAAACCTCTTGCTTTGAGAATCTGGAACTAAATCAATACTACTGTTGCTTTAGGCAGAGGCATGTCAGTTGACTCCCCTACGCTGTTAATGTTTTAGTTATAAATCTTCATCTTTTGAACTAGAATGTATAATAAGCTATTCTAATATTTTAGTAATCTGGAATAGTAATAGCTTATATAAAAAGACAAACAATTTATTTTCAGTTTAATTTATTTTCACTCTCAAATTCTCACCCTTCTTTTCTTCCTCTATTCGTTGAAAAAGCAAGAAAAACAAAATCCATTACAAATATATTTCTGCATTAGCCACATCTGCCATAAAATAATAACATGTATAAAAAGTATAATTTTATCATCTGTAAACTTACATTTTTAAATGCTTAGTTAAAATTTCTGTGTATTATTTTATTTAGTGAAGGCCAGAACTCTGCTATCTGTATGCTTATAAAATAACCATTGCAGAACCTTGAACTATGAATTAGGGTGGGTAAGATGAAGAATGTTTCCACTTTTCTTAGAGTATCATCAGAAATAGAAAAAAAGCTTGACTTGGAGAACATAAAAACTACTCCCTTTAGTACAATGTTAGGGGTTTCTCCCTAATGAAAATAATATCAGTTGCAAAAAGTCATGACTTGCTGCCACTGCCTTGTAGATTATGATAGGGAAGGAAAAATGATGAGAAATAGAAGGAAAGAAGTGACAGATAGTGGCTATATTTGTAAATCTGTTGCCTTTATAGTTATTTATCTAGTCTTATATTCTCAGCACTTAACAAAGTGCCTAACACACTAATAACATCTAGTAGGATTAAAAAAAATAGTATAAATAATTACTCATATTTATGTAACACATTAATATTTGCAAAATAGCTTGTTACATTATTACATTTATTTGCAAAGTAGCTTACAACAACCTTGTAAAGTTATTGGAGCAAGAAAGAGGTTTATAGAGTTAAAATTACCTGCCTAGGATGACTCAGCAAGTAAATCAATTGACTAACTTTAGCTGCCTCTCTTAATGCTTTTTGCACTGGGTTGCTTAAAACATATTTCCTGAAATTTATAGAAAGATTATATCCAGTAGTTCATTTAAAAATGTATATGAAAAAGGATTTACATAAAACGTTCTTTTTCATTGAGCTGTGAGTAATGGGTTCATATCAGATGTTTACTTTGGCTTTTGTCTGAATAAATGTTTCAGTAAGGCAGAATCATGGGTACAAATCACCTCCATGTGGGCTAGAATAAATTCTAGAAATAATATTATTCAGTCCTTTAAATTTACAGGTCAGGAAACCTAGGTGGAGTGGCTTGCTCAAGGTTACATAGATAATTACTGGCGGTGTTAGAAATAAAATCCTGGCCTCACTTCCTAGTCCCAGTTTCTTAGACTATGTCATATCCATCTTGCTTTGGTTTCAATAAAAATGCTCACATATTGTGTCATGTAGTCAAGAAATAAATTTTGGAATAATTTCAGATATATCTCACATAGAGATTTGGCTTAAGGAAGAAACAATAGTTGTATGGCATAATTTCCCAGAGTTGTTTTCTTCCTGCTAGTTGAATGCCATCTAAACAATATCTGTCATGAAATTACATACTGTAGGATAAAGAAAGCTTAAATTGAGACTGGATGTTGGATGACTTTACATTAATCCATCTGAACTACTGGGAAAAAAAAACATAAAATTAATACTGTCCAACTAATGGTAATTACTAATAATAACCTAACTTTTCCTCCTTAGTTGATATTATGCTTTACATTTTACAAAGGCTCTTTCTCACAATAGTCTTATGAAGTTATTATGATATGTAATTCTCTCTACAAATGAGAAAATTGAGGCTCAGGAAAGTTAAATGGGTACATAATTAGTATGTAGAATCAGCATCATCATCTTGGCATATAAAGAAAAGCTCTGTAAATACATGTAAAAGTAAAAAATTAAAAGCTTTTGATAATGTATGCTGAAACTTTGCAGCTGTCATATAAAAAGTATTTACCTAAACTTTCAGGAAAAAACTAGATTTGATATGCTTATTTGATTATTGTTTTTTATGACTCAACTACCTTTAATTTACTTAATGTTAATGGGTAAAACACTTCTAAGAAATATCGAAGTTTAATTTTGAAGATAGTATTTTGATTATTAAAAACTTAATATAGTAGAAACATACCAATATAAATGTAATTTGAAAAATTTCATAGGACTTTGTATGATGATGTTTGAATGCATGCATTTAATTACTCATCTGTCTTCTTAAAATATAATTTTCCACTTGCAATATTAGAATATTTTTAATGTTATATTATTTGTTCTAAAACTGAATCAGAATATATTTGTAAATGAGAATGTTGACCTTTGTGTCTCACATATGCTGCTCCAATCTCTTGCCTGTTAATTCAGCAATTCAGTTCAACAAACAAATACCGACTTAGGCACAGAAGATGCAGTGAGAAAGACAAAATAGACACTGCCTTCAAGGAACTTAAATGATGAATGCAAGTGAGTAAAGCTTAGAAACAAACTTTTCCTTTAGAATACATGAGGTTTTTTTTTTTTTGCTTATTATAAAAAAGTAATTATTTTCAAAATTAAAAACGTATCCCCTCCCCTTTCTTAGCATTGTATCCTTCCTACTGGATAGAGGGCTGATTTCAAAGTATATAATTCTATTTTTGGCATGTACTGACTGTGTGACTTTGTATCTTAATTCTTCAAGTATGAGTTTTAAGCTTTTTTTAAATAAAATATTTTACTTTTTTTTTTCAGTTTCATGTAAAGACTGTTTTTAGCATTCAATTTTAAAAATTTTGAGTTCTAAATTTTCTTCTTTCCTCCTTTACCTCCCTCCTCTCTTAAATGGTAAGCAATTTGATATAGATTATAAATGTGCAGTCATGTAAACCATATTTTTTAATGAATTTTCACAGCTGTAAATTGCAGAATAGTTTTTGAACTGCATCAGATGAGCTTTCCTCATTGGGAACTTCCAACATTGTTGAAATCAGAAGACTAGTAAAAAAAATTAACAGGATCATAGATCTAGAACTGGAAAAGCTTTTAAAGATTATCTGCTTCTGCTTAATAATTTTGACTAAGGAGAAAACTAAAGCCCAGAAGAGTGAAATCAAGTTACAAGCATTTATTGAGTATTTACTATGTGTCTTACACTAGGTCACATCGCTAAATTCTTAATCTTGAAGGTAGCCTAGAAGGCCAGGAGGGGCTGAAGATGACAAGAAAACATTCTAGGCATATGGGACAAACAGTGAAAATGAAATGTACGACACACAAATGTGTGACAGCAATGAAAAGTGCTGTCAAGAGATAAAGGATCATGTGCAGGAAGGCCAGTGTATCTGAATAAATTTTAGCGTATATGGGGAATAAAGTGTAAGAAGATTGGAAATGCAGAAAGGGGCCAAGTTATAAGGGACTTTTAAAGTCACACATAGAATTTTATATTTAATCCCATTGTCACTTTGGTATAGATAATTGCAACAGCCTTTTGGGTTTTCTTGCTGCCTCAATTATCACGCCACTACAATCCATCCTTCACTCAGATGCCAAAGAAATTTTTCTAATGTGCCTTGTCACCACCCTATTTCATAATATATCTTGTCACTTCTCTTTTTCAATAAATTCCAATGACTTCCTATGAGTGGGAAGTGACAGTGATTTCAGAAGAGAGATGGGAATGTTTCAAAGGTAGAATCTACAGTATTTTGGTAACGTATTTTATATATATAGAGAGAGTGATAAGTGATTGGGAAAATGGTGGAAGTTGGAAGGATGAATGTTTGGGGGAAAAGAGGCCCATTGAGTTTGAAATCCAGAGACTTTCCAGTTTGAGATGTCTAATAAGTATTTGGAAATGTAAGACCAGAGATTAGGAGAGAGATTAGGGCCTGATAAATAGCTGTGAAAAGCATATGCAGTGAAGTGATCACTGGCAGTTGATGAAATCACCAAGTGTGGTGATACAGAGGGAGAAGGGAAGAAGGCCAAGGACAGACAACACTTTGGGGAGATAGTTTTTTTTTAAACAATAGCTTTTTATTTTCAAAATACATGCAAAAATATTTTTCAACATTCATCCTTGCAAAACCTTGTGTTCCAATTTTTTTCTCCCTCCCTTCCCCTATCCCTTTCCCTAGACAGCAAGTAATCCAATATTGGTTAAACAAGTGCAGTTCTTCTAAACTTGTTTCCACATTTATTATGCTGCACAAGCAATATTAGATCAAATAGAGGAAAAGATGAGAAGGAAAAAAAAGCAAGCAAACAACAACAAAAATGGTGAAAATACTCTGTGATGCTCATTCACTTCCCATGGTACTCTTTCTGAATGCAGATGTCTCTCTCCATCACGTCTATTGGAATTGGCCTGAATCATCTCATTATTGATTCCATCAGAGTTAATCATCATATAATCTTGTTGCTATGTACAATATTCTCCTGGTTCTATTCACTTCACTTAGCATCATTTCAAATAAGTTGGAAGATATCTTCAAATAAGTTGGGTAGATAAAGATCCAGGAAAGGAGAAGAATGATCAGAAGAAGTCAGGCAGGTAGGCAGAGAGAAGAAAACCAAAAGAGGGCAGTGTCATGAAAATCTAGAGAGAAAATCTCTAGAGAGAAAAAAATTAAGAAAGGATGGATATGTCATAGGTGCAAAGGTGTCAAGGATGAAGATTTGGTAGTTAAAGACATCATTGTCAGATTGGGAGATTGTAGTTTTAGTTGGATAATAAGGTCAGGAACCAGACAAAGAAAGTAATTGAAGACAAGGCACCGATTTTAGATATTTTTCTTAAGTTATTATTGAAAAGAAGCAGGGGATAATAGCTAATGGGAAATGAAGTGAAGTTTTTTTTTTTTAAGGATTAGAGAGACATGAACATGTTTATAGCCAGAAGAGAAGCAGTCAGTAGCTAGGAAGAGAGTAAGGGTGATAGAGAAGGAAGTCTGCTGAAGAACATAGAATAACATCAAAGATGAATGTAAAGAGGTTTGCCTTTGCTAGGAGAAAGGCCTTGTTTTCATGTGAAATGAGTGAAGTAAGAGATAGTAGGGGAAGACATCTGAGGGATGTGAAATGAGGGGAGAAGCAGCTCTCAGTAAATGACTCAGTTTTTTTTTTAATGAAACATGAGGTGAGGTGTTCATTGGTGATAGTAAAGTGCCATAGGAGGTTTGAAGAAAGATGAAAAGGGTTGAATAGTTTACTATGGTGAGTGAAATTGTGAACTAACTAGGGAGGTATAAAGAGACTGCTTTGTTGTAGTGAAGGCCTAAATGAGATTATGTAACATAAATTTGTAGTAGACCCAGTCAGCATTTTTGGATGAATTTTCTTTAGTTTCATTCAGCAGCACATGAATAGGAACAAAGACAGTGGATGATGGATTCTTGGGAAAGCATAATTGATAATAGTACAAAGGAAGAATGTAGAGTTGAACTAATTAACTATGTAATTGAGGTAGGGAAGAGAGGAGAATCTGACTAGTGCAAGGGTGATGGACTGGAATAGAACTGCGAGAGAAGAGGGATTAGAGATCGTAGTGAGGACAAAGAATAAAGTTAGAATTTATAAGACAGAAAAAAAGTAGATAAACTATTACAATAAAATAAAGGAATTTCAGAATTCATGAACATGGAAATAGAATACTTGTGAGTAATGTCAAAAACAAGAGTAGACCATCCCTCTCTGTAGCTGAGGTGGAGTAGATGATGGGAAATGATTTAATTAAGGAATTACAGGTTTAGCATGTTAGAAGGGGAATCAGTATGTATGTTGATATTTATTTAATATTTAATTTTTCCCCCCAGTTCCACATAAAACCAATTTTTAGTATTTATTTTATTTACATTTTGAATTTTAAAATTTCTTCCTCCTTCTCTCTCCTCTCAGTGAAAAGGCAAGTAATTTGATACACATCTGCAGTCATGTAAAACATATTGCCATATGAGTCATGTTGTAAATCTCCTCCCCAATAAAAATGAAGTAAAAACACACAATGCTTCAGTCTGCATTTAGATTCCATTAGTTCTTTGAAGGTAAAAAGACACGTATTTCAGAATTGTTTTAGATCATTTTGCTGAGAATAACTAAGTCCTTTGTAGTTGACTATCAATTCAGTATTGGGTTCATCAGTATATATGTTGAAGTATTTCATATGGGAGCAGGACCTGGGATGAAGAAAAGTGTGAGCCACGCACTGAACTCTTTAAAGAAAGTATCTTAGAGGTTGGTAAATAATAGCTGCCAGTCTTGATTAGGTGATAAATAAGAAATGAATCAACTTCAAAGGAGAAAGGCAGCTAACTGACTCAATGGTTGCAGTGCTGAACCTCAAGTTGAGAAAATTTTATCTTTCTAAGTTCATTTCTGGCCTCAGACACTTTAGTTATGTAATCCTGGCAAGTCACTTAACCCTGTTTGCCTCAGTTTCCTTATATGCAAAATGAGCTAGAAAAGAAAATGGAAGAAAACCACAAATAGAAAAACCAAATTGAAGACAAATTAACAACAAAAGAGGAAAGGTTACTCTGTGGTGGTGGTGGATGGGGAGACTCAGAAGTTGCAATGGAGAGAATAGTATTCAGACCTTCTTGCCAAAACCAGTTTGTGAAGGCATGAATCATTGCAGGTGTGACCATTGCAGGTGTGATTGGAAAAAGTGGCTAGCTAAGTCGCAGTGAGAGCTAAAAGATAGAGCGATAAAAGAAAAGCAAGATGAAAATAAGTTTCTCTTTTTCTTCCTTTTTTTAATAGCTTTTTATTTACAAGATATATGCATGGGTAATTTTTCAACATTGACAGTTGCAAAACCTTTTGTTCTAATTTTTCCCCTTCTTCCCCCCCATCCCCTCCCCCAGATGGCAGGTTGACCAATACATGTTAAATATATTAAAGTATAAGTTAAATTTTATATATATATATATACATACACATGTCCATACAGTTATTTTGCTGTACAAAAGGAATCAAACTTTGAAATAGTGTACACTTAACCTGTGAAGGAAATCAAAAATGTAGGCAGACAAAAATAGAGGGGTTGGGAATTCTATGTAGTGGTTCATAGTCATCTCCCAGAGTTCTTTCACTGAGTGTAGCTGGTTCAATTCATTACTCCTCTATTGAACTGATTTGGTTCATCTCATTACTGAAGATGGCCACGTCCATCAGAATTGATCATCATATATTATTGTTGAAGTATATAGTGCTCTCCTGGTCCTGCTCATTTCACTCAGCATCAGTTCATGTAAGTCTCTCCAGGCCTTTCTGAAATCTTCCTGCTGGTCATTTCTTACAGAACAATATTGGATCAAAGGGTATGCACAGTTTGATAACTTTTTGAGCATAGTTCCACATAGTTCTCCAGAATGGCTGGATGTGTTCACAATTCCACCAACAATGTATCAGTGTCCCTGTTTTCCCACATCCTCTCCAACATTCCGCATTATCTTCCTCTGTCATTCTAGCCTGTCTGACAGGTGTGTAGTGGTATCTCAGAGATGTCTTAATTTGCGTTTTTCTGATTAATAATGACTTGGAGCATCTTTTCATATGGCTAGAAATAGTGAAAATAAGTTTCTTAATTATGTGGCAAATATTGTAGACAGTGGAAGAACTGGGTAGCTTTACAATGGGGCATTCTAAATAGCCCATTTATTTATTTATTATAGGGTAGAGTTCAGGGGGATGAGAATAAGGGAGAAGATGGGATTTCTGCATTGTCAACTGTAATGTTCTCTCTAAAATGTAATGTTCTCTTGTTGGGTTTTCTTGGGGTCTCTGGAGGCAGCCTTCGTTTCAGTTCCATAATCACCACACAAGTAGCCAGTGGTTAAAGTCCAAATCCTTTATTGTCTCCTTCAAAGTCTTATCTCCTTCACTTGGGTCTCGGCTAGTTTTTTGGGGACCTTCCTGAGTCTTGGTTTCAGTGAAGAAGCAAAGGAGAGCCTGCCACCAAAGTGGTGTGAGAGAGGATAAATCTGTCTTAATCCAAGGGTTTGTGCTCCAGCCTTCAGCCTCCAGTCTTCTGTCTGCTTATCTCTGAATTTCTCAATCTCCCTGGCTGAGGCTTCTAGTTTATATGCTACACATTGAGTACAAACCAATCATTATATCATTAGGAAACCATTATTTGTTGTAGGATTAAATTAATGCTAAACTACATTTAACCATTGTTTCCTCAATTCCACCTTTTTTCAAGTCTGGCCGATAACATCTCCTTGTAGGATTAAATCAATCGTATTGAACCATGCTAAATTAGATAACTATTGTCTCTATCAATTCCACTGACTTAGTATCTTGTAAGAATCCTTTGTTTCAAGTTCTGGCCCCTAACAGTAGAATATGAAAATATTTATTCATCTATATCTAATTTCTGCAGCTGCTTTGCAGTTTTCTTAGTAGTTCTTATTAAAAAAAAAAAAAAAAGAGGAAACAAACTATTTAGGAAATGATTCCCTATTTGATAAGAACTGCTAAGAGGCCATCTAGTCCAACCTATGAAGAACTGGAACTTGGAGATTAATTCATTTGTTGAAGGTCAAATAGCAGGCTAATAAAGTCAGGATTTGAAACAAGGCTTTTTGACTCCAAATCAAGTACTTTTTATGTCTGTCATATGAAATTCTTTCTCATCTCCAAATTATTAATTTGTGTTACATTTATGTGAGTGGATATTAGAAAATATCCAGGAAAAAAAATTAAAAATATTGAGATGCAGACATCTTTGTAATTAAAATTATCAAGACAGATTTTATTTTGAATTAAAATTATCAAGACAGATATTTATTTGTCTTGAAAATAAAATTTATTTTAAAAACTTTTTGTTTTTCTAATTCTATAGTTATTCACTTCATGTCGAAGATGGAATAGCACATTTGTCCAAAAAAATTTGTTAATAATAATTGACAATAAGTTATTGACATTTTAAAGAGTATTGAATATTAGAATAAATAATTTGTTCAGCTTTTTACATTGCTGGCTAAATTATATTTTAAGCATATTTTTTATGACTTTGGGAAATATTTAAATTGCTTCCATGGAATGGACAAGAGAAAATTTATACATAACTTTATTTGGATACTCCTAAAAAAAAGCATCAGGGAAATATTATTCTGCTAATATTTAATCGTTTTAATATGAAAGATTCTCATAACCTAGTTTATTAAAATGGAGTCATGTTTGAATAGTCATGTCATAGAAGACCTTATTTCATAGTGTATTTAAGTGGCATATTCCTCTGATAATTTGCTAGTTTTATTGTATTTTGCTATTCTCTTTAATTCTGCTTCCTTTCCTCATCCCAAGTTGAAGCCTTTGTTATAATAATGAAAACCATTTATGTAAAGGTCAGCATCATTATGATCATATCTGTAACTTATACACTGCCTTCCACATCCATAGTTCTGACCTTGCACTTATGACTTTGATGAGAATCAAATTGGACTTTCTCTACAAAGTATGCAAAATTTGTCCCATCATGGTCATTAGACATAGTTTCAGTGCTTAGAAAAATGATTTCTTTTACTTGCTTTCTAAAAATTGTTAAAAGAGAAAGTTAATTTACAGGCTGCCAGATGCATCAAGTTATATTTAGATGCCTTTGCTAAAGTTCTTTGTATAGCCCCCTTCTTTATTTTTGAACAGTAAACATAGGCACCTACACACAACATTTATGTAGCATGTAAAAGAATATTTAACAAAATGACACTTTGAATGATTAAAATTATAAAGTTGGCGAAGTAGAATATTATTTTAAAAAATAGTATATTATTTTTCCAAAGTTTACAACATTTACTTTTGCAAAACCTCATATAGAAATTTTCTCATTCTCTTCCCTGTCTCTTCTTCTCAAGACAACAAATAATCTGATATAGTTTAAATATATTTCTATATTTGTCATGCTGCACAAAAATATTAGCTCAAAGGGAAAAAAAAAAACAGAAGAAAGGAGGAAAAAGAAGCAACAACAACAAAGGTAAAAACACTATGCTTTCATCTACACTCAGTCTCCATAGTCATCACCGGTCTATTGGTATTGCCTTGAATCACTTTATTGTTGAAAAGAGCCAAGCCCAACACAGTTGATCATCCCATAATTTTGTTTCTTTGTACAATGTTTTTCTTAGTTCTGTTCACTTCATTCAGCATCAGTTCATGTAAGTCTTTTCAGGTCTTTCTAAAACAGCCTGCTCACTATTTCTTACAGAACAATAATATTCCATTACATTCATATACCATAACTTATTCAAGCCATTCCTCATGAGGGACATCCATTCTTTGCCACTACAGAAAGGACCACTATAAACATTTTTGCACATGTGTATATTTTCCAGAGTACTTAAAAAAAAACTTGGAAGTAAAAGAAATATGGTTAAAATATAATTGGAAATGATTTGAAATATTTCTAATTTTGAAAAAGTGTATTTTGAATATCTTGCTACTTCTCTTTTTGTTTATATGTTAGCTTTTAAGAATGATGATTTTGAACTATTAGATTCAGTTTTTTGATCTTATCCTTTAAAATTACTTATTTTTATAAAAAAGCATTTATTATTTCTTTCCCATCGCTTACCCTCCAGTTGAACAAAAAAAAGAAAAGAAAATCTTTATAACAAATATGCATAATCCAGCAAAACGAAGTTCCACATTGGCTAGATATCTCCTTCTGCAACAGTCATGAAGGTCTTTATAATTAATTTTCTTTTTTTTTTTTGATAGTTGGATTTTTAGGCAATAGGTGTACTTCTATTCATTTAGAATAGAATAGAGAAAAGAATTTAGAAAAGAATAGAGAAAAATTGCATAGTATTGTCTAGTTATTTGCTACCATAATACAAAATGTTAAATGTGATTCTTCTTGCTTGTGTATTTTATAATTTCTCCAAGGAAAATAAGACAGATTTACTGTCCTTAATTTAAAAAATGATTGTTTAAAATCCCTGTCAATTTTTATTTGAAAGAAGTTGAGGAAGAATTCACTTGAATTATATTAAAATGTCTAGTGTTCTGTGAGTTTCATATTGATTAGAATAGGTTTTTAACCAATTATATAAAATTATGTACCCAATTAACTAAAATTGTACAATTGAATAAAATAAAATTATTAGGTAAAACTATTCTCAGTTTTGTTCTATCTAGTTTAAGTATTTTAGGCAGACACTTCAGAAAAGTGCCTTTGTTAACAGCTACTAAGTAAATATTTGTTGAATAAATGACTAAGTGAATAGAAGGTAAATAAACTGGACTAAGTACTATAACAGAAGTCCTAGATAATAGATTTGTGTTTCAGAAGTTTGCTGCTTGTAAATTGGCATACATTTTTTCTTAGAAACTATAAAGGATGAATAATTGGCTAAAAATTCAGTTGTGTAACTGAAATAATAGTATTAGTTATTATTGAGTCGCATTGATTCTTCATGACCCGATTTAGTGTTTTCATGTCAGAGTAACTGGAATGCTTACTTTCTACATTTTACAGTTGAGGAAATTTATACAAACAGGATTAAGTAACATGTCCAGGGTCACACAACTAGGTCTGTGGCTGTATTTGAACTCAGGTCTGGTGCTCTATCCACTGTGCCATCTAGCTGTCCAAATACAATGTACTATTAGCATATCCTGTTCTTTGTCCCTAAGACCTCAGTAGGAAGGGAAATAAACTGTGGGAACTGGGAGTAAAAGAATGGAATAAGATGGGAGGGGTTGGGAGAGTCACCTTTGTAAAGTGGATGCTGCTCATTTTCAGAGAAGTGCCTGATTATAACTATTCCTTAATAATTTATTTCTTACTATAAATACTAAGTTTGGTTTCAAACTCCTTAATTAGCTTATTAGGGTGCTAGTTTAAATTCTTCCTTACACTTATTAAATATATGATCCTAAGTGAGTTGAAACTTTTCTGAGCCTCAGTTTTTTTCATTTATAGAATGAGTTTGGACAAATGGCCTATAAGGTCCCTCTTAACTTTAACTGTATGATCTTTATGAAATTAAAGAAAATTCAGAAGAAACAGATAATAAAATAGTTGAAGTAATTAATCTTTAAGAAAAGTAGGATTAATCAGATTTAAAAAATTTTTAAAAAAAGATTGAGTTACAATTTATTAACTATCATAACGTATATGAAAGACAAGGATAAAAATTTATTTTAAGCAGCATTATAAAAAAATCAGACGAGTCATTGGAGAAAATATCTTGACATAATTGTTAAGCAAATAGAGCAGTCTGTGGAATCAGTTTATTTGCCATTAGATTTTGAGTTCTTTGAGGACAGGTACTGTTTTTTTGCTTTTATTTTTTTTTTAATCCACAACCTTTAGCACAGTACCAGTTATGTCTGCTTTTCATGACCTCTTTTGCGGTTTTCTTGACAAAGATATTAGAGTGGTTTGCCATTTTTTCTCCAGCTAATTTTTCATAGATGAGGAAACTGAAGCAAACAGGGTTAAATGACTTTGCCAGGGTCAGAAAAGATTTGAAATTAAGAAGGGGAGTTCTCCTGACTCTAGGCCTAGCACTCTTATCCACTGTTAACTAGCTGCCTTTATATTAAGCATAGGTTACTTTGAAATATATGCTTATAAATACATATACACACATACTCATATATGAAATTCATTAGTTTCACATTAGTTTCAAAGGTACCATGCATGTCCCTGTTACTTTCTGAGCTATTCTTTTGTGCACTGATGACCCTCTTCTCTCTCTGTGTGTCTTTCTCAAATATAATTGAGCTTTTACTTTTCAGTCATCTTCGAATTAAATACACAGAGACACATGTTAAAATACACAGGAGCTGTTCTCTGTCCTCTATGACTGAGAGGCCGCTGCGTTGTCTGACCTCTCTCCTCTTCCCTCTGTCTTCAATTTATCTCATTCCCAGTCCCCAACACCCATGTCAGCAAAGGCTACCCTGCAACTCTTTCAGATGTGATGATCCACAACTGTGGAGGCGCTTGGAGAATTGATCTGCCC
This sequence comes from Antechinus flavipes, assembly GCF_016432865.1. Lineage (NCBI taxonomy): Eukaryota > Metazoa > Chordata > Mammalia > Dasyuromorphia > Dasyuridae > Antechinus > Antechinus flavipes. Next base: position 244,529,734 of record NC_067401.1, read on the forward strand.
CTTAACAATTCCTCGTTTTTTGTTTTTTGCTGTTATTTCCCCCCAGAGCATGGTCCGCACATTGAGGAATGCAAGCAGCACTATCACCTCTGAATGGTTGTAGCAGGTGTTGATCTTATCATAGTGGCAAATTTTCAAGTGGAGAAGAGGACTATAGTCACACACACACACACACACACACACACACACACACACACACATTCTATACCTATGGTAACCAATCCACACATTGAGTCTGAAAATATTTCCTTCTGCACTTTGAATCTATGCCCTAGGTACATGAAGAAATTTGATTATTTCCTTGGAATTTTTACATTAGTATTCTCTGCATTTTCTGTAGCCTTTGCTTGATGAATTATATATCCAATATTATTGTGATGTCTAAAAAAACAAAAACTACTTTAAGTTCTTATTTATAAAGCATAGTTATGTTATAGTTCACAAATGAAACTTACATGACAACTTTTTATTTCTAAAAATTTCCAGTCTCAACAGTTTAAAGCTGCATGTTTTCAAAATCATTGAACAGAATTAGTCTTTATAATTGCTTTTGCTTTGCTGCCTTACATGAACTCATTTCAGTTTTGTTATAGATTTTTTTCTAGATAAATTCAAAAGTTTTTGAATAAGTTTTTATAGTTTGCTGTGTTATTTTGTGTATTCATGTGCTTTTTACTATTAGGTTATTTGCTGCCCTGTTAATATCTATTCAATTTTATCTTTGCTTACAAACAGGAAAGGTCACGTAATGTTTTATGTGACTAGCCAAAGCTTTCAATACTGAAATAGCCAAAGGCATTCATTGTATTTGCTATCCAAATGTTATTTATAGTCTACTGCATATTGATTTTTGATGCTTTTTAATTAATGGCTGGTTTCTTTTGAAGTATTTGTAAAGAAATTTTGCTGTTTTCCTGATCTGTGTTGGTAAGTGATGAGATCACTGCAAACTTAATTTTATAACTTCTCCTGCCATTTTAAAATACTGCTTAAAATTAATAATGAGAAATTATTCATTATTTTAACATTTACGACTTATATTTTTTAATGTTGTTAGTTACAGATGATAAACTTCAATGGGGATGCTCCCTCTCTTTATAATACTGATGTATTATACATCAGTGTACTAATATACTAATTATATTAATATAATATACTAATTACACATTAGTATGTATACTAATATATATTATAGTATTACATGTTATAATATATGCTATACTAATAATATCTTCTGAAATGTAATGGAGGCAAACTTTCTGACAAATGGAGAAGAGGATTGTAGTCAGTCTCATTTTTCAAAAGTCTCTTATCAGTCTCCTGGCTTGGCTCTTTGATGTGTTGGCCCATTTAATTACCCCTACTAAAAAAGTTTTACCTTATCTCTTCTTCCTTTCCTTCCCTGGGGGTTACTGAAGGAACTCTCCTGGGAGGATCCTACTCATGAACAACTCTTGAGTGCAGCTACTTCTTTGTTTCTTGTGCTTCTTGTGTCTCTGTTCAGGTGCCATTTGTTATGGGAGCCAACTACTAGTGACTGCTGGGGATCTAATTCTGGGCCAGCAGAATAGATCCCTTCATGTAAGAGGATGATAACAATACAAGGAGATTGAGAGGCAGTTGCAGATAAGAATATATATTAGCCCTTATTTCTTTAAATAGGCATAATTACTTTTTTTTTTTTGGGGGGGGGGAGCTTGTATCAACAAACACTAATGAATTGGGAGAGAATTTAGTTTTTTAAACTCAGTTACTTATTTTACTTTACAATATCTGTTAACTTGTTTAGTTTATATATCTAAGATTTGACCAAAAAAATCTTCTAAGAATTGTACTAGCTCTCTAGTAGGCCTTAGGATCAGACCAAGGGCCTTGGGCTTAGTGGAGGAATGAAGTGAAGGAGGCAAGAAAACTGCCATGTGGCTGGTCAAAGATGGAGTCTGGACTCTGGAGTCTGGAGCCTGAAGTCTTCTCTGTGGTGGAGAGCCCTGCTGCTGGCGAGAGAGCCCTCTGTCTTTGGGATTCCCTTAAAAACCCCAGCATGACTATATCATTACACCACACTGGGCATGCACAGCTGTAGAACATCACATCATGACATTACCCTAAGTATATGCCAACTAGATTGACCACATTGACCACATTACATCAATTATGTGCTTAGAGAACTACCATCTCACACCTAGAAGATATTACAAGCACCCTACTGTCTTAGATTCAAGTACACCCTTTCAGAGTTCCACCTGCTACAAAGAATTGTCAAAACTGATGACTGTTGTGTAGATCTGGTGATCCGCCTGGTTATAAATGATTTTTCTGAAGGAATCTAGAAAGACTTTCTAAGGATGATGAAATTTTGGATAGGAAAATTTAAGACCTTAGGAGCGCTGATGATAATTTCATCATTCTTGCTGTTTGACAAAAAGTACTTAGAAAAGAGATTCAAATTTGGAAATTGAACTATTGCTTAAAAAGATAATGTCTGAGAATGGAATTTAGATTTATGGCTAATGGCCTAAAATATAGCAATATTATAGGACACTTGTATTTTAAAATATAGGGCTTAGCTAGTATGAATCTAATGAGAACTAATAAAAATGTATTTGCCTGAGCTTTGTCAGTTATATCAAAAGGGATTTAAAAATTGAAGAGGAAGAGAGAGAGAAAAATGCCTAGACAGATATACCAAACTTTATACCATAAAGAGTAAAGGAAACAATGAAGGAAATTATTATTCTGGTTTAATTTCCTTCCCCAGTGCCTCAAATATGCCCAAGTATCCCCTCCCCTTAAAAAAAAAGTTGCCACACCCTACTATTGCCTCAAGCTAACTTCCCCCCCTCTTTCTCTCTCTCTCTCTCTCTCTCTCTCTCTCTCTCTCTCTCTCTCTCTCTCTCTCTATCCTCTCTCTCTCTTTTTTAAGTCACATTCCCTTGAAAATATTTCTAGTTAGTTACTACCTCTACATGGTCTTCCTTATTCATTCTTCATTCCTTTGTATTCTGTTTTCCAACCTCAACATTCAGTTTCTCTCTCCAAACTACCAATGATCTTTTAATTGCCAAATGTCATGTTTTTCCATTCGTCCTCATCCTTCTCAATGCATTGACTACATTTGACTCTGTTGACTTCTTTCTCCTCTTCGATGCTCTTGCCTCTTATTCTCTTTTGGATCTCTACTTGATTCCTTAGTTTTTTTTGCTGATTCAATATCGGTATTATTCCCAGTAATAGATACTTTCCAATTTTCTTTTAGATCCTCTTGTTTTCTGTCTTTGTATTTTTGGCGACGGTATCAGGTCTTATTGGGTTAACTATCATTTGTATGTAAATGATATCCAGATCCATATAACCAGATCTAGTTTTAAAGGTACCACAACCCACTTTAAATGAAGGGGGTTGTGGTCCCTTTAGTTTCTCTTAAGTTTCCGTTCTGTATAACCTGATAACTGTTGGAGATTTTAAACTGGATGTCCCAGAAATATCTCAAATTCAGCATGATCAGAACAGAGCTCACCATCTTTAGTATCAAGCACTCTTCTAAATTTCTCTATTTCTATGGACTGTCATCTTTCCAGTTTCTCAGTGTTATGACCTCAGCATTATACTAGACTTTTAATTCTTTCTTACTCTATATATTTAAACAATTGCCAAATCTCGCCATTTCCACCCGCATAATATCTCAGATTTAACTCCTTCTATTTATACAGCCATCACTGTAATTTAGGCTCTTTCTACTTCTTACCTTGATTATTCCAACGCCTTCTAATGACTCTCCTTATCTCACCATTTCAGTCTACCCTATATGATGCCAAAATAATTTCCCTTAAGCTCCGAGCTGACCACATTACTCTATTACTGAAACATAATAAAGGGACTTTCTCTTGCCTGCATTGTCAAATATAAGTTGCTGTGCTTAGCTTTAGACCCCTTTATAACCTGGATCTAATTTATCTTTCCTGCCTCATTGAACATTGACTCTCCTTCCTACAAACCTTGTATTTAACTACTTGTCATATATTTGAATTGATTAACTTTATATTTATGTTGTATTATCTTTACATATGTTCTTGTTCTCATTATCTGTGTGAGACATGTATGGGCATTTGTTTTCCACAGTTATGAGAATTAAATTGGAGAGATGAAACTTAAGTGAGAAAATTAAAACCTAAGGACATCAAGGAATAATCAAGTGTGCAAGTTATCTTTCCCCAAAAGAATGTAAATTCCTTGGGGGCAAGAACTGACTTTTGTGATGAAGGTTGGTGGTCTGAGATTTGAAAAGAATCTTTTATTCTTTGCCCTTAGTCCTTCTCTGTTACCTTCTCCCCCTCCTAGAATGGAAGCTCCTTTGGGGCAGGATTGGCTATGTAATGAAGGGTGGAGATTCATGTCATGTAACCTCTAAGATCCAGTGAAGGGAGAATCAGGGGAGGAACTTGTTCTTCTGGATTGAAAATAAAATGCTGCTTTTGGAGTTTTAAAGGTGTGTCTACTCACCTAGGCACTCATTCTTGCAAGAATGTAAAATAAATCTTTTCTGCATTCATCAGTGAGTCACTGGAGTTCTTGGTAAGATATTTTGTTTCTTACAAATGGGGGCTCTATCTGAGATAGATAACTGTCGAAGCATGAGGAGATGCATCCTCTTGATTTCAAGGGCCTTGTGGCTCAGCTTTGGCTTCCTCCCCTCATAGACTATCTAAGATCCCAGGAAGTAAGGTCACTGCTGAATCCAGGAAACAGCAAGGAACTAGAGTAGGTTCTACAGCAGCCAGGCAGATCTGTGTATAGACCAAAGCTAAGAATGTAGACTATTTCTAATTGCCTTTAGTGGCTGGGGCCATCTTACAAGATCTGAGGTGTCAGAACAGATTAGTAAAATGGAGAATTTAATAGAGAATGCCAAGGAATGGAAACTTCTGAGACATACCTCTTATACATTCCTGGAAGAGAAAGGATGTCAGGAAATCTAGAGTTGAGTATATGTTAGTGATCTGGAATCACTGTGTATGGGACAGGTGCTAGACCCGCTTTCCCAAATTAACTAATGAGACATCTTCAGGTATAAAGAAAAGCATTTATTTAATCCCAGCAAGGAGAGGCCCAGATATACCTGGGAGCCATCCCAATTCCCGCCATGTGCTCATGGAATGTGGCCAACTGGAAGTAACAGCCGCTTAAATAGGAAAAGACCCAAGTCTTTTCATTGAACAGAATAAAAAGATGACGATGGTCTTCCCCGCACAAGTCATGTTACTTCCTGTAACCTCCTGTCATTTTCTAGGTTCCTTCTTGGACCCAGAGTCCAAAGCCCATCTCCCAACTCTGGGAACAGGGATCATGTGACTCAATACTGAGAAATATTTCATCCAATTAATCCCATTCACCTGGAATATGGAGATCTCCACAATGGGGTGCAGGAGCACAAGACATACATTTACAAAAAATCTAGGGGAACAGGAGAAAAGAAGGGGGCTCCAGAAGAGAAGAAGTTCTTTTCCAGGAAGTAGGGAAGAAACAACCTTGAACTAGAAAGAAAAGGAATTTAAAAGCAGTTTGTGTTTATGTGTTAGTGTGTTTGTGTTTTGTCTTCTATGTTTTTCTTAGCTGAATTACAAAGTGAAAAAAAATGGCCATTTTGGGATTTAAAAGTATGTTTTGTGCATCTTGGTGTAAAGTAACCTTAATTTTTCTTAAACTTTCAAGCTTTTCTCCCTAGAAAGGAAATGACCAGGGCTGCTCTGTGTAGACTTATGTCCAGTCCAGCCTCTCCAAAGAATGCCTCAAAACCCCATGCTCAGCCTCAGTTTCTCTTTAGATAGGTCCCTATGTCCCCCCAACTCTCCAGAATCCCAAAACTTTTCTCAAGGAACTCTGGATTTTATAGAAATGTGTGGTTTACCTTCCTGTTGCTTGGGGAAATCCAGGGAAATCTATTTTATGCTTTAAAATCCCCCTCTCATTTCCAATATAAGCAGTCCACATGGGTTTAGGGAAGAGTACAGAATTTAGGGGGGGATAGGAGCCATTCTCATTTTGTTCCCAGGGACTTGTGACTCCATCTTGGGTCTTAAATAGTTTACTGCCAATTCAGAGATTTCAGGCACTCTTAGGGGAATGGAGTTTTTGAGGAGAAGAGGAATTTTCTCCCAAAAATGTAATCTAAGTTACTTTGTGTTTAAATTTAAATGGTACATGATAGAATTATTTTCAGTTGATGCTTTGGGGAATAAGATTTTATAAATATGTATGCATTAATATTGTCATATTGCTACTAGAGGTTTAAATCTGTATTTGATTTGAAATTTAAAAAAAGTTCTCTGATAATTTACGTAAAGAGATCACATGCTTGTATCTCTTAATTAGATGAAATGTTGCTTTCTAAATTGTATATTATTTGTAAATTTGTAAAAATTATGAGCTATGCTTTAAAATTTTGTCAGTTCTACTGGACCTATTTATATATAAATTTTATGAATTTTAGTTCAGAGTTATTTAGATATTAGCTACATTGTGAATCTTAAAGTTTAAAAAAGACTGATTTGCAAAAGCAATAGATAATTTGAATGGAACATCCGGTTAGAATATTACAAGTTAAAGTATTGATTTTTAAAATAATTTTTAAAAATTGGTGTATATGTTAAAATTGGAAACTTAACTGTAAATTATATGAGATTCCTATCTATTTTTGTTATAGCTATACTATGTCTATTTGGCTATCTCTTATGAAAATTGTGAGATTCCATTTAAGTTATTTGGGGTTATTGTTGTAATATTGAAACCTTCAATTGTTAAATATTATGTGAATTATGTAGATATCAGATGATAACAGGCCCTAAAAGTTGGAGTTTGGTCATATGAAGAATTCACATTGGCCTGTCTCTTTGGCAAAAGGTAGATTTATGCTGAAAAGGGCTAGTTTCTTAGTGAAACTTGCAATTTGCCAGGAGAAAGGAAATACCCTATGAGACTGGTGCATGCCCTTAGCTGGCAGGCTAAATCCTGAAAGGGGCTTAGCACCCTAAAAGTGTTAGCTATCAGGAGGAGAAGTGGGATTAGGAGGCATAGTAGAGTTAGGAGAAATATTGCATGTCTTGGGAAAAGGAGAAAGGGAAGGACACCACAAGGTAGAATGTGGTGACAGACTGACCCAAAGGAAGGCAACAACCATGGAATGGTTCATAATTAGATTTTATAGGGAAAATTTAACCTCATAGATATGACTGGGATTTCTGGTGGGGCATGGTGGTGTGGGACTGCTCCTCTGCAAAAGATTGGCCTCAGGAGTTTGGCATAACTTGGATTTCATACTGGACCACCTCCTCAAAGGGTGGGACCATGGAGCTGAACTGCTCGCTATCTGTGCCTTGTCCCTAACTGTTTCTGGAACTCTAAGATGAGGTTGGATAGGCAAGGGAGATAGGCTTCAGCCCCTGTTCTAGGGTCCATTCCCTTGGTTTTTGAACCAGGTTTGGAAAAAGCTTGATTCTGGGTATAGAGTTCTCTTCACTTTTAGGTTTCTTAAGGTTTTTGATTGGGATTTTTGGTAGTTAATCTGAAATTTAGGATGGAAAACTGTATACTAGTTATTTGCATAATCTATTATTTTGGGAAGGTGAAGGCTTAGTCTACCCTTCCCTCACTGGATTTGATTACTCCTTAGAAGTGAGAAAATAAATCCACTTGTTGAAGCTACTCTCCCCTCCCCAACTTCTGCCGTCACTTCTCTTCAATTAAATGAAATTCCTTTAATATTAACTGCTTCTATTTTTTAAAGGAATAGCTTATATTTACATGGTATTAATAACTGAATGTTTGTTTTTATTTTTCAAAAATCTGGTTGTTTTAAGGTGAAGTCATTTGTGATGCTATATCAAAGGTTCTACTGCTTGGTAATGCAAGGAACTTCTAAGAGAAGTTTGTTAGATTTCTGGTTAACTACAAATTCTCTGAAAATGGTTATTTCAAATTCCATTCAGCAAATTATCTAGTATTTAAGTGCATTGTGATCTCATTGTTTAATGAATATGATCTGTAGCTTTCTTACTCTACAGGCACATGGGGTGGGTAGTTTAGGATCTAAACCTGATTAGTGAAGCTTGCTATTGAGATGAAATCTCTTGGGATTATAACTGTTATTTTTTGAGTCTTGAATTTGGGAATGATTATCTGATGAATTATTAAATTAATAGCCTACCATTTGTGGGCTGAGTTGCCTATAAGGTGAGATTGTTACTACATGAATGGTTGTTAGCTGTGATTTATGTGCCTTCAGATTAAAGCCCTGAAGTTTTGATGCTATTATAATCATGCCCCTTGTTTTTTCCTCTTATGGCAATTTTCTACAATTAGAGTAAGTGGTCAATAGAAGTCATAAGCAAATTCAAGTGTGTAATATTTTGCTGCTCTTGATCTGAAAATATGTAGTCATTATGTCTTATAATTAGGTAAATGAATAATTTGGCTTAGTCATCTATCTGTTGCTAGATGTATATGTCTGTATGAAACAAGGTCCTTAAAGGACACACACACACACACACACACACACACACACACACACACACATCTGTGCAACTGATGTGGTTCTAGTGGCAGAGAATTGGGGTTCAAGTCCAATGTGAAAGAATTCACAAACCTGAAATCTGAATGTGGCAAGAAAAGGGATTTTTATTGGCACTTGCATCAGAATCTATTATTTTATTGATGATTGAAACTAAAGCTGAAATATCTTTTGTATGATTTAGAGAAGAGGATTTTAGGGGATTTATGATTTAGTTTTCTTAAGTGGTGTAACTTTTGTAATATTTTGTTTCATCAATAGGAAAGTCACTTTTATTTAAGTTTGTTACTGATGTGGAAATAACATTTGTATAGTGTTGTGTAGTGTTTCTTTTTAAAAAATTTATATTGAAAAGCTGCTGACCAATCTATATTGGCCTTTCCTAGTCCATCCTACAACAGACAAAAGAAGGGGGAAATCTCTAATTCTGGCAGACGCTTTACATATATGTCTTATGCAGAAGTGTGGATTAATCTTTATCACTATTCTGCTTTTGATAGGTAAATGAGACCTATTAATGAAGGATTTTGTGAATACCTCTATTATTCTGATGGAATTCCCCCTTTCTGAAAATTGCTTTTGAGGTATAATGTAGTTTCTAAAAAAGAGATGATGCCTAACTAATTATGTAATCTTCAGGGAAGGTATAGCATACTTCCCAAGAATGAGGATTCTGCTCTTTGTACTTGCTCTTTCTCTCTGGTTCTCTTAGGTTTGTTTTGCTCTAGGCTTTGAGCAATTCGCCTTCAAATGACCAGCACTAGACAACTATATTGACCAGGTTCAGGGGTCTGACTTGACCCACTGGATCTTCAATCAACTCAAGCCCCTTCAAATGGGACCTATGGAATGACCCAGCTCAATGCCCATTCTCAGCAGGAAGTAGTGTCAGAAGATGAGATCATTGTCCTATACCCCCAAAACTTTGGACTCCATTTGTTTGGGAAGGAACTGGAACTGACTGGTTGGTAAATGGACCCCCAGCTCTCCAGTGTGTGAGTGGGTTCCCTGTAAAGAGCCCATCAATTCTGTGAAAGAGGAATATTAAAAATGCTCCTCCCCTGCTACAATAGTTTTTGGGACTTGCCTCTCATCGCAGGGTGAAAAATTCCAAAATCTAGGGATTATAGTGGCATGTACCTGATTTGGAATATAACTGAGGGTAGTAGCACTTGAGCATTCCCCAAGAAGCTTTGGGTGGTATTGTGGTGGTAGCATTCTCAGTACTGCTTTGTCTGTGAACTGAGTGGGCACCTGTGCACCAATGCAGTTGGCTATTCCTTTTACCCTGGCATTCAATGAAAAAAGTAAGACTGAATAAAGAAGAATTAACTTAAGGACAGTAACTGATGAATTCAAGTCTAGAAATCTAGTTCTGAATTTGTGTCATTCCTATTTTGGTGAGTAAATATTACTGGACAAATTATATCAGAGAAGCAGTGAAGGGAATAGTAAAATAGTTAGATGCCACTAGCAGAATAGCATGGGAAAACAGATTGACCCTAGAAAGGTTGACAGGAAAAGGAGGAACATGTTTTACAATTTCACTCCTAGTACAGCTATATCAAAGAATTAACAGAGAATTCTGGGATTATCCATCCTGTGTAAGGAGATCTGTGTAGGGATTAATAGACTTTTATGAGGTGGGATGTAAAAATTAGCCAAATCTGAGGGGTTGGAAAAGGATGTGGAAACCAAATTATTAAAAGGAAAAAAAGGGGGGAAATCATGAAAAATGGATGGACATTTGTTTTCCACAGTTATGAGAACTGAATTGGAGAAATGTAACTTAAATTAGAAAACTGAAACCCACAAAAACATTAAGGAATAAGCAAGGATGGAGGTTATCTTCCCCCTTTCCCTCCCCCCCCCCCAAAAAAAAAAAAGAATGTAAACTCCTTGTGGGCAGGGACTTGGTTTTGTAATCAGGGGTGGAGATTCATGTCATGTAACCTCTGTAACATCCAATTAAATGAGAATCAGGGAAGAATCAGGGAAAAATCCCATTTTTTTTCTTCTGGATAGAAAATAAAATGCTGCCTTTGGAGTTTCAAAAGTATGTCTACTCCCCATGGTACCCATGCTTGCAAAAAATGTAAAATAAAGCTTTCCTGCATTCATCAGTGAGTCATTGGAGTTCTTGGTAAGATAGTTTGTTTCTTACATATGGTAAGCTATTTGTGGGTAGAAATTATTTCATTCTTTGTGCTTAAAGACTTGGTGACAAAGTTATCATGCCTGACCATATAGTAAATATTCAATAGTTTGATTAACAGAAAACTGTTGCTGAAGTAGAAATTACAGAAATTAGGGGAGAAAGTGATCACTTCATGTTAGAATTTATGAAAAAGGAGAGAAAAGTTTGATATCTGAATGCATTGTAGATTTTGGGGAAAGAGTTTTCAGAGGGTTCAAAGAATGCATTTATAGAATCCATGGCCTATACCTTTAGGAGAAGTCAGCCTAGAAGGGATGACTAATTCTCAAGAATGAAAATCACAAAGAGGAACTATGCTTATGAGGAAAAAGATAAATTCTCTAAAGAGGCCTATATGGAAATGCAGGGAACTCATTGACCGATTTATATTTTAGAAAGATATATACAAGAGATAGCAGTAAAAGATGATGATGGAAGGATGAATAAACATGATAGAATGTCTTCTAAGAGTAGTGCCAGCTATATTAAACCTCAGAAGCTGAGCTGCTGAGTTGATGAGATGTAGAATGTGAAGGACAACAGAAAGTATTTTAGCTATCTTTTTTTTTTTTTTTTTTTTTTTGCTGAGGCAGTGGGGGTGACTGACTTGCTCAAGGTCACACAGCTAGAAAGTGTTAAGTGTCTGAGAGCAGATTTGAACTCAAGTCCTCCTGACTTAAGGGTTTGTGCTTTGTCCCCTGCTATGAATATTGAATGAATAGAAAAAGAGTAATTACTGGCTTAATATGAATTTGGAAAGGAGATTCCTAGGAATGTATTCATGATTGTGCTATATAAATTATTTTTCAATACTTTTGAGAAAAACTATTGATAACACACTGATCAGATTTGCAGATAATCTAATGCTGAGGAATAGTTAGCAAAGATTTAATAATGTGAGAGCACAATTTTTTATTTTTTTCTTAAGTTTTATTTTATTTTTTTGTGATCAGCAAAGATCTACTTTCTTCCATCTTTACTTATCCCTCTCCCCCATTGAGAAAGAAAAGTTAAACTGTTGTTGCAAAAAAAAAAAAATACTAAAGCAAAATAAATTCTCCTATTGGCCATGTTTTAAAATCTCATTCTGTTTTGAATCTTCATTTCTCTCTCAGAGGATGAATAGCGTGTTTTATTATGAGTACCCTAGAATCTTATGTGTCCATCTGCTGATGGTAATTCCTAAGTCTTTCAGAGTTGTCTTTTTTTTTTTTTTAAAGGATTCATCCCTTCCTTGATCTGCCTTCTTTCAAAGTCCTCTGTTACCCTTTTCTTTCCCTCCTGTTTCATATTTTCTCCCTTTAGATTATAAAAATAGCAGTTAAATTTTCTTAAATTGCTTCCTAAATTTTAAGTACGTAAACTATATAACATTTTTCTGATCTACCAGTCTAGTAGCATTTTTAAAAAAAAGAAATGAGGTTAATCCAGCATGATCTGTTTATTCTTAATTATCATCACTCCCTTTTCTAGATGTTCATTAACTAGTCATGCACTCTTAATTTTTTGTAAGACATCAAAACAACTGGCTTATAATGAAACAAATATAGTAAAAAGGTAAGTCATTCCCCACCCCACCAAGAAATCCTTCATATTATTAAAGATCGTTTTTTCCTAATATATTATTCTCAGTTTTTCTGGATAAGTTATTCTTGATTATAAGACATTTTGGAATATCATATTTTAAGCCCCCTTTTCCTTCACAGTTGTGGCCGATACATTTTGTGTGATTCTGACTGTGGCTTCTTTCTGGGTATCATCGTCTCAGAGGAATCAATTGGGAAATGTCAGAATTATCGTATATGAATGTATTGGAATATCATTATGTTATAAGATGTGAAGAAATGGTTTCAGAGAAACCTGGAACATTTGTCTGAACTGATATAAAATGAGTAGAATCTGAACAATCTATATTATAGCAACAATATTTTGATCTCTAAAAAATGAAAAATTGTAAAAGATTTAAGAACTCTTAACAACCCAGTGAGCAAATATGATTTCAGAAGACTGACAATGAAGAAAACTACCCACTTCTTGGTGGATCGGGTGATGGAATAACATATAAAATGTGACACATTTTTATATGTGGGCAAGATAAGAATTTGTTTTGTTTGATCATACTTACTATGAGGATTTAAAAAAAATTTTAAAGTGTATGTATGTGTCTGGGAGAGGGAAAAAATTGGAACAAGAAATAATAAATAAATGACAATTAAACATTTATTTAAGAATCAGAAAATTTTTCTTTTGACAGTTCATGGCTCTCTATTCTATCTTTCAGGAATATAGTATTTTTATGGGAAACTTTCTAAATATGATTGAAATGAACTTTTCAAAAACTGTTTTTTATAAATCAAGAGAAAATACAAAGGATAGAAAATGTGTTATTCTTCATGATTCTGTCTCTATTTACATGCATAAATTAATAAACCTAAATAAACTAATAATATATACATATAAAATAAACTAACAAAAATATATTTGTGAAAGGCTTTATAAACTTAATAGGGGTGTTTCTATTTGATCCTAATGACAATAGGGAACCTTTGGTATCTGAGTAGGGGACTGATATGTCCAGGCTTGATCTTAGGAAAATCAGTTTAGATGATGGTGGCCTGAACTAACATAGTGAGTAGAGAGAAGGCCATGTATGTAAGAAATATTGAGTTTGGCACTTAGATGGATATCTAAAAGGTCTTTGGACTAGATTGACTATTACTTTATAATATATTTCTTATTTATTATTTTTGATGGCACAGCAACTGCAAAATAGTGGCAAAGGTAGTTTTTGCCTTTCTTTCAAGGTAATAGTCCATGGGAACATTTTCTGAAAAATTCAGAACTTCATTTTGTTTTAATTTAAAAAGTTGTCAGAATTGATCTTTATAAGATTTAAGATTTATCACTGTTTTAAAGTTTCTACACTTATCTTTTTGGAACATCTCCTATTCATTAAGGTTTTCTTTTACAGATGATCACTCTTAGAAAATCAATTGATGTTAACAGATCAAGCATAAATTCATAAACACAAAAGGTCATGCTTTGAAATTTTTAAAGTTATGTAGACTGAGCTATCATTAGCAAGATTTCTGAGAAATAGTTTTTTTTTCCTAGTCCATAATTTTTGCAGAAGTGGTGTTTTTTGTTTGTTTTTTTTCATTTACAGCTACTCATTTTACCTGATGGATAAAGAAGATATCGTTTGAAAATTTGACTCTTTCAATATACTGAGTAGGATACTTTCTCCATCTCCAAAATGCAGTTGATATGTTGATCTGTACTGAGTGATCACTTGGCTTTCCAGATTTTCAAGATTGAGTATGTTTCCTCCAGTGTCACTTGGAGAAACTTTTTCTATTCAAGATAAGATAAATTAAAGAGATGGAAGAAGTGAGATGTTACCTAAAACTCATGGACAGATGAGGATCTCTAATGGAGTTCAGAATGAAATTAAGTCTTCTGAGCAACCTTATGCCAAATATTAAAGTGAGATTAGGCACCTTGTAAAGTTTAGGTTACATAATGGTGATAATGTTAAAATATATTTCACTGGTTTCTTGGTTTATTGGAGTTATCATAAATAAACATTAAAAAATCTTATGTGCTGAGTATTGGAATTTATTCATATATTTAAATGCATTTAAAAATAAAATGTTGAATTATAGATTTGAATTTTAATCTTTTTAGTAAAAAAGTGCCAAATTTAAACTTTCTGTTGATTTATCTTATAGTGGCACCATAGTTATCCTCTGCTATAAGAAGACCTGGGTGACGTGCCTTTGACCATACTGATTTTGTGACTCTGAGAAAGTTACTTAATTTCTCAGTGCCAACTCTCTAAGACTATATGAGTTAGAAAAGGTGCTAATCTTCAATGTAGAAATTGAATGTAGAATGTAGAATCTACATGTAGAAATCAATGTAAAATCAATATAGAAATCTTCCCTATATACTAAGCAAATCACAGGTTCAGTCTTTCCCTATGAATGTATTTTAAATTCTCTTTGACCTTGGGCAAGTCATTTAATCTCAATCTTAGTTTTTTCATCTGTGAAAAAAATAATAATATCTGTCTCCCATGGTGGTTATGAGATTAAAGTGAGTTTTATATGTATACAGTGCTTAGGAAGCTTTAGGTTTTATCTTTTGTATACAAGCTGATGACACGCATACTGTTGCACCGTATTCCATAGAAACTAATTTTATCCCTTCCTTAGCATCTGATGAAACTTTTTTCATATTTTATTTGTTTTAATCATTATGTTTCCACTTGATCACATCTTCATTAAATTTAAAATGCTGTTCCTGAAACAATTTATTTATGTCTTTTCCTGTAATCAGATTACCTTCCTAAGTCTATCTTTTGGCTCACATTCTTACTCCAATTTCAATTTCAACTTCTCATGCTTACTTTGAAATTGAATGACTACTTTACTATGATATGCATTCTTTTTATCTCATACTGTTATTACTAATGATGCCGTTTTCTTCACTGCCTACATGTCTCCTCCCACAAAACCTCTGTGTTTGAAACAGATTCTTTATTTTAATTTATGTAGTTATTCTTACTATCTTTGAATCAGTTTTGACATATGTCTTTTCTAAAATGTTTTTCTAGTATTTTGCTTTGGAAAAAATGCAAAATAGTGACTTTGATGTTATAACAAGTTATTTCTTGAAAATATTTTTCTTCATATTTTAAATTGCACTTTCTGAGTTTACAAAGCTTTCCAAAAAAGAGTTACATCACATTTTGAAGTCTTATTTTGACCTCAAATATCAATTTATAATTTTTATATTACTTTAAAGATATTTTGCTGATGATTAAGGAGAGAATAATAAATGGTTATTAATAGGCTAGATTTTTGATAGAAGTGAGTAGTTTGACTTTTTTTGAAGACTGCTCAAGGGATAAAATTCTAATTTATCTTTTCATTGATTAGAACCTCTCCTTGTTACTAAATCTTCTTGTAATTATTTCTGAGATCCTGTGAACTACTTAATCTGAATTTTAATTTTGAATGACTAGATTGAAGACATTTGTTGAACAAGTAGTCCCACAGGTAGGAAATCCTTTTTAAGTGTCCATTTCATATTATTCCTTTTGTTAATTCTTTTATCCTTTGTTTCTGATTTTACAAGTGACTTCATTCTCTACTTTGTAGTGGCATTTGTTACTGCGTTTTTTATTATGATTTTAAGTATTCCATTTCCCACTGTTAGGCCCTGGATAATAGGCCATAGCATTACCCTCCTCCTTCCCTCCCTCCCCTTTTTTTCCTTGCAATTAGGTCTGGGAAAAACTGAATTTGGAAAGGGCCCGCAGCTGTGAGGCTCTGGCTCCATTCACATACCTTTTTGACACAATAAAGGATAGCAAAGAAGAACATTGTCCAGGTGGTGCCTGTCTCCCTGACTCAATTCCTGTCTTAAGATTGTCCTGACTAAAGTTATTGCCCCAACCAAAGTTATTGCCCCTGCTTCCCCATCTCTTGTCCTTGACAAGATATTGAGTTAGGTTTTCCTATATTGCCTCCTGTCCTGTCAGGGCTCCAGTTATGTTTTTATATCTTAACAAAATTGTCCTTCCCTAAAATTATATTCCATATCATACCAGAAGGGGCCATAACTCCCTTATTTCCTAGATCTGAGTTTTAGTCCCCATCTTATTAGTACCCAGATCATTTCTATCTTCGGGCTCTTTTCTTTGAAGTATCTTCCTAAAGATAGCAACAGTTGCAAGATGTTAGATAAGGTAGTAGGCTAATTGCATGCCTGGCTTCTGTATCTTGCTTGCAAACTCTATTTAGTTAAAACATAAGCTCTGTATCTCAGTTTTTCTACACTTTGTGCTTTGGAACCTATTTTGAACTTTAAAATTAAGCCGGTTTCTACTTGCCTCATTTTCTCCAGTACTATACCACATTGTAATATTGATGGATACTATAGACAAAGACTGTATCTTGTAGATAGACAGAATTTTTTTTTTTTTATATGTGAAGTAGAAGTACATGTACAAGTAAAACAAGATTCCTCTTGAGCCATGGACTTTAATTATCTTTGCTAGCTTTATTATCATTCATTTTGTTAACTACAAAATGCACATTGTGGGAAAAATAGTGATGCTGGTGCTTTTAGTATATATTTGACAAATATGTACTTTTAACTTCAAATGCTTTTATTTATTTTTTTATTATAGCTTTTTATTTACAAATTATATGCATGGGTAATTTTACAGCATTGACAATTGCCAAACCTTTTGTTCCAATTTTTCCCCTCCTTCCCCCCATGTCCTCCCCCAGATGGCAGGCTAGCCAATACATGTTGAATATGTGAAAGTATGAATTAAATACAATATAAACTATACATGTCCAAACAGTTATTTTGCTGTACAAAAAGAATCAGACTTTGAAATAGCGTACTATTAGTTTGTGAAGGAAATCCAAAATGTAGGCGGACAAAAATATAGGGATTAGGAATTCTATGTAATGGTTCGTAGTCATCTCCCAGAATTCTTTCAGCCGGTTCAATTCATTACTGCTCTATTGGAACTGATTTGGTTCATCTCATTGCTGGAGAAGGCCATGTCCATCAGAATTGATCATCATATAGTATTGTTGTTGAAGTATATAATGATCTCCTGGTCCTGCTCATTTCACTCAGCATCAGTTCATGTAAGTCTCTCTCTAGGCCTTTCTGAAATCATCCTGCTGGTCATTTCTTACCGAATAATAATATTCCATAATATTCATATACCACAATTTATTCAGCCATTCTCCAATTGATGGGCATCCACTCAATTTCCAGTTTCTGGCCACTACAAAGAGACCTGCCATGAACATTCTTGCACATACAGGTCCCTTTCCTTTCTTTAAGATTTCTTTGGGATATAAGCCCAGTAGAAACACTGCTGGATCAAAGAGTATGCACAGTTTGATAACTTTTTGAGCATAGTTCCAAATTGCTCTCCAGAATGGCTGGATGTATTCACAATTCTACCAACAATGTATTAGTATCCCTGTTTTCCCACATCCCCTCCAACATTCTTCATTATCTTTCCCCAACATTGCCTTTATTTGGCATTTTATTGGACAGGATATTACAGTTGAAATGTTTGATAATAGCTTATCACCATATTCTCTTTTTTTATTAAAGCTTTTTAATTTTCAAAACACATATATGCATAATATATGTTAAACATGGCAAAATATATGTCAAATCCAATATATACATACATATTTATACAATCATCTTGCTGCACAAGAAATAGCAAATTAAAAAGGAAAAATGAGAAAGAAAATAAAATGCAAGCAAACAACAACAAAAAGAGTGAAAATGCTATGTTGTGATCCACACTCAGTTCCCACAGTCTTCTCTCTGGGTATGGATAGTTCTCTTCATCACAAAAATATTGAAATTGGCCTGGATCATCTCATTGTTGAAAAGAGCCATGCCCATAAGAACTGATCATCATATAATCTTGTTTTTGCCATGTACAATGATCTCTTGGTTCTGTTCATTTCATTTACCATCATAGAATCTTATATTTGATTAAAAATTTTGGCAAAATTCAACAGTGTTGAAAGGATGATTAGTAAATATTTCTAGCAAATAATAGTCCCCAAAAATTGACACTAAGGACATATCACACAATTAATTTTTCTTTGTTTTTGGGAGAAGTTGCTAAACTGACATCAGGAGAAACCTGTAGGTACAACTTATCTAGCTTTTGTACAACTTCTGCTAAACTCTCAAAGAAGTGTCTAGGGTCATACTACTAATTAGTGTCTGAGAACAGAAAAATACCAGTCTTCCCAACTCCAGGACTAGCATTCTATTCTGCTCTTACATCACAGTACCTGCCAATTCAGTAGGTTTGAAGCTAGTTTAATGGCTAGTCCTCAAGTGGGGTCATTATGGTTTTTAGAAGGAAATATCTAGCATAGAATCTTGGTGACTCTGTGCTTGACTTGAGGTATTGCACAATATTACCAAATGAATTGGCTAAAGGTTGATCATGTTTGTTGACAATGCAAAATTGGGAAGTTCCTGAATGATATAATAAAGCATAAAAAAGATTGACGGGTTAAAACATTTAATTCTAATTAGATGAAATTTAATAAGAATATTTATAAAATCTTACTTAAAATTATTAGCTATGTGACCTTGGGCAAGTTACTTAACCCTTTTTCTCTCATCTGTTCCCTCATCTGTAAAATGAGCTAGAGAAGGAAGTATCTCTGCCAAGAAGACCTCAAATGGGATCACAAAGAATAACATTTGACTGAAATGACTGAACAACAGCAAGAATTCTTTTTGAAAAATTAATCAGTTTCAAGTGATTATGGGATAGAAATGGCTAGATAGTAGCAATATTTGGGAGTTTCAGTGAACTGTGACAGCTCAGTAAGCCAATGCTGTGAATATGGTAACCAAGCTAGTGAATGAAATTTTAGGTTGAATTAAGATAATGTTTGTGACTAGGGAATTATTATTTTTGCTGTTAAACCTGTTTTAGCACTACAGCTGACCACATCTGGAGGATGGAGTTCATATCTGGACATCATATTTTAGGAAAGACTGGAGAATGTTCAAAGGAGTGCAACCAGGATGGTTAAGGGTTTCAATTCATATCATATTGTTACTTGTTAAAGGACCTTGGCATAATTAGTTTGCCCAAGAGAAGACTTGAAATGATTAGGCTTTGCACATTATAATTGACTGTCTTCATATGTTGAAAGATTGTCACATAGAATGGTTAGATATGGTTTTTAATGGGTTCAGAAGGTAGATCTAGGAATGGTGAACAGAAAAGACAAAATTAGACTTTGTGTAAAGACAAATTTCCTATCAGTATAACCTAAAGTATATTGGGTTGCCTTAGGAGGTAATGGGTTTCCCCTTACCTTTAATTAAATGTTGGGCATAGAGAATGTTGTAGAGAAGATCCTTGTTTAGGTATGAGTTTCATGTTAAAATTCTTAGTATTCCCAAATTCAACAATCAGGGAGATCAGTGTATTGAACAATTTTGGGTAATCAGAACCAGGGTCACTATAAATATCATCTTAGACAATAATTTTTCTAAACAATTTAGTCTATTCAAGGGTAGAGTCAGATAATTATGTTAATTAGATTGAGGTAGCATTGTACTGTTTGGTTACTACCTTAGTTCATTTTTTTTTTTTTCTAGGAGCTAAGATTTTTGTCTTAAATGTTAACTCAGGGTTCTCATTGAATGTGTTTCAATTTTTGGTAAATAATGGCAAAAAGACATGAATTCAAGACACTGATAATTGCTAGCTTAAGATTGATAAAGTTTCTCATTTTGGTGAGAACAAAGATTTATATCATCAAATACATTAAAGAATGTAACCCAAAGAGGGAAGAAGTAGTTTCAGTATGTTTCTATAAGATTCTATATTTGTGAAAAACTACTTCAGAATCCATATGGGAGAAGAAATAAATTTCCAGTCTACAAAGAGCCTAACAAAGGAATAATAACATTCTGTAGCAAGTAATTTTAATTCATTTATATGTGTTGGGGCAAGGAAGGATAATATTTGCAGTTTTAAAATTCTAAGAAGCAAAACTGTATCCTTATACACATAATAAACATGCCACCCACCTTCTGATAAGAGA
Organism: Antechinus flavipes; assembly: GCF_016432865.1. Taxonomy (NCBI): domain Eukaryota; kingdom Metazoa; phylum Chordata; class Mammalia; order Dasyuromorphia; family Dasyuridae; genus Antechinus; species Antechinus flavipes. The sequence goes on from NC_067401.1 coordinate 244,550,135, forward strand.
TGAATAGTTCAGGGTGCAGATTTAGGTATATTTTTTGGATGTGATTAATACAGGAAATTAATTTATTTGGTTTAGCAAATTTGTTTCAGTTTTTTCCCCTTGCTTTTTTGGAGTGAAATATGGGAAGATAGGAAGATCATGGAAGAAGATAGGAGATATTGATTTCATTAATTGAAAAAAATTAAAGAAGAAAAAATAAAGAAGAAGAAAACATTGTATAAATTAAAGTTTTGTTGACCATGACAGAGCAGATTATCATCTTTTCATCTGTAAATTTAACTTCTGTTAATGTAGCCTAATGTTTCATAAACTTTTATTTAGATAACTGAAATGTATACATTATGTTGTAATGTTAGGAAAACTTTAATATACAGTGAGTTGATAAAAAAATAATCAAGCCATTTATAAAGTTCCTCCTTTTTGCCAGGTATTGCATGAGGTTCTCAGACTACCAAGACCAAAGAGAGATAATCCTTTCCCTCAAGTAGCTTGCCTTCTATTTGGGGGACAACACATACATTTATTGGTAAGTACAAAAATAATACAAGGTGATTTTGACTGGGCCATCACTAATGGCTAAGTCAAGAAAAACCTTATGTAAAAATTTCATACTTGAGTTTTGAAGAAAATTGAGGATTCTAAGAGATTTGAAGTGTCTTAAAATTTAATATAATATGCAAAAAATCAATAATAGGTTTTTTTTTTTCTTTTTGAATGCAGGAAAGTTTTATTTTACATTCTTGCAAGAATGGGTTCTTAGGTTAATAGACACTATCAGAAATTGTTCTTAATGGAAAGTATACTGGAGTTGAGATCAGAAGACATAGCTCATCCTCATTTTGCTGCTTATTAATCATTTACTACAGAAAACCTGGTCAGGCCATTTAGCTACTCCTACCTTTAGTTTCCTTATCTGTAAAATAAGTATAATCCTTTTTCTTCTTATCTTACTACTTATCTTACTGTTATGATGGTGATAACTAGTTTTGGCTGAGATGTGGAACAGAACACATCTCTTATCTATCTATAATTGGGAAAAGTATATGGTCTGTTTCTCTTCCAATTTTTCTAAAGTGTCATTTTAATATTAAGGTCATATTTACTGTGGATTTATTTATTGTGGAATGTAATATTCTTTCTAAAAGGTAACATTCTCTTGTTGGGGTTTTCTTGGGGTCTCTGGAGGCAGCCTTCTTTTCAGTTCAGTAATTACACGAGTATAGCCAGGGGTTAAAGTCCAAATCTTTTATTGTTTCTTTTCAAGTCTTATCTCCTTTTCTGTTGTCTGGTTAGCTTTCTTATATTCCAGATCCTTTATTATCTCCTTCCTGGGGCTAAGCAGATTTCTGGAGAGCCTTTCAGTCTGGCCTTGATTCTGAGAGCTTGAGCTCCCTCCTGCCTTCTCTGGCTTTTGAATTTCCCTGACTTCCAAGGATTTGTGCTTCAGCCTCCAGCCACAACAAAGATGGAAGATAGAATGAATCTGTCTCAGCCTTTGAGAGCTTCTATTGTGTTTGTCCTTTTTTGGCCCTGAGAGTTTCTTGATTATATGCTGTACACTGAGTACAAACCAATCATTATATCACTAGGAAACCATTATTTGTTGTAGGATTAAATCAATGCTAAACTAGATTTGTCTCTTCAATTCCACTTAGTAATTCATTATACTTAGTACCTTGGCCCATAATATCTTGTAGGATTAAATCAATCATACTGAACCAAGCTAAATTAGAACACTATTGTCTCTATCAATTCCACTGACTTAGTACCTTGTAAGAATCCTTTGTTTCAAGTTTCAGAGTTCTGGCCCTTAACAGTGGAATATAAAAATATTGATTCATCTGTATCTGAATTTCTGCAATTTCTGCAGTTGCTTTCCAGTTTTCTTAGTAGTTCTTATCAAATGGCGAATCATTTCCTAAATAGTTTGTTTCCTCTTTTTTTTTTTTTTTTTTTTGGTACATTGGATTACTGTTACAGTTTTTCTTGATTTTTCTCTGTTTAATCTGTTCAGTTGATCTCTTTTTTGCAACAAGAATCAAATAGTTTCAATGACTTATTTTGTAATATAGTTTAAAGTCTGAATGTATGAATCTTTTGTTTTTACCTTTTTTTGGGGGGGTTATTTCTTTTGATATTATAGATCTTTTGTAAATTTTGTAATAATTTTGTTAAGTTTTTTTTTTTTTAAACTATTCTTTTGATAGTTTGGTATAGCATTCAAATTGTAAATTAGTTTTGATTAGTTTATTATAGAATTGTCCAGCTATGAGCTTTGGCTGTTCTTCGGCTATTTAAGTTTGTTTTGTTTTTTTTAAAGGAACATCTTGTTACTGAATATATACTCATATTTTGTATGCTTTGGTAGATTTACTCTCATATGTTTGATATACTTTTAATTATTTTGATTTGGACTTCCCTTTTATGTTTTTTTTAACTTAAATTTTATTTTAAGTAAATACTGTTGATTTTGAAGGTTTTGTAGTCTGCAACTTTGTTGAAGCCATTATGCCAATGAGTGTCTTGGATGATTCTTTAGCATTTCCTAAGGAAACATTATCAGCAAGTAGGGATAGTTTTTAATCTCTCTTTAAACCTTTAATTTTTTTCTCTTGTCTTATTATTATTGTAACATTTCTGGAATTATGTTAGTGACAGGAAAAATAGGAGTCCTTATTTTTTTCCATTATTTGTAAAGTTTCTACTATGCCCTATAATGTATATTTTCCTTTTATTTTATATGAATATTTTTTATGATATAGAAAGATCCCTGTTTCTTTTCTTTGTGGAGTTTTTAGCATGTTAGTGTTGTGCTTTATCAATTTTTTTTTTCTGCATCTATTGAGATAATCATGTAGTTTTGTTTTTAGTATAATTGATGATATTCCTAATATTGAACCTCCTTAAAATAAATCCAATGATTATATATGAATGGTTATAATGAATGGTTACTTTTTTGGATTTTGCTGTATTCTATTTTACAGGATTTAACTTTTACTTAAAATTTTATAATTGTGGTTTATTCATGACATAGGTAGATAATTCCTCTTTGCTCCATACTGCCCTGGGCTATTCTTCTTGATCTATATCTTGCAGCTGAATTCAAATGGCTTCACATGTTTGAAATGGAAATAGAACTAGCTATAAAAGAACTACCAAAAAAAAAATCCTGATCCAGGTGGATTTTTAGACAAATTCTCTTAAACTATTAAAATAACAAATCATTAGTACTACATAAAATATACTCAAAAATTTGAAAAAGAAAGCACTCTACAAGATTCCTTTTATGAAACAAATATAGTATCAATACTTAAAGCAGGACAGTTATTGTTCATCCTTTATTCTTGAAGAACAGGATTTCGTAAATTTTTTCCATTCGCAACCCCTTTTTACCTGAGAATTGTTATGTGACCCCAGGTAAACAGGTTTATAAAATAGGTACACAAATCAAACATCTACTAACAATAAATCATAATTTTACAAATCACACACACTAAGTTATGAGAGACCATATGGGATCGAAATCAAGAAGCTGGGTTGAAGAGGATCATGACATTAGGAACAGTGGTGCTTTAACAGGTTAACTGAACTGGATTTAAGTGAGGGAGGCTAAGCAAAGTCACCTAGAATCACTTTCTCCTCTGAAGCTATCTGAATTCAGCTGCAAGATAATGGATCAGAAAGAATGCAGTTTGGTTGCTTTTTTACCATGTCTAAATTTTGCAAGTTTCTGGCATGCATTTGGTTATATACAATAATGACTCCTGCTGGTTTCCACCCCCATCAGTCACCTGGGAAAATTTATTGGTTCACAGTGGCAGAATTGTAGGCTTCACTTTGTTCTGGGATTCTTTCTTTGCTTATTCTTCTACAGGCTATGCTAGATGATAGAAATGAGACCTTGTTCATGCTATTGTTGGTGGCTTTTGAACTTCCTCTTCTCTATATATACAATCCCAGAACTCCCTACATGAAATGCCACTTCTCTGTGCAAATCCCCTTCACAGTCTGCCCTGGATCTGTGACCCAAAATTGGAGGGTAAGTAAAAGAACTGGCAGTTGTCACCTGTTCCTGTCACAGTGACCCAGTATAGATCTGAACCTTCTCCTGCACTGGTACACAGCCTCACATGGGGTGCTTCTGCCCTGATTCAATCTCCAATGTTCATAGTATCTGTAGACCTCCCGATCTGTTTTCCCTAAGTCAGTCATAGTTGATCATCGTGAAGTGTGTGCAATGTTCTCTTTGTTCTGTTTACTTCATTCAGTATCAGTTCATATAAATCTTTTTAGATTTTTCTGAAATCCATCTGCTCATCATTTCTTATAGCATGATAGTATTCTATTACATTCATATACCATAACTTGTCCAGACATTCCCCAGTTGATGGGCTTTTTATATATGTAGGTTCTTTTCTCTTTTTTAAGATCTCTTTGGGATACACAGATCTAGCAGTGTTTTGTTGGATCAAAGGGTATGCTCAATTTGATTGCCCTTTGGACATAGTTCCAAATTGTTTCCAGAGTGATTAGATTAATTCACAATTCCACCAACATTGCTTATTATCTCAATTTTTCCACATTTTCTGTGAAGATAATTAAATGTAAAATAAGAGTTTATATTTTGTTCTCTAAGTAATAAGGAATTTCTTAAAGTGTGAGAAGGGGTTGGACCTGTCCTTTAGGAAAATGAACTTGTTGGCTGTGAGGGATGGGTTGGAGGAGAAAAATATGAGACTGGAAAAACAAATACAAGTCTTTTGTAATAATCCTTGTAAAAGGTAATGAGGGCCTGACCTAGGATATTGGCTTTTTCAACATTTCAAACTCTGTTATTTCCCTTTCACCTTTATAGTGGAAGATCTTTTGAATATTTAGGAAAACATCTTAGTGGAATTTAGAAAAGGAGCTGTTCAAAATAAACTGAAAAAGGAACAAATTTAAAGTGGGAGGGAGAACGGATTCTAAGTTTGTGAAAAGTTCTTGGCAGCTCAAACATCACCATTCTGGGATGGCAGTTATTTTGAGTTTAGAGCAAGTTGAAGCTGAGTTGAATTTTAATTGTTGAATAAATGCCTGTGTAATTAAATTAAAAGGAGCAACAATTTATTATTTATAGGCCTTTACTTTATTTAAAAAAACCCTCACTGGAGGCTTATTGTCTATAGCTATTTTGGAGAAAAGGTAAATATTTTTCAGTTCACTAGTGTAAATGAGTGCCTTTTAAACTAAATAAAATAACTATAAAGCATATATTGGATTTTTATGGCTTAATGGACTTAAAGGAAGAGCTTAAGAGGAAATCATTCACAGCCATGTTGGCAACTAAACTTGCTTTAAAGGTATGATACCAAAAAAGAAAGTAGGATAGAGTGAATTCATTATGAGTTATAAATAAGCGTTTAGAAATATTATGCTTTTATTTAATTATGTTTTGGGAAGCTGAAACTGTTTAACCTCATAACTGACATTCTTTTGATTTGTTGTCATGCTTCAGGAGATAGAGAAGTCGCAATTTTTTGTAGATGATGCCACCAGTTTTAGGGTGGCTGGTTACTCTGTTATAATTCTGCATGTGATATACTAATAAAATAAATTTTTAAATAATTAGGATTTTTTTGTTCCAAAAATCACTACAAACAATTTGGCAAAATAGGCAAAATTACTAATAAAACTCAAGTTATATGACAATTATTTGTTTTGAAATTGTCTGGTTGGTTCTACATAAATTTGCAAAATGAACTATTACTGCTTTTGTCTAGATATGTCCTTTTTATAGTCAGTTATTTTGCTGTAAGTAGTCAAAAGGAGATATATATGCAATTTAGGAAAGAAAAATTATGATAAAGAATATCATTAGTAATTCTTTTAATAAACTGGGCTAGACAAATTTTGAAAATAATGAAAAAACTTCCATATTATAGCCTCCACTCAGAATCTTATCCACTCTATTTATTTAGTGTATTCCTGCCCCATGAAGCAGACTATTCAAATAATCGAAGATATTTGTAAGAGAAAAGAGAGGTGGTTGCAGGATGGAAGGGTTCTTTTTGAAAAGGAGTGGGGATTCCAGGAAAATTTGAGCATGTTGGTGGGTAGACAGAAAAAAAGTCACTGAAAAGGAAGATGTTGAAGCTACTTGAGGGAGAGGTTAATTGAAAGTTTTAGCTCTTTGGGAAAGGATTGTGACAAAAGACTGAGGATTAGTTAACCATAGCAAGAATTAGAGTGGAGGAAAGAAGAGGGAATGTAAAAATAGATTTTGAAATACAGAAGAAGGAAATTAAAGGAGTTTACACTTAATGGTGTTGATTTTTTCTGGAAAGTAGATGTAATCTGTTTAGAGTAAGGATAATTGTTAAAGTTTGGAATAATTGCTGTGAGCAGTGTGGTAAGGTTTTAACAGGAGTTGACCAAAAAGATTGCCAGCTTCAGAGGGAGGGTTTGGTTGAGATATTTAATGTGAATCAGCATGGATTTATAATGGTCCCACAATCATAAGTTTTTATTTTTCCAGAAGTATTTTAAGAAGAGAGCAAACAACTATGGGAATTGTCTCAAGTTAGAGGGGACAGTGGTCCTTTAATACCAAGTTAATGTCTATAAAGCATCCTTGTTGAAAAAGGCCAACAGAATAAGATAAAACATTTCATCTGAATTAATTATTTTTTGTTTAAGGTCAGCTCAAATTTTAAGGGTATGAGAAGTGGGAACTTTTAAATAAATGGCTAATCAGAAAATATGTATTTTTTTTGATAGATGAGTATTTTTCTTTTCTTTTCTTTTCTTTTTTTTTAACTTTTTATTGACAGAACCCATGCCAGGGTAATTTTTTATAGCATTATCCCTTGCACTCACTTATGTTCCGATTTTTCCCCTCCCTCCCTCTACCCTTTCCCCAAGATGGCAAGCAGTCCTTTATATGTTAAATAGATTACAGTATATCCTAGATACAATATATGTGTGCAAAATCGAACAGTTCTCTTGTTGCACAGGGAGAATTGGATTCAGAAGGTATAAATAACCCGAGAAGAAAAACAGAAATGCAAGCAGTTTATATTCATTTCCCAGTGTTCTTTCTTTGAGTGTAGCTGCTTCTGTCCATTCTTGATCAATTGAAACTGAATTAGCTCTCTTTATTGAAGAGATCCACTTCCATCAGAATACATCCTCATACAGTATCATTGTTGAGGTATATAATGATCTCCTGGTTCTGCTCATTACACTCAGTATCAGTTCATGTAAGTCTCGCCAGTCCTCTCTGTATTCATTCTGCTGGTCATTTCTTACAGAACAATAATATTCTATAACATTCATATACCACAATTTACTCAACCATTCTCCAATTGATGGGCATCCATTCACTTTCCAGCTTCTAGCCACTACAAAGAAGGCTGCCACAAACATTTTGGCACATACAGGTCCCTTTCCCTTCTTTAGTATCTCTTTGGGGTATAAGCCCAGTAGAAACACTGCTGGATCAAAGGGTATGCACAGTTTGATAACTTTTTGAGCATAGTTCCAAATTGCTCTCCAGAATGGCTGGCTGTGTTCACAATTCCACCAACAATGTATTAATGTCCCTGTTTTCTCACACTCCCTGCAACATTCCGCATTGTCTTTCCCTGTCATTCTAGCCAGTCTGACAGGTGTGTAGTGGTATATCAGAGTTGTCTTAATTTGCATTTCTCTGATTAATAATGATATGGAGCATATTTTCATATGGCTATAAATAGTTTTAATTTCTTTGTCTGAGAATTGTCTGTTCATATCCTTTGACCATTTATCAATTGGAGAATGTCTTGATTTCTTATAAATTAGAGTCAGTTCTCTATATATTTTGGAAATGAGGCCTTTATCAGAACCTTTGACTGTAAAAATGTTTTCCCAGTTTATTGTTTCTCTTCTAATCTTGTTTGCACTTGTTTTGTTTGTACAAAAACTTTTCAATTTGATATAATCAAAATTTTCTATTTTGTGGTCAATAGTGATCTCTAGTTCTTCTTTGGTCATAAATCCCTCCCTCTTCCACAGGTCTGAGAGGTAAACTATCCTATGTTCTTCCAATTTAGAAAATATGTATTTCAAAAGCCAGAAATATCAAACAATAATTTGTTTAATTTATACTGAAACCAAATTAGAAGTCATCTGGCAAGATTAATTCATCTTTACTGATACATATCTTAGAACCTATTAAGCTTTCTTTCCTCCTTCTATTCTATCTTGCCACTTTCCTTTTTATGTTTATGTATCATTCTCTTTTTACTCTATCTTGAACTTTTTCATTTTTTTTGTCTTAATCCCTTTCTAGTATTGTTTACCCTTTGTCTTTGAATTAATAATTTTGTTTCTTGTTCAAAACCTTCAAAATATGGGGGCAACTAGATGATGTAGTAGATAGAGCACTGACCTGGGAATAAGGAGAATCTAAGTTAAAATATGGCCTCAGATATTTACTTAGCTATATGACCTTGGGACAGTCACTTAACCCTGATTGCTCCACAGCAAACACCTCCTTTTCCCCAACAAAAAAATAAACAATACCCACCCAATTAAATAAAAACAAACTTTCAGAATTTAACTGTAGTAGTCTATTCAAGTAAAGAAGTCATAAAGTAAGTGATTTTTGGAAAGTTTGACTTACCTGTGCTGTATTTATAATCCATATTTTTTTACTTTCTTTAGGTAGATTTTAAAAATATGTTTACATGGATATTATCAACAGCTAAGTATGGTCCTCTTATTATAAGAGTGGGAAAGGTGATTCATTATTTCTTAGGGAGGTGTTTCAGAGTATGACTGACAGAAATTTATCTTATTAAGTTTCTGTATCATTTGAGATCTGCAAAGTATTTCTTAAATTCTTTTGCTAATTTATGAGCTTTTTCCTTTTAAAATGTTTTATTTTAAAATTTGACCCTTAGAATAGCTCTTAAAAGAGGTTGTGTATGAGAGAATATAAGATATAGTACCTTATCTATAAAATATAGTGTAATAATACTTAAACTACTTTCATAATTATTGTGAAGAATGTACTTTGTGAATTTTCAAGTATAGGTATGTATGCATATATGTGAGTTAATAAAAACTCTTCCTTTTTGTTAGTTTAGGAATTTTTAATGAAAATTAAAGGCTTAATAGTTTCACTGATTTAAGAGCATAGAATCATAGATCTAGTTATAGAAGAGACCTTAGAAGTCAGGTAGTTCAACCTCTTTACCTTAAGAAGCAGAAAGTTAGATGACTTGCCAGAGGTCTTACAGGCTAGTAATCACTAGAGATAAGATTTAAATCAAATGATGGGAACCAGTGCCATTTCCACTGTACCATGATTCCTTTATATATGTGTGTATGTGTGTGTGTGTGTGTGTGTGTGTGTGTGTGTGCGTGTATATGTATGTACATATATATGTGTATGTATATATATATGTGTATGTGTATATATATACATATATATGTATGAAGACTATGATATTTACTTAATTATTATTAAATGAGAGGAAATTATTTAGAGAAAGCTCATTGAAAAGGCCTAACTAAGGAAAGTCCTCCCCAGGGTATTTAAGGATACAGCTGGAAGGAGAAATTGATGAAAAATGGAAAAATTCTGCCAAGTTTTTTATAATTATGATTGGTGATAGTGAAGTTACCACAGAGATATTATAATTTTGGATGTGCTTACAAAGCTTGTAGAAAAAGCATGATAGAAGGTAAAAGTGGAAAGAGCATCTGGATAAATCAAGTATTCATAGAAGAAATCCATCCTGAGGATGAATTTAATTATGAGTATATTGTGGGATTGATTTTCAGGGAATTTGGAGGACAAGAAAACATAAAATGCTTACCAAAAGTATACCTTATTACTGACAAGAAAGAAGTGACCAAAATAGAATTAATACCTAATGACTTGTATGACTGTGTCCCTAGCTCTGTAAACTTTGTTTGATGATAATCAACACGGTAATTGAGGCCATCGTAGATGAAAGCATTAATAAGTAGACTGCATCTGTAGTATCATATACCTGATTAAAAGATGTAAAGAGTACTGTGATCATATATTATTATTGTTTATACTATATAAAAATCATTTGATTTGATAAAGCAGAATGCCTCTTCAGAGAGTACCTTTAGAGGTACTCCTCAACAAAGTGGCCTCTGGTCATGTGTCATAATTATGCAAAGTTCCTTGGGAAAAAAAAGAAGCTATAACAAAGGAGAGAAACTTGTCCATTCTCCCTGTGATCATTAATGATAGATGAAGCATTAAACAGAAATGCATATTCTCAAAGGGATTTTCCAGGGGTATGGAAAAGATCCAGAGTAGAGTCTGATTTCCTGTGCATAATGGATAGTGAGATCTATTTAAGATGAATTAAGTGGATGAAGAATGTCTTTTTTAATTTGTTTGTTTTTTTCATTTTTAATTTATAGAAGAAAGTATTTCTGTAACATAGTATAATAAAAAAAGATGATTGCACATGAAACTGCAAATCTATTATATACACACATATAATAAAGTTCTCATGTAAATTTCTTTTTTTCCCCTCCTACCCTTTTCCCTGCCAAGTCTAGTTCTTCTTAAACATGAAAATTTTTAAAAGACTTAGCCATCTGCTCTTCCCTATCTCACTGTTCTACATCATTGCTAATATTTTTTTTTCAAGTTTTATGTGTTCTTTTCTTTTGCTCATCTATTGGTCTAGAAGACAATTTGTCTACTTTATATCTGTATAGTCAAGAAATCAACAGTGATTTTGCTTCAGTAAAGAATATCTACTTTTGAGAACAGCTAAGATGGTGAAAATAGAAGGAAATAGTACAGTTGAGAGCTCTCCCCCACAACTACTCTACAAAGATCTAGTAAGTTTCTTGGATCAGTTCTTGATCAGGAATTCCTAGATTCTTTTTTCATTATTCTTCCAGCCTCACCAGTATAGGGATATGGACAGTCTCTAGAGTGTGTGTGTGGGGAGAGAGAGTGTAATTATTGAATTGATATAGCCATGAAACACACAGACTGAATGTGAAGGCCTACTCATAACCATGCACTAGGACAAGAAAATAATTCAGATTTGACACAGAGGGGATCTATATTGTTCAGGAAGTAGAAACAAGTGCCATCTGAAAACCCTGTCACTCACTACCCAGTATTGGATCGCAGATTCATTGTGGACTAAGGAGAGTACATGGACATAGGTGTAGTTACCTAGACTTCCTAAAGATAGCAGTTGATTAAGAGTGCTGGGAATGGAGTTAGGAAGACCTGAGTACAAATTTTATCTCAGATACCATTTTGTGACCTTGGTCTATCTTTTAACCTCTATATGTTGCCCCAGTTTCCTCAACTATAAAGTGATGATAATAATAACACTTAGCTTCCATGGTTATTTTGAACACCTAATAAGATAGTATTTGTCTCAGAACAGTGCCAGGCATATAATAGGTATTATATAAATACTTATTCCTTTCCCCCTTCCTTGCCAGGGAATGATTGTGAATGATAATTTGCATATTGAGAAGAAAGGAACAAGTGCCTAAACTGTGTTTCTCTGACTGCAGGAGCCTATTCTGAAACCTACCATAGAATAACCAGGGCAGGAAGCCCTGAACAAAGGGGACCCTACAGCTTTGTCACTTTGAACCTTCAGAGCTTTCCTGCTGATTGAAAGTGACTGAGACAAGTAATTTTCTACTGAAGTGCCAAGCAGGAACAAACCCATAGTTGTATTGCTCAGATCCAAATCCAGGTCAGAAGCTCAGACTTCACATTTGAATCAGACCACTCTGAGTACATTGAAAGCTTGCATGCCCCTATCCTTAGTTGACAGTATTCTGAGAAAGCAACAAAAGGACACTGAATAGGACCAAATATAGCCCAGCTATTATCTCCAGAAATATGCACAACTTGGTCCTAAGATAATGTCCAAAATTAAGTCAGTCAATAAGTTTTTGTTAAGCACCTACTACTATATACTAAGCAGAGACACTGGTCCTGGAGTCAGGAAGACCAGAGTTCAAATATGACCTCAGACACTTACTAACTATTTGATCCTGGGCAAGTCAATAAAACTTGTTTGGTTCAGTTTTCTCATATGTAAATTAACTGGAGAAGGAAATAGCTATCACTCTGTTGCTTTTGCCAAGAAAATCCCAAATGGATTCCAAAGAGTCAGATACAACTCAGATGATGTGACACAAATATACCAAGTACTGTGTTAAGTATTGAGTATAGAAAAAGAGGCAAAAGACCTGCCCTCAAGGAACTTCCAGTCCAATTGAGGAGACAACAAGCAAACAGATACAGAAAATTTTGCTATAATTTGATATATATGATATGTGTTCCCCACCAAATAGCATCAAACTATGCAAAATCCATCAGTAAAACTATAGAGCTTATGAGGAAAATGGGACTAGGGGTACAAAGTTCAAAAATTCATTAGGGACATATTAAAAAAAGGCAAAAAAAACCTAATAAAAATGACAGCAGAGTTTTATGCATGTTAAATGGTTAAGAAATATACAAAAACTACAATAAACAGTGACCAGCACTGCAGCCTTGAACTGCTTGTTTAACTTGGGCCCCAATGCTACAATTAACAAGTTAAGCTAGTTACAATAGAGAAGAAAGAGAGTGTGGAGTGAGTGGGAGTGGAGGTAATGCTGGCCAGGACTTCTCGGTTCACAGCTCCTACTATACCAGAAGAACTATAATAAACATGATATTTTATCGGAAAAAAGATCTGAAATTAGCTTGGGAAATGAGCATTGGAAGATTAGCAGCTTTTGAAGTATTGTGGAGTGGTGCAGTGTTTTTCATTCTCAGTTTCTTTAGGAAGACATCTAGTAGAAGCCAATTCAAAATTGAAATTATGATCACAATGTTCTCTAATATATCATTTGAGTTGAACAAATTCACCTTTCTGAAATGTGTTATAACAACTGTATCTCTCTACTTATCTAGCATTTACATAGTGTTTACTGTGTGTCAAGCTCTGTGCTAAATACTTAAAAAAAACCCTCACAAATATTATCTCATTTGATCCTCACAATAACTCTGGGATACAGTTGTTATTATAATTATTATTTTACAGATGAGGAAACAGAGGCAGATAAAGGTTATTGACTTGCCTATGGTAAGTCTATATCTTAGCTAGTCAAGCTAATAAATATCTTAAGTTGGACAACTTGTTGACTCCAGTCTCAGCACTTTATCCCTCTAATTGCCTTTTTAATCATATCGTTTATATTGTACAAACAAGCTATATTCAAAATAAATAGGAAATAATTGGCAGAAGGAAGGCGCTAAGATTGAGAAATGTTGGGAGAGGCTTCCTTTTGAAGTTGGACTTTTAACTGAGACTTGAAGGAAGCCAGGGAAGTTAGTAAGCATAAATAAGGAGGTAAAACCATTCTGGCATGAAGAACAGCTACAGTAAATTCCCGAATTGAGAGATGGAATGTTCTGTTCATGGAACAGCAAGGAGCTCAATGTTACTTTGTCAAAAGTATATGACATGGAGTAATGTGTAAGAAGACTGGAAATGTCAGAGTGGTCTGAAGGCCAAACAGGATTTTGCATTTGGTCCTGGAAGGTGACAAGAAGTAGAGATGACATAGTCAGACTTCCACTGTAGGAAAGTTACTTTGACAGCTGAATGGAGGTTGGATTGGCATGAAAAGAGACTTGTGTCCAGCAGACTCACCAGCTACATTCCAAGCATGAGGTGATGAAAACCTTCTTTACTAGGATATGTATAAGTGGAGAAAAAGGAACATATTTGAGACATGTTACGAAGGTGAAATCAACTGACCTTGGCAATAGATTAGATATGAGGGGTGGAGAATGATGCATAGGTTGTGAACCTGGGGAACCAGGAGGATAGTAGTACCTTTTACAGTATAGGGAATATTGAGTTTAAGGTGATGACTGGACATCCCAATTCTAGACATATGAAAGGCAAATAGAAATGTGATACTGGAGGTAATCAGAGAAGTTAGGATAGGTTGATTTAAGAATCAGCAGCATAATTCAATCTATGGGAGCTTAGAAGATCATCAAGTGAAATAGTTTATAATGAAAAGAGATTGTGGGCATGATCTGGATAATAATCCAGCAGAAAAGACTGAAAATAAGCAGTCTGATAGATAGGAGGAGAACTAAAAAAGAGTGGTGTTACAGAAACCTAGAGAAAAAAAGAGTATCAAGAATCAAGACACTGATTCACAGTGTCTTTCATCCGAGGATGAAAAAAAAATTGGGAAGAATGAGAATTGAGAAAAGGCCATTGAAGTTGGCAATTAAAAGGTCACTGGTAACCTTGGAGAGAATGGTTGTAGTGGAATGATGAGGTCAAAAGCTGGTTTTTAAAGGGCATGAAGAATGAAAGGAGAGGAAGTGGAGTCACTTATTATAGATGGTCTTCTCAAGGAATTTAGCCACAAAGAGCAGAATAAATGGAGGATAATACTGGGTTTGGAAGGATCAAGTGAGGTTTTTTGAGAATAGGAGAAACATGGGCATGTTTGTAGGCACCAGGGAAGGAGCCAGTAGACAGGGAAAGAGTGAAAATCAGTCTTTGGGGATGACAAATAGAACATTCTGTTGGAGGAGAAGGGATAAGTTTATAGGGGTTTTGCTTTGATAAAGACTATGTGCATTTTTCATGTAAGATGGTTCAAGGCAGAGAGAGGTATCCAAATAATAGGAGATGAGGAAGAAAGAAGATATATCTTAAAGAGAATGGCTTCAATATTTTTAATGTAAAATATTAGCCATATTTGAGAGGGTTGGATAAGAGATCCATGTGAGATTTGAGGAGAAATAAAAAGGTTTAGAAAAGCCACTATGGATAGTGTGCTAGTGAGTTGATAGAATATAAGGTTGGAAGAATGAGTAAACATGAAAGAATCCTATCCTAAAGAGTCATTATGGTACAAAATGCTCAATTCAATCCCAGAAGAAAAGAATGACTACATGGCATCCATAAACCAAATCCCATAGAGAATTTAGCTTGGGCATGAATTCATCTAGACATTTTGAAAGAGATGAGGAAAGATTTTTACTTTATTTTATAAATTAAATGACTGATAGAAAAAAAAATCCAAAAAAGAAATGAAAGCATTAGGAAAAAAATAGAAGAGATTTAACATGGAACAAAAAGTATAAAACTTTACCCAAGCAATAGACTCCTTGAAAATTAGAAGGGATCAAATGGAAGTTAATAACTTTATTAGGCAACAATAGATATTAAGACAAAGCCCAAAGATTGAAAGATTTGGTTATATATATATAGATTGGTTATAACAAATGAATAACAATAGACCTGGAAAACAGATCAAGAAGATCTAATTTAAGAATGATTGGATTTAAGCTATGACCAAAAAAAAAAAAAAAAAGAATTTTCACATCATATTTCAAGAAACCATAAAAGAAAATTGTCTAGATTTCAGATAACTAGAGGACAAAATAAAATCAAAACCCACTAATGACTTGAAAGAAATCCCCAAACAAAACCTCTTAGGAATATTATTACTAAAATCCAGAGCTTTCAGGTCAAAGAAAAAAAAAATGCCACAAACAACCAGAAGGAAAGAATTCAGGTATTGAAGAGCTTTAGTCAGATTTAATATGAGATTTTATAGCCACCTCATAGGTATAAGTTGTGTTTCAAGAGACGAGCAAGTTCAGAAGCCAACCATAGCTATGTGGCTCAAACCCCAGGAACAGAGTGAGACACCACATCTAGTTAATTAAAGAGAAACAAAATTAAGAAATTTCATTATAAATATACATTATTAAAAAACAAGATGACCAAATGAGGAATAAACAGATGCATATCTTGGGTATAATATTGATAGTTTCATTATCTCAAGGAAAGAGAGGAAACTAAAGGTGTCTCTTCTGTTCAGCTCATTAGAGGATATGGATTTTGAAGAACAGGCAAGGAAGAATTGTAATATCTATTTCCCCCTCTTCTTTTTCAATAGTTTATTCATAGGGTTCTGTTGCGTATTTTAGTTAAATTCATCTCATGGAAAGTAGATGAGGGTTATGGTGAAAATCAATAACATTTTTAAAAGACTTGAATTTCACTTTTTCTTCTTACAATTTGAATCAAGTCACATATTGCTTGTTAACAAGTAAAACAGCTTCTACCAAAATGTAAAGAAAATATGTGTTCATTAATATGAACATTTCTAATCAACAAAGATAATTTACGTGATGCATAACAAAGCAGCTTTCCCTTAACTAGTATGCTACTCAGCTGCAAAGCAGAATCTCAGAACTCCCTTGAAAATGTCATATTACTGTTCCTTCACTCAAAAGGGAAGATGGCGTGAATCATCTATATCACTGCCATAAATGATTATTAAGGATTTAAGAAAAGAGATCTGGAATCATTGGTAGAGTTTGAATTCCAGTTTTTAACTACAAACTTACACTGTGATAATGGTATATCTAATTTCTCTGATTGGTGCAATATAAAGGAATATTAATTTGGTTGTAGAGATTCCTTGCAGGAGAATAACATAGATATTTCAAATGGAAAATCATTTAGGGACTTTCTGGAAACAAAATCAGCAAATACTAGGTAAGAAGCGAAGCAGTTTGTGTTCTAATATAACTGGTATGCCTTGTGCTTTTCTGTTAACCCTCAGAATAGCTATGTTCTCTGTCTCTCTGGATCTAAATAAATCCTAACCAAAATTGCATTCTGTGAGATTATTCAATATTCCTTTTTAATAAATCCTTTCCCCCCATAGTTTATTTAGCACACTTCACTCAGATAGAATTGAGATGTCCTCATATCACTGACACTATTGCATATCTGGAGTGGCTAGCTTTTTTGGGGAGGGGGAGCGCTCTGTTAAGCAGCAATGTTAGGGTTTAGGCAACAAAGGTGCCTATGAATAATATGATCTCCATTATTAAAGTAAATATTTACATCACTGAAATCATTGATCTATTTGAACATTTTGGAAAAAGCAATATATTGGAAAAGGGTGGATATAGAAGTAGCTTAATTGTTTAGAAGAATGGTCAAAGAGTGGGAAAATTGCATAGTTAGAATTTTTGGAAATTTGCCATCCTCTGCTTTAGACTGATTTGTTCTGTCTTCCTTATAGAAGGAATCTGATTGATTTGTTTAAACTATTTTTTTTTTTTTTTTGGAGAAGGCAGTTTTGTATTGGAGAAATAAAAAAAATAAAAACAATAAATTCTTTTATATCTTATAAAAATCAGTAAGCTTTAGGAGCTGAATTTTAAGTTGAATTATAAAACTAAAGAAATTTTGGATAATATACTTATATAGTTATTTAAGAATAAACTAATATTTAGTTGTACATATACAGTATATTTCAAGTAAAAGTCTATGAAAGAGATTTTTGAAGCATCTTACAAGGATACAAAAATACGGCATGTTCAAGTTTCTGTGGAATGTATGTTTCTTTCCCTCCCCAAAATGTTATACTTTCAGATTTATTTAGTAATTGATAAGTAGTCATCTACATATCTTTATGCAAATCCCAGTGTACTGGTAGTAATTTATGTATTATGTTGCTTATTTCAAACACAATTGTTATTTCCTTCTTCAAAACCTATAAAAGGTTCCCACAATTCAAATTTTGTGAAACTAGTATCAATTTATATCATAATGCTTATTTTGAAGTAATTTTAAAGATAAGTTATATTGGTTATCTTTCATATCAGTTTTAGAGATTTTTGTAAGTGAAGCAAATGATTTAATTTTTCTTCTTTCTCCCTTTTTTATTAACATTTTAAACTTAAATTACTTTTTGGTTAAAGTGAGTGTGCTCACTTTGTGCTAGCTAGGGGTTTTTACTTTTAAGAATAAAGTATTGACTCATTAAAAAAATTACTATTATATTAGACTTTCTTAGGTTATTTCTAGTATCTTCTTTCCAAGCATAATATTAGTATCTTTGGATATCCAAAACTTTCATCAATTGCCTAAATTAATTGAACTTAAAAAAAAACTTTGAATATATGACTGATCACGTTACATCTTTGTGTTCTGTCTTATACGGAAAGTTGAAATCAACAGACAGATTTAGTGCTTTTCTACAATCAAATGAAATGTTCATTGAATGAGTATGTATAAGCACTAATAATCTTTTCCTCTTTGTTTTATTTTCAATGTGGAGAACCAAAGAATCCTAAATATAGAACTGGAAGAGACCTTCCCTTTATTCTGATATCAGCTTTTAAACTATTTGTTGACAAAATTACATTTACACTTTTAGATACTTTTGACCTTGGTAGTGTTAAAAGTTCAATGTGATATATTTTCCCCTCTTTTTTCCTTTTTTTCTTTTCTGCCTGAGTGATTTTGTAGAGCCTATAGTAGTTCAGTTTGCATTATTATATAGGTCATTATCTCAAAAATTATAAAAGAAATGATTTTGAATATTATAGCCAATTATTTTAAGGAAAAAATGATAAAGTTTATTTTTGAAAGTTTTCAGCTTTCCCATTAGTGTGCGTTTAATTTTTCTTAGTTTTGCTTTTTTCATCTTTTTTTTTTCAGTTGCTTAAACTAAATCTTTTTGGTTTTAGAAGCATTAGTTGATAGCTAGTAATGTATTAAATGATAACTAGTCTCTTATCTAATAAATGATCTATATGTTTTATATTCCTCCACTTTTGGGTATTGTCATTTAAAAATGGATAAATCATGATCTATCAGATTTATATTTTGGGAGTTTGGGAGTTATTTATTCTGCTGATAAAACTAGATCTGGACACTGTGCCTAGAGTTCCATGCAAAATTCTAACCTCTCCTCCCAACTATACATTTGCTTGGTTGCTAGGTGCCTGGGGCTCAGGGGAATCTTCTTTCTACTGTCCCCTTTGGGCTACTTTATGAGGAAGACATTTCTCAGGATGGGAGGTGGTGTTTACCAAGGAACATTTGCTATGTTTTCTCTGAAAAGCAGCTAAAGGTTTTTTTTTTTTTTTTTTTTTTTTTTTACTAATAGTGGCTTATTAAAAAAAAAAAAAAAAGAAAACATATTTAGAAGTCTTCCAGATTACTTTGCTGAAGGTAATAACTGTCAAGTAAGTACATCGTAGAATTACAAGTAATACTGAATTGCAAGTGGAGAAATGAAACAAAAAATAGTTGTTCTCTTTTCCAATCCTAGCTTTAATATTGCTTGTTTTAAAGATTTGTGGACTCTTGGTTTCCTTCACTGACTCTTTTAAATGGATTACTTTTTCCTTTGCATCTGGTCAGTACTTATGCTTAGTATTTTTGCATTCAATAAGTGCTTATGTTTTAAATTTTACTAATTTGTTTGTTTTTTGTTATTTTGTAAATTTCTAAAGGCATGTATTTAAGGCAACCAATTTGTAAACTCTAGGAGTGTAGAGATTTGTAGCTTCTGATTTTTGTTATTTCTCAAAAGATATTTGTGTTTTGAGATTATTCTTAGTTGTCTGCATGATTTTTCACTGGCAGAGATTATTTTTTAAAAATAATAATAGCTTTTTATTTTACAAAATACACACAAAGATAATTTTCTACATTCACTCTTGCAAAACCTTGTATTCCAAAATTTTCTCCCTTCTAGTATAGGTTAAAGTTGTGCAGTTTTTCTAAACATTTCCACATTTATTATTCCACACAAGAAAAATCAGATCAAAAGGGGGAAAAATAAGAAAGAAAAAAACAGATAAGCAAATAACAACAAAAAGGTGAAAATATTATA
This sequence comes from Antechinus flavipes, assembly GCF_016432865.1. Taxonomy (NCBI): domain Eukaryota; kingdom Metazoa; phylum Chordata; class Mammalia; order Dasyuromorphia; family Dasyuridae; genus Antechinus; species Antechinus flavipes. The sequence continues at coordinate 244,569,869 of NC_067401.1, forward strand.
TTGTGATCTACCTTCAGTCCCCATAGTCCTTTCTCTGGATGCAGATGGCTCTCTCCAACACAAGGAGAATTGGCCTGAGTCACTTCATTGTTGAAAAGGGCCAAATCCAACATAGTCGATCATCACACAGTCTTCTTGTTTTTTTTATTATTTTATTTTTTTTTATTTTTATTTTTATTATTATTATTTTTTCTTTTCTTTTTTTTATTTTAATATCTTTTTATTGATAGAATGCATGCCAGGGTAATTTTTTACAGCATTATCCCTTGCATTCATTTCTGTTCCGATTTTTCCCCTCCCTCCCTCCACCCCTTCCCCCAGATGGCAAGCAGTACTTTACATGTTGAATAGGTTACAGTATATCCTGGATACAATATATGTGTGCAGAACCAAACAGTTTTCTTGTTGCACAGGGAGAATTGGATTCAGAAGGTATAAATAACCCGGGAAGAAAAACAAAAATGCAAGCAGTTTATATTCATTTCCCAGTGTTCTTTCTCTGGGTGTAGCTGCTTCTGTCCATCTTTGATCAATTAAGGCTCTCTTTATCGAAGAGATCCACTTCCATCAGAATACATCCTAAAACAGTATCGTTGTTGAGGTATATAATGATCTCCTGGTTCTGCTCATTACACTCAGCATCAGTTCATGTAAGTCTCGCCAGTCCTCTCTGTATTCATCCTGCTGGTCATTCCTTACAGAACAATAATATTGCATAACATTCATATACCACAATTTACTGAACCATTCTCCAATTGATGGACATCCTTTCATTTTCCAGCTTCTAGCCACTACAAACAGGGCTGCCACAAACATTTTGGCACATACAGGTCCCTTTCCTTTCTTTAGTATCTCTTTGGGGTATAAGCCCAGTAGAAACACTGCTGGATCAAAGGGTATGCACAGTCTGATAACTTTTTGAGCATAGTTCCAAATTGCTCTCCAGAATGGCTGGAACACAGTCTTCTTGTTGCTGTATACCATGTTCTCTTGGTTCTATTCACTTAGCATCAGTTCATAGGTCTCTCCAGATTTCTTTCTGAAATCATGATGCTGGTTGTTTCTTATAGAGAAATAATATTTTATTATATTCACATGCCATAATTTATTCAGCCATTCCTCAGCTGATGAGCATTTACTCAGTTTTCAGGTCATGGCAGATAATATATTGTTCAAGAGTTTATCTTTATAGATGGCTCTAATGAACCAAACTTCATTCCTGAGGAATAATTTTTTTTTTACCATATATATGATGGAAAAAAGAAAATAATACAAATCTTTTCTCATTTGTTTTATTTGTTAACATTCTAATGCTATATGATTTTGTTAAATGAAAAATAAATTTTTCTTACTTTTAAATGGGCATGCACAAAACATTCATACATATATATATGCATAAATGTATATATCTAGACACATATGTAGACATGCACATATAATATAAATATCCTGGTGGTCTTGAGATTTGAAAAACCTAAGGCTTCGGCCAAGAAAGGAAAAAAAATCAGTTTTTTGGCTAAGTCACATGCTTTGTGGGAAGAAAAATGTTTCTCTAAAGAGAAAACATAATGTGATCATAAGATCACTACTTATACATTTATTGAATAAAATATAGTATTACTTAATATGAAATATAAGACTATTATATTTTAGAGAAATAATTTAAGGATGTCTTTGATGAATTAAATCATTCTTTTTCAAGTCCTAATTATGTCTACCTCCTAAAAACAGGATTCTTGAAAGATTTTTCAATAGGGATATTCAATAATAAGTATATAACCTTTTTTTTGATAAAGCTTTTTGACATAATATTAATAAAAGTTTTTATCTTCAAAGAGGTTTTTGATGACCATGAATGCAAATAATCTTAGTTGCCTTGCACTCTGAGTATTTTGCAATGTGTATGGAATCTGAACCTTGAGGTTTTTAAAAAAATAGTTAAATGAGAAGTGAGATCTGTGGCTTCATTCCTTTGAATATATCTGTTTTCTTTAAGGTAAATATAAAATCCAATGTTTGGAAACCTGAGCCTTAATGCTGTTTTAATATCTTGTTTGCTATGTTTACATATATAAGAATGTATCACACACACCATTATTTTGCATTCCCAAGTCACTACATATCATGGTGTATATTAATTTGATTTGGAGAATTTTATCAAGTTCTTATAATTTCTCTATATGTTAGCCTCAGTTGTTAATTTTCAGGAAAATGCACTTTTATGCAAATTATTTTCATAAGGATCTTTACATGTACTTTTTTTGCATGTATTTATCCTTAATGCTATAATATATAATGACCAAATATTTTTTAGAATGTTTATTTGTCTCTGAGTATAATATAAAACCTGGTGTTTCAATTCTTTTCTTTTCCTCTCTAAGGAGTTAACTATGAATTATCTTTTCATTTAGCTGTAACTTACTTTTTTGTCATTCTTTCATTTATTAAAAAAATGTACCAGAATCTTTTCCCCTTTAATCATAATGTTTCTGCGTAGTTGTTTGCATGTTGCTGCTCATTAAAATGTGAGCTCTGAGACTATATTTATTTTTGAATTCCCATCAATTAATATATATTTATTGACTGACATGTCAAGGCCCACCCCTTAATCATTGGATCTCACTTAGCATACAGTATGCAAACAAGTTTATTGACATATTTATTGATGTGATTCTTAGCACTTATCTCCTTTTTATAATCTGTCAATATCTCTACAGAAGTGGAAAGGGATTACAGAGGATTGAAGGATATTAAAATTTTTTTGTTGTTGTTTCATAGCTTGCTATAAACAAAAAGTCCTTCTTGTGCAGCATACCTTCTTGTGATGTGCCTCTATATAATTAGGTTGATTTTCAGAAAAAAAAAGTACTTAGGTTCTTATTGGAGCTATACTTGAAGTTTTCCTAGCATGTAAGAACCTGCTGGAAGCATAGTTTAGAGTTGCAAAAGAGATCAGAAAATACTTCTTGTAAAATGAAGAGTAGTATTGACTTAGAATATGAACTCATCTGTAGAATTTAACAAAAAAGGATGATGGACCATTATGAACGGTATACTCCCATAAATCAAGTGCTTTATAAATATTTTCCTCTTTTTCCCTTACAACAACTTTGTGAGGTAGTTGATATTATTATTTGTGATTTATAGATAAATAAAATGAGACAGATGGGACTTAATTAACTTTGCCAATATTTTGGAATTATTAAATGTCTGAGACCAGAATTGAATCCTCTTCTTTCTGAATCTAGTACTGTATCTATTGTACTGCCTGATTGCTGCAATCCTATCTTTGAGAAGTTCTGAATTGATGAGATTACATAACTTTTTGAGAATGCACATCATATGTACATATATTATATGTATATTGCATATACATACAAATATAAATTATATATTGGAGGTCTCTTAATAAAAAAGGCAGCCATAAAAAATGACTCTGGGGGCTAGGTACTGAGATCCTTGAGAGAGCTGAGAAAATGGCCAATGCTTGTGTAAATTATTCTTATAGCTGCTTGTAAATAAAGTACCTATTTTTCTTAGGGAGTCCTCTACATAGATCATAGTTTTTCTTTCTTTCAAGTTCAAATCCTGCCCCTAGAAGCCAACGTATTCTTTGAATTCCCTCAAACATTTCAACTTCCCACTTCCTCAGCCTTCTCAACTTTTGCTTCATCCACATACAGGTGTGATCTCACTATCACCCATAATAAGTCTTTTATCTTCATGATCAAGGATTATGCAGTTCCTCTGTATTAGAAATGTCAAACATGTAGCCCACAATATTCTCAAGTATACCCAGAACCAGATTAAAATATAATTAGGAAATATTTAATAAAATAAAAATAAAATATTAATACATGGTTTCTAAGTATGCACTTGCAGATCTCTCCAATATATGTAGTTTATTGACACCTATTTCTATTTGATTTTGACATTACTGCTTTGTACTATACTTTGTCACCTTCTCCTTTCAGATATTCTTTCTTTAATTGATTTTTGTGCTACTGCTCTCTTTTAGTCTCTTCCCTCCAGCCCCAATTGTTCCTTCCCAGTTTTCTTTGCTGCTTCATAGTATATGTTCCAAACTATACATGTAGGAGAATTGGGAAGTTGTGATTCTTATTAAATTAACTTTTAGTTTTATTGCAATCAGAAAAAAAATCACCTTCTTTCCTCTCTTCCCCATATCCCTCCACAATTCATAATGAAAGAAGAACTCCTTATTACAAATGTAATGCTCAAACCAAACAAATGTCTGTTTGGCCATGTCTAAAAGAAAAAAAAATGCACACATATACACGTCTTACTCTGCACTCTTGTTGAATATTATGTTCAATGGTTATTGTTTATTGTGCTGATCAGAATTCTTAAGCCTTTCATATTTGTCTTTACAATACTGTTTATAGTATATAAGTTGTTCTCATGGTTCTGTTCATTTTGAATCAGTTCATGGAAGTCTTTCCCCGGTTTCTTCCACTATCATTTCTTACAATTCAATAATATTCTATTATATCTATATACCATAACTTGTATATCCATTCCTCAGTTTATGGATACTTCCTTAGATTATCATTCTTTGCCACTTCAAAAAAAAACTATACATAATTTTGTATATTTTTAGAGTTTTTTATGAGTTTTTTTTAAGATTAATACTTCCTAAACATTGTCTCACTATTACCCTCTTCTCTCATCTTCCCTTTCTCTCCCTTTTTTCTTCTTGAGATTAATATCTTTCTTTGGATATGTAGTATCTCGTTTGACTAGTTCAAGTGAGAATGAGGTTTAATCTTCAGTCACTTTATCCAATTTTCTTACTTGTACAGACTTCTACTTCAATACCCTAATTGTGTAAGATAATTTCCCCAACTTTCCTTTCTCCTTTCTCTCGGTATAATTCCTATTCTTCTCCCATTCCAGGAATACTAATAGAACCACTTCCGGGCCTTCTTTCTGTAAGACTACTTCTATGACTCTGATGGATGTTAGGATTCAGAGGGGATGTGTGTATCATCTTGCCATACTAGAATTTACCTTGTTTATTTCATTTGTTTATACTTTCCTTTTATTGTTTTTCAAGGTCTTATATGTTTGATTTCTTTTCCTCCAGATTTCTTAGAGGAACTTTATTTCATGAAAGATCCATTTCTTAGCTATTCTTGATACTTTTTCATCTGGCAAACTCTCCCATTCCTTCATGGTGGTAGTTGAAAGAAACACACACACACACACACACACACACACACACACACACACACAGAGCTTATTTCATATTAGATCTATTTTTGACCATTTATTTCTTCACCTTATTGGCAGTGTTATTGAGGCAATTGGGGTTAAGTGACTTGCCCAGGGTCACACAGCTAGGACGTGTCAAGTGTCTGAGATCAAATTTGAACTCAGGTTCTCCTGACTTCAAGGCTGGTGCTCTATCAACTGCGCCACCTAGCTGCCCCCAAATAATCTGTTTTTTTTTTCATCCAGAATTACTTAAATATCTAAATATCAAAATTTTTACAGAAGTTGCTTGGCATTTTTGTTATGTTGGCATGTAGGATGTGCCTTTCATAGTGTAGCCTTTTATTATTGGAAAAATGTTCTGTAAAAAATGCAGCCTTTTAAAAAGTTCCTGTGAAACCATGTTTGCATTTTTGTTTGTTTTGGAAGACTTGGTAGACTTAGGTTATTTTGTTTTGATTTTCATTTTGTATGAACCCTTGTGTGAGAGATGCTCATGGCAATAAGGTCTTGAGTTATTTTTTAGTTTATTGGCTCGAGCTCCCACTGAGAAACCAAGGAGAATCTATGGATGGGCAGGCTACAACAAATTTCTCATTTATATATTCATGCTGAGTTAAACTCTGCAAGAGACAAGTCACAGTCATGAATTATAGTACTCTAACAACATCTCCAATGTTACTTATAAATTCTTTTTTTCATATTAAAATATATGCTTATGTGTAGTCGACTCCATTTCTTGAAATTTTACTGTACTGTTCTCTGTTTGGGGAACACCCATAATATCAGGTTTTCTACCACACCATTTGGCTTGTTTCACAGTGTACTCTCATAGCACATTGAAAGCATGTCATACAAATCTAGTTATATTAAACTTGAGCTACATTCTCTAAAAAAACATAATTGAGTAGTACTTTTTAAAGTTTCTCTGTGTAAAAAATGTGCCAGCTGAGAAAAATACTAAGTTTAAAAAAAAGTTTTAGAGTTTGAGGGTTTACAATTTAGTAGAGTGAAAAAAGTATGAAAATAATCATAATGTTAGATAGCTATTATCATATATACAAAGTGTTCTCAGCAAAAAAAGATTTTTTTTTTGATTTGTCTGATGATAATGACACATCAGTGAGGCATAGATTGTGTATAATTTCATTGAACATAGCATTTGAATGGGAGTTTGAAGACTAGGTAAGATTTCAACCAGAAGTAAGGAGAACCCATTTTAGGAAGAAGAAATAATGTGAGCAAAATTATAGAAGTAGGAAAGCACAGGCTTGTTGAAATTTGCTATTTCAACTAGAAATTATGTCATCAGAGAAGTTTCTAGATTATAGAAGCCCTTCCAATGCTAGTCTAAGTGTTTTGGCTAAAAACTATAAAACTGTGCATATCCTTTGACCCAACAATAGCATTACTAGGTTAGTATTACAAAGAGATTAAAACAAAACAAATGTATGTACAAAAATATTTTAGCAGCTCTTGGTGTAATAGCAAGGAATTGGGAATTGAGTGGATGTCCATCATTTGGGGAAAGGCTGAACAAGTGGAATATAATTTTGATGAAATACTATTGTACTATAAGAAATGATGAGCTCAGTGATCTTGGAAAAACATAGAAACACATGAAATAATGAAGAATGAAATGAGCAGAATCAAGAGAACCCTTATATTTAGCAACAGTAATATTGTTTTAAAAACAACTTTGAGCAAATGTCATTTTGATTATTACAAATACATAAATTAAAAATTAAAAAAATGTGAAAAAGATATTATCTACATCCAGAGAAAGAACTGATAAACAGAAGTATGTATAGAATAATTTTACACACACACACACACAGACACACACACCTATTTGTGTCTAATTGTAGCCATTCTCAGGGGTGGGGAGAAAGGAAAAAAAAAGGGGGGAAGGGGAAAAGCATATAACCAGATACATAATCCAGATTTTACAATAAGGTACTGTACATATCCATAAAAGAAAAAGTAAAAAAACCTCAGATTTCTCTGGTATGATGAGAGAACCAAAAAAATTTTACAAGGATTTTTCAGCATGAAGGGGAGACTGTGCCCATAATCCTTGTGATGTGAAGATATAATTGTACATTGTTTCACAAGCTAAAGGAAGAGAACATTTCAAAAAGGAGGAAGGTCCACAGTTATATGATATAAGAGATCAAGGAGGTTTAATGATTGAGGAAAAAGCCTTAAATTTGAATTTGATGTCATTGGTAGTTTTAGCAATACAGTAGGAAAAAAAAATAAAGAGTAGTAGGTAATAAATAAATGCAGGTGAAGAGTAGATTGTTAATTTAAGAAGTAACCATGCACCCTATATGACACTACAGAACTCTGATTTTTCTCCTTTATTATTTTTCTTCTTTACTCTTAGAATTTTTTATCTTATATTGAGAGATTTATCCAAAAGTATAAAGGCTGAAATTATTGTTTGCATTTAACTACAGATGACACGAAGAAATCTTTATATATATATACATATATATATACATACACATATATAGTTTTATAGATTTACTTGTATTTTTATTGTATTTGTTATTTTAAGCATTTCTTTAAAAATTAATTTTTATTCTCTTTTGAGAAGCTCTTCTTCTATCATTGCCATCATGAGAAAGCAGGAAAAACAAAAACCCCTGTTAGAAACAAATATAGTAAAGACAGACATGGAAAACCATATATGAACCAAGGAAGAATGAAATGAGTACAAGCACAGAACAATTTTTACCATAATATTAATGTTATAAAAATGAACAATTTAAAAATTCTTTATAATTAATGAAGGATGAAACGAAGTACTACATACAATTTGTACACTTGTTTAACAATTTATTCAGTGTTGCACAATATTATACAAACAACTTTGAAAGCTATAAGAACTATGATCAGTGTAGTCACTATCCATGCTTTTGAAGGATTGCTAAAGAAACATACTTTTATCTTTTGATAGGTAAGTGTTAGATTTAGGGTGTAAGATGGGATTCCTCCATTGTTTTAAAACAAACAAACAAACAAAAAAACCCTTTCCTTGATCTATCCATCCCTGGTAGCTATTGCACTTCATCTCTCTTCTCTTTGATGGCTAAACTAACTGGAAAGCTGACTGTAATGTGTCTTTCCTTCTTTTCCTTTCATTTTCTTCTAAAATGTGTAAGTTGCCTTTTGATATCATCAACTGAAACTACTCTTCAATTATCTCTTAGTTGTTCCCTCCATGATACCAATGATTGTTAATTGTCAAGTCTGAAGGATTTTTTTTTTTTCACTTCTCATCTTTCTCAGCCTATCTGTTACATTTAACACTGTTGCCTACCTTCTCATGGATAACATTTCCTTTCTGGGATTTTGTGACATAGCCTGCTATGTGTTACAGCCTACTCATGGCCATCTTGTGCCTCTCCCTTGTCTCATAACTATTTTCCTTATCTCAAGTCTCTATCCACTCCACTCCATCCTTCACACTGTAACAAAAATGATTTTTCTTAAGTATAGGCATAACCTTGTTTCTCCCTTAATTAATAAATGCCCTTGACTCCTTTTTTTAAAAATCTAGGATAAAAAATAGACTTTTGTTTAGCTTTAAAAGCTCTTTATAAATTTACTTCATTTTATCTTTCTAGTGTCATTGTCTCTTCTGCTCTCTGTGAATAACAACTCTCTCTCTCTCCCGCTCTCTCTCTCTCTCTTTCTCTCTCTTTCTCACTTTTCCCCTCAACAGTATAGAACATAGAGTATGTATCTGTATATATTCTCTTTATAGTTATTCTATATTGTTTATACTTATAGAAACAGACTGAGAATTGCAGAGAATGTGCTGACTTGCACTGGTAGAGAGAGTTTTGTCATCTGGCTATGATTTTAGTAGTAAAATCACATATGCTCCCTAGCTTTCTCTTTCTCCTTAGTGGGGATTAATTTTTTTTGTCATTACTGTTGAGCATAGAGTTGCTTTATGAATATTTGAATAATTCCCCATAGTTGGAGGAAACCCTATAAGCTTCTAATCCAGCACTTTTCATTTTTATAGATGAGAAAACTGACATTTAAAGAGCTAGTGATTTGCTGAAAATTTGATAGTTTATAAGTATCACACCTAGAATTTAAAGCCAGTTTTTCTGATCTCAGATCTAGTAATAATCATCTGCAGATATGTCCAAAGAATTCAAATTTCCCTCCAGTGTATCCTATTTGTAAATCACTGTTTAAAATGTACCTTTTTTATTTTGACAGGAAAGTGTGGATAGATCATCAAAAAAATGGAAGATGGAAAGCCCGTTTGGGCTCCACATCCCACAGATGGATTTCAGATGGGCAATATTGTGGATATTGGTCCAGACAGCTTAACAATTGAACCTTTAAACCAAAAAGGGAAGGTGAGCTTCTAAAAATAGACCTAGAGATTATGATCTTTCCTAAGATTGTTAAAAGTCTCTGATTTCTGCAAAGGTTCCCTTTTAACAAAAGAGTTGCATTTCAAAATTTAATTAAGTGAATGTTTATTTCTGTTTACTTCTGTTATGAAATCAGAGAATAATTAGAGCTTCTAGAATTAGTAGAACCACACTAATGTATATAACAACACTGTAAAGTATATCTTAAAAAACAGTAAGTTTTAAGTATTAGATGATTAATATGAGCATGAGAGCATTAACATATTAAACATAAATATTCTGTGAAAATACTGTTCGATATCAGACACTGTCTTATAATTTTGTATTAGGGTTTTATTTTCCTTTTTAATTTTCTTATTATCTGAATTTACTATATTGAAATTCCCTCTAGATTCTCTAATTTTAAAATTTCTTTCCTCTGTGATGAATTTCTGACTTTTATTGTTCAATTGCTTCTATTAGTAAATTTCTGTTAATTGAAGGATAGTTGTATATCAATTCCCCTTGTTGCATTAAAGTTAATTTTTTTATTAAAGAATAAAAGTGCAGGGTAGTTTTATATCTATAGCATATATATTAATTTAATCTTTAGGATGCATTTTTGTATAAAACAATATAACAAATTAAGAATTGGAAAAAGGGAAAGACTGGGAACTGGAAATTACAAATCAGTCTTTATTGTAAATAGATGTCTCTTTTTTCTGATAGAACTTCCAAATTTTCAGTTTAGTGGATCTTTGTCTTAAAATAGTTGTTTGGGAGTTAAGTTTTTTGTTTCATCAGTTCTACTTAGTTTAGACTTTGTAATTGTGTGTTGAATTATTTATAGTCTACTAACACAGTGTTGTATGATTGCCTTCCTTTTGGGAACCTAACAAAAACAAGACATGTCTCATGAGGACATTTTCTCTTGGAGAAAAATACTCTGTTACTGTAAACAACCTACAAAACTAAATGCACCATCTAGAGTGGTATCATATTAAAAGATGCCAATTTTATGAAATCAGAATCAAGAAAAGGTGGAGGTTTTTAGCACACAATTTTTCTTCTCAGAGGTCAAGATAAAAATTATAGATTATAATCTGGGGACTATAAGAACTTTTTTGTGTTCAAATCCAACTTTTTATTTTACTGATTAAGAAACTGAGACCCAAAAAGATCAACTTGCTTATAATTACACCAGTAGTAGAGAGATTCAATTCTTTTATTCCATTCCAACACTTTTTCTATTGTGCTATCAACCAAAAAAATCATGCTTATGCATAAAATGAAGGGGACACAGAGAAAAGAGGATCTTTAAAAATTTAAACTAAAGAAAAAAAATCAAGATTATGAATCTAGATTTCATTTTTTTTCTACATGAAGATGTAGATAATCATATAAAAATATTGTTATATAAAATACAATGATTAATTTTTGCTTCTAGATTTTATTTTTGGTTCATATTTGCAATTTAATGAATATAAAGCATATCTGTATGGAAACCCCCAATTTTCCCATTTGTCAACCCAATATTTACTAAGCCTTGGGGCTTATGAGATGTATGAGATGCCAGGGGTACAATATCAAAAGTAAAACAGTCCTTGTCCTCAAGGGGGCTTACATTCCATTGGTTAGTAGATCAAGTCTCATATTACTTTTCTCTTTTAAGTTTACAAAGCACTTTTCCCGAAACAATTCTGTAAAGGTAGGTATTCCATTTTATAGACAAGGAAACTAAATTTCAGAAAGATTAAGTCACTTATAGACTAAGTGGTGGAGCTAAGATCTCATCTTTGTCTTTACACATTAGGTCTCTTGTTTTAACTACATCATGCTGCTTTTCTTAAAAAGAAATTATGTTATATGATGGATTTATTCTCAATGAAAGAAAACTAAGCTGTCTATATTTTCCTTATTGTGTTGAAATTAGAACATGAAGTCCAAAGTTTTATTTAGATTTTTTCCCCAAAGGATTTGTTTTTTAAGTCAAATTAGGACATTTCTAAGTTTGTAACTGTGACTGTACAAATGACAAAAAATTTGCCTAATAAACATAAAACAACCTTAATCTGTTACAATTTCATTACACATGTTTAGGCAAATATATATTTGTCTAATAACTCATTGTACCAAAATGGAAAACTAATACAAATGATTGAAATCCACCAATAATTCTAAGACCTCAAATAGTTGTCTTTAAGGATGAGCCTTTATTTTGTATTCTAACAAGTGACAAAATTGATTGAGACAGTATGCTTTATGGATAAAATCCTGGGGGCCAGGAAAACCTGGGTTCAAATATCATGTCTGATGTATACCAGCTATATTTACCTAGGCAAGTTATTTCCATGTTTCAAGCAAATCATTGAAACTGGAAGTGACAATTTTTTTTTTTAATAACTGCCTGGATTAGTAGAGGTAGTTTCCTCATGGGGAGTTTCTGGTATCTTTAAAACCACAAGTACAATCCTTATGCCATCTCTTTCTTTGATTAAAGTTGTAATCCTCTGAAAATAGATAGCAGAAAAATAAGTTAAATATACACAGGACTTAATTTGATAATTTGTAGACTATATCATTAGTTTCTGAATTACTACAAAATTTATTCATATTTATAGAATGATTCAGTTCTTTATTTGTATTACAGACTTTTGGCTATGGGAGGGAGAAGGCATGACTTTTGAGACCTTTAAATTTTTAACCTTTAAATTATCTCTGTGATATCTGTTAATATTCTCCTCACTGGGCAGTTGTTAAAATGGTATTAGATATTCAGTTCATTCCTTAAGTGAGTATATGACATGATTTGAAAGATATTTCTCTGTATAAACATGCTCTTGAAAAAAACTATTCAGAGTAATCCTCTTTCTTTCCATCACTGTGCATTCCCTTCCTTTTCTTTAATCTTTTCCTTCTCCTACATTCTGGGGACCCAGACATTATCATGCTTTTCTATTCCATTTTCTTCATGATCTGCGCTGTTTACTTTGTGCTATTGCTCATTAGGGAGTGGTGATTATTTTTTTTTATCTTGTCCACGTGCTACAAAAATTCCTTGTATACTAGATACTTGCTGTTATTGCAGTGTGGTATAAGAGAAAGAACACAGTCCTGAATTCTAGCCTTTATTTTCTGCAGTTTAAGTGAGTTGTCCTTGTTCAAGAGGCAACAAGTATGGAATTAGAATTCAATATACTCCAAATTCATTGTTATTTCCACCATATTTTCAAATAGAAATGTAGTATTGGGCTTAATATAAAATATCTTATCTTTTTTTTAGCCTAACTTAATAGACATTTAAGACTTATCCATTTAATGTTCCATTTAACACCAAAAACTAATCACAGTGAATCTGTTTTAATTACTTGCCTTAGTTCAAATATAATGCAAGCATCTTAGAATAGCAATCTTTAATATTCATGTTATACTATTACTAAAACTTTTAACTAATTCTTTTTGTCTATATTTTTGTATAAAAAAATCCCAATTATAACTATAAATCATTGAAGTACCTTATATAGTTCTAAATTTATGAAAAACTATTCAGCTAAATTCCATATATATTTATTAAATCCCTCTCTTACTGTTTGAGATGGGATAATATTTGTCATCTGATATAGGAACTCTGATTTCACAATAGAAGAATTATTCAATTCAATATACTTTATATATATATTATATATAGTATATATAAGGTACTGTGTTAGCTTTTGGGAAATCAAAAGTGAACTACCATACAAATACTATCAAGGACACAACAATTCACTATGGAAATGAGTTGCATATATTCCAATCCTATAAATGCAGGGTGAAAAAAAGGAGAAAACTGAAAAGAGAGAGAGAAATCTAGTGGGGATTTGGAAAAGTTTCATGGAGAAACTGACCTGAAATTTAGCCCTTGATGAAGGGTGAGGATTGTTAATAGTGACAGACCATCTATAAAGATTAACTTAGCTACTGTTATTCTAAATGTTAGACTCTTGTCCGGTGACCAGTAAATGATCACATTATTGGAGGAACTGAATTATATGAACTTGACTTCTTACTCTAGGGTGAACACAAAGGAGAGCTGCACTAAAGAGAAGGATGGCTTTTAGTTTCTGTTAGAAGAAGCAAATAAAAGAGTTAATAGAGTTTTTATGTGTGGTTTTATTTGTGATCAAGGGCATAAGAAACATTTTCATGGAAAAATTATTTGTCTTATATGGCAGTGCATATGATAATCATTTGACTAGAGATTGTTGTGGCAGCTAATGTGACAACATTTATTGAAGTGGATGAGGCTAAAAGTAGATAAACTTTACAAAGAGTTTGATAAGACTCTCCAAATTTAAATATGATACATAATATTTCAATAATTACTTCACTGCTAAGATCAGAATTGGGAAATGAAGAGGAAAAATTTGTTGGAATTGACAGAGGCCTAAGATTTGTTGACTGCATGTAAACCACATGCCTATACATCATTCATGAGTCTATCCTTTGGGAAAATAAAGGATAGGGCAAACAAGACCCCAAATAACGTAATAAAAATAAAATTTATTTTATTTTGAAAGGAAATTTTGTAGGATTTATTTCCAAATTGTTGTTATCATATAGTCGGGCCACTGAATTATTATTGTCAAACTAGATATAGAAAGTCTAACTGTCTTACATACTACCTTGTCTAAATCATGTAACCTCTCCAGGTCTCAGTTTCATCATCAGTAAAATGAAAAGGTTGGACTTGACCTCCTTGGGCCCTTCCAATGCTTTAACTATGATTCTGTTGTCCTATGATAGAAAAAAAAATAAGAAAATGAGGATTATAGAATATAATTGTGGCTATTCCAGTTTAATCTAGTAAACAAACTATTGTCAAAAGTTGGGAAATGAATAAAAAAAGACAGATACTGACACAGACTATCACCATTTCTTAACTAAATACAAATTTCAATATGATGATAAGATCGAAAAGGAACCTAGAAAACATCTCAGCCAAGTATATACTTTAAAAAAATAAGTTTTTATTGCTCTCTTTCATTTCTTATATCATCATAATTAGCCAAGTATTCTTTCTACTCCTACTTCCAAAGAATCATTCAATATAACAAATAGTTTTTTTTTTTGAGAGGGGACCTCCCCCCTCCCCATACAGTTACTTAATTCATTAAAAAAATCTGAAAACATGTACAGTAGATAACACCTGTGAACTTCCTGATTTCATTTTATGGGTAGACTGAGGGGATTTCCTATAATATCTCTTCAGTTGAATCCATTTGAGCTTTATAATTTTGTAACATTTGTTTTGTGATGTTGTTATTGGGTGTGTTTTGGGGGTGTAGTTTTTTCACTTACTTTGTTTTAGTTATTATATATATTTTCATGGTTTTGCAGTTTCACTCTGGATCAGATTTTTTCATGTTTCTCAATATTCATTACATACATAATTTCTTAAAGTTCAATGATATTCCATTGCATTTATGTACCACAGTTTGTTTAACCAATCACCAATTGATGGGCTTCTATCGTTTCCAGTTCTTAACTATCACAAAAAATACTGTTACAAAATCTTGGTATTTATTAGGACTTTCTTTTTACCTATGGCTTCCTGAGTATATAAGCCCAAAGTCTCTGGTTCAAAGATTATGGATATTTTGGTCACTTTATATGTATAATTCCAAATTGCTTTCCAAAACAACTGTACTATTTTGTAACTGCATTGACAGTGAATTAGCATGCTTGTCATTCCACAAACTCTGCAATATTGAGTATTGTCATTTTTGAGTTATTTTTGCCCATTTGCAGAGTGTGATCTGTAACTATACTCATGTGTAGAGAGATCCATACTCGATAAAAGTAGAAGAAAACAGCTATATTTTCAAAAATGATATCCTTCAGCTGACCACATTTTCAGTATCACAAAATTGACTGAAAATTACAGAGAAAAGATCCCAAGATTTATTAAATATGAAAATACATTTGATTCAGTGCATTACAATGCCAACTTTAATGTTCTTTTCTAAATTCTGAATTTTCTAACAAGGTGTTTCTTGTGCAAATATCAAAATTATATAAATTTAAGATTCCTTGAAAAATGCTACAGCAAAGAAAAATTTGATTATTTATTAATATCAGATGAAGAATTAAAGGTATTTGTATCCGTCATGGACAATGGCTGTTTTCAGAATCCAAATGGAACAAAGATTTCTTCTAGGTGGTAAACTTTTTCAGACACTTTCATTTGCAGATTTATAAATGTTTTTAAGATTTGAAAAGCACTTGCATATATTATCTCCTTTGATCTTCATAACAATCCTGTGAAATAAGTGCTGTTATTATCCCAGTTTTTCAGATCCCAGTTTGAGGATGATAGAGGTTAAATGATGGGCCTGAGCCAAATAGCTAGTGTCTGCAACAAGGTTTAAATTTTGATCTTGCCTCCAAGCTGAACCTGTATCCACTCCATTTCCTACCTCCTTTAGTAATGCTGTACCAATTGCCTTAAACCCCTAAATATGTTTCAGATCTCCCTAAATGAGTTTCCTGGTTATGTAAGAGTTGGGCTTGGCTCTACATTGAGGAAAACCCAAATGGATAAAGAATCCTTATTGTCTAGAATGTCATAGGCAGTTGGATGAACAGCAGAGAAATCTGTCCACCCATATAGTATAATCTGTCTTGGTTACCCTGAATGTCCTGCCTTTTGTCCTCCTTCTCTTAGTATTCATCTCTTATTGTTTAATATATTTATTTGACCGCGTTTTGTTTCTGCCTAAGGGAAGGTTAGTTTCTTGAGGAAAGGGCTTATTTTTGTATTCCCAGTTTCTAAAGGAAGTGGAAAATTGGAAGATCATCAGCTCAGGTATTAAAATAATGATAGGGAGGGAAAAGGGCGGCACATGTCAATGACAGAGATCACTTCAGTTTATCAGATGGCTTAAAATTCAAAGCAGCATGTGGTATTGGAAGATGATTGTAGAATAGTAACCTAACTTTGGGTATGGAAAGCAAGGACTATGCTAAAAATTTTCCCAAATCTGTGAGTTGGGGAAATGGAAAAGGAGGGGGGACAAAATTGGAGAGGTTTAGCAGAGAATTCTCATCCAAAAAACCATTTTCTAAAAATTAAATTTTTATTGATAGCTTGTTTTTTTTTTTTTTACACCATCATAGTCACACCAGTATTCTTTTAGTTTCTCCTCCCAGAGCTCTCATATAACAAGTGATATTATTTAAACAAAGTGAGGAAAATTTTTTTAAAAGTCCAAAATGAGAAGTACTTTTCATTTAGAATAGGAAGTAGAGGGAAAAGGGAAAGGATGAAGGGAGGATTTAACACTGGAATGAGAAGGGATATTGAAATACAGTGGGAAAGGGTCAGTAGAATAAAGTACCCATGGTAGGGAAGAGCTGTATGTGAAGGAGTCAGTTGAGAGTTGGAGAAGTAACTGCAGAAAAGGATTTATGCTTAGGTATGGTGTATCTGATTAGGATTTACTGATATAGATAGAGTAAACTGAAGGGGCATAATAAGTGATAGGAGGAAGATGGATGCTAAGTAGACAGATGGATAATGAAGATACTTGTAGGATTATAATTTTGTTATAATTAATACTTGCACAGTTAATTGGAATGTCTTATCCAGTTTTATATTTCACCATTGTTTAGAATAGTAATAGAAAACAATAAATGTTTATTGTAACAATATACTCCGTGCTAACATTCAGCCGAAATATGAGCTAATAGGTATTTGAAGAGAAATATGAGAATCTAACTACTATTTATAACATTGTTTCTATTGGATTATATGGGTTTGGGAGAGTTCTTTCATTTGGGGTTTGTGTATATAAAGACAACTCCAGTAACATGGAGTTTCAATTTAAAAATAAAATTCTTTTCTGGGACACATGTAAACGTATCTAAATCCATACAAATTATTCACATAATATAAAATGATTTATTGATAAGTTCACAAGTATTTTCCTGTGAACTTGAATTGAAACTTAAACCTAAAGGGACAGTGTATTTTGAAAAACATAAATTTGAATGTTAATATTTTAGATTGAGCTAGGTTAAATATAATTGTTAAATTTTAGATGTTCAGAGTCTGTTTTTTCCCTTTTTGTTTGCTTTTTATTATGAACAAGATAGTCATCAACAAACATGAAAACTTATATGAAGAGGGAACAGAAAATAGGGCTTGAATGAAACTGTGACCCTTATATACAATTTGTTCCTTTTTATATACATTAAATTTAATATGGTGATATTTATATTATCCTACTTGTCTGTCATCCTCTGAACTCTCCTCTTGGTTTCTTTGTGTAATTTTTACTTTTTGTTATTCTCCCCCTTTTCCATTATCTCACAAATAAAAGTCCTCCTTTTTAACAAAACTATTGCCAAGCAAAATTTGCATTTGCAATGTATTTATCCTGCAGGATCTTTATTTGAAATAAAAAGTTCTCTATCACATAATATATTTGTACCAAAATGGTAACTGTAGCATTTAATTGTTACACTAATTCATTCTGACCATGAACTTTGTTAAAGCTTTATGATACAAATACTTTGGTGAATATTTTCTCAGCTCTGATAAATGTTTGAAAAAAAGTTTGTTTTTCTTCTAAACTATAATTTTAGTATATCTGAGTTGTCCCTTTTCTGCCCTACTCCTCCTTTTGTTTTAAAATAAGTTTCTGAATGTATAATGAAACATAATTGCATTTTCTACATTTTGTGATATTGGGTGGTGAATCATTAAATAATTCAGAGATGCAACTTTTTCTTAATAAATTACACCCTTGTTTTGCCTCTGTTACACAGGAAATTTGGTTGCCTTTATTTCACTGTAGTGTTTGTATTTAATAATAGTATATTTAATGGTATCTTTGAATATCTTTGATTAATTTGTTAAGCAAAAATTTGTGTATTAGAAAAAGCAATCTATTATTGAAAGAAAAAATGTATCACTACTATTTGTTTTATCTTTTACTTATGTATTTCAGAATCTAAATTTTTTTTTTTTTTTTTTTTTTTTTGTGTGTGTGTGTGTGTAGACATTTTTGGCTCTTATAAACCAAGTGTTTCCTGCAGAAGAGGATAGTAAAAAAGATGTGGAAGATAACTGTAAGTAAAAAGAAAAAAATAAGAGCAGTAGATGTTGAAAAAGAAGTTAATCAATGATTTTTTAAACTAGGTTATTATATTTTTTATCTTAGGTAGTAATGTTTAGAATGGCAATATTTGACTATGCTTGAAGTTTTGAGTTATTTTGAAATTTTGTCTTACAGTGAATATGTTTGGAGTTATATGTATAGTTCAATAATTTTGGAGGCTAAATTAGGTGGAAAAATTCAGCTTCATAGAAATTAGCTCATAAGTATTGTTTATATCATATAATAATTGGTAATTACCATCAGACCATTTTGTATATATGAAATGCAACATAAATATCAGTTATATATGATTTGGTTAGCATGAAAAAATAATTTGTGGGGAAGCTAGATGATGTAGAAGATTGAGTACCAATCCTGAAGTCAGGCCGAGCTGAGTTCAGCTCACTAGTTGACTATTTAACTGACAATTAACACTCACTATTTGTGTGATCCTTAGCAAATCACTTAACCCCAAATTGCCTCGCCAAAACAAACAAATAAATAAATAAATGAAAAATGATCTGTTGTTTAAGAAATTTAAAATCCTGTTAAATAATTATCATAGCATTTGTATCATGGGCTTTTTAATATTAGCAGTAAGTGCTTACAATTTTTTTTTTTTTTTTTTTGGTGAGGCAATTGGGGTTAAGTGATTTGCCCAGGGTCACACAGCTAGGAAGTGTTAAGTGCCTGAGACCAGATTTGAACTCAGGTCCTCCTAACTTCAGGGCTGGTGCTGTATCCACTGTATCACCTAGTTGTCCCTGCTCACAAAAATCTTAAAAAAATATTTTTGTCTTACATACTTACTTTTATAAAAATCACCCTTGACTAAGCATGGATAAAAATCATATTTGACTAAGTATTGGAAGTTTAATGTTTAAGAGAAATAATAACAAAGAGTTCCAAAAAAAAATCAGAGAAAATATGGTGCTAAACAAATTTAGGAAAGGAGGATGAGTTGTATTTTAATTAGAGACTGTTTTGTGCAAAGAAATAAAAGTAAAAAGAAAGGAGAATGAAGAAAGAATAAGTGAGATATTTTTTGGTTTTATTTACATTTTTAAATTGCCTGTCTCTGATTATCTCTGTGCTTGTGTATAATTATTTTTTCTGATTGTCTAGTAGAATGAGTACTGAACTTGGAACCAGAGAATCTTGGTTCAAATCATAGCTATACTTTCTGTATGACCTTGGGCAAATAACTTAGCCTCTCTGCGTCCATGTTAGTTAATATCTAGAATGAGGAGGTTGCACTTCTAAGATTCCATACAGTCCTAATTTATGATCCCATGACACTAATGTTTTATAACTTTATGCCATATACTCTGTGTATTTGGTTATCCTTTTTTATGATGCTGTGTACATAGCAACTATTTAGTATTTGTCAACTATTTTCATCAGAACCAGCCTATGCAATAGAGTTAATGCTGAGTATGATATCTATATAATTATAATTTCTTTTTTGAAACTCTATCATAGGCTATGTAAATGATTCATTCTAAACTTTTCAGCAAGATGAACATGCTTTCAGTGGATAGGCCTAGGTTTCACAGCTGACAAGACTACTCTATTACTTCATTAGATCTTTTGTCTCAGGTTTGATGCCAGACTGTCTGGTTGTCTGCCAAGAGATACATTTGCTTTGTTTTGTGCTTCCTTGTGAAGTGAATACTAGAATGAATTCCTCTTATCTGCATCAATGTGATACTGTAATGAATAAGTATATGATGTCTGTAAAGTACTTCGAAGTCTTAAAAAAAAGGTTCTTTTGAAATAGAAACGTTTATAGACATTTGAAACACTTTGCTTTCAATTCTGTGCTTTGAAGAAAAGATTTCTGGCATCCTCTAGCATTTTATCTGATAGAACTTAGTATGATAGTTCTGTTTATTTTGATTGATTGTTACATAGTAATCAAGGAATATATAAATATGAAGTGACTTTATAAAATGATATCTAGTATTTCTTTAAAGAAAATAGTGATATTTTTGGGTATCAACTGTAAGATATATATGAACACACAAATATGCACAGCATAGTATACATGATTTGTCATCTATAGATGACAACCCTTTTGAGTTGGACTTGGAGATAGAAATACCAAGGTTCAAATGTCACTTTTTACTCCTGTTATCTATACGAATCTAAGGAAGTTACTTAAGCTCGTCATGTCTCAGGCAACTCTAATAAGTTGCAGAATAGTTGCTGATCTTTATTGAAGTGGACATTTCCTCATTATTCTACATCAGTGAAATCCTGGATTTTCTGTCTGTATGTCAATTTGTCTCTTTTATTCTCTTTTCCCCTGCTTCTTCTTTTCTCAGTCTTGTGTGTGTGTGTGCGCACACGCACGCGCGTGTCTGTGTCTGTGTCTGTGTATGAATGCTTACATATAAAGTAATTAATTTTATAAATGGATTTCTGCTTAGTAGGGGGTTGAAGCTGATAGATCATCTAGTTAAGCCTCCTTTCCAAAAAACAACTTCATTCAGTTCAAATGTTTGATTGCCTACTATTTGCAAGATTGTATGTTCTCCATTGTAAGATATACAAACATTCTTACCCTCAAGGAATTTATAATCAACTAGGGGAGATAATATATGTCTATAACCATTACAAGGTTATATGAATTATAGCAAATACCAAAAAAAACATGTACAAGGGAGGAAAAGATTCCTTTGAACTGGAGATGAAGATTAGAGAATCCTTCTTGGCAGGTATAGTATATATAGAATTTTCACAAATTGAAATAGGAAGGCATTCCAGTCAGAGAGAAGGGTGGAAAAACTCATTGTGGTTCAGTCATTTCATCATTCCAACTCTTGTGACCTCATTTGGGCTTTTCTTTTTCTTTTTTCTTCTTTTTTTTGGGGAGGGAGGGGGGAGATACTGGAGTGGTTTTTCATTTCCTTCTTCACCTTATTTTACAGATGAGGAAACTGCAGCAAACAGGGTTAATTGACTTGCTCAGGGTCACACAGGTAGTAAGTTGGATGTGAATTCAGGTTCTCCTGATTCCATACTTGGTGCTTTATGCATTATGGCATCTAACTGCCGGGTAATGCTTAATCTTTTAGTTGGACCATAAAATTAGTGGGAAGTTATGTGAGAAATGTTAGTCAGATTGCAAAGGGCTTATATATGAAGCTAAGACATTTTGACTATATTTATATGTAGTAAGAAGCCACTGAAACTTTTTGAGCAGTGGCATGATCTATTTAGATCACTCTTTTAGGGGAATCAGTCTGATGTCAGGATGCTTTGAAGTGACAGTGTGATTGGAGTGAGAAGATAAATTCAGGTACAAGGTAATCAATATAGTGGGAATAGATAGAAAGGGACAGATGCAAGATACACACACATATATAAACATACACACATTTATTTAATTTTTTTGGAGGTGGGATAGAGAGACAGTCAGGGTTAAATGATTTGCTTAGGGTCACACAGCTAGTAAGTGTCTGAGGCTAGATTTGAACTCAAGGCTGATGTTATGCCTGTTGTGTTACCTTGCTGCCTGAGATGCAAGACATATTAAGAGGTAGATTGATAATACTTGGGTGTGGGAAGTTAAGAGAACAGAAAGAAAAATCAAAGATAATTTAGGATTTTTGTACATGGGTTATTGACAAAATGATTGTATCTTTAACAAAAATAGGAAAGTTAGGCTAGTTTGTGGGTTTGCAATGAAGATAGGAATGAATATTAGTCCAGTTTTGGATAATGAAGTTGAAGTACTGGTGAGAACATCAAGTAGAGAGATTTTTAATAGGGTGTAAGAAATCTGGGAATGGAGTAGGTTGAGGAAAAAAGAGCAAGAATGTGAGTGCTAGTTAGAAATAAGTGTTAATTTTTTTCTTTTAATCAAAAGTATCATTACACAGTGAAATGATTTAAGAGTTCTTTGCACAACACTTGCATTTAACTACTTGTTGATTGAAAGAGCAAAATCTCCTTTGAATTTCCTATAGTAATGAAAATTACTAGGTTGGCCAAAAAAAGTAACCTAGTTTTCAATTGAATTATGCCAATAAAATCTAATAGAGATTTCTTTATCTATTTTAAAAGAAAAACAGCTTAGATCAGATTACATGGTATCATGGTTTAAAAAAGATTGATTTTACAGCAAAGTTAACAAATCAATTTCACTATTGGTCAGAACTATTCAGTTTCAATTTTCTTTTCTTTTTTTTTCTACATAAATTAATTTCCTAATATTTTATTTTAGGTTCACTGATGTACTTAAATGAAGCCACACTCCTCCATAATATCAAAGTACGATATAGTAAAGACAGGATTTATGTAAGTAGTATAAATACATCTAATTGTTTAAAGTTTTATGTATGTGAATTATTTTACATCACATTATATAATTTTATTTTGTTTTTGTTTATAAAAATAATTTGAATGGAACAGCTAGTTATAGAATCAGAGTTTATCATTATTTCATTATGAAAAGGATTCATAATGAAGACTGTAAATTTGTAATGACTTGTATATTTAATACTTTCTGTATATGAGTACAACAATACATTACAAAGGAACTACTGTGTACCTACTTAGGAAAATCTGTAATATTAAGAAATCACTTAGATTTTTCTTTTGAGGCATATATTTGAGATTTGTTTCAAATCATCTAGATGTTTCAGAATGAAATGATTTTAATTTTATCCAGAATGAAATGATTAATTTGATTTAATTCTGAATATGGGCTAGAAGTAAATTTCTGTCCTGGCTGTAGATAAATTACTTTGCTAGAAGTTCTGCTGTTACTAAAGACAAGCTTCTTTCTCTTCATTATTTTTGAACGAAGAAAACACATGGTTTCTTTGACACCTCCTGGATCAAATGACCATCTTAATCTTTTATATTGCTATTGATTTGCCACTTGTATTAACTTAATTATAACTAAATTACACTTGGTCTTTGCCATCTGCTCAGTGACAGCTGTTAGACAGAACTAATCTAGCTTTTACCATGACATGCCACCTACTAGCTTTCAATTATTTACTTTTGCGGCCTTATTATTATTATTGCTTTTTAAAGAAGACTTTCATTTTTCATGCCAAGAAAAAATAATACATTTAAAATAATATTTATAAGTTAAATTTAGTTCTGGAAAAACAAAATAAAAGATATTTAATAAAACCAAATGTTACAATTCTAATATATATTTTGAAATAGTCTTTATTCACTTTCCAAGTATCTTAGGCATACTTAAAAAATTCATTTTATTAACACCTTTATTTTTTTACATAATCATACATCACATTCATTTCCAAATATATCCCCCTTTCCTGCTCTACTAATCCTTCCCTTGTAACATATTAAAGAAGAAAGCAGTTGAGCATAACTAGCCAACATTTCCACTACATCTGAAAGTATATGTAGGTTTCATATCCATAGTCTTCCACTTCTATATAAAAAAGTAGAGTGATATATTTTCTTAGTTTCGTGCAGGATCATATCTCAGTCATTAAAATTACACAGCATTCAGCTTTATTTCATTGTTTTCTTAATTTATATTGTATTTGGTGTATGTTTTTCCTGATTCTGCTTATTTTATGCAGCATCATTTCATATTTTTCTAAATTGTTCAAAATTAACATTTCTTGTAAACACAGCAATATTCCATTATTCTTTATTTCACTCTTTGTTTAGTCAATCTCTGATCAGTGGATATTTTGCTTCCAGTTCTTTGATACCATAGAAATATTCCCTGTGAAATTTTTTTTTTTTTTTTTTTGGCACATATAGTTCCTTTCTTTGACCTCTTTGAAGTCTTTGGGTTAGTCACTTAAAAATAATTCTTAATTTCTTTTCAGAAATGTTAGATCAATTCAGAGTTCAATGACCAATGTGCTAGCAATCTAATAATATAGAATATAGATTCACAGCCTCTCCAGAATTCGTTTAATCTTTTTTTCTCTTTGCAAATTTGTAGATGTGAAGCAAAACCATAAAGTCGTTTTGATTTGCATTTCTCTTACTAATGATATAAAGTAAACTCTTTTGATTCTTTATACTTCACAGTTCTTTGTGAATTATTTGTTCATATCACTTGACCATTTTTAAGGGGAATTATTTTTCTTGTTCTTATCGATTTATGCTTATCCCTCTGTCTGAATATTAAGCATATAATTTTCCCAATCAATAATTTCCATTACCTAGCTTCATTGATTTTATATAGAGACTTTTCAATTCCATGTAGTGAAAAAATCTCTTTTATCTTTTGTGATCTGCTGTATAATTTATTTGGTTAAGAATTTTCCTTCTAGCTTTTTATTTTCTCCTGAAAGTTACCTCTACCTATTCTACTCTGATTTTCTTTATGAGGGATCTTTTATATTCAGATGGAATAGACATTCATGGTAATACTTATTAGCACTTGGGGTAAAATAAAATATAGTGGAAAGATAGAAAATGGTTCAGTTGGAGAATTGTGTTTTGTTTTCTTGATTGTATTGCTTGATTTGGGATTTTTAACTTATTTTATATGACAGCTTTTAATTATTGTAAAACTTTCCTCTTGTAATTTTAAATTTTACTGGAATAGAACATTTTTCCCGATGGTTTTTACATAAACATAAGTTATCATAGGATGTATCATTGATCAAGAACTAAAACCATAGATTGACCTAAAAATATTGAAAGATGAAAACAAAATCAAAACGTTTAAATTAACACATCTGAGGGTAGCTTCATTAAAATTGTTAATGCCTTTAAGACATTTAACGTATTAACTTGTCACTTTCAACAGTTTTCCATTGCATATGGTCCTGAAATGTTAATGCACTTGATAGTGGGGATAATTAGTAGCAGAATTAGTATAGTATTGCAATAATTTCAGTTAAAATGGGTCTGCAGTTTTTTTTTCTTTGACCAACCTAAGTGATTTTTGGTTCTTGATCAAAGGTTCAGTGATGACTTATGTGACTTTTGAAGGTTGTTTTGTATGTTTAGTGAAAGTTGTAGCTTAATAAATGTGAATTTTACATATTTGGTTTTGCAAATGAGAAACTTTGCCCTCCCTTTCTTTCTTAGCCATTATTTGTAGTGCCCATGATGGCTTGACTATATGAATAATTAATTAATTAATTAGCAAGCATTTTTCAATGGTCAGTCAATAAATGTTTAAAGTTCCTATTTATGTACCAGAGAATTGAGTACTGGGCATATAAAGAAAGGCATAAGGTAGTTATGTTCCTCAAGGAGTTCACAATCTAATGGAGGAAGCCAATAATCAGAAAGGAACTGAAAAGGGGTAGGGGGAGAATACTGTATTCTGCCAATGATGAAGTCCAGAGGAATGCAGCTGGTTGGGAAATGAAGAGAAAAGAAGAATGTTTTTTTTGGAGACCCTTCTTAAATGGAGGACCTTGAAAAAACTTTCAACTGTCTACCTTCATCCATTGTAATTAGAGGGAGAAAGGGTCTCCAGGAGCAGGAGGTACTAAAGAAGTCTGAGTTCTGGGGCTAATGTATTTCTCAGTCAGCACTCGTATTTCATCTGTTCTTTACCAAGAGATAAGAAACAGGCTTCACTGGCCTTCACTCTTGGTATCATTATTGATTATTGGATTAATCAGAGTTCTTTCAAAGTTTTTTTCCTTCATTTTATTGTAATTATTATGTAACTTGTAATTATTATATAAAACTTAGTTCTGCTCAATTAATTCTGCATCAGTTTATACAAATTTTTTCAGGTTTTTTGAATCCATTCCATTCATCATTTCTCACAATAAAACAATATTTCATTACTTCTGTCACCACAATTTTTCACCTGGTGTCCATTCGATAGACATTTATCATTTATATTATTTCAGCTTTAAATACTCCCAAATGGTTTTGACTCTGAATCTTTTCTGAAACTGGACACTCCCTGAGGCTTTATATGACTACTAGATATAAAAACCCTTGAAACTTTGTTTTACTCCTTTGGAAAATACTCTTATCAGTAACCTTTCTCTTTCTATATCCAGGAAGTGCTTTTGGTATCTTTTTTTGGCATGCCTAATTAACTGCCAAGCATTACTATACTTTACCCTTACTTGACTAGATACAAAAGAAAAAGAAAAAATTAGATTTTGTATATACTCCCCTCCCCATATTTGCTAGTGTTATTGATTTCTTTGTAATTATGCTTTCCCTTGTGGGGAAAGATGTCCTCATCTGCTGACTCCCTTAGATCCCTGCCTTTTTAAAATTACTGATTAATTATAAATGTTAAAATAATGCTTAAGTTGCTTATTAAACACTAAAGTGTACTTGGTAGTGGTGGCAACAGTAGCACTAAATAGAAATTTAGAGTTATGCGACTCTAGCAGAGTCAAATTTGATTGTGGAAAAATCTTGAAGTTATAACAAATTTAATAGAGATCTGTGTCTCTCCAGAGACATTGGTGTTCTAAAGAATGTTGAGAGTTTTGATGGTTGACAGTCTTACAGTGATTAGCTTAGTAATAATACATATATAATTATTACATGTATTACTTAATTATATATTTATATTTTGCTATCTCCTATATATAATTAAGAGACTAGAATTCAAATATATATCTCATTTGATATTTAAAAAGATTTTTAAAACTATGAAAGCATTTAAATTTGCTTCAAACTACAGAATATTTGGTTGTTGTCAAATTGATCAAAATTGAAGCATGACTTGATAGCACCTGTGCAGACCCCTGTAAACTGTCATTCTTCTTTTGTGGACCTCAGTAGTATTTAAGTAATTTTCCACATGTCTAAGGAAAGAATTACAAAAGTAGGAGTGCTACTTTTGGACTTCCGTTGAACCATATGATTTTTCTGGGCTCCATAGTCCTGCTATTTTCTCAGATGTTTAGATCCATTACTCTTTTGGGTAATGGTACTTATGTCTGGATGCATTGATTATATCCCCAGGATGCTGCTGGAGGTAATATTTTATTTTGTCTTAGTAGATACATACACAGTATAATTTTTAATTAGGATTTAAATTGAATATAATTTTTTTCTAGATTTTTTATTATGTTAACATAGTATAACTGAAAAATGATAAAAACCTGCATCTTTAAAAACAAGAAAATAACTTTTCACACTAAAGGCATTTTTGGATTTTTAAATTGCTTGCTAGAGTTGTTGTAAACTTAAAGGTAACTGTTGATTTTTTTATGTTTAGCATGTGGATGATATGTTTTTGGCAAATAGTGGGTAACTTTATTTAAAATAGCCTTAAATTGATGCTGTTGTAATCTAATGGCTTTTTTTGTTATTTTGATTTCATTTAAAAAATTTTTGATGTACCTAAAATTGAGATAAGAGAATCCTTAAAAGCACTTCATTTCATTTTAATTTAAATAAAAATCTGTTGCATTAATAGACATTATTTTTTATTTTCAGACATATGTGGCTAACATCCTGATTGCAGTGAACCCATACTTTGACATACCTAAAATATATTCTTCAGAAACAATTAAGCAGTATCAAGGAAAATCTCTTGGAGTATTGCCACCTCATGTCTTTGCAGTTGGTATGTAATCTAACCATAAGAATCATTAGCTAATTTATTTTTTTATGAATCAGGAATTTTGAATTTTTTCTTTCTTAATATTGTAGAAATAGACTGAAATTATTTTTTCTTTTACCCTATCAGACAAAGAAAAGTTTTAATGTACAGCTATATAATTTAGAAAAATTATTACTATAGAAATGTGTATCATTTTGGAAGCATTTTCACAAATGCTTTTGTGTAGCATAAACATACCTTTGCTGTGAAATGATGGCATATACCTATATATATATATATCTTTCCATCTTTGGCAAAAATTTTGAAATATACCCACGTTTTCTTAGATATTTTCTGCTATGTGGAAAATTGGGTAAGAAAATCTTGACCTCTAATGACTTTTTGAATTATTGACATATATTAGATAGTTGATAAATATTTTTTTCATAATGTTCTGGGCATAGTCTATTAAATCTGGACTTCTAAGAGGATTGTGCTGTCCTTAGCCAGACAGTGTTTTAACCATTCATTATAGTGTTATGGGGTTCTTGAATTGTGAGATCATAATGTGTACTTTTATTTGCAAAGGACTTTGGAGAGAGGTAAGATTGAAAATGACATGTGTATTATATTCCTTGTATAAAGAGAATTAAGATTCCTTTTTTCCCTCTTTAAGTAATCCTAATACACAGATGGCATTGCAGTTTTAGTAAATACCCAGATGTGTGACTTTTCCCCATGTGCCTCTCATAATTTGACTAATTATTGCACATACAAGGCTTTACTTTTCACAGTTTCAGACATAAGCCAGTCTGAGAGCTGTTAGCTGTTGTCAACAGAGCCTTAACCAGGTGGTATTGTTCAAAGCAGCCTTCATATTTCAGCTTTATCTTTGTTCCTTTTGTAAACTTGACAGGAGAATATAGTTCTAGCATCATACTGAACATTTAATTAAAAAGAAGTGTTACAAGGCATCTAGAATCTAATGCCATGGCATGAGGGTCACTGTTTTATTGTATTATTTTGTTTGCACTTGAGACATTGGAGCTTTTGGACAAGTGGAGAAGTGAATACTTTTTTTTTTTTTAACCTATTGAAGGGACTTTGTGAAGTTTGATTGCCATTTTATGTCTTCTCCTAAACCCTCTTTTTAAAAATAATTCTTTATGGCACTAATAACCTGTGTTTAGAACTTTCCTACAAATGAACACACAGAGTTCTTGTTGAGTAATTTGTTGAGAAGGCATAAATGAGTGTAAACATGTAATAGCAATATATTTGAAGAAGTCTAGAAAGTGATTAAAAAAAAACTTTTTATAATAGTGAGTTCTCGAATTCTAACTCTTTGGCCTGTTAAACTGAGTTTCTAATAGAAAAAAAAAAACAGCAACCAGTTCCACAATTTTGTTTTAACTTTGTTACAATTTCTTAAATACCATTTGCATTCTAGAATTTTGAAATTAAAAATTCATCTCCACTCTCACTTTTATTTGGGAACTTCATTAACTGTGTGAACTGAACTTTTTTCTTTTCTTTGCTTTCTTTCTTTCTTTCTTTCTTTCTTTTTTTTTTTTTTAACCTATTGAAGGGACTTTGTGAAGTTTGATTGCCATTTTATGTCTTCTCCTAAACCCTCTTTTTAAAAATAATTCTTTATGGCACTAATAACCTGTGTTTAGAACTTTCCTACAAATGAACACACAGAGTTCTTGTTGAGTAATTTGTTGAGAAGGCATAAATGAGTGTAAACATGTAATAGCAATATATTTGAAGAAGTCTAGAAAGTGATTAAAAAAAAACTTTTTATAATAGTGAGTTCTCGAATTCTAACTCTTTGGCCTGTTAAACTGAGTTTCTAATAGAAAAAAAAACAGCAACCAGTTCCACAATTTTGTTTTAACTTTGTTACAATTTCTTAAATACCATTTGCATTCTAGAATTTTGAAATTAAAAATTCATCTCCACTCTCACTTTTATTTGGGAACTTCATTAACTGTGTGAACTGAACTTTTTTCTTTTCTTTGCTTTCTTTCTTTCTTTCTTTCTTTCTTTTTTTTTTTTTTTTACTATATATTTGTACTTTCTGTGCATATTGGTTTTAGTGTTAGAAATCTATGATGTAGCTCACAGTAGAGATATTATAACACATAAATACCATTGTTTGCATTTCATGTTTACTAATGATGAAAATTATGAGGGAATTTTAAATAGAAAAGTGCATTTATAAATTTCATTATTTAAAAAAATCCCATATGCTATTTCTTATATTATCAAAACTTCTCTAGAATAAATGCATTTTAAAGTAGAATATCATATAGAAGATAAAATTGGTGAACATAGTTTTGGCTGCCCTTTATTTGTCATGTTATTTTGATTTTAGCTGACAAAGCTTTTCGAGACATGAAGGTACTCAAAATGAGTCAATCGATCATTGTCTCTGGAGAATCAGGTGCTGGCAAAACCGAAAATACTAAATTTGTTCTTAGGTAAGTATCTCCTTTCTCCCTCTCCCTCTCTCTCCCATTCTCCCTCTCTCTCTCATCCATTTCTCTCTTTTTCTTCCTGTCTCTCTCCCTCTCCTTCTCTTCTTCTCTCTCCCTCTTCCCCACCCTTTCCCTTTCTCTCCCTCTCTTTTCCCTCTCTCTCTTCCCCCTCCTTTCTTCTTTCCTTCCTTTTTCCTCCCTGTCTGTCTCCCCTTTCTGTATTAGGAAATACTTGGCTTTTAATATGCCCAAGATGTTTATTAGCTTTATGAACATAGGCAAGTTATTTAATTTGTCTGAATTGCAATTTTCTCAACTCTAAAATGGGAATAATACTAAGAGGGAGCACTTTTGAATTTTGAATGAAATACCATGGAAAGTACTTTGTAAACCTTAAAAGTACTAGGTGAATATTAGCTATTTACTTTATGACTTTTTAAATAGTTGTAATATTTCTACTGCTACTGCTGCTATTACTAGAACTACTACTGTGACTATTAGCAGGCATTTATATAACTCCTACTGCATGCCAGGTACTATACTAAATGATTTACAGATATTATTTTTTTGATCTTAACAACAACTCTGGAAGTTATGCTATTATTATCTTCATTTTACAATTCAGGAAACTGAGGCTGATTAAATGATTAGCCCAGGCTGACGCTAGACTTGAACATGGGTAGTCATAACTCCAGTGCTATATCCACTGTGTCACCTAGTTGCCTTCAATTCATGGAAATTAGAAACTATTCTTTTTGCAAGAGAGCAGCTTAGATCGTTTTGCAAATATAAAATGAAGGAGTTGAGTATTGGAATAAAAAAGAAATTATGCTGAATTACTTTATAAACTTCAGGCTACATGAAGACAGTAACCATGGCATATGTGTCATTTTTATAACACATTTTCTCTTAGCATACTCTTTGCTAACTGATAAATAAATATGTAAAAACAAATACTGGTGGATTTAAATTGAATTTAAAATAATGCTCATAAAAATGTAAAAATACTTTTTTAGGCTTTTGCTCTCCATCCTATACTGGGAAATGACTATATAATTTTTCTTAAAGAGTTTTTTAATAGCAGATTGCTATTGTTTCACTCAGCTTCCTTTTCACTCTGTAGAAAACTCATTTCCTCATTGCTGCAAACTTTCTGTTTTAAAGGAACCTGGAGAGCAAAGTATCAAAAGACTTTTTCCTCTACCAAGTTGTTAATATTTATCCTTAAAGTCCAATTACTCTCAGGGCAGGGCACTCTGTTTAACCCTTATAGTTTTCCAATAGCAGGCCACTGATTCAAGCAAGTGACTACAACACATTTTAGAATCCAGCAGTAAATTTCAAGTGTAAGTTCTGAAATAGTTGTAATTTTGAACATTACTTGTCTCAGAATAAAGTAATGTATAAATAAAAATAAAATATTAAATAATAATAAAGATGAGAACAGTCTCTGAATGGGTAGACTGTGTTTTCTATTTTATCTTTTGTTCCTTAATATGCTTTTAAAAATTATTTGTCATCTATATGATTGTACATTTTAACTATTAAAATTCAAATTATTTTTATGATATTTGTATTGTATCTTGTATTGTACATTTTTTGCTGTACATTAGTATGGACAACTGTATTTGTTCAAAATAGAATTCTTTCAGCTGGCTTTGGGGGAGAAGAAAGGGAAACTACATTCATATTTGTAAATGAGTTTGTTCCACTTTTGTGCATTTTAAGGGTCAGCTCATTTTGAGGGCTAGATTGCTAATATTACAGTTAAGAAGGACCTGGTCAATTGGTTTCTTCAGTCATTTTTAAGGAATTGTTCTGGCTATTTTATTAAGCTACTAGTCAAACTTTTGGTGCTGAGACTCTCAAAATGTATATAGCTATTTGTAGTCAGAACTCAAAACCTTTCTAGACTTAACTTTGTGTTGCCTTGGGTAACCTTAGAAAATATACCATTGAATCATGAAACTTGAGTATAGGACTTTGCTAAAGCTATTAACATAAGATTGATTTTATTGTAGCCTTCAGATTACTATATATTTTACATGTTCACACAACCAATTTAAAGGACGTTATTTTTTTTTTCATCTATGGAGAGTAAAGGAGATTATTAACAAACAAGATAGAGATCACAAGAGGTATCATGTGCACTTTTGATTATATAATTAAAGTATTTAAAATATTTTAATAGATTTCACCATAACTATACTCCTAGTCTCTATGTCATAGGTGGTAGAATAATTCATGATCAAATATAAGATGGAAAACTTTGATTGCATAAAATTATTAAGTTTTTGTACAAACAAAATAATTTAGAGAAAATTGGAAGGAAAGAAAGTAAAAGGGGAAGAATCTTTTCTTTTTCTGATAAAGGCCTCATTTTCAATCTGTATGGGAACTCATTCAAATTTGTGACTGGATCATTTCCCATTATATAAATTGTCAAAGGACATGAACAGGAACTTTTTCAAAGGAAGAAATCTAAACTATCAACAGTTATATAAAAAAAAAGTTTAAAATCACCAGTAGAAAAAATGCAACTTAAAGTTGTTCTAAATTCAGTTAGTCATTTAGTAGGTGCCTACTATGTGCCAGACAGTGTTAAAGTACTAGAAATACAAATAGAGACCAAAAACATTCCTTGCCTTCAAGGAACTCACAATTTGATGTAGGTGACAAAAAGCAAATAAATATATGCAAACAACTTATATGAGAATAAATAGTAAACAATTAAAAGAGAGAGAAAATACTAAAATTAAATGGGATTGGGCAAGACTTCTTATAGAAGATCAATAAGATTGGAAAAGATTAAAAAAAAGGAAAAAAGGGCAAATATTGGAGGGACTATGAGAAATTAGGTGCACACTAAAAGTATTGTGATGGAATTGTGAATTTGCCCAGCTATTCCAGAAAACAATTTTGAATTATATTCTCAAAGTCACTAAACTGTTCCTGTCTTTTGACCCACTGATACCATAATCAAAGATATATCCCAGAAAGGCCAAAGAAAGAAGAAAAAGGCAATATGTACAAAAATATTTATAGCAGCTTTTTAAACTAAAGCATCTCTTCCCCCTGCACTATATGGTGTACAAATGCAGCAGAATATTATTGTATTATTAAAAATGGTGAACTGTTCAGAGGAGAGGTACCAATTTGGTAAAGACACCATAGGAAATGACAATCTATTAAAGAAATTGAGCATGATTTTTATGGAGAAGACAAAGGGAAACATGATAGCTGCCTTTAAATATTTGAAGGATTGTCCAATGGAAGATTAGGCTTGTCTAGTTTAGGTTCCAGTGGGCAGATCCAGGGAGTGGGGAGGAGGTTGCAAAGAGAATTGTTGAGGCATGACTTTGACAGATTTTTTTTTCCTGAGGCAATTGGGGTTAAGTGACTTGCCCAGGGTCACATAGCTAGGAAGTGTTAAGTGTCTGAGGTCAAATTAAACTCAGGTCCTCCCAACTTGAGGGCTGGAGCTCTATCCATTGTGTCATCTGGCTGCCCCAAGACAAATTTTTTTTTAAAGCAATTAGCCTTATATAAAAGTAGAATGGGTTGCTTCACTAGGGGATATGTATATTCCTTTTGGAGATCTTAAAGCAGATTCTGGATGACTGCTTGTTAGGTATAATGTTATGTAGATTATAATTATTGATAGTTTTTTAGCTAGTCTTAAAAGACGGGTATGATTTCAACTAGCTAAAACTGGAGGGAGCATTCTAAATGTATGAAACAGCATGAGCAAAGGCACAAAATTGAAAAAGTACAAAATGTATATGGAGCAATCTGTTTAGTCTGGAACATAGAGGTGAATAACTTTTGATCAGGCTAGAAAAGTAGTATGGTGCTAGATGAACTTGATTCACTAGATTATAGGGAGCTACTGAACTCGTGAGCATGGTCATATCTGTGTACAGATTTTCAGATGGTAAACACAAAGTGTATAGGGAGTAAAGAAATTACACCATAAAGTGGATTTCTTTGACAAAGAGACCTAACTGAGTTTCAATGGATAAATGATGGACAGAAACAGTTACACCCAAAGAAAGAATACTGGGAAACGAATATGAACTATTTGCATTTTTGATTTTCTTCCCGGATTATTTTTATCTTCTGAATCCAATTCTCCCTGTGCAACAAGAGAACTGTTAGGTTCTGCAAACATATATTGTATCTAGGATATACTGCAACATATCTAACATATATAGGACTGCTTGCCATCTTGGGGAGGGGTTGGAGGGAGGGAGGGGAAAAATCAAAACAGAAGTGAGTGCAAGGGATAATGTTGTAAAAAATTACCCTGGCATGAATTCTGTCAATATAAAGTTATTATTAAATAAAAAAAAAGAAATTACACCATAGAAGTAGTCCATAGAATTGTATTCTGATTTATGGGAAAGTAGCTTAATACTTTTTTGCCATTTTCCTAAAAGTTGCCAAGGTTCTGGGAGGATACTCAGAACTCTTGCCTTATCCTCTAATGTCCTTCTTTTTTTCATGCTATTCCACTGTTTGTATAGTGTACCATGAAGTGGTTTGGTAGATGCCTTAGAAAGTAAGGTTCTGCTAGAAATTCTTCTGGTAGGTTATGTGAGGAGAAAGGCTGTGAAATTGAAAAACTGCTTCTGTGAATAGGCAAATGACCTTTGTTGTAGTAGGTAATTCTGCACAGGAGATATCAACTTATCCTAATCATGGTCTCTATTTACCATTAGAATGGCATCCACCCTCTTAAACAGGTATGAGTTTGTGAGTGTGTAGCTTTGCTACCATCCAAGATAGGTGATATTGGGGGATGAATTGGCAATTGCAATGTAGTCTAAAAGGTTGCCCCTCAGGATCCTTGGCATGGATGGATACAAACTTATTATAATTGACAATGTTGACCTGCACCATTTTGTAGTGAGATTCAGCAAAATTTTTGTGTTATGGTGTATAAATTCTTAAATATGACCCCTGTGAGTTGTTGCTAGAATGTGATGACATAGATGAAGCACTAGATATTGATGTCAAAATACAAGTGGATATTCAAGAGACTATCCAAGACTGATTCTTCTTTGGCTTAAGGTGTTTACCTGTTAGGAGGGAGTGAATTTATAATCTCGAGTATAGGCAGTCATAAAGGAATGTTAACAAATTGTCTCTTTATTTCATTCAACCTGCCTTTCCAGAAATTTGGTGTTTTAAAGTGGCAATGTGATTTTTCTATAGCTGGCTTATGCTTATGGGTTTATATTCTTGGATCAAATTTACCATATTGCCTCACTTGAGTATGCCATTACAAGCTTTAGAGTCTGATGGACATAAAGAAGAAGATGTGAGAGAGGCAGTAAGAGGACTAGGACTAGTATGGAATGCATTATCATGAGATTGTTGATGTAGAATTGGAAAGGACTTTAGAAACTATCTGGTCTATCTTCCTCCTTCCATTTTATAGATTAGTCAACTGAGGATAAGGGAAATTAATTGACTTGTCTAAGATCACAGTATGGTCAGAATGATCAAAGTGGCATTTGAACCAGTGTGCTCTAACTTCAGAGCCAGCACTTTTTTTTTTTATTGCATTGTGGCATCTCTGAAATCATAGTGTACTTCTAATTATTTTTAGTAGGAGTTTTCAAATTCAACATGGCCACAACAAAATTCATAATCTTCAAAATTCACTATCATTTATCATTTTCATTTTCTGTGATTTGTTTTAGTTTTAAATGCATTATTAATGTCATTATAATTATTAACATAACATTTTACTTTTATCTAAATTATTTCTTATATTTTATTATTTTTTTAAAACAGGTATCTCACGGAATCCTATGGTACAGGCCAAGATATTGATGATAGAATTGTGGAAGGTACTTTAAAAAAAAATTGAATCCAATTTTTAATTATATGATATTTGTAATTTAAATGGAATCCTTACTTCTTGCCATTTAGTGTAAGAATTATGTAAGACATTTTTATTTTACTTTAATGCAGAAAATAACTGGTCTTGCTAGTTTTTCATTGAAGTTTTAATCCAGGTGTGAAACATTAGGTCATTTAATTTTTTTTTTAAATAACCTAAGTTTTAAGACCAACATGAATAAGATAAGTAAGTCTGGGCTCTATATTTTCTACCTTTATGTCCTACATTAAGTAATAAAAATAAATATTCTTTCTTTGACAGAAAACTATTAAGTTGGTGTAGGTATATTTCTGAGGAGACTATGGTGATTGCTGGGTTTTCTTTTCTTTTCTTTCTTTCTTTTTTTTTAAAACACAATAGATCATTAGCTAGAAAGCTAAACATTTCCAACGTTAAGTAATCTCCTCTCTAAATCCTAACCCTCACTTCTCCCCTGTAAGTCATATGAAGTACTTTTCTCAACATTGACTAAGTACAGAAGACAACGAATTTCTTCTTATGATATTTATTACATAGCTAGTATTTATTAACTACCCATTATGTACCTAGAACATGTTTATTTCAAAATAAAAATTTTTATGCTAGTTTCTTAGAGAGATTCAGACATATTTCTGGTTTGTTTTGTTTTGTCATTCAATGTTTAAAAATACAGCATTGGGTACTCTTTGAATTTTGTATTAATTGATCAGGCTTTTAAAGAACTAAATTAATAAAAGGATTCAATATTTAAAAGAATCACCCACACTTCATCAGGGTGAACTCTCATGCAAGCAAACTACTGCCCCTCTATGATATAATAGATGATATTTGGGAACTTGTATAGGCAAAATTAATTATCTTGTGACTTACCAGGTAATGAGCCAAGTAAATGAATGAATAAAAAAGTCATTTATTAAATTTTTTACTATGTGCAAAACCTTATCCTAGAGCTACAATAGAAAAAAAAATCCCTCCTTTAAAGAGTTCATTCTTTGAAAACTTTAAAATACTTTATAAATATTGTGATTATTTTTATTATAAACTATTTTTTCTTAATCTTAAAAACATTCTTTTTAAACTGCTCTAAATCAGTGGCACTTCACAACTTTCCCCACTTAATTAGCCTTTTGTTTATCTTTGTCCTTAAAATGGATGTCTTAAAGTTCTGTTACCTTAAGTATTGTTATACAAGAGAATATTAACACCTAACATAACACATAATTAGAATAGTAAGACTTTGCAAAATAAAGCTAAAATGGAATAAATATTCCTTCATTATCTGAGTCACCTCTTTCATAAAGAATTTTATTCCTCTTCTCATCTTTTTCTCTTGGAAAAGTAACTGTTAGCTATTAGAACATAGATTGAAACTATATTTGTCAATTTCTGGGCAAAAAAAAAAAGTCACTCTCATGACTTTAGTTCAATAAAGTTTTCTAGAAGCAAAAAATAAAACAAACCAACAAATCTAAACCACAGTACTCAGTGTAAAACCAAAATCAGTCATATATTATCAAGACAGTATCTCATGTGGCCC
Organism: Antechinus flavipes; assembly: GCF_016432865.1. Lineage (NCBI taxonomy): Eukaryota > Metazoa > Chordata > Mammalia > Dasyuromorphia > Dasyuridae > Antechinus > Antechinus flavipes. Next base: position 244,608,035 of record NC_067401.1, read on the forward strand.
TGAAATAACTATATGAATAATTATTAGCTTCATATAATTTTTATAAATGACATAAGATTTTCTCAAAAAACAAAAAGAAATATAATAGATATCACTGGGAAGTTTTTGGTTCACTCATTTTTTATGGACATTGTTACCTGTTATATGACTTCTGTAAAAAGAGTCAGGGAGATGGAATTGTCTTAATTACTGGAAAAGTTGTATTTAACTCTAATGGTGTTTCTGTGTTTCTTAGATTCTGAGGTTTGACTTTATAGTGCAGAACCAAATCCCTATCCAAATACTGGAATAGAGTCAAACTTTCTTTTAAGGATAATTTTTATTTAGCTATAAATACTTATGCAGTATATTTCCATGTGAAATTGGAACTGTGTAAGTGTGAATATAATTTGCTTTATATTCTAGGTAGTGTGCTTTTTTATATCTGATATTTAAAAGACATAAATCCCTATATATAGTAACAGAGAATATTTATTTTTAATATTTAATAAAAATAATTCAGTCTTGACAAGTTTATGATTTGTCATTGCTAATTTAAGTCTCAAGTAAATAAAGTTGAATTCAACAAAAATAGTTTTCTCAGATTCTTCAGTCAAATCTTTTTTTTTCATTGGATCGAAGTTAGAACTGGAAGAGACTTTAGAAAGTTTTTTAATTCAGCCCCCTCATTTTATGGATGAGACTGAGGCACAGAGATTGAGTTAGTAAATGTCTTAAGCAGAATTTGAACTAAGGACTTCCTTACTCCAAGTCCAGTTGTCCTATCCACTATACAGAGATGATTTTTATATTCCAGATGACATGTTATATGGTATTATTAATGTCAGAAAGCTTAGATACTGTTGAAATATACTTTTAAAGGAATTTGTAGGTTATATTTATAGTGAGGGCATTTTCAGGAGTATAAATTATAATTTTAAAATTTTAGTTATAGATTTTTATAATTTACTAAATTTCTACTTTGGCATCTTTAAAAGTTGGTGAATAAAAAGAGGATGATTTTAGAGGGCAGAGTAAAGAAGACAAGCTGAATATTTATAGGATTCAAAGCAGAACTTCTTAAGGAAAGGATAGATCACTTAGGCAAACTTATAGGCAAAATGACCTGAAAATGCTTGCAAAGATAATGAGGGACCAATTTTTGCCCCCTTCTATTGTATACTAAGAAGAATGAGCGTTAAATGGCATAAAGGAAAATTATCTCAGCACAAACAGTTGTGAAACACAGCAATACTGGGTGGAATTGGAAATATTTTTTGCAAGTAAGCTAAAAAAGAAAAAAATTTGTCTCGGACATTTTGGGTATTATCCTAACTAGAGACAGAAGAATACTCTTTAAAGGTTCTTTCTAGTTATATTTTTTCTGAATATATGATGCATATCATAGAAAGATAAAAGTTTTACATCTATTGTATTTTTATACTTTAATCATTAGGTTATCATCTATATATTATAAGCAATTTTTTGGGTGCTTTTTCTATTTAATGTAATTTTTCTCAATAATATGTAAGTAAAATTTGTTAGCATTTGATTTTTAAAATTTTGAGTTGCAAATTCTCTGCATCTTTTAGAAGGCAAGCAATTCTTGTGCTGTAGTCATGAGAAAGCAAGCCATTTGTGTTATATGGTCATGAAAAAAATTCCATTAATCATGTTGCAAAAAAAAGTGCAGATCAAAAGAAGATTAATATATTTTTGAAAAAAGTATGCTTCAAACTGCATTCATATATCACCAGTTCTCTGGAAGTGGATAACATTTCTTATCATGACTTCTCTGAAATTATTTTAGATTATTTGTTACTGAGAATACCCAAGTTATTCCCATTTTGTTTTCATATAATGTTGTTACTGTGTACAATATTCTTATATAGAACATAGTTTTTCTCATTTGACTTTGATAAAGTAAGTCATTCCAGTTTTTTCTGAAAGCACCCTTTTTATTATTATTTTTTAAAAGCACAGCAGTATTCCATCACAATCACATACCACAACTTGTGCAAAGATTCCTCATTTGATGGACATACCTTTCATTTCCAATTATTTCTAATCACAAAAAGAGCTGCCTTAAATATGTGTGTGTGTGTGTGTGTGTGTGTGTGTGTGTGTGTGTGTGTGAGAGAGAGAGAGAAAGAGAGAGAGAGAGATATCACATATATATCCTTTTCCTTTTTCTTTGATCTCTTTGAGGTACAGACTTAGGAGTGATATTGCTCAGCCAATTTTATATGTACAGTTTTATAGCCCTTTAGGCATAGTTCCAAATTGTTCTCAGAATGTTTGGATAAGTTCAAAATCTCATTGGATTTTTTTTTTTTGATAGTTACACAAAGAAAGTGATTTTAAATCATTTTTGGCAAGTAAAGACATAAGAAAAGGGGAAATTCTAAATTAAATATTTTCCCCTTATCTTGCCATGAAAAGCTTATTTTATTGTTTATAAAACTTTGTAAGATTGGTCTGTATGTGTTGAAACTAGAATTATTGGTTTTAGAGCTTCTTGTTTAATTTTTTGTGGAAGTCATTTCTTCATTTGTAGGAGATAGAAAAAATCTCATTTCTCTCTTAGAAATCTTCTATACTACACTAAAATGATATTGCAGTCTTTCATACTTTTTATTTTTTATTATAAGTAATTTTAAGTAAGGTGAAAAGTACTAGTTAAAAGTCTCTTGTGAGCCTTTTGATGAAATTATTTAATTTTATCCTTCTCACTAGCCAATCCATTGCTCGAAGCTTTTGGGAATGCAAAGACTGTTCGTAATAATAATAGCAGCCGTTTTGGAAAATTTGTTGAAATACATTTTAATGAAAAGGTAAGAGGTCATTTTGGATATGTTATATTATATTGATGTATGTTTATGATGAGTGTGAAAGTGTTAAAAAATATTTGGAGTTCTCATTTCTTGATAAAGTCAGGCAAAGATTATGCTTGGATTTGTGGAAAATAAGAAATAGCTATAATAATGCCTTTAATACTTTAATATCTTCTTTGTCTTTAGGTAGATTTGAGAGCACCTCAATTATTTTATTATGAACCTTTAGAAAACCTAAAGTTTACTTTAAGAGTAGGCATTATCCTAGTGACAGAGTTTTTAAAAATAATATTGGAAACTCATTAAAATAAAACAAACTTGTACTAATCCTCTATTTTTATAATATTGAAAAACCATAGTGACATAGTAATTAATATTAATAATTTTGTTATTATTAGAGACAGTTAAATTATCTATTTTGTTATATCTTCTAGAACTATGTGAAACCTCCAATTTGTTGGAGGAAAAAGAGTAGTAATTCTGAAAACCTCCTCACATTGGAAATATTTAACTCATTTAACATCAATTACCAAGAAGGGTATAGCACTCTCCAAATTTATAAAAAATAAGAGAAGGAATAAGATAAGGTGGAATATAGAAGGTTGTGTAGATTTCTGGTATATACATTATTAGGAAAGAGATAAAGAGGAAGGGAAAGAGTGGCAAAGGATGAGGTGGGATATAGAATGGTATTTAGGAATGGGCAAAGGTATGTAGATGAATGTAGATGCATTAAGTACCTATTATAGTGAAAATATCTTGCTAAGTGCAGACAAAATTCTAGAATATTTTCTTTCTTTGAGGAATTTATATTCTGTTGAAGTGGAAAAAGAGTCTGTCAGCTGAGAAGCATTTACATGATAATTTGAGGAAGAGGAGGACAAGGAGTAAAAAGGAGAAGAGATCACTAATAGTGTTGGGGAAAAAAAAGGAATGTTATCTCATAGAAGATCCACACAAATACAGTCTTGAATGAAGCTAGAAATTCTAAAAAGCAGAGATAGGAGGGGTCAGTTTATTTTGATACAGAGGCACAGAAAGAGGTGATGGGATGCCACTTTCACTAAATTGCAAATAGATTATTTTGACTGGCTGTATGGAGAGAAAAAAAACCTACATTCTTAAAATGTAGTTTTGAGGGGCATCTAGTTGGTGCAATGGATAGAGCACTAGCACTAGCCCTGAAGTCAGGAGGACCTGAGTTCAAATCTGGTCTCAGACACTTAACACTTCCTAGCTATGTGACCCTGGGCAAGTCACTTAAACCAAATTGCCTCAGCAAAAAAAAAAAAAAAAAAAAAAAAATAGTTTTGAGTCAGGTCACAAATACCAAAATGTGATATTTTTTATCTTCAGTGCATAATGAGCCATAAAGATTTGTGAGCAGTTGTATGACATGGTCAGAGGAGCTCAAGGAAGATTATTTGGCAGCTGTGGAGAACTTGGAGAGAAAGGAGTAAAGACAGGGAGATCAGTTAAGCTATTTTTTTATAATCAAGGTACAAGTTGTCAAGAGTCCTGAACTAAGATGGTAGCCAGTTGGATGAAAGAAAGAGTTTCACTGTGAAAGTTGTTAAGGAAGTATCAATAATTATGACTTGATAGGTGCTAGGCTGTGAGAAATTGAGGTTCTCAAGAAGGAAGAGTTGAGGACATCTTCATAGTTGTGACATGAGGAATTGTTGTGCTTATAGTAGAAATAGACATCTTTATACAAAAGGCTAATTTTGAAGTAATTAATGATGAATTCTGTTTTGGGAAGTGAAATATTAACCCAGTGAGCAAGCTTGAGAATTAAACTTAGGAGAAAGATTACAATTGAATCTATAGATTTTGTAGTTAGCTATATAAAAATGGTTTTTCAGTCCTTGAAGGAGTATATGAGATCATCATCAGGGTATGAAGAGAGAAATGAGTAGTCCCAAAGCAGATAAATATAATATATGTTTAGGAGATGACAGATTGGTAGTGATACAACAAAGAAGACTAAAAAGGAGAAGTTGGCAGAAGGATAGCCAAGTGAGAGCAGTTTTAGAAAACCAAATGAGCCAGAGAACATGCAGAAAGGAGTAGTTAATAGCTTCAAGATACAGAATGTTTGAGATAAGAATAAGGAGAGAGCAAGCATTATTGTAATCTAGGGGAAGTCATTTATTTTCTCTAAATCCTGGTTTCCATTTCTGTAAAATAATGAGATTGGATTAGATGGCTTGGATGATCAAAATGGCAAACTCACAGAAGAGATCAGAAGGGATAAGTCAAGAGAACAGGTGTAAGGGGATAGGTTTTTTTTTTTTTTTTGTTTGTTTTTTTTTTTTTAAAGAAGAGCCATGTCATTAGAAGAGCCATGTCTTTGTTAAGCACTATGCAGGTTATAGGAATACATATACAAGAGTGAAGTTCCCTGTTCTAAGAGAATTTACCTCTGTTACATTCTATTAACAATCATTTACAAATAGTAAACTTTTAAAAATACACAATTATAGTGAAGGGGTAACAATTGGAATAATCAGGGGAGGTCTTTTAAAGGAGGTGGAACATGAACTGAGTGTTTTAAGAAAGGCACTAGTTACAAGAGGCAATGAGAATGAGCACCTTCTAGGCCAAGGGGAATAATCTCTTCAAAGGTAAAGAGAAAGGACATTGAATGTCTTTATTGAGAATGGTAAAACTGGCTCATTTAGAGTACATGTGACTCCTATATCAGTAGTAACCTGTCTTTTCTTTTTTCTTCAAGTATGGTCATTTGTACATATGTGTATGTGTGTGTGTGTATGTGTGTGTGTGTGTGTGTGTGTGTTTGGAGCAGGATAAGAGTGGGTATTATTTCTTGCTTGCCAAACCTTGCTTTCATAATCTTTCCTGAAAATATTCATGAGAGAAGGCCCAAGGGATATTTAATTTTGGCCCATTTTATTCTGTTTTGACCTATTTTATTTAATTTATAATATTTTACTGTTTGCAGAACATTTTACAAATATCTCCTTTTATCCTCACATTAATTCTTTTAGGTAGATGGTATTGTCTCCATTTTATAAAAGAGGAGATTAAGGTTGACAGAGGAAGTGATCTTTTCAGGGTCATACACTTAATCAATGAGACCATATTTGAACTTGGTCTTTTCTTGACTTTAGGTCTATCATGCCATCCACTACATCACTTAGTTGCCTTGTTTGAACCATGCTTTCCAATGTTTTTTCTCTATCTTGGGCTCTGTGTTGTAATCATTGAGTATCAGTTTATATGTTAATTTGACTTGGAGGAGACTAGTTTCTTTAACCTCTCTTATCGTGCCTTTCTATTCCCTACCACTATTCATTGTGATTCATTCAAAGCCTAAAGGAGCCAGGCTGGACTAAAAACTAAACACCTCCTTCCCTCTCCCCCAGTTTCATAAGTTACTATGATCAAAGAATTAGTTACTTAGTAGCTGTATGTATTTGGCTACGTTAGGATTGAACCACTGATAGTTTATTGTTGGGGTCTTATTCAGACTCTGCAAAATCTTCCAGAGGCCACCTGTATTGATTGCTATAGTGAAATATTGAAATGGGTCTTTTTGGAGTATTTTTCATGTGCAGATAATTATGGGGGCAGTTATTTATCAGAAAAGATTATATATTTTCCCATATTTGTTAATGTATAAAGGTATTTCCTTAAAAATGTAATTTCTTAAGATTGCTGATCCATGAAAAGATCATTGCACTGCCCAAGGACTAATAATGAAACGTCATCCACCCCTTGACAGAGGTGGATGACTTGCAGGGAAGATCAGAATATCTGCAAATATTGTGTGGGTATTTGAGTGTGTTTTGCTTTAATATGCTTATTTTTATTATAGGAATGTGTTTATTTTACATTTGAGTTGAGTTTGGGAGGGAAAACTAGTGATCAGGACTCCTACTTTCCATCAATCCTTCCCCCCCCCCCCAAAAAAAAAAAAAACCCAAAGTAAAGAAAAGGTCATTGTAGCATTTTTTAAAAAATGAGTAGAATAGAACATAAAGTCCCGAAGAAGATGCAAATAAGTAGGACAGATTGGAAAAATGTTTAATTTATTATGTTCTTTTGAAAATGCAACTAGTACATAATAGAGATTCGTGGTTTTATGAATTTTTTTTTTCCTCTTTTGGCTTTGTGAAAATGCTGATGTTTGATGTGTGTCAAGTACAGAAGAAGAAAAAAAAGAAAAAAATCTATTTTCTCTTTTTATTTAGAATGCAGTTGTTGGTGGATTTGTTTCACACTACCTTCTAGAGAAATCTAGGATTTGTGTTCAAGGCAAAGAAGAAAGGAATTACCATATATTTTACAGACTGTGTGCTGGTGCTTCTGAAGATATTAGGGAAAAGCTTCATTTAAGCTCCCCAGACAATTTTCGGGTGAGAAAAATAAACTATCCTTGTGATGATAAATTTGAATAATTTTGTTATGCAGTTTGTTTTATTTGGATTCAGTATCACACATCAGACATAGTCTACTCCAGTACTCACTATATATACTTTAAATATAATTTGGTAGAATCACCCAATTGAGAGGGATCATGATACAGGGGATAGAGAGCTGACTTTAAAATCAGGAAGAACTGAGGTTAAGTTCTGCCACTTATACATACTGGATATCCTAGAGTTTACTCAGTGCTGTAGGCAATTTTCTAAGATTATTAGTTGTAGATAAGATGCTGATTTGTATTGGTGAAAGAAACTCTCACTTGGAGGTTCTTTATACCAATAAACAAAAGGTCTATTTCTTATCCTAGTTCTCACCTTCAAAGGTATACTAAATACATCTATTTGATTTTTTTCTCATTTTGCAAAGGGTGAAAATGATGGTGGATATGTACAAATAAAAACCATATGCAAGTTGCATAACTTGGGAATATGCAGCAATTTAAATGTGCTGGTTTAAACTTATCTTTGACCAGTTTGAGGAGAAAATAGTTTAATATACAAAGGAGAAAGATTACTGATCTTACTCAGAATTAATAACATTTTTTTAAGGAACCATTTTATAAGTGAAGTTTATAGTTAAACCCATAATTATGCTAGTTTTTTCTGTTATTTTGTTTTTTATTTTCCTTTTTTGCTGTTTTATGTCTTTGAGTTCATCTTTAATTTCTATGACACTTGTTATTTTCAAATGCTTCAATTCACATCATATCCATAGCCTCTTTTATGAAACTGTTTTAGAAGAGCCAGAAACCATATTGTAAGATATTTGCATAGATAAATCTGCTGCTGCAGTGACTCTGTCTTTTGAGCTCCAGCTGTATTAGCAAATAAAACATTAATAATAGAGATTAATGCATATTTTAGCAAATATTTTGTAGAGTCATTCACATTTCTTAACTAATTTTACAAGTATATAAAGGAGACATCTACATTTCTACAAAGGTGGAAAAGAGAAAAGCATATGGTGTGAATCATATTAGTTAAAATGATGGTTAAAATCTTTGGCCTTCTGAAGCTTTAACTTTAAATGCAAATATTTATCTAACAAAAGCTATTGGAAGGAGACATTTCCTTTCAGAAATTTTAAAGAGAAACATTCACTTTGGATATCTACTATACAGTCAAATAATATACCTGTTTTTGCTCTACAAAATAATTAAAAGCTATTTACTAAGATTTTAATTTGCAGTGTTCATCTCTGTAGTTATAATTTGTTTTTTCTCCCTCTGATCTTAAAATAGCTAGCCATATTGTTTTATTTCCATTACCTTGTTTTAATAGTATAGCCAATTATAAGTCATTTAATATTTATGCGTAATATGAAAAAGGAGTTGGTTAAATTCAGTTTTTTAATATTTTACTTTAGATATGTGTTTTTATTTTTATATTTGAGAATGGCTTATGGTCAACAATCTGAGAATGCTTAATGGTCAATAAAATGGGAATTTATTCCAAATAAAATGCAGAAGATATACTCATCAGAATTAGAGGAAACTAAAAATTGATTTAATTTATCAATCTCATTCCATTTTTTTCCCATTTCCTCCATATATTCTGAAAATAGCTCTCACAAACTAATAGAAAAGTTCTTTTACTAGAGTCCCTATCCAAGGAACCTCATGAAAATATTTGGCCTTTGAGCGCTAAATAAGTTATTGAAACTTAAAGAAGCTACATTTACTTAGTAACATCAGTAACAATTGAGAATCTAATGTAAACAAGTTCCTGTAATATAAACAAGTATAATATTACAAGTCAAATCAACACATATTTATTCGACCAGGCATTGAACTAAGCTCCAGGGATTCAAAGAACAAGAAAAGAAAACTCCCTTTTCTCAGGCTGCTTATGCTGTAATCCAATGGGAGAGACAACATGAAAACAATTATGCACAAACAAGATTATACACAGGATGAATTGTAGATAGTCAGTAGAAGGAGTCTTTGTTGTTGTTCAATGGCTTCAGTCACATGCAATTCTTCATGACCCCATTTGGTATTTTTTTGGCAAGAATCCTGGCATGATATGCCAGTTTATTTACAAATGAAGAAATTGAGTTAAAGTTAAGTGACTTTCCCAAGGTCACACAGCTAAATAACTGTCTGAGGCTAGATTTGAACTCAGGAATATCTCACTCCAGGCTCAGCATTCTATCCACTGTGCCACCTAACAACCTGGGGACTAGGGAAGGCTTCTTGAACAAGGGGTCTTTAGGTGATATTTGAAGGCTGAAGGGAAGATTTCAGCTTAACATAATTTTTGTTTATTCAGACTTTAGTGAATTATAGTTCACTACACAGTAGGGGGCATAGAGAAAATAGAAAAATACAGTCCATGCCCTCAGTGAATTTACAGTTTAGAAACTCGCAAGATAAACACTGCAAGTATTAATATCAGTCTGCATTTAAATTAAAGTACTCCAATAGACATTTGAAGCTACCAAGAGAGACTAAATAACTTGATCTCATATTCTTCTCTCCCTACTGGTTTTCACCTATGGCTCTTTAAATCTTTTAGGGGAAGATTCACCAAAGTGTGCTTCAAAATTCTCTTTCCTCTGAAAATAGATTAGAATAAGTACTATGTCATGAGTTTTTCCTTGGAAAAAAGATAAAGTTCATTGATTATACTAGCACTTTGAAATATTATATTGACTATTCAAGCTTAGAATTACTATTTATCAGGTATAGGAAGTCTTTATGATTTTATATATATATGTATTTTTTTTTTGGTGCTCCTCTTTCTATTTATAATTGGTTGTTGGCACTTCGATGTTCAGTTTCTGTGCTCCTAGTGATGGTGGAAAAAAATAAACTGTTTATATATTAGATAGCGAATGAGTGACATACTAAAATTAAAACCAAAGATTCTTTAGTAAGATAAAATGAAAATACATTTTAATTGTTGGCAAGATTAAAATAAGATTTTAATCTGTCTGTTTATAATATAAAAATATTTCTTTGTCATAGTACTTAAATCGAGGCTGCACTAGGTTCTTCGCTAATAAGGAAACAGACAAACAGATTTTACAGAACCGCAAAAGTCCTGAGGTACAGTAAACTCATTTTTTAATTTCAAGTATTTTTAAAAATGCTTGTTAAGAAATAGTAATATATTTGCTCATTATTTTAGCATATTTGTTTGGCTTTAGTTTTAATGTTATATTTATAGATTTTTAAGCACTTATTTCAATATAAGCACTTATGTCAGAGTGTTTTATTATTCATATAATTGGGATATGTTCATATAATCAGGTTTTACCAGACTTCTTTGTAAATTACTTTTTGTTGTTGTTTTATTTTTACAAATTGCCCAAAGATTATTTTCTAATAACATTTTACAAAATTTATCCTGGTGTTCTTTAAATTATGGCTACCTAATAAAATAGTAGAAGATGTAGAATATGTGCATGTTGACTTTAGTTGCTTATCCACTTAAATAATTTAAGTAATTTTCTCAAAATACTCCTATGCAGCCTGATATTAATGTGTAAGATATTTAAGTTTAGAATGCCTTAAAATCATATACATTCTAAGAGTTTAAATTCAGAAGATTACAAATCCTGAAATTCATGATAAATTGTTCACTTGTACTATTGCTATTAATTTAGATAATGAAAGATTTCTGTTGTTTGCTTAATTGAACATAATTTTCTTGTAGACATTTTTGTAGATAAATTTTGAATATGCTGACATTTGTGGATAAAAATCTTTTGAGTTGATAATGGTGGCTATGGTGGAAACAAAAAGAAAGGGAAGGGGAACAAAATGTGTCAAATTCAAGTGACAAATAATTGTGATATCTAAGTAATTTAAGGTAATTCATTTTGTATAATTATATATTCATATACACACTTTCTGAATCAATAAAAATGAAAGGGAAAAATATTTTCCAATTGGAAAAAAATAAAAAGTTTTTTTAAAAAAAGGAAATATCTATAAAGAGAAAATAAGAGACAGGATTTTAGAAGACTTGTTTTGAAATCAAAGAACCAGGCCTGTCTTACTTTTAATATATACTAATCATGTGACTGACCAATAAAAAAGCAATTGATATGGCATCCAGGCAACTCTCTAATACTGAAAAGGAATTTCCATACTGGGAGTTCATCCTGATAAAATTACAGGTCTGGACAACTTTTAAAAAAGTGTTTTATTTATTTGGATAGGAAATCATAAAGAGCATAATTGATTGTTATTAGGAATCTTTTATCCTCAAAGGTCCATATTCAGAACTTATCAGTATTATGTAGAAGTTGTTTTCCTTGAGATAATAGAAATTCATTTTTTCCATTGCTGTGGTCCTTAAAGAAGACCTGAGAATGAGAAATTATAGTTCTATGATTAAAAGAAGGAAAACATAATTTTTATAATTTGAAGAGAAGAGAAAAAAAAATTTCTAGTTCTTTAGTGAGCATACTTTGTTTTTGTTTGTCTCTAATCTTGTTGTTAATGTGTGATTACAAATATAGATGGATAATGGATTAATGTTTTAAAATTATCTTTTGTCTTTTCTTTATTATCAGGAAGATGAGGTGATCATTTTGAATAATTAGAAGATGTAGTTTAATTCTTTTGGTGTTTCCTCAGTCTGTGTGAAGTGATTACTTTTTAGATGCATGCAGTATTTTTAGTCTGCAGTGCTTATAATAGTATTTTTCTTTAATTTCAAGAACTTTTAAAAATTGAAACAAATATCATTTAGTTTATAGCATTTCTCAGTTTAATCTAAAAGATGCACTGGTGTAATTTGTGCTTTCTATTAATTTTTCTGCATGAAGTTTTTTTGTTGCTTCTCTCTGAATTAGTATGACACACTTGCATTGTAATTATATCTAGATGTTTTTCAGAAATCATGAAGAAAAATTATTTTGTTTGAAGGTGTTCTCCAAGATATAGTTTCATGAGGAGTTAAGACTTATTCTGTCTCTAAAACTATGACCATATGTGTTAACCACTTATATATTTAAAAGTATAACTGTCAGCCCAATTAGCATATCCTTTGAAACTATATTTAAGGTATTCATCAATGCCATCTTAGCAGCAAAGTATTCCTTATATAGTGAGATCGAATAATTTTACTTTTCTGTTTTCAAATTCTGGAATATTCTCCAGATATAGTCTTTCTTCCAACATTCTGCAATTATCATATTGTATCCTTCTGTGATCTTTAAAGTCATGGTTTCCTTCTTTTTTGTTTGTCACCTCATGCTTCTGCTTTTAATTGACAAGCATATTTAGATGCAGATATTTCCAAAAAATCTTTCAGAAGATCCCTATAGTAAGCATTATTATCCTCATATAACTTGAATAATAACAAACTGAAAAATAAGTAGTAGTTTTCAAAATGTTTCAGAGTTCGAGAAGCTTTATCAGGCTTTTGCTTGCCTGTCAGCAGTAGTACTGACATAAGTGGTAGTATATATACAAAATATAGAGGTAAAGGACTTGATGGTAAAATTTTCTTATCACTTTACTCATAGAAGCCTGTTTTTTTTTTTTTTTATTGGCTTAATTTCTTTCAAGTCTGTACCCTTATACTAATGTATGTGTTTTCTCCAGCTGAATCACTTAATGTTCTTTTCTTTTACTTCCTCCTTGTCCAGTTTTTCAGTATTACAATGCTTTTGGTTAAAATTATAAATTAATTGGAAAACATTTTATTGATTTTTAAAAAATCTAGGTGATTTAAAAATATTTAATTTTGCATGTGTTTGCATTGCATTGCTTTATTTTAAGCAGTTGTTACTATTTACTGTAATTTAAAAAATTTCAAAGTGAAATGATTATTGTCTTTTTTTTTTTTTTTTGTTAGTACCTTAAAGCAGGTTCCTTGAAAGATCCTCTTTTAGATGATCATGGTGATTTCAACAGGATGTGCACAGCCATGAAAAAGATTGGTTTGGGTGATGAAGAAAAACTCGATCTTTTCAGGGTTGTAGCTGGTGTCCTGCATCTTGGAAATATTGATTTTGAGGAAACTGGCAGCACCTCAGGTTATTAAATCAAATGATTTTTATTGCATATTTTAAGTTGTAAAATGAATACCGTTGCAAAAGCTGTTCTTAAGTCTAATATATATTAATGAAAATTTTAATTGCTGTACAATGAAAACTAGATAGAACAATGAAATTGGAAAGTCTAATTCATCCAAAAAAGCTTTAGTATATAGAAAAATTAATAAGACAAACACACACAACTTATAGACTTGATTTTTTGAAATTATTTGTGATATTTTGGCACCTTTAATCAAAACCTCATGATATTTTTAGATGTGTATGATGTCTATAATAATCCTTTTACTGGTGAATTAAAAAAGCATTTGAAATGATCATAGGATACCCAACACTGTGCTCAAGTCATATAGTCATGGGATAAAGATGATCCTCTCCTATAAGTTTCTTGGTAGTATGTAATGATATACAACCTTTGATGCAGAATGAGAGAGCTATGTAGACTTCTGAAGTCAGTATTCATGTAGTAGTCATAATACTTGGTTGCCATACCTTTACTTATTTCAAATAGATTAATTTCTGTGTCTCATGTCTATTTTTTTCTCTTCTGCTATTGTTATCTGTTTGATTCCTTTTGGATAAAATTCTATTCATAGTCCTATAAAGTCTCAATAATAATTATGAGGTTAAATTTGCTTCTAAAGTATATATTCATTTACTATTCATAACTTCAGTTCTTGTCCTTATGATAAAGGACTTCAACATATATTGTTATGTTCCATCAGATAAATGAAAATATTAAAAAGCATATATTAAAGTGTCCATTTTATGCTAAGCTCTTTGAGGAGCGCAAGGGCTATAGATAGAAAAATACAGTCTCTGCTGTATAGGAGCTCACATTTTTATAAGGATAAACTACATATGGGAATTTCAGTTACAAATCAACCAGTGGCTCTAAGGGTGCAGAATCAAAGCACGTGACATAATGCATCTTCATTACTAAAACTGTTTTGTTTTTGAACCCATTTGACTATGTCAAAGACTTTGGTGGTGAGAACTTTTGTTTCCAGTTCTTTTATAGCTATAGATGTTAAGAAGGCTAAACACTTGGAGAGACAGTTGCTAGATTTCAATTCCACAAAGGCTGTTCCCTTGGGTAATATCTTTCTTTAAAAGCTGGGGTTAGAAATAGGGCTGATAGTTTGGGGATCTCTTGCTATTCCCAAAGTTCTTAAACTTACAGAATTCTCCAATAGTAGCAATTGGTTGGCAATTTGTGTGTGTGTGTGTGTGTGTGTGTGTGTGTGTGTTGGGGCTGTGAAGCTCTTTTTCTATATAAGTTGCTCTCCTAAAGGATGACTACAGAAATTTTGCTGGAAGCAAGATTAGCAGTCAGAGAAGGGAGTAAGAGAAAGGGAGGTGATACTGTTGATTTCGAAGGCCTTTGGACACAGGGTCTTGTCATTAGTTTTAACTTATTAGAATCTAATGATTACTTCTAATTATATTTATGCAGATAATTCCCAGAACTATGTGTCTAGTCCTAGTCTCTCCTAAACTGATGCACACTATTAGACATTTAAAATTGTATGTCCCATAGCCATCTAAAACTCAACCTCTAGTCTAATCTCTTATTTTTATGGATGAAGAAACTAAGACCCGATTGGGTAAAATGATTTGACCAACTTATATAGTAAATATCAGCAGAATTGGGATTTAAAGACAGGTCTTTTGATTCCAGAATCAGTGTCCTTTCAATTGATCTAAGTTTTGTGGGTATTAATGAGTTGTAGGTTGGAGTTTGATAAAAGTAAAAAGACATAGAGTTCAGGGTAAGGGGAGTTAGGGGATATTTGGCCATAAAAGTTTCAGTTTGAGATCTGATTCTTTTCTTGACCAAAGTTTTTCCTACCTGATCCTTAATTCTTTTTTATTCACCATATCTCCCAGTACTTTAGTAGGAAAACAAAGCTTCTTTCTGTCTCTTAATTTTAAGTCCTACTCTTTTTTTTGGAGGAAAGAGAAGAATGGTGATTTTCAGAATACATATTCCCAGGGAATGTGCTTTAATGGGAGCATGGGGTTCATTCTTTGCAGTAGATACTTATGTAAAAGTCCTAAATAATTGCCTTCTTCCAGTGTGTGATAAGGGAAATGAAAAACACTTTTGATATCTCACTATTCAAGCAATAAAATAAGAAATTTCATTCTTTGGATGAATCAATATCAATTCCTTTCTAGGGATGCTGAAAGTACAATAGAATTGGGTAAACTAAGAGTCATTATTTGTTACTGTTCATTGTGCTTCTCAGAGAGTAGTTTTCATCAATGAGATGTCTAAAATTTTCAGTCACAGGAGATAATGTGCTAAAGTTTTTGTGTCATATGACACAGGGAGGAAATTTAATAAACAAACCTGGCTGGGCACCAGCTTGTGCTTATGTTACATAGGTATCTAATCTGAGGCTACAACAGAATAATTTGAGTGAGACACCTCTAAGGAAGGTTGTTTGTAATGTTGACATACAAGCAAATGTAGTTAATTGGGACATAGGATCATAGATTTAGAACTGAAAGGGTCCTATAAGACCAAGCTCTTCTTATTACAGATAGGAAATTGAAATCCTGAGATGTTAAATGACTTTTCAAAGGTTCCAAGGTAGTCACTTCCTGTTTACTGAATGTTTCTTTATTGCCTACATAAGTGCCCATGTCTTCCCCATCCTCAAAAAATACATGCATGATCTATCTGTCTCTACTAGCTGTTGTCCTAAACATTCCTCCCTTTTGTGACTAACTCTTTGAGGAGGCATGGATAACAACTGTCTCTATTTCCTTTCCTTTCATTCCTTAGTCTAGCTTTTAATCTCACTGTTCAACCAAAATTGTTCCCATATTTATCTTCCTTCTTTGTCGTTTCCTTTGGTGATCTTATTACTTCATGGTTTCAATGATCATCTCTGCAGATGAGTATTAGATTTATTTGTGCAGCTCTAAACTTCTCTACCAACTTCCAGTTGTGTATTTCTCACTGCTTTTTAGATATCTTTCATTGGATGTCCTGTAGACTTCTTAAATGCAATATGTCTGAAACTAAACTTGCTATCTTTCCTCCTGTCTCTGCTTATCCACAATTCCCCATCCTCCCGGCTACTGTTTAGGATGCCATTATCCTCCCAATCATCCAACTAAATATTAGGGGCAGGGCCAACACCACCAGTACATTATTTGTTCAGTTTTGATGTTGGGATGAAATGAGACAATCTCAAGTCATTCAGCAGCTAACAAAAAGACTTTGTCTCAACCTAACAGAGATATGCACCAGATTTTATACTTAGCTTTTATAGACTCATTCTAACTCCCACCTTCATTTCTATAAGGAAACATTAGTTAATGTTAATTAGTCACACTTTGGGAAGATATGGTGACTTGTATGGTTTTCAGACATCCACCAAATCAGAGGGGTCCTGAGTCCATTGGAGTGGGCTTTTTATTCCATTATTTAACTAAGAAGCTACAGAAAGAAGGCAGGGACCAATTAAGTCTCTGTGAATGCTTTGTTGTCTTTTAGAGAAAACTTGTCCTTGTTGCAAGGAAACAGGGAATCCTGTTATCATATGAGATGTCATAATTCCCCTTTCTCATCCCTTATATTAAATATGTTGTCAACTTCTGTTGTTTCCAACTTTAGAACATCTATCTTATATACCTTTTTCTAATGTTGCCAGCACTATGGTATAGGCCCCCATTTACCTCATACCTGGATAATTACAATAGCTTTCTGTCTCTCTGTCTTAAATATCACCTCATTTCATTTTATTCTCAATTTAGTTGTCAAATGATCTTCCTAAAAGAGTTTCAGTATATTGGAAATGTATTTTATTTTATACATTTAAAGAAATTATTCTGAGGAGACCATGGACTTTACCAAACTGCCAGAGGGTTCCATGACACCAAAAAAAAAAAAAAAAAAAAAAAAAGAACCCTGATTTAGAATATCAAGGACAATAGTGGGAGAAAAAGAAATGAAGGGAGAAAGCACTTCCAGACGTCAGATTATAAGCACTAATTAGCAAAAAATATTTGGAATTAAAAATTAGTATAATTGATTAGGCAAGGAAGAATTGGAAATAATTAGGCTTAATAACCCATTGTTTGGTAAACCATAAAATATATATTACCTAGATACGAACTTTGTATTTGATGGGAATTACCACGAAAATTGGAAAGCATTTAGGTATAAATTAGATTTCAATCTATTAAATTAGATCTTATATATAATTATAGTTATATGTATAATTACATTATGTATATTACATATATATTATGTGTAATACATAATGTTCATTACATGAAATGGAAGAGTTATCAGATGAAAAAAATTATCCTAAAGAGAAGAGAATTGGTTAATTGGGAAATCCTATTTACTAATGCAAATCCTAAATTGTATAATTTATTGTCTTCACTTGAGACATTAAGAGGCTAATCAACTTTACAATGGTCATACATTTATTTGTCAGAAGCAGATTATTGATTACATGCAAGGACTGTTTCATTTTATATTTGTTTGATGGTACAGTGCCTTATACATGGTAGGTGCTTAAAAAATGCTTTTAGTTGAATCTGTGAGCTTTTTAACTGGTTTGACAACCATAATTAAAGGAATTTTAGAGAAATGAATTCTAAAGTTCTTGATCACTAAAAATTAATTGGTATTTTAAAATGTGATATATTTGATCAGGTGGTTGTAACCTGAAGAACAAATCTACTCAGTCTTTGGAGTGTTGTGCTGAGTTGCTGGGTTTGGATCAAGATGATCTTCGAGTGAGTTTAACCACAAGAGTCATGCTTACAACAGCAGGGGGCACCAAAGGAACAGTTATAAAGTAAGTTTCTAAACCAATATAATAAATGTGCCAAAAACATTTTTAATGTAATATTTTTTTCCCCTTTAAATGTCTGTTTTTTTTTATAGCTTGCTTACCTTCATTTTTTCTTTTGTAATTCTTCCAAAACTGTTGCAAAAAATTCTTATGCTTTTTAAAAAATTTCTCAAGATAATTGGTGTCTTGAAGTTATTTAAAATTTCAGAAAATATAGTTGAGCAGGACCTACTCCACTCTTCCTAAAACACAGAGTCACCTTCATAAGGCACTAAAGTAGGGATTTTGTATAATACTTAGTATCTTAAAGTGAATAAATACAACAGGAAAGCCATCAGAGACATCATAGAAAAGTTTGGTTCAGAATAAACATGTAGCTTACATTTTTTTTTTATATAGTGTCAGATGAGGTGTCAGACAAAAGAATATGGTGGAATCAGAAGACCTAGATTCAAATTCTGACCCTTAATCTCCTTGGGATCTTGGACAAGAATAATACAATACAATATGATAAATATTTATTAAAAATACCTATTATGGGCCAGGCATAGTAAGCCCTGAGTATATAAATAAGGAAAGGAAAGACAATCTCTGCTCTCAAGGAATTTACAGTTTAATAGAGGAAGAACATATACAAAAGGAAGCTAAAAAGAGAAAAGGATGATTCAGAGGAGTTTTTGTTGTTTCACGTTCCAGTCTGAGGGACAGAGGCAACTTAGGATACTGATGAGTTATAAGTACCAAAGCTAAACCAATCTCCATGACTATTTTCTTGCCTATAAGCTTATCCTTATAAGGGGTTGGGATAAGATTATGATGATGGTGGAGTCAAAATAAAGCAATGCCACTGGAGGGAAATAAAGTCACTTAATTTCCCTATGCCTCAGTATTTTCTTCTATAAAATTATACTAGATAGCCTCTGAGGTCCCTTATAGTTCTTAATCTTTGATTTATGATCATTGATAACTCAATAGAAGTTTTATTATAGCATTTGAAGTGGAAATTAGATTGTGGGGAATTATCTACTGGTCTCTATGATATTTTCCCTTCTTTTTTAATGAATTGAGTCCAGACTCACAGCCTTCCTTTCTGCCACAACTCTGACTTTTCATTTCTCCAGTTTGCTCAGCTTTTAAGACCTAAGATTTCACTTTATTTCAGCCATACAATATATGGTTTGATATATTCTTGATATGATAATATCTTGACCTTTGATAATGACAATATTCTTGATCTTATCATGTCCATGTTTGAGAAATCCAAAGTTCCTATATCTGATTACATTTTATCTTTTAGATTCACCTTGTTCTTTACTTCTCTTTCTAAATCTGCTTTTCATTCCATCATGATTTTCAGCCCTTTAATCTTTCAATACTGAATTAGGTCATTTTTTCTCCTCTGTACACACTTATCTTCTTTCCCAATCTTAAACTCCTACTTAACTAAACTCTATTTGGTCTTGAATCACTTATTCCTTTGTCCTGTCACCTATCATACCTTTACAGAAACTACTCCTCTCTTCATTATTCCTACCAGCTACCTTCTTTGATCCTACTTACATGTTAATAAATGGAAATGTGGGATGATGAAATAATAATGACTGTGACTCCTTTAAATTTCTGCTTTTTAATTTCAACCGATTCCTCACTTCAGCAAGCCAGTCTTCATTTTCCTCCCTCATTTATTCATTATCTTGCCACAGTATTCCAAACCTTTCTTTCTTTCCTTAATGTGATCTCTTCCCTTCACTTTCTCAGTTGAGGACCATGCCTAATATTTCATAGAAAAATAAATTGAGACCATTTGTTAAGAATTTCCCTTTCATATTATAACCTTCTAACATTAATCCCTGTTTTTTCTTTCTTCATTCTGACTTTGATGAAGTGACAGTCCTTTGGCTTTCCAAGGCTAATAATTACATATGTAATCTCAATCTCATTCTTTACCATCTTCTTTAAGATATTGCCTAAATTGTTATGCCCATTTCCTTTCTCATCATCAATCTCTCCCTATCTATTAATTTGTTTTCTACTTTTTATACACATGATCAGGTAGAGTACTTCGTCTTCCCCATTGTTATATCTTATCTTTAAAAATTTTATCTCTTATCTTTAAAAAATCTTTTACTCAATCTCTCCCAATATGTTATTTATTATCCTTAATAACATCCTTTCTCTTTTCAGCTTAATTGAAAATGGGTTAAACTCAATGCTTCCCCATTCTCTTCATATGCAAAACACAACTTAATATCTCGTCTTCAAAATCTTCCCTTTTTCTAAACTTTCCTGTTACTAGTGAGAGTATTACCATTTTGAGTCACCCAGGCTGGCAGCCTTGGCTCCATTCTTAACTTCTTTCTTACACTCATTTTACATATTCAGATCTCTTGCTCACTTCTGGTAATGTCTACCTTCACAAGGTCTTGTCTATATATTCTTTTCTCTCCACATACACCCTCAAGTTCATAAACTATTGTGATAGCTTTTTGATCAGTTATCTTGCTTAGAGTTCACTCAGCTGCTAATATAAAATTTCTGAAATATAGATCTGATTATATTATAGCCCACTCATTAAATTTCATTAGTTCCCTATTAACCTTCAGTATCAAATTTAAAATCCTCTCTTAGATGTGTAAAACTTTACAAACTTGTCCCCTCCTATTTTTCTAGTTTTCTTGTACTTTATTCTACTATATACTTCTTTGTACTTTATACTTCATATACTTTATGATTCACTTGTCTTCTTACTGTTTCTCATTCTCTCTTAAATCATCTGGATTCCTACTTTATCACTTGATAGAAACTCAAGATATTATCTTTTTAATTGCCAAGCCTAATGATTTTTTCTAAGACTTCATCCTTCTTGACTCTGTGGAATTTGATAGTATTGATCACCTTCTCCCCTTCGATACTCTCTCTCTCTCTGGATTTTTTATGACTCTACTCTTGTTTTTTTTTTTTTTTTCCCCTTTACCAATGTGACTAGCTCCTTTTCATTTTTTAAAATGTTGGATCTCTGTCCATATTTCCATCGATGCTCCCCAGACTTTGTTCTTGGCCCCCTTTTATTTTCTAACTATCCTTTCTCCTATGGGCTCATTTATCATTTGAATTGTTCTAAGGATCAAATGAGATAACAAATGCAAGTTGCTTTTAAAACTTTAAAGCATTATATATAGATAATGATGATGATGATTGACAGATCTTCTTATCCAGATTTGGTCTTTCTCCTGAACTCCAGTCCTGAATTACCAATTGCTTATTACACATTTCAGATTATACAACTTTATAGACTTCAACCACAACATGTTCAAAACAGAAATCATTACTTTCTCTCCCAGATCTACTCCTCTTCTGAATGTCCCTCTTGCTATCGAATGCATCATTATTCTTCTGGTCCCATAAGTTTACATTCATATTGTCCTTGAATCCTCACTCTCATATCCCATGTATCCAGTTGTTTTCATATCTTCTCATTTCTTTGTCTGTGACATATCTTTCCAGTCAAACAGCCTCTACCCTAGTTTAGAACCTCATCATTTCTTGCCTAGAATATTTCAGTAGTCTAATTTGTCTTCTTGCCTAAAGTTTCTCCTGACTCTAATCCATTTTCACACAACCACCAAAGGGAATTTCTTAAAATGCAGTCTAACAAGGCTACTTTTACATTCATTAGTTGGCTTTTTATTATCTCCAGGATTAAATACAAACTATTTTCTTTGACATTCAGAATTCTTCACAGCCTGTGCCCTTCATATCTTTCTTGTCTTCCCGACACTCTCCTGTCTGGTCATGCTCTTTTTGCTTCCTATTGCTTATATGTGATGCTTCATCTTCTTTTTCAGGGTCTTTGCATTGACTCTCCCACATGCCTAAACAGTTCCTTTTCCTTATCTCTGCCTCTTGTGATCCCTGGTTTTTCATAAAAACTCAGCTTAAACATCACCTTCCACTGATTATCTTTGCTGGTTCTTCTTGCTGTAGTTGTCTACTTCCTGTGGTATTTCTCTATATCTTTATATTCTGTGGTTGTTAATATGAAAGCAGCAACTTTTTTTTTTTTGGTGGCCTTTTAGCAAACACTTTATCATGAGTACTTCAATGTTAGATGAACATGTGTCCCATAATATAATATTTCTTGTTCCATTGAAAAACAAACTCTGAAAATTTTTTTTTGTCTCTCCATAGAATGTATCTTAGTAATTCATAAATTTAGTTGCACTCTTTTTCTTCTGTTTTTTTTTTTTTAGAGTGAGAATCTTAAGATTGCTATAATCAGTTCCTTCATTAGTATGAGAATTTGTTGATATGTGTATATATGTTGTCTTTCCTGTAACAATAAAATCTCTTTCAAGAGAGGACTGATGCATTTTTATCTTTCTGTCTTCATCATTTAGTATACTTCTTGGCACATGGCAGACATTTAACAAATGTTTGTTGACTAAATGAGTGGCTATTGACAGAAGAGCTTACATTTATAGTACCAAATTGAGGTTTATGAATATTTACTATTGTAACTTTTACTTTCCTTTTCCTTATTTCTGCTATTCTATCCCTGTCACTCAGGAGTGAGGGTCATTTTGTATTTGTCTTTGTTTTATGGATTACCATAGTTAAGGAATGCATTACTTTCCTTAGGTAGTTCTGGACTGATCCTTGGAAAGCAGAGTAGGTCTGTTGCTGGGTACCATACTTGAAACCTTTTTGACAAGATAGAACATGCCAGAGCATGTACTTTATCATCATAGCTTTTGGGAATCCAGAGTTACCTCAGCACCCCATTTAGACATTGAAATGATATCTTCTGGGAGAACTGTATGAGGGAGCCATACAAAAATATAAGTGTTATGTATTGATATTGGTCAAATATATTTAAGTGACTTTACTTATTGATTTTAACTGTACATTTGTGGTCATAGACCAAGGCTATAATATTGTATGCTTTGAATTATCTTTTATGAAATATTTGAACATTTTTGTATTTGTTTTGTAGGGTACCTTTGAAGGTGGAGCAAGCCAACAATGCACGTGATGCTTTGGCAAAAACTGTCTATAGTCATCTTTTTGATCATGTGGTGAACAGAGTAAATCAGTGTTTTCCTTTTGAAACATCATCATTTTTTATTGGAGTGTTAGATATTGCTGGTTTTGGTAAGTTTGATATACTTGTATAATTTTTTTTTAGTTTCCTGTGCTTTTTTGGGGGGAGGGCAGGCTAACACTATGTGCCTTAGAAGTTAAACTGTTAAGCTCTCCTATTCTTTGAGGATTACTTCTGAATGATTTTTGGAATCAACAAAAGATCATCTGGGGAAATCAGCAGGGCAAGTGATTTTACCATCTTTTTTTCTCACCAGCAATACTAGTAAGTGATTCTATCTTTGTGTAACTCTCTGTTGCCCTGGTTTTTATCTCTGCTCTCTGAGAACCATCCTCTTTTGTGGTGAGGAGGAAAATGTGAGATTTAGTCAGAGGAATTGAGTTTAAATCCATGCTCTGTCATTGGTGCTAATCTGTGTGATTTGACTTCTTTGAATTTCAAGAATTTCAACTGGATAGTTTTTAAGATCTTTCTAGTTCTGTATTTATGACCCTGTAAATGTTGATCTCTTACTTTTAATTTTTTTGTCATCACCTGGTACTCACCAAAACCTAGATTTCTCCTGAAGATAACTCTTGGCACCTTCAAAGCCTGTTCTTTTTGTCATACTTTTTGGCACACTGGGCTAGAGGGAAGAGTAGGTATAATTGTTTTTTACTGCCATTTTCATATCTGCCTGTTGGATGATTCAATCACTTTTTTTTCCTTTAAAATTGATTCCATTTTGTCCAAACTTTTGCTCCATTATAACTCCGTTAGTAGCCTCACAGGCTTTTTTTTTTTTTTTTTTTTTTTTAGTTTCTCTCTTTTTTAAATGTCCTATTCTCTCTTTCCTTAGCCTTCTTATGTTCCATAACCTGGGTGATTATTTTTATCTCTTCTTTCCTTTCTCCTTCTCCTTTTATCTCCCACACATCCTTCCTCCTAAGTTTGTCTGAATTTTCCCCACTACTACAGTTCTTAGTCAGGATTCCACTTATCCATTATGTAATATTTTCTTATTTATATGTACCTGAATTTTTATTTTATGGATTAAATAGTAAGCTGATAAGTAGAAAAAATTCAAAAAAGTAGGAATTTTTAAATTTTTTTAAAATTTATTTCATTAATTGTATCTAGAACTGGATGTTCAATATGTATCTAAAATTCAACATATCCATTTTTTTCTCTCTAAACTTTCCTCCCCCTTTAACTTCTTTTTATTGTAGAAGGCAAACCATTCTCCTTGTCTCTCAGGCTTGAAATCTAGATGTCATCTTCCACTCCTCACTTCTCTCGCTTCCCCATCCAATCCGTCGCCAAGGCTTGTCAATTTCACACAATATTTCTTGATATACCTTTGTTTCTCTTCTGACACTGGCACTACTTTAGGTCAGACTTATCATGTTATACCTGGATTATTGAAATTGCTGGTGAGTCTGCCTACTTCAAGTCTTTTTGCATTCCAATTTATCCTTTATTCAGCCACCAAAATAAAATTATAAGGCATAGAGATCATGCTAAATTCCCCAATTCAATAAACTCCAGTGGCTCTTACTTCCTCCAGGATCACATTAAAAAATCTTCTTATAACAAAGCCCCTCATAACCTAGATTAATTTTCCAGTCTTCTTACTTTACTCCTTGACACATAATCTTTGACTCAGTGACACTAGCCTTCTTGCTGTACCATGAACAAGAAACTTCATCTCTTAATTCTAGACATTTTTCCTTGCTGTTTTTATTCCTGGAATGCTTTCCTATCTCACCTTTACCTATTGGCTGCTTTTAATTCCTAGCTCAAATTCCATCTTCCACAGGAATCCTTTCTTAAACTCTTAATTCTAGTGTTGTTGCTTAATTATTTTCTGTTTATTTTGTACATCACTAGTTTGAACTTTTTTTTGTTGTCTCCCCATTAAATTGTGAGTTTTTTGAGGTTAGGGATTATCTATTATCTCATTTTGTGTCCTCAGCTCTTAGCACAGTGACAAAAACATAGGAGGCATTTAATTAATGTTTATTGTCTGTGTTGTTTGAAAACATTCTGATACTAAATATGCATCTGTAGATCTCTACTTTTTGTATTCAGAATCAATCAACATTTCTTAAGTTTATTATGTGCCAGGCACTGTGCTAAATGCTGGGAAGAAAGTCATAAGATAGTTGCTCTGTGGCATGATGATGTCCTGCAGCTGAGCTAAGGAGATAAGAATTTTAGAAATGGTTTCATTATACAAATGATGAGTTTTTAGAGTTAATGATGTCCAGGAAAGTAGCCAGCTGGGAAAGGATGAACTGAATTCCTTGGGCACTCTCCATAATTGGTGGAGGATTGGGAAAGAGCTCCCAAATGTCCATCCTCTACCTTTTACAATCAGAGGGAGGAAGGAGCCCCATATGTAAGAGCACAGAAGCAGTTGGACCAATTTGAGGCAGGTGAGACTATTATAATATACCAGGAGGTGAAGAAGACTGGAATTAAAGTGTTGACTGTGTGAATGGAGAAAAGAGGACAAATGTGTGAGATGTTATATAGACTTGACAAGGCTGTGGCTAACTGGATGTAAAGAATAAGAGAGGGTAAGGTGTGGTGTTCTCTCCTTTTTCTATAATATAATTATTCTCTCTGGGAGCAGGTTTCTTGGGGAGGTTTTCTGGAGGCAGCCTTAGTTTCAGTTCAAAGTAATAATCACTTCAAATGCAGCCAGGAGTTAAGATCCAGTCCTTTATTGTGTCCTTCAAAGTTTTGAGCTTCAGCCCCTAGCTCCCTCTGAATGTCTCCAGCCAGCACAAAGGTGGAATATGGAATGAATCTGTCTCTGCCTCCAAGAGTGGGATTCTGTCCCTGGCCCTGAGAGCTTCTTGCTTATATGCTGTACACTTAGTACACACCAATCATTATATCACTGGGAAACCATTATTTGTTGCAGGATTAAGTCAATTCTAAACTAGATTTAAACATTGTCTCCTCAATTCCACTTAGAATCTTGTTTCAGGTTCTGGCCCATAACATCTCCTTGTAGAGTCAGATCAATTATACTGAACCAGGCTAAATTAGATAATTATTGTCTCTATCAATTCTAATGACTTAACACTTTGTAAGGATTCCAACAGTAAGGAATCATTCTTATGGGAGTTATATTCTATATTACATAAAGTACTGTAATATTAATTGTAGTTGATTACATTTTTGTGCCATTACTTCTTGGCAGTAGTTGATTTTCAAATATTTATTACATGCCTTCTGTGTACCAAATAATGTACTAAGCAGTGGGGATATAAAGAAAAACAAAATTCAGCCCTTGCACTCAAGGGGTTCACAATCTAATGGGGGAAGACAACACATAAAATGAAGCTGAAAAGTGGGAGGGGGGGTGATAAAAAATAGAGGATATCCTGGGGGCAAAATGAAGTGCAGAAGAGTGGGAAATTAAAAGATAACTGTTCAGAGTATTTTTCTTAATTAGAAGGTCCAGGAGAAGTCTGCATTGTCCATCCTGTACCATTTCTAATTAGATGGAGTAAGAAAGAGTTGTCACCAGGGGCAGGGACCTGAAGATGAGAGTTTCAGGATTGATGTGATTTTGTAGCATATTAAGATTCTGATGAAGTCCAGAGAAGTATAATCAGGTGGGAAATGATGCAGCTTACCAGTTGATATCTGCCTTTTGTGTCTTTCTGTGAAAAATGGCTTTTTTTTCAATGCTATGCTGAATAAGGCCTTTATACAATACAGCTATTTCTAAAGGATTTCTATTTCAGAAATTTAATGTAGCATATCTTTTTTTTCCTTTTTTTTTAATTTAATTTTTATTTAATAATTACTTTATATTGACAATCGTTCCGATTTTTTTTTCCCTCCCTCCCTCCCTCCGCCCCCTCCCCTAGATGGCAAGCAGTCCTTTATATGTTGGATATGTTAGCATATCTTTTTTTAGCCAGTTCATGTTTAATGGAATTAAAGTCTCAGGATGAGCATTATCATGGTAGTATAAAAAAGTAAATTTTATTTACAACTATTGGTTTTTGTTTAATATAGATTTAAGTCTTTGGTGCAATTAAAATTTATTTTAATATAAAGTTGTCATTGGTCTAATAAAGATTATTCATTTTGGTTTTTATTTTCTCTTTTAGAGTACTTTGAACACAACAGTTTTGAACAGTTTTGCATCAACTATTGCAATGAAAAGCTACAACAGTTTTTTAATGAAAGAATTTTGAAAGAGGTAATTTACAATATGCTTGTTGGTAAAATTATACTATAGATTTTTAGAGGACAAAAGTAAAAGTGATTTTGGTTTGATTTGTTAAACATATTACTATTGAACTTCAGTGTAACTACTGCATATAAATTCTCCATATATTTTCCTTTAATATATTTTGTTTTCTTTTTAGGACCTTTAAAAATCTGATTTATTTATTTGTGTTTTTGTATTTTTGTAATAATTTTATAATATATATATTCAATAATATGATTTTTCCTATAAAACTCTCATTGGTATAGCCCCGTTGGGAATAAAAAAATTTAAATACTTAGGTAATTCACTGTTTCATTATGTAGGTGATTTTAGGAATATTAGTGTAGATATCTTTGCAACTATTGGATGTTACCATTTATTCATGCCATCTTGTCCTCTGGGATTTTTGGTCATATTTTTGCTATAAATCCTTCATAGAAATCTATGCAAAATCCTGGAAATTATCTTCTAAATTAAAAAAAAAATTACATGGGTACAACTGTGGCATATTATCTGTCTTTTTGTTATCGTTTGTTTTTTATACATGCCTAACTCACTTTATTTTCCAAATATAAATTTCCTCATCCTGTTTGATTTATTTTCTGTATTTGACACACAACTACCTTATGCATAACTTGGTCCCAACTACCCTTCTCTGTTTCTCACATGTGATATTCTGTTATTTATTTCTTTGCTTTTCACTGATTGTCACTCCATGCTGGAATAAACTTCCTTTTCATATCCACCTTACAGACTCCCCTTCCTCTTTGAAGAGCTAGCTCAAACACTCTCTTAGACACAAAAATCTTTTGCCAAATACTAATGTCTTTCCTAACTACCTTATACGTCACTATTTTGTTTTTATTTCATATGCTGTATACATATATATGTCTTGGTTTGTATAGTGTCTCTCTTAATAGAATATAAACTCCTTCAGAGTAGGGATTTTTCTTATTGATTAGATTTGTATCTACTGTATCTAGCGTAATGTCTGACATGCAGTAGATATCTAATAAATATTGGTCAACTGAGATTCTGTTTTCATTTTTAGCAATGTTCAATTCCATCTCTTTAGTCCTGTATCAGCTCAGTAGTTATTGGACAAAAAATAAGCAATTCCTGAATTGATAGTCTTAAAATGATATAATTTTCATTGCAATCTTCCTCCTATCACTCAGTCAGTATTATTATAGATGTGGGCCTGCACAGGATCAAGGGCTTGTTTGTATTTTCTTTTCTTTCATAGGATGATAGAAGTTTAAAAATTAATAGCCTAATAATCTGCTTCTGTTAAATATTCTTAGTACTTACCAAAGTTGATACTAAGTTGGAAGAGTTTTTTGCAGAGACTTTAAGTATTTTGACAAGTACTAGGTAAATTCTTGGCCTAAGCACAGGTCATATTCACTTCTGTTATGAAACTTTCCCTTTATAAATCAAACCAAACCAAACCACACAATTAAGAAAAAGGCTCAATTTGTTTACATTTTCATTTAATAGTTTATAAAATGATAAGTTTATACACATGTAGTTGTAGCTACTTTGTATATAGTGTTTTAAAGTTTGCAAAGTATTTTACAAATATCTCATTTTATCCTCACAATCATCCTGGGAGATGGGTGTTATTAATATTCTCATTTTGTTAAAACTGAAGAAGATGAAGATTAAGTAATTTGCCCACTGTCACATAGCTGTTATGTGTCTGAATTCAGTTTGAACTCAAGATTTCCTGACTCTAGGTCCAGCCTTGTCCATTATGCTACCTTATTGTATATTTGTGCATGTCTTTGCAATATAAATACAATACACATACTATAGACATACTATAAATATGTGTATATATATTATATATACATATATAAACACTATAAA
Source organism: Antechinus flavipes (assembly GCF_016432865.1). Taxonomy (NCBI): domain Eukaryota; kingdom Metazoa; phylum Chordata; class Mammalia; order Dasyuromorphia; family Dasyuridae; genus Antechinus; species Antechinus flavipes. Next base: position 244,637,327 of record NC_067401.1, read on the forward strand.
TATGTACATTTATGTATGTACATATACACACATACCCTCTCACATATACCTATAATAGTTATGTGTAATTCAGGTTCTGTGCATGTGATTCATATACTTGATTTGTTTGAGGGCTAGTTACTCAGTGTCCTAGAAATGCACTTGTTTATGTACTTCCTAATAACAAAGACTTTCTGTTTTCACTGTTCAAAGGTGTTTTCTTCCAGTAAGCTCTTTGCAAGTGTGAATTTTTTAATTTATTGCATTTGTATCTCATTTAAAGCCTGGCATATAGTAAGTGCCTAATGAATTTTTGCTGGTTGATCTCCTTTTTTTTAAAAATTTACTTAGTGTAATATAAATACTCAATAATTATTAATGATGCTACAATCAGCATAAAATGCTAAAGCAATTTCATACCTCAAGAGACATTCATATCTAATTATTTAATTTTTATTTAGGAACAGGAACTCTATCAAAAAGAAGGCTTAGGAGTCAATGAAGTACACTATGTGGATAATCAGGACTGTATTGGTATGTCTTATTTAACTATATTTTTTGAGAAATAAGGCAGGTTATGATGAATTTTCTTTAGAATAGATTTTGATACTTCATCTCGGTATTTTGTTTTCAATATGTGGGCTAATAAACACATTAGCTAGTGGAAATAAAGATTAGTTATTGAGAAAAGTCTCATTTTTCTAATACTGCTTCTTGTAAAGGATTCTTCCTATCCAAACCTCTGGTTTTGGTTTAAAGTTTTCTAAGGGTTTATAATCTTGTTTAATTCTTTTAAATTTTCATGTGAACAGTAAAACAAAATTAGGAACTTTGGAATAAGCAAATTCTGTAAATACAAAGTAAATTAAGTGTAATAATGAAAGTGACAGTATAAAAGTCAGAATAATTTTTGAACTACTGAATATTTTGGGGGGAATGGTTTGAGTAATATATCTATTTCCTTTTCTATAATTGCATAGGACATATGAACCAATTTTCTTTTGCATATGATAATACACTGATTACTTAATCAGTATCCATTCTTACTGCTCACCACAAATGTTAAGAGAAAGTCCCTTTGTAAATTTAGTCTTCTTCAAACTATGGATAAGAACTAGGTAGGGTACAATAATTTTGAGAACTTCCATGTGTAGTACTTTTAAAACACTTGATGTTTTTTCCTCTAAAACTTTATTCCCCTTTCCCTAAATATTCACCTCCTTGGGCTTTGTATTCTTTTTCTAGATTCTGTCTCTCTTTCATGTCTCTTCCTATCATAGTACTTCCAACCTTTAAGGTCCAACTCAAATTTCATGTCTGTCTTATTGAACATGCCAGAAATAATTTCATCCTCTTTTGAACTCCTAAAACTGTTATTATTACTATTTTTTCTTACCTCTTAAATGTTACTTTTCAGATATAGTCTTGTATTGTATTTATTTCTGAGCATGGCTATTCCTTCAGTTAGATTTGAAGGTCCTAGAACGAGGAACTCAGGGATGGTATTCCTTAACATAGTCTTGTACATATAGAATTTATTCACTAAATATTTTCATTTCATCAAATGAATGAATTAAAATCAGTTCATTTTTTCATTATGACAAACATATAGATTTGATCATAGTATTTGTATATTTAGAACTCAGAGATTTTGAAGGACATTTAGTTCAGTATCCTCGTTTTATAGATGAAAAAACAGACCCAGAGAAGTGAAGTAGTTTTTCTAGAGTTACTTAGGCAATTAAGTGACCAAGTTAGGGTTTGGAACCCAGGTTCTTTGATTTTCAGCATTTTTATATACATTCCTTCCAGAAAAAACCTTGAGAGTAGACAGGATGTGGATTATTATCACACTCTTTGCATAAGGAAATTGAGACATAGGAAATTTCTGATTTGCCTAAGACCACACAGATGGAGTCTTTCTCTATAATCTTACAAATCAAAAGATTTTTAAACTAAAAATAAATGAAGTCTGAAATAACTTACTGCATATACTGACTAAGCTATAGAATAATTACTGTGGAGGAAGAAGAATAACAATAAAGATAACCTAGAAATTCACTAGTGAGAAAACACAAGAAAAAATCTAGCAGTGTAAACTCTAGATTCTGATATTTGTAAATAAATACGCATAGTGTGAATAATAAGCAAAATGAATTAGAGATTTAATACAGAAAGTTAAATTTGGCTTACTCAAGTGTTATTGATATTGGTGAAATGTCTTATTGGTGGAATTCAGGAAAGCACAATGAGAGAATTTAGATAAAGATGAATTGAAGAATAAATAAAAACATATTATTGTTTTTGGAGTATATTACAGACAATATGGATAGAAAGAGCAAATAGATTACAAGATATGTATTGATAAAACAGTAGTGAGGGAACTTATTTTATTGGGTTATATTCTGGTGATCTTGCTCTACCCAAAGTAGAGGAACTGGTGATTTCTTGATTTGTTTTGTCTTACTAATAGTTTCATTCTTCAAAAAATGGGGAAAATCAATTTTATCAGTGGGAAATATATATTTATATTAGAAATGATTCTTACTAATAAGGAAAAACTGCTTGTTTTAAAATGCTAGGATCCTTGTGGGAAAGGACTTAGTCTGTCTTGGAATTTGTCATTAAGGAGAGGAAATTGAATATCATTTGATAGATATCCTAGATTTTGGGAGAGCAGATTTTAGAGGTCTCAGAAGCTAGGATAGGATACCATAGTCTAAAATTCCACAGAAAAAGACAGCCCAGGAAGAGTGAGGAAGCCCTCATAAATGAAATTCGTTATTCAAATAGTAACAATTCTAATGAGGAAGAAACAAGGGAGAAAAGAGGGAATTATCTAAGAGACTGATTTGGATAGATAGAAAATAACATCAACAGATCACATTGGAAGGAGATGCTAGATAACGGAAGTTTGAATGATGTGAATTAATAATAGTAGTTGACTTTATATATCACTTTAAAATTTGCAAAGGACTTATACATGCTCTCACTTGAGTTTTACAACAGCCCTATGGGGTTGAAAATACAGATATTATTATACATACTTTATTTTTACTTTGTTTATATGTACTCTTTTTTATAGAGGAGAAAACTGAAATCAAAACCCAGACTCTCAGACTCATAGTACAATACTCTTTCCAGTGTTTTCTCATATATCGTACCCATTTTAGAGAAGAAAACTAATATAGAGAGGTTGTCATATCTAAATTCTAGAGTTCGTTAGCAACTGAACTGAGAATAGCACCTGTGCTATACTCTTGATAGTAGATTTTGCTGTCCCTTTAAAGCTATCATTGTAAATTTACTTTTGAAAGTAAGGTGCTTAGGAAATTTATAAAATCTAATAATGTATACACTAATTTGTATATTTAATCCAAACAATTTTAGAGCAGTTGAATTTTTGGTAAAATTGTAGAGGAAGCAAAGTATTATAAAGAAACAAAAACTTTTGGAATGATTTTTTTTTTTGTTGTTGTGAAGTCTTATAAATTTGATTTATTTTTCAAAGTCATGATTTAAATGAGAAAAGTTTTTTTTTCCCTCTACCAGGTGTCATTAACTATTTCAGAAAGAAGTATAAGAAATTTCTTATTTGATAAAATTTTTTAAAAATACAAATAATTTTATTAAATTCACTGTGTTTTCATTTTTCAATGGACTATAGTGACAAATTTTTCAGTCAAAATTAACAGTTATCACAGAAAACCAATAGACTATTTAAATTGTTCTAGTTTGTGATCAATGTGACATTTCTTTTAGTGCTTATACACTTTATGCTTAGTTACAGTTGATATTATTTTGAATGTTTTATTTATTTAATTTAAATAGACTTAATTGAAGCAAAGTTAGTGGGAGTACTGGATATTTTGGATGAAGAAAATCGCCTTCCTCAGCCAAGTGATCAACACTTTACATCTGCAGTTCATCAGAAGCACAAGGACCATTTTCGCCTTACTGTGAGTTTACTGTTAGAACATTGTTAGTCTTACAGAAAAGATTTAGTGTAGTGAAGAAGGGAGTTAGGACTCATCCTTTTGAAGATACTTTAATGGAGCTAGCCTTTAATAGATCATACCTCAAGAGTATCAAGGAGCATTAAAAATTTTACTTTGAGCGAATGGACATATTAAAAAACTAGAAGATTCTTTTCTTTATATAATATTGGTACATATTATGTGATAATCTGTATGTATTAGTGAAGGCCTAAAGTTGGAGCTGAATTTTTATTTGTTCCATTGGGGGAGGAATCAATGAATAGGAAAGGCATGTGTGCAATTTTCAGAATCAACCCAGGATGCACAGATATCTGTTCTCAATACTTTCTAATTTATTTATAAAGTTAAAATGAAAATCCTGGAACTAAATGGAAATTCTAACATACTTTTGTCTATGTTTTCACAAAGTAATGACCATTAGACATAGCTAATTAAGTATTATATTTGGATTCAGTGAAGATCTCTGCCTCTGACACTTACAAACTGTGTGAGCTTGTGCAAATCACTTAACCTTTGTGTGTCTCAAGTACCTACTTAGGAATTACCTTCTAAGATACAGATGTGCTATAAACTGTGTTGTAAGAATTTCCTATCCTAGCAATTCTTCATGCTAATGAAATCACAGATTTTCCTCTAATTTATTATTAAAGTAACCATTTCTTGATGATCTTGTTGAAAGCCCTTTAATTAGAGAGACAATTTAGTATAGTTATTAAAAACTCTGGAATTTGAGATAGAAAGACTAGGCTCAATCCATCCTCAGATAATGGCTCTTTAAAATCTAGGTATGTTATTTAACCTTTCTTGGCAAATTGTTCTTACAGTAGGTATCATAATATTTCCCAGGCTCATGATTGTATGTATTTGTGTGTGTGTGTGTGTGTGTGTGTGTGTGTGTGTGTGTGTATTTTGTTTTGTAAAGCTTAAAGCACTATATAAATGTCACTTATTTGATTCAGTCTTCTAAAATAGATGTCTATAACATAAGCTTTATAAAACTTTAAAACTAAAAGGACCATAGAAATCATAAGAAGTACCTTATTTTCATATGGGGATACTAATTTTCATAGAAACAGATGAGAAATTCCCTCATTAATGAATCATTATTTAAACAAAGGATTTAGCAAGAAAACATCTTTTCAATTCACTGTTCTTTGAAACAGTATAACATATTTCCTTGATTGTTCAGCATGTTAAATGACTGACATCAACTACCAGGAAAGACAAATTCAAAATGACAAAAGTATAGGGGAATTGGTATGGAATTTAATGTTTGTAGCCATTACAAAATTGAAAGTGTGCTATATTTTACATTTTCAAACCTGCTTCATCTTTTTATTTAACTATTTCTGTCAGTGGAAGCACCATTTATTTTACTCAAGTCTCCTATTCTTAAGATCTGGGTAGTATGATTAAGATGTACTTTTGGAATTTCATGTACCCATTCTGGGTTTTTTCTTTCCATTGTCACTAAGACATTAGTTCTCACCTTCCTGAAATAAGAGCATTTTGTTCTAATGGATCTTAGTACCTCTATTTCCTTCACATTTACTATTAAGGTTGCCTTTCCTTCTGCAGAGATTAGAGGTTGCCATTCTTCTGCTCAGAAATTCCAATTGACATGCTATCTATTGTTTAAACAGTACACTCTGAGCTCTTATTCCTCCCTAGTAGAATGTATGCACTTGAAGGTAGGAATTGTTTATTTATGTATGTATTATATGTATAAATATATATTTATGTATTATGTATTGCCCATTTCTGTTGTTTAACATAAAAGAAAGAGTATTCTTAAAAATCCTAGCGCTTTGTACGTAATGGATTGTAAATGTTGTCATGTAAATGTTTGTCAATTTGAATTGAAAAATCTTTTCCTGGCATTTAAGGTCCTTTATAAAACCATTTCTTCCCAGATTTTTGTACTCTACCCCTTTAAAATATTCTTTAAAAATATTTTTATTAGGTTACTTTGTTTTTACTTGTCTTAATTCTTAGACTCTCTGCCATCCAATGAGCTATTTCTCCCTTGTAATGAAGAATATAAAAGAAAGATAAAAGACCAATTTTGTAAATAGATTAGTTTGCAGCAGACAGTGTGCATTCACAATTCTACACTCAAAGCTTAACACCACTGAAAAGTAACTTTTCACAAATTCTGTGGTTAAGTCACAGGCTACTATCTGCCCTTGAAACATATTTTACAATTTCCTGTTTCTGTATTTTACTTATGCTGTTTCCTGCAGTTGGAACATTACTTACCTTCTATCTTTTAAATACCTAATTGAGGCAATCAAACTCACTTTAGATTACCCAATACTTGGGTAAATGTGGCAACCTCCATATAAATAGTACTTTGTAAATTGTAGTAATAGTACTTTAAAGCTGGAAATTAAGTAATTTTTTTTTCTCTTCTATTGGCTCTGTGATTTCATTAATTTGGGAATTCTTCCTAATGAGACAGATTGCTACCAGTCCAGCCCTGCCTGTTGTGTGTGACAGATGTATTGTGTTATACTCAAAGTTTACTATAGAAGACCCACCCAACATTGCTTTCTTTGACATCTAGACTCTTTTTTATTTTTACTACGTGGCCTCCTTTTTTTGTCATATAATTCTTTGATGACAGATTCTTCCAGATTGCCTCTTACTTTTATGTTGCATTCTGCTCGCAATTATCATGCAAAATCCATCTTATTCATAATTGGTTTTAAATTTTAAGATTTATTTAGCTGCTATTTTTCTTATTTGTTATATATATATATATGTATATGTATGTGCGAGTGTGTGTGTGTGTGTGTGTGTGTGTGTGTGTGTGTAAAGGCAAATAATCTCAGTGTGGCATTTTTCTTTATGCCTTGAATGAGCCTAGATGGCACTTATTAAATGGAAGAGGATTAATGAAATTTTAATTGGGCATTTGGAATTTTCTGAGACTGATAATAATAAAAGTGGTATAGTGATTAGAGCCCTGTACCAGAATTAACAAATCAGTTAATTTTCCTGGGTTTCTATTTCCTTGTTTGTAAAATGAATGGATTAAATGATATGATTTCTAATGTCCCCTCTAGGTCTAAATCTGTAATCTATGATAAATAACAAATCTTATAAAAGGCAGGTTGTACTTGAATATGGCTTTGATATTGCTAGTTATAATACTTAGTTTATGTATATTATATTAACTTACTATTTTGAATATAATTCAAGAACACTTGGATAACTGTATCTAATATTCCAATAGTAAAAGGTAGAGGGACTTTGTGAATTTGAGGTTTCTTTAAGTAATCACTCACAGATTAGGTAATTCATCATTTAATAATTTCATAAATTGAAGACCTGTGGATTCCTTTACAGATTCCCAGGAAATCCAAACTGACTATTCACAGGAACATCAGAGATGACGAAGGTTTTATCATCAGGCATTTTGCAGGAGCTGTGTGCTATGAAACAGTAAGTATATATTTAGTATCATAGTCCTACTAGTCTGGTGAAGCCTATGAACTTCTTATCAGAATATCTTTCTTAAATGGATAAAATAAAATCACATAATTGCAGAGAAAACCAATTATAAAGTTATGAAACTATTTAAAAAACCCAAATTCATGAATATTCTCTAAAATATTCATGAAACTATAGGGATCTGTAGACACTGGGTTAAGACTCTGCTTTAATCATAGGAAAACACCTTCTTTGTTAATACTGATAAAACTGAGGGTGAAAGAAAGGCTTTCTCCATGTCTGATAAAACTTTTTGTGATAAGTGGTATATTTTTATCACAGTTTTTAGGGTTTCTAAAAATAAAAGATTCAGAAATTTTGAAATGCTTATATTTGTAGATGGTTGTATTTCTTAAGTACTAAAAAATTGCTTTAATATTGTGAAGTTTCCTTATTCTAAACAAATTTATTTTATTTATTTTTCAGACTCAATTTGTTGAGAAAAACAATGATGCTTTGCATATGTCTCTTGAGTCCTTAATATGTGAATCCAGGGATAAATTTATTCGGGAATTATTTGAGTCATCCACAAACAACAACAAAGACACTAAGCAAAAAGCAGGAAAGCTTAGCTTCATCAGTGTGGGAAACAAATTCAAGGTATTAAGCTTTTAAATTTTTTTCTGCATTCAAAATATTTAAATTGTATAAAGTAAAATAGATATAAACCAAGCCATTGGCAAAAATCCATTATTAAAATATAAAAGCTGACCTAACAGGTCTTTTTTTTTAAACTTTAAGTTTAATGAGTTAGAAAGGAACTGCAAATGCAGAAATACTTGCAGTATGCTAAATGCTTTCTTTATTAGTGCCTAACCAAAATATCTGATGACTTCTCCTAATTTTTCTCCTTTCTTCTGCTTACTGTCAAGCTGACATTCAAATCCTTACTTTCTCCACATGTTTTCTGTTTCCTTTTCCTTATTCAGCAGTTTTATTTTAGCTGGGATATTCCAGCTCAGGATGGCTAGAAAGAACTAGTTGAGTTGAGAGAGGAAAAGCAGGCACAGCCAGGGGCTTCAGGTAAATGATCACCTTTATGGATTTGTATTTATAAATTTTATTATCATTTTAGTAAGAGCCCTTCTCGAAACAGTTTGTAATTTCTTTTCTGTGTTTTCTATCATGTGGCATTGTAAATGTGCATATTGCTAACAAATATATGATTTATTATTAAAATTGTCCTACTAAAATAATAACTTATTTAAAAGGCAAGTACTAAATGCTTCAATTGCTTATTTACTTTTGACAGATGTTTCATGCCTAATTTAATTGTGCTCATATTGAAAGCAAGAATTGTTTTGTTGTTTTAGGCAAGGGAAATCATTTTTCAAAAAGTCTGTCTTAAAAATGGAAAATCTTTCATTAATTTTGTCTTAATTGTCTGATTCTTTCAAAATTAAGATTTGTAATACAGGTTTTTTTCCTGAAAATTTGATGAATGAAGAACCAGTTATAGCATAATATGTTTAATTTTTATACTAGTTCCATGAGATAGTGTTCTGTTTTTGTCTTTTGTATATGTATCAGAAAAATTCTTATGAATTTAGAATATTAATTATTTACTTTATATTATTACTTTTATATATTAGGGCTAAAGATGTAAATATAACATATTTATTTACATGAAAACTTTGATATATCAACTTATGGTGCAAAATATTTTAAAGAAACAGAATACCGTTGCTTGTTTCAAAGTATTCCAGTAGAAAGTAGCTTTCAACACAAGAATTTTAAATAATTTTCCATTTTGAATCTTATTTTATTTTATTCACATTTATTTTATTTTTATTTATTTATTAATTGTTTATAATTCATATGGATAAAGGTTTTTTAAAAAGTATCAGTTTTAATGAATTTAGTGCTATTTCTCAAGAAAGTGTTTTTAACCACTTAATAGTTTTCAAAACTCATTCACATTTTGCCTCATTTCTTTATCTTGCCCAGCAATACATATTTTTCCACTTACAAAACTTCTTATAGTCAAAATTAAGCTAATTAAGAACAATTTTTTGGAAATATTATTACACACATTTTCCTCAGAAACATTTTGCACCGACATCTTTTTGTGTGCTTAGGATATTACTTTGCCGTATATGGATAAATAATATAATTCTAAATTTCAGCAATTTTGTATAGCACAGACCTACCTGCTCTCTATAAGCTTAGACTATTATGCATAAAAACAACATTTACACAAATACAATGATAAAACAGAGTGAGGTATATAGAGAGGTGAGGCCCAGGAAATTCTATAGTACTTATTAATTTTAAATATAAGTTTAATAAGTCATTATTATTGATTAGATAGCTCATGTAGTATTGCTTCACTTTCTAGAATTATTGATGAAGGGTTCCATAGAAGTAAATTTCCAGGTAACCAAAGACTACTTTAAGAGCTCCCTTAAAAGACTTTTTCAAGTCTTTCAATGAAATGAAATTTTTAAATGAAAGACATTTAAAAAATGAATTTATATGCTTCCTGAAAAGCTGAAAATAAGTTTATCATTTTATAATGGCTGAGGAGTATAATACTCCTACTGTCTTATAGGAGTTATTGTCTTATAGAGCTATTTAATCTTGCAACAGCTCAGGCTAATAAACTTTTTAGATTTTGTTTCTTTTTTTGGCTGTCAGATGCTTTTGTTGTTCATTTTGCTGCCCTTTTAAAATTTATGCCCAAGTCTTAAGGGTGGCTCAATGCTACACTCATGGATTATAGTGCATAGGTTTCTAATAACTATTTCTTTCTCTAATTGAGAGACCTTTTTCTTGCTTTGTGGGTTGGTTAGCAGTGTATCAGATATGAAAATTGTCAGAAGCCTCATTTCCAAAAAATGGGTCATTAATTATATTTTGTCAAATTGATAAATCATCTTACTATACTTGTTTGAATTCATTTGGGTTATAAGTATATTCAAGACCTCCCAAAGACAGTTTTAAGTGAATATAAATTGTATTGATTTAGTGAAGAAAGGTACTGTGCATTGTTAGTATTAATATAAGTTTTAGAAACAAATTTTCTTGTTAGGAGTATATGAAAGAACTCAGACAACAGTATTACAGAAATGTAATGGGTAGGATTAGAGGATATTCATCATTTGTAGTTTCTTGGCAAATTAGATAGACTATTTAATTCTAGAATTGAAGTAGGATGAATTATTTAATTAGAATCACAACATTTTAAATAATAGGGACATTGTCTTTTTTTTTGAATTGTTAGAATTATTTTATATATAAAATATTGCTAAAGTTTAAATTAAAATTAAAAGTCTTTTCCTCTGAGGCAGTTGAAAAATAGTAAATGGAACTTATGCAGATAGAATAATTATAAGTGACTTGTATTCTCTAAAACAACATTTTTACATGTCATTGATTTTCATATTCATTTAAAATGTAGATTTGCTCAGCGAATTGCTATTAAATTATGTATAGGTTTCCATAAGCCATGAACATATTTAATGTTACTTCACTTTTTAAATGTATTTTGTTTTCTGAGTCTACTATCTTTTTTTTCATATTAATTTTAAAGTGTAGAGTTTATATTAATGCAGTAATCATTTTCACTCCTGATATGTCTTGTGCAAATAGAGTGATTAATTTTCTTTGTGTTGTACAGGGCATGTTGCATGATTGGGTTTTATAAAATCCTTTTGCATGTTTCACTTATCAAATTGTAATGTTTAAAAAAATATTGTGACAATAGTTTTTTTTTTTTAGCACATCTTGATTTTAACTAATATTCATTTGCTGTACTTTTATTTTATGATGTAGTAAACACATTTTTTTCTTCTACAGACACAATTAAATTTGCTCCTGGAAAAATTGCGTAGCACTGTAAGTATGTTTGGAGATAATATACCTTTCCCTCCCTTATTCCAAAGTTTATATTTTAACTATTAGATACCATTATTATTAGTATTTACTAAAACCTTGGGACTAGTACCAGTTCAAGTATTGAATTTTTAGTAAATTCTTGAACTGAAATTTGTGTAGTAAATCCTTTTATATATAATTTTCAAAATATTTTATAATTACCTTTTTTTTTTTTTAACATACTGGTCATTCCTCAGATCAGTTAGTCAGTAAGCATTTATTAAGTGGTTCCTATGTGCCAGATAGACACTATGTATAATTTCTGTGTATACAAAATACTTTTCTATAAAGATCTTTTGTCTTTTAAAAAATAATCTAATGGGAAAAGACAACATATAAAAAGAACTGAAAAGTGGAGGGAATGAGACAACAAAGAGAGGAGAGATGTTTGGTGGGAATGGGAAAGTAATCTGCTATTTTATGGAAAATGGTGGAGGAGCTCTCCATTGTTCACTGCCCACTTTCTTCAGTCAGAGGGAAGGACACCAGAAGTAGAGGTACTGAGGAGATGAATTTCAGGGTTGATATGATCTTGTAGGAAGATGAGTTTCTGTAGATAATGATGAGGTATAGGAGAGTAGCCAGATCATAGAGAGCTGTTCTGTGCCTCCTTCTTAAATGGAGAATCTGAAAGGAATTCTCCACTATCCACCCTTTTTAGTCAGGAGGAGGAAAGAGCTCCAGGGAAGACCCAGAGAGGGTAATGACTTATGAGTTCCAGAGTTGATGTGATTGTTTTACTAAGATTTAGCAAAATAACAACATAGTTTTATACATATGGGGAAAATAGCACAACTGATTGTGTTTTGGAAAAAGTTCATTTTAAGATTAAGAATAAAGCATTTAGCACTGCACTGCCTGGTCTATCTCTGCATAGACTCTAGCACTGTAGGGACTTTGGGGATTAATGTTTTAGTTGTAGTACCAGAATCTCTTTTACTCTGAAAAGAGTGAGATAGGGGAGTCAGTATCAAGTCAGAAATTAGAAAGGTCTTTATCATTTGCCTTGCTGTCATATCCTCTTAAAGCCTAGGTATTCCTGTCTACCCTGCCAGGGGACCAATTCAGAAGTAATTAAACTTCTGAATCTTGCCATTTGTATTACAACACCATCATCAGCACTAGTAGGTCCTTCCATCTGCCTTTCTGCTGAATCCTTCTATATGTGTTGTCTTTCCTACTTAGAATCTAAGCTTATTGAAAGCTGGGGGTGTCTCATATTTCTATTTCCATCTCTAGCGTTTAGTATATTTTGTGAAACTAGTTTAGTATTTTAAGAATTGCTTTTTAAGTAGCTAGGTAGTGCAGTATATAGAGTACCAGCCCTGAAGTCAGGAGGACTTGAGTTCAAAACTGGCATCAGACACTTAATACTGCCTATGTGTGACCTTGGGTAAGTCACTTAACCCCAATTGCCTTAGCCAAAAAAAAAAAAAATTGCTTTTTAATTTATTTGTTGTAATTCCCATGTTGATTTTCTTACTTTGTAACTTCCTTGAGTATTACTGCATGGGTTTTATTTATGGATAGTGTTGACATAGAAGAAATAGATAAAAATACTTTCATCCTTTTTATAGGAGGCAGATTTTTTTTTTTAACACACATACAGTGGAAAAAGATGACCAATTTTATGCTTAGTTATGCATAGAAAGCTTGACTACAAATCCTGGGACTTATGGTTTAAAAATAATGCCAGAATTATAGCTCCAAATGAATTTTGTCTTTCTGCATCCTGCTCTAGCACACTCATTCTGAGAGAGTATGCATTTGTTTTTATGATCATACCATCATATAAAATGTGCTTCATATTTAGAAAATCCTCAGTGATAACTAAGTTTTGTTGTTTAAGACTGATTTTTATTTTTTTTGAAAAGTAGTAATTTAAAACAAAATTGGTAATCTTGTGCTGAGAAATTAACTGTAGAAAATTTCCGAAGTGGAGTTTAATAAATTATGTTGACAATTGAATGATTATATTTAGAACCTCTTAAAAAGAATCCTTCAGATCTGAATTTAAATGTGGCCTCAGATACTTAACACTTCCTAGCTGTGTGACCCTGGGCAAGTCACTTAACCCCAATTGCCTCAGGAAAAAAAAGAGTCATTCAAAAAACTATTTTCATAATTCATTTGTGAAATTTCTGATATTATTTGTAAGATATTAGTGACATTATAGTCATTTTATATAGTACTGTTTTATTTTTTACATCATTTGAGCTGATTAGATTAATTTACATAATTTTAAGTGAGTTCTATTGAAATTATTTTTAAAGAGTCGACCACTGTTGAATTTTAATTTTATGATGATATTGTGATAGATTCAGCCCAATGAATATTCAGTTATTCCTCTGTATAAGGCATCATTCTCGGTATTGGAGAGACAAAGACAAAAATAATATAGTTCTCCCTCCTCCCTTCTCCCCATGAAGCTTGAATTCTACTTGTAGAAGATGTTTTAATGTAGAGTTACTGTCCACTGATATTTTAATCTAAAGGAAGAGGTATCTTTAGGAGTATGCCATATATTCCTGAAATTTAACCAAAGAAAAGAAGTTTAAATTGTTCTAGTTCTCAAGAAATAGTTTTTAATAAAAGAAATACTATTCTCACATAGAAGAGACAACCAATACTTATATGCTATGAATAAGAAAGTCACGATATTAAATTTAAGTACATAAAATATTTTTACACTTAAAGCCATTTGATACAGGATTTGCATTTTAAAAAATCTTTTAAAAACCATTTTTGGCCGCTGATAGCTGAAGGGATTCTCTGAATTATTGGGATTTATAGCACAAAAAGTGTTATATTTTTCATTATTTAAGCAATTATTATTTTTTTTTAAATTTCAACATGGAGGTGATAGGGCTCCAATAGGATTTGTTGAGTTTGGGATTCAGGAATATCACTGTGATAGCTTTGTGTGGGATATGTCTGTATTCATGTCTGCATCCATGTCTATTTTTGTATCTGCATCTGTATCTATTATCTGTAGTTATAGCTATAACCATATCCATATCCATATCTATCTGGGTCTATATTTCTCTCTGTATTTATGTTTATGCCAGTGTTTACATTTATGTCTACATTTACATTGAAATATTATATAGATTATATAATGATAGTTCAAGAGATAGAGAAATGCTATGTATGAGAAAGTAACAAAAGTTCAGTTCAGCTTAATCACAATGTATGGGAAAGATAGTTATAAACAAAAAAACTAGAACATAGGTTGAAACCAGGTAGCAAATTGTTTAAATTTATTGTAAAGAAAGTAGGGAGTCCCTTCTTCCCCTGCCACTTGTTAAGCAATAATTTTAAAAGATAGTTGTGTGTAATTATCATTATTCTTCTTCTTCAATTCTGATTTGAACAATGTGTAAAAATAAAGATATATTTGTAGCATAACTCTGTATTGTTATTCTTTTAGGGATCTAGTTTTATTCGTTGCATCAAGCCTAATTTAAAGATGACAAGTCACCATTTTGAAGGTGCTCAAATTTTGTCCCAACTTCAATGTTCAGGTATTTTTATACTTATAACTTTTGTCTGTGATCTCTGTTAACATTGTGTTCATTATTTAATCTAAAATAGAAAATATGATTTAGTGAGTAAACCAAAGCACTAGATCAAGGAGATGAGGAAAAATCACTTAACTTCTCAAGCCCTTCTTTATCTGTTAAAAAGTAGCTAACTTGTACTTGTACTATTGGCTTCATAGGGTGGTTGTGAAGACTACAATTATTGACTTAAAGTTACAAGAGACCTTAGAGGTACCTGAATCCAAGTCCTTCATTTTACAGATAAGCTTTAAGAAGAGGCCTTAAGAAGTCATGTGACTTGTTTTTATATATATATATATAGTGAAGTGTCTAAGGTGGATTCTTAAACGTGTAGCTTTCTGTCCTTCGCACGTCTTAAAGCTGCATAGTTACATTGTAATTGGAAATATAATATGATAATGTTACTTTTTTCCCCTTAAAGGATAGTTGTCAGTTGAAAAGATATTTTAAAATATAAAACATAAAATTAAAGTAATAAATAAAATAAAATAAATAAACTAGTTCTCAGGTAGGAAATTCATATTCCTTTTGAATTATGCTCAATTTTCAATGAAAAAAGTGTTTTTTAAGGAATTTTTATAACTTTCTATAATGCTGGATATAAATAGATATACAAATTAAAATATCTGCCTTTTAAAAATAATCATTACTGTTATAGTCAACCAGAATTTTTGGAAATTTAAAAAAAGTAAATTTTGATCATTGTTTCTGTTCTTGTTTGATTGTGGTACTTAAATGCTGTCTCTTCTCCTCCCCTCCCTCCGTAAATTAAAAATAAAGCAAATTTCCTAATCTAGACTCTATTGTTTTAGCAAATTTTAAGTAATTCTCAGATTAAGATATATAAATCTATACTTTGTGTCCCAACATTTTTTAAATCAAATTTCCTTTATTATTATGGGAACATTGAAATTTAAAGTTATTCTTTTTTTATTTTCATTTATTTCTTTTATGTTAATTCTCAAAAGCTATAAGGATGTTATAATTTAGCCAGAATTTTTTTGAAATGGTTTTAAGATGACTTTCTAATGTAAGAAACTGAAAAAAGACTCCGAGGTTCAAGCAAGATTGCAGTTATCAATATATAGCTAGACATTTGAAGTAGCTAGGGGAGGGAGAAGCATTTGTGAATAAGAGTGAAGTGAGTCATAGATTTGCTCAGTGCAAAACTGCATTACAAAACCTGTTTTTTCATACTTACTAACTCGGGAAAGGAAGCCTACTCCAGACTCCTAGTCCTAAATGTTCTTTAAAATGATTAGATTTATATTCAGGGAAAGAGATTCAAGACTGAATTGTAGATAAATAGATAAACATAAAGGTTATGAATTATCTTATTAACTGTCAATTAAATAATTTAGAATTCAGTGCAATATTTTTTACAAACATATATACATACATATATAACACAATACAACATTTCAGATTCTCTATGACTGTTGGTGGGCAATGGAAATCAAATCAATGTTGATGATGAAATTTACTGACATATCTACCCATCTAGTACAGGATATAAAAAACTGAAATTGTCCTGGAAAAATTTTATTATTTTTCTATCTGAGATTCATTCCTATTGGTTAAGAAGAGGCCTTGTTATGAAAAGACAGATCCTGCAAATACCCTGTTGGTCAAGAATCTTGAACACTCTACCAGTATTTTATTTACACTTACTGGCATCTTAACATTCACTCATATGAAAATTAGCTTTTTTGCTAGGTTTAGGTTGTACATTAAGGCCTTAGAATCAGTTAGCATTAGAATTATGGTACACTAGAGCTCATTTAAATAGATGATGAAGATAGAACATAGTGTAATGGGGAAAAGATGCAAATCTTTTCTGGTCATTTTCTATTGTTAGTCTTTATTATGTACTTACATATGAGGCCATTTCCTTAGAGAACATTTTAGATCTTATCTAAAATTGATAGCAGGTTAATTTATATCTGAAAGCAATAGAATTTCCTATGTCAGTTGATTTGTTGGGTGTGGAACATGCCCCACTTTTAGTAGTAAATAAAATTCCCCAAAGTATTCAACTTCAGTTCTCTGCCAACTTAATATATTTGTAGGTGTAGATTTGCTAATTAAGGTTAAAGACCTGTTAATTTATGCCATGTTTCAAATCGGGTTTTTTTTTTTTTTTTTTAATCTATTTTCTATCATGTATCTCTTTGGCAGTCAAATGAAGTCTGTGAATGTAGACTTACAAAGGATACCAGTTATATTGAAATAGAGTTATTACAGTATTTTAAACCCCTGCTCTACACAAAATTCTGTTAAACAAAATAGTTTTAAAAATCTAATTTCCTAAATTAAATCTCTCTTGTATATTATTATTATGTTATTTTTGGCCAGGCAGTTGGGGTAAAGTGACTTGCCCACTGTCAAGTGATTGAGACTATATTTGAACTTGGGTCTTCCCTGATTATATAACTGGTGCTCTTTTGTCTTGCATATTGTTGATAAAACTACTCATCAAAATATTAGAAGGAAATATATACCTGAATATTTTATAGTTTTATCAGAAATCTTGATTGCATTTCTCAATATAATTTTACTTTCTAAATCTGGTTTCTATTAATTGTCATTTAAAAACTTTTTTGATGTAAATGTTTTGTTAACTTGAAAGTGATCCTTTATGAATTATATTAGCAAATTTGTGTCTGCTTATGAATGTAGGAATGGTGTCTGTTTTGGACCTGATGCAGGGCGGTTTTCCATCTCGAGCTTCATTTCATGAGCTCTATAACATGTACAAGAAATATATGCCAGATAAACTTGCTCGATTGGATCCAAGACTCTTTTGCAAGGTATTAATAACATATATGTTGAAACTACCTGTTATTGTTTTGTAAAGTTTACTAAATTTTAATGATTAACTAGAAACTAATTTTTTTTAAAAATCTTTTTAGGCTCTTTTTAAAGCTTTGGGCCTAAATGAACATGACTACAAATTTGGATTAACAAAAGTGTTTTTTAGACCTGGAAAGGTATGTATTTTTGCTTTTTAAAAAAATATTGATGCTTTATATTTTTATTTACTTAATGGTAATTTCTTTACATATTTGTTGCCCCCCTTCACTCCATTGAGCCCTTTCTTGTAATAAAGAAACATAGAAAAATGAAACCAACCAATAAAACATTCACTTTAAACAGCTTATGCAGCCAGCAAGCATTTCATAATAGACCTCCACCTATCTATTAAATACATTTATTTAAAAATTGATAAGATGTTAAGATACTCTGAATATAAAAGTATAGTAATTTATACATTCTTAATTTTGTGTCTTTAATTCTAAATATTAAGTACTCACAGATTATATAATTTCCTTTCCTCACACACAGACATCATATATAGTATATATAAGCATATGCACTGAATTTCTTTGTTTTCAGGAGAATTCAACCAATTTACATATCTTTATAGAGTATTTTGTCAAAGTACAACATATATTTCCTCCACATATAACCATTGTATTTAAAAGTCTCATAGTTGTTACATTCTTTCAATTTATATAAATTTAATTTTTCTGTACCCTCTATATGATGGCATTCTTTCAAATATTTTAGAAGTAGTCTTCTGGCTTATATCTATTTTCTTTTGCTTCATTAGGTAAATAGTAATCTGGCAACAGTAGAGGGTAAGCCTTGAAGGTAAAAAGAAAGTGATTTTACCCAAATACTAGCTTGTTGACCATGTGCAAATCATTTGGTGTTATTTCTTTATTTTATTGACAGATTGCTGATTTGTATCCATAAATGAGGTTTTTACCCAAGGAGTTTCCACATTAAACTCATAAATCAAGACAAAATATTCTAACAAATTGTGACCAAAAAAGCCCTATTTACAATTAAGACAGTTAGTGATTCTACCATATGATTATATAATACTTTAAGTGCTATTTCTGTTAGAATCATGGATAAAAGGATCCTTGTGATAAAGTGATGGTTGTTGTTTTCCTATTGTCTCCATTCTAATGCCTCTCCTAGATGTGGCAACATCTAGACTTTTTTGTTTGTTTATTTTGATGAGGCAATTGGGGTTAAGTGACTTACTCAGGGTTACACAGCTAGGAAGTGTTAAGTGTCTGAGATCAGATTTGAACTCAGGGCTTCCTGACTTCAGGGCTAGTGCTCTATCCATTGTGCCACCTGTCTAGACCTCTTTTTGTCTATATGTTTCCTGAGGTTGATTAGCCAGAATTGATAAATGCTAAGTCTAAGCAAGCTACTGTTTTGTATAAGAATAAGATTATGCCTTCTTTTGCATTGGTAGTATTGATTTTATTGCTACTTACCATTTTCTTGGCATTTTAGTCACCTCAGTAAATTAGATGGAACATAGATCCACAGAGCAGTAAATCAGAGGTATATTTTCTAGATTATAATAGCTCATTGCTTATCTTTCTGTAAGTGAGAAATTAAGAATGAATTGAGATGTTTATTCCTTAGAAAGAGTTATGAAGTACTTAACACCCTTTTTTCTTAAATAGCATCTAAATATGTGGTGAAATAAACTAAGCCTCAAATTGTGAAAATAATTGGCTACACTGGGGAAAGTGGGTTGACTTTCAGGTATGACTATTTGGGAACTTCCTTGATAATTAAAGAATATTAAGTATTTTATGATACTAATCTGCCACTTGTAATCTTTGCTAGGGGACCAGAACCATCAGGTTTTTGTCTCCTTAAAGAGATAAAGCCTCCCCTAAGTACATTCAAGAAGAGACAATTTGACTTTTGGGGAGTGGTGGTACCAGTTTCAGCTAGTTGGGACTTACAGACAAGCAGATGTTCCAGAGGCTATTAGCCTGAGTGATAACACCATTCCTCTTCAACCATGCCTTTAAATTAGCTCAAACTAGAAAAGTACAAGGTGAGTTAGGTAGATGCTAACTCAGTTATGAAAATCAATACAGCATAAAATAAATTACATTGTAAAATCAATACAGTAGAAATCAAAGATAATTGTAATTTTTATCTTTTCACCAAGATAATATGAAAATAGCAAAAAAATAAAATTATCTGCCTTCATAGTCTATGTTAGAGAACTTAGTAAATATCTGACAACAGTCTTGCTGCAGTATAATAAATGTTATGTCAATGTTATTTGAATCTAATTGACTCAGTCACTGCCTAAACATCCCTCTAGCTTTCATCAGTTTACCCAGGATTATAGACCTAGTATTAAAGGTGGGATTTTAACACGTCTTTACTGATTCCAGGTCCAGTATTAAGTGCTCTTTTCATTGTGCCCTTGTGGCACAATTAGTGCAAAAATATGACATGTGAATATTAACATAAAATAAGACATATAAATGCACTTGAGAGATATGAATAGATTGCTTTTTGAAAGCTTAAAGGGAAAGGGACATATTGACTATTGGGATCATGGAGAAGATGGAATCAAGCTCATTTCACGAGACCACATGTTACCGTTGGTGGGAAGGACCTAAATCTCTCCCCTTAGGCATTATGTTTCATCTTTGTTACATCTCTGTTTCAGAGGCTGTGTTGAGTGCACAATCATTTATAAACAAAAAATCATGCACCAGGACTTCCTCTGCTTCAGTTTTTGGCTTGTAGCCTTTTCAAGTTGAACAGTTTACTATCAGTGTGGTAGCTGACTTTGGTTCCATATTTGTTCTCATTGAAGGTGTTTGAAAGTATGACTGAAAACATCATGTTAAAAAGCATGGGAGCAAGCACAGCTTTATTTCACTCCATTGGTGACCAGGAAAGGTCAAGAACATTGTCTGTTGTCCAGAACCCAGTTAAGCATGTCATCATGAAATTGATATACTTGCTGATGATCTTTAGGCAACCAAATTTTGACATAATTTTCTGTAAACTTTCACGACTTTGGCCAGATCTACAAATGATGTATACAGGTCTCTGTTCTGCTCCTGCCATTTTTTCCTGGAGTTTTTGGGCAGTAAACATCATTTTGACTGTTCCTTGGCCCCTTCTGAAGCCATACTGGTGCCCAGGTATATGACCTTTTTCCAAATCTAGGGTCAATCTATTAAAGAGGACTCTGGCAAGAATCTTACCAGCAATAATCAAGAGAGAGACCCCTACTATGATGGTCACAGGACAATCAATTTTTTTTACTTTATAAGTAAAACTTGAACTCCTGGGGCATAATCTCCTTTTGCCATATAATCTGGAAAATTCTAGCCAGCTTTTGTATGGATTGATTCTCTGTTGCTTGTGCTAATTTTGGCCTATCAATTAACATAATGAAAACACAGATCCTCCTTCAGCCAACACCACACTATCCATATGTGGATGGTTACAGCAAATAGTGAAATTTTGAAAGCTGTGGATAAGTTTTCTTACTTTGGCAGTATATTTTCCAGAGATGTCCACATTGATAATGAGATTGACATACATATTGTTATAGCTAGCTCAGTATTTGGGAGGTTCAGAAGAAAAGTGTGGGAGAGAAAAGATATTAGACTGGCTACCAAACTGAAGGTTGTGCTGACCTCATTGTTGTATGCCTGTGAAACCTGGACAGTATACCAGTGCCATGCCAGGAAATTGAGTTGCTTACATTTGAATTGTCTTAGGAAGATTCTGAAGATCACCTGGCAGGATAAGATACCAACACTGAGATCCTATTTCAAACTAAACTGCTAAGCATTTCAACTTTATTGCAGAAAGCACTACTCTGTTGGGCTGGCCACATTGTTTGAATGCTAAATGTACACTTTCCAAAAAGATTATTTTATGGAGAACTCACACAGGGCAAGTGCTTACAAAGTTGTCAGAAAAAGCAATACAAAGACACTCTCAGAGTGTCAAGAACTTTCTAATTGATTGTATGACATGGGAGACTCTAACACAGGACCTCCCAGCATGATGTACCCTCATCAGAGAAGGTGCTGTGCTCTATGAGGAAAGCAGATTTGAATTAGCTCAGAAGAAACTTGAGATGTGTAGAGTTAGAGAAGTTGGCCCAAATGTTCATTTGGACTATTTGTGTCCGATCTGTGGCAGAGCATTCTGAGCTTATATTGTTCTGATCACCCAGTTGGACACACTGTAATTTGGATCTAATATAGTGATGCCATTATGGTCCTCTTTGAGTATGAAAGACAACAACCAAGCAATGTTTTACCAGACTTTGTTAGTGGATTCTAACCGAGAACCTTAAGGTTGCAAATATAAGAAATTTACAGTAGTGCACATATTGACAGAAATGATGGTCAAATGAATTTGGTTTAGGGAGAAAGATAATGGTCTTGGTTCAGTGTATGCTGGGTTTGAGATGTTAGTAAAAAAGTCCTAAAGGCAATTGGAGAAAAAGAGTTTGAAAGATAATTCAGAGTATGAGATAGAGCTATGGGAGCCTTCTGGGTCAAGATGGTAGTTTAGATGGGAATGAAATTGTCAAGGGGAATTTAGAAAGAGAAGATAATAGCAGATGATTAGAATCTTTTTAGAAAGAACATTAGGATGTAGCAAAGGAGACCAAGAAAGAGCAATTAGAAAGGTAGGAGAAGCTAGGAGAGTAAGGTTGGGTCGGAAGCCAAAGCTGGAGAAAACATCCAGAGATGAGAAGTGATTAACAGTGTTGGATACTATAGAGAGTTGAAGCAAATTAACTGACAAAAGCCATTGGATTTGGTGATTAGGACACTGGTGACCTTTGAAAGAATATTTTGAGGATAGAAGCCTAGATGTGTGAAAGTGATAAAATGGAAGTTTTGGTTACAGATATTTTATTCCATATGTTTGGCAGTAAATAGGAGGAAAGAGAGAGGATAATAATGTCTGAATAATAAAATAGTCAAGAAGGTTTTTTTAGGGTTGGGGGGACCTGAATATTTTTCTAGACCAGCAGAAAAATCAGTGATGGAGAATGATAGTTTTATTGTGTGGGATTTTTTCTTCAAACTAGATTGGCTAATTGTCATATAAAAAAAATGGAAAGATTTTTGTTTGAGACTATAAATATAAAAAGTTTAGGACATTGGTCTGAAATTGTAGTGAAATTATGACATTAAAAACAATCTTTAAGGCCTGTCCTTATTTGTTCATCATTTGCCTCTTTCTCCTAAAAACAGAGTGTATATGAAATTTCTTTGTGTTTTAATATTCTAATTAGGTTTCATTTATTAAAAATTTTGTTCATTTTTCTTTTAACTTCTTTGTCATTTAACATAATTTTCTTAAGACATAAAACTTGTGAGATCCATAACTGAGTTATATGTTATTTAAAATTATGTCCATGAAATTGTTATTGAAATTGTTATGTAATTGTTAACTACAATCATATCCTAGTGAAATATCAAACATCATTCACAAACTTAAAGCAAAACCAATGATTTTTGTTTGACTAAACAAAAGTATAGCACTGAAAAATATCTCTAATGTTGAGGAAAAAATTCAAATAAAAATTGTATTGAATTTAGATGTCTAGAAAATATTTACCATGTGTGCACTTTATTGTTGCTCTTTTACATATTGTTATTAGGAAAGGCTTAGATTACATTCCCCCAAAAAAAGAATAAATAAGAAGATGGAAAATTTATGAAATGTCTTTAGATGACATATTATATATTTATCATAAGTTATTCCCTCTTCCCTGTAAGAACATCAATAAGAAATATTGGTCAGTAGGAGAGGCTGCCTTTGCTCAATTAAGCCCTTATCAATTGATGGGTTTTCTTGAGGACAAATAAAGTAAAGGTGAAGAAAGCCTAATAAAAATTTCAGAGACCTTTAATCTTAAAATTATTACCTCTAATTTAATTTTAGCAGATAAAGGAAAAATATTTTTGCTATAATGACTATTACAGAAAGCACCGAAAAGTTGTTGTCAAAGAAATAAAAAATATTATTTTTTATTTGATCTAGTGTCAAAACTGTTTTCTAAAACTCCAGTTGTTTTCTATTTAGATGCTTCAGAAGAGATTTCATTATTTTATTTTTTAATGCTATAATGTTTTTCTCCTTTAATTTTATTTATTTATTTATTTTTCCTGAGGCATTTGGGGTTAAGTGACTTGCCCAGGGTCACAGAGCTAGGATGTGTTAAGTGTCTGAGACCAGATTTAACTCAGGTCCTCCTGATTTCAGGACTGGTGCTCTATCCACTGTGCCACCCTAGCTGCCCCTCCTTTAATTTAATGTAATAGATGTTTAGGAAGCATTTAAAAAAATTTCCCATTGAAAAAAGAAGGTAATAGTTTTGAAACTAGCTAGTAGAATATTATTTTCTGTAACAAGCTTCTTAGCTTGAAATCTCTGATCTTGCTTTAAAATAAATTTTGATAATTCTCTGTCAATATAACTGATTTCCTTCATTATCCTATATATTTTATTTTGTTCATTTAAAAATATTGTTCTGAGAATTAGTTTTTAGGTTTCACCAGACTACCAAAGGAGTCTGGGACATAAAGATTTTATATCTTCTCTACTTGAAAAAAAGTTCTTTAAATCCAAATTGGATTTATATTGCTCTTAATTAAAAAGAGGAAAGAAGATATAGGATTTCTTTATAGGGAAGAGTTGTTATTTAGTTACTAAGACATTAGGCTTTTCTTTTAACTTTTTTTTTTTTTTTGAGTTATAAACAAGTAGCAGAACCGTGTAATTTCAGGTTTCTCATTTTCCTTTTGTATTCCTTTTCTTTTGATCAGTGAACCAGCTGGTAAAAACCAGCCAAAAGGCAAATCAGCTTCTGGGGGAAGAGAAGAAGGCAGAGTCTTTGAGTAACCTGCAGGAATACCAAATGAGCAGTAAAGAGTGAAAGTGACACATACATGATTCGAAAATTTTGTAGTTTGTCAGGTCCTTAACTTACTCTCTTCCATACTTTCTTACTGGAAAAATTTGAAGTTATAATAGAATCTTTATTTTTTATCTTTTCAGTTTGCAGAATTTGATCAGATAATGAAATCAGACCCTGATCATTTGGCTGAACTTGTTAAAAGAGTGAATTATTGGCTTGTCTGCAGTCGCTGGAAAAAAGTTCAGTGGTGTTCACTTTCAGTCATCAAATGTAGGTATTTCCTTCAGGATTCTTCCTTTGTATGTGTATTTTTGGAGAATTTTTGGGGTCATTTTTGGTTCAGGGTCACCTGCCTCATTTTCCCCTCCAGAGCCATCTGGTCCAGTGGCAAGATGTAGATCAAGACAATATTAGATGGCCCTGGATGAAAGGAGAGATTTTGGCCTTTTTAAGCTAAGGTCTTCAACAGGTCTCCATTTCATTGAGGTTGTACCCATTTAGTGATTGAGGCTAGGTAGCAATTGAGGTAAAGAATCTCCTTGTTCACCTACCTTCCTTTCCCTCCCTCCTTCCCCTCCCCGCCCCCCGAAAAAATCTAAATAAATAAATATGTTGCCCAACAAGTTAAAAACAGATATTCCATCTAGTATGTTTCATACCATGAGGATACCATTGAAATAGTCTGTCTATCAAAAACCTCACACTCATATATCCAGTTTCACTCTTTGATACTAAAAAAAAAACCTTACTCTATGATATAGTACCTGAATAAGATAAATTATAGCCTACTCACACCTAGCTTTCACCTTTTCACTGATCTCTGATTTGTATTTGTTATAGTCATAAACCGAAAGAAGTTTCTATGAATAGAAATGACTGTTAACACTTGAATTTGCTGAATGTACCAATGCAGTAACTTTAGGGTAGATTATAAATAAGCTGTAACTTTATGTGAATAGCTGATGTCTTTAATAGACTGA
Source organism: Antechinus flavipes (assembly GCF_016432865.1). Lineage (NCBI taxonomy): Eukaryota > Metazoa > Chordata > Mammalia > Dasyuromorphia > Dasyuridae > Antechinus > Antechinus flavipes. The sequence goes on from NC_067401.1 coordinate 244,662,963, forward strand.
GATAAATTAAATAGATCAATTCATAATCCTTAAAACTTAGTTCAAAACAATAAATAAATTTATTAAGAAAGTATTTATTAAACCCTCTGTATGCTAACTGTGCTAGGAGTTGAAAAATCAAGTATTACATATGACAATCAGCAAAGTAGACCAATGTAGTTAAATCATGCCTGGAGAGGAGTAAAGTATAAGAAGATGGGAAAGATAGTAAAGAACTAAGTTTTGAAGGGCTTTAAATGCCAAACAGAATTTTCTATTTGATTTTGGAGGTGATAAGGAATCACTAGAGTTTATTGAGTGGGGACATGGTATGGTCAGAATTGTGCTTTAAGAAAATTCACCTTGGTAGCTGAGTGAAAACTGTTTGGGAATAGAAAGGCTGAAATTAGGAAGATTAAATAGAAAGCTATTGCAATAATCCTAGGCAGAGGAGACAGGAACTTGAAATAGGCAGATGGTGTGAGAATGGAGATAAGGGATTCTATAGGAGAGATGTTATAAAAACAGAACAACATATTGAATATGTAGTGTGAATAGGGCTGGAGAAAAGAAATGATGAGAGGGTTTCTCATTCAAATAGCATATAATTCTAAAATTCCTTATGTAGGCTTGCCTTAGGACTCCCCTAGTATCCACATACTCAATTGCCTACAGATTCTGTTGTTTAATCCAAAGCTTCTTAAATTGTGGGTTGCAACTTCATCTGGGGTTGCATAATATGGAGGTTATGAAATTATGATTTATTCTCAGTAAATATTTTATTTATATATTTATTTTATATACCTATATGCCTGAGGTCATATAAAAAAAATTCACAAGTAAAAAGGGGTTATGAGTAGAAAAAGTTTAAGAAGCCCTCGTTTAATTGATCTATGCATATTAAAGATCACCTCTTTTATTCTCATTACTTTATTTCTTTTTCTATTCTGTGACAATAACTTAGCCAAAAATCAGGTACAAAAAAACATAAAGAAGGCAGTACTCCCTCCATTTATTTTTTCTTTTAGGCATGCTTTCACATACCTTGCTTGTTGAAGATTCATCTTTTTTCATTGATTAAATAGGTTTAAGTTTGCAGGTTATGTCACTATGGATAATATCTTGAGTTCCTTTACTCTTCAGAACCTACCACATTTTCTTTGACAGTTTCTGGTGGGTATAGAATATTGTTGTGTTATTTGAATTTAATTTCCTTTATAGTTAAAGGTTTTTCTCCTAGTTCTTTGCAAAATTTTTTTATTTGTCATTAGAATTCTTAAATTTATTATCGTGTTCTGGAGTTTGCAGCATGGGAATTTTTTTTTGTGGAGGCAATCTGTAAATACTTTAAATTGTTTTCAGAAATTCTGTTCAATTTTTTTTCTTGCATTAAAGTGTTTAAATTTTTGATTTGTTGTGTACTTCTGGGAGACATAATCCTTGAGCAGTTGCTCATCTGTCTTTGAGATCTGTGTTATGTTTATATAGACGTGATGTTTTAAAAACATTCTTTTTTACTTGTTTCTTCTAAATTGTCTTTCATTTCTGTATAAAATGTTCATTTCCAATAAGTTGTTTTCTCTTTTGTTTCTTTGGTAAGGTTTGCTAATATGGATTCCTTCCTGTTGGAAACTATTTTGTCCTGAAACTAGAAATTTTGATGTCTTTTAGACTTTTTAAAGTTGACAATAGCAAATAATTTGAGGTTTTTTGTAGAATAACATGATAATGTTTTATTTAAAGTAAGACTCTCATCCAAGTTTTGTTGCTTTTTAGTTTTAAGTAAAGAATTAAAATACTATGCATTGTGATTTTGTAGTTGGATTAAAAATTGCCTTTTTCTTGAGCTTATACTTTGAAAGGAAAGAGTATATTATAATAGCATCATTTGTATAATTAGAATGAATTAATTTTATTCCATTTTATTTTACTCTCATAGTGAAAAACAAAATAAAATATCGTGCAAATGCATGTATTAAAATACAGAAGACTATTCGAATGTGGCTGTGCAAAAGAAGACACAAACCTCGGTAAGTTGAATTTTTGGTTCAGTTCAATAACAAACTGATAACTAAATAGTAATAAATTCTTCATGAAAAAATAATCTGGAAACAATCCTATGGTACCACATTATTTTTTAGGAAACAGTCTTTTAATATTTATTTAGATATTATTTTACTAAGATTCTTTTGGTAGCTTATATTCTTTGTTTCAATGTTAAAAACAAAACTTTCAAAACAGTTGAACTCACTATTATTCTTTAATTATTAGTAGTTTAACATTGCCACAAAATTTTCTGTAGAAACAACAATAATAATATTTAAGTTTTGCTTGTAGATTTAGTGCTTGTTTTTTTATTTTAACCCACTGTATTAAATTTGACTTTTATAAATACTCTTTATTGTCTAAATTCTTACAAAAGTTTTTAATCTATTTCAAAAATGGTCAGAATTCAGAATTGTCATCTCATGAGTGAGTCTTACTTTTGTATTGCTGCCTATCTGGGTCATATAGTCATTTCTCTGGGTGTAGCTGGTTCTATTCATTATTGAACAAATGAAACTGATTTGGTTCATGTCATTGTTGAAGAGAGCCACATCCATCAGAGGTGATCATCATATAGTATTGTTGTTGAAGTGTATAATGATCTCCTGGTCCTGCTCATTTCACTCACCATCAGTTCACATAAGTCTCTCCAGGCCTTTCTGAAATCATCCTGCTGGTCATTTCTTACAGAATAATAATGACATTAAATTCTAATTCTGACATTAAACTCTAAGTTTTGCTTTCCCAGCATTGATGGTCTTATCAAAGTGCGCACGCTGAAAAAAAGACTTGACAAATTTAATGAAGTAGTGAATGCTTTGAAAGATGGAAAACCAGAGGTGATCAAGCAGATCAAGGATCTTGATGTTTCTATTGATGCTTTGATAGCTAAAATTAAGGTATGTCATTTCAGTTCAGATAACTTCCTTATTTTAAGATTATGCTTTGATATTTTTCCAAATAATTGGTGATATTTGTTGATGAAACTTTGGCTGTTAAAGTAGTTACTAAGATAATGCATAGTGCTTAATTTTCTGCATAATAAAATAAATACAAATTGACTTTATTCTCTAGCTTTAACTAAAAAAGTTTACCTGTTTGTCCTTCATTCTTGAAAAGAACCATGACATCAGAGAGATGGTGCCATGATTTGCAAATGAATTGGATTTAACTGAGGGAGGGCTATTCAAGATCACCTGCCTCATTTTCTCCTCCAGAATTTCTGGATCCAGGAGCAAGATGACTGGAGAGGGGCCTGAATGAAATGGGATAGCTAAGGTCTTCACCAGGTTTCAGTTTGACTGAGGCTGTACCTATTCAATGATTAAAACTAGATAGTAAAATGAGGCCAAGAATCTCCTCTTTTATGTAGTCTTAAAAAAAAAAAAAATCTAAATAAATAAATAAATGAATGTGGAAGGGGGAGACTGTCAGGGTTTCTGGCCAACCAAAGCAAAATTGATCACTATTTACATACAATATGAGTCAAATAGGATCCAAACAATGATCACACAGGACGTGGCCTAGGACTTATTGGTGGCCAATTAGAATTAGTTTGGCTTTGGTCTAAGGCCTGGTCCTTAAAAAAGAAATCTGACCAATAAATTCTGAGATATCTTGAGAGGGTTCAGAGGTTCAAATAAGATAAAAATGCTTTTTAGAGCATCTGTAGGAAAGGATATGATGCCCTGTGTGAATAGAGAGAGGGAGGGAAGAAAGGAAGGAAAGAAGTCTGTCTTTATTCACAGAGTTTGTTATTTGTCCATCGTTCTTGAAGAAGACTATGACATCAGGGAGGGGATGCTATGACATTCAAGGGAATTGGATTAAAGGGAGGAAGAATTGTGCAAGGTCACCTGCCTCACTTCTCCCCCCAGATCTTGGCCTTAAAAAAGATAATGCTGTGTTAATATAATATTGGTATAATCTGTATTTTTCTTTCTCTTTCTCCCTTCCGTTATTGTGTTTGAGAAGGCAAAGTATTTCTACAATAAATACACACAGAAAATTAAATATAATAGTTTAAAGGTTAGAGCCTATGCTTTTTTGCATTTTTTTTTCCTGAGCTTGAGATGAGGAGGTAGGACAGAAGTGGCCTATGACATTTGAAAACTCAAAAAAATTGGAATATCTTAGAGAGGTCATCTATTCTCATAAGAATCTTTATAATTTACACAACAAACAATCTAAAAACCTCTGTTTTTGTTTATTTTTTTCCATCAGTGGCAGCCTAATTCTATTTTTGGATAGTTTTAAGTGTTTGAAAATTTTTTTCTTAATGTCAAGCCTAGGTTGCCCTCTTTTTAAAAAACTCTGATCCAAACCCCTTTCCCCCAAGAAAACATTTCCATCTGCATAACAGTATGAAGTAAATGTATTTTATGTGAAACAATGAATCTTCATTTCATACAGTGCTGCCCAAACTGTCCTATTTGCTTATGTTACCTTTGAATTCCCTTCTGTTCTCTTTTGTGCATTAAAAAAAGTATTTAAATGGTTCTCTTTTTCTATAATTATTAATAATATCTTTTCCTAATCTGTTTTTAATTGAAAATGAAGGAGGTAAAACACCCTTGTAACAAATAAGCATAGTTCAACAAAAAGAGTTATAAGTCCTTTAGAGATGTATATGATCATTTCAATGAATAGAGTTCTAGAGTTTTTCAAGGTTAAGTTCTTTACAATGCTATTTCATTAAATAAGTTGTTCTCCTGGAACTGTTTACTTTACACTATCAATTCATGGTACCCAGGATTCTTTGAAATAATCTCTTTTATAATTTCTTATAATGGCTTTTTTTTTAGTCATTAAATATTTACTCATCCCTCAAGCTGCAATTTTAGATTTGGGTCTTTGAATCTGAGTCAGGTTTGTCCCCTGTTGTGATTTTAATTAGGGTAGTAGGCCTAATTGGTCATAGCTTGGGTCTCTTAATTTCCTGCAATGACCTATACTTCCAGGGTCATTGGAGCTTTTAGGGCCTTCACTTGCATCTCAGGATTGGCCTTAGACCTTAAAGACCTTGGACACGAACAGTGCTGTTGTAGGAACTGTGGCTATACTGGTCACAACTTCTCCCCATATCTTTCTCAAGGGGCTTTCTAACTTTCCTGACTCTTTCTTGGAAGATCCTCTCTTCTTCCTGATTCTAGATTTTTCAAGCTTTAAATTTCTCTAGTCCATCATTGGTTGTATTGGTCGGGGGGACTTGGTTGTTAGTACTGGCCTTGTTGACTAATTCTTTTCCAGTTTACCTGCTCTCCCATTCTCTTCTCACATTTTCCACATAATGCCACTATTCAAATGCCAACTTTCCTCCCTAGATTACTTTCATCATCCACCTTCTTCATTCCTTCTTACCAGCTTTTAAATGCAACTGGAGAAAATCTCAAAATTATACTGATTAAGTATCTCTAGATTAAAGTTTTCTAATTTCACTGCAGCAAGGCATTCCTCTCTTATTTGATTTGCTGTTTCATTCCCCATAGTAGCTATTCTGAATATTTTCTTCCCTCCTTAAGTTTCCCATACCTACACTTCTTTTCCTATGTTTAGTTGAGAATCTCCTTACTTAATTGAGAACATTGAGGCTATTTAATATGGGTTCCTTCTTGTCCCATTCTTCTCATGTTGCAACTCTGTCATTCTATCTTTTTCTTTCCGGAGATTTCTGATAAAGAAGTGGTCCTTCTTGCCATGGCTAACTCCTCTCACATGTGATTCTTCATCTCCCATCTCTTTGCCTTTCCACGGGTAATTTTACATGACCAGAACACACTTGATCCTGACCTTTATCAAATTCCTCCTTTTCTTGAAGACACGACTCAAGCACAATCCTTTACATGAAGCGTTTCCTAATAATGCCTTCAACTATTAGTAGCCTCCCTTCCAAAATACCTTTTATTTAACTACATGGTATATGTTTGTATTGATTCAACTTTTGTATATGCTGTTTATATTTTATATGTGCATTTTGTCTCTGCCATTAGAATATAGGTTTCTCATGAGTAGCTATTTTTTTCATTCTTTGTATTTTGATCCCTACCACTTATCAAATTTCCTAACACATTAGGAAGAAATAAATTTTTGTTGATTGATAGATTGACTTATTGATAAATTGAACAGCATCAGAAAGTTGCCCCCCTTTTAGCACATAAAATTCTTACCATTAGGATCACTTCTTTATTTAAAAAAAAGTATTATTTCTACATTGCTACTGTCAAAATGTATTCATGTTATATATGAAGAGAGAGTAGATAAAGGTTGTATTCTTTTTGCTTTTTAGCATTCATAACTTATTTTTTGCCACTTTAGGTTATGGAAAACTTAGATGTTTATTTAGGATTGGGGTGAGGTTGAAGGGAGGTGTGCAGATAAGGGTTTGCAGTGAAGTCACGTGAAAACACTTAAAAAGTATGCAGTAAAGCCCTAGAAAGAAAATGAAGATGTTGCATCACTCTGCTGACTACAATTTTGTCAAGGGCATTGTAAATGCTTAAAATCAGCTGCCTTATATAGTGACTAAGTTTAATACTGTGAAATTCCAAAGAAGTGGTGATTTTAGAAGTTTGCTAGTCATTTAATGAATATTAAATATTGATATTTAACTATTAAATCTTAATTAATTAATTATTAAATCTTGATATTCAGATTTTTAAAATTAATGACTATATTTTAAAGTTTCTAAAATTCAGAGTTTTAAAAATTATTTAATGTAAAGGCACTTTTAAAATATTTGTGGAAAATTGATTTCTTGAATAATAGAAAAAAGCCAAATAATGGAAAAGAAATATTTTAATTTTTTTTAATTGTTTCTTTTTCCAGTCCACCCTGATGACAAGGGAACAGATACAGAAAGAATATGATGCACTAGTTAAAAGCTCGGAACAACTCCTTAGTGCATTACAGAAAAAGAAACAACAACAAGAAGAAGCAGAAAGACTAAGGAAAATTCAGGAAGAAATGGAAAAAGAAAGAAGAAGACTTGAAGAAGATGAGAAACGCCGAAAAAAGGATGAAGAAGAAAGGCGGATGTGAGTAACTTTAATCATTATTTCTTTATTTAGAGATTAGCAGAGTAAATGAATAGTTGGTATTATTCTTTATTATTCTTTTTAAAAGCTAAAATTGTTTTAACCATTTTTAGACTTAGTACATTTTGGAATTATAATCAAAACCTTTGTTAATAAATTTATTTCAATGAATTTTCTCAAATGTATTACTAAAGATATTTCTCTTATGTCATAATCCAAGCCCCTCCCACCATATCATTTTCTTTCTTATATTCTCATAAGTGATATCTTTAGAATAAGCTTTATAACAGAAGAAAATAAGATCTTTAGCTAAATTTGGTCCATTAAATTTAAATCCTTTAAAATAATTGAAAGACAACCTGTTAAAAGTTTTAGATGGTAATTATTTTTCTATTTTTATTTCTATCAAAGTGTTTCTAGTATATATCTATCCAAAATCAGTTTTATTTTTTGGAAATTGCATTTAGATTATGATAATTAAGAATGATTCAATTCTCCATAACGTTTGTTCTTTAATACTTTAACTGTACATTTTTTTCCATTATATATTTAAACTTTCCCCTTCTCTTTTCTAGGAAATTAGAAATGGAAGCAAAGAGAAAACAAGAAGAAGAGGAGAGAAAGAAGAGAGAAGATGATGAAAAACGTATACAGGTATGAGAGAAATGGATTACATTTCTTTGAAATGGCATATACATGGATGTGTTTACATTCTAGGATTTATCAATCATGTTTTTTAGAATTCACAATTCTAAGTCCCATTGTGTTTCCAGATAGAACTGCTTAAAGAAGGTCTGTCCTAATCCTTGTGCCAGCTAGTTGAGAGAAATCAGTTTAATGAAGTAGACAAAAACCAAAAAAATCCCTGCAAAAATGTCTCCCATTTGTTTTTCACTATCTTTCTAGCTACAGTCATAGAAACAGAGTTCTCATATTTTGGAGGGGATTTTGGAGGCCATTGATTTTAACCACATCCCTTATCATTTATGTCACATATGTTCATCCAGGATCTACTTGCATACTTTGAATATTAGGGAACTCACGACAGTTGGTACTAATTCCATTTTTAGACACTTTAATTTTAAAAAGTTCTTTATGAAATAAAATTGAAATATTATTATTGTTATTTGTTTTTAGCTTCTATCCATTGGCTTCTGTGGCTAAGCAGAATATATTCTCTCAACATAACAGCCTTATTTAACCATGTTTACTTAATGAATCATGTTTACTTAAATCTTCTTTACCTTAGGATAAACATCTTTTCAATATAGAGTTCCTTCAATCAAACTGCTTGTCACATGGTTTCAAAGCCTCTTACCTTTCCAAGTATCCACAATAGTTTTCAGAACTACTTTTTTGTAGGATAGTTTTTTTCAGAGATGAGCAATTCTGGTAGAACTGTGAAATTTTTTAAAACTGTAAATATTGTTGGAAGGCACTGGAAAGGAAGGTTTGAGTGTGATAGAAAAAAGCTTTTACCTATTTGTCAGTTTTGAGAAGGATTCAGCTATTTTCCCTCTGGTGAGGAAGATGAGATATATACCAGCCTCTGCTGGAATAATCGGTAGTCAAATTAAATAATTCATATCACCCTTATCCAAAACACTCTAACATTGTTCCCAACATCTAACCTATGTTTTCTTCTGCCAATTTCCCCCTGACATTTCACCAATTTGTTCTTATGTTTCCCTGATTGCAACTGATTTCTTATTACCATTTGCCTCTCTATTAAATTACACTTGCCCCATATATGAAAATATTATAGAAATAAGAACACTTTACATCTTTGCCCATTTTTCAACTCCTCCTGTCAGTTTTTTCTGGCACATATTTCTGCTCTTCCAGTTATTTTTCTTTTCCTAATGTCATGAGTAAGCCATAGTAGTAGGACTGCACGAGTAATTTGCCACTTGGTCAGAGGCCTGAGTCAAACGTGAACTTTACTTTTTAAATGTGTGGTGCTCTGTGCTTATGTACAAATGGGCAGATTTCAATATAGAGGTCATAACATAAATATTTTACGCTAGATTAAAAAAAATTAAAACAAAAGTAAATGAGTATATTATAAATTTGTTTATAATATGTGTCTTTCAGAGCTTATAGTACTTTGTTCAAATTCAGAGCAGGCGACTTGAGTTCTTTTTATCTTAATATATATGTTGGTTATAAATCTTATAACAGTAATTACTAGCAGTAATTTCATAGAATAGATAAGAATCTTAGCATTTGGAATTTTCAAATTTTTCTAATCTATTGCAATAGCTTCTGGTTGATTGTCTTTTTCTAGTGTCTCCCATAAACCATCAGCACAAACTCCAAATTGATATTCCTAACATACAGCTCAAAATGTGTCATCTATTATTAAGAAATATTCAATGCCTTGCTTTTGCCCAAAGGAAAAAAATATAGTACTGGAATTTTAAAACCTTCACATTCTGGATTTTTTTAGTTTTTTTTTTCATAATACTTTTCTTGATGATTTCTCCATTTTAGCAAGAAGGGGCCTCCTAGTTCTTACCTGTACTTTAGTAGTGTCTAAGTCAAATAGAAACAGATCCCTGTGGGCTGCACGTTTATTTAGAAAGCCGTAAATGAATACTATCTATTGTATCATGTTTTTATTTATTTTAAAAACATTTCCCAAGTATATTTTAATCTGGTTATGTCTGCATGAGTTTGATCCCTCTGCTATTCATGGCATTATTTCATCCATCTCTCTGCTTTCATACAGGATCCATTCCATATGTCTGCTCCTTTTAATCCTTTTCTTTCTTCAAAGCATTCCTTAGCTTCATATGATTTTTGCAATTTTTTATATTCTCTGTCAGGAAATGTTTTATATATATTGCTATCTAATTGTGTGGACATATCTCTTCTTTCTTTAGAAAGCAAAAAATTGGTTTCAGTAAAATTATTGATTTTGTTTTTTTTCTGTTAAAATAATAAGAATGATAGTTCACAATTCACAGTTCTTCCTTGGACTTAAATCTTTTATTGCTAAAAACTGGTTAAGTCTTTGACTTTTGAAAACAATACTGTGAAAATTTTATAATACAGCTGAAGTCTCACTGCTATTTGCTTTTTTAGCCTTATTGAAAAAGCAATCAAATTTTGTTTCATATATTTTAACTATCTATTAACAACATGTGATCTAGGATAAACTTGTTTAGTGGTAAATAAGTGAAAGAATTGGAAATTTTTTTCTATGTTACAGGCTGAAGTGGAGGCACAATTAGCCAGACAGCGTGAAGAAGAAACCCAACAACAGGCTGTACTTGAACAAGAACGTCGTGACCGTGAACTTGCTATGAGGATTGTTCAGAATGAAGCAGAGCTCATCAGTGAAGAAGCACAACTTGATTTAGGATTACGCAGGTACTCTTGTTATTTTTTTTTTTAATGTAAATAAATATTCCTTCTAATTTTCTCTTTTCTTTCTTGTGAAAAATAAAAAACAACCAAACTTTCACTTGTTACTCCTCTTTGTCTAGTTTAAAAATGAACTTGTACATTTAATTGAAAATATCAAATCTTATATTTAGAATAAAACATTTGATTTCTGTTTTTTCCTAACAAGTTACTTAATTGTAGAGAAATGTTATTTCAGAATTGTTTTAGTTAATGTCATTTTTTTGCAGTGAACATCTCATATGTTTTTATTAGTAAATTTTTTCTGGAATGTATGATGTAGTTTATGGAAATCCAGCTTATATAAAAATATTATTTCTGACTATATTGCATTGAACTCTGGTATAGAAATCAACCATTATAAGCAATTGTGTATTTTAATAATTTTGATGCTGGAATTTGAATTTTCTCCAGTACAGGGTATTCATAAATAAGAAGGAAGCTATTTCCCACTTTTATAGTGTAAATAAGTCTCAACCGTCTTTGAGAAGGAAGTATTTTATTGCATTTAAACATTCAACCCTCTTTTCTGAAGATGTTTACTTTGATGGAGTTGGGGGAAGAGGAGAAAGATATTAATATGATCATTCTTAATATAAGAGTTTTAGGAATTTTTTTTCTTTTTAAAACATTTTGTTTTGTTTTGTTTTAGAGACCCAGAAATTGGAATTTTACAGGGGGTGGTAGTTAAAGATACAAACTGATCCATTTCACAAGCATATCAAAGACCCTCACTGTCTTCAATATGTATAAACACAAATATAATAATGCATATTTATGATATATATTAAGCATAGCTGTTTGTTATGCATATCATATAGCACTGCTTCCCAGCATTTCATAAATCTTTTAATGTTTTAATTTTTAACTAAAATTTTCAAAATAGAACCACAAGATGGCATCATTTCCTTTCTTATGTCTTAAGAACCTTTTAACATTTATATTCAAAATAAGGCATTCTCCTAGTTCTGCCTTCTTAGTGTAACAGTCAGATTTTTCTCCTCAGTTTAAAATGATGAAAGAAAGCAAAGAATACCTTTGATTTAATTCCTGATCTGAATTAGATTCAAGAAGTTCAAGCTCTCTTAATAGATGGGGATTACAAACTTCCTAATTATTATAATTGTAACCAGAATTTTGAAATAAAATAAAAATTTAAAAATTTGGTGAGTAGATTCACCTGCTGGCATTAGTCCCATTGCAAAGCACTCTTACCATATCAGTCCTTGGGCTAGACATGAGAAATTTTGAGTCAGCTTTTTGAAAAGGTTGAACATCTGAGCAATTAGGGTAAAGTTTGATTAAGAGATATTATTGTATATTTATAACAAATGTGGCCAATTCTTATCTGTTCAGCTTAAGAGACATGAGATTGTATTCCATTCTATTTGAGTGTGAAGGACAAGTCATTGCACTAAAAACTTTTTATGAGTTTAGATTTCTTTTTGGGGAAAATATACTTTTTTGATTATCTTCTAAGTGTAGAAAGATATTTAGAGTCTTTCAAAGTCAAATGAAGTTTTAGATGTTTGGTATACGAAAAATGCATGATTATTTTTTGATTTTAGATACTCACAAAAGCTGTAACCTGAGTTAGGAGGATATTCAGATTCAGGCTTTGGTGCCTTTGAAAGGCAGCAGAATTTGTTACCTTTGGAAAAGGAAGTTTGATTTGTCCTTAACTTAGATCAGAAATAATAGTTGTGATCTTGTTTTCTGGATTGCTTTCCTTTATTCTTCTATCTGTGTAAATTTTACTGGTGCTCTTGTCCATTCTTTTCCATGGTCTTCCTTAACTTCTTTAGTCCTAATCGAACCCTATAGCAAATATATTCAGTACTGCACAATTTAATGCCTAATTATACACTATTTTGATTTAATCATGTCCTTGACTGAATGCTTTCCATAATTTTGAATAGTTATGGAATAGCTAAAATAATCCTTAAGAGCTATTGAAATAAATCAATACAGTAAAATGCATAATATGATGATATACTATACCTCTTGAAGAATACATTTTTAAATGTATTTGTATATCTCTGAAAGAAAAATATCATTTTTATAGATTGGGTTCCTATTCATTAACTTATATTATTTGTCCACATACTGATATCTTTAAAGTGTAGAATTAAATTAATTAAATTTATGTTTCTGAAGAATAAAAATCAATTTGCTTAAAATAATTAAACTATATTGTAATAGAACAGAATGCCATTTTGTAGCAAAATATAAATTTATCAGTATAGATGAAGCTTTTTTTATCTCTCATTCCATTGAATAAAGTTTTCTTAATTTATTTTTTTCTGATTATGTTAGCATTTTGAAGATTTGAAATGAATGAATAAATACAGGGGAATTTACATTAGTCTTTATATGAAATGAAGCTAATAGAATAAAATAGGAGATGAAATATACTAATTTTAATAGTTTGAATTAAAAATTTTAAATTTACAAAAATAAAAACATTTTGATAACTTATGAATTAAAGTAAATGACCATATGATTTTCACTTTTGACACTAGAAGGACCAGGTGCATAACTGAAGCAAAAACATAATTTTACTTTGAAATAAAAATTTTTCATTCTTCTATCTTTCTTTTCTTTGCCATATTGATAAAAAAATGTGCTGCTTAATTAATATAGCTTAGACCTTCTTGCTCTTCTTAAAGGATAGTCCTTCTTAATGTTAATTTCTAAAGTTTGGCTTTGTAAGGCTTTAATAATTTTCATAGAAGCAATAACTTTCCTCTTAAATTGAAATGGATTTTCATGCTAATTTAATTAAAAAACATCAGTTTTAAATTATTAAAGGTCAGTTTTTTAATATATGAGAACTCAGACTGTATATGGTATATGCTAATGGTAGTCTGAAGCTAAATCTTTGAAGCTGATTTTACTATATTAATGAATACATATTTTCTTATGGAAATCCTCCCATTGGCAAAAGGATCAAAGTCAGGTTATTATAATCATATCATTTTTCATTAGTCATTTCAAAATATGCACATATACCCATACATACACAAATATATTTTCAGTCATGAAAATGTCCCAAACTATGAATTCCACTGTTTCCATTTGAGTGTGAATTAATTTTTATGTCTAAAATCTAAGTGAAAAATTCTGATTATGTGTATGAAGAGAATATATCTAAAAGAAGGAAAGAACATCTGTTACCAGCAAGCATGATTCTTCAGTTTGTTGCATATACTTTCCTACCATGTGGAAATTAAATTCTGTCTAATGATGGTTATTTAAATATTAAACAAGTTATTTTAAAAGGTTGAGCATATTTTCTCCAAATTCTAAAATAAGAAGATACTTTTATTCTGAATATTGACATCAGTTATTTTAAGACCAAAAGGTAGAACTAGCCTTATTTACTTAAAATTTGTTTCCTTTATAAGCTATCTGCTAATTGGTATATGTGGATTTTAATATTAAAAATAGGAAACAAATTAAACTCTTATTGCTGTTACTGAGTTTTCAAATGATCAGCTTTATTAATAGAATAAATCAGTGAATAGTTTTTATGGAGGATGGAGGAAAAGTTAGGTCTGATCCTCATGATGAAATAGTTGAACAATATCTCAAACCAGGATTGGTGGAGTAGGAATATGATTTGAGAGGTCAATATCACGGAAAAGTTTTCTCACTGCATTTACTAAATTACTATTCACGTGGGCATCTGGTAATTGTCATCTGAATATTTCCATCTATAAGGTAGATAAATAATAAAAGAAGTTGAAATTTAGTAAATTTAATCAGATTAAGGAAAATAGAAGTTTAGAAAAAAATCTGTTGTGGACTATAAGATACAAAGTGAGAAGCAATATATTCTAAAAAGAAAAAAAAATAACAAAACCTTATATAAGATTTGGGAATTAGAAAAGGCACAGAAAATTTTCTTGATGAGGCATTGTTTATTTAGATATTTCCTTTTGCTTTTTGTGGTTTTGTTTAATTCTTATTTTATTTATCTAAGTTATTGGAATTTGCTTTGATAAAAATGTTCTTGCTTTAAAATTTATAATTTTTTTTTGAAACTATTTGGATGGGTTTCTACAACCACCTCATGGTAGCTTTATTTATTACAGGAGGAGTGGAACAAAAGAGACATTCTGTTTTTTTGAGTTACAGTATAAAGGTTGAATCTCTTAACTTATAATAGTTAAATAACAAACTGTACTTGTGTCCCCCCCAAAATTAGTTATTAAAAAGAAATGATTTTTAGATTTCTTAAGTTAAATTTTGAAGGAATGATTAATTTTGAATGTGGACATCAGTTTTAAAAACCAAAAGCTACAATTAACATTGTTTAACTTGCAAACTGTTTCCTTAGGTAAATAAAATTATTTACATCTGAGGTTTATGTGGATGTTACATCTGAGGTTATGGTTATATTAGTAACACATATTAGTAACACAAAGAACATGTATATAAATATATATATATATACATACATATATATGAAAGAAATTTAGACTTATTTCTTGAATATATGAGTTCATATAGTAAATATGAAGTATAGAAACTGAAAGAAAGAACTGTTCAGGGGCAAGAAAATAGAAAATAAACAAGTGATCTAAATTCTCATCCTTTTTTTTCCCTCAAAGTTGAATACTATACCAAAAATTGGGAAGAAATTAATCTCTGTAGTAAAGACACAGTTTACTTTTATACTTCTGTGGATCTGTGATCTTATCAGTACAAGTTATTAATCATCCAAAGAACACATTTAAAAGAATGTTTTTAATCCTTAGTCTTTTAAATATTCTTGCAAGGTTAGAATTATTCATTTTTTTTATAGATAGTACTTATTAGATTCTCTTTAGTGAGCTTTATTTAAAAATACAATATTTTCATCAAAAAGCTGACTTTTATTTGAAACTCCATATTGTAATATATGTCAATATTTATGTTCTGGCTATTTAATATTAAGCATTAAAAGTTCAGTAGGCAAAGTATATAATCCACATACATGTTGATACCTTGTCTCTGTTAGAGCTTCCATTTTGAAGAAAGATCTGTACAAACTATGTAATCTAATATTCAAAAGCAGAGATAGAATTTCATCTAAAAGATATTTATATAGAAAAATGTATATGGTTGTATTTTATAATAGTTATAAGAAGTGCTGTACTTACTTTAAGGAATTTTGAATAGAACTTTTGCTATGTGTTGTTGAGTCATATGACAGCAATGTTTAAGTGCTTCTATCCCTCTAGAAAGAATGAAAACTAATGTTTGATTTCATGGAAAAATGAAATCGGTAAACTTGTTTAAACTGTTAAAATTAAAATAGCATACAGCATGGTACTTTTGGAATTAAAAAGTATTTAAAACATATTGTATTGTATATTTAAATATATTGTTTTGTTATTTTGTAATTGTTGTAATTTTGTTATGTTAATGATTTTTTCTAGAGAACAAATGGCCAAAGAAATGTCAGAACTTTTGGCTAGGTTGGTGTAGTAAAACTCCTCACATAACGATTAGCTCAATGAAATCAACTTATCAAATTTTATTTTTTTGATTTATGAGGCCAGAGCTTGTCACGTGACTAACCTATTCCATGTTTTTAAATTGGGCATCCTGAGAAATGGTCAACTTATTTACTTCAATACCTTAGGAATTTTTTTAATGTCAATTGCTTTAAAATACTTACTGCTCCATCTCTTGAATCTACTTTCCCAACCAAAGGAAGTAGCTTTCTTACGTGGCAGGCTCTGGCCCATCATATTTATCTAAAGATAAGCCAATAGCATTTTAATTGTCAATTTAAAATTTATGCAATGAAATACATATGTATATAATTGCAAAGATGAAGTTAGTTAATTAGTATAATTTGTATCAAAAGTCGATCTTATATTTAACTTATTGTGACATTTACATCATTTCATTTATCAAATTTGAATCATCTATAAATTGTACCTTGAATGAAAGCTCAATAATTTTCATTTTCCAGTGGTTGCTTTACCCAATGTTAGATATGTGATGGTTTGTAAATACAACCTATTCTTTTATAATGATTTCATAAAACATGTTCCCTGTGAAAACTTATATTATAATATTAAATTCACAGTTAACATAATAGTTCATAGTTTACAGACCATATCTTCAGAGCAACCCAATGATTTATGAATATTATTGTTTGAAACTGAAAGAGGCTGTTACTTCATAATGAGTACACAGAGTACTTATAACTGTGTTCAAAATTTTGAACCCAAGTCTTTAAATTTCCAGTCCATGCCTCTTGCCAGACTTATAGACTCTTAACTTCCAAAAAGGCATTTTAATTTTTATTCACTAAGGTTTGCTGAAACAATATAATGATGTATTTGAAAGAATTTAACTTATATCTATTAACAATTGTCAATAATTCCTGAATCTAATCTTTCTAAGAAACAGAAGTGATTACATATTATAAGTTTTTCTTATTTTTCTAATAATAGTGATTGTTATAATAACAACAATAATATAACTAACATTTATGTATCACCTACTATATGAAAGGCATTAATTAATACTCACTTTTTTGCTAACTAACATTTATGTATCACTTACTATATGAAAGGCATTAATTAATACTCACTTTTTTGCTGTTATAGACAAAATTTCTTTTTCTAACATATAAAAATATGATTACAGAGGTCCTGCAGTCCAGGCTACTAAAGCAGCTGCTGGATCAAAGAAATATGATCTTAGTAAATGGAAATATGCAGAACTCCGTGATACAATCAATACTTCTTGTGGTAAGTTTGTACAAAAAAGGAATATACACATACATATATGTGTTCTTTGAAATTTTCAGTGAAAAAATCTTTTTGTGTGAATCAGCATAAATTGTTCTTTCTATTAATCTTTCTCCTAAAGTAGTTTGCAAGAAAAAATTATAAAATAACTCCTTTTTCCTTAGCCCATGTCAATAAGGAAGAGAATTAGAGAAATGTGGTTTCACTGGAATATCATGTTAAATAAGAGATATCTGATCTGATAAATCTGATAATGTTGATTATGATAGTTGCTTGCTCATGTATTTCAATCTTTACTTTCAATCTGGAAAAAAAAAAAGGTTAGCACTTTTACATGAAAGTTTTTTTGCCACTTTTCCTTCCAAGAAACATTCAATGTCAATGCTTTTGTTTTTTCTTAGGTCAGTAAGGGAACAAGCATTTTAAACTCCCAATATGTGCCAAATACTTTGCTAAACTTTGAGGATCTTTGAAGATACAAATAAAGACAAAAAAAAAAATCAATCTCTGTTCACAAGGAAGCAACAGCTTATAGGAGATTATTAGACTATATACAGGCAAGATATATAGAGATCCTCTTTAAGGGATAATGGGGGATTCAGAATGGTTTCATTATATTACATGCTCTTGGTTTTCCCCTACCACTCAATTATTTCTTCTTTAGATTCATTTTTTGTCTTTTTTATTCTACCATATAATACTGGTTATCCTGAAAATTCTCTCCTTGATTTTATCAATTTTTTTTCTGTATATATTCTCTCTTAGCAGTCTTATCCATTCATATAGACTTAAATTTCATCTTGATTAAAGATAACTCCTAAATTTATATGTCATAATCTTTCCTTAGAGCTTTACTCCTGTATTTCCATCATCTTGGCTGTCCTGTGGCAACTCAAATTTATCATGTTCAAAATTAAATTTAACATTTTCCTCCCAAAATAACTTCTTTATTGGTTTATCTCTTTCTAATTATTTTGTCCTCCAGTTTATTTCCCTATTCTGCTTCCTAATGCTGTCTTTTTGTACTCACTGCCTATGTAAACTCCTAATTTAAGCTTCTTCATGTTCTGGCTTCATCCTAACTTTCTAACCTTCATCCATATTCTTTTCCTCTTTATGTTTTCTCCATTTCAGCCAAATTTGAGTACTCTTCATTCCTTAGGTTTTTTTTTTTTTTTTAATAACTTTTTATTGACAGAGCCCATGCCTGGATAATTTCTTTACAACATTATCCATTGCACTCATTTCTGGTCTGACTTTTTCCCTCCCTCCCTTCACCCTCTCCCCCAGGTGGCAAGCAGTCCTATACAAGTTAAATATGTCACAGTGTATCCTAGGTACAATATATGTGTGCAGCACTGAACAGTTCTCTTGTTGCACAGGAAGAATTGGATTCAGAAGGTAAAAATAACCTGAGAAGAAAAACAAAAATGCAAGCAGTTTACATTCATTTCCCAGTGTTCTTTCTTTAGGTGTAGCTGCTTCTTTCCATTCTTGATCAATTGAAATTGAGTTAGGTCTCTTTGTCGAAGAAATCCACTTCCATCAGAATACATCCTCAAACAGTATCGTTGTTGAAGTATATAATCATCTTCTAGTTCTGCTCATTTCACTTAGCATCAGTTCATGTAAGTCTCGCCAATCCTCTCTGTATTCATCCTGCTGGTCATTTCTTACATTCACCAATTGATGGGCATCCATTCATCTTCCAGCTGCTAGCCACTACAAACAGGGCTGCCACAAACATTTTGGCACATACAGGTTCCTTTCTTTTCTTTAGTATCTCTTTGGGATATAAGCCCAGTAGAAACACTGCTGGATCAAAGGGTATGCACAGTTTGATAACTTTTTGAGCATAGTTCCAAATTACTCTCCAAAATGGCTAGATGTGTTCACAATTCCACCAACAATGTATCAGTGTCCCTGTTTTCCCACATCCCCTCCAACATTCCACATTATCTTTCCCTGTCATTCTAGCCAATCTGACAGGTGTGTAGTGGTATCTCAGAGTTGTCTTAATTTGCATTTTTCTGATTAATAATGACTTGGAGCATCTTTTCATATGGCTAGAAAGTTTCAATTTCTTCAACTGAGAATTGTCTGTTCATATCCTTTGACCATTTACTTTTGATTCATTGTTGATGTTGCCACCATTTCTCCATATCTGCAATGGACTCTTCTTTTTCCTTTCTACCTATAGAAATTGCACCCTTCATTCTAAGCTCTATTTAAGGCCTGCCCCATTTAAGAAGCTTTTCTTGATCCTCTTTCTTCTATCCCTCCCCTTATCTCCCCACTTAAAGGGAACTCTTTTTTTTCTTCAACTATTTTCCTGATAGTTATTTTTGAATATGGATTTCATATCCTATTAGGTAGTCACCTTTAGAAATTGGGTCTATATTGTGTTTAGCTTCAGTAGAATACAAAATGATTCATGTTTTCCTCATTTTAAAATCTCTAAACAAGTACTTTACCTTTCATGTGTATCCAAAGTGATTGATACATAATAAGAGCATATTAAATGCTTACTTGATTAAATTGAATAATAAACAAATAACATGTTTCTTTCTTACCTTGCCATGTCTGTTGATTCATATTGAACTTATAGTTTTCCAAAATCCCCAGAATTTTTTATTTGAACCACTTCCTCCTGACTTCAATCCTTGTGTATTTATTTTTTGAACCTAAGGGCAGGACTTTACATTTATCCCTGTAAATTCCATCTTCTTGGCCTGTCCTTTTGATGGGGGTGAACCCTGAAACTCTCCTTCTTGACTTTTGGGGTAAACTCTGAGAAACTCAGAGAGACTTTTGGGAGAGACCTGCCTCAGGGAATCAAGGTAAATTATCTTGGTGGTGACCTTCTATTAAGTTGAAAATTAGTCCAGGATCATTCTTAATTAACTCGAACTTAAGTGGTCTCATTTAACTGGAAATTTAGGCACTGACACCATTGAAAAAATCTCATTCAATTGAAACCCCAGTCTCAGATCTCTTATAAAAAAGGCAATTTAAAACTCATTTCTTTGCAGAATTCCGAAGTAGGAAATATGCCATGCCAAGGTGATGAAGTCTAGATATGGGGTACCTAAATGAAATTAGGGTTTAGTTGAGGTCTAGTGGCAGCGAGGGTTCCCAATAAAAGCATTTGTTGGCCTGAAAAGCTAGATTGATAAAAGAGATTTATTATGGGGTTTGGAAATAAGGTTAAAGTATAGTTAAGGAAATAATTAAAGGTAGAGACAAGAAGGGCACCGGACACAGAGTTCCAGTGGACAGAGGGTCCTGGCATGCCAAGTGTAAAGCTAGCATGTTTGGAACCTCTGCAAAGAAGGGGTCCCAGCTTGGCTCTTTTATAATGGGAGATTTAGCTAGAAGGACCTGTGGGTGTAGTGCCAGGTTGGCTCAGATCCGGATGGGGCTGGGAGAGGTCAGGATCTTCTATTGGAATTCAAAGGGACCGGGATTTGTGAATCAAAAGGTCCTTGATTGATAATTACATCAACTAGGAGGGGCTGGGAATCAGAAAGAAAGGAACCACACCCACAGCAAAGGGACCTCTCCTCTCAGCATATCTGCCTACCAGTACTGCTGCCCACTGTGAAGAGACCACCTTCTCAGTGAAAACTTCTTGTTATTTTTCTGCCAAGACCTTGCCACTGAGAAAATCAATCTTCCTAGCAAAGCTGGCTTCTCAGTGCCAACAAAATAAACTTCCATTTTGCCATTCAAACTTTTCTGGTTTATAAATTATTTTCACATTGGACCTGTGGTGACCAGAGGGGGTTCCCACAACTATCTGTACTGCCACTAACCGCATCACTTTCAGCTTATTAAGATCTTTTTGGATTCCATGTCTGTTTTCCACTATACTGCTAATTTATGTCATTTTTCAAATTGATAAGCATATTGTCTGTGTAATCATTCAAGTTAATTGATTAAAATGGTGTGCAAAATATAGCCAAAGAATCAAATTTGATAGTGTAAATCTAAGACTTTGCAAACCTTAAAGTACTTACTGTGTCTGATTTTTTTCTATTAGTTATTATTGAGTTGTGATTGTAAAGTTGAATGTCATTAGACTGAACCTAGTTAAATATCACTGCTGATATTTTAGCACAATGAAATAATACACTTAATTATTATTTAACTTATCCTTGAATGTATAGCTGTTTTAAGTTTCTCTTTGACCATTTTTCTGTGCTTCAGAAATTTTGGGGCCATATTTATGATTTCATCTGTGCAGGGAATGCTCTGGTAAAGAATTTCCTCTACTAGGAGTTTAGCAGCTGCTTTGCAATTTAAAGTTTTAGAAAGTTGCCTGGGGCCTTGACTTGTGGGACTTGTTCAGGGGCATATGGCCAATGTGTTTCAGAAGTTGTACTGGAACTGAGTTCTTCCTGACTGTCTTCACTACACAATTCTGCATTTCTGCTTTAGAATTATACTGTGAAAAAATGGAATTATTATTATTATTATTATTTTTAATTTAAATTTTATTTTATTTAATAATAACTTTATATTGACAGAATCCATGCCAGGGTAATTTTTTACAACATTATCCCTTGCACTCGCTTATGTTTTGTTTTTTCCCCTCCCTCCCTCCACCCCCCTCCCCCAAGATGGCAAGCAGTCCTATATATGTTAAATATGTTGCAGTATATCCTAGATACAATATATGTGTGCAGAACCGAACAGTTCTCCTGTTGCACAGGGAGAATTGGATTCAGAAGGTAAAAATAACTCGGGAAGAAAATCAAAAATGCAAATAGTTCACATTCGTTTCCCAGTGTTCCTTCTTTGGGTGTAGCTGTTTCTGTCCATCATTTATCCATTGAAACTCAGGTCTCTTTGTCATAGAAATCCACTTCCATCAGAATACATCCTCATACAATATCATTGTCGAAGTGTATAATGATCTCCTGGTTCTGCTCATCTCACTTAGCATCAGTCCATGTAGGTCTCTCCAAGCCTCTCTGTATTCATCCTGCTGGTCATTCCTTACAAAGCAATAATATTCCATAACATTCATATACCACAATTTACCCAGCCATTCTCCAATTGTTGGGCATCCATTCATTTTCCAGTTTCTAGCCACTACAAACAGGGCTGCTACAAACATTTTGGCACATTCAGGTCCCTTTCCCTTTTTTAGTATCTCTTTGGGGTATAAGCCCACTAGAAACACTGCTGGATCAAAGGGTATGCACAGTTTGATAACTTTTTGGGCATAATTCCAGATTGCTCTCCAGAATGGTTGGATTCGTTCACAACTCCACCAACAATGCATCAGTGTCCCCGTTTTCCCACATCCCCTCCAACATTCATCATTATTTTTTCCTGTCATCTTAGCCAATCTGACAGGTGTGTAGTGATATCTCAGAGTTGTCTTAATTTGCATTTCTCTGATCAATAGTGATTTGGAACACTCTTTCATGTGAGTGGTAATAGTTTCAATTTCATCATCTGAAAATTGTCTGTTCATATAATGGAATTATTTTTTTCTCTTTGCTATGTTGTCTTTCTTGGTAGATATTGAACTATTGGCAGCTTGTCGAGAAGAGTTTCATAGAAGACTAAAGGTCTATCATGCTTGGAAATCCAAGAACAAGAAGCGCAATACAGAAACAGAACAACGTGCACCAAAATCAGTTACTGATTATGGTAAGACTTTGCTATAACTTTGAAAAGTCTTCAGAAAGGAATTTTGAGATAAGCTAAAAATTTATACTAGAGTTTATTAGAGTTGTATCTGTCTGTAGTAAGTGACTAGTATACATTATTTTGGTTTCCATTAAGTGGTAATCTTTAAATCATTAAATACTTTTTTTAAGTTGAGATGACCTTATGTTACTTAAATAGAATTACCATTCTACTTTTTTTCAAGACCATATGTATTAAGTACTAAGGAATTTACTTGAAAATGATATAGTTTGTGAAGTTTTACTAATTGTGTTCTAAGATGGTTTATCAAGAAACATTCATATTTGAACTTAGTATCTAATTTATATCTATAATAATAATACTAGTTAATATTTACATAGCACTGAAAATTTTGTAAAGCATTTAACATATATTATATCATTTGATCCTTATAACAACTCTGTGATGTGTTATATCTCAGGTAGTATTATTTACTTTTTTTTGGCTGAGGCAATTGGGGTTAAGTAACTTGCCCAGGGTCACACAGCCAGGAAGTATTAAGTATATGAGACCAGATTTGAAATCAGTTCCTCCTGATTTCAGGGCTGGTGTTCTATCCACTGTACCACCTAGCTGCCCCATATTATCTACATTTTTAAGATAAAGAAACTAAGATTCAGTGATATTAAATTATTTCACACATTAGATTATGAGATCATTGAGTATATGGCATTTTTTTTTTTTTTTTTTTTTTTGCTTTTCTTCCTGTCCCCTGCATTTAGGACAGTGCCCAGTCCATATTAGGCATTTAATAAATGTTGTTGCCTCCAAAGAAGACATATAATGTCTTCTTTCTAAATCCACTATTCTTTCCATTAATGAAATTGCTTGATTTAAGGATGCCTCTACACTGACCAAGAAAATTCCATTGTGGCTTTTCTTTTTTTGGATTGAGAGGTTCTAGTTTAAATCAATATACTTTAAGTTATTCTGTATGCAATGATAAACATATTCATATTTTCCCCAAAATAAAGGTGAGTGAACCAAGGCAAGGGAGTGAGAACACTTGTGCCCTGCACCAAAAACTTATTTTAGGGATTAAAAAAACAAAGCAGCTACATATATTATTTAACATGTGTTAAAAACAGAAAAGATAAATATAATCCTGAGTCAGACCAGTAATCTCTCCAAATTTGTAATCTGTTTCTAAATATTATATCAAACCATTTCTTTTGTAATATTGTACCCCAAATGGACCCTCAAAATTAGTCTTTTTTTAAACTAATATTTAAAAATTCATTATTTATGGTTTTATCATAATCATTTTAGAGCAACTTATATTTATATCCTGTATAACTCAGAGCAATCAATTCAACCATTCAGTAAACATTTACAAAGCAACTATATATTGGACATTATATAAAATGTTTTGTTGGTACAAATCCCAAAATGAGACAGTTGCTGCCATCATGGAGTTTACATTATACTAGAGGCTTATAGCATGTCCACAATTTAGTGAATATAGAAGATTTAGAATAGAAAAATATAGTTACTAAAAGGGGCACAAATAAATTGGGGAATCTAGAACGGCTTCTTGAATAAGGTACCACTTGGGTTGAACTTTGAAGAGAATTGTTGGTTCTAAGGGATGAGGAGAGGAGAAAATTTCAGATATGTCAGTGGGGGCAGGAAGCCTATACAAAGGTATAGCGATATGTAGAGGAGATAAGTTGACTGAAATAGAAAGTATATGAGGACTAATAATATATAAATAACCTAGAAATATAAGCTGAAGCTAGCTTGTGAAGAGGTTTGATTCTTGAAAATAAAGGAGTTTCTAATTTTTCTTAAAGACAATTTCTTGAAAAGAGGGGTGACGTAGGGTTGTGGCTATAAAAGGAAGAAGAAAAAAAAACCAGAATGATATCTTAAGGGAACAAAAGGATCAAATTAAAATTTCTTTTTTCTTTTTCTTATTTTTTAAAGTATGGGGAGATCCTTATTGTAGGCATTTCAGTACCTATAATGTACTCATATCCATTTATCCTTTTTTTTTCCCTCAGAAAACATCTTCTAAATATCAGAGATGACACAATTCTAGTGTTTCAGATTATACCATTTTTGCTGTTCATGAGTTTGTGGATTTTGTTGACTTTCTTCTTTGCCTTATTCTTTTCTGACTTAAGTCAGAATCTATTATACCTTTTCTCACCATCTTCTTCAGTATGTTAGTTTTCCTGACAGAAACTCTTATAAATGTTATGTTTTTTTTGAGGTATGGTGATCAAATGACAGTTTTCTAAATTCAGTGTTGCTATTCTTCATGAGGAATAAATAGTCATATTCCTCTCAGAACAAATAAAAGTAACAAAAGCCAGAGAAAAGGGTCCATTTCTTGAGATGTTCGAACAGAAGGTTATATGGCATTTAATAACATGGTTACAGTAAAAAAGGGAAATTCTTTCCTGGTCTGTCTACAGTTGTTAGTGTCTCAGCTGAAACTAAAATCCAAGTTTGTTGACTACTAGTATCATTCCTTTATTTTTTTTGTGGAAAAAAATTCTCTTTCCACAATAACTGTACTAGCATATTATTGTAATACTGTTTGTTCTATTCACAATGAGTACAGTTAGTTTTCAAGTTAAAATTTTATTATTGATACTTTTAAAA
Organism: Antechinus flavipes; assembly: GCF_016432865.1. Classification (NCBI taxonomy): domain Eukaryota; kingdom Metazoa; phylum Chordata; class Mammalia; order Dasyuromorphia; family Dasyuridae; genus Antechinus; species Antechinus flavipes. The sequence goes on from NC_067401.1 coordinate 244,688,497, forward strand.
CTACCTCTTTTTTCTTTTAAATTTAAATTTAATATTTTCTTCTAAATCTACATTTTATTTCCTTTTGTACCTAATTGACTCAAATGCAGGTATCCAAAAAACCTTGTGAGCCTATTTGAGAAAACCCTGAATTTAAATAATTGTCTGCTGACCTGAAATAGAAAATTTTTCTGGAAAAAATCATGTCTCTTTATTTGAAAGATTAGATTCTAAACTTAAAAAAAAAAAAAGAAAATGAGAGGGTGACTAGCACATGTGATTAACAAAAATATAACAGTTTGATAGTAGTGACTTAAGTGATGTGTCATGGTAAATTCTTATAGTTATAAATGATAAGATCAAATTAAGCTTTTTAACAAATCTTTATACTATAATGAAAAGTTTCTTATTCTGTGATGTCTTAGTTAACACTAGTTTCATTAAAGTTATAGAGATACACTTCAAGTTATTTATTTCAGGAGTATGGGGGAGGGACCAGCTAATGACTCAAAGATTTATGGTATTTAATTGTTCAGACCTGTTAACCTGATGCTAGCTATTTTGTTGATTTCTGAAATGAGAAATGGCAATAACTTGTGATGTAGGATATTTGAAGAAATAGAGAAAACTTAGTTCATTATCTAAAAGGAGTATGTTTTTTTCCCCCATCTCTAATGACAACAATTTTTTGGGAAATTTTAACTGTCATTTCCTCTTTATATGAAAATTTTGGTACTATTATATCCCACAATTGTAATTGTCACCATTAAAAACAGATTTTTTTCTTTGTATATTCAAATCAAATAGAAATTCCTGAAATTTAATCAATCAAAAGATCTTTTTTTTAAATCATAAAGTACCACATAAATGTAGTTTTAATTAGCACAAGTACCCATATGATATGCCAGAGTGGAATTCTCCTTGTCTCTTCAAAGAAAGGATGGGTTTAATAAATTATAAGAGTGTTCATTATATGGAATGTTTATATTTTCTTCAATATGAAATATTTGTTCACAGATTTTGCACCATTTTTGAACAATTCACGTAAGTGGGAACAGCCTAACTAATTTATAAGCTAACTGGAAGATGGGTTAAACTTTCTAACTTCAGTCAATCAGTGTTTTGCTACATTTTTCTATTAAATTATTGCCCATGATAACACCAATTTATTTATTTATAATAGAATATTTTTTGAATTGAAAAAGTTTAATTGCAGTTATATTAAAATTCTAAAATGCTTATTACCTTCCTCATTGAACCATACATCTATGTTGAGGTAAATTTAATTAAATCCATTAATCTACTATTTAATAGTTTCATAATACCACTTTTTAAAAAAGTAACAAGCATTTTATATAATGAGTGTATTTTATTCTTCCTATTGTAGCAAAACTCTGTAATCTTAATATAACAGCTATTTGTTTAGAACTGGAACTAACATTAGGTGCTGGATGGTTCTTAAGCAGTATCTTTTTTCTAGGTGATGGTATTGGAACATAAAATTGATTCCAGTAAGCTGTTATAAATTTTAATTAGATGAATATTTTGGATATCAATAATACATGGGCTCAGGATTAGAAAGAAAACTTACCAAATTCTTGTAAAATAAAACAAACAAGAACGGATTGATCAAAAAGAGTTTTTTTTCCTGAGTTTTTTCTATAATATGCACTCTTAGATAACATGAAATCAAGAATTCAACTTAGTATATAGCAGATTTCTCTCAAAATCACTGAAAATGATGATTTGTTTGGATGAGATGGCTTCTCAGGTTGTTGACATGTTGTATATGCAATTTTGAATAGGACGTCTGATAATTTATAGTACTGGATAGAAACTTGTTTACTTTATATAAAAAAATTTTGAAAGTTATTGAGATCAATTATCTGATTTTTAACATCAACATTGCTACATTTCCAGATGAAGATTGCTTTCCAGACTCCCAGAAAAAAAATTTAATATCTAAATTAGTCATTCAGTCACCCTACTAGCATTTATTAAATTCTTATTATTTAGTAGGCATTGCTCTGTGTGCCATGCATACAAAAAGGAAAAATAAAACAAATTTTAAGGAACTTACAGTCTGGTGAAGTAGATAACATGAATGAATGAATCAGAAAAATGTGTATCACATATGAGAAACAGCAAGGAGGCCCATTTCACTGGATCATAGTGTATATGTAGGAAAGTAAGATTATCAGAGATTGGAAAGGAAGAGGTTAGATTCATGAAGACTTTTAAAAGCCAAAGAAAGAATTTCATATTTGATCTTGACAGTAACAGGGAACCACTGAAATTTATTGAATGGAGAAGGGAGGGTCATCTCTAAAGATTTTCCCTTTATGAAGATGAATTTGATAGCTGAATGGAGGACTGATTGGAATGGGAAGAGATTTGAGGCAGAGAGAACAATCATCAGATTGTTGCAAGAGACCAGGCATATGGTAATGAGAGTCTATACTAGATTAGTGGCAGTGTCAGGAGAGAAGTAGACATATACAAGATATATTACAAAGGTAAAATCAATAGTATTTTACAAATGCTTGGATATATGGCTGGTAAGGGAGAGTGAGGAGTCAAGGATGACATATAAATTGTGGGTCTTGGTGACTGGGAGGATCATGGTGGCACCCTTGAATGTAATAGGAAGAGGGAAAGTTTTGAGGGAAAGATGAATTCAGTTTTGGACATGTTGAATTTAAGATGTCTTGTGAGACATCCAGTTCAAGTTATCTTGTAGGCAGTCGAAGATATGAAAATAGAAGTTAGGAGAAACAGAATTGGATACGTAGATTTTAAGAATCATCAATATAGAGATGATAATTGAATCCATAGGAACTGAAGTGATCACCAAGTGAAATAATGTAGAAGGAGAAGAAAGGCTAGAATAGACCTGGTGGTGCATCCAAAATTAGTAGTCACCAGGATTATGATTCAACCTTCTCAAGAATTTTTTTTTAGCCTCAAAAGGAAGAATAAATATAAGATGATAAGTAGTGGTGAAGGACAAATTGAGGAATAGTTTTTTGAGAATAGAGAATATACAAAACTACATCTATTTGAATAATTGTTGTTCTGTTTCTTAAATCGCCTTTATCAATTGATTTACATTTTTGAAGGCTACCAGTTGATTGGATCACACAAGATTAATAGATTGAGAATAGTAAGAGATTTTAGAGATATGCTATTCCAACCCCTTCATTATATATAGATGGGGAAACAGGCCAAGTGTGTTGAAGTGACTTGCTGACTATCAAACAAAAAGTAAGTGGAAGAGCCAGAATTGAAATCAAGATCATCTGATACTGTTTATTGATCTTTCCACTACACTACACTACACTACACTACACTACACTGTCTCCATTGCACTTTTGAAAATTGAGACGTATATGAAGTTGTAGTTGAATGTAGGATGGTGATCAGACTTCTGAAACTCATTCTTTATTCCCTGAAAACCTCTTGCTGGGTTTTTATGTAATTCTTAAAATGGTTAAAGATTAATTTCCCCCAAATTTGCAAAATGATGAGTTATTTTTAAAATTCTGAAATCTGAACACAAAATTGAAAGTACTATTTTGGGAGTATGAAATCAAACAAAAAGAATGAGCATCTCTTAACGTGTTGAGTTTTCTTCAAAAGGTGCTGGGGCTTTTTCAGTTTATTAACAGAACTGGGGCTGTGTTTTATTCTATTCTGGGCTTTGCTTAACAGTTGTTGCTTTTTGCTTTTGTGTGGTTTCTAAAGAAACATTCCCATCACTCATTTTATAATTTTTAGCAAAGTTGTATGGATACTTATAATATCTGTTCTTAGAATTTTTTTCATTGTACATATCTTTTAACTGTAAGAATTCCAAGTTTAATTTGAGTAATTGATTTTAAGTAGTGAATATAGAGTATATCAAGTATGTCATTGCTAAAAATTTAAAGTCGTATCTTAGGGAAAATCTTAGGCCTGCTGTTTAAAAATATCCAACTGTTGAGTATGAAAATTGAACAGTGGAAGAAGGGTTGATGTGAGCTCAACTTCCTAACCTAGCAGAAAAGCAGGTATTCTTCCTTACTCATTGGCATATTGTGACTCAGGAGATAAATTAATATTTCAAAACAATTTTATTCATTGGACTTTAAAATATGAAGAAAATATTGTTATTTCAAAGAATGAATAAGAGAAAAGTTCTGTCAATATAGTATGACATTTACTTTCATTATAAAGATATTTGCTTTGTTTTAAACCAGGACTATTATTTAAACTTGCCAGAATCAATTTGACATTTTAAAATACATATTTACTTAATTAAAGAACGGTTTTTGATATAATCAACTGAAACAGATAAGTCTGACAGTATTTATATTTTTTAGATTTGTCAAACTGCTTTTATAAAAAAAGGGCCAAGGCTACTCCGTTTCTCAAATTATTTTTGAGGTATTATTTTGAACTGTTTGGAGGAAAAATATAATACAAATATAATTAAATGCTTTTGAGGGCATTAACCAGAAAAAAATATTACATGTCTTTAAAACTTACATTTCAAGGAAATTACAAGGAAAATGAACATTCATGAGGAGCTTTTATATAGGTACAAGGAGTTCAGTGGTACAGAGAAAATCTTGGGTTTTTAAGTTAAAGGAAAAAAGAGAAATCATAGGGGAGGAGGAAAGGATTAATCTCTTTCTGATGGAGAGGAGAAAGGTAATGGACAAAGCTGCATTCTTTTCCCTCCTATTGGTCACAGATGATCCCCCTGAGTATGCTAATACTCAGTAAACTTGGTAAAACATCACTGTGGTTAACACTTAGAAAACTAAGAGAAAGGAATAGTCCATAAGAATAAAGGTCAATGGATAGAAAGCTAATAAAAGACATTGGGCCCTTTACATTTTGAGGGTGATACAGGATATCTTTCTTTCACAAGGGTTTTTCTTTGTATCTTTATCCTATTATTCCCAAAACATTAGCTCTTTCAGAATTATGAATTTATATGTGATTATGCATATATTAGCAATAAAGCCCAGTTTACTCAGTTATTTGGGATATAGAATGAATACATCTTCAGATTGAAAATATTAAGATCTTACAAACTTGTGCCATGCTCGTATCTTCTACTGACTATTTGCTCCTATTATAGAAATTTGCTCTAAAAGGAAAAAGCAGGGGCATGATAATAACATCAAATATGTTTCTTCAGAGCTTGGCCTGAGGGCAGAAAATGGCCACACATATATGTCATGATAAAGCATCCTTAGCTCTTTCTGATTTTAAGTAAGAGTCATAGTTGACAATCAGGCGGCATCAGTTCCATCTCATAGCCAGATTAGGAATAACCAAGTGGGAAACATTTCTGTTCAAAAGGAAGTAGTCCCCTTTACAGGTCTGATGACCTTGCCCACACAAATGGTTTCAAGAAACCTGGCAAGTTTACAGATCTAGGATAGTCTGTCTGCAAGGGTCTTTCTCACATTATAAGTATCATTACCCTTTTAGTATCTAGATTGTAGCATTGTAACATTAACTTAATACCTTGGGTAAAAATCTTATAACTCCCAGAAGTGATAACCAAATAACTTTAGCTTTAACTTCCTCTTAACTAAAGGCAAAGATAGAAACATCCATTTTCCTAAATTGTGGTTGCAAATGTTATAAAATAGGATTATCAGGACTGATAAAATAACATAACAATTTTATACAATTTTTCCACATTCCTTTAGTAGTTTGGTTCATAGTTTAATAATATCCAGAATATAAAATGCTGCTCTTATAATTACATGATAGAATAATTTAGCAATTTTCACAATATGAGAAAATTTAGAAATATAATACAATAAACTGATGCCGCCTGATTGTCAACACAACACAATCAGGTGACCTCATTTTAATTGAATATATTTCCAAAGCATCTTGCACAGAAAATCATTTATCACCATTGATATTATTTATTATTAATCATATCTAAAAATCCTATATAGAATTACCACGCATGAAACAATTACATCTAATTAAAGAATACTAGCAATTAACATTTATATAGCTTGCCTTGGGCTAGTCACTATTAAGCACTGTACAGTCATGTACAGTGATTTTTTTTTTTAACAACAACTCTGGGAAATGGGTGCTATTATTATTTTCTTACAGATTAGTAAACTGAGGTGACAGATATAAGGTAAGTTTCTTAGGGTTATCCAGTTAACAAATTTTCAGAGCTGTGAATTTTCCCAATTTTGTCTTAATGCAAACTAGTATAATAAATTCTAATGTATCATAAACGTCATATTAGGAGAGACACATTTCACTTAAAGTAAGACCAAAATAAATTAAATTATGCCTGGATCTATGTTACAAATAGCATCATACAGAATTTCAATTTATAATTTCAATTACTTAGTATTCTACACAAGAACTGTTTATTTCAAGCATTAAATATCATGGGTTTCACTGGATTTGGCCAGTCCACTGCCAAAAAATGTAAAAGTGCAAATTCGATATTAAATTTAATCTACTCCAGTCATCCCTCTTAAAACCATATTTTATTGTAGTTCAGATCTATGGTTCCCAATAAGCTAAACATATGAAATTCCTTACAATCTTCTCATTTAATAACTTAAAAAAAAAAAATTAAACAAAACCCAAACCTTTTCAACCCTTTTTGTTGCTGTGCTGTACTCATACTATCTTTCATAAAAATAACAACACATATACTTTATTTATTAACCTTCAGATTCTTCACTTAAAGCTTCCTTTGTTTTGTTCACTTCATAAATTTCCCTTATTGCAATAGTATCTCTAATTTTTACTTTATTCAGTTTCTCCTTAAAATTTTTGTATAAGGGCAGTTAGGTGGTGAATGGATAGAGCACCAGCCCTGAAGTCAGGAGGACCTAAGTTCAAATCTGACCTTAGACACATAACACTTCCTAGCTATGTGACCCTGGGCAAGTCATTTAACCCCAATTGCCTCAGGGGAAAAAATTAGTATATACATTGTTATTAAATAAAACTAGTGACATTAAAAATTTTTGATTGTTAAGGGGCAGTATTGACTATTAATATGTCTATAACAATTAAACTGTGGAATTATTAGCATTTCTGTTCCTCATTAACAAATAGAAGCACTAAAAGTCCTTTGATGCTTTTAGTGCTGATAAAAATCTTTAACAACTTATTCAGATAATAATTCTATAATAATCTATTCAGATAATAATTTCTGGTATATTATTTACAGAAATAGAACAATGCATTTTCAAGTTGTTTAAATAAGCTCTTCTTGTATGGGTCAGGAACAAAACTATTTTTAAGATTCAAACACATAAAATTGAGTAGGAATCTCCTAAAAGTTATAATACAGTTTTTAACTTCAAGGTGCACACACCAGTTCAAAAATACTTTTATATGAGCAGTACTTAACTTTAGCCCATATGATTCCTTAAATATCTAACTAGATGTTCCAGTAAGATTCAATTATCTTTTGGTTGTTTCCTAATACATACAAAACTTTCCTCTGTTTCATGAGCCAGAAAAGGGTTAAGAGGTGGTCCTAATTCAAAGTCTAAGCCTTGAAACTTTCACTGATGGCCCCCAAGCCTGTTTCCTATAATCAGTGAAATGGACTACTTTTCCACCTGTAAAATAATAAACTAGTCATATTAGATGTGGGGGATAGAAAGAACTTGACTATATTTCAGATATGTGAAGGAAGATTACAGTGTATAGGTATATATTAATTCACAGCTTCTCATGTTGTTGGTGCCTATGTGAACTTTCTATAGTTTCTTTTATAGGTCAGACGAAATTTTTAAAATATTTATTTGAAAATAGAAAATATTGAAAATAACCATACTTCAATTCTTAAGTTATTTACTTTCAGCTTTTATTTATGATAAATCTTGATTCAAATAACACTGAATAATTCAATTTTTTTAAACTAGTCTTCTGAGAGTTTAAAGTTATTGTCTTGTCTCTTTCCCTCTGTCTTGACTGTCACTTTTCTCATTTTGTATAATAGCTCAGCAGAACCCAACAGCTCAGCTTCCTGCTAGACAGCAGGAGATTGAAATGAATCGGCAGCAACGCTATTTCCGTATTCCATTCATTCGCCCTGCAGACCAATACAAAGATCCTCAGAATAAGAAGAAAGGCTGGTGGTATGCACATTTTGATGGCCCTTGGATTGCCAGACAAATGGAACTTCATCCTGACAAACCACCTATCCTTCTTGTTGCTGGTGCGTATGTTTTTTGATGAAATTAAAAATAATTAAATAATACCAATAGTTTGCAGCATATATTTTTATACAGGAAAAATTTAGAGAATCTGCTTAGCTAAAATAAAATATAATGGTTAAATAAAAGTTCTGGTTAAGAAGTGATTTTAAGGTCCCATCTAAAATCCTTTGATTTTATTACCTATACATTGAGATCTCTCAAATATATATATATTCATAGGAGTGAACGTGTATTTTGAAATAGGGTGTTTTGTAAATTACCAATCTTCTACATAGAAACCAGTTTCCACTATTGCACCATGTTTTGAAAATCTTCTTATGAATATAAATTTGTCTTTGATTACTTTAACCATAGAGTGGAAACCTAGAGCAGGGGTTTTTAAACTTCGATCCATTTACACCTGAGCAGGTCTATGGATAAATTCTAAGAGTTCTGTAAACATAGTTGAGAAAAAAATATTTTAACATAAATATTTTCCATTGTAATATTACATATTTATGTATTTATGAAATTATTCTGATGAGGGGCTTTACCAGACTTCCATAAAGATTCATTAAACCAAAAAGCTATCCCAAAGGCAAAGAAGGCAGCTGAACTCCATGAGAAATAATGAGTGCTTCAAATAGTTTGGGAACTACTTGTCAAAAGTGATGAACATAGAACTCTTTGGTGTAACAAAAAGCTTAAATCAAAGGCTTAGTTACTTTGATTTTCCCTCCTGAAATCAAAACATTTTTCTTGGGTTGAAAGCATAGGTAAAAAACTTCAGCTTCATCCATGGCAAGTGACAGCCAAATGTATTGTTGCTTTTCTGTGCCTGACATAGCATATTCTCCTTTCCTTCTTTGTGAACTTTAATGGATATTACTATTACATGTCAGATCATCAAAAGCAACTTGTTTTTGTCTGGAGATTTTAGTTACAAACTTTAGACAAGAAACTCATTTATGGAAGTCAATTCTCCCACTCTATGATTTCTAGATTCTTTGCTCTTGAAGTTTTAAAAATTATGATTGAATAAGCCAGGGATTTTTATTTTAATTGGTAATTTCTGGGTAACAAAGAAATTTAGATTTTTCAGCACATTATAATTAGTTAAATATACTACAACCACAGTTTATGATTTAATATGATTTTCATATTGTTCACAGTGATGGGTTTTATAGAAGACTTCTAAAAATCTATATATTTAAAGACAAAATTCATGTAGACTGCTCTACAGTAAACTCTCTACAGCATAATAAGAAAAACGGAAACTCCCCTAGAGAAAAAAGATTTGAGAGGATAGGTTTTTCTTGACACTATCTAATGAGTAGAGTAATTATGGAATTTCAGTACTGAAAGGACATATAAACATGGGACTTTGGGATGCAGCATGCAATTCTGGAAAAAAAAGTACTAGACTGGGAGTCAGGAAACTTGGGTTCTAATCTCAGTTCAGCCACTAGTTGTGTTTGTGATATTAAGCAAGATACTTTTCTATTTGGTCCTCAGTTTGGTCATGTACTAAGTCATAGGTTATACTAACAGATTGTGAACTCTCAAATTCTGTGATTCTAAGCTCTTTCCATAGAGCTGTTAATTATATATCAAAGGTATCAAGAAATAGCTCTTTATCATAATAGCATATCTGGTGTTTATTGTTGTGATTGCTGTTTCAGAGAAATCAGAACTGTGGAATTTTTACAAGAATTGTAGTTTTCATGATGTTCTAAAAGGATAATTTTTAAATCAATTTTGTAACTATGGACATTAAAAGGATACTCATTGTTTAATATGTTAAATCATTTTGAAATTGTATTATAATTTTTCTTTGTCTCTACTTTATAGGTAAGGATGACATGGAGATGTGTGAGCTAAATCTTGAAGAGACTGGTCTAACTCGGAAACGTGGTGCTGAGATTTTGCCCAGGCAGTTTGAAGAGATTTGGGAACGCTGTGGTGGCATCCAGTATCTTCAAAATGCAATTGAAAGCAAACAGGCTCGGCCAACATATGCAACAGCCATGCTGCAGAATCTGTTAAAATAAATTCTGCCCACTAAGTATAGAGCTGGAAACTCTGGCAGAAATACAAAGGAAGGATTCCTTTGTTTCCCAGAGGATTTAAACATTCCATAATCATGCTATAGAAACTTAATATAAAGTGAACGGATTTTATTAATTATGAGGGTTTATTAATTTTTACTTGCTGAGGGTTAGTTTCAATAGAGAACTCTAATTTTGAACTGGAACACTTTTTGTCCAGTATTTTTCCATCTTTGCCTCATTAGTCTAGTGCATCCTCCTTCAAAAGCCTCTCAAAATTCTAACACTCAACATAAGCCTATAACATGAGGCTATGTTATATCTTATAATTGGAATTGGAAGCCCTTAGCTTTAGTTTCTCACACAATAAAGGTTAGAGATTTTTGAATATGATCAGGATCTTGATGTCTTAGTAGGCTTAGTAGGTGTCTGAATCTAACTTTTCCAGGAACTCATGAAAATTGCCCCTAAAGTTAGAAACATTATTCCTTCCCTATCTTTTATTGAACTTTAGCTTGAGTGAAACAATTCTTTATGAATTTTGGGGAAAATCTTAAGTGTATTTGATATATTGTATAATAAAGGAGACGGTAAATTTGATATCCTAAACAATTTCCTCTTTTTTTGAAATCTGAAATGTGTGTTTCTTGAAGAACATTAATTTTATTTTCCTTAGACAGAAATATATACTTAGTTAATATAAATATTGAATAGAAAAATTGCAGATAATTCACTTAGAAAAAAGAAAAACATAAGGGAAAAGTATATTATGGCACACTGGAATGTTTTAGGCTAAATTCATATATCTTTTCTGCTTTGTCTCTGCTGTGATTCAAATGATAATATTACTATTGTGTTAAGATCTTAAATCACAATGTAATTTTTGACTACTGTTTTTCAGTGATTTTAATTTTTTTAGGTCCAATACTTTGCCTTTTGAAAAATTTTTTGTACCTGTAGCATTGTTTTATAGGCTGCATAATTTAAGAATTATTTTGCTCAGTAATTGCTAATTTCTTTTATCTAAAATAATTTCAAAAATATTTTTTCATTGTTTTAATTCTGATAAAATTATCAGCAATGTAAAATTTGATGTTTATGATATTCATACTAGAAATTTGAAGGAAAAAGACATAATCTGGATTGTGTTGGCATTCTTTTATCCTTTTCGTCCTGAGTCGAAAGTCTCAATTTGGTTGTAGTGAAGATTGCAAATTAAAAAACAAAATATCTCCTTGAATATTTTTCTTTAATCCTATTGAAACTTTAGCTTTCAAAATGAACTTTAGAAAGAAAACTATAGTTAGGAAAATATTTCCCAACTGATTATATAGTGTTTGTGTTACCAGAATCACTATTTTCAGAATTACTCTTGTAATATGTGTGAAAATGGTTTAGTACAAAAATATTTATTTGTGATTATACTATGCAAGTGATTGACTTCTTTTACAGTAAGGAAATGAACTCTATTGAACTCATAATTAAACATGTTAGTATAGGTTTCTTTGAAGTCTATTTTATTTTATAGATTCACCTCAATATTGAGTTATTTGGTTCCTTAAGTGTATAAGTGGGGTAAGAACTGAATGACCTTCATCTTTTCCCATCCCGCTCAAATGGGCATTTGATATCTTATAAGAACAGCTTTTTTTCCTCCCATGGTAGTCTTCTTTATATGTCATACAGAAAGTGGTTAAAAAGGACATAACTAAGAGCTTGCAAGAAACACTGCAATAAGATATCTTTACCATTCTTTTCCTCTTTCTTAGTTCTTGTATCACTTAACAAAAATTTAGTAACGCCTTAATTCTAATTTTATTTTTACAGTTGTCCCAAAACTTATCTGCCTAGAATGGTCTCCTGAGTTAATGTTGATTACCAAGAGAGTTAACCTAATTCAAATTGATTTTCAGTAACCTACATAACAGAGTAGGCTGGCATGAATGGAAGACTGCTAGTGAGAGTATTGTTCTTGGTTGTACTATCATTCTAATGGGATGCCTGTAGAAGCGATGAATCAGGATTCCAAAGAACATTTGATGCAACTGTTTCTGTCTATTCACAGATAAACTACTCCCCTTATAGAGAAGGATGACATGGAATAAAGGAAAATAATTTCATACATTGACCACTAAGACTTACAATAATTTTATTCTGAATAATCTGTACTGTAACAAACAAACATTTTTTCTGCACTGAATCCTTATTGCTTGCTTATTGTGAGGCTTGACTGCACATTTCTTGGATACATATGAAATTGGGTATCTTGAAAAAAATGAGGACAAAAATATGTTCCAATTAATGCTTCAGCTTAATGCATTAATACTTCTAATTCATTAGAGAAATTAATATGTGTCCAAGATGCACTGAAAGGAGGTTACCCTTTAGAACAGGGATAGGTGATGTTTAGTTCATGGGTTGTCTAAGACTTGCAAAGTAATTTGCAACCACAGGCAATGATGAGCTGAAAGCTAGGTACAGCAACCTCCCACTATTTAAATTCTATAAGTTAATAATTTTGTATGGCTTACAAATATTCAAGTGGGCCTTGGCAGAAAAAAAATGTTTCCTGCCTCTGCTTTAGAATATATTTTACTTTTGAGATTTTTTTTTTTTTTACCTATATGCCATTCTTTCAAAGAATAATGAGAAACCTTGTTTATTGTATTTCACAGGGCTACAAAATGAACATTTAAAGTGGAAAATAGGTGGTGTCTTTTTAGAAATTCATCTTGTAGTTTGGAAAGTTATAGGTAGAATTGTCATGAGGATTTCACATACATATGTATATGAATACCTTATATTGCAATTCATAGGGGTTATTTGCTTTCCTGTTTCCTTCCAACATAGTGTAAAAAAACTCCTGGCTCTGGCATCTGAGGACCTTGCTTAAAATCCTGCTTCTGACAATACTTATGTGACTTTGGGCAAGTCATTTAATTTCATGAATGTCATTTTCCTCAACTGCAAACTGAGAGAGTTGGATTAGATGGTTACAAAAGCTGTTTCCATCCCTATAGATCTACAGTACTATGAACCACTTCTTGTCCTCCCAAAAGAAGCTGAGCAGTAGTTCTCAATGTTCTTTTGTTAGCTTTTGTTACTTTGCCACTCTTTTATTTAATTTCACCATATGGCCACTTACCTTTAAAAAGAAAAAAAAAGGAAGAATTTCTGTACTGTTAAACGGTAACATTATCACATTTATTTAGTTCCTATCTTCTAGGTATGGGGAATGTGATATTGAGAGTACCATTTTCCCTTACTATTCCCTGGAGATTTGCTAATAAAGAGAATAATAGAAAAAAGATATGAAACAAAAAAGAACCAATACAAGAAAGGAGGTATAAGTGACCAAGAAAATGGCAGAAGTAACGGTAAGAAAAGAAGATTATGCTGGTTTGGTTCTTCACTTTAAAAACCATGCTGAAGAGATAAGCTTTTAAGGTCTCTTCAATTAAGAATAAAGGTAACTTTTTTTTTTTTTTAGAAGAGTGGTGGAGGAGAATTATCAGTAATTTTTGCAAATTAGAGCAGGAAGAAATTGATAATTGCATTATTACCTTGTGGAAAAGATGTACTTTTGAGGACCCAGACAGATCTTTGTCCAAACAATGGACAAATTCCAGTAATAGTACTTGACACAGTAAATCAATGGGGAAAAGATATAGAAGAACTTCCATTCTTTGGAGCTAAATAGATACTTGCTTGAATTGGGGTCAAACTTTTAATTAGTTTCTATTAAATTAGCTGTTTTCTCCCTTTTTACCATTAGAATGCACTAAAAATATAGATACCTTAATTTATTTCTCAATTGATAAAATTAGGATCATTTTAAAGGGAATTTATATATAAAACAAGTAGCTGTATGACAAGTACATTGGTTATCTGTAGACTTATTTAGAAGCTTATCTTCAAAATACAGCAATTTGTGAATTTGCATTTTGTTTTCCATTGCTAAATTTTCTCCTTTTTAATTATAGGAATAATATAATTTTATTCTTATGTCTTCAAAGTATGTATCAAAACAGATGCTTCCTAAAATTATTTTACTTATGTACTGAAAAATGCAAATAATAAATGCATCCCATGTTGAACTTTGCTTTGTATTTTGTGTGTTTTCAGTGTATTTGTAATCTTTTTTTTTAAGAGGAAAAGGAAGTGGCATAAAAGTAGGAGGGATGACTTTTCTAAAGGATCTGAGTGCCTAGAAAAAATTTTATTATCATTTGCAAAGATTAAAAATGTTGATGTTGCTGTTCAATATTTTATTTTTTGATTATAGTAGTTTTAAAAAATTCTGTATAAGATTATAATTAAAAGCCAAAAATAAAACAGGATAATAGTTCAATTGGCCTATCAATCTATAATAACTAAGCATCATCATATTTTATTGAAAGAAAAGTGTAATTATTACAAATTATTTGGAAATAGTTTATATTTGATATTGATAATGGCTCATGAGAATTAATTTGTCATTGAAATGTACATTTAAAACATTTATGAGACTGGCTAAAATGGAGATAAAAAAGTATGCAAACATACAGAAATAGAAAAATAGGTGGTGTTTCACATACAATGTTCTTTAATTGAAAAAAGAGTTTCATGAACTTTCATTTATTGTCTACTGCAAACATTGCTATTTACATTCACTCTGAGCAAACATTCTTCAGAGTGAATGTAAATAGCAAATGTTTCTGTTTTGTCTAGAAACCCTGCGGGTCTTCCCTTCCCTGATTTATTTTTGCTTTTTGACTAGGTAAAGGAGGACATTCTCTGTCACATTTCTTGCTTAGCCTTAATCACTGAATGGTTGCTTGTCTCAGTCAAAAAGAACTGGGAAATCACATATGTAAGAAATGTTTGTAGCAGTTCATTTTGTAGTGGCAAGGAACTGGAAACTGAATGGATGCCCATTTATTGGAGAATGGCTGAATGTTATAGTATATGAATATTATAGAATATTACTGTTCTATAAGAAACAATCAGCTAGATGATTTCAGAAAGCCTGGAGAGACTTACATGAATTGATGCTAAGAGAAATAAGTAGAATCAAGTGAACATTGTACATAGCAACAGCAAAATTATACAATGGTCAATTCTGATGGACATGGCTTTTTCAGCTGCGAGATGATTCAGGCCAGTTTCAATGGTCTTTTGATGAAGAGAACCCTCTTCCCAGAAAGAGGCCGGGGACTGAGTGTGGATTACAACATAGTATTTTCACTTTTTTTGCTTGCATTTTTTATTATTTTTTCCTTTTTGATCTGATTTTTCTTGTGCAGCATGATAATTGTGGAAATATGTATAGAAGAATTGCATGTTTAACATTTATTGGATTACTTGCTATCTAGGGAAGAGGGTGGGGGGAAAGGAGGGAGAAAAAAATGTGGAACATAAGGTTTTGCAAGGATGAATGTTGAAAACTATCTATGCATGTGTTTTGAAATACAAAGCTTTTTTAAAAAGAGCTGGGAAAAATTTTAGTTTTAAAAGGCCAAGGTTTCCCAATGCTTACATAAATGGATCATCATTCATCTGATCTATATCAGAAAAAGGGAGACTGAAGACTTTGAACAGCTCTACCCCTCTTAAATCTAATTCATTTGCAAGTCATGGCATTACCTTGCTGATGTCATGGTCCTCTTTAAGTTAGTACGGTGTGAGTTTTTTATTGTGTAATCTCTGAAAATAGGATTGCACATGGAATAACAGGACAAGTGGGATTTCTCTGATAATTGAATCTAAAATGTCCCAATTACTTTTTAAAAATACCCCAGAAATGACTAAAGCTAAATCTATCTGGTGCTTAAGCTTGTTTTATGTAGAGTTGTGTCTACTTTAAACTACTGAATATAAATTAGGAGTGTGTAAATATGTTGCAGAAGATTTATCTCTTCTAGCATAGAGCTTGCAAATATTCAGCCTTTTGCATTGTAAGATGTGTATATATTTTTGTATACCCTGGAAAGAATCCTAGATTTGTCATCAAGACCTGCTGGGTTCAAGTATTCTAATTACTAGGTGTACAATTGTGGACAAGTTGCTTAATGTCTCTCAATCATAAATGAGGATAATATGAAGGAAATGCAAAATACTACATAAATGTGTGCTCTTCTTATTTCTTAATCTAATACTGAATATCTTTATAAAATTCCACTCTGATGCTTCGTCATGTTATGGAATTGATACTGGATTCTCCTATGTTAGAGCCAAAGCTCTGGCAGCTACTATTTAGCTACAAAATCTTCCCCTTTATGTCTTCTAGTAGATTTCATATTCTCTGAAGATCAATTTAACAGAATTTTCTGAAGATGATTGTTGAATTTGGTCACTGAACACAGTATTTGCAATTACAGAAATTCATGGAGACTAACCAATAGTAGAAGTTATGATGTGTAATTTGTAGAGGGATTGATAATCTGAAGCATCTTTGAAAATATTGTTTTATTATATTATGTTATTATATTAGAAACAGAATTCTAGACAAAAGACTCAATTCAACCTTTACAGATGAGGGAACTGAAAATTCGGGTTCCTTTTAAGATCAGGGACAAAATGTCAGTTACAACCAAGGTCTTCTCACTCCCAGAACAACATTCTTATTGTTATCATACAGAAAGAATTTATTTGAATACCTACTATGTACCCGATAATAAAAAAGTGCTATTTCTTAATGGTGGGGTTATATTAGGAAGCTGTTAGTAAATAATTTCCACTATCTTTGTAGATGGAATAGATGTGATTTCTTTGTGGTACTATGTTAATAATATATTGTCTGATTACTGACCTAGTTATATGGCCACCGGGTGATGAGCTTTTTTCTCTTTAACAATTGACTGTCAACTAAGTTACAGTTGCATTTTGCATTGAGAAAGCTCTCTCTCTCTCTCTCTCTCTCTCTCTCTCTCTCTCTCTCTCTCTCTCTCACACACACACACACACACACACACACACACATCCTGGGAATTTTAAAACATTGAAATTTACAAATTTTTTTTATCTGTAGGTCAGATGGTTGAATCTTCCTATCCTAAGGTTGGTAATGTAAAATTCGGTTCTCTGAATACCTGAAAGAGAAAAAGATTAAGAACATAAGGCATCTTTGTCATGTAGGGAAGATCAGGGCTGCAGCTTAATTTTGTCTATCAGAGATGTACAAAGGTTTGTCAATTGTACTTCCACTATCTGGTGCTTTTTTTTTTTTTTTTTTTTTCTATTCTCATGGCCATTACACTAATTTATTTTATTCTATTCATTTTTCTTAGCTATAGTGACAGCCTCATAATTGGTCTCCCTGCTTTTAAAATCTTGCCTAGTCTACAAAAGGTAGTACTGCTAAACTAATATTCCTCAAGTTAGTCCCTTACTCAGAATGTCTCTAGTACAGTAGTTATTTTCTATTTCTAGGATAAAATACAAATTGCATTGTCTGGTATTTAAATTCCTTCACAATGTCAATCCAGCTTACTTTGCTAGAATTGCATATTACTTTTCTTTTCCCTTTAGTCCTGTCTTTTTTCCTCTCATTTGTCATTTAAGATTCTATCATCTGAATACATGCCTTTGCATAGGCTGTCACTCATGTTTCTAATTCACTTCTTCCTTTCCTCCACTTATACAGGATGTCTCCAAAGTCTTAGAACAGTTTTAAATTATTAAAGTTTTAAAATGCACTAAATTTTTTGGTACACCATATAATTCTTAGCTTCCTTCAAGGCACAATGTATATCTCATCCTACATAAATCTTATCCTGATTCCCCCCGGTTGATAATACTGTCTCCAAAAATTACTTGGCATTTCTATTGCATAAAGTTTATATTTAAGACTTTTCCCTCTATGGGATATCATCCCATTTCTTTTACCCCTTTTCCAAGATTCTAAGCTTCTGAAGGCAGGATTGTACCCCCAGAATCTTTTCCTGGCACATTGTAGCCATGCAATAAATGCTAATGAATGAATAAGGAGAACTTTAAAGATGGTATACTTAACCTCCAATATATTTGCTTCATGTGCAGCATTGTGTTTGACACATACTATGCATTTAAATCTTTGTTGTCTGATCATTTCAGAGTCATAATATATCCTAAATATTCCCAACTTCTAACCTGTCATGGATATGAATATAGTCCTACTTAAACCCTGACAAATACTTAACCTTTTTCTCTGTAGCATCTATCAGAATAACAAGTTCAGCATATTTTCTATTTTATGTATAAGGCAACTCTTCTTCTTGTTTCCGAACTACTTTCAAGCTTTGAAGTGTTTTAGTTCTAGTATTTCAAAATGTGATGAATACCACATCTATGCTTTTCATCATTTTAGGAACTTTTGACATAACTTTTTTCAAATGAAGGTCTTTCTAAAGCAGAGATTTTTAAACTTTTTTTATCCTTTGGTGACAATTTGGTGAAGCTTTATGACTTCTCAGAAAATGTTTTTTAAATGCATAAAATAAAATACATATAATTACAAAGGAATTGGGTTACATTGAAAAAAGATATAATTGTTTTCTGAGTTCAGAGACGGACTCAATAACCCCTGCTCTAAAGAGACCCATCATTCCATTTTTCTTTAATCTTTTCCTGTATATAATCTTCATGATGATTTTAATTTAAATATTTTCTTGAGATGAAGCAACCAGAATAGTAGATTATTTCAAGTGTGAATATGCCTGGAATTAAGATTAAGTCACACACAAGTTCTCATCAATACTCACAAGTGTTTCACTTTCTCAATTAGAAATTCTGATATTCCTTCTTCTGATTATAAACTCCTATCATTAGATTTCTACGTATGCTTTATCTTTCCTATACCTCTTCTCTTGTCTCATCAAAATATCCATTCTTTCTTAACTCCTGAGTATTTCACAGGCCATTATCCCAATTTTGGCTTCCTTTTCTTCCCTTTCCAGCTTTAACCCCTTAGATTATTCTTAATATGTCCAGTAGGAAACTAATTTGGAACGGATATGGATAGTGATCCAGCAAAGGAGACTGAGAAGTGGTCAAAAAGGTTTAGAGACCCATCTTATCTGTTTTTGAGTTTCTGATTCCTTGTCCTATCACCATTCTTCTCTGGCTAAAACACAATCCCACATTATCCCCACCATCTCTCTCTCTATTTCTACTTATGAGTTGTTGAATGAAACTGGATGAATTTTCACAAATGTGCTGAATGAGTACATTACAAATGCTTGTTAACTGGCCTTGACTGCTGTTGCACCTACTTAAATATTTTCCTGTTGCTAGTTGGCAACTTGGTACAATAGAAATTCACTGCAATGTGGGGTGTCCTTTCTTTCCTCCTTAATTGTTTCCCTATTACTGTCTGCCTCTAAGAAGCTATTACTAATGATCTCTTGCTTATTCCTACTTACATCCCAATTTCCCACCTCCTATCTCTTAGAAGTACCTTGCCTCTTAATTTAATGGGGAAAAAAGTCTATTGAGCTCCATCTTGTTCCATTCTTCTTCTTAGAAAAATTCCTTGAGATCCCCTAATTTCTGCTCTTTTTTCTTAGTCTCTGACAAAGTAGTCACTTGTAGAAGCAAACCCCTTTAACCTGTTTTCTTAATCTTATTCTATCCTATCTTCTCCTTCAAATTTCATCAATGATCCCTCTTGTTGATTTTTCAACCTCTTTTTATCATTTCCCTATTGGCTTTAAATGTGAATAAGTATCCTCCATTCCCCAAAGTATATTCATTTGCTTCTTCTATGACATCAAGCTACTGACCTATAACTTCCCTCCTTATCTCAGCCAAATTTCATTGAAGAAATTATCCATGTTAGCTACTTCCATTTTAACTCTGATTACTTATTAATTGTAGTCTGGCTTTTGACCTCATTACTTACTTGGAACTGCTCACTTAAAAGTTAACAATGATCTCTAAATTGCCAAATCTGATGGTCTTCTTTCAATCCTAATTCTTCTCAATCTATATATTTCATAGGACAATGGTGATTACCCTATCCTCTTGGATACTCTCCTTGATTTTTTTTTTTTTTTTTTTTTTGGTATAATACTACTCTTGCCTGATTTGTCTCTAAACCTTTTTGACCACTCCTCAGTCTCCTTTGCTGGATCACTATCCATATCCATTCCAAATTAATTGCCTACTGGACATATCAAGCTATATTTCTATTTTTTTAAACTCAACATGTTTAAAATCAAACTCATTATCTCCCTCCCTCATTCTTGTCAACCTCTACTGTCTTTCAAACTTCACTGTTTCTGTAGAAGGATTACTGTCCTTCCAGAGTCTTGAATTTTGTAATTTGTGGCATTATGATAACCTTTTAACTTCCCCTTACTCCACAAATTCAATAATTTGCTAAATCTTGGTTGTTTTTGTCTTCATATCATCTCTTGCTTCTTATTATCTCTCCACTCATACAGCTGCCGCCTGAGTTCTGGTCATCACTGCTTCTCATGTCATATTACATGATTTATTATTACAATTATTACAATTAGATTATTACAATATCCTAATTGCTCTCCCTCCCAAGTTTCTTTTCCACTCCAGCATTTCAGTCTGTCCTATATACTGCTGTCAAAGTGATTTTCTTTAAGTTTAGAATTGAACATGAAACTCTACTATTCAATCAACTCCAGTGACTTATTCTTGAATCTAGGATAAAATATAAATTTCTGTTCAGGTTTTAAAACTTTTTGCAACATTTTTTTCCAACTTCATTGGACATTATGCTATTCAGTCAAACTGTTTTTTTTGTTCCTCTCACAAGACACCCCATTTCTCATATTTTTGGTTTTATTCTGTTACATACTTGAATATATTTCTTTCTTAATACTGTCTCATGGAGTCTCTTCTTTGAAATAAAGTTCAAACACCATGTTTTGTATGAAACCTTACTTCATCTCTTCAATTGCTAATATCTTCCCTCCTATATGGTCTTATATTTATGTTTATATGTATGTTTATACATAGATGTTATATTTATGTTTATATTTATTCACTTTATGTTTATGTTGCATATACTTCTATGTGTACTTCTTGCCTCTTTCATTTGAATGTAAGCTTATTTGGAAATTGTTCTTGGATCTCTAGCACATTGTATAGTATATAGTAGGAACTTAATAAATACTTGTTAATTGATAAGATCATGATTTGTGCATGATTTCCAGTGTCCTTCTTGATGATATCTTTGCTGATTGACATGATATGAATTAAACCATTCATTTTTCAAGTAGATTCTTCCTGGACTTAGGATTTTGTGATGAACCCCAGTTGATTACTTAAGACTTTGTTACATGTTGGTTAGTATTAGATATTTTATATTTATCTTAGATTAGAACCAAAAATTACAAATTTACATTGGGAAGGGAGCTTAGAGACATTCATTCTAATATAATTTTATAGATAAGGAAACTGAGATTCAAAGATGTTGAGTGATTGCCCAAGACTATAAAATAAGTAGCAGAGGTATAATTTGAACTCAGATAATCCACATTCAGGCATTTCCCTATAGTATCACCAAGATATGAGAATAAGTTAAAAGTTATTTTTTTTCTGAATGGTTATTACCCATACAAAGATCTACACAACCTATTTTTATAGCCATACAACTTATGGGTAGAATTCCATAAAAGTTATTTTCTTTTCAAAATAATATTCAAAAAAATTAAGTTAACTAAAAAAAAATACCTATAGGTTAAAGACACAAAAATGAAAGGGAAATGGCTGATAACAAAACTGAGGAGCTTTTGATATTACACCTTCCCACTTAAACAAAATTTTGCATGAGTGTACTATTTTTTGTCCTTGAGAGAAACTATAGTGAATTATTATAAACAGTTGCAATCAATAGAAATGTAAAATATTCCTTGTGACAATGTCTGCTTTTAAAAATACAATCATAAAATTATGTAATTTCATTTGCAAAGAGTATATTGAGGGCAGAAGCTGCTTTGTTTTTGTCTTTTATCTCCAGGGTCTTAGCAGCATGCCTTACATGTAGCTAGTGCTTAATGAAGGTTGAATTGAATTGAAGACAGAGTTGAGAGAGCAGAAAAGAGCAGTTTCTTCTGTTGGCTATTTTAATGTACTGAGCATTTTAAGATGGATGCAGGATTTGTGCCTATGTGGAATATAACCTTCATTTTTTATACTAAGTTACATACTACTTGCCATTTAAATTTGGGGATGAAGGAACACGACCACCAATCATTTTTTATCAAAATAAGAAACCACATTTCCTCCAACTTGCACCTTCTCCCTATATTACATTTAGTGTCTACTTTTTTAGTACACTCAAGATTTTGTGTGATTATTTTTAAAATTCTTTCCTTAAGTGGGGGAAGAGGGAAGGAAGAGTTCTGTATATTAATTTTGTTTTTGTTTTCATGAGATGCTCTCCAAATAACTAAACATTGGACTCTGTTGTTTTATTTTATCCAGTTATGTTGATTCTCCTATCCCCTGCCAGAAGTGCTTACTTGGAAAAAGCATTAAATAGTATTACCATCATAGACTCAAGTTCCACTTACTCTAAACAACTCATCATAGACATGGAATGCTAATTGGATCATGGTTGAAAGGATCATGAATTGCTAGTGTCTTTACTCTGCTGAAAGAGTCTTGAAAGATGATGCTCTGCTATATTTTTCTATACTCTTTTCTATATATATTAGGTAATTTAGTATAGGGGGAAAGATCACTAGTTCTAAAGTTAGATGCTTCTAAAGCTTACTACTTGTATGATGTTGATCAAGTCACTTAATCTTCCCAAGGTCTAATTTCCTCAAAAGAGACAAAATGTGAAGGAAAGACAGATTAGTAAGAGGACCAGAGAGGACAAAAGATGTCATTCACAGTTGCCAAGTCCTTTTGAAAGAGAAAAAAAAAAAGGACAAAGCTAAATCTTAACTACATTAACACTCCTTCTTCCCCCAATGAATTTATGAATAGAGAACCCCTAGTAATTCCTGAAATAGTAAAATCCAGCATTCTACTGATATATGGATGTTCTATACAAAACCATTGAAGAACATTGGGGATCTAATCCAGCTAAGACAAAAGGGCTGGAACTGGAAGTTGACATGGCTTGGAATACTGAGGGAATACTTCTACTTGAATTGAATAAGATGAGTGATCCAAAGTGAACAAGTTCAAAATCTTTAACCCAGCTGTTGGGAAGTATATTCCCATCTAAGCCATAACATTAGAGATGGATATTACATGTGTCCTAATCTACCTTTCCCTGCCTCATGTCCCTAGGCAGGAATGCTATCAGATTAATTTGAGAAAAGAATCTTACAGGAAATCTTACCTAAGTAGAATGCCCTTTAGAGTTCCAATGATATAGCAAGAGAGCTGCCTTCTGTCCTGAGCAATCTTATTGAAAGTATAGGTGCTAGAGAAACCATCACAAGCCCATTAGAGGGGGCATCAAAGTCTAGGAGAGCCTTCTCTTCATCATAAGCAGCCTCAAAAGTCATCCCTGAGAGGAGCTACTCATAGAACCAGACTACGCAATAAGTATTAAGTTTCTACTAAGTTCTATAGTGCCATACACTATACACTTGAGGATCCAAGTGCAAAAAAAAAAAAAAAAACAGTCCCTACCCTTTAAAAGTTTATATTCTAATGAGACAAATATATATAGAAATGTATATAATGTGAATAATACATTTATATAGAGATATATACATACACACATATATTCACACATCCCAAATATAAAATAGTTTGGAAAAAGACTAGCAATTGAAGATGAAAAGATGAAGAAAGAAAGGCTTCACAGAATGCATGGTGCTTGAACAGAGTCTTCAAGGGAGAGAGAGATTCTATGGGACAGAAGTAAGAAGGAAGGAATTATATTAGTATTTGGGATAGCCAGTGCAAAGCAATGGTGATATTAGATCCTGTGTGAAGAACAGATAGAAGACCAGTCTGGTTGAATTCAGAGCACAGGAAACAAAGTTTATATCCAGGGAATTTGAAATAAAAGAAGCTAGGAGTAATATATAACAAAGTGTTTTAAAAACTAAATGGAAAAGTTTATTTTTCATCCTAGAGGTAATAGGAAACTACTCTAGTAGATTGTGTAGGGAGCTACTTAGTCAGTTCTGAGTTTAAGCGAAAACTATTTTAGTAGTGATGTGTAAAATAGATTGGAGCTGTGAGAGACTTAAGGCGGGGAGACCAATTAGGATATTTTTGCAACAATTAGATGAGAAGTGATGAGAACCTCAGCTAAGGTGGTAGCTGTGTGAATGGAGGAAAGGAATTGAATATAAGAGACCTTGCAAAAGTGAAAATTGAAAGATCTGGCAATTCACAAGAATTGCAAAATTCTTTCAAAGCTCCATTCAAGCCAGTTCTACAAGAGGTTTTTCCTAATTTTTCTGACTTCCAGTCCCTCCCCAATCAAACTATTTTATGTTTACATATTTATATATATATATATATATATATATATATATATATATTACATATATGTTCATATATATGTATATATCTACTGACATATGTACATATTGTTCCCTCAGAATATATTGAGGGGCTATTTTGCTTTTGTCTTAATACAGTATCTAACACAAAATCAACAATAATAAATGTTTGTTAATTGATTTCTCCAAGAAAACAGACTTTCATTTACCTTCCTGAGGTAGTGGTAGTGGTGATCGTGTGTATGTTTGTATTTGTGCATGCATGAAACTCAGTTTTAGACTTAGGAAGACCTATTCTTCCTCTGTTCCTGAGCAAGTCACTTAAATAATTTATGCCCCAGGGGACTCTTTATGATGATAAATTACAAAATAGATATTCTCTATCAATAGAGACAGTTTTCTTACCTTACCTCTCTACTCCAGAGAAATCACAGTTCAAATTTAAATAAAAAGTATGATTGCATAGGGATATCTGGTTAGCAAAGGAAGATGTATTTATTTGCCTCTCAATAAAATGACTTAAACACAGATTGATGGGAGTGAACACTGAAATTGTCCTTGATTTGGGGGGTAAGCCCTGAAACTATCCTGACAGGGACCCATCCTTTGGGGCAGTTAAATTGTTTCATTGAGATTGGCCCAGGACCATTCCCTACTTAGCTCTCATTTCTGGTCTCATTTAGCTGGAGATCTGGACCTGATGTTTCTATCGAGTAACTACACCTTCTATTGAACTGAAAATTAGTCCAAGACCACTCCTACTTAGCTCGAATTTAAGTGGTTTTATTCAATTGGAAATCTAGGCCTGGAGGCCTAGTGACAACATTGAAGGAATTTCATTCAATTGAAACTTCAGTCTCAGATTTGTCCCGTCCACCGGGATCTAGTAATTCGTGGGGTGTTGAGGAAAACGACAAGACCTGCAAGAGAAATGGGCGAGAAGGAGTAGGGAGACTACATTGCAGTGGAAAAAAGTCTCATTTATTGAAAAAAGGAGCTTAGTTATATGTGGTTTGACTGCCTGTGTTTTCTGGGTGGGGGGGTTGCAATGTAAAGAGAAGAATGTCAGAACACAGGTGTGGCTGACATCTTGGGGCATACTCGTTATCTAGTTCCAGGGCGGATATGGCCGACTTCCTGGGACACACTCGTTATCTTGTCTCAGGAATTTAGGACTTATTGTTTGTTCACAATGTTTTAGCTAAGCATATCAGAGTTTACGCACAGGTCGTCACGTTCTTCTTGGCTCTTTGTTTCCTGTCTCCAACACAGATTTCCTATAAAAGGGCAAATTTTGGACTCATTTCTTTGCATAGGCCCAGAGCAGAACCAAACCTTGTCAAGGACCCTCTGTCCTTGACATAGCTGCCTGTCAGTACCCCTGCTTGCTGTGAAGACATTCTCTTCTCAGTATTAACACCTCTGTTTATCTCTCTGCCAGGATTCTCTGCTAGAACCTTTAATCTCTCTGCCAGGACTTTGTCACTTGGAAGTCAGTTTTTCTAGCAAAGCTGACTTTTGCAGTGCCAACAATAAACTTCCTTTTGTTAGTCTAATATTTTAGGTTCATGAATTCTTTCACTTTGCGCTGACCAAAGAGGGGTTCCCACAACTCTCTGCAGTGTCACTAACTGCTTCATTTGGTTCCCTAACCACATCAAGATGACTCAACCACAGAATACAAAACATCATAATTAAAACCAATAATTATGATTGTACCTTGTTCTCTTGCTGTTGCTTGAAATTCACCAGTCCTGATCCAAACTGGTCTAGTGACCTAGGGAAAAAATGGAAAGGATATGGTTAGCTACCTCTTTGATTAACATTTAGAAAATCAAGATGGATCTGTTTTCCAAGCCATGTCCAATTTTCCTAGCTGTTTTAAGAGGAAATATTTCTGTTTTCTTAGTTTTTTGAAATCTGGTGTTAGCAGAACCAGGACAAATTGGTGGTTTTAGTTTTAGAACTGAGATTGGAAGGAGACTGAAGAAGTTTCACACCAATTTAATTGTGAAGTGAATGAGAGCACATGAAAATGGAGAGTAGCATCACTATGGGGGCACTTATCCTTTGAGCTAGAAGGAAAAGTGTACATTTTTCCTTTACCCTGAGTTGTGATTCTGTGTTTGTGCAATGTTTTATGAATACTTATCTCTCTAAAATTGACATGAGGCCACTGCAGGGAAAAGTGTGCAGGTCAACGTGTGTGGGTAATTTAATGGCAGGTACCCAGTTTACAGTTACCAAGAGCATCTCCACAGATAGAAAACATTTTGTGCATGAAAAATATTAACTGTGTAATTCAAGGACAAAATTTAAAATATTTCTATGTTAGGGGAAAGTATAGATGCTTTAGTGCAAATTAGATAAACTTTTGCATTCTTTCTTTTGCCCCGTAATCCAAAAGATGGGGAAGTGAGAGGGAATAAGGATCATCTAACCCAAAATAAAGCACTCTGAAAATGAAGGGATTTGCTAATTCTAGAGGGAATTTTACCAAGAACAATCTTTGTGCAGCCTGTGTCTGTTACTGGACAACTACAATGAGGGAAGTGAAAAATGCATAAAGTATATTTATAAATATTTAATGCTGAATAAGATTAGAGGAAAAAAGCACAAAGGTTTTAGAAATACAATGAATGGCAAAGACTTTGCAATAGAATCAGAATGAAATAAACCAACCTAAGTAGCTTGTTCTGTGAAAACAGATAACAATTTTGCCCTAGGGGACTCATTCCAATAAGATGTTAGTAGTTTTTTTCCTTACTTTAAGTAGAGACAAAATTCAATATTCTATGGCCTTTGGCCAGACACTTCTTATCTCTGGGTATTCTTATTTGTAAAATAAAGGGAGTATATTAGATGATTCAGTTTTAAAATTCTATGAATTTATATATTTAAAAATGCTGTCAACATGGCAACCACTCTTCGTTCCCCCAAACATTTTCTAACATGTTTGTAGGGAGACAAACCTTGATTTTTTTTCTTATAGGCTTATGTTTTCTGTTAACCCTAAAATCTCAGTTATAGTCATTTAAGTAAAATTTTCAGAATTACATAAATTCTTTTTTATTGAACTAGATACAGGGTATCCCACAAGTCTTAGTTCAGTTTTAAGCAATTATGTTTTTAAGCAATTATGGTTTAAAGCTGAACTAAGATTTGGGGATATCAAATATATTATGTAATGCCAGAAAAACTGAGACATTACAATTATAGTCAAATGAGATCATAACCATAGCAATTCAGAATCATTGCTTGATTTAGCGTGGTGGAGGTGTATGCTTAAGATTTCTGCAACTCTCTCTGGGAATATGAGTTAAGAAATGAACTGAAGTTTTGGGGTGAGGAGGACAAGAGAAAAAGCTAAGTGACCTACTTCCAGTGTCAAAGTGACACAAAGAATAGGGATCTTAATGGCCAATGAAGGTTTGACAGTTGAAGAGCAGAATTATCTTTACAGATTACAATCAATATGAACAATAATTATCTTGGTTGAATCAAACATTTCCCTTCCATTCCTGTTTACTATTTTAATTGACTTGGCTAGTCAACCCAATGACACAAATGGAAAATGATTTGATAAATACTACTTTAAAAAATACCCTATGTTCAGTTTCTCCTTTCTTCTCTGAGGAATGTAAGCTTCTCGAAGGATTGTTTCAGTTTTGTCTTTCTGTCCTAATGGTGATATTTACAGTAAGTGTTTAATACATGCTCATTGAGTAGGATGATGGGGAAAAAGAGAATGTCCAAAAAGTAGACCCCTTGTTGCTCTTCTGCATAAATTTAGTTCTTCCTTTTTTGGAGAAATGTTAGACTCACTGTTTATATTTCTAAGTGTGAACTTCTATTCATTATTTCATCCATTCCTATCTTTGTTAGACAAAATTTCTTTCTTGAATCAATCAATCAATTAATCTGAATAAGATATGAACAGGGCCTGTATACCTTCTTAAATCAATCAAGGCTATTGGGTAAGAGACTTGGTCATGATCTAAAGAATTTTTAAAATAAAAGAACTAACTTAGAACCACATAACAGCTTCTAAGGTCTGGAAGCAGAAGAAGTAGCAGGGTCATAAGGAGCTGAAGCAAGAACTAAAAAACCCAGATTAATTAGTGAAAGAAGAGACTGAATTGTGGCTGATAAAGTTGATATCGAGGAAAGCCTTTTTCTCTATATTACCTTGAAGCAGAAGACCCAAGCTGAATCCACCAGGTTATCACCTCTTCCAAAAACTGAGGGAATTCTTGAGAAAAGGTTTGCTCTTTTCCCCAACTTCCCTTCCTGATGCTTTTATATTTACAGATTTCATACTTTAATCTTCTGCTTTATTACCTGTATTTTGCCTCAATTATAAGAGAAAAAGGAGTTAAGTAGAGAAACAAGTATAAATTTAGGCAGAGAACCATGTACCTGTTATGTAGATATTATAAATTTTCCTAAATGGGTCCTTGGGGCAATTGGGATAGAATTCATAACTTTTTATCTAAAATAAACTCCTTAAAGCTGCAGGGGAGGAAATTAATGTGGACATTAAGGGCACTTATATTACTCCTAAGTTTAAAACAAACTAATTATGCTAAATTGAGGCAATTCCTGATATCAAGGAGCTTACATTCTAATTCAAGAGACAGTATATGTATAGTGTTGGCCAGAGAAGAGATTGATGGTCTGGGGAGTCACAATGATATTGAGTGGAACATTGTAATTTATTAAAATATGCTTTCTAGAGGCAATGATGGCGGCGGAATGACAGAAATTTTAGAATATGAGGTGAAAGGGGAATGGGAAAGTGAGGGAATGAATATTTATATAAATTATGATATGTTACCACTTTGTTAGGTGCTTTTACAAATATTATCTTGTTTGCTCCTCACAAAAATCTTAAAAGGTAGATGCTATTATTATTTTTACTTTAGATTTGAGGAAATTGAGGCAGATAGAAGTTAAATAGCTTTCGCAGGATTATATAAGTAGTTGGTAACTAAGGTCTTCCTGAGGCCTTTTATACAAGTGGAAAGCAGGGAAATTGTACACAAAGAGTGCACAATGGGAAGTGACTAAAGGTGAGGTTGGATGGTCTTAGAGAGGACAGAGCTGAGTGGTTTAGCTCATGGACCTCAGTGGTTTTCAGGGTAAAACAACAGTGGCCGATGACTAAAAATGACTGGGTAAGGATTGAAAGCAACTGATGGGACATAGGGAATTGCTAATGATTGGATGATTGAAGATCAGTTACTCCTCCTTGTAGTCTATAAAAGAAAGCTGAAGAACATAGTCCTTTTCTTCTAGAAAATGGGAAGAGGGGGTTGAATAGGGGGAATTTGAGGTGCAATCCCTTCTTTTCTATCTACAGAGGAAGTTGGGATAAGGAATAAGTGGTCTTGAATTCCCCTTAAGGCTTTTTACAAACATATTTCTCATGGTATTATGCTTCCAAAATAAATCACTATTTTTGTTTTGTTTGTGCTTATATATAAATATGTACTTGCATGAAACTTGAAAGGGGACTTCAAAGCCACTGTTCTTAGTCCTCTTCCGATGAGGTTGATGGTAGAGTTAGGATCTAACTTATAATCAAAAAGGAAACTTTCCTGAGGGGCAAAATCTTTGAAATGGCTATATAAGTAAACCTAAGTTCAAGAATTTCTGAGTTTGAGAGTTCAAGGACTGGATTGTTTAGAGTAAAAATTTCTCAACTCAGATCTGTAAGTAAAATTGTCCTTTAGCTGTTTTTGACTCTTCTTGACCCCATTTGGGGTTTTCTTGGAAGAGATACTAGAATGGTTTCTCATTTCTTTCTCCACCTCATTTTTCAAATTAGGAAACTGAGGCAAATGGATTTAAGTGACCTGTCCAGGGTTGCTCAGCTAGTAAGTGATTGAGATCAGATTTGAACTTAGGGCTTCCTGACTCTTTATCTACTGAATGTTTCTAATGTTTTTGATTGAATTCAAGATACATAAATTGATATCATTGTAACAGTAAAGATGGTCTTTGTTTTTCTTATAATTGATTTAAAAGTAATCTGTAAATGTTCCCTCCCCCTTATATTTTATTGATGAAGAAGTAGACATCCAAAATTGTGGACTGAGTTGTCCAAAGACAGAGTATTATAAATAATAGAGCTGAGATTAAAAAATTGTATCTACTGGCTCCAAATCCAGGGATTTTCCCACTTGACCTAAATATAAGACAGAACTAAATTTAAAGAAATCTTACTTTCAAGGAAAATAAATGGTGTAAAAGCTATCAAAATATCCTTCACCATATAAAATGCTAAATAGTATTGATGTTATTTAATATCAGACAAAAAATATTTATTCACAAAAATATTATATCCCTATTCTATTTCATGGTTTTCAACCTAAGGGAAAACAAAAATATTGTATTAATTTGTAAGAGGGAAAAAATATAAGTGATTTCTTGAAAAGTTTTTGAAATGTGTCTCATGTAAGAAATATTGGTCTAGAAAAGGGCAGCATTAGACCTTAGTGAGGGGATAATATGAGAATTGGGGCTCAGGATCAGTCAAATGAACAGGTCTAGTACTAAATGTTCTTTCCACTGTGCCGTTGTGGCTTTCTGCATTGGCATATTTAACTACCTAAACTACCTGAATATAAAAATAAGTTGTAGTCTTTCTTGCTTTCTTGGGGGGAAAAAGCAGCTTGCTTTATAATTGATAGTATAACTTTCTGAAATTGGCCTGGAATCATTGATCAGTGGTCTGCAGCGAGTATTGGTGAAAAGCTGAAAGGGAATATTACATTAATTGCTCTGGACAATGGGTTCTCAAAAGTCAAGATTTCTAGCATAATATGTTCAATTCAGCTGATTTGCCTACCTACAAACAGCTCCCTTTCCTGGAACCAGTTCACATTTTCCTCCATTCTCACAAAGGCTTGGATCCATGTTGCATAGGCTTTGACAGGGTAGTCCATCTTGGCTGACATATCCTGGTTTACAAAGGCATTCGGCCTCTTTTGTCCATTCATTCTTTACACACTGTGAAAATTCATCACATGCCATAAATTTGCATGGATCTGCTTGATCAGCTGTAAGAAGAAGGAAATATTTTATTGGATGCAATGATGCATAAACAGTGTACTTGGCTGAACTTGAAGCCAAGGGATCAAAATGTATCTGCTATTATCACATTCATAGTATATTTCTTAGTGGTAGCATAATAGCTGCAGTTAAAAAGACAAAATCTTAGAGGCTATTGAGAATTTGAAGACAAAATTAATACATTTCGCTTTAAATCTAATTATGTTTGATTATCAATAAATCTTTTTTTTTTTTAAACAGTAATCATTTCCAGTAAAGATTAGTTTATAACTAGTGGATAGAACATGCATTTGATCATTCACACAGACACAAGGTGTACAAACACACACACAATTAGATGCTATGGTATGATATTTAGGTACAGGATTTTTGTTTTTCTTATTTTTCAGTCATGTCCAATTCTCCTCATTTCGGGTTTTCTTGGCAAATTTACTGGAGTGGTTTGCCATTTCCTTCTGCATCTTGTTTTACAGATGAGGAAACCAAGATATGTGTGCTTGTGTATATGTGAATTTATATATGTAAATATATATTAATGTAGCACAATTATTTAAAGTCTGTGATTGGAATATCCTAGGTAGGTCCTTCACCAAAAAATGATCCCCCTCTACTTGCCTCTTTAATACAATCTATTGCTGAGCTCAGAAATGCTTCTATTAGAAAATCATTCCTTTGAGTTAATGCATTACCCTCACATGTCACCTTTTACATTCAAATAAAGTAATGGTATCCACTTTATTATTGGTTTCTCTATGTTATATCTGTTCCTCCCCACCCCCAATTTTCTGAATAGGTAGAATGAGATATTTTTAGAACAAGAGGGAACTCAAGAGATCGTTTAATATATTTCACCTTACTTTATACATGAAATTGAGACCCAGAATGAGAAAGTAATTTACTTATTGAGAGAGTCAAGATTAGACCTTCAGTCTATTTACTCCTAGTTCTTTCTACCACACTACAGTGGCCATTTCAAAATAGAGTAATACATAATCTTATTATTGACCATTTACCCCTTAGTGTGAATAAGATTGTCAGGTCCAACATCAAAGCTGCTGATGTTGACAGAAACAAGGGGGAACAAACCTAAGGTCCATAGATAACTTATGGGGGAGGGTGTCAACAAAAAAACGGAAAGGTGAGGCTGTTAAAAAATCTGACTTCACAGTTTTGTCTTAGACTAGTCCTGCTTCAGTACTTGTGTCAAATGTAAGAAAGAACATTTGTTTTTACCAACTATATGCCAGGTCTCTTTCTCTCTCTCTCACACACACAAACACAACACACACATAATTGGGGGTTAAATGATTTACACACAGCTAGTAAGTGTCTGAGGCTAAATTTGAGTTCAGATCCTTCTGCTTCCTGGACCAACATTCTATCCACTCTGTTACCTAGTTGTCCTGAATTTTTGAAATATCTCTTTAACACTTATTCTCTTTGAGGACTTCCTTTTAATTTAAAAAAGTAGACTGGCTGCATTGATTCTTCACTGGAACTTAGTACATGAAATTCATGACAATTGCCTAAGTTTTTACTAAAAAGTATATCTTTAACTTTTAAGGAGCTGTTTCTTTCTGAACAGCTTGGCCTACTTATATTCATAAAAGTGACGCAGCAGAGTGGGCTGAGCCCATCTGCCTCCCAGGGAGGAAGAAAGATAAATTAGATAAATGAATCATCCCTCCATTTTGTGGAATAAAATTGGGTATATTTTGAAGTACAAACACACTAAAGCTATGTGGATTGATTTATGCCCTCCCTGATTTACCATGAGACTGAGAGATTGATTTGGGATTCTAATCTAAAAAAAAGAGAAAGAAATTATACTTTATTATGTAGAGTATTCCAAAAGTCTTAGTGCCAGTCTGTCCACATGGTATGCTGTCACGTCACATATAGTACATGAAGTATACTGAAGGAAGAGTGAGAATACTCTAACACTGTCCGTTTGCAGTGGTATCCTCATTTGTTTGTTATTTCTAGTATATTGTGACATATTGAAGTGTGTGGTAGTATATGTTTAACAATTGACTTTCTGGGGAAAAAGATGTTCATGACACATAAATTTAATTTGCATTATTGACTATTTCCCATTCTTTAATCTGGTCAATTATCAAACAGAAAATCAAGTCCTGATTTGCCCATTTCTAAAGTGTAAATGCTCACATTGAAAATTTAACAGTTGGCTTTCTTGAGCAAATAGGAGCTAGTTCTACAAGATTATTAGAAATACTGCTGATTAAATAGATTATGGGTTTTATGATACATGTTAACTAAATAAATCCTCACAAAATGTACGGAAAGTCCCAAAAGATATCTATAAAGAAACTCCCTGTAGCAAATAACATTAATAATATGAACACGAGGGCAAAGATAAGATGAAAGAATTGATATCTGTATTTGTAATATTAGTGCTTTGCCAGTTATGATATGGGGTTAAAAACAATGTAGATCTAATCACATCTAGCCAGAAGTCAGATGGAATTAATAATAGAGATTTGCTGGTTATCTTGTAGATTTTACATTTTTCTTTTATAAGAAAAATAGTATTCCAAATTTGTCAGGCTTTACAGTGATGGCAAGTATCCATCAGTAGTGTGCTACCTAGCAAAATCTGTGCCTTCAAAGGAAAGATGATGTTTTAATGAGTGAGAAAGTAACTGCTTTTTGAGTGAAATGTACTATGATGAAAATAGGTGTTTAGAAATGTTTCCATCTTTTGATGATTATTTTTGTTGCCTCCACATAAGGAAGAAAAGTTGCCTAAAAATTGCTTATATCAGAACACTTTAAAAAATCTTGGAAATAGAAATTTCTAAACTTTAAAAAATCTAAATGAAAAGTTTTAGTAAATCTTGAATCCATTTGTTATAAATGTAGAAGTGCAAAATTTTCTGAGTAGTTTATATCTATTGATTGACATTAGGGAAAATGGAAATTTTCTGGCTGAAGTTTAGCTAGCCTTTGCATTGTGGTAAATGAGATTGAAAAATGAAAATCATGATCTATTAAATGCAATTAATAATACAGGCCTTCCAGGTGCATCTATGTATCTTTTTCTGATAACCAGGAAAACCAAGTATTGAAATAAACTGAATTTAGAAGCAGATTTTCAAATATGCACATTAAAAAGTGTTAAAGCATGATATTAAAAAACAATGAACCACAGTTAATCATTTTGTCCCCACAAAATATCTTTATCTTAAGAAACATATTGTTGAGGCAAAATCAGGGTACAAGAAACATTTAGGTAAAAAAAAAAAATGAGTCAATGTATTCTATATCCATTACAGATATATGTGAAGAGGAAAAATTAGGGGGAAAACATTAGAATTTAGAAAAAAATTAGAAATTTTCATAGTTTTTGAAGATGAAATTATAACTGGTATCTTTAGTCTGAATTCTCCATTCCAAGATATCTGCCATGGGCATAATAAACCCCTCATATGGAACAGATAAAAGGACCCACATGATGGCTCCAGGAGTTTCAGGAGGACAGATGTTATGGCTCTATGAGCCTCAGATTGCATGTACCCTGTGACTCATAAAGCCCTCACCTCTGCTACTACCTCTGTGGCTATGGGACTTGTCTAATTCATCACAGCTTCAATTACCTGGGTCTTATAACTATGTCTGGATATTGAAGTGCTTTTTGTGGACCCTTCTGCTGTTTGACTGCTCAGGTGGGTACCCAAAGTCTCTGTAGCCACCATCCCCAATACCTGCAGGTCTACCCACTTGTTGTCCCTCCCTCTACTGCTGTTGCCAGGAGTTCTTTGCAGTTTTGGGATCTAGCACACAAAAACAAAGAGATAATGTTGTTAATGGAAGTTATGTTGTTTGAAGTGGGCCCTAGTGAAATTGTATCACCTACAAAATGGGTTCACAGACTTTTTGAACCAGTCTAGGATCAATACTGAGGGTGAGATCATAGTCTTCTCATTCTTCCAAGTGAAATCCTTTCTTCCCTGTAGCCCCCTTCCTTTCACAGAATAATTCCTCCAAGAATCTCCATTTTAAAGATGGCCAGTCATGTTAGTTCTATTCTTTGCCCTGAGCTGCTTCTGACTCTCTGGATTTCTTCTGATATCAGGCCCCACTGTAGACACCAACTAATTATTTCTACCTTGGCTGGAGATGTCGTCTTCCTACTGTTGCTTTTTCTCCTTCATGTCTCTTTTGTAGACTGTGGATATTTCTTTAAAAACTCCCTAATATGACTCAAGCTAGTCTTATAGCTCAAAGATCTTGATAGTCCAAAATTAGACTTTATTTAAATTTTTTTTTCAATTAACAATTTATTTTCTTTGCCTCCTACCTTAGTCTATTCTTACTGAATAAAAGAGGAAAAAAAACTCTTGTAATAAGATGCATATATTTAAGCAAAACAAATTCCTGCATTAATCATGTCTGAAAATATTTGTCTCATTCTGTACCCCAAATCTATCACTTCTTCTGGAAAGACCAATGTGATCATTATACGTAGTGATTACAATTGTTCAGCAACTTCCCAGCTGCTGAAATTTGTTTGAATAAATCCATTCTTAGTCTCTTAGGATTTGTCAAATATGGTGGCGTACAAAAGTCCCCTATATAGTCTCATAGTCAAGCAAATCCAGTGCTTTCTAAATTATTATGAGAGTTCTAGCATCTAGCTTTTCTAGAAGGCTGCAGGGCTACCAATGTAGCATTGGATGATACATTATTAAAGTGACCAGATTTCACATAAGGAAAAGCAGGATTTAGTCAGGGAACCTGTAGAGTCTTCTGCTTGTATGCAGTGCTTTGTCTCTAGTCTTTTGAAATTGCTATTAATCATTGCATTGATAAATATTCTGTAATATTCCAAATTAAAAAAAATTTTTTTTGAGGGATGAGGCAACTGAGGTTAAGTGATTTGTACAGGGTCACATGGCTAGGAAGTACTAAATGTGTAAGACTAGATTTGAACTCAGGTCCTCCTAACTTCAGGGCCAGTGTGCTACTACTGTACCATCTTGCTGTCCCTGTCTTTCAAAGTTGTTAACATTACTCTCAGGGCACAAAGGAAATACTTGTCCCTGTGTCTAAGTCAGTCCATCCATCAGTTGTTAAATACCTCAAGTGCCTATCCAAATCCTATTCTGATACTCTGTTTTTTATGACAATATCGACTTATCCCTGTACGTGTTGTTTCCTCCACCTCCAGCTCCTTGGGAGTACAATCTGTTTGTTTTTAATCTTCATATCTTCAACACCTACTATATTGACTAGGACATAGTTGGTAGCTAATAAAATGTGTTTAATTAATTAATTTTTTATGATAACTTTTTATTTTTCAAAATATATGCAAAGATAGTTTTCAGCATTCACCTTTGCAAAACCTTGTGCTCCATATTTAGTAAAATATTTGTTAAACAAATGCAAAAATCAATTAAAACATTTTTTAAATATCACTTGTTATTACAATTCTCCTAAAGACAGATAATATCTTGGGACAGTAATCATTTGGTGAATTAAATATCAAAAATGTTTAATTAAATATGGTACATTATGGATGTTAGAGTAGAAAGGAACCTTAGAAAACATCCCTAGCTTCATTTTACAGATTGGAAACTGAGGGTCCAAGAAGGGAGTGGCTATTTTGGGGACATCCAGATCTCCAGACTCTGTCTATTAGTCTTTCTTCCATATTCCAATTTCTCTGTTGTGCATGCTCTTGAAAAATGAACCATATTTACTATATAATTATTTGGAACTGAATTCCTCATATATTTAATAAGCATCTGCTATCAGTAGATACTGTGTGAAAAAATTCTTTATCAATGAACCTGGCAGGATAATTAAAATTTTCTAATCTTAGCCCAGTGTTGTATATACGTTATTTTATTGATGTTTCATTAGTAAAGTCTCCAGTCAGTTGGATATTAATAAGGAAGTTTGCCTTCATTATCTTAAATTCTAAAAATCTAAGCATGTTGCTTTGGGGTTTAGTTTATTCTATAGATGTATTTTTCTCTTGTATTGATGCTTAATGTCCACTAGATGGCTCTCTTTTTCAAAAGAAGCTAGAAAATTGCCTTAGATCATGCAATAAAAGATTTATGTACCTGAACTGATTTCTGTGACCTTAAAAAATCATTGGTAGTGGCAAGGGGGTTGAAACCAGAGAAAAGAAATGTGCACTGTGACAGAAGGTAGCTCTTCTGGAAAGACCAATGTGGTCATTATACCTAGTGATTACAATTGTTCAGCAACTTCCCAGCTGGTGAAATTTGTTTGAATAAATCCATTCTTAGTCTCTTAGGATTTGTCAAGTACAGTGGCGTACAAAAGTCCCTTATATAGTCTCACAGTCAAGCAAATCCAGTACTTTCAAAATTACTATGAGAGTTCCAGCATCTAGCTTTTCTAGAAGGCTGCAGGGCTACCAGTATAGCATTGGATGATACATTATTAAAATGACTAGATTTCACATAAGGAAAAGCAGGACTTAGCCAGGGAACCTGTTGAGTATTCTGCTTGTATGCAGTGGGACAGCCTGTGCTACTTCTGATGGGAGAAAGAACCCTAAAAATGTTAGGCTATGGTTTGTAGCATTGTTCCGTCACTATTCACAGAGATGGAGCCTATTTTGTCTTCTTAGCTGGAGCTCACTCGAGGAAGCAACTCCTGCAGAATCCATAGACTGGGTGCCTGATCCTCCCTCTACATTCCCTTGATAGTGCAAAGTGTAGCTGTCTCCCAGTGGGAAACATTTCCTGGGTAGCTCATCCATGCCTATTCACTTTGTAACAAATTTAGAGTTTTCCTTTGCATGGAACAAGAGCAGTTTTAGGGGCTTGTGGGTCAGTACTTAGTACAGTCTCTGGCACATAATAGGCTTGTAAAAAAGGTTTACTGAATTGAATCGTCCTTATTATCTCTGCTATCTCTATCTCTTAGAATCCCTCATTGCTTTCAAAGCTGAATTCTTCTCCAATATCTCAAACTTCAAGCACTTCTTTTCAATCCCTCTCTGCTTTTTAAAATCTTGATGTAATCCCTGACATATTATCCCTGTCCTGGTTAAAAAGAGACTAGCTTTAAGCTAATAGACTACAGATCTCAAAATGCTTCAGTAATGACATGGGAGATGTTGCATATGTAGGTTTTGAATTCCTGCTGGAATGAAAACTCCTGAGAGTAGATACTAATCGTTATCTTTTTTTTTTTTTTTCTATCATAAACCAACTTTGTAGCATCTAACAAACACATTTTGGAGCCTTCATATATACTTGTTGATGGTTGTCACAATCAAAATCTGTCCATACATATACTGATTAAACTCAGGCAAATGGATATTATATTCCATAGCTCTTTCCCAATTTGTTTCATATCTAAATGTCCATGTAAGTAATTGTAATGCATAAATCACTCTGCTGCTATATCTGGTCAGGAAGAAGCTGATCATGAAGCTAAAGAACCACTGGATCTCTGTATAGCTGATATTAAGGTATTATTCTACTAGGACAAAGAGACTTTCAGAATGACTTATAGAGGATGCTAACAAATGATGGCAACAGAACATTCATACAACTCACTATAATAGATAGTGACTTTTAAAAATACTGACATTTAAGTTAATTTCAGAATATATATTTAACATTAACTGAGAATTAGCTTATGGTTTAGTTCAGAAGAGTGAGATACAGAAAAAGTTATATTTGAGCATTTCCTCATATTATCCATTAAATTCTACTTCTATTGAAACATCCTAGCATTGTAGGTGACCCTATATTCTTGAAGGCTATAGATTTGGATTGCAAATTCAGATAAATTTTTACTGAGTTAGAAAGTTATGGTCCTAATGATGGATGGTAAATCTTCTCTCAAAAGATTTTTCAAGCTAAATTTGGACCAAGGAGTTGGTCATCAAGTGATTCATTTTTTTTTTTTTTTGTTACAGTAAATCAGGAAAATCTAGAAATCACCCTAGAACATTTCCCCACCATCCTGGCCTCCTATATCCATTAATGGATAATATATCCTTCCAGAGGTCTCCATTTTAGGATAGGATCAGGCTGGACATGGTTTATTCATCTTTTGGTTATGCTTTTGACTCTTTTCAGGTTTTGCTATCTTAGTCCTACATGGATACCTTTTTCACTTGCTCCTTCTTCTATTCCCTTGTATTTGTTGTCTTCTCCTGTTAGTATGTAAGCTCCTTGAGAGCAGGGTCTAGTTTTTTTTTTTTTGTTTGTTTGTTTGTTTGTTGTTTGTTTTTGTTGGTTTTTTTGGCTTGTGTTTGTATCCCAGGGCTTAGTATAATGACTGGCACAGAGTAAGCATTTATAAATGTTTCTTGATAATTGACTGATGGGATTATGATTTGCATTACTGGGTGGAATGTGAAATATTTTCTTGAATAAGAAAACAGTTATTAAGTGATTATTATGTGCCAAACACTGTATTATGTTCCTGGCTTGCAAATAAAAACCTAGTTAGTTCCTTCTCTTGAGGAATCAATTCTAACATGGAGAAATGACAAATATAGAAAGGTTCAATTGAAGGGCAGATGGAAAAGGCCAATGGTTCTTAGGGTACAGTAGCAAGGTAGCTGTATCCTAAAGTTTATTATCTTTCCCATTGATAGAATCATATTTATTTTTATTATTGAACCCTTTGATTAGGCTAAGGGTTTTGATCTTTTTGTATGAGATATTGAATTTATAGAACCCTATCTATTAATGAAATTAAAGCTTTTGACACTAAGTATTTTTATCTTCTTAGAATATTGAATTATGAAATAGAAGTTTGAAGATGTAGTAGAAGGAAGGAACAAGCATTTATTAAGTGCCTATTATGTAACAAATATTATGCAAAGTGCTTTTATAAATACTGTCTCTTTTTGATCCTCCTATTAGATGGGAGCTTTTCTAGGGCTTAGCTCTCCACTGACTAAGCCAAGTCTTCTTATATATAAAAGTGGCTCAGTGGTTTGAACACAACAATCAACAATTTCAAATATGCAGATAATATCACTTCCATGACAGAAAATGAGAAGTTAAGAAGCCTCTTATTAATGAAAGTGAAAGAGAAGAGTGTAAAAGCTGGCTTGAAGCTTAACATCAAAAAAAAAAGTAAAAATTTGGCAACTGGTCCCATTACTTCTTGGCAAATAAAAAGAGATGAAATGGAAGCAGTATCAGACATTATATTATTGGGTTCCAAGTTCACTGCAGATGGCAACTACTTGATCCTTGTAAGGAAAACTATGGTAAATGTGAACAGCATACTAAAAAAAAAAAAAAAAAGAGAGAGATTCTTCCTTCCTTCCTTCCTTCCTTCTTTCTTTCCTTCCTTTCTTCTTCCCTTCCTTCCTCCCTTCCTCCCTTTCTTCCTTTCTTCCTTCCCTCCCTCCCTCCCTCCTTCCCTCCTTCCTTTTTTTCTTCCTTCCTATAAAAGCTTGCAATCTTCAAATCTCTAACTAGTTGAGCCCTTATTCATGCCATGTAGTTAAAGCATGACAGAGACAGTATAATTAACTTCCTGGGAGCATTTTTATTTTTAAGAGTGACATTTGGAGCTTAGATTGTTATAGTTCAAAAGGAGGAAACTATAATGATGTGATTTAGGCAGTGATAGATAGGAGAAAAATTTGGGAGCAGAACCATAGCTTATCCTGTTTAATGAAATAAAAAATATCTTCCTGGGAAAATCCCTTTTGATGTTCCTATTTTCCAGGACAATGTTTGATTAAATACTTTGAGCTACAGGTTGTTGAGTTTTTAATAGGAACGGCATACTTTCATCTTCATTCTCTTTGGATTGACTGGTAACTTTACCCACTATCTGCATCCCCTATTCTAATATTGTACTGGCTTGATATCTACAATGACACTTTATTTATCTAATATCTTGGGGATTGTAGAGACAGATTCCCTAGCAGCATTGTAGATCTGTGAAAGTGAATGACTTAAGAGAGATATGGGAAACGAGGAAAAAAGCCCTGATGGTTGAGACCCTTGAGAAAGGTGTATTCTCTAGCAAGATTGGGTCAATAGTGACAAGGGAGACAAATTCCTGGAAGCACAGCAAAATGGGGAATGTTGTGCCAGCTGGATTGATGAGTCCCTCTCTGAATTGACATTTATAATGCAGATGGGACATTTCTATAGGGTGTTTTAAACTCAGATGTTTATAAAGTGATCATTCTAAAAAATTTGGATTGCTTGCATTTGTTTTTTATGAGTGAACAACTCTCACATTCTAAGAATATGGCAAATTTTATTGAGAGGAAACTTAATTTATTGTAATATTTACCTGGGTAAAACTCTCGCTAAAACAGTTTAAAATGAATTTGATAATAACTATGCCTGAGCAGATAAAATCTACTTTATTGGATTGGAATACTGGTATAATTTCTCTTCATCACTATAACCATTTTCTAGAAATGTAGATTAGTTTTTAACATTTGATATTTTTCAAAGATGATGAGTTTGTTTATGAGAATATCAGCAAGAATGTTGATCCCTACTTTAGCTGTAAGTCTGTAATTAATTTAAAAATTTCCCACTCACTAGTTTTATGCTGTATCTGCATAGGTTTGAGGAGGTTCCTTCTGAATGCAAGGAGAAGATAACTTATGTATGAGTCTGCTTTTCAGAAATCTTCTACTTGCACAGATAGCTGGCATAAAAACCTTGATGCTTCTGAAGAATTTTCATTACATTTCAAATGAAAGAGGGCTTTAGTTACTTGGGATGTCAGCCAAAAACTGAATTGACCATGATTTATTTGGTTTTTCAGTTGATGAATTACATAAAGTTCTAACATTTGTTTACCTTTAAATTTATGGATACAATCACTCAGGAGGTTTGCAGAAAGTGAATTATAAATCCAAAGGAACTGAAGGAATATGCCATATTCACTTTGTATCAGTCCTATGACAGGTGGCATTTGGACAAACATATAGCTCATCCCCACAGTATATGAGAATGCAACAAAAAATTCAGATGCTTGTCAAAATTTGGAAGGAAATGACTATGGTAATTTTTTTCTCTGTCTCTGATTCTCTTGGAACTAGAAGAAGCAAAAACATTCTATCACTCTCTCCTTCCTTCTCCCTCAACAGCAGTCTACTTTTCTACACTTTTAAAATAAATCTTAGGAACTTTATACATGAAGAACTGAAAGCAATTACTATGTATGATTCTGGACAAATCCCTTATCCTTTATCCAAGCTTCCTAATCTATAAGATTAGAAGTTTGGACTTGGTCAGGAGTTTCCAATTTGGATATATATATATATATGTTGTCTGATTGAAATATAAAAAATGTAATAATGTTAATTTTTTAAAAAATGGATATTGGAGAGAGAGCAGTGAGGAGGAGACAGTGAGAAAATAAGGGAATGTTATAATAGTTGACAGATTTGAAAGGGATAGTTGAAGAAATACTTCCTACTAATTAGAAGTAAATGAATAATATTTGGATAAAAACTTCATATGGAACTACAAAAAAATCAACAACAATGAAGCAAAGGAAATTATTCTCTGGAATAACCAAAAACTCCAAGCTGATTTCTAATTAATGAGATTACAATTTTTTGGAGAACTCTTAGAGAATCTAATTCCATTCTTATTAAATGTATTCCCAAGACTTTAATGTTATTTATATCTCTGTCTATTAGAATGCTCAGAGAATAAACACTATGTGCAGGTATCTCTTTCAAAAACCACAATTTAGAATCAAGAGTTTCATTCATTCATTTCATTCATTCATCTGAGTTTGGGTAAATATGATACTAAAATTTGTGTCATATTGTTGTTATTCAATTGCTTTTGGTTGTGGTTACTCTTTGTGACCTCATTTGGGATTTTCTTGGCAAAAATATTGGAATGGTTTGTTATTTCCTTTTCCAGAACATTTTACAGATGCAGAAACTGAGTCAAATGGATTAAATGACTTGTTCATATTTACATAGCCAATGTAATTAAAGCTATAGGATTATAGGCAGACATCTTGGTTTCCTCTATTGTGTCTGCTTTGTGCTTTATAACATCTTGGAACAATGGTTTTTCTAGCTTTAGAACAGGGAAGGAAATAATTGTTCTTTTTCCCTTTATGTTGCCATGAAAAGTTTGTGGATCAGTTTTGGAATTTGAAAGTATATGGATATATGTAGCAAAAACAGCCAAGAGAAATTAGTGTTTTAAAGGGAATTTGGTAGAGGAAACAAATTTTCATACATAATAATGGCTTCAGTGATGTATATTTAAGGCAGGTAGCTGACACAGTGGATAAAGCATTAGGCCTAGAGTCAGGAACACCTGAGTTCAAATACAGCTTCAGACAAGTACTTAACTGTGCAACCTACCCTGAACACAGTTTTCTCCTCTGTAAGTCTCAGAAAAACTCACTTTCTTCATCTGTAAAAGGAGTTGGATAAGGAAATGGCAAGCTCCTTTCTCTTTGCCAAGGAAATCTTAAATGAGGCCATGTAGTATTGGACAATTAAAATGAC
This sequence comes from Antechinus flavipes, assembly GCF_016432865.1. Taxonomy (NCBI): domain Eukaryota; kingdom Metazoa; phylum Chordata; class Mammalia; order Dasyuromorphia; family Dasyuridae; genus Antechinus; species Antechinus flavipes. Next base: position 244,732,706 of record NC_067401.1, read on the forward strand.
TGAACAACAATAACAAAAAGTATGGTCAGCAGGTATATATCATAAACACATCCTTTCTGGGAAATTCATGAAAAGAAATGGACAATAATTTCCTAAGCATGCAAAAATGTGGATTGCTTAGTGGAAAGATATAAAGTGATGAGATTATAGATTCAAAACAATATTATAAGTAGTTTTTCTAATGAGTTTGGAGACAAATATTCATTAAATTTTCATGAATTTATATGTCAATATGATCTTGGTTATATATAGAAGCTGAAGGCACCCAATATCCAAGTCTCAATTATCCAAGGACTGATTACTCCAGGCTTCATTGAGAACATTTGAAAACAAGTCTTTTCATTCTACCTATTTGTTCCTTTTTAGTAATTATGACAGAGATAGTCCTAACAATAGTCAGTTCTTGCAACATCTCCACTTCAATAATCTCTGTTAATTACACTTGTTATTACTAGTGTGCATTCCAATTCATGGATAATATAATTGCATTGATCTGAATACTGGGTGCTCCAGGGAGCAAGTCCCATTATTCTACCTCTAGGTCTCAGGTAGTGTCCTATAAAACTTTTTTTCCAGGAAACAGAATATGATAAACCATATAGAGTTCTCACTCAGAGATTACTTTAGTAGGTGAAGAAAAGGTAGAGAGAGTTATGATTTGACTGATGTAAGGAATTTCCAGTAAGAAAATTCCCTTTACCAATGTAGGTCAGAACCTGTTTATTCTCTCTTTTTTTGGGAATCTTATTCCTAAGGGAAAATGACTAATTATTTTTATTTTTAGTGTAAGGATAATAGCAGGATATTTTAATTAGCTGTTCTACAAATCAGAACATCTTGAGTTAAATATATCAATCAATCAACAAGAATTTGATAAGCACCAACAGGTCCAAAGAGTAAAATGAAACTGTCATTTCCCTATGAAGTTTTCATTCAGTTGGGGAATATATGTATGTATTATATTATTAAGAATGCATCTATATATGTATATACATATATGCATGTATGTATAAACATGCCTGCACAAACATATATATATACATACATGTATGTAATATATACATATATTATATGTATTCAATATGCAAAATGTGGATAAATTATAAACAAAATAGATAAAAAAGTAGTTTTGGGGAAGATAGTACTGGAAAAAGTTTGGAATAAAAAAAAGGGAATCAAAAAAGGCTTACAATAGAAGATGGAGATTCTAAAAGGCAGAAGTTGTAAGGGTGTACATTCCAGGGGAGAGGGGGAGCAACTAGTGAAAAGACATGGAAAAGAGAAATGGAGTATTATGTAAGATGAATATCATCAACATAATGAGCACTTATATAATACTATATGTCAGGCATTGTTTCACGGTTTACAATTACTATTTGGTTTGATCATCAACAACGCTAGAGATATTGCTATTATCCTCATTTTAAAAATAAGGAAACTGAGGCAAACAGAGGTTAAGTCACTGCCCTAAAGTCACACCTAGTAAGTATCTGAGACGATTTGAACTCAGGACTTCCTGATTCCAGGTCCAGTACCCTGTCCATAGCATTTAGATTTGAAAGATGATCATATTTAAAAAACAAAGTAGTTAATCAAAGTTTGGAGATATCATGATAACGAAATAAAAAAAATCTTAAATCTACTTTTTTATTTACAATTTTTACTTGTTAAATGTTAAAAATATGAATATCCATTTCTTCCACTGTGAAAAACTCAATTTCATCTATACATTAAAAAACTAGTATAATAAAGAGATTAAAATGGACTTTTTGGGTTATAAATACAACTTTTTTTTTAGAATTCTGTTTCAGATCTCACAAAGGGGATAAATGAAAGTTTCCATCCATTCCCCACCCAAATGATGACATAAGACACAAAATTGACTTATTTCTGCTCTGTTTGTTTATACAGACACACATATTTAGATATGTTTTTATGCATATACTTATTATTATACAGCAAAAACAATATAGTTTGTTATTCATTAACCAGGAGTAGTCTGTTTTGTGGATTATTTTGGATCTTTCAATTGTCATCCAAACACTAATGATAATAGAAAGTTGGCAGAAGAGTCTTATGCATATATACAGAGAGATGGTATGTAATAATTCATTTTTATTCATCTGTGTCTTAGTATGCAACTGGGTCTGTCTCTATTCATTAAATTGCTCTGTGGATATAAATGTGAGCTGAGGATTATATGTTCCTTCTTAATAGAGTAAATCATGAAGTAAATCATCTTTGTTTTAAAACTGAATCATACAATAATGATGATGATGATAATGATAAATCATAAAATGTTAGAGCTTGAAGCAGTCTTGGACATTACTTTGTTTAAACTTCTCAGTTTGTAGTTTGTCTTTCATTTTCAAAGACCTTGATATCAGGAAATTAATGTCATGATTTGCAAGTGAATGGGATTTAAATGAGGGACAATTGTATAAAGTCAACAGCCTCACTCTCTCCTCCAGAGAGGGGTCCAGTGGTCAAATATAGATCAGAATAATTTAGATGGCCTCTGATGTAGTGGGAAACTTTGAGAATATATGTTATTCCTTGAAGCAAAATAAATTTTTTCCTTCCTAGAAAATCTAACTCCCCAGATTTGGAAGGCCTGTTTACTTATTCCTTAGATCAAAGTTTTTCTGTCATCCTTCTGGTCTAGGCAACTAGGTGGCACAGTGGATAGAATGAAAGGCCTGGAGTCAGTAAGGCTTATGTTCAAATTTGACCAGAAACACATTTTAGCTGTGTGACTCTGAGCAAGTTATTTAACCTCTGCTACCCTAGTTTTTTCAACTATAAAATGGGGATAATAATATTACCTAAATTCCCAGAGTAGTCATGAGGATCAAATGAGTTAATAACTGCAAAGTACTTAACATACTGCCTGCCATATACTAAGTGCTATATAAATGTTAGTTATTATTATTATTCCAGCCTTTCCTCACGTGCATCCCTTTCTTCTAATTTCTAACCTCCTCTCTCTTAGAGCAGAATTTCTTTCTCTCCTCCAAGGTATCTTGCTATAATATTCTTTGACCTCCTAATTTTCTGGTTGTAAGATCCTTAGTTCTCAGTTATTCTTGCTGAAAGTTCTTATGGCTAAATGATGTGGCAAATTGCCTGTTGGCCATGCCTCTTCACCTTGCTAGAGGCCAATGGTCAAAGCATTATTTAATCATAGCAACTTTTCTATCTTTTTTACATGAAATGAGGCCATGTTGCTCAATTGCTTTTGCTTGGCATTAAGCAGGTTCCCACCAAAGACCTTGTGTAGTCAGAATTTGAACAAAGTTGCATGTATGTATTCTTATATACAAATGAAGTCCAAAGGGAAGCCTTCATCTTTTTTTTTTTCTTGATTCACTCTATCTTGCACGCAGCATCAAATAGTCATTCTCTTTGGCAATGAAAAAAATCTGTATAAGAGAAAGAGGTTCTGATTTAAGACAATTTGTTTGTAATTATCTTCCAGTAATCTGCTTTTAAAATATCCCTATATCTTTCTATTTCTCTGCTATTCATTTGTTGGAGTAGGAAGCATATTGTTAGAATTCTTATTTATGGATGAGGAAATGGAGCTAAGTCACTCTCCTTCCATAGCACAGGGGGAAAAACTCTCAAAGTTTTTATTTGTAACCAGATTTTTTTTTTTTTTGATTTAGAGTCCAAAGGTCTTTGTTTCTTGCTATGTTACACATCTTCTATCATCATCATCATCATCACCACTAACAATTATATAATTCTTACCACCTGCCAGGTATTATCCTAAGTGCTTTTAATCGTTACCTCATTCAATCTTCACAATAACCTTGTGGGATAGGTACTATTATTATTCCGCATCCTATAAAATGAGGCAAACTGAAGTTAAGTCACTTGTCTAGGGTTACACAGTAAGTATTTGGATTTGGATTTGAATTTAGTTACTGACTCCAAGCTCAATACTCTATTTGTTGTACCACTTAACTGTTCTTTAAAACAGGGACTCTTCTTCTCTGCCTCTACCACTGGGGTTTGTCTCATCCTTTAAAATCTTCAACTCCTATCCTCCATTTAGTTCTCTCAAATCCTTCTTGGAAGCAGGAAGAATAGATAAGTAATAAGACTGTCTCCTTCGGAGATATCTCCACTGAGTTTTATACTGATGCTGTGGTGACCCCTTCAGATGCCACTGTGGATGCCTGAGTAGCAATAAGATAGAATAGAAAGTCTAGTCTTCCTTCTAAAACTTACTAGCTATGGAACTAAGTCACTTTACCTGGAGAGTGGGATTACTGTTGTAGGATTATTATTGTGAATGAAAGGGAAGAGACTATTATGACCTTTTTGAGTGCTCTTTTAAGAATCACAGATTATTAGACTTGGGAAACCATCTAGTTCAATTCACTTACTTTATAGATGAAGAAACATGTCTATAGTAGTGATAACCTAGAGAGCGCATATATATTTGAGGCAAAATATGAACTCAGCTCCTTCTGAGTTCAATGCCAGAGCTTTGCTCATGAAATTCATCATTATCACTGATATGAATTACAATCACTTTATCTTAATTTACCAGATCAAATCATATAGTTAGCAAGTGTCAAGATGAGAATTTGACTACAGATGTAGTTTCCTTTTTATTTTACCAGAAAGTCTCTGGTCACTAAATACTTCTATATTTTCCAGTTTCTTTTGGATCATTTTTGATATACTGAGAAGAATCAAGAGAATCAAGAGAATCTTGTTGGTTTTGTTTGTTTGACCTCTACAGAAGTCATTGCTTTCTAGTTCTGCTGGCTACATATACTGGTTCATTACTCATGTCTCAGCTGGTCTAAATTAACAGCTTCTAGGAGATCTTTTCCATTAATTTACTATTCTAAGTATTTTTATTCTCCCTCCAAACATCACTAGCAGAATAATTTTTTGCAACTCTCCATAATCTTCATGACACTTCTCTAATAAGAGAATTATAATGACTTCCTATTTATCTTGCAGATTGCTTGGACTGTAACAGTGAATAGTACAAGGTACATATAGGTTTCCTTTAAAATTCTTCATTTTTTAAATTGTCTTTGACTCTCTGTAGTATTTTGTTTCAGCTTGTATTTTACTTGTCCTTTTGATATTATATCTCTTTTGGAACAGATTCTGGGACATACAGATAGAGCAATTCCTCTTGATGTTTCCAGAAAGTGCCTAACATAAAGCAGGGTTTAATAGATAAGTGACTTTAAGGGAAGGAAGACAATCATTTCTGCGGCACCAGAATCAAGGAGCACCTATTAAGTACCTACTAAATGCCAGATAATAGGAATACAATGCAAAAGCAAAACAGTTCCTCCACTCAAGGAGTTTATATTCTATTAGGAGATACAGCAAGGACATTTATAGATATAGCAACATATTCAAACAGATACAAAGTAACTTGACAGAAGTGGGGTATTAACAGTGGCAGGGTGCAGGAAAGAATTCATGAAGAGGTTGACACATAATAATAAAGACAATAACTAACATTTATATAGTGCCTACTATGTTCCAGGCATTGTACTAAGTGCTTTAATAATAATCTTAATGGTAATTAACATTTATGTAATGCTTACTTTGTGACAAGAACATAGCAAATACTTTACAAATATGTCATTTAATAATCATAATGTTATGTCACAGTCTCCTTGAACTGTTCTACTTCAGTTTCTCTGCATTAGTTTCTCTAATTGTCCTGACTGAGTTTCCCTAAATTGTTCTGCCTCAGTTTCCTTAACTGTTCTGCCTCAATCCCCTTAGTTGCAAAACCCCACTTTGGTACATTAAGACTGAGGGCCACTTGTTTTAAGGTTATAAATTGTTAATGAAAGACTCAAGATAAGGGGGAGTTCAGACTTCCTGGCTCCTAACTCGTTCTGTCATTAAGAATTCATGGCACTATGCCCCCTCCTTCCCCACCCCCCCCTCCCCCAGCACATACCAAAAGATAAGAATATCCTGGATACCTCACTGACACCTTTACTTTTGTTTATTCAGCCATCCTGACTCTGGTTTCCTAGTGAGAATTTATAGCTTTCCTTCCATCCTGCTAGAACCAAATGGTCTTGAAACTTCCCACTCTTTTCTTCCTTTGTTTTTAGAGTCCTATATAAAAAAACCCTGGGATTCTCACATTCACCACTGGATACTTTGAGACAACGGTATTGTCCAGTCGATCAAACTCTCCAATTAATAAAATATTAAAAACTCTCTAATCTCTATCTTGCCTCAGTTTCTCCAGCATCACAATAACAACTCTTGGAGACAAGCACTATTATTCCCACATGATGGATGAGGAAACTAAAGTAAACAGAAGTTAAGTGACAAATGAGGAAACTGAAGCAAATAGAGGTTAAGGGTCATACAAATAGTAAGTTTATAAGGCTAGACTTCCTAATTCTAGGCCCAGTGCTCAATGCATTGTACCTCTTGTTTAATTTTACTGCGAAAAGGGCAAGTTGTTACAGCCAGCTATACATGATATTGATGAGATTTAGATTTGGGGTACCCAAATGAAATTAGGGTTTCTGGTGGTCAGGGAGTTAAATGAGGTCTAGTGGCAGCACAAGGGTAGGGAGTTCTGAGGATTCCCTTTCTGGCAGTCCCTTGTAAAGGAATTTACAGACCTGAAAACCTAAAATGATAAAAGAGGTTTATTATGGGGATTGGAAGTAAGGTTAAAATCTAGTTAAGGAAATAGGTAAAGAGAGGTTAGCACTGGAAACAATATTCTAGTGGGCAGAAGCTCCTAGAGGTGCCAAGAGGGCTGGTATTTTTGGAACCTCTGCAAAGAGAGGGTTTTAGTTTGGCTCTTTTATAATAGGGGGTTTTGGCTACAAGCCGAAGGGAGCTCATGGGTGGAGTCCCAGGTTGGCTCTTCCCTGGGTTTCAGCTAGGGTTAGAATTTGAATTGAATTCAATGAGTTTTAAGACTGAGCTGACCCCACCCAGATTACAAAGATGAAACTATTTGTGCTTGGGGTGGAGTCCTCTCACTGAGGCAGAGTTGAAGAAGGTTTTCTCCTTTAAGGATTTTTCAGAGTTTTGGGATTCCCTCTTCAATAGGACTACATGCTTATGGAAAATGGCCCCAATAGAATTGATTATTGCAGGGTTGCAATACCTTTAATAATATAAAAATGCAATATCTGCAAGTGTAATAAAGTGAAGCACACTAAAACAAGTAATGCCTGTATCTGAATTTCAAGTTCTCATGTTTTACACTGATTTCTGATTTCACAGATTATTACTTACTTATATTATGAAAATGATGATTAGGACAATATTGTCAACTACAGAAATAGCCAGAGCTCCATGGATCTCATCCTATTATTTTCTGGCATAGGAGTCTGACTTGTTCAATTTCTGACATGGGAAGGTGCTTCCCAACTCATGCAACCTGGTGGCTCCCCTTTTCTCCAAGGCTCTTCATGTTATTAATCCTTAACTTAATGTAAACACTTGATTTGTGAGTCTAAATGCAGTAGGTGAACCCCTTTAATCTGTAAAAACTGTGAAAGAAGGGAGATTGGAAGTCTCAGACTCCAGAGTGTCTGGGAGAAGGCATATTTTCCAGATAAACCTTTTCCTTAATTAAGCAGCATCATTCAATTGGAAATCTCAGGCAAATCACCCCCAATTGATCTTTTGGGTAGCTGGATCCCCATTCAGGAAACTCTAAATTCTGAAAAAAAGCCTTCAAAGTGATTTTCATTCAATTGGGAGATCTTGGTCTGATAATCAGCTCAAACTGCCCTCCAAAATCTGCTGGCAGAATAGGTTTTTGTTAACTCATTCTTTGCAAATTTCTTCATTAAGAGATTTGCCCACTAAGACAGAGCTTCTTAGTGAAAAATAAAACTTCCTTTTTTGCCACAGACTTTAGGGTTCATGAATTCTTTTGCATTTGGACTTGCGTCTCTCCTCAGAACATCAGCCTCAGCCTCCCTAGTAGTTATAATGATAGACTACCATGCCCAATCTTCTCCCCTATGTTTGTTACAGATAAACCACACAGGAAATTAGGGGATGAGTTGTAAAGCTCCTTCCTGAGAGGAAGTAGTTCTGTGGAAGCTCTTTTGGCTAGGCAACATTCTATATAGATTGCTTGGGACTCTTGCCTCTGGACAATGGGGCCTTGCAGTTCATCTTCTAACAATCTATTCTGTAAACTCTACGATCAGGCTCATCTCTCTAGGAGCAATATCCTGGTATACAGTAAGTGCTCAATAAATGTTTTTTTATTCATTTACAAGCCATAATCTGCTATTACTACCACTTTCTTTCAGTATTATTATTCTGGTCCTATTCTATTTTGGATTCAATTATCTACTATTTGTTCTTTCAAACACTGTGAATTTTTTGTTTTGTTTTCCACCCTTAATATTCTCTCCATTATCTAGGGATTCTTCCTTCTATGCTTATTCCAATTTCTTCCCATAAATTGGAACTTGGATATCTCCTGAGGACTACATTTTGGGTCCTCTACAATCTGAGTCTAATGTACATACTTAATTTTATCTCATACTATTATTCACCTAATATGTCCTAGACATTCAGGACTATTATTCATCCTCCATTTTTACCCTTTTCTTTCATGTGTCCATGCTTTTAGTCTTGCCCCCCCTGAATTTCTAAAATGCACCTCCTCTCTTCTTGCATTTCTATCTGTTGAGCTATTTCCTTTGCTTTAGAACTTAATTCAGATTGCCGCACCCCCCCCCACCCCCCCATGAAGCCTTGTCTGATGCTCTGGATCATGATGATTTCTCCCTCCTCTACACTGTTTTGGCTCTTATTATCTATATAAAAATCAAACTCCTTGAAGTATTATATTTAAAATATATTTATTTTCTTTCTTGTCAAGTAGATTTAAAGGTTTCTGAGGGTGTGGATATTTATGTTTTTCTGTATCATCCAAGGTGCCTCTCTCATATAGTAAGTCATCACTAAAATTTGAAGTCAATTTCCTGGTTTGAGGACATTTTCCCTTGTTTGTGATGAGGAGTGGTCATAAAATTAATAGTCCATAGATTCATTTTTTAGGGCAACTTTTCCACCATTTGGAGGAAAGCAAATCAAATTTCAATGCTGAATGCTCAGCTATAACTTACTAGTTTTTAGCTATATTTACTAAAATGCACTAGAATTTTAAAGAAGAGAGCACAAAGGCTGCCTCTGCTCAAGGTAAATTGTTTCCCAACAGAGACAATATTCTGGCTTTGGTCCAAAGCATCTCTCTACCTCATTCTTTCTTGCCTTCTTCTCTGTATTGTAAGTCAACAGTAAACTAGAGAGGATGTTAAAGTCTCATCACGAGACTAATTCATAGTCAAAGAGAAACTTTTGTTCATTTGTGAGATTCATTGGGAATGATTCATTGCCAGTCACTAATGTTTTTCACTTACTTCACTAACAGCCTTCTCCAAGGCCTCATTTGAGTTTGCGGGTGACTATGGGTTCTCAAGGTTATGCCAGAATATCACAAGCTTTGACTTGTGGTTCTGCAATTCTGGAAAGGCTTAGTTTGTGAATATGATAATAGATTGTGAGCCTTTTCTTTGCAAGGAAAAGCCCAGCCAAATTCTGAGAGGCTCATTGCCAGAAAGCTGCTTACCAGGTGATGATTTTTATTTTTTGGGGGGGAGGAAGGGAAGAAATAGTTACTTGAAAGGCTCTCTACTAAGCAGAAGAAATATAATTTGCATCTATGATAATAATGACTCTCACAGATAGTGCAATAGATCTGAATTTAAATCCTGCTCTAGACATTTACTATCTGGGTGACTCTTAGTAAGTCACCTAAATTCTGACTCCCATTTTCCTCATCAATAAAATGAAGCACTGGCTTTGATAAAATATAAGTTCCCTTCCAGATGTAGATCTAAGATTCTGTAACAACCCTATGACATAGGTTGTATAAATATTATTTTTATTTTACAGAGGAGACAACAGAGGAATGGACAGATTGATTTCCTTAAAGTTATCTAGCTAGTATGAAAGTGTCAATACTAGAAGAGATAGTGCCCATAGGATTCTTAATCAGATTTTTCTTTAATATAATTCCCTAATTTTTAAACAAAGTTCAAACCAGCCCTAGTTAAGATAATTGCCTCATGCAGCAGCACACCCTGGTTTATTTATTCCTTGGCAAAATGCTTATTTGCAATTGTGTAGGCATATAGACATAAGGGATGAATCCTCAGAGGATGTAGAGGATACATAACACTCTATACACGGATGCCTCTGTATGGATGCAGACTTCAGGGCATAATGGAAGCAAAAATTTAAATCCCATTTTCTTCTAAGATGCAGAAGACTTTTCTCAGGGTTGAATTCCACTGAATATTTTTTTTTCTTTTTAGGATGCTGCCAATTCCATACTGAATTGTGTTATGAAAAGGCTATTCTGTTAGTTAAGTATGATATTGTAAACCTGTGTTTGGAAGGATCTGAGCCTCCAGTGATTGTTGCCTTCAGAGGAGGGAGCTAGGAAATTTCTGCAGAATATAAATGACCATGGCTACAGGCTACATCGTTTGGATTTCTATTGTACATTGCATAAGTTTACTTCTGAAGATTAAAGGTCTGAGGTTTGTGAAGCAGCAAGTAGGTTTCCCCCACTTCAATCTTTATAATGTAGTAAAGTTTTTACTTTCCTGATGCCATTTCTTCTCTTTCTAATTATTTGTCATAGATATAGAGATGTGATTTGCCAAGTCTGTGCTTTCTCAGAAGAGGAAAAGACCATGACATATTTGATTTAAGATATATAATTAATACATGATTTAAGATATATAAAAAAGCATCAGTCTAAAGCTAGAAGAGACTTTAAAGGTTATCCAGTCTAACCCCTTTATTTTTAAAGAAGAAGATCCTGGAGCTGCTTAGGTTATAAGATCACTTAGGCTATAAGTAATAGGGGCAGGGTTTTCATTTGATCATCTGAACCCAAACTGGCTTCTCTTTCTACTGTGTGACATTGCCTTCTTTCTCTATCATATTTCATGTCAAGCTCTTACCTGGCTCAATGTTGAGAGAGTAAGTGTCTACATGCAGATTGAGTTGCTGGGCTGCAGTGGAACAGAACTCTTCAAGTACACAGTGTACTGCTTCAGTGATGTTGTAAGGGACTGACTTTGCAAACTTTATCTTACTATTCACGATCACACTCCCATTTCTGAAGTTGAGGATCTCAAGGTGCTTAAATCCTGTAAGATTGGAGCTCAGATAGGGAAGCAGCTGCAAAGGAAAAAGTGAGTTTGCTTTTAACTATCTTCTAAGTGTTCAGATGCTGTTAATTCCATTTACACTCACTTTTTATTACCTGTGATATAAATTCTAGGGATATTTTTTTGGGGGAGTTAATACTACAGTTGAGCACTATTAGTATTCCATTTGCCATGATTATGTCCAATATTTGCTTCTTTTTGTTGTATATGGATGTAGATGGATGATAATTTTCCTTAAGATGGATTACACAGAGTAAAGTTTCATTTTTTTAAAAAAAGAAAATATTTAGCAACAAAATTAGAAAGTCAAGTTCAATTAAGACTAATATAATTGAGCAGGTAATTATATGTACCATATGAGGCAGAAGACCAAATTACTTAAAACCCAAGTGAATGGGAGATAGCAGAAGTAAACTTTTAGAAAGCGGACACAATTTCATTATTGTTTTTGTGTTCCTAGAATCTAACACAGTGATTTGCATATTTTCCTTCAGACTATATTTGATTTCATTGTTTTAGGGAATCTCCAATGCAGAAATTCCCTTTACCAGTGCCTTTTACTTGCCCTGAAATTTAGAGATTCAGAGAGCTACCTGAGAGTTAAGGGAAATGCTTATTCTCACAAAATTCATGTATTTTAGAGGTAAGTCTTGGACCCAAGTATTCCTAAGTAATGAAACTGAGTTTGATTTCTGAGAAAATTTTAGACCAGTTCATTAAAAAATGAATTATTTAGATAGGGAAGCAGATATTATAAAGGGCTAACATGGCTTTATCAAGAGTAGATCATGTCATTATACACTTCAACAACGATACTGTATGAGGATGTATTCTGATGGCAGTGGATTTCTTTGACAAAGAGACCTAACTCCATTTCAATTGATAAATGATGGACAGAAGCAGCTATACCCAAAGAAAGAACACTGGGAAATGAATGTAAATTATTTGCATTTTTGTTTTTCTTCTCGGGTTATTTTTATCTTCTGAATCCAATTCTCCCTGTGCAACAAGAGAAGTATTCGGTTCTGCAAATATACTGCAACATAACATATATAGGACTGCTTGCCATCTAGGGGAGGGGGTGAAGGGAGGGAGAGGAAAAATCAGAACAGAAGTGAGTGCAAGGGATAATGTTGTAAAAAAATTTCCCTGGCATGGGTTCTGTCAATAAAAAGTTATTATAAAATAAAAATTAAAAAAAAAAGAATAGATCATGCCAGCCATACCCCATTTTTTTGTTTCCAGGATTGCAGGAATGATATAGAGTTTACCTAGATTTTTTGCAAAGCTTTTGACAAATATTTTGTATTATACAGGTGATAATACAATCAGATATATTCAGAACTGGTTGCAAAAGGTCTCCAGGGGAATATTTCAGGGATCTGTGCTTGGCTCTATGTTATTTAATATTTTTATCAATGACTACTACAAAGGCATATATGATATGCTCACCACTTTGTAAAACATAAAACTAGGAAGATGGCTTCCTAGTTGTTATCCTATTGGATAACAGAAGTGTAGCTAAGATATTGGATAATAGAGTTGGGATCAATTTAAATTTTTTTAAATGTACTTATTTTATTTTTAATTTATGGAAAAAACAAGCATTTTTATAGCACAGTAGAATAAGAAAGGTCCAATGAAAATGAAAGTCTATTATGTACAAGTAACTTGCTATTTCTTTTAAATTTATAATAAAGTTATCATGTAAATTTTTCCTCCTTTTTTCTCCCTCTCCATTCTAGATGTTTATCATTAGACACAATAGGTAAAATTATATGTAAAATCATTCTATACATACTTCCACTTATTTCTTTCTCTGGATGCAGATAGCATTTTTTTCACATGCCTTTTATAGTTAATTTGGGTATTTATAATAGTTAAAATTACTTATTCATTCAAAGTTGTTCTTATAGATTTTGTCAGACTGAAGTATTGGACTGAATCTAATAAGAAGTACTTCAATAGAGATAAATGTAAAATATTGCACTTGGGCAGAAAAAATTCAGCTCTGCAAGGACAAGATTGGTGAGGTATGGATAGCTTAGCAGTTGTTTTGAAAAATGCCTAAGGGTTTTAGCAGACTGCATGATCCTCATGAGTCTGCAGCTTAATGAGATGGTCAAAAAAGCTAAATTTGATCTTGGCTTGTATAAAGACACATAGCTTCTGGAAAGGGGGGTTGATAATGCCATTACATCCTGCCTGTCAAACTTTATTTTCTTTTTAGTTCTGAGTGTATTAAGATGGATGCTAATAAGCTACAAACTATCCATGGAAGGGTAATTAGGGTGGTAAAGGGCCTTGAGTTCATATGTATAAGGATCAATTGAAAGAATTGGGTTTATTTACTCTGGTGAATAGAAGACTTGGGAAAACACGATACCTTTGATTCAAAATTTGAAGAATCATCATTTCATCTTGCTCTATTTGGCTCCAGGAGATAGAACCAAGAGCAATGGGTGGAAGTTTAAAAATAGCCAAATTAGGTTCAATGTCAGAAAAGACTTCCTAACAATGAAAGCTATCAAAAAATTGAGTAGACTGCTATAAGAGTGGGTTGCTTCCATTTGTCAGGAATATTATAGTTGGGATTCTCATTGTTCATGAATAAGACTAAAATTAGGTAGGTAGGTGACTTAGTGACTAGAACACTGCATCTGGAGTCAGGAAGACTTAAGCCCAAATTCAGCCTCAGACACTTAATGCCTTGTGACCCTAGACAAGTCACTTAATCCTGTCTGTCTTAATCTACTGGAGATAGCATCTTTCTTCATATCTCTGTATTTAATTTGGATGTTTATAACAGTCAAAATGATTTATTTGCTCAAAATTATTCTTAAAATATTGCTATTACTATAGAGAACATTCTCTTGGTTCTGCTCATTTTGTTCTTCATTATTTCATGCAAGTCTCTCCATGTTTTTCTAAGATGACTGAATTCATAATTTCTTATAGCACAAGAACATTTCATCACAATCATGTACCACAACTTGTTCAGCCATTACCCAGTTGGAAGGTATCCCTGAAATTTCCACTTCTTTGCCATCACAAAGAGAGTTGTTATAAACAATTTAAAATACATAATTTTTTTCCTTTTTCCCTACTCATTTTTGGAAATAGATACAATTCCGGTATTGCTGGGTCAAATGATATGAGTGGTTTAATCTTTGGGCATAGCTCTAAATTGCTCTCTAAAAAGATTGGATTAATTGACAATTCCACCAACAGTGAATTAGTGTCCCACTTTTTCCATATCTCTCATAACACTTTTTGCTTTTCCCTTCATCATTTTAGCCAGTTTGGTAAGCGTAAAATGATATCTTGAGATTGCAAAAGTAACAAAATTTTAACGTTTTACATTTGAAGTCTGTTGGGTACTATTAAAGACTCGTGATTGTGTGAAGCATTTTATTTTTGTGTTTACTCAAAAGAATGGTGGAGTGAGTGACAACAGGTAGAATGCAAAAAATTGGACAGAAAAATACTGAGTTCAAATCCAAACTCTTCCCTTACCCAGCTCTTGTGTAACCACTAAAACTTTCTGGGCTTCATTAGCAAAATGGGAATGATCTTTGTATGTGCTCCCCTTGAAGTGTTGTTATGAAGAAAGCATTTAATTAATTATAAATATATTTTATTAAATTGGGATAGAGATTTCACTGTTATAGAGATTTCCTTGATGAGAAAAATCTCTTCTATCAAAGCAGGTTAGCAACTGCTCTATGACTTATATGTTCCTAGAGAATTGCCACTGAGAAAATAATTGACTTCTTTGGGGTCATATGGCCAGTATGTGTTAGAGACAGGACTTGAATTTTGATTTTTTCCTGACAGGTTAGCTTAACATCTACCAGGTTGTGTTGCTTCTATGGTATTTTATTCTATAATATTCAATTTTATAATTCTATTCTATTATATAAGTTGGACAGTTAGGATCTGAAGACCTCTAAAATTTTTTTTAACTCTAAATCTATGATGCTATTTTAATTGGAAAGATAACTGGCCTAGTAATCACCAGCTGTATAACCTTGTACAGAGACTTGGATATCATTTTCCTCACCTGTAGAACAAGGCCAATGATTTGGACTTCTATAGATGTATAGAACTTTATGTTCTTTTTTTTTTTTTTAAAGCTCCAAATCAACTATTTCAAATGTAACATTTGTTTTGTACAAGTTTAGAGTACACTCATAAAAACTAAACAAAATAAAACAATTCATTTATATACTGCTCTGAATTTTATGTAACACGTTCCTCAATATAGTTCTGAAGTGGGTACACAAATATTATGCTATTCATTTGCTGAAGCTTAGATTGAAACTCATAGAAGGAAGGAAGGAAAGGAACATATAATATGTGCCTACTATGTGTCAGATACTATGTTAAGCAGTGTACAAATATTATCTCATTTTGTCTTTATAACAACCTTGAAAGGTAGGTAAGTACTATTATTACCCCTCCCCCCTCCCTTTTAGAGTTAAAGAAATTGTGGCTGACTAATTCATCTCAAATTAAGACATCACTGGCATGTTGTGATTGGTCTTCTTCATGAAGGATGAACAAGAACAAGAACAAGAACAACCACCACATCACCACAGCAATAGGTTAAGTGACTTGCTCAGAGTTACACATCTAGAAAGTGTCTTCAGGGGGATTCTTCTGCCTCTAGGCCCAGTGATATGGGCCCTGTACCACCTAGTTACCTCTAACTTAAGTAACATCCCCAAAGTCACTTAATTGGTAAATATATAGACTGGGATTGGAATACAGATTTCCTTACTTTGTCTATGTCCAAGATTCTGTTCTCTCATGCTGTATCTCTCAAAAATGTTTTTTAAAAACATTTAAAAAAAACTCAAGTCATTTCATAAAATATAAGTATCCATAGAGAACCTGCTATCATCCAGATTTTTTATGGTGAGTCAAATTGCTGTTTGAATTGTATAATAAAATTGGTTTTATTATTTTCAAAAATTCTGGAGGTTTGGTATTTTGTATGTAGCCCATTGCTGTTTTTTTTTTCTAATAGAAAATTTTTGCTCTATTGAGAGCAGAAATCATTTAATTTTATATTTTCAAAAGGTTACAGTGCTTTGCACATTGTTTTGAACAGACGGGATAGAGATGGTTCTGACCCAAGATTTCATCAGAGTAGGAAATTCACTCTACTGATGTAAATATGCAACTATTTTAAAATTTATAACCTTAAAGACTTGTCTGAGATACTGAAAAAGTTAAATGACTTGCTCAGGGTCACATACACAGTATGTATCTGAGGTGAGATTTAAACTCAGGTAATTTCAGCTTTGATGCCTCAAAATAAATTAAGATATATAGCTTTACATAAACAAAATGGAGTTGGTCTCAGAAATCTGGCTTCATATCTTAACTTCTAATTCATATTAGCTGTGTGATCCTGGGCAAGTCACTTACTGTCTTAGTACTTTAGGGAAGTATCTACAACTATACATTTCAGAGAAAGCAAAAACTTGCTTTGGTAGAGTTTCCTCCTCTTTGTATTTCCCATCCTAGTGAAATCACTGCTTTTACTCTGTATCTTTATCCCCAAACAGAGTAAGTGTGAGCTTGATAAATTAGGTGAATTTTAAAGATTCTCTATGACTCAATATCTGTGTTACTATCTTTCCCCAGGTCTGTATGATGGATCAAGAAGAGTGATCATTTTATTTATTTAGTGCTATACCAGTCAGACTCCCAAGAAAATATTTTAATGATCTAGGAAAAATAACAACAAAATTCACATGGAAGAACAAAAGGTCAGGAATCTCAAGGGAATTAATGAAAAAAAATCAAATGAAGGTGGCCTAGCTGTATCTGATCTAAAACTATATTATAAAGCAACAGTCACCAAAACTATATGGTATTGGCTAAGAAATAGATTAGTTGATCAGTGGAATAGGTTAAGTTCACAAGACAAAATAGTCAACTATATCAATCTAGTGTTTAACAAACCCAAAGATCCTAACTTTTGGGATAAGAATTCATTATTTGACAAAAACTGCTGGGAAAACTGGAAATTAATATGGCAGAAATTAGGCATGGGCCCCACTTAACACTGTATACCAAGATAAGATCAAAATGGGTCCATGATGTAGGCATAAAGAATGAGATTATAAATAAATTAGAGGAACACAGGATAATTTACCTCTCAGACGTGTGGAGGAGGAAGAAATTTGTGACCAAAAATGAACTAGAGATCATTATTGATCACAAAATAGAAAATTTTAATTATATCAAATTAAAAAACCTTTGTACAAACAAAACTAATGCAAACACGATTAGAAGGGAAGCAACAAACTGGGAAAACATCTTCACAGTTAAAGTTTCTGATAAAGGCCTCATTTCCAAAATATATAGAGAATTGACTCTAATTTATAAGAAATCAAGCCATTCTCCAATTGATAAATGGTCAAAGAATATGAACAGAAAATTTTCAGATGATGAAATTGAAACTATTTCCACTCATATGAAAGAGTGTTCCAAATGACTATTGATCAGAGAAATGCAAATTAAGACAACTCTGAGATACCACTACACACCTATCAGATTGTACTAAGATGACAGGAAAAAATAATATAAATGTTGGAGGGGATGCGGGAAAACTGGGACACTGATGCATTGTTGGTCGAGTTGTGAATGAATCCAACCATTCTGGAGAGCAATCTGGAATTATGCCCAAAAAGTTATCAAACTGTGCATACCCTTTGATCCCGCAGTGCTACTACTGGGCTTATACCCCAAAGAGATACTAAAGAAGGGAAAGGGACCTGTATGTGCCAAAATGTTTGTGGCAGCCATGTTTGTAGTGGCTAGAAACTGGAAATCAAATGGATGCCCATCAATTGGGGAATGGCTGGGTAAATTGTAGTATATGAATATTATGGAATATTATTGTTCTGTAAGAAATGACCAGCAGGATGAATACAGAGCGGCTTAGAGAGATTTACATGAACTGATGCTAAGTGAAATGAGCAGAACCAGGAGATCATTATATACTTCAATAACGATACTGTATGAGGATGTATTCTGACAGAAGTGGATTTCTTCAACAAAGAGAAGATCAAACTCAGTTTCAATTGATCAATGATAGACAGAAGCAGCAAACTGTTTGCATTTTTGTTTTTCTTCCCGGGTTATTTTTACCTTCTGAATCCAATTCTTCCTGTGCAACAAGAGAACTGTTTGGTTCTGCACACATATATTGTATCTAGGATATAGTGTGACATATTTAACATGTATAGGACTGCTTGCTATCTGGGGGAGGGGGTGGAGGGAGGGAGGGAAAAAGTCGGAACAGAAATGAGTGCAAGGGATAATGTTGTAAAGAAATTTTTTTCAGAAGAAAAAAAAGTAGAGTGATCATTTGAGCTCTTTTTATTTGACAGAAATTTGGAAGAACCATCAGAATGCATTTAGTGTGTCCAATCAAACTTTGGCACTTTCTGTCAGATTTTCTTGAAGCTAGTTGTGGCATTATAAATTATGAGGAGCTCATTTATAAGCATTTATTCTAGATCCCATGCTTGGTTTGCTAGGAAAGCTTTGATTATTTTAAGGAAGCCAAGCTAGGTAGAAGTGTTACTAAATAGTTTTAAGTATGAATCCCTTTTCATTAGACAGTAAAGCAGAGCCTGCCCTGGTTGTTTCAGGAAAGTTCACTCATCTGATCTGATCAGAATGCCTTCTATTCGGATGTTTCCAGCAGCAGCTGTCAGAGGAGCATGTCTCCTCTAACCTGGATTGCTATCTGAGCCAGTAATTATATTACAAAGCAAAAAACAACAGAGGAAAAGAAACTCAAAGCATTTTAAGGAGTTTACTCACCAACTGTATGAATTGTTGCTCCAGGTCTTGATATTCCTGAGAACTCTTATTGAAGAGGTCATTAGAAAAGGGCACATTTGTGACTCTCAGGCTAAAGAACACCACCAATTCTTTTCCTTTGGTGACTGTAGTCATAGAGCTAGTGGTAATATATTTCAAGGTGCTGGTTAAGGTGGTGTCTACTGAGCTGGCTTCTGGAGTGAAAGAATAGCCAACATCTACCATCACTTCATCTATTCCATCAAGCCCTTGGACATTGTCCTGGGTACCTGAAATATGTGGGCTGCTTCCTGACATCATGGAGGAAATTGTGGTTTGAGAAATAGATTGACTATAGATAGGGCTAGCTACCACTGGCAGCAAAGTTGTTTGATCAGTTGTTGTTTGATCCCATTGTTGATCAATGGGAAATATGCCTGCTTGTTCACTTTGAGAGAAGTCACTCCATCCAGTGAAAAATGGCAAAGATTCCATTTGGGTGGGAGATGCTGAACCAAAAGGAGACCAAAGACTGTCTATGGTTTCTGCAGAAGCATCACCTGATGATTCCCTTATATCTGGAAGTTCCCCTAAGAATATCAAAAGAATAAAGAACATTTCAATTCAGTTTCATATTAAAAAAATACATTTTTCATTTGAATTTTTAAAAGTAAATTCTTTATATTTAAAAACCAGAGTAAACATATATATATATACACATAATATACACACATATATGCAATTATATGCACACACACATATATATTTATCCATGTCCTATTTTCTAACTGTGTATATTCACTAAGGCTCTATCCTGGGTCTCTTGATTTTTCTTTCTATATATTTTCTTGCTGGTTTCATCATGTCCCTAAGTTCCATTATCATTTTTACATACATGACTCCTAGATCCATATATCCAGTCTTAGACTCTTCTTTGCTCCAGTACTACCCTGTACAGTGACCAATGCTTAGCAGGTACTTAATAATCCTTATTGATTACTTGTTTTTTTAAAATCAATTTAATAAACACAATTCAATTGGAATATTATTATCACAGATGGGGATTCTAGGATGTGTGAATGCGTGGGTGCTATGCATATTTGAATAAAAATTACTCTTTTATTTTAGTTTGAATCTGATTTTTTTTAAAAGTAAAGAATTCCTGACATGAAAACTGCCCAGCTCTACAGCTCAGTAATAATACCATTCTAACCAAAAAAAAAAAATTAAATCTATGATTTTATTCATGTAGGGACTCCTATCAATTCAAAATGATACTTAGTCTGAAATTTATCTCTAATGTGTTTTAGTAGATCTGAGAAGTTACATGTTTGCAACAGGATCATAGCTAGTATGTATCATAGACATGGTAATTTGAACCCAGGTCAGGTCTTCTTGATCCCAAGGGAGGTCTTCTACCCATTTTTCATTTTCATTCATACTATGTTTCCTAATGTGTAGGAACCAGCTAGATTTTTGACATTTAATGCCCCTGTCATTTGATATTGACTGAAAATTTCAGTAGCAGTTCTGGGTTGCCTTCTTTGATCAGTTTCCACTGGATCATTGAAAAACATTCTCCTAATATTGTGATGTAGAGTTAATACTACTTATCCCTGAGCCTGAAATGTTAAATAAAGCTCTCATAGAAAGATGTGCTTGGTTATGAAAAAATTGTCCAGCACTCATAAATCAAGTATATCATATATAGGTAAAAGATTAGGTGTATCCACATAGGAGGAATTCTGTAATTGCTACAGGAGCAACTTGGCAAATATCTGGGGAAAGGATGTTGAAGTCCAAATACTAAGTATTTGATGAATGGACTGTCTGAATTCAGTGATGCAATCTCTGGCCTCTTCTGTCAGCTAATTTACTACAGTAAGATCAATAAAACTGAGATTTCGAGTGATAAATAGATTTGAAGGGTGAAATCATATTAGTGGTTATTATTTTTGTCAAACCACTGCCAGTTTCTTTGCTGTGCACAATCTACAGAGTGACACCCTGCTCACTTGACCTCTGCAGTTTGTGGAACTGAAGAATATTTTTATCTATGGAATTTACTCAGCACTCTGTGAAATGCTAAGCCCTATGAGCTAAATTGTCCTTGGGGATCCACTAATATTATAAATTAACTTAAGTATCTATGGAAAAGCATTAGAAATAAATGGAATGTTTTGTGACATCAGCATTTTGCTTTGACTTCCTTGAGACTTAGAAAATTATATTTATATCCCTCTTATCAGGATATGACTTTTGGTCTTTTCTATTCTTGCTTTGCATTGGTGAAGTCTATGGTACTTAGAATTTTTGCTGTATACTTTATCACCCTGCCCTTGCATGGGCATAGCTCTAATTTGCTAGGCTTTGAATTATTTTGGAATATGTTATATAATGCATATACTCTGACTCATCTTAAGTAAATATATCAATTCTACTCATAAATAATTTTCATCACCTACCTTTGTAATCTGAATCTTTAAATGGTAACATCTATACAAGTCCAAAGATAAGCTGTTTTCTGTCTTATTGACAAGTCATTCAGTTTAAGTATATGTAAGCCTAGGGTCATTACATTCTGTTTTGGCTTCAGATCAAAGTGATGGGTATAGAACATGGCTACTTCTCTTTAGGTAAAAAGATCAGACAAATCTTGCCTCAGTTACTTTTGTTTGCAACCATGGTCTTCTCCCCCATGTTTAAAAAGCTCAAAATTAACAACAACCACCATTATCCACTTGAAACAAATCTCTTGATGTAACCAATTATTTCTAACTGCCAAAATGAATGGCCTTTTGGGGTTCTTATTCTTTCTGATCTATTTTTGATCTCTTTGTAGCTTTTGATTCAACTGACCACTCTCTCTTCCTGCATACTCTCTCTTCACTGGGTTTTTATGACATTACTCTCTGTTTGTTTTGCTTCCTATGGATGACTATTGCTTCTCATATCTTTATATCTTGAAGCTAGAAAAGAGGAATTGATCAAGAAGGCTCATATGACTTTGCTGGATTATTATATATATGATGCCCCCAAATGGGCATATTTCTCAAATCTCTGCCATGGGCTTTTTCTCCCTCTTTTGGTGACCTCATAACCTCTCATGAATTCAATTATCTTCTCTACATTTTCTATTCTCACATCTCTGATGTGATATCAACTCTGATTTTTCCTGAGATTTAGTCTCACGTAGCCATTTCCTATTAGACATTATGACTAGATGTTCTGTAGGATCCCAAACTCAGCTGTCTAAAACAAATCTAAAATGCATTATCTTTCCTTTCAAACCCCATTACCATAACCTCCATATTTTTGTCAAGGACTCTATCATCCTTCCAGTCATAGTGGTTTACAACTTCAAAATAATTCTAACTCTTATTTTTTGCATTTTACATTTTGAGGGGAAGCAATTGGGGTTAAGTGATTTGCCCAGAATCACACAGCTAATTAACTAGTCTGAGGCCAAACTTGAACTCAGATCCTCCTGACTTCTGGGGTGGTGCTCTATCTATCCACTATGCCAGCTAGCTGCCCCAATTCCTAACTCTTTGGTCCTTTATTGCACATAGTCATTAATGGACAACTCTTCACAATGTATCTTGCAGCCATATACTTTCTGTTCTCTCAGCTATCATCCTAGTTTTGACCCTCTAGTGTGATAACCTACTAATTGGTCTTCCTGACTCAAGTCTATCTATCCCTTCTCCAGGCCATCTCCTACATTTGCCTAAGTGTTATTACTAAAGAACAGTTCTGAATATGTCATTCTCTTGCTTAATAACTTCCAGTGACTTCCTTCTTACTTCTTGAATCAAATAGAGTTTCCTTTATGTGGCATTTAAATCACTCATGATCTGTCTCTAACAGCTTTATAAATTTATTATATATCTAATTCCTCTTCATTCTCTTTCTCATCTTGCCATGCTAATATTCTTGCTCTCTCACACATGACATTCCAGTTCCTATCTCAGTGCCTTTGCAAAGACTATCTTTTATGCCTGTAATTTCTTCTTTATTTCTTAGAATCTTTACTGTTATTTAATGGTTAACTCAAATACAATTTCCTTCATGAAACCTTTCCTGATCTGCTAGGACTAGTGCCTATTCTATCCCTGCCTCCCCCCCTCCCTTTTTGGTATTGTTTCAACATATTTTGCATGTTTTTTTCCCCTATAGAATGTAATGTCTGTAAGATATGACTTTGATCTTTTTCTTTGTTTCCCTGCCATGTCTGGTAGATGGATGGTGGTTTATAAAAGTTTATAAGTTGATTAATAGAAAAAAGCTAAAAACAAATAGGGGATTTTGTTTTATTTAATTCTTATGTCATAATGTAATGTAACCATAGAAAACACCGAAAATATCAATGTATTTGTGTGACATTAATAAAATCAAAGTGAACCAAAGCAGGGCCATTTATTTTCTTATGTAGGTTTTGATTCCTGTTAGCATAATTTTTGTTTCATTTTGGTTCATAATGGCTATTACTTGAAGAAAATTGTACATGGTGGAATATTTTCAACAAAAAGTTTATGCTAATAATTTTGCTTTTCAAAGCATGGAGGAACAGAAGCAGTATCACAGTGGGATTATCAGCTTTGGCACTATTAGCCTCAGAATAGAAGCAGTATTAGCTCTGGTGGTAATGCTTAGCATGGCAGGCCTCCAGGCCAGCTGGAGTATTTGGATGATGAATTCCTGAAGCAGATCACAAGGCTGGCATGACATCAGGATATAGTTGTGATGGGGGATTTCAACTATTTGTACATCTGCTGCTCTCTCTATGTTAAAAGCAGAGATGATAAATCCTAACTTATCTTGCTGACAAGTTCCTCCCCCCATCTTTCAGCAGGTAGAAGTTGTTTAAAGTGTAATTCTTAAGGAAAAGGGGAACTGATTGAGCTGGAAATGACAGAAAACTTGGCAGTGATCAGAGCATTTTTTAGAATTTATGATATGTAACATGGAGACTGAGTATTGGCTGATATGTATGCTAGCTTCTAAGAGAATATAATTCCATAAGTTCAGAGATATGATAGGTAAAATATAATATACTAAGACTAGAAAAGGGGACTTGAGCAAGAGGATGTTATGCCACAGTCTTCTTGAACTGTTCTACCTCAGTCTCACTGCATTAGTTTCCTTAATTATCCTGACTGAGTTTCCCTAAATTGTTCTGTCTCAGTTTCCTTAACTGTTCTGCCTCAATCCCCTTACTTGCAAAACCTCACTCCAGTTCATTAAGACTGAAGGCCAATGCTTTACGGTTATAAATTATTAATGTAAGACTCAAGATAAGGGGGAGTTCAGACTTCCTGGCTCCTACTTCCTTCTGTTCTCAAGAATTTATGGCACTACCCCCTCTAAATATTCCAAAAGATAAGACTATCTCTGATACCTCAGTGACATATTTACTTCTGTTTATTCAGACATTCTAACTCTGGTTCCCTAGTTTTCCTCCACTGCTAGAACCAAATTTATGATCCTGAAATTTCCCATTCTTTTCTTCCTTTGTTTCAAGAGTCCTATAAAAAAACCTGGGGCTCTCACATTTGCTACTGGATACTTTGAGATAAGAGTCTTGTCCAGTCAATCAAACTCTCCAATTAATAAAATATTAAAAACTCTCTAATCTCTATCTTGCCTCAGTTTCTCCGGCATTACAAGGGATCTTTTAAGAATGAAATTCCTTTGTTTTATTTATAATTGATTCTGATAAAGAAGAAGAGGGTAAGGTTATCATAGAGACAGATGTTGTTCAGTTGTGTTTGATTATTGTGACTTCATTAGGAGTTTTCTTGGAAAAGACATTGGAGTGGTTTTCCATTTTTTTCTCCAGCTCATTTTATAGATGAGGAACTGAGGCAGACAAGATTAAATGACTTGCCCAGAGAAACCCAACTACTAAGTAGATCTAAAGCCAGATTTGAAGTTAGGGATTTCTGACTTCAGGCCCATATTCTATACACTTCTATCCACTATGCCACCTAGTTGCTCATGATGTTGAATGAGGAAGGAAACTTCCTGACATGTTAACTTTTTTTTAATTATAGCTTTTTATTTACAAGATATATGCATAGGTAATTTTTCAGCATCGACAGTTGCAAATCCTTTTGTTCCAACTTTTTCCCTCCTTCCCCCCACTCCTTTCCCCCGATAGCAGGTTGACCAATACATGTTAAAGATGTTAAAGTATAAGTTAAATACAATATATGCAAACACTGACATGTTAACTTTTTAAAAGATATATGCCAGAACTGATAAATAAGGATGATTATAAAAGTGGTAAAATCCTGTGAAAAAAACATAGAAAGCCCAAAGCCCACTAAAAGCAGATTAAAAAAAAATGCAATGAGGATAACAAAAAAAGGCTTTTAAAAAGCTCTATTAGAATTAAGGAAAAAAAAAACATTGGAAGTATAACTAGGACTCAGTCTTGAGGAGGAAGAGTGAAAGATACAGCAAAGGTAGAATTCAATTTTTTTTTTTAACTGTTTTCTTTAATAAGGTGAATGATCTTCAACTTGGGAGAAATGGAACAGAAATGGTTAACAGGGAATTAAAATCTAAGATAAATAAGTTCAAGCCACTTGGCTTAAATGACTTCTATTCTTATGCAATGAAAAGACTTGCTGATATAATTGTGGAATCATTGTGCATGGTCTTTGAGAGGTAATGGGGAATAATAGTAGAGATGCTATGGGAGAAGTGGCAAACATCCCAATTCAAAAAAACATGCTGAATTGTTTAGTGAATAAAGTATTGAATATGCCACCAGCAAGACCTGGATCCATTGCCAACTTTATTTGTGTGATCTTGGGGAAATTATTGAACATTTCTGAGTCTATATCCTAATCTGAAAAGAGAGAATGGTCATACCTGCATTGGTTGTATCACAGGGTTGTTATAAAGTTTAAGTGTGATAATATAATAAAGATCTTTGCAAATTAAAAACAAACAACAATGATGATGATTATGTTGTGTACATCAAGTGATAGGCTGGTGGATTTGATGTCTTTTGATGGTGAAATTCTAAGAACATTGTCAGTCTAATTTAATTTCCATTTTATTTTTGACAGTTACAAAACTAGCCTCAGGTAGTCTCTGGATTGTACCAAAAAATTTGAAAGTCTTTTATGATATTCAAGGGTAAAAATGAAGGCTGGAATTCAGGGATTTGTATGTGTGTTGTGTATCGAGAATCCCTCCTGTTTAGTCTTCTCCAGCCCCACCTTGAGGTAGTTAGATAGTGTAGTAGATAAAGTCCTGGACCTGAAGTTAGTGAAACCTGAGTTAAAATCCAGCCTCATACACTTATTAGCATATGTTTATAAAGAATAAATTATGTCAGTTTAATTTAATTTCCATTTTATTTTTGACAATTATAAAACTAGCCTCAGGTAGTCTCTGGATTGAACCAAAGAATTTGAAAGTCTTTTATGATATTCAAGGATAAAAATGAAGTCTGGAATTCAGGGATTTGTAACCTTTTGGGTATGTATCGCTTGAGAACCCCTGTTTAGTCTTCTCCAGCCCCATCTTGAGGTAGTTAGGTAGTGTAGTAGATAAGAGTCCTGGACCTGAAGTCAGTGAAACCTGAGTTAAAATCCAGCCTCATACACTTATTAGATATGTAACTCTGGACAAGCCATTTAACTTATCTGCCTGAGACTTCTAAATTATAAATAAAGATAGTAATCCCTACCTTTTAGAGTTATTGTGAGGATTAAATTATACTTGGAAAGTGTTTAGCGTTGTGCCTTCAATCTTGTAGGTGCTTAATAAATGCTTTGCCTTTGGCAGTCTGGTGAGGCTTATGGACCCTTTTTCAGAATAATGTTTTAAAATGCATAGAAGACTAAGGAAATCAATCATATTGAATAGAGTACATGGACTCCTTAAAATTATCCAGAGACTCCACACAGGTGGAGTAGTGGCCTTCAAAAGGATAGAAAATATTGAATATACTGAAACTTTTGGGTTAATACAGGAATAGGTCAGAATTTCTTCAACTTTTTCCACTTGTAACTCCTTTTTCATGCAAAAAAATTTTGCACAACCCAGGGTATATAAGTATATAAAATATGTACAAAAATCAAAGTTACTGATAATGGAATAAAATTTCACGATCCTCACATTCAGTTATGCAATCCTATCTGGGGGTTGCAACCCATAGTTTAAGAAGCTTTAGAATAAATGATCTTTAGGTAAGTCCCTCAGGAATCTCAGTTTTATGGTCAATCCTGATAGAGAATATAATAGGTTCAGAGTAGACTCCTTGTTGCTATCTACCCTATCATCTTTAGGAAGGGATGATCATAAACTATATGGACTGGACATCTCTCTCTAAAAGTTTAAAATATTTTTCAGAGAAGTTCCATATAGTCTTTAAGTATTCAGTTAATTTTTAATGTTTTCTTAGTTAAATCCATTCTTTATTCATAATAATATGGAAGCTAATTTCCTTTTACATTATATACAATGTAGAAAGAGAATAGTGATCTACTATTTTACTCTGTTAAATAATATTTATTCCTTAAGCTTTCTTTAATATAACTATTTCTCAATTTCTTAATAATTTTCAATTTTTTTCTATTAACTGTTTTTTTTTTTTTTGGAGACTAGAAGACAGCATCTCTAAGATTTGATGGTGGCAGGTGAAATCCCCAAACTTGTCTACAACTGGAAATAGTGGCACCTTGGGTGAGATCATGTCTTCTCAACGAATTACACTGTCAGCTTTTGGACATTGTTCATAACATTATGATAACTTCAGAAACAAAAGGGACAGAAAATTGAACAGATAAACCCTGAAGAAAACTTTTTTTGATAACTTAATCTTTTGTTCAGATGTTGTTGTATAGTCATACATAGCCTTATGATACCACAACAGATAGCCTCATGAGACTGATGGTTCACTAAGTAAAAAACATTTTAAAAGTCATTTCACAAATCATAACACATCCTGCTGGATTGTGTTCACATAATTCTTTGTGTAAATTCCTAGATATTGTGCCATATTTGCTAATTACTTAATTTTCCAAGTAATCAAACCAGATAAGTTAGAGCTATATAATCTAATGTTCTTATGCCATTTTTTGCTCAATGTGCAGTCTTTTTTTAAAATTTTTTTTTAATGTTCATTCTTAAGAGTAAAAATACATAGCTTGATAATGCCCAATTATTAGTATAGTATATTAGGATACTATAGTATAGTATAGGAAAGATTCTTTTCTCCCATAAATGAATACTACAAAAAATAAAATTATATTGCTGAACTGCTTTCTATAAGTCAAATATGCAGATAAAGATTAAGTGAGTTGTCCAGGGTGACATAGCTAGTATATATTTGAGGTATCAATTCAAATTCAGGTCTTTTTGACTCCTGGTCCAGCTGCTACTCAACTGTCAACCAAGCTTGGCCTATATTTAAGGAGTATTATTCGACATTCTTCATCCCTGATACCAAATTACCAGTCATATTTGTTAGCCCATTTTTAATACCCTATTCTAAGTAGGGAAAAAGTATTATTTTGTAAAATGCAAAACTCCGCAGGTTCAGAATTCTATTATATTGGACTTTCTTTATTCAGGAACAAAGTTATCTCAAGTTGCCTTCCCTTAAAAATCAGTTACCTAAATTGAAGTCATTAGCATGTAACTGGAAAAAGCCCCATCTAGTTCTAGCTTAAGTTTGTGGGCACTATTCTGGTAGAGATCATGATTAGGTTCTGTGAAAAGATGAACCTTTAAATACAAATAAGTACATTGTGAAATGGACAAGCAAGGGAGATCATTGCTTATAATCTCAGTTGGTATTCACTTCTGGGATGGATTGAGAATTATTTATTATACGGTTATTGATAAAATGGGCTTCTGGTTGTTTTTATTCTTGCTCCATTTTGCTAGCTCTGCATCCAATATTACTTTCTCTTTATCAATGCATTAGTATTTATCTAGGATAAATGGAAATGAGATGGGGTGTATGGGAATGGGATAAAGAGGAAGGGAAAAGACGGGGGAAGAGAATAAGGAAAGGATCCTAGTAGGAATAGAGTAAGTAATATCAAGATAAGGTAGCAGAAGAGTCAGTAAGGATAGAGAATAAGAGACACACAAACATAATAACAATGATTAGAAGTAGAACTTATTAGAAAAAAATCAGGACTAGTAATAATTGATCTCAAAGTTAAAGCTAACATATATTTATTCAAATAGGAAAAATAGGGAAACAATACTATATGCCAGCTATGTTAATCAATATTCTTTTAGATTATTTAAAATAACTAGATAGTAAAAGTTTAGAATATTACTGTGATATAGAAAATGAGTTGGTAGATTTAGAAAAATTTGGAAAGAGTTGGACTTATCCATCTTCAGAGAAACAAAAGATGACCAAGCATAATATGGCCTTACATAGATGTACATGTGTATATATATGCATGTATATAAATACATATATATGTATATGAATGTATATATATGAAATCACATAATACCGATAGACAGACAGATAGATGGATATAAATATATCTAAACTTAAGAAGATGGGCCAGAGGAAAGGAGGGAAAAGAATAAAGTAAAAAATGCGTAGGAGAGAACAAAAGAAAACCTACAAAGAAGGAAAGAAAAGATGGACAGCTCTGAATGCAATATGCAATATTTATTATATAGGTTTTCTTGAAGTGGAAATTTGTCTCATATTTTGAATTCTCTCTTATGTTCTGTTGTGCACATGGAATTTTTTTCTTTTTCTATTTTGAAACAACTATCAAAGTTTTAAAAATAAAAAAAATTAGATTAAGTAGACCAGAAGCTTCCCAAAAACATTAAAAACATTATGAGCCATTAACTAAAAACTCTGATCTAAGGTCGTACGTGTGTGTGGGTGGGTGTAGTTTCTTATTATAATAACTTCATTTGCTTTGAAAGTCAGAGATGAAACTTTATTATTTTTTTTGCTTTGATAGACATTCAAAACAAACCTTAGAATCTACTTGCTAAAAATACCCATTATATATTACATAAAAATGTTTTAAATATTGTATCAGAAATAAAGTACTCTCATCACTAAAAAGAAGAGATCCTCTGCCAGTTTTCTACTTATGGAATGAGCTATCAGATTTTGTCTATGTATTTCTTTATGATTTGCTATTTGTTAAAAACATGTAACATGCACACACACACATACACACATACACATTCTGTATTCTCTTCTCAATATATTCCTATACATATTTGAGTACCTAGAATGAAAGCCAAATATTAGGAAACACTTTATAGCAGTATATTCACACATACATACACACACATATATATATATGTGTATATATATATATAATATTTATGCATACACATTTACCTATCATTTATGTGTCTATCAATCTAACTATCCATTTGTTCATTCATAATATGTATGTCTATCTATTTATCTATCCATGTAATTCAATGGACTTAGAGTCAAAGGATCAATATTTAAATCCTGAATTGGTCACTTACTTCCTGTGTGATGAGGGTAAATCATCTCACCTCTCTGGGCCTCAATTTCCCTCTCTGCAAAATGAGGAAATTAAATTAGATGAACTCAGGTCTCTTTTTTGCTGTTAATCTAGAACATATTCCAAAAATTGTGGTGCAAGTTAAAAACTGAGGAGCATGCAGTTTATGTGTGTGTGTGTGTGTGTGTGTGTGTGTGTGTGTAGAGAGAGAGAGAGAGAGAGAGAGAAAGAAAGATAGGGACAGACAGACAGACAGACAGACAGAGACACAGAGAGAGACACAAAGATAGATTCAGAATAAGAGACAGAGACACAGAGAATGAAACACAGATAAAGAGACAGAAAGGTTATGTGAAACAAGGTTAAAGAATCAGCAAAAAAGATTGAGAAGTAATTGATAAGGAAGAAAAAAAGTAAGGAGAGAGCCTCCATGAAGAATTAATTGGCAGTACCAAATGCTGAAGAGAGGCCAAGAAGGATTCGAAATAACACAGGAAAATTTAGAAGGAGAGAAAAAGGAAGTTCTAGATGAGATATGAGAAAAGGGAAGGTCAGTATTGGCTGAAACATCAAAGGAAAGGCATCCTGGAGTGATAAATAGTCTAGTTTTGTTAGAGGACAAACAACCCCTTCTTTCAAATAATTTGTATTCAACTAATTGATTTGGAGGTCAATTCAAGGATGATGCTTTCACCTCTTTCAATGAGGGGATTTGGGATATAGTCACAATTGGAATATTAATATGAATTACTTTTTCACCATGGGTTTTGCATACAATACATGTTTAATGTTTGTTGAATGAATAAGTAGATTAATGACATAAGATATCTAGAAGAGTAAAGCCCAGGCTAAGAAAGTACTTGGCTGAGATATCTTCCAGCTCCTACAACCCTATTTAGAAGTCTTTTTTTTTTTTCCAGATTATGCTTTGCAATTGGAGAGATAGTCCATAGAGCTAGTTTCTCATTAAATATATCTTGTACAGACACTCTAGCTGAATGATGAACTGTGTCTAGAATTGAATAAGAGGAAAAGAATGGAAAGCTTTAAGTTTGGAATATTTTGTAGTGATTTTAGTGAACTCAAATTTTCCTCTCTGAAAAAAAGGTCTCTGTTGAATATGAATATTTTTCCCCCTTGGTTGAGTTGCTGTTGCCAATTCCTGATGAGGAGTTTATCTGTGCTCTATTAGCCTAGTCCTTAGAAAGCAGACACAATCTATTGTCCAGACCATTCTTGGAACCTTTTTTAGTTTGGTTGGAACCTCATAGTATGGTGGTGTATTCCACTAGTATAACCTTCAAGAATTTAGGGTCAATGACATTCCTTAATGACATAACCCCAACCTATCTTTCTAGTTTTGCTGTGCATTATTCTCCTAAACAAGCACTGCAGTCAACCAAGCTGACATTACCATTCCTTATACACAAATTTGATCTTGTGTCTTTGCATTATCATTATACTTCACCCTGTGCCTGGAATGTACTCTTTGTATCTCCATCTCTTAGAATCTATTGTTTCCTTTAAGGCTCAGTTCAAATGCTGCCTTTTACCTTAAGCTTTTCCTCTTCCACTGATTGCTAGGATCTCTCTTTCTCTGCCAACCATCTTGCATTCATTTATACATTTTGTATGTATCTATCGTATATGTATAAATATAAATAAAATCTTTCCTACTAGACTATAACCTGCTTGAGGGCAGGGACTATTCTCACTTCCTTCTTCATATTACCAGGCTTAGCATAGTGCGTGACAAATAGGAAGGGGTTAATAAATGCTTGTTGATTTGTTGATAGGGAAATCCCAGTGTGAAAACTCTTTCCACTGATACAGGTCAGTAACTTGACTATGATTAACAATTTTAAAAGTGCCTAGGGTTACAGAGCTGGTATATGTCAGAGGAAAGACTTGAACCCATGCTTTTCTGTATCATGCTGCCTCTCAAATGTAGAATTCTTTTGGCAAGGAAAGATTGCATAGAAGCTTTTTATCATTAAAAATTCCAAGTTTGTGAAATTATGAGTAAAGGAATTCTACCTGTTAAATTTCAGCAATACAATGTCTAATGCCTTAGCTAAAGCTTGAATGTATTCCTCGTGAAATTTTATAAAAATAAAAAAAGTAATTGTATAACAGCAATAACCTTCTCCTCAGAATATCAACACAAGGTGTTAAACTCTGAATTTGGAGGAGAATAGTCCTGAAATTAATGACCTGAGTAGAGAAATTGGAAAACTGAGGTGGCCAGTGCACTTGTGCTATGAGATTGTAAATTGAATCAACTCTAAGTAATAGGATTGACTCCAAGCCATTTTGGAGGATTAGCAGCTTCTGCTCCTTCTGAATTGGGGGACAGCCTGGAAAGTGGGGCTCCTAGAGTCTAGTTTAATATATCTCAAAAAAAGTAGTTTCAGGCTGATAAAATGGAATAGAAGAGAAAAAGTAATGTGTTAAGCCAGGAAAGGCAACTGAATTGCTTCAGGAGATAGGGATTGCTACTTTTAAGGGAGTAAATAGATGAAAACGTTGTTGTTAGATCATGGGACAAAATCTAGGAGAAAGGGTTATTTATGTAATTGCTTTGAAAGTTGAATTTAATCATAGGATGAATAAAGATAACACAAAACTCAAGAATTTAAAATACCATTAGAAAATATGAAGATTGAATGGTAGAAAAAAAAAGTTTGGTTATGTTGTATTTAGGTAGATTCATATTAATATTTATGTTAGATAAAATTAATATTTACATTGAAGATAATAATGAGATCTAATATTTATATAGCACTTCAAGGTTCACAAAGCACTTTGCATATATTTTGTTGTTTTATCCTTTAAAAAGTCCATTGACATTGCCCAGGACAATAATAGCTGTAGCAATTTACAAAGGTTGGCATATAGTTGCCTGACCAATGACTTAGGCCTACAAGTAGGCATATTGGTGGGCTAGAAATTGTTTCTAGGGTTTTCAATCCTGTCTTCTTTTTCAGGGAACAGTTTGGGGGATTTAGGGTAAGAACAGACCATAGTTTAACCCTAATGACTATGATTTATAAAGCTATTACTATGTGCTTATCATTGTAATAAGCATTGGTGGTACAAATAAAAGAAGTTGGACCATCCTTCCTGGCAAGGACTTCACATTGGAATTGGAGGAGGCAATGTATAAATGAAAATTGAGCTGCAGGGGAAGATAAAATAGGTCCAAAGTCCAAAGGATGTAGTAGAGACACAAATGGGAAGCCTATGGATTCTTAGGTTAAGTCAGTAGATCAGCTACTTATGGTCAACTCTTGCAACCAAAATGAGCAAATGATTCTTTATCTTTGTGATGGACTTACCTCAGCAACACATAGATATATCTTATATACTAAGAAAAGCAAATTCCTAGCCTGCAAAGTCAATGTAAATCAGGCCTAGGATTTCTAAGTGTGATTTTGAACTTAGCTTATAATTAAATGTTTTTGAAAATCAAAATATTAATATGCTAATGCATATAAATATGTATCATATTTTAATATGAATATTAAATAGGTAACATAATTGGATTATGCTAATTATACCTAAATTTTGTTTGACCATAGGAGAAACCTCCAAACTATGGAGTTTCTGACTCTATTCCTTTAACAGACATGGATTTAGGGACTATTCAGTCCATGCCCAATGATTCAATATGATTAAATTAAGATGATCACTTTCTGGTGTCTGTGAATATAAAAAAGTGCTTAACTCATAATTGCAGTACCATTATTGATCAGTGATAAAATTTTATAAGAGAATCATTGACCAGAAGGAACTGGAATTATTTAACTTGGAGAAGATATATTGGGATTTTGGGAGTTTGTTCTAGTCGTTCTTCTAGGGATGAAGTAGAAAATTGGATGGAAAATTCAGAAAAGCTAATTTAGACTTGAAGTAAGGGGAATATTTCCTGCTAAGAAGAGCTATGTAAAAGTTGAATGGGCTGCCTCTGGAAGTATAGCAGTTTCTTTCCACTTAAACATTTTGAAGTAAAAGCTGTATAATCACTTGTACAAAATACCTTCAGGGTAATTTTTTAAGGGGAGTTGGACTAGATATCTTTTGAGGTCTCTTCTAATTCTGAAATTCCAGGATTATAGATGACATGTTAAAATTTTTTTATAGACTAAGTCAATGAAAAAGAAATTCTTATGTGTCCTTACCATTCTATCATTCATGTTCCTAACATACTATAAGGCTCTATTCTGGACAAATTATGCTTTTCCTTTATGCTTTTTTTTCATTTTGATTCCCTAGCCTAAAACATTTTTCCTACTATTCTTTACTGCTAGAATTTCTTCCCACTTTAATAGTGTGGCTCAAATGTTACTTGTTGCAGAAAACTCCCCTGATTCTTCCCAGTCAGAAAAGCCAGAACTGCCTTTCTCCCTTAGTTGCTCTTCTTATGAAATTTATTTTTTTGTATGTATTGATGCCTTTGCCTCCATCTGAATTGTAAACTTCATAAGGGTAAGGTGTACCCTAGATTACCTATCCTTTTTCTTTTCTCTTATCTCTGATATTGTGGCCTGCACCGAATAGATGGTTGATATTTATTGTTATATGATCTCTGCCATCTGTTTGAATCAACTGAATTAAACTCACTGGGAATGGGTATTTCACTTAGGTTGTAGTCATACAATTAAAATGATGTGATAAGCTAAATAATTTTCTGGAAATTGTGATCAGTTTTTTTTTTTTTTCTTTAGTCAATCTATCTACAACCACTCCAGATGAAAGCCTGGATGTAGTTTGGTACAATGGGGGAAAACAAAGAAAAAAACTTCACAGTCAGACAACATGGGTTCAGATTTCACTTTTGAGGATTGACTATCTGTGTGGCCTTGTACAAATCACTTATCTCCATGGACCTCAGTTCTTCATCTGTAAAATGAAAGAGTTGGACTAGATGACCTCTGGGATATCTTTCAGCTGTCTATCCATGGTTCTATATTCTGTTGTTGCCTTAGCTATCCAGATAATTGCAAAAATTCTTTGTCATAGTTTGCCTGCATTATTTTTTTTCAGTCCATCACTCATTTTTATTTTTATTATTTTTTAAATAACTTTTTATTGACAGAATCCATGCCAGGGTAATTTTTTACAGCATTATCCCTTGCATTCACTTCTGTTCCGATTTTTCCCCTCTCTCCCTCCACCCCCTCCCCCAGATGGCAAGCAGTCCTTTACATGTTGAATATTGCCTGCATTATTAGTTCATGGACTCATAGATTTAAGTTTGGAAGAGGACTAGACACCACCTGAGTTACCCATCATTCATTTTACAGGTGAGGAAACTAACTTAAGATGTTGTGATCTGGTGGAATTCAGATTCTAATTCAGATTTAGTGACTCTTAGTTTGGTACTTTCCTAGAGCTTACATTGAATCTCCAAATCTACAGTATCCAAATAATACAGAGGATCTTCCTAAAAAGGATTCTAATCAAGGACAAGAAGATTAAAAGTTGGGCTGAGAACTATTTCCTAAAAGTATTGCTTTTAAGAACCAAATGTGATTAATTCCTGCAGTCACCTTATAAATAATTGACTCTTTGACTTTGAAAATGCCTTTCATGTTCTTGATTGTGTCCATTCTGAAAATGACACCTGATGCTATACTGTGCCCTAGACCCAATGAATCTGTTAATGAAGAGGACTTTCAATATGTCAACATAATACAGTATACTGTCACTTGGTATAGTTAACATCTTTCCTTGTTTATGTCTGAATGAAATAGAAATCTCCCCTGGCAGGAAAACTGGATGTGGATTCTAAGAGCTTTTTGCCAGGTGGTAGTTGCAGCAGATATTTCTGTTCTAGCAATTTAAAATAGAGTAACAACCATCTTGTCAAGTTATGTGTCTATTCTGAAAATACAATATTGCAGGCTATTAAAGCAGATTACACTTTTACTAGTTGGAGTGAACCATTAAAAACCACAGAGGGTACATATGAGGGACACTTTTAAAAAAAAAAAACAAAATTTAAATGACAGTTTTAAGACATGATGGGAAAATGTGTGAGATTTTAATGGTTCCTGTTGAAGCTATTTCAAACTCAAATTTCTAAGTATCTCACTTTTTAGTTGATAAGCAGAAGTAATACTTGAACTGTCTTTAGAAAAAGATGCCTGATTAATTTTATGCCCTTGGATTTGATGATCTCTTCCCTCCTCCTAATAAGTTATTTTATATGCTTTGATCAGACATTAGATTGGTAGCAGATTTTGTAGAAACATTTACAAGATTTATTAAGGGAAAAGAACTGTACTTGGAGGAATCAGAGTCTGAGCATATATTAACATCAATTCATAAAGGAAAAATAAAACTGTATAGGACATATTGCAGGACCAAGGTGTAGGAAGCAGTATATCAATCTGCAAAAACTGAAAGCATAAGATATATGAATAAGCAAAAGATTATTACTACCCATCTGCTTAAAACTGGGCCTTTAATCTTTCTCTTGGATTCTCTCCCTCTCCCCACCTATTATAAAGAATGCCAAAATACATTTAGATGTGTTCTATGTTAATCACCTGTTTCCAATTTTAATTCAGTATTTTACTAAGGTGAAATCATAAGTAATTTGAAAATTCCAGAGTATTAGAAATAGAAGGGAATTTTGAGCTTGTAGTCCCTTCATTTTAAAAAAGGTAAGGCCTATTAAGATCTCTGCTACTTAATGATAATATGAATTGG
This sequence comes from Antechinus flavipes, assembly GCF_016432865.1. Classification (NCBI taxonomy): domain Eukaryota; kingdom Metazoa; phylum Chordata; class Mammalia; order Dasyuromorphia; family Dasyuridae; genus Antechinus; species Antechinus flavipes. The sequence goes on from NC_067401.1 coordinate 244,769,994, forward strand.
AATATATCCTGTATGTAACTGTTAGATCTATTGGGCTTTATGACAATGCAGGTCTTCTGGGAGAATGACTTTCGAATAGCATGATATTTCAAATCCAATACATTAAAAAGCATAATCATCTTTATTTGCATATTGATTTTAGAGTTTACAGATCTGGAAGAAGGGGCTCAGAGGCAATCTAGTCCACAACATTCATTTTATGGAGGAGGGAAGTGTGTTGCATAACATCATAAAAAACCCCAAAAAGAACGAAAGAAAAAGAATGTGAATTCAAGTTCTTTGATTAGTAATCTGTCAGGAACTATGCAAAATACTAGGTTACAAATAAATAGAAAAGACAGTTTCTGCTATCAAGAAACTCCTAATCTAATAGAGGAGACTGCATGATAAACAAATCTAGAGATCTCTTTATATGCAACACTTCATCTCTTATCTCCATACATTTGTACAGTCTAGCCTTCATGCTTGGAATGGATTGTCTGACTACTCCTTATTTGGATCATCATTCATATCAGGTCCCCTAACTATGGAGTTGACCTATAGCTCTTAATTGTACCATCCTGTTTCCTTACTTCCCATATAATAAGATGAATTTGACTTTTCATCATACCCCTGTGAGATAGGGATGAGCATTATTATCTTCATTTATTAATAAGGAAATGGGGAATCAGAGAGATTAATTGATTTTTCCCAATGTTTCATAGCTAGTAAAATGTCAGAATCAGGATTTTTATTGATGTGATTGCATTTGTCAGTTTATCTTATCCCATAGCATTCCCCTTCAACTATTTGCTCCCAGTTTTCATCATGTTCTCTCCCATCTCTATACTTTTGTTTATCTTATCCTCTATAATTGGCATTGACTTTCCTTCCCATCAATTGTAAAATCATAAGTTCATAGATTTAGAGCTAGAAGGGATCTTATAATTCATTTAGTCTAGCCCCTTTGTTTTCTGGATCAGGAAACCAAAGCCAAGGGAAGTTAAATGAGTCAATATATGAGCATTTGTTAAACACTTACTCTGTTCCAGGCACTGTGCTAAATTCTGGAGCTACAAAGACAAAATGAAAAAGTTTCTGTGCTCAAGTAACTTACATTATTCAAGGACTAATTCATATGGCATCCTTCTCACAAAGTTTACTTCATTTCTTTTCTCTCTGAAAACCAAAGGCTAGGTGTTATCTGAGGTATACAATAAAGAACAAGATGGACTAGACAAAAGAGGCCTACAAATTGAAAAGAAAGTGGCTTGAATGGCTAATATATTTAAAGAAAGATGGTTGCATATAGTTTTGGATGGATTGTTTGATAATTGGTGGCACACTTATAAAATGCACAATGTGAGTTTGAAGAAAGTAAGCTGCAAGGCAGATAGTGAAGTTGAAAGACAATTTGAACAGGAAAAAGGCAATTGTTTTTAATTGGGAGAACAGTAGCCCTGGAGGGAAATGAATAATATAGAGTGTGTTCTTCACAAACCAAACTGGATACTGGTAATGAAATCTGAAAGCTCCTATCCCAGGATTACCTTCAAATGGCAATAAATATCTAACTGGATCATGTGCCCAGCTCCATGTCTTGGGATCAAATAGAAAAAGCAGCAGTAGGAAGAAATGGGGCACCTAAAGGGAAGAAAGACTAGGTAAGAAAATTCATTAATTTGTGAAATAGGGCTGAAACTTTCCAAAAAGAAAATCAACCTAAAACAAGAAATGACATAAATGAAAGAAAACTGTAAGGTTTTTCTTTTCTTTGATTTTGCAAGGAAGGCAGCATGATGCAGTATGGAGAGGGAAATGTGAGGTAGCATCTACCTCACAGGGCTGTTGATGTCTTTTCATCTATTTATCTCCTCCCTCTATTCCCCCTCCCTCTTTCTCTTTCATCATCATCTGCAGATTTAAAAGTGGCATATCAATGTTAACTATTGTTTCAGTCTTTGTGGGAGGCATGGTGGTATAATAGATAAGACTAATAGATGTTGTAAGGATGAACCAACTTCAAATTCTTCCTCAGATATTTAATAGGACTCAGAGTAAGACATTTAGCTTCTGACAACCTCAGTTGGTGATAATAATTGTACCAACTTCACAGACTTCTTGTGAGGATAAAATGGGATAAACCATGGGAAGTACTTTGCAAACTTTAAGGCCCTATACAAATGTTAGCTATTACTTGAATTCATTGAACCAAGGAATCAGAATTCCTTGAAAAGGAGACATTTAACATGAAATTAGAAGTACAGATTTCAAGAACTGTTTTTAGTTAGGAGTAAAGGACCCTGCGGGTGAACCATATCCAAGTGAGGGTTCCAGTTTGAATAACATTTTAAAAAGCAAAGTGCTTTTTAAAAAGAAGCACTGACAGCTATAATATTGCCCAACTTCTCATTACAGCTGGACTTTGATAACATTGCAAAAGAAAATAATTGATAGACAGGAATGTTTAGATGGGAAGGCATTCTAGGTACATACCAAACCATAATAAACTGGATAGTTCTTTGATTAAGAAACATCTCTTTTGAGATAGTACTCACCATCCACAAGTGAATTTTTGTCAGTTTTTCCCCCCAATGATACTGCACCAAAATGAGAGTGACAAGGAAGTTGGTGGTAATGGTATTGGGGGGAGTCTTGAAGCAGAAGCATTAGATTTCATATCCAAAGACCTGTGTTGCAATATAGATTCTTCTTTCTTGTCTGTGTTACGCAGACATGTTTATAGGAAGGAGGAAATCATTCAAAAGCTAGAGAGAACTTGAGCCTTAGTGGTAGTATGGGGATAGTGGAAGAAATAATCTGTTGAAGAAGATAGGATGAAAAATGATATTGCTTGCACCTGCAGAGGAGGTTGTCTTGAGAAAAAATTTTCATTTGAGACAGAAATGAAGGTAAAGATAATAGAAGAAGGCATCTGAATGATATAATATGTAGAAGAGGGGAGAAAAGGGAGATCTTGGCAAATGGCCTAAATATTTTTTTCTAATAAAATATAAATAATAATTCAGTAAAATAAGGTCCTCAGTTGAGAATGTGGAGGAAAAGGGAATCATGGGATGTTTGAAGAAGGATGAAAAGACTTGAAAAAGCATCTATGAAGAGTGAGTGTTGTTCAATCATGTCCAACTCTTTATGACCCCGTATACCATACTATCTATGGATTTTTCTTGGCAAAGACACTGAAGTGGTTTGACATTTTTTTCTCCAAAGCAAAAAAAAATGGTTAAATGACTTGATCAGGGTCACAAAACCACTAAGTGTTTGATGCCAGATTTGAACTTTAGTATTTCCTGACTCTATGCACAGTGCTCTTTCCACTGGGCTGCCCAGCTGCCTCGTGGTTAAATTAATTGGGGAAATATTTTTAAATTGCTTTGCTGCAGTGAGAGCCTATTTGAGATTATGTAGCATAAATTTGTAGGTAAACTGGCGGCATGGGATTATGATTTTCTCTTGCTTTGTTCACAGCATAGTGTAGCTGGCTGGAACTTTGAAAAAGAGAGAGCACAGGAACAGGAGTGAAGACAGTGAATGGTGGGGTACTTCAAAGATGAGGCTTGTTAAGGCAAGAACTGGAATATGATAAGAGGAAAGGGACTCTAGAGAAGAAGCATGGAATTGAATTGTTCCACTAAAGAGTCAAGAACCAAGCACCAACAGTACAAATTATAGGCATGATGGCAAAAAAAAAGACCCATAGATAACACAGTTGCACACTTTTGTCCACCTGAAAATATTAGTTTGGCTTCTAGCTGGTTCTCTACTAGATACAACCCTCAGGTTCCAGTTCAGGCTGGTAGAATTATCTTCTGGAAGACTTTACTCTAGGTTAAGAAATTAGATTTTGGGATTCAAGGTAGTGGGAAACTATTTTTAAGCATTAGAAGTGGGAGAAAGGAATTCCTGATGTAGGCAGATCCTAGATGCTCAGAGGTATTCAATATATCTTCCTGTGCCTAGAAATCTGAGTCATATATTTCCTAAGCCGATAGATACCTTTCCTCATGTCTTCAGTCTGATACCTTTTACTTTCTGACTTGATTAATTCATTTTTTTCCCCAGTTGATTCAGTCTTCCTGTCACTCTCAGTTCTTTCTCCAGTTATCTTTTTTCATTCACTTGACTTTCTGCCTTCCCTACCAACTCTATTATCCCCTCCATTATTCTATTTTTTGTCAGTTAATTTTTACTCTGGGACAAATGAAACTGCAAGATCTTCTCCTTTGTGAAGATGGAATCAGGTGCTTAAGTCACTTAAGTTTTGTTCTTGTATAGATGGGAAAATCAGGCCTAGAACTCTGAAGGGAAATATTTGCTTATGCTCAAAGCTCATCCCCTTGAAACAAACCCAAAAGCCCTTTATTATTTAGAACTTTGAATGACTTTTGAAAGTAATTTAGACTAATCTCCACATTTTATAGCTAAGCAAAATGAGATGCAGGGAGGTTAAGAAACTAAGTCAAGGTCATAGAAATAGTAAGGAGTAAAGGCAGATAGGGTGGCATTGGGATTTAAAGCCTTGTCCTCTGACTACAAAGCTAATATTCCTTCAATTAAGAGAGTTTTCAATATATTTCCCCCTCTATAAACAGTTTAGATTTAAGTTTATCTCAACACTTCCACATACTTCACGTGAATATGCACATTTAAGCAAGGATTTCTAGAACTTGACAACACAGGAAATTTGTCAACCATTAGTAAATAGTACATTACCATTTTTCAATCTTGTTTATGGAGTATGAAAAAAAAGAAAGATTTTCTTTTTGTTTTTTTCAGTTTTCACAGTACAATGTTCTCTTAAGTTCTACTCACTTCCCTTAAATCAGTTCATTTAAGTCTCTCCAGGCCTTTTTGAAATCATCCTGCTGATCATTTCTTATAGATTAATAATATTCCATAACATTCATATATCATAACTTATTCAGCCTGTCATTTCCCTCTTTCTACACAGAACAGTCTTTCTTGACATTCACATTATACTGAAGATTTGTCACTCCCATCACAAAATCCATATTACTTAAGCCAGATTTTCCTAATGGATATTTGATAACTTCTTTAATCTAAACTTCAATAATGATTTTTTAAAAGATAGATATTTAGAACAAATTACAATTTTGTTTCCTATATGTTCCCTCTCTTCCATTGTCAGTGTGATAATCAGTAGGACAATACACCTTTATGTATATAAAGAATAAAGAAAGAAAGAAAGAATATACACCTTTATGTATATAGAGAATATTTGTCTTGTCAATTATTTCTCCATGTAGTTTAATTGAATGTCTTTTACTTTGAATGACTATGTTTTTGATTGACTGATGTAAGAAATACACTAGGAGGGGCTCATAAATTTTAAGTTTGAGTGATGAATCGATCCCTACTCCCCACAAACTTGAAATTATGGGTAATGGTTAAAGGGGCTAAGGAGAGTAAATGCTATATACAATTCAACATATCACATTTTCTGGTTATATCTAAGGCTTTCCTTTCTTGGTCACAAGAGAAAGTGGATATGGCATTAAATATGTCCTAAACAAATTCAATTCCAATTCTTCCTAACAAGAGAATTATGTATGGAATGTGAATTTAAAAAAAGAAAAACCTGTCATCATTCAGAATTTTATAGCTCTCAGCTGAGCAAACTTCATCTAATCAAAGTGTGGAAGGTTAATAAACTTGCCTAAGTACAAGATACTTGCAGTCAATAGTGGAGTAGGGAGTTACAGCCTCCCAGGGGTCCTCAAACTATGGCCCTCGGGCCAGATGCAGCAGCTGAGGACATTTATCCCCCTCACCCAGGGCTATGAAGTTTCTTTATTTAAAGGCCCACAAAACAAAGTTTTTGTTTTTACTATAGTCCGGTCCTCCAACAGTTTGAGGGACAGTGAACTGGCCCCCTATTTAAAAAGTTTGAGGACCCCTCACAGATTGACTTCCATGGAGGTCTCTCAATCACTCCCCCTGTGAATTTGCTCAGAAACAATAATCAGATATAAAGACAGAGACCTGGGAAATTTGGGCTCTCAATCATGGTACTCATTTCATAGTTCCTTTGTATTCCCAAGATATTATCTTCATGCAGAGAAATGATTCTTATTTTTCAAACTTTCTACCTCTGGAGTTGATCCTGAGGGATAAACTACAATTTTAATTGTTTCAGCATCAGGGGATTTGTGAAAGGAAACAGCAGAGCATCATTGTCTCCAAACAGTCTGGGAAAGGCTTATGCCCCTTCAGAATGTAGAATCCTGCCTTTCAGGGAATTTAAAGAAGGAGCATGCTGGCATGCTTGTGGCATCTGAGCTGATGACCTTTTAGGTAGAGCCTGGGAAGTGAAAATTCAGTTCTTACAGCACATTTATGCAGACCCCAACAAATTGGTGTGGAATGAAACTCAGAGGCCCCTAAAGCAAAAGTGAACCAAACTAGTAATGGGGAACTTGGGCTACTATGAAATATTTTAAAAATAGTAACCACAAAACAAAAATAAAACACACAGCTGCTCTTATTCTCACACACTTTTCCCACTTGTATTTAGATGATTCTGACTGTGTTAACACCTATAAATGTGTGCTTATAATCTGGGTATATTCAACTGTGAGTTCCCTGAGAGCAAGGATTAATTTTTTTTTACCTTTTTTTATATCACCAGAACTTAATATGGTGCCTAGCACATAGTAGTGTTCTGCCTCAGTTTCCCTGAATTATTCTGCCTCAGTCTCCCTAATGACAACAACCCCCTTTCCTGGCAATTAGGACTGGGATAATTAGGGCTGGGAACCCTGACCACTAGCATTCCAAAGAGTCATAAAACTGCAGATGGCTTATCTCAAATACCTAGATGGGACCCTCTGAACCAGACTTAGTAATTCCAGCCTCTTCCCAACTTATCAGAATTTATGATCCTTGCTTCTTACCCCCAACCTGTCAGAACTGAATTTATGGTCCTTTTCTAGAACTTCCTGCTCACCAGTGTTCTCCCCCCACCCCCTTTGCTTTTGTTTTCCTGATCACTGGAGCCCTATAAGAGTCTCTGGAATCCCTTGCTCAGGGCCGGATACTTTGGGACAAGAGTGCAATCCAGCCAGCTGGGGTCAACATGGATCCTGTTTTGCCTCCAGTCCAAACTCTCCCTCTAATAAAATATTAAAAACCTCTACTCTCTATCTTGCCTCAGTTTCTCCGGCATTATAGTAGGTGCTTAATAAATGCTGAATTCATCTCTTCATCTGCGGCCTGCATCTTCAGGGATATTTGTACGATGCTTTAAGATTTGCAAAGCTCTTTGCCTGTTATCTCATTTGATCATCAGTAGCCTTATGTGGAGATATAATGATGACAAAGTTTACAGATGAGGGAATTAAGGCTGGTGGAGATTAAGGAACGTTCTTAGAGTCACACAGCTTGTTATTGTGACAGAATTTGAACTCAAATATTGTGAATACAAGTCCAGTTCTGAAGATCTTCAAGACACTATTAAGAAAGTGTAACAGTGGATTGTCAAATTAGGAGATAAGTATGGCTTACCTATAGGCAGCTAGGTAGATAGAGTCCTGGGTCTGGAGTGAGGAAGATCTGGGTTCAAATCCAGCCTCAGATACTGACTGTGTGACCCTGGGTAACTCACTTAACCCCTGTTTTCCTTTATCTACTTGAGAATGAAATGGCAAAATCATTCTAGCCTCTTTGCCAAGAAAACACCAATGGTAGTATTTGAGTCACCAAGAGCTGGACATAACTGAACAATTAGAAAACTTATACAAACAAACTCATATTTAATACAAACCATGATCATCTTCCAAGTAGAATATTTTGTAATTTGACTACAAATATTCAAAGTGAATTGGCAATATAAATGGAGATTAAGAATGGAAATGTTTAAATGCCTCTCTTCCCTTATATAATATCTTTTGTTTACACATTTCTTCTTAGGACGGATGAAATAACAATAGCAAGTAGTATGTTGATATATCACTTTATTTGAAAAGTTAGCAGTAGTTATAATCCTATTGTATTTTTTACCTTCACCCAAAGAATTTTCTTAAAATGCTCATTTTATATCTTTTATATAGAGCTTCTAGAACATATTACCCAAGAAGAAACTAGGGATATTTAACCTGGAGAAGAGAAGGCTTCTGCAAACTCATTTGAAAGACTGCCATTTAGACAAAGGATTAGATTTGTTTTGCTATGTATGAAGTAGAATGAACAAAAATTACTGGGTAGAGGTTCCTAAGAGATAAATTTTGTCTTAATGTGAAGAAAACCTTCATTATAATTAGAATCAGGGGATGGACTACTAATTGTTTAACAAATTGTTTAATTTGAAATATATAAGCTTGACAGACTTTAAAATTTAATCTTCATTATTAATGTTTCTGCAATATTTTCTTAAGTCTAAACTATCAATGAAACAATTAAGGGAGCCTTGTTTTGTGATATTTACCTATATCCAAGTTAAAATGCTTATGCTAAAAACTTGATAATTGTCTCTTGAGCTCTCAGAGTACTCCTGGTTAGGGTTCTTTGAAAATGGACTGGGCCATGTTAGGATGTAGCACGGTAGGGATTTTCTAGCAGAGACTAATCACTTGAGCAGAGACTAATCACTCTAGCAGAGACTAATCACTCTCAACTCAAATTTGAGATGGGGTCATGTAAAAATTTCTTGGGCAAAAAGGTCTCATAAATGGGAAAAGTTTAAGAAGCCCTGATCTAGACCACCAAATTAAAACACAGTACACATCTCTTCCAGCCCTCTACTTTTAGATCTTTTGCCATCTATCCTTCATCTCTTATGACTTTCCCACTTCTTAATCTGGGATTCACTTCAAGTTCTAGCTAAAATCTCACCTTTTACAGGAAATCTTTCCTAATCCTTCTTAATGCTAGTATTTTCCTTCTATTGATTACTTCTAATTTATATTGTATATTTTTTGTTTGATCACAATTGTTTTCATCCTTATGACTTCCCCATATGCAGCCCCCATCTCTCACTTCCATTATGTTGTGATCTTCTTGAGAGCAGGGACTATTTTTGCCTTTCTTTGTGTCCCTGCTACTTAGCTCAATGCTTGGCATATAATTGATACTCAATAAAGGTTTATTGAACATATGTCATCTCCACCATTAATATGTATACTTCTCATAAGGGACTGTCTCATTGGTAGGCTAGATTAAGAAGCCCTGAGTAAAAACCCCAACTCTGCTACTGTTGAAGTGTACATTGAAATAGCTACAGAGTTAAACAATTTAGATAAAATACAGATCTTAAACTTATGAAGTTTCCACTCCAGTTGAAAGTATGAAATTAATCAAGTCACTTGATCTCCGTGAGCCTCAATTTCCTTATCTGTAAGCTACAAGTCTATGAATCTGCATAAGATCACAATGTAGAACTGGGGTTGAGTGGGACCACCGAAATCATCCAGTTTAACCTCCTTATTTTACAGATGAGGAAACTGAAGCCCAGGAATGTTGTTACTTGTCCAAAAACCTCTCCTGTGGCAAACATTAATCAGTCAGTCAATATTTACTTAGCACCTTTTAGGTATCAGATACTATGCTAAGTGTCTCTACCTTTAAGGAACTGGTGATCTGATAGGGAAAACAACGCATAAACAAATATATAAAAATACATTATATAGAGAAGAACTAGAAAATAATTAGAACAAAGGCACTAGAATTAAGAGAGATTGGGAAAGATTTCCTCTAAGATATGTTATCTTAGATGAGACTTAAAGGAAGCCAGGAAAGTCAGTAGGCAGAGCTGAGGAGGAAGAGTATTCCAGGAATGGACAGCAAGAAAAAAATTCCCTGAATTAAGAGATGGAATGTCTTCTTATTGGAAGACTCAGAAGACTAATGTTGCTAGATTGAATATGTCTTAACTCAGGGCCTCTGACTCCAGGAACTGTTGTATAATCATAAACTGCCTTTACATCATCTATAGACATATGTCTATAGTTATAACCAATTATATTTTATTTTCCTATAATTTGTTTCAATCATCAAATCACAATTTATTTTGAAAAAGAAACAATTTTAAAAGTTCAGAGCTCTCTATTTTATAAGCATAGTATGTCCCTGTAATAAAATTGAAATGTTATTTAAACATAAATTAACAATTTATATCAACTTTATATATGATTTTATGACCAATATGGAATGGTGAGTTCATTAGTGTCTGGAAGCATCTAAGTGATAGAGAAAATCCAATGAGAGTTTGTTGAATAGCAACCATAAGATTTGTTTGTTGTTTAAATCAACTGTTGATTGGCTTTGAAAACTACCAAAGGTTTCAATTTAAGTAAAATAGTAGCTGAAATGATGCTGTTATCCATTTATTATAATATAAATTATAGAATCCATCAACTGTTTATACAGCTTTGCTTATTTCTGGCTCCTTCTCCCTGATTTGCAAGCCTTGCCTTTAGTCATAGATTACTTCACAGATAATTTTTTTTTTTTGACTTACCTTGTCCAGATAGACCTTCGCTACCAAATCCTAGAAGAGGCCATTCTGTGATGCCAGTTGTTGGCTCCTCTTCTATTTCTTGATCTATCAAGAAAGGATCTATAGTGCTCTCCACAGGACTGGGAAGTCTTTCAGAATGGTGGTCAAACAACATTTCTTCTTCTATAGTTTCTTTTCCAGATTCAGATCCTTCAGAAAATACTGATTGCTCATCGGTTGGAAAGGTTGGTGGGGTTAACTTTACAGGGGTCATAAAAGTTTCATCAGCTGTCTTGTAAGTAGAGAATTCCCTTGGTAAATATTGTTCTGATTTTTTTTCTGTCTCAGAGTTGGGATAACCAAGTGTAAACCCAAGATTCAAGGTAGAATCCTAGAAAATGAATTTAGAAAGAGAGAGTAAAGATGATAGTATATGAGCTTTCACTCCCACCATCTCTATTAGATGTGGTACATGTCTATAATCCCTTCTGCCGGGGATGCTGAGGCTTATAGATTTCTTGAGCTTGAGAGTTCTGAGCTTCAGTGGGCTATATTGAGCAGGTATCCATACTAAGTATGACAACAGTGAGAGAGGCCTTTAGGTTGCCTATCGAAGAGGTAGCCTACTCAAATGGAGTAGGATCAAACTTCCTTGAAGATGGGATTGGACCCCTAAGTAGCCCTGCTTAGTGACATGGGGAGTCCAAGTGTTTAAAAAAGAAATGAAGAAAGAAGAAAGGAAGGAAGAAAAATAAAGAAAGAGAGAGAGAAAGGGAAGAAGAAAGAAAGAAAGGAAGAAAGGGAAGAAGGAAAGGAGAAAGAAATAAAGTTAAAAAAAGAAAATAAACATATGCCTTGAGAGTAAGAGTAGTTTTGATTTTTTTTTTTTTTGCTTTTCTTTGTATTCTCAGTGAGTACCCTAATTCCTGACTCATAGTAAGCATTCTATAAATGCTGTTGATTGATTTAAAATGGACTTTTACATGATTTCAGCTAAATCATGTTTTTTCTAAAAATTTCTTTAAATTCTAATACAAAGTTTTATCCTAAAAATATTGCTTTGGTTCATGCTGGAAATTTTTTATTCGTTCCTCTAACTTACATTTTTTTTGAAAGTTAGAGACATAAAGGGATCATGAGTAAATGAAGATATACCTGCATTTTATAAACAAGATTTACATTTCACACTTAGAGTCAAACTTAAAGAATACTCTGATGAGGGAGATAGCTAGGATCAAATTACATTTGTTAAAAAATGCATTCTGATTAATTTATAGGAACAATTGGTTGACATCATGGAAAATACAAATTTACTAGTCCAATTGTAATAACATCATTGCATAATATTAGTGAATTATATTGAAAAATGACTTTCATGATTTAGGGAGAGCAAGTATTTAGATCATTGTATCTTAAGAAGAAATCTTTTTTTTTTTTTTCAGGTATGACAGCTATTGGAATATTGAAGTAACCTGAATTAAAAGCAGACCTTAAATTTGCTCCATCATGGTGTTCTTAGTCTGTTTGTGAGATGTTGATTTTTGCTTTATTTTTGGGTAAAATTTAAATGCTTTACATGTTGTTTAAAGAACTGAGGTCACTTACCAATGAATGTTCAGTGAGGGTAACAGTCATTACTGTTTGGATGTCATGTTCCAAGCTCTCTGGAGAGTTTTCAATTTCTGCAGAGGAAAAATATGATGCATTTGGTGGCAATGGTGGCAATGAGCACTTGGGTAAGGTAGTAAAACTCAGAGTTGAAAAATGTGGGGACAAGTTTATATTTAAAGTCTGGTAGAAATGTTTTATAAAAAGATTAAGCTAATGAAAACTAAAATATCATTAATCTAAATGATTAATTGAAAAAATGTGAATGGAAATGTTTATGTAACAAGAAAAGTCATCACAGTTGAAATTTATACAGTTTAATTATATATTACAAATCCAAGAGGTGCCACAAAGATCAAGTGGTCAGGCTGAAGAGCCTAAATTATGAATGAATGAAAGAGGGATGACAAGAACTGGGACCAAGAATTCTTTAGACTGATTCATGTGCAACCAAATCTTGGATTATTTTTCCAGAACACCTAGAAAATAGAAATAAGAAATACAGTGAAGAAAATGAGAGCATGTCTATTAGGGGTCTAAGTTGTGTCCTAGCAGAATTTCACTATATTATATTTAGCCTTTAAAGATCTATAATGTATAGGTATTACATGGGCACCTCCAAGGAGGTAACCTGGGGTTATGTCAGGGGAGTTCAAGTTCTGAATGGTTTTTATCAAATTAGAAAGACTTTCAGTATGCCCAATACTTGCCATAAAAATTTCCCATAAGGCAAAAATCTGTGTGGCTTATAGTCATATCTGAAGGGCACTGTCATTTAAGGAGAGGATTGTCTGGACTCCCAAATAATCCCCCCTCTCTTTTGTTAAAAGAGTTTATGGATAAGATAAGAGGGTCTGAGCTAGCAGAGACCCTCCAGAATATCTAATTTAGCATCTTCATTTTACTGATAAAGAAAATGAAATCTATAAAGGTTAAATGATTTGCCAAAAGTCACATCTATGTAGATGGTAAAACTTGGAGGCAGACTGGAAATCATGTTCTTTGACTCTAAATCCAGTGCTTTTTTCTTCTCAAAAGTTTCTAGAAGAATCAGGAAGCCTAGCAAGTAGGAGGAATGAAGAAATCATTGTAAACAAGAGTTATGAGTACAGAATGTTGGAGAAATGTGAGTAGGGCAGAGGCAGATAGACACTGATGGCACATTTATTTTCCTACTTCCTCCCTTTCTCTAGGTAATAGCAGAAAATTCCCATGGGTTATTTACTCCCTTCAACTTCCTGCTTTGGACAAAGGAAACCTTAATTCCAGTGGTTCTCAAATTTTTGTTCTCAGTATCTTCATGTTGTTAAAAAACTATTGAGGATCTGTTCAAAGAGTTTTTTGTTCACATGGGTTATATTTATAGCTATTTACTATATTAGAAATAAAAAATAATTTTGAATTTGTAGACCCTCTGAAAGAGTTTCAGAGACCCCAACAATTCTTTGGACTACACTTTGAGGACCACTGCTTAGTCTTTGTTCTAAATGTTTACTTTAGTTTCTAAGATTTTAATTTGTAACAAAAATTTTGGCCAACATAAATACAAGATATTTTGAATCATTATTTAATGCTCATGTAATTAGACCAAAGGGAAAGAGAAAATATGCCCCATTTAAAAAAAAAAAATGAAGAAGTTGGTCCACACATGGGAGTGGCTGAATCAGGACAATATGAAGAGTATCTTCTTGGGAGTATATGATGAAGGGGACCTCCCTTCAAAGCAACTGGTGTTCAAAGCAAATCCTATTGCTGTTCTTCCTGTCTGCAGAGGACTCTTCTAATTGACTGCTGATCTGAAACTGACAGAACAATTGCCTTTCAAATCTGTCTTTTCTGCTTTGGAAAACTATTTTCCAGCATTGTCTTATTCATTAAGGGGATACATTTTTATTGGAATGTTACAAGTCTGACAAAAGAATATGAAACTCAGGCACTGCTAGTTTAAAAAAAAACAACCCTCCAGATAGAGAGTGAATGTAGGCAGTCATTTGACTTTTCTTTGGGAGAAGCCATTTGGCAAGTTGGGTTTGAAGAGAGGATATGATCCAGTGAAAGAATGAACAATGTGTTACTTAGAAAAATAAATCCATATCTCTGAAAGTGAGTGTGTTGCCACAGAAGTTCCAATCACACAAAAAAGGGGCCAGCAAGTTCTCTGGACAAGTTTTAGACAGATCCTCTTCTTCAGTGATGATTATCATTTTAACTTAGTAATGATAATGATGATAGCATTTATATGGCATTTGAACATTTACAAAGTATTTTATTTGATCCTTACAACAGCCCTATTAGGTAGAGGGTATTATAATCCCCTTTTATAGTTGAGGAAACAAGCTGAAAGAGGTTGTGACTTGCCAAGAGTCATACAATTAGTTAATAAATAAGGGTTCAAACTTAATTCTTCTTTAATGCAAGTTCAAAACTCTATCAACTTCATCACCTAGTTGCATCTATCAACATGGTGAAAGCCTTAGTTTATCTGTTTATAGGTCTGGCTCATGTCTGTTCTATAGAGGAATTTTGTACAGATAAAAATCCATAAAGAAAAATAAAATGGACATAAATTAGCATGAAAGCAAAAATGTTTATTTTGAGTGGCTGTGTATCAAGTGGTGGATGTATAGTCTTGGCAACAGATTGTATCTTCTGTTTGGGTATTAACAAAAAAGTTCATCATCAGAAAGTTACTCTTGGAGAGATGTATTATTTTTTGCCTCTGACTATCTATAAAATTAATAGAAGAAAGGGATTGCTACACTATGCCCATCTGGTCTTCACCATGAGGAAAAATCTGAGTCATTGATGGAATAATTGGTCAATTTTTTGGGAAGGGGATAGCAATTACTTCAATAAAAATCCTGAGTTTTTTGGCTATACAGCCAATTGACATAGTTACACTCATTGCAAAGGGTATATTTGACAATTGATACAGTTCCTTTCCATCAAGACTCTTGTGTTAAAATTGTATCTTCTACTGGTCCCTGTGACCACTCACCCCCTTTATAGTTAATACAATAAGTGCATAAGCAACCAGCATAACAGCATAACAATAGCTGGAAAATCACAAAGGAGAACCCAAAAGACAATGTCCTAGAGATCAAAGGAGCAAAATAGTTATTTTCAAATTGTATCTATTAATTCAAAATTACATCTTTAGAATACATACTAAATCAGAGGAAGTCTATTAAGAGCCTTTTTTTAAACTTTCTTCAGAGTCCTTATAAGTTCAGTAGAACACCAAATGTTGCAGATAATTTTGAGGTGGATGTGTCAATGATCTGATTCCAAAGTAGCACTGGTTAGTCTATTCCCCACAAAATCCTTATAAAAATGAGATGCCAAACTTCTGCACCTAGAGCACTCAGTATTCATCTGGGTCCACGTAGTTGAGTGCTATTAACTCTAATTCCTAGTTATAAAAGCAACTTTCTCCCTCTGCATTGTCTTTCCCATGCTGTCTGCCTTCGTCCACTACTCCATCCATGTCACCAAGTCAGCTGTCTCTGTACCACCCCCATCATTGTCTCTATATTTTTGGTGATTTTTGCCTCTCTACCCTTTGTGCCTTGCTAAAGTGTGATCAGAGCTTTACTGTTCACTGCTATCATTTCCTAGTTAGTATCCAAAGAATTAGGCATGTCTGCTCTACTTAACAATTCCACAAATTAATTAGCAATTCATCTCTGGACCTGTGATAGTGTTGTGCCACAGTTCTCTTTTAATTGTCCTGATTCAGTTTCCCTAATTGTCCTCTCTCAGTTTCCCTAATTGTCCTGGCTCAGTTTTCCTAATTGGTTCTGCCTTAGTTTCCTTAATTGTTCTGCCTCAATCTCCTTACTTGCAACCCTCCATCCCCCCTCCGGTTCATGAAGACTGATATAACTCAGGGCTATTTGCTCTAAGGTTATAAATTGTCAATGTGTAAACTCAGAAAGGGGGACTCCAGACTTTGTGTCTGTAGTCAGACACTTTCTTAACTCCTAGTTTGTTAGAATTTATGGTCCTACCCCCAAACCTGTCAGAGCCGAGTTGATGGTTTCTGCCTGGAGATCCCTGATCCCCAGAGTTTGAACTCAAACCTTCTGCCTTTGTTTAGCTATTGTGTATAAATATATAATCGAGGGCTCGAATCGACTGCTTGATGCTGACTGGATGCTGGATTCTTGGAGACAATAGCCTCATTCAGCCCTGGGACCAAATCATGGATCCATTTGGTCCCAGTAAATCTCTCCCTTTCATATAAAATATTAAAAACTCTCTAATCTCTATCTTGTCTCAGTTTCTCTGGCATTACAATAGCTTGATTACAAGAGAATTTCTAGAGATAAATTTGTGCTAATTAAAGTCTCCCTAAAGCATCTGAGTCAATGGACACTAGAGGTCCAAGAGCTGATTTAGCTCTTTGTATACTTCCATGGGCTATATCATAGCTATGAAAGCAGAAGGTTTTGAAAATTGATTGGCCTCTCTGGGATTTTCCAGCAATGATAGGAATACATCATGGGCTAGAATGAAGTGCAAATGTAGTACTAGAATTTCTTGCTCCTTCTCTTTAGGTAAGATACAAGGTTGAGTGGCAATAAATGCAAGAATCACTGTGAATATGAATAGTCTTCTTTGCCTTAGCAATAGGTCACAGTTCAGAAGAAATGATAGACTAGAGATGAAATGGTATAATGACAAATATGTTGGTTTTGGTTATCAGAAGAACCATGTTCAAATCTTCCTTCTGCCATTATTATCTGGGTAAGTTACTTACTTTCTCTGCACCTCATTGTCCGTAGGATTAGTGTTGAAATATATGACTTCTGAGTTCTATCTAGCTCTAAATCTCTAAATGTGAGATGTGGTGATAAACTTATGAAAACCACAAATGTTAATCTCATAGACATTGACAGAGATATCAAGACAGATCCTTTCCCTTCACACCCCATTACTGATTCAGATTTTTTAAGGGGTTCTCATGAGAGAACATTTTATATATATATATATATATATATATATATGTATATAAAGACTTTGGGGAAGACCACCATGGTAAGTATTGGTAGAACTAGGTGAAGAATTCTTAATTCTTATAAAAAAATCTGGAAACTGTTGTGATTGATAATCATGTTTTGTGCCTATGAGATATTGCTATGAGGTCCCCGAGTCCTTGTGTCCTTAGATAAGTCATCTGACCTCTGTGGTTCTCAGTGTCCTTATCCATAAAAGGAAGAAGTTGGATTATATGTTCCTTTAGAGTCCTTCCAGCCATAGCATTCCACGGCTGATCTACAGGTTAAACCCACAGCTATAACTATTGACTGACCTTCTGTAAACTGAATTGTTTCCAGTTCCAGAGAGTTGTCTTCCTCTAGTGCTATGGTAATTAGTTGCTGCAGCCTTGCTGAGGTGAGGCTGCTTTCTTGGAGTTCCTCCTCCTCCTTCGAGCTTTCAGACTTGCTTTCATTTTCAATTTCATTAGGGTGAATGGTTGACAGGTTGCCGCTGGGCTTTCCTCTTTCTGAGCTGTCTCTCTTAAAGATCACCAGCTGTCGAGCAACTGTGCTGCTAGAACTGTAGGGTAGGAAAAGACATGACCCACCAAGAGCCATCTGTTACATGTCAAGAAAATTCTCAAAGGTCTTTGCCTCTCCAAGAGAGACTTGTACTTGATTATTTCTGAACAGGAGCTCCCTGAGGGAAGGGCCATGTTCTTATTCCTATTAGGATCCCAGTCCTCAGAAATCCCTATCCTCCTGTAGATAACCTGGTCTAGTTTAAGCTAAAATCTCCTGACTATTCTCTTTCCTTCTGCACTTACTAGCTCACACTCACCTTTCCCACCTTTGTCATGAGAGGGAAAAAAAAAACTTCAGCTTCTATACCTTACTATATTTATACTTCAAGTATTCTCATCCCTTTCCTTCTCTCTGTTCTATACCTTTAAAAAAAAAGAAAGAAAAGGAAAGGAAAAATTATAACATAAGATCCCTGTTTCTGAAAGTGAGACTAAATATGCCAGTGAGAATAGAGAGGTGTGGTGGCTGAAGGACCAACTTTAGAATCAGTAAGACTTGAGTTGAAGTCCTGCCTTTGACACCTACTACCTGTCATTACTTGTCAATGCCTCAGACAACCCTCGCATTGTATGTAGCAAAGAAATTGTTGCTTGAGGACAGTAATTCTCTGTGTCTCTCTTTTTGTCTCTCTCTCTGTGTTTGCCTCTGTGTCTGTGGCTGTTTCTATGTCTGTCTCTCCCTTCCTCTCCTCCTCCTCCTCCTCCAGTTCTCTGTTTTCTTTTTTCCCCTCCTCTCTCTACCCCCTAATCTTTCCCTCTCCCTCTCTCTTCTTCTCACCCTCTTCTTCTTACTTTCTCTTTCCCTGTTCCTCTCCCTTCCTTCTTCCATGTCCCTCTCTCCCCTCCCCTCCATTTCACTCGTCGGTCTCTGTCTCTGTCTTTGCCTCTCTGTCTCTCTCTGTCTCTGTCTCTGTCTGTCAGTCTCCTCTCTCTGTCTGTCTTTGCACTTGTGTTCCAACATTTAGTAGGGAATAATACAAATAGGATTAATATATACTTTTCCATTTATTCATTGGTAGAGGGAATTTCTACACTTAAAATCTTCCTGATCCCAAAGCTATTGTTATAGAATGTAATAGGCTGAAGCTCTAGTTGATGCACTGAGATCCCAAGCACATGAGGCTAAATAGTAATTGGACTCTATTAATATATATGCTTGGAGAAAGAATGGCCCCCGCCCACTCTTTGTGCAAGTCCTGATGTGTTGTATAGGAAATGACGATTTTGGTGGGTGGAGGCAGAGGGGCAGAGAGAGAGAGGTAGAAAGAGACTGCTGGCTAAGTTCTGTCGCAGCTATTCACATTGCTATTGTGATCCCCCTTCATCTTCACAAAGAATAAAGATTGAAGATTTTCCCTTAACCTGAATTCCTGACTTCAGTTGATTTTAAAATACGTGGTCATCACAATAAAACTTCAGGCCATATGTAATTTTGCAGAGATAGGGACACATTAAAAAAGAAATGCCAAATATTGCTTAAGATTTTGAAAACTTTGTTTTAAAAACTATATTTATTATTTATTTTATTTTTTCCAATTATATGTAAAGATAGTTTACAGCATTCATTTTTTGTAAGATTTTGAGTTCCAAATTTTCTCCTTTCCTTCATTGCTTCCCTTCCCTCTTCTCTTTCCAAGACAACAAACAATATGATATAGGTTATACATGTACAATCATGTTAAACATACTTCCATATAAGTCATTTCCATACTGTTCTTAAATGGAACATGGGATTGAGAGAAAAATGATAAAAAGCTCATATTTGGTCATAAGATCTGGGTTCAAAAATTGACAGCTATTTTTACAATTTACAAAGCTAAGTGAAACTTTGGTCAAGTCTCTTGAACTCTGGGTTCTCAGCTTCCCTCATCTATAAACCGAAGGGCTTAGACTAAATGACCTCTAAGGTGCCTAAATTATGGGGTCTGGGATGTAACAATAGATGATACCTATAAGTAATTGATTTGAACCTGTTGAGGGCCAGTTTAGGTACTCATTTAGAACTGGATAGTTATCTCTTGTTTAAGTGCCCTTTCCTCAGATATCTACTTTTGGTGCCTTATGAGAGCTCAACTAAAGAAAATCAATCACTATGATAGTCAGTCTCTCTGTCTCTGTCACTCTTTCTCTCCCTCCTCTCCTCTTTCTTTTGGAGCTCACCTTTAAAGGTGTATAAGGGGAAAAAAGTGGCAAGATGCATATCCATTAATTTAAATTGTCATTAAGAAAGTTTGTGTCCAGGAATATTAATCATCCACTTTTCTCAAGTGGCAAAATTTTCTAATTAAAACAAAAATAGCTAGGGAATTATTTCTTCTCTATGTCATCTTGGAATAAATCTTTGAAGGAGGCAAGGAGAATCAAGGAGGCACTCTTGGGGTTATGATCAGGGAAAATGAAGTGCCTTTTAGCATATGAAACTGGTCTACAAATACTCCATTTAGAAAAATCTATCTTCTGCTCTCTAGGAGTTTATCATTATAAAATTTTCAACTTTTCTTCTATATAATAAGCTTCTGCAAAGTTCTGTAAAGTGATTGTAAGAGTCCTAAGTAAGAGCTCCTACATATTTTCTGGAGTGCTTTGGATGGCACAATCAATGAGACAAGATTCTATAATTCATTATTTTACTAGTCAATTATAGGAGCTCATTACTTATTTTAGAGCTCTCCAAGACAGAATAAGTTTTTCAGTTTAAACTGACCTTGGAATGGAAATAGGAAATTAATGTCTGCACTACTCCAAATTCAGGACATATATTTATGGATGCAGATAGACAACTTCCTATTCCACAGATGTCCTTTTAAAGTATGGTATTCTATAAAGACATATATTCCTCAATAAACTTTGAATTTCAGGGGATAATTTTTAGCTTGTTAGGTATATTAGAATAAATGCCCCATTAGAATATAAACTCTTTGAAGGCAAAGAAATTAAATTTTATTTTTGTATTCTTAACGCTTAATCCAGTACTCAGCACAGAATAGGTGCTTAATAAGTGCTTAATGATTGATGGATAGATTGATTCCCTGGTTCAATTTGCCTGTTTCCCATAGGGAATGTTTTTAGGCTAAAAAGTCCATCTTGTACAACTCATGCTAGTGATGAGTTAAGTGATTTCTTCAACTTGTAAAAGAAATGATGGGGGTGAACTCTGAAACTGTGTCCCTTTAATCTGTAAAAGAATCACTCTGAAACTGTGTCCCCTTTTCTCGGTAAAAGAAGTGAAATTAGGGGTCTCACACTCAAGAGAGTCTGGGATGGGGCATATTTTCCAGAGGGCCTTTTCTAAGATAATTGGCTCATTTAATTGGAGATCTTGGGCAAATCACCTCCCATTGAACTTTTGGGTAGCTGGATCCCCATTCAGGAAATTCCAAATTCTGGAAAAAAGCCTTCAATGTGATTTCATTCAATTGGGAGATCTTGGTGTGATAATCAGCTCAAACTACCTCCAGCCCCGAAGATTGGCTCATAAAATAGGTTTCTGTTAACACATTCTTTGCATATTTCCTCATTAAGAGATTTTTCCACTAAGAGCTTCTTAGTGAAAAATAAAACGGCACTTTTTGCCACTAAGATTTTGGGGTTCATGAATTCTTTCATGTTGGACCTGCACTGAGACCAGAGAGTATTCTCACATCAATTCTCACAACTCTTTGTACTGCCACTAACCACATCAGAAACATTGATTTATCATTGACTTACCAACGTACTATATTTGAATAAGGGCTGGCTTACTTTACTGGTCCAAAGTATAGATTTGTTAGGAAATTGCATAAGTAGAACTCAAGGTATTGGGGGCAGGGATTTCTCTTTTGTGTGTGTGTGTGTGTGTGTGTGTGTGTGTGTGTGTGTGTGTGTATGTGTGTGTGTGTGTGCCTTGTACTGAGTAGATGTTCAGTAAATGTATGTTGAATAAATGAATCTCCTCAGTTTCTAAAAGTAAAAGAAAGAATGCAAATTACCCATCTCTTTCCTTCTTCGGTCTTCAGTGCATCACAACCAAATGGGAACATATGAAGAAGAAAGAAGAATATTTATGTGAGCCATGGAGATTGAAGGATGAACATTCCAAACATTCATATAGTTATCCTATTCTCTATCATCTCTGTCTTAGCTCCATAAAGAAAAGACATTTATGGTCCTTAGTCTTTAAGAAGAGATTCTGAGAATAACATGAAACTACATGATAAAAGTAAAAAGTCTAAGAAAATTAATAGAATGAATACTGGATTTGGAGACAGATGATCTGAATTCAAACCTGACCCAGCTGCTTATTTACTTGCCTAAACATGGAAAAGTTACTATCCCTCTTTGGGCCTGTTTTCTTATTTGTAAAGTGAGAGTTAGTCTAACTGACCTGCAAGGTTTCTCCTACACTTCCTTCTACAGATTCTGAATTATAGTTGAGCTTGTGTCAGTATATAATTATGTGTGCTACATTTTTCTCTTTCTTTCCAAACAATTTTTTTTCTTTTCCTATCTGCTTTCTTGGGAAGAAGTTACAAAGTTGTTCTTTGGAGTATGCATTGTGAGAAGTCCTATTAAACAAGAAGTTTTTCCAAGAAGGAATCCCAGTAGCATCTTGTAGAGAGATGAAACAATTTACTAAATTGGTTATTGTCAGGAATATGTGCCTCAAAAGAAGCAATTGTTAATTCTTAATATCAGCATTATACCTTAAAAATTAGTAGATGCTAAAAAGTGAGGCTTCATTTGTTTTATTGATTGTCTAGACTTAAGAAAGTGACAGGGAAAATATTAATAATATAGATTAAATTTGAGTGTGTTACTTTTTTTCTCCATTCCTCTACCTGAGAGCTGATTGTTACACAAAGACAAGTATACCATTGCTTACTGATATTCTGGAAAGCCTCTCTGTTTCTTTCACTTAAATTCTAATAATCAGCTATGCAGAATGGAGTCCAACAATAGTCTATCACCTGGCACATGTTAAATGCTTAATAAAAATATTTAGTAATTGAACTAATAGTTCAAATGAAAAAGATCTGGGGTTTCTAGTATACTACAAACTCAATATGAGCTAATATTGTGACAAGGCAACCATTTTCTCCTCCCTACTTTCACAAAAGTCCAAAAACTATATATAGACTTAGACTACATTAATGGAAGCATAGTATCTAAAAGGAAGATAACCCTTCAGATAACAAAATAGTACTGGGTTTGGTTCTGAGTACCACATTTTGGGAAATGATATTAATAAGCTGAAACATGTACAGAGCATATACAACCAAGAAGGTGAAGGGACTAAAGGCCATGCCATACAAGTATCTGTTAAAGACAACTGGGATGTTTAGCCTGGATAAGAAAAGGTCAAAAAAATGAAATCATAACTGCTCTTAAGAGAGACAGCATGTATGGTGGAAAGAGGATGATTGGTGGTCATAGAACTTGGGCTCTAATCTTGTCTCTGACACTAATTAACAGAGTGACCTTAATCTTCTAGTATTTCAGTTTTCTCATTTGGGTTTGGATGAGATAGACTCTGGAATACCTTTTAGCTGTTATTTATGATTCTAAAAATATGATGGACTAATTGATATGGAAAGTGAATTAAGTATGCTCTGTTTGGCCCCAGAGGACATGATTAGGATTAATGGTAGAATAATTAGGATGATAGTTTTTGGCTCAATATAAAAATAAACTTTCTAATAACTAGAACTGTCCAAAAATAGGATGGGTTCTCAGGGTTGAGATGGAATGGCAAGATAGTGGTGAGTTCTCTGCTTCAGTTACTTCATATCTAACTCTTCACGATCCCATTTAGGGTTTTCTTGGCAAAGACACTGGAGCAGTTTACCATTCCTTTTTCAATTCATTTTTTAAATGAAGAAATTGAGGCAAAGAAAGTTAATTGACTTGCTTAAAACATATAGCTTGGTGCTATATACTCTGCATCACCTAGCTGCTCTTTAGTTCTCTGTTACTAGAAGTCTTAAAGTGGAGACTGTATGACCACTTCTCTGCGATACAGAAGGGATTCCTGTTGAGGGAAAGGTTGGTCTAGAACAGGTGTTCTTAACCTTTTCTTTTTTTTAATTTTCTTTTTTAAAATTATTATTATATCTTTTTATTTACAAGTTATATGCATAGGTAATTTTACAGCATTGACAATTGCCAAACCTTTTGTTCCAATTTTCCCCCTCCTTTCCCCTACCCCATCCCCTAAATGGCAAGTTGATCAATACATGTTAAATATATTAAAGTATAAATTAAATACAATATAA
This sequence comes from Antechinus flavipes, assembly GCF_016432865.1. Taxonomy (NCBI): domain Eukaryota; kingdom Metazoa; phylum Chordata; class Mammalia; order Dasyuromorphia; family Dasyuridae; genus Antechinus; species Antechinus flavipes. The sequence goes on from NC_067401.1 coordinate 244,793,872, forward strand.
ATATACATGTCCAAACAGTTATTTTGCCGAACAAAAAGAATCAGACTTTGAAATAGTGTAAATTAGCCTGTGAAGGAAATCAAAAATGCAGCTGGACAAAAATAGAGGAATTGGAAATTCTGTGTAATGATTCATAGTCATCTTCCAGAGTCTTTCACTGGGTGTAGCTGATTCAATTCATTACTGCTCTATTGGAAGTGATTTGGTTCATCTCATTGCTGAGGATGGCCATGTCCATCAGAATTGATCATCATATAGTATTGTTGTTGAAGTATATAATGATCCTGCTCATTTCGCTCAGCATCAGTTCATGTAAGTCTCTCCAGGCCTTTCTGAAATCATCCTGTTGGTCATTTCTTAACAAACAATAATATTCCATAATATTCATATACCACAATTTATTCAGCCATTCTCCAATTGATGGCTATCCACTCAGTTTCCAGTTTCTGGCTATTACAAAGAGGGCTGCCACAAACATTTTTGCACATTTCCCTTCTTTAAAATTTCTTTGGGATATAAGCCCAGTGCTGAATCAAAAGGTATGCACAGTTTGATAACTTTTTTGAGCACAGTTCCAAATTGCTCTCCAGAATGGTTGGATGCATTCACAATTCCACTAACAATGTATTAGTGTCCCTGTTTTCCCACATCCCCTCCAACATTCTGCATTATCTTTCCCTATCATTCTAGCCAATCTACACAGGTATGTAGTGGTATCTCAGAGTTGTCTTAATTTGCATTTCTCTGATTAATAATGACTTGGAGCATCTTTTTCATATGGCTAGAAATAATTTCAATTTTTTCATCTGAGAATTGTCTGTTCATATCCTTTGACCATTTATCAAGTAGAGAATGGTTTGATTTCTTATAAATTAGAGTCAATTCTCTATATATTTTGGAAATGAGACCTTTATCAGAATCTTTGACTATAAAAATGTTTTCGCAGTTTATTGCTTCCCTTCTAATCTTGTCTGCATTAGTTTTGTTTGTACAAAAACTTTTCAATTTGATTTTGATTATATAAAAAAATTTGATTAAATTTTCTATTTTATGATCAATAATGATCTTTAGTTCTTCTTTGGTCATAAATTCCTTCCTCTTCCACAGGTCTGAGAGGTAAACTATCCTATGTTCTTCTAATTTATTTATAATCTCATTCTTTATGCCTAGGTCATGAACCCATTTTGACCTTATCTTGGTGTATGGTGTTAAGTGTGGGTCAATGCCTAGTTTCTGCCACACTAGTTTCCAATTTTCCCAGCAATTTTTGTCAAACAGTGACAAAAGCTGGGGTCTTTGGGTTTGTCAAACACTAGATTATTAAAGTTATTGACTGTTTTGTCCTTTGAACCTAACCTATTCCACTGATCAACTAGTCTATTTCTTAGCCAGTACCAACTGGTTTTGGTAACTGCTGCTTGATAATATAATTTTAGATCTGGTACAGCTAGGCCACCTTCATTTGATTTTTTTTTCATTAATTCCCTTGAAATTCTTGAACCTTTTGTTTTTCCATATGAACTTTGTTGTTATTTTTTCTAGGTCATTAAAATAGTTTTTTGGGAATCTGATTGGTATAGCACTAAATAAATAGATTAGTGTAGGTCATCTTTATTATATTTGCTCACCCTATCCAAGAGCATTTAATATTTTTCCAATTGGTTAGATCAGACTTAATTTATGTGAAAGTGTTTTGTAGTTTTACTTATAAAGTTTCTGATTTTCCCTTGGCAGATAGATTCCTAAATATTTTATACTATCAGTAGTTACTTTAAATGGAATTTCTCTTTGTAATTCTAACTGTTGGATTTTGTTAGTGATATATAAGAATGCTGATGACTTATGTGGGTTTATTTTGTATCCTGCAACTTTGCTAAAGGTGTGGATTATTTCTAATATCTTTTTAGTAGAATCTCTGGGGTTCTCTAAGTATTCCATCATATCATCAGCAAAGAGTGATAATTTGGTTTCCTCATTGCCTACTCTAATTCCTTTAATCTCTTTCTCAATTCTTATTGCCAAAGCTAGCATTTCTAATACAATCTTGAATAGTAATGGTGATAGTGGGCAACCTTGTTTCACTCCTCACTCCTGATCTTATTGGGAATGCTTGCAGTTTATCCCCAATACATATGATGCTTACTGATAATTTTAAATAGATACTACTGATTATTTTAAGGAAAAATCCATTTATTCCTATACTCTCAAGTGTTTTAATAGGAATGGATGTTGGATTTTATCAAATGCTTTTTCTGCATCTATTGAGATGATCATATGGTTTTTGTTAATTTGGTTATTAACATGGCCAATTATACTGATAGTTTTCCTAATATTGAAGCAGCCCTGCATTCCTGGTAAAAATCCTACTCGATCATGATATATTATCCTGAAGATGATTTTCTGTAGTCTTTTTGCTAATATCTTATTTAAGATTTTAGCATCAATATTCATTAGGGAGATTGGTCTATAATTTTCTTTCTCTGTTTTCAAACTACCTGGTTTAGGTATCAGTACCATGTCTGTGTCATAAAAAGAATTTGGTAGGACTCCTTCATTCCCTATTTTTTCAAATAGTTTATATAGCACTGGGGCTAAGTTGTTCTTTAAATGTTTGGTAGAATTGTTAACTTAAATTTCAAAAAAATCCTGCATTTCAATAATTAGTTTCCATTATTATCTTTCATTTTTATTTGATGAATTTAAAAATATTATTCTGAGAAAGAGTTCATAGACTTCACCTGACAGCTAAAAAGGTCTATGTTATAAAAAGGTTAAGAGTTCCTGATCTGGGTCACTCTAAATGGTTCATGTCCCACTCTAAGATCCTATGATTTGATATAGTGAACAATTTGTTTTTAGAGTAATTTTTCACACCTCAGCCTCACCACAGGAATAGCTATTTGCCATTCTATTTCATTTTTTCCCTTCTTCAATCAGCAGGATTAAGTAGAGTGTGCCTTCTCACCATGAATCTGAGTCCTGCAGGCAATGCCTTCTAACTCCTAAAGGATGGTCATAAGGACAATCAAACTGGTGATTTCACTTAAATTACTCTGACTATTTATGGCCATTCAGCAAAGAAAACACACACACAATTTAGCCATTTTGTATCTCAAACGACAGATGGAGATGGGAAAGAGTATGCTAAATATTAAGGGATTAATAGCTCAGTACTTTATAAGTAGAGTATATTAAATATACTTGGAGCTCTCAGTAGTTGCTTTCATGCAGTGGCAAAATAGAACAAGAACAAACTCAATTGACCCTCATTTATATTTCTCAACACTCCCAAGAGAACATGTATAGTAATGAAGATTGCTGTACAGGAATGGGAATTCTCACCTACTATCAGAGGATGATAGATCATTTGTCCAGCAAGTCAATCAATAAACATTTATTAAGACATTATATACTGGAGACTGTGCTAATGGCTGGGGATACAAAGAAAGGCAAAACATGATTCCTGCCCTCAAGGAGAGTCTATTTTAATTGAGGAAGATCTGCAAATAAATTGTTCATAGAATATATTTAAGTGGAAGGTAATCTCAGAATTAGGGATAGCATAATAGTGAAGTAGATAGAGTGCCAGGACTGAAGTCCAGAAGACTCATGTTTCTGAGATCAAATCTGTCCTTAGACACATATCAGCTGATATCCCTAAGAAAGTCACTTAACTCTTTCTGCCTTACTTCCTCATTTATAAATTGAATTAGGGAAGGAAATGATAAACCACTTCAGTATTTTTGACAAGAAAACACCAAATGGAGTCAAACAGGCTGAAATGATTGAACAACAACAATAATCTCAGAGAAAAAAGTACTGGGTGGTGGGAAGGAGGACTATTAGGAGGAATGGGAGTGAGAACAGAAAAGACCTCCTGCAGAAGGGAGAATCTGAACTGAGTTGAAGGAACTAAGGGAAACAAGGAGGTGAAGGTAAGGATAGAGAGCATTCCTGGCCCTGGGGACAGCCAATACAAATGAATAGAATTAGAAGATTGAATGTCATGTGTGAGATACAATGAGAGGTTAGTGTTACTGGATAGCACAGTAAGTAATAGAGATGGTAAAGGTGTAAGAGGACTAGAAAGGTAGGAAAAGGGCAAATGGTGAAGGGCTTTAAAAGTCAAATAGGATTTTATATGTGATCCTTAAGACGGCAGTAGGTTGAGTTTATTGAGTAGCTGAAATGACACGATCAGACCTGTACAGTGGTCTGGGGCTAATATCTACTTTGTTCATTTCCATTGCAGGGGACAAAGAACACTAGACTGCTCTCCTGAGAGTTCTGTCTCCTGATTACAGACATCAGGGTCTGTCTGGCAGGGCTTTGTGAAAAAAGACTACTTCTGTTGCTGACTACTAAATGATGGAATAATTCCCATGGCCTCATTTTCTGGCATAACTGAAACCTCTATACCTTTTGAGGAAATAATTATGGAATACAGGCTTATCATGTTCAAAGGAAACCTAATATGAAGTTATCTGAGTCCACAGAAAAAATATTAAAGGGATTCTGATAATCCAGTGAAAAAGATGCTTTCACTTCAATTCAGCAGGGGAGCACAAATAAAAGGAAGAAGGATTTTTTTCCTTTGATAGAAAAATAACTTACAAAGGATACAAAATAGTTTGAGATATCATTTCCACAATTAAGGAATGAAATGCTAAACATGCGATTAGTATCTTTCAGTTTATAAGCTTGTGATTTGGAGGAAAATAGTTAATAATGCTAGAAAATAAAATTAATGGAATTTTCTACATTTAAAGTACTAAGAAATTTACCTGATGTACACTTCCCTTGGTGAATTTGACCTTAAAAGAATACTTTTGTAATCAAATGACCCGGATCAAATGTCACCTGTGATTCTTTAGTCAAATCCCTTAAAATATGTTTCAGTTTCTTTATCTCTGAGATGAGAGGGCAGGGCAGAATAGAAGGCCTTTTGGGTCTCTGTCCAGCTCTAAATTTATGATCCTATGAGCTATAATTTCATCAATATGGCTTCTTTCTTCACAAACACAAACCCTCATTGACTTTGTACTTTTTTGGATGCTATACTTGAAAAATTCATTAGTTTGTGGGCATTAGTGATAGAATGAGATTCTGTAGAATTAGTGAGGCTGGTCTTTGGACAACAGACATTCAGTCCCATTCTGCCTTTGCAGATGGTAGGACCTGGCCTGAGTATTATTGGCTCATCTATTAAGGGCTCAATATTCCATGCCATTCCACCTCAGTGGAACCTGCCAAAGCTCGTTCTAGACTCGCAAAACCCTTGAGAAATCATGGTAATGCCCATGACCTAAATAAGGACTCATAATAGCACTGAAGAAGTGAAGGAGCTATTAATATTTTTCTGTTCTGTTTGGGTAATTAGTTAAATGTAATTAATTAACAAAATGATAATTTTTCCTCTAAGTACATGACTTAAAAGGTTTGTCACATACAATTTTTAACAAGCTGTAGCCAAAGGAAAATGGAATTCAAGGAAAAATCTTTCCATTGATTTTTCAATCAATTTAAGGAATCATATCTAGTCCTTAAAAAGAATTTAGCCCATAGAGGAAAGTTATATCCTAAAGTGTGTACTAATTTGATGTCTGAGTTTCTTCTTTTCATTCTTTGATTTCTGAAGATAGATAGGTGGCATAATAGACAAAGTTCTGGACCTGGAGTCAAGATGACCTGCATACAAATCTAGCCTCCATGCGTATCATCTTAGACACATCACTTAAGCTTTGTTTACTTCAATTTCCTTAAGAGGAAAATGGGAATAATAGTACCTGATTCTTTTTTTGAGAATCAAATGATATAATGTAGATAAAGTATTTCACAAACTCTAAAAGACTCTCATGAATTCTCTTTCTCTTTTTCTACCTCTATAGTCATAGGGCATTCTAAATCTTAATGTATTTTAAAGATATTAAAGCTTTAGCTACTAAAACTTAAAATTGCACTAAGATTTTTGGAATATCCTATATGTGTATGTATATATGTATGTATGTGTATATGTGTGTGTGTGTGTGTGTGTGTGTGTGTGTGTGTGTGTACTGGCTCTATGATTTCATGGTATAAAGAACTCTTGTTATGGAAACTCTCTCCATCAATGCATATCAATAACTTTTCTGTAACTTACAAAGACTTGCCCAAGAAAATGAGAAGTTGTATATTTGCTAAGATTACTCATCTAGTATATTTCAAAGATTCCAAAGTTGAAGCTCTATTCACTATATACCATAGTGTCATTATATTTTATGTAAATGCCAGTTATCATTATTATTATTATCTGCTAATTTTTTATTTTGATGGCATTTTTCATTTCCTTGAAGAATATAATCTTAGCAACTTCAATGTATCTGAATTCTCTATGAAATTCCTTCTTATTATGCCATCTATAACAAATTTAAATTAAAAGTCTGCTAATTTCATTGCAGCAGCTTGTCTACAAACAGCTTGCCTATATTCAGAATTATATTCTTTCCTTTTATTTTGATTTCATACATACAGTTTCACATGAACTGCTGCAGACTAGCATCATGAAATGAAGACAAATGAATCTACTTTTGTCAATATTAAGGATTTCACTGCATATTATGTTTACTTTTAAATATTTTTTCTGTAGAAGTTACAAAAATCAGTGGGGCATGAAAACTTAAAAAGAAATAAACCAAGCAAGCAAACACCACACAGAAGCTATTTATGAGCTTGTCTTATTCCTGCTGACTCAAGAATATCCTGTATTTCAAGAAAAAATTAGATAATGAGTGTGCCAAGAAGAAACTTTACCTATACCTTCATCTCCCTGCTCCCTCTAGTTAACCTTAGAGACAGGGAATCATTTTTTGCTCATGTTGGAATTGAGTGATAAACCTGCTGTGGGTTTTTAAAATAGCAAATTGTGAATCCATCTGGGGGTGTGGGATGGATGCTTGGCATAATGAATGGTTTTAAAAGTCTTGCCCAAAACCACCCACTACATTACTGTGTTTTGATACTAATGGATTAAAACAAGGCTGCTTTCATCAGCTGTGGGCCCATGTGTCAGAATGCTGATGGTGAAGGCAGTTGGAAGATTGTTTCATCCTTTCTTTTTGCTGTGTAGGGTTTACAGATGGTGGCATTCTTGTACAAGATTTGGAAAATCTGGTTGCACTATCATTCTCTAAGCTATAGGCCAAAAGAGGGCTTTATATCTTTATTTGATCTGTCTCATATGAGCCAGCTTTATAGGGGGATCATTAAGAACATTGCCAGTAATTCATGGTGCAAAAGTCTGTACATGAAAGAACACTTTCCTTAGGGCAGAAGAAACTCAGTTCTTTTCAAACTGACCCAGACTCATATTCATCTTTAAAAATTCAGCTATCTAGAATGCCTCTTTCTGTTTAGGTTAAAACTGAGCCAAACCTAGGAATGAATAATGCATGTTTTGTATTGATATAACTTTTTTTTTTTTAAAGTAGGGAGAAGATCAGGAAAATGAAAGAGCTAGATTTTCATACTTACCTAAATCCTAGTACTTGGATTTCTTTGAATCCTGGAAGTGTCTTAAGGATTTTTTGCATCTGCAGAGAGAAAGAGAAATAACCCCGTGAGACCCCTCTTTTAGACTTCCAAGCCTTTCCTAACTTGAAATAGCACCCTTCCAGAGAACTTTTTCATGACTTAGGAAGATGGAAGAATTAAGTACCTTTTGGAGAGATATCTAATAGAAAGAAAGGAAGGAGAAGAGGGAGGAAATAAATTTTTATTAAGTGTCTACTATGTACTAGGGACAATGTTATGTACTTTACAAATATTATTTAAACTTTGCAACAATCCTGAGGGATAGCTGCTCTTATTAGTATAATAAATCAATAATGAAAGAACAACTGAAGTTATACTTAAGTCTAAAACACTTGGCTTTGTTCATAACTCTCTTCCAAATCCTTTCCAAAGGTTCTTACTTTTTTCTTGCTCTAGTTTTTCCTGATTTAATTTTCTGGTCTTCTGGAATGTTTTCTCTGAATAAGTTATGAATTCATTTAAAAGCAATACTTGCTGGTGCTTGGCTATTAGGTTTTTGTTTACACACCTAGAAGGTAGATATAATATTTTGAGAATCACTCTTATTAAAACCAGAATAATTACTTGTTGTTAGAACTATTCTTAAATGTGGAAATGTATACCAAACATAAAAAGATGGCTCAGTAATATCAGATACTGTGGGAAATGACTTTGGAAATTTGGCTTTCATATACTTTATAAGGCATTTTCTTAATTGATTTGACATTTCACCATCCTTTGTGTATATTACTATTTCATTCTCTATGCAGTGTTTGCAAACACAACAGCAGGAGGCTGAGTAATTAGTTATTTTCAATTATCCATGCTGCCTGAACAGAACAGTAATGCAGCTAATCTCCAAATCACTCATTTTGAGCATCAGACTGTATTTTATAGTTATTGACCTGTATGTTAAGTTCTGTAACACTGTAGAACCTGGTAATTGTCTGTAGGTCCAGCTCACAGATGCAAGATATCCAAACCTATGGAGTATTGAACAAAAGCTCTGAATGAATGTTAATCTGCTTACTAAACCTATGACAGCTTTAAAAACTCAGGGGAGTTGAGATAAATAACCAATCCAGACCAGGAACAATTTTTAATGCCTTTCTTTGCTTTGCCACATAGATGCTCATCAGATAAAACATGTATTAAATGCTTTTTTATAGCCCAGGCATTGTGCTAAATGCTGGACATACCAACACAAGTAAGGCAGTCCCTGCTCTTAAGAAGTTTGCCTTGTAGTAGGTGAAGACAACACAAAATGAAATGCTGGAAAGGAAGAGGAGGAGAAATGGAGCGGTGGTAAAGTGGAGACTAGGATCGTGGCAAGATAAGGTGAAAACTCACCTCTCTGATCCATTATGACACTCATGAATTCTCAAATCCAGAAACATTTCCTAGAATCTCTTACAAAGCTGACTATGCAATCCTGATTAAGTTGCTTAGTTTCTCAGTGCCCATGATAATTCTCTGACCCCACAATAATTCTCTAATGTTATGTTGTAGAGAAAATGATAATCTTTGTGCATATAGAAAATTCCTTACTGGGAGCTTCCTATTTGGATGAAATAACTGATTCATATCATCCACTTCTCTCTCCTATCCCTCAATTTAAAAAAAGCACACTAAATGGAAAAAAAATCACTGGTTAAAAAAGAACTATTTCAGGAATCATATTTTTGAGACTTGCTAATGGTGTAATCCTGGGATATCATTAACCTCTTTGGAGCTAAATATTCCTATCTGCAAAAGCAGGCAGATGCAAGGAAGATAATTATAATATAATAATATATAGTAATATAATAACAACAACAATAATGATAACTAATATTTATATAGTACTTTGTAAATATCTCATTTGTTCCTCACAACAACTATAGGAGGCAGTTGTTATTATTCTCATTTTGTAGTTGAGAAAACTGAGGCAGACAGAAGTAAAGTGACTTGACCAAAGTCACACAAATAGCATGTGTCTGAAGACAGGGTCTTCCTGACACCAGGTTCAATGTTCTATTCACTATGCTGCCTAACAGCCAACAATACCATTTATATTTACTTTTTTGAAAATTTCAAAAAAACATGGCAGAAATGTAAACCATTATTGTTTTCATTACTCTTTTCTACCTGTTACATGCAGGTAAATGGCCTTTGGGGGCCAAGATAATAGGAAGAAGTAGATTGGTGGACTAGTGAAAAAAGGATGGTACTCAGACAAAGTAGCCAATTCCTTTTGGACATGTATTAAAGTGCTCATTAGGTTTATTATGGAAATTAAATTACTACCAAATGCTGTCCATTAATTCCTGATTAGGCCCAGATGATTTCTTCTAATACTGCAGAGGGGCTAATGTTAAGTGGATTGACTGTCTACTATATAGCTTTTGAGGGATGTGGAGCATGTTTGCACAGCTGGCCTGTCTGGGAGGGCAATTGATATTGAGAGCCAGAAGATTTCCTTTTTATGAGTGCGTCAATGATAGTGTAAAAGTAAAAAGTAAGGAGGGCAAGAGACATCTCTTTGGATTTCACAATATTTTCCTTTGTTTAGCTAGTGGAGTTTCCAGAGTACAGAAACACGATACTCCCTCCTTAATAACTATTGCAGAAAATTATATTCATTAGCCATACTAAGCAATAGAGCTCAAAGTGAATTCATCTTACCTGTCTCTTTGTTTTGCAATTAACTGAAGCCAAAGGATGGGGAAGTGATTTGGTCCACTTATATATCTAGTTAGTGGCAGAATGAGAAGACCCTTAAGCACTGGACTCTCAGCAAATTTTTTTTTTGTACCATGCTCTACTCTTTCATTTTTTTCCTTGATGTATTTGTTTACCTATTTTTATTGATAAATAACAGAATCATAGAAATCTCAAGAGTTAAAAGGGACCCCAAAGACAGTCTTCCACCTGTTACTCTTAGTCCTGCCCTCCAAGGTGAAGACAAACAAATCTTATACCTCTTTTATGTAACAACAGCCCTTAGAATATGGATAGTCAGCTATTGTATGGTTAAGAATAGCAGAGGGAAGAAATCTTACTCACTTCAATGTCATTTAATTTATTTCTTACCTTGAGCCTAAGTTTGCATTTTTTAAAGTTTCCACATATCACTTCAAGATTTAATAAGTGGACAGGGTGATTTCAGAAAGGCCTGGAGAGACTTACTGATGCTGAGTGAAATGAGCAGGGCCAGGAGATCATTATATACTTCAACAACAATACTATATGATGATCAATTCTGATGGACCTGGCCATCTTCAGTAATGACATGAACCAAATCAGTTCCAATGGAGTAGTAATGAACTGAACCAGCTACACCCAGTGAAAGAACTCTGGGAGATGACTAAGAACCATTACATAGAATTCCCACTCCCTATATTTTTGTCCACCTGCATTTTTGATTTCCTTCACAGGCTAATTGTACAATATTTCAAAGTACGATTCTTTTTGTACAGCAAAATAACTATTTGGACATGTATACTTATTTTGTATCTAATTTATACTTTAACATATTTAACATTTATTGGTCAACCTGCCATCTAGGGGAGGGGATGGGGGAAAGGAGGGGAAATATTGGAACAAAAGATTTGGCAATTGTCAATGCTGTAAAATTACCCATGCATATAACTTGTAAATAAAAAACTATTAAAAAAAAAGATTTAATAAGTGGGGTCAAGCAGAACAAATCTCCTCCCCCTTCTAAGTGACAGACTTTCAAATATTTGAAAACTGCTATCACATAGTTAAATATTGAAGGAGAAAAATCCTGCTTACCTCGACTAACTCTGAGTCTCTCTACTACAGCATGCTGTTTTTCTAATAGAAACACACTTTGATGGGCAAATCCTCTTCTTAGCCCCATTTTCCAGGTTCCAAGATTGCACTGTTCAGAAGATAAATTGATCTTATTTATTTATCAAGACTTGTCTGGATGGTAATTGAATGCCATCAGGCTGAATGAAAACAATAATTTATCCTGGACAGTACAACCCAAACACCTGCCTGAGAGCAAGTGATTCTCCCAATGTGTTCTAACATCCAATTAATAGTCACTGCCTTCCTCTCTTACTGGCAACATTTTTGCTGCTCTTGGCCCTTTTTTAATCAATCGCTTTTCTAGCCAGGGCTTTGTGTGGTACTTCCCTTGAAAACTTTACACTGGACACTTTGGACGTGTCCAAGTAATTCTTCTGTTTCTAATTCTCTATCTCCTATCTTAGTGCCTTTGCACCAGTAATCCCTCATGCCTGGAATATTGTCCTTCCCTGTTCCCAATTTCAGATGTCTCTGGCATTCTTCAAATCTCTTGTAAAGTTCCACCTCCTCAAGGGAGGCTTTTTCCAGTCTCCACTACTGTTAGTGCCTTCTCTCTAGATTATATTCCATTTGGTCTGTAAATGTTTTGTTATACAATTTTTCCTTCTGCATATTGTCCCCTCACTCTATGAGCTCTTTTTATACCCAGCCAGTGTCTAAGCCAGAAAATTAGATTGGATTTAACATACATTTACTTGGTAATGTTTTTTGGAAAGAAGACAAACATGCAACCTGACCCCTTTCTACTTTTCTAGCCTTTGCTTCTCCTTTTCTTTATTATCCAAAGACACTGTACTTTTTGCACTTCTTGGCACTCAATACTCTATTTCCCAATTCTGTACTTTCACTGGCTATTTCCCAAACCTGGAATGCTCTCCTTCCCCATTCCTATTAGCTGGCTTCCCAAAGTTGCTTCAGATCTCAGTTGGAGTTTCACCTTCTGCAAATAATCTTTCCTTGTCCCTCTTAATCTTAAGGTGCCTATCTATGAGAAAATTTCTAATTTATCCTCTTCCTTTATGTGTATCCATCTATCTATCATGTCTATACATAGTTGTTTAAATTTGTTCTCACCATTAGAATATAAGCTTTTTGATGAGCCCTTTGTTCTTTCTTTGTATCCCCAGTGCTAGTCAAGTGCCTGTCTTAAGTTTAGTAAGTGGTTAATACATTTTTAATAAATATCATGGTACAGTTTGGCAGTATAGTAGATAGAGTACTGGGTTGGGAGCCGGGAAAACTTATCTTCCTGAGTTCAAATCTAGCCTAGACATTTACTCGCTTGGGCAAGTCATGTAACTGTTTACCTCAGTTTCTTCATTTGTTAAAATGAGCTCTAGAAAGAAATGGCAGTATTATTGTCAAGAAAACTCAACATAGTGTCATGAAGAGTCAGACATGATTGAACAATGTTTAAACAAAAATAAATTTTGTATGTTGAAATGACTCAATTCCATAATACAAAATGATAATGAAGTCATTGAAGCAAGAAATATAGATATTTGTGAACCTCCTCCCCATACTTTCTCCATTAATTTAGAATTTTTTCAAATAAAATATATTTAATTTCTTATGATAATAGAACACTGAATTCCCTCCCCCCTCCCCATCTCTTTTCTCTTAACTTTTTGGAACATTTTACATTTGGTCTAATGTAAAAACCAATTCCTTTACATGTCAAGTTATATTCAACTACAAAATATCAGATCTATAATTATTTAAAACAAGTATGCATCTAGTAAAAGGTGAACCTATTTACCTGATGTTGAAATTTTACTGCTAGTTCCTGGTAATATGGGGACTTTGGGTCATTCAATTCTGCCTTAAACTTCTGATTTGCTAAGTTGACACTAAACTCTAACATCTCTTCCATTGGTCCCTCTGATATGATATTTGTGATTTCAGTTTCAATATCCTGAGGAAAAAAAAGAAATTTTGTTTAGCATAAAACAAAAAACAAATTCTTTGGGATGGCTCTCAATATTGGACTTGTCAGAATAAAAAAGGCTGATTCTAGAAATTTCATTGGGCTTAGTTAAAGATGAATTCTGTGGAATGAGAAGTGGACTTCGTGGGGGGTAAATTTAGAATAAAAATTTTATTTTTGTTACCTAGAATCTTTAGAGAACAGTGTAATTTATCTGTGATTGAAAGCTAGTGGAAAATAGATCTATTCCTTCTGTAGAATCCACTATGTTGATATGAACATTGCGGGGCTTTATAATGTTTGATTATGATGGATTGATGATTATATTGGACCAATGTGCAAATGAATATGAACTATTATGACCATTCAATCAACACCAAAGGAAAGTCAGAACTTATATAATGAGACTGTTCATACATGAACTTAAACAATTGTCTCTAAAGCACTTTCAAGTCACAACTTGGCTTAAAGGCATTCTCAGGGAGAATGGCATATTTGGGTCACAACTGGAAGCTTAAGCTGAAGAATCTAAAAATAGCAGCATAGCTCTGAGCAAGTGGGTCTGTTTTTTGCTTACTCAAAGGCCTATCACCTGCTTTTCTCACTGTCCTTTAGATATGGAACTGACATGGTTCTGTCATTGTTTTGTGTTCCCATTAGTTTCCTAGGGCATAGAGCGAGACAAGGTCTTAAGCATGTAGCATTAGAGATTAGTTAGCAACTCTTGGTACATAGATGTCTTTGAGATGAACACTCTTTCTTTGAAAACCTAACATGTATGCTTGGGAATTCTGCAAACATGTTAGCTGAAGCAGTAACTATGATTTCATTGATTCATAATTTCTTTTATGCCTTAATCTGGGAAGATTGAAAACCTCTTAAAAACCTCTTTAAAAAAATCCTGAAAAACTGGTATATTAGGGTCAAACATGGAAGTGGTACTTGAATTTTTCCAGTGGAATCATTCAATCAACAGTATTTATGACACGTACTATGTATCAAACTTTTGGTATACAAACACAAAAACCAATCAGAAAACTAGATCCTTAAAAAACCAGACAAGGCCCTAGATATACAATAACATAAATAAATAAATAAAATAGGAAGATTGAAAACTAGAGGGAGTTCAATACATTCAACAATATGACTATATGTAGCCCTAAGTGTGCTGAGACGCTTCAGGAAACTAAAAGAAAGTATACTTTTAGATCTCAAGTATGCTGACTATATTTAAGGCACTGTGATAAGATTGGGGTGGGGTTTATCAGCCTAAAGTTGAATGATAGGGTGATATAATGAAATTGCTTCTTAATATTCCTTTATAGTTTTTTTAAAACCAAGTACAGTGAATTCAATTTTCTCTCAGTCATGAACAAAAAACATAATTTATAATTAGTGAGTAGAACAAAATCTTACCATTTTAATTTAGGGAACAAATAGTTGTGAATTGTCAATCCATTTTCCTCCTCTAACATAGAAAAAGCAGGCAAATGAATAGCTAGATAAAATATCAGGGCATCCTCACCTTCACAGGAGTCTTTGTGTCATTGAAAAGTTTGTTGAGAAGTGAGCCATTAGAAGTGGCTGTGAAGGGAAGTGGAGAGAAGCTAGCAGCACCTGCTGAGACTTCAAAAAAAATCACACACATGAACACACTAGAAGAGAGCTTAAATTAGAACAAGGGCAAAAGTTCATGGAGTCCTCCTGTCACTCCAATATCTACTGATGGTAAGCATATTTTCAACCCGTGAAAAAAAAATAACATCAGCATATTCCCAAGTTAAAATGTGACTCTGTTTTCCTTCATTGAAATTCCCCTTTGCTTCTTCTCCCTAGAGCCAGAGTTTAATAGTTCTTGGGATATATATTGTAAAATAAATTTGTTTAATGAGGGCAAATTAATTTTTTTATGAATATTGAGTGGAAGCACATATTTAAAACAATATGAAATTGGTTCTTCAGAAACTTTTCTTTGGATGCTACCCATGGCTTTTGAATTTGATATGAGAAGTGTTTTGGGGTGTTCTTTCATTCAGTAAATCAAGCAGCTGGCAAAGGTTTGGGCCCCAGTAATGAACCCTAGAATCTGTACCATCTAGACTCTCTTGCAGCCAAAGAAAATCATCATATTTAGGAAAACAAATGTATTCTGTTTCATTGTGTGACATTATACAGTAAAACCTTATTAATCTGGAAAGCCTTTTAAGCATTTCAGTTAATTGAACTTTCTAGTTAACTAAGTCAATCAGAAAATCATTTGGCTTTTAAAGCTTATTTTGAAAATGTCTAGGTATAATAATAATAGCATAGAATATTATTGAAGATCTTGTGGCCCTTGAGGGAACCTTATTTTGAAGACTAGTAATCATTGAATTGTACCTCATGTGGAACTACAGAAGCCTGGGCTGACTAAGGACTGATCCAAGTTTACAAACAATACAACCACTAACTCTAGAAAACATTGTAAAGTTAGTGAATTTTTTTTTCTGGTGCACCCAACTTTCCTCTCTTTCTCTTCTTCCTTTTTCTTCTTTTGTTAACAATGTTGTCTTTCCTCCCCCCATTCCTACATCAGATAACTGATTCCTCTGTGCCCTATCTGTATTATTCAAACTTGTTTTGAATATGACAAACTAATTCACATTATGGTATAAATGATTGAAGAGTTAATTGACTTGCCTATGACCACAGAGCTACTTAGTATGTCAGAGACTGAACTGGAACTCAAGTTTTCTATACCTTGTGGATTATGTATTTATTGACATTTATACATACATACAAATATTATATATATATGTATATATCTATGTAAGTATACTTATATCAATATCATACTGATATTTATACCTGTCACATACACACACATACATACACACACACACACACACATATATATATATACATAACCATACCTATACCCATAACCATACATGTACAGACTATATATATATATATATATATATATATATATATGCCTTCACTTTCTATCTTATTTCTTATTTTTATTTGAAAAAGGGACAAAGTCGTAAAATTAAAAAAAATGATTCCTGTAAAATCATGTGACATCAGAGGCCTCTTATTTATTTTTATTCTTAGGTAGCTCTCTAAGACATGTTATATAAGTTATGGAGAGGTCACTGATTTATATCAGGAGAAAGAATTTCTATATCAGGATTGCCCTAAACCAGTGAAATGACAAGACTTGATCCCTAGAGCCAAAATTTTATATGAACATGTGTATATATAAATACATAAATATATATGTGTATGTATATATATATATACACATATATATGTAGACATATATATATACATATGTACATATACATATGTATACATATATATATAATACATATACATATATTTATATGAACATGTGTATATATAAATACATAAATATATATGTGTATGTATATATATATACATATATATGTAGACATATATATGTATATATATATATATATGCATACACACTTACATACATATATACTCATATTTAGACATAATTCTCAACATTTGATCTCCATCTGCCAACCTTTCAGAATTCTCCCCATCCCTGGTGTTCACGGACAATCAAGTCTGAATCTTACAAGATATGGTGAATTTCATTCTTAGTGAAGTGGATTATGTGGATTATGTTCAGGATTACTAGTAAATAGTCTGAAATGGACAATTCAGAATATCCATATCCATATATACACATGTGCAAATATGAATATAGACATACATTGTGGGAACTCCCTGTAGTGATGCTGATCAGAAATGTCTTTGTTACTTATAGCCTTAAAGAGTTGCCTGAAGACCTTAAAGGGTTAATTGACTTGTCCATGCAACAGTGATGGCATTGTAGTAGGGGTAGAACTGGGTAGGTCTTACTGATTCTCAGTTTAGAACTCACAGGTCATAATATACATATACATATACATATATGTATGTGTGTGTGTGTGTGTGTGTGTGTGTGTGTGTGTGTGTGTGAAAGAAACATTTGCCTTTCAGAATTCTTATAAACAAGACAAACCTAGTGGGAAAGAGTTTATATGAAAAGGTAAATTTAATTTTCATCAAATGATATTATACATGTTAATAGAAACTCAATTTTTGTACATAACAAAAATGCTACTAAAATTTAAATATAATCTCAGTTATGTTCCAATGATTACTTTTAATTTTAACAAAATTAAGAAATACATTCATCATGGATCATTTTCATATTGCATTTTTTTCTTTTAATAGCATTCTTTTGAATGAAGTGTGTTATTATGAGTCAATGATCTTTGGACTGTTAGTGCTGTTAATAATTAAATATCTATTTCCTTTCAGGTCTACTGGGGGAAGAACTCTTAAGGAACATATTCTACAAAGTAATATCTTTATAATTGACATTGAACCTGTATAGTACTGACATTAGTTGCTGGTCAAAGAGATAAGCTACTTTAAAAGATGAGCTTGCTGACTCATGATTTAAAGACTTAAAATATGGAAAGATTCTATGAAATACTTATTTTTTAATGAAACTATTTGAATCTAGAACCTGAAACATGATCTTGGTCATCATTTTAATACATATACACATAAATATTCAATTTCTGGTTTGTAAGCTACTAAAAAGTGATTTTTCTTATTTCTGGATTTCTACAGAAGGTTGTTTTGAAAATGCCATATTTTTATAATAATTTGGTTGTAAAGTATAAAATATTATAAATGTAATGTTTTTAAGAAAGAAATCAAACATTACCTGTAGGAAGCACAAAGATTTCATCAGACTTTTTACTTTCTGTTGCCTTCTCTGGGAGAATTTCATCTTTTCTAGAAGCAAAATAGAAATGAAAGACATAACAATTAATAGGCACTGGATGGCAATAGTGGGAATAGATTGAAAATCTGCTTCTAAGTTAAATTATTTTAAAAATTCCAAACCATCAATTTTTAGGAAGAATATTTTGACTCAAACTCTGGAGAGCAGCACAGATATGACTGACCTTCAGCATAATTTTAAAGTCAGGAAATGTCTTCTTTGATGTACCTGTTCTGGGATTGTAATTTTTCCAACTCAGTGTATATTAATATAATGAGAAAATTTGATATTTTACTCATTTTATTTTTATTCCAAATGCCTAACTTGGTGCCTGGCATGTAATAGATATTTAGTAAGTGCTTGTAAATGGATTGATTTCCAGGTACATATTTTAAGGAAGTATGATTTTATCATTCTGAGGACATATTCTAGATGACGTTTATCCCAAACTTTCCATATGCCACATTGGTACTTGAGCTAGCTTATTTTAAACCTAAAGGCAATATCATGGCCCCTCACATCCATGTGGTTCCTTCTTTTGCTCTTTTAGGGAAGTTATATTAAATGAAATGTTAAGGGAAAAAAAGAAAGTTAGGAATGGCATCACAATTTCTCCAAATCCTCAGAAAATCCCCAATATTTAGGCATATTTTTCTTTCTGCCTTATTTTTTTTTCATGTTTATATCTAGTTAACTTCTGGTTTCTTTAAACTTGAGGCAAAATTCAGTTTATCAGAAACGTTTGGGTAAAGAGACATCATAATTGATAGATAGGCATGGGGAAGGAAAGCGGGGTAAGAACAAACTTTTTTTTTTCCAGAACTTCCCTCAATCCTTGAGAAGGAGATTATAAATGATCATATAAAATTAAGTCTTTTGATCTAAGTTAACTGTAGGGCAAAAGGCTATTCTCAACCACTCCCTTCTCTGCTACAATTGAGTTCTAATTTCTTTCTCTTTTTTCTTTTCTTCTGTACTGCCAATTCTTATTAGCTCAGCTTTTATTGTACCAATTTCTCTAGTCCCATAATTGAAAAATCTTTCCCGTGTTTTGAACTAGCTTCTCTTTTTATATAGTTCCTCAAGATATGACCAAATCCTTCATCCAATCAGATCAGCCTTTCTATTGTACCTAATTAAAATGTCTTTGATTCAAGAAAATGTCAAGGTCTGATTCACTGTTGTTTAGTCATGTGATTCTATTTTGGGCTTTCTTGTCACAGATGCTGGAATTGTTTGCCATTTCCCTCTCCAACTCATTTTTTATAGTTGAGGAAACTTAAACAAATAGGATTAAGTGATTTGCCCAGGTTCACATAGCTACTAAGTGTCTGAGGCTTGAACACAGAAAGATGAGTCTTCCTGACTCTAAGCCCAACACTCTATCTACTATAGCACTTTTCCTGTTCATACCTAGTGAATAATCAATAGGTCCTTATTTGATAAATGTATGAAGACATAACTCTAGGCATTTTTAGTGGGGTAAGTGATTTGACTGATTTACTCAATGGATCCTCACCCATATACATACATGCCTTAGTAGATAGCCTTCATGAGTTTGTATGACCAAAATAATTCAACTAACCTCTGTGCAAAACCTATTTTGCTACTAATTGAAAAAAGTTTTCCTCTGATGATTTAGATTTTAAAACCCCTTTTTATCTTGAATGGTTCAATGAAACACTGCATTAGGAGTTTTGTGAATATTTGGGGAAGTCTGTTTAAGGTAGCACTGACCTTATGCAGATAGTACCTTTGCCTTTGTTGTTTAGAGCAACTAAAACATAGTAACTCTAATGATAGGAATTTTGAATCAGCCAGGAGGGAACAGGAGGGAACAATGATGTAGATATTTTGGGAGAAGATAGAGAACATTACTTGTATTATTCTGCACAGGGCCATATAGAAATTTCTGAATAGCACTATACATGATTTTATAGACATTATTTGAATTATAATTGGAACAGTCGTCTCTTTTAAATCTTGTTTCCATGTTTTACATGGCAATTTCTCAGTGGATCAAAACCATGACTTTTGCCATGCAACAAAGCTGCATGGGACCCATAGATTGGATTGTGGCTTGTGAAGATAGCCATGACAAGACCATAAGGAACTTTTGGTTGCTTTTAATCAATATTAAACTAGATACATAAAGTTGGAGTAAATGGTTTTATTATGTTATGCTTGCATAGAAATTAGCATGTTCATATTTGACTAGCTTCTACAAGTCTAAGTCAGTGTAGGTATTTAATAAATAGTTTTTCATGGTGATTCTTTTTTATAAAATGACAGAAATATTTTATAAAATGACAGATGGTTTAGAAACTTTCTTTTTCCACATGAAGAACTGTCTGTGTATAGAATGCATTTAGCTGAACACTTAGCTCATTGATTTGTTAGAACAAAGATAAAAATCATGACCAAGGAAAAAAATAATATAAATATTAATATAGAATACAAACATTTCCTAAAGAAATTTCCTAATGAAGAATAATCAATGTAAATCAAACACCAGAATGATTATGCCAAAGGAAATTAGAAGAAACCTCAGGCAACAAACACTAGGTTTCTTAAACAGAGAGAGTAAAGTACTGGCAATACTGGTTTAGAATTTAAACTAATTTGCAAAATTGTATATATCCAAGGATGGTGGAAGGTTATAAGCAATATTGTATTATAAAATAAAAAAGTAGTAGCCTGACAAAAAACCTAATTAAGCCAGATAATCCCAATAACATTCAAAGATGAAATTAAAAGGATGACATCAGAAAAAAAATCAGAATATATCTTTCTATAATAAATTTTTTTCTTGTACCAATGACAGTGAAGCTTTTCTATTTACATTTCTATTATAGCCTTAGTTGTGAGAGGAAGTAAGCACTCTACTAAAATAAATCAAGATTGGAAGAACAAAGACTAGACAACATATATTGGGGGAATGCCATGCTAGATATAATATTCTGAAATTTTTAGGGATTGATTCTCAAGATATCAGAAAGAGTTTGTACTACTTTCCATCCTTATCTTTGGTGGCTGATATCCATGACTTCCTTCAAGATCCAGCTAATAATCTAATCTTCTTTAAAAAGCCTTTTCTCATCTTTCTCATTTATAATGCCTTCTCTCTGATGACAATCTTCAATTTATCTTGTTATACATCTATTTTGTAGAGAATTGTTTGTATATTCTCTCCTCTATTACAATGTGAGTTCCTTGTGAGCAGGAACTATTTTATGCCTTTCTTTATATCCCCCAAATTTAACATATTGTCTATCACATAGTAGAAGCTTAATGTTGACTTGACTTACTAACAAATACTTAAAAAAGAATTATGGAACATTAACAAAGCAAGATGATAAAGAAAATAGCAATAATTTCTTACTCTAGTGCTTAACACAGTGCCTTATGTACAATAGGTATATAATAAATGATTGTTGGCTGATACACCTACTTTTCCATTCATACAAAATATCCATGAGAATAATCTGCTATATTCAGATTGGATCCCTCGATGAAATAGCTTTAGCAATTGATTGATTGATTTTTTTTTATATTGGAATATACATTTAAAATTACACAATTAATTGAAGCATACTGAGAAGACAAGCTCCTGCTGTGTTTATTGTTGGTTGACTATAAGAAAACATTCAACTTAATAAAATAAGATGACATATTCATCTGATAAGGTATAAATGCTAAAATTATGTTTAATTTCTTGCAAGATATGAAAATTCTCATTAATTTATTCTATTTGATCACTAATATCAAGTGAAGTGTAAGGTCAGGAGATTGTTCACCAAAGGTAATTGATACTGAGTTATAAGAGGTCCAAATTAGTTCAAATGGAAGAAGGATGGTGAAGTTCTTGAGAATCTCATGAAACCTCAGAATATCTGAGTTTAGAAGTACCTCAGAATCTAACTACCCCAACCCATAGCCAAAAGATAATTTTTGCTACAATATAACCAACAAATGGTCAGTTTTTGCTTGAATACTTCCATTGAAAGGCATCCCACTATCTAGGAAGCCCATTCCACTTTTGCAAAGCTCTAATTGTGAGAAAGTTTTTTCCTGACTTAGACTCCAACTATCTAGGAAGCCCATTTCACTTTTGCAAAGCTCTAATCGTGAGAAAGTTTTTTCCTGACTTAGAATCCAAGTTTTCCTCTTTAAAAATTCCATTCTTTACTCTCAATCCTTTCCCTTGGAGTTAATAGGAACAAATTTAATCATTCTTCCACATGACAAAACTTTTAAGTACTTTAGGAAAACGACTGTTTTCTCCCTCATTCTTCTATTTTTTAATTAAATATCTCTAATTCCTTTGCCTTGTTCACATCTTGCATGAACTTGGGGATACTTTAACATTTTTATTCCCTTCCTCTGGATTAACACTTCTCAAAGTGTAGTCCAAAGCCTGCTGAGATCTTTAGGGTATTGATGAAGTTAAAATTATTTTAATAATACTAAGAAATTATTTTCCTATTCAAATTCTCCATTTTAAACTCTATATCTTTGTAAGGCTATTTTTTTCATATTATAGGTATATATACCCTCCCAACACACAAATTACATATTGTAAGTGATTGAATGAAGAAGCTGATAAAAGAATCTATCTCTCTTCTATTAAGTCAGCATTTAGTATGAAATGTACAAAAATGTTGCTACTTTTCTCAGGAATTTTTTGGAAAATATTATTTTTAATAAAAAAGTTTGTATTAACATGTAATTAGTTTCTTGTTATTTTAAATGAATGAAAAATTTGAAAAACTTATTTTAAATGTCTAATGAAATAAATATTGATGAATGTAACCCATATTGGGGACCTCATTAATTTTTAAGAGTAAAAAAGAGTCCTCAGCCCCAAAAGTTTGGGATTTAGAAGAGAGAAGATCTTTTTTGTCTTCCATATCATACTGTTGAATCATATTGAAACTGAAGTCAGCTAACCCCTCCCAAAACTTTTTAGGTACATTTTTATCTATTCATACATACCTTATCTTATGCTTTTTTTGGCACCCAAATATAAACTTTCATATTTATCTCAGTTAAATTTCATCTTGTTACATTCAGTTTGATGTCCTAAATCATAAAGGATTTTTTGAATCTTGATTACATCAAATATGGTCTCTTTCCCTTTTGTTATTTTGATTTTTGATAATTGTGCATGTATGTATTTATTCATATAATTAAAATCCAAGGTCCATGCAAAGATTTCTAGGACATTCCAATGGAGTCTTCTTCCCAAGTGTATATAAAATTAGTAAAGACTAAATTTTGAATCCTGTTTAGCAAGCTCTCAACTTATTTAATTGCATTTAACATTTTAGTCTGTCTCTATCATTTCCACAAGAACACCATAATACACTTAATAAATTTTTCCCTTAAATTTAAATAAGCTATTTATAACATCCTTATGCAATGAGCTTTTCAAAAAAAGAAAAGAAAAAAAAGGGAACTAACATTAAGGTGTCATAACCTATTTTTGATGAAGTAATATGGCTTTCTAGATATTCTCTAAATTTCTCTTTAATAATCTGTTCTAGAATTTCCTCAAAAATTAAAGTCAAGGTTATTGGCCTATAGTTTGTATACTCTTTTCTTTTCTCGTTTATAAAACAGATAGCAGTCTCCCTCCTTCAGTTCTGTGGAATCTTTCCCATTCTCTATTATCTGTCAGAAAATCAGACAGTGTAATTAGATATGCCAATTCTTTTGAAACATAAAGATACAATTCATGTAAGTCATTTGAATTGAATTCAGAAAAGGTAGCTAGATATGCTTTTATTATATTTTTATTTATATTGGATAATAACTCCTTATTACTCATTTTTGTTCTACCTTTATATACAAAAGTCATTCTTGGCAGAAATAGCAAAAATGTCTAGTCTCTCTTTTTCTTTGTTGTCTTTGATTTTTTTTTTGATAGAATATAAGCTCATTAAGTTGAGATTGTGTCATTTCTGGCTTTATTTTTCTAGTATATGCCTGGTATGGTAGTTGACTGACCCAAACTAAATGATTAGTTCCTGCCTTTGCAGATGACACTGTAATGATTGACTTGATCTAGAGCATCCTAAATGAGAGTTATAACCCTTCAAAAAGTATAGTTTAACTATTCACACAGGAAAAACCTAGCAGATGAAGAATTTGTTATTATCTAGACTATTATATGCAATTGGATTGACATGTGGTGTTAATTTATTAATAAATATATCTCAAAAAGACACTCCTGAATAATGAATTAGGTTCAGAATTGAGTTGATTGGAAAAAGTTAGTGAGGTTGTATTTGGGAAACTGGATAGTGATATTAATGACACTACACTTCTCCTTGAAACCTTGAAATAAAAAATTGATACTTTGCTTTATTTTGTATTATTTATTAATTATTAATTGAGTATTGCAACTTGCTGTATGACCCTGAGTCACTTAGCCCTCTTTTCCTCAATCTCTTCAACTATAAAATGAGCTGGAGAAGGAAATGGCAAACTGCTCCAGTATCTTTGCCAAGTAAAGCACAAATGAGGTCATGAAGAATCATATATGACTACAAGGACTGAACAACATATAAATAACTCAGTTTTATAACATTTTAATATCTTTCTCAAAAGATGGTGTGATATAATTGAAAAAATATCTAACAGCCTATTAGATTTGGAGTCAGAAGGCTTGAATTCAAATAGAAGCCATTTCTAAAATTCTGAGTCAAAACTATCTATTTGAGGGTCACTGGGTCCTAGTGAAGAAAATGTTGTCTTTAAATTGTAGAGCTAGCATGACAGAGTAGATAGAGCCTTGGGCTTGGAGTCAGAAAGACCTCTGGTCAAATCTTATCTCTTTAGTTGTGTGACCGTAGGCATCAGTACTTCTGGGCCTCAGTTTATTCTTCTGTAAAACAAGGGGATTGGACTTTTAAGATGACTTCCAACTCTAAATTCATGATCCTAAAATTAGTTGATGTATCATTCCACATTCACACACACTTTGCCTCTCCGGGCATTATTTTTTCATTTGTAAACTGATGACATAATCAAGGGTTCGTAGCCTGAAGCCCATCAATTTGTAAGGGTCTATGAACTTTGTAGGGGAAAAGGCTACAGACTTTATCAGATAGCCAGAGGAATGCATGACCCAAACATGCTTAATCATTCCTGGCCTAGATGATCTCTAGGGTCCTTTTTAGTTATAAACTCTATGATTCTATGGAATTGAATTATCACTACTCACCTCTCAGGGAAACGCTGATGCTTTAATCTCTGGGAAAAATAAAAAAGTCATTTTGTTAGGAGATAAGGCCAATCCAACAGTACAAGATCTTTTGTTTTTCATGGCCCACTTTTCTATTAACCTCAGGAGCCCAACCTCCAAGCCATCACTGCACAGAACAAAGAATTATGTTGTATTTCACCAAATCTAACCTCTTGTTATGGTATAGCCAAGTAAGGTATCTTAAAAGACAGAAGGGCTGAGGAGGATCTGGGAAGCAATTCTTTTCAGGAAGGCTTGAAAAAGAGAGGGCTATTTTTCCTTCTCACCTGCTGAAGAAGTTCCTGGAACTCTTGAGAATTGATGAAGGTTCCCCCAATGTCAAAAATGCAGTAAGTCTCCCTCTGGCAGGCACTGACCCAATTCTGGTACTCACTCATGTCAGGGATGCGGTCCAGGAATATTCGATAGGCTTCCCACACAGCTTCCTGACAGACTATAAAGGAGGATGGTTAAGTATGGAAACTTGGCCCAGGATAAGAAAAATTCTCCCTTTTCCAAATTAATCCCTGACACCAACCCACACCAAAGTTTCATAAAGTAGGAAAATGTTGTAGACTAAAGCTAGAAAGGGTTTTAGAGGTCATCTAGTCCAAACCCTTCTTTTTACAGATGAAGAAACTAACGTCCAGAGAAGTTAAATGATTTCTCCAAGATCATATAACAGACAAATGGCATAGTCAGGATTTGAATTCAGGTTGTTGTGCTTCAAAACAGATTTTCTTTTTAATTGTATCACATATTGCTTGCATGAATATTCTTTTGTTCATAGGACCATGTTGATCATCTCAGTTTTCTTTTGTTTGTTGTTATTATTTTCTAGGTATTATATAATAGAGGGGAAAAAAAGCACTGACTTTTTGAGTCATACTTTTTATACTATTTGTATGACTTTGGGCAAGACACTTAACTGACCTGATTTCAGTTTTCTCATCTGTAAAATGAGAAGTTTGAATTAGATCGGAAGTGTCAAACTCAGATAAGAATACAAGCCATTAATCCATACATAAGAATTCCACAGGCTGCCTATTGACTTAAAAAAAACCACATGTTAACTATGGTCTATTGTATTATTTATTTTGTTAATATTTCCTAATTACATATTTATATGGTTTGGCATCCACTTGAGTCTTTTATTTGATGTCTTTGGATTAGATAATTCCAGACTTTCCTTCTAGTTATAGATATATGATTCTATAATTTGCATTGTCTTAAAAGAATTGCCTCCTAAAGAATCTGGAAGAAAGTACCCTAGCCAATAACTAGACCCTGCTCAAAGTTGGAATAGCTGATCATTGTCTTTATTGCCTGAACTGACTTTTTTCTTCTTCAGGGATACCCTTCCTTCAATCCTAGTACCCCAAGACTTTTATGCCAGGCTCATAACCATATCTGAGAATTTGGAGATGTCTCAGCCCCAGTTTGAGACCTTCTCATAAGTTCTTTATCTTTTATGTGCCCCACAGCTATTCTTTTTGTTTAATATAAAGTCATTTTTTCAGTCATGTCTGATTCTTTGAGATCTCTTTGGAAATTTTCTTGGTGAAGATTTTGGAGTGGTTTTCCATTTCTTCTTAGTTCATTTTACAGATAAAGAAACTGAGGCAAATAGGATAAAGTAAATTTGCCTGTGTTTGAGATTATATTTGAAATGTGGGATTCCTGACTCCAGCTCCAGTGCTTTGGACCATCTAGCTCTCTCATATTCCTGAGGTCTAATGATTACAAAATTTCTGTATGTGGTATTCCTTGTTTTAACAAAAGATTTAAAGCTATGCACACAAAAGTATAATTGTGTGATATTGGGCAAGTCACACAATCTTTCTGGGACTCATTTGTAAAATGAAGGAATTGAATAGACAATCTCTTTATCCCCTTATTACTCTAAAATAATGATTCTATTAACTGCCAAAAGGGCAGAGAGTAGATGGAGCGAAGCAACACTAGTAGCCTTTGGGTAAGGGAGGGGGCATTGCAGAGAAAAGATACAGAATAGGAAGGTATCAAAAACAAACTCACTTTTTTTTTTTTTACAATTTTGCCTAGTGTTAGCTCTAATCCTGGTTCTAGGAATAATATTTAAACATTATAACTCTGTATTAGAGAATGTTAAGGAGTATTGTGTACTATGTTTATTCATTAAGTAACTAAAAGTCATCTTCATGTCCCCTTTGATTTTGAGGACTGTTTGTTTTCCCAAGTAAAACTATGTAAACTTAAACTCACTTGCAACCTTGACATCATTCTTAAATTTGCACAGATCATAGTGTTACAGGAGATCTAAGAACAATCTCAGATTGTGAGACTGTCACAAATCTGTGTGACTGTCAAAGAGACAAACCTTTGTAGCTAGAATATTTCTTGGTGAGCAAATTTGTTAAGATGTAAAGAAACTCCATAATGATCATCAAATCTTATTCCATCCTAGGGCAGCCATAATGCATTATCATTGCTGTGGAAACTAACTCTACTGTGGTTTATTTTATCCAGGGAAACCAGAGTGAAAGATGTGAACTTAATCAAGAATAAGAAAAGAATGAAAACTGGATAGCATAAATTCAGCAGCTGAAAATAATGTCTTTCCTCTTAAGTATCTAACAAGGGTTGTTTCATTCTGTAATTGTGGCTATCCTAAATAAGACCATGACACATGAAATACTGTTTGATGGTTTTATGGTTATTTATACAGATGTGGGTACATACAGCATTCACTTACCCCCTGGCTAATCATGGATAACTCACTTAATTTTTCTCAGCCTCATTTTATTTTGTTGAAAGAAAAATTACATCCTACGAGGTCATTTTCAGCTCTAAAATTCTGATCCCATGAACTTATGACATTACATCTCTATAAAAATAAGATGTAATTGATCTAGTGTCACCACAAGAAAGGTAGTGTGCCATAGTTGATTGTGCCAAGCTTGGAGTCAGAAAGGCCTGGATTTAAGTCTTGTCTCAAATATATATCAGTAAACTAGGCATCTCATTGTCTAACAGTTATAGAATAATTGCTGATATGCAATAGTTGAAGGAGTTTCTATGCCAAAAATTGAGTTTACTAATAGAGGCATAAGTCTGGGCCAAAAGAAATCAATAAACATTAAGTACTTATTTTGTGCAAGGTGCTATAGAAGGCTTTAATGATACAAAGGTCCTTCCTTGAAGGACCTCATAATGTAGTGGAAGAGATGACAGGCAGATTATTTTCATAATCATAATCATTAGAATTTAAGTTCTTGGAGAGTAGAGTCTGATTTTTTCTTCTCTGTTTCTGCCTCTATCTCTCTCTTGATATTTGCATTCCCAACATTTAGTCCAATACCTTGTCCATAGCAGGTGATTAATAAATGATTGTCAGTTAAATATTAAAAGATATGTAAATACATAGATGGTTCACGCAAAATATTTTGGGTAATTCAGTGTACATATGTGAAAATCCTTTGAATTATTAGCAGTTAAAAGTATTTTTGTGAAAACAAGGGGTCTATGGTACATGACCTTAGTTAGTATCACCTATTTAATTCTCAGTTGCCAGGATCCTTCTAAATTGGGTTGAGAAATAGCATTTGTAAGTGCTTAGAATTGAAATTTTTCCCATTAGGAGAGTAAACATATGAAATATTCATCTCTCAATGAAATGAAACATGTGAGTGCTGCAGGGCTTCCATTTTTTATGTGACTGATAATTAATTGTGTCTCTAAAACCCAACACGAATTCCCTAAATTAATTCACCTCTTGATAG
Organism: Antechinus flavipes; assembly: GCF_016432865.1. Classification (NCBI taxonomy): domain Eukaryota; kingdom Metazoa; phylum Chordata; class Mammalia; order Dasyuromorphia; family Dasyuridae; genus Antechinus; species Antechinus flavipes. The sequence continues at coordinate 244,822,971 of NC_067401.1, forward strand.
TATTGTAGAATCATATGCTCTGAAACATGTTAAGGGGCAAGTGCTCTGAAATTTCTCTATCTTGATTTACAATTGCTTCTCAATCAACATCCTCTACCATATGTTGATGGTGCCTACACCAGATGTTTCAAGTTCATAGGTTTGAAATAAAGCAGGATGACAGTGTCCATTTTATGATGAGAGTAAATGTCTGAAGTTCAGATTGGAGAGCCATTTTATCTCCATCTTGCAATATAATACAGGGTTGAAGCCCAGGCAAAATGAGACACTTTGCCTTCTTGGAAAACACCCAGGGCATTCATAGCAGTGTGATTTAATTTCATAATTATTTCTTGGTGCATTATATGACAACCGTCATTGTTGGATGCCTTTTGCTAGTAATAACTGTCCTGCTACTCTCTTGGAAACAATGGTAATTGTCTAATAAATTCTGCTAACACTTCTGCATCATTACTTGCTCACCAATGCTAATTTGGGACACCTCTATGCTCACAGATGTTCCTTCAGTCTCCAAAATTCAATGGTTTTTGCTGGATCTGCCATATGTGTATTTTACCAAACAGGTGAACAGTTGAATGGTAATGTTGCTTTTTTTGAAATTTTTTGAAAATTTTTGAAAAATTAAATTGATATCCTCTAGTAATAAATCAGCCTGCTCAATCCTTCAATCTTACAAACATCTCATGCTTCACATTTTATGAGAACATATGAAAATCCCACTTTTTATTTAAGTAATAACAAAATTAAAAGAAATTTATAAATAGCAAGGCAATTTTTGGTGTCTGTTAAATGTCTTAATGTTTTTTTTTTTTTTGCTTTATGAGCTATTATTTTAAAATCCACAGCTCTTTCTAATAATAATAATTTTAAATATATAATAATTTTTGTTCAAAATTTTCTTAATGTGTTTTGATTTTATACTTGCAGGTCATCCTCACTCTATAACAGGACTCTTGTAAGAGAGTTAAAAAAATACATTTAGTTTTTTCTGGAAAAGGAAGGAAAAGAATGTCTGAAGAAAACAATACCTTAAGCAATAGAATAAACCAAATGGAGAAGAGATACTTTTCTTGATAACTTGAGAAAATCACACATTAAAAAATAGAATAGGGCAAATGAAGCTAATGAATTTGTGATACAGTAAGAATCAGCCAAAAAAAAAAAAAAAACTAAAAAGAATGAAAAAAATTGAAGAAAATGAGAAATACCTCATTGTCAAACAGCCAATCTGGAAAATAGATCCAGAAGAGAATTTAAAAATTATTGGTATATCTGAAGGCCATGACCAAAAAAAAAAAAAAAAAAAAAAAAGAACTTGGATAGCATTCTACAAGAGGTCATTAAGGAAAACTGCCCCAATGTTCTAGAAACAGAGGGGTAAATACTCATTGAAAGAATCCATTGAACACCTCTGGAAAGAGATTCCACAAGGAAAACTCCAACGACATTGTTGCAAAGCTCCAAAACTATAATCTCAAGGAATAAATACTGCAAGCTGCCAGACAAAAACAATTTAAATATCAAGGAACAACAATCAGCATTGCCCAGGATCTGGCAACTTCTATGATAAAGGGTTGTAGGAACTGGAATACCATATTCCCAGAGGCAAAGGACCTGGGATTACAATGAAGAATCAACTGCCCAGTGAGATTCAGCATTATCTTTCAGAGGAGGAAATGGAACTTCAATGAAGTGAGAGACTTCCAATCACTTCTGTTGAAAAAAAACAAAACAAAACAAAACTAAACAGAAAATTAAATCTACAAACACAGGATGCAAGAGAAACATAGAAAGCCAAACAGGGGATTTAAAAGTAAACTGTTTAAATCCCTAGATGGGAAATATGAATTGTATCTGTCACTGGGATCTATAGAGAGGGACATCACATAGACTAAGGATGTGGCTGTGAATGGACTCTGATGTGATGACATCAAAGAAAAGGACATTAAGGGTCTGTATTGGAAAAATAGGAAAGGTCAAGTATATTGGGACAATTAGTTTACACAGAGACTCAAAAGACCTATTACAACTGAGGGACAGAAGGAAGCAGGATGAGCATTGTTCGAAGATTTATTTCATCAGTTTTGGCTCTAAGAGGGAATAACTTAATCATTCAATTTAGTATAGAAATTTTTCTAATCCTATAAAGAAGTAGGAGGAGAAAGAAGAAAAGAAAAGGGAGGGACAGAATAGAAGGAAGTGCAGAAACACTAGGGGAAAAGGTAAGAGAAGGGCGAAAGGGTTGATAGAAGTTAAGTTAGTAGGTGGAGTTAAAAATACTACTAGGAGAAGGGGGAGGAGGATTAGGAGAAATGATAACGGGTGGTGTGGATTAAAAAAACTACTAAGAGAGGAAGGAAGGGTGAAGGTAGATAAGGTAGTGCATGGGATGGGTAAAAAACAAAACAAAACTGAAGAGCTGGTGGAAAGAGAGAACAAATGTATATACAAGGATAAAAGGATGGAGGGAAATACAAAGCTGGTAATCATAAATGTTAATGTGAATGGGATGAACTCTCCCATAAAATGGAAACAAATTGCAGAGTGGATTAAAAAATGGAATCCTGTAGTATATTGTTTACAAGAAACACATTTGACACAAAGAAACATATACAGAGTAAAGGTAAAAGTCTGGAACAGAATTTATTATGCTTCAGCAGAAGTTTAAAAAGGGGGGGAGAGATAGCAATTCTGATTCCAGATAAAACAAAAGTAAAAATAGATCTTATTAAAAGAGACAAGGAGAGAAAGTACATCTTGATAAAGAGTACCTTAAAAAATGAACTAGTAATGAGGCTAAAGGTGTATGCACCAAATGGCAGAGTAGGCAAATTGCTGGAAAAAATTTAAGACAGTAAAACTATCCCAGTGGGAGACCTCATCTTTCCCCTCTCAGGATCAGACATATCTAACCACAAAATAAACAAAAAAGAAATTAGGCAGGTTAATAGGATGCTAGAAAACCTAGATATGATAGATTTCTAGAGAAAACTGAATAGGACAGAAAGGAATACATCTTTTTTCTTGGCAGTACATGACACCTTCACAAAAATTGACTATACATTAGAGCATTAAAAACCTCACAATCAAATGCAAAAAAGCAAAAATAGTAAATGCTTTCCTTTTCAGACCACAATGCAATAAAAATTATGTTCAATAAAGGGCCAAGGAAAGATAGACTAAAAACCAATTGGAAATCAAATAATTTAATTCTAAGGAATGATTGGGTCAAACAACAAATCACAGAAACAATCCATAATTTCATCCAAGAAAATGACAATAAAAGGACAATATCACAAAATCTATGTGATGTGGCCAAAACAATACTTAGGGGAAATGTCATATCTCTAAATAGCTACGTAAATAAAATAGAGAGATCAATGAATTGGGCATGTAGCTAAAAAAGCTAGAAAAAGAAAATATTAACCCCCTCAATTAAATACCAAATTAGAAATTTTGAAACTCAAAGGAGAGATCAATAAAAGAGACTAAGAAAATATTGAATAACAAACAAAACTAAGAGTTGGTTTTATGAAAAAACTAACAAAATAGATAAATCTTTGGCTAATTTGGTTAGAAAAAGGAAAGGAAAAAACCAAATTAACAGTATAAAAAATGAGAGGGGTGAATTTACCACCAATGAAAAAGAAATTAAAGCAATAATTAGGAGCTATTTTGCCCAACTCTGTGGTACAAGTCTGATAATCTAATGGAAATGGATAAAAGTAGTGAATGGAAGGGACCAGATAGGTTAACTGCCTGGGGCCTGGTTAACTTTCTTGAGGCCCTTCAGATGGGCCTTGGTCTCGGTGAGGGGAATAGGATGACAAACCAGCCACTACAAGGCTGATGAAGATGGAATGAATCTGTCTCTCCTTGTCTCTGAGAGTTTGAGCTCTTGCCTCCAGTCATCTTGTCTTCTCTGAGTCTTGTCCTAGCCTCTCAGTCCCCCAGGAGAGCCATCAGGAGCCTGACACACTTCCCCCCTCCCTGCCCCAGTTTGTTCCAGTTTATATGCTCTATTATAATTAGATCATTTACAGTATACTGAGTATAAACCAATCATTATATGACTAGGGAACCATTATTTGTTGTAAGATTAAATCAATCATACTGAATTAGAGAACTATTAATCAGCATGCTAAATTAGATAACCATTGTCTTATCAATTCCACTGAGTTAGCACCTTGTAAAAATCCTTGTTTCAAGTACAGAATTCTGACTCATAATGGATGAATATTTACAAAAATGTAAATTGCCCACATTAACAGAAGAGGAAATGGAATACTTAAATCATCCCATTTTAGAAAAATAAATTGAGCAAGTCATTAATGAACTACCTAAGAAAAAATCTTCAGGGCTAGATGGATACACAAGTGAATTGTACCAAACATTTAAAGAATAATTAATTGCAATACTATGAAACTATTTGGAAAAATAGGTAAAGAAGGAGTACTACCAAATTCCTTCTATGACACATATATGGCACTGATATTTAAACCAGGAAGGGCTAAAACAGAGAAAGAAAATCACAGACTAATCTCCCTAATGCATATTGATGAAAAAACTTTAAATGAAATATTGGCAAAGAGATTACAGCAACTTATCAGCAGGGTAATAATACATTTGTGACCAAGTGGGATTTATACCAGGAATGCAGGGCTGGTTCAATATCACAAAAACTATTATCATACTCAACCATATCAATAACAAAACCAACAAGAAATGACATGATAATCTCAATATATACAGAAAACTTTTAACAAAATATAGCACCAATTCCTATTAAAAATACTAAAGAGCATAGGAACAAAAGGAGCTTTCCTTTAAATAATAAACAATATCTATCTAAAACCTACAGCAAGCATTATTGATAGTGGAGAGAAGCTGGATGCATTCCCAATAAGATCAGGAGTGAAACAAGTATACCCATTATCACTACTATTAATCAACATTGTATGAGAAATGTTGGTTTTAGCAATAAGAAAAGAAAAATAAATTAAAGGAATTAGAATAGGCAATGAGAAAATAAAACCATCATTCTTTGCAGATGATATGATGATATACTTAGAGAATCCGAGAAAATCATTCAAAAATCTACTGAAAACAATTCACAGCTTTTGCAAAGTTGTAGGATATATAATAAAACCACACAAATCATCAGCATTTCTTTATATTACTGAAAAAGCTTATCAGCAACAGATGGAAAGAGAAATTCCATTTAAAATTACTGTAGACAACATAAAATACTTGGGGATCTACCTGCCATGATAAATCCAAGAACTATATGAAGATAATTACAAAACACTTCTCATACAAATAAAATCAGATCTAAACAATTGGAACTAATATAATAAAAATGACAATTCTGCTTAAATTGATCTACTTGTTCAGTGTCATATCAATCAAGTTGCCAAAATCTTATTTTGTAGAACTAGAAAAAATAATAACAAAATTCATCAGAAGAACAAAAAGTCAAGAATATCAAGAGAATGAACAAAAAAAAAATTACAAAGGATCAGGGGCTAAGCATTCTCAAACCTAAACTATATTAGCAACAGCAATCAAAACCATTTAGTGCTGGCTAAGAAGTAGAGTGGTGGATCAGTGGAATTGATTAGATAGACATGACATAATAATCAAAGCCTATATCAATCTAGTATTTGACATACCACCAAACTCCAGCTTCTGGAATAAGAATTCACTTTTTGACAAAAATTACTGGGAAAACTGGAAAACAATATGAAGAAACTTGGCATAGCCCTACATCTTACACCCCAAACTAAAATAAGGTCAAAATGAGTACATGTTGGGCAGTTAGTAGGTGGCTGATAAACTCATGGATGTGCTTAATGAAAGGTAATGGAAAGCCAATGAAGACTTTGCATGAATCATTTGTGTTCTCACCTCTTAGTCTGTAATAAGCCTGGAGATCAGCCAAGATTTGTTTCATTGATTCTTGTGGACAGATTTTAATCCCTGTTGGGAAGGTTATGGATCTTTTGGACCGATGCTTTGTCAAATCAAATATCCTCCTGATGGTTGACACTCTGGACACCTTTGCTATTCTTCCTGAATTGTCAAAACTGGAGGCATCTTCCATATACTTGAATTTGACATGGTTTTCTTTAATGGGAGGTTCTGAAAGAACAGAAAATAGATATCCTGGTGAGTTTGTAATTGTACATGACACAAGTACATCATCTATACGTCTTTGTTATTTACAAACTGTAGAATACTAGGTAAGTCACTTTCTCTTCCTGAATCATAGGACTGCTTGGAGGACTAAATCAAGCAATGTAATGAAAACAGTTTATAAACCGAAAAACTGCTACTTTTATGGGTAGTAGATAAAGTCTCTCTCTCTGATTTTATTGGTATTGGAATTTCTGATACCAAAGCGCTTTTTGACTCTGTGTTTTACAAATATTATTGTGTTTATGAAAAGTGAGTTCAACTGGACACAGATGAATCAGATTGAATGTGTTTCAAGATCTGTTATCCTTAAGTGTGGTTATTTTGAAGGAATTAATTTTAATAATTCTTAAACTATAGGTTAGAAGTGGTAGGGACCTCAAAAGACAACTTTTTCAACAATTGAGGTCAGAGAGACTAAATTATTTGTCTAAGATTACGTAGGTAGAAAGTACAAGGGAAATGGATCACCCTGATCCATTTGGTGAGCTCTTTGATCAATTTCAGGAGCTCTCTGGGTGGAAGCTTCCTCTACCTCTACCCATGTAAATTGTCAAACATTACTTAAGATACTGAGAGGATAAGTGGCTTGTCTCACTGCTATTACATACCATAAACAAGTCTTGAAACTATATCTTCTTAACTCCAGGGTTGGCCATCTATTTACTGCACCTTACTGCCATTGCAAAATACAATGCAAATGTTAAATAATAATGATGGTAATTTTATATCTCTATATGAATGGGGCTGCCTTGATGTTTAGTTAAAATGAATAACCAGTTGATATTACTATTTGATGACTTTGTTAAATAGTAATATATTTCTTAATGAATACTACTTTGGATTTGGAGTCAGGGAACCTAAGTTCAAACTTAGGTTTTAATTCTTTGACTTATATAAGTCCCATAAGCATCCTTGATTTTTAGCTCATAGCAGGACTCTTTTGTGGTAAAGCATCTGAAAGGCATTTTCCCTGGATAGCTTGGAAATTCAATTTGGCATTTTGTTTAGAGGACATAGACAATTCCAGATCAGTTTTCAGTGAAAGGGATCCTATTCATGCTTAGTTACTATTATGCTCTTTGGCCAGCAAAGTTCATCTTTAGGAAATTTAGTCTCTGACTATGGTCAGGAAACTAAGTGAACATATATAACACCCACATTTTTCTGCCTTGAAGTAGCCATTAGTAGTTCCTTGGTGAAAAACTCATGATTTGGAGAGAAAGAAAGGGTGGGAGGGAAAAAGAGAAAGGAAGGGAAGGAGGAAAGGAGGGTGGGAATGAGAAGGAGAGAGGGAAGAAACAAGAGAGGAAGAGAGGTGGGGGGAGAGAGAGGGAGAGAAAGAGGAAGAGGAAAAGAAAGAGAGAGAGGGAGAGGGAGAGAAAATAGACATTATAGGTATGAGGAATTACCTTAGTAAAGACTTGGAGGTGGGGGATGGAATGTCACATACAAGAAGAGGCAAGTTAGACAGTTGGACTGCCATATCAAATGTGTGGTGAGAAGTAATATGAAAACAATCTGGGAAAAGGAGGATGTATCCAGATTGTAAAGAACTCTAAATGTGAAAATAGAAATTTATAACTTATCTCAGAGTTAGTAGACATCTATTGAATCTTCTTCAAGTCAGTGACATAGACAACATTTATGAATATTGATTTGGCAACTATGTGGAAAATGGTTTTGAAAGAGGACTTAGCCATTGCAATAGTCCAGATGGAAATAAACTTGGATGATAACAAAGTGAAGCAAATGGAAAGAAGGGGGTAAATGAAAGAGAATTGTCCTGGAGACAGAATGGTTAAGATTTAGCACTTGATTGGATATGGTATGGGAGTGTGCAGAGATAAGGAAGATACACTGGATAGGGAAATTAGGAGAAGGCATCAATTTGATGGTGATACTTAACATATGCAAAGCATTTTATGTATATTATCTCATTTGATTAGGATTAATTAGAAATTAATGAGGAAAATATAATGCCACAAACATTTATTAAACACCTACTCTAGGTAGAGCACTATGGTAAGTGCTAGAGGAGGTACAAAATTTACTTTAAGTGTGGATCCTTCTCTCTAAGACCCAAAAAGAGTGGAAGAATAAAACAGGATTGGGATAACTTTAGTACACACAGGTAAAAAGGATGAGAATTTAAAAAAATGTGTACCCTATAAATTCTGAAATGAAATGTTGTTACCAATGGAAAGTATCAGGGAAAGTTTTCTCTCTATAAAGTGGCCTTTGAGTTGGCCTTTAAAGGATGGATAGAAATTCAATGGGCAATATCCAATAGGAAGATCATTCACACTATAGGGGTCTTTATAAACAAAGTCATATTTGTGGGAAATTACAGGTTTTATTTAGAGGTAGAGAGTAATCCAAATCTACTGAACCACAGATTGTATGTGGCTGTGGAAGGGAGTATTATGAAATAAGGATGGAAAGATAGGGTGATGCCACATGTGGAGGGCTTTAAATATCGGGGAAGAAATTTAAATGTTGCTAGGTAGCTCAGGTCAATTAGGGAAGAGTAAAATTTCATATCAGCACTCTAGCCTCCAAGTCAATTTTTTCGATCTCATGTAAAACAACAAAATTTATAGAATTTGAATATGGGATATTACTGGTTTCAATGAGGTGAAATAGTGGACTTTTTTTTTTTTTTTTTTTGGTGTTAATGAAGAAGCCTTTGGGAAAAGCAATTAGTACCTATTAGATATTTCTTGTCATGGCTGTATAAATGATAATGTGAATTATTAAACTGAGTTCTGAAAGGCTCTTTGGATATATTTTCATGAGATCGGTAGTTTTATTTCTCAAGGCATTCAGAAAAAGTGGGGAGAAGTTTAATGAGAATGAATTGAGAGTTGAAAGTACTCCTATAAAAAGGGACCAAATTTAATAGAAAATTGGAAAAAAAATTTAAGGCAGAAAATATTCCTCTAAGAAGCTGACAAAATGTGAAGATAGCTGCTATGATGATGAATTGGCTGCAGTCAACTGTTTTTGGGAGCAGTGCAAGTTTGCAAAGGAGAAGAAAAAGGGAAAGCATATTGAATACATTTTTTAAAAAAATAAAAAAAATAATGACCTGAGTTAATGAGAATGAGAATCATTGACCAATTCTAATTATAGAACCAATCCCATTTATACCCCACCCTACTACTTTGAATAATATTTCTATTATTTTTTTGGGGGGTAAGTACTAACAATATAAGGTAATAATTATTAGGCTGGAACTTGGGATGTAGAAAGAAAAAGATAATTGCAATGGGAACAGAGAAAATTGTTGAAAACTTGTAGTTGCAGTGGAAAGAATACTTAGAAATAAATGTAGGAAAACTGTTCTAGTAGTTTTACCTGCTAACTAGTTGTGTGACTTTGGTACATTGTTGCTTTACTCTGGATTTCAGTTTCTCTGTAAAATTATTGGAGTAGATGTCCTATTTAGGACCTATTTAGCTTTCACATTTTAACATCCTGAGATTCTGTGATTTAAATTTTTTGATCTAGATCTGTTGGCAAGGCTCTGATGAGATGCTATATATATAAAGAATTTTGCAAATTTTAGAATTATGTTTCAAAGATCATTTCAACTTTTATTTCCTAAAGAAAGCCTTTTCTGGTTTCCTTTCTTCTTTCCTCCAGTGATTAGTGCCATCTCCTGGAAATTACTTTGAATTTATGCTATATTTAATTTTCTATATTTATATTCATGGTGATTTTTTTTTACCAATAAGCCTTTACAGACAGAGATTTATTTATTTTTATCTTTTTGTCCCTAGTGTTATAATAGTATCTGGCACATAATATGCAAAATATACATATTTTAATGAATTATTCCTGAATACACATACATGTTTGTATGTATGTGGATATATACATATATACATGTGTCTAACTATGGTGATTAGGAAAAATGACTTTTTGTACATGGAGCTTAGCCTCTTGCTGGGAACATGTATTTTGCTGAAATTACACAGGAACTCTTAACTGGTCTCCATAATGTTGTAGAAGATGATTCACTATTGAGAGGAAAGAGAATGGACTCATAAATTAGAAAGATGAACTCTGTTGGGCTCTAAGTGTTGTAGAAATGATTTTACCTATTTTATTTGGACTATCTCATATAAATACACACATATATGTATATTTAAAGACATACATACACAAGTGCATATGATATATTGGTTTAATATACATACACATAAGCATATATACATATATATATGTGTATGTGGTTCATTTGTTTCATGCACACACATATATATCTATGTGTGTATGGCCCATTATTTCCACTCAAATAAATATATAGAAGCACATATATACATATGTGTGCATGGACAATTGGAAAAACATATATAATAACATAATACATACATATATGTGTATGCTCTATTGGTTTCATATGTATACAAATATCCTTTCCCCATTTATATATGTATATGCATATATGTGCATGTATACACACATGCATGCAAAGTCTATTGATTCATATACCTGCATATATGCATATATGTCCCATTAGCTCATGTACATACATATCAGATGGATAGTTGTACTTGTTCTGCCTAAGTTGAATTAGAGCCTTCTTATGGAAACTCCCTCTACTCATACATATTAGCCATTCTTATTTAATTTAGAGAAATGCTGGAAAATGGAAACTTAAAGAGGATGTTTCAACAACTGAGAAATGATTGAATAAGTTGTGTTATACGAATATGCTAGTATACTATTGTAAGAAGTAAGGAAATAGTCCTCAAAACATTTGGAAAGATTTGTTGAACTGATATAACTGTGGAACTGATAGAATGAAATGAGCAGAACCATGAGAACAATTTATGCAATGAGAGCAACACTATAAGAACAAACGACTTTGAAGGTAAGAGCTATGATCAATTCAGTGACCATCCTTGGTTGCAGAGGACTGATGATGAAACATACTATCTACTCCTGAAACATGACAGAATTAGGGTACAGTTACTTTTTAGATGAAGTCATTATAGTAATTTTACTTACCTTTTATTTAGTTACAAGAGACTTCCCTTGAAATAAGAATAATTTGTAAATGTAATGCAAAACCAGAATAGAACTTTTCTTTTCCTTTTTAATTTTTAAAGAGAAAGATGCCTTGGGATATTGAAAGTGAAATGAATTATCTGTGTTCATGCAAATAATATGTATTCAAGGTCAAACTTGGACTTGAGTGTTCCAGAGGACAAGGTCTGCTTTCTATTCATTACCTAGAAGACTCACTAAAGGAAAAGGCTTTATTATCTGATGAACTAATTATGGAATCAAAGCAGAGACAAAAGTCACTGATACTGTTATGGTAGGAATTCTTCATTTAAAGAACAAAAACAGAAGAAAAGCAAATAATATTTCTGGACCAGTAGTTAATGATCGGCACTCTTTGAAAAGAATAATTCCATGCTGCATATATATTCGTGGCCTAATTGAAAAAGAGTTAAGTACCAAACACCTTTTATGCAAACTCTCCCCATTGTGATTTCTAGGCCTCTGTCTTCCTCCTGCATTAGCAGAAATTCTCAATTACACACCTGAAAAATTTTCACCAAAGAGCAAAGCTAACTAAATACCTAGAATGCTTAAAATACCTGAATATGTAGCAACACATTATGCACATTTTCTGAATACCTTGTTCAAGACTGTTAAAATGAAATGGTGTGGATTTAAGCTATTTGAGTTCTGCACCGTCTATACTTCCTTTCCAATCCCTTCTCCATCTGGGTCCTAGTAAATTTGAATCTTAATCTCACTTAACCTAATCTGTGATCTGATAGAGTATTTCAGTACAGGTGAGACAAAACAAGACTTAAAAATTAGAGTACTTGCCAGAGTTAATTTCTTTATAGAGTAAGATTAAAGGATCCCAGATTTTGAGATGCAAGACACATTCAAAAAAACCTAATCTAATCTCCTCATTCTACAGTTGAGGAAACTGAGATCCAGAAAAGGGAAATGACCTAACATCACACAATTACTCTGAGGTAGGATTTGAATCCAGGTCTTCTAACTAAAAATTGATCTCTCTTAGAAAATCCCACTATCAGAAAAACCAATTAAACAATCCAACCCAATTATCATAATTATGTAAATAGCTGAAAGCTCAGGCACAAAAACTTTTAGCTGTCATAGGGGCTGGATACTAAACCCTCATCTATCATATTACTGTTGGTTAGAGCTTTTACTGGTCATCTGCTGTGAGAGTTGTATGCTGGCAAATGTCCTGCTCTCAAAAATCACACTGGTTAGGCACTGATAACAATTATAGAAATTAAAGAAGTAGTTTTTCTTATTGTATACTGCCCAATAATTAGAACATCAATAGCCTCTCTTTCCAGGTTGGCAATAAAGAAATGAATGTTATTCAACATCTTTGACTAGACAGAAAGAAAAGGGCTTAGAACTTTGTCATTTCCCCCCAAGTTTGCCACCCCTCCTGTCTATATTTTAGTTGGGTGTTATTCAAAGTAGAGCCATAACTTAACTCCAAAAGAAGAAGGTAATCAACTAATCAGATGGTAGGAATATGTCATATTTCCATCATCTCCATACTCCTCTTTATCTTTCTTTCTTTCCCTCTCCAACTAATCATGGAATTGTTTTCAATTCATTTCCTCCCCTTTCTACTTGTAGGAATCCAGTTGTAAGTCCTTTGGAAGGCCAAAACAAGGGGAGATCACTTGGAGAACTTTAGAGGACATAGCAAGGCCTTTTCCACAACTGATAAAACTATATCTGAGTTCCCTATTATTACTTTCTGGAGATAAGAAGATAATATGACCAGATTATACCTTATCTAGTAGAAAAGAAGGCCCTCTACAGGAAAAACAAAATGCTCTTTGACTAATAGAACCAAGAAATGTCACAGTCTTGGTTATTCTTTCTGTCATTTTCTGGCATTTGTATAATGTATAACAGAAAAAAAAAAAAAAAAACATGTTTATGGCGGGATATAAAAGGAGAGCTGGAAGAAATAAAGGGAGTTCCATGCTTTAAGTTTGAACTCGATTCTCCCCACTCATTTCACTCACTACTTTATCCTGCACTTTGCACCAGTATCATTTTTTTTTAAGACTTTTTACCTGGTGGATCTCTCAGGGGCAAAAAGGATTGTATTGTAACTCAACTCAGGCATTCTAGCAGCTGTAGGAGCAAATTTCCATCTCATTCCCAGTTTTTTGGATCTTGTTAGCTGCAGGCTGTGTGCTTCAGATATCTCCACCTAGTTGGCCCTTAGACACATCTGTGGCTGATCCCCACAGGCTTTAAGTCCAAAACATAACTCATTATTTTTCAACCTAAACTGAAATTTCTTTCAAATATGTCTACTTTTGTTGAGTTTATGGGCAGGTAGATGGTGTAGTGGATAGAGTGCTGGAGTTAAGAAGACTCCCTCCATTTTTCTGAATTCAAATCTGGCCTCAGACATTTACTAGCTGTGTGATCCTGTTTACTTCAGTTCCTCTTTTGTAAAACTGAGCTGGAGAAAGAAATAGCAAACTATTCCAGTATCTTTGCCAAGAAAACCCAAATGGGGTCACAAAGAGTTGGATGCAACTAAAATATGACCAAACAACAACAAAATTACCCAGGTTTTCAATCTAGGAGTTCTTGATCCTCATTTCCCCTCATCTGATACATCCAATTATTTGCCTAATTTTGTCATATCTTACTTCCTTAACATCTACAGAATCATTCCCTTTTCCTCTATCCACACAATCATCATCTCAATTCAGTGTCTTATCTTTCACCCACACTATTTTCAATTGCCTCCTAATTGGTTTCTTCACTTCAGATTTTCCCTGCTTGATCCATCCTTCACAGTGATTTTGCTGAAGTATAGTTCTGATTATACTACTTCCCTACTCACTAAATTTAGTATTAATATTATTTTATCGTGATTTTAGCCTTTTATAAGTAAATTAATACATGTATGGGGGTGTTCCCCCATTTTTTATTGATAGAAAGTAAAATCAAAAAAGTTTTGAGACAACCTTTATGGTTTATATATAAAAACAAAGGGAAACCATTTATAAAACAGTGTTTTTGTACATCTTTTTCCTTTTCTTTTGAAGTCTGGTTTGTTAAGATACTGTTCCTTGAGAGCAGGGACAGTAGTTTTACCTGTTGGGGCACCTCTTTTACTAAAAGCATATTAAGGCATTCAGTAACTCCATTAGGTATTTGGCTATTGAGAGAAATCACTGATCAATTTATTGACTATCATTTAGCCTAATTAATAAATTAATTGCTCATAAACTTGGTTTCTTGGACTTATTTATTTCATGCCTGATTTTAAAACTGGAATAGAGCATAATTATAGGTGATCTATTCCAGCCCCCTACATTCATTTACCAATAGTGTGGTTTGCAACAACTAGAATATAGTAATGTCAATCCAGCCCTGTGGAGTAATGTGAACATGTGCTATAGCTTGGTACAGTTTGGCATAATGGAAAAATTACTGGTCTCAGACTCAAATTCCCAATTCTGTTATTTACCACTTGTGTGACTATGAGGAGATTGATAAGGTTAAGATGCTGCGCAGAATTCATTCTTTTAAATTTATTTTCAGGTTGCTTAACATATATAGAATTACTCGCTTTCTAAGGGAGAGGATGAAGGGAAGGGTGGAGAAAAAATTTGGAATACAAGATTTTGCAAGGGTGAATGTCAAAAAATTATCTATGCATCTATTTTGAAAATAAAAAGCAAAAAATAAATTATTTTCAGGGATAGTTAGATGGAACAAAGAATAAAGCTCAGGGTTTAAAGTTAGGAGAACCTGAGTTCAAATCAGACCCCAGACACTTAACACTTTCCAGCTGTGTGACCCTGAGCAAGTCACTTAACTCCAATTGCCTTAGGGGGAAGGAAACCTTTAACTTAAATTTATTTTCAACTCACAAATATTTATTTTCTTGCCCTTCTACATCCCCCTCCCAACTTAAAAAAAAAAAAGAAAAATGCAACTCTTTAAAATATGCATAATAAGCAAAACAAATTGCTGCATTTGGTCATTTAAAAAAATAAATTTCTTATTTTGTAACTTAAGTTCACCAGGGGGTGACTAGTATTCTTCATCGTTGGTTCTTTGAAATTATGTGTTGTTTAGAGTTAATTTTTCAGGTGGAAGGTTTGGACAACAGAAGACAGGTCAAATGTGGTGCTAACTCTTGGAGGGAGGGAAGGAGGCATGTCCTGATTATTGCCAGCAGTGATATTAGTGAGATGAGAGAATCTGGATTTTTAACTACAGGAACAAGCAACTGCACTTCCAAGCATCAGAGATTGTGCCTCCTCAGGGTCTTCCTCCTGCGAATGAAGTTATCATAAGTCCACACAATTCTCTAGGCTAAAAGAAGTCTTATAAAAGCTGGTTTCCAGCTGCCTGGTATGTTTATGCAGAGCAATTTGAGAAGATGAATGGAGGGATTAATTGAAATAGGGGTGGAGGTAAGTAGGAGGCTGATTGCAAAGGAAGAAAAACATTTATTTAGATTACAATAAATACTCAAGCTATATAATAGAAAGAGCTTAAACTGAGGCAGCAAATTAGATAATATTCAGCTCTTTTGTATAATTCAAATGGCACTATTTTAAAGAACAGAAACCTATTGGTAATATCCATATATGTATGTATAATATACACATACATTTGTATATACATATTAGTATATAGTGTTTTACAAATCTTAAGACACTATATTAATGTGAGGTATTAATTCCAATTGGCATTTGCTTTCAGACATTTTCATTTTCTATTGTTGATTCTGAGATTCTCTCATAGTCTACTTGCTTTCCTAGGACCTAAAACTGGAAAGCATATTAGAGATTACTTAGTCCAAGGCCCTTATTTTATGGAGGAGGAAAATGAGCCACAAGGATGTTAAATGGCTTAAACAAAGTGCTGGAATGAACCTCAGAGATCATCTAGTCCAATCTTTTCATATGATGGATGAGGAAATAGGCTCAGGGAAGATGTCACTTGCTTAACTTCACAGTTACTAAGTAGCAAAACTAGATTAGGAATGTGAATCTAGGTCCTATTGCTTCTTATCCATTGTCCTCTTTGCCATTTATTTCTTTGTAACATATGTATAACATGTATATATAATTTTATATCAAGTATGCAATATGTGTGTATATTCATGTATCTGTGTATGTATATATATACACACACATGCACATACTATATACACACATGTATGTATTTCCCAGCCTATGGAATTCATTATACTAATAGTTGAATTTCTGAGTAGTATTGATTTGAAATGAGATACTATTTTTTGGGGGGGAGCTAAAAAGAAAACTATTTTAAAATAGGAAAGCATGGACTTTCAATGCTGTATTTATTTAGAAAAGTAAAGAATGATATTAGGACTAAATATGTCAAAATCTAAATAATATTGGAATAAAAAGATAATTGGTTAGAAATCAACCAAAAATGAATTAGATTCTTCAGGGTATAAGGACTTTTTCCACCTGAAGGGTTGAATTTGAATCAAATGATGCATAATACTTTCATAACTATTAGTAATTAAAAGACAAGTTTTATTCCAAGATGAAAGAATTAATTTGCATTAGAGAAAAATAAAAATGTTCATTAAATAGAGAGTTGCATTCCCTTTTTAAAAAGTCTCATTAGGTAATTTGAGTACATTGGGACCCCTTTAAACCACAGATTCTACCCACCTGACAGATTAACTTTGTTACAGAAGAATTATATTGTATATACTTGTTTTATCATAGAATCATTAATTTACATAGTTTTAGAGGTGAGAGGATTTTTAGAAGTCAAATATTTCAAATATTTTCCTTCCTTTGTACCCGTTTTCTTGCTCAGTCATTTCATTTTTCAAATAGTTCTAATAGAGTTCCTTACATCAAATCTAAATCTATCTTTGGCCCTTATCCTGCTTTTTGTTTAATCCCTTTTTTTTTTACATTACAGCCCTTCAAACATTTGGAAAAAAGTGATGGTGCATCCCTTGAGACTTCTTTTTCTAGACTAAATATCCTCTATTTCTTCAACACTTCCTATACATAATGTGATTTGAATCCTCTTCACCACATTGGTATCCCTTCTCTATGAGTTCTCCAACTTGTTTCTTACCAAAATTTATCACTTGAAACAAAAAACAATATAGTTTTAAACAGGGTGGAATACAAAGGAACTATCATACCTCTTTTTGTAATGTTCTGGTTAGTTTTCTGGAGGTCTTTGGACCAGCCTTTGTTTCAGCTGAGTGATCACTATGAGAATAGCTAGGAATAAAGTTCAAATTCTTTATTATCTCCTTCACAGTCTGTCTCCTTCACTTGGGGCCTGGCTAGCTTTCTGGAGGTCCTTCAGATGGGCCCTCGTCTCAGTGGGGGAAGCAGGAAGACAGGCCAGCCACCAGGAGGCTGATGAAGATGAAATGTCTCTGAGTCTTATAGCTTGAGCTCCAGCCTCCAGGCTTCTGTCTCTTCAATACCTCCTCTAGGTCTGACTATGACCTCTTAAATACTGTATTACTATTAAATCCATTCATCATACTAAGTATAAGCCAATCATATCACCAGAGAACCATTATTTGTTGTAAGATTAATTCAATCATACTGAACTAGAGAACTATTAATCACCATGCTAAATAGATAACCATCGTCTTATCAATTCCACTTTCTCCAGAGGTCTGGCCTATTACAACTTTTAAATTTCATTCCTATTAAATTTATTCATGACTTTATTTTTATCCCTATTATATTTATATATTTTAAAATTTCATATCTATTAAATTTACTTGTGAGTTTCAGTCCATTTTTGTTTGTTTGTTTTGTGTGCTGAGATCTTTTGGGATCCTGTAACTCTTGGGATTCATATCACCCAATTGATTAACATGTCATCTCTGCTTGCATTCAATTCATTGATTAAAATATTTAATAGGAAATGGCCAATATCAAATGTCTGGGTGTTCCACTAGAAGTTTTCTGACAAGATGTTAGTCTATTAATTATGGTGCTCTAGTTGTGATTATTCAACCCATTTGGAATCATCCCAATTACATGAATAGCTAACCTAGATCTCTCCATCTTCTCCATAGTATATTATTGGGCAATATACAAGTTCTGCAAATACATGATATTCTACTGTTAAAAATTATTCTTGCATAATTTGTTTTTAATGAACCTTATTCTTATTTCCTTTGGAAGCTTGTGCCTTCTATTATGTCTTTTTGTCCTGTTTTCAATTTGTTTCAAAGATTTACTTTTTTTTTTACTCAGTACCAAATTGTTTTGATAATTACTAGTTTGTATCTTGTACTGCTAAATCTCTTCTTTCCCATATCCCCCTGTTATTTCCTTTGAGATTTTGAACTATTTTTCTAGATAAATTTTATTTTTTCTAGCTATAATTTGGTAATTTTATATGATACTAAATAAATACTATTATTATTATTTTGATATGTCCCAAGCATGAGCAAGTAATATCTCTCTGATTATGTAGATTGCCTTTTTTATGTAAAGAATGTTTTATATTCATTCCTGTGTGGCATTTGATAGGTAGACTCACAATTATTTTACATCTTCTATAAGTATTTTGAAATGAATTTATCATTCCCTTTCTTCTTGCTGATTTTGTTGATAGTATTTAGAACTTGAATGATTTGTATAGATTTGTTTTATCCTCTGATACTATACTGAAATTTTTTTTTTTTTCAGTTTGACTCTCAAGGGCTTCATCATTGGTTCTCTGAAATCATGTGTTGTTTAGAATTAATTTTTCAGGTAGAGGGTTTGAACAAGGTAAGACAGGTCAGGTGTGGTGCTAACTCTTGGAGGTAAGGGAGGAGGCATATCCTGATTATTGCCAGCAATGGGGTTAATGAGAATCTAGATTTTTAATTGCAGGAGCAAGGAATTGCACTTCCAGGCATCAGAGATTGTGCCTCCTCAGGGTCCTTTATATTTTATCATCAGCAAAAAGAATAATTTCATTTCTTTTGTTGTCTATGTTTATCTCTTTAATTTCTTTTTTTATTGTCTTGTTCTATAGGTAGCATCATACCAAATAAAAATGATGATAATGGAGATTCTTGTTTTATCCCTGAACTTAATGATATTACCTTTAGTTTATATCTATTACTATTTTGGCTCTTGATTTTAGATTGATACTGTTTGTTATTGTTGTTTGTCCTTTGTTCTCAAAGAGGACAATGACATCAGGAAGGCTATGCCATGGCATGAAAGTGAATTGGATTTATGTGAGGAAGGACTGTGTAATTTCACTAGTTTCATTTTCTCCTCTCACTTTGTATCAAGGGATGGTCCATTCATTCTTACTTTTTTTTAATGTCTCTCCTGTCGTTCCCTCCCCCTCCTCCCTCCCCCCCCCCCCCCCCCCCGCCCCTTACACACCAAGAAATTGGCTTTGGCTTTGTATTGTATCAAAAGTTTTTTCTTTTACTTATTATTATGTAATGTGTTTCTTATTGTTTTTTATTAACAGGGCTCATTATTTTTATATTTTCCTAATATTAAACCATTCTCAGTATGAATTCAAACAGGTTATAATATATAATCTTTTTGCTTTTATTATAGTTTTTTTTTTTTTTTTACTAGCATTTACTTAAAAATGTTTACATTGATATGTACCTTTCTTTCTGTTTTTATTTTTATTATGGTTTAGGTGTCAAGATTATATTTATCTTGTTTCATAGAAGAAATTTAGGCAGGATCCCTTCATTTCCTATTTTATATAATACTGAAATTAATTATTCTTTGAATATTTTGTAGAATACATTTGTAAATATAATTAGTTCCCAGTAACATTCTTGTCGGGCTTACTTACGTTATTTAGCAAATGTATCTCAGTAGCTTGTTAATTTCCATAAGGCATACTTTGGGGATCAGTGTTGAGCAATGAGCTCCTTATACCCATTTGCTGGCAAAGGAAGAGTTGATCAATTCCTGGTCTGACTTTACATATGCAACAATATAACAATGGAACAGAATAATAATAAAAATAACCCTGAGGCTCAGCATGGTTATGTTTTAGAAGTTCATGTGTATGTTTTTGTAACATTTGTTCTGGTAAAGAAAACTACAATTTATTACATAGGAAGTTTGGTAGAATGAATGGAGATTTGGCTTGGAGTCAGGATAACCTGGATTCAAATTTTTCTCCTGATTTATTTAGTCTTCTTATTCATGTGGACACTGAGCAAGTTACTAAACCTCTTAATAACCCACCAACTCTTCAAGATTTACTGTACAGTTAATGATTTGAGGATCCCCGTTGAAGGAATTTCCTCACCTGAATGATCTTTGCACAGATGAAATAATTGGAATGGATCAAAATCTTAAAACAAATAGCTTTAGCTAGGCAATGTCTCAGAGATTGGCCAATAGGCTTTTAAGAGCCTAGTGAAAACATAATATGATTTTTAGGAAGTGAATCTAATTTAATCTATGTAATAAATTTTATCATAGTAGGTTCTATGTAAAAATGCCCAATATATTTAGGAGATCAGAAAACCTCTGTACTTTAGAATATAGCCCTAAACCAGAAGGATATAAACTTGTATTGAACCACAAAGAGGCCTTGGAGCCCCTTAAGTAGCTGTCAAAGTCTTAATATTCCTTAAACCTTCACTTAGAACTTTCTTCAACAATTAGTTCTTTACAAGTTCAGTAATTGAAATTTCTAGCCTACCTCTGGAGATAAGAAGCATTAGGGCAATCTTAGGAGATTAGAAAGTGGAAACAGGTAGTACCCAGACCTGGAAGAATAGCAGTTGCATATAGCTACCTAGCTATAGAAGGAGAGCTGGTGAGAAAAAGAAGGAGGATGCCAAAATGGCAGAGTGAAGTTAGGAAGTTGCTCTGCTAGAGTTTTCTTTCCCAGTTTCCCTTGAAAACCACATGAAACCAAGGCTCTGAACAGTCTGATGAAAAGAAAATGAGCAAGAAACAGAAAAGGACTTAACCATGGAAATCTACTATGGTGACAGAGTAGACTAAAACACCAACTCAGAGATGACAAAATGTTTATAGGGGAAATCTCAAAGGGTGATATGAATTGTCTCAAGTCCAAAGAGGCTTCTTGGAAGTACTCATAAATGATTTCAAATGGCAAATAAGAGAGGTAGAAGAAAAAATGAGAAAAGAAATGAGAGGTATGTAAGAGAGAATCAACAGTTTAGAAAAGGAAGGAAAAAATTGACTGAAGAAAACAATTCTTTAAAAGGTACTATTGACCAAATGCAAAAAAAAAAAAAAAAGATACATTGAATAAATCAACTTCTTAAAAACCACAATAGGCCAAATGCAAACAAAACAAAACAAAAACAAAAAGAAAAACCTACTGAAGAAAATAACATGTTGAAAGGTAAAGTAATCAAATGGAAAAATGGCACAAAAATTAACTGAAGAAAATTATACATTAAAAAATGGAAGCTATTGACTCTATGAGATATCAAAATCAGTCAAACAAATTAAAAAGAATGAAAAAAGTGGAAAAAATGTAAAATACCTAATTTGAAAAATAGCCAACTTGGAAAATAGATCCAGGAAAGACAATTTAAAAATTATTGGGTTACCTGAAGGCCATGATCAAAAAAAGAGCTTGATTAGCATTCTTCAAGAGATCATCAAGGAAAAGTGCCCTGACGTACTAGAACTAGAGGGGGGAAATAGTCCTTGAAAGAATCCACCGATCACCTTCAGAAGGAGCTTCCACAAGGAAAATCCCAAGGAACATTGTTTCAAAACTCCAGAACAGTAATCTCAAGGAAAAAATACTGCAAGCTGCCAGACAAAAACAATTCAAATATTAAGGAGCAATAATCAAGGTTACTCAGTATCTGGCAGCTTCTAAAATAAAAGATCTATGGGCCTGAAATACCATATTCCAAAAGGCAAAGGAGCTGAGATTACAACCAAAAATTAACTATCTAGCAATACTGAGCATTATCTTTCAGGGGAGGAGATGAATTTTCAATGAAGAGACTAAGTATTGTATCAATTAGTTCTACTTAGTATCTTGTTTCAGATTCTGGCCCAAAACATCTCCTTGTAAGATCAGATCAGTGATACTGAGCCATGCTAAATTAGATAATTATTGTCTCTATCAACTCTAGTGACTTAACAGTTTGTAAAGATTCCAACACTTTCTGTCATTTCTACTGAAAAAAAAAAACAGAACTAAACAGAAAATTTGGTCTTCAAACATAGGATTCAAGAGACACAGAAAACTAAACAGGGAATATATATGTATATATATGTATAAAATTTAAAGATTAAATTGTTTACATCCCTAGATGAGAAAATGACATCTATCTGTTATTGGAACTGTTAGAAGAGACATACATGAACAGAGGGTGTGGATATGAATGGATTCTGATGTGATGATAACAAAGAAAAGGACATTAAGGTGTGAAAAAGTATTGTATTGAAGAAAAGGAGGTCAAATAGGACAAATTAGATCACATGAAGAGGCACAAAAGACTTACTACAATAGAGGGAAAGATGAGAGAAGAATGAACGTTGTCTGAAGCTCAATCTCATTAGTTTTGGCTCAAAGAGGGAATAACATAATCACTCAGTTGGGTATAGAAATTTATATTACCCTATAAAAAAGTAGGAGGAGAAAGGGGAAAGAAAAGGGAAGGGATAGATAGAAAGGAGGGCAGAAACACTAGAAGAAAGGGATAAGAGAAGGGAGGAAGAATGGTAGAAGAAAGGGTAGATTGAAGGCAAAGTGGGTTAGAACAAATCACTATTAAAAGTATATATAGGGGAGAGAATAGGATGGAGAAAAATTCAGAGTGGTAATCATAACTGTGATTGTGAATTGTATGAATTCTCCCATAGTACGGAATCAAATAGAAGAGTAGATTAAAAAAAGAGAATCCTATAATATGTTGTAAACAACACTTTTGAAACAAAGAAATACATGCAGAATAAGGATAAAATGCTGGAGCAGAATTTATTATGTTTCAGTTTAAACAAAAAGAAAAAAAAAGCAGGGGTAGCAATTCTAATTTCAGATAAAGCAAAAGTTAAAGTAGATCTAATTAAAAGATCTTGTTAAATGGTACCAGAGAAAATAAAGTAATAACAATATTAAATGTATATGCACCAAGTGGGAGAGCATCCAAATTCTTAGAGAAGTTAAGATAGTTATATGGAAGAAATAGCCAGTTAGTGGGAGAACCTCCCCATCCCTCTCTCAGAATTAGATAAATCTAGCCCCAAAATATACAAGAAAGAACTGTGGAGGTTAATAGAATCCTAGAAAACTTAGATATGATAGACCTCTGGAGAAAACTGAATAAAAACTTTTTTTTCAGTAGCACATGGCACCTACACAAAAATTGACCATGTATTATGGCATAAAACCTCACAGTCAAATGCAGAAAGGTGGAAATAGTAAATTCTTCCTTTTCAGATCATGATGCAATAAAAATTATATTCAATAAAAGGCCAGGGAAAAATAGACAAAAAGCCAATTGGAAATTAAATAATCTAATTTTTAAGAATGTGTGGGTCAAACAACAAATCATAGAAAACAATCAATAATTTCATCCAAGAGAAAGACAATAATTAGACAGAATACCAAAAAGGGAAATTTTACATTTCTAAGGAGTTACATGAATAAAATAAAGAGGAGATCAATAAATTGATCATACAACTAAAAAAGCTAGAAAAAGAACAAATTAACACTCTCAATTAAATACCAAATTAGAAATTCTGAAACTCAAAGGAGAGATTAATATAATTGAAATAAGAAAACTGCCTAATTAATAAAAGCAAGAGTTGGTTTAATGAAAAAATCCCCAAACATATAAACCGTTAATTAATTTGATTGTAAAAAGGAATGAAAAAAAAATTACCAGCATCAAAACTGAAAAGGTTGAACTTACCACCAATGAAAAACAAATTAAAGAAATAATTAGGAGGTATTTTTCCAAACTATGTCAGCAAGTCTAACAATCCAATTGAAATGGATGAACATTTACAAAAATAGAACAGATTAACAGAAGAGGAAATAAATCACTTAAACAATACAATTTTAGAAAAAGAAATTGAATAATCCATCAATGAACTCCCTGAGAAAAAAATCTCCAGGCTCAGCTGGATTTACAAGTGAATTTTACCAAATATTTAAAGAAGAATTAATTCCAAAACCATGTAAACTATTTGGAAAAATAGGTAAAGAAGGAGTCCTGCCAGATTCCTTCTATGACAAAAATATGATAGTGCAAACACAAATCCAGGATGAGTCAAAACACAGAAAGAAAATTACAGACCAATATCTCTAATGAATATCAATGCAAAATTTAAAAAAATACAGCCTGATTTGCTGATAAAAACCTAATTTCTAAAACATATATAAAACTGTGTCAAATTTATAAGACTATAAGAATATTTGTCATTGCCCAATTGAGAAATGGTCAAGGATATGAACAATTTTCAGATTAAGAAATTAAAGTCATCTATAGTCATATGAAAAAAATGCTCCAATCACTGTTGATTAGAGAAAAGCAAATGAACAAAACTTCTCAGATTGGCTAAGATGACAAGAAAAGATAGGGGAGGGGATGTGGGAAAACTGGGACACTAATACATTGTTGATGGAGTTGTGAAACAATCCAACTATTCTGGAGAGCAATCTGGAACTATGTCCAAAGGGTTATAAAATTGTGCATCCCATTTGACCCAGCAGTGCCATTACTGGGTCTGTATCTCAAGGAAATCATCAAGGAGAGTAAAGGACCCATATGTGCAAACAATTTTATAGCAGCTCTTTTTGTGGTAACAAAGAATTGGAAAGGGAATAGATGACTATTGGTAGCGGGCTGAAACTCTGAATCAGATAAGAGAGCACTTAAGGCTACCTATTCGATGTGAGACAATGGCTCTATTAGCATATATTTGGATGATGGTTCTCCTCACCTTGGTGCTTGCTGAATATTTGGTAGTAAGATAATCGTAAGCAAGGATTGGAGGGCGGAAGGAGAGAAGTGAGAGTCACTTGGTGGCAGGATGAGGAGAAGAGAGGCTGGAGACTCTGGACTCCCGAATCCAGGATACATCTTCGGCAAGCCGCATGGCAGATTGCCTGCCTCCTTTACTTCTCCCCGTATAGACTTAGGACTTTGATTTATCCTGATCTGGCTGACCCTGAGGCCCTCCAGGGAGCTATCTCGTATTTTACACCCATCAATTAGGAAATGGCTGAACAAATTGAGGTACATGAAGGTAATTATTAATGTTTTATAAAAATTGGCGAGCAACCTGATTTTAGAAAAGTGTGGAAAGATTTACATGAACTGATATTGAGTAAAACAAGCAGAACCAGGAATACACAGTAAACAATAACCACATATGCTATGATCAACCATGAAAGATTTTGTTCTCATGGTTTAGTGATCTAAGGCAGTCTCAATAAATTTTAGATAGAAAAGTCTGCATCCAGAGACAACTATGGAGACTCTATGTAAATCAACATGTTATGTTCACTGTTTTCCCCCTTTTTTCCTTTTTTTTCTCTCTCGTGGTTTTTCTCTTTTGTTCTGATTTTTCTCTCCCAACATGATTTATAAAAAAAATTTATATTTAAAAAACTTAAAAAAAAAAATAAAAGGAGCTAGCAGCAAAGGACATTGCAACCAAAGACAAGAATGATTTTTCATGATGATCTTATTTGACAAGAAAAGGTTAAATCACAGAGTAATAGAATCAGTTTCAGAAGTCGGAAGGGATTACACAGATTACCTCATACTGTTTCTATAATCTTGTCCAGAACTACATAATTCTTAGTGATACTTTTCAAGATTTTTTTTTCTAGTAGTGAAAAAAGAAGATAGGTACCTTAGTGAAGGTCATATAGCCACCTGCTGGCAGAAGTATAATCCAATATATTGTATTTAGCAAAGCAGAGTAGGTTGTAATATATTAATATTAGTTTAAGTCTGCCTTTGGCCATTTATTGCTTGTGAACTTTGGTCAGAGACTTAACAACTTTTCTGTATTTCTGTACAACTAGAATGAATGAATAACAAGTAGAATGTTTGCTAAACTCCTTCTATATGCCAAGCATGGTGTCAAGCACTGGGGACACAAATAGAAAAGTGAGCTCATGTTCTAATTGGAGGAGGTATAACATTTAAGATGGGTCACAGTGGCAGCAGTGGATAGAAGGGCCCAACAGTTCTAAAGTTGCAGTTTCTG
The DNA here is from genome assembly GCF_016432865.1 of Antechinus flavipes. Lineage (NCBI taxonomy): Eukaryota > Metazoa > Chordata > Mammalia > Dasyuromorphia > Dasyuridae > Antechinus > Antechinus flavipes. The sequence goes on from NC_067401.1 coordinate 244,849,412, forward strand.
GATAAAACAAGTTCAGTAATCCTTAGAAAACTTTAGTAGGATGGATATTCCTAATGCAACAGAATAACCAGAAGACCAAAATGCACAAAATTTGGGGCTTAATTTAAAGATTGAACATTGTGCAATGGGAAAACAGACCTTAACAAATTGTAAAGAAGATGATATCTCTGTTGACAGAGTTCTTCACTTATGCCTATAAAATCATGGGTCAATAAACAAAGAATGATATTTATTAAATAATTTTTTGGGGAAATATTTTCAAAAAGTAAATACAACCCAAAGGACTATCAAACTGTGCCTACCCTTTGATCTGGCAATGTCTCTATTGGGCCTGTATCCCATAAAAAAGGGAAAATGATCCACATGTGCAAAAATGTTTGTAGCAGCCACTTTTGTAGTAGCAAGGAAGTGGAAACTGAGTGAACACCTATCAGTTGGAGAATGGCTGAATAAGTTATGGTATATGAATGCTATGGAATATTATTGTTCTATAAGGAATGATCAGCAAGAGGATTTCAGAAAGGCCTGGAGAGACCCACATGAACTGATTCTAAGTAAAATGAGTGGAACCAAGAGAACATTGTACATAGCAACAGCAAGATTACATGATGATCAATTCTGATGGATGTGGCCTTTTTCAGCAGCAAGGTGATTCAGGCCAGTTCCAATGGTTTTGTGATTAAGAAAGACATTTGCACCCAGGAAGAGGACTGTGGGGACTTAGTATGGATCACAACATATATTTTAATTTTTTGTTTTGCTTTCTTTTATTTTGTTTTCTTTTTCACTTTTTTCCTTTTTTGATCTGATTTTTCTTGTGCTGCATGATAATTGTGGAAATATGTACAGAACTGAACATGTTTAACATATACAGGATTACTTGCCTTCTAAGGGAGAAGGTGGGGGGAAAGGAGGAAGAAAAAAATTTGGAACACAAGTTTTTGCAAGGATGAATGTTGAAAACTATGTTTGCATATATTTTGAAAATAAAAAGCTATTATTTAAAAAAAAAGCCGTGATCAAAAAAAATCTCAAGAAAAATAAAGTTAAAAAAAAGTATGCTTCAAAGAAGTAAATTCAAATTTGGAACATAAAATCTTTGAACTGGAAAGGAATCTTAGGAAGTCATTTAAGCCTTTAATCAGAATTGTACAAAATCAGCCAAACAACTTATTTTTTGAAATCATACAGGTCTAATGAGTTGACTAAAACAACTTTGTCTTGTACTGCTTGAGTTGATATTTTATATATGCAAATATCATTCAAACCCAATTTCCATTCTTGCATTTAAATTGATTTATTCTAGCATCAATTCAAATCTTATTATAGATGTAAATCATCTGGTCGCCAATCTCTTTCTTTAGTATTCCCAGTGAAGGCATATTCCCAACCATATTATAATGGAAGTGAAATAATACAACTACTACTCTTTATAGAATTTTCTTCCCCATCTTTGTGGTCCCCATCAAAAGCCCATCAATGTTCAAAAATGTTCTTATCTAGTAACCTTTACTGTAGTACTCCACATGTTCTAGATCACTTTCTTTCTTTTTCTTGCTCATCTATACTTACCTGATTTGTGTTATATTCCTATAAAGGTTTGTTCTATGCTTTTCAGCACTATACTTTCCAGATACATTACCATGTACTTTGCTACTGCACCTTAAAAACTATTAGACCTTTCAGTCTGAATTGTATTTGAAACTTCCTATAATATCTTATTTCTCCTTGTTAGAATCTAAACATCTTGAGAGTAAAGACTATATAGTTTTTCGCTTTGTATTTTCAGTATTTGGTTTAGTGCTTCACACATATTAGGAACTTAAATGTTCATTTATTCATTCATTGCAAAGAGCTAATCATTTTATTATAGACAGAGTAGAAATTACCTAGGTGCCCACTCAAATATATATTCCTTGAGAGCAAAGGATGCTTTATTTTGTTCTGTCTGTCTCTCCCCTTTTGTATCCTTAGTGCTTGGCATAGAGGCTAATTCACAAGTGAGCATAGTAAGCATTAATAAATATTTATTGACTAATAGACATAATCTTTAAATAACATGAGAAAGGGAAAAAAACCAAGCAAACAGCAATACCAACAACAAAAAGGGTGAAAATACTATACTTTGATGTATATTCAGTCTCCATAATTCTCCCTGGAAGTAGATGGCACTTTCTATCACAATTTTATTGGAATTGCCTTCAATCACCTCTTTATTGAAAGGTCAATCCATCACAGTAGATCATCACATAATCTTATCACTGTGTACAATGTTCTTCTGGTTCTGCTCACTTAGTATCCATTCACATGTTAAGTATTTCTAGGTTTTTCTGAAATCAGCTTACTCATCATTTCTTATAGAATAATCATATTCCCCTGCATTAATATATCACAACTTATGCAGTCATTTTGCAATGGATGGGCATTCTCTCAATTTCCAGTTCCTTGCCACCTACAAATATTTTTACACATGTGGGTCATTTTCCCTTTTTTATGGACTCTTTGGTAGTGCAAGTAGAGACACTGCTGGATAAAAGGGTATGTACAGTTTGATAGCTCTTTGAATAGTTTCAAATTGCTCTTCAGAATGGTTGAATCATTCCAGAATTCCACTAACAATGCATTAGCATCCCAGTTTTTCCATATCTTCTCTAACATGCATAATGCTATTATTGTTTTACCCTCTAATGGTGGAATGAGATAGGATGCATGTATTCTGTGCCAAGGACAACTTCCTACTGCCTCAGAGCAAATCATTGATATGAATGTCTCTGTCAAGGCAATTATGGAATAGTAGATGGAGAGTAAGCCATGAGGTCAGGAAGACCTGAGTTCAAGCTTGACCTCTGGTTCATACTGGTTATATGACTCTTGGCAAGTCACTTCAAAATATATGACAATCTATATTATAGAGCAAATGCTAGAGACTGCATTGATAGAAAGAATTTCCTTATTTGGAGTTCCTTAGACTAATGAATAATAGATATGAGAAAAATAAATAAACCACATCTTAGGTTTAAGATTGTCCTGGAGTTCCATGACATAGCAAGAGATAAGTATTTAAAATAAACACAGAAGTATATAAAAGCCCATTATCTCAGAAGAGCTGACAAAGCTTCCTAATTACCTTATTACTCTGTGCACTTTGGTTGATGTTTTACTCTATAGATGAGGGGCACTGAAAAATATGCCAAGGTTATTCAGTTAATCAGGAAGCAGTCACTCTGTTAAGATGTAGGTTTCCTGGTTTCTAATGCACAACTTTGATTGGAATATCAGGTAGCAATTAGAACACAGAACAATTCTTTAATAATGAACTGTGTAGCAGTATATGTTTGCTTTTGAATGAGGAAGAAGAAAAGATTGATTACAAATATGAGCCTGTTGTTGGATGAAAAAATGAGTCTCTTCTAATAGATGGAGCATGAGATAGAAGGCAGCTCTCCAGAGTTTTATTCTATTTAGTGCTTTGGCTCCAGTATTGTAATCATGTATGATTTTATCTGTCTAACTATTTATTTATCTATCTGCACTTTATATATATGTATGTATGTGTATATACATATATATGCATATATATATATAAAATTTGCACTTTTGCTCTCATTTCTCTGTCTGAAAGTGGGAAAAAGTCTTGTGAGGTAATAAAGAAAAGTCTCTTTTAGTTTCTATGTGGAAAGTGCTCAATACATTTTTAAGGATTCTGAAAGTATTATTGATATCTATAGAACATTTTGATTGCTCTGTGTGGATCTGAGTTTTAAGTGTCAGTAATGATTCTATTATGTTTCAGAGTGGCATTTAACTGAATGTGTCTTTTGTTTGTTCATAAACACAGCAGCAGCAACAATGCCCTCAAATTAGCTCAATTAGAGGCATTTGGGGTATAAAATATGTAGATTTCTGAAGAAGAAAAGACTAGTTAATTGTAGTCCTCACTTTTCTCATCAATTTTGCCTTTTGGTGTAGTTTCTTTAATCCTTCTCTGAAGGACAATTATGAAAGTGGGAGACTCATTCTATTAAAAGGAATAGGCATGACTGAATGGGGAGGGGAGGATACCAAGTGAATTAAGATGACTTTACAATGGGCCACAGGAAGGCTTTGTCTCCTAAAGACTGAATATAAAAGGGAGAATATTTGTCTGCTGAATAAAAGTGCATAGTTAGAAACATTTATCACTGTTGTATAGCTCTTTCATATTCTCTCTCCATCCCTTGTGACTCAAGTAGGGGTACAAGCAGTGGGAGTAGAATTTCAATAAAAATTTTAGGGGGGGCATACTGTAGTTAGGAGAGTGATGTACTCTTTTCACATATGACTTCTAATTTTGGTTAGAGGTTGGGGAGAACACCAGAATAATTTATGGTGACCAGAATTTTGGCATGTGCTTTACCTTGGACTGAGAGAAAAGGTACATACCCTCCCAGGCCGATTCTCCTCCCACAGTTATAATGGTTTTGTCTGACTTGACTCCCTTGTGTTATTTAGGCTTAAATCACAAATTAGAATCTAAAATTCATTTCTTCTGTCTGAGCTCATGAACCACAGGCACTAAAAGTACCTCATTGTCTGGAGGGTGGAAATTTAATGCTGTTCTGTGATCTTTGATTGCACCAAACTGCTTTGACATCCCCAACCCTAGGGGTTAGGATTCTCTCCTTCCTTGAAAGATTTAGGATCCCTCAAGAGAGATGCAGGAATGAGGGGAGAAACCTATGTTGTTCCAGAATTCTCTTTTATTGTTCTGACTCAATTGTTCTACCTCAGTTTCCCTAATTGGTCCTGCCTCAGTTTCCCTAACTGTTCTGCCTCAATCCACTTAGTTGCAACCCCCTACCCTCCCTCCCCCCCGGTTCATGAAGCCTGATATAACTCAGAGCTATTTACTCTAAATTCATAAATTGTCAATGTGTAAACTCAAAAAAGGGGGACTCCAGACATTCTGTCTCTTGCCAGACACTTTCTTAACTTCCAGCTTGTTAGAATTTATGGTCCTACCCCCCAACCTGTCAGAGCCGAGTTGATGGTTTCTCTCTGGAGATTCCCACTCACTAGAGTTTGGACTCCACCGCCCTGCCTTTGTTTAGCTATTGTGTATAAATATGTCATTGAGAACTCGAATTGGCTGCTGGATGCTGGCTGGATGCTGGATTCTTGGAGACCATAGTCTCATTCAGCCCTGGGATCAAATCATGGATCCTTTTGGTCCCAGTAAATCTCTCCCTTTCAAATAAAATATTTAAAACTCTCTAATTTCTATCTTGTCTCAGTTTCTTTGGCATTACACCATGTGATGGCAGATTTGATCTCAAGCTCTGATAAAATGACTATTTCTTATATAGTGCTGATCATTTGTAACAAGAAAAATGGGTGCCACTTATTTTTGATTTTTGTGTTACGTGCTCTGTTTGGCTCCAGTAAATATCAGCAATTATGCAATATAATCGTAGCATCATAGTTTTGGAGATAGAAAGGACCTTAAAGGTCATCTAGTCCTACCCTGCCATTTTACAAACTAGGAAACTGAGGCCCAGAGAAGGGAAATAACTCATTCATGGTTACATAATTAATAGAGATAGGATTTGAACTCAGAGCCTCTTATTCTTAATCCCTCCCCATCCCAACACGAATGGGTTATCCCTTTAAAAAATTTACTTGCCCACTACAGTCTAATTAACTACCACATATATAAAACAGATCTTGTGCACTCACCATAACCTAAAATTTCAGAGGATTATTAGTATTTAAATATAGGGGATATATGATACAGTCAGGCTGTCAGGATTGACAGAATTGGCTGTGAAAAGCATAGGTCAGGGTCAGCATAATTAGCTCACATGTTTAATATTCTGTTAGTGCCTTCAGTGCCAAGACACTTGTTTTCTTCCTTCCTTCCTTTTTTCCTTCCTTCCTTCCTTTTTTCCTTTCTTTCTTTCTTTCTTTCTTTCTTTCTTTCTTTCTTTCTTTCTTTCTTTCTTTCTTTCTTTCTTTCTTTCTTTCTTTCTTTCTTTCTTTCTTTCTTTCTTTCTTTTTTCTTTCTTTCTCTCTCTTTCTTCTCTCTCTTTTCTCTCTCTCTTTTCTCTCTCTCTTCTCTCTCTCTCTCTCTCTTCTTTCTCTCTCTTTTCTCTCTCCCTTCCTCCCTCCCTTCCTCTCTCCCTCCTTTTCTTCCTCCTTCTCTCTTTTTCTCCTTCCCTCCCCTCCCACCTCTGTCTCTCTTTCTTGGCAGTCAGAGTTAAGTGACTTGCAGCATAGCAGGTCAAACATCTTGCTGGCCCTGCCACTTTTTGCCACCAATTAACCAATTGAATACATGGTTAAAAGCCTTTAATTTACCCAACTTCCTTTTGCAATAGCCAGATTTTTCAAAGATGCCTTTTTATCTATTTGTCTCTAGGCTCTGAAATGACACCATTCAGAATGCACAGACAACAAAAGGAGTGGAAGGCAGAAGTAATGTGACTGGATCTGTCTTAAATTATATCTTTGAGAGGGACTACTCTGAAGCCAATTCCTGCACTGGGATGATGACCCATACTCAGAAGAACAATGAGCAAAATTTCTTTTCTTCTTTTCCATGTAATTTTATGGAATGAGAACATGTCCCAGGAGTAATGGATCAGGAGGCAGCACAGTATCTTTCCATGCAAATTTTTTGGTATTTCTCAGGTTCTAAAATAATTACTCTGCACGTTGTGAACTAATAATAACAGTTAAAAGTTTCATTTTGTATTATGATCAAACATGATACAGAAGACCCTCACTTTTCATAAATGCTTCCTCTTTTAATGGGCTTGACAAGGGTAAATTTATCTATTTCTCTCCAAGGAAGATTCTTCCCACCCCAGAATGTCATAAACAATTAAATGAAATTATTGATATGAAATGGAGAGAGGTAACAGAAGAATGGACAGTGTTTCGAAAAATCATTGACTATTAGCATTGGTATTTAGGAAATTCTTGTTTTCCTAGAGAAAAATAAAGAAGCTTAGAATCACACTGAAATCATTGTTTTCTGGAACAATGAATAAAACTGCATCTTTTAGAAAGCTAAAAGCAGTTTTATTTCATGTAAATTTTTGAAGCTCTAGAGACCATACATTATTATGGCTTGAAGAAATTAAAGTTAGACTTTGACCTATCTAAATAAAGCCTTCAAAATGCTAGTGGCTACTAGTCTGACCCTGGCTAACACTAAGTATACACACGTAGACAATGAATTAAAAAAAGATTATAATAAATATTTGACCTCATTTTCTATCCCTATCTTTCCCAAACATTCTGTGTGCAGACACATCCACAATAAACAATTAATCACAAATAGGAAAGTGTGTTTTATAACAAATACAATTCCATTAATTCAGGAATATTGTGCAAGTTTCATTTAGAATATAAAAGTCAGGACAGTTGGCACATCTTAGGACTTTGTATATGATATAGGCATATTATAAATTTTATTTTTTCATGAACTTACCTCATTGATTTCTTGGTACATATGTCAATGAATATTGTATGTCAAAACAGATGTAACAATTTAAAAAATGATTCAACAAGAGGAATGCTTAGTAAATTATGGTTTACAAATGTCATATAATGTTGTGCCATAAGAGACAATAACAATGAATAATCGAGGGAAAATTGGAAGACTTATATGAACTGATGCAGAGTAAAGAAAGGAGTAAAATATATATAATGGCTACAATAATGTGAATGAAGATAACACTAAAAAAAATGTTGTTAAGTTAATGCAGTGACCAATATTGGTTTTAAAGGATAGATAGTGAAATATCTTTTCATTTTCTTAATAGGAGTTGGGGGGAAGGGGAATAGAATATTTTGGAACATAACTGCTGTATCATTTGACTATGATAAATATATATACACATATGTATATATGTATATATATATATATATATATATATATTTATATATATTTATACAGGAGGGTTCGACTGGAGGAGGTTGTATGAGGACATGACAATTGCAAAAAAATACAAAGCATTGATAAAACTTTATTTTGAATGAAAAGTAACAAAAAGTTACTTTAAAAAATAGTTAATCTTTTCCTCCCTCTCTCCCTCCCTCCCTCCCTCCCTCCCTCCCTTCTTTCCTTCCTTCCTTCCTTCCTTCCTTCCTTCCTTCCTTCCTTCCTTCCTTCCTTCCTTCCTTCCTTCCTTTCCAGTGTGTCAACTCATGTTTGTTTACATATGCACACAGAGTTCATGTCAGATTGCTTCATGACATCTTTTTAGCTTTAAATAATGAAATTTTACTGTCTATTTGAAATGAACTAACATCAGTTGAAAATAAATCTTTATTTGACAGGTAGACTATTTTGTTACTCAATTTAAAAAAGTATAGCATGAATTTCAAATAGATTATATCAATGATGAAAGATTAAGAGAATGTAACCAACAAACTTGTCCAGATTAAAAGTAAACTTTTATGTTCCCCAAGGGTTGTCAATGAGAAATTACACAATGATAGAAAAAAACAAAACAAAACAGTATTTAGAGAGAATTGCAAATATTCATTAATTAACTCAGACAGGCACTGTTGGCTTTTGCTTTCCCTTAGATGCTTTACAATCTGTTCTATTTTTGGTTTCAGTTTTCTGAAAGACATGCAATCACCCCAGTAGATTTGAAAAATTGTTTATGTCAGATGTCTTCTAAAGGGTGTGATTCATTTAATCATAGAAATTAGACTAAGGAAAAAAAATAACATCCTGCAACAGATGTCCACCAGTACATATACTTTTTTCATATTTTATTAATTTCTAGATGATTTTCTTTTGTTAGTCATTTTCAGGTTAACCTTTAGGATTGTGTGTGGCTGCTATCTTTTAGCACATACTAAAAATATTTTTGAGCATATCTTGATTGTGGTCATAGGAGACCTTCCTTCTTCCTCTTTTTAATAAAAAAAAATAAACAGAAATCTTCCTAAATCAAATGACTTGATTAGTTGAAGGCTGTCATGCCTGTTCATGAGCAATTTCAAATGACATAAGTTGTATTTTTAGATTTCACATTTGGAGTTTTTACAAAGAAACTAAGAAGGATCTATTTCAGGGAAATAACGGTGCTAGTGCTACTTGTCATGTGTGCCTGAAATGTATTCTGCATTTTATGATAAAAATTGTCTGCAGTAAAACCATATAGTGCATGATTCTCCTTTTCAAGTAACTTCTAACTTAAAACAACTATTGCTTAATGCAATATAACTTAAAGGTTTGCAGTAAATATCCAACTTATTCAGAATCATGTATGGCTTCTCTTTCCTTGAATGTTTGTGTCTATCAAAGCATCATTTAAATAAGTAATTGGCACACAGATATGCACACGTGCACGCACACATACACAGAACCATTTAAAATAGAACTCACCTTGGGATCCTTGAGTCTGGAGAGTAAGTCCCAAAATACAAAATATCAGTCCAGTTTCCAAATGCATTCTGGTTATTGATCATGGGCTACTTCAGATCACAATCAAGTAGAAGAAAAATGCCTTTTATTCCTATCTCAAATGTTGTTTTAAAAGCAAAAGAACTATTGAAATGGAAAATAGGAATCCTCTTTCTTTAAATTGTTTCCATTATGAAGAGTATTGATTGATGCAATTATCTGTCAGAGTCCTCAGAAGGGATCATCATAACAGGTATCAAAGTACAGATTGTGGACTACTAATCTTCTAGGTTTGTCCGTTTATACAAGGGACCAAATGGGGGTGCTAGTTTCTGGGAAAAGACAGTCAGTTTCTGTTTCTGGAATAATCTGATCATCTTCTGCTCAGACATAATCCCTTCTTAAGGGCTAGTGGAAGAATTGTCATCCTATTAACCTTCTGGAGTAGCATCTGTCAATTTCAGTTCTTGCACTCCTAGGCACCATTATAAATAAGTCACTGGAATCCACTAAAAGTGACCATTGACAGAAAGGACAACTTAAAAAATTATTCACCTATCTAGTGGCACAGAAAGTTCCTGAGACCCTTTTAGATGCCAAAGAAGGTTGACATTTAAGGGTAAAATGTTTCCAAAAAGGTGATAATGCATTGAAAGATGGTAATTACTTCCCTAAAAGTAACTCTCTCTAGTGGTCTGGAAATTCTCTCTGGCTTCAAACCAAATGACAGCTCTTATGCCCTTCTTTTAATTAAACATTGGGAGAATTAAATTTTAGCCAAATTAAAGAAAAAAAAAGTCACCTGACTTCACATCTGGAGCAGTCTCTTTAAAGCTGAAGATCATGTAATAGGGTGAGAAATCATTCTTAGTTGGAATAGAACAAGGGATAGCTATAGACAGGTACAGTAAGAATAAGTGGCTCTTACCTTAACTTTGTTTCATAAATAATCCTGCTATATTAAGATATAATATATAAACAAGATACAGAATAAATTGAAGATAATAAACATATTTCCCTCCTCATCTCCACCTCCTGCCTTCCTTCAAGTCTTAGCTAAAGTCCCACAGTTAGTAAAATATGTGGATTCCAGCCAGAAAAGGAGTATTAAGAAACATTAAGGGGAAGGGGACATTAGATTACAGAAAACATAATTGGGTGTAAGATGTAAGACTTAAAATGGTGGAAGGATTTAGATTATCTAGGGCTTTATAAACCTAATAGGGGATTTTATATTTGATCCTAGAAGCAATAGGGAGCCACTGAAGTTGAGTGAAGGTAGTGGGGGAGATTTACATGGTTAGACATGTTTTAGGATGATCAATTTTTCTGAACTGAAGTAAGGAGAGACTTGAGACTAGCCAGAACAAACCATCAGGCTACTTACTGCAATATTCAGACATGAGGTAATAAGAAACTATAGCAGAGTATTGGGAGTATTAGAGAAGAGAAAGGGACATATATGAGAGATATTATGAAGGTAGAAATGACAGGAATTGTCACCTTATAGGTTATTTGGAGACAGAGTCAAGGAGTGAAGAATGCACCTACATTGTGAGTTTGTGTGATTGGGAGGACAGTAAATGGAGAGTTAAGAAGAAGGGAGGGCTGGGGGATAAAGATAGTGAGCTCAATTTTGAACATGTTGAGCCTCAAATATCTACAAGCCAGTCGGTTTGCGCTATCTAGCAGGCATTTAAAGATGTGTGGCTGCAATCAGGACAGAAGTTAGGGTAGGATAATTTGATAATTATTTGATATAAAATATCTACAAAGTTAATGGGTTTTAACTCATCTGTGTGTTTGCTAGACACATCTGATTTTCACACTTTCATAGCAAAATCTCTGTGTGTGTGTGTGTGTGTGTGTGTGTGTGTGTAATAGAAAGAGAAAAACAGAGACAGACACACACATATATACACACACACATAGAGGGAGAGAGAGAGAGAGAGAAAGAGAGACAGACAAAGACAGACAGAGACACAGAGAGAAAAGAGACAGAGTCCAATCCAATACATAGTATTTCAAAGGTTAAGAGGCCTCTATTTTGAAAGACTCTAGCTCTTTTTGGAAGCAGAATCCTTGATATTCTTGTACTTTATTCACATTGTTCTCTTCTTTTTAGTTGAAAATAGGTTTCTCCATTATAATTATTAATAGCCATATTTTTCAATGTTTATATTTCTAAAGAAATAAAAAGAAATGGACAATAGTCATCCTGAATTCCCCAGAAACTGACAACAACACATGAAAAAGAATTATGGTACTTTGAACGTCAACTTTGCTCTTTCAAAGTTCTGAGAAAAAAAGGTTTCATTGCATTGAGCTTTCCAGAAAAGTATTTTAGTTACTTCCCTTTCATATCCTCTTCCTCCTATTCTTTTTTCCTCCTCCTCTTCCTCCTTTTCCTCCTTTGCTTCTTTCTGTTCCTCCTCCTCCATGAGATAGAGATGTGTGGGTATTAAATTGTCTCAAATGAAATAAGACACTGAGTCAGAGGTCTGAGCCAATAGCACTTTTTTTTTTAAAGGGTCCATGGTTGCCTTTAATGAAGTGATCCTCAAATCCTCCTTTACAATCTGAGATACTTTTTCTTTCCAGAAATAAAACAAAAATTTTATAGGGTTAAATATCTAGACATTCCAGAATGGCTATACCAAATACAGAATAATGCCATCAATTGACATATGACCCATAAGCTAAGTAAGCTAAGCAAAATAAGTCAGCAGGGTCATGAATTGAATGAAGCAAGGATTATCTCCACTGATTAGGTGGTTATAAGATGAATGGGTCTCTAAAATCATTAGATTGTAAACCATTAAAACCATGTGGTACTGGCTAAGAAATAGAATAGTGGATCAGTGGAATAGGTTAGATACACAATTATAGTCAATGACTATAATCTTGTATCTGATAAATCCAAAAACTCCAGCTTCTGGAAAAAAAAAAACCAAAACCTCACAATTAGCAAAAATTGCTGGGAGAATGGGAAAGTGGAAGAAGTAGACAATGATCAACATCTAATACCTTGTACCAAAATGAGGTCAAAATGGGTTCATGATTTAGACATAGAGTGATACTATAAACAAATTAGTAGAGAAATATGAAGAAGAGAGGAAATGATGGCCAAAGAAGAACTAGAGAACATTATGACGTGCAAAATAGATAACTTTGATTACATTAAATTAAAAAGTTTTTGGGCAAACAAAACCAAAGTAGCCAAAATTTGAAGGAAAGTGGAAAGCTGGGAAACAATTTTTACAGTCAGTGTTTTTGATAAAGACTCAATTTCTAAAATATATAGAGTACAGACTGAAATTTATAAGAATTCAAAGAATTCTTTAATTAATAAGTGGTCAAAGAATATAAACACACAATTTTCAGATGAAGAAATTAAAGGCCTTTGTAGTCATATGAAAAAATGCTCTAAATCACTATTCTTTAGAAAAATGCAAATTAAGACAATTCTGAGATTATCATCTCACAACTATCAGATTGGCTAAAATGACAGGACAAAATAATGATAAATGTTGGAAGGGATGTGAGAAAACTGGAACTCAAATACATTACTGGAGTTGTGAAATAATTCAACTATTCTGGAGAGCAATTTAGAACTATGCCCAAAGGGCTGTAAAACCATATATACCTTTGATCCAGCAATGTCACTATTCGGTCTGTATCCCAGCACCATAAAGGAGGGAAAAGGATCTTCATATATAAAAATGTTTTTAGCAATTCTTTTTCTTATAGAAAGGATCTGGAAATTGAGATGATGCCCCTCCGTTGCGGAATGGCAGAATAAATTGTGGTATATGAATGTATTGGAATAATATTCTCTAAGTAATGATGAACAGTCTTATTTCAGAAAAGATTGGAAAGACTTTCATGAACAGATACTGAGTGAAGTGAACAGTACCAAGATATCATTGTACACAGTAAGAACAAAATTACGTAATGATCAGTGTGATGGACTTGGTTCTTCTCAACTATGTGGCTATTCAAGAGAATAGCTGTAGACAGGGCAGAAAATGCCATCCTCATGCAGAGAGAGAACTATAGAAACTGAATGTAGATCAAAGCATATTATTTTCACCTTTTTGTTTGATTGTTTGCTTTTTCTTTCTTATGATTTTCTTTCTTTTGGTCTATGGAAATATATTTAAAAGGATTACACATATTTAACCTATATCTGATTGCTTGCTAATTTTTTTTTTTCTGGGGGGAAGGGGAGATAAGGGATTGAGGGAGAAAAATCTGAAACACAAAGTCTTACAAAAATAAATTCTGAAAACCTTTGCTTGTATTAAAAAAAAAAATACTTTTGAGGAAAAAAAAGATGAATGGGTCTCTTCTTAGGTAGGAGGAAATGGTACAAGTTATCAAAGTCAATGATCTAAATGATCATAAGATGGTGACTTGTTCCTATTGGACAAGAAATTGTTCTGGATGTATAAAAATAAACTGGAGGACTTTCTATGTAGTTGTTGTCTCCACCATCCTGAGCTTTGCCATCATGACAAAAGAAAAAAAAAAAAACAAAGGTGGAAGGGCCTCTAGTTAATTTCCTATAATTAAGCAAGTCAACTTAAAAATCGTTAGCTCAGAGCTTTGGGGCGTAATATATAGAACTTTCATATGATTCTATCAAGTTGATTAATGCTGATTGGAATATATTAGGGTTCCAAATGAATTATTTCTCACAAACGTTAAGTATTAAGATGTGCTTGAGGCTATATGCAGCAGTGAAGGTTCATGTAGTGCAGTAAATGCTCATCTTCAAGGAATTATAATAGAAACATACTCTGTGGGAAACTGTTATTCTTTAAGTGGAAGAAAATAAATAATTTTTAAATGAATGAAAATGATTTCACCACATTATCTTTTTAATAAAATATGTTACCTAAAGGGCAATGTGACTTTTTAAAGATAAAACAATCAACTAACTAAATAAACTACACCATTTATTAACCAATCTTTAAGCCATTTTTCAGATTGTAGCAGTACCTTTATGAATTCTTCTATTTAATTAGAACATCTGATCCCAACCTTGATCAATATCTCTAGAACAAGAATGATATATATCCATTATAGATAAAATAGTGCTTTAAAGGATCAATAACAACTTCTTATGTGTTGTTATGTTTAATTACAATTCACTATTAATTCAGAAGTTCCTCTAGCTGGTTATAGTCATAGATTCTTAAAGAGGTAAGGTCTTTTTCTTTTTCTCCAGTTGGGTAGAATTTTTACAAAGCATTAAAAATCTACAACTAAGGCATGGATAGGGTAGTGATTTTTTTGGTGCTGCAGCCAGCCATAATTCCAAAAAAGTAGACCTAAATGGGTCAAATAGAGCTCTTAATGATCACCATACAAAAATATTCTACTTCCATGTGCCCTCTCTGATATCACTAAGAGAGGGAACATTTTTTTGTTTTCTTTTTTTTTTTAAAGGCTTTAAGAAAATAATGATTTTTTTCTTGTTAAAAAGAAAGAAAAATCTGTAAGATCAAAAAGCCAGTAAAAATGTTATTTTGTGACAAAATTAAGTTAAATTTCAACAAATATTTATTGGGGGCTGCTTAATGAGTAAGGAGTTATTGTAGGTGCTGAAAGATAGTTCTATATAGCCTTACATTTAACATTTTAAGTGACTGTCTTAGTACTTATTATATATAGGATATTTAACTGAATCTATAAAATGCTATTTTTCTCTGAAAAATCTTTTGCTTGATTCTTTAGCAGAGGAGCAGAAAGAATACCACTCTCTAAATGAGCCAACTTTATGAGCCAACCTCACTAAACAATCTTTATAACTTGAAATGTTGAGCTATCCTGTGAGGAAAAATTTGTTCATTCTGTTAATATTTTAACATAATTGTAGCATTGGTAAAGATACCTTTCAATTCAATTCAGCAATGGTTTTCTAAGAGTTCATTGCATTCACAGGAAAGGAGTATAAAGTCTAGTTTTAGAGATCCAAAAAGATTACCTGGAGGAGGTACATTTGAATAGAATATTGAAGAATCATATAAGATGAAGATGTGCATATTGAGGTAGGGAACTGAGGCAGGAACAGTATGCCAGATATAGATAACAACATGAACAAAAGTATAAAAATGAGCAGGATTATATTTGTTTCTTTGGCTGAAGCCTGAGGCAGATGATGTACTGCCATTTCTGACAGAGACAAAATGTTCAAGGTCATATCTCCTGTGGCCTTGGCTAAGTTCCTTCATTATTAAGCAAAGTATCACCCTGTGTAGCAATGTACAATATCTCAGACAGCTCATATGGCATTATTAGTTATACTTGCTAAGCAGAAAGAAAAAAAAATTGAAGGGGGAGAGCAGCAGTAATACTGAAAGCAGTGCCCTCTTAAATAGGGACAGATCTTCAGAGCTCACTCTCTTGATCTTTACCCTTTCTACCATCAGTAAACAGTTATAAGATTGCACATAAAAGCTGTCTGCAAAGAGAACTAAGCAAAGTATAGCAAATGGAATTTGAAAAAAAAACTGGCCACAATTATATCTGCAGCCAGATAAAAGGAGAGAAGTGGCTGTTTTAATGAGGGTGGGCATAATAGCAATCAAGAGAGAAGGGACCAATGTTTTCATCCATACTCATTATTTCCCAAGGTTCTTCTAAATGGGAGGATTGAGATGACAACAAAGAACCTTCTCCATTCTGGAGATTTAGCAGGTCAGCCCTTGCTCCAGCCTTAGCTCAGCAGAGCTTGCCCTAGTTTGGCTTTTTATTTCTCACCCACAAGCAATTCAGTCTCCTCAGACTCCAGTAGGAATCAAAGTGGAAATGAAATGACTTGGAACTTTCCTGTTTTTGACACAAATGATTGTAAATAGAATAATAGGAGAGGCAGCTAAGTGGTACAGTGGGTAAGGTGTTGGAGTTCTGAAAATATGAGTTTCCATACTGTCTCAGACACTGATCCAGGATAAAACACTAATTTTTTGTTTGTCCAAGTTTCTCCATTTGTAAAATGGAGATAATAATAGCACCTACTTTACTAGGTTGTTGTGAGGATCAAATGAGATTACATATATAAAACTTTGCAAATTTGACAATACTATATATTATTAACTAATGGTAGCTAATTGTAGTTTTTAGTAGATTGTTAGAGTTCAAAAGTACCATTTTGTGTCTCCCTCTGTATACTACTGTTGTCAGGCCACATTTACAATATTGTAATTACTTCTGGTATACATAGATTATGAGGGCTATTAATCAACTAGAATTTCTAGTGAAGGGCAACCAGGATGGTAGATGGCCTCATGTCATATAAGGATCAAGATGAAAGAACTAGGGATGTTTGGCCTGAGGAAGACAAGACTTTGGAAGTTGTGATGGTTATCTTTACATTTGTTCTGTTTGGCCTTAGAAGACAAGACAGGGAAAAATAAATGGAAGTTGTCAAGAAAAGTTTAATTTCAGTATAAGGAAAAACTTCCTAACAGAGCTAGCCAAAAGCAGAATGGGCTGTCTCATTCTGATGGGTGTCTCCTCAGTCATTTCTTTGAAAATCACTTATTGAGTATGCAGTCTTTTGTGGTTATGGTTTGGACTAGTTGGCATTTAAGGATTCTTTCAACTCTAAGATTTCATGACTTGCCCAAGGTCATATAATTCAGAAACAGAATTTGAAATCAGCTATCCTAATTTATATCTAGCTTTTTTGGGACTGTGTGACACTTTCTTCTCTCTTTACATGAGTCAAAGGATCCATAAGTCACAATAAAAGACTACAAAATACACATTTTTCTTTTATTATTTTATGCTTAGCACCAGGGTAATTACACAGTCGAAAATGGTAAGTTCAGTGATACCTTAATTGACATAGATTTTGGGAACAAATTTATTTTAGATAAGATTATCTTAGTTAAGGTGAAAGTTGCAGGAATTTTTAGTTTCCACAGAAATGGCTCATGACAATTAGCTGAGGAAGAGAAAGAAACATCTTTACAATGTGGATGAATCAGATCAGGGATATAAACCTGTCTGAGAGAAGATCCCTATTCATGGATTTTCATGGTCAATTTATCTCTGCTTTTCTAACTTCTGTGTCACTGGGAGAGATCTTCTGAACTATAATGGAGAGGTAATTCTTATTTTGGGAAACCATTTCTTGCCTTAATAAAGTCAAGATCATCATCATAAGTTTTTTGAGAGCAGTATTCATTTAATTTTTTTCTCTGGGGAAAAATAATTATACACTTTCCAGGAGGGTCCCAGAATTATTTGGGAAGATATTTAGTTACTTTTTATTTTGAATTTTTTTCATATAGATTTGCTCCATTGTCAATGGTAGTGATATCTCTATGTCATCTTTAGATTATGAATTATGGTAAAACAAAAGCAAAGAGCTACTCAGCTATGTTCTCTGTAACTTTCCTAACACTGCTAACATGGTGTATATGACTCCTGAGCACTTGATTCAATCATTGTGGTCCTGGAAAGTAGATCATTAAGCAGTGTTATAGAGTTGACTGAGCATGTTCTAGTTTTTGTTACATTGGTCTGTTCCAACCCATTTGGCAGTAAATATTTAGTTTGCTACTTCTGTCTTTAGATGGCCTTTATAAGATTCTTGTATTTGCATTTCAAACACTCAGTAGAGTGCCTAGAATAAAAAATACATTTGACAAATGTTTGTTGATAATTAATCATCATCAATAGTACTGGGACCTGTTTCTAGAACAGTATAGTGGAAGTCCTAGCTTTTGTTTCTTGTCATTTTGCCAGTTATCTCATTTGGCTCTGACTTGTCAATACCTATTTTCCCATTCTTTTCATCTTCATCTCTGTCAATAATGCAAACCTGGCATTGAGAAAATACCTTGAGTCCCATCTAAAGTCCTTCCTTCTGGGAAAAAAAAAGGCTTTCTGGTGGCACTGGCTAAGAAACAAAGTAGTTGATCAGTGGAATAGTCAATGACTCTAGTGATATAGTGTTTAATAAACCCAAATAACCCAGTTTCTGGGGTAAGAACTCATTATTTGACACAAATTTCTGGGAAAATTGGAAATTAATATGGCAGAAACTAGATATTGACTCACACCTAACATTTTATACCAAGATAAGGTCAAAATGGGTTCATGATTTACACATAAAGAATGATATTATAAGCAAATTAGAAGAACAAAGGATAGTCTATTTCTCAGATCTATGGAGAAGGAAGGAATTTATTGACCGGTCAAAGAAGAACTATAGTACATTATGGAATGCAAAATGGATAATTTTAATTATATGAAATTAAAAGATTTTTATTTAAACAAAACCAGTGCAAAAAAGATTAAAAGGAAAACAGTAAACTGAGGAAAATTTTTCACTTTCAAGGGTTCTGATAAAGACCTCTTTTCTAAAATATGTAGAGAATTGACTCAAATTTATAAGAATACAAGTCATTCTCCAATTGATAAATAATCAAAGTATATGAACAAACAATTTTCAGGTAAAGAAATTAAAATAATTTCTAGTCATGTGAAAAAAAATGCTCTAAATCACTATTGATCAGAAAAATGCAAATTAAGACCATTCTGAGCTACCACTATACATCTCTCAGATTGGCTAAAATGACAGGAAAAGATAATGATGAATGTTGGTGAGGATGAGCGAAAACTGGGACACTAATACATTGTTGGTGGAGTTATGAAGTGATTCAAGCATTCTGGAGAACAATATGGAACTATGCCCAAAGGGCTATCAAACTGCATACATTTTGATCCAGCAGTGTCGCTACTGGGCCTGTATTCCAAAGACATCATAAGAAAGGGAAAAGGACCCACATGTACAAAAATGTAGCAGCCCTTTTTGTAGTGGCAAGGAACTGGAAACTGAGTGGATGCCCATCAGTTGGAGAATAGCTGAATAAGTTATAATATATAAATGTTATGGAATATTATTGTTCTATAAGAAATGATCAACAGGATGATTTCAAAGAGGTCTGGAGAGACTTACATGAACTGATGCTTAGTGAAGTAGAACCAGGAGAACATTGTATATAGCAACAGCAAGTTTATACAATGATCAGTTATGACAGACATGGATCTTTTCAACAGTGAGGCAAGTCAGTCCAGTTCCAATGGTCTTATTGTGGAGAGAGTCATCTGTACCCAGATTGGGGACTGCAAGGACTTAGTATGGAACACAATATAGTATTTTCACTTTTTTGTTGTTTGCTTGCATTTTGTTTTCTTTCTCATTTTTTCCTTTTTGACCCAATTTTTCTTGTGCAACATGATAATTGTAGAAATATGTATAAAAGAATTGCACATGTTTAACATATACTAGATCACTTGTGATCCAAAGGAAGTAGTGGAGGAAGGAAGGGAGAAAAAAAATTGCAACACAAGTTTTTGCAAGGTTGAATGTTGAAAACTATCTATGCATATGTTTTGAAAATAAAAAAAAGGTTCTTTTTTTTTTTTAAAGAAGGCTTTCTGGATCTCTCTTAATGTTAGTGCCTTCTCTATGATGATTACATCTAACTTATTACTTTTTATTTACATAACTTGTTTATGTTAAAGTTATTTGCATATTGTCTCCTCTGTTAGACTATGAGCCTCTGCAACCAAGGATTGCCTTTTGCATTTCTCTAGGACTTAGCAAAGTGACTGGCATATAGTAGATGCATAACAATTTTTTTTTTGTCATGACATGAAGAAAATTTTGCAGTAAGTAAACAAATTCAATAGAATACTCAACAGAAATTATGGTGACTGTGTAGGCAGATGATTCAAATATTACCATGTAATTATTAGGAGTGTGAGAGTTTGATTGTATCAAAGAGAAAACAACTGCCCAAGTTTACTCATAACATGATGACCCTATCAGAAGAAAATAACATATTTCTGTTAGGAGCAAAATTAAGAATTCAGTGCTGGTGATCTGATCTAGCCATGAGATAAGTTCTTACTGAGAAGTATAAAAGTACTTACTGCACATTTATTCCTGAGATACTAATATAAGGGAATGATGTACAAGAGACAATATCCTCCATCTTGTGTTTGAGATTTCCCCTCACATCTGATCACATATGAGCCCATTGGGTTAGTTCATTTGAGACTGATAGAAGGGACATCATTATCACCTTTATTATGACTGACACATGTAAAACTTTAAGGTTTACAGAATACTTAACAAAGAAGTATCATATATATATATATATATATATAATTATTCCTATTTAATAGCTGGAGAAGCTGAAATTTAGAGATATTAAGAGAATTGACTTAAAAAATATTAGAAACAGGATTCAAATCCATGTTCTTCTGACTCCAAGGCTAGCAATTTATCTAATAGGCCTTTATAGCTTTTCATATGTATGTGGTGCTCCTTTTAACTTTTTTTCCCAATTCACATTTGAAATGGGAGGTTGGGTCCCCAAGAGTAGGAATGCCACCTTCCAAAAGTAAATGACTACAGGCATGATGACTTCCCTGACAATGACTATTATGAATGATAACTACTCTGAAAACTGTAGCTCATAAATCTGTAGCAAAGTATTTTCCATTCATAAATAATTGACCAATTAATAATCAACTTTAAAGAAGACATTACTTAAATATAATAGCAGAATATTAGTTATAATGCATTGCCCACCAAAATCTAAGATGCACTATTCAATAAAAACCCATGGAATCCAGAGTAAGGAGAGTAGACCACAAACTTGAAGTACAACAGTAGTGATGCATATGTTGTAAATTCATGTGGCTAAGACAATTGACAACTCTAGAAAAGCAGGACTTAAAGGTCCATGTGGAAGCATTCATGAAATTCACTTCAGGGAAAGGAATCATAGTAGGTGATGGATGAATTGTTATGCTGTTAGGCTGGATGGGGTTCCTACAGATCATGGTGTGTCTTAAGTAGACAAGCAGCTCAGTTAAACTTGTTATTGGCAAGGCACAGTCTGCTGGACAGATCAATTCAAAGCTCAGGGCCCAGCAGGACCCTCAGCTGCTGGACTGATTACTCAAAAAACATAGCAATTCTGCTGGACATTTTAGGCTGAGCAGATTGCTTAGCCCTTGGGCTGGCTTCTCACAGGGGAAAACTGATTCAGCAATGGTCTGAGCAGGTTGATTGGCTGCTGAATTAGCTTTTCATAGGGTAAGCATCTGGGTTGATTTCCTAAACTCCTAGGACTTACTTTGCAGTCCCTACAACCTCTAGTCTTAGACTCAAATAGGTTGTACTATATATTTTCAGATGAGATTTTATAGTACTTAAAAAAAAAAAAAAAAGATGGAGAGCTACTGTGTCCTTTCAGAAAGGACAAAGACTCTTAGTTTAGGATTGGAAGAAACCTTTCTAGATTATCTCTCTAAGAATCTTGGCTTTGAGATTATTACTTGGTGGTGGTGATGAGGGGGTGTTTGTGGGTGGGTAGAAAACCTTTTGTCTTTTCTGCTTAATAATCCTTCCTTGTTCAGAACTGGGTTCCTTTGGTGATGGACCTTAACCTAATTATGGAAACTATCTAATTATATTTTTTAGATTCCTATTTGGTAAATAAGTAGCTGGAGCTAGAGCTTGTGAGACAAGCTATGTGCTGTAAAATATGTAATTGAACTATTGAAAATCTCAGACCATTTGCACCTAGTAATTAAAGGATAGGCAAGAAATGAGGAAAAGATGGCCTAGTTTGTCTTTACAAAACAATCAATCTCTTTGCCTCAGACAGACAGGGACTTGGAAAAGACCTTAGCTTTAAAAGATAAAGGTGTCCCACTGCATCTAGGACCCATCACTAATTGTCTTGACCTTTGTTGTCTTGCCATTGGATTCACAATGACTCTGAAGGACAGAGGCTTTACTTCTGTTTCACTTAAATCCAATTTACTTGCAAGTCAAGACATCACCCTTCTGACTTCATTGACAACCATTTGCACTTGAAGAGCCCTACCTTTGCATTTCATTGTCTCAGTCTTTATCCTTTATGACCTTCAACTTAATTGAAATTCAGCCAGGGAATGCTAGTATGTGAACGTTCTGTACTTGTGTTCCTAGAACACTACAGAAACTTGAATTGGTATTCTTCTTTTGTAAAGACAGTGGGAAGGAAAGAAGTTACTGGCCTGACTGGGTCAGATTCTTAGGGATGATGCACACTATCTAGACTAGGTATTTGAAAATATATTTCTATGGCTCCACTATTTCTATTTCTAAGAAATCATTCCTAGGGAGGAAGATAGTACCCTTTTATTCTGCATTTTTTTTTTTTTTGGTGGGGGGGAGGAGAATAATTCCAATTATTGTCTATTGACTATGACTTTACCTAATACTTACTTTCACTCAAATCCAATTCACTTGCAAGTCATGGTATCACCTCTTGAATGTTAGGGTCATCTTCTGAAGGAAGGACAAACAACACCCTAACACACAACTGCCATCTAGAGGTAGAACTGGGAAATTGTAAGTACATATTGGAATAGACCAATGAAACAGAAACCAGCCTTGCTCACTATTTTATGATGTGGTTTCTAGGACTACATTAATTGTATCAAAGACTCAATAACCTCCCTACACTTTGTAGCAAAGTGTTAGGACCAAGTCTTTGGTTTTGTCCTTCATAATGATTTATGGATATTATAAACAAATGAGCAGCAGTATGAAGCAATGACTGGATTGTTTGATCTGAAGTCAGGAGAGATCTCAGTTAAAATCCTACCTCTGATCCTTACTACTTCTGTGAGCAGAGACAGGTCACTCAGCCCTTCTGAGCCTTATTTCCTTATCTTTGAAATGAGACTCAAATAAGATAACATGAAAAGTTTTTTGTAAACTTTTTTTGTAAACTCATTATATAAGTGGGAATTTTATTTGGGGTTGGGGTGGGTGTAGGAAGACCAAGATTGAACCTGTGATTTGATTTATATAGATAATTTCTAATGAGGAAACTCCCTCTATTAATGTATAGTGTCTGCTCAACAATTTATAGAGTTGGGGGTGTCTGGGAGTACTTAGTACTGAGGGACTTGCCAGTATGAGTCATAAACAGAACTTGAATTTTTGACTTTAGGACTAGTTCTCTAGTCACTGTGCAGTGTTTCCTTTCCTTGATGTATGTGTTAGCTATGAATGGAATTAACAACAAATATATGAATGAATGAATGAATAAATAAATAAATAAATGAAATGTGTATATGTATAATCAAAAGCTAATCTAAATGAATTCCATATATATGTATATATGTATATGTGTGGGTATCTATCTATCTATCTATCTGTCTATCTATCTATCCCATACTGGCAGTAAGTCAGGCCCAACTTTAGTCTTTAAAAAAAAAAAAATGCATAACAGTTCTAATTCCTATAGTACTTTATGACTTACAAAGCACTTTCCTAACAACCACCCCAAGTCAATCACCTACTTACTCCTACTCTGATCCTCTGGGTCAGCTTATTCCAGGATGGGTACTCTTTGTTCGTTTGCAGAGATTCTAATAGGGATTCCACACTGTGCCATTTCGATATAGCATCTGTCAGGACTCATTCATCACTGACTCCAGATGATCATTCTCATATTCTCCCAAGGTGTCCTCTTGGGCTATGGTAATGTAGAGCTTATCACTTCATTCTAGGAGCATCCTTCACATTGTGTTGGGGTCTTGGCAACATTTCTGTGGTATTTTTCACATGGTTTCCCCTATAGGGTATTGGGATACATCCTTAAATTGATTTCCAGGAATAGCCCTGGGTAGCTTGTATTTTCCTAAGATAATCATATAAATTAAATAATCCAAAGCTAGTTCACATAAATACACACAAATATACACATACACATGTGTGTATGTATAGGAGACTGAGCTCAAAATATGGCAGCAACAATTATAACTCACCAATAGTACTATTCAAATAGCAGTTAGGAATTTTTGAATTTATACATTTCTCTTTTGCTCTAGAGGCATTCACTCACTTCACCAGCATTTATTAAGCCTTTCTATCAATCCTCCACACTGTGCTAAGTGCTTGGGGATAAAAAGAGGCAAATTATAGTCCTGCATTAAGATTTAAGGACTGAAAATGAAAAAAGGAAAAAAAAGATGACATATGCTATATGTAGTATAGAAATTATGAAGTGGGGTTATTTGTCACAAGTCTTTTACTCAAAATCATTAAAAGATGAGATTGACTTTAGGCTCTTTTAAAGGAAAACATGATGACATATAATTTTTTTTTCTTCCTGAACCAAGTTTTGCTGCAGTAAAAACAATTCTATACTTCTGTGATTTGTGATTTTGTGATTGGAGGTGTCCAAATCATCTATGCCTAAGGAGATGAACTTTGAGAATTTCTGTGACCAAAAAACTTGTCCCTCTGTAGCCAGTCCATCCTGGTGCTAAGTTTTTCCAAACAGAGTTAGATTAATCCTTGGATAACTCATCATCTCTGAAAGGCCATGATCTTGAAATCTTTCAATCTTGGTGCTATCTGCTGGAATTTATATGTGACTGGGATAACTTGCAAAGTCCCAAGGTCAAATCTGCATGAAGAGACCACAGAGCAAGACCTCAGGGAGCAATAAGAACAAAGATGGTAGCTCATCTTTATATGATACTATAGATAGTCATGGAATGCTTTCACATACATTATTTTTATGTCAACTAATCATTTCACTAATCCTATCAAGTAATTAAGGAGAAGAATTAGACCTGTGATGTCATTGGTATAAGTGATTAAACTCCTATCAGTGCAGAAGTTATTGGCATATTATAGTTTTACTCTTATCACAGTACCTGGTATACAATAGATGATTAATACATGTTTGATGACTTGGTTTACCCAGTTGCCAAGAGAGCTAAAAAAAAATTAAGTGAAATGTTTATAACTCTTATTTGTCATAGGTAGAACTTGAATCTAAATCTTGTAGATTTAGTGGACAGAGCATGGATCTGAAGTTAGACCTGAGATCAAAACCAGTCCCAAACATTAGCTGGGCAAATCACTTAATCTGTTTGACTCAGTTTTCTAAACTGTAAAATGGAAATAACAATAGTATCTATCTCAGGATTGTTGTGAGGATCAAATAATATAATATTTGAAAAGCACCTTTCCCTCTTCTCCCCAGTGTTCTCCTTTCCTTTGAGGACATTTTTCTATCCACTGTTATGAGATCTTATGTGATACAAAACTAGGAATAAATATTATCCCTATTGTATATTTGAGCAAACAGACTCAGAAAAAAGTAATTATTAAAGGAGACCATATTGCTAAAAGTAGGTGAAATGAGGGCTTGAAACTAATTTTTCTGACTCAAGTCCCATATTCTGTTCATTTTTTGTACAATGTTCTTATCACCTCATCATTTTTTCTCATGCTAGTACTTTCTTCCCATAGAGTGACTAAGAGGAGGAGAAAAACTTAAGTTTTATTTCTCAAGAATATGAAGCATGACTATAAAAATCAGAATGTAGGAGATGGAAGGGATTTCAGTGCTCATTTTCAGCTGACCCATACCTGAAAAAGGATCTCCTAAAACATTCCTAACAAATCCCCATACATAAGCCTCATCTGGCCTTTCTTTGAAGACTTCAGGTGAGGAGGAATTCAAAACATCTTGGAGAAGAAAATTGTACTTTTGAATAGTTGTAATTGTTAGGAAGGTTTTCCTGATGTGAAGCCAGAGTCCTGACTATTTGCACTTTTTACCTTTGCTCCTAATTTTGTCTTTCTGGGTTACTCAGAAGAGATCCAATCACTTTTTCATTTGACAATCCTTCAAATGCTTGAAAATAGCTATCATGTTCTGAGCTTTTTCTTCTGCAGACTTAATTAATCTTCCTATTCTTTTATTTAGTTTTCACAAGGCATGAATTTGTTTCATCATTTTATTGCCTTATTCTTGATACCCTCAAGGTGATCATTGTCTCTACTATCGTACTGTTTTAATACTACAAAGTATCTTCATGTACAAGATTTAATTTGATACTAAGACTTTATATTTTAGAACCAGACGTGACTTGTCCAAGTTTACATGCTAGTAACTGAGAGCCAGCCCTCAAACTCATATCATTTGGCTTAAATACAGTGTTCTCTTCACTAACTTTTATAACCTTCCTGGGCTTGTTATAAATTATGACTTTATTGTAATGCTTCAGTTCCTGAAATTGCAGTGAAATTCTGGACTTTCTGTGACATCAGCAAGAAGTGGATGGACCACTAAATGAAACTGCTAAAATTCAAGCTGAACCTGGGGCAAACAAAAGGTTTCAAAATGATGGTACTGAGAAACTTGATGCCAAAGCAGCTGACATTTAATTTTCTCCAAAGCCCTTATGGGAACCACAGACATCTTCAAGAACAAATGAATATTTAGTCTGCTATGCCAGAATCTCTCTGCTTCCTACTCAGGCTGATGTTTCATTAGCAAGAAACTCACCTCTGGTAGATGCCAGTGGGATGTGAAGGTGCCTGACACAGGCATTGAATTCTTAATTAGTCATCTGCTTATGCTAATTTTTTGAGAGCTTTAAAAGGAATTGTTTTTAGACCACTACAGTGAAAATTAGACTCTTAGGGACAATACTGACTGAGCTTAGTCTCATACTTTCTTACTTATGTATTTATAATCCAATCAGCAAACCTGCCTTGCCATTCTCATCCTGGGACCATATACAGCTCTGTCAATGCACTTAGTCAATACTATCTCCCTTTTGTATTGGTTTGGGATTTTCCAGAAGAATTAGTGTCTGAATCCTTGAAAAAGTTAGAAATAATCTTATTCAGTGACACTTTATAAACTGTAGTAAATGAAAGTTTTCTTGGGCCTTAATCTGTGAGATTAGGACTGTGAGATTAGGAAAATAAATCTGCATATCTAGATTTATTTTTGACTTTTATTATCCTCACACTTGTCTTCCCATTATTCTGGAAGCCCTTTAAGACTATAGTGAACACAATGCTAATTGTCAAGAACTTTCTTTTTCACCTGTTTTTTAAATGTGTTACTTATTACACACACACACACACACACACACACACATATAACGCCACAATCATTTCCTAATATTCCCTCATTCTTCCCCTACTTTATAACAACAAAAAAGATTAAGCATGATTAAAAATAAGGATAGCAAGAACATCTATAGTGTATTCAGTATTGATGTGCCTCAGTTCTTTACCAATAGCAGGAAATATGTTTCATTGATTTCTGGGATCAAGACAGGGTATTGTCAGATTGTAAAATCTATTTTGATAGATTGCTTTTTTTTCTCCCAAGAAAGTCATTGTATTACAAAGAGCGCTTGTGTTTAGAAGTAGGAGATTAGTTCTTTTATTTATTACCAGGATGACTTTGGGAAGTCACTTAATCTGTCTCAGTTTTCTTATTTGTAGAATGGGGAGTGTGTGTGTTAGAGTGAATGGCTTCTTAGGTCCTTTGTGGATTTAAAGCTATGATCTTAAAAGAACTTTTGGGCATAAAGACTGGACATGTGATTTAATTTGTATAAAGTACTTCCAAACGAAGAAGCTCTTGTTAATGCAGGTCAGCAACATGTCTGAAAAATGCCTAGTGTAGAGGACTGAGAGATACTTATTTGGTTTCACCTTGCCAGTTCATATGAGAAATGGGATTTGAATTTGGATCTTTCTGACTTTAAAGTCATTTCCCTATTTATTATACTACATTGCTTCTTTTAAGAGCCTTACTGAAGCTAAATAGAGAAGATTTGTCTCTCCAAATTTATCATCCAATTCAGATTCTGGTAGTCATTTTCCCTTCTTTCTCAAAGAGTTTAGTGAATGACTAACTGACCTCAATTGCTGCCTTTATTTTAGGGGACTGATGTACATAGTGATGTTCCCTCAAATAGACTTAGTTTCCCAAGTTCCTTAATTTGCACATTTACTCTGACATACTTCAGTCTCAACTATATAAACCTATGTACAATATAGATGGTTATATTTTTGGTTTTTCCTTTGTTCACAAATATTCTACTTCCAGGTTCATAAAATCTGAAATTCCTTCATCTGATCATAAGCTTTTATCACGTCAACTTTCTTTAGGCCTCTCAATTCTTACCACTTTTCTTCATCCTCAATTAGGACTACCAAACTATCCTCTACTAAATACTTTCTCAGGCAATCCCTCCTGCATTGGTTACATTCTCCTCCCTTTTCAGTATTGGTTTCTTGTTGAGTCAGTTCAATGCTACACTATCTTCTACTCTCAAATCTCTTCCCTTCTTGTCTTAATGCCAACCATTCCTTCATAATCCCCAACCTTGGATTGCTTCTTAACTCTATTTTCATGCTACTAAATGGAGTTTGAGGAAGTCATAAAACTATGGTAATTGGATCCAATTCATATCTAAACTGCGTCTTTGTGATAACAAGATGATCCTGTCTTTTCTCTATCACTGATTATCTGTCCAACTCTCCCAGGGATGTAATGTGATCTTTTTGTATTGACTTATGAGAAAAGTTGTTAAATTTCCAGCTTGAGCATTTATACTTCAGAAATCAGCAAGCACTACATATCAGTGTTTGATTTATTTATTTTTTTGTTCATTGTTTACATTTAAGAAAGAGAAGGAGAAAATGTTAATAGTGCATATTCAATTTAAATGTGTTGTGGATACATTTTTTTTCTGAATAGTCAAGTTGTTCAACATTTACCAAAATATCATAGTGCTCACCATAGTAACTGTTCTAAACTATCTTATGTCTCCTTAAGTTTCCAGAGCACTCTTCCCTTTTTCTCTTACCTAAATATCTTGACTCATATTTCTTTGAAAAAACTAAGGTTTTTTTGAGAAGTGCTTTTTTTCCCCCTTCTTTCTGGGGGCCATTATCAGTCTTCTTCACTTTCATCTTGCCACTGGATTTCTAATGACTCTGGAGGAGAAAGTGAGGTTGATGATTTGGCATAACTCTGCCTTACTTCACTCAGTCCTGTTATTGATCTTCTTTGAGATCTAGGAATAAACAGCAACGTTTCATATCCCCTTTGACATCATGCCTTCTCTTCCTTCACCAGTATCTCTGATAAAGATGTGGCCCTTTTCTTTGTCAAGGAAAACCTCTTAATCGCTATCTCACCTACATAATGCCATGCACCCTTGTCTTCTGCAATTTCTCTTATTGCCATTTCCTTTCCATCTTTCATCTCACATTCTATTGGATCTTTCCCTATACCTATAACCTGGGATATATTTTTCCCCTTCCACCAAAATCCTCACTTGATTCTATGAATTCTGTTAGCTCTTATACTATATCTGTCTTTCCATTCTTAAACTTCTTGGAAAAGTCTCTACTTGGTGCTTCTATTTCTTCTCATTCTCTTCTAAAACTTCTGCAACTTGATTTCTGATCTCATCATACAATTGAAATTGTTCTCTCCTAAGTTACTAATGATATCTAAATTTTAAGTCTAAATGGTCTTTCCCCAATTTTCATTATTTTGACCCATTTGCTGTATTTGACACTATTGCTCAACTTCTCCTACTGGATACTTTCTCTTCTCTAGGTTTTTGTGTTGCTTTTCTTTCTTGGTTCTCCTCCTACCCAATTGCTCTTTCGTGGCTTCTTTTTTTTTTTTTTTTTTTTTTTTTTAATTTTCAATCTTGTCATGCTCTCAAAATTTGAGTGTTTTTCAGATATTTACCTTGAAGTCTCTTATTTTTCCTCCTTTGATTCTTATTTCCTTTGGTATCTCATCAGCCATTATAGAATAAACAATTTTTTTTATGCAGAAGATTGCATGCATGTGCAGCAGAGCTTCTTGGAGCCACAAGTAAAGCTGGAACAAGGTGGATACCAAAGGTGGATGAGACATTTTGAAAAGGACTCAGTTGATTCCATATAGTTTGCACTATGAATGTTTTATAACTTAAATACAAGTACACATTAACTTATTCTATCTTGTTTCATGTAACAGATTACCTCCTCTATTATTCCCACTCTATCATTTACCTTCAGTCTATCCTTTACTACTAGCTACTTTCTTTGCTCCTGGAAGACATGCATATTTATATCTTATCCTCAAAAACTCCCTTATAATCCATCTATTCCAACTATCATTCCATAAATTTCCAGCATTTTGTGGCTAAATTCATTGAGAAAGTTAGCTACAGTAATTGCCTCTCCTATCATTTTTAAAAAAATTCTCTACAATCTGCCTTCTAATATTATCATTTAATAGAAGCTGCTCTTTCCAAAGTTAATAATGATTTCTTACTTGCCATCTCCATCGCTTTTTCTCATCTATCTTACTCTCTTTGAAGCCTTTGACACTGTCAATAGACCTGTTCTTGATATTTTCTTCTTTCAGGTTTTCAGCTCACCATGGTCTCCTGGTTCTCTTCCTCAATCTGACTGATTCTTCTGCAGTTTTCTTTGTTGAATCTTCATTCAAGACATATTCATTAACTATGGGTGACCAGGGAATTGTCTTGAACTCTCTTCTTCCTCTATACTATTTCTTGGTGACCCCTTCATTTTCAGTGAATTTAGTTATCATCACTGTGCTAATGATTCTCAAATGTGTTTTTTCAGCCTTAATCTTTCTGCTGACCTACAATCTTACATTTTCAATTGTTTATTCCACAACTTGCATTGTAAATATAATATGTACATTGTAGACAATTGTTAAGATGTCCTTTAGAAATCTTAAACTCAGCAGATCCAAAATGGAATTTATCATCTTTTCCCTCAAACCTTACCCATTTCAAAACCTTCCTAATGGGAAAGTGTCTCAAAGGCACCAGCATTCTTCCAATCACCCAGAGTCCTAAACTAGATGTCTTCCTTGATTCTTCATTTCCCCTCACTTCCTTCTTCCACATCCAATCTTTTGTTAAGGACTGTTGATTTTACCTTGGTAATATCTCTTGTACATGTCTCCTCTTCTCTGATAATGCAGCCCCTTTGGAGCAATCCCTCATCATCTCATACTTGAAGTGTTTCAATAGTGTGTAAGTTTATCTGCCACAAGTCTCTTCCCACTCTAGTTTATCCTCCATTCAGCTGTCAAAGTGATTTTTCTTAAGTGCAGCTCAAACTAGGTCACCCTCCTATTCAATAAACTCTGTGGCTCCCTGTCATCACCAAGATCAAAATTTTCAAATCCTGCCTTAGCTGTTCAAAGCTCTTTATAAGTTAGCCTTCCTAAGCTTTCTCATCTTTTTATACCTTATAGCCTCCCATAAATTCCTTATATTCTTTGATGCAATAACATTGTTCTTTTTGCTGTTCCTTGAAAAAGAGACTCTATTTCCCATCTTCAGGAATTTTCACTGGCTAATATTCATTTCCACCAAACCTTACCCATTTCAAAACCTTCCTATTAGTCTCAAGGGTACCAGCATTCTTCCAATCCCCCAGGGTCCCAAACTAGATGTTTTCCATTATTCTTCATTTTCTCTCACCTCCTCCTTCCACATCCAATTTTTTGTTCCTCCTGTCTTTCTACCTCTTCATTTCTACCTCCTGTCTTTGCTACTTTCTGCAAGGGGTTTTCCCAGTGCCTCAAGGCATGAGAGTCTTTTCCTTTTCCCTTCATGTTCCAACTTTCTATACCTTTCTATGGTGTTTATTTCTATTTAATTACATGTTAATTTCTATTTAATTCAATATGTATCATAAAGGCAGGGACAAATTTTTGCCTTTGTATTTCCCAGTGTTTAGCATAATGGGTATCACATAGAAGGCACTTTAAAAATGCTTATCAATTGACAAAATATGTTTTCAGGACATTATTTTGTTGTTGTTGATTTATGGATGCTAAGAAGCTTTGGATCAAATCAAGTATTTGGATAAGTGCTTTAATTGACAACTAATTATTGTTACAAATCCTGTAAAAACCAGACCTCTTCCCATTTTGCAGTTGTGAGTGCCACACAACACTTTCCTTCCCTTTATTATTGCATTTGGCTCTGCTAAGATGCTCTAAAACACAGAATATATACTTATGCTGACTGAGCTTATTATTTTTTATCCACAGGAATAAAAGACAAGGAGAAATATGAAGAAATTGGCTTCTAAATTGATGAAATATAGGAGTGACAACTCTATATGGAAAAAGCAAAAATGTCTCACAGAAAGAATTCTTTGCAGGCATTTCCATTGCTTGAATATAATATATTAGGTCACTTACTTAGCTGGGATCAGGAGCTAATCTGCAGGCAGTAACAATTATTAAGTTATAAGCAATGGTAATACTTAACTATTTTCCTTACAACTGGGAAATAGTACAGGCAGTGTCCAAATTATGAATAGATTGAAATTCATATTTACATATTCACATTTACATATCTGACATGTTTACCAATAATATTTGAAAAATAGTACTTTGGAGTTTGTAAAATACTTTATATATATTATTTCATTTGTGCCTCATGACAATGCAGCAAGATAGGTTTTAGGAATATTATGTCCATTTTTCAGAAGAGAAAACTGAGAATTCAGGAAGTTAAGTGACTCTCTCATGAACAAAAGCAGTAAGTCTCAGAGGCAGTATTTGGACCCAGATCTTCCTAATTTCAAGACTAGCCACACAATACTATGCTGCCTCTGAAGTAATTTGTCTAGGGACTCATATGTAGTAATTAGTTCATAGATCATAATATTTTAGAACTGGAAAAACTCTTTTAGAAATTATCCAGTTTATACTCTTATTTTAAAGCTGGATTAAGTCCTATAAATGTTTTAAAAATTTAAATAGCATTTTATTTTGCCAATAACATGTAAAGGTATTTTTTAAACTTTTTTTTTTTTTTAACAAAATTGTGTTTTATAATTTCTCTTCCTCCATTCCTTCTCCCTAAAATTATAAACAATTTGATACAGGTTATACATGTACAACATGTTATAAAAGTAAAAAATAGACCCAAAGGGAAAAATGGAAAAAAGTGAAAATATTATGCTTCAATCTGCATTCATATTCCATTAGGTCTTTCTCTGCATGT
Source organism: Antechinus flavipes (assembly GCF_016432865.1). NCBI lineage: Eukaryota > Metazoa > Chordata > Mammalia > Dasyuromorphia > Dasyuridae > Antechinus > Antechinus flavipes. The sequence continues at coordinate 244,882,752 of NC_067401.1, forward strand.
GATTAACATTCTCCATCATGAGTCTTTCCTCCATCATGAGACTTTTAGAATTGTCTTGGATCATTGTATTGCTGAGAAGAGGTAAATCAATCAGTTCATTGCATCAGTTTATGTGAAAATTTCCAATTTTCCTGAAATTTGCCTTCTCATAATAATGCTGTATTAGAGTGCTAGTCCTTTACATTCATATATCATAAGTTGTTTATTCCTCAATTAACTCATCCTCTCAATGTCCAATTCTTTGCCACTACAAAAATAGCTATCATATTTTTTTTTGTGTGTATATATATATATATATATATATATATATATATATATATATATACACTTCCCTTTTTAGTGATCTTTTTGGGATATGAACCTAGTAGGGGTATTGTTGGACCAAAGAGTATGTATAGTTTGGTTGTGGTTTTGACATATTTCCAAAATGCTCTCCAGAATATTTGGATCAGTTCACAGTTCCACCAACCATGTGTGTCCCAATTTTCCCACATCTTTTCCAACATTTATAATTTTCCTTTTCTGTCATAGTCACTAATTTGATAGGCATAAGGTAGTACCTCAGAATTATTTTAATTTTAATTTTTCTAACTAATAGTGATTTAGAGCATTTTTTCACGTGACAACACATAGCTTTTTACTTTTTGTTGCTTGAATTTGTTGGTAATATATAGACATGCTAATGATTTATGGTATTTATTTTATATCTTACAACTTTGTTAAAGTTTTTCACTGTTTTAAGGCATTTTTAGTTGATACTTTAGATTTTCTAAGTATATCATTATATTATCTACAAAGAGTAATAATTTTTTTCCTTGCCTATTTTTACTCCTTTTTGTCCTTCTAAATGCTAAAGCTAACAATTCTAGTACAATATTGAATAATAGTAGGTATTCTTGCTTCACCCATGATCTTATTGGGAAGGTTTCTAGTTTATCCCTATTATATTAATGCTTATTGATAGTTTTAAAATACTGCTTATCACTTCAAGGAATTTCCCCTTCATTCCTATGTTCGCTACTGTTTTTTATAGGAATGATTATAGTATTTTGTCAAAAACTTTGCAATATTTATTGAAATAATCATGATTTCTGTTGGTTTTGTTATTTCTATGGTCAGTTATGTTGATAGTTTTCCTAACTATTCTTATTGAACCAACCCTGCATTTCTGGTAGAAATCCCAACTGGTATATGATACTTGCGATATGTTGCTGTAATTTTCTTGCTAGCATTTGATTTAATTTTTTTTGCATTAATATATCCTAGGGAAATTGATCTGCAGGTTTTTCCTCCTCTGTTTCAACTCTTCCTGGGTTAGGTAGCACCATATTTGTGTTCTAAAAAGAATTTGGTAGGACTCCTTCATATTTTCCCAAATAGCTTATATAGTATTGAAATTAATTGTTCTTTAAATGTGTAGTAGAATTCACTTATGAAGCCATCTGGTCCTGAAGATTTTTTTCTTAGGAAGTTCATTGATGGCCTTTTCAATTTATTTTTTTCTGAGCTAGGGCTATTTAGGTATTCTATTTCTCTATATGCTAATTTGTACAATTCATATTTTTGTAAATGTTACTTGATTCCATTCAGATTGTCAGATTTATTGACATATAATGTGCAAAATATTTCCTAATGATTGCTTTGATTTCCTCTCTATTGATAGTGAATTCACCCTTTTCATTTTTGATCCTGAATATTTGTCTTTCTTTTTAAATCAAATTAATTAATGGTTTCTTACCATTTTCCCCTTAATTAAACCAGCTCCTAACAAATAAAATTAGCTCAATTGTTTTTTTTTTAAACTTTCTATTTTAATAATCTCACCTTTAGTTTTCAGGATTTCTAATTTGGTGTTCATTTGGGGATTTTCGATGTTTTCTTTTTCTAGTTCTTTTAGTTATACACCCAGTTCATTGATCTGTTTTCTCTGTTCTATGGATGTAGGAGTTTAGAGAAATAAAATTAATGTAAGTACTGATTTGGCTGTATCCCATACATTTGGATATGTTGTCTCATTGTTATCATTCTCTTTTATTAAATTATTGATAGTTTCTATTATATGTTCTTTGACTCCCTTGTATTAGATAATGCAGTTTCCTATTAATTTTTAATCTTTAATCTGTCTTTGCACCGGCCTTTATTGAATGCAATTTTTAGTATTATTTTCTGAAAAAAGGTTAATTTAATAGTTCTTCCTTTCTAAATTTTATTTTCTGGCTTTTATGCCCTAATACACAGTCAATTTTATATAAGTGCCACATACTGTCAAAAAAATGGTATGTTCTTTTTCTATTCCCATTCAATTATCTCCAAAGGTCTATCATATCTAACTTCAATACGATTTTATTTATTTCCTTAACTTCTTTTCTGTTTACTTTTTTGTTTGGATTTATCAAGTTCTAAGAAGAGACAATTGAGGTCCCCCCCTAGTTTTATTGTCTATTCTCTCCTGTAATTGAATTTCTCCTTTAGAGAACTTTCTCTTCCCTGCTACTTGCCTATGGGGTAAGCTATATTTCTAGGTGAGCATATATATTATTCCCTCTTTCAGCCAAATCTGATGAGAATAAAGTTCAAATAATACTTACCTCTTTTTTCTATTGTCTTCACACTTGTATCAGGTCTTTGCACCTGATACAATTTATATTATGATATATGTGATATAATTGACCTTATTCTGCTTCTCCCTCTTTTCCTAGTGCAATCCTCTTTCTCATCCCTTAATTTTTTTTTAATCTCATCCCATCAAAGCCAATTTGTACCCACACTTTCTGCTATGCATATTCCTTCTAGCTACCATAATAGAGGTATAATTCTTAAGAGCTACAAGTATCATTTTCCTTTGGAGGAATGTAGTCAGTTTAACCTTATTGATTAGCTTATTTTTTTTCCTGTTTACCATTTAATGCCTCTCTTGAATTTTGTATTTGAAATTTGAATTTTCTGTTCAGTTTTGGTATTTTATCAAGAATGTCTGAAAGCCCCCTATTTCGTTTAATGACCATACCTATGGGGTATGGTCTCCCCATACTCTGCACTCCCAGATATTATGTTCTGTTTTGCTGGATAATTGATTCTTGGTTGTAATCTAGTTTACTTTGTCTTATAAAATAACAAAGTCCAAGGTCTCTGATTCTTTAATGGAGTACCTGCTAAATCCTGTGTAATCTTGACTTTGACTGCTTAATATTGAATTGTTTCTTTCTGGCTGCTTGCAATATTTTCTCCTTGACTGGAGAGTTCCAGAATTTGACAGTTCCTGACAGTTTTCATTTTGGTATTTCTTTCAGGAAGTGATTGGCTTATTCTTTCAATTTCTTAAAAGATATAACATGTCTAGGCTTTTTTATTTATTTTTTTTGCTTTCAGATGTCCAATAATTCTTAAATTATCCCTCCTGGATCCATTTTATAGGTTAGTTGTGTTTTTTAGTGATGTACTTTATATTTTCTTCTATTTTTTCATTCTTTCAGTTTTGCTTTATTGATTCTTGATGTCTCATAGTCATTAGCTTCCACTAGTCCAATTCTAATTCTTAAGGAATTATTTTCTTCAGTTAGTTTTTGTATATCTTTCATCACTTTCTGTGTTTCTTTTACCAAGCTGTTAACTTGCTACACTGAGGTCTCTGGGCCTGTCAGACCTGTTGCAATGGGGCTGGAGCCCTCACAGCTAGACCAACTGAATCTTTGACCTGCTGAGATATGACCTTGAGGCTTCAGCTACTTATCTGTCCTGGGACTATAGGTCTTCTGCTTTCTTGCCCAGAAACTGCCTTTACTGATTTACTCCCTTTTTATCCAAGTGGGAAAAATCTTTTTCACAGTTCTAAGTTATCTTGGACTGGAAAATTGTCTTACTCTATCCTTTTGTGGTTTCTATTTCTCAACAATGCATTTTGAGCTCTGATTTAAGGTTATTTTGAAGGAAATTGAAGTAACTTCCTACTTTTTTCTCCACCATCTTGGTTCTACTCCTCAATCCCATAAATATTAAATAGTTTCCTCAATTTATGCTATCTAAGTCAAAAACAGAAAAGTCCAAAGTTTTCATAGTGGCACTTTTTTTTTTTTTTTTTTGCGTGAAGGTGAAACACTCAAAATAAAGCACAGTTTAAAATGTAGTCATATAGCAATGGTAATATATAACATTTATATAGTTTTTTGCTATATGCTTACTTATTAAGCACTTAATAAATTATTGATTGATTTGATGAGATACAAAAAGATTGTTGAGTCTAATCTCTCTCTCTCTCTCTCTCTTTCTTTCTTCCTTCGTTTCCTTTTTCTCCTTCCTTCCTTCCTTCCTTCCTTCCTTCCTTCCTTCCTTCCTTCCTTCCTTCCTTCCTTCCTTCCTTCCTTCTTCCTTCCTTCCTTCCTTCCTTTCTTTCTTTCTTTCTTTCTTTCTTTCTTTCTTTTCTTTCTTTCTTTCTTTTTCTTTCTTTTTCTTTCTTTCTTTCTTCCTTCCTTCCTTCTTCCTTCTTCCTTCCTTCCTTTCTTTCTTTCTTTCTTTCTTTCTTTCTTTCTTCTTTCTTTCTTTCTTTCTTTCTTTCTTTCTTTCTTTCTTTCTTTCTTTCTTTCTTTCTTTCTTTCTTTCTTTCTTTTTTCTTTCTTTCTTTCTTTCTTTCTTCCTTTTTTCCTTTCTTATCTATCATCCAGACCTATTTTATAGATATAGTAAACTCACTAGGGTACAAATTAATTGAATCAATGTGGATTGGCAATAAGGATCTTTGCAATATCCTTGATTTATATTCCAAGAGAATTGTTTCAATTGCTGAGAAGTGAAGAATTTTCCATAGTCATACAGTACATATCAGAAGCAAGACTGAATGCAGATATTCACTCCATCCTCTATCTGATGACTTTGAATAAGACCTCAGAAAAAGGCCATCTCCTTGCTAGCAACCCAGTTTCTAGATAGGCCTTAAGGACTGGCATAGACAGAGAGAGGCTGAATTACTGTAAATTATTTGGCAGCCAAGCTACTCTCCTGAGTCAAGCATGAAGGAGCACTGATACACTTACCTTTTAAGTGGACTTTTTGATTTTGATTAGGCCTTTTGTTATCCTAAGTAGGCCTTTATTTCAGTAAGTTCAGGTTGAATTCCATGGACAAACCACACAGTTACTACATCCAATCAGAAGGCCAAGTTATGATGTCAATACCCTAAGTTATTTCTCTCCCAGAAAAAAAAAAAATCTACTTTTACCCCAATCCTTGGTTGACTCCTAAAGAACCCTGTTCCTTTTCAGGTTAGCCTTCTAATCAATGGCTTAATGCCCTGCTAAACTTTTAGAAATTTAAACTACCCTATGACATTGTGGGTTCATTAGGAACTATCCACCTTATAGTAATGTATGGGATTAACTGGGTGACCCTCTCATGAGAATATGATCTAATTATGACTTGAGACTTTGTAATAACAAGTTGAATTATAGCTAAAAAGCTGCAGGTGTTCAATTGTCTTGAATGAACATTCCCCTCCTGTTTCCCACAACCTTTTAATTAGCATTTAAGTACTTCTTTTAAAGGTACTGATAGCTTTAAATTCAGAGATTTCTGCTTGTATAGCACTTTTCTAGGTAAATTTAAATCAAAAGTTTATTATTGACTTGTATTCTTTTGTTTCTGTTTGATTTCTGGGTTTAGGGTATAAGACTTCTCCAAACCATGCAAGAAAAGGTCAAGGGAGACCTCCTGTTCTATTTAATCTTGTCTTTTGCAATTTATGCTTTGCCCTCTTTTAGTTAGATATACATCATCAGGTATTGGCTAAGAAATAGACTAGTTGATCAATGGAATAAGTTAGGTTCAAAGGACAAAACAGCCAATAACTTTAATAATCTACTGTTTGACAAACTTAAAGATCCCAGTTTTTGGGATAAGAATTCACTATTTGACAAAAATTGCTGGGAAAATTGGAAATTAGTATCGCAGAAACTAGGCATTGACCCACACTTAACATCGCACACCAAGATAAGGTCAAAATGGGTTCATGACCTAGACATAAAGAATGAGATTATAAATAAATTGGAAGAGCATAGGATAGTTTACCTCTCAGATCTGTGGAAGAGGAAGGAATTTATGATCAAAGAAGAACTAGAGATCATTATTGATTACAAAATAGAAAATTTTGATTATATCAAATTGAATGCAGACAAGATTAGAAGGGAAACAAAGATCTGTGAGAGGAAAAGCATTGTAGACATAAACATTATAGAAGAAGAAGAAGGGCTGTAGTCACAAAGTTGCCAGTGCTTACATCCTCTGATTCATGCATTAGGCATTTAGAAGATCATATGTTGTAAAAATTCAATAGAACTGCATTCTTAAGACATTGCTTTTCATTTTCTTTCTCTTCTTTCTCTTTATTTCTTCTAATAGTGTATTTGCCAGGAAATTGGATGTGAATGCAAGAAATTGGGCTTTATATATTAGCTCCAACATGACTTTGGACAAATCCTTTAACTCTGTTGTTTGTGGTCAGGAATGGATTCATTGGAGGTATGGCCCTGCAGAGTTTCTCTCTTCTTTAAACTTTATATTTCATTTGAAAATCCTTAGCTGAGGAGCTAATTTCTCCTTGAAAGATAAAAAGTGGATTCTGCTACTTTTTCTTCTTTTTAGATTAGAAAGCAAGGATTTAAGATTCAGATCTTTTACAATTGTTTTAAGACCATTTATTAAGAAGTTTTAAAGGCAGAACCTTGAGCCCAAGGAACCCACACAGAGGAAAAGATATGAATGATGAACCAACAACATAGTCTCAGAAGGGATATTTAGAGGTGTAGGATGATTACCCACAAGGAGAGTATAGTGCCATCAAAATTCTCATTGAGGAGAAAATATATAGTCAAGATGGTCAAGAAATTAAGGATTGAGAAAAGATCATTGGTTGTGTGCTTATGAAAAGAACTAGCCTTGGAGGAGTTCCAGTTATCAAAGACACCAGTTTTCATTTTAAATCAATGGGGCCAAAAAGTAAATGATATCCAAAGAGTATCTGGGCCATTCATGATAGGGGAGTCTCTGACAAATAAAAAGGTTTGTTTCTTTCTTTCTGACATATAAGTAGACATAGATAAGTATATATGAAACAGCAAGGCAATATGAAAGAGGTAGCATGTGATAAGTGGGGCCAAACTATTTCTACCACTTCAACTACCTTCTTTTCTCAGACCGCAATGGAGGCAGCCCAGAACCCTGTACCCCAAACTTCTAGGAATAATACCATCCCTGAACCTTTAGTTCTGCATTTAGCTGAGCTGTCTCACAGCCATCATACTAAGGAATAGTTTCTATGGAGAAAGGACTTACTCTCTTTACCACCTCTGATATCAACTGTCAAACAAAGGGACTTTGCAGATGAAGTGATCCCAAGAGTTTGGGAAATAAGAATCCCATTTCTAAATTACTGGTCCTGATTCCAGACTATCCCTCTCACTAGTCATCATTCAGAGGAGCAACTTTTGTGGAAATGCAACCTGGCAACTGCTTCTGTAAGAGCTGTCACCTCTGCAGCCTCACACTTACAACTACAAAGACTCAGAAAGTTCTCATCATCATTTGATTGAACATTAGAAATTAATATGGTTTTACTAATGGAAAAGTAGCTAGAAAAGATACAGTCCTATGTGTTTTGTCATTATGCCCTTATAATCATTGTATCTTTCCATTGGAGATTAGCTGATACTTCCTATTAGAAAGCGAACACCAAGAAAAAAAAAGTCTTACTTTTCTATTTATGCTTTCAAGTGTTGTAAATAAGACACACTTAATAGATTCATTTTAATTCATTCACATATATTATCAGAGGAATGTACATATGGAAAATGATGGTTGCCTTTATAGGTACGAGAACTCTGTCCCTCTTTCTTTCTCTCTCCTTCTTCTTTCAGTCTCTCTCTCTCTCTTTCTCTCTCTCTCTCTCTCTCTCTCTCTCTCTCTCTCTCTCTTCTCTTTCTCATATAGACAACAGATAAATATAGATAAAGATGATATAGATAATATAGATATATAGATGATTTTTAGATAGCTGTAGATATAGTAAAATGGCTACACCATTTGCTGAGATCAAAAGAGCTGGAGACCTGTGACCTTCATTGTTTTTTACTTGTTCTTGAGATTTGCCCAGGATCAACTTGGGAAACATGACCATTTGGTAGATGAAGTAGTTTCTCATTCTTTTAGGAATGCTCCCACCCTGGCTTCCTGAAGAGCAAATTTTTTTTTTTCTCTAGTCTAAGGATCTTCCCCAGCATAGGGGCTGAGAGGAAAAGTAAAAAAAAAAAAAAAAAAAAAAAAAAAAAGGACATTAGGCATGGAATTGGTAATTTTATTATCATACAAAAAAGGATATCACGTATGAAATTGGCAATTTTATTATACACAGCAAAGAGAGTGATAAATAATAAATCATCATTGAAACAGTCAAGTAATGTGTTAGCCACCATTGCTGCTAGCATAATCAGTTAAGAGAATAATAGAGTGTCCTTGGAAATTTGGCACTTTCCTTTCAAAAACTGCCATTTTAGCTTTCACCTGCACTGCTGATCAATGCCAACTGATGGTCTCTCTCTGTTTGGAATGTTTTGTTTTTCCTTGTAGCCAGTGTATTTTTTGCTATTGATACTACCATAACATCTCTGGTAGCTGGTATTCTGATATTTAGGTGAAAGGGAAGAAAACATCAGTCAGTTACCTCTAGGAGGAAATGAGCTCAAAATAAGCCAGGTAAGGGAAAGAACATTCCCTCATCCTACCATCTTTGTCTTTCAAAGCTAGCAGGAAGAAGAAATTCAAAGTACAAAGATTGCTCTTTAGTATATATTGTGGGCCAGAACTCTGAAACAAGGATTCTTACAAAATGTTGTCAGTAGAATTGATGAGAAAATGGTTGTCTAGTTTAGCATGGTGATTAATAGTTCTCTAAGTTCAGTATGATTGATTTAATCTTACAACAAATAATGGTTTCTTAGTGAAATAATGATTGATTTATACTCAGTGTAGAGTACATAAGCTGGGAGCCTCAGCCAGATTCAGAGATAGAGAAGACAAAGGACTGGAGGCAGGAGCTCAAGCTCTTGGAGCCAAGAAGAGAGATTTATTCCATCTTCGGTCAGGCTCCTAGTGGCTCTCCTGGGGGACTTAGAGACAGATTCATTCATCCCATTTCACACCCTGTGGTGGCAGGCCTGCCCCCTTAGCTTCTCTCACTGAAACCAAGACTCCAGAAAGCTTTTAAGAAAGCTAACCAGCCCCCAGGAAAGGAGACAAGACTTTGAAATAGATTATAAAGGATTTGGACTTTTATACCTGACTATTCTTGTGGTTATCACTCTACTGAAAAGAAGGATTCTCCAGAAACCTCCAGAAAAACCAATAAAGAACATTACAAGTATATTTCTGGTTCTGCAACCAATTAAAAGACTTTTCATCATCATACATTAAAACTCCTGATTCATCATGGCAAATAAGAAACAGAGGAAAGATATCTGCAAATACTTAGAAATGAGAGGATTGGAGGAGATGAGGCCCATTACACATGCCCAGAAGCAGGCCTATGACAAATTTGCAGACATTTGTTTAGTCTGCTGAGCAAACTCTAAAGGGGCCCAAAGTAGGACATCACACATCTGTCAGCTTTAAAATTCTGTGATTTATTGTAACTGATTTAACAAAGAATAGTTACTGTGACCATGACATATCAGTTGGGATATTCAACTATTTTATATAGAATTTTATAATACAGTTTTACTTGCATCTTGAAAAATAAAAAGGTTTACTAAGCAAATTAATAGTGCAAACAAGGGAAATACTAGTCTAATAAAGTAGCATCATTTGCATTCAAAAATGCATATGATAATTATATAAAGTTCTCTGCCCCAATTTCTGACTTTATATAGTAAAATGCACTAAAGCTACATTTATTTCAGGGGAAAAACCTTGACACTCAGATAGTATTGTTCTTATAATTTTTTCCAAGATTATTAAAGCTTTATTTTCAAAATAAATGCATAGACAGTATTCAACATTCACCTTTGCAAAATCTTGTGGACACTTTTTTTTTTCTCCCTTTCTTTCCTTCACAACCTCCACTAGACAGCAAGTAGTCTAATATACGTTAAATGTGTGCAATTCCTCTATACATATTTCCACAATTATTATGCTGCACAAGAAAAATCACATGAAAAAGAAAAAAATGTGAAAGAAAAATGAAAGCAAATAATAACAAAAATATGAAAATAGTATGTTGTGATCCACATTCAGTCCCCACAGTCCTCTTTCTGAGTGTAGATGGCTCTCTCCCAGATAATATTGTTCTATGAAATACTTATAGTAATTTTTATTGATTCAGAAGATTTTTTCACCTTCTTATGGTTGAGAAGATACTCTTGATGGCCTTTCAAGTCTGCCTGTCATCACTATGAAGACTCTAGGAGGGATGGATTAGTTAATTTTGTATTGTTAAAAATATTGTATTTGTATTATTAAGAAATTTGATTTCTTGGATTTGGATTGATTGGATTGGATTCTTGGATTGATTTCAGGATATCAGATTGGAAGTGTCCACAGAAGCATGAGTTAACTCTAACTTTGCCCATCAAGCTAACCCAGAGTATTCACACAAAGATCTTTCTAGGGATTCTGGTATAGGATTTAGCTCTTGCTAGTTCATGGAAAGCTCAATCTGTCAGTGGTTCCAGAAACCAAAGGATATGATAAATGACATATGTGTGTATAATACATGTCAGTGACTGTCTCATCTATCTAGGACCAATGCTAATATCAAAGAAAATAAACTTGATATGATGGGCATGGAATCCAACAATTCACTACAGCTGTCACTGTTTTCATTCATGATTCGTGGACGTGGGATTCAAGATTGAATAAAATGAAGATTGACACAATCCTGTGCAGAGAGATCAGAAGTAAGAATCTTAAATAAATCTTTCTAGTCTGACCATATTGCATGATCAGTGGCTTATTTTGTATTTTAATCCTATTAACAATAAGGAGGGAAAGTGAAGGGAAGGTTAATAAAGGGAAGGAAAACAAAACAAGCATTTATTTAACACTTACTATATGTCAAGTACTATGTTAAGCACTTTACAAATACTATTTCATTTGATCCTTGCAACAAGTAAGTAATGCCATCATTATATTTTGCAGCTGAGGAAACTGATGCAAACAGAAACTTAGGCAGGCGTTTCTCACTAGGAATTCTCTAAAATAATAAAAAGAAAAAAAAAGGTAGTAAGGAGTGTAGGAAGGAAGGAAGGAAGGAAGACAGAAAAGAAAGAAAGAAAGAAAAAATAATGAAGAAAGTTGAGGCAATATAGTGTAATAGAAAAAGATCTGCTTTAGAGTCAGGAGAATCTGGGTTCAAGTCTTAACTCTGACATATATTACTTGTGTGACTCTGCCTTCTTAGTGTCACATTCAACTCTTTTAGACTTTATGTTATGGAATTGATGATCTGCACTGGCTGAAGTAATTTCTTACTGGGAGTTTGCTACACCAATTAAACAATAGGTTTTTATAGTTCTCCATTTCCCCATACAACAATAATGGATTGATTTAAAATACCCATGCATGATAAAACACCTCGATGAATGCTATACAACGAGTCAATATCCTATGAGGATTTCGTCAGAGGGGGAATGGATAAGAATGGCACAGATTGTAAGTTTCTCAATAGCAAGGAATGTTTTCATTTTTAATTTGGATCTGTATTGTTTAACATTGTACCTAATACATAGTAATTGTTTAATAAGTGCTGTCTGGTTTATTGATTGATGAGAAGATGTAGATGGGTTGTAATGAGTACTAGGAGAGAGATTACTGTTGTTGAGTCATTTCAATCATGATCCCATTTGGAATTTACTTGGCAGAGATACTGCAGTAGTTTGTCATTTCCTTTTCTAGTTAATTTTTATAGATAAGGAAACTGAGGCAAATGGGATTAAGTAACTTGCTCAGGATCACACAGCTGGAAAATATCAGAGGCCAATTATAAACACAGATTCTCCTAATTCCAGGGTTGGTGTTCTATCCACTGCACCATCTAACTGCTCAGTAGAGGGACTACTAAACCAACAATAAGATCATGGATCTGCTGGTGTATAATTTTATAATTTGAATGAAAATGAGAAAAGTTTGAAGGTGAAATAATATAACCCTATTTTCTGAGCCAAGTCCAGAATAGAGCAAAAGGAAGGGATTACACTGGATCATATTTGGGAAACAGTGTAGTGCTTTCAGGGCACTTAGGATAGAATTCAGGACTTGGAGGAAAAAGTGAGGCAGGCCTACCAGTAAGTACCCTTATAATGATTGAAATTAAGAGATGATTAAAATCATTCAATTTCTCATGAAACAAAATGGATTCTGTGAAACAATACTTTATAAAATATGAGAGTAAAATATTTTAAATTTAATATTTTATTTTTCCACAGTTACATTCATTTTTTAATACTTTAAAATATTCATTTTAAACCTGAGTTCAAGGTTTTTTCCCATCTTCCCTCTTCACCTCCCTTTATTGAGAATGCTAGCAATTCAATATGTTATACATATGCAGTCATACAAAACATTTCCATAATATTCATGTTGTAGGAGAAAACATAGATAAAAACCCTCAAAAATAAATGCCTCAATAAAAATAATGAAAGTTTAAAAAATATGTTTCAATTTGCATTAACACACCATCAGTTCTTTCTCTGGGTATGGATAGCATTCTTCAGAGTTGTCTTGGATCATTGTATTAAAATAGTTATGTCAATCATAGCTGATCATGTTACAATATTATTGTTATTTTGCACATCATATAATTTCCTTTGCATCAGCTCATGGGAATCTTCAAAAATTTTTCTGACAACATTCTGCTTGTCATTTCTTATAGCACAGTAGTATTCCATCATAATCACATATCACAATTTATTCATCCATTCCCCAACTTATGGATATCCCCTCAATTTCCAAATCTTTGTCCTCAGGGGAAAAAAAGACTGCTATAAATATTTTTATACATATAGGTCCTTTTTATTTTTCTTTTTATTTCTTTTGAGATACATAGTAATGGTATTGCTAGGTATGTGCTAGATAGCGCAATATCAAATTGCTCTACAGAATGGTTGAATCAGTTCATAAGTCTGCCAATACATTGTCTTATTTTTCCCACGTCCCTTCCAACAATTTGTCATTTTCCCTTTTCTGTCATGTTATTCAATTTACTAGGTATGTGGTAATGCATTCCCTTAATCAGCAGTGAGTTAGAGTATTTTTTCAAAGTCTATGGATAGCGCTGATACTTCATCTGAAAACTATCTTTACCATTAGATGATCAAATAAATAAGAAAGGGCTCTTTTTTTTTGGTAAATTTTACTTGATTCTCTATGTTTAGGAAATGAGGTCTTTATTAGAGAAACTTACTTCATTTCCTCTCACTCTATTGCTAACTGTATTTCCCCTCTGTTTATTCTATTCTCTCTCTTCTTTCACCCTGTCCTTCCTCAAAAATATTTTGTTTCTGATTATTCCCTCTACCAATCTGTCCTCCCTTTTATCACTCTCCCCCACTTCTTTTCTTCCCTTTACCGCCTACTTTCTCATAGGGTAAGATAAATTTCTTTACCCACTGAGTGTGTGTCATTCCCTCTTTGGCACAATTCTGATGAGAATTCAGTCACTCCCCTTTACCTCTCCCTTCTTCTTTACTGTAAAAGCTCCTTCTTGCTTCCATGTGTTATAATTTATCCCATTCTACCTCTCCCTTTCCCTATCTCTATAATATTTCTCTCTTACTCCTTAATTTTGTTATTTTTGATATCAGCCCTTTACATTCAATCAACACTTATGAACTCTGTATACTTCCTCTAATTGCTCTAATGATGAAAAAGTTCTTACAAGTTACCAGTATCATCTTTCCATGTAGAAATGTAAACAGTTTAGGGTCCTTATTAAATCCCTGATGATTTATCTTTCTTGTTTACCTTTTTATTCTTCTCTAGATTCAAAATCTCATTTGAAAAATCAAATTTTTATTCGGTTCTGGTCTTTTCATCAAGAATGTTAGCAATTATAATTGCTCAATTCTCATTTTAAAGGAATTATTTTCTTTAGTGAGTTTTTGTACCTTATTTTCCATTTGTCTAATTCTACTTTTAAAGGAGTTGTTTTCTTCTGTGGATGGATATCCCCCCTGCCCCCAATTTGTCCAGTTCTTCTTTTTAAGATGTTCTTCTCCTTGTTGGCTTTTTGTTGTTCCTTTACCATTTGGCCATTTTGGTTTTATAGTGTCATTTTCTTTAGAATTTTTTGTGTGTCTCCTTTACCAATTTTTAAAGTCTTTGTTAAAGTAGAGCTCTGCTTCCAAGGTAAAGGGCACACTATCCTAAGCTTCAGAGCTTTTTAATCTGTTTTCAGAGATACTGCTAGAGACCTGCAAGTTTTCAGTTCCTCTAAAGTTATACAACTTTAGAGTTTAGAGTATAACGTAATGAGAACTGTGTTTAGTACTTTTCTGGTGAGCTCTCTAATTTTGAGTGATCACAAGAACTCTTTTCTGCCCTGGAACTGTGAGGAATGCCTTTGTTTCTCTGTGACTACAAGCTCTGGTATGGTACTGCTTCTCTTCATCACCCAGGATTGTGATCTGGATTGAAGTATAAGCAAAGCAACACAGTCCTACCTCAGTGCTAGCAATGAAACTCCTATAATCTTCTGGACAGCTGTTTGACCTTCTTTCTGTTTGTGGATTGAGAGCACTGGAAATCATTGGTGCTACTAATTCAATGGCTCACAAGGTCCACTCCTGGTTTGCTGGGATTGTATTGAGATAAGCTGCCCTGGACTATACTTCACCCTCACTCAGTTGTGACAAATCTTTCTGGCCAACTTTCTAAGTTATCTTTGACATATGTAGGCTGAGAGGTCTGGAAATTACCACTGGTTTGCTGTCCCAGGGCTGTATTTGCAAGGCCTATGCAGGATTGCACTCTATTCTCATCTTGTGTGTGACAGACTTTTTTTTTTTTTTTGGCCAACATTACAACTTGTTCTAGGCTAGCAAATTGTTTTGTTCCTTTTTGTGGATTCTGATACTCTAAAATTTGTTTAGAATCATTATTTAAAAGTATTTGGAGAAATTTGTGGGAAAGTGTGAGCAAGTACCTGACTTTACTCTTCCATCTTGGTTCTGCCCTTATGATAGTATAATTTAAGAAAACAAAACAAAATAAAAAACTCAATAAACTACATAATCTTACAATTTGATCACCCTCTCTCCCTCAAATTCTCTCCAGATAAAAACTAAGAGGAATTTAGAAACTCATATTTTAGGAAAGATAAGAAAAAAATTCCATCCTTCAGCTTTTATTCACAGCTTATTTTGCTGGTATTTAGATTTAGATTGTGTGAGAGAATAGTAACATAATAATTATAGGTCACAAATATATAGCACTTTAAAATAAACAAAACACTTGATATTTTGTTTGATCCTCACAACAAATCTGTGAAGTAGGTGCCATTAGTCCTATCTTACAAATGAATAAATTGTGGCTAAAATAATTTAAGTAGCTTGTCCAATGTCACATAGCTAGTAAATATGTGAGGTAATTTTTGAACTTTTGAAGTTTTTCATAACCCCATATTCAACACAGAATCTACTACTTTATTCTGCTTCCAAGGATGTCACATACGGGTTGTCTTATGCTTAGTTCAAATGCACATACAGGATAACTAATTCCATGCCAGCCCAGTTCTACACTGAGTCCTTTCATTTTATTCTTTGTTCTTTTTTTCTTCCTTCTCTTCTCTTCCTGAATAATCATTAAAATCACCCTTATACAGAACTCTCTTTGATATGTCTCTCCAAATTTCTTTTACTCTTTCCATTTCTCAACAGTGGCACTGCTTTCAAACATTTTTAGATTTCTCTATCATGCCCCTTCACCTTCTCTGCTTTCTTCCTCTTTAGCTTCCATTGTATGTTGGCTTTACTCATTAGATTATAAAAGTTCTTAAGGACAGGGATTGTCTTTGTTGGATCCTCAGCATTTACTAGAATCCCTGGTATTTAGTAGGCACAAACTATTGATGTTTAATGACTCACAAGCCTTTTTACTACATATGACCAGAATATTCTTCCCTCAATCTTGAGTTTGTATACAATTATTGCCCTAGCTTGTCCTTCTAACTCTATTGTGATCACCACCAGTGATTCTCTCCTTTCTGATGTTTCCTAAATAGTCCTTGGGGAGCTACAGTCACTTAATACCTCATGAAGTCTCCAAGATGTTGCTTTACTTTGAGCTCCATTATGCCTAGGTGCTGATACTTGGGTTGCCCAGAGAATCTTAGTCTGCTTAAGCAAGGAGAAGATTCAGAATACAGGAAATAGAAAGGCATGCAAAACTTCAAAAACAATACACATATATACTTCTTATTGAAAATAAGATCAGTTTCTTCATTATTCTAATAATAATAGCAGCAATGGAAGGTGCTAAAGACAGATTTAATCTATTTCCCTCTTTATCTATTCCTGCCCTACTGGGGGTGGGGAGGAAATATTTCTGCAGTTCTCTCTATTGGGGGGGATAAATTTCTGTCTCTATTGTCACTTCTGTCCAGTGGGACAGATTTTCCTTTTCTGCATTCTCTTAATAAACTTATAAGAATGAGGAGGTCATTTGGAAATTGGAATTGGCTATTGCTCATTTATTCCTGGCAATTTCATTAGATTCAGGAATTTTAAAATATAATTTAAAGTTCATTGTTGCCTAAGTTAGTGGTTTATTTCAAATTTGCTGTACACCCTGCCCTCTTGACTGTACTTGGACTTTGGGACCCATTATGCTAATAATAAGCCTATTTTCTATCAGTTTTTAGCACCTTCTCTTATCAGTTTTTTTTTTCTCCTGGATCTGGTTTTCATTATAATTTCAAGAATACCATCTGCCTGTCTAAGAGCTCATTTCTTTCTATTCCTGCCTTTCTCATTCTCACCCCTTTAGATAGATTTGTATCTAAGTCTTTTTCAGCTTGTTCCATTAAAGTTTTCCTGATCTAGAAAAGAGTCTGGGTATATCTGCTGATCCAACTCATCTTTTATAGGATTATTGCAGCAAATCTCTTGGTGAAGTTTGTCTCTATTAACCTTGGGCTTTTGTTGCAGTGATTAAACCTTCTTTATAGGTTTATCCAGCATGACACTAGCATAATTTAAATTATATTCCTGTCTGTGCAGTTCAGTGCTTTCACCCCTCTAGTTTCAGCACTGCTGATGTTTTTTCCCTATTTTCTGCAGATCCCTAGAGATGTGTCCTTGACTCTTTTATCTTGCACCTATACATTTTCATGCCTGTGGCATTATTTTTGTTTATACTGTACTTGCACCCCAGTGGCAAACTTAGTAAAAAAAATTCTGGCAACTTTTGTAACAACTCCAGGTACATAATTTAATTGTTTTTTAGTTGTTCAAGTTCTGGTCATTTTTGGAGAAATCATTTCTTTTGTGGCCTGTGTCTGGTTGTAACAGTTGTAACAGTCTCTTAATTCCAAATCTGGTTAATATTTTGTATCTTTCAACTGTCTAGAATAAGTTTTTATGTTATCCTACATTCTTTTTCAACTTCATAGCCACCGTAGGAATCTCTATACAGTTACATATTACCACATATCACATAGTCCTTTGCATTTGGGGACAAATTAAAGTCCTTTATTCCACATAGCTAATTAATTTAATACTAGAAATTCCCAGACATTCCCTCAGATATTGCATGCAAACAAATTTGAATTAGAATGAAAGCTAAGCAAAGAAGAAAGTAGCATTGTAGAGAGAGTTCTGGAAATTAAGCAGACCTGAAGTCAAATTTTTGTCTCTGACATTTATGGTACCAGTTGTGTGATCATCACTTCACTTTATTGAATTTTGATTTTTTTATTTGCAATATGGAAATGATTATATCTGCAGTACATACTTCACAGGGTGTTTTTGGGTCAAATGAAATTATTGCATTTTAGTATCTATTAAGAATTCCCTTGTAATCAGGGTCCATAGGAAGGGAGGATATTACCTTAGATTTAAATTATTCTATACATCTTCATCAATTCAGAACTGTCATTTGTGAGTCCCTAGAAATGTATTGGTCAAGAAATAATCAGAGTGTATTTTTTCTTTGTTTAGTTGTTTTCATCATGTCTTACTCTTTGAAACTCCATTTGGGGTTTTCTTGGCAAAGATATTAGAATGGTTTGCTATTTTCTTCTCGAGCTCACTTTATAGATAAGGCACTGAGGCAAACAGGGTTAAACGTGTAAGTGTCTAAAGCCAGATTTGAATCAGGAAGATGAGTCTTTTTGATGTCAAGCTTAATACTCTATCCACTGTAGCATTTAGTTACCCAAGGATGCAATTACAAAATCATTTCATGAAATAATATAGTAAAAATAAATCACTAGAACCTTTTCCTCATAAAGCTAGGGTACCTTTCCCCACACAGAAAGGATGGATGTCTCTAGGTATAATGCACCAGGATAAACACAGAATTAGTGCATTTATGCTTTTGAAGGGCAATTCATGCTTCTGACACTTCAAAGCTATTGAAGTCCTCTACACTGCTTATTGCGTTTTTGTCCTCTTTTAGGTCTATTCTTCTGCCCTCATAGTTGCAACTAGTATGGAGACTACTGTTGGTTCATTGTTTCTTTTTTAAAAAAACTTTTACTATCCTCAGAATAATACACCATGACCAAGTAGGATTTATACCAGGAATGCGGGGCTGGTTCAATATTAGGAAAGCTATTAGCATAATTGGCTATATCTATAACCAAATTAATAAAAAAACATGTGATCATCTCAATAGATGCAGAAAAAGCATTTGACAAAATCCAACATCCATTCCTATTAAATACACTTGAGAGTATAGGAATAAATGGGCTTTTCCTTAAAATAGTCAGTAGCATCTATTTAAAACCATCAGTAAGCAACATATGTCATGGGGATAAACTTGAATCATTCCCAATAAGATCAGGAGTGAAACAAAGTTGCCCACTATCACCATTACTATTCAATATTGTATTAAAATGCTAGCTTTGGCAATAAGAGTTGAGAAAGAGATTAAAGGAATTAGAGTAGTTAACGAGGAAACCAAATTATCACTCTTTGCAGATGATATGATGGTATACTTAGAGAACCCCAGAATTTTTACTAAAAAGCTATTAGAAATAATCCACAACTTTAGCAAAGTTGCAGGATACAAAATAAACCCACATAAATCATCAGCATTCTTATATATCACTAACAAAATCCAACAGTTAGAGATACAAAGAGAAATTCCATTTAAAATAACTGCCGATAGTGTAAAATATTTGGGAATCTCTCTGCCAAGGGAAGGTCAGGAACTATATGAGCAAAACTACAAAACACTTTCCACACAAATAAAGTCAGATCTAATCAATTTGAAAAAATATTAAGTGCTCTTGGATAGGTTGAGCGAATATAATAAAGATGACAATACTACCTAAATTTATCTATTTATTTAGTGCTGTACCAATCAGATTGCCAAAAGGTATTTTAATGACCTAGAAAAAATAACAACAAAATTCATCTGGAAGAACAAAAGGGCAAGACTTTCAAGGGAACTAATGAAAAAAAAAGAACCAAATGAAGGTGGCTTAGCTGTACCAGATCTAAAACTATATTATAAAACAGCAGTCACCAAAACCATTTGGTATTGGCTAAGAAATAGACTAGTTGATCAGTGGAATAGGTTAGATTCATAGGACAAAATAGTCAATAACTTTAATAATCTAGTGTTTGGCAAACCCAAAGACTCCAGCTTTTGGGATAAGAATTCACTGTTTTACAAAAACTGTTAAGAAAATTGGAAATTAGTATGGCAGAAACTAGGCATTGACCTACACTTAACACTGTACACCAAGATAAGGTCAAAATGTGTTCATGATTTAGGCAAAAAGAATGAGATTATAAACAAATTAGAAGAACATGGGATAGTTTACCTCTCAGACCTGTGGAGGAGGAAGGAATTTGTGACCAAAGAAGAACTAGAGATCATTATTGATCACAAAATAGAAAATTTTGATCATATCAAAATTAAAAGCTTTTGTACAAACAAAACTAATACAGACAAGATTAGAAGGGAAGTAATAAACTGGGAAAACATTTTTACAGTCAAAGGTTCTGATAAAGGCCTCATTTCCAAAATATATAGAGAATTGACTCTAATTTATAAGAAATCAAGCTATTCTCCAATTGATAAATGGTCAAAAGATATGAACAGACAATTTTTGGAAGAAGAAATAAAAACTATTTCTAGCCATATGAAAAGATGTTCCAAATCATTATTAATCAGAGAAATGCAAATTAAGACAACTCTGAGATACCATTTCAGATACCTCTCAGAGTGGCTAGGATGACAGGAAAAGATAATGCTGAATGTTGGAAGGGATGTGGGAAAATTGGGACACTGATGCATTGTTGGTGGAATTGTGAATGCATCCAACCATTCTGGAGAGCAATTTGGAACTATGCTTAAAAAGTTATCAAACTGAACATATCCTTTGATCCAGCAGTGTTACTATTGGGCTTATATTCCAAAGAGATCTTAAAGAAGGGAAAGGGACCAGTATGTGCAAAAATGTTTGTGGCAGCCCTTTTTGTAGTGGCTAGAAACTGGAAATTGAATGGATGCCCATCAATTGGAGAATGGCTGAATAACTTGTGGTATATGAATGTTATGGAATATTATTGTTCTGTAAGAAATGACCAGCAGGATGATTTCAGAAAGGCTTGGAGAGACTTACATGAACTGATGCTGAGTAAAATGAGCAGGAGCAGGAGATCATTATATACTTCAACAACAATACTATATGATGGTCAATTCTGATGAACATGGCTTCCTTCAACAATGAGATGAACCAAGTCATTTCTATAATGAAGAAAACCAGTTACACCTAATTAAAGAACTCTGGAAAATGAGTATGAACCACAACATAGCATTTCCACTCCCTCTGTTTTTGTCCACTTGCATTTTTGATTTACACTCTATCCACTGTAACATTTACTTGCCCAAGGATGCAATTACAAAATCATTTCATGAAATAATATAGCAAAAATAAATCACTAGATTTCCTCATAAATCTAGGATACCCTTTCCCACACAGAAAGGATAGATGTCTCTAGGTATAATGCTATACCTAGAAGGTATTTTTACCTTATTTCTAAGTCCAATTTTCCTTGTGCAACAAAATAACTGTATGGATATGTATACATATATTATATTTAACATATACTTTAACATATTTAACATGTATTGGTCTACCTGCCATCTAGGGGAGGGAGTGGGGGGAAGGAGGGGAAAAGTTTGAACAGAACATTTTGCAAAGATCAATGCTAAAAAATTACCCATGCATATATCTTGTAAATAAAAAGCTATAATAATAATAAAAAATTCACCTTAATTCAGTAAAAAAAAACCCAAAAAACTTTTAAAGTTTTTTAATTTTCAAAACATATGCATAGTTAATTTTTATCATTCACCATTGCAAAATCTTGTATTCTAAATTTTTTTCTTTCTCTCTTACTCGTACTCCCTCCAATATATGTTAAACGTGTACAGTTACCCAGAGAGAGGTCTGTGAGGATTGAGTTGTATTAAAACATAATGTTTTCTTCTTTTTAATTGTTATTTGCTTGCATTTTGTATTCTCATTTTTTCTTTTTTGTTTTGATTTTTCTTATGCAGCATTATAATTGTGGAAATATATATATATATATATATAAAGAGAGAGAGAGAGAGAGAGAGAGAGAGAGAGAGAGAGAGAAGAATTGCACATGTTTAACATATTGAATTATTTGCCATGTAAGGGAGGGAATGGGGAAGAGGAAAGGAAAATATTTGGAATACAAGGTTTTGCAAAGGTGAATATTGAAAATCATCTATGTATATGTTTTTTAAATAAAAAAACTTTAATAAAAAGTTCAATTCAAACATAAGAAGAGCTCATAATCAGATTGGAGCATCTTGAAAGGGAGGGATGATAGTTGAGCTGGATCTTAGCTCTTTTGACTAGTACTCATATAATTGAATGAAAAGTATTGAACATTTATTATGTGCAAAAAATTATGTCAAGTACTAGTACACAAATAGGAAGAAGTATTACAATCTTTGCTCTAAAGGAGCTCACATTATAATGGGGAGGACAATAAGTAAGTGTCAGCTGTAAAGTGGATGTAAGGATGATCCTTAAAATGCTGTAGTAAAGTAGATGGTAATGTATTATCTTTAATGTAATTTTCATCAGAGAAACCAAGGTTTTGATGCTGAACCACTGGCAAGGATTGTTGCGGTAAAAAAATTTCTTTTTTGGGTCTTCAGTTATTATAGGTGTAGCAATCACAAATATAGCAATCACAAATATGGCCTTTTTGTCCATAGGGGTTGCTTCCCATATGATGGCTATGAGGGTTGAATTGGAAGTTGGATGGGTGGTTTGGGACATGCTACTTCTCCCCTTCAGGAATATTAGATTTATTTACCCATGGATGATAGTTGGTTAGCATCTGGAATTGTGAGGGAAGGTAAGGTGAACCCCTTTTCCCCAGTGATTGCTTCTCTTATGATAGCTGTAGAATCCAAATTGGAAGTAGGATAGATGGTCTTGTGTCCTCTTAGGTTAAAGGTCTTTAGGTCATTTAAATCAGGATCGTAGGCAGGGATAAGGTGGTGGTGATAGCTTTAAATATTTTATTTTCCCCCAGTTACATGTAAAGACAATTTTTAACATTCATTTAAAATTTTTAAATTACAAACTTTCTTTCCCACTCCTTTGCCTTCACCTTCTTGAGACAGTATATATATATATATATATATATGTATGTATATGTGTATATATATATATATATATATATATTATAGATTATACACGTTCAATCATGGAAAACTACCATGATATTAGTCATGTCATGAAATAAAATACAGCCCCAAAGGGAAAAAAAAGATTAAAAAAGAGTGAAAATGGTATATTTAAATCTGTATTCAAACTCTATCAGTTCTTTCTCTGTAAATAGATAGCATTTTTCACAATGAGTTCTTTGGAATTGTCTTGGATCAATTTATTGTAGAGAATAATTAAGTCATTCACAGTTGATCATCATATTTTTGTTACAACATGTAACAACATGTTGTTAACTGTGTACAATATTCTCTTGATTTTGCTCATTTTACTGTATATCACTTCATATAAGATTTTTCAGATTTTCCTAAAATATGCCTGTCATCATTTCTTATAGTACAATAATATTCCATTATACTTATATACCACAACTTGTTTAGCCATTCCTCAAGGGAATGGGCAATCCTCTAATTTTCAATTCTTTGCCAATACAAAAAGATCTGCTATAAATATTTTTAAACAAATAAGTTCCCCACCTCCCCTTTGCAGGATCCTTTGCTGGATCAAAGGGTATGCACAGTTTTGTAGCCCTTTGGGCATAGTTCCAAATTGCACTAGAAAATGGTTGGATCAGTTCATAGCTGGTGGTGGTGATAGTTTAACTTGATTGGCACACAATCCCTCCTATTTCTCTCCCAAGATGCCTTTCTGTTTCATCTAGGCTGGCTTTTCTGCCTTGTACATGGTAGTTTATTGGTTGGTAATAGGTGGTTCATAGTATGTCTGGCTCCCTTGTCATACAAGAGCTGCTACAGCAGATGCTGGATGCTGGAATAAGGCTGGAAATGGGACTAGTGATATTTTAAGTGTGAGCTCTTCTTTTAAACTTTTCCTAGTGTTTCCCTTGGGGAAGACTTTTGACTCTGTTTCATTTCATTCATACTGTGAGTATTGGATGGTCTCTAGTCCTTCCATCATTTTGATCCTATACACATATTCCTGTTTGTCGAAAGCCTTCTCAAAATGTGGCATCCTCCACTGAAAGAAAAACCAGATTTGGAATGACCAAGGCAGAGTGTAGCACGAAGCAGCTGTGCCATGGAAGTCAAACTATCACCACCACCAGTTGTGACTGATGCATCCATTTTGGAGTGTAGTTTGCAACTATCTCAGTACCTCTGTCTTTGAAGGGTATGAAAATACCCTTCTAGACATTCATATTCTGGTTCTAATCTGACAGGATTTTTCCTCCTGGCAGGAAGCAACTGCTCCCTTAGAGAAGTGTAATCAGAGGAAACATGAGATCTATTTATTCTGACTTCCTAATTTCCACATCTAGATAGCATTTTTTGGATGCAGTTTATCTACATGGGTAACACCTAGCAACACACCTCTCATATATTGATCAGCAATAGGTCACTGCCTTTTGCACTATATTTGATAAATATGAAAGCTCACTGTTTCTCTGCATAAGGAATTAATTGTTAGCCATTTTAATTTTATTCTGTCTCATCAAAAGATTCTTCTTCTAGATAGAGAAAAAAAGAGAATTGAGTAGATCTGTTTTTTTTTCTGTCATCCTTTATCAATTTTCTTATCTACACTAAAAATCTTTTTCCTTCTTTGATTTTCTTAATATTTTCAATTAAAAAAATCATTTTGTTATTCTTATTTTATCATTAGCCTCAATATATCTAATACTTTAGCACTCCTAAAAATATTCTTACAGGATTGTGCAACTCTTTTGTATGTATTCTCCATTACTTGCTTTTGCTTCTATCTTATAAGTCTTCTCTGTGCATACATGTTGCTCTCTTTAGACAGCTTCCTATTTTGATTCTCATTAGAATTAAAGAAATTAAGCGTTTCTTTCTTAATGGATTTATGGCTGTAAAAATTTTGTCCTGATGGTGGGATGACTAGGGCAATGGTTGAGGTAGAAATCTTTTCTTATTGTTAGTAATACTATAGCAAGTGTTGTTACTCTTAATCCTTGATTTGTGTCCCATTTCTATATTTTGTTTGATCAGTTTCATGCCCCAACTTACTAAAACAGAGGTACATTGAAACTTTAGTCGTGGATATTAGAGTTGTATTCAAATCAAGGTAAAAAGAAAGAATTGGGCCTTGTTTATTCATTTATTTAACACTTAGCATTTCTCTGTTGAAGTCCAGCTGCAGTGATTGACAAAGGGTATGAAGCAAAAGGCCAGGTGGAAAATTGTTTTATGTAATCTTCAAATTTATTGGTCAGAGAGACAAATATATGTGTGTGTGGTGTGTGTGTGTGTGTGTGTGTGTGTGTGTGTGTGTGTGTGTGTGTGTGTGTGTGTGTGTGTGTGTGTGTGTGTTTCCAGTGCTTATAGAGTTAATACCTAAAATGCTCTTTGATATTCCTGTATCTGCTCTAACAATCCTAATCCACGGAAATGCAAATAGTTAGACCCAGATTTTGTCCACTTCAACAGAATTGTAAATAGTTGTGATACACATCAGAGAAAAATTTCATACCACTGTCTTCTATACATTTCTCCCAAATGTCTCTTATCTATTGTTTACCAGAATATCTTTTCCTGTCCTAAGGTCAAAAGTATGTCTTTGACCTATTGTATAACCAAGTTTGCTTTTGTTCCATTTGTAGGCATTCTCTATCAAACTTTGAATAGTTCTGCCTCTGCAAATGTTTATTGGAAGAATTGGTGAGCCCAGAGTAATCTATTTCCTGGCCCTCTACAATTCTCAATCATGCATCAAGTGGTTTAATGAATACCTTTGATCACATCATGGTGAGGTCACAACATTGGTCACATTCCTTTGCTGAGATTGCAAATCATCCATGCTTCTTACTCTCTGTCAATCTTATCAGTGTTCTTCCTTAAAGGATCTACCCACTGCCATAGGTCCTTTAATATTAACTATTTTTCAATATAACATCTGGGCTGACAATCGGTAATGCGAGAAAAACAAAGGGAAGATAGAGATTAGAGAGTTTTTAATATTTTATTGGAGTTTCTGAGAGAGAGAGATTGTCTGGAGGGAAAACAGAATCCATTCTTCTCCCCAGGACTGAATTGGAATTTTGTCTCAAAGAATTCAGCATCAAAATTGAGATTCCAAGGATTTTTATAGGGCATAAAGGCAGAAGGAATGTAGTGTGAGCACTGGCAAGTGGGGATTTCCAGGAATGGATTATCAATCCAGTTCTGACAGGGTGGGGGGTGAGGATCATAAATTCTTGATAACTTAGGAGGACTTAGGAGCCAGGATGTCTGAAATAGAAATCTCCCCCTTATCTGAGATTAAACATTTACAGTTTATGACTCTAGAGTAGGCCTAAGTTATATAAATCATAATAGTCAGGAAGGGGGTTGCAACCAAGGGGATTGAGGCAGAACAATTCAAGGAATTGAAGCAGAACAATTTAGGGAAACTGATGCAGGACAATTTAGGAAAACTGAGACAAAACAAGAAAAGGAAACCGTGGCACAACAAATCTGTTATCCTTCAATTTCAGTACAGAGTTGTTCAACTACTCTTAGTCCTAATTGTCCTTGCTGGTGTCTTTTATGCAACTTTTACCTCATTCATCATTGGGAACATGATATAGTCTCTTTGGTCACATTATTTGTCTTTGTACTACTCTATGGGTCATGTCCAATTTTGCTTTTTATGAGATTCTGCTTTCTGATTCTTAGCAATACTTAAAATTGCTTTAGGAGAACATAGTATTTGAAAAGATAGACTTTTAGAGTAAGGATTGGTTTGGGATCACTTGAAACTAAAATGTAGTGCCCCAAATGAGATCCCACATGATTTCATCTTTCTATTAAATTTTGAGTCCAGTTTTTTAGAATAAATCATGATGGCCTAATTAAATGGTCTTGTCGGAAAGTTAAGGAGTAGAAATAAAGTAGGAGAGTTAGCAGGTACAGGAAATAAGAGATATACACAAACATTACAATAAGGATTAGGAGTAGAATTCTTAGGAAAAAAAGATTAATAATCATTGATCTCAGACAAAATCAAATTTAAAAATTCAATTAAGGGAAATTTACATTATGCCAGCTAATTAATATGTTTTAGATGCAAGTCTATGTATGTATAAGTACATATGTATATATATATATGTACACACATGCATATATGTGTTGTGTATGCATGTATATATAAATATATCCATACTTAACTGGAACCTGCTTGGGGAAGTGGGGAGGAGGTGAAAGAGAAAAAAAAAGGATAAAGTAAAAAGTACAGGCAAGAGAACAAAAGAATAATCCACAAGAAAGCAAAGATGGACAGTTATGGTTATGATGCCCTACATTATTTTACATGCTTTCTTGAAATAGAAATTTATTGTTACATATTTTAAATCTTTTCTGATGATCTGCTGTACCCAACACAATGTTTTGGGTTTTTTCATCTTTCTTTTTTTTTAATTTTGTTTTTTCTTATTTTATATTTATTTTTAAATATTTAAAAATTAAAAAAAAAATAATAAAAAAGGGAAAAAAGCTAAATAGCTCAGGCACTCAACTCTATGTTATGGTCCAGGGAACAGGAAGTTTGAATGTACTTTGTTTTCTTATGTCAGTTACTAGGTTAGTGTCTTTTGAGGGAAGATCATTGAGCAGTTGTCTTTATAGTTGTAAACATGAAGGAATCATATGATTTTGATGTATGGGAGACACTCAGAAGAAACTTGAAGTTTCTGTTTTGTTCTACTCAATGAAATATTTTCTGGTATTCAAAAATGAACAGAATAGGATGTTACATTCTTTTCAGATTTTGGCCAAATGTGTTACTGTGGAGATGTTATATACTTTAGAAAATCATACATGAAATGCTATCTCTTTCCTCGATATAGTTTAACCAAAAATATTCTCAGTAAGTCCATAGATTATTTCACAAATAAATTTTCAAGTGTTGAGAAAATAAGCTATTTGTTAGTAGTTATTTATTATCTTCCCAAGAACTGTCAATATTTTTAGGGATAATACTGAGCATTCTCTTTTTCATTCTTTTGGGATTTTCTACTCTGAAAAATTTTTTAAATGAATCAGTGAGTGGTTATTAAATTGGCTCCCTTCTATATTTGGTTGTCAAGTCACTCTCTCTGACTCTCTCTGACATTTAAGAGGACAACTTAAATTTCATTCTTACTTCCTTATAACACATTAGGTATTGAAGTGGTCATATCCCAAGTGTAATGGTTTCAACTTGTTAGTGATGATAAAAAAAGGATAGCCATTGAAATGTTGACAATCTGTTCTTTTTCATAGCTATTTGTTGATCTCCTATTTTTATTCACATAGTTTTGGTATAACATTTCTTTGTTGCTTTAAAATTTTTCTTTTGGAAAGACAAATAAAGGGTAGGGTTAGATAACTGCCTTCATGCATACATACATATACATACATATTAAGCTACATATTATAGTGAGCAGTTATAATAAAAAAACAAAATAATGGTAGGAATTATGAAAATTTCACAGAAGGAAAAATCCAAAAAACAAGTTATTATCTAAGAAAAATCCATTGTCTAAGAGCCCTATTTGCATTTTCTCCATGTATAAGAATAACCAAGACAAACCCTTGCAAAGATGCAAATATCATCTCAAGTATATTACTGAGATTTGGTGGTATGAAACACATGAAATGTATCTTCAAAAAAGAATACATGATTTAAAAGAAATTAAAATGTTTAAATGGAATAATGAAGTAATGGACATATACGCAGTGATAAAGTGATGCAGATTGCAATCTAGCCATGCTAGCCCATGTTGTGCAACTATGGTTCATGTTCAGTACAGAGGGCTCTATCTAATGTTATGAAGACTTTCTCCTCTGTCCCTTAATGTAATCAGACCACCAGAGAAGTAGATAGGCAATGCATCAGCTATACCCCAATCTTACCATTGTTTTGACCTTATATTTTTTTAGCTCATTCAATTATTTGATGACATTCTTTATTCAAGTTCTTTTTCATGGTTTCTTATTTTTTTATACACTCAACATGAACTTCTCCATTGTCCTTTGAATGAAACCAATTTCAAATTATTTGGAGTTTATGCTGCTGTATGTCTCACAACACTGTTAGAATATTGATCTTTAAAAGATGAACCTTTGTCTTAGGGGTCATTAAAAAGAGCGCTGATTTCCCTCAAAGACTTTGTAGCCTGGTTTCATGATTTATTTGTACTATTTCCTGTTAAATCCGGGCTAGCTCCCTGGAGGCTTCAGGATCAGCCAGAGTCAGGATAAGTAAAAGTCTTTGGTCTTTAGGGGGAGAAGCAGGCAAACTGCCAGGAGTTTAGACAAAGATCTCTTCTCAATTCTGGAGTCCAGAATCTCCACCTTTTTCCTCCTTGTCCTGCCACCAAGTGAAAGCTTACCTCTCTTACCCCACCCTCTAATCCTTGCCTTGATTATGTTAACATCAAACATTGAGCCAGCACCAATGGTGAGAAGAGCCATTTTCCCAAACATATGCTAATAGAGTCATTCTAATAGCAATAATTAATTAGCTTTAAGAGCTCGGTTGTTTGATTCAAGCATATCTTTTTGGAGTTTCAGCCCTTTACATCTCCTGCTCTTTTTTGTTTTAGAACACAGGTGGTTGTGCCATCCCTGCCTTCTCAGGGAAGTGAGAACCCCCAAAAGAAGGTCATCATGCCCTCCCTGATTTCTCAGGAAAGGAGGTGAAAACACCAAAAAGGAGTCCTCCCCCCCCCAACTTCTCAAGAAGGAAAATGAAAGCACTAAAAAGGAGATGTTCATATCCTCTCTGACTTCTCAGGAAGAGAGATGAAAAACACCAAAGGGAAGTGGGGAGTCAAGCTAAATATTGTTAGTGGGTTTCTGGGCTGAAGGGTCTTACTAGAAACAGCTATACACAAACCTATCAGCATGTGGAGTATTACACAGCACATACCAATAAAACACAGGCTAACAGTGATGACTCTCCCCACAGCTGGTGCAGGCTCAATGTGGTGTAACAAATATGAATTGTACATGCAAATAATGATATAACAAACAATATGAATCAACATGGTGTTGTAAAAGATTTCCAGAAGTCCTAGAAGAAGGGTATGTAAATAACAATCACACATACACCTCCTTCAGCAACCAAGAAATAGTTTAAAACGAATCTGTTGTTCATTACTTCATGTGTCAGGGAATCCAATGATTCCTCCAAGTTTTTGAAGTCCTGCAACAGTCTTTTTATGTGTTAGGGAATCCAATGATTCCTGCAGATTTTGAAGTCTTGCAACAGTCTTGTCATGTCTCAGGGAATCCAATAATTCCTGAGGGTTTTCAAATCCTACAACAATCTTATCATGTCTCAGGGATTCCAATGATTCCTGAGGGGTTTGAAGTCCTGCATCAGTCCCATTAACAATTTTTGATGTCCAAGAGTCAATTGCCATAATTGCCATGCTCTTTCAGTGTTGGGCATAATCAGCAATGGAACTACCCAATGTCTCTTGGGTCTTCTTCGTTTTAAAGGTCTGCTCTGTCTCTCTCCAATGGACAAGGCGAATATGGATCATTGGCACCCATCTGATTCCTTCACCATCTGTAGAGATATAAGCAAACCCTCTCCCCCAAGCAGTTAACCTATCTGGTTCCCTACATTCACCACTTTCTGGATCTCGCCACATCACCTGGTGATTATCTAAAGATAGTGGAACTGCTCACACTGGACACTGCCTTTCCAGTGGTTATAAAACTGTCTGCTGGAGCCAGACTTTGTCTAAAATCAAGAAATTAATAGTCTAAAGAGCTAAATTTAGAAGTTCTCTAGGATTACCTGTGGCTCCCCCCTTCTTTTATTTTTGGAGGAGCATTTTAATGTCTCTGTTTCTCCTCTCTACTATTGCCTATCCTTGAGGATTAAAGGGTATGCCAATGGTGTGTAAAATTTTGTATTGTGCACAAAACTGTGCAAAATGTTTAGAAGTATATGCAGGTCCATTATCTGTTTTTATTGCTTGTGGCACACCCATAATTGCAAATGCTTATATAGGGAATTCAGTGACCACTCGGGCTGTCTCTTTTGCTGCTTGTATTGCAAAAGTGAATCCTGAAAAGGTGTCTACTACAATATCAATAAAAGATAGATGACCAAAAGATTTATAATGGGTCACATCCATTATAAATTTCATTAGGTCTCAAACCACAAGAGTTCTTCCCTGGAGGGAGCATAGGAGCGTGGAAAGGAAGGCAAGCTGTAGACTTTTACTATGTTTCTAGCTTCCTCTCTTGTTATTCCAAATTGTAAACATAAAGCTCCAGCAGCCTGATGATATTTAGAATGAGATTTTTGGGCTTCCTGAAATAAAGGGGTTTTGGCCAACATAGTTAGAAGGCTATCTGCCTTTGAATTACCATCAAAAATAGGACCTGGAAGTCCACTAAGAGAGTGGACAATCAAGATATAAATCTTACCTGGATGCTTTCTTACTTGCTCTTGAAGTTCCTTAAAAAGCTGATATATATTGGAAGCTACAAATTCTATTTGGGCTGTGGCAATTCTTTGTACCACACCTACTGAATAGGCTGAATCAGATATTATACTTATATCTCTTGGATAATAAGAGCTAGAATGATTGCATACAATTCATTCTGCTGAGTAGATTGAAAAGGAGTTCTGACTGCTCTCTTTATAGTTATAATTAACTCATGAGAGTATACAACACAAATTTTGGATGCATCTGTAAAGATAGTTGGTCCTTTAAAAGGAACTTTAGAAACCTTTTCTTCAAGAATCCATCACCAATTATGTAATAGTCTGGTTATCTTTAATGGAGACCCATGTGTAAAATTTGGGGCCATGGCCAATAAAATTTGCCTCTGGGATGCCATTGGTATAAAAGGTGTATATCTTGTCAAGTCTTATCCCACATAATTGTACTGCTCACTTAATGGCCTTTAATAAAATTCTAGCCACAAGCACTGGGTAAGGAGTAAGACTTTGGTCTGGTTCTGCTGGGAGGTTCACCCACTCTATCCCCCTCTCCTTGATGAAGGACTCCTGTGGATGCCTCTTTTGTAGGAAAACTGATGTTTCTAAGGGTTTTTGAATGAATCAACCACATTGGATAAAGCCAATTCAACTTCTCTCAAAGCCTCTTGAGTTCCTTTTGTAAGCTGTCTCCACTTAAAATGTCATATAATGGTTGCAATTGATAGGTAGTCAAGCCTAACACTGGATGCATTCATTGAATATCTCCTATCAATTTCTGAAAGTCATTTAAGGTGTTTAGCTTCTCTGTATTTAAGGAAATATTTTGTACTATAAGCACCTTAGGGTATACTTCATATCCTAAATATTGAAAAGGAGGATGTCTTTGAATTTTTTCTGGAGCTATGTGCAATTTGTTGTTCCTTAGTGTTTCTATGGCCTTGTGTAGACATGCTTCTAACATTTGTTCCTCATGTGCACATCCCAATATATCATCCATGTAATGTAATAACATTACTTTTGGAAATGCTTTTCTTATTGGAGTAAGAACAGCAGCAACATACATTTGACACATAGTAGAGCTGTTTTTCATTCCCTGTGGCAAAATTGTCCATTCATCTCTTTTATAAGGCTCAGCTAAGTTAACACTGGGCACTGAAAAGGCAAATATTTTCATATCCTCCTTATCTAGAAGGATAGAATAGAAACAATCTCTAGGCAATTGAGTAGAAGATGGAGGCTGAAGAGTTTCCATAGTTTCCATCTGTTCATTTATTTTTCTTAAATCAGTCAACATCCTCCATTTTCCAGATTTCTTTCTTACAACAAATACAGGGGAATTTCAAGGACTTAAGAGAAGGTTGTAAGTGTCCTTGGTCAAGTTGCTTCCGTACTATATCTAATAAGGCCTGAATTTTATCTCTGGCTAAGGGCCACTGTTCTATCCATATTGGTGTATCAATTTTCCATTGGATAGGAACAGATGAGAGTGTTGGCAAGCCTTCAGGAGCAGCCCTGTCTAAAAAACTGAAGTACTCATTTGTAACCCCAATTGTTGTAAAATGTTTCTTTCCCACAGATTGATGGAGATTTTTTCAACTATAAAATGAGTAAAAACTCCTGTTTTGCCTTCAAAAATTCATCTCAAAGGGGTAGCTTTCAACTACTTTCACCTACTATTTCAGTTATCATTGATCATCCTATGCCAGACATATTGATATCTGCCTTAATCTTTACCCAGTGATTGGGCCAGTTGGTACTTCTAATGATTGTATGATCTGCACTTGTGTCTACCAATCCTTCTAATGGTATGCCATTTACATTGATAATGAGCATAGGACAGTCAGCTGTCACAGCTGCTGTACAGAATATTCCTGGATTTTGTTGTTTGGAGTTAGAATCTAGGCAACTATCACCAGATTGCCTAGTAGGAGTCTGTATCAGTAACCCTGATACTACTACTTCTCCTGGCTGATAAGTCACACATTGTCTGCCTGTATTAGTGACTGGAATATTACCTACACATTCCCCAGTTTCCCACATGAGTGTATGAATGAACACTGTTTTGTAAGAACTCTCAGGGGGTGAAATGGTCAAGCCTACTGTGCCTGGAGGCAAGGGATCCATAGGCTGGAGAGGAAGAGATTTTACCTCTCCAGGAGGTATCTCCATATCCCCAGCTGCATACAACTCTATTCTCCCCAATTGTAATCCCTTTCTCCCATCAGATTCTTTCCTGGCTGATTGATTGTGTATTCCCTTTCTCTCATCAGATTGCTTCCTGACTGATTGGTCATGTCTGGGTATTGAACTTCTAAATGCTCTCTGGGTACAGCATTGGCTGCCATCATGCCCCAAGTAATTTTTGTTTTGGGTCCTGGGGCTGGGCCCCCATCAGTCTACATTCTGATGCCCAATGGAAGCCTCTGTTGCATTTTGGACATGGGTTTTGGGTCTTGTTCTCTCACCCTGTTTTCTCACTCTGTCTCTATGCCAACATTGAGCTTTCAGATACCCTATTTTACCACGTTGAAAGCATTGATGAGTCTCTCTGAAAGTCCCTTGGCAAAAGGGACCCTGTCTTCCCATGTTTGGATCTTGGGAAGTCTGCATCATAACCTGGCTATAAAATGTATTTGTGCCCACTGTGGCACAGAGTCTTATGATCTCCTCTAAAGAAGCATCCTTGTATAGTCCTAGTATAATTCTTTTACAAACCTCATTAGTATTTTCTTTAGTAAATTGCCTTATCATAATTTCTGTTGCTGCATTTTCACCAATAGTAGCTATGACAGCTATCTGTAGATGTCCCACAAAATCAGCAAAAAGTTCATTTGGCCCTTGTGTTATTTTTGTGAAGGCCTTTCCTCTGTCCTGTTAACCTGGGATAAAACCCCAGACTTTAATAGTAGCAGAAGCAATTTGCTCATATGCTGGTATGGGGTAATTAATCTGGGTTGAAGTGTCTGCATAAAAACCTACACCTGTCAGTTGCTCATAGGTGATTGGAGTATTAACTCCAGTTTGAAAATTTCATTGGGCTTGTAACCTACAGAGTTCAGTATATTCAGAAAGCCACAACAAGTTTTGTCCAAGTTCTAAGCATGTCCTTGCTATAGATTTCTAGTCACTAGGAGTTAAAATTTCATAAGTCAAATTCTGTAATAACATCTTAACATAAGATGATGTAGCTCCATAAAGAATGCAAGCCTTTTTTTAGGTCTTTGATGATTTTTAGATCAAAAGGAGTGTGTCTTCTGCTTTCTTGACCTGAAGAGTTAAACTGTTGAATCCCAGGATACATTTCTATTCTCAAATTAGCTATATCCTGTCCTTCTTCTGTGGCTTTAAGTATGGACTTTTGCAATCAGGTCATAGGAGGAGATGGTGATTGGGGGGAAGGTGATATCACTGCCCCTCCCACTCCTCCTCCTCCCTCTACCCAGGAAGGTGAATTTGATGGGGGAGGGTCAAGGACCCTACCAGAGTAGGAGTATAGTATAGGTATAGGCAGAGTTGAAGCTGGATCGTGAGAGTGAGAATCAGTATGCCCTTCCAGTTTAGTTAATTCCTTATACCCTCTGGTCATATTTCCATTAATCTCTCCTTTCTCTTCCTCTTTCTCCTCACATAAGAAAGTGTGTGGCTTTCTTATGTGGCTATTCTTAAAACTTTTCTTTTTTTTCTATAACTTGCGAGATTCTTTAAGGCCAATTGTATTAAATTGTACATATAGAATGTTTCCTTAGAAATTGAATCAGGACCATTGTCATTGTAATATTCACATAATTGATCTACTAGTTTCCAATTATCCATTTTTTTCTTCCTTGAAAAACTCAGGGGATGTGCATTCTAATATATCCACAAATCCATCAATCTGCTCTTAAGTTATCTGAAAACTTTGTCTCTTAATTAGTCTAAGTATGCTTCCTGTAGATCTCCCTCTGGGCAGAGTTGGGTATGGGGGAGAATCTTTTCCTAATATCTGCCCCATTTCAGTTAGAAAGTGAGTTACTAATTTAGCTATTAACAAAGTAAGTTCCCTGTTTATCTATTAAAATAGTCACTCTATTTCCTGGTCACTGGGACTTCTTCAGTGAAATTAGGGTCCTTAGTCCACATTGAGTGCCAAAATGTTAAGTCTGGGCTAGCTCCCTGGAGGCCTCAGGATCAGCCAAAGTCAGGATAAATAAAAGTCCTTGGTCTTTAGGGAGAGAAGCAGGCAAATTGCCAGGAGTTTAGCCAAATATCTTTTGTAGATTCTGGAATCCAGAATCTCTACCTTTCTCCTCCTTGTCCTGCTGCCAAGTGAAATCTTGCCTCTCTTACCCCACCTTCTAATCCTTGCCTTGATTATCTTAACATCAAACATTGAGCCAGCACCAATGGTGAGAAGAGCCATTTTCCCAAACACACGCTAATAGAGTCATTGTCTCATTGAGAATAGGTAATTAGCCTTAAGTGCTTGGTTGTCTGATTCAAGCATACCTTTTTGGAGTGTCAGCCCTTTACAATTTCCCTAAGTTTTGTCTGATGGAGTTTAAAATTTTTTAAATTAGTTTTATTTTTATCTAGAAAATAACATTCCTTATGCACTTGGACTTTCCTTGTTGATGGTATTCTTTGGCATTATGATTAATCCATAACAAGTGAAGAACTTTTGGTTTTTAATATTTGAGATACCTCAGTGTCATCTATCTGTATGGAGTAAGATAATTGACTATTTTATGTGTATATATATGTATATGTATGTATGTATGTATTTTGTTAGAGAAAAGGAAAAAACCCCACAAAATCAGAAGGAAGGATAAAAATGAGAAGATAATGCATATGATTACAATAGCATGATTATCTATATAAATAAATGACTGAAAATGGGTGAAAGTAATGGCTCTGACTGAAGGATTTTATCTTTTGGAATAATTTCACTTGGGTAAAGTAGTCACAAGGAAGTTTAAAAAGAGCAGAAATTTCCTCAGCCAGAAAATAGTTATCCCCTCACCAGAGAGACACAGCAACCAATAGCAGTTCTGGTTTAGAGTACAAGTTCATTTTCAAAATAGTATGAGACAAATGTTATTGATTTACAAAAAATAGACAGAATAGTAGGGGAAATAATCTTTCAAAAACCATGACATGAGAACAGAAACATAGGACCAGAGTACCTTAATATTGGAAGGGATGTCTAAGGGCATTTAACCTAATCCGTTCCTAAAATGAATATCCTTTATAATAAGTAAGTAAGTAGTTAGCTATTTTTTTTGTCTGAAGACCTTCAGTGAGGGGGAACCCAGGACTTCTCAAGTCCATTGCACCGTTCAGTCATGGTGTTAGGATATGGGGTTTATCCCATAAATCAAGTGTCTACATATATAATTTTCAGTTCTCACTATATAAGTTCCTTCTTCTTCACTTTGGGTCCAATTAGAACTTCTTAAACCCCTCATATTTGATAGACTTTCAGATATTTGAAACAACATTAGCTATCATGTCTTCTATAATCTTAATTTTTTTGGAAGGCAGTCAAAGTTCCTTCAATCCATTCTCATAATACATGAACTGAAGGCACTTCAGCATTCTGGTAATGCTTATTTATGTGACATTTAATGTCCTTCCTAAAATATTGCCTAAACACATAAGACTAAAAATTCATTCTATCCTGGAAAAATATGTCAATAGTATTATTTCTCTAGTTTTTGATTCTTAATACTCAATGACTATAGTCTAAGATAGAATTATCTTTTTTTGTAAATTGCTTTATTTTGTTAAATATTTCCCAATTACATGTAAAAATTGTCAATAGACAATAGATACATTCACTTAATTTTTTTTGTTTCAGTTTTCTTATCTGTAACATGAGATAGAGAAGGAAAAGGTAAACTACTCCAGTGTCTTTGTCAAGAACACAAATAGAGTCAAAAAGATAAGAGATGAATGAAATGACTGGAATAACAAATGCATGTGAAGTCATACAAAATATATTTATATATTAGCCATATTCAAAGTTATCATTCTTACAAGATTGCTACTATATACTGTTCTAATTCTGCTCACTTCAGTTCATGTGAGTCTTTAAGTAAGTATATATATATATAAGTCATATAAGTAAGGGTTTTCTGACACCATCTTGTTCGTTATTTCTTATAGCACAGTAGGACAAACATGTATTAAAAGTCAACTTCTGCACTGATGGTAAAATTTTCAACTTGAAAAGGCTACAAGTCAAAACTAATGTGGAGAAAATATCGGTGCTTTTTTTTTTTTTTTTGGCAGCTGATTGTGTACTCAATGTGGCCTCTGGAGCAGAAATGTAACAAATTATGGATCAATTATCTGCTGCTTGCACTAATTTTGGTCTAATAACTAACACCAAGAAAACACAGGGCTTCCATCAATTAGCACCACATTATCCATATGTGGAACCATGTTATGGGAAATGATGAATTTTTTGAAAGCTGTGAATAAATTGTCTTACCTTGGCAGTGTACTTTCCAGGGATGCCCACATTGATAATGAGATTGACAATGCATTGCCAGAGCCAGCTCAGTGTTTGGGAGGCTCTGAAGTTTCTCTCCTGTGGGAGAGAGGTAGTATACCAAACTGAAGGTTTGCAGAGCCATTGTGCTGACCTCATTGTTGTATGTTTGTAAAACCTGAACAGTATACCAGTGCCATGTCAGGAAATTGAAGTGCTTTATTTGAATTGTCTTAGAAAGATTACCTGACAGGATAAGGTACCTGACACTGAGTTCCTTTTTTGAATTAAACTGCCAAGTATTCCAAATCTACTGCAGAGAGCACAACTCCATTGGGCAGCCACATTGTTTAAATGTCAAATGTGCACTTGCCAAAAAAAAAATTATGGAGAATTCACACAGGGCAAGCATTCACAGGATGATCAGAAAAATCAATACAAGGACATTCTCAAGGTATCTTTTAAGAACTTTAGAATTGATTGAATGACATGGGAGGCACTGGCATAGGACCACCCAGCATAGCTTGCCCTCATCAGAGAAGTTGCTGTGCTCTGTGAGCAAAACAGAATTGAATTAGCCCAAAGGAAATGTAAGATGGGCAAAATTAGAGAAGCTACTCCAAATATTCACATTGACTATTTGTGTCTCACCCATGGCAGAACATTCTGAGCTCTGTATTAGTCTGATCAGACACAGTTAGACACACTGTAACTTGATTCTAGAATAGTGATATCATTTTGATCTTTTTCAAGAACAAAGGACAACCACATGCCACAACTTGTTTAGGTATTCTCTAATTGTTGGCTATCCTCTTGATTTCCAATTATTTGCCACCACAAAAGGAACTACTATTAACATTTTTTGTACACATAAGTCCTTTCCTCTTTTTAAAAAATCTCTGTTGGCTACAAACCTAGTAGTAATATTGTTGGGTGAAAGGGTAGTATAGTTTTATAACATTTTCAGTCTTAGTTCCATATTGTTCTTCAAAATGTTTGGACTAGTTCACAGGTCCACCAATAATGCATTAGTTCCTATGCATTAGTTCTCGAGTGACACATGTACTATCAATTAGTTTTGACCTGATAATCTGATAAAGTTCCCAGTTTTTTCTCCACACAAACTATTAACTAGTCATACATTCTGTGTTTATGAAACTGGTTTCATAATATTTTATTAGATTTCATTTTATTAGGTTATGTCTAATGTTCCAACTTATTAAGATGTTTTCGATCCTGACATTGTCTTTTAATATGTTAGCCATTCCTCCTAGCTTTGCAGATGTAGAAATTTGACAAACATGCCATCTGTGTCTTTGTCCAAGTCACTTATAAAATGTAAAACAACATAGAACCAATCACATATCCCTGGGACATTCTATGTAAGAAAATTAATAGTTTATTAATACGAATTAATATAACTTCTTAGTTGACATGGAACCACCACTGACTTCTCTTTGAATCTAGTTTTTTAATCAGTTCAAAATTTAACCTCCAATATTAATATCAATATCAGCCACTCCTTATGAAAACTTGAAATCCTTCTATTTTGTTGAATGAAAAATTTTCCCCCTTGTGGAATTATGCTTAATTTTGCTTGGTAGTTGATCTTTGCTTGTAATCCTAATTCCACTGTTTTTCTGAATAGCATGTTCCATGACTTTCAGTCCTTTAATGTTGCAGCTGTCAAGTCCTATGTAATTCTGGTTGTGACTTCCTGATAATTGAACTGTTTCTTTCTATACACTTATAGTATTTTTACCTAGATCTGATAATTATGAAATTTAGTTATTATGTTCCTTGAAGTCTTTCTTTGGGGGGTCTGTTTCTTGAGGTAATCAATGGATTTTTTTCATTATCTATTTTGCCCTTTGGTTCCAGGACAACACAACAGTTTTCCTTGATAGTTTGTTGGAAGATATTATCTAACTTTCCCTTGGATTATTTAATCCAGTTATTCTGATACTATTTCTCCTGGATCTATTTTCCTGGTTGGTTGTTTTTACCATAAGGTATTTTAAATTTTCTTCCATTTTTTTGAATTTTTTAAACTGATTTTTAATGTCTCATAGAGTAATTAGCTTCCACTTACCCAATTATAACTTTTAAGGTATTTTCTTCAGTTAGCTTTTACATTTTCTTTTCCATCTGGCCAATTACACTTTAAAAATCATTCATTGTTCAAGATGTTGATACTTTCCCCCATAATTCTCTTCTGTCACTTTAATTTTTTTTTCATTCTTTCTCCTACCTCTCTTACATAAATTTTAAGTTCCTTTTTTAAAAAAAAACTTTTTTGTGAGTTCTTTGGAAGTTTTCTCTGTAGCTATTTTGACATTGTTGTCCTTTTCTGAGTTTTGTGTCTTTGTCTTCCTTGTCACCCTAACTTTCTATGTTTTTTTTTTTTTTTGCTTTTCTCTCTCTCTCTCTCTCTCTCTCTCTCTCTCTCTCTCATTTCTCATTTCTCATTTCTTCTCTTTCTTTCTCTTTCTCTCCTCATCTTCCCACCATTCCAATCCCACAGTCAACCCATGATAAATACATTCCTAATCAATACAACCAAG
Source organism: Antechinus flavipes (assembly GCF_016432865.1). Classification (NCBI taxonomy): domain Eukaryota; kingdom Metazoa; phylum Chordata; class Mammalia; order Dasyuromorphia; family Dasyuridae; genus Antechinus; species Antechinus flavipes. The sequence goes on from NC_067401.1 coordinate 244,923,175, forward strand.
TTAGTAATGTCGACTTTATAGTTTAGTACAACTGCAGGTTTAAGAAACTAAGGAAAGCCTGACTTTCTTACTTCTTACTTGTATCAACTTTCTCCCTCTCTTCTTTCCTCTCTCCCTCTGGTCTGGTTACTTCCTTAGTATTGGACTAGGGTTCTAGTGGTAGAGTTTGGCATATATAGAGGCCAAGTGGGGTGCTTCTGTGTTTCCATGTTGTTTCACTGAATCCGTGTGTTCTAGTCACTGCAGGCTTCCTAATTGCCAGGGGCTTTGTTGAGGTCTGTAATGATTTGGCTGCTGGAGAATGCCTACTTATCTGGTGCAACAAGTGGTGATTCATGGAAATCTGAAGGCTCCCTTGGTTTTGGCAAGGAATGTGAGGTGTATGTAGGCATCCTGGTGTTGGTGTTTGTCTGCTTCACCACCTTGGAGTTCAGTATCTCCTGATGATTTGCTGTAGTGTACCTTATTGCCAGGTAGCTGAGGAATTTCCTATGTTGGATTGAGCCCAACCCCACACCTTTCCCAGAGTGAGAGGGATCCCTGCCAATCCTTCAAGTTTCCTGAGCTAGAATATTGTATCAATCGGTCTTTTTGATGGTCCTGTCAATTGAGAACCTATCTTAGGGCATTATTTTATGGTTGCTTGGGTGTGAACGGGGAAGGGTTACAGTGATTCACTTACTCTGCCATCTTGGCTCCTGGAAGTTCCAAGTCAATTCTTAAAGAAAGTATTTATGCCTTGCAAGTGTAATATTTCTGGATAATTTGTAAACCTTTCTTCTCCTTCATGATGATCTTTAATAATAAGCCATATTCTCTAACTTTTTTTTTGCCTTATATTTTCTTTGATTATTTTCATCTTTGCGCTAAAATCAGCAAGGATCAAATTGCATGTTGATTTGATTTAAATAAATACCCAACAATACATTTTGGACAGATTCATATTGGTATGAATGAAGGCACACCCTTTATTTCATTAAATTGAATTGTATAGTCCATATTTTTTTGAATTAAGAAACAAAACCAGCATTTGAAAATTTAGAATATGAAAAAATGTAATATTCTGGTTGGTTTTTCTGGAGGTCTCTGGACCTGCCTTCTTTTGAGTAATCACCACAAGTCAGATGTTGAAGTACAAAGTCGAAATTCTTTATAGTCTCCTTGCCTGGGGTGGGAAGCTTTCTGAAGAGCCTTTCAGACTGGTCTTGGTCTCAGTGCGGGAAGTGCTGGAGGCCAGGCACCACAGTGGTGTGAGATGAAGTGAATGAATGTAGCTCTCAGTCCCTGGCTGAGTTTGTCCCAGTTTATATGCTCTACACTGCATAAAAACCAATCATTATATCACTAGGAAACCATTATTTGTTGTAAGATTAAATCAATCATATTGAACTTAGAGAACTATTAATCACCATGCTAAACTAGATAACCATTGTCTTATCAATTGCACTGAGTTAGCACCTTGGAAAAATCCTTGTTTTAAGTACAGAGTTCTGGCCCATAACAAAAAGGCAAATTGTTCTTAGAGATTATAAAATTGCAGAGGCCTGACATATGTGGAAGAGTTATTTCTACCATATCTAAAACAAAATTTCTGGCATAGAGTGAATGTTCAAAAATATTCTTTGAATAAATGTAATTGATTTGGGATTTCAGTTCTTAAAATGAATGACAAAGGACAGACTGTTTTCTTCCCTTTTTTATTTGTCTCCTCTCAACAATACTTCGTAAAATTTATTGAGCACCAATTCTAATTCCAATTATGAAATGGTAAAGGAAAATTCAATTTAATGGTTTAGTAATATATAAAGGAACACACACACATGCTATTGCAGAAAAAATTTTGGATTTGGAGTTAGAAAACCTAGGTTCAAATTTCAGTTTTGTTATTTTTGTGTCTTTGGACAAGTAACAATCATTCTGAGACTCAGATTCTTCATCTGTAAGTGGGAGGTGGGGGGGGGAATTGATGATAACTATGGCCATGTTCAGCTATAGATCTATAATCTTATTATCTTTTCAAACCTCATTCTCTCCACTGGAGTCAAGGAGAACAAATTCCATGTTATTCAATAGTTGATTTTTGTTGAACTCACACTACCTTGCTTGGTAGTCACTCAAGAGTTCCAGGGTCATGGAGTCAACAGCTGTGTGGTATCAGTTGAATGAAAAGAGCTGTTTCATTTTTGTTTTTGTTCCCTCAGCACCAAGTGCAATGTCTTGAACCTATAGATAGGTTAAAATGCTTATTGAATGAATTAACAAATCAAATAGAGATGTGTGAAGGTAAGGATATTAGAGATGTATGTGGTTGATATGTTCTCTTCGTAAAAAAATATAATGCTTCTGGAGAAATATATAGCAAGTCTAAATATTAGCTCAACATACATCTCTCTTCACAAGTTTGCTATGTTTTGCAATCTTAAATTCCTTATTCCTCTTAATTGTACCCTAAGCAGGACTTTTTTTCTTTTTCCTGAAGGAATTGAGCTTTGGATTTTGATATATCTTTCTAGTTTTCCTATCTTTTTCCTATTTAATTCCTTCTCTTGCTTATTTGATTTTCCTCACAACTCTCTGTGACAGACATACTCTCCTATCAGCTTCCATTTTTCTTCCCAGATAAATCATTTGTTTATTTGATTATATACTTTCATGTAATTTTTGAGCTATGAATCTCCTCCACAGAACCTCTTATTAAGTTATAATCTATTTTCTGAGTTGCGCCATGAGTGCTCTCTGATTGTGCTATCTCATTGGGATCTCTTCACAAAAGAGTAAAACAAAAGGGGGGAGGTTAAATTTCCAAAATACAATATGTATATTAATTAATTGAAAATATTTTGAGCAGAATTTTAAAATTCACATTTTTGTTCAAACTATTAATTAATGCATTTGAAGAAGATATATTTAATTTTGACCTCTTGTTTTTTTTTTCAATATTCCCCCATAGCTTTCAGAATATATCATTGTCCTTCATTTCAGAACCATGGAGAATTAATTTATGGAATATAAGTAGAACAGTTCATCTGGGAAGAAAGGACCAGAGGCATTAGTACACATACAGAGAGATTGCTGCCCTGCAGTTTGAGTTTGAGTGAGGAAAAGCTCAAAGTATTTTATAGCTGTCATCATGATCATTCATATAGGAAGAAAGTTGGAAGCACATGAAATAGCCTGCCTGAGGCTATTCATTGATAATGGGATAAAAATGTTTGAATTTTGGATACCTGCTTGGTACTTAGGCCATAGTTGTGGCCTTCCCCTCACTCCTGCTGATTTCCTCTTTCATATCATTATGATCTATGTTTCCTTCAACTCATCTTTTTCTCCTCACCTCCTACTGCAATGCACCACTTCCATAGAATCCTTCCCACTTTTTGCTCTGATAAATCTATGACTTGAAGTAACTTTCACTGTGCTCTGTCTTCATTCTTAGTCCTAGGATGCTGATTATTACTAGAAAAATTATGAGACCAAATTAATTAGTTCCAATACAGATTCTTGTTAAGGCTAAATAATAGCCTTTCTCTGACTCAGGAATTCTTTTATTTATCTTTGATTGATACCACCTCCCTTTCCTTATAGAGGATGGTCCAAGTTTTTCCAATGGAAATTGGATTGTCAGATCTTAATTCTACCTGTGCTCCTCTTTACACATAGTAAGTGATCTCATCTCTTATGTTGTTGAGAAAATCATGGTCCTTTGATGATATGAACATTTTAACTTTTTCCCTTTTGCTTTTACACACCTCAAAACATTTTTATGGTCTTATTATTATTCTACTTTTTCCATCTTATCAAAGAGAAAAAAGGTGAACCTGATTTTATTAAGACCAATCTCTATTTGTGTCTTTCACAACCTTGACTCATCTGGGATCTTGTTCTCCTGACTCCTTCCTATTCACATTCAGATTTTCTAATTATTCCCTGTAATGTCCTGGTTAGCTTTCTGGAGGGCCTTCAGACCAGCCTTGTTCTCAGCAGAATAATCACCAGGAGAATAGTCAGGGATAAAGTCCAAAATCTTTATTTTCTCCTTCACAGTCTGTCTTCTTTGCATGGGGCCGGCTAGCTTTCTGGGGGACCTTCAGATGGGCCTTGGTTTCAGTGGAGGAATGCAGGAGGCAGGAGAGCCACCAGAGGCTGGTCAAGTCTTCTCTCAAAGTGCAGGAGGCAGGAGAGTCACTAAACAGCTGATCAAAGATGGAATATCTGTGGCTGACTTTGTCCTCAGTTTAAATACTTTATTACAAGTACATCATCATAGGTATCAATATTGTAGAATAGGTGTCAACTTGTAGAACTATACTAAGTACTAAGTACATGTAAACTAGAGAATCATTATCTTAATTCCACTGAGTTAATTCCTTGTTTTAGGATTAAATCAATCATATTGAACTAGAGAACTATTAATCACCATGCTAAGTTAGATAACCATTGAATTATCAATTCCACTGAGTTAACACCTTGTAGGATTAAATCAATCATAATGAGCCTTAAGTATATTTCTCCAGAATTCCTGCCTTTTACAATTCCCTATCACAACAAATAGTTTACCCATGACTCCCCTATTTTTTCAAACTAACATACCATCCCTCTCCATCTTTTCATGATCAGATTTAAAGGATTTTTTTAATGTGGAATTTGATTACATCTTCACAACCTATTCGGCTCTTCAATGTTGCAAACTCATTTCTATCCACGATGCTCTACTGAAACTGGTCTCTTAAAGGTTGTCCATAGACCTATAATTCAATTCCACAATCAAACATGAATCTACTTTGTGAAAGGCATTATACTAAGAACTATGCATAGGAAGATGAAAAACTAGACTAACTCAGATTTACATAATGGTTTTTTGAAGCTTATAATCTTCTTCCTCATCTATAAAATGATATGAAGATAAATCATATTATAAACTTTGATTGTATCATATTATTGTTTTATAAAAATGATGAACAAGTTGATTATAGAAAGGCCTGGAGAGATTTACATGAATGGACATTGAATGAAACAAGCAGAACCAGGAATACATTGAACAGCAAAAATGTGTGATGATCAACTATGAAAGACTTGGTTCTTCTCAGTGGCTCAGTGATTCAAGACAATCCCACTAGACTTTGAATAGAAAATGTCATCTGTATCCAGAAAAAGAATTGTAGAGATTGAATGTAAAGCAACAAAGACTATGTTCATTTCTTTTTTCCGTTTTTTCTTTCCCATGTTTTTTTTTCCTTTTGTTCTTATTTTTCTCTTCCAACATGATTCATAAAGCAATGTGCATTAAAAATAAATTGTGTGTGTATCTTGTTTATGATCACACAACTAGAATAAGAGTCAAGATCTTTAAATCACATTTCTCAAATTGAATGCTTTTCCCCTCTCACTATACAAGCTCTGCCTTTACAGAGTTTACTTTTAGAGGAATAGGGATTGAAGTTGCCATTAAATTGATGTAGGGAATTCCAAGTGAAGAAACTCCCTCTATTGCAATGAAACTGTCCATGGTCCTGAAAAGTTATATAACTTGCCCAGGGTTACACAGCCAGTATGTACTAGAGGCAGTATTTGAACCAAGTGTTTCTGGGTTAGAGGTCAGTTCTCAATCTACTACATTACACTCATTGCCAGTCTAATAGCCAATGAGGGGAATAATATATGGAGATAACAAGTATACAAGATAGAATATGATACATAAGAAGGATGTATGTATTTCTTTTTTGACATCTGTTGCCATTTTGTGGAATTCCAGTTTTATGATGTATTGCATCCTGATTATGTCTATCATGTACCAACAGCTATTCTGTTGTTTTTCAGCTAATCCTCAAATGAAGCTTGTCACGGGGGTGTTTGTGAGGCAGTTGGGATCCAGAGTCACACTGCTAATAAGTAATAAGTGTTTGATGATGGATTTGAACTCAGGTCCTACTGACTCCTGGACAAAGTACTCTATCCAATGTGCCATCTAGTTGCCTCTTAACTACAATTCTTGAGATAATCTACAAGTTTATGACTTTTAGCTTTTGATGTTCAAAAATATGAACTTTTATTTCAAGGAGGAGATTAGGGTTGTTAGAAAGATTTTTGAGTTCCCTAAAGCAATTTAATTTGTTTCATAGCTCCTATTAAGTTCCAGTTCATTGTCAATTTATAGAGTTGAACCAAAAATACTGCTGCCCAAAAGACTTAGTAAATTTTTAGTCCCTAATAACTTCATAAACATCGAAAGGATGATTATTTAAAATTCTAAAATATTGCTGTGTATTATCAAAGTTCAACATAGCTGTGGTCTTGTGCTATGTAAATATCATTCTAATTGATTTTTTGGACTTTTTAAAAGCTTTCATTGGTTTTTGTTTCTTGATAGAAAGGGTGGAATTTCTAATCTTAGACCTAAGTTCACCAAAAGAATGATAGTTTTGATATAACCTCACAAGAAAAGGTCTAATGGAGGTATGCCAAATGACTGAGATAATCAAGCAAGAGGATGGAGAGAATATTATTCATAAACTTTGATGCAAAACATGAAAGGAGTACCCCCTATAGATAAAATCAAAATAAAAATATGAAATGTTTAGAAAAGTACCTAAGTATAGCACAGTAAATTTTTAAAATGATATTTTCAAAAGATGGATTTTTTAAGTGTACACTATTTATTTTTCTGAAATTATTAAAGCATAAAATTACATTAAGACTTTTGGGACACAAGGTATGATGGATGATGCTATAAATTATCCTACCACTTGTATATCATATATACCAGATGTGCTTCATCAATTTAGTTTTTCTATAAAGATGGTGAAGCATAATTATCTTTTCCATCATGATATTTTTATTATAATTAGATTTTTAAAAATAGAACTTAATTTAATCTTCAAAATATACACAATGCAAAATGTAGGGACCCTTTGTTTCAAAGCATTATAATCAATAAAATGAATAAAAATAGGAAATATCTTTAAAGTTATTTTAAGTGGTATTTCCCAATAATATTATCTTAAAAATTCAAGCCAAAAATTATTTATAAATCAGGTTATAGTAGTTAGGAGAAAAATCAGAAGGCCAATATCCAGATTACATATACACATACCCACACAATTTTTTATTTTATTTTTTTGCTGAAGCAATTTGGATTAAGTGACTTGCCCAGGGTCACACAACTGGGAAGTGTTTAGTATCTGAGACCAAATTTGAACTCAGGTCTTCCTGACTTCAGGACTGGTGCTCCACACAATTTATTTTTAATGTACATTGCTTTATGAATCATATTGGAAGAGAAAAATCAGAACAAAAGGGAAAAATCATAGGAGAGAAAAAACAGAAAAGAAGAAATGAACATAGCCTTTATTACTTTTCATTCAATCTCTACAATTCTTTTTCTGGGTACAGATGACATTTTCTCTCCAAAATCTAGTGGGATTGTCTTGGATCACTGAGCCACTGAGAAGAACCAAGTCTTTCATAGTTGATCATCACACATTCTTGCTGTTATTGTATACAATGTATTCCTGGTTCTGCTTGTTTCATTCAGTGTTAGTTTGTGTAAATCTCTCCAGACCTCTTTATAAACATCGTGTTCATCATTTTTATAGAACAATAATATTCCATTAATTTCATATACCACGACTTGTTCAGCCATTCTCCAACTGATGGAAATTCTACTCATTTTCCAATTTTTTGCTACTATAAAAAGAGCTTCTACAAATATTTTTGCACATGTGGGTCCTTCTTCCTAATTTGTGATTTCCTTGTGATACAAATCCAGTAGTGGCACTGCTGGTCAAAGGACATGCACAGGTTTATAGCCCTTTGGACGTAGGTCCAAATTACTCTCCAGAATGGTTGGATCATTTCACAACTCTACCAACAATGCATTAATGTCCCAGTGTTCCCACACTCCCTCCAACATTTGTCATTATATTTTCCTGAGATCTCAGTCAATTTGAGAGGTATGAGGTGGTACATCTTTAATTTGCATTTCTCTAATCAGTACTGATTTAGAGCATTTTTCATGTGGCTATAAATGATTTCAATTTTGTCCTCTGAAAATTGTTTGTCTTTTTACTATTTTTCAATTTTTGGGACTGACTTCTATTTTTATAAATTTGACACCATTCTGTATATACTTTAGAAATGAGACTTTTCTCAGAAACAATGGCTGTAAAATATTTTACCCAGATTTGTATGTATTTAAGTTGATTTTGCTTGGGCAAAAATTTTTTTTTTATTGTTAAAGTTTCTTATTTTCTAAACATATATATAGATAATTTTCAACATAAACCCTTGCAAAACTTTGTGTATCAAATTGTTTTCCCTCTATTTCTCCACCCCCTTCCCATGGCAAGTAATGTATGTTAAACATGTGCAATTCTTCTATGCATATTTCCCCAATATCATGCTGCATAAGAAAAATCAGACCAAAAAAGAAAAAAATGATAAAGAAAACACAATTCAAGGAAACAACAACAAAAAGAGAATGAAAATACTATGTTGTGACCCACATTCAGTCCCCTCAGTTCTCTCTCTGGGTGCAGTTGGCTCTCTTCATCACAAGACCATTAGAACTGACCTGAATCATCTCATTGTTGAAAAGATCCACATCCCTCAGAATTGATCATTGTAGAATTTTGCTGTAGGAAAACACTTTTTAATTTAATGTGACTAAGTTGTCCATTTTGCTTTGCAAATGTTTTCTGGTTCTTCTTTGGTTATAAATTCCTCCCTTCACAGATCTGAGAGGTAAATTATACCTTGCTCTCTTAATTTGCTTATGGTATCATCCTTTATGCCCAAATCATATAGCCCTTTTTGGTAAATGTTGTGAGATGTAGACTCATGATGAATTTCTGACATATTATTTTCCAGTTTTCCCAGTAATTTTTTTGCCAAATAGTGAGTTGGCAATTTGCAATGCTGGAGTTTAGGGGTTTATAAAATACCAGATTACTAATGGCATTGATTATTGTACCATGTACTTAATTTATTCCACCGATCCATCAATTTTTTAGCATTACCAAATGGTTTTGATGATTTCTGTTTTATAATAGTTTTAGGTCTGGTACTGCTAAGTCACCATCCTTTTGTATTTTTTTCATTAATACCTTTGATACTCTTGACCTTTTGTTCTTCCAGATGAATTTTGTTATTATTTTTTCTAGTTCTAGTTTTCTTAGGAAGTTCATTAGTGGCTTGTTCAATTTCTTGTTTACAATAGGATTATTTAAGTAACTTATTTTCCCTTCTGTTAATCTGGGCAATTTATATTTTATGTAAATATTTATCCATTTTGTTTAGATTGTCATATTTGCTGCCATATAATTTAATTTCTTTTTCATTTGTGGTAAATTCACCCTTTTCATTTTTGGTGCTAGTAATTTTTTTCTTCTTCCCCCTTTTAAATCAAATTAACCAAATTTTTATCTACTTTATTGCTTTTTTCATAAAACCAATTCTTAGTTTTATTAATTAGTTTAATGGTTTTCTTAGTTTCAATTTTATTAATCTTTCCTCTGAGTTTCAGAATGTCTAATTTGCTATTCAATTGAGGACTTTAAATTTGAACTTTTTCTAGCTGTAAAATTCATTGATTCATTGATTTCTTTGCCTATTTTATTCATGCAGTTATTTGGAGATATATTATTTTTCCTAAGAACTGATTTGACTGCATTACATAGGTTTTGGTATTAAGGTCTTATTATTGTTAGTCTCTTGGATGAAATTATGGATTCTTTCTGTGATTTATTGTTGACCCACTCATTCTTTAGAATTAGATTACTTAATTTCCAATTGAGTTTTCATCTACCTTTCTCTGGCCCTTTATTGAATATAATTTTTATTGTATCATGGTCTGAAAAAGAAGCATTTACTAATTGTGCCTTTCTGCATTTGATTGTAAGGTTTTTATGCCCTTATACATGGTCATTTTTTGTATGTGTGTAGGTACCACGTACTGCTGAGAAAAAGGTTGTATTCCTTTCTGTCTCTATTCTATTTTTTAAAAAGAGATTCTGAAATGCTCTGGGAATTGATCAAAATAACATGATGTTACATGTAAGCAGGAGCATCTGGTAAGTGTCTACATTCAGTCTCTTTTCAACTTGAACTTTGACCACATTTCCTCCATTTAAGTTGTAAACATCTTTGGTGAGCTTGTGTTTCTAACATATATGCCTCACAGAGACATTAATAATCTTGGTCTGCTCAATAAATTAACTATGTTGACTTTGATAACAATAGAAAAGTTTAATTAATTAATTGAAAAGAAAAAAAAAGGAAGAGTAAGCATTGTATAGATATTCCATGAAAGATTCATGAGTAGATACATATAATAAAAGCATAAGACAAGAAAACATCATTAAGAGGTTGATATCTGACGAGGTTGGAGAGTACCTATATTGATGATCTCATGAATTAAAATATTTGTGTCTTCTAGAGATAATGCATACTTTCTCTGGGTTGTGGAATATATTAATCCCTTTACAATTGTATAATCATGTAATGGAGTCAGCATAGTATAATAGACTTAGGGATCAGTAAGCTACAGATAGTGGACCAGTCATATCTGATTTGATTATGTTTTTGCATGATCTGAGTTAAGAATGGTTATTACATGTTTAAAATAAAGTTTTATTTAAAACGTAACCCCCCACCCCCCATCACTAACATCATTAGACTATACACAAAATGTGAGTAAGCCAGATTTGTTCCTCAAGAAGCTTGCTGACCCTTAGATATCCAGGAAAAAGATCTATATTCAGATCTTCTGGCTTTGATATATATATATTGGTTCCATGTCCACGGACAAGTCACTCAATCAGGAAGCATTTAATAAACACCTACTTTGTATTGAGGATACAAATAGAAAGAATGAAACAATCTTTCCCTCAAGGAGCTTGCATGTTAAAATTCTTATATTTTTAAATTAACCTTTAAATGATCCCAGGAAATTCTCTAAGTCTATAAAATTATTGTTCCACTGTCAATCTGCATCAATATATGAGAATCTTCATATGTACACATGTATGTATATATATGTATATGTTTATCTATCTATTTCATAAAAAGAATAACAGGAGTTAGAATACTGTGTTTTTAGTCTTGCTTGAGGAAGTTACTTTGTACTCCAAACTTCAGTTTCCTAATTGTAAAACATATAGAAACAAGAATTTCATGTCAAGTAGAAGGAAAATCAGGGTCATGTCAGGCCTTCAGGCAAATGGAAACTTTTATTATTTTTCAAATCATTCCATGTAGGTTGCCTTAGAAGTTTTTTGGCTTTGTTTCTAAGCTCTAAAAAACTGCTGTCTAACCCATTTGTTTCTATGCTGCCTGGATGGCATTTTCTTTTTTCTTTTCTTTTTCTTTTTTAATTTTATTAAAGCTTTTTATTTACAAAACATATGCATGAGTAATTTTTCAACACTGATTCTTACAAAACTTTCTGTTCCAAATTTTTCCCTCCTTCCCCCCACCCACTCCCCTAGATGGCAGGTAGTCCAATGCATGTTAAATATGTTAAATCCAATACACACACACACACACACACACACACACATACACACACCTATTTATAGTTATCTTGTTGCACAAGAAAAATCAGATCAAGAAGGAAAAAAAAAAACCTGAGAAAGAAAACAAAATGCAAGCAAACATCAACAGCAAGAGTGAAAATGCTATGTTGTGGTCCATACTCAGTTACCACAGTCCTCTCTCTAAGTGTATATGGCTCTCTTCATCACTGAACAATTGGAACTGATTTGAATCATCTCATTGTTGAAGAGAGCCGTGTCCATCAGAATTGCTTATTGTGTAGCCTTGTTGTTGCTGTGTGATCTCCTGGTTCTGCTCATTTCACTTAGCATCAGTTCATGTAAATATCTCCAGGTCTCTCTGAAATCATCCTGTTGGTCATTTCTTACAGAACAACGATATTCCATAACATCCATATATCATAATTTATCCAGCCATTCTCCAATTGATAAGCATCTATTCATTTTCCTGTTTCTAGCCACTACAAAAAGGGCTGCCTGTGTGGCACCTTCCAAAAATTAATGCCAATTTTGAAAGTGACCCATTCCATTGACAAGGACTTTGTGCTTTTTTTTTTTCAGTTTTACTATTTATCATTTTTACTGCTTTTTATTCTAGAATTCCAGGTACAATTGGATAATAATTTCTATTTAAAATTCATTTTTCTTCTTGTAGCAAAACATATGCAAGACCAAAGTAAATTGTGCCAGAGTCCTGAACATCATTGCTAGCAAAACAGAAATAGGACTTAATAATCTTATAAAATAGCTCAACTATGCTAGGTTTCCTCAATCCATGCTTTTTGACATTTCCATTTTGCTATGTCTCAAATTCTCTACATGTTCAGTCAGATTCTGTAGAAATAAAAGTGTTTGGAAAATAATGAGTGTTAATTAGATGTACTCTAGAAAACACAAGTGTGTCTTGAAATATAACTTCCTATCTGATGGACTGTTCTAAAATGGTGATGAGTTCAAGAAACCATGACTCTAAATAGGAAACATATAGGTAAAGCATTTAAGTGTTGACTAAGTGTAAGGTATAAGCAAAAAAGACAATTTTCTGACCCCAAGAAGCTTATATTTTAATGGGGAAAGACAGCACATAAAGGTGTTCTGGAAAGGTAGAGGTATAGATGAAGGGAGAATATCTGCATTAAGGCATGGCAATCTATAGGAGCCTGAGGAAAAAGATCTACAGAAATGGCTTGGAGGCTTGGTTCTCAGTCAAAAGATTCATCTTTCAGAGCTAATAGACAAGTTTCTGGTGGGTGCAAAGATGTTCAAAGGATAAGATTATATTGGGAAGACTGAAGTATGATGCTGAAGTTATCAAGATTAATGTTGACTTTTACTTGCAAGGGAAGTCTGAGCTGCGAATATTATGCAGGCCAGGAAGATCCATTATAAAACAGGTAAGGGCTTTTCAACCAGATTCACTTTTGAGTCATAGTAGTATGGTATCTGGCCTGCTAACTCTTCAAGTATTTGAAGGAATGTCATAAAGAAGGGGGAAATGACTTGTTCCCTGTGGCCTGAACTAGGGGAAGTGGAGGGAAGCTGTAGAGGCAAATTTAACCTTTAGGATTTCAAGGCAAACTTCTTACCCATTAGAACTATCTATAAAATGAAATGGACTATCTCAGTTCATAGAATCATAGACTTAAAGCAAAAAGGAATCTTTGAGATCATCAAGTCTAAGATTCTTATTTTGCAGATGAAGAAACTGACACCTGACAATATAAAGTATCTTGTGAGGATCAGGCATCTAGGAGACTACAGGAAGTGTTCTGAGATGAGACTTAAGCCTGGTTTTCTAGATGCCAAGGCCAATTACCTAATTACTATATCATTATTTCACCATTACACCATATATCCATTGGGGATATTGCAGAAGGGTCTCAAGCAAATACAGTTACTAGGTGATTTCTGAGAATTATTTCTGCTTTGAAATTCTGTGACTATTTATAACTCCATCAGTATGACTTAAGATTTGAATGACTTTTTTCTGGTAGTCTTGAAGGAAGAGACAGTATGATATACTGGAAAGGGGATTGACTAAGTCAGGAGTAGTCCTGCTACTGCACTTACTTTCTAAACTCAGAGAAATCACCCCCTTTTTGAGCTTTATCTATTAGTTGGAATCAGTAGTCTCTGGGGTCTCTTCCAGTTTCATAAGGACACAATTATATGTTTCTATGTATTTCTATTGATTCAGTCTCATTCTATAAGTTAAGCCTCATTGTAGTCAATTACATATTAATCAGAGCTGTTTGAGGTCAGAGAAATTATCTGAGTTTAGAGGGTGAGATATTTAAGTCTGTTTCCTTATCTGTAAAATAAGAAGACTTGATGACTACTAAGGTCCCTTCCAGCTCTAAATTTATAATTCCCTCCTTCCCTCCCTCCCTCTCTTCCTCCCTCCTTCCTTCTCTCCTTCCCTCCCCTCTCTTCCTCCCTCCCTCCCTCCTTTCCTTCTTCCTTTCCTCCCTCTCTTCCTTTCTTCCTTCCTTCCCTCCCTCCCTCCTTTCCTTCTTTCCTTCTTCCCTCCCTCTCTTCCTCCCCCCTTCCCTCCCTCCCTCCTTCCCTCCCTCTCTCCCTCTTCCTCCCTCCCTTCTTCTCTCCTTCCTTCCTTCCTCCTTCCTTCCTTCCTTCCTTCCTTCCTCCCTCCCTCTCTCCCTCCCTCTCTCCCTCCTTCCTTCCTTCCTTCCTTCCTTCCTTCCTTCCTTCCTTCCTTCCTTCCTTCCTTCCTTCCTTCCTTCCTTCCTTCCTTCCTTCCTCCTTCCTTCCTTCCTTCCTTCCTTCCTTCCTTCCTTCCTCCTTCCTTCCTTCCTCCTTCCTTCCTTCCTCCTCCTTCCTTCCTCCTTCCCTCCTTCCTTCCTTCCTTCCTTCCTTCCTTCCTTCCTTCCTTCCTTCCTTCCTCCTTCCTTCCTTCCTTCCTTCCTTCCTTCCTTCCTTCCTTCCTTCTTCCTTCCTTCCTTCCTTCCTCCTTCCTTCCTTCCTTCCTTCCTTCCTCCTTCCTTCCTTCCTTCCTCCTTCCTTCCTTCCTTCCTTCCTTCCTTCCTTCCTTCTTTCCTTCCTTCCTTCCTTCCTTCTTTTCTTCCTTCCTTCCTTCCTTCCTTCCTTCCTTCCTTCCTTCCTTCCTTCCTTCCTTCCTTCCTTCCTTCCTTCCTTCCTTCCTTCCTTCCTTCCTTCCTTCTTTCCTTCCTTCCTTCCTTCCTTCCTTCCTTCCTTCCTTCCTTCCTTCCTTCCTTCCTTCCTTCTTTTCCTTGTAAATTAGAAAATATCTTTATTTTACTGGTCATATATACATAGTACACACACACAATAGATATACATAATATACATATATACATACACATCTGCACACACATTATATATGAAAGACTGGACTTTTAACTAGAATGTTGTTGATTCTAAATACCCCCTCCCCCCAACCAGTTCCCTAGGGTTGTTGAAGTTAACACTGAAATAGGCTGTGCTTGCACTTGTTCTCTTCTTCCCCTTGTTAATAGCAATAAAATTTAAGTTACCACTGTGAGGTTGATACTTTTTGTCTAGATTCCCCTGCACTATAGACCTAAAGTCTATATAGAGGTATAGATTTGGATTTAAATCCTTATTCCAACATTAATGAGCTATGTGACCATATGCAAATTATTTAGCCTCTCTATACTACTATTTTTTTCCATCTGAAAGATGTGAATAATAACTATAGTTTCATCCTTACAAGGCTATAGGTTGACACATTGTCATAAAGTTAAAGTGCTTTGTAAATCTAAAAGAATTAAGTCAATGTAGCTATTATAATAATAATACTGGATTAAGTCTAAGATCCCTTTCAGTCCTAAATTCCAAGCTTCTCCCCCTTTCATCATCCCCCATGTAATAATTATTGGTTTGCATAGAGATGGAATCTATATTATTAGCTTTCCATCAATACTTGTCAAATGAATGTAGACTAGGACAATTAGATAGTTGCATTTGTTGGATATTTTTAGACTTAGACTTTTAGTGGAAAGAAAATAGATTTTTTTTAAGTTAAAGAAAACCCAGGAAAAAAGGCACAAAGCCTAGACTTAAATATTCTAAAAGATTGGAACCTATGTTGTGTGTATATTAAGAACCAGAAGCTTTGAATTCCAGTTTAATCTCTGCCACTAATTCTGTGATCTTGGATATAATTTCATTTCTCTGAGATTTAGTTTCTTCACCTATAAAATATGATTATTGGATTAAATGATTTCCAAAATAAAGTCCTTTCAATTTTAAATGCTTGTATTCTAAATTCAAAATGTTGAGTGGTCAAGAATGGAGACTTCTCATTATATAAATACCCCAATTGTCTCTCTATTAATGAATGATCTTCCTTTGTAAAAAGGGTGGAAAGGAAAGACGCAAATCATGTTGATTCTTTAGCTCCTTGTGTGAGAGGCGGAATTATACTTAATACCTATATCCTTTATTATCAGCAGCATTCAAGAAACTTATAGTTTTTTTTCAAAGCACTTTAAGATTTTTAGAGAAAAGTCTCAGTATAAAATATAGTATTAACAATCACTGGTCATGGTCATCAAAACCTCTTTTGTTTTCTTTTTGTACCCTAAGCACATTTTCTCTGTGTATGTCCTTCAGTTTCTCTGTAAGATGCTTTGAAACAGATGTTTTAATAGGGGCTGAAAATTTGCATATAACAGCTTTAAAGTAAACTTCTCCTAGGAAAGAATGATGGATCACTTCTACAAGGAGCAAATTGAAGGGCTCAGGTTCCCAAGGTGTCTTATCTTCTCAACTAGAAACCTTACTGAAGTTGCATTCTTTAAGATATAAATATTCATTGAGACCATTTATCTCAGCCATGGCCAGGTGGAAAGAAAGCACAGCTATAAAATCTTTTTGAAGACTGGGCCACCTGATAGGGAATCCAAGAAACCTTGTTATGACATATCTGAAGGCTCTAAAGCCCCAGTACAAATATAATTGCAAATTCTTTTAGAAAGCTTGAATAGAGGGAAAAGGAAAAGTAAACACCATGAATTATCTTGATAAGCAAGCTTTTTGGGAAAAATAAAAATAAATAATATGATTGAATCGATTTTGACTATATATGCAACACTATAACTATCTGTTGTATTTTCTATAAAAAATATGCAATCCTAAGTTTAATATTTGTCACAGAGATCACACAATGGTCACCATCCTTTCCTTTCTTTCTTTTCTTTCTTTCTTTCTTTTTTTTTTTTTTTGGGGAAGGCAACCATTTGGACATCAGCAAGCTAAGAAAAATTTGAAAGGGGAGGAGAATAGAACATAAAATGTATTTTACATGACTCTTGTAATTCTTTGCCACTCTTTTTTTTTTCCATTGGCATAGGTACTATAATTAGGCATATCTTTTGAAGAGAAGGAAAATGGAATTCTAATCAGGCTAGTGAAACTGGACCTTTTCAAATATTGGCTTATTTTTATAGTGTTTTTAAAGACAAATATAGCTATAGAGATTATCTCAATTAATTCTCACAACAGACTTTTGAAATCTAT
This sequence comes from Antechinus flavipes, assembly GCF_016432865.1. Lineage (NCBI taxonomy): Eukaryota > Metazoa > Chordata > Mammalia > Dasyuromorphia > Dasyuridae > Antechinus > Antechinus flavipes. Next base: position 244,940,244 of record NC_067401.1, read on the forward strand.
CTATCTATCTAAATTTTGCAGATGAGAAATATGAGGTTCATTTAGATTAGATGACTTGCACAAGGTCATACAAATAATGCATAGTTTGAGGGATTGAAGTTAAATTTCTAATAGCAGGAATTCGGGGTTTCTGATCTCAAATTTAGTGAGCTTTCTATTCATTTCTAATATCTATTTTGTTGTGTGAACATGAATATAAAACTCCACCTTACTTAGTTTTAATTTCCTCTTCTGTAATATGGGGATTATACTATCTCACTGAATTACAAGGGTGCAATATGTTTCTGGAGATTGTATGAGTATAGTTCTTGGTTGGGAGGGGCAGGTAGATGTTACTATTTGTTCAGCAAAGTTGTATCCCTTCTTAATATCCCTTCTTCATTATTGGAAAGTCTCGTGGATCTTTTTGTCCAGAGGGATATAGGAGATGTAAGACTGTACAACTAGTTCAGTGAGTTGGTTGTTGTTCTTTGTTCTTGAAGAAGAACCAAAATGACTCTGTAGGAATTAAAGTACAGTGTATCCAACTGTGGCTGATCAGACCAATATGAGCTCAGTGAAGAAAAATAGTTCATGTGACCATTTGGAGTGGTGATGTCTCTAAATGTTCACATCATATATATATATATATATTTGAATCACTTTTATTCATAGAGCACAATGCCTTCTAATGATGAGGACATTCCATGTTGGATGGTCCTGTGGCAGTGTCTTCCATGTGATGCAATTGATTTCAGAATTCTTCAGAGAGATCTTGAGCGTGTCATTGTATTGTTTCTCTTGACTTCTGGTTGAGTGCTTCACTTGTGTGAGTTCCCCATAAATTAATTTTTTAGCCAAATTTGGCATTTGAACAAAATGGCCAACCTATGGGAGTTGGGATTTCTTTGATATAGTTTGAATGCTTGATGATTTAACTTGAGAAAGGATCTCAGTGTCTGGTACCTTATCTTGCTGGGTGATCTTCAGAATTGTTCAAAGACAATTTAAATTAAAGTGACTCAGTGTCCTGCCACATCACTGATTTACTGTCCAGGTTTCCCAAGCATATGACTATGTGGGCAGTATAATGGTTCAGTAGACCTTTAGGTGGATGAGAATTATAATATCTCTTCTCTCCCAAATCTTTCCTTCAGAGTCTCTCAAACCCTTAGCTAGCTCTAGCAATGTGTGCATCAACTTTATTTTCTTTGTAGACATTCCTGGAAAGTATACTGCCAAGACAAGTGAAGTTATCCAAAATATTCAATATTTCTCCATTTGCTATAACTTATGGTCCCATGTATGAATGTGTGGCTAGCCAATCAAGAACTTGTGTTTTCCTGGTATTAGTTGTTTGATCAAAACTAGCTCAAAAAGAAGAGAATCAACCATACTTTGCTGCATTTTAGTCTTAGAGGCTGCAGTGAATGCAGAGTCATTTGTGAACAACAACAACAACAACAAAATCCTTCACCAAATCTCTCCTTTTTAGAACATAAATATAATTTTGGTTTAGTAGGTTTGGTTTGCTAGATACTTCACATTTCATAGATTGTCCACAATACCACATAATACATTTTCAGTGTACTATATTCAAAATCCAAAGCAGGAAAACCTTGTAAGGTTAACTATACTATTGAAAGAAATCAGAGATTTAATACCTATTTTGTTCAGAGTTATACATGTTGTAGTGAATAGAGAGCTGTCTTGGAAGACCTGGGTTCAAATTCCATTTCTGATACATATTGGCAATGTGACCCTGGACAAATCATTTAGCCTCCTATTGTTCAAGCCTATTAAGTCTATACATTACAGAGAAAATGAAAATCTCTCCCATTAGAGGGAGTTTCCTTAATGGAAGTTTCTTCTACCAATGAAATAATAGGTCTAGTTTCTACCCCTTTGCTCATTTTAGTTTAACTCATACAACACTATAACAAATGTAAATACATAATCATAATCATTCAAAGGTGTATCAATGACAATAATACAGAAATAGTATGAAATTAGAAATACAAAGCAGCAATTTTCATTCTAATCAGGAAGCCAGTCACAAAAGGAATAATAAAATTTTAGTTGATAAGCTTAAATATGTGGGCAAAAGACGAAAAAATCAGTTTCAATATTTAAAAATCCTAAAATTTTGCCATTAAAATTTCTCCAAATAGTGGCCCCACATATAGCAATATGTAACAGTGTGAACTCTAAGGGTGTATCCATTACCTGATAGATACCATGTATGGAATTTGTTGAAGCAACAAGGTAAGGAACTTGGAGGTGCATAATAGTAATTGTGGTTGATATTCAGGTGTGCTTATTAGCATTAGAGCTGTGACAAGTCACAACCTGTGGTATTAGCTGCTAGGACAATTGGAGTGTAGCTTGCAAGACCTGGGTTACAGAGACAAATGGGCACCTACTAAGCATCAGGTACTATGTTGAGCACTGAGGATCCAAAGAAAGGCAAAAGATAATCCTGGAGCTTTAGGTCTAGTGATCCTTTATTTCTTTGTCCATCTAGCTTTGACCAGGAGAATCACTATCTACAATGTTCTCTAATTCTTCATGAATTAATTTGCCTTAATCTCAGTGCCAATTTACTCAAAGAAGGGGAATCTACCAGAGCATTTTTAATCTCCAGGTAGCTCTCACTCTTGTTCCTGTGAGGAGGCTGGGAGACTAAAAAGAGGGGAAATGAATTCCAGCCTAAAATTCATTTTTGCAATGGAAGTGCTTGGATCCTAGGGTTAAATGAAACATGTATGTGACTAATTCTTCTACTTTTATCATGTTTTTATTAATTCATTTAAATTATGTTTTAAGTTATGATTGAAAGGAACAGTATATTCCATTTAGTAGGCTTTTAATAGATCTTTATTTATTTATTTATCAATGAGAATATATTAAGTGCCTCCTGTGTGACAGGCATTATACTAGGTGATGAGCATACAAAAGCATAACAGTCTCTATCATCAAAGAAGTTTACATTCACTTTGAGGAAAACAACTTTCATATAGAGAAGTTAATTCCTGCCTTCTCTCTGTTTCTCTGTCTCTCTCTCTCTCTCTTACACAGAATAAATACTAATCAATTCCTAAGAAGAGAAAAACTCAATTATGTTGGATGAAGAATAATGAATGAGTGAACATAATCATTGCCCTTCATGACCATAACCAGAAAATTTTGTGCACAGAGGAAGTGGCAAAACATATGTCTCAATTCAATTATAAGTGGATGGATGGCAACCCAAAGAAATCTTCTCTGGAATAACACTTGGAGAAGGAAACTGTCATGAGGTAGTTTCTTAATTTAACTAATTATTCTTGCTAACTAGAGGTTAATGCTCAGTTGTTTCTATTCTGTGAGGAAATGTATGCTGCTGTTGGCTTCCTTTTAAATTTTGGTGACCTGTATGAAAGCCCCATTCTACTTATCCTAATTATGGATTTGTTGCCCTAGCAGCTTCATTGGGAAGGAATGTTTCATTTCTCAGGAAAGATAGGAAATACATTTTTAGAGTCCATGGCAAAGTTCTTTCTGAGAATGATAGGAGAGAGGGAAGTTAAGTATAAATTTTTTTGGGGGAGCTTGAATTTATACTTGTGTCATTTACCAGTTGTTTTGCTTCATGTGTACAAAATGACATAAAAAATCAATTCTCCACATGGCTCTCAAAGTCAAAGCAGAAGAAAAATGATACCTTGCTCTACCACCTTTTTGGCAACACGATTCAGTATAAAGCTGCATCATATGACTGCAAAGGAGTAATTCACATTTACTGAAGTGATTTTATATGAAAAGGACACACCTGAAGTAGTTTTCAAATTGAGGTTTTGCCATTCTTTCAGTCTGTCTCAGCAGCCCACTCGGACACAATTTACATTTTCCGTCTACAAACTGATAATCCAATTCATAGGTTCTGGTCAGAGAGAACTAAAATGGAGAAAAATGAGAAAGATTTTGGGAAATGTCTGAATAATAAAACAGAGAGTAGAATATAAAGTTCAAAACTTTGCTTTTGAATATTGAATTGAATTAAAATGAAAATTGAATTGAATATTGAATATATGTCATCTGAAATGAGGCATGATAAAAGAGTAAGGTGTTTTGTTTTGTTTTGTTTTTTTACATTAAGTGTTTTCTCTAGTAATGAAGAATAGATATCCCATATCTCCGCTGCACCATTTCCCTTTCTATTTCTACAACCTTGGGCAACTAATTTATTTTCTCAGGAAAAAGTGAGGTTAGGGATATGTTAAGGTCCCTTCTAACTTTTAGAATTGGATGAATTTTTGCTCATATATTAGTATTCATTTTCTTCATAAAACCATCTTATGAAGGCCATAAAATTGCAAGAACATTTTTTGGCAGAAATCATAGTCCCTGACATAGTGTAAATGCTGAATAAGTGTAGTTTTGGATCAATTAATTTTTTTTAAGGAGAGTAAGTACTGAGACAATAGTATTGTCTCAGAATGTTACAGTGGGTTTGGGGAAGGAGATTTTTTTTTCCACAGAAGAGACAGGCCAACTAGTAATGTTAAAAATAATAATCCTTTATTTGGAATAATTTATAGTTAAATGGTGCACTTTAATTCATACAAAGGGAGACATAAAGAATATAGGATCTATCATTCTAGAAATATGTTTCTACTATGTATCAGGCACTGTGCTACAAACAATGAAATAATTCCTGAGCTGGCATTGTAAGGACTCCTTTATTTAGAGCTGAAAGAGACTGGGGGTCATCTAGTCCAACTTTCTTATTTTACCGATGAAGAAACAGACTCAGAAATCTTAGGTGATTGGCCCAAAATTACACAGCTGGTATGAAAGGTAGGATTTGAAATCTTGGTATTTCTGACTATACAAGCTACAGATAACATAGAAAACTATTTAATGTGCCATGCTTTTAGCTTATTTTGAAGCATTTGAACAGAATGAGGAAGCAGAGAAAGGAAGAAGGATTTTAGGACAGAGAATATATTGGGAATAAAGTCACTGGAGAGACAATTGTATAAGACAGTAATAATCACTGGAAGGAACAGTGTATGGCTATAATTTAGCCACTGGAAGTATTGGAACAACTAACAATTGGTTATTGTGATAAAAAGGTAAAAACCTTCAGGCTGGAGGAGAAGGAACAAGATTGTTAATTCTACAAAAAGTACCTTCCAAACCTCAAATTCAGATTTCTCCAAGCTCTAGTTAGTCCTCTGAATTTAGTGTAGGAATGCCTGGGTCCTAATTTGTATAATTGTGAGGGTAACTTGATGGTGAGGGTGAAAGCCATGGTTTTTATGGAGAGGGACAAGGGTTCACTCAGTCATGTCATGTGACATGTCACAGGTAAGAAATCATCAACTCCCAAGATAGCATAAGGTAGGGGAATTTCTAACATGAGAAGCTCAAGGCATAGCAGATAACAGAAAAGACAGGAGGAGGGGTCATGCGTACTCAGGTAGAGGCAATCTGTCATGTATAAGCCAGATGTGTCTCAGAGGGGTTTCCAAACAGGAGGGTTTTCTGACTCCTATAAATGAGAACTTTCTATTGTAGCTTGTATTGCTGGTCCGAGCAGCACAAGCCTTTGAGTGATTATGTCCTGCAGGTTTTTCAGGACTTTCTTTGGGGATGGGTAGACAAGAACACACAGCGGTCAGTGTGGAGATTACCTGAAATTTCTTTCTTTGATTCTTGCATTATCAAGATATGTGTCTCCTTGGGGTCTCCAGGGTCTCCATAGTTCCATCTGTATTCTTTTCTCTCTCTTTTTCCTATTCTTGGCAGTATCTATCATATCTCTCTTCTCCTTTGTTCTGTAATGAGATTGAGACTGACAAATCCTAATAGGACTGGTCCTATTCTCAGAGGATGTGCAAAGAACTCTGGCTGCTGCTAACTGACCAGGGGAATTTGGTAGCTATATTTTTGGAAGTGCTACTGAGCATGTGTGGGTATCAGAACATTTCCTTTCTACTTACTGTATGGTGAAGAAATATCTTTTAATTAGCTGCTGAGCCAGAATTAAGAGAGTATAAAAGACTTCAATAGAGAAACCTAAGTTTGTTTTTTTCTCCTTGTGTGGTCATTGAGACAATAATTGCTTTGGATGAAGGAGTTATCTTGGGCCATTATCTCCCCATCCAGAATGACCAACTGTTAGCACAGTTCTACTATTTTTCCATTTCTTTAGTGTTTCATTATTTCCTTCTGAGTATAGAAGATAGAACAGACTAGACTATGATATTATGAGCATCGAAAAGGTTGGGAAAGCTACAAGAGACCAAGTCTTAGAAAGAATCAGCCTTGAGAAGTGATCTGATTGATTCAGACTAGCCATGGTCTGAATTGACTTGCTAGCACTGATCTGACTGACAGCTGCTGAAGTAAGCAAAGGGGCAACTTTTCCATCAGTTATGTGTTCCCAGAGATGAAAGAGAGATGATCAAACATATTACTAGAAGATCACAACTTTAGGAATACCTTTAACCTCACCTCACAAGAGATTGGTGAGACCTATATTTAACAACCACCACTTAATGTTTGAGCCCACTCTTCTCTGTGAACCAGGTTTTAGAAGAGAGATCGTGTTTCACTTTAGAGGGGGGTATTTATATACTTTGGATATCGCTATATCTTTTCAGTAAGAATCCTTTTGTGAAAGTTATTTTATTTTTTATTTCTGAGTAAATTAATAGTGAAGTGCTAATCACTGCTGTTGATGACATAGTGGAGGTACAGACTAGCACAGACCTATTGGTATTTTGGGGAACTACAATAGGGCTTAAATTGATAGCATTAGAAGAACTGCATTTGACATTTAGCCACAAAATCCTGATGTGGAGAAATATCCAGACAAGCTCTGGGGACCTAACTCTCTAGTGTGTATATGGATTGAAAATGTAATCCAGAGTTTTGTTATATTTCTATTTTCAAATTTGCTTTGTTTACTACGTAAGGGTTATGCAGTGCTGCCTAGTATCTAAGTACAATGGCCTTTCTATTTGACTTCTCTTCTCTTTTGAACTTATGGTCCTTGATGCAATCATGACAGGACAACTAAATATAAAGTCTCCTCTGAATTCTAATTCATAGAGGATAAACCTGAGAAATTTCAAAGTACCAAAGGTTCAATGAATACCATTTCCCCTATTTTATAAATGAGGAGGCACTGGAGAACTTTCATTAAGGGAAAAGGCAATCCTTTTTTATACTGTAGACATATAATTTCAAGATGCCAGCCTCAATCAAGACAGATTAATCATTCGATAATGGAAATAAATGCTTAAGGGCCCAATGCCAAACCTTTGAAGATTTGGGATTATTCCAGGGCCTATTAAAAATTAATGAACTAAAGACCAAAACTTCCTTGATGTGGCAGTCTATTTCTTAAGTCAATATTTCAGTAGATTCATAAATTCATCAGTGTGGGTAGTTATCTTCATGAACAACTATATTTTTTTTATTTTATATGTTATTAGTCCTCATTTTATAAATATTTTATGAGGATGAGTGTTCATAAGACAAGGCAAATGGGCAATAAAACAAAGGGAAAGAAATATGACTTTGAAGAGTTAATAAATTAATAGTTAATGAAGAGTTGAATGAGATAAGGATCTGAAAAGGAGGGAATGAAAGTGGCATCTCTGCAACTGATGATTCTTTTAAAAAGTTACCATAATAATTACCTAAGGAATTTATTGGCAAAAAACAGAGAATTAAGGATCAGCAAGTATGGAGAGCAAAGAAAATTTGAAGGCTTTTCACACTCTTGATTACCCTTTGTTGGGAGCTGCCCCTCTCCCCCCCACTCCCCTACTTGACATTAAGAGTAGGAATTGAGTCTTACATATCATTGTGACACAATGAAGGATAGAAAAGAAAAACAATGATCCGGGTGTCTGCCACTTTGACTCCATCCTTTTCCAAAACTACCCTGGAGTAGAATTATGTTACCTCACTTCCTGCCTATGCCTTCCTTAGAAGTCCCTATCTATCTAAGAATCGTCCTACTCCCCTCTATGACAGGAACTGAGCCACAATCCAAGCCTGTAAACACTAGGTTAACTCCTCTCTCATGGGTCTTTCTCTGAAGTGAAGACAACAGCTGCAAAATGTTAGATTTATTGACTTCTTGGCTTCTGGATCCTCATTGCAAATCCTTTAAAAGTTCCCTGACTCAGTTCCTCAGGGCTGAATGATTTTTGGACATGAGTTCAGTTTAGTCAGCTAGCCTAAAACTCGCCATATTAAAAGATTAAAAACCAATCTCTGTCTTGCCTCAGTTTCTCTGCCATTACAGCTTCTCTGGACAATCAAAAATTTGTTCATGTTTTTTCTAAAATTTAGTATTCACAAATGATTAGGGTATTTCAGATGTAGTCTGAGTGGGATAATGCAATGTCATTAATGATAATAGCTGGCATTTATATGAAACATTAGGTATTAAAAAGAAGTTTAAGGTTCTTTTATGACCTTAAGGTCATTTATCCTTGCAATGACCTTGGGAGGTAGATAGTATTATTATCACCATTTAACAGGTGGGGAAACTGAGGCAAACAGAAGTTAAGCGACTTGTCCAGGGTAACACAGTTAGTACATGTTTGATGGAGGATTTGAACTTAGGTCTTCCTGACTCTAGTGCTCTATGCATTGTACCACCTAGCTGTGTTTGGTTGCTCACATGCTTTTGTCTGTCCATACATCTATCATCAAGCTATCTATCATCTCTCTATATACATGTATAAAAATCAACAACTTTCATCTCTAAGGTTTTTGGATTCATGGGTTTGGAGTTATAGTCTGCATAATTGAGTTTTATAGGGTATAATCCAAAGATTAGTGAGACATCACTTTACTCTTTTTCTAAAAAGTATGTGGTGGGCTAAGGAACTTTAGGAGAGAGCTTAAGGAGATCTCCAACTTCCGGGTTTTGATAAATTTTAATTTCAGTCTATCATTAGTGGCTAATTCCACCATAAGTTGTGTTCCTTCTTCGATTGTTTCATAATCTGAGCATGACTTTTGGAATATACAAAATTGTTTACTTCTCTAGTCATACATGTTGATGTTTGCAAATTATTCTCTTTCTCTAACTCTTACCATTAGACTATAGACAGTGGATTCGAAGTTAGATGACATTGGAATTCAAATTATGATTTTATAAGGTTAGTGACCTCAGAAAAATAATTTTCTCTTTCCAGGATTCAGCAACCCTCATCTACTAAATTTGTGTACATGAAGAAAAGATAGACTCTCAGGATTTATTAAACTTCTTTTTGTCATGTATTATTCTGGCAATCTGTCCAGAATACTATGAACCTCCTTCTTCAAAAAAAAAATGTTTAAATGAATAAAATGAAATATCTGGGGTTAGAAATGAAAGCAATCTTGAAATATATCTTTCAAAAATATTTTGATTTAAAAACTGATAGATTTTCTTCTCATTATTAAGCTTTATGTTTAGTGCATGGAAGTTATTGCATATATTTTGGTTTGTGTACAATGCCTTGTACTAAAAAGAAGGGATTTCTTTAGCATGAGTGGGGTCAATTAGACTTTGTACTAACAATTTGTCAGTCAAAATAAATTTATGCAATAACTAGAGAGCACATGACTTTAAAATTTAGCTTTTATTTAAAATATATTTAATAATATTTGTCTGTTGTAATGATATATAGTACAAATTTCTTAATCATAAAATGTTTACAGTGGTTACTTGATGTTAAAATATTGATTTTATTATATATAATACATACATATGAAACTTGATTTTTCAGAATTTCTCCTCTAATAGGACAGATTGGTTTGTACTATGAAAATTATTAGTAATTAATGACATCTATGGCTCATTTTGCTACTGCTCAGACAGCTCCTGGAATTTTTGTAGTTAGCTTGTGTCTAAAGTATTCAATTTCATGTTTGTCAAGAAACCAAGAATATCATTAAGTTTAGAAATGTAGAATATTTATTTCGGGCAGAAATGATAAGCAAAGTAGCAGAAGCCAGTCCATGTTCTCATTATAAAGGTCTGATTCTTTCCCCACCTCTTTGTGCCCCAAAGCCTTCCAAAGTCTGGTGACTCCAATGAGAGAAAGCTTGACTTTGTTAGAAATTGGTTAAAAGCAATTACTCTCTCTTTCTACATCATTCTCCACACTACTCTTCTGTCTCTACCAATGAGTACCAGTTCCTGGACAGCCTTACCCTAGAGAAAAGAAAACTTTGTTTCCTTTTAATCAATACCTGAGTATAGGCTCAGAGCCTCCTAAGAAATGTATTCTGCTCCCACTTTTGCCATGCTTTATACTCACTCCCTGCCTTCTCCCTCTCATTTATTCTTTTGTAAAAGAATGATTAATACCAGTGTTACACAAATTGTTTACAAAAATAATAAAATAAAGAATACTATTTCTAAGACATAAATATGGTCTTGTTGCATAAACCAGGAAGAATTAAAATAGAAAATGAAAACTATAGATTGCTATATATCTAAAGGCTATCAATGCAAAAAAAATAAATAAAATATAACAAAAAAGCTAATCACAAAGACCATTTTTAGACCAGGTTTAACTTATGCCAGAAATGCACAGTTGATTTAATATTAGGAAAATTTTCGACAGCTATATTAGTAACAAAATCAATCAAAGCTATTTATATTGCATCAATATATTCATGGAAAGCTTTTGACCAAAAAAATATATATGTTTCTATTATACATGCCAGAAACTATAAGAATAAAAACATGTTTCCTTAGAGATATAAATATCATATCTAAAATCAAGTTGTCTTTATATATAATGGAAATAAACTAGAATCCTTTTCAATAAAGTCACAGGTGAAACAAGGATGTTCATTGTCATCATATCTATTTGATGGTATTCAAAATCTGAGAAATGGAAATAAGACAAAAGGAGGATTCTAGGAAGATAGTGCAGTAGGCCAGTAAATTTCAAGTTCTCCAGATTTCTCCCACAAACATCACAATTTGTATCTCAGGGTGAACATAGGCTGATGAAAACCAAAGAACAGGGGTTCTCCTGGGACAACACTGAAGAAAGATCCTAGACTAGGATTTAACCACTGTGAAGTGCAAAAACCTCCAGGTTAGATCCACAGAAACAGCTGGTGGGGATCTCTGGTGCTGACTGGATTCAGAGGGAGCCTCAGTTTTTATCATAGAAACTTTCATCTCTTGAACAGTGTAGGGAATTGAAAGTCTGAGTGGGAAGACAGAGGAACCTTGCCTGATTAAGAATGCCAGGCCCACCTGTGCTGCAGATATATGACTCTGGATGAGAAAGAACCAGCACACCTTGTGATTACAGAAGCAGTGGGGCAGGGATGCTGCTGGCTACAGGCACTTGCAAGGGGATGGAGCTTTTGGCTTGCAGTTCCAGGTCAGACAAGAGAGCTGAAGTAAAGCTAGAAGCATTATCTCCCCACCCCAGGATCAGCAGCAATTACACTAATAGTTCTCATTAAAAAATAAATGAAAAAATGAAAGGAGGCAATAAGCAATGGTAAAGAAGAAATAATTTCATCATCTTTTTCAGATGATATAATATATTTTAAAAACATTACAGAATCAATCATTTCATAATGAATGCTTGAAAATCCTCTATTTAATTGAATGCTTACTATTTCCCTTGAAGGATTATATTCAGTTTTGCTGGGTAGATGATTCTTGATTGTAATACTAGTTCCATTGTTCTTCAGAATATCATATTCCATCCAAATCCACTGATCACTTAATGTAGAAATTGCTAAAATTTGTGCTATTCTAACTGGATCTTCACTATTTTTGAACTGTTTTTTTTCCCCCAGATTCTTGCAATTTTTTTGCCTTGACCTGGTAGTTCTGGAATTTGGTTATACTATTCCTGGAAGTTTTTATCTTGAGATCTCTTTCAAGAGGTGATCAGTGGATTCTTTGAATTTCTCTTTTGCCCTCTGGTTCTAGAATAGGTCAATTTTCTTTGATAATTTCTTAAAAGGTGATATCTAGATTTTATTTTAAATTATGTCTTTTAGGAAGACCAATAATTTTAAAAATTAGCTGTCCTGGATCTATTTTCCAGGACAATTATTTTTCCAAAGAGATATTTCACACTGTTTTCTATTTTTTCCATTCTTTTGTTTTTGTTTTATTATTTCTTGACTTTTCATAAATTCATCAGTTTGCAATTGTGCAAATTATCTTATTTTATTTTATTTTTTGATGAGGCAATTGAGGTTAAATGACTTGCCCAGGATCACACAACTAGGAAATATTAAGTGTCTGAGGCCAGATTTGAACTCAGGTCCTCCTGACTTTAGGGCTGATGCTCTATCCACAGTGCCACCTACCTGCCCTCAAGTAATTTTAAGGAATTATTTTCCTTAGTGAGCTTTTGTACCTCTTTTCCCACTTGGATAATTTTACTTTTTAAGGCATTTTTCTCATTACCTTTTTTATTTCCTTTTGCACCACTCTCATTTCTCTACTCAATTTTTCCTCTATTTCTCTTACTTGACATTCTTTTTTAAAAATTAATTTATTTTTATTTTTTTCGATTATGCATATACATTCTTTTTCATATATTTCCATATGAGTAATGTTGGGATAGAAAAATCAGAACAAAATAGGAAAAAAATGAGAATGAAAAAAAGAAGAAAAAGAAAGTGCATTGATCCACATTCAATTCTGTAAGTTTCTCTCTGGATGAAAATGATATTTCCCATTCAAGTTTATTAGAATTGCCTTGGAACACTGAATTGCTGAAAAGGACAAGTCTATCATAGTTGATCATCACACAATCTTGTTGCTGTGTATAATGCTTTCTTTGTTCTGTTTGCTTCACTCAGCAGTAGTTCATGTAAATCTTTTCAGGCTTTTCTATGATCAGCCTGTTCATCATTTCTTATAGGACAATAATATTTCATTACCTCCATATACTTTAATTTATTCAGCCATTCCTCAACTGATAGACATCCACTCAATTTCTAGATCTTTACGACTACAAAAAGCTATTATAAAATTTTTACACATGTGGGCGCTTTCCCTCCTTTATGAATTCTTTGGAATGCAGACTCAGTGGCACTGCTGGATCAAAGGGTATGCCAGTTTTATAGTCCTTTGGGCATAATTTCAAATTGTTCTCCAGAATGGTTGGATAATTTCACAACTCCACCAACAATATATTAGTGTCCCAGTTTTCCCACATCAGGTCCAATATTTATCATTATGTTTTTTTGTAATTTTAGCTAATCTGATAGATGTGAGGTGGTACTTTAAAGTTGTCTCAATTTGGATTTCCCTTATAAACCATAATTTACAGCACTTTTTTCCTATACCTATAGATGGCTTTAATTTCTTTGTTTAAAAATTGTCTACTCATATGCTTTGATCATCATTTCTCATTTGGAGAATGACTTGTATTTTTGACTTAATTCTCTATATATTTTAGAAATGAGATCTGTATCAGAAACATTGGCTGTAAAAAAAACCCACAACAATATGGATTTCAATTTTCTTTTTTGGGAGGGGAAAGAGAAGTGGTAGAAAAGGGGAGAAAAAGTTTGGTAATTTAAAAAGTTAATTAAAAAACAAAAGGAAAGGAAAAAGCAAAAAAAGAAACAGAGCTATTACCTAGATTGTCATATTAATGGATAATACATATATCAGTATCCATATCGGTTTCTGTTATTTAATTTAAAAGAATCTTCATGCCTAACATTATTTTCATCTTTTAGAGTTGGAATTTTCTTTAACATGATGCTTTGTAAAGTATGAAGAGTATTATATTTGAACTCAGAGAACTTGCTTTAGAATTCCTGCTCTGTCATTTTCTGTCTATGATACCATGTTAACCTTGGTGGGCCTTGGTTTCCTCAACCATTGACTATATGACATCTAATGTCACTTTTAGCTCTAAATTTTATCATCTCTCTGGATCGAGGGATTTTTTTTTAACATTTATAGAGGGATGTTACTCTTTCTTCAACATGAATAAGGTAAAAATAAATTAAATATTTGTGAAAAGTTTCTCCAAAAGGATAAATTTTGTCTCTTTCAGTAGCTATCTTTGGTTTTGATTAGGAAAACCATTTGAAGCATGATCCTCGGACTCATTATTTTAAAAAAAGTCAAATTGATGGTGCAAACATTTGCAGATGATCTTACCACCAAAAGCTCTTGTCACAAAGTAAAATAATTAAACAAAACTGACATCAGTGACCTCATCTGAAAATAATTGCAAAATCACACAATTATAATACTTTCCCACTTCCTCTATTTATTAAAGTGCTTTAAAAAAATTATAGGAATCTATTCCCCTTCCTCTACACCTCTTTCCCACTATACCTTAAAAAAAGAAAGTAAAAATCTGCAATTTCATTAATATGGGGAATCCCCTGGGAAAAAAATCTCTTGACCAGCATGGCACCATATCTATAACTTAGAGGATTGTCTGGGAACATTGAGAGGACATGTGACTTGCCCATGGTCACACAGCTGATCTTTGTATGATGAAGAGCTTGAACTGAATTCTCCCTGAATTCAAGCACTGATATCAATATCCTCTCTTATTTTCTACCTTAACAGCTTGTGAATTTCTTATTTAATTATTTTTTACATTTATTTCAATAATTTTCTATCAGACTCTTAGGAATAGCAACTGATGTGGAAGTAGGGTGATACTTGACATATTATTCATTCTTCTGTGACTTTTAAACTACTTAAACTAATTATTTCAATCTGGACTTAGACATTTTACCTGAAAATACTCTGATCCTTTGGTGTATACATAACATCACTGATCTGAATACTTTCTCAACTAATGCAGAATCAAACAATGCTACTCATCCTATTCAATTTTTGTCATTGCTTTTCTATAGCTCCTTTCGTGTTTACATACCTAACTCATTCTTGGACTTCCTCTTGTTATTACATACATTTGGGTTGTCCATTTTATGCTTTATCCTTGCCAAGTGACTGGTTTTTCTCCTAAAGGTGCTCAATAATCATTTTTATTCTGTCCAATCCACACAGTGATGATAGACTATACTATACGTCTCTTGGAAGTATTTCACTTTTTTTTTTTTTTTTTGCATTGGCTTTTGAGTTTATTTCTAATCTGAATCTGGGAGAAATGGTACAGTGCCTTGCCTAGCAGAGGTGCTAACTAAATGCATCTTGAGTCAAACTGAATTTATTTTTCTAAGATCAAGAATTTCCATGATCATAGCCATAAAATATTACTGAAATCATTGAAGTCTATACAATTTGTCAAATGTGATTCATCCTTATCATTGCAAGCTAAATTCTGGGTCCAGCTTGATGCTGGACATATGTAAGATGTATTCCAACTAATTTGACAAACTGCATATATAGTTGAAGGGCTGTATAGTACTATTTTTTTAATTTACTTTTTTATGGAGATGAATAGATCAGTTTGCCTTTTGCATTTCTGTTGATTTTACTCAAAAGGCTTTATGAAATTCTAAGTCTCAAAAAAATACGATTTTGCATATGAATGGGAACATTTAGTGAAACTCACTAATAATTAGAAGTACTTCATTTGGTCCCCTGATTATTAATACTTTCATGCCTCAAATTACTGCTTTTACTTCTCAGGATAAATGTTTCCCCTTCAGTCAGATGTAAATTCCTTGAGAGCAAGAAGTATTTTCTCACATCCCCTTACTCCCACTTTGTATGCTCTGGTCCCAATACAGTGTCTTATTCATAGTAGTCATTATTAAACAAACATAATAAATGTTTGTATCCCACTCTTTTCCAACTGTTTTGGAATTTAGGGGCTTTCACAGAAGAAGTATATAATCCAGAAATGTTAAAACAATAAAATTAAATTGTGTATGTTTTAACACATGAAAGGTAGAATAATGAAAAATAATAACAATAATTTGATAGTAACTATCATTTATATAGCACTTTAAGTTTTACAAGTCATTTTGCTAATAAAATAAATACAAATCATTTGATACAATAATCCTTTGAGGTAGATTCTATTATTTTCCCCACTTTATAGATTATGATGAGTAGCTAGATGTTTCAATGGATAGAGTGCCAGGACTGAAGTCAGAAGTCTCATTTTCCCGACCTCTAATCTGGGCACAGGCACTTATTACCTCTGTGACCCTGGCCAAGTCACTTATCCCTATTAGCCTCACTTTCTTCATCTGTAAAATGAACTGGAGAAGGAAATGGCAAACTATTCCAGTATTTTTTCAAAGAAAACCCAAAATGGAGCCATAAAGTCAGACAGGATTGAAAAGACTGAACAACAAATGATGAACCTGAGGCAGATAGAGATTAATCAACTTCACCAGTGTCACATAGCTAGTAAGTATATGTAACTATATTTGAAGTCAGATCTTGATTCCAAGAATTTACTACTGGGTCATCTAGCTATCTCATCAGTGATTTTGAGAGAGAAATGACTTCAGAGAAAATCCTATTTCTAACACATACATATCACATGGCCTTCAACAAATCACTTTACATCCCAAAGGTTCTAAGTCAAACTGGAGCTGATTTTCATGGATAGAATGAGTTTTTCACCTTTGAGTCTATTATAGCAATGAAACCATAAGCTTAGTCCCTATTCTTAATTAACTGAAGAAAAAAGCTTAAAACCTAACTTGAGACATAAAAAGAAAGAAGAGGGCAAAGGAAGAGGAATTATGGACAAGGGATTCATTTGTATTTTAATCACCAGATAGACAAGAATATATACATTTTTCTCTTAGCTGTATAATAATCTTAGGACCATTACAGAAGGTAGTTGATGATGATCCTGTGAGAAGCTGCTTTGCATAGCTGGTAGTCAGGGATGTCAGACTCTTATTATGCCTTCTAGTTCAGTGTGAGGAAATCTCAACCCAAATCAGTTTTTCCACTTCTGCGACCTTGATTAAGTCAATTTTGATATCTGTAAACAGGATTACTTAATTATAGCAAACAAGGTTTAGGGGTTTTATTGGGCATGGCACTATCTTTAAAATATATATCTGATTGATTTTCTGGTTTTGATTATTATGGGCCAAGAGACAGTGGAGTTTTTTTTAGGAGGATCAGTTGAATACAGAATGGATAATAGATATTTTCATCATAGCAGAGTCTAGAATGGATGTTTCCAGACATGGAGGGATAAAAAAAAATAGGTTTGAAGTAGAGGGTTCAGAAAGATATATCTAGATTAGAGAGTCTACTACACAGAATCACAGAAGCATACCCCTTCTCTCCCCCAAAAAATACCAAACTAAAAAACCACTTTTCTAAGCTATTTCAGTTTGTTCAGTTGATTTTTTTTCATGTTTCATTGGGTATCTCCCATGATACTGTTGAATAAGTTAAGGGATCTTAGTTTCCATGACAACCTGTTAGGATGCATTAGAAACAAAATGTCTTGAGACAAATAAACTGAAAATCACAATTCTTTACCATTTAAAATTTTTAATGCTTAACTAATCTTTATATAAGACATTTTATATATAGTAGTTGTCAACAACTGATATTTTGAGGGGCTTCATATTCATCCAGAATAGTTTATAAAGGGGTAAATCTGAGCCATAGAAAATAAATATGAAAAAATCACTAAAGGAAGGGGATTTTTTCTTTAAACTTTAGCTATATTGGTCATATGAGCTTGCTCACAATACTTGTTGAAAGTGCCTAAGAGGTTTGATATTCATCTGATATAAAATTGTGAATTTTCTGCCAAAGATCTGTAAATTATATCTTCCTTATTTTTTTCTTCTATCTTAATTTACCAGTTTAAGTCTTTTGAGGACATTATTGGCATTAAAAGGGAGAAATGACAAAAATAGAAAAGTTAAAGGCAAATTGCTATTTATATGTATATTTAAGGATTTTTGTGTAACAGATTTTTTGTGCCTACTTCTCTATGTGTATTAGGTTGAGGTTAGATAGTTCATATGGCTTGCTACAGAAGAAGCTGTACAAAAATCCTCACCTTTCAACCTGCCAATTGCCTCATTACCTTAGTCATTTTCCTGAGTTGCTAGTCAATTAAGGAATATGTTCTAATATTTTTCGCAAAAATTGCTAAATATCTTCATAAAAATTTCTAAAATTAAAACATCTCTCATCAACTAATTAATTCTGATTGCCTACCCTAGCTCATGAAATAATTATTTACTAAATAAACTGGAGAAACTTTTTTTCATAATCTTTTACCTCTCTCTTTCTCTGTCTCTGCATACATGTATATGTATACATATATCTCTATCTATTTATCTATCTATACTCAAACATACATACATATATATATATATATATATATATATATATATATATATATATATTATATATATATATATATATATATATATATATATAACATGTGTGTGGAATGGAGAGATAAAGTGAAGAACTTACAAGAATGTGTAAATTCTTTTTCTGAATTTTTTTATTATTTCTATGTCTCTGTGACCTGCTTAAGTACCATGTGTGCAAGCCAATATTTACTTAAACTTTAGATATATTTACTTAACCAGAAATGATGATATTTATCTTTGTTCAATGTTATCAATATTTAGATTATTAATGCCGTCAGCTCAGTAATCTGAAGTTTGAAGGTCTGACTGATGATTCCTCTCGGAATCAGGGAAACAAAGCATTCTGTTCTAATCTGCCTTTGGCACCAATGTTTAACATTCAATTAGGGGAGAGGGCACCTATTTCTCAATGCTCCCCAGCTTATGATGTAATCCTTTGTAACTAAACCTATAAAAACTGTATATTTTCCCTAAATCTTTAGCCCTTCTACTGTGAGCTTTCTCTCTTTCCCTCCTTGCAGTGGAATTACTCATTCTCATGGGAATTTATTAATAAATAACTTTTCTGCTTTCTACTGAGTGACCTCTGAGTAGTCATTTTGGTTAAGGGTCTTCTATATCCCTCACACATGCATATACATATATAATATCAACTTCCTACAATTTCCTAGGCTAATTATATTAACACTATGACAAACAATAAAAATCAGAAGGTATTCCTAGAAAAGTGAAAAGATTTATATGAAATGATATTTGATTTAAAAAAAGGCAGGAACAAAAGAAAAACAATGGCTACAATAATTTAAATAAAAATATCACTTAAAGGAAGTCCAATTCTTAATAACTGAAAAACCCATTGTCTTGGAGAATATAGAAGGACATATCCCTGTCTCTTTAGGGCAAACAGATGGAACACTATCAGGAGAAAATGTTGTCTATATTGTTAGACATAAGCACTAAATCATGCAATCATTCTTTTCTTTTTAAAAAAGTTTATACATGAGGAGGATTCTGGGAAGATGGCAGAGTAAATCAGAAAATTTCAAGCTGTCCAGATTTCCCTCACAAATAGAACAAAATTGAACTTAAGGGTTGTTGTGACCTGCCAATGGCTGCTGGAGGTCTAACTCAGACCTGTAAAATGGATCTCTTCATGTGAGAGGATGATGGCAATGATACAAAGAGACTGAGAGACAGTTGCTGTTTTCTGATCTCCCTTTTGAGAAGCTGTTGCATTATCTGACCTCTTTCCGCTTACCCTCTGCCAACAATTTATTTCATTCCAAGTCCACAAGCAACACCTGTGTCATTAAAGCCTGCTTTGCAATTCCTTCAGATGATATGATCCACAGCTGTGGAGGCTCTCAGAGAATTGACCTGCGCCTTTACTTAGGCATGGTCCTTAACAAAGGGTGAACAGAGACTGGCAAAAAACAAATAAGATTTTGGACAGAACAGGGCTTTCCTGGGACAACCCAAGAAAATTGAAGAAAGACCCTGGGATGGAATCTGTTTAACTGATGTGAAGTGTAAACAGTTCCAGGACATTTCCACAGAAACAGGAAGTGGGAAGCTCTTGAGCTAGCTGTGTTGGAAGTAGCTTCAATCACAAAAACATGAACTTTCACCTCCGAGGCAGCATGGAGAGTTGGGGATCTAATGGGGGAAAACTAAAAAAATCTTTGCTGATTAGGAACACCAAGCCCAGAAGTACTACAGAGACATTGCTGAGGGTGAGAAAAACCAGTACTAGGTGAGTGCAGAAACAAGGGAGAAGGGACCACTTGCAGGTGAGTGAAATTTTGGTTTGGAGTTGCAGGTCAGAGAAAAAAGGGGAGAGCCGAAGTGAAGCCAGAGGCATGCCCTCATGCTTATACTAATATGTTCTCATTAAAAATAATGAGCAGGCAAAAGAAAAAAAAAACAATCAAAGAAATTTACTATGGGAATAGGGAAGACCAGAATTCCTCTTCAGAGGACAACATTGAAGTGAAAAGCTTCTTCTACCACAAAAAGAAACATTAAATGACTGTCTGTCCAGAAAGAATTTATAGAAGAACTAAAAAAAAAAATTAAAAAATCAAATCAGAGAGATTGAGGAAAAACTTAAAAAACCATCCAAGAAAAACAGGAAGATAATTAAAAGAAAGTCAACCAACTAGAAAAGAAGATCTAGAATCTTAAAGAAGAAAATAATTCTTTAAAAATTAGAATCAGATAAGGGGAAGCCAGTGAAGCTATAAGAAACCAAGAAACAGCAAAACAAAATATAAAGAGTGAAAAATATAGAACAGAATGTGAAACATTTATTAGAAAAACAACAAATCTGGAAACCAGATAAAAAAGAAAAACCATAAAAATAATTGGAAATGAAAAAGAAAGTTGACTCAATATTACAAGAAATAATCAAAGACAATTGTCCTGAAATGATAGAACTTTCTCCTACTTTTGGGGAAAATAAAATAGAAAAAACCCACCCATCACCAACTCAAAGTGATCCTGCAAGGAAAACACATAGGAATATTATTGCTAAATTTTGAAATCCTCACATCAAAGAGAATATTTTATAAGAAACAAACCAACAAACAAATAAAACCAAAAAGCCAACTAAAATATGCCAGAACTACAATTAGAATTGTACAGGATTTATTAACAATTAATATGAAAGACTATAGGTACTGGAATATTATTTATCAACAATCAAAAAAATTAGGCCTGTGGTCAAAAATATCACATCCAGCAAAACTTAACACTGAACAACAAAAACAACAACATGGACATTTACTGAACTCACAGAGTTTCAAGACTTTTGTCACAAATAAACTTGAACTCAATAGAAAATTTGACATATAAAAGCCAGTATCAAAGACTAATTTCAAGAGACTCAACCAGATCAAACTTTTATTTTATACATGGGAATATAAACCCATGTATCCAAGATTAATATCAGTGACTGAATAGTTCAAAAGAAATATTGTGGCAAAGCTGAATATGATCTGACTACAAAAATTGTCTAGAAAAGCTGAAAATGTTCATTGTGCTATATGAATGAGAGTCAAAGGAAAAACTGATACATAGGTATTAGATGGAGAAGAGGGCTGGTAGTTCTGAAAACCTACTCACATCAGGAATAGGTTAAATAGGGAACAATACATAGATACACACATATATACATAAACACATGTATGAAAACATACACACACACACATATATCATGATGAGCAATAATATGATATGAACATTTTAGCTTTTCTTAGACATTTTTTAGTCAGATCATACTCAACTTTGCCCCTATGTTAATATTATTTTGGATCCATGTCTACATATATGCTAAGTTATGGATTCTGCTGAGAGGGAGTATTGACCCTTGATGCACAATATGTTTTCTGTCATATTGCAGAAATGCCCTTGTTGAGCAAGGAGCATTGATTTATCATCATGGGAACGGGTGAGCTGGAGGGTCACAGCCAGTGGCTACATGAACAGGGATGTCCGAACAGGGCCTCTCACCTGTGAGTGAGCTGCTGAATTGCTGGATTGGCTCTACTCCCCCTGGTAGATACCATGCATACACAATGCCCACAAGCCGCTTCTTTGAATGGTGATTGGGGATCACCTTCTGTTTATGTGCTGATCACTCTTGCAAAAATGTATATCAACAAGGCTGTATGGCATAATAAACTGGAGTTCTTTTCACATCCTACGAGTCTCCTGCCTCATTCATCTCTCCTCTGAGATCAAAGGGCTCATATGCCAGGAGCTCTTAAAAGCCGCCCACAACAACTGGCTCCCGCAAACAGAATGGACAAGAACCTAGATGGGTGCCAGAACGACCACTTCATGGTCGAGCACTGCTATGTGATTAAGACATTCTCTACAAGGACTCCAGAGGGAGAGCCCACCAAGCTGTGCTGTTTCTGGACCAGACAGAGTGTGGCAGATAGTGGTTAAGTAACCTAATGGGGCAGAAAAAAAAGATACCCTACTCCCTTCAGCCAGGGAAGCATATGTAAGGACTACATATAAATGTTTATAAGATCAGGGGTGCATAATTCAATTAGGAGACATTAGGAAATTCCTGGACATTGCTTGGTTGACTGCCACTCAGGTTGCTCCAGGAACAAACATGAAGTTATACTTTGAGCAACTTAGCAGTACTAGGACCCCAAAACTAACCTGGGTAATGACAGCTCAAGTTGGGACAGAAATACAGTAATGGAGGAACAGGTATGCAGCTTTAGACACCAAGGGACAATCATAGTAATAAAATTCAGGAGCAATGATTATTACTGCCTACCCCTTCATGCTGTCTGTGAAGTGCTCATTCAACTGTATCATAGAGGAAAACAATGAAAAACCCTTGTAATAAATCCTCCACTACCCCAGTATTCATTAGCTATCCAGTCATACAAATATATGAAGAAGTGCCTGTGTCTGTAACTATGACAATATTGAAACATATCTTAACAAGGGGCAATGTGTAGTTCAAGGAATAGTCATTCCATCTGAACTTACAGTTAAAATAGAAGATAATGTGGGGAATAGAGAGATAAGGTGAAGAACTTACAGGAATGTATTAATTCTTTTTCTGTATTTTATTTTTATTATTTCTATGTCTCTATGATGTGCATAAGTACAGTGTGTACAAGCCAATATTTACTTAAAACTAGATATATTTACTTAACCAGAAATGATGACATTTATCCTTGTTCAATGTTATCAATATTTAGATTATTAAATGCATCAGTTCAGTAATCTGAAGTTTGAAGGTCTGACTGATGATTCCTCTCGGAATCAGGGAAACAAAGCATTCCGTTCTAATCTGCCTTTGGCACCAATTTTTAACATTCAATTAGGGGAGAAGGCCCCTATTTCTCAATGCTCCCCAACCTATGATGTAATCCTAGGTTTACCTATAAACCTATAAAACCTACAAACCTATAAAAACTGTATATCTTTCCTAAATCTTTAGCCCTTCTACTGCGAGCTTTCTCTCTTTCCCTCTTTGCAGTAGAATTGCTCGTTCTCATGAGAATTTATTAATAAATAACTTTTCTGCTTTCTACTGAGTGATCTCTGAGTAGTCATTTTGGGTAAGGGTCTTCTTCATCCCTCACAGTTGGGGGCTCGTCCGGGATGGGGCCTTTGGGGGAGATGGCTATGTGCACCCCGAACAGGGACAGATGCTCACGGAGTAATTTTCTCCATGGTCTCTAGCTCTGGGTGAGCAGCCTCCCTCCCCTCTTAGACAACGACCGAGGCAGGGATGCTCAGTGGAACACAGAATTGAAGATTGAAGGAAGTAGAGTCCTGATGGCCGGCATTTGCAGTCTGAAAAGAAACATATGTTCTCGAGGTAAAGCTCTTAAGTTTATTTTTGGTGTGGACTGCTGTTGACCCCAATGATAAAGGACTTTTCCTAAGGAGGCTCTTGGGTGACTGTGGGGGGCGTGAGGGTAACGTAGGGCCTCCGCCGACACCTGGACCAGGTCCAGGGTGGTATAGAAGCAGTCCAAAAATTTGTATCAGGACATTAGCTAGGGAGTTAAAAACTGGGATGGACTTCCCATATATAAAAGGGAAGAAAACTGGGAGGATGTATATCCCAGGACTATTTGGATATATCAGACTGAAATCTGTATGTAAAAGGTGAAAATAGAGTTTTATGTTTGTCTGTGTGTTTATGTCTGCTTTGCATTGCTTTTGTTCTGTATTAAAAGTTAGCAAGCTCATAAGAGATAAGAATTCAGCCTCTGTGTTAAAAAATATCAAGCTGAATTGTGGGAATTGAAATTCATTCTTTCTGAGTGCTTCAGAATGTAATTTGGAAACTAGTTTTGGGCTTCTCAAGGAAAAAAAAAATCTTTTTCTCTTTCTCTCCCTTTGCCTCTGGCAGTGACTTTGCAGGAAGGGGGAGAGAAGGGGAAAAAATAAAAACATAGATTGAAAGTTTGGGAAGTTTTAAGAAAATAGAAGAATAGTGGCTATCACTTCTGTAAACAAGGAGCCTGTTATCAGGACTCAGCCTGAGAAAAGAATTCTCAAGGTAAAGCAAGGATTGGTGCTTAACTCTTTCCTGGTTACTAAAGAAAAGAAGTTTGAATGAAATATCTAGGTAGATTTTAGGAAATGTCACAAACTAAACTACTGGTTAATTTTAAAATAACTTTAAATTGGTGTGTGTGTTAAGATTGGAAAATTTAAGATTGGAAATAAGAAACTGCAGATATTGGAAGGGAAGAATAAAAATAAAGTAAGAGAGGTAAATAGTTGAACACAGGGGCGTTCTGACCTGCTGGGCCTGTGGGAAAACTAGGCATAGTTTTCTGAAGAAAACTGAAAGAAAAAAAATTTCTGAAGAAAAAATCTGAAGAAAAAAAAATTTCCAGAAGAAAGAAAATTCATTATTAATAAGTTTTCCTTCATGGAATTAGAGAACAGAAAGTTTAAGAAGGCTAAACTGGGTAATTGTTTGCAACATTTGATTAAGAGTTTTGGGAATTTACTATATTTTAAAGAGGTACTATAATTTTGAAATTGAAATAAAATTAAAATTGGGGAAATAATTTTACTGTTGCCTTACACATGTTAGATTTATTCTGAGGGTAAAATCTTAAGAATTTTTTGAATATTGTGGCCTTTACATCTGAAGAGAAAAACTTTTCTTTTTTATTATTTGGTTGGACTTCAAATTAGAAATATAGGTTATTAAACAAAATGCCAGTAGCTTACCTTGTGTGTGGGGGGTCATGTTTGTATCTCCCTATTTAAATGGTATGTTGCTTTCTAGAAGTATTGGGTAATTTGTAAACTATATTATGAATTTTATGAAATTTGGTTCAAAATTAATTGAAAATCTTGAAGTTTAAAGTTTTTTTAAAAAGGTGATTTAAAAACAAGAGAAAAAAGATTGATTTACAAAAGCAATTAATAGTTTAAATAGATAATCTAGTCAGAAGTATTTTGGAGAAGGTTTGAGCAAGTAGGCATTGAGAGGAGAGAGACAGAGATGGGACAAGAGAATGAAAGTGATTTAAGAAGGATTGATTAGTAGGAGCAGATGATTTCAAGAAGAAATCAGTGGGAAAAAGAAGGAACTGGTTGGAAAGGGTAATCACAGAGAGACCGCTATGAGAAGAGATCTGTTTTTGCTGGGGGAGAGCAGCAGAGGGGCAGTGGAAAGCGGCAGTCGCTTGGTTCCTTTGGCTGAAGAAAACAAATGGTAATTTAAAGGGACATGCTGCTCTTACAAGATGTTAATTGATTGAATATTTATTTCCTTAGATACATAATGGTTATTAATATTAAAGAATATGATCAGAAATGTGATATATAGTTTGAAAGGGTTATTTCAAAAAAATTTAATTGTTGTTTTCAAGAACTTTTCAGATTCTTTTATGTGAAAATAGGAAGTTTTAATTAATTGTATTGATGCTAATTATCTGAAAGGGACTCCAAGGATAATAGTTTTTGCCTTTTTCCTTTTGAAAATGTTTTTGTTGTCAGCCATATGTAGTTTGGGATTTTTTTGTGTATTGGGTATTTTAAAAAGCAAAATGATTGGTATAATATTCAACTTATTCAAGATTCAACATCTACTTGGGTATATAAGAATTGTGTGAATTTTATGGGATAAATTTCTTACTGTTAGTGATATAAGGTCATGGTAAATAACTGTTTGGGATTTATCTGAAACTTTGGAGATAAAATTCCTTGGGCTTGTAATTAATGCTATTTGGAAGTTTTAAAGTTCTACTCTCATGTGCTGAAGATTGAGTTTTAACTGCTTATATTATGTTATAGTTATGCTCTTCCATTTTTTCCTCCTGTGACTGATTTCTATGATCAGAACAATAGTTAATAAGAATTGTTAATGCAATTCAAATATGTCATACCTTGCTGTTTCCAGTCTGGTTATCTGTAATCATTATATCCTAAATACTTAGGCAAATAAATATTTAGCTTGGTCATCTGTCTGTTACTAGATATTTGTGTTTTATATTTAAAATGTTTTTTTAAATGATAAGAGGACAATTTACAATGGTCTGTGAAACCTAACAGCTATTTATAGGGACTATAGCTGTCTGCCTGTCCTGTGAAGCAAACTTATTCCTTCACATAGGAACTGCTGGCCAATCTATACTGGCCTTCTCACATGTTGTTGCAACTCCAGACTGTTCTAATCTTGTTAGATTTGGTTTTTTGTTGTTCTAGATTTTGGTCAAATTACAGATTATTGAACCTCTTCTGAGACATGGATTGGCCCATCTGAAGCTTAGATTGACACCATACCCACGCCCCTCCTTGGACTGAGAGCCAGCTCTTCGCCCATTTATCAGACTGAAGCAGCTAAGATTGAGACCATCACCTATGCTCCTGATGTAATTTGAACTGATATGGGGGATTTGGGAATGGTTGATGAATGACTGTTAAACTTGACTTGGTCATCTATTACTGTGTGTTTAAGATTTGGGATGGAAATTGTTAAAATTGGTAACTGTTGCTGTTAAGGAAGTTATAATATGTTTATAATATCTATGTTCACTTCAGAATATATAATTGAGGGATTTTATTTTATTATTTTTTTTTTAGGAAACTCCTCCTGTACTAGTCTGTTATGTATAGGAACTTTAATTCATTCTTGGGATTCATATGTGGATGGTTATTTGACTATTTACTTTTTTTTTTTTTGGATGATTCCTTTCGATGAGGAAAAAAAAAGGAGAGGAAGAGATAGGGAACTAGGGAAACTGGTAGATTTTTCTCAAAATACCTAAAAGAGTGGGAACCCTTAGTTTTCTGTTCACTTTGCCTTAGGTACTTCTGCCCCACCCCCTATCTCACCAGTTCAGATTGAATTGGAAGTCCTTAAGCAGTCCTTTTTGTTTTTACTATGCTTTAGCTTTGAAACCCCTTATTCTGTGGAATTGCCCTGGCAGACTCAGTTTTTGGGACTATTTTATTTTTAGGAAATCTCCAAGATAAAGACACCTGTCTTGAGACTGGCAATCTCCAGCCCTGTAATCCCAGTTTCTTAATTGGTATCTCAGCATTTTCAATAACATTGCAGTTTTGAGATCAAGCCTCTAAAGTTTGGAGTTTGTCTGCCTTGATGGTCTAACTGTGCATGCTCTGATAGCTCTGCTCAGAAATCTATATTCTAGTAGCAGCCCTGTCTGTCCCTCTGGACGGGGACAGGTGGAGCTTCTCCAAGACTTATCCTTCTCCCCTGGAGTGCAGTGTCCCTCTGAATGGGCATCATGATGGTCTTGAGCCCTGCTACTTCCTATATAAGCAAAAGCTGAACTAAGTGCACAAATGAGTGCAGACCACCGAACACAGTGAACCATCCATCTCAAACTGGATTCTCCAGCTGAGATGAGGGCCTTTGTACTGCTGATAACTCTGGGGTTGTCAGGAAGAGACTTGTCCTTGCCATAAGTCCTTGCATTTTCTAGTTTCATTTTGATTTATTTGCCTCACATTGGATTGGTCAAAATTATGGTGCTGAGACCTCCCAGGTATCTAGGGGAGGTAATTCAATAATTCAAATATTCAGAAGGAGAGTGTGTAATGTTGTGCCTCAGTTTCCCTAGATTGTCATTTTTGTTTATTTATCTTTGTATTTTTATGTCTGCCAAATGCCAATCTGTTCTATGATAACTATTTCTAAGATAGTTGGGAAGCAATTTTTATGGTATGAATTTATGGAAATCATTGGTATTATCCTGTTGCCACTATGTCTACCCTGTATAATTACATTAGTAACCAGAATAGTTCAATGGTCCCTATCAAAATATTGCATACAGAAGATACTATTAAAATGAGGATTCTTCAGAGAAAAGGCTGGAATGTATTAGAGAGGGATGATCTTGATAGTGAACTTGACAAGCAATGTATAGATATGATAACTGATTTTAAAGCATTATGTAAGTTCTTCATAGAAATAGGATAAAAATTATTTACATATTAGAATGGGGGAGTGGTGGGGAATAGAGAGATAAGGTGAAGAACTTACAGGATGTATGAATTCTTTTTCTGTATTTTATTTTTATTATTTCTATATCCCTATGATGTGCATACGTACGGTATGTGCAAGCCAATATTTACTTAAAACTAGATATATTTACTTAATCAGAAATGATGACATTTATCCTTGTTCAATGTTATCAATATTTAGATTATTAAATGCATCAGTTCAGTAATCTGTAGTTTGAAGGTCTGACTGATGATTCATCTCAGAATCAGGGAAACAAAGCATTCCGTTCTAATCTGCCTTTGGCACCAATGTTTAACATTCAATTAGGGGAGAAGGCCCCTATTTCTCAATGCTCCCCAACCTATGATGTAATTCTTTGTAATCAAACCTATAAAAACTGTACATCTTTCCTAAATCTTTAGTTCTTCTACTGCGAAATTTCTTTCCCTCCTCGCAGTGGAATTGCTTGTTCTCATGAGAATTTATTAATAAATAACTTTTCTGCTTTCTACTGAGTAGTCTCTGAGTAGTCATTTTGGGTAAGGGTCTTCTTCATCCCTCACAATAATTGTGAATTAGCCCTATAGATGGATCCAAATTCTGAGGCCATGGTACATATGTATTTTACAAAGGCTATTACATTCACTTGGCCAATACTGACCCTTATGTTGAATAACCAACAATTTGAAACATTAATAGACACTGGAGCTGACAGGACTGTGGTGATTGCTTCTCAATGGCCTCCTTGGCAGAGGTAGGAGGCAGTAAAAGGAGACTTTAATGTTTGCTGAACCTGTAAATTGACAAAAAGGTAGAAAGATAAGAACCATTTTTCCTTTAATAATAGAAGGCTTACTGTAGAGGGCTGAAACTCTGAAACAGACAAGAGAGCACTTAAGGCTACCTATTCAATGTGAGATAATGGCTCTATTAGCATATATTTAGATGATGGCTCTCCTCACTATTGGTGCTTGCTGAATTTTTGGTGGTGAGATAATCATAGGCAAGGATTGGAAGACAGGGAGAGAGAAGTCAGAGTCACTCGGCGGCAGGACAAGGAAGAGAGAGGCTGGAGGCTCTGGACCCCAGAATTCAGGATACATTTTTGGCAAGCTGAGTGGCAGCTTCCCTGCCTTCTTCACTTCTCCCCCTAAATACCAAGGACTTTGATTTATCCTCACTCTTGCTGACCCTGAGGCCCTCCAGGGAGCTAGTCCATACTTTAGAACTTACATATTAACTTATGGGGTAGGAATATATTACATTAATTTAGGGATGAAATATCAACACAGAATTTTAGGAGGGCTTTCACCGCACCAGTATGGGTGGAGCAATGGACCTTGTTCAAAGAGAAAACAGCTGCTCTACATCAATTGGTACAAGAACAATTAGAATTAAGACATATTGAGGAAACAAATAGCCCATGGAACTCCCCTATATTTGTCATAAAGAAAAATCTGGTAAGTGGAGAATATTAACAGATTTGAGACAAGTAAACTCAGTCTTGAAAAACATGGGTCCTTTACATGCAGGTTTGCCATCCCCAAACAAAATATTAAAGATTGCTTTTACTCTATCCCTCTTCACCCTGAGGACAGGGATAAATTTGCTTTCTCAGAACCAACATATAATTCTCAAAGACCTGTAGAGCTGGTGACGAATCCCAGAGGTGATAGGCCAAATGATATATGGCAAATGGATGTTACACATATGGGAAAAACATGCATTCATGTTATAGTTGACACTTATTCGGACTTTGTATCTACATCCTCTCAATGAGGGGAAGGTGTTTCACATGTAATAAATCACATGTTTCACTGTTTTGCCTCTATGGGTATCCCACACACTCTTAAGACTGATAATGGATCCTCATATATCTCAAAATATTAAAACAGTTTTTACAGGAATTCTCTATACATCATATTTTTGGGATTCCTTACAACCCTACAAGACAGGCCATTGTAGAAAGGACTAATCAGATCCTTAAAAGATTTATCAAAAAGTAAAAACAGGGAGATGGAGGTAGGATTACTTAAAAAGAAATAGATAAAGTAATGTACACAATAAAGTACTTGAAATTTGATTCAAATGATTTGTTCAGCTATAAAATATTCCTTGGTGAACATAGAGACTTACTTAAAAATAATACCTCATCTTCATTAAGAAGGTCCCCTAAAAATGAGATCATGGTAATGAGAAAGGGTCCTGAAGGATGGGAGGGACTGTATAGGATTCTAATGTAGGGGCCAGGATATGCTTTTATCTCCACAGGAGAAAACCTTCAGCAATGGATCCCCACCAGACATCTCAAAGTTGTCCATAGAACTGAAGAGGAAAAGAAGGGAGAAGAGGCGACTGTCCAATAGGAGGAAAAGATGCGCCCCCAAGACCACTAGATGTTTTACACATAATTAGGACTGGCAACAGAGGCCAAAAGGTGGGCTATGGACCCACCATGGTCTAGGATTGTCTTATGGGGGGTGGGGAATCATGTGACACATGCAGAGGACGCCCTGTGATAGCAACACCCTTGTCCAAGTGTGAGGGTTGCAGCAGTGTATCTAATGGATCATCACCCTTAAAAAACACAAGCCTCCATGAAATACATTTTTGTAACTCAAGAATTGGGCCGGCAGTTTGGCACATGGAAAACATCTTGGTCCCTGGTTTTTGGACAAATGGCACAAGAATTGAATACCAGTTCCATATTAAAGTTTGTCTGGGAGGGAAATATGCATTTATGTTGGAAGACTAACTGTTACCAAAGAAACATTAGATTTTTACAATGTTACTTGTTGGAATTGTATATTGAAATTGAAAATCAGACTGTATTTGTGATCACTAAAACTCATGTATCAATGCTTTTTGTCAAAAGTGAGAAACAGACCTTAATCCCATTAGAAAAAAGAGAAGTATCATTGGAAATAAGAGCATAAGTAGAGTTAGTGAAATTTCAGGATCAATTATAATGTGAATTCAGATAAAACTGCTGAAAAAAATCAAACATTGGTTTGATAATACCCTTTCATGGTAGTTAAAATTAGAATTATGGATTGCCCTGTGTGTTGATATGTTGTTACTATTTCATTGTTGCCCTGTAATATTAGGAAGCTTTTATAGATCTTTCTACCCTATCCTTTCAGAGGTTGCAGCTCAAGAAAGGACTTTTTATCTAAAAGATAAAAAGGAGGAATTGCTAAGTTATGGATTCTGCTGAGAGGGAGTACTGAGGCCACCTCAACCCTCGATGCACAATAAGTTTTCTGCCACGTTGCAGAAACGCCCTTGTTGAGCAAGGAGCATAGATTTATCATCCTGGGAATGGTGAGCTAGAGGGTCACAGCCAGTGGCTACGTGAACAGGAATGCCTGAATAGGGCCTCTCACCTATAAGCAAGCTGCTGAATTGCTGAATTGGCTCTCCTCCCATTGGTAGATACCATGCTTACACAACGCCCACGAGCTGCTTCCCTGGATAGGCAATCCCTAATTACCACTGTTCGTATGAACACCCCATGCTGATCACGCTGGCAAAAATGTATATCAACAAGGCTGTATAGCATAATAAAAAGGGCTCATATGCAATGAGCTCTTAAAAGCTGGCCACAACACATATATGTGAATATGAATGTATATGTATATATGTATGCATGTAGGTGTATAATTGAAGCCTATTTGGGAGAGATAGAAGAATGAAAGGGGAAAAAAGAATGAAGCAAAAATGCACAGCAGAGAACAAAAGAATAACGTACAATGAAGTGAAGAAAAGATAGCCATGAACATGTCTTCTATTACTATGTATGTTTTCTTAAAATGGAAATTTTTATTACATATATTGAATCTTCTCTGATGTTCTGCTAGTCACATGGCAATATTTTGTCTTGTTTTATTTTTCTTTTACATCTTTTTCTAATTTGTTTTTTCTTATGTTGTACTTAGATTTAAATAGATAAATATTTTTTAAAAAGTATATAGATAATATATTTTATCTCCTTTTTAAAAAGTGTGTTTTTTATACACACACACAACAAATGAAAACTTGAAGCAGAAGTAAGGGATATAATGAAATTGTATGACATTAAGAGAAGTTGAATTTGTCTTGAGCAAGATTTGTGTGTCTACACACACACACACACACACACACACACACACACACACACACCTCTCTATACATACTTATGGTGATATCTACATATCAGGTACACAGTGTTGCAGTAGGACCTGTATAATGCCAGGAGAAAGTAAGAAAGGGATACTTTGGGTAAAGTCCCAGAATGAGCAGGAATGAATTAATCCTGAGCTGTATTATTGAATAGAATTCCTAAATTAATGAGATTTCATCTCCATTTGATTTTTAAAATATCTTTTGTTTTTCATTGCATTTATTTTTGAATATATCCCTCTTCCTTCCTTTCCATGGAGAATGTTCCTTGTAACAAAAAAGAAAAAAAAAGACGATTCCATGAAACTAACATATCAACTGAGTCTGACAGTATAAACATTGTTTCTCATCTTTTGCAAAGAAGTCAGGGAGGCAACTTTACTCATCTCTTCTTTAGGACCAGGGTCAGTATACTTTATCATTGCCATTTCCCTTGTGCATCCCTGTTGATGTGTGTATTAACTTACTTGTTCTTATGTCATCTTTTATCAGTTAATTTGAATCATTTAGATGATGTTTCTTTATTTTGTTATAAGGAAGATTCTACCTGGAGGAATGTGTGTGAGGTTTGGGGTGGAGGTCAAGGAATGGAGTATTTGCTTATATCCAGAAAGTACTGATATAAAAACAAAAGGCTTTAGTTAGATTTTTTAAAAAGTTAACATCATTTAGAAGTCTGAAGAAAATAAAATTTACTGGCTTATATTTTCAAGAATCTCCTTTTTTTTTACTTTTTGACAACATTCATCCTTTTGTAATACTACCATATTTCTTTTGTTCTTTAAAGTTTGCCTGAGATCATCTTAGTGGCCCAGCTATGACATCTCCAGTTATTTCAAAATATGGGGAGGCCTGGTGATTCCTGTGTTTTAAATTTATTGTCAGTAATTTCAGTAGTCTCTTATCACCTCTTCTCTTCACTTGGATTTCAATTCACAATCAACCATTTTTATACTGAACTTTCCAATCTGGTAATCATTCTCCTCAGTCCAGATAACAAAAACAAGGAAACTAAACATCAATCATTTACTTTCATGAGCAGTAATGCTAATCTTCTTTCTTCTACTTATTCTCATGGAAGCTTTAAGAAAAAGGTCCCCTTTGCATTTATTGATAACTTCAGCTTCTTCTAGATGCTTGTATTCCTGGAACTGTTCTTAAAAGAATGTATTACTCTTTGTACGTATCTTCAGTTATTTATCCTTGTTTCTTTTTAAAAATAAAAGTCTTATTGTTGCCTTATTTATTACATATTAGTCACTTCAATTCTTTCCTCAGAGTTAACCATTTTTTGTCATTTTATTGTTTAGTTGTTTTTCAGTCATGTCTGACTATTTATGACCCCATTTGGGATTTTCTTGGCAAAGATACTACAATAGTTTTCCATTTTCTTATCCAGCTCATTTTACACATGAGGAAGTTCAAGTAAACATGGTTAAGTGACTTGCTCAGGGTCATACAACTGAATTTGGATTTGAATTCAGGAAGATGAATCTCTACTGCATCACCAAGCTGCTCTAGCTCAAGTCAAAGAACAATTAAGGAAAATATCTGTCACAATAAGTGCTTCTGAAAACTTTTGCAATATTTCATCCTGTACTTCTCTATAGTGAGGGAGAGGGAGGTCTGATTTATTATCTGCCTTTGGAACCTTTATTCATTTTTCACTTATATAGAGTTCTACTTTCATTAAAGAACTTTGAATTTATATTGTTTTAGTCATCATGTTCATTCTTCCCTTGGTCCTATTTTGTGCTGCATAAATCTACACAAAGTTTCCTATGATTCTCTTTATTTTTCATGTTCATAACTTTTTTGCCTCACAATAGTGTGCCATTACTTCAGTGTACTATAATTTGTTTTTTGAAAAATTTCCATTTACTCCCTTAATGAGTCCTTATTTTTTTTTTAAAGTTCTTTGCTACCATGAAGAGTCTTGCTGTAATATTTTGGCATCTTTTGCTCTCCCACCCCCCAAATCTGTCTCTGACACATTGGATCTATAGTTCAAAGGGAATGGGCAGCCTAGGTACCCCTTTTTTGCAACTCCAAATTAGCATTTAGAATGGCCAAACCATCTCATACTACATCTCCCATTAACCCATTCTCTGTAGAATGACTGCTGGTATTTTTAGATTTTTGTCAAGTTTTTCTAGATTTTTGTCCTCTAATCCCCATTGATAAACTTTTCCTCCTAGTCTGCTGTGCTTCTTCTTTAGTTGGATCCTCATTGACTTTATTCATGCAATTGCTTCTCAATTCCTTATTGTCAAAATTGTCCAATCTGTGGTTTATGATATCCTTTATCCTGCTTAACCAAGAATTCTCTCTGCACCCACAGCCATAAAAAAGCATCCAATTAATTTCATTTGCCTCCAACTTTTCCATGATGTCACCACTCACTTTCAAGTCATGCCTCTCCTGTAGTATATTGTACAAAATAACTTTTTGACAGCATTCATCCTTTTCTAATCCTACCAGATCTCTTTTCCTCCCCTCAAAAGGTGATCTTTGTTAAAGGTTACTTTAGTGGCCCAGATGTCACATCTCCAATATAAAGCAAATTTCTGTCAAACTTTTCTGTAAACCTATTAGTGGTCCCTAACAACAGCAATAAAAAAAGTAGTAGTAGCTCCTCTCAGCAGTTCAGCTATTGAATTCCTTAAACAATAGGCTGCTGTTCTTCACTGTCCCTGTTTTCTGTCATCTAGTCTGTTTCATTGATTCATCTCATTGCTCCTCAAATTGTACTAATAGTATCCATGACCACTACTTGCCAATATAGCCTACTGTCTATGAAATGAACTTGATATCCCATCCATTTGTAAAAAGTTGTCAATCTGAATGGCACAATATAAAATCTGTAATTCAATTATTGCTTATATTATTGTCTAACTATGCTCAATGATCACTTTTCCAAATATTCCTCTTTCTTCCTCCCCCACACAATGGTGTTTGCAGAGCACTCTGCAATTGTTTCCACCTATATTCTCTATGCATTTTGGTAGGTCGTATCCCAAATATCTTTTGTTACCTTGAGCGGAACTTCTCCCACTAGAATTCCTCTGCCTTTTCCTGCCCCCCCTTTTTTTTCGTTTGTTTTGTTTTGCTAGCCTTGTTCAGAATTGCTGATGACCCATTCAGATTTATGTTGAAACTATTATTTTTTTCAGTTCATTAATTTTTTTTTTCAGTTCAAGTGGGTTGTTTATAGGCACCATTATAGCATTTGAATATAGGGACTTTTTTTCTATCCTACAGATGCATATACTTTTAATATTGATCTCTTGTCATTTTGGTATAACTACTATTTATATAACTATATAAATTAATGGTAGGGAGAAAAGTCATCTTATTTTACTCCCTGTACTAGAAAAACTTTCTTTTTATCACATTAGAAAAGGGAACTTCTATGTTTATCTTTTAAAACTTTTTTGGTTGCCAGTTGCATTAATGTTGTCTTTTGTTAAATAATTTTTCTTCATCTTAGAAATAGTCATGTTAGTTTTATTTAATAAAGAGTGAAGTGGGCAAACCAAAAGCACAATTTAGATGATAAACAAAATACTTATCAAGAACTTAGAATAGAAATATAAATATAAGAGAGAAAATGGTAGTACCTACATGAAAGAAGCTTATGTTCTATTTGAATATACCATGACATCATACTAACAACTTAAAAAACTTCAATAACTGAAGAATATGGTGATTAATTCCGATTCTCAAGGTCCAATAATCAAAAATGCCACCTACCTTTTGATCAAAAATATGATGGACCCAAGATGAAGAAAGAGAACATGACTAAAATGCGAATTTGTTTTGCTTGACCATGTATATTTATTACACAAATTTTTCCTTTTATGATGAGGGGAGGGAAAGAGAGAAAATACATACTTGTTAATTAAAAATAACAGTAATGATTTCTCTGGGTCATATAGTTTGAATAATGGTTAAATGATGATGAGGGATTAGAACTCAGGAGAAAGAATATGATAACGTACAACAAAACTCAAAAGAATACCATGAACTTTAAAAAACTATTGGAATAACATTGCATCAAATAAAATAGAATAAATGGTTCATGGAAAGAGTGTTATAGGAGCCACCTGTTAGTTGCTGCTGGGGATCTAATTCTGACCAGCAGAATAGATCCTTTCATGTGAGAGGATGATAATGATACAAGGAGGCTGAGAGGCAGTTGCATTCTCTGACCTCTTTCCTCTTCCTCCTTGCCTCCAATTTATTTCATTCCCAATTCACAAGCAACATCTGCATCAGTAAAGGCTGATTTGCAATTCCTTCAAGTGTTATGATTTATAGCTATAGGAGCTTTTGGAGAATCGACATGTCCCTTTACACTTAAGTGGGATCTTTAACAAAAGGGCATTATTTTTGAAACTGAAATTTCCTTTGTAAGGATACTTTTACAATGATGTTTTATGGGTGTACGTTTTTAGCTAAAATCTTTCATTGCCATAAAACCAGAATTAGTATGGTACTATTATTTTATTCTGTTTCTCCCAAATGCAGTGCATTTACTTGCTTGTAAGAGAAGCCAGAAGGAAAGAATGTAGCTAGAGATGGTCCTTGAATGCCCCCTTGTAGCACAGCTTAAAGAGTCACATAAGAGATGAGGAAGGAAGAGCTACAGATAAAATTCCATAGTGGTTTCTTTTCATCTCATTCAAAATCTTGGTTTTTCACTTTATGAACTAAAAGTTAACTAATACTCTTTTGTAGAAAAAAAATTGCCAATAAAACAACAGCTTTCTGTCATTGCTAAAAGAGCTTCTATTGTTTACCATTCAAATTTAGTCTTATGAATGATATGCCAGATCTGTCCTTGCTTTGGAGTCATAGAATTTCTTGTCTAATCAAGTCACTTGCAATTCTTTTCAGTTGTCAGAACTCAGAGTTCAATTTTATGGCAGAGTAGATCTATGTGGCAGATGTATCTATATGTAATTTATCATTATCATTATCAAACAAGTTTTGAAAACCTACTATGTACAACGTTCTAAGTAAATTGAAAAGTAGAAGACATGGTCTTGACTTCAAAGACTTAATGGGATAGGTGAAGTGGTAGGAAAATATGACATAAATCTCAAAGACTAAGTATCTTTTCAAATGTCCTGAGAATTTTTGAAGTTCCTGTGGCTTTGATTTGATTTGGGAAGACTATTGATAGTTCTCAGGTGTGCTTACCCTGGATTTGAATTAATTTGTATCAAGAAGATGGAAATTGTAAATGGAAGTTTCAGGAAACTTGCCACATGGGCCTGAAAGAGGGTCAGAATAAAACCTAGGGGCATGAAAGAGAACAATGGGTGGAAGCACAGGTTAGTAAAAGTATTTACTATGAACCCATGTCTCAACTTGATCTATATTGGTCTGGAGCAATTTGAGAGAATGCAGATCTGACCACTTCTACCTCCTTGCCCTTCTTCATGAGAAAGCTGAATTTGCTATTTGCCAATACAAATCTTCCTGTTTTCCACCTTCCCTCTTTGCTGCTTTATACAGTATTGACAATTATGATTTCCCTGTTTAATTTTGTTTATGCTATTTTACCTGGTGGTTATTTATAAAGAGAATATTTGCTAACAATCACCACCTGTTTCCTCTGATTATTGAATTTCTCAAGGGATAAAAAGGAGGATTTTCAATTTCTAAAAGATATAGAAGACCTTAAATATTTTTTCTCAGCCAAATTGCACACAGAGAAGGGAGACAGATGAAGAAAGAGAAACATAAAATTAGAAAAAGACAGAGACAGAGAGATGAGAGTCAGAGAGATGGACATTAATAGAGAAAAAGACACTGTGAAATACAGAGACAGTGATAGAGACAAAGAGACAGAAATATAAAGATACACAGAAATAGAGAAATAGTGCCAAAGATACAAAGATAGGGAAATAGAAGCAATGAAACAGACAGACATAGAAACAGACATAAATACAAAGAGACAGAGACAATGAGACCCAGGGAGAAATACAGAAACATATAGAGGGAAATAGAGACAGAGATAGAGAAACACAAAGGAGAGAAAGAGCAAGAGTTGGTGTCCATTTCTATATCTTGTCAGGTTATCAGACAAGATGGACTTTATAAAAGTTAACAGAGACAAAGAAATACCTCTAGTCCAGAAAGTTATGTTGTGGGACTAAGAAAAGGCAATGCATATACATTGAAAAATAGCTTTGACCTGTGGGGAGGAGGAGTCTTGACTTCCCACATACTCACTGGCTTCCTTTAAAAATGAACTTTTTCTCTACCAAAAACAGACCCTTGGAAACTTTGACTAGACATGCCTTTTTATGTTATTTCAGAGGAAAAAGGAAGGTGATTGGATCTATAGTCAGATGGCATAGTTTTAAATCCCAGCTCTGATTTTACTACCCATATGATTTGGGGCAAGTCAAATGGATTTCAGTTTCCTCAGAGAGACCTCAAAAGTTTGTTTCAATTATATATCTCATAAACCAAACAGGAATGTGGTATGTATTCATACTAGAATAAACTTAATGCCATAGGAAATAGTCATAGTTATCAAGGAAAGCAGCCCTGAAGACGTGATATTTTATTTGCATCAGAAGGATAGGGAAGAGTTTTAACAGGTGAAAGTGGCAGGTGTAAACATTTCAGATTGTAGAAAAGGTGTAGATCCAATAAGAAAACTCAGGACTTTAAAGATTACTGCCTTTAATATGCTATTAGTAACAACAGTTGAGCTTTGAGGAATTGTTTTGCTTTTCAATGACTAGTTTTTGAATAAATGAATGCATTTTCCCATTTAAAATAATCAACTGTCAACATATTTTGCTTTCCTTTGAAAAGGGGACTTGATTTTCAAAAGAGTGATCACAGAGCTAGTAAGTTTCTGAGGTTGTAATGCCAGAGAAACTGAGGAAAAATAGAGATTAGAGTTTTAATATTTTATTTGAAAGGGAGAGATTGTGCTGGGGGCATAATGCCCCCAGAGCTAATGTCCAAAGTATCTAGCTGCTAATATGTGCTTCCCATGAAGTATATATTCATGTGGCTCCAAGCTACCAGGGGTAGACTGAGGCAGGGGCTGAATCAGAGCACTGAGAACAGGAACAGACTATCAATACAGTTCTGACAGGGTAGGGGGAGGCACCAGACAGTCTGATAAATTAGGATCAAGAAGAACAATGACAGGTTGGGAGGTGGGTCTGGACATTCTGATAAGTAGGAAGGTCTGGTGTCATGATGTCTAAGTTAGAAGGCTTTTCTCCTTATCTGGATTATGATGATTAGGAGGGGGGATGTTGCAACCAAGCAAAACAATTCAGGGAAATTGAGGTAGAACAATTAGGGAAACTGAGGTAAAATAATCAAAGAAAACTGTGGCACAACAAGGTTAGAGCTTATGTCTTTCTGGCTCCAGGCCCAGCACTCTATCTATTCTATTACTTGGTTTCAAAGTTCTACCTAGAATTTTTTGTCTCTAACAATTTGTCATCAGCTGTACAATCTAATAACCCAGCTAACAAAGATTTTTGTATATAGCATTTGCTAACTACTTGTTAATTATTAAAATAGACTCAAAGCTAATTATTAAAATAGATTTTGGAGGGAGTAAGCTCTCCACCATTGGAGTTTTGTTCTAATAGAAGGTAAATGACTATATATCAGACAATGTAAAGCAGTGATTGTCAAAGTCTTTGTTCTCAAAACTTTATGCTCTTAAAAATTATCCCTACCCATAGGGGCTTTTTATGTGGAATATATGTGTATATATATATATATATATATATATACACACACACATATATATGCTTACTGTGTTAAATATTAAAACATCTTAAAATTAGTATGAAAATAAATTTGACCTCATGGACTCTCTAACCATACTTTGAGAACTACTAGTGCAGAGAGAGGACACTTGCTTTGGGGAGAAGACTTTTGTTTCTTTCTTTTTAAAAAAAATTATTTCTATTTTCAGCTCCAAATTATTTTCTCCTCCCTCTACTCTTTTCCTAAGCATTAAAAAGGCAAGAAATACGATATTCATTATATAAATGAAGTCATGCAAAAAAAAAATTCCACATTAGTCAGGTTGCCAATCAATCAATAAATAATGCAAAAGAAAACTCAAGAAAAATAAAGGGAAAATATGCTTCCATTTGTACTGAGAGTCTATTATTTATCTCTCTTTGGAAGCATTTTTCATTATGAGTTTTTTGGAATTATGTATCGTATTGAACATAGCATCTAGTTTCTCACAGTTGTTGATTATTATAATATTGTTACTTGAATATGTTCTCCAAGCTTTGCTTACTTCACTTTGCATCAGTTCATATACATTTTTTGGGAAGGAATTTTAACTAAGTTATTTCTAAGTAATTTTCTAGCTTAGATTCCCTGGTTTTTTGATGATTTGGATATTCTTTTCAGGCATGAAAGCAACACAATAGATTGAAAACAGTGCAATATAAAATTAAAGATTGGAGTTTAAGGCTGTTCTCTGATAAATTGATATTCGAGTATACTATATATGTGTGTATAATTTGGGGAGAGATATTTTGATAGTCATGGCAGCCAAATGGACATCATAAAGGTAACTCAATTCCTTGTAGTGCTGGAAAGTTATTAGATTTCTTTATGTAGTAATACTCCATTGATCCAGTCTCAGAGAAGGTGATACATACACATATACACACATATACATATATACATATATACAAATATAGATACATATATATATAAAATATATAATACACACACACACACACATATATATATATATATATATTCATACATATAACCAAAGTTTTTTTCATTTGTTTTCATTTACCCAATTTTTCCTGACCTCATTTGGAGTTTTTCCAGCAAAGAAATTGAAGTGGTTTGCTATTTCCTTCTCCAGCTCATTTTTATAGATGAGGAAACTGAGGCAAACAGGGTATAGTGAGTTCTCCAGAGTCAGTACATTTCTGAAGTCAAACTTGAATTTCAGAAAATGAGTCTCTAACTCCAGGCCCAGAACTCTGTCCACAGAGCCAGTCATCTAGCTGTCCCATAAGTAGAATAGGTGTCAAATATTTATTCCATATATAAATGATTGAAAGTATGACTTGACTGAATGGGAAAAAAGGGAAGTAATATTGAAGGACACAGGTTACTCACAGGATTAGGGAATCTTAGAAAAAAATGAATGAATAAGTAAGTGAGCAATTATTTGGAATGAAATTGAGAGAAATTCTTTAATATGAAATAAAGTTCTAGAGTTTCTTAGCATGTCCTCTATATAAATATAGAGCAAAACACTCAGAAAAAGTCTGCTTATACATATTGTATATAATTTTGGATATCAAATTCTAAGGAAATTGAAGTGTGATCATCTTCTTATGAATATTTAAACAATCATAAATCATTATTTAAATGATCAGAAATCTAATCTATTAAAAAAAAAAAACTTCTGCCACAAGATATTAGATAAAGCTTAGAGAAAGTGGTGGAAAAGAATGGTCACTGGTGTTGCAAATTGCTATGTTGGATTTGGAAGGTATTTTGGCATCTGTAGCAAATTTGGCACAAATACAGTGTCTAAGAAGCTGATTTTTGTTTGTATTTTTTAAATTACTCTGATGGTTTTTAAGGTATTTATCTCTTTTGCACATACATGGGCAACTCAATATTTTAGTATTCCAACCACATTTTTATATTGTTCCAACAACATAATAAAAAATTCATCAACTTTTTCATGATTTCTACCAAAACATCTTTGTGTGTAATAAGAGAAAAAGCCATGTTAGATAAAAGAAATGGCTGGGCCTTCACCTCCAAGGAACTAGCACTAAGCTGTGATTTGAGATGATGATCTAGCATTATGACTTAATGGGGAGTCCTTGGCTAGACATTAAGGATCAAGCTTTTTAATGCTAGCTCTGTCACTTTTGTTTTGATCATGTTACTCTGCTGTGACCTGGAGAAATTCATTATAATTTTTAAGTCTCATTTTCTCCATCTGTAAGATCATAGAATTTGGGAATTGGAAGAGACCTTAATGGTCATCTAATCCAACCCCAACACAAAGAAATTCACAAATTTTGTCCCATGGAAAGGAGCTTTTAGAAGCAGGCTGTTCCATTTGGGAATAGTTTTAATTCTTAGAGGTTCTTTTTCTCATCTCAAATATAAATTAATCTCTGCAACCTTCATCAATTATTGTTCCTGGTTGTGCCTTCTGGGACCAACTAGAACAAATCTAATTGTTTGCTGTTGTTCAGTTGCTTTAGTTGTGTTCAAGTCTTCATTAGCCAATCTGAGGTTTTCTTGGCAAAGGTATTGTAGTTATTTGCCATTTCCTTCTCCAGTTCATTTTAAAAATGAGAAAACTGAGGTAAACAGAGTTAAGAGACTTGCCTCTGGTCATAGTGATGTGGGTAAATTCTGTTAAAAAAAATACAAAACAACCAAAAAACCCAACTGTCCCCTTTTGATCTACAAAATTAAATCTCTGAATTTCTGTCCCCTTTGATGCCTAGCCTTCCAGACTCCAGAAAATCTATAAGAGAAAGCATATACTCCTGG
This sequence comes from Antechinus flavipes, assembly GCF_016432865.1. Classification (NCBI taxonomy): domain Eukaryota; kingdom Metazoa; phylum Chordata; class Mammalia; order Dasyuromorphia; family Dasyuridae; genus Antechinus; species Antechinus flavipes. The sequence goes on from NC_067401.1 coordinate 244,983,232, forward strand.
CTGGCATTTTCTAAGGAAATCACACCCACCCTCCCCACAATGATAGCCAGATCCTCATTCAGGAAGCCTTAAAAGTGATTTCCATTCAATTGGAGATCTGGGCCTGATATTGATAAACATTTAGGCCTGGGGACATTGGCTTTCTTTTTCACTTGAAACTCAGATTGCCTATTAAAAGGCAACTTTAAACTAATTTCTTTGCAGAATGCCCAAAGTAATATGCTTTGCCTCTTTGGCATAGCTGCCAGGACTCCTACTTGCTGTGAAGACATTATCTTCTTAGTGCCAGCCTCCATTTTCCTAATAGGACTTTGCCACTGAGAAGTCAGTCTTTCTAGCAAAGCTGACTTCTCATCCAACAATAAACTTCCCTTTTGCCATTCAATATTTTGGATTAGTGAATTATTTCACAAAGGACCTGCGCCAACCAGAAGGGTATCCTCCTACCTCTCTACTCTCTGCACTGCCACTAGAACACCATCAATAGAGCTAGTAAGTGTCTGAGTCAGAAGTTGAGTCTTTTTGACTCAACTTCACTGTGTCACCTACTTCTCCATCAATGTAGTCCTCCAGAAACTTGAAGGTAGCTCTGATATCCCCCCTGAACCTTCACTACTCCAGTTTAAATGTTCCCAGATCCTTCTGTAAATTCTTTAACTCAAGGTCCTGCATCATGCTTTTGGACTAACATTGAACAATTTCTACCTTGTCAATATCTTTCTTAATTTGTGATGCTCAGGAATGTGGATAGAGCATTGGAATGGATGATCATCTTCCAACTGCCTTTCAACTCAACCCTTTTATGTTTGGGAAAGGGCCTAGGTGGCCCTATTTCTGTGTTTGCTTAAATTTGTTCACCTTCTTTCTTGTCCATAGGTAGTAGGAATGTCAGATGTGGAATTAGAGGACTCAGGTTCAATTCTGACTGTCATTTACTTTTTTTTTTAAATCTTGTGTAAATCACTTTAACTCTCTGGGCCTGTTTCCTCATCTGTAAAATTAGGAGGTTCAATCAGGGGTCCTCAAACTATGGCCTGCGGGCAGCTGAGCATGATTATCTCCCCTCACCCAGGGCTAAAAAGTTTCTTTATTTAAAGGCCTACAAAAGAAAGTTTTTGTTTTTACTACAATCTGGCCCTCCAATAGTCTGAGGGACAGTGAACTGGCCACCTATTTAAAAAGTTTAAGGACCCCTGAACTAGATGATTGCTATGGTGCTTTTAATCTTTAGATCTGTGTCAAAAATCTTTATAATATGAATAAAGGAAAGCAACCCCTAGCGTGGGAGGTATAATCTCAAATCCAAACCCATTCTTCTATCCATTGCTCTGCATGGCCTTAAAATCCTCATAATACTCTTCTGTTGCTGACAAAAAAATTGGATTAGTAAAATCACATTGTTGGTATTCTTCCTTCCTTGAGTTTACAAACTGATGAATAAAATTTCCCTTAAGATTTAGTTATAAGAAGAAACCAAAACAACAGGAAAGACTTACTCGTATTGTTATTTCTCAACATTCCCATTCTCTTGGGATCAATCCTTTTAAGATGAATTGTTAAGAAGCAATGTTTCCTGGAGAAATCCAGATAGACAGATCCCTTTTGTTTCAAGGTTAAAGGACCATTCCTTGAAAGTTGTCACTGCTTTTATGAAAAGTACATTAAGTGGCTAAGGTTTTGCTGATCAAATAGCATCTTATAATGGGTGAGCAGTCATGAATAGTTATTTGATTACTTTCACAGCTTTAGTCCTAAGCAAAAAGACAACCAGATTATTTTTATATGGCTAAGTTAAGGGTGCCAGAGATAAGGAAAATATGTGGATTTATGAGTTACTATGGCTGGTGATAAAAGAACAATTTTAGAAGTTAAGGTTTCTAGTCATGAAATATATGGCTAATCTCTTAACTCTTCTTGGGTCTTGGTTTTTTCCAAAATAAGTCATAAGAATATCTGATCTATCTTGGCACAGGGTCATGTGAAAATACAGTGAGATGATAAATGTGAAAATCCTTAAAAATAAATCAGGAAATTTTGTAGATAGGTGGAACACTATGAGTGTGAAATTTAATATATGCTATCAGAGGCAGTGATTTTGTTAGCTGGTTTTGTTTAATTTTTTCTTTGTTACACAAGAAAGTTTATCAGAGAAGTCATCATTCAATTTGAAAAGTTCCCCATTTACTCTGATGATATTGTAGGGCAGGTAACCAGATGCGATCATGTTCACTGCTGTTCTGTTTTAGATTTCAGAAACTGGGACTGCTTCATAATTATTCCCTGAGAGGGAATCAGTTCAGAGATTGAATCCTATAAAAACTGGAATTGCTGCTGCCCCCTTGATTCTCTTGTTCTTTAGAATTTCCCTTTTCTTTTTTCTTTTTCTTCTCAAGTTTAGGAAGATCAGGTAGGAGATTTTTATTCCATTTCTCCCTTAACCTCCCAGGCTCTAGCAATCATGTCCATCTATAGTAAAAGCACAGAATTAGTTAGACTGGGTGTACATATGACCCGAGAAGATAACTCATAGACAATATCCACAACTTCCCCCGCCCCTTTACTCTTCTAGAGATTTCCTGATGTAGCATGCTCCTTGGAGAAAGAAAATGATGGCTCACCTAACTCTGGTCCCTCCTCTTATTTTGAGAACAAAACCACCACGTGCTTATTGAAGAAAAAAGTTGATAGTTCACATGGTTACTGAACAGCTTCCTATTTGAACAGTAAAGATTAGCAGGAAACTCATACAGTGTCTGTCTAATGAGTAGAGGTTTTCTTGTTCAGTAATCCCCACAGTATGTTTGCCTTCCATGGGGATTTTTAGCATATAGAACTATAACTGGCATATAGATGTTTATAAATACTAGTTGACTGACAAAGGCAGTTAGGAGGCACAGTGAATAGAGTGTTGGGCCTGGAGCCAGAAAGACTCATTCCTGAGTTCAAATTTTTCCTCAGATAATTGCTCTCTGTGTGATTCTGGGAAAATCACTTAAACTTGTTTGCTTCAGTTTCCTCATCTGTGAAATGATCTGAGGGAAGGACTGGCAACCTACTCTGGTATCTTTGCCAAGAAAACTTCCAAAGAAGTTATAAAAAATCAAATACAACTGAAAAAAAAACTAAATAGAAAAAGCTGAGTAACAGATTAAATAACATACTTATTACTATGACCTTTGGGAAAGAAGAAAGAAAGAAGGAAAAAAGAAGAAAGGAAGAAAGAAAGGAAGAAAAGAAGGAAGGAAGGAAGAAGGGAAAGGAAGGATTCAATGGGAAAGGGGGACTTATTCACATGAAAAAAAGTTTACCCCAAAGGGATTTCAAGTTCTGTTCCCTCTGAAGGGACATAATAACCTCTTTGAGTTCTCTATCTGATCATATTCTTTAAGTCTTTTAATTTCTTTGGAGTGAAATATTGTCCCATATCCAACACTAATATTAACATTGTGTGACTATGTCAGAAGTGGGTACTTGTTACCCTGTTTCTCTTGCAGGAACCTAGATAGGTGTTGTGCCTAGCTTTCATTCTGGAGTAAAATGTCTAAGGTAGGAACAAGATAAAGAGGTACATTTTATGCCTTTGTGGTCAGCCCGCAGGATCAAATTTTGTCAGTGCTAGTCTAGGGTCTTTGGATTCAATAAAAAAGGAAGGATCCTTGTGGCATCATGGTGATGGGGTCAGTATATTTTTAAATGTTGATTATGTAAAAACACAAGATATCACTAAAATGTTATTTTTTTTAAGATTAGAGATGGAAATTTATAGGTATCATTATTGTAGTAGAAGATACATGAATAATACTGAAAAATTTATTATCTCATTTCTGTTATATATTGCTTACATGCTATAGCTACAGAGAACTATATGAAGTCCATTCCTCTCTAGTTCACCATATGGACTTCCTGTGTCTTCCTCTCTCCCAGCACTTCATATTGAAGCCTCACTCCAGGTTTGAAAATCAAAATTGGAAGTGCCCTCTGCCCATCTGTCTCTTTCTCTAATGGGATAGCTCCTCCTATAACTTCCATTTAAAGAGGGCCTCCAGGGAAGCAATGTCTCAGTCCTCTCTAGGTACACTGGACTTTCTCTACCTGGCTTCTTTCTGAGGGGCTATCCTTTCCAAAGATGCCACTCAAAATCCTTCACCTTTAGAAAAAATGAAGTCAAATAAAGTTATATGGTTCAAAGTTTCTTAAACTATGGATCATGACCTCATCTGGGGCTATTTGGCTGAATGTGGGGATTATGATATTATGATTTATTATCAATAAATAATTGATTTGTAAACCTATTTAATTTATCTATATACCTAAGATCATGTAAAAAATACTCAGGTGAAAGGAATAACAAGTGGAAAAAGTTTAAGAAGTTCTGATGTAGTTTGTCATAAAGAAAGAAACTAAGAAAACATTAGAAAACAAAAAAAAAATTGAAAAGCAGAGAAGGTAAGAGGAAGACAGATCTAAGTACCAATAAAAGTTATAAAAAATTTTCGTATTATTTTAAAGTAGAAAGGAATATAGAGGTCATCTACTCTGATGGTAAGAATCTCAAATAGAAATAGGGATTTGTAATATTATCTATATTTTATTGTGTTTTTGTTTATTTTGTTCAATCTTTCCAATTTGTGACCATTTGACACATCTGGTCTACTCCAGTCCACAATTGAGATTTGATTACTTTGGCAGATTTATCTAGTCAAGGTTGTATATCAGCAATCAGAGACTTCAGAGCTTTGGAAGAATACAATATTATGATTTTGGATATCAGATTTAAGGCTTATAGAATTACAATTTGGTAGCTAAGGAAAAAAAGGCCATTTTACTTGCTAGTAAAACAGCTATGCATAATGAGTGCATAGAGGTGGATTAGGGAAGACTTAAGTTCATATTTACCTTCATATTCATCTTACTAACTTATGACCCTAGGCAAGTCACTGAACTACCATGTGCCTCAATTTCCTTATCTGTAAAATCTCTGTTTTTCAGATAATTATAATATTTTTTTTGTTGGAGTTCTTGTGGGAATAAAATTAGATAATATTTATAAAACACTTTGCAAAACTTTACAGTGTTATATAAATGAAATTTTATTGTTATTATTACTACCTGCTACTAGTCATTTGGGCCATGAAAAACATATCTTATATACTTTTACTTTAATATTTCAAGAAACTAATATCTCATTTTTTTTTTCAGAAAGAGTGGTATAATGGGTAAAGAGCTGGATCTCAAGTCAGAGGACCTGGATTTGAATTCTGCCTCTGACACTTAGTGTTTCTAAGACTTTGGACATGTCTTAACTCAATTTTTCATCTGTAAAATATAAAGGAAGGGCAACTAAGAGGTATAATGGATAGAGCATTACACTTGGAGTCAGAAAGATTCATTTTCCTTGCTTCAAATCTGCCCTCAGATCTTACTAGCTTGTTAGCCTGAACAAGTCACTTAACCTCTTTGCTTTTGATAAAGCAAATGATAAAGCAAAAAATGATAAAAAAGAATTGTTGGGGGTAAAAAGAAACAATCACTATTTTTCCCTCTTCTCAGTTTCTTCATATTTAAAAATAAGCTGACGAAGGAAATGACAAATAATTCCAGTATCTTTGGCAAGAAAAACCCAAATGGGGTCATGGAAAATTGAATATGACTGAAATGACTGAACACCAACAATCATATGAATTTGTTTTACTCAACTCCAGAAGATATAACCAGGAAGAACAATTGATGAAAATTGCAAAGGAATCATGACTGAAATGACCGAATAATAACAAACATACACACATGCATACACACACATGTATATACAGATATATGTGTGTGTGTGTATATATATATATATATATATATATATGTTTATATGTACATACCTATACACACATATCACCATTGGACCTATACTTAGGATGAAAGGAACATAGATATAGAACTAGAAACTTTTTTATAAAATTTAATATTTATGTAATACATTAAGGTTTGCAAAGCATTTTACAAATATCTCATTCATTTTATCCTTACAACACTGGAGAGGCAGGTACTATAATTAGCCTGTTTTATTATGAATAAACTGAAGTTAAGTGACTGTCTAGGCTCATAGAATCAATTATCTGAGAATAGGTTTGAACACAGGTCTTACTGATAACAGGTGCAGCACACTATGCATTGTACTACCTAATTGCCTTCATATGATGCTTTGCCATTTTCTTCCTCGTTGATGTTAAGTCCTCAGGTTTTTATTGCATAATTTTGCACAGAGGAGTGATTTTTATATGTTATAATAGAACTGATTATTAGGGAAGGTTCTCACTGGAAGAACACACTTTTAGAAACATGTATTAGTTGCTGTATTGCAAGAGCTGTAATGAATTTCAATAGGTCTTGTCTTGGCTCCTGATGAACATGTAGAATTCTAAATGAATGGTGACATTAAGTAATAGTCCCTGATTTTTCAAATTCAAAAAGTGTCCAACCTGGGGGCAGATGATGCCCCTCAGGAAATGAGTTTATTACTAGACTTTAACAAACTCTCCATGTTTGCTAGTAAGACTTTGACAATTTAACACCTGAGTAAGTTATATTAATTGCATTAAATCTCAAAGGACTCAGATTATCTATGTTGAATTGAAAAGGCACAATGATTTCTTTTTGGCCCAATCAACCTGGAGTGAACCAGACAATAATAGAAATTATCTTCAGGAGTATTTATTATCTGAAAAAAGTAGTGAATGGGGGAGATGGAATAGGGGTCTGTGGGAAATAAAAAAAAAGAGGTCAACACTATAATCTATAAAAAGCCCAAATCTATAAAGAGCTTTCTCACAAAGCAATAACCCCTTTAGAGGTGGTAAGCTTTATTTATTGATTTTTAGAATGGCTGTAGAAACCTCATTATTGACTTATCACAAGTTCGTTAATTTCTCCTTGTTCCTTTTGTCTTGTTTTAGTGAGTTATGTTTTAGTGAGTTAAGGCATGGTAATGCCTTGTGAAACCAAAGAAGTTAGAGATTTATTTCCTGTGTGCTTTCTTTCAGGAGCAATATCTACAAAAAACACAGGTGCAGTTGACACTAGTTTTTCCTTAAAATTTTAATGAAATTATTCTGGAGAATTAATTTAATTAGCCTTAAGGTTTAACCTATTGACATCCCTTCCTGGTCTTTCATATGGGAGTTTAGGATGCCTTAGACTTGACACATATTTTGTCTGTTAGATGACACCATAGCAAAGGAAGAAATTGGGGTACTTCATCCAGCTGAGTCAATGTTATATACAGTTATCCTTTGCATATCAGGGGTTTTGGGATGCAGCTCCCTGCAACTCCTGTTATCTAAGTAAAAATCATTAGTCTTTCCTTCCTACCAAAGAAGTCTGAATTATTTTGATATTAAAAGATAAAGTATGTTTATATTATACAAATATGTTTATTTTATGTTCATATTCTATGCATTTCAGAATTTCTAAACTTTTTACTATGTCATCTGCTGACCTTCATCTGTAGCTTCAGCAAAACTCTCCCCAAATTCCTATTTAATATCTTGTGCTATTCCATGATATGTTGAAAATGCAATGGGGAACGTAGCATGTAGAAGGGATGATTGTATATCCTTGCTGCAAATCCTTTCTGTTATTATGTAAGCTTCCTTTCATTAATTCCTGGGTGGTCAGAAAGTGTCTTGTTTTATTCCAACAATCTGGCACCTGAACTAATAGGCTGGTCCCAATCAGACCTTGTGTGTGTGTGTGTGTGTGTGTGTGTGTGTGTGTGTGTGTATACAATATATATATGTGAATATGATAAAATATGAATGCATGAGTAAAGAAAAAGCATTTAAATAATGCCTATTATATGCCAAGAACTTGCTTAGTTCTTTACAGACATATTACTTGATACTCATAAAAACAGTGGGAGGTAGGGAATATTATTATTACCATTTTATTTTTTAAGCCCCCTGAATCAAACAGAGGTTAAATGACTTAGCTAGTATAGTACAGAAGATAGGAGAGTAAGACTGAATTTGAACTCATCTTTTTGACTCTTTGACTGCAACACCTACTTGTCCCAGTGAATAGGTTTACCCAGAAACTTAAAATGCTGCAAAAAGATTAAGATGTTATCAATAAGAATTTCTTGATAATAATCAGTTTGTAAACATTATTCTAAAGAACTGAGGAAGGCTATGGCCTTCTCCAGAGGACTATAAAAGTAGAACTTTAAATGGGTACTTTGTTGTTAAGTCATTTTTCAGTCTTGTCTGACTCTTTCCAACCTCATTTGGGATTTTCATGGCAAAGATGCTAGAACAGCTTTCCATTTCCTGCTCCATCTCATTTTACAGATGAGGAAATTCAGGGAAACAATGCTAAGTGTTGTGCCCAGTATCATCTAACTAGTAAGTGTCTGAGTCCAGATTTGAATCCACATCTTCTTTACTCCAGGGTTGGCACTCAAACCACTGTACCACCTAGCTTCCCAAAAGAAATAATGGGTTCAGGGGAGCAGAGCCAAGATGGCAGAAACAGTGGGAGGTAGGGAATATTATTATTCCCCTATCCCCATATCCCTATATGGCTTTCTGTGAATTCTTCTGATCTTCTCTCAAACCAATAGCAGATTAAGAGTCTGAACTGGCATTGGAGTGACAGAACCCACAAATATTTGAAGTAAAACATAATTCCAGAAGAAGATACTTTGGAAGAACTTCAGAATAGGTTTGTTTCAATTGGGCAGGGGGGACAATCTGCTGAGCACACACCACAGCATAGGGACCCCAGGGCAGGGAGCTGGTGCAGGGAGCCAGAGTGTTGCAGTGTCCACACAGGGGGAATCTTCTGTGAGGCTCTTAGGCTACTCTGTCTTTGTTACAAATAGGTAGTTAGCAGATTTGCTGTAAAACCCTCAAAAACGAATACAAAAGGCAAATTGAAAGTCACTAAGCCTGGAAGATGCACTAGAAGTCAGCCAGAAATGGCAACCCCAGTGCAAACTAATGCAGCTGTCACCCCTTTGCCTTAAGAGCAGATCTCAGCCCTTAAAAAATGAACAAAAAAGTAAAAAGAACTCTGACCATAGACAACTTTTATGGATAGAGAGAATAGACCTCAAAACCTGAGGTTTATAAGGCAAATTAATTCCAGACAAAACCCCAAAGGAAGCTATGAACTAGTCCCCATTTCAAAAGGCTTTCTTGGAAGATCTCAAATAAGATCTTAAAAGAGAGTTTAAAGAAAAATGGGAAAAGGAAAGGAAATCTTTGCAAAAGGATATGGAAAAGGAAAAACAGAAATTATCGGAAGAAAACTCCTTAAAAATAGATTTGATGAAATGGGAAAAATCATATAACTCCCTACAAAATAGATATGAAAAAGATATTAATTCATTGAAAAACAGAATTTGTGAAATGGGAAAATAAATGCAATGAACAAAACAATTCAATTGGCCAAATACAAAAGGGCTTAAAAAAGATAATTGAAGAAAATAATATATTAAAAATTAGAATTGAGCAAGTGGAAGTGAATGATTTTATAAGACTTCAAATAGCAGTCACACAGAACAAAAAATAAAAAAAAAAAGAAGAAAATATGAAATACCTCCTAGGAAAAACAATTGACCTGGAAAAGTGATCTAGGAGAGACACTCTGAGGATTATTGGACTTCCTGAAAGCCATGATGAAAAAAAAAAGAGCCTAGACATTATCTTCCAGTAAATCATAGAGGAAAACTGCCGTAATGTCCTAGAATCAGAAGGTAAAATAGCTGTTGAAAGAATTCGCCAAACACCTCCTGAAAATTAAAACTCCAAGAAATATTGTGGCTAAATTTCAGAACTATCAAATCTAGGAGATAATATTGCAAGCAGCCAGAAAGAAACAATTCAAATATCAAGGAGTCACAATCAGGATTACCTAGGATTTAGCAGCTTCCACCTTAAAGGATCGAAGGGCCTGAAATCTAATTTTCCTAAAGCCAAAGGAACTTGAAATGCAGCCAAAATAAACTAAACTGAGCATTATCTTTCAGCAAAGAATATGGACATTCAATGATACAGGTGAATTTCATTTATTTCTGATGAAAAGACCAAAGCTGAACAAACAATTTGATCTCCAAATACAGAACTCAAGAGAAGCATAAAAAAGTAAAAAGGAAAGAACTCTTGAGAACTATATTTCTGTTATGGATATATTTAAAGAGTGCTGATATAATTAATTTTTATTATGATAATATGAAAAAGAAACTGGAGGTAGAAAGGGGATAATGGAGGTAAAATGAAGGAACTTACATGTCATAAAGAGGCAAAGAAGAACTATTATAATTGAGGGAAAGAAGAGAGGGAGATGAACATTATGTGAATCTTACTCTCATCAGATTTGGCTCAAAGAGAGAATATGAGACATATTTGGTTTTACAGAGAAACTTGTCTCATCTTATAGGGAAGTGGAAGGGGAAAGGGGAAAAGGGGGGAAGGCTAATAAAAGGGAAAACAGAAACAGTAGGGGAAAAATGTAAGAAAGGGGGAAGGAGATATAAAGGGGGAGGGTTGTATGAGGGAGGTGGTGATTAGAAGCAAAATAATAGGGAAGAGGGATGGGGGAAAGGAAAGAGAAAAGCATAACTTGGGATAAATAAGATGGCAGGAAATACAGAATTAGTTATTCTGTAAATGTGAATTGGAGGAATTCTCCCAGAAAACAGAAGTGGATAGCAGACTGGATTAAAAGCCAAAATTCTACAATATGTTGTTTACAAGAAACACATTTAAAACAGAGTGATACATACAGAGTAAAGGTAAAAGGCTGGAGCAGAATCTATTATGCTTTAGGTGAAATAAAAAAAAGCAAGCATAGTAATCCTGATCTCAGTTCAAGCAAAAGCAAAAATATAGATCTAATTAAAAGAGAAAAGGAAGAAAACTATATCTTGTTAAGGGTACCACAGATAATGAAGCATTATCAATAGTAAACATATATGTACCAAGTGGTATAGCATCTAAATTCCTAAAGGAGAAATTAAGAGACTTGCAAGAAAAAATAAACAGCAAATCTATACCAGTTGGGTATTTCAACCTTGCTCTCCCAGAACTAGATAAATTGAACCACAAAATAAATAAGAAAGAAGTTAAAGAGGTAAACAGAATGTTATAAAAGTTAGATATGATAGATCCTGGGAGAAAAATGGAAACAGAAAAGAATATACTTTTTTCTTGGAGATTTGACCATGTATTGGGCATAAAACCCTCAAAATCAAATGCAGAAAGGCAGAAATAGTAAATGCATTTTATTGAGATCATCATACAATAAAAGGTCAGGGGAAAAATATAACAAAAAATGAATTGGAAACCAAATAATCTTATCCTAAAGAATAAATGGGTGAAACAACAAATCATAGATACAATCAATAACTTCATGCAAGAGAATGACAATAATGAGACAACATGCCAAAATTTGTGGGATGCAGCCAAAGAGGCTCTTAGTGAAAATTTTATATCTCTAGGTGCTTACCTGTATAAAATATAGAAAGAGAAGATCAATGAATTGGGTTTACAACTAAAAAAGTAGAAAATGAACAAATTAAAAACCCTCAATTAAATACCTAATTTGAAATTATCTATGCATATGTTTTGAAAATAAAAAAAAAGCTTTAATAAAAAAAAAAAGAAATAATTAGTTCAGTCCAATTCAAAAGGAGGGAATCAAACTATATAACCAAGTTAAGTGATTTGCTAATACACAATCAATATTTTAGAGATGGAACTTGAATCCAGATCCTACAAACTCTAATATTGGCTCTCTCTTCATTGCGCCTAGCTGTGTTTCAACACATATAAAAGCATTCATTTTGAACTCATAAAAATTGAAGACCAAGGAAATGATTTGATCAAGCTTGCTTCTAATGCTGAGGTTGATTTCAGGATAAAAATCAGGGTGTTTTGATTCTGTCCATTATTCTTTCCATTATATTATAAAGCTTGATATATACAGTAATGAACTCTCAATTTCTTCAATTTTTTAAGAGAGGTGAAGATCATAGCTAGCATCATATCCAGAACTAAAACAAAAGCTTTTCAATCCACCACTTAACAGTTACAGAGCAATGCAATGGAAGCAAATTTCAAGTCAAAGTCTAATTTGACTATCTAGTCCATATTCAAAATTTCTCATTATCTTAAATAATGACTAGACCTTTTAGGTATGACACTTTAGGAAGTTTATAGATAGTGTCCAAAAAGGAACAACTATCATGATTGGTTGGTTGTTTTCCTTAGTTCTCAGATTGGACCAAAATTACATCACTATGTTAGGGTTGAGTTACAATGTGTCCAAATGTGGCTGATCAGAACAATATGAACTTGGAACGTTCTGCCATAGATTCAACTAAAATAGTACATATGAACATTTGGGATAGCTTCTCTAGTTTTATGCATTTCACATTTCCTTTTAGCTGATTCAATTATGAATTGAATTATGAATATGAATATAATTGTGCTCATAGAACACAGCACCTTCTTTGATGATGACATACCATGTTGTATGGAACTGTTCCAGTGTCTCCCATGCCATATAATCAATTACAAAGTTCTTAGGTGATACCTTGAAAAGGTTCTTGTACTAGTTTTTCTGACCACTTTATGAGTTCTTGTCCTATGTGAGTTCTCCATAAGATAATTTTTTTGACAACTGCATATTTGGCATTAGAACAATGTGGCCATTGGAGTTGTGCTCTCTGCACTAAAGTTGGAATGATTGGCAGTTTATTTCAAGAAAGGACCTCAATATCTTATCCTGTCAGGTGATCTTCAGAATTTCTCTGAGATAATCAAGGTTTCTCAGCATGGCATTGGTATACTTTCCAGATGTCAGAGTCATACAACAATGAAATCATCACAATGGCTCTGTAGATCTTCAATTTGATAGTCAGTATAATACCTTTTTTCTCCCACACTTTCCTTCAGGGCCTCCCAAATATTGATCCATCTTTGGCAATGTATGTGTCAATTTCATTATCAATGTGGACATCCCTCAAAAGTATACTCTCAAGGTAAGCGAACTTATCCACAGCATTCAAAACTTCACCATTTACTGTAACTGATGGTTCCACATATGGATGGTATGCTGCTGGCTGATGGAAAACCTGTGTTTTCTTGGTATTAATTGTTAGGCCAAAATTTGCACAAGCAGCAGGGAACTGATCCATACTTTGTTGCATCTCTGCTTCAGAAGCTGCACTGAGTGCACAATCATCTGCAAACAAGAAATCATGCAACAATATTCCCTCCACTTTAGTTTTGTCTTTTAGTCCTTTCAAGTTGAAGAATTTGCTGTCAGTGCAATAGCTGACTGAGTCCATGTTTGTCTTCATTGAAGGCATTTCACATCATGGCTGAAAACATGCATGGGAGTAAGTACACAGCTTTATTTCACTACACTGGTGACTGGGAAAGTTCAAGAGCATTTCCCATTGTGAAGGACCTGGGCTGCATCCCATCATAAAACTGATGAATTATTCTGATGAATTTCTATGGGCAACCAAATTTAGACATAGTTTCCCATAAACCCTCATGACTGACAGTATCAAAGGCTTTGGTCAGATCTACAAATGTATACAGACACATGCTCTGCTCCTGAAATTTTTCTTGGAGTTGTTAGGCAGTAAATACCCTATTGACTATTTCTTGGTCTTTTCTGAAGCCATTCTGGCTCTCAGGTAGATTGCCTTTTTCTAAGGATAGGGTCAGCTTATTATGGAGTATTCTGACAAGAATCTTGGTAGCAATGACTAAGAGAAGGTCTCCCTGTGATTGTTACAGGATAGTCTATTATCTTTATCTTTATAAATATGGATAATGGAGGTATCCTTGAACTCCTGAGGCATAACTTTCTCTTGTCAGATAATCTGGAAATTTTCAGTCAGCTTTTATACAAGCAATGAAAGCACTCCCCCTCCCCTTCTTGTAAGTCTCAGCTAGAAGAAAATCAGTACTCAGTGCTTTACCATACAAAAGTAACCAAAACCTTTTTTTTTTTTTTAGTTTGAACTTCAGTTAGCGAGTGATTGATTTAAACTTTTTTTTTCCTAAATTTAATTTTATTTAATAATAACTTTGTATTGAAAGAATCCATGCCAGGATAATTTTTACACAACATTATCCCTTGCAATCACTTATGTTTTGTTTTTTTCCCCTCCCTCCCTCCCCCCACCCCCAAGATGGCAAGCAGTCCTATATATGTTACATATGTTGCAGTATATCCTAGATACAATACATATTTGCAGAACCGAACAGTTCTCCTGCTGCACAGGGAGAATTGGATTCAGAAGGTAAAAATAATTCGGGAAGAAAATCAAAAATCAAATAGTTCACATTCATTTCCCAGTATTCCTTCTTTGGGTGTAGCTGCTTCTGTCCATCATTTATCCAATGAAACTCAGTTAAGTCTCTTTGTCAGAGAAATCCACTTCCATCAGAATACATCCTCATACAATATCGTTGTCGAAGTGTATAATGATCTCCTGGTTCTGCTCATCTCACTTAGCATCAGTCCATGTAGGTCTCTCCAAGCCTCTCTGTATTCATCCTGCTGGTCATTCCTTACAGAGCAATAATATTCCATAACATTCATATACCACAATTTACCCAGCCATTCTCCAATTGATGGGCATCCATTCATTTTCCAGTTTCTAGCCACTACAAACAGGGCTGCTACAAACATTTTGGCACATACAGGTCCCTTTCCCTTTTTTAGTATCTCTTTGGGGTATAAGCCCAATAGAAACACTGCTGGTTCAAAGGGTATGCACAGTTTGATAACTTTTGGGGCATAATTCCAGATTGCTCTCCAGAATGGCTGGATTCGTTCACAACTCCACCAACAATGCATCAGTGTCCCCGTTTTCCCGCATCCCCTCCAACATTCATCATTATTTTTTCCTGTCATCTTAGCCAATCTGACAGGTGTGTAGTGATATCTCAGAGTTGTCTTAATTTGCATTTCTCTGATCAATAGTGATTTGGAACACTCTTTCATGTGAGTGGTAATAGTTTCAATTTCTTCATCTGAAAATTGTCTGTTCATATCCTTTGACCATTTATCAATTGGAGAATGGCTTGATTTTTTATAAATTTGAGTCAGTTCTCTATATATTTTGGAAATGAGGCCTTTATCAGAACCTTTAATTGTAAAGATGTTTTCCCAGTTTGTTGCTTCCCTACTAATCTTGTTTGCATTCGTTCTGTTTGTACAAAGGCTTTTTAATTTGATATAATCAAAATTTTCTATTTTGTGATCGGTAATGGTCTCTAGTTCATCTTTGGTCACAAATTTCTTTCTCCTCCACAAGTCTGAGAGATAAACTATCCTATGTTCCTCTAATTTATTTATAATCTCGTTCTTTATGCCTAGGTCATGTACCCATTTTGATCTTATCTTGGTATGTGGTGTTAAGTGTGGGTCCTTGCCTAATTTCTGCCATACTAATTTCCAGTTATCCCAGCAGTTTTTATCAAATAATGAAATCTTATCCCAAAATTTAGAATCTTTGGGTTTGTCAAACACTAGATTGATATAGTTGACTATTCTGTCTTGTGAACCTAACCTTTTCCACTGATCAACTAATCTATTTCTAAGCCAATACCAAATGGTTTTGGTGACTGCTGCTTTATAATATAATTTTAGATCAGGTACAGCTAGGCCACCTTCATTTGATTTTTTTTTCATTAATTCTTTGAGATTCTCGACTTTTTATTGTTCCATATGAATTTTGTTGTTATTTTTTCTAAATCATTAAAATATTTTCTTGGAAGTCTGATTGGTATAGCACTAAATAAATAGATTAGTTTAGGGAGTATTGTCATCTTTATTATATTCGCTCGGCCGATCCAAGAGCACTTAATATTTTTCCAATTATTTAAGTCTGACTTTATTTGTGTGAAAACTTTTTTGTATTTTTGCTCATATAATTCCTGACTTTCCTTTGGTAGGTAGATTCCCAAATATTTTATGCTATCAACAGTTATTTTGAATGGAATTTCTCTTTGTATCTCTTGCTCTTGGATTTTGTTGGTGGTGTATAAGAATGCTGAGGATTTATGGGGATTTATTTTGTATCCTGCTACTTTGCTAAAATTATGAATTATTTCTAATAGCTTTTTAGTAGAATCTCTGGGGTTTTCTAGGTATACCATCATATCATCTGCAAAGAGTGATAGTTTGGTTTCCTCATTGCCTACTCTAATTCCTTTAATCTCTTTCTCGACTCTTATTGCAGAGGCTAGTGTTTCTAATATAATATTGAATAATAATAGTGATGGTGGGCAACCTTGCTTCACTCCAGATCTTACTGGGAAAGGT